>NC_136429.1:211903456-214640956 GCF_052849685.1 Lactuca virosa
ATGCTCATCCCTACTAAATAATATGATTTCTAATTAATATATTATTTCATAATACATTAATAAACCATTTATTTAATTTATTATTCACATAATAAATTAATCTCTATTTCTCTAAAAATCATCATGTCCAATTGCTAGGTTTGAGGGCAACCCAAAAGGATTGTGCTACTATTAATTCAAGTATATACCAATTTTATTTATGGGCTTAGATACCTAATCCAACATTCTCACACTTGGATAAGTCTATAACTATAATAGTCAGTATAACTTCTTAATTGATCAGCAAATTGTAGCTTCCAAAAGCCGTTGTTGAACTCTGACCCAGTCAGTTACGTGTCCTAAGATAAGTGATCATACGATCCTCCATTCTGCAAGATACCATTTAAACACGAGACATGGAATAGAATCAATCTCATTGTCTAAGACTTTGTTTCTCGATTTCTGACTTGTAATGACATAGAACTTCTAATTGAACACATCAATTTAGTCTTGGCCGGGCCCGCCACTATAAGTCAACACCAAATCACCGAGGGGTCCAAAGATATCGCTTTTCCTGTTGGGGAAAAAGGAACGAATAAACTTTGACTTATATGCTTGCACCATTTACTCATCAAATTATGCATGACAATATGTTTTATAACATCAAGATACTGATGCGTTTACGTATTATCAATGCACAACCGACTTGTAAACTACAACTCATATATCTCCATTTTAAGATTATAAGATATTATCCTCTTACAATTACTCATGATAAATTCCATGAAGTAATTCTCTAAGCGTGGGTTTATCGATTACTTAAATATCCTTTTCTATGTACTTATGAACATTGCAACAATACTATTGCTATGTCTAACACCCTTAGACATTCTACAATCCAGTTCGTGACAGTCTTAATTCAGTACTTACTTCCAAAAGTACGAACGACTGTGGAGTTTGAATAATAGAATTATTTGGGAAGTAAAAATGCAAAATGAAACGCAAGAATAAACAATAAACAAAATTTAGTAAACAAATTCATAAATAATTCTCTATTATTTAATCACCAAAAGTCAATTACACTTACTTTGTTACAAGTTTCAACAAAAATTTTAACTAACTACTAAAACTAATATCATCTCTCAGACCTATGCTCCTAGCATGCTGAATGTGTTTAGCCCTACTCATACCCTTTGTGAGTGGATATGTAGGATTTTCTTCAGATGATTTTCTCTTCACAATGAGGTAACCTTCTTCTACTCTATGTCTGATGAAATAGTACTTTTTGTCGATATGTCTTGATCTTCCATGATCTCTTAGCTCCTTTATTAAGGCAACCGCTCGTTCATTATCATAGAAAAGTTCCATCGACTCCTTAATGGTTGGAACAAATCCAAGATCTCTGGTGAAGTTCTTCAACCAAATTGCTTCCTCCGATGCTTCACTTGCCGCTATGTACTCTAATTCACAGGTAGAATCAACCACTGTTTCTTTCTTGGAACTTTTACAAGTAACTGGCTCCTCTATTTAAAGTAAACACCCAACCAAATTGAGTACGGAAGTTGTCTCTAACTGTTTGAAAGATGGCGTCACTATACCCAGTTGCTCTCAATGTATCACTGCCACCAAGTACTAGGACCCAGTCCTTAGTCCTTCGCAAACACTTCAGAATATTCTTAACTGCTATCCAATGAGCTTTACCTGGATTTCCCTGATAACGACTGACCATTCTCAAAGCAAAGGACACGTCAGGGCAAGTACATGTCATAGCATACATGATTGATCCAACGGCGGAAGCGTATGGAATCCGACACATTTTTGCTATCTCTGCATCGGTACTCGGACCCTGAGTCTTAATCGGTTTGGTATTACTCTGAATGGGCAGTTCTACTTTCTTAGAATTTTTCATACTAAAACGTTTTAGCACCTTTTCCAAGTATGTACTTTGACTAAGTCCAATTAGTCTTTTACTCCTATCCCTTAGAATTCTTATCCCCATAATATAGGTAGCCTCACCTAGGTCCTTCATAGCGAAACACTTTCCAAGCCAAGACTTAACCTCTTGCAAATTTTGTATTTCATTTCCTATAAGAAGTATGTCATCAACATACAATACTAGGAAGGTTACTATACTCCCACTAGCTTTGACATATACACATGATTCATCTTCACTTCTAGAGAAACCAAACTCCTTGACTTTTTCGTCAAAGCAAAGATTCCAACTTTGAGATGCTTGTTTCAATCCATAGATTGATTTCTCAAGCTTACACACTCTATTAGGAAAATTTGCATCAACAAAACTCTTTGGATTACTCATGTCAACATCCTCAACCAACTTCCTATTAAGGAAAGTAGTTTTGACATCCATCTGCCAAATTTCATAGTCATGAAAGGCAGCTATGGATAGCATTATCCTAACAGATTTTATCTTAGCCACTGGTGAAAAGGTCTCCTTATAGTCAACCCCTAGGGTTTGAGTAAATCCCTTTTCAACCAATCGTGCGTTGAATGTGTGCACATTACCATCCATGTTGGTCTTCTTCTTGAAGATCCATTTGCAACCAACTGTCTTTCGACCAGGTTGTTGATCAACCAAATTCAAAACTTGGTTGTCATACATGGACTTGATCTCGATGTCCATTGCATCTTTCCATTTGGCTGCTTCAGGGCCTGCCATTGCTTCCTTGTAGTTAGCTGGTTCATCCAAATTTACCCGTGTACTATCATTTATAAACGTATCATTATCTGTAGTTATATGGAAACCATAGAACTCAGGTGGCATGCAAACTCTACTAGAGCGACGAAGAGGTAATGAATTATCAACTGGTTAAACTGGAATCTCTTCCTCTGGTTGAACCCTAGCATCTTCAGAGGTTCCTTCATCAGTTGACTCTTGAATCTCTTCAAGGTCAATGGTGCTCCCACTGTCCTCTTTGCATATGATCTCTCTCTCTCTCTCTCTCTCTCTCTCTCTCTCTCGTGAAAGACTCCTCTTCGTGCTACAAAGGCCACGTTCTCACTAGGTCTGTAGAACAAATATCCGAAGGACTTCTGTGGGTAGCCGATGAAAATACATCACTCACTTCGAGGTTCAGGCTTGTCGTGAGTCTCTCGTCTAACGAAAGCTTCAGAACCCCAAACTTTGATATGTGCTAACGAGGAGACTTTCCCTGTCCACATCTCGTGATTAGTTGGGACAAGATTAAGAATATGGGTGGCAGTATCTAAGGCATACCCCCAGAATGAAATTGGAAGAGAAGCTCGAGTCCTCATGGAACGAACCATGTCCAACATGGTTCGATTGCGCCTCTCAGCCACACCATTAAGTTGTGGTGTTCTAGGAGGGGGTCGATTGTGAAACTATTCCACATTCCTTGAGGTAGTCGTGGAACTCGATACTAAGATATTCTCCGCCTCTATCTGATCGGAGCGTCTTTATCTTCCTTCCCAATTGATTCTCGACTTCATGTTTAAACTCTTTGAACTTTTAAAAGGTTTCTGATTTATGTTTGATTAAGTAAATATAACCGTATCTACTATAATCATCTGTAAATGTAAAATCGATTTGCATCCCTTGTGGTGGATCTGAAGGGCCCACACACATCTGTGTGAATGAGGTCCAAAAAGCCTTCACCTCTTTCATAAGATCCATTGAAAGGTGATTTTGTGATCTTACCCAAAAGACAAGATTCGCATACATCATCTGACCTTAGGTCAAATGATTCCAACACTCCATCCTTTTGGAGTTGGGCGATGCGTTTCTGGTTGATCTGTCCAAGACGACAATGGCATAAGCATGATTTGTCTATACCATTAGACGAGTCAATTTTATATACACTATTGCCTAAATTTTCTACACAAATCACAATTTCATACACACCATTACAAGGTAAAGCTTCAAATACAAAAACACAATTTTTATAAACTGAAATAGAACCATTCAAATAAAGAATATCTGAAACCTTGTCTGAACAATGCATGAAAGGAAATAATGTTACGTGCCATTTTTTACAAGTAGCAACAATTTATTAAATCAAAACAAACACCGCTACTAAACACTAGACCATAAACTCCAATCTTGGTGACAAGTGATGATTGCCTATTCCCATGATCGGGTTCATTCTTCCGTGCTCCACCTCCTCACTTTCTCTTTGCCCCTGCAAATCTGAACAAATGTGAAAACCACATCCTGTATCAAGGACCCAAGAACGAGAAGATAATGAGTTATTAGATGAAATAGTGCATATACCTACAGAAGATGGTTTCACCTTGCCATCCTTGATATATTGCAAATACTTTGGGCAGCTTCGTTTCCAAATCCCTTTGTCGTTGCAGTAAAAACAAGTGGCCTCTTTGGGACCAAAAACTGCAGGAGCGTCAGAACTGGATTTTCTTTTGGGTGCATTACTTGATGACCCAACATGAGACTTTCCCTTCCAGTTTTTTTGGAGGAAATTTCCTCTTATTTCCCTTTCCTTGATCAATAGCCAAAACGAGAGCACTAGCGGGATTAGAGTTTGAGTCCTTACCCCTCATTTCTTCCTCAATTGTCTATAGTAAATTGTGCAACTGAGCCAAGGTGGTCTCATTATTGTTAAAATGATAAGTTAGAATAAACTGATCATAACAACTTGGTAAGGAGTTCAAGACTATGTCAATAGCCAACTCCTCATCAAAGTGCACATTAAGCGTAACAAGGCGCTCCACGTAATGTTGCATTCTCTGAACGTGGCTACAAACAGATTCTCCCTTTTTCATTTTGCATGCCATGAGGGAATTTACAACCTTGTACTTTTCTTGATGAGCTCGCTTATGGTACTTTTCGGTAAGGTCCTTGTTTATCTCATATGAACATTAATCCCCATAGAATCTCTGCAACTCAGGGGTCATTGTGGCGACAATGATGCAAGTAACTTTTGTTGCATCGTCGTAGTGTTTTTGATAGGAGACGTATTCTTTAGGAGTGACATTGGCCTCTTCGACTTCAATGAGTTATTTTTCGAGGACCTACTCTTTGTTCTCAAAGTGAAGTGCCATTTTGATGTTTCACATCCAATCGTTATAGTTGGAACCATCAAATATGACTCTGGAGCATATCGATAGCAAGAAGAAGTTATGATGGGAGGAGGATGAGGAAGCAGAAGCAGACTTGGTAAACATCTATAAAGAAAGTAGTTTTAGTTAGTTAACAATAATCCTTAATATAGAAACCCAAAATAAAATATTAAGGCTAGGATCCAACTATATAATTCACAACTTAGAAAAGGGATGCCGTAATCTAATTGTAAATTTTATAAAGGTATGTAAATGACGATTTACCAATTCCACCAATAGAAAACAAAATTTAAACGAAATTAAGTTTAGTGAAATTCCTTGGTCTTTGAGATTCATTGAAACTGTTCAATTTCATGTTTAATCGCAGATTATGCTCTTCTATTTGTGATTGGGATACCGAGGATCACAAACAAGCTGTGAGTAACCTTGTAAATATGCTTGGTAACCTCAATGTCTTTTATCATCTCAATTGATGTGCTGATAAAGCACACACACTCCATCAAAAATGATAATTTATGAGATACCCATTACTACTCTTTATTAGTCCCTATTAGTGTGTTGGTTAACCACACACGCTCCACTAACGACTTATAAAGTGTAATGTGCAATTTCATGGGTTAACATACAAATTCACATTTTTCCTAAAGTAACTAAGATTGAGATTTTCAATAAATGGTTTAGTTACTTTTAATAGCATTATACTTTTAATGAGAATTAGTGTCCTATCAAATCTGTTCGGCTAACGACCCTCCGCAATACAAGAGAGCAGTGGGTAAGAATGTATACCCAGTGGCGGTCATTTTATAGGACGCTTCCTTAAACTCCCCTTATAGTATGGTTTCGTGCATGAGGCGTACTAGCGATTTGACCGACTTTAGTCTCATACATATAGTAATAATTAAGCTTTTAATTTTACATATAGTATAAGGTGTATTTTAAACTATTCAAAATAGTAGGGTTTATATTTATTTCAAAATTAATATTCAATTAATTAAATTTAAAATAAATTAATAATGATTTAATTATTATCTTTTAATTAGCAATTAATTAAATAAATCAAATCAATTAAGGATTATCACATTAAATTAATCAAATAATTTAATCCTAATCCTTACGCTCTAATTTTCGAAAATTAAGGTATAGGATTTATCCAATTTTATAATTATCCCTTTTAAGCAAATGAAACAGACAATTATCCAACAAAAATGGAAACCCAAATAACCTACCATTTTCAAAAATACTTGGGGAGGAAGGCTAGGGTTCCAAAACCATAGCCCTAAATTTCGAAATCCGAGGGATGGAGGCTAGTCTTTCTAAAACCACAACCCTAGTTGAAATTATAGCCTTTTAGGGTTTAATTTCAATAAATCCTAATTGATATATTCTTCTATTATAGCTATTCAATAGAAAACAAACCAAACGCTCTGATACCACTGATAGGATTTAGGTAAACAAACAAAAATAAAACTCTTAAGTTTGCATGCAACCTAAATAGGATCTATGTTTTCCTTATTGAACCTATAACTAAGAACATCAAAAAGAACCCTAGAAACCCTAGGATATTTTTGAAATTTAGTGGAGAGGGTTTTAGGATTACATACCTTTTAGTTGTTATATCAAACAACTAGAATTCTCCTTTGTTGATCTCTTGGAAGCAAGCACCACAAGTTTCGTGCCTCTAATGGAATCACACTCAAGCTAGCAAGAGGATAATATAAAAGACATGAGAGGGGATAAGTATTTTTCGTCCAAGGATTGTAGAGGGAAGGGATAGACGAAAACAAGGGCTAGGGGTTCCTTATATAGTTGAGGAAACTTGGTGCCAAAGCTAGGGTTTAAGGGATAAGCCCCATATTCCCTTGCTTGGTGACCAAGCAGCCCAATCCCCTTATCCAATGGACCTTGGACGAAATCTTCCAGGCTTGCCCTAGAGATTTTCGTACACCTTATTCCATGAGGTTCTAGAGCCTTGCTTTCTAAAATATCAATAAATAACCAAACAGTCCCTGTACTCAATTATGTTGACCAAGTGTGACTTTTTGACATTTTGACTTTTACCAATTTTGACCTAAGGGCATTTTGGGTATTTTAACTGGTATTTGAGATTAGTCATTATTTGATGAATAGGTGACCGGATGAGCTGATATTCGGAGTTGTGTCCTATTCAGCGATCTTTTTCAGACTGAGAGGTGAGTTTTCCTCAATGTGCTTGTGGGTCGAAGGCACCAATGCCGACCCACTAAGTTATGTATCATGGTTTAGAGGATGTTGCTATGTGGTATTAATTTGTTAGAACTGAGTCTTGGTATATAGGATGTTATTATGCGGTAATGATCAATAGATCTGCCTGCGAGTCTGTTGACTGGCTATATGATTATCTGTTTGTTGAATATATGTTATATGTTACAAGTTGTGTACCTGCTCAAAGCGGTGGAGACGAATATTTCCTTTCAGAAACTTTTTGAAGATCATGCTATGCATCCGCTGATCGAAGATGGAGAAACTGAATAAGAATTTTGTGTTTTCATCTATGATTGATTGTGTGTTTGTTGGATGCATGTTTTCATCTATTTGATTTATTGAGTCAAAAATAAATATTTTCTAGTCATATTTTCATGTTGTATGGTACCATTTTCTTTTGGGAAACTTGTCACATTCCAAAAGAATATATGACATATACATTGTTATGGGCTGGTTTGCGTTTGTTTAGTGTTTTTTTAAGGTTATTGATTGAAGATGAAAACATGAAAGAAAATACTGTCTATGTAGGATATGTGTTTTAAAATATTGGTCTCTTTTGTGTATTTTTTTGTATGTATTTTTATCCACTTGACTTAAATGGATGTGGAAATTATGATTCAAAAACGAAAAATATCATACTTTCATTTCAAGTGGTAGAAGTATCATTTTAGAAGATGTCAAGGGATGTTCATTGTGAATACGATGTAGGGAACACTCAATTTAACCATTTTTATTTTTAATTAACATTTACCCTTTCAAATAATAATTGTTATTTGTTAATTTATTATTGTAAATTATCTTATACCATAAATAGATACATATAAGTGTTTATTAGGATATATGAAGTAACATTCCACAAATTTTGACAAATTTTAAACATTTCAGAACAACCCATTTATTTAAAAAAGTGCTTACAAAAGCATGATCTTCAAAACATGATTTAAAACCAGAGTCTCCCAAGATCCAATTCGTTATAAAACCAAGGATGTGTATGGTCACGCCTTCGCCTTGCCACGAATCATCTGAGGAACCTAAAACCATAAACAAAACTTTAAGCACAAAGCTTAGTGAGTTCCCCCAAAGTACCAACACACAAACAAATCACATATACAAACAACATCATGCACAAGGTCCACATCTAATAGACTGGATTACCCCTGAGCCCACAGTATGAGTCTGGATTGCCTAACGGGCCCACAACTCATATCTGGCCTGCTCTTGAGCCCACATCATAAGTCTGGCTTACCCTCGGGGCCTACAACTTATGTATGGCTTGCTCCAACCTAGTCAATCCTCGGACTGTAATTCTAATTGTTCAGCCCTCAGTACGAGTCTGGCATACCAACCGGGTCCTCAGGTCGTATCTGGAATGCTACTGAGCCATCAGTATGAGTCTGGCATGCCCTACCCGACCCTCATCTCATATCCGGATTGCTGTGATACCCTCAAGCCCTCAGTACGAGTCTGGCATACCAACCGGGTCCTCAGCTCGTATCTGGAATGATATTGAGCCTCAGTATGAGTCTGGCATGCCCTACCCAACCCTCAGCTCATATTTGGAATGCTCCAGGGTTTGTTGGCTACAACATGAAGCAGTACAACCTCAACCCAACATAGTATGCCGACATATAACAACCATATATAGATAATCATGTAGACAGAATCACAGGTAGTCCTACTGATCTACCAGACTAGCATATCAAGACTAGCATGCATATCCATTCCCTAATCAGCATATCAACAATATTAGGTTATCTAACCAATGGGCCGACCTTGGTGCCTTCGCACCGAAAGTATAGTGAGGAAAACTTACCTCGACAGCTGAAGCCACGAATATTCCCTGACTGCAGATCCGCTAGAAACCCCACGCTATAAAACAAACAACACCCAATTAACAATTGAGTTTCAAACCAAATCCATTAATCCATAAACGGTCTAACTAATCCGGCCCACTAATAGCCCTAGCCCATTGGTCCCACTAAGGCCCAACAAGGCAAGCCCAATAAATAAATACAACTTTAATGAAAGTCCTCAGCCCAACCAATTAAGCCCAAAACTCAACCAAAGCCCAAAATCAAAGCCCCAAAGTCCAATGATCCAAAATGCCCAAATCTGATATGATCAGACGTACGCATGGCGTACATTGCTTGTACGCACGACATACGTCGCTGGTCCAAAAACGGGCATCATAGCCGGAACGCGTGGCGTTCCCCAGTGGTACGCACTACGTTCCCGGCGGCCACCCAAAAGTCATTCTAATGACTTAATCCTTTAAGCCAAACGTCTAACACCTAAGAATAGCTAAATATAAGTGACTTGATCTATAAAGTCGAAGGCTTTAAGCCTTTGCATGGCTTAATGAATCCCAACACCAATGATGAACTCCAAAGGTCAAAATCACCCCAAAATGTCTTAAAAACTTCTTAATTCCTTAAGACCTCTGTCCAAACTTCTAGATCTACTTCAAAGGGATTTCTTAAGTCATAAAGTTCCTAACTTTATGACTTAGCATGACTTAATGGGACCTAAATCAAAACCCTAAGTCCCAAGCTTCACCAAAAGACTACCAAATCATGCATATAAGGTTTTATACTCATCAAGATCTAAAATTTATGACTCCATAACCCCAACAAGGACCAAATATGAAGCTCCATGGTTCTGGAGTAACTTCTACTCACAAGAACCACCTCAAAGGGACTAAAACCATAACAAAATACCACTTAGCTAGATCTACATGAAAGAGTTGTCAAGGTTGAGACTTTATACCTCCAGAAGATAGATCTTGGTGCACAAAGCTTGGATCCAAAAGCTCCAAGTCAAGCAATGACTCTTCATGAAGTTCCTTCTTCCTCCTCAAGCACCAAAATACACATAAACCACTTTGAAGCTCAAGAATCACTCAAATGGAGGCTAGGGTTTCGTTCTTAGGTTTAGAGAGGATGGAGGCTGAAGGAAATGAGTTGGAGGTGAGTTAAGGTCTTTAAATAGGGTCCAAGACCCTAAATTTGGGTTTTAATCTGGCCTGACGAACGCAGGGCGTTCCGCAAATGCTCCCGCGTCCAGATTCCCATGTACGCCATGCGTACCCGGTTTGGTCCAAACCCTTCTAACTTCAAATGATCATAAATTTTGCATCCCTTATTCGTTTTCGACTTTCTTTATATCCACATAAAGGTAGCGAGAAGCCCTACACTCCTATCAACTTACTTTTTCCTGAAAACCAATCGAACTCAAATCCAAAATTCATAAAAGGCCCGAACCAACGCCTTTACCGATACCCTTGGGCTCTAAAGCACAAACCGAACCCTTTTATCACATAACCACCATTACCCACATCCAAATGGGTCTAAACCTTTCTTCCCAAAGGCCCTAAGCCTTATGATAACTGATGATCGGGCCAGCCCCGAATAATGAAGCAATTCGAAATCGAGTGTTACATATGCCATGTAGTTATTAAGTTACTTGAGATAAAGTATTTTGATTTAAAATAACAACCAAGGTCAATAACATCCATCCGAAATAATGTTACAATTAGCCATAATAAAAACTAATTGAATTTTGTTTTAACGATGAGGAGTGACCCTATCAATTGAAAGGTTATCTCACCAATCAAAAACAACTTAACCAAAAAATTCATTTTGGGTGAGTTTTTTTCTTAAAAACTTACGATTGTTTTATAATAAAGTCACAAAATACAATTTACCCATATATCCCCAAATCAAGTCACAAAATAAAAACTTCCACAAAAAATATTAATAACCCAAAAATTTCCCGTAACCCACGTCACTGAAGCCCTTCTATTTGTTTCTTGCATTACCCAAACAATACGCCTTTCTAAGTCATCTTGTATAGTTGTATTCTTCCACACCATTCTATCCAGGTAGCCATTTTTTTTTATAAGACATCAACCAACATTACAGTAAGAAAAAATAGTTGAAACCTAATGTTTCTTATAACAATTCAAGATATCTATTAATTTTTGACTTTTGAGAACTAAAAGTATATATATAGTCTCATTCTATTTACTTATCAATTTTCACGTACCTATTCTTATATCAATTCAAACCTACTATTTTTTACTCAATATTTTAATGCAACTATCACCTCTAAAAGTTAAGAATGATATTCAAAATTTAAAATGAAAATCAATTGGTCAGATTATAAAAGTCCAAATTGAAGCATAACATAACATATCTTTCTGAATAAATAATAGAAATGTAGAAAGTTTATAGAGATGCAATGGTTTCACACTTGAATAATATTCAATCAACATCTAAATCATTTCTTCATAACTTCCATTGTTAGTTTAAACATTACAAACATTTTGATTCCTTATTAGTCATTAATCTGAAATCTTTCTCTTATTTATTATTTAATTAATGCATTTAGAGATGAAACTATTCATTAGCTTCCATTATATAAGAATAGTGATAATCGTAAAAAAACAAAAAAAAAACACTTAAACTCATTTCTATTTTATTGATAAGACGTAGACTTACCGTAAAATGATCTTGAACTATGGCTCACATGGAAAGGATGATGACAAAAGTCAGATTGCCACCATGTTTACTAACATTATAGTTAACATCTACATGTATCAGAGCAAAAAAAAATAATAATAAATAAAGAACGCAACTAATAATTTTACAAATGAGAACATAGCTAAAACAAAAGATAAACAATTCATAAAAAAATTAATAAAAAGAATGCAACTAATAATCATGGCTAAAATCTGAAAAAGATTGGACCAAAAAAAATGAAAAAATACATCTAATACTTGTTGTTTCAGGGAACTATTGCTTAAAATCTGGTCTCAACTGTGACATATTTGCCCTCACGCTGTTGCCCCCTGTTTTGACATATTTGACAAATCTGAAGTTGCTCTTGTTAAAATGTTATACCTAAGTTATTTTCCCATTAACTCTCTTGCAATGGTAACACTATTTCATGTATATCAAATTACAAAATTGCGAGTCCTATTATGCTACATACAAGATTATAACTCAGTAAAGTAGGGAATATATATTGGTCTATTTATTGTAACATACACACATATCTACACTGACACACAACCATACACACACATAAAATTATAGCATTGTACTTTCAAAGTACAATGCTTAAATAAGAAAAAAAAGTTGATAGAAATAAATTTAAGAGGCTATATTATATAAAAATGTTACACTTTTTTAACCGTTTAATAAACCAATTTTATGGTTATTCGGTTATAAAAAGGGGAAAATATAGAAAAAGCACAATAAATGTTCTCCATTACCAGTTTAGCCACTTAATTTTTTTCTATGAATCCAACATTATGCTTTTTTCACATTAATTTTTCCCCAATTATTGGATTTGAAAAAAGTGGAAAATACATGAAAACATAAATTTGTTTTATCCTTTCATTCTAAGAAATAGAAAACATTAGTTCGGGTTGTCCTTTTTAAGTAATAGAAACAGAAGATCCAACAGCCATTCAGGCAACTCATACCTCTTCATATTGAATGAGGTTAGTCTAGTTCTTTTGTTGTCATCTGTTGTTCCTAACCTGTTATCACAACAGATGCGTTATAAGAATATTCATACGTATTTTTCATATAATTCAACAAAAAAAATCTAACTGGAATTAAATATAAGTGAAGCAAAGATGAAGTAAAAGTTATACCTTAACTCACATCCTTAATGAATAGTAAATGAAGAAAAGCAATCTCTATCCTGGGATGAATTGTAAATCAAGCAGATCACCTTATATATATATATATATATATATATATATATATATATATATATATATATATATATATATATATATATATATATATATATATATATATTAGTGTGTGCTCCTACTAACAACCCATCTTGTATCCATGGCTTGAATAGTAAATCAAGAAAAGCAATCTGTGATTATTTTTTTTAATCGGATGAATTTGCCTCCTATGAAAAGCAAGTATTTCTATATTTATCTCAATACGGTTGCTTGTATACTGGCCTGCAAAGTAAATCAAGTAATTAGAAATGAAAAAGACAAAAGACAAAAAACTCAAATCATTAACGCTAAGGTTGTGTTTGGCGTGCCACAACTAGCTTATTTTTCGAGCTTTTTTATGTTGTTGTGTTTGGTAAGCCAAAAAGTAGCTTATAAGCTAGCTTTTTGAAAAGCTACTTAGACTAGCTTTTTATGAATTTTTTTTAAAATTTTCCAAATACACCCTTTAATTAATTATAGAAACACATACTCTTACATGTCCTTTTGTGTAATTTTATATATTTCAGCTAGCTTTTCCGCTAGTTTTACCAAACGTTATTTTTTATCAGCTAGCTTTTTATTTAACAGCTAGCTTTTCAGTTATCAGCTAGCTTTTCAGCTAGTACGCCAAATATAGCCTTTGTTCATTACTAAAGAATCCTATAAAATATTTATCTTTATCCTTTGACTTAGTCATATATATATCCTATGAATTTCATTTCGTACAACACTCATTATTTAATTAAAATTAATGAAAAAATAACCTGCACAAAAGTGTTAACATTGAGTATATATATATATATATATATATATATATATATATATATATATATATATATATATATATATATATATATGTAGTATTCAAATAACAAAACATAAAATAAAAACGATTTTCTTACCTCTCAAGGATAAGGAGGTTCATGACACATCCCTAAAAATGGTCGTGTGTATCACCTATATCCACCTCAAATGAAAATCAAATGTTTCTTAAAAATGAAAAATGACAAAAAAAAATGAAGTTTTCTTACAAATGACAACCAAATTTTGCAGAACTAGTGAAATCCTAAAAACACAATTGAACTTGTGAAATCAGAATCTACAATGAGAAAAATGTTTAAAAATTATACATTTAATCAAACTAAAAAACGTGGGGTTGGCTCTAGAAAATCACCATGGAAATCATCTGGAAATCCACAGCCGAGTCTTCTCCAGCATAAGCCTCCACTGGTCACGTATTTGTTGTTTTATGTTCAGTATCATTAGTCCAAAAGAGTAAGCCTCCATTGGTCACATATTTGTTGTCTAATATCTCTTTCAAATCAAAACCCTAAATTAGAAAAATTACATTACATATCTAACTGAAAAATAGTTTCAAAGAAACAATCACATTTATTTACACACAACATTAACTTTTAGGGAAAAAAAATTAGGTTAAGGAATGTATTGCCTTTTTAGTGAAGAGTGCAGCAGGGGGCATAACGCTTAGCCACAGGTTGCTGGCAGAGATGGGAGCGCAACAACGATGGCGGTGTCGATGAAGATGAGTGGTGACAATGTTCAAGAATGAGTCAGGGTAGAGAAAGAGATGTGAATATGGATTGTGGTGGGGCTTCCTTACAAGAAAAGTGATGCCAAGGAAGAGAGTTGATGGAGACAGGAGACAATGGTCAGATACGGTAGATGGTGCAAGGTTGGAGAATGGATGGTGGTTTATTGTCGGTGCGGTAGAAAGAATGAGTGAGCACCAAGATAAGCATAACAGTTACTTGGGCGAATGAGGGCGGTGACTTAGGTGGGATGAGTGCAGTGACGACGACTCTCCAATTAGGGGTTTTGAGTATTTGATTGAGAGAAAAGGTGATTTTAGAGAGAAATATGAGAACCGGAATTAGTGTTTAGAATTATGATTTAATTCCTGAAACGGATATGTTATCATCAGATGATTAGCATACATGATTATATTCGATGTAGTAGGTGTTGTACCTCTTAAAATTCAAGAAATATGCAATATGCTTTATATAATAATAAAGATATGTCGATATAGTATTATTGGGTTGAGACTGTACTGTTTTGTACGATCATTTTAAAAACCAAGGGCAATCCAACCGGGAGGTTGTGGGTCAGGGTAATCCAACCGGGAGGTTATGGACCCAGTACGTTATATGCATGGAAATCCAACCTGAAGGTTGTGGGACAGGGTAAGCCAACCAGGAGGTTGTAGACCCATCATGCATTATGTATATCTGTTGGTTGTGCTATGTGGTACTTTGGGGGAACTCACTAAGCTTTGGCTTACAGTTTCAGTTTATTGTTTCATGTGCTTTAGATAATCATGGCAAGGCGAAGGCATGATCGTACACATCCTTCAAAGATAGATTTTGGGAGATTTTATGATGTATTGATCTGAGGGAATATTTGTATTTAACACTTGACTTGATCTGGTTTTGGGATTGAAAACTATGGTTTTTTTTAATTTAAATATGAAAATTTTTATCATGTTTTTGGGATGTCTCAAGTTGGTATCAAAGCCCTGGATTGAGAGAATTGGATGAGTATTCTTGTGAATCCAGAATCAAACTAAGGATCTATAAAAGTTTTCAAAATAATTTTCAAATTAAATTCAAATTGTTTTCAAAAGCAACTTAGGAAGGAGGAGATGTGTACGATCAGCTGGAGCAAGAAAATATACCCCAAGTTACTGTTGGGTTTTGAGCATTACGACATTCCTATGTGCACATGCAACCCTAATTGATTTGGATCTAGGTTTTCTCAAGTTATACATGAAAACAAGATTTCCAAATCAATAACCCTAACTCTAAGATATAAAATCGAAACTAATAGGGTTTGGATCTTACCTTTCTTGTTATCTTGTAATAACAAGTAATCCTTCTTCAATTTCTTGACCTTCGAAAGCCTAGTGTGTAACAATAGTCAAAATAGGTCAATAACAATCACATGTGATTATACCAATCATGTAATGTGATTTTGTTAAACTAGTAATGTGATAAACTTACTATGTAAATCCTGATAAATTCTAATATAAATATGAACTTTCATACATATTTTATGATACAAATCAAAGTATACGTCCATATGATTCCAAAAATATAGAGAACGTCGAAATCTGGCTTCGCGTGAAGAAGTTATGATAGACTCTAACACTATAAAATCTCTATAACAAGAGGAATTTAAAATAGGCTTAGAATTAGCTATTGGAATCTAATATAGAGTTGTAGTACTCGGAATTACCTACGCGTGGATATAAATAATGTCAAAAACGGAGTTCGTATGCAAAAGTTATGACCTTCCGAAGTTATAGCTGTCTGAGAGCATGACATGTGTCAGAAACCCTAATCTGACTGAACTCACGACGTGAGCATAAAAACTCACGACGTGAGGAGTCAAAACACCACATTTCGAAGCTAGAAGTCTACGGAACGATAACCCAAAAACTCACGACGTGAGCAAGGTTTTCTCACGACGTGAGGACGCTGCAGGACACTAATCGAGCCTAGAAAACACCTGGGAAGACTACAAGATGACTCTTGCCATAGCTCACGATGTGAACCTATCATTCTCACGTCGTGAGGGCCAAAAATCAGCCTATAAATAGCCATTTCGGCCATAAGCTTCCTTACACCTAAATCTCTTCTCTCTCTCTCTCTCTCTCTCGTTTGTTGAGGCCGTTTCGCATCCCGAGCCCGACGATCGCGAACCGCTGACAGTTTTCAGTTAGATTCTATCAAAGCACGATATTAAGGTGAGTTTCACAGCCCCACTTTAAATGTTTTCGGGGGAAAACGCATGCTAAATATTGTATTTAATTTAATATTATGTCTATATGATAGTATGTTCGTATCAACATAGATAGTTATATTAACCGGGATATAGTTGTTTTGAATCTGATATTTTGAAAACATACAACTATCGTAAACTTGTTAGCATAATATTATACTAATGTAGACCCTGAGTTATACTTGGGAGTTCTATATATATGTTATGTGCGATATACTTCCAGAGTTATACTCGGAAGTTCTATATGTTAATTGATAAGTATGTTGTTATTGTTGGTTTTATGTCAAGATAAAACCTGGTTTTACCTCAAGTTATAGCTGTTATACTTCCTAAATATTATGAAATTAGGAGTAATGTTTAAAAGCATTGTCTAGTAACTTAGGGTTTTAGACACGAATATGCTTTGTTGTTAGAGTTATAGGAAGCCGACAAAGTCTACATGAGCTACCTCATTCATCAACTAAGATTGGGAATCTTAGTGGAAATCCTCTGACCTGTAACCGTTAATCCTGTGTGAGCGAGGAAGTTGTGTATGGATCTATGTGGGTTAACGCCCCATCCATGGTTGTTGGCTACAACCCAATCAGTTTTACGGTGGACTATAGATCTATGCGGGTTGACGACCCCACCCGTGGTTGCTAGCTACAACTCAACGGTCCGCGGGTGACGAACTGTCCTATTGATTGTTATGGACCTGGCGTCAATGAAGCGTATGGGGGAAGTATTTACCTTGGTGGAATCCTTTATGGCACCAATGGCGGTTTTATTGTGGCACCAATGGAGGAACCATTGGTGGGATATCTTTTAATCAGAGGTTTGCATGTCTAGCAGCGGTTACGGACTCATGGTAGCACAACATTAGAAGCATTATACTTTGTCGATATACAAGTATGAATGTTAAGTATAAGTTTCCAAAAGACTTATACTCTAAGTACAAGGAACTTGTAGGTATACTACTTGCTCATTAAGTAGACAATTATACCTAACACACTTACTCGTATAGAATTGAAATAGATTTATACGTAGCGGTTTTACTCGTATAGAATTGAAATAGATTTATACGTAGCGGTTTTACTCGTATAGAATTGAAATAAGATTTATACGTAGCAACCTTAGTTTGTATGGGATTACAATCATTTATTCATAATATGTGAAACTTATAGGTATATCACTTATTTGATAAGTAAACCATTATACCTAATATATATATATATATATATATATATATATATATATATATATATATATATATATATATATATTAAATGTTGGAGAGTCAAAATGATACTTTCAAAACTATACTTTTGAACTTGGAAAATGTATTATTTTTATATGGAGTCAAAACCTGTGGACTCACCAACTTTATGTTGACGTATTTTAAAATGCATATGTTTTCAGGAAGTTGATAACTATGATACAAGAAATGACGTTACACTGCCCGGTGTTTCCGCCGACGGCCGGGGTGTGACATAGTGCCCCAAGCGTTGCACCTCTAATGGAGTCACAAACACCACAAGCAAAGAATGAGGGAGAATGAGGTAGAAATCGGCTAGGGTTTCTCTTGGAAGCAGGTAGGCTGATTTCTAGAGGCTGGAGTTCCTTTTATAGTTGAGGCTGCTAGGGTTTTCAGCTGGAAACCCTAATTTCCTTGCTTAGGTCTTTAAGCAGTCCATGGGCCCCCATATGATAGGCCTTGGACGAAAACTCTATGGGGCTTGCCATAAATTTTCGTCCACTCCCTTCACTACAAATAAAATTACATTTAGTGGCACAAGTCTTTAGTGACATATTAATTTTTGTGCCACTATATTATCTTTTTAGTGGCACACATATTATATGTGCCACTATAGCTATGGAAAATTCTAATTTTAATATCCCGCTCCTAATTCCCTCCATAGTCGAAGACCTTCCGCTCTTTTTTTGAGAAATGAAATCGGAATAAAGGAATAAATCACGTCTCTTTTCATCGTCACCGGTTCACCGCCAGTTCTCCAAGCCACATCTCCAACTCTCCTCTCCTCCCCACGATGATTAATGGAGCATCGCCGTCTATCCTCCTCACCAACAACACTATACCACCGCTAGTTCTCCAAGCCATATCTCTGCCTTGTTCTTATATGGATCAAGCAGAAATATATGATATTCTTCCTACTACGAAGGTTTTGTTTTCTACCATCCGATGTATGCTAGATTTCGGAGGTTAATCGGGTATGTATGACACATCGGATCAGATGTATCGCATATCAAATCATATTTATGTCATATTGGAGCAGATTTAGGGTTGTCGTTATTTCCCCATGAAGAACACAATCCCTAATCAGGTATGCATTCTTCGCTCATTTCACTCTCCTTCAATCACTCTACCATCTCCTCTCCAGATTCTCATCAGCGGATTTAGGGTTTTCGTTATTCCCCCATGGATTGTAATTACCTTTTTTTACTCTTCATAAATCATTATTCATATAATATGCACATTGCCCCTCTTTCTTAGACCTTCCATATTTTGTTGTTATTGAAATGTGTAGGGATTTGGTTAAGGGAATATATCTATATGTTCGAGAATAGATTGATTTCAAGGTTTATCTGATCTGAACCAGGGTTGTATTTTAAAACGCTCAAACTTCATTTTGAAAAGATAACCAACTTGCTGTTTATTTTGTTCAAAAATATTGAAAGATCTATATAGCATTCACCATGTCGTTGTCCTTGAATACATATATTTTAGTTTTTAAGTTTGCAGTCAACATTCTCTTAATATGTAATAGGTCTTGGCTTTTTAAATGATATTTTTGACAAACTTTTTAAAGCACACATCCCTCTGATAAGGTAATATTTACTATATTCTCATAATGTGTATTATATCTCATATTGATTATAACTTTCACTCTTTAGATGTCAAATCTTGATATTGATGTGTTAATGAATCTAAGAATGGTGTTTTGTTTGTGGGTGTTTGAAGACAGTTGGTTTGCCACCTAGAAGGTTTGATAAGATAGGGAAGGAGAGGGGCAACAAATGGGCGTGTTCATGAAAGGAATTGTGTTAGATAATTGTGTTAGCATCAATTCTTGCATGGTGGAAGATCAAAGGAGCTATCTCTGATGAGCTTTGTGTAATTGAGGCTGACACAGCTGAAGGTTTTGATGTAGGGGCAATTCTGTCCATTTCAAAAAGGTCTACCCTTACTACTATTGTTATTGTAACTTGCAATGTTTTTTCTTGTATATGTTTGTATTTAGCATTTCCTTTTTTCCTTTTTACCAGACGGTTTTCTAGTGAATATGAGGCTACATGAATTGTATCATTGCATTAGATTTTTTCCCTTTTAAGTAGACATCGTTCACAGGTAACCTTAATTTATCAAAATAAATATATTTTAGTTTTTAGTTTTGCAGTCAACAATCTGGTCAACCTTAATGTGTAACATGCCTTTTCTTTTTTAAATGATGTTTTTGCTCTGATGTATAAAAAGAGAGATTAAGGGCATTTTTGTACTTGTAGCTCTAATTTTCTCCTTAGCTTTATGGTTATCTAGTCTAAACGATTAATTTCTTGTACTTGTAGCTCTAATACCATCTTTCTTTGTTTCAGGTTCTGTGAAATTATCGAAGTCTTTGATTTTGTTTCAGGTTCGAAAATGATCTTGGGTTCTGATGGGTAGAAAGGCTGAGGAAGAGAAGTGTCTTCTTGCTGCATAAAAGATGTTCCTTATTCAACATTTTGAAAGATATTTTTGTTTTAAGTATTGATAATATTGTTGTAAATTGTTGTAAGACAAGTTAAATTTTAATATAAGCAATTCTTTTGTGTTTTCCATTTATTATTTATCTATTTATTATTTTATATTCCATTTAAATTTATAAAAAAAATGACCAAATTTTCAAATATTAAATGCTTTGTGATGAAAAAAATGTAGCCAAAAACTAAAAATATTACCTTTATTTTAACAATTTATTAGTGGCATTAAAAAGTGTTGCAAAAACCAAAAATGTTATAGTGGCATAAGAAAAGTGCCATTAATAGTGATCAAAGCAATACTTAGTTCACTATAAACAATGCTCTAATACCAATCTGTCACACACCCAAACCAAGGATGGCGGAAACGTCCGGGGGTGGCGGACTTCATGTATAGTATCATAACAACGAGTAAGTGATCAAAGCAATACAACCAATCATAAATATAATCGGAAAAGAATTACATGGTTTCAAGTGTTACATATTTCAATGATTGATTACAACATGATATAAAAATAGTTGTTCAACGCCGTAGCGTTCCATCCTCAAAAGCTTGTGATTACCTGGTTTCGTTGATTTCCTGAGAATACAAGTAGTTTTGAAAAAAGTGTCAACAATTAAGTTGGTGAGTTCATAAGCTTTTTAGATGAAGAGTTTGGAAACCGATCTTTGTAATGAATTGTGTGATACCAAGAAAAATCCAATATTTTCCTTACAAAAATTGATGTGTAGTCTTTAATTCCAAAACCGAAAGTGCACAATAATATCCATACTTATTGATATAAAAAGTGATTTTAAATCGACATAAAGCCCTTTTTGATTTGAGAAAAATCCCCGTAAACTTTATGTGTTGTTAACTCCCTATGTGAGTCGCTATAACCATACTATGACTAATGAACCTGCCACGACGTTTCTCAGGCGTCGAAAAAGATAATGACACTTGTCACCCCAGACCTGCCGGTCTAGCTGTTGCATGCAGCTCAGGTGTGGTTTGTCAAACCCAATATAGATCTATACACAACTATCACGTTCTCCCTACAAGAGACTCTGGTTATAACTACCAGGAATTTTAACCCGTGCTCTAGGAGTACTAAGAAGAATGTCTCACAATTTACGTTAACAAGTTTACGTGTGGTGTGCGTAAGTGTAAAACCTTTTTCTGTGGGAATAAAACCTTCCGAAATGTGTTTGTTGTGTTAATGGAAACATAAACTATACCTATTATAGCTTATCAAAACGTTTTGTAATGGTAGAAATCATCGTTGTATATGATGTAAACCTTTTCCATGTAGTACAAATCCATAAACTATGCCTATTATAATTTATTATATGTGTTTGAAATGAATGAAGAATCCATTTCAGTTTATGATGATAAACTAACAAGAAAATACATTCAATATTTAGAACTTATTGTTATACACTTTGCTCAACATACTACAAAGTGTTATGAAAGTTGTAAGCTGTTAACTAGTTTTTAACCTTTCTGCACTGTTTTAGAAAAATCATAGAAAAATCATGCGAAGTCGAAAGCATCCGTAAATTCTGAGAGTTTAGAAAATGTGTCTAGTTTATTCATAATTTTTATTATGATTTTTAGAAGTCTTTAACTTGTGTTAAAATGTTCATATTCACAGACTGGTCCGAATTCGTTTCTGAAACGATAGGCAGTTTTGTAAAAATCACCATATATCGTAGAAAAATCATATGGAGATGTGCAAGCAGTCATTTTAAAGGTATGAACCTGAACTATTTGCATATTAAACCGTTTTGAAAGATATTAAGTTTAACATAGTCAAACAGTCCGTGAATAAGACTCAACTTTTCTGATGAAAGCCGTTATTTGAGTTTAGTTAAGTTTTTGGTGTTTTAACTTGTATTCCCCCACTAAAACTTGAAGAAAACATGAAAATGTAGGGGTATGAACTCACCTCGAGTGATTTCAGTAGATGGATGATGGAGAAAATAAGTGTTCAACTCAAGAACACTTAGAAGATGTTTGAAGATTCGAAGATCTAACAACAAATATGACGATATTTGTGTAAGGAACTCATGATTTGAGTGAAGAAGTGTAAGGAAATCAAGTGTGGGAAGAGATTTACTTACCAAAGGTGTGTGAAGAGCTCAAGATCAGCCTTAAATCTCGAATTCTTGGTGAGAGGAAGTGAGAGAGAATGTGTTTTGCTTTTTGGTGAAAAGTGAGTGAAGTGGAAGGAGAGAGGAGATTTTCAGCTTTTGATGAACCTTTACAGCTGGAGGAGGGGTGTCAAAGGACAAATAGTTGACTAGGTAGGGGAATAGTGACTGAGGGTTGTACTATGAAGGTATGGGGGAGGTTGCTTGTGTCATACTCTAGTCAAAGTCAACACTCTACCCCAAAATCTAACTTAATAGATTTTATTCTTGGACAAGGATTTCCCCCAAAAATATGACTAAAATGAATATTTAGGGTCTCTTATGTTGAATTACGAGTTTTGGTGAAAATCCCGCGTTAAAATCATGAAAAACGGGCTTAAAACGAAGATTGGGTCAAAAACCGGGAAGAAAATGCTAATTTCCGAAGTCAGGAGGCGAGGTTCGGTCTTAGGAGCTGAACAGCCGAAGGTAAGCTCGATCCGAGAAGGGTTCGGTTGATGCATTAGAACCGAGAGTGAGAGGTTCGGTTGCTGATGAGATCCGAGAGGTTGGTTCGGTCCATGATGCTGAGAAGCAAAAGGGAAGCGAAGGCGAAGGCTCGGTCCGAAGCAGTCTCGGTTTCGGTGCAAGCGAGGTTCGGTCCTCATGGTTCGGTTCTTAAGGCTATGTTCGTCTACTAAGAGGTTTCGGCTCCTTAAGAGGGTTTTTCGCATAAACTTCCGTTTTCGAGTTGTTTTTGACTAAATCAAGGGTCGGGATGCCCCGGGTGATTATAAAAAGTTGAGAGAGATTTTGAGAGAGATTTAGGAGAGATTTCTCATACTTAGAGAGATTTGGGAGAGATTTCACATACTTAGAGAGATTTGGGAGAGATTTCACATACTTAGAGAGATTTGGGAGAGATTTCACATACTTGGAGAGATTTGGGAGAGATTTCACATACTTGGAGAGATTTGGGAGAGATTTCACATACTTAGAGAGATTTGGGAGAGATTTCACATACTTGGAGAGATTTGGGAGATATTTCACATACTTGGAGAGATTTGGGAGAGATTTCACATACTTAGAGAGATTTGGGAGAGATTTCACATACTTGGAGAGATTCCACATACTTAGAGAGATTTGGGAGACATTTCTGGTAGCGAGAGATAGAGCGAGAGAGATTTGAGAGAGACTTCGTTTGAGACCTTTTTGGATGTTTAGCTTCGCTACGCTAGGTGTGTAAACCTCGTTAAGCCTTGTTATGAATGTTATACGCCACTAAAGGGTATGTATTAATGTTTTATCGAGTAGTTCCATCACTTACCCTAATTTGGGTGTAGATTTTCTACACACGTGAAACTTCTAAGCGATGCTTTGTATTACGATGGTGCGTTGTACAATAGTAAACATAAGGTAAACCCTAACATACAAGGGTTAATTGAATTGACCGGTTTGACTTGTTGACTTTATTTGACTTTGACTTGACCAGAAATTGACGGTTGTCACATCATCCCCCCGTTAGAAGGAATTTCGTCCTGAAATTAACGTTTCGACTGGGACTTCAAGAGTTAGGGAAAAGATGCGGGTATTTTTGTTTCATCCGGTCTTCGCGCTCCCAGGTGAACTCGGGTCCTCGTTTAGCGTCCCAACGGACCTTCACAATAGGGATGCGACTTTGTTTCGTTCTCTTGATTTCCCGATCCATGATTTCAACCGGTTCTTCTACGAAGTGGAGACTCTCGTTGATTTTGATTTCGTCGAGTGGTATTACAAGAGTCTCGTCGGACAAACACTTCTTTAAGTTTGATACGTGGGAGGTCGGGTGTACGTTATTAAGTCCTTGTGGCAGTTGGAGCTTGTATACCACTGGGCCAATCCTGACAAGGATTTCGAATGGCCCGATGTACCTTGGATTTAGTTTCCCCCGTTTACCAAACGTATCGTTCTTTTCCACGGTGAGACCTTCAGTAGTACATGGTCACCATCCTGGAACTCCAAGGGTTTGAGTTGCTTATTTGCATAGCTCGTTTGTCGATCTCGAGACGCTTTCAGTCTTTCTCGAATTTTCACGATCTTTTTCGTTGTCTCTCTTATGATTTCAGGGCCATTGAGGGTGCTGTTAGGAACTTGCTCCTTCGCTAGCTGTGTATCTCCCACTTCAGTCCAACGCAGTGGTGATCTGCCCTTGCGGCTATAGAGATCTTCGAATGGAGCGACCTTGATGTTAGGGTGATAGTTGTCGTTGTGTGAAAATTCAATGAGTGGTAAGTGGGCATTCCCATGCTTTACCGAAGTCAATCACCCAAGATATTAACATGTCTTCCAAGGTTTGAACAGTTTCCTTTGCTCTGCGCATCGGTTGTAGGTAACTCGAAGGCTTCTGTTGTTCTATCCTGACCTTGGCACAATTCCGATACTTGCCCACATGTGTAGCGATGTCAGCTTTCCTATTCGGCCACTGATGTTACTTTTTGAGGTCCAGATACCTCTTGTCTGAGCCTAGATAAATGGAGTAGCGAGTTTTCATGTGCTTTGTTCAAGACGTCATTTCTGATTCCATCAACTTTGGTGTCCAGATCCGGTTCATGGGATAACATGCCCTGCCGCTCTTGCCTTCTAGGTTCTTATGATCGGTGAAGATTGTACACTTCGTGTCGTGGAAAGTTGTAAGCTGTTAACTAGTTTTTAACCTTTCTGCACTGTTTTAGAAAAATCATAGAAAAATCATGCGAAGTCGAAAGCTGAATCTGTAAATACTGAGAGTTTTGAAAATGTGTCTAGTTTATTCATAATTTTTATTATGATTTTTAGAAGTCTTTAACTTGTGTTAAAATGTTCATATTCACAGACTGGTCCGAATTCGTTTCTGAAACAATAGGCAGTTTTGTAAAAATCACCATAAATCGTAGAAAAATCATATGGAGATGTGCAAGCAGTCATTTTAAAGGTATGAAACTGAACTATTTTCATATTAAACAGTTTTGAAAGATATTAAGTTTAAGATAGTCAAACAGTCCGTGAATAAGACTCAACTGTTCTGATGAAAGCCGTTGTTTGAGTTTAGTTAAGTTTTTGGTGTTTTAACTTGTATTCCCCCACTAAAACTTGAAGAAAACATGAAAATGTAGGGGTATGAACTCACCTCGAGTGATTTCAGTAGATGGATGATGGAGAAAATAAGTGTTCAACTCAAGAACACTTAGAAGATGCTTGAAGATTCGAAGATCTAACAACAAATATGACGATATTTGTGTAAGGAACTCATGATTTGAGTGAAGAAGTGTAAGGAAATCAAGTGTGGGAAGAGATTTACTTACCAAAGGTGTGTGAAGAGCTCAAGATCAGCCTTGAATCTCGAATTCTTGGTGAGAGGAAGTGAGAGAGAATGTGTTTTGCTTTTTGGTGAAAAGTGAGTGAAATGGAAGGAGAGAGGAGATTTTCAGCTTTTGATGAACCTTTACAGCTGGAGGAGGGGTGTCAAAGGACAAATAGTTGACTAGGTAGGGGAATAGTGACTGAGGGTTGTACTATGAAGGTATGGGGGAGGTTGCTTGTGTCATACTCTAGATAAAGTCAACACTCTACCCCAAAATCTAACTTAATAGATTTTATTCTTGGACAAGGATTTCCCCCAAAAATATGATTAAAAATGAATATTTAGGGTCTCTTATGTTAAATTACGAGTTTTGGTGAAAATCTCGCGTTAAAATCACGAAAAACGGGCTTAAAACGAAGATTGGGTCAAAAACCAGGAAGAAAATGCTAATTTTCGAAGTCAGGAGGCGAGGTTCGGTCTTAGGAGCTGAACAGCCGAAGGTAAGCTCGGTCCGAGAAGGGTTCGGTTGATGCATTAGAACCGAGAGTGATAGGTTCGGTTGCTGATGAGAGCCGAGAGGTTGGTTCGGTCCATGGTGCTGAGAAGCAAAAGGGAAGCGAAGGCGAGAGAAGAGAAGCGAAGGCGAAGGCTCGGTCCGAAGCAGTCTTGGTTTCGGTCCAAGTGAGGTTCGGTCCTCATGGTTCGGTTCTTAAGGCTATGTTCGGCTCCTAAGAGGTTTCGGCTCCTTAAGAGGGTACGGCTCCTTAAGAGGTTTGACTTGTTGACTTTATTTGACTTTGACTTGACCAGATTATTCAGGAAGTTCACTAAAACAACAACTCATATATCTTCCAATTATTCAGGAAGTAAAACATGTAAAAGTGAAACAATAGTAAACAATTGACACAAGATAGTAAACAATACTTATATATAAATCACCATTATATAATCACCAAATGTCAATTACATTTATCCATTACAAGTTTCTAAACATCTATCTAATCACTAAAACAAATATCGTCCTTCAGACCAATGCTCCTTGCATGCTAAACATGCTTGATCCTACTTAAACCCTTTGTGAGGGGATCTGCAGGATTTTCTTCTGACGATACCTTCTTGACCACGAAGAGTCTTTCTTCTACCCGATGTCTGATGAAGTGGTATTTTCTGTCGATATGTCTGGATATGCCATGATCCCTTGGTTCCTTGGTTAAGGCAACCGCTCCTTCATTATTACAGAAAATCTCCATGGACTCCTTCATGGCAGGTACAACTCTAAGGTCTCCAATGAAGTTATTCAACCATATAGCCTCCTTCAACACTCGCTCGCAGCTATGTACTCTGATTCGCACGTTGAATCAACCATTGTCTCCTGCTTGGAACTTTTCCAAGTCACTGCTCCTCCATTAAGGGTAAACACCCAGCCCGAATGAGAGCAGAAGTTATCTTTGTCGGTCTGAAAACTGGCGTCACTATACCTTATCACTCTCAATTCATCACTCCCACCAAGTATAAGGACCCAGTCCTTAGTCCTTCGCATGTACTTAAGAATGTTTTTCACTGCTGTCCAGTGAGCTCCACTTGGGTTCCCTTGATATCGGCTAACCATGCTCAACGCAAAAGCCACATCCGGGTGAGTACATGTCATAGCGTACATGATCGAGCCAACGGCGGAAGCATATGGCACTGGACCCATCTCCGCTATTTCGGCAACTGTATTCGGACTCTGAGTCTTACTCAACTTAGTATTGCTCTGGATTGGTAACTCCCCTTTCTTGGAATTCTCCATGCTAAAACGTTTCAGCACCTTATCCAAGTAAGTACTCTGACTAAGTCCTATTAGTTTTTTACTTATATTTCTCAATATCCTAATCCCTAAAATATAAGCTGCTTCCCCTAGATCCTTCATAGCGAAACATTTCCCAAGCCAGGACTTAACCTCCTACAAGGTTGGAACGTCATTTCCTATGAGCAGTATGTCATCGACATACAATATTAGAAAGCTGACTATCTTTCGACCTTGTACATTGTCAACCAAGTTCCAAACTTGATTGTCATACATGGACTGGATCTCGCTGTCTGTTGCCTCTTTCCATTTAGCAGACTCAGGGGTCGCAATGGCTTCCTTGTTGTTAGTAGGCTCATCCAAATTTACCAGTGTACTATCACTGATAAACGTATCACCTTCCATAGTAATATGAAAACCATATAACTCCGGTGCCATTCTAACTTGAGAGGACCATCTAAGAGGTAATGACTTGTCAATTAGTTCAACATGAATCTCTTCCTCAGGTTGAGCGCTAGTGTCAGAGGTTCCTTCACCGCTTGATTCTTGAATCTCTTCAAGATCAATTGTCCTCCCACTGTCCTCTTGGCATATGAGTTACCTCTCGCAGAAAACTCCTCTCCTTGCTATGAAGACCACATTATCACTAGGTCTACAGAAAAGATATCCAAAGGATTTCTGTGGGTATCCGATGAAAATACACCGTTCACTTCGAGGTTCGAGCTTGTCGCGAGTCTCTCGTCTTAAGAAAGCTTCACAACCCCAAACCTTGATATGTGCCAAAGAGGGAACCTTCCCTGTCCACATCTCATGAGGTGTTTTGGCAACCTTCTTAGTTGGGACTAGATTAAGGATATGGGCGATAGTCTCTAAGGCATGCCCCCAAAATGAGATTGGTAGCGAAGCTCGACTCATCATGGAACGAACCATGTCCAACAAGGTTCGATTGCGCCTCTCAGCCATACCATTGAGCTGCGGTGTCCTAGGTGGCGTCAATTGTGAAACGATTCCACATTCCTTAAGATAGTCGTGGAACTCGATACTAAGATACTCACCACCCCTATCGGATCTGAGCATATTTATCTTCCTTTTGCTTAATCTCTTTGAACTTTTCAAAGGTTTCCGACTTGTGCTTGATTAAGTAGATATATCCATATCTAATATAGTCGTCGGTAAAGTTATATAGAAGCGGTTAGCATCCCTTGTGGTGGATCTGAAGGGCCCACACATATATGTGTGTATGAGATCCAATAATCCCTCACCTCTTTCACAAGTACAAGTGAAAGGTGATTTAGCCATCTTCCCAAGTAAACAAGACTCGCAAGTGTCATCTGACTTTAAGTCAAATGATTCCAACACTCCATCCTTTTAGAGTTTGGCTATGTGCTTCTTGTTGACATGTCCAAGACGACAATGCCTCAAGCATGCCTTATCTAAACCATTAGACGAATTAATATGTAAAAAAATATTTCCTAAGTTATCGACAACCATCATAGTTTCATATACACCATTACAAGGCAATGCTTCAAAATAAAATAAACCATTATAATAAGCATTAATAGAACCAATTTCATTATTAAACGAAAATCTAAAACCTTGTCTGTACAAACCATGAAAAGAAATAATATTCATTGTCATCTCTGACGAGTAGCAACATTCATCCAAATCTAACCCTAACCCACTATTAAGCATTAAAGAATAAACTCCGATCTTGGTGACAGGCGACGATTTCCTATTCCCCATTATCAGGTTCATCCTCCCATGCTCCACATCCCTCCTTCTTTTTAGCCCTGCAAATCAGAACAAATGTGAAAACCACATCCTGTATCAAGGACCCAAGAACTAGCATGTGATGAGTTATTAGATAGAATAGTATAAATACCTGCGAAGGAGGGCTTTATCTTCCCATCCTTGATGTCCTGCAAGTACTTCGGGCAGCTTCTCTTCCAATGCCCCTTATCATGGCAGTAGAAGCACGTTGCTTCTTTAGGATCTGAGGAGGGAGTAGCAGAACCGAGTTTTCCTTTGGATCCACTTCAAGAAAATTCATCATGGGACTTTCCCTTCCAGTTCCTTGAGGGAGCTTTCCTCTTTTTCCCCTTTCCATGTCCAATAGCCAGGACTGGGGTAGCAGCAGGAGTGGAATCAACAACTTTTCCTTTAAGTCCACTTTCAGCAGTTCTCAACAAACCTTAAAGTTTGATCAAGGTGACCTCCTCCTTGCTCAGATGATAAGTCATCTTGAACTGATCATATCAGGGAGGCAAAGAGTGTAGGACTATATCAATAGCCAACTCTTCGTCAAAATTGACATTCAACTTGAGAAAACGATCCACACACATTTGCATTCTATGCAAGTGGGCCGTGATGGACTCTCCATCCTTCATTTTGGTTGTACCGAACGAGGTGACAATCTCGTACCTCTCTTGACGTGCTCTCCGATGGTACTTTTCCATCAGGTCTTGGCACATCTCATAAGGCCAGTAGTCCTCGTAAAACCGATGGAGTTCTGGAGTCATAGTGGCCACCATAATGCATGACACCTTTGTCACTTCCTTGCATCGGGCCCTATAGTCCTCCATTTCTTCGGGAGTAGCAGTAGCTTCATCAATCTTGGCGAGTTCCTTGTCGAGAATGTGTTCCTTATCCTCGTATCGCAGGTCCATTCTGATGAATCTGATCCAATCATTGAAATTGGATCCATCAAAAGTAACCCTCCCACAAATGTTTAGGAGCGAGAGTGGGTTCGAGGAGTTGTTGTTGGAGGTTGATCCGGGAGCGTTGTTTGGACCAGACATCTGAAAAAGAAGAAAGACAAAGTTTTGATTAGATAAGGAGTCCTTAATATAACACCCAAATGAAATATTAAGGCTAGGACCCAACACAATAATTCATAATTTGGAAGAGGGATGCCGTAATCCAATTGTAAATTATTTGAAGGTGAGTAAAAGACGATTTACCAATTCCACCATGAAAAACGAAATTAGGAGAATTAGATTTTAAATGAAATGAAATTCCTAGATTCTTTTGAGATTCATTGAACTTTTCAATGGCATGTTTAATCTCAATTATACCCTTCAAGTTTGTGACTGGGATACCGAGGATCACAAAAAAGGTGTGAATAACCATGCAAATTAGCTTGGCACTCTCGATGTCATTTACCACCTAATAAATGTGCCGGTTAACCACACACGCGCCATTGATCTATGATAATTCTCAAGCTACCCTTTGCCACCCTTGTTTGTCCAAATTAGTGCCGGTAACCGCACACACTAAACTAACGACTTGGCAAGGTGCAAAGTGCAATTTCATGGACTAGCATCATTTTCACATTTTTTTCTAAAGTAACTAAGATTGAGAATTTATAAAAAACATTTAGTTACTTTATAATTTTTCATTATACTTATTAATGAGAGAATAAAAGTCCTATCCTACATGTTCGGCTAACGACCCTCCACTAGTGAAGAGTGCGGTGGGTAAGAGTGGATACCCAATGACGGTCATTTTATAGGCCGCTTCCTTAAACAACCCTTATAGACCAGCTTCATGAATGAGACCTACTAACGGTAAGACTGACTCATCTTATACATATATATATATATATATATATATATATATATATATATATACATATATATATATATATATATATATATATATATATACATATTAATCTTTTAATATTATAATAGTATAAAGGTTGTATTTTAAACTTTTAAAATACTAGGGTTTTAGAATTTAATATTTCAAAATTATATTTTTTAATTAAATTTTAAATTCCAAAACTAGAGGGTGTAATTTGAAACTTTTCAAAATTATTCAGATCAAATTTTAAATAATTAATTAATCAAATAATTAGCCATTATCTTCAAATTTGACCAAATCCATCTATTTGGATAAGGAAACGAGATTACCATTTAATAAAATAAATTTATTAAAATGAAAACAAGTTACGTAATTATCCTAATCCAAAATAGATCAAAAATTCGGAAACTCTGCTGTCAGACGAGTCAACTCATCGAGTCAGGGCTTGGACTCGTCGAGTTCACCCAACTCGTTGAGTTCATCTTTGAACTCGTCGAGTTCAACAGATAGAGAGCAAAACGGTTTTGTTCCAGCTTTAGATAAATCACTATTGCATCAAATCTAACAGAAAAAAAATCCTAGGCTCTGATACCAGTGATGGGTTTTGAGCATTACAACATTCCTATGTGCACATGAAACCCTAATTGCTTTCGATCTAGGTTTTCTCAAGTTATACATGCAAACAAGATTTCCAAAGCAGTAACCCTAACTCTAAGATATAAAATCGAAACTAATAGGGTTTAGATCTTACCTTTATTGTTATCTTGTAATAACAAGTAATCCTTCTTCAATTCCTTGACCTTCGAAAGCCTAGTGCCCCAAGAGCTGCATCTTTAATGGAGTCACAAACACCATAAGCAAAGAATGGGGAGAGGGAGGTAGAAATCGGTTAGAGTTTATCTTGGAAGTAGGTAGGCCGATTTCTAGAGGTTGGGGTTCCTTTTATAGTTGAGGCTGCTAGGGTTTTCAGTTGGAAACCCTAATTTCCTTGCTTAGGCCCTAAGCAGTCCATCGACCCCCATATGATAGGCCTTGGACGAAAACTCTATGGGGCTTGCCATAGATTTTCGTCCACTCCCTTTCAATAGAGTCCATCAGCCCAAAACTGCAACTATCACTGATTTACATAATCAGTCCCCGTTCTTTTAATCAGTTCCTTTAACCACTAAATTAATTCCAAATTAAGTTATGATTAAACACTAATTAAATAATATGATTACAAATTAATATATTATTCTTATAATATATTAATAAACCATTTATTTATCTCTTTCTCCAAAACTCATCCTGTCCGGTTGCTATGGTGAAGGCAACCCAAAAGGACCATGCTACAATCAAATCAAGTACATACCAATTCTAGTTATGGGCTTAGACACCTAATACAACAGTTACCACACTATTACTTGCTATGATATGATAAAACTGCATGCTAGTGATAGGCTAGGGATCTTCAGGAATTGTATGATCGAATTGTCTGATATATAATGCCTGATAGGCTAGGAGGACTTCTTGTATGAAATTGACATCATTACTGTAGTTGCTCAGTGTATGCATCATAGTTATACATAACAAAGATTTTATAGCTTGAGAATGTTTGTTTTAGCCTTACTTCATGTTCCTTGTTTGGTTGTGGGCTTATGTTAGAATCAAGTATCTGACTGTCTATAAGATCCAACGTTATGTATGATTAGCATACATGAGTAGCTGCAGGGTTGGTGGAAGTTTCATGGATGAGTATGTGTGTGAGCAGCCGACCATATATGGAATGATTAGCCACTCTCATTAGAGTGAGGATAGGATGTATGCGTATCCTAGCTGTGTATTTGTTCGGGTGTGGTGATGATCCTTCGAAAACATATGGGTAGGTGTGGAAGGTAGTATGGGACCGTACCACTGAAAGCATAGGACCCGTACGCTTAGCGAAGAAGTCACAAACCCCAAGGGTTGGTCTTTTCATGTCGATCTTTGCAATATTAATTATGGCCTTTCAGATGTATATCTTGGTTTATTTTCAGTATGGTGTTCACGAGAGGATCCAGTTCTGGATCTGGAGCGAGTGGCCAAGATAGGCAGGGTTGTCTGATGATCAGATTCATGAAATCATTGCCATTAAGGTGGTTGCTGCTATCCGGAGGTCTATGCTAGAGATGTTTGGGTATATCAATACCGCCATGATTAAGCTCTTTGATGATCGATACGATGCTCTTTCTGATGTTGTTGTTGTTGCAGATACGTCAATTGTTTCTGCAGAGCTTTCCAGTATCGGGACTTCGACAATACAAAGCCCCTGGAGTTTGATGCGGTCAGGGACCTGATTGTAGCGATGAGGTGGCTATCTGATGTGGAGGGTTGTTTCTTTACATGCTCTTGCCCTACTGAACAGAAGGACAAGTGCTCCCTGAACTTTCTTAGGTTGGGGGCGAAGGATTGGTAGAGACCTGTGACTGGTACTTACACTCCTGAGCAGAGAGTTGTTGTTACTTGGGATCAGTTCTCGAAGATGTTTTCTGCGAGATACGTTCCCCTGGAGGAGAGGGATAGGTTGGCTTAGGAGTACCTGGATTTGAGACATACTACCGAGTCGGTGACAGAGATCACCAAGATGTTTCCTAAGATGGCTCTTTTCTGCCCTGAGTTTGCTGCTTTTCAGCAGGCTCAGATGACCTGGTACTTGAGCATGATCAAGAAGAATATTCAGCAGTTCGTGTACACACATCGTATGGTTCCCCTCGTTGAGCTTCAGGATGTCGCGAGGAGGCAGAATATTAAGATAGAGATTCAGACGAGGGAGTTGGGGCAGGCTCCCGTTCAGTCACAGCGGGAAGCGAAGTGGTTCAAGCCCGCTGACTCGCATTATGGGGGATAGAGGGGTCGCACTTATGGGAAGTGCAACAAAGTTCATGAGGTTTTTTTTGGTATTCTTCTTCTGCATGCCGTAATTGCGGCACAAAGGGACATTTTGCGAAGGATTGTCGTCAGCAGGCTCCTCCGCTAAGTAATAGGATTTGCTATCATTGTGAGCAGGTTGGCCATATGAAGGCCCAGTGTCCCTTACTTTCTGACAGACCTATGCAGGGGCCAACTACTGCTACCCCTACGATTACGGATGAACGTCAGGGTAGGGCAGAACCCCCAAGGGCTAGAGGTCATGCATTCCAGGTCACTGCAGAGGAGGCCCGGGCGGCGTCAGACGCCATTACTGGTATGTTTCCATTTATTATTATGTCAGTAATTTTATGTTATGCTTATGTTATGATTCTGTTAGGTACCTTCTTAGTGAAGTCCTTTCCTTTTCTTGTGCTATTTGACTCAGGTGCGAGTCGGTCTTTTGTAAAATTTTTAGTAAGGATTTTGATGTGACTCTGAGATAGTTGGAGTGTCCGTTGCGGGTGTGACATCCCCAATTTCACGGCCAGAAAAGACATATTTGTTTATGCTTTATTTGAAAATCAGAGTGTCCTTTTAAAGAAATATGTTGCGGAATTTGTTCCCAAAAATATAATAAAGAATTTATCAAAGCATTTCCGAAGAAATGTATTTTCATTATATTAAAAACCCCGGGATGTCATTGTCAACACATATCAAAGGCATAAACAGAAACAACATAGGGCTTACAAAATCTATTAATTCTAGTGGCCTATAATCCATTGATCTCTCATCAGATCATCACTCTTGTGCTCTCTTTCCACTACCTGTAATACAAGAAACTGAGTGGGTCAGGCTTCGAAGCCTTGTGAGCACATAGGGTTTTCAACCCATAATAATTAAGTTTATTAATTTCATCAATCAATCAACCCAATTACCCATTTCCGTTATCCTCACTTTCTGTCCCTAAAGCATCCAAATTAAGGGACCGAGCCTAAGGATTTTCATCGGGATGACAACACTGCTTAGGGGATTCCTCAGTAATACATGTCAAAAAGGCAACCATGAGGGGGATGCAGTACACCTGCTGAACACTTAGTTCAAATAAACACCTACATGTTGCGAGCCTGCTAGCGTTCCACTGGACTGTCTAGAATAGTCTGTGGTCGTCATCTATACTCTGGTAGATGACTGAATCATCTTAAACATCGAGGCCTCTCATCATTTATTTCATCATCTATATCATCTATCCATATTTACCCATCATAATTATAGGTATAAAATACATATACAGTTTAAATCAAATAAAACATGTATATTTTGTTCATCCAGCATAGATATCAAGAACACAAATAATATGCACACATAACACATAATTTATATTAAATACTTCATATCTATGTGTAAGATGAAAGTAATTATGCACTCACTTGTTAAAGTGATGATTCCAAACTCGGGCAGCGCTTCGCTTCTAACAATTATATTTTCCTTCGACGAAACCTAGTATCATTACCGCTAGATTTTAGTCTAATATTTATTGCGACTATTTACGAGCGATATTGTCTTACAAGTGTTAAACAATACTTTTCAACCACTATGTACAGACAGGGGTCAGACATGAAACACTGGAGGGCATGACCATTTTGGCATTATAGCACTTATGAAATCCAACAACCCTATGCGGCCCTTCAAACCAGGTTCCCCGTACCGCGAGTACTTAAAAGATATTATAGTAACACTTTGTATATTATATTTTATAATATATATATATATATATATATATATATATATATAAGTTCATAATAAACTTAAACATAATAACGATAATAAACTTAAACATAAGCTATACTTAAAGTAGGGTAAGCATAACTCACTTACTAGGAGGTTTGGCTAGGAACCGTTATAATAACGATAATAAACTTAAACATAAGCTATACTTAAAGTAGGGTAAACATAACTCACTTACTATGTTCCTTTTATGCACGCTTTCGGATTAATGTATACTACGACTTTCGTTTAGATCGCTAACGCTAAAAAGTATTGTATTGCAAACTCACTTTTTACGATTCCCAATGTCGTACCGGTTTTGCCGCAAAACTTCGACATGCCATAACTTTTTCGTTATAAGTTGGATTTCAACGTTCTTTATATCCCCTAAATCCTTGTTATGACTACTTCAGCTTTCTTCATAGATATTCAATCTTTATATTATTTTATTTTTGACGCTTATTTTTATTATTATTTTATTACGTCGTTATAAATAAGTATAATGCACACAAAATCACATAAATCACATAAATCACATAATAATCAGGTAATTCCTCTTCATTACTTCAAAATAGGTTACAACTATTGACCCTAACTATTACATCATTATAATAAGGCTTAGCCTAGAAACACGGGTGTTACAATGGGTTTCTATCGCTAGTGAACACGGGGTCTCTGCATCGAGTGTTTATCAGGGTTGTGTATTAGAGATTTTTGGGGTACCTTATCCGATTTATCTGATTTCCATTCCCATGGGGGATGTGTGCGTGATAGCAGGGATGGAGTGGTTGCTCAGGTTTAGGGATATGATTGATTGCGAGGGTCATCGGGTGGTAGTTCGAACCCCAAGTGGGGGAGAACTGGTTATTTATAGAGAGGGTACCAGGATTGGATCATCCTTTTGTTCTGCTGCCAGGGCTTAACAGTATTCACATCACGGATGTATGGGTATCTTGCGTATGTGGTTGACACCCAGGTTGGGACGGAGGTTTCGGTTTTGGATGCACTTGTTGTTAGAGAGTTTGCTGATGTGTTCCCAGAGGAGTTACCCGGTGTGCCTCCTGAGAGGCAGGTTGAGTTCAGAATCAATTTGGTCCCTGGTGCCGCTCCGATTGCTAAGGTATCGTACCGATTAACACCATCGGAGATGCAGGAGTTGTCCTCATAGCTTCAGGAGCTGTTGGGCAAGCAGTTTATCAGATCGAGAAATTCGCGATAGGGAGCACCAATTTTGTTTGTCAAGAAGAAGGACGTTTCGTACCGGATGTGCATTGATTACAGGGAGTTGAACAAGTTGACGGTGAAGAACCGTTACCCACTTCCGCAAATTGATGATCTCTTTGATCAGTTGCACGGTGCATCTTGGTTCTCCAAGGTCGATTTGAGATCAGGGTATCATAAGATGAGGGTGAGAGAGGAGGGTGTAGAGAAGACCACATTTCAAACTTGTTATGGTCATTACGAGTTCATGGTGAAGCCGTTTGGGCTCACCAACACGCCGACATCATTCATGGATTTGATGAATTGGGTATGCGGGCATATGCTCGATCGGTCAACCGTTGTCTTTATTGATGATATCTTGGTGTATTCCAATACCTGAGAGCAGCATGAGGAGCACCTTCGAGAGCTTCTGGGAGTATTAAGGCGGGAACGACTTTATTCCAAGTTCTCGAAGTATGAGTTTTGGTTACGAGAGGTCCAGTTCTTGGGGCATCTCGTTAACCATAACAAGATCTTGGTTGACCCAACCAAGATTGAGGTTGTTATTCATTGGGAGGTTCCAAAGTCACCATCTGGGATCAAGAGTTTCTTGGGATTAGTAGGGTATTATCGCAGATTTATTCAGGACTTCTCAAAGATTGTTGTACCCTTCGCTTGTCTGATGAGGAAGGGCGTGGATTTCTGCTTTGGGGCATGAGCAGTAGGCTGCATTCGAGACTTTGAGGAGGAAACTATGTGAGGCCCTACTGTTGACCCTCCCTGAAGATGTTGAGGATTTTGTGATGCATCCATCACCGGCCTGGGAGCAGTTCTTATGTAGCAAGGGAGGGTTATTGCTTATGCTTCTCGACAGCTGAAGCTGCATGAGGTTCGTTATCTGACTCATGATTTAGAGTTGGGAGCAGTGGTGTTTTTGTTGGATAAGGTGTCTAAGTCCATAACTTATTTGGTATATACTTGACCCGACCCGGCATGGTCCATTTGGGTTGCACTTCACCCAAACTGTTTATGGATAATATTATGAGAATTGTATACTTACGATTTATTAATATATTATAAGTTATAATATATTAATATAAAGTCATGTTATTTAATTAGTTTTAATCTTGAATTAATTATGAATTGATTTAGTGATTAAAAGGAAGACTAATTAAATCATGGGTTATTGTATTTATATGGTGTGGGCTAATGCTCATTTGTTAATGAGCTAAGCTTATATGGAAGTCCATGGATGATCCATCGAGCTTTTAACCCATGGATCCTTGGAAGAGGAAAAGACATGGGTTATTAGGGTTTCACCCTAACCATGTACACTATATAAACAAGCTTATGTTGCATGAAAAAGACACTAATGTGTGTGTAAGTGTGGTGGCCAAAATCAAGAGTTAGTATACTCTCTCATACATTTTCCAAGTTTGTGGTGATTTGTGATTTCCATTTGAGGCATTCACATTATTGGTGCTTGGCTCTCAAACTCCAAGGAATCAACAATCAACAAAAGGTATGTAACTCATCTAGTTCTTTTATGTTTAAAAGTACCCCATGCCATGCTAGATAGGTTATAAACCTTGGAAAATAATATTTTGCATGTATCTTAGACAAACATAGATCCAAGGGTTAATAGGGTTGCATGTACACTTAGGAAGTGTTAGAATCCTCAAAACCCAACAGTGGTATTAGAGCCTAGGCTTGTTTGTTTGATACTTGATGCAAAATAGTGATAAAAAGTCGATTTTTTGCTGTCTGACTGATGAACTCGCCGAGTCCATGGGGGGACTCGCCGAGTGCATGTGTAAACTCATCCTACTCGCCGAGTAGGTTCGTGCACTCGGCGAGTAGGAGCCTCAGAATGCAGATTTTCGACTTTTGCTGCTGGAAATGGACTAGAAACATTACCCTAAACTGTTTTGGTGTTTTAAAACTTGTTTTAGTTGGTGTAATGGTAGTTCTAATCCATTTACAATAGCTTATATCAAAATTTCATGCTTTGTATGTGTTCATATAATTCTTGAAACTTTGATGATCATGTTCATGTTCTTATGAATTTAGAAGATGATAGGAATTATTTGCTAAATTGTTTAGGATTAATTCTTGATCATGTATGTGTTTTAATGGAGTCCATAATTTGTCCTCAAGTTATGGATATCCAAAGGTCACTTCTTTTAAACACACACTTAAAACACATAAGTTACATAAAATGAAGAGTCTTCATTTTTATGAACCTTTAATTCATAAGTTATGAAATGAAAAGTTTTGGATAGTTACAAAACTTGCCCTCAAGTTTTGGAATTTGTAAAGTTTCACACACTTTAATAAACTTTAATTCCAAACCCTTAGAGTTTTAAAAGTTAAAATTCAACCCTTATACTATTTATAACATTAATGGTTAATTATTATATATATGTATAAGATCAAGTCGTTTTACCGTTAGTAGGCCTCATTCACGAAGCCGGTCTATAAGGGGGGTATAAGGTTGTTGCCTATAAAATGGCAACTTAATGGGTGTCCATTCTCACCCACCGCTTCCTTGATCGGTGGAGGGTCGTTAGCCGAACGGGTAGGACAATGACTTTAAATTCTCATTAAAAGTATAATGAATATTATAAAGTAACTAAACCTTTTATAAATTCCCAATATTAGTTACTTTAGGAAAATGTGAATATGGTGCTAACCCATGAAATTCACGCTTTGTACCTTACCAAGTCGTTGGTGGAGCATGTGTGGTTAACCGACACACTAACTTGGACTAGTAAGGATCACGAAGGGTGACTTAATGTTTATCATAGATCGGTGGAGCGTGTGTGGTTAACCGGCACATCGATTAGGTGATAATATTAAGGGTACCAAGTGAGTTTGCATGGTTATTCACACCTTGTTTTGTGATCCTCGGCATCCCAGTCACAAAATCTGAAGGGCACAATCGAGATTGAAACATGCCATTGAAAAGTTCAATGAATCTCAAAAGATCTAGGAGTTTCAAATCCAATTAAAGCCTAATAAATTATTTCATTTTTCATGGTGGAAATTGGTGAATCGTCATTCACCTACCTTCAAATATTTTATAGCTTGGATTACGGCATCCCTCTTCCAAGTTATAAAATATTGTGTTGGGTCCTAGCCTTAATATTTCATATTGGGTGTTATATTAAGGACTTGAATCAACTAACTTGATTTTCTCCCATTGTAGATGTCTGGTTCAGACAACTATGATCTTCCCAAATCGCTTGAAACAAGCTTTCCTCCTGAAGATGATGTCCCTCAACATCATGCTTCACTCCCCCACCTCCTCCATTTATTCTCCCTGACCCACAAGCCCGAAGACTTGAAAGGTTCAAGATCACTCAAGCTCTACTAGAAATGAAACATAAAGATGGAAGACCTGTGTGCTCTCATGTCTTAGGAATGAAGTCACACATAGACAGGTTGAGAATGTTGGGTGCTGTTATTTCAAGGAAGTTCGTTGTTGACTGGGTTCTTCAGTCGCTTCCTGAGTCGTATGGTGAGTTTATTAAAGAATACCATATGACAGATCCTGACATAACCCTAATAGATCTTTCTTATTTGCTTGTTGCTGCTGAATCAGCAATGATTTGGCGCAATGGTCAAGCAAATATTGATGGAAGGTCTAATTCTCAAAACTTCCATGGACATGGACAATGGTAACATTGGAAGTCCAGAAAAGCTTTCTCGTCCCAATAGAAGGGGATCGGCCTTGGTCAACCCGGTTGACCAAAAGGTAAAGGGAAAGGCTAAGTCTATGATTGTCTCGTGTACCATTACCAAAGAGTCTATATGTTTTTATTGTCATGAGAAGGGACATTGGAAGCGAAGCTGCCCTGAATACCTGAAATGTTTGAAAGCAAGTAGAGACAAAATGTTTGACTCGGCTTCAGGTAAGTCCACTATCTAACTTTGTTAAAATTCCTAATTGTTGATTCTTATTACATGATGTGACTAGGTTGCATCTTGATGTTAAGCAGGATCGAGCAAAAGGAAGGTTAAAATAAGAGTGTGCTGAATCTGATCACGAAGATGGATTTCTATCGCATGGTTCGAGGATCGGATTTTTGAGCTACTACTTAAAAGTTATGATAGATTGCTAGGAAATATGTAATATCATAGTTTTCATTTGAAGATGCATTGTAAGGAATATTTTTCCGCATTTTAATAAAGAAATAAAAGTTTTGTTTAGTTTATTTTATATTATATCCCCTTACAATGGCATTTATGGAAAATTGATGTTTGTATGTTTCTAGCAATATTGGAAATATGAGTTTGATTCTCTCATATGTGGTAGTGTCTGAATTTACCAAATGAGGAAAGGTTCTCATCACCCAAGCTTCAGTTAGACAGAAACTTGGAATCATACAAGTTGTATTGTATGATGAATGAGAATTTTCATCTTTGTAAAATTGAGACTAATTCATTGATCACATGCATATGTGAGTCAATTGAAGGACTAAGGAATTAGGTACACTCGGTGTGTGCTGGTCAAGGTCCACCACAAAGATCAATTCGTCATGATTTACTAAAGATTAGTAAATATGGTTATACTTATAAGGTTAAGTATAATTCTGTAACATTGGAAAAGTTTCAATGTATGGCAGAACGGATGAGAAGAATCAAATTTGGCAGAAAGATAAAAGTTTCTCAAATCTGAAAAGATGGGAGAGTACTTTAGTATCATGTTTTTATGATCATCTTAATGATTATGAAACCATATCACAAATTCATACTCTAAGGACATCTTAGTGCATTGTTATGACTAAGATGAGGGGTCATGAATTGTTGGAATGGTTAAAATCAAAAAAATGGATCATACATGTTTTTATGATCATCTTAATGATTATGAAACCATATCACAAATTCATACTCTAAGGACATCTTAGTGCATTGTTATGACTAAGATGAGGGGTCATGAATTGTTGGAATGGTTAAAATCAAGAAGATGGATCATACTTCGTTCCAAAACAACTCTTAGAGTCATAATCCAAGATTGTAACATTGAGTGACATAAAGTAAGGTTTAAAACACCTATCAAATGTAGTGTAAAATGTTTTCTACTCCTGTACATTTGAAATTGGTAAGTTGTGATGTCTTGGATAAGACAAAGACCAACTAAGACCAATTGTGTGAAGTGTTTATCTTGATAAGAATCTGCACTATCCCTTGAATATTTGTTTTGTCAAGGAATGGTTCTTGACTAGGGAAACTTATATGTCAAGAGGACAGTGGGAGTCTTTAAGATCCTGAAAGGATTTCAAGATATCAAGAGTAAAACCTGAGTTTTATCACTAGCACACGACTTAAGGTTTGCAACCTATTAAGTTGACATAATTCTTGTTTCTGTGTCTGTTCCTATTAAGTTGACTATGCATATGAGTTCTGTTAGTTCTAAACTGTGTGCATAACAGCTTGGAAGCATTGGTGGGCCTTGTGCTACCAGATGACAAGAAATTAAGATTGAACAAGTTCAATCCATGTAAGGCTGAATTTGTTACTAACCTTGTCTTGTGATTATGGTTTTGACAAATTCACATGGATAGGAACTAATACACCATAAAATCTAAGTGTCATAAGGTTTCTCTCCGATTCATGAAAATGATGGTGAGGAAATGCTTTCACTAAGAAGATTTTAAGTAGATAACAATTGTGATGTTTGCATTCTCAAAGTCGTTAGTGGAGCGTGTGTGGTTAACCGACACACTAACATGGACTTGTGAGAAATGGCAAAGGTCTAAACAATTAAGACTGTGATTACGACATCCCTTTTCATAGTTCTGGAAATTGTTTAGACACACATGTGAGCTATCTAAGAAAGGGTGTACGAATCTAAATTTCAGAAGTCCAGCTGATTTCTGGAAATATGTCAGAGCTAGTGGGAGCATAAGTGTTATGCTGATAATCATCATGTTAGTGGGAGCATGATTATTATGTTTAGTGTTGCAAGTTAGCAATGTTAATTATAGAAAAACAAAAGTTTCAATTCGTAATGTTGTAGGGGTTGAAAAAGTTGTTTTGCTATAATTAAGGGAGAGGAAATTATACTTCATTTCAATTCTAAAAGCTTAGATTGAGTTTTTAATCATCTTTAGTCAAGGATATATATATGAATTTTATGTTGGAATGGTTCAACATAAGGAAATTCTATATATATTGCGTTCTCAAATTCGATTATGATTACGGCATCCCTCTTCATAGTCGATTTTTGAAAACATGGCAAATAAAAAATATTGTAGCAAAAGACTGATCTAGTATCAAGTCTTTATGTGAGACATCATGAATCGTGTCCCATATGCTTCGGGTATAGGATCGGTCACATGTGCTATAATATTCATCCGTTCTAAATTTTTTCAAAATGCTTAGAGCATTAAGAGGGAAAAAGGAATAGAACCAGATATGACTAAAATGATTAAGCAATTGTCGAGGACAATCTAAGGTTCACCAAAGATTGGTTGCTCAGGGACAGTTGGAAGTATGATGTAAATTGTTGGAAAGGACCATATTGACATATTCTGAAAAGAGGTGACTCTTGTTCAGAAGTGATAGTCAAAATGGGACTATGGAAATTTCTCCATAGGTGGAAGTTATTCAATCTGTGTAAGATTAGAAAACCTTAGTGCAAGAAGGATGTTCAAAGCAATGTACTTTGAATATGAGACTTCGTTTCCATAGAGTTGATCTCCTTTGGAATACTCTGTAATGACTGTTGACAAGTTTTGTGACTTTGTGCATAATCATTACAAGAGGAACATTGCATAAAAGTTTAAAATCTAACAGTTTTTGGTAAATGGTAGGAATTAGGAATTCTTACATTTACAATAAGGATTTGGGATTGTGAAATGAGCATCATTGGATTCATGTTCAATTGATCTATTTCACAAAGTAAAGATCATAGACAAACATAGTGTGCATACTTGGAGTATGGCATAACTATTGTTTAGAAAAACAAAGTATACATGCTAGGAGCATGGGACGACTGTTGTTTTTGTTCAAGTATTAAGTTGATTATTTGAAACATTATACAATGAATAATGTGTAATCAATATGGTGATAAATAAAAGGTGGTTTTATTTATATTCAAAAGGGTTATGAGACCATATTGGATTCGATTATTATTGTGTTTCACTTTGCATGTTTTGACTTCCATAATAACTAGGTTATTCTTTCCGAATGATTAAGTTATTCAAACCATCCACAGTCGCTCATATGTTGGAAGTAGATATGAATCAAGACTGTCATGAGTTGGTTGTAGAGGTATAAGATGTTGGACATGGCTACAACACTCATGAGTGCTCATAAGTTATGAGTATTGGATTCAACCCACGCTCACTTGCATCACTTCATGGAATTTATCTCGAGTGATCGTGAGACGGTAATATCATATAAGTCTTCAAACCTAGAGATATGAGTTGTTACCTATGAGTTGGTTGTGCATTGATTGCACGTAAACGCATCAGTAACTTGATGTTATAAAACGTGCCTTTGTGTATAATTCAACAAGTAGTAGAAACAAGTATATGAGTCGAAGTTTATCTGTTCCTTCTAGTCCTTGGAGGATTAGAAGCGATATCTGGGCCCCTCGATGATTTTGTTTTGACCTATGTACCGGGCCCGGTCAGAACCTAATTGATGTGTTCAATTTAGTTCTTTGTCAAACAAATCGCAAAATCGGGAAACAAACTGCTGGACAATAAGTACGACGTTGTTCCATGTATTTGTCCGGCTGATATCATGAGAACAGAGGATTATATGATCACTTATCTAAAATGGCGCTTCATAGTTCAACAGAGTTTTCGAGAGCTACGATTGCTGGTTGGTTCCTGAAGTAACATACGCAAATACAGTTATTAGACTTATCCAAGTGGGAGACTGTTGGATAAAGTGTCTAAGTCCATAACTTATTTGGTATATACTTGACCCGACCCGGCATGGTCCATTTGGGTTGCACTTCACCCAAACTGTTTATGGATAATTTTATGAGAATTGTATACTTACGATTTATTAATATATTATAAGTTATAATATATTAATATAAAGTCATGTTATTTAATTAGTTTTAATCTTGAATTAATTATGAATTGATTTAGTGATTAAAAGGAAGACTAATTAAATCATGGGTTATTGTATTTATATGGTGTGGGCTAATGCTCATTTGTTAATGAGCTAAGCTTATATGGAAGTCCATGGATGATCCATGGAGCTTTTAACCCATGGATCCTTGGAAGAGGAAAAGACATGGGTTATTAGGGTTTCACCCTAACCATGTACACTATATAAACAAGCTTATGTTGCATGAAAAAGACACTAATGTGTGTGTAAGTGTGGTGGCCAAAATCAAGAGTTAGTATACTCTCTCATACATTTTCCAAGTTTGTGGTGATTTGTGATTTCCATTTGAGGCATTCACATTATTGGTGCTTGGCTCTCAAACTCCAAGGAATCAACAATCAACAAAAGGTATGTAACTCATCTAGTTCTTTTATGTTTAAAAGTACCCCATGCCATGCTAGATAGGTTATAAACCTTGGAAAATAATATTTTGCATGTATCTTAGACAAACATAGATCCAAGGTTTAATAGGGTTGCATGTACACTTAGGAAGTGTTAGAATGCTCAAAACCCAACAGTTTTCTCTCTAGATTTGACGACATTATCTGTATGGGGTTCATTGTACCATTTACATGGATCATAAGAGTTTAATATATCTCATGGATCAGCCGAATCTGAACATGAGGCAGTGCAGGTGGCTTGACGTGGTCAAGGATTATGACTGCGAGATTCTATACCACTCGGGGAAAGCGAATGTGGTCGCTGATCCTTTGAGCCGTAAGACGAATAATTATGTTGTTGGGAGACTTTGTATGAGGATTTTGATTGATTCCCATTGTTGGGTATGATTAGAGAGGCACAGACTGAGGGAGACAGGAAAGAGAACTGGAAGCAAGAGCAAATCAGAGGTGATATTAACAAGTTTTCTACCGATAGCCGTGGATTATTGACCCAATATGGTCGGGTACGGGTACCAGATTTCGGTGGGATCAGGCAGGCTGTGCTGGAAGAGGCACACAAGTCCAGATTTTCGATACATCCTAGAGCCATCGAGATGTATTAGGATATGTGACTCAGTTATTGGTGGTTGTGCATGAAGCGGGAGATAGCCTGGTATGTTGAGCGGTGTTCGGCCTGTCGGATGGTCAAAGCCGAGCACCAGAGGCCGCATGAAAAACTTCAGCCTTTGGAGGTTCCCATGTGGAAATAGGAACAAATCACCATGGATTTCGACACCAAGTTTCCTCGGACAGCTAGGGGGTTTGATGCGATTTGGGTGATAGTGGATCGGTTGACCATGAGTGCCCAATTCTTAGCCGTCCGTGAGAGCTCGTTGGCTGAGAAATTGGCCGATGTTTATGTGCGCGAGATTGTCACTCGACATGTTGTTCCGGTTTCTATTGTTTCAGACCGGGATGTTCGGTTTACTTTGTAGTTTTGGAAGAGGTTCCACGAGGAACTGGGTAGGAGGTTGCATTTTAGCACCGTGTATCATCCACAGACAGATGGTCAGAGCGAGCGGACCATTCAGACGCTCGAGGATATGTTACGAGCCTATGTGATTGATTTTAGTGGGAATGGAACTCCTACCTTCCCCTGGCTAAGTTTTCTTACAAAAACAACTATCACTCCAGTATTGGTGTGCCTCCATTCGAGCTTCTCTATGGGAGGACGTTTCGTACCCTAGTATGTTGGGGAGAGGTGGGTTATAGATTCATGGGAAGGATCGAGGTAGTCCTTCAGATGACAAATCTTATTCAGCGGATTAGGCGGAGACTACATATAACTCAGAGTCGGCAGAAGAGTTATGCTGACAAGCGTTGATCTGAGTTTGAGTTCCACGTCGACGACATGGTTTTGCTAAAGGTATCACCCTGGAAGGGTGTAATACGCTTCAGGAAAAGGCCAAGTTGGGGCCCTGGTATATTGGTCCATTTCGAGTGATTTACAGGGTTAGCAAGGTAGCGTACATGTTGGATCCGCCAGAGGAGCCCAGTCAGATCCACAATACCTTCCATGTTTCGCAACTTCGGAAGTGTGTGGCTGAAAATTCAACGGTTGTTCCTTTGGATGATGTTCAGGTTGATGATCGCCTGAATTATATTGAGAGACTAGTAGAAATTTTGGATGGGAAGACGAAGGCCTTGCGCAACAAGGTGGTGTCTTTGGTCAAGGTTCAGTAACAACATCGAAAGGGTTTTGAATGGACGTGGGAACCCGAGTCAAAGATGCGGGAGCATTACCCTGAGTTGTTCACAACAACGGACTTCGGGGACAAAGTTTAGTTTAATTGGGGGAGAATTGTAACATCTTGATGTCGAGGTATTTCTAATTTTTACCCTAAGTATGAGAATTAATTGCATTTTAGCCCTTGTGTGAGAAATTGTTGCAAAAGGCCCATAATGGCATTTTTGCAATAATTAGGCAGAGCACGCATACGCTGGACGTACATACCGTACACAGGGCATACGCGCCAAAACCTCAAACCCTAATACATAGGGTTGAACCCTATTAAAACATCATTAACCCCCCAAGGCTCATTCCCTCATCAACCTCCAGCTCTCATTTCATCCATAGCAAACCCTAATTTCTCGTGTGTTCATTTGGAGCTTGAAAGCGTGTTTTTTTTGGTGTCTTTGAAGCCAAGAGAAGATTGAAAAACCATCTTGGAAGATCAAGACCACTTAGATCTAGAAACACCTCACCTCCAAGCTTCATTTTGAGGTTTATAGTTCTGAACTTGATGATCATATCTCTAGATCTTGATAATTTTAGAAGTTTATGCTTATTAGCCCTATAGTCTTGGTTCATTTGAGTATGAGCTACCCAAGACCAAATGAGTTGTCCTTTTGGACGTTTTAGGGTGGTTTGAGTGATAAAATGTGATATTGGACATTCTTTTACCTCCATACAAGTGTTGAGATGTCTTAAAGGGATAAGAAGTTAGGGTTTTAGCTTTTGGGCACTTGCTAGCCATGCAATACCATAAAGTTGGAAACTTTATGGTTAAGGACATTAGTTTGGGGCTAGAACTAAGAATTGGATGAAAGAGCTTAATGAAATAAGCTCTTAATAGAAGGATTAAGTGGAGGTAGTGTACGCTAGGCGTACGGAATGGTACGCTGAGCGTACCAGGTCAGCACCACATTTTTGGTCAATGAGTGAGTACACCTCGCGTACAGGCTAAGTACGCCCAGCGTACTCAGCTGTGTTGACCAAGTTTGACTTTTTAACATTGACTAAGTTGGACCTAAAGACATTTTGGGTATTTTGAGTGGTATTTGAGATTGGTCATTATTTGATGAATAGGCGACTGATTGAGCTGATATTTGGAGATGTGTCTTGTTCAACGATCGTTTTCAGACTGAGAGGTGAGTTTTCCTCACTATACTTGTGGGTCGAAGGCACCAATGTCGGCACACTAAGTTATGTATCCTAGTTTAGAGGATGTTGCAATGTTGTATTGATCTGTTAGAACTGAGTCCTAGTATATAGGATGTTATTATGCGGTAGTGATCGGTAGGTATACATATGAGTCTATTGACTGGCCATATGATTATCTGTTTGTTGAATATATGTTATATGTTATATGTCAACATAGTATGGTTGGGTTGAGACCGTATTTCTTTATGCGGTCAGTTAACAAACCCAGGGCAATCCAACTGGGAGGTTTTGGGCCAGGGCAATCCAACCAAGAGGTTGTGGGCCAGGTTAATCCAACCGAGAGGTTATGGACCCAGTACGTTATATGCAGGGCAATCCAACCGGGAGGTTGTGGGTCAGGGTAAGCCAACCGGGAGGTTGTGGACCCAGCATGCATTATGTATATTTGTTGGTTGTGTTATGTGGTACTTTGGGGGAACTCACTAAGCTTTGGATTACAGTTTCAGTTTATTTTTTCAGGTACTTCAAATGACCGTGGCAAGGCGAAGGCATGAACGTACACATCATTCGAAGATATATTTTGGGAGATTTTATGATGTTCCGATCTTGGGGAATATTTGTATTTGACACTTGAATTGATATGGTTTTGGGATTGAAAACAATGGTTTCTTTTAAATTAAAAATGAAAAATTTTATCGTGTTTTTGGGATGTTACAATTAAGGGCCCATCTCAATCTCTAAGTCCCAATTATGCACCATAATAGGTAAATTTTCTTTTCACGACATCCTCATCCTTTGCATAAGCTTCTCAGAGTATATTATTATTTGTATTATGAGTAAACACTCCAACATTTCTTCCACTCAATTCAATGACTAGGTCAATTAGACTTTCTCTTATCATCCTGTTAGAATGTATTGTTACTTCTAATGTTGATTGAAATATATCAAGTAACATCGTTTCCTCTTTTGTTTTAATGCTATCATCAACAACATTTTATTCAATGGTAGAGGAATGGTTACTTCTCATGTTTAGCATTTTTTAAGAGTTCCTCATGTTAATTCTTAAATAATTATTAAACATTTTGTGAGTGGATACTTTAGCATAATAGTATCACATAGAATACGCATATAGAAAATAATCAATGTAACATCAAAATACAAAGTATATTACATGACATGCGTTCTTAGTAATAACTCATGTTCTTAGTAATAACTCATCTCAACTAGTTGTAGATACTCCAATTCACTTATAGTAGTGTTTGAATGGGTAATTCTCACATATACATCAAAGTTTAACTAATCACTTAACCAATAACTAATCTCTTAATGACATTAAAAATTTGGAATCTTATTTTATCCCCCAAATTGTTTCTAAGTCATTAGAAAGGTATTGGAAGCGGTTTGAGGTCAAACAAATAAACAGTGCAAAAGTTTATGGAATTTTCAGTTTTGGCACAACTTCTTACATGGGTTGTGTAAATTTGAATTGGAAAATTACACAACCATTTAATGCCAAACTACCTTATTTAGTTTTTCTTTTGTCCAATTATGGTATTGTACATTGGTGTTCTTAACTCAAGCACCTCATTAAACATCCCAAATGACCCCTAAGGATATAATAGGATCTAACAATATGATTTACCTCTAAAGTAACATCTCACTAGCATCCTAAATCTTAACTTAATATATATTAAATGATTAACTAGAAGCTTTCGATCTAAGCTTCCATTTCTACTATACGTCACTATATACAATGGGTTCCTCCATTGTTTGTATAAGTTTGTTTGATTTACTTCCAAATATACATTTGATTTGTTAACTTCCTAATTATATGTGTTTCTAATCATTTGATTCAAAATTCCTTTTAGTATTGACCTTTAAGTTCATTTGATGTCATAAAAGTTACTTTAAAATCCACATAAGAGAAAATTCCTCAAAATAGTTAACTTAGCTTAGATCAATACATTCTACATTGATGACTAAGCTAGATTTATTTAATGCATTAAAAAATCAAAATTTTCATTAAATTTGTTGAAGTTAAGTTTTTCATTGACATCAATCACTTAGAAACCTATTTTATCATATAAACTCCATTGTTGAGCAAGTTATGAATCATAGATCTCATGTTTTGAGTTTAATTAACTAACTTTTGAACTCAAAACATGAATCTCGGTATAGATTGGCAATCAATTCAATTGTCCGATTGACTTAAATTGTTTCTCCTTAATTTAAGGCTTGGAATTACCCAAAAACTTCAAGAAATGAGGAATTAAGCTTAGAGTTGACTTTTTGATGTTAGGATTGCAATCTAAATCGGAATCTAATTTCAAAACTCAAACAATAACCTAATTCCTCCATTCATTTCGAATTTAAGAATCCATATTAATATTTAGAAGGAAAATGAAGAATATGAGTTTATAGAAGTTACCTAACTCCAAACTTCTTCATATTAAGCCTTATGTTCTTCAACTTATTTCAAATAAAACTTATAACCCTTAAAATTATCATCAAATTGTCATTTCCTCCATCCTCCTTTTCAAAATTGATGCAAATGAATAGGAAGAATGCTTGTTGGTGGTTTAAGTAGGGATGAAATTGGTACTATGCCAAGTTTTTTTTCAAAACCATATACTGTACCAACTACAGTTGGTACAAGAATTTGAGTGTCAGTACTGTACCAACTATACTTGATACCAGTTTATTTGACTACCAAAAAATTTGGTTGATACATATTAGTATTGGTATATACCAATTTTTTTCATTATATTTATATATGAAGAGTTTGACACTTTATTAACTATATTAGGCTTCACATTGTAATCATCACCTAATGGTTAGGAAGTTTTCCAAAATCAAAAACAAAATAAGCAAAAAACCATTGTCATCGGTGTTTAGTATTATATATACACAATATCTATAAAATAAAAATAACATCGTATACAAAATCAAGTAAATTTATTCAACCATCATGTTGTTATACAATAACTTGTTACTAGACTTTATCTATAAAGAAATAACAATAAAAAAATATACTAGTCTAAGAAGTGGTTAGTCAATTGTTTTTATTTTTCATGTTTTGAGTAATGAACTGTTATTCTTAATTAAAACATAAAACTGTGATAAATAACATTTTGTTATATTTTTTAATTTTTATATATACATATATATATATATATATATATATATATATATATATATATATATATATCCTTATTCTAATAAATGAATAGTTTTAATCTCATTTTGACAAGTGTCACTCTAATACAACCCTCATTAATATTATGTCAAGTGTCATATAGATATATTAGGCAACTCATTTCAAAATTGAAAATTCAAATTTACATTTTCTAATTATATGTTAAATTTGAAGTTATAATAACTTTATAATTTCTCTTAATTAATAATTTATTTAAAATGACTTATTTAAAATAATTGATTAATAATTATAAATTTTTTTATAAAAGTTTAATTATTTTTATAACTGTGGTTCCCACGGGTTATAAACTAGTATATATATATATATATATATATATATATATATATATATATATATATATATATATATATATATATATAAAAGTTCTATTGAGAACCATTATTAATCAATGAAAAAAGTAACCAATCCAAAGAGTCGTAATTTAAAGCGATCAATGGAAAAAAAAAGGGTTGTAGAGTTTTACAATGAACGCACATTCAACGGATTATAATAAAACTCACATTTTTTTCTGTTTAATTTTTTAGGTCATGTTTTTTATCGAAAAAAAAACCGAATATACCATTGTTCATGATTTTTCGTCCTCTTTCCATAGAGATCCATATTGATATACAAAAAATAATTTTTTTTGTTTTTCCAGAAAAATTCACTTCATTTCTTTGTTTTTTGAAAAGTTAAGGCCTATTTTTTATCGAAAAATTTTAATAAATATATCAAAATTCATATTTTTTTTGTACTCTTTAAATATAGATTCATATTGATGTAAAAAAAATTAGAAAAAAAAAATTTCAGTATAAATTCATATTGTGAATCTGTTCAGATTCATATTTTTTTGTACTCTTTAAAGTACAACCGTAGTATTCAAAATTTTGTACCGTTACCAAACTAAGCTTACTTAATTAACATAGTATCACCGGTCAAACGTCTTAGCTACCGAGTTAATTGGTTTGGTAGTTAACATATTGATTGGATCTCGATAATACATATTTGTTAGCGTTTAAACGCAAACTATGGAAATTTGGTAACTTAGGTCTCTCAATTTATTATTCTCAGACTTAGCCCAAAAAGAGTCCAAATCTCTAAAGTAACTTTTAGACAAAATTACAAAAATGGTCCCTACAGTTTGCTAAAAGTCACAAAGATTGTTCCTGTTAATTTTTTTGACGAACATGGTCCTTGTGGTTTCCAAAACTTGCATGAATGACCCTTTTTGCTGACGTCGTTACTGTCCATCCGTTAGTGTAAGGGTATTTTGGTCTTTTCAAGTAACAAGGACTGAGTTTGTGACTATGCGTAAACCATAGAGACCATTTATGTAATATTTCTTTTTATATTTTATGTTTATGAGTTTTTGGCTTTTCCATCTGTTTACTTTTTAAAATATTACTTTGAACCATTCACTTTGAACTTTTAAAAATGTTATTTTCACCCCTTTATTTTCTAAATTTTCGAGTTTAACCCCGTAATATATATAATTTGATTTTTATTAATAACTTTCATTCGTTAACATAAAAGAACTATTTTTACGTGTTTATTTTTATCTATTAGTCAGTATAATTAAAGGTGATCAACGTTTCGACTTTAATTTAGAACTTTCTTTTGTTAATTTTTTTTAAAAAAAATTACATGATTTTTTTATAAACTTTTCGGTTTAAATTCGAGTTTGTCTACGTTTCGACATAATTTTATTGTTTAATTTTGTGTGCGTTTCTTACGTATAAGACGGGTCACATATAATAACTTTCGTTTGTTAATTTTAAAAAAAATTATTATATTCGAGTTTGTCTACGTTTCAAAATATTCTTTGTACATTTTTGTGCTTAATTTTATATACATTCCTACGTGTCATTCGAGTCACATATAATAACTTTCGTTCGTTAGCTTAAAAAAATTTATTATATTTGAGTTTGTCTACGTTTCGACGTAACTTTTTTTTTACGTTTTTTTACGTATCAGTATAGATTCGAGTTCGTCTAAATTTCGACGCAATTTTTTTTTAATGTTTCATGCTTATTTTTATATACATGTTTTTTTTCGTTCGTATTTTTTTACATCGAACAAACTCATACGTAGGAATATATATAAAATAAGCACCAAAACATAAAATAAATAAATAAATAAATCGAAACATAAAAAATAAAGAAAAAGAAAAACACAAATTTATATCGACACATGCATAAAAATAAGTAAGATTGATTTTTTTTTAAAGTTAACGAACGAAAGTTTAAATAATCAAAAACGTATAATATGTGACCCGAGTCATACGTATGAAACTTACATAAAATTAAGCACGAAAACGTAAAAGAAACTACATCGAAACATAGACAAACTCGAATTTAAACCAATTTATAAAAAAACCATGTGCTTTTGAAAAAATAACGAAAGAAAGCTTTAAATTAAAGTCGAAACGTTGATCACCTTAAATTATACAGACAAATATATAAAAATAAACACATAAAAAAGGTTTTTTAGGTGAACGAACAAAAGTTATTAATAAAAATCAAATTATATATAACGAGGTTAAACATGAAAATTTAGAAAATAGAGAGGTCATAGTAGCATTTTTCAAAGTGAAGGGTTCAAAGTGATATTTTTAAAAGTAAACGGATGGAAAAGCCACAAACTCATAAATACTTCCTCCGTCCCAAAATTGTTCTCCGCAAACATAAAAACACACAGATTAAGGAAACATTAATTACCATTAACTTTATACAATAAAATGATAGTTTTATCTTTACTTTCTATTTAATGTTGCATTAAATGTTTAATTAGTTAAGTAATAATGAGGGGGTATTTTGGTAAAAAAGTTATTTATTTTTAGAAATATACTATTACTTTGGGATAAACCAAAAAGGAAAGATGAACTATAATTTTGGGACGATGAGAATATAAAATATAGAAAAAATTACATAAATTGTCCTTATGGTTTACCCATAGTCACAAACTCAGTCTCTGCTACTTGAAAAATACCAAAATACTCTTACACCAACAGATGAACAGTAACATCGTCAGAAAAATGGTCATTTATGCAAGTTTTGGAAACCACAGGGACCATGTTCGTTGAAAAAAATTACTTGACTTTGTGACTTTTGGCAAACTACAAAGACCATTTTTTGTAATTTTGTCTAACTTTTATATTTTCAAAACTAACCCTAGTCTCATTTTTTTATAACAGCCTAACCCTAATCTCATAATGTCTTAACATTCTTAGTACGATTATGATTAAATAGTTTAAATGCAAGTCAACCCCTGATCTTTTTCTTATTAATCAAAATATGTTCTAAAGTTTTAATTCCTTTTTTGATATATTTGTTTTAATTAGATCTTGAATATTTAAATTACTAATTTTGTTTATTTTTATTTTGTATATTTTTATTTTTATTTATTTGGTTTATATTATTATTAGATTTTTAGTTAGCCCTAAATTACAAATGTTACACAAATGGAAAAATAGGGTGTCTTTTTAGCCAATCCCTTCTTCACTCCTCGAGATTTGGAAAATGGATATATCTATGTCCCAACACTTCTGGGAAAGTTTTGATGACAACTCACACTGTTGAGAAATTTAAAATTCTCATTAATATCACAAAAAGTGCATCTTTAAATGGACTAAAAACAAAATGTTTTTGATTTTTTTTTTCTTATTAATCAAAATATGTTCTAAAGTTTTAATTCCTTTTTTGATATATTTGTTTCAATTAGATCTTGAATATTTAAATTACTAATTTTGTTTATTTTTATTTTGTATATTTTTATTTTTATTTATTTGGTTTATATTATTATTAGATTTTTAGTTAGCCCTAAATTACAAATGTTACACAAATGGAAAAATAGGGTGTCTTTTTAGCCAATCCCTTCTTCATTCCTCAAGATTTGGAAAATGGATATATCTACGTCCCAACACTTCTGGGAAAGTTTTGATGACAACTCACACTGTTGAGAAATTTAAAATTCTCATTAATATCACAAAAAGTGCATCTTTAAATGGACTAAAAACAAAACGTTTTGAAATTTTTTTAGCATGTTTGAAAAATAGTTTGAAATCATAATTTAGTTAAACATTTACTGAAAAAGGATTTTCGAAATAATTTTATGTCTGATATTAGATTATTGAAAATCTTAATGTGTATGAAAATTTATAAGCGATTGAAAAAGAAAAAACCTGATTTTCATAATTTTATGTTAGAATTTATATTTTAAAAATAAGAATTTACGAAAACTGTGATCAAAACATTGATTTTTTTTGTTATTATGTGATAGGAGTTTAGATAATATCGTTAATTGGATAAATATCGAAGGGTATGCCAACCTAAGGTTACAACATAAAAGATTGATCATTCTATTTTTTGTTCTTATAAATCGTCCTACCCAATTAAATACTGACATGTGTAAAATTTAATATTCATTTAATGATATTTTAATATACTAATATGACACATGTAATCATTTAATTTGATAGGATGATTTATAGGAAAAAAGGTAGGATGATATTTAATTTCTCTAAAAGATTAGAATTGAAATTATTCTTAAAAATTTTTAATTTTTAACCAAACACCCAATAAGAAAAATATATACAGTATATTCAATAACAAGTTTATTTTAAAAAAAATTAAATTAAATTCTTAATAATTGTTTGAACGACATCAAATGTCATTTAGAAAATATTAGAAAAAAAAAACAAAATTATAAAAATAGTCCATGTTGTTGTGAAAAATATATGGTTTTTGTTCAAAAACGTTTGATGGCGCATCAGTGGTCTAATTTTAGAAATATGATGTGGTTGTGGCCCTATCAATTTGAAAAGACTTAGATCTGCCAATTCGTGTATTCGTGTAATGAAAACGTGTCAGCCATGAATTTGACACAATACAAATACGAGAAGAAAAATAAGTTTTATCTCAATTTTATAGATGAATTTGTGTCGTGTATTCGTGTCGTGTCGTGTCACTCACAGATTTGTGTATTCGTGTCTCGAATTGCCACCATTGAAAAGACTATTCTACCCCTTATATTTGTTTTTTTTTAATTTTTTTATATTTATTTTTATATTTATAATTAATTAAAAATAAAAGAGGGCACACCTCTCTCTCTCTCGCGCGCGCGCTCTCTCTCTCATTTTAATAACATAATCCACCACCATCATCCTTTTCAAAACCCTGCTCCACTGCTCCTCATTTCTCACCCATCAATCCCCCACCCCATACTCTTCCAGTCGAGCACCATGTTCACATATTAGATGGAAGAAAAGGAAAACCAACAAGCAACACAACAACAACCATCATTATCGGAAAAATCAACCTAAACATCTTAGTCGAGCTCCACCATCCACGAAGACCGGAAACGATGGAAAAGAATAAATCATCAACGTCTAATGGTTTTCAATGTTGCTACGTGGCGAGCCGGATGCTTGTGGTGGTCCCTCTTAGAGCTACTTCCAATGAGTAGTCCAAGTAGCACGCTACATGGTATGAGACAAAAATAGGTTAGAAATCGATACCGAGGGCGTACCCCTGGTATTGCTCTCCGATGCCTAAGTTAGGAGTCATATTTGGTGCTTTAAATGTATGTAAGTTGCTAGATGATTGCCTCCCTTACCTTTCAGTGAAGACTCGTTTTAGTAGCAGGGGTTTGGACCAATTCTTAGCTTCTTCTTTTGGGTTTTGCATTAATCTTTAGGTTGCGATGGTGAGCCTTCTTTTTCTATTAAAATTGTATCATCCCCCTCTGGCACGTATCACAATATTGTCCATTTTTGGCTCCCGGCACGAAAACTTTCCAGGGGATCACCCATCCCTGAATTGCTCTCGCCCGGGTAAGCTTAACTGCAAAGTTCTTATGGGATCTTCTGTCTCACGGCTTTAAAACGCATTGTCGTAAAGAAGGTATCCACACCCCCTTTAAGGAATGCTTAGTTCTCTTTCCCAGCCGATGTGGGATTAGGTGCAGCTAACATGCCCGCCTTCACCACCCATTATAGGTTTCGACGTCCCCGTCGAACACATCGACCCATAACCTGGCTCTGATACCATTTGTAACATCCCCCTTTGACATGTATCACAATATTGTCCGCTTTGGGCTCTCGACACGAAAACTTCACGGGGGGTCACTCATCCCTGGATTGCTCTCGCCCGGGCACGCTTAACTGCAGAGTTCTTATGAAATCTATTGCCCTCACGACTTTAAATGCTTTGTGATAAGGAAGGTATCCACACCCCTTAGCTGCACCTGATCCCACATCGGCCGGGAAGGAGAACTAAGCATTCCTTAAAGGGGGTGTGGATACCTTCTTTATGACAACACGTTTTAAATCCGCGAGGGCAGCAAATCCCATAAGAACTCTGCAGTTATGCGTGCCCGGGTGAGAGCAATTCAGGGATGGGTGACCCCCTGGGAAGTTTTCGTGTCGGGAGCCCAAAGCAGACAATATTGTGATACGTTCCAAATGGGGATGTTACAAAAATAGTCTCGCTTTTTCCGTGTTTCCCTGAGATGCTTTATAGGTTGTGTACGATGATAGGGTGATTCTTGCTCTAGTGCTCGACATTTAGGTACACAGTTGTGTCTTGGGCTGGCAGGCTGGGTTTGTTCGACCGACCTGGTTTTGTGTGGACTGACACCCTTATCCCATTAAGCCCCCTAGCCTAATTGTTATAAAGTGTTGCTAATGTATAATAACTGGGCTTAAGTGGTTTATTTTTGCTTGCTTTATTACTCGGCCCAGTTAACGGCTCTTTGTTTGCCCACGCGTCCACGACTGATCGTAGGCTTATAGGCACTTGAACCCCTGTTAGTAGTCGTTGGCTTCCCGCTTTCTGTTTCATAAATGCTTGTCAAATCTTTGTCAGTTGCGTCCTTTTATTCTTCTCTCTTGATCTTCCATATTCCCTTCACCGTTTCTTCTTCCAGAATCCTCGTACATATTGCGAAAGAATGTCTCGTTCGATGATGCCCGTTGTTAATTCGACCGTCAGCCATGAGCAGCTCAACCAAGTTACTATCAAGTATCATCCTATTGAAGAAGATGGTGTCGATTTAAAAAATTATCTGCTTTGAACTCCTCTATCATGCCTCCTTGGTTGTTCCTACTACTGTCTTGTTCCAGTACTTCTTTCGCAATTGCAGTAATGGGGCTTGGTACTACTTCCAATTAAGGGGTCACAGTTTTATCGAGGGTCTTTTGGATTCTATAAAAAAATTGGAAGAACGAATTTATGTGGTTGAACGCTTCATGCTTCCGTTATTGAAATTAATTTCACCTTCCTAGGACAATTGATGACTAAAAACCCGCTAGAACTAGTGATTTAAGCCTTGATATAGACAAGATCTATTGTTTGAATGTGATGATGAAGAAATTCCATGAGGCTGTGTTGGGTCAAGTTGGTATGACTCCATATTGGTTGTGTCTTGGCGTTGTTCCGGCGTTATTCATTCGTGGTGCAGGTTTGTTTCCACAAGATGTTGTATTCTTGCTTTTTTTTATATGTATCGACCCAATGCTCATACCATGTAGATGGAACTCGACTGCCTTTCCTGTTATTTGATTTTGTTGAGGGTAAAATTGATGCACGACATCTGGGCTCGGAGGATTTTGACATCCTAATTCTTGATGGTAGCTTTACCTATAGTGGTAGTAATGGTAGTAAATCTCACAATGATGAGGAGGAAAGTTTCGAGTCTTTGATCAGGGTTCATGATTCTTATGATGGCACAAACAATGGTCATAATTCCCCTGTTGCTACTAGGTCTGTGATTAATGTTGATGGTGATGGTAAGGATGGAAGTGGCAAACAACCTTTGATCCGACGTAAGAGAGTAAGGGGTTCTGCTGCTTTTGCTGCTCTGGCAGCTTTTCTATCAGGTGGAGAGGGTAGTAGTGGTAGAGTTATCAAGAGGTCTCGTTCCTTGGAACCCAATGGTTTTCATGATTTTGCTAGCAGCCTTGGTGTTAACAATCCATTGTCATATGTGTCTCAATTGAATATGAACAGTCCGCCTTGTGAGATCGATGCTTTGCATCCAGTCGGTCCTATTTATGTTCCTTCTTGGGAATATAGGCGGGATCAAAGTTTGGTGGAGCCAAAGGTTGCCATGTCTTTCTTTGAGAAATTTGCTTTCTTCGGGGACCTGTTCAAGTGTTAGCCAGGGTCGTAGAGAGCACGTTCGTGATATGTATAAGATTAAGCTTGTGGAAAATATGGTTCTGGGCCAAGAGATTATTTTGTGGCTTGATGAAAATGAGGTGTTGCACTTAGAGAATCGTAGTCTGCATTATGAGTTCAAGAAGATATTTGATCTGATTAAACCGTTTGTGGTTTTGTCCGGAGGAGTTGCTCATAACATGCAATTGTTTCGTGATCAACATGTGGAGCTTGTGGAAAAATTTGTTGAGTTGGAAAAGGTTGTGCCAAATGTAGGAACAATGTCTCAGAGTGAAGTAGATAAGGTGAGAGATGAACTAGCCATTATCTAAAATGAGAAAGTTGTCTTGGAAAGTAAACTAGCTAGTTATGATGATGTTGTCGAGGAAGTTTCGACGTTAAAGGCAACAGTGGCATCTCTTGAGTTGGAGAAGACTGGGTTGTTAGACAAGATAGGCATGTTAGAGCACAATATTCGGAAGTTGAAGAGTAAATTGAATGAGTCTACCCTATGGAATACGGATTTCCAAGCAAGTGTTGTGGGGCTAGAGAGTTAGCCGAGCAGAGAGAATGGGGATGTGACTTGGGTATTATCACATGGAATTGCGAAATTGGTTGACAAAATTGTCACTGACTCGTCATTTTTATTAGGCCAACCATGATCTGCAAACCATGTGTGTTGATTTTGGCAGGAGGGCTGGCTACGAGATGATGAACACTGAGTTTAATATGGGCTTGCTTGAGACCGACCTTCCGTTATATGATCCCAACCGTGTGTAAAAGATGGAGAAGGCGTCCTGCATTGTTTTGCGTAGATTATTTGTTTGAGTTTGGCTTTCCTTTGAAAAGTGTTGAGCAGTTGCATGCGTTGGTGGTAACATTGCTTCTACAAGTGGTCATGGTGGGAACGGCGAGCCTTGAAAGGTATGGTGTGTGGTATGAGGCTAGTGGTATAGGTGTGGGTATTTGTTGAATCGCGAATGTTAGTCTATGGGTTTTTCGAATTTGAACATGTTTTTTTATTTTTATTTTGTTGCTTAGTTGTTTTTGCTATGTTATTGGTGCTTAACACTTGGGATGATGGAATTGATGTAACCGGGTTGTATGGTAATGTGCACTACAACACATATTTCTAATCTTTGACCGCGTGACCCAATTTATTATGTGCTAAACTTAAAAGTTTCCTTCGTAATGTCATTCTTCGTATGCGTGATCCTTTTGTTTCCCCCCTTTTTTGTGGGTCGTCGTAAGCCTTTGGTTGGCACTTTCTCCATTTTTCGTGCGTTGAATTGGGCTTATATCTTTATTTCGGAATTTTAAAATTGTAATGAAAATAGGTATCATCTTGTGAGGCGGTATTGTTAGAATAGGAATTTTTTTCTGCTAAGCAAGTAATGTGGGTCGGGATATTGAACTTTGACCTTTGTGAGATTGTAGTCGGCTAATCGGGTCACAAAATTTGAAAAAGAATAAAGATATTATTAGGCTAGGCAGGTAGCCCGGGTCAAAGTGTTGAACTTAGACCTTTATAAGATTGTAGTCGGCTGACCGAGCTACAACATTTAAATGGAATAAAGATATTCTTAGGCTAAGCGGGTAACCGGGGTCGAAGTGTTGAACTTTGACCTTTATGAGATTGTAGTCGGCTGACCGAGCCACAAAATTTAAATAGAATAAAGATATTCTTAGGCTAAGCAGGTAGTTGGGGTTGAAGTGTTGAACTTCGACCTTTATGGGATTGTAGTCGGTTGACCGAGCTACAAATTTTAAATAGAATAAAGATATTCTTATGCTAATCAGGTAGTCGGGGTCGAACTGTTAAACTTCAACCTTTTGGTTTCATTCATCACGAAATAACCACGATGACCATAGTTGCTTGTCCTACAACATGCTTTTTGTAGGTTGGTGCCACTTAATTGCGAACGGGCATGTATATTGTGTGTCTTCCTACTTACTTCATGGCCCATCCTGGGTGTTGCTACTTCCCTTCGTATTGTTCTTGCTTTCTTGACTCCCACATCGGTATCATGGTTGGTGATCGCTTTATCCCTTTGGTTTTTGATAGGGGTTGTACATCCATTGTTTGGCTTAAGTTATACATGTCTGCTAATCATTTAGTAGTTTTGCGTTTTTTTTTTGTTACCTTTGGTGCTAATGATCTTATCCTTCTTAGACTGTTATTTCCTTTCTTTCATCCTAGGTGTTCCTTGTGCTTTCTTATACATGCTTCTCGTGCAAGTTCTTGTTTCGTCTCGAATTTCACTAACTTCTTCGTTTTACCTTGTCGGTTCCTTATCAGTGTTCGGTGTCATGGTCATCACAATGCTTATTGTCCACTTATGTTTCTTAACAATTACTAACATGCTGCCTTCGGTGATTTTCCATGATGCCCTAGTCGCGAGTAGTTGCAATGCTTGTTTAAGGCATTCATTGTCTTCTTCTTGTTCATCTGATGACCCTTAACTGTCATGTGGTATATATGGAGTGGTACTCTTTCTACCTCCTTGCACCATTGTTTTGTAATTTGTTTGGATTTCGAACCGACTTGGTACGTTGTCTATATGATGCTCATTGTCGGGCCTCTTACCTTGTCCTAATCTTCTTTTGGTGTATATTGTCCTGACACCCGAATTCGTCTTAACTTTGTGCGTCCGAAGATGACGTCGTATGGTGAAAGTGCATTAATTATGACGAAACGAATTAATTGAGTGTTATTCCTCCTGTGAGGATAATCGATAAGGGTTAGTGGTAAGGTGATTATTCCTTCCGACCATACGTTGTGGCCGGCAAAGCTGGCCAGGTGACTCTCTGGTGGACTTGCTTTTGCTTGCATGTGCCCGGGTAACTGTTTAAAGAAGTGTTTGTAAATGACATCCATAGAGCTCGCACTGTCTACGTAGATATCGCTTGCATGGCTTTTCCCCATGAGGTCACTGATTACGATCGACTCATCTCCCATATGGTATTCATGATTGTAATCTCATGCGCCAAACGTGACGGTCCAATCCTCCCATTATGTGCTTGGATATTACTGGTAACTATATTGTAGCATAAAGATTTCATTTTTCGTTGCGTTTCATATTTTTGGTTCTACTGGTGTGATGCTTTCTAAGTGTTTAGACCGGAGGCTTTTGATCAGGTTAGTAAGATGTCCTGATTGCATTTTGTTTTCCAACTCCTATCGTAACATAGTGCATTCGTCTGTATCACACCCTATGGATTCGTGGAATTCGCAATATCGTCCTTGATATTTCGATTTCGTCTTCTCCCCACTTTTTCCTGCCATGTTCTTTTTACTTTCACTTACTACGACGACTTCATTCTGAGGGCTATGCCGATATGGTGGGGTATTACGATTCGATTGCAGGAAACGATGAAATCGAGTTTGTCTTATGGCCTGACTTTTTGCGTGCTTCGAAGTGTTCCATCTGGCATAAGGCACTCAGGATCCTCTTTCTCCGTGATCAATTTTTATCTTTTCGGATGTTGCTTCTTCTTGCTTCATGTACCGGTGAACCCTTTCCATCATCTTTCTCCTTGAGGATGGTTGTTTCCCTACTAGCTTTTTGAAGAAAGCTCCTAGTTTCAGACCGTATGTAAAGGCGACGATTACCATGCTATCTGATTTCTCTGGGGTGTTGAGTGTGGCTTTGTTAAATCTTTGGACGAAGGCACTGATAGATTCATCTTCTCTTTGTCTGCATCCCAAGATAGCTTGTGTAACGCCCGTAGATCAGGGCTAGTCAATTTAGAGACGATAAACATCAAAAGTGACTTTTTGATGGAAGATTATTTAGAGGGAGTAATCTTAACTAAATTCTAGTATATGTTGCAAGGGTTCCGCACATATAAAGAACGCTGAAATCCGAGTTATAACGAATAAGTTATGACCTGTCGAAGTTTCGCAACAGAACAGACACGACACAGCGCGACGTAAATAGTGAATTTATGATAGAGCGATATTTGGCCTTAGCGATCGAAACTAAAGTCGTAGAATACGTAAAACTGAGAGTGTGCATGAAAAGAACGCCCAAATCTGACTTCGTATGAGGAAGTTTTGATTTTTCGAAGTTTCGGCTTAGAAGTGTACAGCCCGAAGTTTGAATATGAGATCGAGCGATATTTAGCCGAAACAATCTAAACGAGAATTGAAGATCTCGTCGATAGTAGTCCAACGGTGAAAAGACAGACGAAAAAGGACGTCAGACGAAGGAGTTATGATTTTCTAACAGAGTTTTCCTGTCCCGGCCTACTAAAAATAATATAATAAAAATATAATAAAAATAAAGTCAAAGTTAGCCGACGAAGTCTAAACGAGAGTTGTAGAGCATTATCTGACCTTCGCTTCGATATAAAGAACGTCGAAAACGGAGTTCGTATGCGAAAGTTATGAATTTCTGAAGTTCGGGGCGCGAAACCCCAAAACTGTCAGAGACCACGACGTGAAATCAGTGTTCACGACGTGAAATGTCTTCTGACGCCTCCTGGAGTCTGCCAGACCCAACTTGCGATGACGCATGCAGTGACGATCAAGCCCACGACGTGAAATAAGGGTTCACGACGTGAAAATCGAAAAATCAGTCCTATAAATAGAAATCGAAGGCAGTCGGGTTTAGCTGCTAATTCCTTCACTCTCTCACTCCCGATACCCTATCTAGCCCTCTTAAAGTACCCCCGAAGCCCCGGTATCATCCCGACACCCGAAGCAAGTCCCGAAGCCCCGAGGATCCTGAGAAGTAAAGTTTCCGAGCGGAAACTCCGCCCGCGAGAGGCTCGGTTTTCAAGAAAGCATCCCGGTTTCACCGAAGAATACTACTCTTAGAGCCGTAGTGTTGTCTGATCATCTTCTGATCAAGTGAGTGTATAGTCACTTTTATCTTACACATAGATATGAAGTATTTTATGTTCTATGTGTATAGGTATATGTTAGTTATTTACCTGAGATGTTGCTGAATGAAAGATCTATGCTTCTTTCTTTCAGATATGAACCTTTTTCTTCATATCTAGGCTGTAGATGTATTTTGTTCACAGATCTGAACCTTTTTCTTCAGATCTAGGATGTAGATGTATTTTGTTCACAGATCTGAACCTTTTTCTTCAGATCTAGGCTGTAGATGTACTTTGTTTACAGATCTGAACCTTTTTCTTCAGATCTAGGCGGTAGATGTATTTTGTTTTCAGATCTGAACCTTTTCTTCAAATCTAAAGCTATAGAGGTATTTTATATCTACAAAAATATTAGGTAGAACATGGGTAGATAAATGATGAGGTATGAAAGATGATATAGGTGAATATTGGTAGCTGCATCATAACCTGTAGATGATTTTGAAACACAATGTACTCTAAACATCCTAGCAGATGCGCCTATAGGATAATATCGGCAGCTGCGCCTAATAGAGAACGTCATAATCCCGGCAGCTGCGCCTAGATGATAATATTCGCAGCCGCGCCTAAAAGATAACATTGACAGCTGCGCCTAATAGAGGATATTGGCAGCTGCGCCTAGTTGAGAACAACACAATCCTGGCAGTTGCGCCTAAAGGACTATACCGGCAGATGCGCCCCATAGAGAATGTCATAATTTTGGCAGCTGCGCCTAAGTGATAATATTAGCAGCTGTGCTTGACAGATGTGTCATTAGCAATGATGGATTTCATGCCTATTCCTTAAGATAATCCTTAGGAATGAATGAACGAGGAATATCTGATTCTTAGGGTAGATCCTTAAGAGTAAATAAGATAATGGGGATGGGTAATTGGGTTGATTGATTGTTTGATGATTAACATAATGATTATATTATTATGGGTTGAAAACCCTATGTACTCACCAGGTTTCCCAACCTGACCCACTCAAGCTTATTTGTATCACAGGTGTCGATACGAAGCCACTTTACACAGAGAGATTTAAAAGAGATGTAGATCACTAGTGTAAATAAATGTAAGTTCTGTTTATGCTTATGTTTCTGTATTGACAATGACATCCCAAGGTTTTAAAAGGAATAAAAATACATTTCTTCGGAAATGCTTTGATAATGTATTTATCATGTTTTTCTGGGAACAAATTCCGCAACATTTTTATTAAAAGAAGTACTCTGATTTTTATTAAGCATAAACAAAATCGGTCTTTTCTGGCCGAGAAAATGGGGATGTCACAGCTTCCACGTCTGTTGTGTATCTCCTTTTTTGTACAAAATGGCCAATGAATTCTTCTTGTAATCGATTGAAATCGCATATGTTTTCTACTGGTAAGCTTTTGTACCATAGTCACATTGTTCCCGATCGGGTATTTGGGAAGAAAATACACCGATAATTTTCATCAAGGTAATAGGCGTTCATCGTCCATTTACCGTTGGGGTCCCCGGTCCCTTCATACTTTGTGATCTCTAGTATGTGTGGCTCCAGGTAGTAATTGATATTCCCTTATGCTTCTTACTAGTAGTGAATTGTCTGATCGTAAGATTCGTCTGGTAGTAGTGCCATTGTTTATGTGTTGCTCAATATGTGTTTTCGGTGGTTGTTGAGGTGTTGGTTGTTCTTTTGGGGCGAGTTACAAGGTGTACGGTTGTTGGTATTGATGTGGCCAATAGGCTTGGTAATGTGTGAATGCCAAAGGTGGCGGTAATGGTGTGTATGGTTGTATGTTGTGGTTGGACATCAGGCTTCCTGCTAGGTGTTGCTGTAACAAAGGTGGCAACGATTGTGTTGTCTCTTCTTTATTTTTCGCTGTAAGTTTAGTTGGTTCTCTAGGCATGCTTGCTCCTGCGGTACTCGAACCATTGACCGTTTCCATTGTGACTGAGTTTTCCTGCCTAGCTTTCTTTGCTCCCCCCCCCCCCCCCCCCCGCGCCTGTTCACTTGTTTCTGCCTCATGAAGTGTGTTCGGTTGGGGTAACGTGGTTTGTGTGAAGGAGGGGATTAAACTGATTGGGTTAAATGGTTTTTCGTTTGCTAGACGGGGTGTTTGAGCTTTTTCTTGCATGGTTATATACGGATGGCGCCAATGTTGTTATGTATAGACCTGGATGCTTGTGGTGGTCCTTCTTAGAGCTTCCTCCAATGAGCAGTCCTAGTAACACCCCGCATGGTATGAGACAAATATAGGTTAGAAAGCCATAGCGAGGGCGGACCGTGGTTTTGCTCTCCGATGCCTAAGTTAGGAGTCATATTTGGTGCTTTAAATGTATGTAAGTTGCTAGATGATTGCCTCCCTTACCTTTCAGTAAAGGCTCGTTTTTATAGCATAGGTTTGGACTAGTTCTTAGCTTCTTCTTTTGGGTTTTGCATTAATCTTTAGGTTGCGATGGTGAGCCTTCTTTTCTATTAAAATAGTCTCGCTTTTTCCGTGTTTCCTAGAGATGCTTTATAGGGTGTGTACGATGATAAGGTGATTCTTTCTCTAGTGCTCGAAATTTAGGTACACACTTGTGTCTTGGGCTGGCAGGCCGGGTTGTTCAATCGGCCTGGTTTTGTGTGGACTGGCACCCCTACCCCATTATTCAGCGATAGGAGGTTTGATGGCGATCGGTAGTCTGACTGCCACCAACATCTCCATCCTCATATCCAGTTGTCATCATATTGACATTCATTTATGGTTCTTAAAAGATGAAGTGAATCAATTACTTGGAAATCATGTGCAAATCTAAATAGTATCTAGTAGCAATACACCGAAAAACCTAAGTTTTAAGCCCATTTTTGTGTTGTGATTTAGATTTTAAAGGTTAATCTCCATATTCTCATTCATCGATGAGTTTTTATTTCGGGGGTTAGCTATCGCTAACTGTGTAGAGTTGACGAAGTCCTCAATCGGAAATGGTACACCGACGAAGTCAGTGCTAGTGAAATGGGTGTTGATGTTTGGAGAATGACATAGAGAGAAGGGGGGTGGGGGGGGGGGGTGATTTCTTAGGTGGGGTAGGGGTGGTATTTCGTTTTTGATTTTTTAACTAAAAGAATATCAAATTAATAAAAAGAAAAAATATTTTAGGTTGGATATAGACTAAAATCACAAAAAATACCAATTATAGGGACCAAAACCAGACAGAGTATGCATAATTTGACCGCTATTATACCACCAAATATTTTTGGATCAAAACTATATATGTTTTTTACAATCACTGTGACAATTTTTGCAATTTTGTCTAGAAAAAAACTTGACGGATACAAGATATCAACTTATATTTAAAACCAAATATGAGTTCCTTAGCCAGATAACCAAACTAATTTCGACTTTCTCAGTTTAATTTCAACTTTTTCAATAAAATTCTTCTTAGATGAGTTTAAATTCTCGGTCGAATCAATTTTGAAAATGATATAAATTAGGTCACCAGTTTATATCAAACTTTAACTTTACAATTATATGTTGTTAATAAAGTATAAACATTTAAACAAATTGAAAAATCCGTTTCTTTTAAAACGTGTTTTGAATTTTAATCAATTTAACAAATCTTTTAGTTAAAGAGTTGTGTTAAAAACATTGTGAACATGGTATAGAAATGCATTAATGTTGATCTTATTGTAATTTATTAAAATTTGGTCTCCTTTTTAATATATATATATATATATATATATATATATATATATATATATATATATATATATATATATATATAGAGAGAGAGAGAGAGAGAGAGAGAGAGAGAGAGAGAGGGTGTTCAAGCAACAACAATTACCAAGAAAACGAATATTAACTATCTATTTTGGAAGGTATTTTATCGAATTTTTGTTTGAAGTATATTAAAATTTCTAATTTTTAATTCTTTGTAAATTAAAATTAGTATTGATATAATATTTTTTATTAAAAATAAATTTTTTATTTTTATTTATAATTATTTTGTTTTATGTGTTGATCACATTTGATTAAACTCTTGTATTACATTACATGTGATGTGATTAAATCATATTCTAGAGTTATCAATTCTATAATTGTTAATGAATGAACATTCTTTTATATATTCTTAGCTACACATTTGTTTTGCCGCAAAACACTTAGGCGTATGGACGGAAATGGATAATGGATACCTATGTGTTTTCCAACCAAACATGTTTCTTTAAACTATGCTGATCATTACTTAATATACACAAAAACATTTTTTTTTTGTTTTTATTTTTTGAAAAATATTTTTATCAAAAAATTATTTTAATTATATCAAAATTCGAAATTTGATTCTCTATAAATAGACATTTATGTTGATATAATTTTAAGATAAAATAAAAAATTTATTTTTTTTAGAGTTTCAGCTGTCGTTATTCATAAGTGAATAAAAATAGATCAAATTTTTATTACAGTACATTCGTTATTCATTTATGAATAAAACGTATGCTTAACTTTTTTACAGTTTAAGTATCATTCATTTATAAATATAACACGTAATAAAACTTTTTTTTACCTAAAATATTTTTTTTACATCATCTTTCGTCACACGTTATATTTATATATGAATAAAATGTGTATTAATGGTCGCCATATGTTATATTCATATATAAATAAAAAGTTTATCAGATTTTTGTTATAGTTCATTTGTTATTCGAATATGAATAAGTACTATGTTAATAAAAGACGACATGTTTTAAAATTTTAAAGTACTTATTCATATATGAATAACAAATGAACCGTAACAAAATTATGATAAATGTGTTTTTCATATATGAATATAACTTGTAAGGAAGACTAATATACGTTTTATTCATATGTGATTATAACATTAGATGAGGAGCTGATGTAAACTGTAAAAAGTTTATATATATTATATTTATATACGAATGATATTTAAACTCTAAAAAAAATAATATTTTTTATTCATAAGTGAATAACGAATGTACTGTATTAAAAATCTGATGCCTTTTATTCACTTATGAATAACAAGAGCTGAAAATAAAAAGAAAATAAAAAATTTATTTTATCTTAAAACTATAACAATATTGATGTCTATTTATTGATAATAGAAAATTATGAACTTTGATTTATTTAAAATCATTTTTTGATAAAAATAGCTCCTTAAAAATAAAAAAAACGAAAAAAATTATGTTTTTGTATATATTAAGGTAATGATTAGCATAGTTTAAGGAAACATGTGTTGTTGGAAAACACATGTGTATTCATTTTCCATTTCCGTCGATACATTAGAGGCTTTTGCGGCAAAAATAAATGATTGGTTGAGAATTATTCCTCCATTCTCAACCTTTTTTATTTTCATAATTGAATTTACCTATATATATATATATATATATATATATATATATATATATATATATATATATATATATATATATATATATAGGCTTAGGTTATTCTATTCAAAATAATTATTGTCTTATTGTATGCATAAATGTGGGCCAATCAAATTTACTTATTTTAAGAAAGTGATTAATATATATTATTGAATTAAATATAATTGAAAATATCATCTTAATTAATTACAAGGGTAATTTAGTCAATTAATATAGATTTAATAAAAGAAAATTGCATTTTTTAAGGGATCATAGATTCTATTAATTTTAAAAATCCGATTTTACGAATTATAATTCTTTTAATTCGGACATTCTGACAGAACATGTTTATGAGTATATTTAAAAATAAAAATATTCTTGAACCATAAATAATAAAAATATTCTTGAACCTATTTTTTGATCATGAATTTAAAAACTTCTTGTAGAATTACAAATTCTTGAACAACCAATTGAAGAATAAAAACAAAAAATAGATTATTTCTTATAGAATACGGGTAACAATTGTTAAGAATTACATTTATTGTTAAAGAATAAAACTAAAAAGAAAACATTAAAATCTAACAGCGACTAATACATTCTAAATGAATAATGTGGTCTGTTTCAATTTTGTGGTCTGTTCTTCAAGCATCAACTTCTGTGATTCCAACAGAATTGGAATTCGTCATTCCATTCCAACAGAATTGGAATTCGTGATTCCATTCCAATAGAATTGAAATCTCACCAATATCATCCATTGAATCATCTACATAAACATACTTGATACCTTTTCAGAATTCAACCTTGTCAAGATCATGCATTGTCCACATAAATGAAGTGTTAAATCAGGAAAAAAAATTCGAATGAAAAGCAAATTAATCATTTCCTGTCAAAAGAATCAGAAAAAAGACAAGCTATGGAGATTATCAAACCTTTGCAACAAGAACTTACGCTCCTTGAATTGACTCCTAGCTTTTACCATAATTTCCATTCGGCTTCTAGAATGCCTTTCAATGTGAGCTTCCACCCATATCAAAGGCTTCACCTGAGTGCTAAGTCGATATGTCATCAGGTCAAATGCTCCATCAGGAGGCACAAATGATATTGTTTTGGTGGAACGTAATGTCATCCAAGTCAATGAAAATGAAAAACTATCTATATATATAATATGTGATATAAGATTTAAAAGAAAATGAAAAATTACTGGTGGAACTTAATGTCATCCAAGTCAATGGCTTTTCCCTTTGTAGTTCGTCCTTGTGCCTCCAATATTACTCTATCATTCGGTCCAAGCTTACACTCAGGCATACCAATGTAACAAGAATGAAATAAAGAACCCTAATTTGAAACTCACCTGGAAAATTAAACAAAAAAACAACAAATGAAAAACTGAAATCAAGAACCCTAATTTGAACAAAGAAGATGGAGATGGTCGATGAAGTGATTAGTAGTGTTCACAAGGGATATATGGAACCTATAATTGGAGCAATACCAGAAAAAAAAATCTCTTCTTTTTCACTCCTGTAGCCGAGATCGACATGGTGCAGGGGCTTCTTAGGCTTGCTTTTTCATCAAGATAGGAGGGCCGGTGAGGCTTGATCGGAGGCAGCAGCCTCCGGTTTCTTCTTTGGTTTTTCCAGCGAACAATAAAGATGACGAGAGAGAGAGAGAGAGAGAGATAGGGCTTCTCCAAAACGTCTATTGAAAGTCGGTAAAAAGGGATGTGTTGTTGGCTTTCTCCAATCTCGCCATCTGGTTGGGACAGAAGGGCGATGGATACGGTGGTCGGAGGAGCAAGAGGGTAGGGTGGCGGCCGGTGGTGGGAGGCATAAGGATGGAGGTGACGGCTGGAGAGGGTTTGATTAGGGTTACAGTGGTTTTAAAAAGTCTAGTAGCCGAAGTCAGTGGTTACCATAATTATAGGATATTATTTGTGGAAACTAATTATCAAATTACCTATTTACCCTTATTTATTTATTTAATTATTTATTTATATTTTAAATTTTGATTGACCCACATTTATGCATACAATAACACAATACTTACTTAAAACACCTGAACCTATCTCTCTCTCTCTCTCTCTCTATATATATATATATATATATATATATATATATATATATATATATATATATATATATATATATATATATATATATATATATATATATATATAAGATGTGTGCCCGCACAAAACAGCAGTGATAAATAGCTCTTTTGGCGAATAGTTTTCATATGGGAAAATAATTATTAGATTTTATTATTAGTTATTATGTAATAAAAAAATTACAACTGTTAAATATAATATTTATGTTTAGAACTTATATTTATATTATCTGTTTATACATTCGATGTAAATTAATTATTATTGGTGTCTAGTTTAAGAAATATATAAATTAGTTTATATAGACAAATTTAATATTTTAAAATTGTTATTTTGCTCCAGATTAAATTTCTTAATAACCTTACTTAATTTAAGTCTTCAAACTCTTGACAAGTATTAATGATTTATATATGTATAATTGATTTGTACAAAAAGATCTGTATATTATACCTCTTAAAATTCAATATATGACTAATATACTTTATAATATATATATATATATATATATATATATATATATATATATATATATATATATATATATATATATATATATCACAAAATATATATATTATTTTTAACAAAATATAAGATATAGATTAAATCCCAGTAAATTTAATATTAGTTTAACTTTAAATGTACTAGTGAAATAAGAATTTTGTTATTGACATGAGTTGTTATAATTTATTTCATTTAAAAAATACGACAAAATTATTAAATGAAAATTAAGTAGGGAAAGATATATATATATATATATATATATATATATATATATATATATATATATATATATATATATATATATATATATATATATATTGGTCCCTGTGGTATTCAAAAAACTTTGGATAGGGTCCAAAAAGTTTCCAACTTGCACGGATGGTCCAAAATCAAAGTTTTTCTGTGGTTTTGGTCCTGAAAATATTGAAATTTCCGATTTACCCTTATTATTTCTTTTTTCCATTTTTTTATTGAGTGTAGTATTTAAGAAATTATAAAAAAAATAAAAAATAAAAAAAATATCACCCTACCCCTCTCCACGACTCCACCCACCATACCCCCTTCTCTCTCTCTCTCTCTCTCTCTCTCTCTCTCTCTCTCTCTCTCTTCTTCTTCTTCTTCTTCTTCTTCTTCTTCTTCACCTGCAAATTAAAAAAAAAACAAAAGAGCAACCCATAACCCCATCGTTCTTCCATTTGACTTTCTCTTTGTCCCTCTCTTTTTCTCTCTCATACAAAACCTGCAACTCAAGAAAACATTCAGAACAAAAAATTTATATGTGTGTGCGCTTCGTTAGAAACCAAGATCTCCGGCGAACACTAGAACTCCGATGAGCACCGAAACTCCAAGATCACCCTTGCAATCTTCCCCTCTCCCTTTCACATGCAAAATCTTACTTTAACCTGGATCATCTTCCATTTCTCTATTGACATCTCCCTGATTCAAAACTCATATACACTAATGAACACACGTGCATAGACACACACACAAACACTCTACAATCAATTTGCAGGTTTGAATCTTAACTTTACAAGCCCTAGATTTGCAATATCCATGGCAGTCAACCCTAGAATTTACAAGACCCATGTTGAATCGATTCAAATCGATTCATCTGGTTCAGTTAGACATTAAGCCTGTGATTGAAGGGTAAGACTTCCATGTCTCTCCTATCTTCTTCTTGACCAAGAAACCCATCTGGATTAATTAGATGAAAAGATCCATAATCTAGTCTATCCATAATGCATTCATAGATTGAATCAATTTGAGCATGAGATGAATAGGTTTATCTGGGTTCAGAATCGCCGCCAGATTCAAATTGGAAAGGTAGAATAACGCCAACACCCACAGTCGTGGATTGAATCGATTCTGGTGAGTTATGGCATTTGAGGGCTAATCGGGACAGATGCAAACCAAATGGGGTTGCGGCGGTGGCCGACAATGGTGCCGATGACCACGGGTTTAGAGGATCATGGTGGTGTCATTGGGTTTAGGGAGGAGTATACGAAAGGAGAGGAAGAGTCTGAGTCGTGATCTTCTTGGTCATCGGAGAGAGAGAGAGAGAAAGAGAAAGAGAGAGAGAGAGAGAGAGTGAAGTGGATCCATTCTTGTAACATCCAAACTTTCAGGTGCATTAAGGTTTTTAACTTTGAGATTCGTGGAGTGACTCGGCGAGTTGTGAGTCCAAATCGTCGAGTAGAGTCGAGTACCCGCGTGAGTTTAATGAATGGACTCGACGAGTCACAGAGCCGACTCGCCGAGTAGGTGCTGTGTAATGAAACCCTAAATCCCCGGGTTTGGGGCCTATATAAGGGAACTTATAGCCTCATTTGCGGCTCATGAGTTGCCCAACTTCACTGAGAGAAACCCTGGTCGCCTTTTTGAGTTAAAAGAGAGAATGTTGAGCTTATATTGAGTATTTTGGTGCATCTTTGGAGGGGAAGAGAAGGATTTCAAGCAAGGAACGAGAAGAGGATGTTAGATCTGTTGCTTGTCATCCAAGAGCTTCTGTAAAAGGTGAAAAGTTCTTACCTTTAGCATTCTTATGGTTAGATCTCTTGATTTTGGAAGTTTAGGGTTTATGCCACCTTTATTTGGGATTTCGAGATTATAGAGTTGTCTTGAGGTTTAGACCTCAGATCTGGACCTTGTGAGGTCCCTAGAGTCCAAAGGTCCCAACTTTATTCACCCATATGAAGGATATTGTGCTTAACACATTGTGAGATCATGTTTTGGTATGTTGGAGCAAAACTATCATGCATGAGCGTAAAGATTGAAACTTTACGTGACAATGAAGTCTTGGGATGCTAGATCTAGTGTTTGGAGTAGTAGAGCTGCTTTGAGTCGTCTGAATGAGAAATCAGATTGAAGGGACTCGTGGAGTCTATGAGCTGACTCGACGAGTCGGATGGGGTTTTTCCCCGATGAGTCTGGACATGGGTGACTCGACGAGTCAAGGTGGACTTTCGCGATATGACAGAGGAAACAAGGGGACTCGACGAGTCACATAGATGCACTCGGCGAGTCGGGTCAAACATGGATTGTTGACACGAGTTTGACTTTTGTTGACTTTAGGGTTTGGTCATGCATGAGTAATGAAGACCATGGAGGGGTAAAATGGTCTTTTACCCAATTCAAGAGTTAGAAAGAGAAAGTGAGAGCAACCTTTTGGTATTGTGTATGAATAGAGTATTAATTAGAGATATTAACCCTATGTGATAGGCGAAGGCTAGTTTGAGATTTCTGTGTGCGAGATTATTACTTGTTAGCTTTCGAGGTGAGTCTTCTCACTATACTTTACCATGAGTGGTATTTGTATGTGACTGAGATGTCTTATTGGCTTATCTGTGTATTATGATATCCTGCATTATTTCTTTGTGATTTATGTTGTGTATTACTCAGAGCTTACAGAGTTAGGACCGGAGGGTCCATCAGAGTTGTGGGACTGGAGGGTCCTACTAAGACACATTGACCAGAGGGTATTACAGAGTTATAGCCTCGAGTGGCTAATATGTTGTATGTGGTATTTTGGGGAACTCACTAAGTTTCGTGCTTACCGTGTTATGTGTTATGTGTTTTAGGTTTTCTCAGAATCGCAGGAAGGCACCGAATTGATTGTACACACCAGTGAAAGAGTTATGTTTTGAGGATCCTGGATTTGAGTCAAGTAATTTTGGAGTTGCGATTTGTAAATTAAATAAATGATATTTTCGTGAAGTGTGTTATGAGAGTTATGTAATTTTAAATGAAAATTTTATTTGAAAAATTACGGTGTTACAAGTTGGTATTAGAGCCTTGGTTTGAGGGATTCAGATGCACCTTCGGGTATGTGTAACATCCGTATTTCCAGGTATTATGTTTGATCATGTTTTCTTTTTGTAAAAGAGAGGGACTCGACGAGTCGACGCTTGGACTCGTCGAGTAGGATCGCGTTTGCTGACTGGATTAATGAGCAGACTCGACGAGTCGGAAAGGGGGGACTCGACGAGTCCACGCTGTAGGTTGAAACCCTAAATCCCCGGGCCTGAGCCCTATTTAAAGGACCTTATAGCCCTCTTGTGCGGCTACCTGCCCTGAGAGAGTGCCCCTTGAGAGCTTGAGCGAGTTGAGAGAGTGATAAGGCCATATTGATCGATTTTGGTGTGATTTAGCAAAGGAGAAGTTGTTTCCAGCAAGAGGAGGTCAAGGGAGCTGTGGATCCAGGGTTTTCAAGTTCAGATCTACACTATTGAGGTATCAAATCGAACTTCCTTCCTGTTTTGGGTTAAGATCTATGATCTAGGGTTTTCTATAACCTTTTAGGGCTTGAAAAGTTGAGTTTATGGTCCCATGCTGTGTTAGACCTCGGATCTGGACCCATAGAGGTCCAGAGAGCCTTCCCCATTCTGCTTTATGTTGGTTTATGGAGGAAAGGAGACTAGGTTGCCATTTTAGAAGCTATTTCACCAAGGAAAGCCTTGGGTGCTTTGCATGTGAGTCAAGTTTCAACCTTTACGTGGTTATTGGTCGTGGAGAAGTCAGATCTATAGTTTAGAGAAGCAGATCTGACCTCAGAAGGTCATTTGAGAGTTGTTATGGGAGCAACTCGCCGAGTCCATAAGTGGACTCGACGAGTCGAGTCGGGGTTGCCCCGCGATTCGTGACCGGAGGAACCCGTCGAGTGGAAGGATGACTCGACGAGCCAAGAGAGGCTGGAAGGATTCAGAGGACCCGCATGGACTCGCCGAGTCGCCCTTGTGCGCTCGACTAGTCGGGTCAAAGTTTGACCGTTGACTTTCGTTGACTTTAGGGTTCTGGTCAAGACTGATTCAAGAGGGTTTAGAGAGGGGTAGAATGGCCTTCTACCCAATCTTTAGAGATGAGACTATGAGAGAATATTGATCGGGGATGTTATTTGAATAATAGGAGGAGGCTAGGTCGGGACGTTGAGCACGAGAGTTTATCTGTAACACCCAATTTTTTTTAAAACAATTTTTCATTTCAAAACATACTTTCCACCACATAAAAATCACAAAATCATAATAAATCTCTGTATCATCACAAAACATGTCCCAAGATCTCATATAAATAAATCCTCTCTCGTGTGTACGAATCATGCCGGCGCCTTCCCGCGATCCTCACTAGTACCTGAAACACATCACACAACAACTGTAAGCATAAAAGCTTAGTGAGTTCCCCAATATACCACATACAACACATACGCCACTCGAGGCTACAATACGACCCTCCGGTCCGATGTGTCTCAACGGGACCCTCCAGTCTCGTAGCTCGTTGGACCCTCTGGTCCGGTCATAGTTCGTTGGACCCTTCGGTCCGGTCTGTATCGTTGGACCCTTCGGTCCGGTCTATATCGTTGGACCCTTCGGTCCGGTCTATATCGTTGGACCCTTCGGTCCGGTCTATATCGTTGGACCCTCCGGTCCGGTCTATACAAAACATAGCATACATATAACACAATGCATATAATCTCATACATACACATAGCATACAAGACCCTCTGGTCTACACATAAATACCACTCTAGGTAATGTATAGTGAGAAGACTCACCTCGGATGTCTCGGATAATATCCCGCACACGAATCTACTGATCTAGCCCCCGCCTAATCACATACAAAATATCCTCAATAAGTAATGGCTCTCAAAGGCTAGATTAAACCCCCTTCTATGATCCCTCAGAAGGGTAAAAGACCATTTTACCCCTCCTTGACTCAAAAGTCCAACGGTTGACCGAAACCCTAAAAGTCAACGAAAGTCAACGGTCACAGTTGACCCTACTCGCCGAGTGCACTAAGGTGACTCGGCGAGTACACGCCTGCCCTCTTCGCCCCTGGTCCTCTCTTGACTCACTGAGTCAACCCTATACTCCACGGGTCGTCACAGCTCGCGAGTCGCGGGGCAACCCGACTCAACTCGTCGAGTCTTCTCATGGACTCGGCGAGTACATTCCATGCTCACACTCAAACGACCTTCTGAGGTCAGATATGTTCCTCTAATCCATAGATCTGGCCTTTCCTACCACTATAATCACGTAAAGTCTCAATCTTGATGCACATGCAACATCCATATGACCATATATGATGATTTAGCCCCAAATACCTTAACCCAAGGTCATGACCTCCATTGTTCTCCATAAAGCTTGATGAGTAAGGCTCTCTGGACCTCTATGGATCCAGATCTAAAGCCTCATCACCAGAAGGGGCTATTTGGACATCAAATCAATCTAGAAAAGGGCTCAAGAAACCCTAAATCCACATATTCTTCATAAAACAGAAGAAGGGTCGAAGTAATACCTCAAATGCAATGATCTTAGCTTCAAATCCTCAGAATAGCAACCTCATTTGCTTTCTCTTTGCTAGGACCTCCTTCTTCTTGCTAAACAACACCTCAATGGTCAAGAATGGCTTCCTTTCTCTCTCAAAACGCTCCAGCACTCTAGGGTTTCTCTCTATGGACTGGTGACCTCAAATGACGGCCATAAGGGCCTTTAAATAGGTCCCAAACCAGAGAAATTAGGGTTTCATTAAACAGCGTGGACTCGCCGAGTCCACGTATGGACTCGCCGAGTCCGATCATTAACCCGGATGGAAATTCGTGACTCTACTCGGCGAGTCTAATCATCAACTCGCCGAGTCTCTCCCAAAATCTCTAAAAATAAATGAATAATTAATGTACCTGGAAATCCGAATGTTACAATTCTCCCCCACTAGAATCAGACTTCGCCCTCGAAGTCTCTTTCCATAAATAACTCTGGATACTGCTCACGCATCTCTAACTCCGGCTCCCAGGTCATCTCGGACCCCTTCCGATGTTGCCATTGGACCTGAACCAATGACACCTCCTTGTTTCTCAAAACCTTGATCCTCCTATCCCGAATCGCGATTGGCCTCTCAATATAGTTCACGCTCGCATCCACCTGAATGTCCTTAAGGGGAACCACTGCCGACTCATCGGCGATACACTTCCTCAACTGAGATACGTGGAAGGTATCATGAATCTGACTCAACTCCGTAGGTAGTTCCAAACGATACGCTACTCTGCCCACCCTGGCGATCACCCTGAAAGGACCAATATACCGAGGCCCCAACTTGCCTCTCTTCCTGAATCGGATCACTCCTTTCCAAGGAGATACCTTCAGGAGGACGAAGTCACCAACCTGAAATTCGAGCTCGGACCGGCGCCTGTCCGCATAACTCTTCTGGCGACTCTGAGCGGTCAACAACCTCTGTCTGACCTGCTGTATCTGCTCTGTCGTCTGAAGCACTATCTCTGTACTACCCATCACACGCTGCCCAACCTCACCCCAACAAATGGGAGTCCGACACCTCCTCCCATACAACGGCTCAAAAGGTGGCATACCAATGCTCGAATGATGGCTGTTGTTGTAGGAAACTCAGCCAAGGGTAAGTACGTGTCCCAACTTCCTCCGAAGTCGAGTACGCATGCCCGGAGCATGTCCTCGAGCGTCTGAATCGTTCTCTCGCTCTGCCCGTCTGTCTGGGGGTGGTATGCGGTACTAAAATGCAGCCTCGTACCCAACTCCTCATGAAACTTCTTCCAGAATCTGGAAGTGAAACGCACATCTCGATCTGAGACGATCAAGATCGGTACTCCATGTCGTGATACCACCTCCCTCACGTACAGCTCTGCTAATCTCTCAGCAGAAGAGCTCTCACTGATAGCAAGGAAGTGAGCGCTCTTCGTCAACCTGTCCACAATCACCCAAATTGCATCGACGCCCCTAGTAGTCCTCGGCAATTTGGTGATAAAATCCATGGTAATCTGTTCCCATTTCCATTCGGGAACCTCCAACGGCTGCAATTTACCATGCGGTCTCTGGTGCTCGGCCTTAACTCTGCGACAGGTCAAGCACCTCTCTACGAACCATGCAACATCCCTCTTCATACAGGGCCACCAATACTCTCTCTTCAGGTTCTCCGACCTAATGGCCTCAGCCTGCGCCCCTCGAATGGTGTCCAACACCGGAGTCATCACTGTCAATCTCATACAAACATCTCGTATCGGGGCACTCTCTGCCCTGCGACTCAGGGCATCAGCTACAATATTAGCTTTATCCGGGTGGTACAGGATCTCGCAATCATAGTCCTTCACCAGATCTAACCATCTCCTCTGACGCATGTTCAGGTTGGGCTGATCCATCAAATACTTCAAGCTCTTATGGTCTGTATATATGGTACACCGAACCCCGTACAGGTAGTGACGCCAGATCTTGAGGGCGAACACTACTGCCCCCAGCTTCAGATCGTGGGTGGGATACCTCGTCTCGTGAGGCTTCAGCTGCCTTGATGCGTATGCTATCACATGCCCTCTCTGCATCAGCACCGCTCCCAGCCCCGATATCGATGCGTCACAATACACCACAAAGTCCTCCATTCCCTCCGGAAGGGCTAACACCGGGGCTTCGCATAGTCCCTGGCGAAGTGTCTCGAAGGAGGCCTGCTGCTCTGGGCCCCATGAAAAAGCAACACCCTTCCGGGTCAATCTGGTGAGTGGTACGGCGATCTTGGAGAAATCCCTGATAAATCTCCTATAATAGCCGGCCAACCCGAGGAAACTCCTGATCTCGGTGGGGGATCTCGGCACCTCCCAACTCATCACTGCCTCAACCTTGGCCGGATCGACCAAAATCCCATTCTGGTTAACGAGGTGCCCTAGGAACTGGACCTCTCGTAACCAGAAATCACACTTGGAGAATTTGGCATAAAGCCTCTCCGATCTCAAAACTCCAAGTAACTCTCTCAAATGCTCCTCATGCTGCTCTCTGGATCTCGAATACACCAATATGTCATCGATGAACACGATCACCGAACGATCCAACATCGGTCTGCATATTCTGTTCATGAGATCCATGAATGCCGCCGGTGCATTGGTGAGCCCGAAAGGCATCACCACGAACTCGTAATGCCCGTAACGAGTCCTAAATGCTGTCTTCTGGATACCCTCATCTCGTACTCTCATCTGATGATATCCAGACCTCAAGTCGATCTTGGAAAACCAAGACGCTCCCTGCAACTGATCGAATAAATCGTCGATCCTCGGTAAGGGGTAACGGTTTTTGACCGTCAGTTTGTTCAGTTCCCGGTAATCAATGCACATTCGGTGTGAACCATCCTTTTTCTTGACAAAAAGGATCGGCGCTCCCCACGGCGAGCTACTCGGCCGTATAAACTCCTTTCCCAGCAGCTCCTGAAGCTGCGAGGATAACTCCTGCATCTCTGGTGGCGCAAGGCGATAGGGCGCCTTGGCGATAGGCGCTGCCCCCGGAACCAATTCAATACGGAACTCTACCTGCCTCTCGGGAGGTACACCCGACAACTCCTCGGGGAAAACATCTGGGAACTCACGCACTATCGGGACCTCATCGACCGACCTCGGTCTCTCTGCATCTACTCTCGTATCCACCACATAAGCCACAAACCCACTACAGCCCTGCTGTAGACTCTGCCTCGCTCTAGCGGCCGAACAAAATGCTGAGCCAGAACGGGTACCCTCGCCGTACACCGTAAGTACTCCCCCACTGGGATCTCGTATCGTCACCAACTGTCGCTCGCAGTCTATCACAGCCCCAAATCGGCTCAACCAATCCATGCCTACAATGACACATACGTCCCCTATAGCAATCGGGACCAGATCTATCGGGAACTCGACACCGAAGATCTCGAGTACACATCCTCGAATCACATCAGTAGCATACACTGTTCGCTCGTCGGCTATAGAAACTCGTAGAGGTCGACTCAACGCCTCTCGATGAACACTGATGTGTCGACTAAACGCTATCGACACAAATGACCGACTCGCACCCGAGTCAAACAACGCCAAAGCAGGTACAGAACACACAAGAAATGTACCTATGCATACCTCAGAATAAGCATAATATCACAAAATCAATATAAACAGAGGAAAGAATACATACCAGCTACCACATCGGGTGCTGCGCGGACCTCCTCCGCTGTCAACTGGAAGGCTCTCCCGCGAGCCTTCGGCGCCTCGGCCTTCGCCGGCCGACTCTCTGTAGCTCGAACAGCAGGCGCAGATCCCTGCGCTGATCTCTGCAGTAGCTGTGGCCACTCGGCCTTCCGATGGCCGGTCTGGTTGCAATGAAAGCAAACCGTGAATCCCTTGGGGCAGTCCCTCGCATAATTCCCCTCCTTCCCACACTTATAACACACCCCAGCTCTGCATGTCCCCTCGTGGCTCTTGCCGCACTTTCCACAAATGCGGCCCTTCGGACCCCCAGATCTCGAATCAGCGGGCTTTGCCCGCTTGGCTGCCGGCTGAGACTGTGCCGGTCGCCGATCCACTCTCTGAGACTCGGCCTCCTCCCTGGCCTGCGTCTCCAGCTCAATCTCCCTCTTCCGGGCATTTGCCTGGAGCTCAGCAAATGTCCGATAAGTCGAGTTCGACACGAACTCCTGTATATCCCTCCTCAAAACACCCAAGTACCGGCTCATACGTGCCTGCTCAGTAGAAACCTGCTCAGGGCAGAACATCGCCCTCTCATGAAACTTCCGGGTAACCACAGTAACCGAATCAGTACCCTGTTTGAGGGTCAAGAACTCCTGAGCCAATCGCTCCCTATCCACCGGAGGAAAATACTCATCTCGAAACATCGTGGTGAACCTCTCCCAGGTCACCGCAGTCAGCTCTGCAGTAGTGAAGTCTGCCGTCACAAACTTCCACTAGTCCTTCGCTCCCAAGCGAAGCTGGTTCAGCGCAAACCGAACCCTCAGATGCTCTGGACACGAGCAGGTATAGAAACAACCCTCAACATCGGTAATCCATCTCATAGCAGCAATCGGATCCTGCGTCCCATCAAACTCTGGTGGCTTCGTGTTGCTGAACTCTCTGTACAGCAACGAGTCACCCCCCTGCGGCCTGGCAGCAGCAACGGCTGCGGTGGCCGCAGCAACAGCTGCATCAGTAAGAGCGGCGTACCGCTCATCAAAAGCCTCCATCATCGTGGTCTTGATAGACCCGAACATCTCTGGAATCTCAGCGCGGATGGCAGCAGCCACCTCATCATGAATCATCTGGCGGAGCTCCTCATCGCTCACAACCCCCTCATAGTAACAACTCATATCTCTAGGTTTGAAGAATATAAGATATTATCGTCTCATGATCACTCGTGATAAAATCCATGAAGTGATTCAAATGAGCGCGAGTTGAATCCAATACTCAGAACTTATGAGCACTCATGAGTGTTGTAGCACTACTTTGTCCACCAACTTGGACCTCTACAAACCAACCCATGACAGTCTTGATTCATATCTACTTCCAACATATGACCGACTGTGGATGGTTTGAATAACTTAATCATTCAGGAAGAGCGACTTAGTTATTCTGGAAGTCAAAACATGCAAAGTGAAACACAAGAATAAATGAATCAAATATGGTATCAAACCCTATGAATATAAATAAACACTTTTATTTATCACCATACTGATTACTCATTATTCATTGTTTCGGTTTTATCAACTTTATACTTGAATTTAAAACAATAGTTGTCCCATGGTCCAAGCATGTACACTATGTTTTCTAAACACTAGTCATGCCATACACCAAGTATGCATACTATGTTTGTCTATGATCTTTACTTTGTAAAATAGATCAATTGAACATCACCCCAATGATCCTCTTTCCAGAGTCCCAAATCCTTACTGCAAATGCAAGAATTCCAAATTCATGCCATTTACTGAAATCTGTTAGATTCTAAACTTATATGCATTGATCCTCTTAATGATTATGCACGAAGTCAGAAAGGCTTGACAACAATCATTACAGAGCATTCCAAAGGAGATCAGCTCCTTGGAAACATCCTTCTTTCATTATGTTTCCTAATCTTACACAGATTGAATAATTTCTAACTTTGAAACATTTCCATATTCCATTTTGACTATCACTTCTAAACAAGAGTTTCCTCCTTACAGATTATGTCAATATGGTCCTTCCAGAATTAACATTATACTTCCAACTGTCCTTGAGCAACCAATCTTTGGTAAACCTTAGATTGTCCTCGACAATTGCTTAATCATTTTAGTCATATCCAATTCTAGACCTTTTCCCTTCATAATGCCCCAGGCATTTGGAAATTTTTAGAAAGGATGAATATAACACATGTAATCGATCCTATATCCGAAGCATATGGGACACGATTCATGATGTCTCACATAAAGACTAAACCAGTCTTTTGCTATAATATTTCCATTTCAATTTGCCAAGTTCTCAAAATTCAGATTATGAAAAGGGATGCCGTAATCATAATCGAATTTTAGAACGCAAATAATGGACCCATATATAGAATTTCCTTATGTTGAGCCATTCCAACATGAAATTCATATATATATCCTTGATTAAATACGATTAAAATCTCAATCTAAGCTTTTTAGAATTGAAATGAAGTATAATTTCCTCTCCCTTAATTATAGCAAAACAACTTTTTCAACCCCTGCAACCTCACGAATTGAAACTTTTGTTTTCTATAATTAACATTGCTAACTTGCAACCTTTGTCATAATTATCATGCTCCCACTAACATGATGATTATTAGCATAACACTTATGCTCCCACTAGCTTTGACATGTACTCAGAAATCAGCTGACTTTCTTACCAAAGTTCAGATTTCTGATACTAGATTGTTTTGATAAAACTTTATCAAAATCATACACCTCTCTTAGATAGCTCACATGTGTGTCTAAACAATTTTAGAACTATGAAAAGGGATGCCATAATCATAGTCTCAATTGTTTAGACCTTTGCCACTTCTCACAAGTCCATGTTAGTGTGCCGGTAAACCACACACGCTCCACTAACGACTTTGAGAATGCAAATATCACAATTGCTATCTAGCTAAAATCTACTTAGTGAAAGTGTTTCCTCACCATCATTTTCATGAATCGGAGAGAAACCTTATGACACTTAGATTTAATAGTGTATGTGTTCTTATCCATGTGAATTTGTCAAAACCATAATCACAAGACAAGGTTAGTGACAAATCCAAACTCATATTGATTAAACTTGTGCAATCTTAAATTCTTGTCATTTGGCAGCTCAGGTGCCTGCCATTGCTTCCAAGTAGTTGTGCAACCAATTGAGAACTCTCAGAACTCCTATGCAAAGCCAACTTGAATAGGCACAAAAATTTCAACACGATAGGTTATAAACCTCAAGTCGTGTGCTAGTGAAGGACTTTAGGTTTTATTCTTGATTAAGTCTTGAAACTTTCAAGAGCTTTAAGACTCCCACTGTCCTCTTGACATATAAGACTCCCTTGTCAAATATTCAAGAGATAGTGCGGATTCTTTATCAAGACTAACACTTTACACAATTGGCCTAAGTTGGTCTCTGTTTTATCCAAAACATCACAACTTACCAATTTCAAATGTACAAGAGTAGATAACCTTTTACTCTTACATTTGACTAGTGTTAACAAACCCTCTTTAAGATATGTCACTCAAGTTACAATCTTGGAGTATGACTCTAAGAATTGTTTTGGAACGAAGTATGACTCATCTTTTTGATTTAACCATTTCAACAATTCATGACTCCTCTTCTTGACTTTAGAGGACCAATTGTGATATGGTATCTTAATCATTAAGATGATCATAAACATGATACTAAAGTACTCTCCCATATTTTCAGATTTGAGAAACTTTTATCTTTCTGCCATACTTTGATTCTTCTTATTCGTTCTGTCTCACATTGAAACTTCTCCAATGCTACAGACTTATACTTAAACTTATAAGTATAACCATATTTACTGAACTTAAGTAAATCATGACGAATAGTCTTCTTGATCTTTTGTGGTGGACTTGACCAGTGCACAAGAATGTGTACTCGATCCCTTAGTCCTTTCCTTATTCACATAAGGAATTAGTCTTAATTTTCCAAGCTGAAAGTTCTCATTCATCATACTATACAACTTGCATGATTCCAAGTTTCGGTCCAATTGAACCTTGGGTGATGAGAATCTTTCCTTATTTGGTAATATTAGACACTACCACAACCGAAAGAATCAAATCCATTTTTCCAATATTGCTATCAATGGAATCTTATAAGCAACAACTTTTCACAAATGCCATTGTAAGGATACTTAAAATAAATAAAATCAAAACCTTTTTCTTTTATTTTAAAACTTTGCGGAAAAACTTATCCTTAGAATCCATATGAAAACCTTGTTGTTATCTATTCCTAAGCAATATAAATATCATAACTCTTAAGTAATAGCCCAAAATTCTGATCACCGAACCATGCGATTGAAATCCATCTTCGCGATCAGAATCAGCATGTACTTAATACAGTTAGACAATGGACTTTACCTGAAGTAGAGCCAAACTTATTGACTTTAACATCCTTAGGTAAATTTGGCAGCTTCGTAACCAATGCCCCTTCCTTTGGCAATAGTTACCTATGGATCCTTGATAATGGGACTATCTCAGACTTCGCCTCTCTCTTTACCATTGGGTCAACCGAGTTGACTATGGCCGATCCCTTTCCATTGGGAAGAGAGAGCTTTACTGGATATCCAATGGCATCATTGTCAATGTCCATAGCGTTTTAGGAAGTTGATCTTAGCAAATAGATAAGATCATTAAGGGTCTTGTCTTAGTCTGTTTCGTAGGATTCCCAAAAGAACTCACTATGTGACTTAGAAAGTAGTTGAGCCACCAACTTTCTCAAGACTTTGACACCCAACTCTCCCGGCTTGTCAATATGTGACTACATCTCCAAGATGTGATCACACCTAGACCTTGCCTTGCCAATAGGGCTTGAGTGACCTTAAACTTTTTAGGAACTTGTGGGTTAGGGAGAATAATTGGAGGAGGTGAAAGAAGTATGATATCCATGGGACATCATCTTCATTTAGGAAAGCTTGTTTCAAGAGATTTGGGAAGATCATAAATGTCTAGACCAGACATCTTTTTGGGAGATATTCAAGATAGTTGATTTAAAGTCCTTAATATGACACCCAATATGAAATATTAAGGCTAGGACCCAACAAACTATTTTATAACTTAGAAGAGGGATGCCGTAATCCAAGCTATAAAATATTTGAAGGTAGGTGAATGACGATTCACCAATTTCCACCATGAAAAACGAAATAATTTATTAGGTTTTAATTGGATTTGACAGTCCTAGATCTTTGAGATTCATTGAACTGTTCAAAGGCATGTTTCAATCTCGAGTGTGCCCTTCAGGTTTTGTGAATGGGATGCCGAGGATCACAAAACAAGGTGTGAATAACCATGCAAATATACTTGGTACCCTTAATATTTACCCCTTAATCAGTGTGCCGGTTAACCACACACGCTCCACCGATACTATGATAAATATTAAGTTACCCTTTGCCTACCTTGTTAAGTCCAGGTTAGTGTGCCGGTTAACCACACACGCTCCACTAACGACTTAAGCAAAGTACAAAGTGTAATTTCATGGGTTAGCACCAAATTCACATTTTCCTAAGTAACTAAGATTGGGTATTAATAAGAGTTTAGTTACTTAGTATTTATCATTAATACTTTTAATGAAAGGAGAATTATAGTCCTTGTCCTACCCGTTCGGCTAACGACCCTCCACCAGTCAAGGAAGCGGTGGGTGAGAGTGGACACCCATTAAACTGCCATTTTATAGGCAGTAACCTTATACCCCCCTTATAGACCGGCTTCGTGAATGAGGCCTACTAACGGTAAGACTGAATTTACTATTATACATATATATAAATATTATTAACTTATAATATTATAAAGTATAAGGGTTGAATTTTAACTTTTAAAATTCTAAGGGCTAACTTGGAATTAAAGTATTCATAAGTGAAAACTTTTCAAATTCCAAAACTTGAGGGCAAGTTTTGAAACTATTCAAAACTAATTAATTCCATAACTTATGAGTTTAAAGTAGTTTTAATTAAAAAAAAAAAAAAAAAAAAACTCTTCAAGTTCCATAACTTGAGGACAAGTTATGGAAGACTTTAAACTAATTAATAAAAAAAAATAATTTTTTTTATTGTAACTTATGGAACTAATTAAGGTTACACTTTTTTTTTTAATTTAATGAAGAGACTCTTGAACCTCCATAACTTGAGGACAAGTTATGGAGTCATAAAACCATTTAATTAAAACTAGACTTCATTTTGTAACCTTTGCCAACTTTTATGAGTTTTATGATTCTTCAATGTGACTTTTCATATAACTTGAGGACAAGTTACAAAAACACACTTTGGAATCAACTCTTAGATTAAAATGGATTGAAAACAACTATTTCACACAACTTTTCTATTAATCTAAGAACCTCATAAGAACAAGATAATTCAAATCATCAATCTTCAAGAAATTAGCATGGACATACAAACTAATACAAATCTTGAAATTATGACAATTATCTTAGAAATTGGATTAGCATGAACATTACCACATCAAAAACAAGTTTATAAGTCCAAAAACATCTTAGGGTAATGTTCCTAGTCCAATTCCAGCCAAAACAATCGAATATATGCATCCAACTCGATTTTTCAGCTACTTTTGCAAGTATAACAAGAAAACAAGCCTAGGCTCTGATACCACTATTGGGTTATGAGCATTCTAACACTCCTAAGTGTACATGCAACCCTAAATACCTTGGATCTATGTTTTCTCTATTATACATACAATTATGAACATCCAAGGTATTATCCTAATCTAGCATACAAAATAACAAATATAACAAGATAGAATACATACCTCTTTGATGTAGAATGTCTTCATGAAGCTTGAGTGCCTAGTGCCCCAAGTGTGACACCTCAAATGGTTCACACAACACCAAATACACTTGGAATAACTTGAGAGAAACTTGAACACTCCTTGAAATCGTCTAGCCCTCACACTCACACATTAGTGCACGATTTCTTGAGCCATGGGATTCTTTTATATGGTGGCTATTAGGGTTACACCATGTAACTCATAACTTTACCCATTCCTTATGCTCCATGGATTTTAACCTCCATGGAGTATCCATGGGTCACCCCATGGACTTAGTCCAACATAAGGAATCTTGGATCACAAGCCCACATATATAAGAATGAATGATTTACACAATCAACCCATATATTTAATTAGTCTCCTTTTGATCACTTAATTAATTCCAAATTAATTCTTGATCAATACTAATTAAATAACCTAATTAATATATTAGAACTTATAATATATTAACCAATCTTAAGTGTTATTTCTCTCATTATAGTCTATCCAAATGCATGATTCCATGCAACCCAAATGGACCATGCCGGGTCGGGTCAAGTCTTACCAATTATAGTTATGGACTTAGACATTAATCCAGCAGTTGGGACACGTACTTGCCGTTGGCTGAGTTTTCCTATAACAACAACCACCATTCGAGTATTGGTATGCCTCCCTTCGAGTTATTGTATGGTAGGAGATGTCGGACTCCCATTTGCTGGGGAGAGGTAGGGCAGCGCGTGATGGGCAGTACTGAGATAGTGCTTCAGACGACCGAGCAGATACAACAGGTCAGGCAGAGGTTGTTGACAGCTCATAGTCGCCAGAAGAGTTATGCGGATAGGCGACGATCCGAGCTGGAGTTCCAGGTGGGAGACTTCGTACTCCTGAAGGTGTCTCCTTGGAAGGGAGTGATTCGATTCAGGAAGAGGGGCAAGTTGGGGCCCCGGTACATTGGGCCGTTCAGGGTGACCGCGAGGGTGGGCAGGGTAGCGTATCGGTTGGAGCTACCTGCGGAGTTGAGCCAAATTCATGATACCTTCCACGTATCTCAGTTGAGGAAGTGTATAGCCGACGAATCGGCGGTGGTGCCGCTGGAGGATATTCAGGTGGATGCGAGCCTAAATTATACTGAGAGGCCAATCGCGATCCGGGATCGGAAGATCAAGGTTCTGAGGAACAAGGAGGTGCCCCTGGTTCAAGTCCAGTGGCAGCATCGGAGAGGGTCCGAGCTGACTTGGAAGCCGGAGTTGGAGATGCGGGAGCAGCATCCAGAGTTGTTTGCGGAACAAGACTTCAAGGGTGAAGTCTGATTCTAGTGGGGAAGAATTGTAACATCCGGATTTCCAGGTATTATGTTTGATCATTTTTTCTTTTTGTAAAAGAGAGGGACTCGACGAGTCGACGCTTGGACTCGTCGAGTAGGATCGCGTTTGCTGACTGGATTAATGAGCGGACTCGACGAGTCGGAAAGGGGGGACTCGACGAGTCCACGCTGTAGGTTGAAACCCTAAATCCCCGGGCCTGAGCCCTATTTAAAGGACCTTATAGCCCTCTTGTGCGGCTACCTGCCCTGAGAGAGTGCCCCTTGAGAGCTTGAGCGAGTTGAGAGAGTGATAAGGCCATATTGATCGATTTTGGTGTGATTTAGCAAAGGAGAAGTTGTTTCCAGCAAGAGAAGGTCAAGGGAGCTGTGGATCCAGGGTTTTCAAGTTCAGATCTACACTATTGAGGTATCAAATCGAACTTCCTTCCTGTTTTGGGTTAAGATCTATGATCTAGGGTTTTCTATAACCTTTTAGGGCTTGAAAAGTTGAGTTTATGGTCCCTTGCTGTGTTAGACCTCGGATCTGGACCCATAGAGGTCCAGAGAGCCTTCCCCATTCTGCTTTATGTTGGTTTATGGAGGAAAGGAGACTAGATTGCCATTTTAGAAGCTATTTCACCAAGGAAAGCCTTGGGTGCTTTGCATGTGAGTCAAGTTTCGACCTTTACGTGGTTATTGGTCGTGGAGAAGTCAGATCTATAGTTTAGAGAAGCAGATCTGACCTCAGAAGGTCATTTGAGAGTTGCTGTGGGAGCAACTCGCCGAGTCCATAAGTGGACTCGACGAGTCGAGTCGGGGTTGCCCCGCGATTCGTGACCGGAGGAACCCGTCGAGTGGAAGGATGACTCGACGAGCCAAGAGAGGCTGGAAGGATTCAGAGGACCCGCATGGACTCGCCGAGTCGCCCTTGTGCGCTCGACGAGTCGGGTCAAAGTTTGACCGTTGACTTTCGTTGACTTTAGGGTTCTGGTCAAGACTGATTCAAGAGGGTTCAGAGAGGGGTAGAATGGCCTTCTACCCAATCTTTAGAGATGAGACTATGAGAGAATATTGATCGGGGATGTTATTTGAATAATAGGAGGAGGCTAGGTCGGGACGTTGAGCACGAGAGTTTATCCGACTTCATCGAGGTGAGTCTTCTCACTATACTGTACCTGGAAGGGTACCTATGTGTGACCGGAAGGTCTTATATGCTATGAGATGTATGAGCTGTATGTTGTTATGTGATATGTATGTGTTATGTATGTTATGTACGATATGGACCGGAAGGTCAAGATGATATGGACCGGAAGGTCAAGAGGTTACGGATCGGAAGGTCGATACGGGTAGGACCGGAAGGTCTACCGGGATTCGGGACGGAAGTCCCCTGAGACACATGGATCGGAAGATCTTACAGAGTTATGGCCTGGAAAGGCGTATGTGTTGTATGTGGTATTTTGGGGAACTCACTAAGCATTTATGCTTACAGTTGTTGTGTTATGTGTTTCAGGTACTAGCGAGGATCGCGGGAAGGCGCCGACATGATCCGTACACACTCATAGAGATTATGTTTTGAGATTCTGGGATTTGTTTGGTATGATGACATTGGTTACAGTTTGTTGATATTGTTTTTGATGATTTAAAAATGAAAAATTGTTTTGAAAATTTACGTTGTTACAGTATCTATGGACTCAAACTGAGGATTTGAGAAATTTTTTCAAAAGAAACGATTTTTCTAAAGCGAGCAAGAGTTTCCATGAGAAAACAAGAAGGAGCAGTGTGTACAATCAGCCAGAGCCCGAACGGTGATTTCCCAAAATACCCTTATTTTGTGTTATGAGATACTTATGAGATACTATTTATGCATGCTAGAGGATAGGCTAGGTATTTCATATTTTAGGGCTAGAGTTGCCTGATTTGTGATGCCTTAGCCTAGGATTCGTTGCTATCTGTTATGTGCCTTGAGTATGTGCTGGGTAAGAGTATCTAGCAGGAATATTTCAGAAATAGAGCTTTGAGTAGATGAGTAATCTAGGAGAGATACCTAGATGAGCTTTGGAGGAGCCTACTGAGAGAGTAGTTAGATACCCACGTGGGGTAGAGTTGCTTGAGTTCGGTAACACCTTTTGAGTCGAGTAGAGCAAATAGAGTGGTAACCTAGAGTAGTTTTACGTGCTGGTGGAGATCATTCGATGCCCGAATGCTGCTTGCTTCGTGCTTTGTGGAACTCTCAATGATGGGAGTCAGCTACTGAGTGAATATGACGATATTTAGGAGGTAGATGGCTGGCATCATAAGGAGTTATTCAGCAGCTGATGGCAGAGAATTGGGAGAACCTAGGAAGAGCCTAGGGAGTGAGCTTAATCAGATGAGTACGCTGATAGAGGAAAGTATTCGCGGGGGAGTGACCAGGTTTAACGGAATTGGTGATCGAGAAAGTTGAGCAGCTACTTAGGAAATCTGGGATGCTCCGTGTGGAAAGTATGGGTAGATGTGGCAGGTAGTATGGGCCCGTACTACTGAAAGCAGAGGACACATACTCGAAACAGGGAGAATTCCAGAGGTTCTAAGTAGCAGATTGATAAGAGATAACATGGTTCGAGTACCACGACTCGTGGCGGTTAGTGCTTCTGGTTTTACCTGTTACCCCGTTGTGATTGATTAGACTAAGATCAGACGTGATAGAGTGTGGGGCCAGAGAGCCATGTTGAACGAGTTTCTATGGAGCATACCTTGAGAGGGAAATCGAGTTAGCTTCCGAGAATTTTTTTTGGTGAGATGCCAGTTGGAGTCGCAAGACTCAGGAGTGAGTAGAGATGGTGCTTTATGGGGGATTCCGGTCTGGGGTGAGTAATCGACCGATAGTGGAGATGTCACTTTCTGTGACCAAGAGTTGTGTTATTTCCGTTTTCTGCGAGGAGCAGAAGAGATATTGAGCTTCAGGTTTCTGAGCTTGGAGGTAAACCCTGAGGGGTAGCATGGGTTACGATCCTTCACCCGAGTATCTGGGCAGTATGTCTGCCGTAAGGTAATATTATAGCATGAGAGGGTCATCAGTGGGGACTGAGATGGCCAGGGACAAGGATATACCCTATTTGAGTATAGTATGGAATATGTTAGCAGCAGTGTCGGGTGATCAAGAGGAATATATCGGGGTGGTGGCCCTCATCGTCCATGATGGATATCGAGTGTGGGAGTAAGGTCTCTGCAATCATGATGATCTCATGATGGGACGTTGGTTGGGGAGTCGAAAATGAGGAGTGTAATAGTTCATTCATTTTCAGACTGGGAGTTGTGATGTCTATTAGTGTGTCAGTATGAGATTTGAATGACGTTGGGAGACTGGTCGAGGAATTAGAAACGAGGTGCGTGATAGTGCTTTATTTCCAGATTGAGAGTCAGGACTGTGTCGGGACAGTCGGAGTATCCGACGGTGTGTCGGTCTGAGGCATTCAAGATGACTAGGGGCAGTCGCGTTGGGAAGTTTTTGAGGATTTTATCTGAGATTCGGGATGTTTGGAGTTGCTTTGTCCCTATTGGGAAGATCATCGAGTGTTCTGTGTTACTTTCCAAGAGTAAATGTGATGTACCTGGTGAAACAGTCTGTAGAATAGATGGTTGGTGTGCCAAATGGTGATGGTTCGAGCCCTGAGTGGGGGAGAACCGGGTATTTATTGAGAGTATCGGAGATTTGTTCAAAGAGCGGTTAGAGGACTGGATATAATGACCTACGGTACGGATACATGAGACCATGGTTATTGGTGGTCGAGGCTAGGTCCAGAGCGAGATGATGCATGTTGTATGTGTCAGGAAAGGATGAGTGTCTCCACGGCAGGTGGTCGTTGGTCGGAGACCTTGTGGTAGTTAGGAATTCTTCGAGGTTGTAATGGTAAATTCGAGGTGGGTGGCTCGTAAGGATAGTTTCGGCGGTGGAGAATTTCTGGTTCAATGTATAGATTGTTATATGCACTCTGGGAAGGGTAGAAGTTGATTGGGCAACCAACTTCAGGGTTGGTATGTGTATCCTTGCATGGGTTGAGCAATAGAGGAGGGAGTTTCGGATGGTCGTCAACGTGTTTTGAGTCATTGACGATTCCTCCGTGCTTCAACTGAGAGTTGGTATATCCCGAAGCTACGAGTTGTGTGAGAGGAAGATCAGTTATGAGATTCTGGGAGGATGCATTACTGTATCTGAGTATGATGTCGTAAGTAGGAGATCAGTGTTTGAGGCAAGACATCGTGAGGTTCTGTGATGGTGTACCGAGGTATCCAAGTAGAATGCCCTGAATTTCAGATTATTTTGAGACTTGAGTTATGAGATGGCAAGTGAAGTATCAAGTGGCTATGGTTCTAGCGGGAGCCCTCCAGCTAATTGTCATCAACGGGAGTATTCCAAAATGTGAATTGCAGCTATAAAAGGGTGTTGGTCACGACGGTTGGCGTCAGGAGTGGTGATGCTTAACCTGGGTGGGTGTGTGTACCTTTCTATGTTGAGCCGTGGAGTATTCGATAGTGAACTCAGGGGGATGATGACTTGAGGAGGAGATTTTAGGGGATATGAGGGTGAGTGGGTCCGAGTGGGAGTAATCACTTCAGATTATTAGGGTAAAACCTTGGAATGAGCCCATGGCCAGTCAGCGAGAGGGTGTTGTGATACTACGGGGAGCCGTAGTATTCACCAGTCAGCGAGAGGGTGTTGTGATACCGCGGGGAGCAGTAGTACTCACCAGTCAGCGAGAGGGTGTTGTGATACTGCGGGGATCCGTAGTACTCACCAGTCAGCGAGAGGGTGTTGTGATACTGCGGGGAGCCGTAGTATTCACCAGTCAGGGAGAGGGTGTTGTGATACTGCAGGGAGCCGTAGTACTCACCAGTCAGCGAGAGGGTGTTATGATACTGCGGGGAGCCGTAGTATTCACCAGTCAGCGAGAGGGTGTGGTGATACTGCAGGGAGCCGTAGTATTCACCAAGCAGCGAGCGAGAAGCGTTGTGAATCTACGGGGAGCCGTAGTATTCACTAGTCAGGGCATGACTCAGGGGAGTTCCTAGGCTTGTGTAGCCTTATCATTTGATTCTGTAGGATTCTGGTGGTCGGACCAGGGGCGAGACTGGGGTCTCCATATTTTTCGCGAATCGTTATATTCTTAGTTAAGTTGTGGTTATCGCAATAAAAAGGAATTGGAGAAGTGATACATGCTTGGGTTGCGGGTCATGGGTCATGAGTTGAGTACTTCATTGGGACGAGTGGTTCCAATTCTGTGTCGGACCAGACTCTCGAATTTGAGTTTGGCTTTGGTGGTGTATTGAGTAGGAGAATGACATTCCGCATTCAGAGATGATTTTCATTTTGAGGGGTATTGTGTGTCATCTGATGTCTTAGACCTGAGTGGGTCAGTTCATTGGTATGGGAAGGACCGAGAAACGCTTGGAACTAATGAGTAGTTCACGACAGAGGTCGAGGGTGAGACGATTTTCGTTGGGATTGTAGTATTCGCTTGGGGTAAAGCGGACTTCGTGACTTGTGTGTCACAATGGGCCGAGATAGTTGTTGTGAGAAGGAAGTCAGTGAGACGTTTTGGGGCATGCAAAGGGTAACCTTTGGAGGTTCATCTGTGGGGTCGGGGGTTGACCTGGTGCTCAGTGTTGAGAGGGATATCTGAGAGGGAGCTGGGGATTATGATTGTTAGATGTCAGAGGATACTTCTGAGCAAGCATGATCATTTTTATTTTCTTGTGTCTGAGGACAGGGTGTTGAAAGCTCCTTGTTCAGATGGGTTTCGATTGCAGTTCAGTGGATGTGTCTTTGGTGTAATTTGACCCTTTCGTTCCTTGGAGTATGATATGGATCGTTTTGTATGTCTGGTATGAGTGATCGGTAACCAATTTTTGGGCTTTGACTTTTTCTATCAAGTCGTAACAAGAGAATCAGAGGGGTAGTAAGTTATCGGGGTCTGTTATTCGAAGAGCGAATAACCTGGTGATATCTTGAGAGGGCGGTCTGGCAGTGAGACAGGCCACTAGAGTTTCCAGATTCTGGAGAGTCAGAAGGGGTATCGTAGCGGCAGAAGGGTCTGTCTTACTCCGATTTTGGGAGTTCCTGTTTGGATTCAGGTGTTCATAGAGAAAGATATATGTGTGGTATGATATCTTTTCAGTGGTGCTTTTCGGGTTATTGGGTTCGATCTATGTGTTGTTGAGAAGCGATTTCGAGGACGAAATCTAATTCAAGTGGGGGAGAATTGTAACATCCAGACTTTCAGGTGCATTAAGGTGTTTAACTTTGAGATTCGTGGAGTGACTCAGCGAGTTCTGAGTCCAACTCGTCGAGTAGAGTCGAGTACCCGCATGAGTTTAATGAATGGACTCGACGAGTCAGAGAGCCGACTCGCCGAGTAGGTGCTGTGTAATGAAACCCTAAATCCCCGGGTTTGGGGCCTATATAAGGGAACTTATAGCCTCATTTGCGGCTCATGAGTTGCCCAACTTCACTGAGGGAAACCCTAGTCGCCTTTTTGAGTTAAAAGAGAGAATGTTGAGCTTATATTGAGTATTTTGGTGCATCTTTGGAGGGGAAGAGAAGGATTTCAAGCAAGGAACGAGAAGAGGCTGTTAGATTTGTTGCTTGTCATCCAAGAGCTTCTATAAAAGGTGAAAAGTTCTTACCTTTATCATTCTTATGGTTATATCTCTTGATTTTGGAAGGTTAGGGTTTATGCCACCTTTATTTGGGATTTCAAGCTTACAGAGTTGTCTTGAGGTTTAGACCTTAGATATGGACCTTGTGAGGTCCCTAGAGTCCAAAGGTCCCAACTTTATTCACCCATATGAAGGATATTGTGCTTAACACATTGTGAGAGCATGTTTTGGTATGTTGGAGCAAAACTACCATGCATGAGCGTAAAGATTGAAACTTTATGTGACAATGAAGTCTTGGGATGCTAGATCTAGTGTTTGGAGTAGTAGAGCTACTTTGATTCGTCTGAATGAGAAATCAGATTGAAGGGACTTGTCGAGTCTATGAGATGACTCGACGAGTCGGATGGGGTTTTTCCCCGATGAGTCTGGACATGGGTGACTCGGCGAGTTGGCGAGACAACTCGACGAGTCAAGGTGGACTTTTGCGATATGACAGAGGAAACAAGGGGACTCGACGAGTCACATAGATGCACTGTTGACTCGAGTTTGACTTCTGTTGACTTTAGGGTTTGGTCATGCATGAGTAATGAAGACCATGGAGGGGTAAAATGGTCTTTTACCCAATTCAAGAGTTAGAAAGAGAAAGAGACAGCAACCTTTTGGTATTGTGTATGAATAGAGTATTAATTAGAGATATTTACCCTATGTGATAGGCGGAGGCTAGTTCGAGATTTCCGTGTGCGAGATTATTACTTGTTAGCTTTCGAGGTGAGTCTTCTCACTATACTTTACCATGAGTGGTATTTGTATGTGACTGAGATGTCTTATGTGCTTATCTGTGTATTGTGATATCCTGTATTATTTCTTTGTGATTTATGTTGTGTATTACTCAGAGCTCACAGAGTTAGGACCGGAGGGTCCACAGAGTTAGGACCGGAGGGTCCATCAGAGTTGTAGGACTGGAGGGTCCCACTGAGACACATTGACCGGAGGGTCTTACAGAGTTATAGCCTCGAGTGGCTAATATGTTGTATGTGGTATTTTGGGGAACTCACTAAGCTTCGTGCTTACCGTGTTATGTGTTATGTGTTTCAGGTTTTCTCAGAATCGCGGGAAGGCATCAGCTTGATTGTACACACCAGTGATAGAGTTATTTTTTGAGGATCCTGGATTTGAGTTAATTAATTTTGGAGTTGCGATTTGTAAATTAAATAAAGACAAAATTGCAAAAATGGTTCCTGTGGTATGCATTTTTTTGGGGTTTCAGTCCAAACCTCGACGTTTTTGGATTCATGGTCCTTTTGACCTAGTTTGTATGTAAAATTGGTCCCCCGACTTAACTTCCGTTAAGTTGTTGCTGTTAACCCCCTCATGTGCCTCCCACATGAGGGATAATTAGTCTTTTCACTCCTAAGGGACCATTTTTACATCTAAAAAAATATATCCTCTTTATTTTAAAAAAAATTAATACCTATTTATTTATTTTAATAATTAAAAAATAAAAAGGTCTCTCTCTCTCTCTCTCACACACACACACACACACACACACTTGTTAACATCACGAAGACCTAGCAACAAGAACAAAATATAACAGAAGGGGGAAGATGGGTAGAGGAAAGATTGCAATTAGGAGAATAGACAACTCAACTAGTAGGCAAGTGATGTTCTCAAAGAGACGGAATGGGATACTGAAGAAAGCAAAAGAGTTAGCCATTTTATGTGATGCTGAATTCGTCGCCATCACAGAATTTGTCTTGTTCAGATTCGTGTGGTTTCTTGTTAAGTTTGAATCTTGGACCCAGTCAAGCTCTCTATGAAATCGTTACGATGAACACAGTCGAGTTCGTTGCCACGTACCCATCTCCGACCCTTGGAGTGAAATCGATTCTCATAAAAGAAAAATCGATTTGCTAGAATCAGGAAACACAAGTCTCTCTGAATAGTTGAATTCTCATCAGTTACAAGAAAATCTAGAGAAGGGAGTTGTTAACAATGTCGAGGTAGATGTTCTTAAATTAAGACGACTGAATGTTGAGCTTCATCTTCAAAAGAGAAGTCTCTGTTGCAGGATTTCATCAATGGAGTCTCAGCTAGTTTCCTTAGCAAAAGATTCTGAGGTGCGTAACCTCTTCCAAATTCTTACTTCATTAAATTTCTTACAATTTATTTTTGGTTTAACTTTTAACGATTGAGAGAATGAATTTATCCAAAAGATCAAATCCGAAGCATCCATATTACGACAAATAAACGAAGATTTATGCAAACAAGTTGAAGATCTACAGGTAAGTCGATTGAACGAAGTCGATGAGCTTGTTTATCTTAGATGGGTCAATTCCTGTCTCAAAAACGAGCTTCAAAATTCGACTTTTTTTACTTCTGATATATCTTCAAGCCCATCTTCTGTTGAATGGCTTAATCCTTCTGTATCAAGTGATGAAACTTCTGAACATTGTAGCACTCAAAAGAGATTAAGTTCGATTAAAAAGTGGAAAAAATGGTCTGTTTTAGATTAAGAATCACAAGTCTCCAAACCCATGAATTACAAACTCAACCTTGGATGGTTAGAAGGAAGAAGACACTCAGTCAGTGGCACAAATTGTTGTCAAGAAGAACTGGTTGTGAATAAAAGAAGACAATCAGATGGTTTTATTATATCTTCAATGGAAATGGAGGAAGTAGATTGAAATCGTGTTCCTGTGTGGGTATCGCTTGTTGAACTTCAACAAAAATTGAGTACCCAGTTGGCTTATAGGTTCGATGATGGTGGTGGGATTGATTTCTTCTCCAAAACATGAACACAGCAAGGAAGAAGTGTTTGGGGCTTGAGTAATTGTGTGTTTTCTTTTTAGGGAGAGAGAGAGAGAGACCTTTTTATTTTTTAATTATTAAAATAAATAAATAGGTATTAATTTTTTTTAAATAAAGAGGATATATTTTTTTAGATGCAAAAATGGTCTCTTAGAAGTGAAAAGACAAATATACCCTCATGTGGGAGGCACATGAGGGGGTTAACAGCAACAACTTAACGAAAGTTAAGTCGGGGGTCCAATTTTACATACAAACTAGGTCAAAAGGACCATGAATCCAAAAAAGTCGAGGTTTGGACTGAAACCCCAAAAAAATGCATACCACAGGGACCATTTTTGCAATTTTGTCTTAAATAAATTAGATTTTCGTAAAGTGTGTTATGAGAGTTATGCGATTTTAAATGAAAAAATTATTTGAAAAATTACGGTGTTACAATTCTTTTCTTTTCTATTTTTAATTAATAAAAGATTAAAATAAAAATACAAAAAATACAAAAAGGAAATTAGAAGGGTAAAATCGTCCTTTCAGGTTTTCCTAGGACCAAAAACACAGAAATTTCTTAATTTTAGGACTAAAACCACAAAAAGTATTCAATTTTGGACATTCCATGCAAGTCGAAAATTTTTTTGGACCCTATCCACAGATTTTCGTAAACCACAAGGACCAATTTTGCAGTTTTGTCTATGTGTGTGTGTATATATATATATATATATATATATATATATATATATATATATATATATATATATATATATATATCATTTACATCTCTTTCATTTTGTATTTATATTATAATACACGTATTAAACGCAACTTATTTTTTTATTTTTATTTTTTTTAAACGACAAATATATTAAAAATAAACAGATAACACCCAACTTAGCAAGGAGCTAAGAAGGAATTAGTCAAAAGAAACCAGATTACATTACAATTTTCTACATAAGAAATGGGGAGCACATCCACTCAACCCAATTAAACCTATCTCCTTTACTTCTATATTTATACAAAAGAAATGAAAGTGAGATAACATCATCTACAATTTTTAAGTGAGACAAGTGTATATTGTTGAACGCAACTTATGAAATATATAATATAACATGTGAATTACTTTTAATAAATTACCACTATAAAGAAGTCATTAGTATTTATTTCTAATAGTGTATCAATATTGAATTGTATTGATATGGAAATTATATATCAATCTTATCATAATCTAAATTAACATATAGTAAAAAATAGTATAAATTAATAATTTTTTATTTGATAAAAAATTTATATATTAATATCCAATACTAGTCTCATTTTAGAGGATTTGGCACTTTATTTCCAATTATATAAATTGTTAAAAGTAATTTATTTTTTTTGATATATTTTTAATAAATTAAATTAAACATAAATTTTAACAAGGACAAAATTTAAAAGTTAGACACAGAAATACGATTTTTTTGGTAAAAAAGTTATTCACAAAAGTTGTGTGAATGACTAAATGAAAACTTTTTATGTGCAAAATCTCTTTAGTGTGGAAAGTTTGGGTTTGGATACATAGATTCTATTCTATTTGAAGTTTAGAACTTTGGATTTCTTTTTGTATGGAAAAAATAAATGATTAGCACGGTTTTAACTTTATCTGACAGCTGTAAAACATTTAACCAATAAAAGCTTAAATAATGTACTAAAAAAGTCTAAAATGTAATATAGCATTTTTTTTCAACCCCGTTGTATCTGCTTAAAAGTCTTTTACAGGATCCAACACATGTCTTTGTTGGTAAGATCGTTCTCCTTTGTTTTCTTTTTTTCATTATTAACAACTAATATAATACATATACATGTGTTTATTTAAAAGAAGTATTAAATATAAAATTGTAAACATTTAAAATTTGAATTTATAAAAAAAGGTGAGAAAAATATTAAATTATTAAAGTTAAAGTGTTTTTTTTTTCTCTTTTAAATTTAAACAGATAATTTAGATAAATAATTAAAAAAATTAATAAGACTTTAATTTATTAATTTTGAAATTAAAAGGAAAATCCATATGAATTTATTATTACATTTAAATATTATTTGGAATTTAATTAAATGGAAAAACCATAAAATGACATGTGGAAAAAAATAAAATAAAAATAATTAGAAAAAGTAATGTGACATAATGCATTAGGAAATGACAAGTGACAAAATTATTTTCATTTATTAGGGATAATTTATTTATTTATTTTTCAGTTTAAACGAAATACCTTTTTTTAACGACAAAGACATATTATTAAAGGGAAGGAACGATACAAAATTACATAATGGAGTTTTTTCACAAATGCAACCTAATTGTAAATGGCCTTAGAGTTTTATAACTAAACCAATTAAAGACAAACGCTACGACATTGTCCAAAATAACAACCTTCTGCTACAACTACTACCGAAACATCAAAACATTTCTATAAGACCAAAAAACCAAAGTATTCTAAAAAAAAGTGATTTCAAAATAAGTTGGCAACTGAAACATCTCTTCAATACTCGAAAAAGAGGGAATATGAACCTCAATCCATATCCCCATATGGTGCCAGTTTATCGAGCCAACTCACATTTGAAGAATAAATTATCCACATCTTCTAATTGACTAGCACAAATAGGACAATGAGTAGACTCCACATCAATTCTTTTTTTTTTTTTTAATCCAAATTCACACAAGTAGAAAGTTGCTCAAGGGCAAGCCTCCAAAAAATGTTAACTTTGATAGGTAGGTACCTATTCAATCGAGTACAAATATCACCAACTAGAAGCATAATGTTATCAATATGCATCCTAACTAACCTTAGAAGTTCCCTGAAACATCCAACTCCTATCGCCCCTTGTCAACAACACATGTAAGCATAACCTCCTCCACAAGGGAGACCAAAAGCAAGAGCTAAGGGCTCCCTACACCTCCCGATTACCATGAAGCCAAGTAAAACTCTAATTCTGCAAAACTTAGAAATCTTTAACCATAACATTTTTGTTTGATGAAAACGTAAACAGTCTATGGAAACGAATCCTAAATGGTTCACTAGCACACCAATGTCCAACCAAAATTTTGTATCCGTCTCATCTGTCATGATTATGAACATAGAAAACAAAGGCACAATATCTTTGTCATGCAGTTGATTAATGGAGCAAAGAATCCCAGCCCATACCCTACTTCGACTCCGACTGATGGTGAATATGCTTGTAAAAAATGCAATTGTTGAACAATGAAAAATTAAAACCTTCACAAGCTCACAACACCAAATAAGTCCATAACATCATATAACCAAATACAAGTTACTAGTAGTCTAATATTGTAGCAAAACCAACCAACTAAGTACCAAATATGAAAAACTAAATCCATCACAATAGTACATTAAATTTTAACACAAACTCAATATCAAACCAAATCATTCATACTTGGTATTCGGCTTTCTTTAGTACCTTCCTACAAAATGTTAAAGAAATGACCAATTTAAAAAACATTATATAAAATCTATATTTTTATAAATGTCATTTTACCTCATCCACATCATAATCAAATTTAATATAATGACAATATGCCCCGAAACAAGTTATTATATATAAGAAAACATAAAAGAATTTATCAAAAATATTATTAATATGCAAAAATGATTCATATAATTAATATGAAATAATATATTACCTCTAATTGCATTCAACAACCAACTTTGAGCACACATTATAGCCTTTAATGTCTTCGTGTGAAGTCGACTATGATAAGGATTTACTAATCTTCCACTGGTTCTGAAAGTTGAATATAAGGCAACGGTGGAAACATAAATAGTTAATATGTATTTAGCTATCATTTGGAGTGTCAGGTACTTAAAACCATTTGTTTTCCACCACACCAACAAATTAAGTTTCATGTCCTTAGGCAACAACTTCTCATTCAACTAGTTATCCAACTCACACATACCACTTGATTCATCATTGATACATGTAATAGAAGTAACATCTGATAAGATTTTTTCAATTCAATATGATGATAGAAAGATAATCCATAACTAAAACAAGACGAATTGGGAATTGCACCACCACCAACACAACACCAAATGTTTAGTACAAAATTATAAATAACTTAAGTAAAATAATGTTTTTTCTTCTAAAAATAATAAGAAAAATATAATACCTTGATTGCCGTTTTTTTCATACACTTGAAAGAAAGATTTGACAAACCCCTCCAAATATTGATGAAATTCAAGATTTACCTTTTCTTCTCCACAAAGCATAGGAAAAAGTAAGTCCATGAACTTTAACTTGTATCGTGGATCTAAAACCACTACCATTCCCATTATCTCATTAATTACAAGAAAGTACTTTTTAAACTTGGAAAGAATCTGTGAAGCCATATCCTTAATCTTTTTAAAAGGAGATTTTGTCTACTCATGCAAATAATACCCAATCTCATATATCAAAGGAAAAAAACATTGGTTGTAGGATACTTGGCACCGAAGAACATAATAGGCACCTCATAAAACAGTTGTAATCTTTCACTAATCTCACTAGTGTAACGTCCTACAAATTATGAGGTAAAAATTTCATTTTTAATTCAACCAAAACATTAATTATCTTTAAGTCAACATTCATAATCCTTTTTCTAATTATTCAAAAGTACTTTATAAGAAAACAATTATGAGAGTACAATCCCAAAATCCTCATAATGCGGAAACATGGACGGATGTGCTGCGATCAAGCCGGACCCTTCCCGTTCGAACCGGAAGTACCTGAAGCCATAGCCATAAAAACTGTAAGCACAAAGCTTAGTGAGTTCCCCAAAATACCGCATACTATACATACCATTGGGCCTAGCCCTCACATTGGGCCCAACACACCATAATGGGCCTAGCCCTGCCAATCTAATGGGCCTAGCCCGATCATACAAATACAAAAGTCACAAAGACAGTTAGCACCTAAAAACATACAATGGGCCTAGCCCCTCCTGATCCATGGGCCTAAACCAACATACAAATGGGCCTAGCCCGACATACAATGGGCATAGCCTAGCATACAAATGGGCCTAGCCCAGCATACAAATGGGCCTAGCCTAACATACCATGCAAGAGTCACAAAGACAACTAGCATAACAGAACCTAGTGGGCCGACATTGGTGCCTTCGACCTACGAGTACAAGGAGAAGACTCACCTCGATCCACTGATAATCAAATAACTGCTCGGGTCCATGAACCAGATAACCTCGCGCCAACTAAGAATAATACAATCTTAATCAATAATTAACCCGATAACCCAAAATCCGAGGCTCATTCCATAAACCAACTTCCTAAAGGGTAAAAGGACATTTTACCTTTTTCTTACTTGTCCCAAAACCAAGGCCCAGCCCAAATACACAAAAAGCCCACAACCCATAATGGCAACCTAAAGCCTAATATGGCGCAACATCCTAATTGGGCCCAAAAAACTATCATGGGACCAATACCAAGAAAGCCCACAGTCTAACTATGGATCAAGGTCAGAAGTCCAATGGCCCAACAAGGCCCAAACCTTAAAAAGCCCAAAATGACAAACTGGGGAGTACGCCCCGTATACTCACCCTCGAAGCACAGAGTACAAGTGGTTGATGCATGAAACACCCATTACGCTGAGCGTACTCCTACGTACACCTAATGTACCCATCAGAGACCAAAAATCCATATTAAGCTCTTAATGGTTAAGACAATGACTTCCAAACTCAGATATAACCCTAACGAGATGTCTTAACATGTAAAGTTGGCAACTTTACTCCTTTGCATGGCTTAATGGGACCAAAACCTTAATACAATCCATAGAAAACACCCAAATTCATGCATGGTCCAAAATAATTCATCAAGATGACATTTTTAATTTTTTATGAGCAATGGACCTCCTAAAGGCCAAGATCCAACATTCTAAGCTCTTGGAGTAGCTCATACTCACAAGGATGAATCTAAGGACCAAAATGGACCCAGAATACTCCTTAAAATAGATCTAACACCTAGAGTCATCAAGATAGAAACTTTATACCTCCAATAGGTAGATCAAGATGCAACAAGCCTGGATCCAAAAGCTTCAAGCAATCCCACACTTCTCCAAGAAGTTCCTTCTTCTTCTATGAACACGAAAAAGCATGAAATACCGCCAAAAGCTCAAAAACCACTCAAATGAGGGCTAGGGTTTAGTTTCTAGGGTTTAGAGGGAAGGAGGTTGAAAATAATAGGGTTTGGTGGTGAGTTAAGAAGCTTAAGTAGGGTCCAAGACCCTAAGTTAGGGTTGGGTCTGACTGGAGTACAGCATGCGTAATTCTGGTATGCCCAGTGTACTCCAAAGAACACATGTGATGCATCTGCTTAGTACGCCCATTGTACACCTATGTACACCCCGCGTACTGGACATATCACTAGTACGCCCAACGTACACTTATGTACGCCCAACGTACTAGGTTTAACCCTATAACCACCAAACTTCCGAAAGTCACAACTTCTCTGTTATAAGTCCGTTTCCGACGATCCTTATATCCATGGAAAGGTAACGAGAAGCTCTACGCTTCTATCAACTCATCCATGCCTTAAAACTTCCCAAACAAAAAATCCAATATTCATAAGAGCCTGAACTAATACTTTACCGATATACCCCTTGGCTCTAAAACACAAACCGAACTCCCGGATCACCTAAATTACATTACCCGCACCCAAATGGGACTAAATCTCTCTTTTTCCAAAGGTCATAAGCCTTATGATACCCGATCTTCTGGTCACCGCCCCGCATTAGGAAACGATTTGGAACAGGGCGTTACAACTCTCCCCCACTTAAATTAGATTTCGTCCTAAAAATCACTCCTTACCACCCTTTTGGAAACCAACGCTCCGAACAAAACCTTCCAATGCTGAACAATTTACCGATCCCATAAATGTCGATCTAATACAGTACTTCTATAATTTCGAAGCCCCATATCTTTCCTAACCTCCACACAGGTAGAACCATTCTGAAACACAATCATAAGGGTCTCCTTCTACCATCAAAACTGAAAACATCGTTTTGACCCTGAACCTTCCAACTGATAACCCGACATACAGATTCCTTAATCCATGACTTGCTGAAGTAAAGATCTTGCATAAACACACTAGAGACTCCCAACGTGAGTCCCGGCCAAAATCCAACTCGGTGCATAACTCATAACCCGAGATCCAAGGATTTACACTTGCATTTCACCTGAAATCTTCTGATCTACTGCATCCATTCACTAAAATGGGATATAAAATCCCTAATCCACCGCTGAGACTACCAGTCTCACACCTGGTCTAGCCACCAGGTTCTGAGAGTCCAAATGATAAGGCTACCCTAGCCTATGCACCACACTATGCCATTCCCTGGCCACACAATCATCCTAATAAAACCATAATCCAATTCCTTGAACCAACCGGTCTCTACTAGGTCTCACCTACATTGCCATAATTATATGGGCCTCGCCTACAGGTCTCACCCAGTCTATACCAACGCACGGGCCATGCCCACATGTCTCACCCCATTGAGAGCTACATTGGCCCAACCTCGCCTCAGACCCCAATGGTCATCTTCCCATAACAGAGAGATGGTCTCTGACTCTACTGTCCGCCTTGCCCAAGGAACGAGCTGATCCTCCTTTATACTCACGACCACCCCAACGATGGTCTACCTCAATCTGGTGAATGCTACAATCTCATCGCAGACTTACATCAATTTTCCACAACTATCTGATATCCTAGTGAATGCTACGGCCACCCCGCAGTCTACAACACTTTCATACTATCTGCCAATCCAGTTAATGCTACGACCACCCCTCAGTCTTATGACACGTCTATCCTGCCATGGTCACCGCCCATGGTCTTACCACACCTCTACCTTATCAAATACAATCATCCTAAGTCGAACCCGCATTCTATTGAATCCCAATCAGGTGGTCGGGTCATTCTTCAAACCCCAAAGCCTTCATCAAACAAGAACAGTCAACGAGGCTCTAACACAACCCTCAACCTAAATCCATCCACATGCCTACTATACATCACCAAGAAGACGCCAACCATGTGTTGGAAGCTTCTTGAACTCCCAACTTACACAACTTCAATCCAAACGGCCACTTGAGTCATCTTCCCTCCCGACTGGGATGTGAAACTCTTCCTAGTTTCACTCATGATTCACTCCTCGGAAATCTAAATAGTTCTCCCCCACTTGAATTCATCAAAGCTTTCCCCAAACCACCAAATTTTATGGATTCCCAACCCATTTTACCTCCTTATAACTCAAATCGTCGACGACCTGGGCTTACCAATACTAGCGTTCCATTACTAGCCAATCTCGATGATAGCACAAACTCTTGAAATCCATATGAACACTTCCTGAAACCTCAGCAAATCCCACAACCCCACTCGCTTCCTATGATACAACACCACCTCCTTAAGTCCTTTATGTTGGTGACAAAGACCATAACCCTTGCTCTGAACTGGCGAATCTTCACTCCAACTTCCCATCCTCAAAAGGATCTTTAAATTCTAACCGTCTTCGACCCTTGTGATTATAAAATTCCCCTGGCACCTTCATTATCCAAACAAGCCCATGCGGTTGTTGGGTTTTAGTTCAAAATTAGTTTTATAAACTTGAAAAATATGGAAACGGAAGACTTTAATTTTTGAAATAACATAAACATTTTATACCCACTAAGGATCTTCTTGCAAGTTATAGAAAGATTGAAACACCCACCAAAGAAGAAGTGAAGAAATAACAACCTTTGTAGTTTTTTGGGTCCTCTTGGGAGGCTTGGAAGTTGATGAAGAATGTGGAACCTTTGAGACACCAACAATGACTCGACTTGATGTAGATGCTAGTCCAAAACTCTTAAACCCTTAAGCTTTAAGTTCATAACCAATATGAATTTAAAGAGGGCATGAAGATGCAAGTGTTGTTCAAGTTTTCTAACCAAAACTAGAGAGAAAGAGAGAGAGGAGAAGGAGGATTCAGATTTTGCATCATGAAAGGAATGAGCACTCTAGCCAAATACAATCCCCCTTATTTATATGCATAAAGTAAAATTATTAATCATTAGGTCTTAACACTTTAAGCACATATATGTCCCCATGTCATAAACATGTCTCCCATGCTTCATAACTTTTGAATAAACTAATGGAAAGCCCATACTTTTCTTATTTTTATGCAAATTTCGAAAATTGTATAAAAAAGAATAAAGTTAGTTTAAATTTTATAAACTCAAGGTTTATAAAATATAAACTTTGTCTTTTGAGTAAAGACAAAAGGTTTTCAACTAGTCCAAAAAAGTTGTACACAACTTATTAATGCATACCATATGAATTATGTAATGTTACCAGCAAATGAAAATTATTATTTCCATAAATAAATGATTTCCAATTTAATTATAAGAGTTTTATTGAATATTTATTAAAATCAATTTCTAATAAATAATCAATTGTATTAAGTTGTTGTTAGTGTGACCCATTAGTATCATATGTTATTTAGCAATATCACTTTAATATGACTCTTGAGCATACTGGACCTTTCAACGGTTGCCACCTTCATCTTCTTGCTACCGCTCCTTCCCTAGCAACGGTAGTGATTGGACCCAAAGGTCCTTCCATAGACGACTGCTGATCCTACCTGAACAAATGCTATCACATCCAAACTCCGAATTCGATGAAGTACTAACCAACTAATCCGACCATAGACCTTCCAAGCGATACCCTTGAATTGACCCCATCAAAGAACCGGAACAACAACCGAACAAACTGAATCCAGCTCAGCAAGATACGACACACTAATGACTCTCGGCATACAAAATAGCATATAATAATTCTTGATGACATAACCCAGGTAATAATATATATCTAAACCAAGGATAATGCTTATCCAAACCAATACAAGATTCCAAGGCAATAAAATACTGATAATAATCATGAAGAAAGCAAAAGATAACATACCCGCAATAGCATCTGCTGAAACTATGGCCTCCCCTATCTGAAACTGTAATGCTCGGCTCCTCGCTGCTGGAGCTCCTGTCCTATCCTCACGACCGTTAGTAATCCTCAAAGTAACTAGAGCAGGTGCATTCACTGCTCCACCCCTCACCATTGGACAGTCGGCCTTCTTGTGGCCTGCCTGGTTGCAGTGAAAACACATCGGGGCCGACCCATGGGGGCAATCCCTAATAAAATAACGCATCTGACCACAACTGAAACATGCTCGACCTGTCTCCCCACATCCTCCCTCATGGGTCCTCCCACACTTGGAACAACAGCCCCGACCCTGATGGCCTATCGAACGTGAATCCTGAGTCTTGGGCCTCTTCACTTGGCCTACTGAAATATGATTCTTCTCGGCTTCCTCTTTCCGAGGTGCTCCAAATCAATATCACACTCTCGGGCTCTAGCATCATATCATTTAGGGTCTCATACCCTGATAAACTCACAAACTCCATGATGTCATCTGTCAACATGTCATGATATCCCACTTTCTTCATCTCCTCGTCCGCAGCATACTGTGGAACTAACAATGCTCTCTCTCGGAACTTGGTAGTGATCTCTGCCACAGTCTTAGTCGTCAGGCGAAGGTCCTGAAACTCCCTCGCCAGCTACTTCACCTCAATAACTAGTGCAAACTCGACCCTAAACCGGGTCACAAAATCATACCAAATCATCGTCTCCAGGGCTTCGCCTCCCAAGGCCAAGTCTACCTCCTCCCACCAATCTCGGGCTCTGTCCTTCAGAAGACAGGAGGCAAATCCGACCTTCGATCCCTCAAGACAGAAACTCGTCCTGAAAGCGTTAGCCATATCTGCTAACCATCTCCTACCGACAATGGCGTCCTTTTCCCCAAAGAACTCGGGAGCTCCATAAGCACGAAACTCACATATAGAAAGAGTACAAGCTCCAACAATAGCCATAACCTCAGTACGGAATGCACCTAGACACTCATCCAAAATCTCCAAAAACCCCCTCCTTGACCATACCAAAGATCACATGAGTCTGCTCCAAAATACCGCGGGTAATCTCCAACGAGATGAACTCCCGCATCTGCTCATTGATCGGCTCAGTACCTGCACCTACACCTGAGCCGGAACCAGAACCTGAACCCCCTTCCTGAGTGTTCATCACCATACTGAAAAACAAACATGCGAATGATCATAACATGCCCAAGAATCCTCATCCTACAGGCTTCCTAGATTCTCCAAGACTCTCCCTGATTCGAGTATGGATTTTGTGCTTTCAGTAGTACGGGCCCAATACTACCTTCCACACCTATCCATACTTTTCTCAAGAATCATCCTGAATCCTCCAAGTCACCTTCTCAAACTAATACTCCAAGCACTCACTAAAACAACACGACTAAACCCACTGAAGCACTTCCTAGGCTTTCATAGGTTTTCGACCTCACCTTGTCATCAGCTGTTGAAGAACTCCCCAATAATGTCAGTTAACCACCTCATGAATACAATCACATGCAACAAAGATTAGATAATCCTTCAAGTAAAAGACTCATCTCTACAACGGTTAGACTCAAACGAGAGTTGCACAATTGGTTCAAATCCATCACTCTGAGATTGTTCAACCTTTGTCGCATGTGACTTAACATATTCACTTAATAGCTAACTCACATAACTTAAGAGTTCCACAAAGCACAAAGCAAGCCGCATTCGTACTGTAGCACCCCAATACATAGAATAACCAAAGAACATTCAAACTCACATACTACAACTCATGATAGGAACTTCCATTCTCATTGTCGGTTGCCTTATGCATGCAAATTATACACAATACATGATCAAATAGACTCTTGAATAAAAGACTCTACCCTAGGACCACAACCAAGCGAGGAACATGAAATAAGTCCAAATCAATCATTCTAGGGCTATATGATCCTAAAAATATAAAATTTTTAAAGCATACACTTAGCAATTACTGATACCAATACATATTCCCAATCGAGCATATCATCCAATGCTTCCTAGGCCACAAGGCATCACATATCAGGCCAATCTATCATGCAATTCCTGAAAGTATCCCTAGCCTTATCCTAGCAGGCGATTCTCATAACATATAATGATAACAAACACGTATGGGTATTCTGGGAATCACTTACTTGAGCTCGGCCGATTGCACGCATCACGCCCCTTTGTCTTTATAAAATCCTTATAAAAATTTATTCCCTTTTTTAAAAATCTTTTAGAAACTCCTTTTCTTTCAAAATATTATCAGTTCCTCAGTTTGAGTTCAGACATACCCGAGAGTGTGCCTGAATCCCTCAAACCAAGGCTCTGATACCAACTTGTAACGTCCCAAAAATTATGAGGTAAAAATTTCATTTTTAATTCAACCAAAACATTAATTATGTTTAAGTCAACATTCATTATCCTTTTTCTAATTATTCAAAAGTACTTTTTAAGAAAACAGTTATCAGAGTACAATCCCAAAATCATCATAATGCGGAAACATGGGTGGATGTGCTGCGATCAAGTCGGGCCCTTCCCTTTCTAACCGGAAGTACCTGAAACCATAACCATAAAAACTGTAAGCACAAAGTTTAGTGAGTTCCCCAAAATACCGCACACCATACATACCATTGGGCCTATCCCTCACATTGGGCCCAACCCGTATATTGGGCCCAACCCACCATAATGGGCCTAGCCCTGCCAATCTAATGGGCCTTGACGATCATACAAATGTAAAAGTCAAAAAGACCGTTAGCACCTACATAACATACAATGGGCCTAGCCCAACATATCATGCAAGAGTCACAAAGACAACTAGCATAACAGAACCTAGTGGGCCGGCATTAATGCCTTCGACCCACGAGTACAAGGAGGAGACTCACCTCGATCCGCTGATAATCAAATAACTGCTAGGGTCGCTGAACCGGATAACCTCGCGCCAACTAAGAAAAATACAATCTTAATCAATAATTAACACGATAACCCAAAATTTGAGGCTCACTCCATAAACCAACTTCCTAAAGGGTAAAAGATCATTTTACCCTTTTCTTACTTGTCCCAAAACAAAGGCCCAACCCAAATGCACATAAAGTCCAAAACCCAAAATGGCAACCCAAAGCCCAATATGACCCAACTTCCTAATTGGGCCCGAAAACTATCATGGGACCAAAACCAAGAAAGCCCATAGTCTAACCATGACCCAAATCCAGAATTCCAATGGCCCAGCAAGGACCAAACCTCAAAAAACCAAAAATGACATACTGGGGAGTACGCCCGCATACCATAATGGTACGTCCCACGTACTCACCCTCGAAGCACAGAGTACAAGCGGTTGATGCACGAAACACCCATTACACTGAGCGTACTCCTACGTACGCCCAACGTACGCATTAGAGACCAAAAATCCATATTAGGCTCTTAATAATTAAGACAATGACTTCCAAACTCAGATATGACCCTAATGAGGTGTCTTAACACGTAAAGTTGTCAACTTTACTCCTTTGCATGGCTTAATGGGACCAAAACCTTAATAAAATCCATAGAAAACATCCAAATTCATGCATGGTCCAAAATAATTCATCAATATGACTTTTTTATGAACAAGGGACCTCCCAAAGGCCAAGATCCAACATTCTAAGCTCTTGGAGTAGCTCATACTCACAAGGATGACTCTAAGGACCAAAATGAACCCAACATACTCCTTAAACTAGATCTAACACCTAGATTCATCAAGATAGAAACTTTATACCTCCAAAAGGTAGATCAAGACGCAACAAGCTTGGATCCAAAATCTTCAAGCAATCTCACACTTGTCCAAGAAGTTCCTTCTTCTTCTATGAACTACAAAAAGCATGAAATACCACCAAAAGCTCAAAAACCACTCAAATAGGGGATAGGGTTTTGTCTCTAGGGTTTAGAGGAATGGAGGCTGAAGATAATAGGGTTTGGTGGTGAGTTAAGGAGCTTAAATAGGGTCCAAGACCCTATATAAGGGTTTAGGTCTGACCGGAGTACGCCATGCGTAATTCTGGTACGCCCAGCGTACTCCAAAGGACACTCGCGATGCATCTGCTTAGTATGCCAAACGTACAGCTATGTACGCCTTGCGTACCAGACTTAGCACTAGTATGCCTAGCGTACACTTATGTACTCCCTGCATACTAGGTTTAACCATATATCCACAAAACTTCCAAAAGCCATAACTTCTCCGTTATAAGTCCGTGTCTGACGACCCTTATATCCACGAAAAGGTAACAAGAAGCTCTACACTTCTATCAACTCATCCTTGCCTTAAAACTTCCCGAACAAAAAATCCAATATTCATAAAAGCCCAAGTTGACTCTTTACCGATATACCCTTTGGCTCCAAAACACAAACCGAACTCCCGGATAACCTAAATTACATTACCCACACCCAAATTGTAAAACCCCGACACCCAGGTATAAAATTTAAAGCTTTATATATTTATATTTTAGACCTACTCGACGAGTTAGCTGCCCCAACTCATCATGTAGAGGCTGATCAGGCTGCGTGGTTTATGGAACCTACTCGACGAGTTGGAGGACTCCAACTCGATGAGTAGAGGCTGTGCATGAAAACCCTAATTTTTAGGGTTTGCACCCTATTTAAAGGACCTTAAGTCCTCCTTCCATCCTCCTTACCACCTTTTCACATCCAGAAGCAAACCCTAATCGAACTAACCCTATTTTGAGTGTGTGTGAGGCTAAAAGTGTGTGTTTGGTGCATTTGTTGAAGAGACTTGAAGATTTAGAAGCTTGGAACGAGAAGGGGCTTGTGGATCCAACATCTACATTGTTTTGGCATTCATTTGAAGGTAAAAAGTCATTACCTTGATCATTCTCTAGTTAGATCTCTTCATTCAAGAGTTTAAGGCTATTTCTAGCTTAGTCTTGAAGTATTTATGGTTTTGAGCACGATTTGATGTTGTAACTTCAGATCTGGACTCGTCTAGGCCCTCATGGACATAAAGCCTCAAGTTTTATGAAGCCTTGGCCCTTATCCATGCCCAAAACCTCTTCCTAAGGCTAGTTTTAGTGAGTTACTCCCTTTGAGGCCTTGCATGCATGTAAAGTTGGCAAATTTACGTGGTATCTCAGTTCCATGAAGCTAGATCTGTAGTTTGGGGCCTTGGAATCGATTGGAAAGGGTTGAACACGTTAAGACAGGAAGAACTCGATGAGTTGGTTAGGGTTTACCCGTTTTCTGGATTCTGAGTGAACTCGATGAGTTGGTGAGATAACTCGACGAGTTGGTTAGGGTTTTCCCGATATTCTGGATGATGCATGGACTCGAAGAGTTACTTGGTAACTTGGCGAGTTAACTCGGGCTTTCACGGTTTTCTGAGTTCTGATGGAACTCGACGAGTCTGTAAGTTGCACTCGACAAGTTGGGTCAACATGGATTGTTGACCTTGACCGTTGACTTTGACTTTGACCAAGGGTTGACCAGTTAAAATTCTGAGGGTATTTTGGTAATTTGGGGATTTATGGAATTGGATCAATGGTGTTTGTAGGTGTTGGTGTTTGGAGCCATGTTTCGGGAGTTTGATCTTTTCAATTCAGTTCGACATTGTGAGGTGAGTTGTCCTCACTATACTAATAGGGTCGAAGGCACCAATGCTTACCCTTCTTTTGGATTGTTATCCTGGTTATTGCATGATGATATGCTTAGTGACTTGTTAGGTCAGTATCCTGGTATATAGGACGATGTTATGTTAGTGACCGGTTAGGTCGGTATCCTGGTATATAGGATGATGCTATGATTAGTGATCTGTTAGATCGGTTTGCCTATTTGTATATGCTAGCATTTTTTATCTGTGTGTTGATTGTATGATTGGGGGTGGGTTGAGGCAGACCTGCTTTGTGTTGTAGGCCAACATACCTAGGGCGGTCCGGATAGACTGCAGACCAATGGGGGCATATCAGTCAGGCCGAAAGCCCGGAGAACGGTCCAGACAGGCTGAAGACCCGGTAGGGCGGACCAGACATGCTGAAGGTTCTGAGAGTGGGCCAGATAGACTGAAGGCTTGGTGAGGGCGGTGCAGTCATACTGCCGACTCTATATACATGTTGTTTGTTATGATATGGTTATGTTTGTATGGCGTTGGTATTTTGGGGGAAACTCACTGTCACACCCCCGAACCTGGACGACGGAAACTTCCGGGGGCGGATGACTTCGTGTACAGTATCATAACAATTGAATATAAATGAAGCATAGCAACCAAACATTATACATTAGAAATACACACTTACATAGTTTACATATTGAACTTGTTCATCAATTACACAAAAGTAAGAAAGTAAAATTTCTTGAAGTTGCACCAGTTGATCTCCTAGTCGAACTTACTACCTGTTACTGGATCCCTGAGAATACAAGTCGTTTTGAAAAGCTTCAACTAAAAAGTTGGTGAGTTCATAAGCAGTTTTGAATAAAAATGGTTTTTGTACTTGTTTAGAATCGTTTTCAAAGCGCTTTCAAAAAAATCCGATATTTTCTAAAAAGAAATGGTTTGAAATATTTGTGTCCGATCTTATATTAATGCATGTGTGTTAATGATTACAAAAACAGAAAGAGAATGATTTCCAGACAACCCGATGTTGTCTGCGATAGATGATGTTGGAATCTCAACCCCCGTGGTTGAGTACCAGTGCGTATAGATTACCGTTTTATCAAGAAGAAGGTTTCCCGTTTTATCCAAAAAGAAAATAGAATGGTTTCCCGTAAATCTTATAACGTTAATTCCTCTAAGTGAGTCGTTATAACCATACTAAATAATGACAATTTCGCCTGTCTTTGCGTCTTTGGGACGCCGACGGAATAGGATAAGGTTTTTGTCACCCTAGACTGGCCTAGTCTAACTGTAGCGAACAACTCAGGTGTGGGGTGTCACCCCCGTATAGATATATACACAAACTCCCACTTTCCCTCCAGGAAACTTTGGTTATAACTACAGGCTACATTTGTACACTCATATGGTGCCAAACGAAAAGTCTCACTAGATCCTTAATCAAAGTTTACGCAAAAAAAAGAAGAAAAACATATAAAACTCATTCCCAGGCCCAATAAACATGTAAGTGGACCACTAAACATGTAAAAGGAATAAGAATGTATATCCTGGGCCCAATATACATGTAAAAAGACAACCAAAGCCCACTAAACATGTAAAAGGACATTAAGGCCCACTAAACATGTAAAATGACACTAAGACCCACTAAACATGTATATTATTTCCAGGCCCAATAAGGATATGAATATCGTTTTTAACCCGTTTGTTATTGTTTTGTTTATTTTAGCTCGATTATTTACAAACTTGATATAAAAAGCCCACTTTTTGTAAAAATGATGTTCCTGGCCCAATAAGCCACAAATTTTCAATTAAGGCCCAGTTATAGTAAAAATAACACTTTAGTCCCCATTTTGTTCAAAACTTGTGTTTATGACTAGTTTGTGGTAAAAATAACATTTTAAACCCATTTTTGTCAAAAATATCATTTTTGGCTTGATTTTTGTGAAATACACATTTTTCTGGTTTTTGGCTTTTCTGACTTAGTTGTTGAAAAATTTATAGAAAAATCATCGTAAATCGAAATTTGGATCCGTAAATTCTGGAAGTTTGGAAATTTTGTCTACTTTGTTCACAATTTTTCTCATAATTTTTATTGGCCTCTAAAAAGTGTCAAATTGCTCACCTTCACAGGTTGGTCCGAAATTATTTCAAATCTGATAGGCAGTTTTGTAAAATTCGCCAAAAATAGTAGAAAAATCTTATGAAAACGTGAGAGTAGTCATTTTAAAGGTAATAACCCGAACTGTTTGCATGTAAAATAGTTTTGAAAAATATTACCATTAATGGGGTCAAAACAGTTCGAGATTAGACTAAAACTTTTCTGTCAAGGGCTGATTTTTGAGTTTAAGTTATCTAGGTTTGTTCACAACACTTGTTTTTGCTATTTTAAGTGGATAAATCCCAGATCTACAAGTTTACATGTATTATATGTGATGACACATACTTTTCTCAAGGTTTTTATGAAGATCCAAGTGATAAACTTCATTTTCAAGTAAAGATCTAAAAGTTAAACACATAAACATGCATATATACATAGATCTAACACAAAAGCACTTGTATCCTCCCCCAAAAACATTATAAAACCGAAAACAAGGGGGTATGAAGCTCACCTTGGGGTTTTTGAGATGTAGATGAAGAAGAAGAAGAATCTTTGAACCTAGCTTGAGTTCTTTAAGAGAATCTCGAAATGGTGGTGGATCTAAGAGTTTTACACACAACAAAAGTGTGTAAATGGAATGTTTTAGCATAAACATGAAGTAAAACTCTTGAGTTAGACAAGAACTTACCAAGTTATGGATCTTGAAGAAGACTTCTTGAAGAACATACACACACACCCACGAATTTAAAGAAAGAAGATGGGAGAATTTTCTTGAGTTCTTGAGAGGGAAATATGATAGAATGAACTTCGATAGTGATGAAAGTGAAGTGAGAATGATGGTGGTGTGTGTTTGGCTGAGTTTTAAAGAGAGAGGAGGGGAGAAAGAGGTTGTTTGGCTTTATGTTAGGTGATGGGATATGTATGGGTGTATGGAGGTCAAAAGCATAGATGTATGCTAGATAAAAATGAGGTGGCTTGTGAATTATCCATTTATTTTTCCTTTTTTTTGTTTAACCCATGGCCATAACCAATTAGGAGAGATGTTTGGCCCAAGGTTGGCCCAAAAGAATAATGGGCTTCGAATTTGCCTTGGCCCAAAGAATTTTTCGGCCCACAATTGCTCTAGGATGAGTATTGGCCCAAGTAAGGGGATTTCGGCCCAAAAACCAATTGGAGAAGTTATCGGTCCATTAGGGCCCAAAAAAAAAGTCTTGGTCCAATAAGAGATTTGGTCTGACAACTTTTGGGCTAAGGCCTAAAGTTGAGTGGAATTAGCTTATTCGATCGAGTTCTGGGTTTATACAAAGTGGTTTCGACTTGAATTACGATTCTTGAATGTGTAACTTATATAGTGTTGAAGGTTGATTTAAGTCAAAGGTAGGGTTACAAGGTTACACTAAGAATTTATCCGATATAAGGATGGAAAAAAAAATATAACCCTAATTTTGCCAGTTGTGACATCATCCCCCCGTTAGAGGGAATTTCGTCCCGAAATTCATTCTAAAGCAGCATTTCAAGCATCAAGGAAAAGGTGCGGGTATCTCAGGTTTGCTTTCATATGCCCTTCCTAAAGCTTATTATCTCTTTCCAAATAGGGCTTTTAGTAGCTCAAGGCCACTGAGTTGGAATCCAAAAGACTTCTGTCGTTTACTGGTATAGTCCTTTTGTCAGTTCCTAGATACCTTTAGTAATGCTTGAGTTTGTGTGATCTCTTCGGTTGCCTCCCTGGTGTTTTCAGGACAGGTGGCAGTGTCATCGGGTACTTGCCCTTCGGCTAGTTGGGTGTTGATCATCTCAGCCCCACTTAGAGGCATTCTTCTTTTGCATCCTATATGGTGAAGTGAATTGAGGATTTGTGTACTTGGCGTCCCAATAGTAGTGCCTCTAACCCTTAGGGCGAACACTATTGTTACTAAAGTTAAGGTCGTGTACTGTAGTTGGCCTTGTAATTATTAAGTTGGTATGGGAGTTTTCTTACTATGGGATTTTGAAATAGTAGGAGGTTGATCTTTGCTTGTTTCTACGAGTAGGTCGAGTAAATCTTCAATTCGGGATAAGGGATATCGATCCTTGAGGATGGTTTCGTTTGATTCTTAGTAGTCAGTTGTCCTATGGACACTTAGCCTTTCCTATTTATGAGTTGGATAGGCGTTCTCTAAGGCTCAAGTCTTGGTTTGATAATTCTTATACTTACTGGGTCGTTCCATCGACCGGATACCTTCGGTGTTTATGTTGGTGCTAAATGATCTTGGTGGTCTGGCTACGAGAATGGCTCTATGAGTTGAGTCGATCTCCAAACTCAATTTGGCATGTAGGTGATGTTTCCGAAAGGGATTTGGAAACATTTTAGGGGGGTTTATAAATCTCTAGGTTACCCTTGGTGTCCTTTGCTCCTTGTTTCCTTATCCCTATTAAGGGCTAGGAAAGAGTGTGGTATTACTTGCACGGGTACCTAAGGGTCTAGTGTTGGGTTTTGAGCATTCTAACACTTCCTAAGTGTACATGCAACCCTAATAAACCTTGGATCTATGTTTGTCTAAGGTACATGCAAAATATTATTTTCCAATGTTTATAACCTATCTAGCATGGCATGGGGTACTTTTAAACATAAAAGGACTAGATGAATTACATACCTTTTGTTAATTGTTGATTCCTTGGAGTTTGAGAGCCAAGCACCAATAATGTGAATGCCTCGAATGGAAATCACAAATCACCACAAACTTGGAAAATGTATGAGAGAGTATACTAACACTTAGAAATCGGCCACCACTATTACACACACACTAGGGGGTTATTTCATGCAACATGAGCTTGTTTATATAGTGTGCATGGTTAGGGTGAAACCCTAATAACCCATGTCTTTTCCTTTCCAAGGATCCATGGGTTAAAAGCTCCATGGATCATCCATGGACTTCCACATAAGCTTAGCCCATTAACAAATGAGTATTAGCCCACACCATATAAATATAATAGCCCATGATTTAATTAGTCTTCCTTTTAATCACTAAATTAATTCATAATTATCTCAAGATTAAAACTAATTAAATAACATGACTTTATATTAATATATTATAACTTATAATATATTAATAAATCGTAAGTATACAATTCTCATAAAATTATCCATAAACAGTTTGGGTGAAGTGCAACCCAAATGGACCAGGCCGGGTCGGGTCAAGTATATACCAAATAAGTTATGGACTTAGACACCTTATCCAACAGTCTCCCACTTGGATAAGTCTAATAACTGTATTTGCGTATGTTACTTCAGGAACCAACCAGCAATCGTAGCTCTCGAAAACTCTGTTGAACTATGAAGCGCCATTTTAGATAAGTGATCATATAATCCTCTGTTCTCATGATATCAGCCGGACAAATACATGGAACAACGTCGTACTTATTGTCCAGCAGTTTGTTTCTCGATTTCCGATTTGTTTGACAAAGAACTAAATTGAACACATCAATTAGGTTCTGACCGGGCCCGGTACATAGGTCAAAACAAAATCATTGAGGGGCCCAGATATCGCTTCTAATCCTCCAAGGACTAGAAGGAACAGATAAACTTCGACTCATATACTTGTTTCTACTACTTGTTGAATTATACACAAAGGCACGTTTTATAACATCAAGTTACTGATGCGTTTACGTGCAATCAATGCACAACCAACTCATAGGTAACAACTCATATCTCTAGGTTTGAAGACTTATATGATATTACCGTCTCACGATCACTCGAGATAAATTCCATGAAGTGATACAAGTGAGCGTGGGTTAATTCCAATACTCATAACTTATGAGTACTCATGAATGTTGTAGCAACCATTGCTATGTCTAAACACGTTTAGCCATCTACAAACTCGATTCATGACAGTCTTAATTCATACCTACTTCCAACATATGAACGACTGTGGAGTGTTTAAATAACTTAGTCATTCGGAAAGAATAACCTAGCTATTCTGGAAGTCAAAACATGAAAAGTGAAACACAATAATAATCGAATCCAATATGGTCTCAGAACCCTTTTGAATATAAATAAAACCACCTTTTATTTATCACCATATTGATTACACATTATTCATTGTATAATGTTTCAAATAATCAACTTAATACTTGAACAAAAACAACAGTCGTCCCATGCTCCTAGCATGTACACTTTGTTTTTCTAAACAATACTTATGCCATACTCCAAGTATGCACACTATGTTTGTCTATGATCTTTACTTTGTGAAATAGATCAATTGAACATGATTCTAATGATGCTCATTTCACAATCCCAAATCCTTATTGTAAATGTAAGAATTCCTAATTCCTACCATTTACCAAAAAAAAAAACTGTTAGATTTTAAACTTATATGCACTGATCCTCTCGTAATGGTTATGCACAAGGTCACCAAAACCTTGTCATCAGTCATTACAGAGGATTCCAAAGGAGATCAACTCTATGGAAACGAACTCTCATATTCAAAGTACATTGCTTTGAACATCCTTCTTGCATAAAAGTTTCTAACTTTCTCATAGATTCTTAATATCCAACTCCCAATATGGAAAATTTCCATATTCCTATTTTGATTATCATATCTGAACAAGAGCTACCTCTTTTCAGAATATATCCATATGGTCCTTCCAAAATTTAACACTATACTTCCAACTGTCCCTGAGCAACCAATTTTTGGTGAGCCTTAGATAGTCCTCGATAATTGCTTAATCATTTTAGTCTTATCCAATTCTAGACTTTTCCCTTCTTAATGCTCTGAGCATTTGGAAAATTTGGTAAGGATGAATATTATAGCAAATGTGACCGATCCTATACCCGAAGCATATGGGACACGATTCACGATGTCTCACATAAAGACCTGATATTGGATCAGTCTTTTGCTACAATATTTTTTTTATTTTCCATGTTTTCAAAAATCGACTATGAAGAGGGATGTCGTGATCATAATCGAATTTGAGAACACAATATATATAGAATTTCCTTATGTTGAACCATTCCAACATAAAATTCATATATATATCCTTGACTAAAGATGATTAAAACTCAATCTAAGCTTTTAGAATTGAAATGAAGTATAATTTCCTCTCCCTTAATTATAGCAAAACAACTTTTTCAACCCCTACAACTTTACGAATTGAAACTTTTGTTTTTCTATAATTAACATTGCTAACTTGCAACACTAAACATAATAATCATGCTCCCACTAACATGATGATTATCAGCATAACACTTATGCTCCCACTAGCTCTGACATATTTCCAGAAATCAGCTGGACTTCTGAAATTTAGATTCGTACACCCTTTCTTAGATAGCTCACATGTGTGTCTAAACAATTTCCAGAACTATGAAAAGGGATGCCGTAATCATAGTCTTAATTGTTTAGACCTTTTCCATTTCTTACAAGTCCAAGTTAGTGTGCCGGTTAACCACACACGCTCCACTAACGACTTTGAGAATGCAAACATCATAATTGCTATCTACTTAAAATCTTCTTAGTGAAAGCAATTCCTCACCATCATTTTCATGAATCGGAGAGAAACCTTATGACGCTTAGATTTTATGGTGTATGAGTTCCTATCCATGTGAATTTGTCAAAACCATAATCACAAGACAAGGTTAGTAACAAATTCAGCCTTACATGGATTGAACTTGTTCAATCTTAATTTCTTGTCATCTGGTAGCACAAGGCCCACCAATGCTTCCAAGCTGTTATGCACACAGTTTAGAACTAACAGAACTCATATGCATAGTCAACTTAATAGGAACAAACACAGAAACAAGAATTATGTCAACTTAATAGGTTGCAAACCTTAAGTCGTGTGCTAGTGATAAAACTCAGGTTTTACTCTTGATTAAATCTTGAAATCCTTTCAGGATCTTTAAGACTCCCACTGTCCTCTTGACATATAAGTTTCCCTAGTCAAGGACCATTCCTTGACAAAACAAATATTCAAGGAATAGTGCGGACTCTTATCAAGATAAACACTTCACACAATTGGTCTTAGTTGGTATTTGTCTTATCCAAGACATCACAACTTACCAATTTCAAATGTACAGGAGTAGAAAACATTTTACACTACATTTGATAAGTGTTTTAAACCTTACTTTATGTCACTCAATGTTACAATCTTGGAGTATGACTCTAAGAGTTGTTTTGGAACGAAGTATGACTCATTCTCTTGATTTTAACCATTCCAACAATTCATGACCCCTCTTCTTAGTCATAACAATGCACTAAGATGTCCTTAGAGTATGAATTTGTGATATGGTTTCATAATCATTAAGATGATCATAAAAACATGATACTAAAGTACTCTCCCATCTTTTCAGATTTGAGAAACTTTTTATCTCTCTGCCAAATTTGATTTTTTTCATCCGTTCTGCCATACATTGAAACTTTTCCAATGTTACAGAATTATACTTAACCTTATAAGTATAACCATATTTACTAATCTGTAGTAAATCATGACGAATCGATCTTTGTGGTGGACCTTGACCAGCACACACCCAGTGTGCCTAACTCCTTAGTCCTTCAATTGGCTCACATATGCATGTGATCAATGAATTAGTCTCAATTTTACAAAGATGAGAATTCTCATTCATCATACAATACAACTTGTATGATTCCAAGTTTCTGTCTAACTGAAGCTTGGGTGATGAGAACCTTTCCTCATTTGGTAAATTCAGACACTACCACAAATGAGAGAATCAAACTCATATTTCCAATATTGCTAGAAACATACAAACATCAATTTTCCATAAATGCCATAGTAAGGGGATATAATATAAAATAAACTAAACAAAACTTTTATTTCTTTATAAAATGCGGAAAAATATTCCTTACAATGCATCTTCAAATGAAAACTATGATATTACATATTTCCTAGCAATCTATCATAACTTTTAAGTAGTGGCTCAAAAATCCGATCCTCGAACCATGCGATAGAAATCCATCTTCGTGATCAGATTCAACACACTCTTCTTTTAACCTTCCTTTTGCTCGATCCTGCTAAACATCAAGATGCAACCTAGTCACATCATGTAATAAGAATCAACAATTAGGAACTTTAACAAAGTTAGATAGTGGACTTACCTGAAGCCGAGTCAAACATTTTGTCTCTACTTGCTTTTAAATATTTCAGGTATTCAGGGCAGCTTCGCTTCCAATGTCCCTTCTCATGACAATAAAAACATATAGACTCTTTGGGAATGGTACACGAGACAATCACAGACTTATCCTTTCCCTTTACCTTTTGGTCAACCGGGTTGACCAAGGCCGATCCCCTTCCATTGGGACGAGAAAGCTTTTCTGGACTTCCAATGTTACCGTTGTCCATGTCCATGGAAGTTTGAGAAATAGATTTTCCATCAATGTTTGCTTGACCATTGCGCCAAATCATTGCTGATTCAGCAGCAACAAGCAAATAAGAAAGATCTATTAGGGTAATGTCAGGATCGGTGATATGGTAGTCTTTAATAAACTCACCATACGACTCAGGAAGTGACTGAAGAACCCAGTCAACAGCGAACTTCCTTGAAATAACAGCACCCAACATTCTCAACCTGTCTATGTGTGACTTCATTCCTAAGACATGAGTGCACACAGGTCTTCCATCTTTATGTTTCATTTCTGGTAGAGCTTGAGTGATCTTGAACCTTTCAAGTCTTTGGGCTTGTGGGTCAGGGAGAATAAATGGAGGAGGTGGGGGGAGTGAAGCATGATGTTGAGGGACATCATCTTCAAGAGGAAAGCTTGTTTTAAGCGATTTGGGAAGATCATAGTTGTCTGAACCAGACATCTACAATGGGAGAAAATCAAGTTAGTTGATTCAAGTCCTTAATATAACACCCAATATGAAATATTAAGGCTAGGACCCAACACAATATTTTATAACTTGGAAGAGGGATGCCGTAATCCAAGCTATAAAATATTTGAAGGTAGGTGAAATGACGATTCACCAATTTCCACCATAAAAAACGAAATAATTTATTAGGTTTTAATTGGATTTGAAACTCCTAGATCTTTTGAGATTCATTGAACTTTTCAATGGCATGTTTCAATCTCGATTGTACCCTTCAGGTTTTGTGACTGGGATGCCGAAGATCACAAAACAAGGTGTGAATAACCATGCAAGCTCACTTGGTACCCTTAATATTATCACCTAATCGATGTGCCGGTTAACCACACACGCTCCACCGATCTATGATAAACATTAAGTCACCCTTCGTGATCCTTACTAGTCCAAGTTAGTGTGCCGGTTAACCACACACGCTCCACCAACGACTTGGTAAGGTACAAAGTGTGAATTTCATGGGTTAGCACCATATTCACATTTTCCTAAAGTAACTAAGATTGGGAATTTATAAAAGGTTTAGTTACTTTATAATATTCATTATACTTTTAATGAGAATTTAAAGTCATTGTCCTACCCGTTCGGCTAACGACCCTCCACCGATCAAGGAAGCGGTGGGTGAGAATGGACACCCATTAAGTTGCCATTTTATAGGCAACAACCTTATACCCCCCTTATAGACCGGCTTCGTGAATGAGGCCTACTAATGGTAAAACGACTTGATCTTATACATATATATAATAATTAACCATTAATGTTATAAATAGTATAAGGGTTGAATTTTAACTTTTAAAACTCTAAGGGTTGGAATTAAAGTATATTAAAGTGTGTGTAACTTTACAAATTCCAAAAATTTGAGGGCAAGTTTTGTAACTATCCAAAACTTTTCATTTCATAACTTATGAATTAAAGGTTCATAAAAATGAAGACTCTTCATTTTATGTAACTTATGTGTTTTAAGTGTGTGTTTAAAAGAAGTGACCTTTGGATATCCATAACTTGAGGACAAATTATGGACTCCATTAAAACACATAAATGATCAAGAATTAATCCTAAACAATTCAGCAAATAATTCCTATCATCTTCTAAATTCATAAGAACATGAACATGATTATCAAAATTTCAAAAATTATATGAACACATACAAAGCATGAAATTTTGATATATGCTATTGTAAATGGATTAGAACAACCATTACAGCAACTAAAACAAGTTTTAAAACACCAAAGCAGTTTAGGGTAATGTTTCCAGTCCATTTCCAGCAGCAAAAGTCGAAAATCTGCATTCCGAGGCTCCTACTCGCCGAGTGCACGAACCTACTCGGCGAGTAGGATGAGTTTACACATGAACTCGGCGAGTCCCCCCATGGACTCGGCGAGTTCATCAGTCAGACAGCAAAAAATCGACTTTTTATCACTATTTTGCATCAAGTATCAAACAAACAAGCCTAGGCTCTGATACCACTGTTGGGTTTTGAGCATTCTAACACTTCCTAAGTGTACATGCAACCCTAATAAACCTTGGATCTATGTTTGTCTAAGGTACATGCAAAATATTATTTTCCAAGGTTTATAACCTATCTAGCATGGCATGGGGTACTTTTAAACATAAAAGGACTAGATGAATTACATACCTTTTGTTGATTGTTGATTCCTTGGAGTTTGAGAGCCAAGCACCAATAATGTGAATGCCTCAAATGGAAATCACAAATCACCACAAACTTGGAAAATGTATGAGAGAGTATACTAACACTTAGAAATCGGCCACCACTATTACACACACACTAGGGGGTTATTTCATGCAACATGAGCTTGTTTATATAGTGTGCATGGTTAGGGTGAAACCCTAATAACCCATGTCTTTTCCTTTCCAAGGATCCATGGGTTAAAAGCTCCATGGATCATCCATGGACTTCCACATAAGCTTAGCCCATTAACAAATGAGTATTAGCCCACACCATATAAATATAATAGCCCATGATTTAATTAGTCTTCCTTTTAATCACTAAATTAATTCATAATTAATTCAAGATTAAAACTAATTAAATAACATGACTTTATATTAATATATTATAACTTATAATATATTAATAAATCGTAAGTATACAATTCTCATAAAATTATCCATAAACAGTTTGGGTGAAGTGCAACCCAAATGGACCATGCCGGGTCGGGTCAAGTATATACCAAATAAGTTATGGACTTAGACACCTTATTCAACATCTAGATGCCCTGAGATAATTCGAGTATTGTCGTTACAAGTTGTAGGGGTCTTGTTAATCGATTGGTTAAGGTGAAGAGTCTCATTGGTATATAAATTTCGTATGGTGAGGATCAAGTCAGCCCATGTCAATTGACAGCGTTGGGCTCCTTATTGTAATAGACGTTAGATAGATCTGAAAAGGGGTAATTATTTGAAATGATAGTGTGTTATATGTACACGTTTGTAATGTTACCAATTTCGTTCTTGGTATTACTACTGTGGTTGTCTCGGTCTGTATTTTTGGGTGCCCTAGCAATACGAGTGCCTTGGTATAAACGATGTGATTTCATAGTCCGATTTCTATTAGACCTCTCTATAATGGTTCGATGTAGCTTAGTCATACGTAATTCAAGATTGAAAAGGTTGTAGACTGAGTGGTTATGCCCTAAATCCACAGTCAACCAAGGAATAAGAATTAAGGCGGGTCCACGCACTCTAAGTTTGTAGAATCTTAATTACACACGGCCTTACGTTTACACTAAGTTATCATAACTTTCGCAATGATCTTTAGTTTTCCTACGAAGGATATGATAAGTTCGGCTGAGGGAGTACTTTATGATTAAGAATTTTAATTGGCAAAAATTTTGTGAAAATGCGATGCTTAATTTTTGTTATTTTGAAACGTACCGGTAATCCCAGTAGGGTTCCTTGTTGCTTCATCATGTCCTGTTATTAAACTCCTCCTAGTCCTCCATCATTCTTCTCTGTTGGACAATTCCTCTTGAAGTGTCCCGTCTCACCGCATGCGTGGCATACTTTACTTCTGGGTTGAGGGTTGGAGTGACGCATGGGGCCGGGGCCCTACAGTAGCGGGAGATGTGCCCCTTCTTGTTGCACCTATTGCAATGCAATTCCCGGAAGACTCCATGATGATGGTGGCGACACTTTCTGCAGAGCGGGAGGTTTCCATGATACGGTTTTCTCGGTGTTGGGGTAGGGGGGCTAGTGGGGTTAGGGGCTGCTACAACTTGTTGCCTTTTGGGAGGCCCTTGAGTCGATCCGCTTCCTTTATTGTTCCCCTGCTTTCGCTTCATGACCTTAGGTTTGGAGTTTGGGGTGTCTGGGTAAGTTGTCCCTCGTTGGTTTCCTTGGTTGATACTACGGTTGGAGTTATTGACACCATTTCCATTTCCATTTGGATTGTTGGCGTTGAGTTGTGCCATGACGGCTGTCACGGCAGCCGTTACAGCGGCTTGGAAGGTTGCGGGGTCCATCTGCAGAACTGGTGTTTCGCCGGCTAGCTGGTTGTTTCCATGGGAAGACATGTTTCTGTTGCATGATGAGAAACTGGTTCGTGAGTAACTATGGTTATATCTAGTCGTATCTCATCTATGATTATAGATATGAACTTATGTGTGTACGCATATAAATCACATGTTTTGTTGTACGATTATCGTTGTTTCGACCTACATCCCTATGATGTATTAATGGTAGTATGTAGAAATAGGTATTGTACAAATGTTAAGTTACCCTAATAGATTATAGATATCAGATCCTTAAGCTGGCTCAGGTTACATGAGTTCTCGTAGGGCGTAACTCTCTCGGATTACTACTACTAGTTGTGACGAATTACATGGTAGACCTAGGACTTAGTGTAATGAATCTCATATGCCTAAATAGCGTAAAGGTGTCCAACCATTTCGCTCATCTCACGAGTGGCCTTTTCCGCTCTCTGCTCTGCTAAGGCTGCTCTAGCCTCAGCTTCCATGAGATATTGCCTTAGGGTGGTCACCTCCTCTTCTAAGGGGCGGAGATGATTGGTAAGGTCTTCCTGTTCTGCGTGTTGGTTCGGTATAGCATTCCGAGGGGGTAAGGCTCGCTAAGGATCTCTCTGGCACCTTCATCCATGTCTGACTCCTCATCAGAATCCTTTCCCTCGGGGTTCCTCTCTTGGTATTTTTCAGGAACCAATTCTGGGTTCTCCCTTTGCACTTCCTCTGGTTCTCCCTCGGTCCATTCGTTGGTTATTACCGTAGGGTAGAAGGGGTCATCGGGGTGATGCTCAGTCATGTTGTCTTCACGAGAGTGGAGGTATGAGATACATGTAGAATATTAAGTGTGGAGGTCATATGGTATTCTAAAATGCTACAATAGTATTACATGTTTGATCCTAGGACTCCCTGATGTACGAAATCGATACGTTTTTAGACTTGTTGGTATCATAAAATACTCCTATAGTATTTTAAACCTTAGGTTTGGTTCTAATGCTCCTTTGCATGTAGAGTTTGTAAGTTTTAGACTTGTTGCAACACCACCATCACTCCCGAACACATGTTGGTCGTATCTCGAATAAATACAGTTGATCAGGCTCTATTTATTCCAGATATGATTACATAACTGCCCAGGTTTGACTGTAGTGTTCAACATCTAAATACTTTTGTTTTATTCTTATTATGATACGGTTCTAGCAAGTATGTATACTTTTAGAAGATACTTATATTCTTAAGGTATACTTTTAGTCAGAGTGTTTTTAGTCCCATTGTATTTATAGTTGTATATCTTGTATGGTTAGATATACTAGTTCACTATAAACAATGTTCTGATACCAACCTGTCACACCCCCGAACCTGGACGGCGGAAACGTCCGGGGGCGGATAACTTCGTGTACAGTATCATAACAATTGAATATAAATGAAGCATAGCAACCAAACATCATACATTAGAAATACACACTTACATAGTTTACATATTGAACTTGTTCATCAATTACACAAAAGTAAGAAAGTAAAATTTCTTGAAGTTGCACCAGTTGATCTCCTAGTCGAACTTACTACCTGTTACTGGATCCCTGAGAATACAAGTCGTTTTGAAAAGCGTCAACTAAAAAGTTGGTGAGTTCATAAGCAGTTTTGAATAAAAATGGTTTTTGTACTTGTTTAGAATCGTTTTCAAAGCGCTTTCAAAAAAATCCGATATTTTCTAAAAAGAAATGGTTTGAAATATTTGTGTCCGATCTTATATTAATGCATGTGTGTTAATGATTACAAAAATAGAAAGAGAATGATTTCCAGACAACCCGATGTTGTCTGCGGTAGATGATGCTGGAATCTCAACCCCCGTGGTTGAGTACCAGTGCGTATAGATTACCGTTTTATCAAGAAGAAGGTTTCCCGTTTTATCCAAAAAGAAAATAGAATGGTTTCCCGTAAATCTTATAACGTTAATTCCTCTAAGTGAGTCGTTATAACCATACTAAATAATGACAATTTCGCCTGTCTTTGCGTCTTTGGGACGCCGACGGAATAGGATAAGGTTTTTGTCACCCTAGACTGGCCTAGTCTAACTGTAGCGAACAACTCAGGTGTGGGGTGTCACCCCCGTATAGATCTATACACAAACTCCCGCTTTCCCTCCAGGAAACTCTGGTTATAACTACAGGCTACGTTTATACACTCATATGGTGCCAAACGAAAAGTCTCACTAGATCCTAAATCAAAGTTTACGCAAAAAAAAAAAAAAAACATATAAAACTCATTCCCAGGCCCAATAAACATGTAAGTGGACCACTAAGGCCCACTATACGTGTCTATTATTTTCAGGCTCAAAAGGAATATGAATGTATATCCTTGGCCCAATATACATGTAAAAAGACAACCAAAGCCCACTAAACATGTAAAAGGACACTAAGGCCCACTAAACATGTAAAAGGACACTAAGACCCACTAAACATGTATATTATTTCCAGGCCCAATAAGGATATGAATATCGTTTTTAACCCGTTTGTTATTGTTTTGTTTATTTTAGCTCGATTATTTACAAACTTGATATAAAAAGCCCACTTTTTGTAAAAATGATGTTCCTGGCCCAATAAGCCACAAATTTTCAATTAAGGCCCAATTATAGTAAAAATAACACTTTAGTCCCCATTTTGTTCAAAACTTGTGTTTATGACTAGTTTGTGGTAAAAATAACATTTTAAACCCATTTTTGTCAAAAATATCATTTTTGGCTTGATTTTTGTGAAATACACATTTTTCTGGTTTTTGGCTTTTCTGACTTAGTTGTTGGAAAATTTATAGAAAAATCATCGTAAATCGAAATTTGGATCCGTAAATTCTGGAAGTTTGGAAATTTTGTCTACTTTGTTCACAATTTTTCTCATAATTTTTATTGGCCTCTAAAAAGTGTCAAATTGCTCACCTTCACAGGTTGGTCCGAAATTATTTCAAATCTGATAGGCAGTTTTGTAAAATTCGCCAAAAATAGTAGAAAAATCTTATGAAAACGTGAGAGTAGTCATTTTAAAGGTAATAACCCGAACTGTTTGCATGTAAAATAGTTTTGAAAAATATTACCATTAATGGGGTCAAAACAGTTCGAGATTAGACTAAAACTTTTCTGTCAAGGGCTGATTTTTGAGTTTAAGTTATCTAGGTTTGTTCACAACACTTGTTTTTGCTATTTTAAGTGGATAAATCCCAGATCTACAAGTTTACATGTATTATATGTGATGACACATACTTTTCTCAAGGTTTTTATGAAGATCCAAGTGATAAACTTCATTTTCAAGTAAAGATCTAAAAGTTAAACACATAAACATGCATATATACATAGATCTAACACAAAAGCACTTGTATCCTCCCCCAAAAACATTATAAAACCGAAAACAAGGGGGTATGAAGCTCACCTTGGGGTTTTTGAGATGTAGATGAAGAAGAAGAAGAATCTTTGAACCTAGCTTGAGTTCTTTAAGAGAATCTCGAAATGGTGGTGGATCTAAGAGTTTTACACACAACAAAAGTGTGTAAATGGAATGTTTTAGCATAAACATGAAGTAAAACTCTTGAGTTAGACAAGAACTTACCAAGTTATGGATCTTGAAGAAGACTTCTTGAAGAACATACACACACACCCACGAATTTAAAGAAAGAAGATGGGAGAATTTTCTTGAGTTCTTGAGAGGGAAATATGATAGAATGAACTTCGATAGTGATGAAAGTGAAGTGAGAATGATGGTGGTGTGTGTTTGGCCGAGTTTTAAAGAGAGAGGAGGGGAGAAAGAGGTTGTTTGGCTTTATGTTAGGTGATGGGATATGTATGGGTGTATGGAGGTCAAAAGCATAGATGTATGCTAGATAAAAATGAGGTGGCTTGTGAATTATCCATTTATTTTTCCTTTTTTTTGTTTAACCCATGGCCATAACCAATTAGGAGAGATGTTTGGCCCAAGGTTGGCCCAAAAGAATAATGGGCTTCGAATTTGCCTTGGCCCAAAGAATTTTTCGGCCCACAATTGCTCTAGGATGAGTATTGGCCCAAGTAAGGGGATTTCGGCCCAAAAACCAATTGGAGAAGTTATCGGTCCATTAGGGCCCAAAAAAAAAGTCTTGGTCCAATAAGAGATTTGGTCTGACAACTCTTGGGCTAAGGCCTAAAGTTGAGTGGAATTAGCTTATTCGATCGAGTTCTGGGTTTATACAAAGTGGTTTCGACTTGAATTACGATTCTTGAATGTGTAACTTATATAGTGTTGAAGGTTGATTTAAGTCAAAGGTAGGGTTACAAGGTTACACTAAGAATTTATCCGATATAAGGATGGAAAAAAAATATAACCCTAATTTTTCCAGTTGTGACACTCACTAAGCTTCAAGCTTAAAGTTTTGGATTTTGTTTCAGGTAGTTCGGATGATCGCGGGAAGGTGAAGGCGTGATCGTGCACCTCCTCACATTTTATGATTTTGATTTCTGGGATACTCTGATATGAAACTATTTTGAAAACATTTTGTAATAAATAATGGTTTTTGAATGCTTGAAAAAGTTTTAAATTTTCATGAATTTTATGGATGTTACACAAATGGGTCTAAATCTCTCTTTTTCTGAAGGCCCTAAGCCTTATGATACCCGGTCTTCGGGTCACCGCCCCACATTAGGAAATGATTCGGGTCACCAACCCGACCAACTTGAAATTTTAGGGTTTTGGCTTTCCTCGTCGTGTTCAGGTTTTTTTTTCCATACCTACACCCCATAGGAATAAACTATGTGTCGCCAAACTTCGAAACAAAATCAAACATATCTTCACTAAGCACATCCAAATATGTTTTTAGAAATGAAACAAAAACCATTCAGTCCCAACACTCGATAACTACCGCAAGACCAAACAACCAATCAGATTTTGAATTCCATAAATCAAACCTCCATAGAAACAGAAACTGGGGTCCCTAAATATGTAACATCTCATTTTCACAACCAAAAAATTTCATTTTTATTAAGGTAAAACTTCACAATTATAAATCTATTTTATGAAAACCATTTATTCCAATTTACATTTGTTGAAAATCAGAGTAATATGATAAACACGAAATCCTCAATGATGCTAATGAGTGTGTATGTCATGCCTTCGCCTTCCCATGATCACCGATAGAACCTAAAAACATAAAAAATTGGGTAAGCACAAAGCTTAGTGAGTTTCCCCAGAATACCGCACAAAACAGAAAATATACAAGCATGCATGTTGGGTCCACATCCATCAGACCGGATTAGCCCGGGTATGTTGGCCTGCCGCCTCAACCTAACCGCTCTTCTTGAGCCTCCGTGCCTTGGGCTTACAGCCAACCCACACCTGGTCTCTTAGCCTACAACACATAATAGACCGCCTCAGCCTCACCCACCATAATATGTCGACATATAAACAAACAATAAATCAAGTAGGCTCATAAGCACAAGCATCTATCATTCTACCTGTCGAACATTTGACTATCGTCTACTAGGCCCCTCACAACACATTGTTCCACTACCGGCAATCTCCAAGGAATGCATAGCCATATTTAACCAGAGTTGAGATAGACACCCAAACAGATGATCCTACTATTGGGTTTTAGTATACTACAACATCCTATGGTGCACATACAACCATAAATGCTTTGGATCTATGTTTTCTCTAATTATACATGCAATATTGTTTCCAATGCATTAACCCTACAACTAGCATACAATTGACATAAACAACATAAAAGTGAGTTATAGAATTATCTCTTTGTTGTAGCTTGTAGTTTTGGCCTTTAAGAACTTAGCACCTCAAATGTGATGCCTCAAATGGTTCACAAACACCATGAACAAAGGAGGACTTGAGAGAGAGAATATCCTTGCATAAAATCGGCTCAAATGAACTCTTAGAACACATGTGGTCACCGATTTTAGCTATAGGGTGACATATATATATTGTAGGATTCTAAGAGTCATAGTAAAACTCTAATCCATACCCTTGGGCTTATTATCCATGATCCATGATCCATAAGGACTAACTCTTTATGGATTCTTTCATAAACTTAGTCCATCATGTATCATAAGCCCAAACAATATATATAACTAATTTACACAATTAGTCCCCGTTAATTTAATTAGTCTCTTTTGATCACTAAATTAATTCTTGATCAATACTAATTAAGTAACATGATTTCATATTAATACATTAGAACTTATAATATATTAATAAATCATAAATAACCTCTTCTCAAAATTCCATCCTATCAAATTGCTCTGGTGAAGGCAACCCAAATGGAGTGTGCTACCCTCGGGTCAAGTACATACCAATAATAGTTATGGGCTTAGACACCTAATCCAACAATCTCCCACTTGGATAAGTCTAATAACTATTATTGCAAGTACGACTCCATAACCTGACTAGCAATCGTAGCTCTTAAAAGTCGTTGTCGAACTCTGAAACAGTCAATGACGCGTCCATTAGATAAGGGATCATATATTCCTCCATTCTACAAGATATCATATGGACCGAGACATGGATTATAATCATTCTCTTTGTCCATCTGTTGTTTCCCGATTTTCGATTTATAACAACTGACTAATTGAACAAATCAAATCAGTCCAGGCTTGGCCAAGCGCTTAGGATGTCATCACTAAATCATCGATAGGCCCACATATATCGCTTTTATCCCTCTAAGGGTAAAAGCAATGGATAAACTTCAACTCAAATGCTTGCTTGTACTTACTCATCAAATCACACACAACAATATGTTTTATAACACCAAGTTATTGGTGTGTTTACATATGTCAATGTGCAACCGACTTGTAAACTACAACTCACATGTCTTGGTTTCAGGAATATAAGATATTATCATCTCACAATCACTCGTGATAAAATCCATGAATTGATTCAGATGAGCGTGGATTTAATCCAATACTCGAATCTTATTCCAGGAGTACTCATGAACACTGCAGCAAACTTATGCTATGTCTAAAACCCCTAGACAATCTACAGTCAGATTCATGACAGTCTTGCCTCAATACCTACTTCCAAAGTATGATCGACTGTGGATAGTTTGAATGACCTAGTTATTCGGGAAGTCAAAACATGCAAAGTGAAACACAAGAATAATTGAATCCAATATGGTCTCAGAATTTATGAATATAAATAAAACACCTTTTATTTAATCACCATATTTATTACACATTATTCATTGTATAATGTTTCGATTAATCAACTTAATACTTGAATTAAAACAATAGTTATCCCATGCTCCAAGCATGCACACTATGTTTACGTATGGTCATTTCTTTGTGAAATAGATCAATTGAAAGCATTTCAATGACACTCATTTCACAATTCCAAATCCTTATCGTAAATGTAAGAATATCAAATTCTTGCCATTCGCTATAATCTGTTTGATTTTAAACTTATATGAAATGATCATCTTGTAATGACTATGCACAAAAGTCACAGAGACTTGGTAACAGACATTACAAAGTATTCCAATGGAGAGCAATTCCATGGAAACGAAGTCTCACATTCAAAGTACATTCCTTTAAACATCCTTCTTGCATTAAGTTTTCTAATCTTACACAAATTTAAAGAATAACTTCCACTTATAGAAACATTTCCATATTCTCATTTTGACAATCACTTCTGAACAAGAGTTACCTCTTCTCAGAGTACGTCAATATGGTCCTTCCAAAATTTACACTATACTTCCAACTGTCCATGAGCAACCAATCTTTGGTAAACCTCAGATTGTCCTCGACAATTGCTTAACCATTTTAGTCATATCTCGTTCTAGTCCCTTTTCCCTCTTAATGCCCTAGGCATTTGGAAAACTAGAACAAATTAATATTATAGCATATGTAATCGATCCTATATCCGAAGCATATGGAATACGATTCATAAAGACGTGATACTTTGTCAGTCTTTCGCTATAACATTTCCACACATAGAATTTCCTTATGTTGAATAATTTCAACATAACATTCACATATGTCCATGACTAAATTCAATTAAAATCTCAATCTAAGCTTTTAAATTTGAAATGAAGTATGAATTCCTCTCCCTTAATGATAGCAAAACAACTTTTCAAAACCTACAACTTTGCGAATTGAAACTTTTTGTTTTCTATAATTAACATTGTTAACTCGCAACATGTAACGTAATAATTGTGCTCCCACTAGCATAATAATTACATTCTTATTAGCATAACACTTATGCTCCCATTAGCTTTGACATGTACCCAGAAAGCAGCTGGACTTCTAGAAATCAATACTTATTGACTTTCTTACCAAAGTTCAGATTTCTGATACGAGATGCTTCGATAAGACTTTATCTAGTCTTCTCAAATTCATACACCTTTCCTTAGATAGCTCACATGTGTGTCTAAACAATTTTAGAACTTACAGAAATAAGTCTCAAATGTTTAGACCTTTTGCCATATCTCACAATTCGAACTATGAAGATGGATGCCGTAATCATAATGGAATTTGAGAATGCAAATAACACAATTTCTATCTCCTTAAAGTCTACTGAGTGAAAGAGTTTCCTCACAATCATTTTCATGAATTGGAGAGAAACCTTATGACACTTAGATTTTTATGGTGTATGTGTTCCTATCCATGTGAATTTGTCATAACCATAATCACAAGACAAGGTTAGTGACAAATCCAAACTCATATGGACTGAACTTGTTCAATCTTAATTTCTTGCCACCTGGCAGCACAAGGGCCTACCATTGCTTCCAAGTTGTTATGCAAACAACTGAGAACTCATAGAACTCACATGCATAGTGAACTTTAACTGGAATGGGCACATAAACAAGAATACGTCAACACGATAGGTTACTAACCTCAAGTCGTGTGCTAGTGATTAACAATAGGTTTACTCTTGATTAGTTCTTGAAACTATTCAAGATCATTAAGAATCCCACTGTCCTCTTCACATATAATATTCTATTGTCAAGAAACATTCCTTGACTAACAAATATTCAAGAGTTAGTGCGGTCTCTTATCAAGACAAAACACTTCACACAATTGGTTTTAGTTGGTCTTTGTCTTATCCAAGACATCACAACTTACCAATTTCAAATGTACAGGGGTAAGAAACATTTTACTCTACATTTGATAAGTGTTATAAACCTTCTTAATATTTTTTCACTCAAGGCACAATCTTGGAGTATGACTCTAGGACTTGATTTTGGAACGAAGTATGACTCACCTTTTGATTTAACCATTTCAACAATTCACGATTCCTCTTCTTAGCCATACAAATGCACTAAGATGTCCTTAGAGGATCAATTGTGATATGGTTTCATAATCACTAATGTAATCATAAAACACGATACTCAAGTACTCTCCCTTCTTCTCAGATTGGAGAAACTTTTATCTTTCTGCCTAATTTGATTCTTCTTATTCGTTCTGCTATACATTGAAACTTTTCCAATGGTTCAGAATTACACTTAATCTTGTAAGCATAACCATATTTACTAAACTTTAGTAAATCATAACAAATAGTCTTATCGTTCTTTGTGGTGGACCTGGTGTAACGCCCGTAGATCCGGGCTAGTCAATTTAGAGATAATACGTGGTCGAAAACGCCTTTTCGACAAAAGATTATTTAGAATAAATAATCTTAACCAAGTTGTAGAATACGTCTCAAGGGTTCCGTACATATAAAGAACGCCGAAATCCAAGTTATAACAAAGAAGTTATGGTCCGTCGAAGTTTTACGGCAAAACCGGCACGACACCGGGAGACGTAAATAGTGAATTTACGATGGAAGACTTTTTAGCCTTAGAAATCTAAACAAAAGTTGTAGTATACGTTAAACTGAGAACATACAAAAAAAGAACGCCCAAATCTGACTTCGTATGAGGAAGTTATGAATTTTCTAAGATTTGGCTTAGCAGTGCACAGCCCGAAACTCGAATTTTAGATCGAGCGGTTTTTGGCCTACGCGACCTAAATGAGAATTGAAGATCTCATTAATAGGAACTCAACGGTAAAAAGACAGACGAAAACAGAGTCCGTATGTAGAAGTTATGAATTTACGCAGACATTTAACAGTATAATCTCCTCGTACTGTTAAATTAAGATTGGTCGAGAATTAGCCGACGGAGTCAAAATGAAAGTTGTAGATCTTATTTTTACCTACGCGTGGATATAAAGAACGTCAAAAACAGAGTTCGTATGTGAAAGTTACGGATTTTAGAAGTCAGAAGTGTGATGTGCGAAAATGGGTGATGTGGCACAATCTTGGCCATTGTTTTCTCCCCAAGTCTTGCCACTAGATGGTGACATGTGGCACCAAGTTCAGCCATTTTCACCCTATAAATAGAACCTCTCCCACCCTCATTTTTCTTCACACCTTTCTTATTCTTTCTTCTCTTTACTCTCTCTCTAGAACCTCTCTCTAGCCCCGAAACCCCCCGAAAAGCCTAGGGAACCTCCCTAGCACGAGGCGGAAGCCCCGGAGTGCTCGACGGCTCCGAGAAGAAGAGATTTTCGGCTCGGGAACGCTGCTCCAAGCAAAGCCCGGTTTTCTATAAAACCTGTTGTAAGTGAGCTACGTCTACACTATTTTTAATATAGCTTTTATTTAATTATAGTAACGTTATTAGGAACTTATAAGAAGTACTTGGGCTATTATTATGGGTTATATAAGTATTGTTTAACGCTTATATAATAGTAATAATAGATAGACTATTAATTAGTCTCGGCGAATAATAGACTAAACTCTAGTGGTAATAATACTAGGTTTCGTCGAAGGAAATTATTTTTAAGAAGCGAATCGCTGTCTGAGTTCGGAATCATCACCTTTTCAAGTGAGTGCATGATCCCTTTCAGCTTACACATAGATATGAAATATTTTATATAAATTACGTGTTGTGTGTGCATATTATCTGTATACTTGCTATCTATGCTGGATGAACGATTTTATACATGTTTTAAATGATTTAAACTGTATATGTATTTTATATCTACAAAATGTGTTGGGTAAAACATGGGTAGATGAATAGTTGTTGTGTGACAAAATAAAATAATGAGAGGCCTCGATATAGATGTTATTGATGATCCAGTCATCTAGCGGAGTATAGATGACGACCACGGACTATTCTAGACAGTCCAGTGGAACGCTAGCAGGTTCGCAACCTGTAGGTGTTTATTTGAATTGTGTGCTCACCAGCAGTACTCCATCCCCCACATGGTTGCCTTATTTGACATGAATTGCTGAGGAACCCCCGAAGCATGTGTTGTCACCCCGATGAAAGTCCTTAGACTAGGTCCCTTGTGTTAGATGTTTTAGGGACGTAAAGTGAGGATAACGGGAACGAGTAATCGGGTTTGTTTGGTTTGATAAAGTTAATAAACTTATTTATTGTGGGTTGAAAACCCTATGTACTCACCAGGTTTCCCAACCTGACCCACTCAGTTTATTTATATCATAGGTGTTGATATGAAGTCACATTACACTGAGAGATTAAGGAGATATAAATCACTAGTGATAATGAATGTAAATTCTGTTTATGCTTATGTTTATGTATTGACGATGACATCCCAAATGTTTAAAATGAATAAAAATACTTTTCTTCGGAATGCTTTGATAACGTATTTATCATGTTTTACTGGGAACAAATTCCACAACATTTTTATTAAAAGAGGTACTCTGATTTTTATAAAGCATAAACAAAATCGGTCTTTTCTGGCCGTGAAAATGGGGATGTCACAGTTGGTATCAGAGCATTAGTTTAAGAGAACTAGGAATATGGATTTATTTCTAGACTTAAACTTAGAATGCTAAGCAAGGATTGTGAGGAGTGTGTCTAATAAAATTTAGGTAAAGCACCTGAATAGACACAAGCACTAGGTAATTTAGGGAAAATGTCTAACATGCTTTTATGTGCTAAATGATTCATGATATGCATTGTATGATCGGATCTATGGTCTGCTGCCGACCGGATCTAGAAACTTTATGTGTTCAAATTTCTAAACGTTTAATTATGGTATTAGAACTGGCATATAACTTTTCGGAGAAATAGGGAGAATTACACGTCGATCGTAAATAAAATCTTTCCTATCTTAATTCTCGTCATTGAACACCGAACGTCTGATTTGGTATATAGATCGAAATGGCAAGAACCCGTAGTGGAGCCGGGAATGCAAATGGGAACAGGAATCAACCACCAGTGATTGAACAAATACCTTTTGTAGCAGATGCTCCTGAGCCAATTACAATGGCCGGAGTACAAGCCATGATACGGGCTATGTTGGCTGAACAACGGGAAGAGATGAGGCAAATGTTGCATGAAAATAGGGACGAACCTACAATGCCAGTTGAACAGCCCGAATTCAACGATGGGCAGTCAGAAGGAGGGAACTATAGTGGGACCGTTGGTCAAGCCAACCCACCAATAGTTCGACAAAACAACCAATATGACGGAGTCGAGAGGAATGGATGCAAGTACAAGGATTTTCTTACTTGCAAGCCATCGACTTTCACTGGAAAGGAAGATCCGATCGGAGTCATGGATTGGATCTCGGAGATGGAGTTAGCTTTCATGACTTGTGGTTGCAGAGGCAAGTTACAGACCACCTTTGCAGTACGTCAATTCTGAGGAGGTGCTGTGCGCTGGTGGAATACCCAAGGGAAGACTCTGAGCCCCAATGAGCCCCTGCAACTGACATGGGCAGAGTTTTTGGTGCAGTTCAAACGCAAGTACTGCTCATCCTAAAACCTGCTCGAGCTAGAGAACCAGTTCCTGACCTTGAAGAAAGGAAGCATGTCAATTGATGAATACACCAACAACTTCACAGAGAAGATGGAGTTCGCCTTGCGTCTTGTTCCGGATGAGCTGATGAAAATCGACAAGTACGCAAAGGGAATTCCATGGGAGTACGCGGTGCCAGTGCGTCAGGCACCTACTCTGAAGGCAACTATCTGGGCTGCCAAGTCTGTGAAGGATATGATTAAGGGAATAGCTGCCAACAAGATTGAGGTTGGCGAAAAGAGGAAGTTTGAGGGGTCTACGAGGCCCAATAAGAAGATCAATTCTGGTTCAAAGGAGTTTAGCGGAGGAGGAAACAAAGTGAAATGGTGCGAGAAGTGCAAGAAGAAGCACTTTGGGAAATGTAGCGAGGAAGTGACTTGCTACAAGTGTGGGAAGACCGGGCATTACGCCAACGAGTGCACCGCCAGCAAAAGGGTGTGTTATGAATGCCGTGAAGAAGGGCACGTTGCTAAGGATTGCCCGAAGAAGAAAGAGGCGGCAAGACCAAACATTCCACCGAAACCGAAGGCAAGAGCGTTCCATATGATCCTTGACGAAGAAGATGGAAATGAAAGGGATCAGGAATGAGGATCTATGAAGTAGTCGTGTAAATAGTACCACATGGTGTAGCCTATTAGAGGCATAGTATAGGTTGAACTTGAACACCTATGTAATCATTTCAAGGAATAATATAAAACCTTCGTTTTGTTATCTAATGTGTCAAGTTGTTATGTGATTTTCTTGTATGGTGACTTGGGTGAACTGCGAGACAATACTTGGGACGAGTATGAGTAGGTGTGAAAGGTAGTAGAGGCCTATACTACCGGAAGCACATGACTCATGCTTGGATCAGGGAAAGTCACAAGGTTACCAAGAAGCTAGTAATTGATACCGTTTTATTCAAATATGTCGTTACCATCGTTTCGGTAATGACTAAGAGGATGATTGTTATTCCAACCCTAGTGGTCATATCGAATTGAGTCCGACTACGATAAGTATGTTACGTGGTTCAGAGAACCAAGTTTGATGTAGCATCTGACTTAAGTCAGAAGATTGAAATAAAAGATAATCAAAGCGATCGGTAGAGGTATCGCGATAGTTGCTTGTAGCTAGAAATGCTACCTTTTAAGATGTGATTAGAACATGAAGAAATGTATAGTCTGTTCTGGAAGACTCTAAGAGACCTGAGTCTAAGCATGGGAACATACGATGATAAGTCATTAGAATATGACACATCGGTCCATTTTAGTAATAAAATAACTTATCTTAAATTTGTTAAGAAGAAGAAGCAGTCTCCAGTAAGGATCGAGATTGTGACTTGAAGGTCATAATTTGGAGTCTAACGTGAGATAGGGAGCAAGTGCAAGATCGAGCACCGCCTGCAATCAGGAATTCTTAGAGTTAGATATTCGTTTGAAGAAACATCAAAGTTATGGTTATTACTTAGGATGAAGAGATAACATATGGAGTCATCATGTGAGCCCTGTTTCGTTGATGATTCCGGGACGTAATCATCCTAAGGGGGAGATAATTGTAACTCCCGTAGATCTGTGTTAGTCAATTTAGAGATAATACGGGGTCGAAAACGACTTTTCGACAAAAGATTATTTAGAATAAATAATCTTAACCAAGTTGTAGAATACGTCTCAAGGGTTCCGTACATATAAAGAACGCCGAAATCCAAATTATAACAAAGAAGTTATGGTCCGTCGAAGTTTTACGGCAAAACCGGCACGACACCGGGAGACGTAAATAGTGAATTTACGATGGAGGACTTTTTAGCCTTAGAAATCTAAACAAAAGTTGTAGTATATGTTAAACTGAGAACATACAAAAAAAGAACGCCCAAATCTGACTTCGTATGAGGAAGTTATGAATTTTCTAAGATCTGGCTTAGCAGTGCACAGCCCGAAACTCGAATTTTAGATCGAGCGGTTTTTGGCCTACGCGACCTAAATGAGAATTGAAGATCTCATTAATAGGAACTCAACGGTAAAAAGACAGACGAAAACAGAGTCCGTATGTAGAAGTTATGAATTTACGCGGACATTTAACAATATAATCTCCTCGTACTGTTAAATTAAGATCGGTCGAGAATTAACCGACGGAGTCAAAATGAAAGTTGTAGATCTTATTTTTACCTACGCGTGGATATAAAGAACGTCAAAAACGGAGTTCGTATGTGAAAGTTACGGATTTTAGAAATCAGAAGTGTGCTGTGCGAAAATGGGTGATGTGACACAATCTTGGCCATTGTTTTCTCCCCAAGTCTTGCCACTAGATGGTGACATGTGGCACCAAGTTCAGTCATTTTCACCCTATAAATAGAACCTCTCCCACCCTCATTTTTCTTCACACATTTCTTATTCTTTCTTCTCTTTACTCTCTCTCTAGAACCTCTCTCTAGCCCCGAAACCCCCCGAAAAGCCTAGGGAACCTCCCTAGCACGAGGCGGAAGCCCCGGAGTGCTCGACGGCTCCGAGAAGAAGAGCTTTTCGGCTTGGGAACGCTGCTTCAAGCAAAGCCCGGTTTTCTATAAAACCCATTGTAAGTGAGCTACGTCTACGCTATTTTTAATATAGCTTTTATTTAATTATAGTAACGTTATTAGGAACTTATAAGAAGTACTTGGGCTATTATTATGGGTTATATAAGTATTGTTTAACGCTTATATAATAGTAATAATAGATAGACTATTAATTAGTCTCGGCGAATAATAGACTAAACTCTAGTGGTAATAATACTAGGTTTCGTCGAAGGAAATTATTTTTAAGAAGCGAATCGTTGTCTGAGTTCGGAATCACCACCTTTTCAAGTGAGTGCATGGTCCCTTTCAGCTTACACATAGATATGAAATATTTTATATAAATTACGTGTTGTGTGTGCATATTATCTGTATACTTGCTATCTATGCTGGATGAACGATTTTATACATGTTTTAAATGATTTAAACTGTATATGTATTTTATATCTACAAATTGTGTTGGGTAAAACATGGGTAGATGAATAGTTGTTGTGTGACAAAATAAAATAATGAGAGGCCTCGATATAGATGTTATTGATGATCCAGTCATCTAGCGGAGTATAGATGACGACCACGGACTATTCTAGACAGTCCAGTGGAACGCTAGCAGGTTTGCAACCTGTAGGTGTTTATTTGAATTGTGTGCTCACCAGCAGTACTCCATCCCCCACATGGTTGCCTTATTTGACATGAATTGCTGAGGAACCCCCGAAGCATGTGTTGTCTCCCCGATGAAAGTCCTTAGACTAGGTCCCTTGTGTTAGATGTTTTAGGGACGTAAAGTGAGGATAACGGGAACGAGTAATCGGGTTTGTTTGGTTTGATAAAGTTAATAAACTTATTTATTGTGGGTTGAAAACCCTATGTACTCACCAGGTTTCCCAACCTGACCCACTCAGTTTATTTATATCACGGGTGTTGATATGAAGTCACATTACACTGAGAGATTAAGGAGATATAAATCACTAGTGATAATGAATGTAAATTCTGTTTATGCTTATGTTTCTGTATTGACGATGACATCCCAAATGTTTAAAATGAATAAAAATACTTTTCTTCGGAAATGCTTTGATAACGTATTTATCATGTTTTACTGGGAACAAATTACGCAACATTTTTATTAAAAGAGGTACTATGTTGTTATCTATTCCTAAGCAATCTATCATAACTCTTACGCACCAGCTCAAAATTCTGATCATCGAACCATGCAATTGAAATCCATCTCTTCATGAGCAGAATTAACTTACTCTTCCTTAAAGCTTCCTTTCATTCCTTCGATTCTACAAAACATCAAAATGTAATTACATTACATCATGTATTAAGAATCTCCAATTAGGAACTTAATAGAGTTAGATAGTGGATTTTACCTGAAGTAGAGTCAAACTTTTTGACTTTACCATCTTTGCGATATTTTAGGTAAATATGGCAGCTTCGCAACCACTGCCCCTTCTCTTGGAAATAGAAACATATGGACTCTTTGGGAATGGTACATAGGACTATCTCAAACTTAGCCTTTCTCTTTACCATTTGGTCAAATGACTTGACCATGGCCGATCTCTTTCCATTGGGAAGAGAAGCTTTTCTGGACTTCCAATGTTACCATTGTCAATGTCCATGGAAGTTTGGGAAGTATATCTTCCAACCAAATTTGCATTACCAGTGTGCCAAATCATTGTTGATTCGGTAGCAACAAGCAAATAGGTAAGATCGATAAGGGTCATGTCACGATCTTTCATATAGTAGTCTTTAAAGAACCCGCTATATGACTTAGGAAGTGATTGAAGAACCAAGTCAACAGCCAACTTCCTTGAAACAACGACACCCAACATTCACAATCTGTCAATGTGTGACTTCATCTCCAAGAGATGTGCACACACAAACCTTCCATCTTGGTGTTTGCTAGCCAATAGGTCTTGAGTGACCTTGAACTTTTCAAGTCTTTGAACTTGTGGGTCAGGGAGAATTATTGGAGGAGGTGGAGGAAGTGAAGTTCCACTACAACACGAAGAAGGGATTAATCTTTCACCTCGATCGTCTTGTGGAATATCATCTTTATAAAGAAAACCTTTTCCAAAAGGATATGGAAGACCATAGTTGTCAGAACTAGACATCTATAAAGGAGAAATTCAAGTTAGTTGATTTAAGTCCTTAATATAACACCCAAATGAAATATTAATGCTAGGACCCAACACAATATTTTACAATTCGGAAGAGGGATGTCGTAATCCAATTGCAAAATATTTGAAGGTAGGTAAATGACGATTTACCAATTTCCACCATGAAAAACGAAAATGAATTTTAGGTTTTAAATGAATTGAAATTCCTAGATCTTTTGAGATTCATTGAACTTTTCAATGGCATGTTTAAATATCGATTGTTCCATTTAAGTTTGTGACTGGGATACCGAGGATCACAAACAAGGTGTGAATAACCATGCAAATTAGCTTGGTACTCTCGATGTTATTTATCACCTAATCAATGTGCCGGTTAACCACACACGCTCCATTGATCTATGACAAACATCGAGCTACCCTTTGCCACCCTTGTTAGTCCAAGTTAGTGTGCCGGTTAACCACACACGCTCCACTAACGACTTGGCAAGGTGCAAAGTGCAATTTCGTGGGTTAGCACCAAATTCACATTTTTCCTAAGTAACTAAGATTGGGAATTTGCAAGACATTTAGTTACTTAAAGTATTCATTATACTTTTAATGAGAATGTCCTATCCTACCCGTTTGGCTAACGACCCTCCACCGGTCAAGGAATCGGTGGGTGAGAGTGGACACCCATTAAACCACCATTTTATAGGCAGTAACCTTATACCCCCTTATAGACCGGCTTCGTGAATGAGGCCTACTAACGGTAAGACTGACTCTTTAACTTATACATATATAATTATTAAACTTTTAATTGTATATAGTATAGGGGTTGAATTTTAAACTTTTAAAATTCTAGGGTTTGGAATTAAAGTATTCATCAGTGTGACTTTACAAATTCCAAAATAGGCCAAAAAACCTGATCCACCAACTAGGGTTATGAACTAAAACATTATATGGTAATGATCCTAATCCAAAATAGGCCAAAAACCTGAAAAATTGTTGTCTGATCAACCAACTCGTTGAGCCCAACTACTGTTGGGTTTTAGTATACTACAACATCCTATGGTGCACATACAACCCTAAATGCTTTAAATCTATGTTTTCTCTAATAATACATGCAATATTGTTTCCAAGGCATTAAGCATACAACTAGCATACAATTGACATAAACAACATAAAAGTAAGTTATAGAATTACCTCTTTGTTGTGGCTTGTAGTTTTGGCCTTTAAGAACCTAGCACCTCAAATGTGATGCCTCAAATGGTTCACAAACACCATGAACAAAGGAGGACTTGAGAGAGAGAGAGAGAGAGAGAGAGAGAGAGAGAGAATATCCTGGCATAAAATCGGCTCAAATGAACTCTTAGAACATATGTGGTCACCGATTTTAGCTATAGGGTGACATATATATTGTAGGATTCTAAGAGTCATGGTAAAACCCTAATCCATACCCTTGGGCTTATTATCCATGATCCATATGGAACTAACTCTTTATGGATTCTTTCATAAACTTAGTCCATCATGTATCATAAGCCCAAACAATATATATATATATATATATATATATATATATATATATATATATATATATATATATATATATAACTAATTTATACAATTAGTCCCCGTTAATTTAATTAGTCTCTTTTGATCACTAAATTAATTTCAAATTAATTTTTGATCAATACTAATTAAATAAAATGATTTCATATTAATATATTAGAACTTATAATATATTAATAAATCATAAATAACCTCTTCTCAAAAGTCCATCCTATCAAATTGCTCTGGTGAAGGCAACCCAAATGGACCGTGCTACTCTCGGGTCAAGTACATACCAATTATAGTTATGGGCTTAAACACCTAATCCAACACCTACTCCGGAGCCACATCAAAACAAGGAAAGGGCAAGAAAGCCTATATCAAGAGTCCTCAGGCTATCCTACGTGACTACATACAACCCTTAGGGCATCCTTCTAGATGATAACCAACCTACTGGTACGTTAACCAACATACCACTCCTCCTATATCCTAACACACAAGGATATATATACATATCAAGCAAATCACTACAGCACAACAACACCCTATACACAAGGATACATAACCAAGTCACCAAAGAATGCGTAGCCATATGTAACTAGATGTGAGATAGACACCCATACAGATGATCCCACTCTAGAACCATAGCCAAACAAGGAGCAGGAAGGAAAGCCTAAATCAAGAGTCCTCAGGCTATCCTACATGACTACATACAACCCCTAGAGCGTTCCACTAAACGATAACCAAAACTAGTGGGCCGACATTGCTGCCTTCGACCCACGGGTACAGTGAGGAAAACCCACCCGAATCGAAGAATCCAGAAACACTGCGACGCGATCCCCTTTCTACACTGCTTTCTCCCACTAACCTTCTAAAACCAAAACATGGTAGAATCTTAATCAACAATCTAAATCCTTCAAGTTTGACTCAAAGTCAAACTAGTTAAAAAGTCAACGGTCAACAAAACTCAATGGTCAACAGGTCAACTGCCCCTTACGACATGACAATCTATTGGTTATGTCGTGACCCACTAAAAGACAAAATAGTTGCGGTCCCTCAATCCTCACAACGTGACATGCATAATCTAACGTCATGAGAATTGTCTGAAGGGCAACTTGATGAGTTAAGCCCTAAATCCATCACGCCATGTATCCATCTCCTCTAGAAGGCTTCATTACACCACAAAAGCCATTAAAATTGATACTTTAATGTCTTGCATGTCCAATGTAAGACTTGAGCTCAATTTAGGTCCTTTATATAGAAAAGGAGGTCAAAACCTCAAGCATGAGCTCAAACATCACCCAAACTTCAAATCTACTACATATAATCACCAAGGGACTCTAAGGACCAATAAAGTTGCCAACTTTATGGAGTCCTAACACTATAACATATCTAATCATGAACCATAATGCATAAAACTCTAGATCTAGCAAGAAGGAACCATAAAGCATGAAGCTTGAACACTTACAAAGGTCCAAAGAAGTTGCTAGAGGATGGTATTGAGGCTTACAAGCTACTCCAATGCTCCAAAGATGTTTTCCTTCACCTTCAAGTCTCCAACACTCCTCCAAATGCTCAAGAACTCAAGGATAGGGCTAGGGTTTTGTTTTAAATGAAAAGAGGCTGAAGAAGATACCCTAGGTTATGAGAAAAGTTGCTTAAATATGGAGAAAACCCTAAAATTTGTGGGCTTGGGCTGCAACCAACCTCACGAAGTGAGCCTCATAACGTCACGTCGTGACTCTCATTTACACCTGTCAAGTTCCTTATGGTCACGTCGTGACACCCATTTTCCCAAAAGGCATATCTTTGACTCCTTGATGCCCTAAACTAATCCGTTCCGGAAACTGGGTGTTAAAAAATCCTTAAACCAAGGGTTACGTTGACTGACACGAACCAATTTGAACAGCTTAAGTCATTGAGCAGAAAAATTAAAAATAAAAGGTTGTTCCACCAACGTCAGGTTCGTAAGCCACATCCCATTCATAAAGATACTACGAGTCATCAGATGGCTTTGTCTTTTTTAAACAACCCATGATTTTTTTTTGAATTTTTATCACCCTCCACTCCCCGTTTTATTCTTGGCTTCTACAGAACATCCAACAATTCAGCTGCCTCAATATCGTCAATCTTCTTAAGAACATCATAACTATAATTGGTAATATCGAACGATACCATCCCATAATCCATATCACTATCAATTACCCCAACCTTTGCAACAAATCTTTCTTCTGATAGTCTTCCTTACAACCATAATATATTGCCACTGTTTTTTCTACATTTTCTAAACTTTGGTTTGTTTTAGAATAAACAAACTTACTTTCACCCTCCATATTAGAACGAAGTCATAACATCATAAACCACAACATCAAACTCCACCTCACCCAACCATGATTTAAACAACTTAAATTAATTAGGTTCATAATCAAACTCATCATTCTTAAGTACGATAAGGAAATGATTATACCACTTACTATCAAGAACAATTGAAGATATATTATGAAGTTCATCAAGCATATCTTTAGAAATTAAGAACAGGACCAACTTGCTCCTTTTAGAACCAATATTATTCACCCAAGTAAAAAAATATCCTAATGTAACACCCCATTTAAAGCATTTCTGGCAGTAAACATGGATGTATTTATCCTTTAAAAATAGATGGTTGCATAATAAAGACCGTTTATGTCAGTAAAATAACACCATGAAAATTCGTATTGTTTTGTAAGAATTTGTTGACTTGGTACTAATAAGTTGTTAAGTGATAGCCGATGTTTGAGACTATGAAAGTTGGACTTAATGGAATCAAAATGATTAATTCTTGATATTGTAATGTACCCATGGAAACATATAATGTCTGAGTGAAATAATCAACTAAAATGGGGTCCATATGAGAAAGATATGGTCATTGGAAGTTTAAGAGTTAAACTAGATTTTAGTTGGGAAAGTACATTGCCTGAAATGGAGAAGATGGGGGCAAAATAGGACTATGTAACGCAAAAAATGGTTTGCGTAATGTTGTTAAAAACCTGTAAGCTTGATTTAAGCGGAAATTGACTACTTGCTTCCCACAAACACATTAAATAGTGAAATTATTAATAAATTTGAACAGGTAGAGTGTTCAATACTTATTTTCTACCTTTAAATTTCCAAGTAGAAATGTGAAACTATTGTTGTGATGAAGTTGGAAGGTGCAGGGTTAAAACTTAAGCGGGTAACTTCTTAGAAATGTGACAATAAGTTTGTATGCTTATTAATTGGTGCAAATTAAAGTTTTGATGGGGAAAGTTGAAAGAGATAGAAAGTTCAAGCTCAAATCATGTAAAAGTTGAATTAATGGTGAGGTTGGTTAAGGAACCTCATGAAGCTAAATATACGTTTAGAAGCTTGTATTGTTGAGTTTTGATACCGAACCATAATATGTTGTTTTGACAGCTTTAAAGACAAAAATTGATAAGGAACTACATGAATTGGGAACTCCTCCTCAAGTAAAGATCTAACCTGAATAAACATGTTTCCTCTTTGATAAATTGATATTTGGATATGTAGTTATAGTAGAATTTTGTGAAAGATACTAATATTAATCATTATTGAATGATATAATAAGTTTTTGTTGTTGAAACTATTGATTGGTTATTGTTGACTAACGGAGTATGTATAGCTAAAGTTATAGATAATTATCATTATATGATATTTTGAGCTTGTATAATTGAACTTAGATGTGATTATTGTTAAATAGTATGGTAAGGTTATATAGTTGAAACCATAGTTGGTTATTGCTTAATGGTAGTATGAGTTTTTGTATAACAAAAAACCATAAGTAATTATTATTGTGTGGCATAGTAAGCTTGTATAGCCCAAGGCCATATATGGTCATTTTCAAATGACGTATTGTTAATTTATATTGTAGCATTTATGGTCGTAATAACATATGTAATCAATGTTTATTAAAATAGTAGTGTTTCTTGTCGTAATACCATAGTTGATTAATGTTAATTAAATAGTAGTCTTTGTGGTCCTAATACCATAGTCGATTGGTGTTAACTGAATGGTAGCCTTTATGGACGTAATACCATAGTTAGATACAAGGCGGAACATGCACGTTCGGACTAGGGGGGCCGAATCTAAAACTTCAAACTAAAATCATATAAACAAATTTAATATTATTCAAAGTTACGACATATCAAAATTTTAGAAAAAAATAATATTAAATATTGTTACATCTATCGTCAAAATGAGAATTATCTTTTAATTTTTTTAATATTGTAAAATTATTCTTTAACTTTACTTGAAGTTTTTTCAAAATTTATAATTATAGTCTACCAACATTTAACAAATTACAAAATTAACTCATAATTATAAAATATTTAACAATTAATATGTATATTTTCAGCTAAACAAAACTAAATTCCAAATTAATTTCCTATGATTACCGTAAGAGTCTTTAAATTTTTTAAAAAAAATCATAAACTAACAAATAGTAAATGATAATACATGTGTAGTACTTGTTGCAGCCTTTAAAATTACTTTTACAGCTTTTAGACATTCAATTGCCTCTTATCCTTCTCAAATTCACGTTATAATCTAATTTAAGAAAGATAAAGAAAAATAGAAAGTCTAAGAAAAAGAAAATAGCTTACAAATCCTACAGAGATCGGAGCGGAGAGACCAAACGCACGGAGGTCATCACATTGCATGTGAAGAGGAGACACGAGAGACTCGTATTAGCAGTTCATCGAACGGCACAACGAAGAGACGAGAGACATAGCACACATAGTGCAAGAAAGGCGAAGAAGAAATAGTGAGTGATTGAGCACTCACTATTGGGCGGCGTATTTTCTAGTGAGAAGACCGACCTATTCGAGGACTCCGGGATTGTTTTCCGGTGAGCAATTTTTGTGGCAGCAGTGTTCTTTAGTTTTTACGTTTCATATTTTCTGAAACATTGTGTTAATAAAACATAAATTATAATAGTTTTCGGGGTTTATTTATAGAGTATGATATTATCTTTTTAAAATTAGGATTTGGTTGTGATTTTTTCAGTGATTTTCGGATAATCTATTAATTATATAGAATCTTTTTATCACCAAATAAGCTTGATTTTTTGTGTTGTTATTTTGGAGTAGACGATTCAATGGCATATATCAAAAACTGGAGGGGCCATAAAATTAGTGAAAAAGATGAACCTATCGTTTTATATAATACAAGTATTAATAAGTAAAAAAATCAGGAGGGCCATGGCCCCCTGGCCCTAGTGAGGATCCGCCACTGGTTGGATATCGTTGATTATTTTGGGGTAAACCTTTATGGCAATAACTATTGATGATAGTTATTGATTAATTTTGATAAAAATGTAATTAATATATATATATATATATATATATATATATATATATATATATATATATATATATTAAAGATATGAATCTTAGGAATAGTGAAGTTACGATTTTTTTGGCAGAATTGGTCCTAGTAGTATTGTTGGGCTTCAAAGTTAGGAATAGTAAATTTGGATTTTTTTTGTCAACTTTGCTCCTCATTCTTTAGCCATTTTGACACTTTTTGTCATTGCAATCAATATTTTTACACTTTTTAGGAACCTTTTAATATTTAAAGTTTGGCCACAAAACTTTAACGGTTTGATAACTTTGATCCCTTTTCTAAAAACTTGTTAATTCCTACCCCTTTAATTCTTTAGCCATTTTGACACTTCTGGTTCTTGCAGTCAAAACTTTTATATTTTTTCATAAAAACATGAAAAAAACGGTCTGGGGCAAAGCCCGGACTTTTCATCCTTGCACTTTCTACGTCTGTCATATTTATCGATTCGGAAACAACATCGAAAGTTTCTGGCCCCCGCGTAGCGGGGGTAACCTTTCTAGTGAGATATTATGGATATATCATGGTACAATCATGGTTGGTAATTGCTAAAAATAGTAGCAGATAATTGTTGGAAACCATGTAAGTGGTATTAGTCAAGAGGATTGAGATGATAGGAACTTTTGAAAGGCTTTATTTACTTTATACATGCCAATGGAGATTTAATCTTTATGGTTAATTATTTTTGATGTTATGTATGTATGTTGAGTATGTTACTCATTAAAATTGCATACCATAACCATTATATGTTATTATTCCTTTCAGGATCAGGATCAGGTAAACCCAGTAAAAGTATAAAGCTAGTAGTTGTGAAATACAAGTAACGTTAGATGGATGGTAACATCCGATTCAGATCTTTGTTTGATTTTGTGGTATATGATCCAATTGATAATTACTTGTATACTACTAGTTAATATAAATATACACCAAGTTGTTTTGTAAATCAAAAATGAAATTTACATCAATTTGTCAAGTGTTACACCTAACCATCGAAATATCAACCACAATGACATCCGAAATAAAATTATTCAAAACATTAGCAGTTAATATAAATATACACCAAGTTGTTTTGTAAATCAAAAATGAAATTTACATCAATTTGTCAAGTGTTACACCTAACCATCGAAATATCAACCACAATAACATCCGAAATAAAATTATTCAAAACATTAGCAGCAGGAAAATAAAATTGTATACCAATTTTTTCGGAAGTAGTTTTGTTAACACTAAAATCCCCAAACACCATTTATATTCTCGATGAATGATTCATAAAAGATAACAAATAATTTGACAACTGTTGCTTCCCCGTTAAGTCTTGAGGAACATAAAAATGAACCATAAAACATTCCACATTTCCTGAAACCCAAGTGCCTTAAACAATTAAAACATTGTCCATATAAAGAAATAGAAGATTTCACAAACACTCTGGACCCCAAATAGAGAAAAGACAATTGTATCTACCTATGACACTACTAAAAGACAAATCAAAGTGGAAATTTCCCTACATACTTTTGACTAAGAAAAAATCTATATTATGCATTAACGTCTCTTGCAAACCCAAAACAAAATACGATGTTGCATACAAAAAGAATTTACTCATTTCTTTTTTTTAAGAATGGATATCACATATATTTCGTGACAAATAATTCATTTATGAACTTGATCAACACCAAAACCATTCCACAACTTCCAAAGGTCCAACTTAGAGTGCTCTATATCGTAGCCCAATATACCCCCAGTATCTATATAATGATTAATTGTCTCCACTAACGAAACACCATTATAGGATCCTTTATTTTTAATCAACACTGAATTACCATGCTAACTAAACAAATGATTGAAATTTATTTTCCTATACTTTCTGCTTCATGGGAACGCATATTTAGATCCCATCCCTCCATGAAAGTGGACACCTCTAAAATCCATTAGTCTAGAGTCAGACTCCTTCGGTTCTGAGTTGTGCCTCATCGAAACATCAACCCTTATCGGAGCAGCTTGCTTTGAACCTACGAACACCTCTGAATAGTAGTTGAAGAGGAAACCATACCTATTTAAGTTGGACAACCCAACTTTGGTTGTTTGTTACGAGAAACATTATCACCATTAAGGCCTTGCGACACTGACGAACCATAAGTAGTTAAAGAGACAGCCAGCTCCATTTGAGTTGGACATCACGATGAAGTGTCAAAAACTCATAATTAATACTCACTTTGAAATGATCATTTAGAAAAAATTTCTCCACAAAACCTTGCCTCCGTTCCCCACATACAATGTAATCTTGTTCGCTCAAAACGTCTTCCAATTTCCTATCTATATGCACATATTCAAAAGAATTAGGGACCACCTTATCCCTTTCATTTACATCTAGCCAGTCATCAAACTCTCCGAAAAAGAGTCAGACTCACTACTATAATCCTCACATAAGATATCTGACTCCTAACAAGAGAATTCCTTCACCGCGACATCATGATCCCCCCGCCCCCCCCCCCCCCCCCCCCCCTTAAATTTAAACCAAAATGTTACCATCAATGCATGCAAGATTTTTGTTTTTAATAAAAGCCTTACCCCCAAACAAGAAACTACTATCATTCTCCTCTATGAACATCACTACGCGAAAATATGATGCTACCCTGAATGTACTAAGTTTCCTTGTAGCCAACGACAACTAGTTAATATCAACCCATATCATCATTTTACTAACACAAAACATGGAAAAAGGATACCTCATATCCATAAAAACCAGGTCGGATTACCTGATTCTTAGTAAAATTAACATTATTTCAGAAGAAAAAAAAAGTCAATCTACATCTAGGTTCCTCCTACATATTGGATCTTAACATTCGAGAAGCCTTTCCTTACTACCAATAGGTAAGATTAGGAATAAACTATGTAACATTCCGTTTAAAATTAGTAAATAAATAAAATAAAATAAATTAGAAAATAAATAAATAATAAACCCTAAAACTCCGATATGTAGTTTTATATTTTATTTTAGCCCTAAGTCGTATTAAATTAGCGAGGTGTACACCTTGGGGGTGTTAAAAGTTATATTTTTGGATATTGAAGGTTAAACTAAAACATATGGACTTGGATTGAAAGGATTTTTGGAAGCAAGGGGCTATAGGGTAAATTAGGGATTTAATTTAAAAACGTTTTGGAATGGAGGGACTGGAAGCCTCAAAATGGAATGAAGTTTAAGTTGGAGACGGGGCTTAAACTCGTCACTACCCCCTCCTTCCCATCATCGCATACACACCTGAAACCCTAACCCTATGTAACATCCCAAAAATCAAAGTTAAAAATTTCATTTTTATTATATTCAAAACACCATTGTAACTTTGTCCAAACATTGAGAAGCATTTAAATAAAAAACTATTATCAGAGTTCATTCCCAAAGATCAAATATTGCGGAAAACATGGGTGTATGCGCTGTGATCGTCTCGAGCCCCATTCATTTGAAAACAGTAGTACTTGAAACATAAACTGAAAACCGTAAGCACAAAGCTTAATGAGTTCACTAAATACCACATACCATACATGTCAAATGATCCATACATGTCATACATACCCGCGAACCATACATAACATTCATATATCATAATCAATAAAAGTGGTATGTGCCATCCATAGTCTTCTCATTATGCCACGAGCCGCCTCGTGGACTTTCTTGCCAAGTCGGGGGCCACAACCCTGGGTCTTACAGACAAGTGCTAGGAGCCACCTCCGGGTCTTCCATGCAAGCATCACAAAGACAACTAGCATACAATCTACACTACTTAACTAATTAACTGCCAGAGTTCAGACTCTGGTCTTGCATACAGTGTGCCAGGAGCCGCCTCCTGGTCTTTCATACATAATGCCAAGGGCTAACCCCCGGGTCTTCCCACAATACTTAAACCAAATGGGCCGACATTGGTGCCTTCGACCCATACAACCAGTGAGGAGACTCACCTCGAATGTTGAAGCTGACTGAAAGAAATCCCTAGCTGCCGCCCCGACGACACCTCCGATCTAACAGATCAAAATAACACCCAATTAGCAATTGGGTTCCATCCTTAGGCCCACCATCAATACTTGAGGTAAAATGACCATTTTACCCTTGACCCCAACATGAACCAAAACTGAGGCCCACTTCCAAAAGATCCCCAAAGGCCCACTAATGGCCCAATTTTCCAAATTGGGCCCAATCTCGTATGGGCCTTATCCAAAGCCCATATTTCCTTGAATATAATTCAGATTACCATAAACACCCCTTGGGACAAACTAGGTCAAAGACATAAGTCTAAAGTCAAAGTCAACGGCCTAAGTTGACCCAACTCACCGAGTTTATCCTTCAACTCGCCGAGTTCCTCTGACAACCGCAAAGTCGGGAAGAAACCGGTCCAACTCGCCGAATTGACCCACACCAACTCAGAAACCGGGAAAACCAAAACAACTCACTGAGTTGGCCATCCAACTCGTCGAGTTCACCTGAGACCAAACAACTTAATCCATTAATGAAACATCCTAAAAATACGATCCAAAAATTATATTTTAAAATCATTTAAGTAAACCATACCTAATTAATCATCATAATAAAAATCATAATTCATGTAACTCAAATCATCGTAAAAAAATACTATATGAAAATCATATGTCAAATATCAGAGTAAAAACATCCCAGGCTAAATCAATGGTGTGTGCACTGCAGTCATCCCGAGCTCTTCCCCTTGCTACTGGAAGTACCTGAAACCAAAACTAAAAACTGTAAGCACGAAGCTTAGTGATTCTCCCCAAACTACCACATACCATACACATAATCACATACTGCAAACATTGGTCCTAGCCTGCTACATCGGGCCCCGTCCGGCATCAGACGAATCTGACATTAGGCCCCGCCTGGCATCAAGCCCCGCTCGGTATACAGATCTGTTTCTACCAGGCCCCGTCTATCTCTAGGCCCCTCCCGCTATACACATACAAACATATATTCATAATCATGCTAGTACATAACAGACAAACTCAACACTATAACTGCTAGTCTCAAGGCCCCGCCCCTACTCTGCTAATAGTGAGATATGGAACCCCGCCCACACTCAGCTAATGATGAGATACGGGCCCCTGCCCACACTCACCTCCCTATCAGGCACATACAAGTATCACAAAGACAACAAGTATAACTAAACATGCATTCCTTCCTCGGGTACCACCCGGCATCGAACCGCAGTTCGGAAACATATAAACCTTCCTCGGGCAACGCCCGACATCAGACCGTAATCCGGAAGCATATAAACTACATCGGGCTAACCTCGTCATCGGATCTAAATCCGGTATACACTAACATACATAAATGGGCCAACATTGGTGCCTTAGACCGGTTCCTACATGAGAAAACTCACCTCACAGGCTGACTGCAGAATCCCGCGAATAGACCTATTGCTGCTAGCTGGAAGATCCCCGAGCTGCTAATCTCTCGACTCCCCAAGCTACTGATCGTTATACAAATTAGATAAGTTCGGGATTCTCATAACCTAACCATAAGTCCTCACTGAGGGTAAAAGACCATTCTACCCCTCTCATACTCTTGTCCCAAATTGAACTCTACCCTAACCTTGGCCCAAAAGATAAACACTTCCATAAGGCCAAATATATGGCCCAATTCCTTCATATGGGCCTCAACCTAAGACCCAAAACCATAATATGGAAGGCCCAATACTAGGTAGGCTTCCCAAGCCCACTAATGGCCCAATTTTCTAAATTGGGCCCCAACCCCTCTAATGGGCCTTACCCTAAAGCACAAACATATTCTAAGCCCAAAAATATGTCTTCTGATGGCCTACCAAGGCCCAAGGAAACAAAGTCCAATGTATGGCCCAATCCGAGGCCCAAAACATGTAAGCCCACTTTTATTGAGTACGCGGGGCGTACTCCTTTGTACGCTAAGCGTACGGCTGTATGGCTTGTACGTTGCGCGTACATGCATGTACGCCCAACGTACTTCTCTGTTAAGTCACTTTTCCCATTAAGCACTTAATACTCTATCTCAAAGGCTATAATCACAGATGCAAGTCCTCTTCAACGTCTTAATCCATAAAGTCACTAACTTGGTGACTTTACATGACCAAACTAAGCCCAAACTCCAAAAATGGTATTCTATTTCCATGAAAGTGATCTTAACTCATGCATGAACCCATTAAGACATCCAAGATGGCAACTTTCTGCCTTAGGGACTCATTTGGCACTGAGAGTGGCAACTCTAAGCCTAGGAATCAGATTTGAACCATAAAGCTCCATTCTTGGGACCAAAAAGGTCCAAAACATCACTACACTAGATCTAAGCATACTTGAGGAAAGTTCAAGGCTTTATACCTCAAGATGATCTGAAATGGAACAACAATCTCGGATTTACAGTTTCTCCTTTGAACCACCACCTTGCTTTGCTCCTCACTTTCTTGGAAAATGGATTCACAACACCAAAATGATCTCTAATGGCCTCCTAAGCTCCAAGAACACTCAAAGAAGGAGTAGGGTTTCATGTTGGTTGTCTAAGGGTGAAATGGAGGCTGACCATTGAGGCATATTATTACTTTTATAGTGGCACACCCTAAAATTTAGGGTTTAAGTCTGAATGAAGTACGCCTCGCGTACCTCTATGTACGCCCGATGTACTCACAAACCACTCGCGTCCATTTTACTCCTCTACGCTGGGCGTACCCCAGCTTACGTTGGGCGTACTTTCGCACCTATCACCTTGCATGCTTGGTACCTCCTTGCCATCTTTCTCCATTAGGGACCAATAATGCCAATAACTTCAAAGTGTTATAACTTCTTCATTCTAAGTCCGTTTCCGACGAACTTTATATCCACGAAAAGGTGGCGGGAAGCCCTACGCTCCTAGATACACCCCCAAGCCTAAAACCTTCCGAATAAGACCCCAGACCCATAAAAGATCGAATCGTCACATTACACCTGTACCCTTGTCCTCCGAAGCCACACCCGAGTACTTTCAAAATCGAGTGTTACAACTCTCCCCCACTTAAATTGGATTTCGTCCTCAAAATCGCTCCTTACTAACACCCGTATCCAAACCAACGATTTGAGGAACGCAACTGATGGTTCTACATGCAATCCATTCTTCTCAAGACAACCGAAAACCAATCGAACTTCCATCCCGAAGAAAGTGAACTTCAGCATCAGCAAATCACTTCTGCCTTTCCCGACTCCAAATCCATACTGGTATGTCTCCCTGACAGACTGCCTACACATAACTATCTCTAGGACAATCATATTTGACAGAAGGCTCAGATAATCCTTCGAGTAAAAGATTCATCCCTGCAACGGTTAGACTTAGACGAGAGTTGTGCAACATAGTCAAATCCATTACTCTGAGATTATTTAATCCAGTTGTAAGTGTCTTTGCTCTTTCGATCCGCAAGCTACCCTACGCACAAGAACCCTCATAATCGTTACTTCTGCCCAAACATCATGTTGTCTCTTATCTACCTTCCGAAGGAACCGAGACCTCCCAGCTCCAAACTTATCTGTCCACTATCTGGAATACCGGATTCCACCCAGTTACTGAACCAATGAACACCCTCTCAGTCGCTCCCAACGACTTCTGACGAAACTTAGGTTATCGAAACTGATCTACCCACATTGCCACTCTTGGTTGTATAAATCCTGGAATCCCCGATCCTATATCTCGACCCCTCAGTCTCTGCCAGGTCCCACCTGCCTTGCTATGATCGCACAGGCCTCGCCCACGGGTCTCACCCAAATCGTACTGCAGAGTGACCTTGCTCCCAGGTCTCACCTGTCTAAGGCTACGCGGGTACCACTTCACCTCGAATCCTATCTACCTATCCTTTCCTGATTATGATCACGCTAACTAGGAGATACGGGCCTCGCCCACACTTTGCTGACTAGGAGATACGGGCCCTCTCCCACACTCCACTAACTAGGAGATTCGGGCCCTCGCCCACACTCCGCTAACTAGGAGATACGGGCCCCCACTCACACTCCACTATGTGGCTGCTAAAGAATGATGTCGCTAACCCAAAGTCTTACAACAATTCCCACACTGTCTGGCTGCTAGTGAATGCTATGGTTATCCCGCAGTCTTACAACATTTCCACGTTGTCTGGCTGCTAGTGAATGTTACGGCTATCCCGTAGTCTTACAACACTTTCCATGTTGTCTGGCTGCTAGTGAATGCTACGGCTATCCTGCAGTCTTACAACACTTTCCACACTTCCTCCTGTGCCTGAACCCTTGGAGAACTCTCCCTTACTTTGGTTCAACTAACATCTTACAGCATCCCCGGATGGAAACATCCCCAATCCTTCGCATCATCCAGTGATCAATCTTACTGGCAACCAACGCTTACCACTATTAGTGTCTCCCAAAACTAATCGACACTAAAGCAGTAAAAGCCTTGAAGACTGTAGCCGGAACTGGTGGCCTGGATGGGTAAGGATTGACAGAGGACCTAGTTATGGAGATCATTCGTGAGGAGGTTGTTTCTTTTGTCAGGGAGGTGACTCTGGAGTTGCTCAGGATGGTCAAGACCTCCATGATTGAGTTTTTCAATGATCGTTACGCTACACTTTGTGAGGTTGTTGTTGTTGCAGCCACCTCGGCTGTTGCTGCCATTAGGGATAGAGGAGAAAGAGCTTTCCAATACCGGGACTTTGGTATTACGAAGCCCCCAGATTTTGATGGGGGTCTCGGACCCGATTGTGGCGATGAGATGGTCGTCTGACTTGGAGGGTTGTTTCTTCACGTGTTCTTTTCCGGATGACCAGAAGGTCAAGTGCGCCCTGAACCTTCTCAGGTTGGGAGCAAGGGATTGGTGGAGACTGGTAACTAACTCTTATACTCTTGAGCATAGGGCCACGATGACTTAGGATCAGTTTTTGGAAATGCTTCGTGCAACGTATGTCCCCTTGATAGAGAGGGAGAGACTGGCCCAGGAGTACCTGGATCTGAGACAGACGACCGATTCAGTGACGAAGATCACCAAGATGTTCATTGAGAGGGATTTGTTCAGTTCTGAGTTCGCTGCTTCAGATCAGGCTCAGATGACTTGGTACTTGAGTATCCCCAAGACAGATATTTGGCACTTTGTGTCCACCCAACGCGACGGTTCTCTCGTTGAGCTTCAGGATGCCAAGACCAGGCAAGAGACTGAGATAGAGACCCAGGCGAGGGAGCAAAGTCAGACTCCAAATCAGTCTCGGCCTACAACAAAGAGGTTCAAGTCCACCGGCCAGAGTTCAGGATCAGTTGGAGGAGGCGTAGACCTTTTGTATGCTACAGGTGTGGCAAGGAGGGCCATTTTGGTAGAGATTGTAGGCGAAGCGCACGAGTTTGTTTCATTTGCAGTCAGGAAGGCCACATCAAAGCTCATTGTCCTTTTCTCAGTGAGGTGCTGGATCCTACTCCCTTAGCTTGGCAGTTATCCAATGGTTGTCGGGTGACCGCCGGGGTCCCAAGGACTGAGATTTGAGTTGGCAGTTCTTCTATTTAGCAATTGTGGTAGTATTGGCATTAGTCTGTTACTTCTGTCTATGTTTCAGGTTCAGTTGTAATCTTGGATGATCAGTTAAATGGAATTAACTTATTTAACTTTGTTTCAGTTGATCTCTTGTTATGTATGGATTAATTATCTTTGTCCTCGATTGTAGGCGAGTTGGAATGTATGAATGTTGTGTGAATTTAGATTCTCCTATGTATGTGGATATTAGTGGTCGGATCAAGTAATAGAGTCTGAGTTAGTCTGAGTATCGAAGGACTATGAAGTTCTCAGATTCTAGCATATTTCAAGTGGGGGAGAGTGGAACCACGCAGCAGGAAGACCTTGTGTCAAGGTTCGGTTCTCAGTCGGATTTCTCTTCCAGATTTCTGCGCAACAGCTAAATCTTCGGGTTTCGCGGCAAGATCATCGTCAGATGTTGGACTTTCCCTTTGATTCGTATTAGTCTTTTTTGTGATGGCATCTATAGGGTTCTTGTGCTTAGACCCTAAGGTGTTAGGAGATCAAGTTGAGGGTTGCTTGTCCATTGTCGTCTGATCGAGGGTGAGCCTGAGTGTTGGTTGTGGATAGCTTAGCTAGGCTGTCGGAGTCGAGCAGGAGTGTGGTCTAGTTTAGTATGCGATCAGTTAGTCTTCATTGCGGCGATGCCCTTTGGGCGGGATTAGCATGTCGACGATTGGCCGAGAAACTATGGGACCAATTGACTACGCGAATTTTTGTTCGTCTTGCTTATTGTGGGGGAGTGCATATTGAAGTAAAAGCAAGAGCTGATTTCGGGGACGAAATCTAATTTAATTCGGGGAGAATTGTAACATTTCGTATAAAATTAGTAAATAAATAAAATAAATTAAATAACAAAATAAATTAAATAGATAAATAAAATAAATAAATAAATAACCCTAAAACTCTGAGATGTATTTTTATATTTTATTTTAGCCCTAAGTCGTATTAAATTAGCGGCGTGTACACCTTGGGGTTTTAAAAGTTATATTTTTGGATATTGAAGGTTAAATTGAAACATATGGACTTGGATTGAAAGGATTTTTGGAAGCAAGGGGCTATAGGATAAATTAGGCATTTAATTTGAAAACGTTTTGGGATGGAGGGACTGGAAGCGTCAAAATAGAATGAAGTTTAAGTTGGAGACGGGGCTTAAACTCGTCACTACCCCTCCCTTCCCCTCGTCGCATACACACCCGAAACCCTAACCCTAAATCATTCTCCCACCGCCACCTTATGTCCCCCTCGTCTCTAGTTACCGCCGTCAACCACGTCGCCATCGCGAGCCACTGGGTACCGTCGCTGCTGCTTCCATTGCCGACGAAGACGGGAATCCGCGAGCTGACGCAACAACATTGGGGAGGCCGGAAGAGCGAAGCCGGTGGCTGTCGTTGTTGCTGCTCTCGGCGAAGAATCATGCCACCTCTCCTTCTCCGTTTCTGTTCTGCTGCTACGTCGCCGCTGCCCCTCCATAAAATTCATGAAATTTTAAAACTTTTTCAAGCATTCAAAAACCATTATTTATTACAAAATGTTTTCAAAATAGTTTCATATCAGATTATCCCAAAAATCAAAATCATAAAATGTGAGGAGGTGCACGATCACGCCTTCACCTTCATGCGATCATTCGAAGTACCTGAAATAAAATCCAAAACTGTAAGCCTGAAGCTTAGTGAGTTCCTGTTGGATTAGGTGTCTAAGCCCATAACTATATTTAGTATGTACTTGACCCGATAGTACCATAGTCCTTTTGGGTTGCCTTCACCAAAGCAACTTGACTGGATGAATAATGGATAAAGAGGATAAAAGTGATTTATTAATATATTATGTGAATAATATATTAAAAGAGAAATCATATTATTTAATTAACATTGGTCAAGAATTAATTTAGAATTAGTTTTGTGGTCAAAAGAGGTTAATTGAATTAAGGGGACTGATATTGTAATTATGTGGTAATTGCAATATGGGATGAGGAACCCTAAAGATAGGGGTGGACGAAATCCTTGTGGAAGCCCATTGGATTTCGTCCATGGTAGGGATTCTGGAAGATTCTTGTGGGCTGCTTAGGGCTTAAGCAACCTGATTAGGTATTTGACTGAAACCCTAATTCGTCAGCTATATAAGGACACCCTTGGCATCCCAAAACCAGCCACTTGAAACCGTAGAAGGATCACCAGCCGATTTTGAGCCTTCTCCTCCTCTCTCTCTCTAACATTCTCCAATTGCTTGTGGTGTTTGTGATCGATTAGAGGTATTACATTTGTGATACTAAGCTCTCAAAGGCAAGGATCTTCAACCTACTATTGAAAGGTAACATTCTTACTTGTTTATTTATGTTGATTTCGATTTTTGTATGCTAGAGTTAGGGTTTATAAGCTTTGGATGATTATTGCATATACAATTAGAAAAACCTAAATCCAAAGATTTAGGGTTTGCATGTGCACCATAGGATTGTTGTTTTGCTCATAACCCAACAGTGGTATCAGAGCCTAGGTCGGTTTTCTATTGTATTTGATGCATAGCTAAATTGTTCAAAGCTGAAAAGTCGAAAAATTCTGCTTTTGCCTGATGAACTCGTCGAGTCCGCTGATGAACTCGATGAGTCCAGTTTGTGACTCGGCGAGTCAGCTCGTCTGTTAGCAGATTTTTCGGGATTTTGACTAGAATTGGGTTGGGATAATTACCATAAACGTTTTTAACTGATAAAATTCGATTTTTTCAATATGGTATTGATTATCCTCATCCAATTAGAAGATAATTGTTAAATAATAAGATAATTACTTGTTTATATGATAAAATAAAGTATTTGTATTATTTAATATGAATTATCTTGCCATAAATTGAATTAGGTCAAATTTAGATAATCACAAATTGTTTGATTAATTAAATTATTTGAAATTTGATCTAGTAGGTTTTGAAAAGTTTCAAAACTTGCCCTCAAGTTTTGGAATTTAAATTTTTTGATTAATAGTTTTAATTTTGAAATATTTAAATTCTAAACCCTAGAATTTTACAAGTTTAAAATTCAACCATTATACTATTATAATATTATAAGATTAATAATATATATATATATATATATATATATATATATATATATATATATATATATATATATATATATATATGTATGTATAAGATAAGCTAGTCTTACTGTTAGTAGGCCTCATTCACGAAGCTAGTCTATAAGGGGTGTTTAAGGAAGCGACCTATAAAATAACCGTCATTGGGTATCCATTCTTACCTACTGCACTCTTGACTAGAGGAGGGTCGTTAGCGGAACGGGTAGGATAGGGCAACTAATTCCTCATTAATAAGTATAATGATATTAAAGTAACTCAATGTTTTTATAAATTCCCAATCTTAGCTACTTTAGGAGAAATTTGAAAATGATGTTATTCCATGAAATTACACTTTGCACCTTGTCAAGTCGTTAGTGGAACGTGCGTGGATAACCGACACACTAATTTGGGACTAACAAGGGTGGCAAAGGGTAACTCGATGTTTATCATAGATCAATGGAGCGTGTGTGGCTAACCGGCACATTGATTAGGTGGTAAATGACATCGAGAGTACCAAGTACATTTGCATGGTTATTCACACCTTGTTTGTGATCCTCGGTATCCCAGTCACAAACTTGAAGGGCATATCAAGATTTCAACATGTCATTGAAGAGTTCAATGAATCTCAAAAGAATATAGGAATTTCAATTCATTTAAAACTTAATTGTCTTTTTCGTTTTTCATGGTGGAAATTGGTAAATCGTCATTTACCTACCTTCAAATTATTTGCAATTAGATTACGACATCCCTCTTCTGAATTGTAAATAATTGTGTTGGGTCCTAGCCCTAATTTCTCATTTGGGTGTTAAATTGGGGATTCTTATCTAATCTAAACTTTGTCTCTTTTCTTTTTCAGATGTCTACTCCAAACAATAACGCTTCTGGCTCAACCCCTTTTGGCTCATTCTCACTCATGAACTTGTGTGGGAGGGTGATATTTGATGGGTCCAACTTTAATGATTGGATACGCAAGATTCGCATGGTCACCCTCTATGAGGACAAATAGTATGTTCTCGACAAGGACCTGAAGGAGATTAACCACACCACTGCTACTCCCGAGGAAATTGTTACGTACGAAACTCATGAGAAAGATGCTATGAAGGTTCATTGCATCATGCTCGCAACAATGACTGCTGAACTCCAAAAGTCCTACGAGGACTACTATCCATTCGAGATGCACCAAGATTTGATGGAAAGGTACCATCAAAGTGCTTGGCAGGAAAGGTACGAGATCATCGCCTCGATGATCACTACCAAAATGAAGGATGGAGAGTCCATCACGGCCCACTTGCAGAAAATGCAAAGATTCGTGGACCGCTTGTTGAAGTTGAATATCAACTCCGATGAGGAGCTGGCCATAAATATCATTCTACATTTGTTGCCTCCTTGTTATGACCAGTTTCGTATGACCTATCATATAAACAAGGAAGAGGTCACTCTAAGCAAGCTTCAAGGCCTGCTAAGGACTGCTGAGAGTAGTCTAAAAGGCAAATCTATTGCATCTACTCCTACTACTGTTGCCCCTGTCTTGGCTATTGGGCAAGGAAAAGGAAAGAATAGGAAGGCTCCTTTTAAGAGCCACAAGGGAAAGTCTCACGATGGTACCTCTTCTAGTGGAACAAAAGCTGGTCCTGCTGCTCCTTCTTCCAACCCGAAGGATGCAGAGTGCTTCTACTGCCATGAGAAAGGGCATTGGAAACGAAGCTGCCCAAAGTATCTACAAGATATCAAGGATGGGAAGATAAAGCCCACCTTCACAGGTATTTATACTATTCAATCTAATAACTCATCACATGCTATGTCTTGGGTCCTCAATACAAGATGTGGTTTTCACATTTGTTCTGATTTGCAGGGTCTAAGAAGAAGTAGGGATGTGGAGCATGGGAAGATAAACTTGATCATAGGGAATAGGAAAGCGTCGTCTGTCACCAAGATTGGAGTTTACTCTTTAGTGCTTAGTAGTGGGCTTGGTTTAGATTTGAATAATTATTGCTACTCGTCAGAAATGACACGAAACATTATTTCTTTTCATGGTTTGTATAAACAAGGTTTTAGATTTTCGTTTAATAATGAAAATGGTTATATTAATGCTTTCTTTAATGGTACTTTCTATTTTGAAGCATTGCCTTGTAATGGAATATATGAAACTGTGATGGTTGTAGACAACTTAGGAAATGATGTGTTGCATATCGATCCTTCCAATGGTTTGGACAAAGCATGCTTATGGCATTGTCATCTTGGACATGTCAACAAGAAGCGCATAGCCCAACTCCAAAAGGATGGAGTGTTGGAGTCATTCGACCTTCGGGACGATGACACGTGTGAGTCTTGTTTACTTGGAAAGATAACCAAGTCACCCTTCACTGGTACTTGTGGAAGGGGTGAGGGTTTATTGGATCTCATACATACCGATGTATGTGGTCCCTTTAAATCCACCACAAGGGATGCAAACCGCTTCTATGTGACTTTTACCGATGATTATAGCAGATATGGGCATATCTACTTAATCAAGCATAAGTCAGAAACCTTTGAAAAGTTCAAAGAGTTTAAGCAAGAAGTGGAGAATCAGTTGGGCAGCAAAATTAAGATGCTCTATTCTGATCGAGGAGGTGAGTACCTTACTATTGAATTCCACGACTACCTCAAGGAATGCAGAATTGTTTTGCAATTGACGCCACCTAGGACACCGCAGTTGAATGGTGTGGCTGAGAGGCGCAATCGAACCTTGTTGGACATGGTTGTTTCCATGAAGAGTCGAGCTTCGTTACCTATTTCATTTTGGGGGTATGCCTTAGAGACTGCCACCCATATCCTTCACCTAGTCCCGACTAAGAAGGTTGCCAAAACACCTCACGAGATGTGGACAGGGAAGGTTCTCTCGTTGGCACATATCAAGGTTTGGGGTTGCAAGGCTTTCGTAAGACGAGAGACTCACGACAAGCTCGAACCTCGTAGTGAGCGGTGTATTTTCATCAGCTATCCGTAGAAGTCCTTTGGATATCTCTTCTATAGACCGAGTGACAATGTTGTCTACGTTGCGAGGAGAGGGGTTTTCTGAGAGCGAGAACTCATATGCAAAGAGGACAGTGGGAGGCAAATTGATCTTGAAGAGCTTCAAGAATCAAACAATGAAGGAACCACTAACACTGGCGCTCAACCCGAGGAGGAAACTCCTGTTGAACCGATTGACGAGTCCTTACCTCTTAGACGTTCCAGTAGAGTTAGTGTTCCACCTGTGTTGTATGGTTTCCATATAACAAGTGAAGGTGATAAGTTTATTAATGATAGTACACTAATAAATTTGGATGAACCTAACAACTACAAGGAAGCCATGGCAGGCCTGGAGTCTGCGAAATGGAAAGAGGCTATGGACAGCGAGATTCAGTCCATGTATGACAATCAAGTTTGGAACTTGGTTGACAATGTACCAGGTCGTAAGACAGTCGGGTGCAAATGGATCTTCAAGAAGAAGACTGACATGGATGGGAAAGTACACACATATAAGGCGAGATTGGTTGCGAAGGGCTTACTCAGGCTCCCGGAGTTGACTATGATGAGACCTTCTCACCAATAGCGAAGATTAAATCTATAAGGGTTATGCTAGCCATAGTTGCATTTCATGACTATGAAATATGGCAAATGGATGTCAAAACCACTTTCCTTAATGGGAAGTTGGCTGAAGATGTTTACATGAGTCAGCACCCTAATAGAGTGTGTAAGCTTGAGAAATCCATTTATGGATTGAAACAAGCATCTCGCAGATGGAATCTTTGTTTCGATGAGAAAATCAAAGAGTTTGGTTTTTCAAGAAGCGAGGATGAGTCATGTGTATATGTCAAAGACAGTAGGAGTATAGTTAGCTTTCTCGTATTGTATGTGGATTACATACTACTCATAGGAAACGACATCCCAACCCTACATGAGGTTAAGTCCTGCCTTGGGAAGTGATTCGCTATGAAGAACCTCGGAGAAGCTGCTTATATTCTTGGGATAAGCATAATGAGAAATAGGAGTAAAAGACTGATAGGACTTAGTCAAAGTACTTACTTGGATATAGTGTTAAAACGTTTTAACATGGAAAATTTCAAGAAAGGGGAGTTACCAATCCAAAGCAATACCAAGTTGAGTAAGACTCAAAGTCCGAGTACCGATGTTGAGATAGCAGAGATGAGCAGAGTACCTTATGCTTCCGCAGTTGGCTCAATCATGTATGTTATGACGTGTACTCGCCCTGATGTGGCCTTCGCTTTGAGCATGGTCAGCAGATATCAAGGGAACCCTGGTAGAGCACATTGGACCGCAGTAAAGAACATTCTCAAGTACCTACGAAGGACTAAGGAATGGTTCCTTATCCTCAGTAGGAGTGATGACTTGAGAGTGCGAGGGTATAGTGACGTCAGTTTTCAGACCGACAGGGATAATTTCCGCTCGCATTCAGGTTGGGTGTTTACCTTGAATGGAGGAGCAGTGACTTGGAAAAGTTCCAAGCAGGAGACCGTAGTTGATTTAACGTGCAAATTAGAGTACATAGCTGCGAGTGAAGCGTCGAAGGAGGCAATATGGCTAAAGAACTTCATCGGAGACCTTGGAGTTGTACCGGCCATAAAGGAGCATATGGAGATTTTCTGCGATAACGAAGGAGCGGTTGCCTTGACCAACGAACCGAGAGATCATGGCAGATCCAGGCATATCGACAGAAAATATCATTTCATTAGACATCGGGTAGAAGAGGGACTCCTCGTAGTAAAGAGGGTATCGTCAGAAGAGAACCCAACAGATCCCCTTACGAAGGGACTGAGTAGGGTTTAGCACTTGCAGCACGCTAGGAGCATTGGGCTGAAGGACAATATTAGTTTTAGTGATTAGATAGCTTTTAGAAACTTGTAATAGATAAATTGTAATTGACATTTTGATGATTAAATAAAGGTGTTTTATTTATAAGTAATGTTAATGTCTTGTGTCAATTATTTAGTATTGTTTCACTTTGCATGTTTTGACTTCCTAAATAATAAGATTATTTAAACTATCCATAGTCGATCATACATTGGAAGTAAGTACGAAAGAAGACTGTCATGAATTGGCTTGTAGATTGTCTAAGCGTTTAGACATAGCAAAGGTTTGCTGCAACGTTCATGAGTGCTCCTGAAATAAGATTTGAGTATTGGATTAAACCCGCACTCACATGAATCACTTCATGGAATTTAATCACGAGTTATTTTGAGACGATAATATAATATAGTCTTTAAACCTATATATATGAGTTGTTGTTTACGAGTTGGTTCTGCATTGATAATGCGTAAAGGCATCAGTAAATTGATGTTATAAAACGTATTTTTGTGTACGATTTGATGAGTAAATAGTACAAGCATATACGTCGAAGTTTATCTGTTCCTTTTATCTTACGAGGTTAAAAGCGATATCTTGGGCCCCTCAATGATTTTGTTTTGACTTATGTGTCGAGCCCGGTCAAGACTGAATTGATGTGTTCAATTAAGTTCTATGTCAGACAAATAAGAGATCGAGAAACAAACTGTTGGACAAAAGGTATGACTATGTTCCATGTATTTGTCCACATGATATCTTGAGAATGGAGGACTACACGATCCCTTATCTAAAGGACGTGTCAGAGTTCGACAACATCTTTTGAGAGCTACGGTTGCTAATCGGATTTTGAAGTCGTACTTGCATTTATAGTTATTAGACTTATCCAAGTGGGAGACTGTTGCATTAGGTGTCTAAGCCCATAACTATATTTGGTATGTACTTGACCCGATAGTACCATGGTCCTTTTGGGTTGCCTTCACTAAAGCAACTTGACTGGATGAATAATGTAGAAAGAGAATAAAATTGATTTATTAATATATTATGTGAATAATATATTAAAAGAGAAATCATATTATTTAATTAACATTGGTCAAGAATTAATTTAGAATTAGTTTTGTGGTCAAAAGAGGTTAATTGAATTAAGGGGACTGATATTGTAATTATGTGGTAATTGCAATATGGGATGAGGAACCCTAAAGATAGGGGTGGACGAAATCCTTGTGGAAGCCCACTGGATTTCGTCCATGGTAGGGATTCTGGAAGATTCATGTGGGCTGCTTAGGGCTTAAGCAACCTGATTAGGTATTTGACTGAAACCCTAATTCTTCAGCTATATAAGGACACCCTTGGCATCCCAAAACCAGCCACTTGAAACCGTAGAAGGATCACCAGCCGATTTTGAGCCTCCTCCTCCTCTCTCTCTCTCTAACATTCTCCAATTGCTTGTGGTGTTTGTGATCGATTAGAGGTATTACATTTGTGATACTAAGCTCTCAAAGGCAAGGATCTTCAACCTACTATTGAAAGGTAACATTCTTACTTGTTTATTTATGTTGATTTCGATTTTTGTATGCTAGAGTTAGGGTTTATAAGCTTTGGATGATTATTGCATATACAATTAGAAAAACCTAAATCCAAAGATTTAGGGTTTGCATGTGCACCATAGGATTGTTGTTTTGCTCATAACCCAACAATTCCCCCAAAATACCAATGCCATACAATCATAACCATATCATAACAAACAACATGCATATAGAGTCTGTAGTATGACTAGAGCGCCCGCACCGACCCTTCAGTCTATCTGGCCCACTCTCAGAACCTTCAGCATGTCTGGTCCGCCCTTACCGGGCCTTCAGCCTTTCTGGACCATTCTTCGGGACTTCGGCCTGACTGATATGCCCACATTGGCCTGTAGTCTATCCGGGCCGTCGTGGGTATGTTGGCCTATAACACAAAGCAGGTCCGCCTCAACCCACCCCCAACACATAGATAATAAATGCTAGCATATACAAACAGTCAAACCGATCTAACAGTTCGCTAATCATAACATCATCCTATATACCAGGATACCGACCTAACAGGTCACTAACATAGCATCATCATATATACCAGGATACCGACCTAATAGGTCACTAAGCATATCATCATGCAATAACCAGGATAACAATCCAAAAAGAAGGGTTGGCATTGGTGCCTTCGACCCTGTTAGTATAGTGAGGACAACTCACCTCACAATGTCGAACTGAACTGAAAAGATCAAACTTCCGAAACACGGCTCCAAACACCAATACCTACAACCACCATTGATCCAATTCCATAAATTACCAAAATACCCTCAGAATTCAAACTGGTCAACCTTTGGTCAAAGTCAAATTCAACGGTCAAGGTCAACAGTCCATGTTGACCCAACTCATCGAGTGCAGCTTACAGACTCGTTGAGTTCCTTCAGAACTAAGAAAACCGCAAAAGCCCGAGTCAACTCGTCGAGTTACCAAGTAACTCGTCGATTCCATGCAACATCCAAAATATCGGGAAAACCCTAACCAACTCGTCGAGTTATCTCACCAACTCGCCGAGTTCACTCTGAATCCAAAAAACTGGTAAACCCTAACCAACTCGTCAGGTTGGCTATCCAACTCGTCGAGTTCTTCCTGTCTTAAGGTGTTCATCCCTTTCCACTCGATTCCAAGGCCCTAAACTCCATATCTAGCTTCATGGAACTGAGATACCATGTAAAGTTGCCAACTTTACGTGCATGCAAGGCCTCAAAGGGAGTAAAACACTAAAACTAGCCTTAGGGAGAGGTTTTGGGCATGGAGAAGGGTCAAAGCTACATAAAGCTTGAGTCTTTATGTCCATGAGGGCATAGAGGAGTCCAGATCTGAAGTTACAACTTCAAATCGTGCTCAAAACCTGGAATACTTCAAGACTAAGCTAGAAATGGCCCTAAACTCTTGAATGAAGAGATCTAACAAGAGAATGATCAAGGTAATGACTTTTTACCTTCAAATGAATGCCAAAACGATGTAGATGTTGGATCTACAAGCCCCTTCTCGTTCCAAGCTTCTAAATCTTCAAGTCTCTTCAAGAAGTGCACCAAACACACACTTTTAGCCTCACACACACACTCAAAATAGGGGTTAGCTCGATTAGGGTTTGCTTCTGGACATGAAAAGGTGGTAAGGAGGCTGGAAGGAGGACTTAAGGTCCTTTAAATAGGGTGCAACCCTTAAAAATTAGGGTTTTCATGCACATTCTCTACTCATAGAGTTGGGGTCCTCCAACTCGTCGAGTAGGTTCCATAAACCACGCGGCCTGATCAGTCTCTACACGACGAGTTGGGGAATCCAACTCATCGAGTAGGTCTAAAGATATGAATATAAAGCTTTAAATTTTATACCTGGGAGTCGGGATGGTACAATTTTCCCCCAGTTGAACTAGACTTCGTCCTCGAAGTCTGCTACGGTGAACAACTCCGGATAATGCTCCCGCATCTCTGCCTCCGGCTCCCAAGTTCACTCGGATCCCCTCCGATGCTCCCATTGTACCTTTACCAAAGGTACCTCCTTGTTCCGTAGAACCTTCACTTTCCTCTCCATAATGGCCACTGGCCTCTCCATATAATTCAGGCGCTCATCGACCTGAATATCATCTAATGACACCACTGCCTTCTCATCTAGTATGCACTTCCGCAATTACGAGACGTGAAAAGTGTTGTGGATCTGACTAAGCTCCTCCGGAAGATCCAGTCTATACGCCACCTTTCCAACCCTGACAATAACCATGAATGGCCCAATGTATCAGGGACCCAACTTTCCCCTCTTCCTGAAACGAATCACACCCTTCCATGGTGAGACCTTCAGTAGCACCATGTCACCAACCTGAAACTCCAACTCAGATCGGCGCCTGTCGGTGTAACTCTTCTGTCGACTCTGATCAGTCTGCAGCCGCTACCTGATTTGTTGAATCCTCTCAGTAGTTTGTAGAACTACCTCAGTCCTACCCATCACCCTGTGGCCAACCTCGCCCCAACAGCCTGGGGTGCGACATCTTCATCCATACAACAGCTCATAAGGTGGAGCACCAATGCTGTAGTGAAAGTTGTTGTTGTAGGATAACTCTGCAAGGGGTAGGTAGGAGTCCCAGCTCCCACCAAAGTCAATAACGTAGGCTCTCAACATATCCTCTAGGGTCTGAATGGTCCACTCACTCCGACCGTCTGTCTGCAGATGATAAGTTGTGCTGAAATGCAGCCACGTGCCCAGTTCCTCATGGAACTTCTACCAGAAACGGGAGGTGAATCGATCATCCCAGTCTGAGACAATAGAGACCGGCACCCCATGGCGAGCAACGATCTCGCGGATGTATACTTCGGCCAACTTCTCGGCCGATGAACTCTCCCGAATGGCCAGGAAATGGGCGCTCTTGGTCATTCGATCCACGACGATCCATATAGCATCATATCCCTTCGTCGTCCTCGGCAACTTGGTGATGAAATCCATCGTGATATGCTCCCATTTCCACATAGGAACCTCCAAAGGTTGTAGCTTGCCATGCGGCCTCTGGTGCTCAGCCTTGACCATCCTGCAGGTCAAGCACCTCTCGACGTACCAAGCAATCTCCCTCTTCATGCACGGCCACCAGCAACTCAAACTCAGATTCATGTACATCTTGGTGGCCCCCGGGTGAATAGAGAAGAGAGACTTATGAACCTCCTCCAGTACAATCTATCTGACCCCACCAGACATCGGAACCCATACCCGACCACAACGGGTCAACAATCCCCGACTATCCTGCACAAATCGAGTGATCTCGCCCCTGATCCTCTCAAGCTTCCAGTTCTCCTGCCACACACCCTCAGCCTGAGCTTCCCTAATCAAGCTCACGAGTGGAGAATCCACAGATATCCTCATACATGTTGCTGAAACAGAAGATCCCACTGACTTGCGGCTCAGGGTGTCCACAACCACGTTCGCTTTACTCGGATGGTAATGGATCTCACATACATAATCCTTGACTACGTCCAGCCACCTGCGATGCCTCATGTTCAGGGTTGGCTGATCCATGATGTTTCTCAGACTCTTGTGGTCCGTGTATATAGTACAACGGACCCCATAGAGATAATGTCTCTAAATTTTGAGAGCGGATACCACCGCCCCCAACTCCAGATCATGTGTGGGATACCTCGTCACATGTGGCTTCAACTGTCGCGATGCGTAGGCTATCACCCATCCTCTCCGCATAAGTACCGCTCCCAATCCGGTGATCGATGCATTACAAATCACCACAAAATATTGGACTTCCTCAGGGAGTGTCAACACTGGCGCCTCACACAGTCGTTGTCTCAGCATCTCGAATGCAGTCTGCTGCTCAGGGCCCCACCGGAAATCCACCCCTTTCTCGTCGGACGAGTGAGGGGTACCGCAATCTTGGAGAAATCCTTTATGAACCTCCGGTAGTACCCTACCAATCCCAAAAAGCTCCTGATATCCGAGGGAGATTTCGGAACCTCCCACTGCATAACCGCCTCGATCTTGGCCGGGTCGACCAAAATCCCCTCCTGGTCAATGAGGTGTCCAAGGAACTGAACCTATCGTTACCAAAACTCGCACTTCGAGAACTTGGCATACAACCGTTCTCGCCTCAAAACTCCTAATAGCTCACGAAGATGCTCCTCATGCTACTCTATGGTCTTGGAGTACACCAAGATATCATATATGAACACGATGACCGAGCGATTGAGCATCGGTCTGCATACCCGATTCATCGGGTCCATAAATAATGTCGGCGCGTTGGTGAGCCCAAACGGCATCACCACGAACTCGTAATGTCCATAACGAGTCCGGAACGCAGTCTTCTCTACGTCCTCGTCCCTAACCCTGACCTGATGGTATCCGAACCTCAGGTCTATCTTGGAGAACCAAGATGCTCCCTGCAACTGATCGAAAAGATCATCTATCCTCGGGAGTGGATAACGGTTCTTCACCGTCAACTTGTTCAACTCCCGGTAGTTATTTCACATCCGGTGTGAACCATCCTTCTTTCTGACGAAGAGAATCGACGCTCCCCATAGAGAACTGCTCGGACGAATGAACTGCTTGCCCAGCAGTTCCTGCAGCTGTGATGACAGCTCATGCAACATTGGTGGTGGCAATCGGTACGGCGCCTTGGCGATAGGGGCTGCACATGGCACTAGGTCGATCCTGAACTCGACTTGCCTCTCCAGAGGCACTCCGGGTAAGTCCTCCGGAAACACATTAATGAACTCTCTGACAACCGGAACATCCGAAACCGAAACCTGATCCCTAACCTCACGTATCCACCACATACGCTAAATAACCCGCACACCCATGCTGAATGTACTATCGAGCCCTGTCAGCTGAGCAAAACCCTGAACCCAATCTGGTGCCCTCACCGTAGATAATCAGTTCTCCCCCACTTGGGGTTCGAACCACCACCCGCTGACCCTCACAGTCAATCATGGCACCGAAACGACTAAGTCAGTCCATACCCACAATCACACATACATCCCCCATGGGGATCGGAATCAAGTCTATCGGGAAGGATACCCCAAAGATCTCCAAGACACAACCCCGATACACTGAAGAAGCATAAATTCCGTGTTCGTTGGCGATAGAGACTCGCAACGAACACTCTATCTCTCCTATAGGCAAAACGAACTCCCTACTGAATGATCGTGAGACAAATGACCGACTCGCCCCCGAGTCAAATAATACCAAAGTAGGTAAGGACTTCATTAAGAACGTACCTAAACATAGGTACAAACATATAAGCATAAAACATATATAACCAATAAGATAAAGGATAGAAACATACCAGCCACCACATCTGGTGCTATCCTGGCCTCCTTGGCTGTAAGTTGAAAGGTGCGTCCCTGAGCCTTCGGAGGCTCTGCTCTACCCCGACTCCCGTCAGTAATCCTCAGTGTAGCTGGAGCTGGAGCCTGTGTCGGCCGGGCAACGAGCAATGGACAGTTGGTCTTCACGTGGCCAACCTGATCGTAGTGATATCAGATCCTTATATCCTGAACCGGGGCTGGCTGGCGGCAATCCCTCGCAAAGTGTCCCTCCTTTCCGCATTTGTGGCACGTGCTACTGGATCTACAAACTCCCGAATGGCCCTTCCCGCACTTCCCACAAGTGCGGCCGCGCTGGCCCCTACACCTAGAATCAGCGGTCTTGGACTGCTTTGGCGCCGGTTGTGTCTGCTTCAGGGCTTGCCTCTGCTCCCGCAACTGTTACTCATTCTCAAGCTCACGCCGCCTAGGCGCCTCTTGTAACTCTAGTAGTGTATCACAATGCTTGGTAGTAACAAACTGATGGATGTTAGTCTTGAGCATGCTCAGATAACGTGTCATCTGAGCCTACTCGGAAGCAAACTCCGGGCAAAACATCGCCCTCTCAGTGAACATACGGGTAATCTCCTTCACCGACTCTGTAACCTGTCTCAAATCCAAAAACTCCTATGCCAGCCACTCGCGCTCCATACACTTTGCATCCTCCTTTAGTATTTTGAAAACCATTTTGAAAATCTTTTCCTTGGTTTGAGATTGGATTCAAACGAGTGTTCCTCCAATTCATTCAGACCAAGGCTCTGATACCAACTTGTAACATCCATATAATTCATGAAAATGTAAAACTTTTTCAAGCATTCAAAAACCATTATTTATTACAAAATGTTTTCAAAATAGTTTCATATAAGATTATCCCAGAAATCAAAATCATAAAATGTGAGGATGTGCACGATCACGCCTTCACCTTCCCGCGATCATCCGAAGTACCTGAAACAAAATCCAAAACTGTAAGCCCAACGCTTAGTGAGTTCCCCCAAAATACCAACGCTATACAATCATAAACATATCATAACAAACAACATGCATATAGAGTCTGCAGTATGACTGGACGGCCCACATCGGGCCTTCAGTCTATCTGGCCCGCTCTCAGAACCTTCAGCATGTCTGGTCCGCCCTTACCGGGCCTTCGACCTATCTGGACCATTCTCCGGGCCTTCGGCCTCACTGATATGCCCCCATTGGCCTGCAGTCTATCCGGGCCGCCCTGGGTATGTTGGCCTACAGCACAAAGCAGGTCCGCCTCAACCCACCCCCAATCAAACAATCAACACATAGATAACAAATGCTAGCATATATAAACAGTCAAACCAATCTAACAGATCACTAATCATAGCATCATCCTATATACCAGGATACCGACCTAACAGATCACTAACATAGCATCATCCTATATACCAAGATACCGACCTAACAAGTCACTAAGCATATCATCATGCAATAACCAGGATAACAATCCAAAAAGAAGGGCCGGCATTAGTGCCTTCGACCCTGTTAGTATAGTGAGGACAACTCACCTCACAATGTTGAACTGAACTGAAAAGATCAAACTCCCGAAACACGGCTCCAAACACCAACACCAACAACCACCATTGATCCAATTCCATAAATTACCAAAATACCCTCAGAATTCAAACTGGTCAACCCTTGGTCAAAGTCAAAGTCAACGGTCAAGGTCAACAGTCCATGTTGACCCAACTCGTCGAGTGCAGCTTACAGACTCGTCGAGTTCCTTCAGAACTCAGAAAACCGCGAAAGCCCGAGTCAACTCGCCGAGTTACCAAGTAACTCGTCGAGTCCATGCAGCATCCAAAATATCAGGAAAACCCTAACCAACTCGTCGAGTTATCTCACCAACTCGCCGAGTTCACTCTGAATCCATAAAATGTTAGTGATTTTATATCACTAATGTTATTTAAGTGTAATGGGGTTAATTTGTTAATCAATGTCACTTTGATAATTATTGAACAAATCGGTATGGTGCGGAGTGCACATTTGTTTAATATTGTCTTTGTTGAAAGTACACTACTATTTAGAGGCGAAGCCCCTGAACCTATGGGGGCCCGGGGGCAGCGCCCCTGGGAGCGGGGTCCAAGGGGCGGCAGCCCCTGGCGGGGTCCAAGGGGCAGAGCCCCTGACTGGAGTCGATATTCTAGACCCAGATTTTTGGTAAATGTACCCGGTTTTGTGATCCATATTCTAGACCCGGATTTAAGTTGGTTTATGACGTTTTGACAGTTTTAGGACATAAAACTGTCATGTGGCTGTTTTAAGATAGGACGTTTTTATGGTTATATGATCATATTCGAAATATGTGGTTGGTACACACTTTTTCTTCATAACATCTTGAACATTCTCTCTTTTGTTTTCTCAATTTTATGAGTCTTATCCGATTAAAGATTAGGAGTACCACCCAAATACTTTAATCTGAAAGTGAAACCATGATTCTCAGAATTTCCAAGCCTTTTTATTACCCCGAATTTCTTACAGAAAATGGGTAAACCCTAACCAACTCGTCGAGTTGGCTATCCAACTCGTCGAGTTCTTCCTGTCTTAACGTGTTCATCCCTTTCCACTCGATTCCAAGGCCTCAAACTCCAGATCTGGCTTCATGGAACTGAGATACCACGTAAAGTTGCCAACTTTATGTGCATGCAAGGCCTCAAAGGGAGTAAAACACTAAAACTAGCCTTAGGGAGAGGTTTTGGGCATGGAGAAGGGCCAAAGCTCCATAAAGCTTAAGTCTTTATGTCCATGAGGGCATAGATGAGTCCATATCTGAAGTTACAACTTCAAATCGTGCTCAAAACCTAGAATACTTCAAGACTAAGCTAGAAATGGCCCTAAACTCTTGAATGAAGAGATCTAACAAGAGAATGATCAAGGTAATGACTTTTTACCTTCAAATGAATGCCAAAACGATGTAGATGTTGGATCTACAAGCCCCTTCTCGTTCCAAGCTTCTAAATCTTCAAGTCTCTTCAAGAAGTGCACCAAACACACACTTTTAGCCTCACACACACTCAAAATAGGGGTTAGCTCGATTAGGGTTTGCTTCTGGACATGAAAAGGTGGTAAGGAGGCTGGAAGGAGGACTTAAGGTCCTTTAAATAAGGTGCAACCCCTAAAAATTAGGGTTTTCATGCACAGTCTCTACTCGTCGAGTTGGGGTCCTCCAACTCGTCGAGTAGGTTCCATAAACCACGCGGCCTGATCAGTCTCTACACGACGAGTTAGGGCATCCAACTCGTCGAGTAGGTCTAAAGATATGAATATAAAGCTTTAAATTTTATACCTGGGAGTCGGGATGTTACACTAGCCTTCACATCAGTAATCACATCATCCATCTCGGCTGCATGCTCCTCTTCCTTCTCAACTTTCTCCTTACTCAGCAGTTCCACCATCCTCAAGAGATCCTCATTAGTTTCCCTCCACATCTTCTCCTGCTCCTTCAAGGCCATTTCAGCCTTCTCAGCCCAGATCTTCAGGTCAGTAGAAACATGATCGGAGACCTGGAATAGGAGTAACATCAGAAAACATGAAAGGAGTAGTAGGGAAAGAAAAATTACACTAATACTTACAGCCTAAGAAAAGGAAACCAACTTTAGGAGCGCGTCCTCAGCCCTGAGATTCTCCAAGCTTAAATCTGTGACCTCACTAGTTTTTCTCTTTCGGGATCCCGGAGTCTTCGTCGTCAAATGTATGGAAATTCTTGTAGCACCTGGTTCCTGGTATGTATTTCAATTAAGTAATTTTGCATTTTTGGCCTTGGACTCGGCGAGTTGAAAGCTCAACTCGTCGAGTAGAAGCGGGATGAGGCGCGGGATTTAAGTGATGGACTCGTCGAGTCGGGTCCCGGACTCGACGAGTAGGCTCTGACTGGACAAAACCCTAATCTGAGGGTTTACACCCTATTTAAACAACCTTATACAGCCTCCATCGCCCCTTTATGCTCCCAGAAACCCTCCATAGCAAACCCTAAGTGTTTTGGTGCAAGATCTAAGGCTTTTGAGTGATTTTTGTGGGTTTTGACCTCAAGGAAGAAGGAAGAGCGTAGAAGGATCAAGAGGAGACTGAAGGATTCGAGTTTGGTTCATCATTTGTAGTATTTGAAAGGTATAAAGTCTGTACCTTGCTTGCTTGTTTGTTAGATCCCTTTTTGGGGAAGATTTAGGGCTTTTTAAGCCATATGAGGTAGCCAACCATGATTGCAAACATGGTTGGGGGTCAAGACTTCGGATCTAAGTCTTGGGAGGGGCCACAAGGCAGATTTGGGTTGCTTTTGCACTCAAGGAAGGCCCCATGCAACATAAGAGCCATTTTAGAGCCTTTTAAGCTCAAAAGTCCCATGCATGCACGTAAAGTTCGAAACTTTACGTGCTAGATCGAGCTTAGGGGCTTGGATCTATCATTTGGACAAGTGTTGTACATCAGAAATCAAGGATTTAGGGTGTGGATGTTATCGACTCGGCGAGTCTGTTCTTGGGACTCGACGAGTCCAAGGCTTTGAGTCCCATATCTGTTGAGGGTCAAAGAACTCAGTTGGGTGTTATAAGGTTTGTAGCAGGACAGAAAGAGTGACCCAACGCATTGGACTTAGTTTTAGACCTGGAGTTCATGGGACTCGACGAGTGCTAGAACAGACTCGGCGAGTCCAAGGCAATCTTCTTATGTTTGAAGATGAACTCGACGAGTTGTTCATACAACTCGGCGAGTCAAGGTCAGGACTTGTTCATCAGTTGAAGGTGAACTCGACGAGTGTTCATCCGACTCGGCGAGTCGGATGAAGGTTCATTGATGTTCGTAAAGAAGGGGAACTCGTCGAGTCGTTGCCAAACTCGACGAGTCAAGTCGTGGATAAGGACGAGTAAAGGGAAGGGACTCGACGAGTTGACGGCCCAACTCGGCGAGTCGGGTCAACTGGAAGTTGACTTTGACTTGTACTTGGTGGGGGGTAAAATAGTCATTTTACCCTAAGAGTAGATATCAGACTCTGACTGAGTGTTTTGTGGGGATTGTAGCCGGAGGATTTCCGGAGCAGCAGCGGACAGAGGTTTCTCGCACGGATTATCAGCAGCTACTCGTACGAGGTGAGTTACCTTCCAGTAGGGGTGGGTCTAAGGCCACAATTCCGGCCCACCAAAGAGGAGTATTTAGAAGATGATTGTCTTTGTGATAATTATCTTGGTCTGGTTACGTGCTTTGGTCATGAGTTTTATCTGTATGATATGTTACGTGTATAATAGGGATTAGTTTCCCTGACAGCGGTCCTTAGGACCGAAGGGTAGATCAGTACCCATATATGTCTGACTGTATGTTTATATCTTGTTGTTGTATGCTAGTGGTAGGGGGTGGAATAGTCCCCAGTTACCGGTTGAAAGATACCGATGACAGTTACCGGTTGAAAGATACCGATGATGATTACCGGTTGAAAGATACCGATGATGATTACCGGTTGAAAGATACCGACGATGATTACTGGTTGAAAGATACCGACGATGATTACCGGTTGAAAGATACCGATGATACTATATGGTATGTGGTATGATGGGGGAACTCACTAAGCTTTGTGCTTACGGTTTCGGTTTTGGTTTCAGGTACCTCTTCGTCTAAGGGGAAGGAGCCGGCGGCGTAGCATCGCATCACACACACATGATTTCCGCATGGAGTTTTCTGGGATTGTACTCTGATATGTTATTATTTTATGACTTGGGTTTTCAGACATGATGCATTGTTTTATGAGATGATGTGTTTTCACAGTATTTTCTTATGAATGTTTTTATGAGTCAGTTAATTTAAAAGAAATGTTTGGACTCGAAAATTGGGATGTTACAATTCTCTTGGGAGGGAGAGAAGTTAAGGTCTTCTCCTTATTCACTGACAGCTGGAAGCTAGACATGGTCGTGTCAAGATCAGCAAGGGTAAAGCGGGTACCGGAGCGTGTGACCTTGGATCCTAAACATTAAAAAAAAAACAAAAAAAAACTATGAATTCAGGATCCTTACCCGTCGACATGGGGCAGTAGCAGAAGAACTTTCTTGAAGAATAGGTTGTTTGAATCGAAAATATCTAACTCTCTCAGGCAAGGCAAGAAAGTTTGTTATTTTATCTTCTGTATCTTCAACGGCAGGAGCAAGATCCTCAAACTTGAACGCTGCATCACAACAAATAAAATAAGAAATTAAATCATAGGATCCTTAAAGAATAAAAAAAATTCTGCCCTTTTTAACCCATCTCTCTGGCAAAGAAGTTCCATCAGGAATGGAATCCCGTCTCATAAAGAAAAACCTTTCTTCCCAAGCGTCGTCATTATGTTTGGATTTTAGAACAAGAACTGGTCTGTCTGGTTTGACCTTGAACAAGAATCAAGAAGAGACAAAGGTGGAAAGATCATAAATAAAAGCTAACTCGGATAAACCGATACCTAAATGCCCAGACTGATTTAGGTGATCGATCCAATAAAGGATCCTCCAAACTGTTGACATGACCTGGACGTAGGAGAGTTGGGTAACCTCAAAGAAATCAGAGATGATTCCAGAGAAAGAATAAGTTAGACCTATAGAAAAGGGGAATCCCGGAAAGCAAACCCAAGTGGGTAAAACGAAATTTGCCTGGACCAGGGCATCGAAGGGTTTGAAGACGACGCCATCAGGAAAAGCACCCTTGTTCTTCAAGGATTGAATATTCTCATTATTGAAAGAACATGACTCATCGTGAGCAGTAAATTTTGATCGGTGAAATCGTGTTCGGAAGGGGGGGGTATGCTAGAATGAGAGCGAGCGATTTTCTTTCCCACGATCGAAAAAGAAGGAAAAAATAAGAAAGAAATTACCTTTGAAAGTAACCGGAGATGATCAAAAGTAAAAGCTTGGAAGGTAAATAAAATCTTGAACCGATTTCCCTATTTATTCTGGTGGCAGAAGAGAGAGAAGATGATTTGACTCGTAATGATGCTCATGGAACATATAAATTTTATTCGTTAGGGTTTGAAATTCAAAACCCTTATCTTTATTTACTTAATTTAAAATTATACCTTTGATATTTATCTACTTAAAAATAACCTAAATATCATGTAGGCATAATTTGGGGGCAATTGTTAGGCCAAGATCTTCACCCTCTTCAGAATCTCGAATCTTCAAAGATCTTTCAGGATCCCGAACCCTTCTTAGGATCCTGACTGTTATTATTATTTCCTAACATTTTTAACAGTCATATTTTTATTTTTGTTTCTCACATGTGTAGAAACGGTCAATATGAGACTCATTCTCGACAAAGAAACACTTCAACCAGGCTTAAGACCCAGGAATACCAAGTCAAACAACGTGCATATGCTTATTTAAGAGGATCCCGAAAATATCGGACTTATTGTTACTTAGTTTAAACTATGAATACAAATGTATTACACACAAATAGTTTTACTACTACACTTGTACTCGTATTATCTTCATCATCTATGTAATCTCACATTGCAATCAATAAAAACAACAAGACAGGTGATTATTATCACCTCTCAAGATTTGGTGTCGGAGATCCTATAAAGGATCAAAGGTTTTCCTTGTAATTCACTTGTCTCACATTTATTGCAATTTGACATTTATATTGTCTCAAACACAATAGTCTTTCATACACCTTGATTGAATATTACTTGATTACTTAGTCGTCTAAATATTCTTTCTTGTTCAAACACCTTTAATGATTAGTATGTGATTAAATAGTAACAATCAATGATATTAGGTTTATGGAATGTAAAAAAGAATATATTAAGTTTGTGGGTTTACGATTAAAAACCATGATAAAAAAAATTGATGAAAATTTATTTGGAATTTTATTTTTTTTATAATATTATTTGTATTATTATACTATAAAAACAATATTATTGTTATCTTTTTTATTTTATTAAAAAATAAGTTTAAATTATTAATATTAATAAAGTTAGCAATAAAAATATAATTATCAAATAATAAAATCGATAACGATTAAGTTATAATAAAATAAAAATATAAAAGTTAGTCAAATGAAAAAAATAAAACTAAAATGATGTATGATAGAATAGTATATAAAAAAAAATAGAATCATACCAGATGCAATTACACACAAAAATTATAAACCAAATACACATTAAGTAGCTAATTTTTCTAAAAATCAAAATGAAATGGAAATAAATAACTCATTGCTATACAATCAAACCTGTGACTTATTCGGAAATTGTAATGGGCATAATAATTTTTTGAAGTCGATAACTTTTCGCTCCCTAATTTTAATGTTAACTTCAAAGCGGCCGACGTAAATAACAAATAACTAATTGTTCATTATACTTCTGTTGTTAGGTATTTATTAGATTAAATTAAAAAAGAAAAGAAAAAAGAAACAAAACTGAAGGCATTTGTGCACGAGGCTTTTACCATTTCACAATAGTGGTCTGCAAAATGGCCATTTCGCTTTCAATTTCACAAAACCATTTCATCTACAATTGACTAAACATGTGATGTTATCAAAACCAGCTGTCATTTCTTAGGGTGGAGAACATTTCCATAGGTACCAATATAACACCAAAGAGCTTCTATTTCAACAATATTTGTGTTGTCATCTTTCTTTGAGGTTGAGTGTTCAAGTTTCTTCGGATACATAGAGATAGATTTAAGAGGAGTTTATACGTCCAAAAAAAATACCTAAATTTGTCTAATTTCTTGAAAAGAAACTTACGAGTATTAGCCAAATTTATTTTTCCCTTACTACAATTTGAAACAACATAAGCAAACACTTAATTACCATATTTTATTACAACCAATCATCTAGTTATAATTTTACTATTCAATGATAAATAATGTTAAATCATAACATGTGAAAATACCTTTACATAGAAATAAAATATTGAAAACAAAGAAAAGAAGGATTAGATACCTATCTTAGTCCGCTCTCCTTCTTTTCCCAATTCCCATACCATCACTTGCTTTTGTCCCAAGCAACAAATCTTTTTCTAAAACGTTTGTCTATCTGATTTGGTTGTTACATATATAGCAATTCAAACAAATTAGGATCAAACCGGGTAAAAGTTTAATGCGACACCCATGTGGTGATTTCATAATTAGAATTATCAAATCAGTTGTTCAGATAAATTAGGGACCAAAATTAGTGGTATTCTATTAAAATAACCACATTTTAAACAAATATCATGAAGTGGCCAACTTTTCGCAACATAAACTTCGTAAAATGTTCTTACAAATTTACTTGATTAATGGACCGACTACAAAACCTTTTAAGAATACAAAAAATTGCAAAATAATATCAACATTTCATTATAGATATCATTTCTAAAGCAAATGTATGCTTCAAAGGATATTTTTACAAAATCCAAATTTACCAAATGAAGTCATTTTGTGATATTTATTCAATCATTTTAGTGATGAACCCATGGATAGTATATATAGTACTTAAAAATTCAATGACTGAAAGATAATATAGTATATATTAGTGAGATAGTAAGCAGTCTCTACAAAAGGGTCTTAGTATACATAGCCACAACCAAAATAAAGAGATTATAATTATACTAAGCTATAGCAAATTAGCAATAATAAAAAGCATATTCTCATACACACATTCAAAGCCCATATGAAAAATGAATGGACTAACAATGAGAAGAAAAACTTGTGTTCTATAAAAACTATATCATATATCATCATCATCATCATCATAAAATACCAACAAAATCAAGATGAAGATTTTGTTTTGAACCTTCTTTGAGCTTTAAGATCCACGACAATGACGGATATATTATCGTTGCTTCCTTTCTGGATCGCCAGCATGGCGAGGTAATCGGCTGCTGCTTGCGCTGCAGGATCCTCAGCCCCGGGCCCCACTCTTTCCAGGGTGTTTCCACCATTCTTTTTATGCCAAATCAAGATCCGTTTTCTTGCCACTTCACATGCTTCTTCATTTGACATGACATCCCATAATCCATCACTTGCTAATATTAGACATTCGTCTTCTCTTGCTCGGGCTGTGAATGTCACTTCTGGTTCCGGTATTATCCACGGTTTCAAATACCGATCCCCTGAAAACATATCAAATTAATTAGGGGGAAAAATTATAAAGAAAAGGTTTTGTTTGATTGGATTGGATTGGATGGAATGGAATGAGTCGTAATGACAAAGGAATGGAATGGACCAAATGGAATGAGTCGTTAAACCGTGTTATTTGGTTGAAATGAAATTAATTGACAACAATAATTATACACCTATAGTACAAAATGCATATAACGTATAACTGTTTAAAACTTATCCTACAAAAGGAATCATATTTTCAATAAAAAGAAAAATATTTTTAATCCGTCGGAATAAACAAATGTTTCTAGTTATCTTTGAAAAATTAAAACTTTTATTTGATTAAAACCGTGACTTCTTTGGAAAGATTCGTCATTAGAAATTACATAAAGATGAATGATGAATTTATTATTTACAAAATAAAAAACTATACATAATAAAAGCTCAATAGAACCCAATATAAACTTATAATGACAATTATATTTTCTAGTTATTCTTTAATTAAGAAAACTACTATTATTTAATTAAAACCATGATTGTTTTTAGAATAAATTTGTATCACTAAAAACTTACATAAATAGAAATGAACTACTTGGCAATTTCCATTCCATCTATAACAAAAAGAAAGAAAAAATAGGAGCAATCATATTGCTTCAAGATTGGCCCATTCCATTCCATCACACAAAACAAACAACATTTTCCCATTCCATTCCTCCACCAATTCCCATCATACTAAACACTACCCATAAAATTTCCGATTTATGCCAAGAACACATAGTGTTACACTACAAAAAACACATAGTAAACTCACCAATTGACCTCGACATTGCAAGCACACCAAACACACGATGCCCTTGCCATTGTATAACCTTTCCTCCAGCTGCCTCAATTCTTGCATATTCATCTTCCCTATTTGGCTAATCAATTTAACATTCAACCAAAAAGTTAGATTTACAAAAACCCAATAAAAATAATAATTATTGTTATAACAAAAAGTGTTATACTTTATGATCATTTGACAAAGCCATGGCTTCTTTGCCACGATAAAGAACAGCTCTAGAATCACCACAGTTTGCAATTATGATATGTGAAGAACAGATTAAGGCAACCACAGCAGTGGACCCCACGGTTTCTGGGGCTACTGGTTCAGAAGTTATGTCAGACGGGTCTCCGGAAACTTCCGGAATGTTTCTGCTCACATTCCCTCCGACTTCATCATCTACCTTTTGAAAGCATTTTGTGAAGGCTTTTTCCCATCCGATTTGTAAACTGTCATTGATTGTCCCTTTAACGAGTTCTTGCTTTGTGATTTTTAGTTCTTCCTCTAAAGCAGAATGGAGGCGATCACGACAGTAATTGGCAACCTGAATCAAGTAACAAAATTGGAATTTGATTGATTATTTATTATTATTTTTATGTTAAAAGAGATTAAGTATGCATGATTGATGAATCTAAGGTATTTGGTTAGTAGAATGTATTTGGAAGGAATAGAATCTATCAAAGGAATTGAAATATGAGCGAACTGGATTATAAATGATTTGTAATTTGTCATGTATTGGTGGAAATAAGAAAGGAATTTGATAATAGATATTGAATAACTTTATTTCAATATATGTATAATGAAAGTCTTTTGATAAAAAGAAGAATGGAATTCAATTACTGGAAATGGAAAAATCCATCAAACATAGAATTTGAAAATATCTAACGGAATAGAATTTATTCCATTTGGCAACCAAACACGTCATGGAATGGAATCTTGAATTCCAATTCCGCCGGATTCACAAACCAAACATGCACTAAGATGATTATTATAAATGGGCGTTTCTTGCAACTTCAAGTCTTAATAACTCATTTGAAGTTTTTGGTAAAGAACTAATTATGATTCTAATTTTTTCCGTTACTCGATATAAAAATAAATACAAGTAATCAAATATGGACACGCAGTTGATGAGTTGTTTGTAAGAAAACAAATACAAAAGTAAAATCACCTAACCTTTAAACCAGTTTGAACGTGCATTTTGCAAATGATTATGTGATATTCAATAACTAAAATCAGACAATCAGTTATAACTTATAACAAAATGCATTGCAAAAGATAGTTTTGGATATACTTTTACTGTTTGAAGTTGTAATAATCACTTTTGACTTCGTGACGCAAAATCTTGACCATAATAGTAAGCAAAATCTTTTTGTCCAAACACTAAATAATTATCATTTGAACCCTGATAAATTAATGTTGAAATGAAGTGAGAGAAAGGTAAGAAAATACCTGAGAACCTCCATGTCCATCATAAACTCCAAAAAAATGAGCAGTCAAATCACTCAAATTAGGGTTCACCCTATCAATTACATGATCTGCAACAAACATCTTAATTGGAACTTGCATAAACTGAGGAACAGCCACAACAGCATCTTCCATTTCTGGCCTTTTACCACAAACTGAATGAGAGCCCCAAAGTGGCAAATATTCCAACTCAAAAACACTTCTTAACACTTTAGTCTGATTCTTCTCTCCAATCGTCACTACAGAAGCTTTCAAAGTATGTTCAGCTTCCAAACTAATAACTTTAGCAACTATTTGACCATTATCTATCCCTTCAATCGCAACAGCAATTGGAACACTAACCGAAGTGTTAATTTCAATCTGTTGTTCATCACCAACTGATATAATTTCATCTGCATCGGTTTCTGGAATCATGATATCGCCATTGATGTTTTTTTCAGATAACAAGCTTGCGGTTTCAGTAAATAGCTTCATTCGAGTGAAATCGACGTGATTCCCAAGAGTAACTGAAACTGCAGAAGGCATCTCTTCCATCTTAACCCCTCTTTTTTGAAGATTATAAAAAACCTCCCAAATTCTACACGAATCGCTTTAAGTTGATCACTGATTTTAGCATCATGAACGACGAATCGCGATTTGGTCAACAGATCCGACGGTGTCCAAAACTGGATCTGATGATTCGTCAACGCCAATTTGAATAATAGAAGAAATTAGGGCTTTTTAGAATCTAACTAAATAATACGAGATTCTTGAATCAAATACAGAACCCCAAATTCTGTTTTAACCAGAAGTAAATAAAAAATCCAAACCCAGAAATAATCACAGAGGAAACCCTAAAAAGGTGAAGACTTTTTCAAATTTTCTAACACGTGAAATCTAGGTTCCATGGATCTGAGGCAACCCTTCACAACCTCTGAATCTAATTTGGGTCTTCTTTTCATTACTTCATATAATTAACTGATATCAATAATATGAATAGAAACTAGGGCGGGCTATTTCAAGAAAATGATGAATACAATCCTAATTTTTTAGTTCTATGGTTTGCTGTCAACTGCAAATTTTAGATCAAAAGAAGCTGAAAATTGCTTACCAATCAATCAATAAAATGTAAAAAAGAAACCCCCAAGTTCTTGAGCTTGCTTCCTTTCGAGATTTTGTTGAGGGAGAAAGAGAGGGAGAGAGAAAGAAATTTCCTCGGGAATGCTTTTACTGCTTTGGTGACACGTATAGATGCGTTTATCAACATGATTCAATGCATTTTCTTTGTGTTGATAAAAAAATGTTTTTTTTGGACTTATTTTAAGAAAGTTAGCAAAAGGGGCCATCATAGTTATGATTTATCACATTTTTTTGTCCTCAAGTTCTACGAAATTAGAAACACACCACGATAGTTTGAATATCCACCCACATGAGACCCCATATTAGTTACGGATTGGCAAGAGTCGGTGTTGGCTATTAAGCCTATAACCAAACTCAAACCATACATATCATTATTTTTTGTTGCAAAATCATATCGGTTTTGTTTTTATGGGTTCGGTTTTTCTGTTTTCGGGTTTGCATGTTTTCAGCTTGAAACCATAGGTTTGTGGTTCATGTTTTCCAGCTTTTATGGTTTTTTGGGTTCAAAATATAACAGAAATTTATCAAATTTAAGTATATTAGAATAATTATCAACTAATGCAAATGTAAAGGTACAAATTCTACCATCATAAAAATTATCAAATAGTCAAAATTTAACACCTGAAAGTTTATTGATGATAACATAAAGTACTAAAGTTTAAACTAAAAGTTCAAGTTGAAATAGCAAAAAAAAAAAAAATGTTAACATGATACCTACAATGATCCAATCAAGTCCAGCAGTTCCATTTCCACCACCATATTTGTACAATCTAATCATGTTCATCCTCTATCCATTTCTATAAACCTAGATGTGGTGAGGTGACTAACAATAACATAGTATAAATATGAATATTTCATCAAATAATCAAACTTGATTTAAAAACAAATGAGTTTAAAAACTTGTTTTTGTTACATTACTCACAGTACAAAAAAGTTTAAACTTTTTTTAATAAATTAGGCAAGACATGCAGAAAAATTAACCAAATTAAATCGGTCAATCTAAGAGTATATTTTTAATGGTAAAGTGTAGAAATGTTAATATACTATTGATTTACCTTTGAATATAGCAATGTCAATCATCCATGAATGAGTCTATCATGTTTTGTCAGCATCTTAATTCATCTACAAACCAAAAACAACATATGTTAATATAATTTATAATAATGTATAAGTACAATATAAAATACATACCAATTTCTAGCTTCTCCAACATATCTTGCATCTCTAGCAAAGCAGTTGGTGACATGTCATATGCTAAATATCAGTCGAGGCATATGATACCCAAGCCTAGGTGTAAATTAAAGCTGTAACACCCTAAATCTGGTATGACTTGAAACCCTCAAGAATTTACATTTTAGCATAATTGGTCCTTTAAGTACGTTGGGCGTACTTAAGTGTACGCTTAGCGTACTATGCATGGTTGGTCGCGGAGGAGCCAGACGTACATTGGGCGTACCAGCAGTACGATGGGCGTACGTGCCAGAGGTCCAAAACCCTAATTTTCGGACATGAGACCTATTTAAGCGACCTTAAGTCCCTTGGACTTAACCCTAGAGAGCCTCCACAGCCTTAGAACATCCTTACACTCCAGAGAAACTTGTGAGACCATTTTTGAGCTTTAAAGAGTGCATTTGTGGCCCTTTTAGTGTTCATTCCAAGAAGAAAAGGTGGTCAAACAAGCTTGGAACGAGTTGGTGCTTCAAGAACCTGCATCTTAGTCATCTTGCAAAGCTTCTAGAGGTAAAAAGCTTGGATCTTTCATCTTGAATCTCTAGATTTAGCTAGGGTTTTCTACCTTGTCCCTTTTTGTTGATTTTGGACCTCCATTTGTGAGGTAAGCAACTCCAGAAGATGGGAATGACATATCTGAGGTCCCTTGGTCCTTTAGAACCATAAAAATTGAGTCTTGATGGGAGTTTTGGCCTCATGCATGGGTTAAAGACCTTGGAAAGGTCTTAATGGAGGTGTTGGGTGTATATGAGGCATGCAAAGGCATAAAGTTGCCAACTTTATGCCTTAGGACGTCTTAACAAACTTAGATCTGGCTTTTGGACGTAAAGGAAACGAGTATTAAGCACGTAATGGAGAAAGTGCTTATACTGGTTGTACGCTGGGCGTAACCCAGTGTACGTCGCGCGTAGTCCCAAGACCCCAGTACGTTGTGCGTACCAGAATGGTACGCCGAGCGTGCGCATCACAGTTGGGTCGAATCTGTTTTGGTCCTTTGAGCTATTTGGGCCTCATTTGATTATTGGGCATGGTTGTATTCTGGGAATTATGAGTCATATCATCTGTCATGGGTCATGGACATATTGATTGGTGCTATGGGTCTTACGATTCATACTAGTTCAGATCGACCTACTTTGCTGCTCATAAATTGAGTTTGATTGTATTGGTTGCAAATAAGTTTAATCCAATACGAATCCATGTTACACAGTAAGTGAAAGAGAGATATTGTTAAGGTTTCTTGAAAACACACTTATTTTAGAAGAAACAAATTCACGATGCAGGTTTGACTTTTCAAGTCAAACTCATATATTTCAAAGGTAACGAATGAACAAGCAGTAGGTAATGGTAGTTCACACGTGACCTCAAAATGCCACATAGACATGATTTGGCGTGGAAACCGGTTAAAACAAGACATATATTCTTACTAAACAGGTTAAAGTGGACTTTATGCATTAGAATGCAACAAAAAAAAAGACTTCTAAAAAACAAACAATTGTGCCACATAACACTTTATTCCCTTATTTTACATTTTTTTTCGTTTTTTTTGTTTATTCTTGTTGAATTTTTTTTTTCCGATTTTTTATATTGAATAATGATAAATTCATGATGAAATATCATTATTATTTGCTAAAATATCTTTTATTTTTTTGTTGAAATATAATTATTTTTTCTGAAATATCATAAATTCTTACTGAAATGTCATACATTATTAATTTTTCGGTATTAAAAACTATTTCAGTTTATAAAATCAGTTTATTTTAATTTTTTTTTTTAACATGTACAGCACCGCAGATGTTAACCAGCCACCAGGTTCGTTTCTTTATGCGGGAAAGTCGGGATGCATATTTGGCTCCAGATTTAGACGACAGTAACGAAATCGATGGAATGATTAAAGAAGACAGGTATAAATTTGAGCCTGTAATTTTCCTGTAGGATGGGCGTCCGGTGGTATTTGGGTTGTCCTCAGGTCTATCGCCGGCGGAGGACAAACCACCATGGACGGCGTTGGCGTAGCCATAACCATAACCACGGCTATAGCAATCGATAAAGATAAGAATAGCCAATATGCAGTTAAATGGACTCTTGAGAACGTCGTCGACAATATGTCATGCGTTGTGCTTCTTCATGTTCTCACCCAAACCACTTTACCTGGTTAGTATCTCGAATCACTTTTTATCATTATTATCATGAATCTTGTTGATCCTTTGTGTCAATGTGATTAGGGTTTTCTAATTAGTCGATCGCGAACATCTGATTAGATGCTATACGAATTAATTGAGCTTCCATCTTTTCTAGGGTTAATGTTAAATGTATCTGTTATTGTACAAATCTACAAAATTAGCGTTAGTTGACATCGGACATAATTTTGAATTGTGTTTCAGATGAAGCCGGAATTGGCAAGGATGGTAGGCCCCCAACAGAAGCTGAAATGCAACAGTTTTTCCAACCTTTTTCTTCACTTTGTGCTCTCAAAGGGGTAATTTCCATCATTACTTCACCATTTATTCTGTCTATAGACCATGGTTCTTGTTTTTGTATTCTCTACCATTTAAGCTTTTCAGCAAAAGTTTGTGTAGTTTTAAAGCTGTTCAACAAAAAAGGAGTCTATTTTTTTTCTTCAAAGATCCGATGCTAACTCATGTGATACTCAAAAGTAGGAAGGGGACTCATTTTTCATAGGAATAAAAAGTCAACTTATCAGTGTATGAGCTAAATGTAAACTGGTCTTTTTTAGCATAGAGCTAAATATATATAAGTGATCGACTTATCAGTTGTCATTGATTCTATGATTTCAGGTTAGAACAAAGAAGGTTGTCTTAAAGGATTCAGACGCTTCTAATGCCCTTATTCTATACGTCACCAGGAATGCCATAACTCATCTTGTGGTTGGTTATCGATCCCGTTTAACCAGGTCTCCATTTGTGCTGTGAGGTTATAATTTCTGGTTTTTTTCTTTTTGCGTTTTATTGTTCTCATGGATTGTTTTATTCAAATGCACAGGGCATTCAAAAGCAGTTCAGATGTGGCATCCAGCTTACAAAGATCATTACCTGATACTTGTAATCTTTATGCGGTTTCTAAATCAAAAAATCAAAAACTCAAATCTGCCATTCAGAGTCCTGCCCCTAACACCTTGTCTGCATCAACAAATGGAACACAGAACTCCTCAGAAGAAGTGGATTTGTAAGTTGGAGTATGTGCATCCCCCTAGATAACATATGGCTGAATTAAATGGAACTGGACAAGCTTTCTAAACTATTTTTCATGATGAGGATGAGGGCATTCACGTCGTTTGCATAAACGATGGATTGAGAGTGCACCCATGTCCCTTTTAGGTGAGACAAAAAATTGCAATTTTTTGTCCCATCAATCATTGTCTGACGTGTAGTTTCTTTTTAAGGTTATTGTCTGAAAAGTCCGTATATTTTAGGCTCATTTCCGATAAAGTTTATATTTTTTTTAACAAAAAGTAACAAGTGTTAAGATTTATGGAGTCATGAACAAATTGACAAGTTCCTAAGAGTTCAAGGGCCTATATTGAAACTTTACAATTACTCACGTGTGAAGAAATAATTGTCGGCAGAAGGAATTTTCAACATTGATTTGTTTAATATTTGTTGGACGGTGGAATTGTTTAATATTTCTTTGTTGGACGCACTAAAGAAACTTTCGGTAAACTATTGAACGGTGCAAAGGAATTAGGTGAACGTCACTATCTCTAATGTGAATTGGAAGAAAAGGATTACGGCTATTGTTAATATAAATAGATCTCTTCTTCTTTCAATTAAAGATGTAGAGCGCAACACACAACTCAAGTTCTTATATACACATAAAGAAATTAGTGAGGTATTATTTTTGTGCAGAGCCTTAATTTTTGGCAGCCAAAAAATTACGAGTGATATCTTACAGTGAGTGATCAGATTACAAGGGCAGTTTTTTAGCCTTGTATGATTGTAATTTTCTTTGGTGTTAATAAAATCCCCTCTCTCTCGTTCGCCCGTGGATGTAGGTCAAATTAGACCGAACCACGTTAAATATCGTGTTCAATTTCGTTTGCTATTTTTCATTAGTTTTATTCCGTGAGTGTTGCCGAAATCGTTATATCAATTTTTAGAAGTGCTTAACTTGTTTTGTTGCATTCCCAACAAAGGAAAAACTGGTATCAGAGCTATGGCTGAAGATGGGAAAGTTAAGATCGAAAAATTTGATGGTCAAGATTTCGGTTTCTGGAAAATGCAAATTGAAGATTATCTCTACCAAAAGAAGTTACACCAACCTTTGTCCAAAGACAAACCCGAAGAGATGACGCAGGAGGAGTGAGACTTATTAGATCGGCAGGCACTCGGAGTGATAAGGTTATCATTGGCAAAGAATGTAGCTTACAATATTGTCAATGTGAAGACAACCTACAGTCTGATAAATGCGTTGTCTAATATGTACGAAAAACCTTCAGCGGCAAATAAGGTTTTCTTGATCCGACAACTTGTAAATCTGAAGATGAAGGAGGGTAGCTCGGTGACAGATCACGTAAACGAATTCAACTCAATAATATCAAGATTGATATCTGTTGATATTGGATTTGAAGATGAAGTGATGGCGTTGCTACTATTATCATCGTTACCCGATAGTTGGTCCGGCACAGTGACCGCCGTTAGCAGTTCAGCCGGAGGTGCCAAGCTATCATTCGAAGGTATTCGCGATTTAATCCTTGGTGAGGATGTGCGCAGAAGGAGTGCCGGAGAAGGTTCCAGTAGTCTTCTAACTACTGAAGGCAGAGGAAGAAAGACCAACAGAGGAGGTGGTGATAGAGGAAGATCGAAGTCAAGAAAGAGAGGTCAGTCGAAGAACAGGAAATATATTACCTGTTGGAACTGTAATGAGAAAGGTCATTTCAGAAATCAGTGCCCAAAGCCTTCGGCAGACAAAGGCAAGAAGGAAGTAAATATGGCAGCAGATTCTGAAGATGATGCACTCATTTGTTGTGTTGAAAACTCAACTGAATCCTGGATCATGGATTCTGGCGCGTCGTTTCATGCTAGTCATTCCAGAGAAGTAATGCATAATTTTAAGCAGTACAAAGGGAAAGTCAGATTAGCAGATAACAAGAGCCTGGATATTACTGGAGTTGGGGATGTGGTCCTCAAGACAACCTTGGGTACGAAGTGGACTTTGAAGAATGTCAAGTTCATTCCAGACTTGAAAAGGATGTTAATATCTGTGGGGCAGCTTGATGATGAAGGTCACCATGTTACATTTGGTGATCATCAGTGGAAAGTGACAAAGGGAAACTTAGTTGTTGCTAGAGGTCAGAAGCGGGGTACACTTTATATGGTGGAAGTTTCTGATGCTGAAACACATGTTGAAGAAGTTGAGGCATCTACTCTATGGCACCAAAGACTTGGCCATATGAGTGAGAAAGGAATGAAGATGCTAGCCTCCAAAGGAAGAATACCAGATCCGAAGACTGTGACAGTTGACTTCTGTGAGCCATGTATTATGGGTAAACAGAAGAAGGTTACTTTCACAAAGATTGGTCATCCGCCGAAGTCCATGAAGTTGGAGTTAGTTCATTCAGATGTTTATGGTCCCACTTCAGTTTCTTCAGTGGGAGGGTCCCGATATTACGTTACTTTCATTGACGACTGCACAAGGAAAGTTTGGGTTTATTTCTTGAAGCATAAGTCTGAAGTTTTCAGCACATTCAAGAAATGGAAAGCTATTGTAGAAAATGAAACAAACTTGAAAATCAAGTGTTTCAGATCAGACAATGGGGGCGAATACAGTAGCAAAGAATTTGTTGATTATTGTGCTGACCAAGGAATCAGAAGACGGTTCCGGAGACACCTCAGCAAAATGGAGTAGCTGAGAGGATGAACAGAACATTGAATGAGAGGGCTAAAAGCATGAGACTGCATGCATGTTTACCCAAGATGTTCTGGGCAGATTCGGTCAACACAGCTGCATATTTAATCAACAGAGGACCCTCAGTTCCCATAGGGTTCAAGATTCCAGAAGAGGAATGGCAAGGTCGGGAGATTTCGCTCAAACACTTGAAGGTATTTGGTTGTGTCTCGTATGTCAAAATCAAAGACTCGGAGAGAGACAAGCTATAGGCAAAGGCAAGAAAGTGCACCTTTATAGGTTACGGGTTGGATGACATGGGGTACCGCTTCTGGGATAATGAGAATAAGAAAGTTATCAGAAGTCGGGATGTGGTGTTCAACGAGAATGCTCTATACAAGGATGAACTTGCAAAAAGCTCCAATGGTGACAAGCAACCAGAAAAGAAGGATCAAGTTGAGTTAGAAGAAATCTTAGACGATGACGTTGTAAAACCTATTAGTACTCCAGAGATAGGTGAAAGTTCAGGAAGCAGTGGGAGCTCTGATGTATCTGGAGATAGTGGAAGCACAATGGATAGTAGTTCAGAAGATGAGGTTGCAGATGATGCAGAAACCGAAACTCTTATTATTCGTAGATCCACTAGAGCACGAAGACCTCCAGTAAGGTATTCTCCTTCAGCTAATTACTTGCTGTTGACTGAGAATGGTGAACCTGAATCTTATCCAGAGGCCTTAAGGATGAAAGATTCCATACAGTGGAAGACGGCTATGGAAGACGAGTTGAGCTCACTTGATAAGAACCATACTTGGTCCTTGGTCAAGCTCCCGGCAGGGAAGAAAGCACTGCAGAACAAATGGGTGTTTCGGGTCAAAGATGAGATTGATGGCACTAAAAGATACAAGGCCAGATTGGTAGTAAAGGGTTTCCAACAAAAGAGGGGTGTTGACTACAACGAGATATTCTCCCCAGTTGTGAAGATGACTACAATCAGAATGGTCTTGGGAATTGTAGCCTCTGAAGATCTCCATCTAGAGCAGCTAGATGTGAAGACAGCTTTTCTCCATGGTGACCTGGAAGAAGACATCTACATGGCACAACCAGAGGGTTTCCCAACAGTTGGCAAGGAAAACCTGGTGTGCAAATTAAAGAAAAGTCTGTATGGATTGAAGCAAGCTCCAAGACAGTGGTACTTGAAGTTTGATAGCTTCATGCAGAGGAGTGGGTATCACAGATGTGAAATGGATCACTGTTGTTACTTGAAGAAATTCAACTCCTCATACATCATCCTGTTATTATATGTTGATGACATGTTGATAGCTGGGTCCGACATGCAGGAAATCAACAAGCTTAAGAAGCAGTTGTCCAGAGAGTTCGAGATGAAGGACTTAGGGGCTGCTAAGCAGATATTGGGCATGAGCATAGCCAGGAACAGAGTTACCGATACATTAAAACTTTCACAAGCTAAGTACATCAAGAAAGTTTTAGAAAAGTTCAGCATGACAGATGCTAAAGCCAGAAGTACACCTTTGAGAAGTCAGTTGAGACTCTCAAAGAAGCAATCCCCAAAGACGGAAGAAGACAAGAACCAGATGACTAAAGTTCCCTACGCATCTGCAGTTGGTAGCTTGATGTATGCTATGGTATGCACCAGACCAGACATTGCTCATGCAGTGGGAGTTGTGAGCAGGTTCATGTCAAATCCAGGAAAAGAGCATTGGGAGGGAGTAAAGTGGTTGTTACGCTACTTGAAAGGAACATCTGAGGTTGCCCTATGTTTCAGAAGAAAGGGTGTGATCTTGGAAGGGTTCGCCGATGCTGATTTGGGTGGATGTGTGGATTCAGGAAAGAGCACAACAGGTTATGTGTTCACAATTGGAGGTACATCAATCAGTTGGATGTCCAGGTTACAAAAGAGTGTTGCTCTCTCAACCACAGAAGCAGAGTATATGGCTATTGCAGAAGCAGCCAAAGAGCTTATATGGTTGAAGAACTTTCTATCAGAACTTGGAATGTATCAGGAGGATTGTGTATTGCATTGTGACAACCAGAGTGCAGTTTACTTGGCAAAGAATCCAGTGTTTCATAGTAGAACGAAACACATTCAGATGAGGTACCATTTCATTTGAGAATTAATTAATGATGGAACTCTAAATCTGAAGAAAATCCTTGGAACGAAGAATCCAGCTGATATGTTCACCAAGGTGGTTACCACTGAAAAGTTGAAGCTTTGTATGGCTTCAACTGGCCTTTCAGAAGTTTGAGAAAAGGCATGGCAGAGAACGAGAGAGAGAGAGAGAGAGTGTGTGTGTGACTAAGGAATGTCGCAAAGTTTTGGATGACAGAGAAAAGCGAAGTTGTTCAAGCCTCCAAGTGGGAGATTGTTAAGATTTATGGAGTCATGAACAAATTGACAAGTTCCTAAGAGTTCAAGGGCCTATATTGAAACTTTACAATTACTCACGTGTGAAGAAATAATTGTCGGCAGAAGGAATTTTCAACATTGATTTGTTTAATATTTGTTGGACGGTGGAATTGTTTAATATTTCTTTGTTGGACGCACTAAAGAAACTTTCGGTAAACTATTGAACGGTGCAAAGGAATTAGGTGAACGTCACTATCTCTAATGTGAATTGGAAGAAGTGGATTACGGCTATTGTTAATATAAATAGATCTCTTCTTCTTTCAATTGAAGATGTAGAGCGCAACACACAACTCAAGTTCTTATATATACACAGAAAGAAATTAGTGAGGTATTATTTTTGTGCAGAGCCTTAATTTTTGGCAGCCAAAAAATTACGAGTGATATCTTACAGTGAGTGATCAGATTACAAAGGCAGTTTTTTAGCCTTGTATGATTGTAATTTTCTTTGGTGTTAATAAAATCCCCTCTCTCTCGTTCGCCCGTGGATGTAGGTCAAATTAGACCGAACCACGTTAAATATCGTGTTCAATTTCGTTTGCTATTTTTCATTAGTTTTATTCCGTGAGTGTTGCCGAAATCGTTATATCAATTTTTAGAAGTGCTTAACTTGTTTTGTTGCATTCCCAACAAACTGGTATCAGAGTTATGTTGGGAATGCAACAAAACAAGTTAAGCACTTCTAAAAATTGATATAACGATTTCGACAACACTCACGGAATAAAACTAATGAAAAATAGCAAACGAAATTGAACACGATATTTAACGTGGTTCGGTCTAATTTGACCTACATCCACGGGCGAACGAGAGAGAGGGGATTTTATTAACACCAAAGAAAATTACAATCATACAAGGCTAAAAAACTGCCTTGTAATCTGATCACTCACTGTAAGATATCACTCGTAATTTTTTGGCTGCCAAAAATTAAGGCTCTGCACAAAAATAATACCTCACTAATTTCTTTCTGTGTATATATAAGAACTTGAGTTGTGTGTTGCGCTCTACATCTTCAATTGAAAGAAGAAGAGATCTATTTATATTAACAATAGCCGTAATCCTTTTCTTCCAATTCACATTAGAGATAGTGACGTTCACCTAATTCCTTTGCACCGTTCAATAGTTTACCGAAAGTTTCTTTAGTGCGTCCAACAAAGAAATATTAAACAATTCCACCGTCCAACAAATATTAAACAAATCAATGTTGAAAATTCCTTCTGCCGACAATTATTTCTTCACACGTGAGTAATTGTAAAGTTTCAATATAGGCCCTTGAACTCTTAGGAACTTGTCAATTTGTTCATGACTCCATAAATCTTAACAATCTCCCACTTGGAGGCTTGAACAACTTCGCTTTTCTCTGTCATCCAAAACTTTGCGACATTCCTTAGTCACACACTCTCTCTCTCTCTCTCTCTCTCGTTCTCTGCCATGCCTTTTCTCAAACTTCTGAAAGGCCAGTTGAAGCCATACAAAGCTTCAACTTTTCAGTGGTAACCACCTTGGTGAACATATCAGCTGGATTCTTCGTTCCAAGGATTTTCTTCAGATTTAGAGTTCCATCATTAATTAATTCTCAAATGAAATGGTACCTCATCTGAATGTGTTTCGTTCTACTATGAAACACTGGATTCTTTGCCAAGTAAACTGCACTCTGGTTGTCACAATGCAATACACAATCCTCCTGATACATTCCAAGTTCTGATAGAAAGTTCTTCAACCATATAAAGCTCTTTGGCTGCTTCTGCAATAGCCATATACTCTGCTTCTGTGGTTGAGAGAGCAAACACTCTTTTGTAACCTGGACATCCAACTGATTGATGTACCTCCAATTGTGAACACATAACCTGTTGTGCTCTTTCCTGAATCCACACATCCACCCAAATCAGCATCGGCGAACCCTTCCAAGATCACACCCTTTCTTCTGAAACATAGGGCAACCTCAGATGTTCCTTTCAAGTAGCGTAACAACCACTTTACTCCCTCCCAATGCTCTTTTCCTGGATTTGACATGAACCTGCTCACAACTCCCACTGCATGAGCAATGTCTGGTCTGGTGCATACCATAGCATACATCAAGCTACCAACTGCAGATGCGTAGGGAACTTTAGTCATCTGGTTCTTGTCTTCTTCCGTCTTTGGGGATTGCTTCTTTGAGAGTCTCAACTGACTTCCCAAAGGTGTACTTCTGGCTTTAGCATCTGCCATGCTGAACTTTTCTAAAACTTTCTTGATGTACTTAGCTTGTGAAAGTTTTAATGTATCGGTAACTCTGTTCCTGGCTATGCTCATGCCCAATATCTGCTTAGCAGCCCCTAAGTCCTTCATCTCGAACTCTCTGGACAACTGCTTCTTAAGCTTGTTGATTTCCTGCATGTCGGACCCAGCTATCAACATGTCATCAACATATAATAACAGGATGATGTATGAGGAGTTGAATTTCTTCAAGTAACAACAGTGATCCATTTCACATCTGTGATACCCACTCCTCTGCATGAAGCTATCAAACTTCAAGTACCACTGTCTTGGAGCTTGCTTCAATCCATACAGACTTTTCTTTAATTTGCACACCAGGTTTTCCTTGCCAACTGTTGGGAAACCCTCTGGTTGTGCCATGTAGATGTCTTCTTCCAGGTCACCATGGAGAAAAGCTGTCTTCACATCTAGCTGCTCTAGATGGAGATCTTCAGAGGCTACAATTCCCAAGACCATTCTGATTGTAGTCATCTTCACAACTGGGGAGAATATCTCGTTGTAGTCAACACCCCTCTTTTGTTGGAAACCCTTTACTACCAATCTGGCCTTGTATCTTTTAGTGCCATCAATCTCATCTTTGACCCGAAACACCCATTTGTTCTGCAGTGCTTTCTTCCCTGCCGGGAGCTTGACCAAGGACCAAGTATGGTTCTTATCAAGTGAGCTCAACTCGTCTTCCATAGCCGTCTTCCACTGTATGGAATCTTTCATCCTTAAGGCCTCTGGATAAGATTCAGGTTCACCATTCTCAGTCAACAGCAAGTAATTAGCTGAAGGAGAATACCTTACTGGAGGTCTTCGTGCTCTAGTGGATCTACGAATAATAAGAGTTTCGGTTTCTGCATCATCTGCAACCTCATCTTCTGAACTACTATCCACTGTGCTCCCACTATCTCCAGATACATCAGAGCTCCCACTGCTTCCTGAACTTTCACCTATCTCTGGAGTACTAATAGGTTTTACAACGTCATCGTCTGAGATTTCTTCTAACTCAACTTGATCCTTCTTTTCTGGTTGCTTGTCACCATTGGAGCTTTTTGCAAGTTCATCCTTGTATAGAGCATTCTCGTTGAACACCACATCCCGACTTCTGATAACTTTCTTATTCTCATTATCCCAGAAGCGGTACCCCATGTCATCCAACCCGTAACCTATAAAGGTGCACTTTCTTGCCTTTGCCTATAGCTTGTCTCTCTCCGAGTCTTTGATTTTGACATACGAGACACAACCAAATACCTTCAAGTGTTTGAGCGAAATCTCCCGACCTTGCCATTCCTCTTCTGGAATCTTGAACCCTATGGGAACTGAGGGTTCTCTGTTGATTAAATATGCAGCTGTGTTGACCGAATCTGCCCAGAACATCTTGGGTAAACATGCATGCAGTCTCATGCTTTTAGCCCTCTCATTCAATGTTCTGTTCATCCTCTCAGCTACTCCATTTTGCTGAGGTGTCTCCGGAACCGTCTTCTGATTCCTTGGTCAGCACAATAATCAACAAATTCTTTGCTACTGTATTCGCCCCCATTGTCTGATCTGAAACACTTGATTTTCAAGTTTGTTTTATTTTCTACAATAGCTTTCCATTTCTTGAATGTGCTGAAAACTTCAGACTTATGCTTCAAGAAATAAACCCAAACTTTCCTTGTGCAGTCGTCAATGAAAGTAACGTAATATCGGGACCCTCCCACTGAAGAAACTGAAGTGGGACCATAAACATCTGAATGAACTAACTCCAACTTCATGGACTTCGGCGGATGACCAATCTTTGTGAAAGTAACCTTCTTCTGTTTACCCATAATACATGGCTCACAGAAGTCAACTGTCACAGTCTTCGGATCTGGTATTCTTCCTTTGGAGGCTAGCATTTTCATTCCTTTCTCACTCATATGGCCAAGTCTTTGGTGCCATAGAGTAGATGCCTCAACTTCTTCAACAACATGTGTTTCAGCATCAGAAACTTCCACCATATAAAGTGTACCCCGCTTCTGACCTCTAGCAACAACTAAGTTTCCATTTGTCACTTTCCACTGATGATCACCAAATGTAACATGGTGACCTTCATCATCAAGCTGCCCCACAGATATTAACATCCTTTTCAAGTCTGGAATGAACTTGACATTCTTCAAAGTCCACTTCGTACCCAAGGTTGTCTTGAGGACCACATCCCCAACTCCAGTAATATCCAGGCTCTTGTTATCTGCTAATCTGACTTTCCCTTTGTACTGCTTAAAATTATGCATTACTTCTCTGGAATGACTAGCATGAAACGACGCGCCAGAATCCATGATCCAGGATTCAGTTGAGTTTTCAACACAACAAATGAGTGCATCATCTTCAGAATCTGCTGCCATATTTACTTCCTTCTTGCCTTTGTCTGCCGAAGGCTTTGGGCACTGATTTCTGAAATGACCTTTCTCATTACAGTTCCAACAGGTAATATATTTCCTGTTCTTCGACTGACCTCTCTTTCTTGACTTCGATCTTCCTTTACCACCACCTCCTCTGTTGGTCTTTCTTCCTCTGCCTTCAGTAGTTAGAAGACTACTGGAACCTTCTCCGGCACTCCTTCTGCGCACATCCTCACCAAGGATTAAATCGCGAATACCTTCGAATGATAGCTTGGCACCTCCGGCTGAACTGCTAACGGCGGTCACTGTGCCGGACCAACTATCGGGTAACGATGATAATAGTAGCAACGCCATCACTTCATCTTCAAATCCAATATCAACAGATATCAATCTTGATATTATTGAGTTGAATTCGTTTACGTGATCTGTCACCGAGCTACCCTCCTTCATCTTCAGATTTACAAGTTGTCGGATCAAGAAAACCTTATTTGCCGCTGAAGGTTTTTCGTACATATTAGACAGCGCATTTATCAGACTGTAGGTTGTCTTCACATTGACAATATTGTAAGCTACATTCTTTGCCAATGATAACCTTATCACTCCGAGTGCCTGCCGATCTAATAAGTCTCACTCCTCCTGCGTCATCTCTTCGGGTTTGTCTTTGGACAAAGGTTGGTGTAACTTCTTTTGGTAGAGATAATCTTCAATTTGCATTTTCCAGAAACCGAAATCTTGACCATCAAATTTTTCGATCTTAACTTTCCCATCTTCAGCCATAGCTCTGATACCAGTTTTTCCTTTGTTGGGAATGCAACAAAACAAGTTAAGCACTTCTAAAAATTGATATAACGATTTCGGCAACACTCACGGAATAAAACTAATGAAAAATAGCAAACGAAATTGAACACGATATTTAACGTGGTTCGGTCTAATTTGACCTACATCCACGGGCGAACGAGAGAGAGGGGATTTTATTAACACCAAAGAAAATTACAATCATACAAGGCTAAAAAACTGCCTTGTAATCTGATCACTCACTGTAAGATATCACTCGTAATTTTTTGGCTGCCAAAAATTAAGGCTCTGCACAAAAATAATACCTCACTAATTTCTTTCTGTGTATATATAAGAACTTGAGTTGTGTGTTGCGCTCTACATCTTCAATTGAAAGAAGAAGAGATCTATTTATATTAACAATAGCCGTAATCCTTTTCTTCCAATTCACATTAGAGATAGTGACGTTCACCTAATTCCTTTGCACCGTTCAATAGTTTACCGAAAGTTTCTTTAGTGCGTCCAATTCACGCTTCACAGAAATGTAATAGCACACAATATATATCAAACTACTCTTTGATTAATTTGGAAATATAACTCAAAAACCAAATTAGTTTACAGTGTGTTTTTGTTTCTCTGTGTTGGTGTGTATTACCCTCTTGATAATGCACTGTATTTATAAGATGGACTAAATCATTTCCAATCCTATAATAATAAACATGAGACCCAACCAACTTGTTGGTGTCCCCTACTTTATTTGTGGGTGGAAGACATGAGTGGAGTGAAATGAGGAATTAGGATTCCAACAATCACCCCCGAATCTCTAAGTCCTTCTAGAGATGTCTTCAATCCCGATCAAGTCCCGCATTATCTTGAACTTGGTTCGAGCCAACGGTTTTGTGAGAATGTCTGCCTTTTGTTCTTCACCTGGAATGTACTCCACCTCCACTTGTTCCTTTTCAACGCAATTACGAATGAAGTGAAACCTAGTGTGAATGTGTTTACTTCTTCCGTGAAAAACGGGATTCTTTGTTAGTTCGATAGTCGACTTGTTATCAACTCTAAGAACCACCTTCTCTTGCGTTTTGTTCAAGATTTCTCCCAGCAAATCTTGAAGCCATATTGCTTGACATGCAGCCGCAGTGGCTGCCATGAACTCTGCCTCGCAAGATGATAAAGCAACAATATCTTGCTTTTGCGAACACCATGTTATTGGAGACAACCCATAGTAGAAAATATGACCAGTTGTGCTTCTTCCGTCATCTGGATCAACATTATGACTACTATCACTGTAACCAATTATTCGATTTTGTCCCATCCTCTCGTACTTGATTCTGTATCCCGTTGTTCCTCGTAAATACCTTAGGATGTGTTTGATTGCAACACCATGTGATTCTCTTGGATCTTGCATGTATCGACTAACAACTCCAACCGCATATGCCATATCGGGTCTTGTCTGCAAGAGATATCTAAGGCATCCTACCAACTTTTGGTATTGTGTCGGGTCAATTTCGGGTTCATCTTCGGCCTTCGACATTTTGGTTCCTGGATCCATGGGAATGTGGGTAGGATTGCAATCATGTAAACCGGCTTCCTTCAGAATGCGTTGTGCATACGCTTCTTGGTTTATTGTAATCCCCGATTCATCCTGTTTGACTTCAATGCCCAGGTAGTAAGTTAATCTTCCAAGATCAGACATCTCGAAGTTCTTGGACATTTCAAATTTGAACCTTTTGATCATGCTCAAATTTGTACCTGTGACAAACAAATCATCAACATAGATTGCTAAAATTAGCAAGTTGGATCCTTCGTTCTTCCGGTACACCGATGGTTCTTTCATGCACTTGTGAAATTTCATTCCTTTCAAAATCCCATCAAGTTTCGTATTCCATGCTCTCGGTGCTTGTCTAAGACCATATAGTGCTTTTGAAAGACGGTACACCTTGTGCTCGTCGCCTTTCCTTATGTAGCCTTCCGGTTGATACACATAGACGGTTTCTCTCAACTCTCCATGTAAGAAAGTCGTCTTGACATCCAAGTGGTGAAGCTCCCATCCATTGGTAGCGGCTAAGGCAATGAGAAACCGTATGGTTTCGATGCGAGCTACCGGAGCAAATACTTCTTGAAAGTCAATACCAGGTTGTTGTACGTACCCTTTAGCAACCAATCTTGCCTTGTGTTTGTTTATGGTGTCATCTGCATTTTTCTTCAGCTTGAACACCCATTTGAGTCCAATGGGCTTCACCCCCATAGGCTTGTTTACGAGAGACCAAGTATTGTTCTTGTTGATCGAATTGATCTCTGTATTCATGGCTTTGACCCACTCTGGTTCTTTCTTCGCCTCTTCAACCGATACCAGCTCGTCATTGGTTGCTAGGAGAAGTTCTTCAATGTCATCAACATAAAGTACATAATCTCGTAATCGAATTGGAAGCACCTTTGGTCTTGTGGGCCTTTGGTTTTGAACATTGTTTACGTTGTTGTTGACCGGACTTGGTTGCTCATTTTCTTGTACCTCCACTCCGTCTTCAATCTCGTGATCCGATTCGTTTGGTTCAATTGGTTCGTTGTTTACATCGTTTCCTTGGTTGTTGTTCGCCTTATCTTCCGGTAAATCCCATGGTACTATGAATGATCCTGGTTCTTCATTGTCGGGTGTAGCTTCGTTAACCCAATTCCACCCTTTGGTTTCATTAAAAATAACGTCTTGATTTACGATTATTTTTTGTGTAACCGGGTTAAAAAGACGATAAGCTTTCGTACCCGGTTCGGAACCAAGATGCACTAGTGGTCTTGATCTATCATCCAACTTCTTCACGTTTACCGGTTCAAACTTTTGCATACGCTAGACACCCAAAGATGCGTACGTTCTCCAAATTAGGTTTTCTTTTATACAACTTCTCGTACGGAGTTGTATTACCAAGTACTCTTGTGTAAACACGGTTGATCAGGTTTGTGGAGTGTTTTACCGCTTCTCCCCATAGATAGTTTGGAACATGCATCGCCTTCATGATACTTCGTGTCATGTCCATAAGTGTTCTGTTTCTTCGTTCCACAATACCGTTTTGTTGTGGTGAATATGGGGCGGTAAGATGACGTTTGATTCCATTTAGATCACAAAATGAATTGAACTGGAGTGAGGTAAACTCACCCCCTCGATCACTTCGAAACACCTTCAAAGACTTTCCAAGCTCATTCTCCGCCAAAGCTTTGAACTTTTTGAAGTGTGAAAACGCCTAACTTTTCTCTTTTAAGAGAAAAATCCACATATACCGTGAAAAATCGTCAATTAGTGTGAAAATGTACCGATTTTGACCCTTCGTTGACGGTGTTATCGGACCGCATAAATCACCGTGAACTAGCTCCAATGGTCGTGTTGCTTTGTACGTCGTCATTAATGGAAATGACTTTCTTGTTTGCTTGCCCACCAAACAAGACTCACATAATTGATTTTCATTGTCAAAATGTGGTAACCCTTTGACTAGACCATTCTTGGACATCTTCTTCATAGACTCGCAATTGATGTGCCCAAGTCTTGCATGCCAGCGCCACGTGTCTTCACTTAGTCTTGAATGAAGGCAAATAGGTACTCCAATAGGCAACTGTATTTTATAAAGGCGGTTTGGAGTTCTTTGTACCTTCATTAATAAGCAGTTGTCGGCATCATGCATTGTCAAATAGTTGTCTTTCATCTGAATATCGCACCCGGCTTCGGTTGCTTGTCCGAGACTGAAAATATTATTTTTCAAATCCGGAATAAAATAAAACTACTCGTTATTTAAAGGCAGTTTGGAGTTCTTTGTACCTTCATGTTTATTATTATAGGATTGGAAATGATTTAGTCCATCTTCGGTTACATTTCCGATAAAGTTTATATTTTTTTTAACAAAAAGTAACAAGAAACCGACAAAATATTTACACGTTTGGGATTTTAGCCGGTAAAAGACAAACAACCCGTTATTTTTTTTTAATAAAATATTATGGCTTTCTTAAGAAAATGATCAAAATTTAAGTGTTTTTCTGAATAAAGTTTTTTTAATATATTTTTTTTAACTTGATTTTATTATATTACTATAATCTTATTATATTATATCTGAGAAATAATTTTATTGTAATCTTATGGTATTTTTTGTAATCCAAATCGAGACACAGAGTATTATCTTATTTTATTTTCTCTATCTTACAAATCTATTATTGTATTTTAATCTTGTTGTAGTTTTTGTCTCTCACATAGCATGTTCTCTTCATGTAAGATTAATGTGTGTGTATATATATATATATATATATATATATGTCTAAGTTATTGTGCGAAATAAAAAAAAACGTGAGAACTTGCGAGCTATGCATCAGCAGTTGAAAACTATACGTCATCAGTCATATGGACTGCGGACGTAGATATGCATGCATGCATATATTATGAATCAACAGTCCATACTGTGGACGCAAATATGCATGCATGCATCAACAGTGCATACATATGAACATTTTTCAAAAAAAAAAAAAAATCGTCAAACCTTTTTTTTAGCATAGATATGACTTAGACACTATGCATTTCGTTAATATTTTTGGTTTTGATTTTGGAAAATGATGTTTGGATCAGTAGTTCTCAAGTTCACACAAATATTTAGGTTCTCAGAAGAACTTGCGTGTATATATATATATATATATATATATATATATATATATATATATATATATATATGATCTAGTGAAACCGATCGACAATCATCTCCGTTGTTATGTTCATAACTGAACAAATATTTTCACTACATTTTCTATCACCCGCTCTAGCATCTGCACACAACATAGATAATTGATGAAGACTATTGAGTGTTATCGGATCAAACGAGAGGTTCGATTGCAGACATCGAAGACCTTGATTTACTCGAGCATCATAAATTGATTTACTCGAACATCATAAAGGTAAAAACTCGTTCTGCAATGCCATCTGCACATCCTGTTGTCGCTCATCGGAAATGTTAATCATAAGTTGTCGAACATCCATGAGGCTTATTAAGTGTTATGAGATCAAACAGTGAGTTCGATTGGAACGATTGGAGCACCAGAGCACTTGATTTACTCGAATATTAGAAAGGTAAAAACCCGATTCCTAGTTTTCTAAATGATTATCCACACACCGTAATAGAGATTAATATCAGTGAATATTGTTTTTGATTTATTCCATATTCATAAATGAACATATGTTTATTTATGAACATACGTTCATGAACATTTTGGTATCCACATCTCATTTTGTGTTTTGTTCCTCGATTACTTGTTCCTTGATTATATGCACTTACTAATTTGTTATGGAAATGTGCAAATATGAGAAAACTAGGATTAGTGTTTGTGATTATCAATTCACCTATTCACCGATTATGATTAGATTAGCATAGTTACATAAACAATATTCAGTTAGTTACGTTTATGACCGTTCATGATATGATTAAACAGTATTCATAGTTACTAATTAGACAATTTATGACATGATTAGCATACTTACATAACTTATTGTAAGCCTTGAATATGGAATTAATTTATGATATGCTTCCTCCTCTAACTTACAAATATATACATTTAGTATAAGTATATTGTGGTTTTATTAGAAATTGAAATAAAAATGTTGTATCAATGAGTAAATAGATATAATGTGTAAAAAACCAAAAGTAGTAGTGGCCACCTTCTTTCTTTTTCGTGCATATAGTATTTAGTGTCCTGCAGTTAGAGTAAGTTACAATAAAATACCGTTAAACCTTGTGTCTTAGTTTCTGTGAATGCACATTTACTGATTATATATGTGAAATTAGTGAATGTAATCAAACCAAAAGTTGTTAAAAAAAATCTTACTAGAGCAAAACAATATCAAAGAGGTTGAAGGTCCATAAAGACATTATTGATTATATAAAAGTTAGGGCCAACCCAAAACAAGTTTTTTTTTGTTATTCAAAGTCTGAAATGTTGAACAAAAAGTTGTTGTGAGGGGTATGTGTTTTGTTTCATTACTTGAATTGTAGGTTGAGGTATCTCTTGCACATTAGGATACTATTTTGTTGATCGTATTGATCCAGACACAATGCATATAGACACAATGCATATTGTATTAGAAGATGGTTACAACCAAGTCACGACTGAGAAAGTGCATGGGTTGTATAATGGAGGTAAGATATTTATGTTGCTCAAAGTATCTTACATAAAGACCCTGTTTATGTATGTTTTATGTAAGTTGTATTAGTGAATTCAAAAAAGAAAAATTGCTTACTAGTGACATTCATGATTACATCATCAGTTATCAAGAAGCTAATATGATGTTCAAGATAAATTTTGCTTTCTTATTTGTGAATACATTTTGTGAGACTTATCCGGGTGGTACTTTCAAAACCACCACCATTCTTTACATTTTAGGGGAAGTTGATATTTCGGTACAGTTCATACTTCGGTGCCTTGCAAAACCAGTTAGAAAAAAAATAACTCAAACTGTTCATTCAGTGGTCCCATCACTATTTTAACGGCATTATATTTTAATACTTTTATTATATTTGTTTATTACATCATTGATATGTTACATATATTTATTAAGTTAGTTGGAACGATATACATTGCGACTTGGTCATCGTTATTATACCGACTTTCCCAAGTTTGCATTCTCACGTAAGTGTCCTGCAATATCATCATGGAATGTCAAAAACATACATTTGTGCGAGGGTTATGAAATTTCTATAGGGGGATTTGGTAGATGTGCGGTTGTTTTAGAACTCGAACCGCCTGAGGTATTATCTTATTTTATTAGACATTTTATGTTTTATGCTTAGTAATGTTTATTTGATGTTCATTTATGAACATACATATATTTGATAATTGATGATGTAATCATTAATGTCACCTGTAAATATTTTTTTTAATTCACCAATCCAATGTACATAAACTAGGTCTTTTCGTGAGCAAATTTGAACAACAATAAAATCTTGACCTCCATTACGCAACCCAATCATCCCATGCACTTTATCAGCCGTGACATAGATGTAACCATCTTCTATAAAATACGCATTGTGTTGTATCAAAATGATCAATAAAATAGTATCCTAATGCACGAGATATTCTCAACCTTCAATTCAAGTAATGAACTATACGAGATATTTTTTAACCCATACCCCTCACAACAACTTTTTATTCAACATTCAAACTTTGAATTATAGAAAAAGTTGTTTTAGGTTGGCCCTAACTTTTATATAATTAATAGTGTCTTCTAAACCTTCAAGCTCCATGTTTTGTGCTTATGAGATTTTTTCTCGACATCTTTGGGGTTGATTACATCCACTAATTTAACACACATTTTGCCATGTTTTTTATTCTTTGATGAACATTCAAGTTTGTAGTATTACAATTAATAAAAAAAAGTGTTAGCATAGTTGTTAAAAATTTAACATATGTGCAAACATAAATATAAAAAAAAAAAATACATACCTTCCGTTAGGGTATAAAATTTAAATTATCATCCAATTTTCGTTTGCTTTCCATTTATTAACTGCTTGTAAAGCCCTTGTCTTCATTGCTCTGGATTAGTGTAATGGTTTGTTAAATTATAAGATTATTCATTAGTCAATTTGTTTGAACATCTTTGGAAGCAATGGTTAATTTAATGAAAAGAGATTCACCAAAGTGTAGCTTAGAAGCATAATTATTGAAAAAGACAAAAAAAAAAAAGCCTTTTTTTTGGTGTTTGGTGAGAGAAAGGGGTAGTTCACAATTTATATGACATGATAATAGATATGTACTCACAAAAACTAAGGCTGATGGGTGTGGAGTGCGGTTCCAAACCGCGGGTGTGCCACGTCAACAGCAAACACTGCCCCCAGGGTGCGGTCTCGTGCGGTCTTGGCCGCACTGCGGCTAGAAATGGCCGCACCCTCTTTCTTCTCTCTCTATATTTATGTGTCTTTCTCTCTCTTCTCCTTTCTCTCACCTCTCTCTTTCTCTAACATGATTTCCACTCCCTGGGTGTGGTAAAGATGATGTGGCTCCTATGTGTCAAAGGAGGGAGTGCGGTTCCTGTGGCACCACTCCCTCCAGCCTAAGACACAAGACTTAAAAGTACTTTGTTGTAGCTTACTCTAATCACAAGATGCTAAATACTAAATGTACTAAAAAAAAGTAGGTGACGACTACTATTTACGAATCTTTACACATTATCTCTTTTTACTCGTCGGTACATTTCAATGTCTAAACCAAACTACGTTATACTGATACTAAATGCATATATTTATAAGTTAGAGGATAAAAAATATCATAAATTGATTCCATATTCAAGGGTTACTTTAAGTTATGTAACAATGCTAATCAGATCATAATTGGTCAGATTCGTAATTATAAATATTGTTTAGTCGGATCATAAACGATACCAATTGAATATTGTTTAGATTAGTAATTATAATTATTGTTTAGTCATATCATAAACGATACCAATTGAATATTGTTTATGTAACTATATATTAATCTAATTTAAATCAGTGGATAGTTGAATTAATATAAAAAACACTAATCCTAGTTTTCTCATATATATTACCATAAAAGACCGGTAACTACAAATAATCAAGAAACAAGTAGTCAAAGAAAAAAAATACAAAATGAGACGTGAATACCAAAATGTTCATGTATGAACGTATGTTCATAAATGAAACATATGTTAATTTATGAAGACAGAATCAATTATAAACGATATCACCCGATACTAATCTCTATTACGGTGTGGATAATCATTTAGAAAACTAGTTTAGGGTTTTTACCATTATGATATTCGAGTAAATCAAGTGCTCCGACCTCTGCAATCGAACTCTTCATTTTGATCTAATAACAGTTAATAAGCTTCGTGGATGTTCTACAACATCTGATTTGCATTTTTGATGAGCGATAAAGTGTGTATATGTCATTGCAGAACAAGTTTTTACCTTTATGATGTTCGAGTATATCAAGGTATGCGTCGATTATCTGGAACTTATCTCCGATGAGCGACATAGTTTGTCGTGTACGGGTGATAGAATAGTGTAATGAAAATATTGGTACAATTATCAACATAACGAGGGATATGATTGTTGATCGGTTTCACTAGATCAAATACCAATAATACTCTTACTCAACCGCTTTACTCACTTGCGTATGAGTTTAAATTTATTAAAAAAACAAATATATTAGGTTATATCAACTATCAGATGGATTGATCTAATGGCCGAAGCTTAGTTAAGTGGTTATATTATGTTTTTTGGTTTTGTGGATATTACTTAGGGAAATCTTCAGAAAAGTCCTAATATTTTACCCTAATTTATGAAAAAGTCCTAAACTAAAATTTGTTTACAAAAAAGCATGAATTACCGGTAAAAATGACGATTTGACCCCCTTTTTACGGTTTATCGGTTTTATTACTTACCTGGTTTCATTAAAGTTTCGTTATTTTACCCTAATTTACGAATAAGTCCCAAACTAAAATTTAATGATGATTTGACGATTTTCTCCATTTAAAATACATTTTACCGGTTTCATTGCTGACTTGGACACCTATCATTATATTAGCTGATAAGATAGATACAATGAGTTATATAATGCTACATTTGCTGTAAAATTTGATATCTTTCTCATCAGCTCATCTATGATTATGTATTTATGTCAACAATGAAACCGGTAAAATATGTGCTTTCAGGAAAAAAAAGGTAGGAAATAAGTTGATGTATGATGAGATCAATATATTGGGTTACATAAGATTAGATAGACAATTTGAAATTTTTTATAAACGTAAAAAATGACAGTCGTTGCAGGTTTATGTAATTATTTGTCTTCATTTGATGCATTTTATATTCCAAAAAATATACAATTCATCATGATATCAAGTTTATGGTAAACATTAGGTTCTATGGAAAACAAAAAACCCTAAAAATGCATAAAAAAAATACTTAGAGATTACAAAACTTTTTTTTTGACTTTATAAATGAAAAAATCGCAGGTTTTTACTAAAATTCGCTGAAAAAAAAACCAAAAAAAAATCGATTTTTTTTTCAGCGAATTTTAGTAAAACCTGCGATTTTTTCATATATAAAGTCAAAAAAAAGTTTTGTGATCTCTAAGTATTTTTTTTATGCATTTTTATGATTTTTAGGGTTTTTTTTATTCCATATAATCCTTCCCTATATATATATATATATATATATATATATATATATATATATATATATATATATATATATATATATATATATATATATATATATATATATATATATATATAGGGAAAAGGGAATATACATTACAGTCACACCTAAGCTTAGGTACTAAACCTCTTGAAAATACATTGTTTTACTGTATAAAGATTACGGTTAATGGATTCACGATTAATACTTGAAGATGTAAATTCAAGATCGACACAATAGGGTTTAGGGTTTAAGGTATGGGTTTAGGGTTTAGGTTTAGGGTTTATAGTTTAGGGTTTAAGGTTTAGGTTTAGGGTTTACGGTTTAGGGTTTAGGGTTTAGATAAGGTAGCAAAAATATTTATTATCTTTGCCCATTCGTGACAGTGGAAAAAAGTAATGTTCACTTGGATGAAGTAATAAACGATAATGGAGAAAAGAAAACAGAGATAGTAAAACGATAATGAAAGAAAGAAATGTTATCGATGATGATATATTTACCAAGTGAAACCAAACCGGATATATTTACCAAGTTAAAACGACATATTTTAGAGGTTTAGTACCTAAGTTTAGGTGAGGCCGTAATGTATATTCCCTATCCTCATATATATATATATATATATATATATATATATATATATATATATATATATATATATATATATATATATATATCATCAGCTTATTTAATGAATAGTCGTAGGTCAACAATGAAACCGGCAAAATGTATATTACAGGGAGAAAATGATCATTTTAGTTTGAGACTTATTAATAAATTATGGTAAAATAATGAGACTTTAATAGAACCATATAAATTATGAAACCGGTAAACCAGAAAAAAGAGGTCAAATTGTCATTTTTACCGGTAATTCATGTTTTTTTGTAAACAAATTTTAGTTTGAGATTTTTTTGTAACTTATGGTAAAATATTATGACTTTTTTGAAGATTTCCCTATTCCTTAAAGAGATTCATCAATATTTAAGATTAAGATATTACCATAGGGAGATCATGGTAAGATAATACATATTATCATACTAGAGAATACAATAACATTATCAGTAAGAGAATAAATAGGATTTGGGTATAAGATAATATCCTCAGACATTGAAAATAGTTACAATTAGATATGGAGAAATTACAATATGATAATGCTTATGGAGAAAGTACAAGAAGATCATACCTATCGAGACAGTGCAGTAAAATAAGTCCCTCTATGAGAAAATATAGAAAATAAAGTAAGATTAGTAAGACGATATAAGATTAAAATAAAATTATAGAAATTGTATTTTGATCATATTTTAGAAAGAGCCATTGTATTTTGTTTTTACTGTTAGATGACTTTTTTACCTGCTAAAATCTCAAATATGTGAACATTTGCCGGTTTCTTGTCCTATTTTGTTTTAAAAAAAAAGCTGTGTGCATGAACCCAAAATACAAGGACTTTTTTTTTTTTACCAAAAACCTTCTCTTAGGTACAACACTTTATATAGACAATATCACAATATATAAGGAAATTTATTCTTAATGCAAACACAAAGTCTTAATAAGTGAACCGCAAAGGAGGCAACTTTATACATTCACATGGTCGCTTATATTTAAGTATTTCACTTCTTTTTCATTTTCATCGGTTACAATTTCAATCTATAATAGTTTTCAAATAAATTGTCATTTTGTACTTGGCATCATTTTTAGACACAAGGGTAAAACAATCATTTCCTCTCATTAAGTAAAAAACCGGTCTTTTTTGATACAACGCTTTCTCCAAACATAAATCATTTATCTATTATACAACACTAAGTGGATTTTGTCAGATGGAGCAAATCCAAATCCAATTCTATAAATGGAACCATTGGTTTTGGGAGAACACCATTTGCAAGAAGCATTGCAAGACGAGTGGGTCATGATGATTTTACAGCCATGGCTCCTAGAGACAGTTTGTTAGCAAGTAGGACTACTGTGCCAAGAGAGCTCCATGATTTCAATCCCAAATCGTCTTGCAAGATTTTAGACAAATCCCGCACATCAAATGTCTACATCTCTTCTCAAAATACAGTGAGTTCAGTTGTTAAACTATTATATCAGTGAATCAAATGCAATGTTTTATGGAGTATTATTTATTTATACAAATTACAAAATAGTTGTTAAATGCACAGGATGATCTAGACGATGAAACCTGGAGGATAAAACTTGAACTGAAGAAATCGATGGATATGTATCACTCGCTTTGCAAAGAAGCAACAAATGCTAAACAAAAGGTAGGTTTGATTAGAGGGTTAAATGCAAAAAAGAATAACCTCCTTTCATATATTGGTTTATACATTGCAGGTTCTTGTTAACTTCTTCATGGTTCCTTTCAGGAAACCGAGATTTATCAACAGATGCCACCTGAGGCAGCAGAAGCTGCAAGAGCTATGTTGGAGATGGAGAAACAGAAGAGCAAATCCGCCATTGAAGCAGCACAAAAAGCTCAACTTCTAGCAGAACTCGAAGCCCATAAAAGAAGAAAAGCAGAACTCAAAGCCGAACACGAAGCATCAGAAAGAAAAAAACTCATAATCACTTCAACCCAATCCAGCATTCAGTACAGAAAATACACAATCGAAGACATAGAAATCGCCACAGATTACTTCTCAAATACCCTAAAAATCGGTGAAGGAGGATATGGACCTGTTTTCAGAGGCAATCTCGATCACATCTTCGTCGCCATTAAAGTCTTACGTCCAGACATCTCACAAGGCGAAAGTCAATTCCAAAAAGAAGTCGAGGTCTTAACCTGTATACGACACCCTCACATGGTTCTCCTCATGGGCGCATGCCCTGAATACGGCTGTCTCATCTACGAATACATGGAAAACGGAAGTTTAGAAGACCGACTCTTCAGAAAAAACAACACCCCAGTCCTCCCATGGAGTCTCCGTTTCAAAATCTGCTTCGAAATCGCCGCCGCCCTTCACTTCCTCCACCAAACCCGACCCCAACCGCTAGTCCACCGTGACCTAAAACCCGGAAACATTCTATTAGATCGGAACTTTGTGAGTAAAATCAGCGATGTAGGGTTAGCGAGACTGGTTCCGCCGGAAGTGGCGGACGATGGTGCCCAGTACCACCACATGACGGCGGCGGCGGGGACGTTTTGTTATATTGATCCGGAGTATCAACAGACGGGGATATTGGGGACGAAGTCGGATATTTATTCGTTAGGGGTGATTTTGTTGCAGGTGATTACTGCGAAGAGTCCGATGGGGTTGACTGACTCACCAGGTTTCGAAGGCGATTAAGGAAGGGAAGTTTGTAGATGTTGTTGATCCGGCGGTGGCTGATTGGCCGGTTGAGGAGACGCTGTGTTTAGCGAAACTTGGTTTGCAGTGTTGTGATATGAGGAAGAAGGGTAGGCCGGATCTCGGGTCGGTTATTTTGCCTCAACTTAAACGGCTTGGGGAACTTGGTAATTCTTCATAAAAAAGAGGACATTGTTTTGTATATAGTTAGCTAAACTATAAAATGATAAAATGATAAAATCTGTAAAATTAAATAAAAATTTGGGGAGGGCAAATTTATGTAAAGAATAGTAAATGGTTACTAAAAATTTAAGGAGATGGGAAAATTTGTGTAGTTTGTGTATACTATGATTTTAGTTCTAAGAATGTGACTTTGTCATTTGTTTCCTTGTAAATGCGAAAATGATATATATATATATATATATATATATATATATATATATATATATATATATATATTATACATTTTGGAATATGATAAGTTGATCATTTGTACAAAGTCAATGGGATATTTGAGATTGAGTTTTCAAACAACTTATACATATTAGTTTTTTTCGTTATGGTATAAGCCAAATTTATTGAACCTACTTTACGATTGATTTGGTGCGGAATAATAATAGTCATGAAGATAATTGTGTATAGATATGATAAACAAGTAGGTAAAGTGATGATGGATAGATAGAGATATATCAAATATTACATGAACAACTTATATTAGGGGTGAGCAAAATCGAACCCGGAAACCGAAAAACCGACAAAACCAAAACCGAAAAACCGAAACCAAAGCATAAACCGACAGTTTGGGTTTAGAATTTTCAAAAACCGAAATTTTCGGTTTGGGTTCGGTTTTTGGGTTTGGTAAAACCGAAAGAAACCGAACCGAACCGAATTTCATATATTATATGTATTTATGTATATATACATAGTCCTTGTCTAGTGGTTAACGCCTTAGGCCATTGTAGGAGATGGTGCATGTTCGAAACTTACTAGCCTCATTTTTCTCGATTTATTTTGCTAGCGAGTTAACTATATCCCACATCGCCCCATTACTGAAACTTAGCCAACATTCTCTTCTATATAAGCTCCCTATCCTCTTTCTTTCTATTATCTCTAAAATTGATCGAGTCCCACATGGCTTGGGATATCTAAATATCAAGTTATCCTCACCATTATATAGTTGATGAGTTGAGGTAGATTAAGAAATAAGTTTGAGATTTGGTTTGAATTGTGAAACCGAAACCGAACCATGAAACTGAAGTGTAAAACCGAAAACCGATAAACCGAACCCATTGGTTTGGGTTCAAATTTTCAGAAACCGATCATCTTCGGTTTGGGTTTGGTTTTAGGTCAAAACCGACCCAAATCGACCCATGCACAGCCCTAACTCATATGGCTAGTGAGAGTTTCCCAGCCAAACTCTTTCTAAACTAAAGTCTACATGATGCACACATACAAATGATCAAACACCTCCACTTTATATACTAGTGGAGATAATATGTTTTTCATACAAGAGAATATTATAACCTAATAAATCACTCAACATTCTAGATCATTTCCTGCTCCAATAATCTCCCCCTAAATGCTCGGAAATAATAAGGGTAATAAGTAGTGATAAAAGGCTGAACATCTGACGGGCAAGTTTGGTGCTGAGATATCTTGGAAAAACTAAAGTTGTTGTGATCTCGAAATCTGACAATAGAGTATCTAACATCAAAGAACATATAGAAGAACCAACTCTGAGCATAAAGATGAAATCCCAATCTTCAACTTTGATCAGTCCCAAAAAACGATCAGGTTCATAGTCTGCCCCTCGACTGTTGAACTGAAGACACATGTATTATAAAAAATACTATATACATATGTCTTATAAAGAATACTATATACCAAAAGAAATGGCTAAAATATAAGAATTTATGTCCATGGTTTTGATTATGTCAAGCATTATGTTGTTATTACCACACCAGCCTCCCAAATACAACATCTCTATTATCATCTTGTATGTAGAAACTAAATTGAATTGACAACATCATCTTGATTCATTTTATACTAATGTTTTGAACTTTAAAAGTTGTTCTTCAAGTATTATGCAACATTGGGCCTAACATATCTCATACCAATTTACTAATTCGCCCAACCTCTTGAATATATAAGTTATGTTATTGTTGCAACTCAGGTTTTCCAAACTCTGATAAGTAGTTAAGCTTCGGTTACACGGGGGAAAGACTGGAGTTCTGAACCTGAAATGCATCACAATTCGTCATACGTTCACTGGGAATAGGGTCCCGGGAAAACGTTTTGATTCCTAAGTTAGATGTCGAATAAAGACGTTACTTAAGTGGAACAGTAAAATGAGTCATTAATCCGTACATGTATTATCCACCGTGGTCAGTTTTTATACATCCTTCATCAAGAAATGTAGTATAGATCATGTTGAACAGGTTCTGGTCTTTTCGTCGTTAACTGAAACATCCCAAAAATCAGATTAAATTTTAATTTAAAAAAAAAATAACCCAATAACCATAATTGTTTACAAAATCATTGTTTCAAAAGTGTTAATCAATAATCAAAGTATCCCAAAATCCAAATAACATAAATCTGAAGGATGTGCACGATCACGCATTCGCAGTGCCCAGATTATCTGGAGAACTTGAAACCATAACAAACAACTGTAAGCACAAAGCTTAGTGAGTTCCCCCAAAGTACCACCACACAACATATAACATATACAATCATGCATGATGGGTTTAATAAATCATCAGACTGGAATACCCTCGCAGGTCTTCAGTCTATCCGGGCTGTCCTGGGTGTCTTGGCCTTCAGCACCAGCTGGTCCACCTCAACCCAACAAACCATAACATGTCGACATATACATAAAAGATAACATATAACCAGTTAACAGACCACATGCAGATTTATAGATCCCTACCGCATAGCAACATCCTATATACCAGGACACAAATCTAACAGATCACTACAGCCTAGCAACATCCTCTATACCAGGACATATATCTAACAAATCACTACATCATAACAACATCCTTTATACCAGGACACAGATCTAACAGATCGCTACAACATAGCAACATCCTCAATACTAGGATACATAAACGAATAGGTTGGCATTGGTGCCTTCAACCCACAAGAACAGTAAGGAAACTCACCTGAATCGAAGAACTCCGAAACACCGCGATACGATCCCTTTTTCTGCACTGCTTGCACCTGCGAATCCACTAACACCAGAACCAGATAAAATCATAATAAATAGTCCAAAATCCTCAAGTTTGACCCAAAGACAAAATTGGTCAAAAAGTCAATAGTCAACGGAAGTCAAATCCCAAGACTAGATGCGTACGCCCAACTTACTCCACGTACGCCCAACGTACGAGATTCAAGTCCAGTACGCCAAGCGTACTCCCAACGTATGTTGGTTGATCCCAACATTCCATTAAGCACTTTATCCCTTAAGACCTTTTGTCCAGAGCTCAGATCTAGACTTAAAACATCGACTTAAGTCATAAACTTTCCACCTTTATGACTTTCCGTATCTAGAAAAGGTCTAAAAGCTAAAACCTAACTTATTAATACATTAAGGCATCATAACTCTTGCATGGAAGGGATGGAAGGACCAATATCACATTTTTATGGTTCCTAATAGCTCCATAATGGATAAAGTTTCCAACTTTATCCATTAGAATGGTCCAAACGACCAAGATCTAGTCTTTTAAGTTTCAAAGGGACCAAAAGTGCATCCTTCTTACTTAATCCATTAAGTCCAAGTTTCCAACCTTTAGATTTGAATCAAAATGATCTTTAGATGGATAACGTTTCCAACTTTATCCATAACAAGGCCACAAACTTTCAAGATCTAAAATTTATGCACTAAAGTGACCAAAAGCTCGTAACATCCAAAACAAGCTAGATTAACAAATGTATCATCAAGATTTAAGCTTTATACCTCTAGAAGAAAGATCAAGGTGAACAAAGTTTGGATCTATAAGCTCCAATACAACCAACACTTCTCCAATGAGCTCATTCTTCTCCAAGATGCACAAAGACCACTCAAAAGCACTCAAGAACACCTTCTTTTGCTTACAAGGCTTAAACTAGGGTTAGGGTTTCAATGGATGGTATTGGAGAGGTGGAGGCTAAGAATGTAATGGGTTTGGGAAGTTAAGGAGCTTAAATAGGGCTCAAACCATGAAAATAGGGTTTGGGTTATGATCACGTACGCCCAGCGTACCAGGGATGCCTAGTACGCCCATCGTACATCATGTACGCTCAGCATACCAGACTAAGCCCAAAACCTTCCTAACTTCAAACGATCATAAATTCTTCGTTCCAAATCTGTTTACGACAATCTTTATATCCATGGAAAGGTATTAAAGAGCCCCATAATATTATCTAGATATATTGGACTAAAAACTTCCCGAACAAAAATCCATATTTCATGCAAGAAGTTTGAAACATCACTTTTCCCGTTTCACCCTTTGACTCCAACACAAACCAAGGGCTTGGATCGCATAACCAATATTATCAACATCCAGTAGGGTCTAAACCCTATTCCCTTGAAGCACAAGGCCTTTACTTGATTCATTTATTATCCACAATCCCAAAATAAGAAACTTCTCGAAACAGGATGTTACAAATGCCCTTTCGACCGAAGGTACAAAAGGTTGTACTTAGGTAAGGTCATTAGTCATTTCAGCCAAAACCTATGTACTGTTACGATATTTTGGTATATTAAAGCATGTTTATTGACAATATGTCAATATCTATGTTTATCCATCTTAATCTCACACTTCATGTAGACGGTCGATACTCACCGTTTAATGGATCGACCATTCATTCCTCGGTTTGGTTATGATGATACGCGTGAAATGGTTCTGTATACATCCTCATGGGTTGGAGATGTCGAACTGAACTATGGTTTTACTGATGAGTTCAAAATGTTTTCACTACCATGCTGGAGAAAATACGTTCATGACTTGTGCGAAATGAAAACAAACACAAAAATCATTTGTTGCTTGCTAACTTGAAGATCAATTACTTAATCAATAAATTAGCCAACTAATCACTAAACATACATATAAACTCATGAATAAATAGTTAAATACATATGAATAAAAAAGATGTTGAAATGGAAAATACTTTCATAAACGTCACCACAAGTTCATAATAATCTTCAGACAACTAACATGGATTATACCAAAATCAACCAAGATTAGTTTAGCCTAGAATGGATAAACTTAAGAAAAAGAAATAAAGGTTAAGTGTACCAAACATTCAATAATATTCAAGTGATAAAAGATGATGTTATTCAAGTTCTCCAATTCTTCAAACTCTCCAAAAGTTAAGAGGAAATGCTCAAAAAATCAGATTCAAGAATGCCCAAAAGATACCCACCAACCTTCCATAAATAACATCCAAAAGAAAAATCTCGAAAGCATGGGAGCACGCGGGTCACCCGCGTAGGACATCAGACTCGGTTCAGTTTGCTTCTTGGGCCTACACTATATTAGTCCACTAGCCTATCTCTTCTCTATCTGATCGTAGGCCCATGATGCTTTTAAATTGCTCCAAAGTCGACCCAATTCACCTCCTTTTAATCATCCATAGCTTGAATACCCGCTTGATCAACCAAATCCATAAAATAAAATGTTGCTTCCATCTTCTTTAAGTCCAACGCCCATATTTTCTTCAATCTTCCATCCACCAACTAGCCTATTTTGCATCATCTCCAAAAGTCACCAAGCCCAAGTGATATGGCCTTATTTAGCTATGTATTTTAGGCCATTATTCTAATATATTCGAGTAAAAATGTTATATTTTAAGATTTATGATACTTAATATGCTTTGAAATGTTAAATTACAGTTAAAATCGGTGTTGAGAAGCAAAAGGAAAAGAAATGAGCTAAAAAAGACGCAAAAAGGATATTGCTGGACAGCTTGACCACTATTCAGTGTTTTAAACAAATTTCATGACTCATAACTCCGATTGATGAGATTCAAGATGTTTTGGAAACTTGACAAATTTTCAGACAACTTTCGTGGTTGATAAAAATTCTGATTCCCAGTTCCCACGTCATGGAAAATCCATATCCACAGCGTGGCGACATCAGAAAATTTAGTGGATGTGAAGAATCCAGCTCCCACTACATGGGAAGTCTTTTTCCATGCCGTGACGACCCTGAAACCTATAAATAGAGCCGAAAATTAGCCCTAATGATATATCTTTTATTCCACTTCGACTTGGGTATCAAGAAAACTCAAAGGAGCCGTTTTGAGGGTCTATAAGGCGGTTGGAGGGCCGTTAAGCTGATTTGGAGCGAAGATCTGAAGGATTAGAGAGCCGATTCATGCAGAAAATCATTCGGTTTGTTATTTCGACCACGATTAGCATTTCGTTATGATTTTCATATGTTTTACTTTCTGATTTAGGGATTCAAAACCCTACTTCTTTGTGTTAGACTAGATGAATCGTTGAGATTATGGATTAACTTGGTATTCGAATTATTTATTATTATTTAATTTATGATGTTTGCTTGATAAAAGATCCTTATGTGTTAAAGTTTCAATCTTTTATGTTTATTGTTGAGTATTATTAAGTTTAGATGATCAATCTAGCTTCATGTGTATGAATCATATGATTTTATGAATTATAAATTTGTATGACTAGTGTTTGATCAAAACCTAGGGTTAAATAGTAAAATTTGTAATTTTAATTTGTAAGAATACATGTGACGACCATTCGTGTCTAGTAGCTTCATGATCTTTGATGCTAATAATTCAAGTCTCCCATAATACGAAATGAACACTAATTTTTAGGATAATTAGTTCACTTGATCACTGCAATTAAAAGTCTTGAAAAATCGAAGGATTAGTTGTCTAGACCCGGATGCTAGTTATGTTAGGAATTGATGAATAATGAATGAACGTCACTTATTTTAGTAATTATCTATGATTTTGAGATGTAATTTTGTCAAAACTAAAGTACCCGAAGTGATTCGTTTCCTGTCAGTTTATCTCATTAGTTTAATTATTGATTTTTTTAATAAAACCCCACATTTTATTGCTTTCTTTTATTTAGAATAACCTATAATAAGATATTCTAATGTTAATTCATTACCGTTTCCCTTGAGTTCGACACCATTGCGATAAACTAGGAATTATAAATAAAAACTAGCGCATTAAAAATACACATCAAAGTTTTCGGCGCCGTTACCGGGGAACAGTTTTCAATTAATTTAGTTTATTTGATTATTTGTTATGTAGTTTTTGCATTTTTAGTTTTATTTTTATTTTCTTAGATATCATGTCACTTGTCGGGAATGTTTTTGTTGTTATATGTAAGAATTCATGATCATACTCATTGCTTGGTTTATTCTTTTTCATGGGTTACGAGATTAAAAGCGATTAGGGAATTCTTGACTTGTTTAGTCTACTACTTTGGTGATTTGTCCAACTCAATCTACGAGGCGTAGTATAGTAAGACGTATCGCGGTGGTTAAGCGGAAGACCGAACTCTTGCTACTCTTGACTAGTTGGGTCATTTTTGTTGTACTTATTAGTTAATGGTGCAAAGAAAGCAAAGGAAATAGCCTAACAGATCCCATAAGTTTTTGTTTTCACAAACCACTTCTTGCACACAAGGGATTTAATCAACAATTGTTTCATGATTCCGAGAAAGACGAGTAATCGTGATATCCTTTGTAGTTATTTTGGTTTGATAGTTTTATATTTTAGTATGATTTTATTTTTATTTTGTTTAATTTTTGTTTCCATGTTGATGCACTTGGTGTTTTAGATCTTTGCAAAAAAATTGTCCTTCGGGTGCCTTCAGTAATTTCAGCGGTTAGGATCGGGTGCGGTTTTGTCACGAGAGATGCTTCACGAGAGGCGTTGCACCACATAAGTGTGGGGTCACTTACCCACATGAGATAAGGATTAGGACTTTCTTAAAGTCCATTACTAGATGGAAGAATATATACAAGAGACGAGACGAGTGTTTGGCCGACACAACTCGAGTTGATTTTTATTCACAAAAGTTTTCCACTATTCAGGTACCACACCATGGTCCATGCATATCCACGATGTGGCGTCATCTTTTTACGAGAAGAAAATTCCCTGAGTTCCCAAATTTTACACATTGATATGTTATACTTTGTTTTCGCCAATTGTTTCGCGCAGCAAGTCCCGACATGAGCAGAAAAATAAAGAAGTTCTAGTCTTCAGTTTCTGCAAAATCCGAAGCACCATCATTTCAACTCACATTTCGAAGCAACCCACTATAGTCGATTTCATTCTCGCGAATATATACCCAAGGCGAGTTTGTTTCTTTTCTCCCTTTTTTTTATTTTATATGTTTTAATTGTTATTGTATACAATGAAGACATTGTATAATTTAAGTGTGGGGTATGAAGATTGGAAAAAGGACAACAAGCATGTTAGATTTTAAAATGTTATATACGCTAGATTAAAAAAATTGAAAAATATAGACTTGAAAATGGTCTATTATAGGAAAATATAGAAAATTTTAAAATTTTGTTTTGATATTATTGCGTTAGAGCTAAGTTTGTTAGTGTTATGTGGGATAACCTGAAGATAATTCTAAGATTTAGGGCATGTTTCAGTTAGCTTTTTTAGCACAAAAGTGATTTTTAAGAAAAATGCTTATTAGCTTATGGCTTTTAGGAAAAACTGATTTTAAAAAGTGTTTGGATAAGAAAAGCTGCTTTTTAAGAGTAAAATGGTTAAAAAACTAAAAAAGCTAGGATTTTCCAGCTTTTTGATAGCTTTACTTTTTCCTATCCAAAAAGTTGTTTTAAAAAGTGATTTCAAATACACAAACAATTTTTTAGCTTATTAGCCTTTTGAAAAGCTAAAAAGCTATTTTAAAAAGTTATGTCAAACACCCACTTAGTTGAACCAGTTTGTTATAATATACTTGTGGCTTCCCAGTTCTAGTTAAATCATGAGACAAAAAAGCGAACTTGTGTAATTTGAGGGACATAAAAAGTTTTGCATCATGTACTAAAATATATCTAGGAAAATTTATGTAGTCATTGCACTCTAGACTAATACCCTTAACCAACAAGGGTTGAGGTTAAATTTCCAAGCTTAAGCATATGCTTTTCTTTTAGGTTTTTAATTAAGTGAAAAAGTGAGTTGTGAAAAAAAAAGTTAAAAAAATTCTTAAAAAAAGAAAAAAACTTAAAAAGAAAAAAAGTTGTCAAAATTTTGTTGAGTGAATCAAAGTTATCAAAGTATGAAGATCTTGAAGAAAGTGAAGAATAAGGCAAATTTACAAGAGATTAATTATTGTACTTTTTCTTCTAGGTTATTTTACCATATGTATACTTGGGAACTTAAAAAAATAGAGGATGTATTCGGAGGGATGCATAAATGAGTGTTGTTCAAAATGAGTGGGGAACGTTTCTGAGGCTTGTGAGTATTTTGAATTTGTGAAGTAATTAGGATCTAGACACAAATATATGCATTGAGGTGACACATAATTGGTGAATTCAAATTAGGTTATTCTGTGTGATGTTGGTGAATAAAGTTTTGATGTATTGGTATCAAAATGAAATCATAATGAATCTAGTTTTGCTTGAGGACAAACAAAAGAATAGTGTGGGTCCAGAATCATAAATTGTTTACAACATAGTTTTCAAAACATGTTACATATAAGAGTTTCCCAAAATCATAAGTCAAAACACGAGGAAGTGTACGATCACGCCTTCGCTTTCCCGCAATCGTCTGAAGTACCTGAAACATAACCCAAAACTGTAAGCCTAAAGCTTAGTGAGTTTCCCACAAAATACGAACACATAAACAAATAACATATATACAATAACAACATGCAATGAGTCCATAACTAAAATACTGGATTACCCCTGAGCCCACAACATAAGTCTGGCTTGCCCTCAGAGCCCACAACTTATGTCTGGCTTGCTCCCCGACCAGATCAGTCCTAGGACTGAATACCACCAAGCCCTCAGTACAAGTCTGGCATGCCCTACCCAACCCTCAGCTCGTATCTGGAATGCTCATGATCCCTAAGTATGAGTCTGGCATGTCTTACCCGGCCCTCAGCTCATATTTGGATTTCTCCAGGGTTTGTTGGTGTTGGGTCTAAATTATGGTTTATACTTTACTTTTCTAAGAAAATGTATTTTTCAGTGTTTACGGTTTCGTTTACGGTCAGGGTGTTTACGGTTTGTTGTGACCGTAAACCTGTTTACGGTCTGCCTGACCGTAATCAGGTTTACGATCCGTCTTCCTATAAATATAGGTGTAAGGGGTGAGGATTGAAGTGAATGCATAGAAGGTGGAGAGCTTAAGTGTGTGAAACCCAAGGTGTTCTAGAGAGAGAAACTAGAGAGAAGAGATGAGCTTTAGTGTGTGTGAATCTTGTATCTGGATCTTAATTCATATCAATTCATACAAGATTCATCATCTTCTTCTTCTCCTTCTTCTTCTTATTGATCTGGCATCATCCGTTTGATTGGGATTCCGCACCATCAAACGGATCTGATTGATACACAAGCAGATTGGGGACTTACAATTGGTATCAGAGCTTGGATTGTATCAGTCAATTTTGCCAGATCCGGAGCTTATTTGATCTTATTTTGGAAGGATTCTTGCGTTTTTGGATAGATCTCTGAAAATTAAGGGGGGGTTTGTTCTTCGTGTTTTTGATAAAAGGGGTTTTTGATCGAGTTTTGGAGCTAAAAAGTCGAAAAAACGCTGTTTTTGGTCGTAACCAGCGAGGGGTGGCGGCGTGTACGGTCAGCAGTTAGGGTTTCCTCGGTTTACGGTCCGAGTTTACGGTCCTCGGTTTACGGTCAGCATCGCACGTGTACGGTTCGGAGTTCACGGTCCAGCAGCGTTTCCGGTTCGCACCTCGTTCTCGGTCTTCACTTCGGTCTCGGTCAGCAGCTGTAGTCGTCCTCGCACCTCGCACCTGTTCAGCAACCTTCGTCCTCGCATAAGTTTCATATAAAAAAGAAATCGCATTTTTGGAGGTGCTGGGGATCGAACCCATGTCTTTTGCCTCAGCATCACACGCGTCTTACCAATTGCTCTAGGCTGTCACTTGTTATTTCTCTTCCGAATTTAATTCATAAAGCGTCCCTCTCGGTTCCAACTTTCGTATTTTTGTCAATTTCAGCCCAAAATCAATTTCCTTTTATTTTTAAATTACATTTTCAACCCAAAATTTTAGATTTTAATTTTTGACTTTGTACTTAAAATTTTGACTTTGACTTTTAAAGTTTGACCTTTGACTTTAAACTTTGACTTTCTCGTTTAACTTTCAAATTTTCAAATTTAGCTTTTCGGTTTGACTTTTAAGTTTGACTTTTGAGTTTGACTTTTTAAATTTGACTTTTAAGGTTGCCTTTTGAGTTTTTTAAGTCAAAGGGCACATTTTTAAAACTATGAGTTCTTCAGAAATCAATCTCAATGAAATTTCCTTGGAAAATTTACGTGAGCATTACGAATTACTTCGTAGAGAGAACGAGGACTTGAAATATGAAAGATATCAACTTAGGAAAGGACAGAAACCCCTGAAGGCTGAATGAGAAGCAAAAACCAAAGACTTTAGGAAGCTTCAGGAAGAGTATAGTATTAAGAGTACTCATTATAGATACGTAACTGAACAACTCGCTGAGGTAACTGCTGAGCTTGACACATTGAAAAACAAATTTGAAAATGCAGATTTTACTTTTAGAAAATTTGATGTGTCAAGTGAAGTAGTTGCATCAATGATTAAAACCAATTTGAAATTTAAACAGAATCAGTCCAAAGGCTTAGGTTATGACAAAGTGCCTCCTCTTTTTAATCATACTTATACTAATGTCCCTTTGTCAAAAGAGGAGATGGATAGAGAGCCATTTCTCAAGTATGGATTTGTGTCAGGAGGTAGTATTAATGTTGAAAATACTAATGTTTCTACTTCCTATGCAGATCAACCTCTAAGTCATTGCAGGAAAGATTCTGAAGAGAGTGTGTCTGATAATAAAATTGTATCAAAGTCTGATGAATGAAATTTTTTCGATATATTTGATGATATCTTTGATAATTCTGACGTGGATGTGCCAGAAAATGTTAAGTTGAACGATTCTAATGCTTCTACTTCTTGTGCAGGTAAAGTAACGGAAGATGAGAACAAGGAGAAAACTGTTGAACAAACCAATGTCTCCTTGAACTCTGAATCTGTTGCTTCGAACTCAGTTACTTTTGACAAACCTGCCGTTGAGAAGTACAGGCCACCAAATCAAGTGAAATAGCCGACTTGCTGCAACTGTGCTTGTGGGAACAATAAGAGACGAGGCATGGATACGCCACCAGGGGCAGGAAGAAACAATTTCCCAGTGAAGAAAAAGACTTGTTTTCACTGTGGAACACCTGGACACATTGCCAGAAATTGTCCAAATCGCGCGTATGTTCCCTACTACGCGTAAGGGTGGCAGAACGCGCCAAGAGGGAGATTTTCCAAAAGAAACCCCTCAAGGTCACGATCAGACATTGGGGACTGGAATGCCAAGAAGGCCAAGTGAAAGGTCCAGTTAATGTGGTTTGGTCTAGGCTTTCAATGTAATAGTTCAGTATGAGTCTGTAATACATTTTGAGAGTTGTTTAGGTGTTTACTGTTGGAAAGTGTGTTTACGACCGTAAACAGAGTTTACGGCCGTAAACACGTTTACGGCCGTAAACCCTGTTTACGGTCGTAAACCCAGTTTGCGGTCCAGTCTAGTATAAATAGCAGAGGTGTAGGTCATTGTGAAAAGGTTGATGCCATTGCGTTTACAGAGTGTTCCATCGAGTTGTACCTGACGTTTTTCTGAATATAAACGTGTGCAAGCTCGATTTCTTTTCTTCTTCCTCTTCTATTGTGATTGTTTGTTGCTTGATCATTGGTAAAGATCCTTTTCAGGACCTTACAATTGGTATCAAAGAAAAAACCAGTGTCAAAGCTTCATTCAATCGAGATTTGGGGTGCTTAAACTGATATTCTTATTGTTCGAAGATTGGTTTTGGTGTTTTAGTGGTTAAAGGAACTGAATCTACTGCAAAAACGTGTTTTGAAAGCTTTCTGGGAGTTTACTGCCAACCGTAAACTCCTTTTGGGCTTACGACCGTAAACTCCTTTTGGGCTTACGACCGTAAACTCCTCTGAGTTTACGACCGTAAACTCAATTTACGGTCAGGTGACCATTGCAATGGGTCTACGGCCGTAAACCCACTTTGGACCGTAAACTAAATTTTTGACCATGTTTGACCGTAAACTCCAAATTTTTGATCAAAATATTTTTTAAGGCCAAAATAAAATCGTTTAATTAAGAAAACTTAAAGCTCTAACTGTTTAAATACTTTGTTTTCTTACTTGGCCTGGTTTAGTGCAGATCAATGGCGAGTCTTAAGTTTGCTGACATGCATAACCTGGCAATTGTGTTGGATGAACCTCCTGTTGCTCATGGAGATTTCAGATCAATGATCTACAGACTAAGAGAATGCTGCCTGGATTGTGCCATCACTGTGAATCCAATCATTTATCAGAACATTGTCAGGGAGTTCTGGCAGATGGCCAAGATGTCAAAAGACAATGGTGCGTTCGCTGTTAAAGCTGTGGTTAAAGGATGCAAGATCATAATCACTGAGCAATATATCAGAGAAACATTGCTGATCAATGATCAACCCGATTTTCCTACTGAAATTGGGATTGATGATGTTCAAAAGGTTCTCAAAAGGATGGGATATGAGGGCATCTACCCTCCCACGGTGAAGAAGCTTCTGCCTCCCTACTGGAGATTTTTGGCGCATGTGTTCGTGAGCTGTATCTCGGGGAGGAGATCAGGAGCTGATGAAATCTCTCTTAGGAACACAGGGGCAATCATTTCACTGGCTGCTGACATCAAATTCAACTTCTCGAAATTCATTTTGGATGAGTTCTTGGTAAATATCAACGCTATAAGCCGGCAGACCAGAGATGCATTCTTGCTATATCCGAGATTTATTCAGATGTTCATCGACAACCAATTCCCAGAGACGATCAAAGATAGTGACAAGCTGGATATAAAGTCATTAGGCCCACACACGATTGGTCTCATTAAGCAGAATCGAAAGGGCAAAGTCGTCTTCCAAGGCTTACATCCTCTCGTGAAATTCGGGAAATTTGCTGAAATAGATGAATCTTCCGAATCTCATGGAACGTCTGACAAGATGTCTTCTGAGCCCACTTCCTCCGAGAGAGTTGTTTCTGAAGATGTCATCACAGTTTCAGATCATGATGAAGAAGAAACTCCAGCTGCTAATGCTCAAGTAGCTGAGGAACACAAATTGACATCTGTTCAGGTACAAGGAGATTACAATGAGGGGTCTGGAACGGAGACTGATTTGTACGAAGGCCTCGACCTTACAGGATTCGATAACGATGAAATTCCTCTCAACTTCGGTAGCAATGAAGATTTCATGACTGGCGTAAACCTCAACACACTGCTTGAAAATATCGATGAAGTTGCTCATCAAGCAACAGAGATAAGGGAAAAAGGAGACGTTCTCGAAGCCACGCCTCCTCCTTCCAATCCAACGGCGGAAATAGCAATTACTATGGTGACAGTATCAGGGATTCCTCCCCTTGATGTTGTTTTACCTACTTCCGAGCCATTGGAAAGTGATCATACAACTACACAAGCCTCTCCTCCTCCAACAAAAAGATGAAGACTTGACCCTAGACAGGGAATTCTTGATTCGAGTTCACTTCAAAGTTTTACAGCTCCACCAACAACAACTCCAGTTATCGTCTCATCTGAACCTATTAGTGAAGGTCCTAGTACCTTCTATGAAGCTGGTGGATCTTCCTTCCCCACAGAATTCTCTCCTCCCAGGCCAGAGCATGATGCTGCCTCGGTTAAGTTAGCCAGGTTTTTGGCCAGAGAACAACTCACAACGCCTCCCTCACATGGAAAAGGAATTTCTATTGGGGGTGGCAGCTCATGAGAAGAGAATCCTTCACTTCTTGGACTCCAGAAAGAGATCGATGCTCTGAATCAGAAAAATGTTGATTTAGATCAGAGAAATATTGAGCTGGATATCAAGGTCGCAGACCTTCAGACTGAGAATACAAAGCTCAATATTCAAGTCGCTGAACTTATTGAAGACAAAGCTCTGAAGTCAAAGCAAATTACTGACCTTCAGACGCATTTCGGCCTGTTGACCGCCAGCTACTACGATCTTAAGAAGAAGCTGGAAGAAAACTTTGGCAACAAATTCAAGTCATCTGTGGACGAGCCAAAGATCTATCTTCCTGATCAAGATACTCCCATAGTTCCACAACCTACAAGGATGACCACCGTCGTTAATCGTTTTGAGAAAGAACCAGCTCAGGCTCCAAGTATAATGGCATTAAAACGCGCTAAATTGGCCAAGTCAGCTGAAAAGGGTCAACTTCAATTCAAAAGGAGCGCAGATCATAATGCCCCCTGGGATCAACCACAGATCACCGTTACAGATCTGGGCGACCATCGTTTCAGAGTCGTTTATGGTGATAGGTCAGGAATCATCTCGTGGGGATTCCATGACACTATGAATATGTTTATGGTGAGAAGAAAGAGCGGCAATACTGAATTATACAAAGATGCTCACGATTTTCATTCCTTTACCAGGATTGATCTTACAGAGCTGTCTAAAGCTCCTTTCTCAAATCCATCAAACAATCCCAGGGCGACTCGGTTCAAATCATTTTTAGAAGATCAAGTAGCTAAGGGTTTCCCTTCAATGAAGACTGCAGAGTCTATTATCAAGATTTACCCTAGCGTTATTGATCCCAAAACAAGTCAGCCTCTTCGGTCAGTGATGTGGCCCGCTACTGCGCAAGTAAAGCAGATCCCCGTTCTTCAAAATTATCCAGATGGATCTCTTGCATCCATGCAATACTGGGTGTTTGATAAATCTGCTGCTGCTGCTGTCATCAAGCTTAAAGACGATTGTATCCGCTTGTATGACAAGAGGGATTTGCTTCAATTTGGCAAGTGGGACATACATCAGCTCTCCATTCATCAGATCAAGGTGGCTGAAGACATTTTTGAGCCCGTTGCAAAGGAATACACTTCGATGGTTGCTGAGATTATCGAGAAGGAGATGTGGAACGGAGCTATGGGAAAATCTGATGTGCTGGTGGTCGACAAAAGCTGAGTCCAAGCTAGCACCAAACCAAGGGGGATATTGAAAGGTCCAGTTAATGTGGTTTGGTCTAGGCTTTCAATGTAATAGTTCAGTATGAGTCTGTAATACATTTTGAGAGTTGTTTAGGTGTTTACTGTTGAAAAGTGTGCTTACGACCGTAAACATAGTTTACGACCGTAAACCCTGTTTACGGTCGTAAACCCAGTTTGCGGTCCAGTCTAGTATAAATAGCAGAGGTGTAGGTCATTGTGAAAAGGTTGATGCCATTGCGTTTACAGAGTGTTCCATCGAGTTGTACCTGACGTTTTTCTGAATATAAACGTGTGCAAGCTCGATTTATTTTCTTCTTCCTCTTCTATTGTGATTGTTTGTTGCTTGATCATTGGTAAAGATCCTTTTCAGGACCTTACACCAAGAGTTCAACTCCCAAGGCCAAGAATCCAAATCCCAAAGTCAAGAAGGGAATGCCGGCCAAGAATCCAAATCCAAGAGATGCTCCCGCGAAGCCAAAATCAAAGTCATCTCAACGGACAACATCAAGTTCAAAAGCAAGTGCCGAGGCACTCATCAAATCGAAAAAGAAATGGGTTAAACCCGACTACAGATGGGTTCCGAAGGTTCAATCTCCCAAATCATGTAATGATTCTAATATTTCTACATCTTCTGTTTATGATAAACAGGACATGTCATGGGAGAGAGTTCCTTGCAAAGACGATAAAGATCAACCCAGTTTCAAAATGGACTGGGTTCCAAAGACCAACTGATCCCACTCTGTGTTGGAGCAGCTATGGAGGTATATCATCAGACTTCGGTTTGTTGGTAGTGGCTGTTCCAGGCACATGATAGGAGGCATCTCTCAACTGTACAACACTCAGAACATTGTTTGAGAGTATGTGTCCTTTGCGGGAAAGGAAGAAAGTAAGGGATCACTCATGGGGTTTGTGCTTAATGACATGAAGAATTTTCGGATCTGTTCTGAGATTACACGTGTTGTGCTCAGACCTTCTGGATGCAAATTCAATCCGCGACTTACGGTTTGAGTTTTCTTCTCGATACTCCTGAGTTTTTCTTAAGCTGATTTGCTTTAAAGACTAATTTTTGTTTTAGGATAGTTTAAATTTGTGCATTTACTTTCGTTTCTCTCCTATGCACAAATTTAGGGGGAGAAATAAAAACAAAACAAAAAAAATTAAAAAAATCCAAAAACATTAGAAAATAAGAAAATCAAAAATATGTTGCTGGTAGTTTTTATTTGTAGATGATGTGATGGGAAGTGATATAATCATGTGATAACATGCAATCTGAATCTGTGTAAGAGACTGAATCTGAATTGTCTAGGCTCTGTGTTCGATGCGCTGGTAGGCACGAGAGATTAAAATGGACTTGACTAGGCATTAATGAACCTAAGGAATCTAGAGACTTGAAAAATCTTGACCTAGATAGATCCATTTAGCCTGACAATACTACGCTCAGATAGGTTGAGCAGGGAGATATACATGATAATCCACCGGTCACATTAAAGTAATCCGTATCTAGAACTGTGGTTTAACTCTTCCTCGATGTACGGACTCTATCCTTAATTCCGGTATTGATGGGGCGACTGGGGAATTCCGATAAAGTAGGTATGTAGGAAATTATTTTCTTGCTTTCTTTCTGTTAGTCATATGTTGCCTCCTCTGCGTGATTGAAATACATCCGACCTGGACTGTAACATATGCAACTCTATTTCTATGCATCTTCTATCTATGCAATTCTTCCTGCCTGTTAGCCATATGCTGTCTCCTTTGCGTGATTAACCATCCGACCTGGTACACAGCATATGCACCATTCTACTTCTCAATCTCTCTAAATCTGGTTAGTCATATGTTTCACCCTCTGCGAGATTGGAAGAGATCCGACCTGGGTGTATAGAATATGCATTCTAAATCTGACTTCTCTCATAATAATTGTCTGCTCACCTAAAGTAAGGAGTACTTTGGAAGTTCCTGATTATTGGGGTATGTCAGGAAGCGGGAAACATGTTCTAGTACATTTAAAATTGAACAATCACTAGGTTGTCTGTAGATCTCGCTGCTCAATTTAGGTGGACAACAATATCTTTGGTCGTCGTCAGCTGAATGGTCCTTTAGGAATATTATCTAGGAACATAGGATCACATTGTCTTGTCACTTGTATTATGTCCTAATTTTGTCACAATCTCTCGTGTTTAAGTGGACCACAATACCGGCGATTGACCAGATCTATTCATGAAGGGAGAGGTACTGATAAACGGATAAAGGCTGTCTAAAAACTTTGATCCCAAATCACTCTTAAAGTTAGCTATTATTTTTGTTTTTGTTAAATTTGTTCATAGTTTTCTTCTAATTTAAATATTAGGGGAGAATTAAAAATTTTAAAAACCAAACAAAACTCAGAAATTAGAAATCCAAAAATAGTGTTATTCTGTTTTATTTTTTTTCAGAAAATATGAAAAATCCAAAAATATTGTGTGCTAAGCTTTATTTTAGTTTTGTTTCTATTTTTAGCTTTATTTGTCTTGAAAAGTGAACTCAGATGTAGATGAGACTCGTGGAGACTGTATCGAGAATTTCTGAGCCAAGGCTTCATCCGTGAGCATCAAAGACTTCTCATTCGAAGGAGCAAGAAATGAAGATTATTCTTTCAACATTCAATCCTTCAACCCCAGAAGCAAGGTCAAGTTGTACTTGAAGATTATGTGACAGATTGCATTGAAGCCTCCTCAATCAATTTGTTGCTGTCTATGTACCTGCTGAAGTGATCCAGAAGATTGTTTCTCTCTGATGTTCTCTCTGAAGATTCTCAAACTGAAAGCGCTACCTTTCAAGAATCTTATCAAGAAGCCTCCTCACCCAATGTGCGTTCAATGTCAAATTCTGCAGAAAAGCCCAACTGCTCAAGATGAAGTCATTCATTGAAGATTCATCAAGTTCATCTTGAAGCTGTGAAGAATTTGAAGATTAAAGCTGAAGCCAAGCTCCCAATGAAGATTGACAAAAAAAGACAACTACTTTTTAGGGGGAGCTTGTTGGGTCAATTAGAAAAGAAAGCTATAAACCAAGGGGGAGATTGTTGGGTCTAAATTATGGTTTATACTTTACTTTTCTAGGAAAATGTATTTTTCAGTGTTTACGGTTTCGTTTACGGTCAGGGTGTTTACGGTTTGTTGTGACCGTAAACAGGTTTACGGTCTGCCTGACCGTAATCAGGTTTACGGTCCGTATTCCTATAAATATAGGTGTAAGGGGTGAGGATTGAAGTGAATGCATAGAAGATGGAGAGCTTAAGTGTGTGAAACCCAAGGTGTTCTAGAGAGAGAAACTATAGAGAAGAGAGGAGCTTTAGTGTGTGTTAGTGTGTGTGTGAATCTTGTATCTGGATCTTAATTCATATCAATTCATACAAGATTCATCATCTTCTTCTCCTTCTTCTTCTTATTGATCTGGCATCATCCGTTTGATTGGGATTCCGCACCATCAAACGGATCTGATTGATACACAAGCAGATTGGGGACTTACAGTTGGCTACCACACGAAGCAGTATAACCTCAACCTAACCCACACAATATGTCGACATATAACAGATACTAACATATACAGATAATCATACATATAGTATCACAGGTATTCCTACCGATCTACCAGACTAGCATATCAAAACTAGCATGCATATCTATTCCATACTCAGCATATCAACGAATATCAGGTTATCAAACCAATGGGCCGACCTTGGTGCCTTCGACCCGTAGGTACAGTGAGGAAAACTCACCTCGCGAACTGAACATAACTGATGAGTTCTGACTCTGAATCTCAGCTCTCTAACCGATGCCTATTTCCACAAAGTGACCATTTCCATCAAAATCCCAAAATACCCAAAATACCCTCAAGGTCAAACTTGGTCAAAGTCAAAGTCAACTGGTCAAACCTACTAAGTCAACTGAGTCAACCCAGTCGGGTCCACTCAACCGAGTCAACTCAACAAGGCTGACCCATACGAGTACGTGGGGCGTACTCCGGAGGTACACTTAGCGTACGCGAAGCCTCGCAGAAGACCACCATCGGGGTGGTTGACCGAGTACGTGGGGCATACCCTCACAGCCTCCAAACTCCATTTAATGCTTAATTGCTTAAGCACTTAAGCCCATATTTCAGATCCATGACCAAAACACACCCTAGAGTCATAAAGTTTCCAACTTTATGACTTTACACACCTAATAAGTGTACACCCTAGTACGCTCAACGTACACACATGTACGCTTGACATACTACTCCTGCCAAAATTACGAGAATGCTGCTAGGGCTTCATGACACATTCTCTTGGACTTAGGGACCAAAATGTCATATAATAAACTTAAAGGGATGAATTTAGAAGTACCTTAACATCAGGATGTTACAATTCTCCCCCACTTGATCTAGACTTTGTCGTCGAAGTCTTCTGCGCTGAATAACTCGGGATAATGCTCCCGCATCTCAGCCTCCGGCTCCCAGGTCCACTCGGAGCCTCCGGCTCCCAGGTTTTGATATTGCCATATTTATACATAGTTTTAGGCAATATTGATCTACATTTTATTAAATATTTTGGTTATTTGCACAGAATTATGGTACTTATAAGGATAAATTGTTATGTGCAGCCAAATAGAAGTATTTTCAAAGAAAGGAACCAGAAGTAACAATACTTGGAACTTTGGGGGGCTTGAAGAAAAGAAGAACAAAAAAACACCCAAAAGACATACTCACGACGTGAACAGTTCATGGTTCACGACGTGAGTAGAGAGTTTTAGAAGATAAGCATCCGGGTGAAGGAATCCTTGCCGAACACGATTATCTCGAAGTTCACGACGTGAGTCTTAAATTCTCACGACGTGAACGGGAAATTTAAAGATGTTATAAATACCTTTGCCCATTACGATTTGGGAGACTTTTGGCTGAAGGAAGAGGTTCCAGGAGACGATTTACAGAAGAAGTAAGGCTCTGGAAAAAGGGTTTTCAACACCAAAAGAGTAAAAGTTCATAATTAAGTTATTTGTTTGATCCTTATGAACATGTTTTCTTATTTGAGTTGTGTTTATGTGTTAGTTGCTACTATGAGCAGCTGAATCTAGCTACTCTTATCTAGCTAGATGAAGCTTCTAACTTATGAATAACATAATTTTATATGGATTTATTTAGTTGGTGAATTGCTTGTGTTTGAATTATTGTTACCTAGCATGCTTATGTCGTTGCTTTAGTTGTTTAAATTCATGTTATGTGTAGTTTAGTGACCATTAACTGCATGAACTTGATAACCTAGTAATTTAGTGAACATTGAATTACTAGAGCTAGGATCGACCAAAATCTGAGTTAGTAATTGAAGTAATTAACTTTGCTGTGCTAGAGAACATAGATTATGACTATAATTGTGTTTACACGATAAATCTTACATAGCATATTCATAAACATAATTGGTTCTGTGTTTAATTGTGTGTGACTATACATACTTTTACATGAATTAATTAACTATTGGTAAATTTAGACCTAAATTACTAATATAATAACAACCAACTTAATAATCCATAATTATTAGCTAGCCATAAGGACGAAGTGGATTCGAACTGGATAAGAGTGTGTTTTTAATTATTGATTGAACTTGAGTTAAGTTAGTCTGATCTTGCAAAATCAGATAAAAACCCTTTTTAGCTTGTTAATAATTAGATTAATTTAGTAGTAAATAGATTAATTAATAACACCGTTCCCTGTGATCGACACCCGACTTACCCAAGCTATATTGTAATCTGACTAGGTACACTGCCTATAAGTGCATAGTTAGTCTAAGTTTGTTAGGTTATAAATATTAAAATTAGTGGGTACTTACGTGCACATCAAGTTTTTGGCGCCGTTGCCGGGGAACGACTTAGTTAATTATTAGTTTGTTGCTTTAAATTAATCAATCCTTTTTGTAGGATAAAACCTGCAAAAAGTTATTTTTCTGTTTTAATTTTTTTTTCTGCATTACAGGACTCACGACATGAACCTGTAAGATTCACGACGTGAGAACTGAAGTCCTTAGTTTTGTTTATTTCAGTTCGTTTTTCTTAGTTCAGTTTTACGTTTTATCTTTTTGTTTCATTTCAGGAGTTCATGACCAGAGGTTCTAACACACCTTTGGTACCACCACTTGAAGATCCAGAGTCTACACTTCACAAAAAGAAGGATAAGAGCGTGAAAGAAGATCAAACACCAAAGAAGACACCTTTACAAGAATTCAAATCAGTGTTCTCAAAGAAGTCAGGGAAGAAAACGGAGGAGTCAAGTTCATATTCAAAGAACAAGAGCACGCTTGAACACTTAGAACAAATACCCGTCTAAGCCGAGTCCGCGTACGATACCGAGCCTGAATTTGAATTACAAACAAGTGAACACGAGAACGAGTTGGAGAAAGAAATGGCGAACATTGATGAGATGGCCATGGGGGACTACAAGAAGCGCATTCGAGATGACATGGGGCCGGGTTTAGTACATCCTACGATTCCTGCCAATGCCACATTCGAGTTGAAGGGACATATCCTTACTGCACTTAAGGATATCCCATTTTACGGGAAGGATCACGAGGATGCTTTCAAACACTTAGACGAGGTGAACGATATTGCGGATTATTTTAATACTCCCAATATCCCAAGGGAGACAACTTTGCTAAGGATGCTACCAGTCACTTTCAAGGGAGCAGCAAAAGACTGGTTAAAGGCACTCCCACCTGGTACAATCACCACATGGGCCCAATTGCGTGAGAGATTTCTAGATCAGTTTTGTCCACCCTCCAAAATCTCTAAACTCAAGACGGCAATTGCCAACTTTGAGAAAAATCCGGGGGAGTCATTATACGAGGCCTGGGAACGCTACAAGGGGTTGTTAAGGAATTGTCCTCAACATGACCTCAATATTCAGCAAGAGATGTTGGTATTTTATGATGGGGTGAATGTCATGACTAGACAACTCCTTGATTCGCAAGGACCACTAACGAAGAAGAACCCAAATCAGGCCAAGGAGTTGATTGAAGAGTTTTCAAGGCACTCTCGTGAGTATCACAACCCAGGGCGTGATGGAATAAAAGGCAGTGGAGGTACACAAACTGAAGAGATGGCTGATGTGATGGCAATGCTTAACACTATGGATTGGAGATTGACTCAATTGGACCAATCAATTCATGCAATTCGAGTTGGTTACGAGAGATGTAGTGGCCCACACTTGACAAAGGATTGCAATATGGATGAATATGGAAACAAGAAAGCTCAAGTATGCTACTCAAGTGGGGACAAGTATGATGAAGATTGGAGAAAACCAAAGAAAGAGTGGCTGCCTTACGAAGAATACAAGAAGAAAAAAGAAGAGAAATTTAGGCAAACTGGCCGAGGCTTCTACCAAAGAGAGCAACCACCAGTTGAGATGAAATCAGAATTAGAGACCATGTTGATGAAATTCATGGAAGCTTCAGAAAAAAGATACGATGCTACTGACACTGCAATGAAATAACAAAGAACTATATTGAAGAATCATCACGAAATGATGATAGATCAGCAAGCATTAATAAAGAATCAGCAAGCATTAATAAAGAATCACCACTTTGGTTAATGAGAAGATGTTCCCGAAAAATCCTGAAAACAAAATCCAATCTCACGTAATGGCCATAGATATTGAAGAAGAGGCGATTTCTGAGTTCCTAGAAGCCTTAGAAGTGGAGCCACAACAGCCCGATCCAAAGCCAAAGAAGCCGAAGCTCGAAATTGAAGAATCTGCTGGAATACCCAGTTCACGTTGTGAACCCGCCATGCTCACGTCGTGGGCTCAGTCTGAACAGAAGAAATCCGTATCTGTTCCAGCTTATAAACCACCTTTGCCATTCCCATCTAGAGCTAATCTCAGTCCACTGGAGAGAGAACATCTGGAGTTTATCAAGCAATTGAAGGGTATTCCTATCAATACTCCTTTTATTGGTTCACTTGAAAAAGTTCCAGAATATGCTAAGTTCTTACAAGACTTGTTAGACACTCGTCATCAATTAAAGGAGAATTCTAAGGTGATTCTAAGTGAGCAAAGCTCAAAAGCTGTGTTGGGAGAAATACCTAAGAAGATGGGGGATCATGGACGACTCACTCTCCCATGTGAGTTTGGGAATAATATGAAGGTTTATGCTTTAGCCGATTCTGGGGCTAGCATAAATTTGATGCCTTATTCGTTTTTATCAAAAATTAAATATTCAGAAGTTGAAGGCTACAAAGATGACTATTCACATGGCAAACCGTTCAGTGACACAGCCCCGGGGCATTGTGGAAGATATTCTCGTGAAAATTGGGAAATTCATTTTTCCAATAGACTTTGTGGTTTTAGATATGAAAGAAGATCCCAATGTTCCAATTATTCTTGGTCACCCGTTACTTAACACTGTTGGAGCTCTGGTTGATATACGCGAATCCAAGCTCACCTTGAGAGTTGGGGATGAGAAGGAAATTTTTGGAATAGAAGATGGTTTCCAAGGGAATCATGCTCGAGAAGAGGTTTTCAACATTGATGAAGAAAATGAACTTGAAGAATTAGAGAAGCTCATGGAAGAAGAAATCAAAACAATTCAACAAGTTAAAAGAACAAAACCGAGAGCATATGTTCCATTTTTAGTTGAAGTCATTGCCTACACGAATCCAACTTCTTGGGTGAGCAAGGAAGATGATGAGATGACGAGTGATGAAGAGGAGGTTACATCAAAAATAACAAGTCCAGTGGTAAAGGAAGAAAAGGACACTATGGAGTGTAAGTATGAAGACAAGATAGAGACTAAAGGGACCAAACGCAAGATTGATGGAGACGAGGTCAAAGCTAAAAAGGAAAATTCGAAAAAGGCGTATAAAAGACGTGTTCAAGCTTACAAGAGGCGTTTCAAGGAGCAAAAGATCCTGGTGGTGAACTCTTCAGATGATTCAACGTAGGAGGCACGGAGTCCAGCTCAAGACTCCTCAAAAAGAAGCGCTTCTCGGGAGGCAACCCGAGTTTGGTTTGCATTTTCTTTCTTTTTCTTTTTAGTTTTTAGCATGTTTTTAGTTCTTAAGAAGTCGATCATGTCATCCGAATTATTATCTGCATAAGGAGTCATTAAAATCAAGTGGTAACACTTATTGAATATCTTACAAAATTAAATTTGGAGAAATTAATAAATTTCATGATCAGAAAGGACTCACGACGTGAACCATTTCGGATTCACGACGTGAATTCAGATGGAATACAGGCATAAATATTTTATGATAACTATTTTTTATGCCTTAGCCCACTTCCTACTTAAATGGCCCAATTTTAGAGTCCAGACAAAACGCACGACGTGAACCATTATGGATTCACGATGTGAGTTGTAAATTATTCGGGACCACAGATTAAAGGATAAGGAATCAGTTTGACCTCACTTTGTTTATTCCTCACGAAGTGAAAGCGGCAGCTGGTCCCCTACGTTCGATATTGGCCGATAACCACTGTATTTTCCTTTTTGCTTACGTAATACTTCAATCTAAGGTAACGGTTCTTAAGTACTACGTTTAATTCTTCTCTAATAGTTGAACTTAGGTTTAGGGTTTGTTAGTTAGTTGAAATGTATGCCCTAGAATTCGTGAATTAGCCTTGGAATGTAGACGATTTATGGTCGAAAATAACATAGGAGTAAACCCTCAGCATTGTATTGGCCGATTTGTACAGGAACAGAACAGAATTTGACATCGATGACGAACTCACGACGTGAATTCTGGGCTGAACAGTTTTCTGTTTCTTTTATTTCTAAACTTGTGGGTTGTTTCTTTTGGCTGTGTTTGTTGCTTGTTTTTGCAGAAATGGGTCCTAGAAGGGAGGCACCTCTTGGAGTTGCGGGTTTACACCCGTTTTACAATTTTCCCACAACAATGTCCCGAGACATCTTGACCCGATGGAACAACAAATTAGGGTGGCTCTACAACCGAGAGATTGCTGTTGCTCCTACAATCAATTGAATGCGGTTGAGGGAAGTCGGGCTCGTGGAAAGGCTGTCCCCGTTTTTGACAAAAATATTTATTGGAGATGGGTATTCGTTCACTTGCTCGGGTTGGCTCAACCTATTTCGGATCCAAGAGAGGGTGTATAAGGAATTTTGTGTTGAGTTTTTCTCAACAGTGACATTCCAGGAGACTGTCCTAGACCCACATTGGCCGCAAGCTTTGGTATTCCGGTTAGGGGGTGAGTATCGGGAGTGCAGCCTCGTTGAATTCGCTTGGAGGGTTGGAATATATGATCGACAAGAGGCAATGATTCCCGAATTTGGTATGTTCTTGAGCGAGGCAGCTAGAGGATACACGGAGGGTGTCACTGGATATGCTTTCTTGCATAATATTGCATCCGGGATTTTTAATTCTGGAGTGTCTCCCGAGAGTAGTATTCGGTCCCCTATCCACCGTTTACTCCACCGTTTCATCACATTCTCCATCAATCATAGGAGGCATGGAGACAAAGTAACAAAGCAAAATCTATTCTTCTTATGGTGTATCTTGCAGCCCGGAGTGTGTTGCAACATTCCGTATTTTTTGGCACGTTTTCTGGCCGGGTCTGCAGCTAGTTCTCGCCCAGGGAGCCCTATTTGTGGAGGGCAATTTATTACGCGTTTGGCCCGCTCATATCATTTGCTTGTCCCTGATATTACTCGTTCCATGACTTGTGTGGATGAGAATGAGTTTGGCATGGGGTATTTGGAGACCATGCGGGTTGTCAGAAACTTTGGGTCGCATTGGGGAATGGTCCCTTCAGATGATGAGGGTAATGAGGGTGATTAGCAGCCTGATACACAACCAGAACAACAACCACAGCCACGACCTAGGAGAAGAAACGTGAGAGGAAGAGGAGAGAGAGGACAGCCAATGCATCCACCCGCACCCATGGTAGGAGCACCTTTTGGGAATGATATGGCTGGGTATTTTGACCAGTTATCATTGAGATTCAACTGGATTGGGGGTACCATGGAGAACGTGGTTCGACACCTTGGGGTGGAGCAGCCGCCTCATTTGGGGTATCATTACCCAATTTGCCTGAGGTCGACGGAGTATCGAGGACATGGAGGAGATGGGGCGGGCACTAGTGGAGCAAACGAGGAGGATGAAGATGATTGATCAATTAGTTTTATTTTGTTTATTTTAGACTTGTTTGGTTTGTTTTTAAATTTTTTTTGGATTGTACGACTTTAAGATATTATGTTACTTTGCTCTTCTTTGGTTGTTAACTTTCAGTTTGCTAAGGAGTCTTGGGGAAGGAGTAAGGTCAAGTCAAGAGTCGTGTTCGTTTAAGCGAGTGTCGTTCCAGTTTAGAAGTTGAAAGTCGAAACCCACAATTAGAAATAAGTGTGGGGTGAGTCGAGAGAGAGGTTATAGTTAGAAGAGTCGTCAAAATACACTTAATTTAGAAGGGTCTTAATTCGTTAAGATGATGAGTGGAGTATATGCATTTACAAGGAAGAAGGCAGTTTTCATTCTGGTTTACCCAGAGTTCACGTCGTGACCCTTTATTTCTCACGTCGTGAACAAAGTTCCAAGGAAATTCAGAATGCGCAATTCAGCGACTTCACGTCGTGAGCCTGTACTGATTCACGTCGTGAATTGTGAATTTCCACCATATTCATTTCGTTCCGTTCTTCTTCATTACACGGAATTACTACCATTCCTTATGACACTTTTGTGACGATTCGATGGGCTGTTTTCTCTAATATACAATGTGGCGTATGCTTTCCCACATTGTCTACATGATTTGGAGGCTTGCACCATTCTTTTTGAAGATTGAAGTTTTGATTGATGGCTGGTTTCGCAAGTTCAAGTCCGAGTTCTTATTTTAAAGAGGTCCATATTCGAGATGCACGTTTTTCCACACTTTTGAAGTTTTGATCACGCCACTATCTCAGGGGAGTCTGTTCCTTTTTCTCCCTTCTCTTAATTTTTATATTCTTTTAAGCATATAATGAGGGCATTGTATGAAATAAGTGTGGGGTAGGGGGTAGAAGTAGAAAAAGTAAATTGCTAGATAATTTGGTAGATTTTAAAATTTTTATTAATTGGATCTAGTAGTAATAATTTGAACTGTACTTGCTAGTGGAATGATCCGATAAGAGCTCAAATGTTTAGTTGAGCCGATATACGTTATAATGCATTTGTGGCCTCCCTTATTTTAGTGAAATTATGGAACAAAAACATAACCCTGCTTAGTTTGAGGAATGCAACATGTTTAGCAGCCTAAACCTGAAATGTATCCAGGAAAGATATGTCTTAACCAATAAATGTTGAAGTTAAGCGCCCCTGCTTAAGCATGTAGGTTTTTGAGTGATATAAAAAAAAGTGAGTTATACATGTAAAAAAAAGAGAGAAATTACCGAAAAGTAAAAATTCTTGAAGAATTTTGGAGCTATCAAAGTTGAAGATCAGAAGATCAAAGTTCTAAAGAATCAAAAGTTAAAGATGTCAAAAATCATGAAAGAAGTAAATTCAATGAAGTGAAAGATCAAACATTAAAGAAAAGAAGAATTCAAGAGCTCCAAGTTGTGGTATCTTCTAAAAAGTTATAATTCTCTAGTTTATGTATGCTTGGGTAGCTTTACAAAAATATCTTGAGGTTAGAAAGCTCTCTGAGGATGGATTCGGAGGGTTGCATAAAAAGAGCATTGTTCGAAAGAAGTGTGTAATTGTTTATGAAATTTGTGAGTATTTAAAGTATGGGGGGTCATTTAGGAAAAAATTTAGACACAAATGCATACATTGAGGTCTTGGCATAATGGCTGAGCTGGAATTGGATTGTTCTATGTAATGCTAGTGATGAAGGTTTAAGTTTAAATAAGTAGATTTGCTTGAGGGCAAGCAAAGCCTAAGTGTGGGGTATTTTGATATTGCCATATTTATACATAGTTTTAGGCAATATTGATCTACGTTTTATTAAATATTTTGGTTATTTGCACAGAATTATGGTACTTATAAGGATAAATTGTTATGTGCAGCCAAATAGAAGTATTTTCAAAGAAAGGGACCAGAAGTAACAATACTTGGAACTTTGGGGGGCTTGAAGAAAAGAAGAACGAAAAAACACCCAAAAGACGTACTCACGACGTGAACAGTTCATGGTTCACGACGTGAGTAGAGAGTTTTAGAAGATAAGCATCCGGGTGAAGGAATCCTTGCCGAACACGATTATCTCGAAGTTCACGACGTGAGTCTTAAATTCTCACGACGTGAACGGGAAATTTAAAGATGTTATAAATACCTTTGCCCATTACGATTTGGGAGACTTTTGGCTGAAGGAAGAGGTTCCAGGAGACGATTTACAGAAGAAGTAAGGCTCTGGAAAAAGGGTTTTCAACACCAAAAGAGTAAAAGTTCATAATTAAGTTATTTGTTTGATCCTTATGAACATGTTTTCTTATTTGAGTTGTGTTTATGTGTTAGTTGCTACTATGAGCAGCTGAATCTAGCTACTCTTATCTAGCTAGATGAAGCTTCTAACTTATGAATAACATAATTTTATATGGATTTATTTAGTTGGTGAATTGCTTGTGTTTGAATTATTGTTACCTAGCATGCTTATGTCGTTGCTTTAGTTGTTTAAATTCATGTTATGTGTAGTTTAGTGACCATTAACTGCATGAACTTGATAACCTAGTAATTTAGTGAACATTGAATTACTAGAGCTAGGATCGACCAAAATCTGAGTTAGTAATTGAAGTAATTAACTTTGCTGTGCTAGAGAACATAGATTATGACTATAATTGTGTTTACACGATAAATCTTACATAGCATATTCATAAACATAATTGGTTCTGTGTTTAATTGTGTGTGACTATACATACTTTTACATGAATTAATTAACTATTGGTAAATTTAGACCTAAATTACTAATATAATAACAACCAACTTAATAATCCATAATTATTAGCTAGCCATAAGGACGAAGTGGATTCGAACTGGATAAGAGTGTGTTTTTAATTATTGATTGAACTTGAGTTAAGTTAGTCTGATCTTGCAAAATCAGATAAAAACCCTTTTTAGCTTGTTAATAATTAGATTAATTTAGTAGTAAATAGATTAATTAATAACACCGTTCCCTGTGAGCGACACCCGACTTACCCAAGCTATACTGTAATCTGACTAGGTACACTGCCTATAAGTGCATAGTTAGTCTAAGTTTGTTAGGTTATAAATATTAAAATTAGTGGGTACTTCCGTGCACATCAGGTATTTCCTTGTTACGCAAAACCTTCTCCTTCCTTTCCAGGATAGCCACCGAATTCTCCATATAGTTCAGGCGCCCATCGACTTGAATATCATCCAAGGAAGCTACTGCATCCTCATCCAATACACACTTTTGCAGCTGCGAAACATGGAAAGAGTTATGAATCTGACTGAGCTCCTCAGGAAGATCCAATCTGTAAGTAACCTTGCCAACGCTAGCAATTACCTGAAAAGGCCCAATATACCGGGGGCCCATCTTCACCCTCTTCCTGAAGCGTATCACACTTTTCCAAGGTAAGACCTTTAGTAATACCATATCGCCGACCTGAAAGTCCAACTCGGATCGACGTCGGTCGACATAGCTCTTCTGCCGACTATGAGCGATCTGCAGTCTCTGCCTGATCTGCTTAATCAGCTCCGTGGTCTGAACGACCACTTCGGTCCTCCCCATAACCCTGTTACCAACCTCATCCCAAAAAATCGGGGTACTACATCTCCGCCCATACAAGCGCTCGAAAGGAGGAGCACCAATGTTGGAGTGATAACTGTTTTTGTAGGAAAAATCCACAAGAGGTAGGTAGGAATCCCAGCTCCCACCGAAATCGATGACACAAGCCCGCAACATGTCCTCAAGGGTCTGTATCGTCCACTCACTATGACCGTCGGTCTGCGGATGATAAGCAGTGCTGAAGTGCAACCTCGTGCCCAGTTCCTCATGGAACTTCTGCCAGAAACGGGAGGTGAACCGAACATCACGGTTTGAAACAATGGAGACCGAAACCCCATGGCGAGCAACGATCTCATGAACATACACATCAGCCAACTTCTAGGCCGAAGAACTCTCCCGAATTGCTAGAAAGTGGGCACTCTTGTTCAATCGATCCACGATGACCCATATAGCATCAAAACCATTTGCCGTCGTCGGCAACTTGGTGATAAAATCCATTGAAATCTGCTTCCATTTCTACATGGGAATCTCCAGAGGCTGCAGCTTGCCATGCGGCCTCTGATGCTCAGCCTTGACCATCCTGTAGGTCAAGCATCTCTCCACATACTAGGCTATCTCCGTCTTCATACATGGAAACAATAGCTCAATCTCAAATCCCGATACATCTTGGTGGCCCCAGATGAATAGAAAAATAAGACTTATGAGCCTCCTCCAATACAACCTGGCTGATCCCACCAGAAACTAGAATCCAGACCTGACCGGGTCAAAAGCCCTTGACTATCCATGACAAATCTGTCAATCTCACCTCAGATCCTCTCTTTCTTCCAGTTCTCCTTTTGAACTCCCTCGGCCCGAGCCTCCCTGATCAATCCCAAAAGCGAAGAATCAACTGATATCCTCATACACACCACCCTTTCTGAAGACCCAACTGACTTGCGGCTCAAAGCATTCGTCACTACATTCACTTTACCCGGATGGTGAAGGATATCGCAGTCATAATCCTTGACTACATCCAGCCACCTGTGGTGCCTCATGTTCAGGTTCGGCTGATCCATAATATGCCTCAGGCTTTTGTGATCCGTGTAGATAGTACAACGGACCCCATACAGATAGTGCCTCTAAATCTTGAGGGCAAAAACCATTGCCCCCAACTCCATGTCATGAGTGGGATATCGCCTCTCGTGCGGCTTCAGCTGTCGCGAAGCATAAGCAATCACCCGTCCTCTCTGCATGAGGAATGCCCCCAAACCAGTGATGGAAGCATCACAGAATACCATGAAATCCTCAATTCCCTCCGGTAGGGTCAATATTGGGGCCTCGCATAACCTCTGCCGAAGGGTATCAAATGCTGACTGTTGCTCAGGGCCCCCTCAGAAATCAACTCCCTTCCTCTTCAGACGAGTGATGGGTACCGCAATCTTGGAGAAATCTTGAATGAATCTCCGATAGTACCCTGCCAAACCCAAGAAACTCATGATATCTGGGGGAGATTTCGGAACCTCCCACTGCATCACAACCTCGATCTTGACCGGATCAACCAAAATCCTATCCTGGTTAACGAGGTGCCTAAGGAACTGGACCTCTCGAAACCAAAACTCGCACTTCGAGAACTTAGCACAAAGCCATTCTCACCTCAAAACCCCCAGAAGCTCACGAAGATGCTCCTTATGCTGCTCTCTGGTCTTGGAATACACCAAGATATCATCGATAAACACAATGAATGAACGATCGAGCATCGTCCTGCATACCCGATTCATCAAATCCATAAACACCACAGGCGCATTGGTGAGCCCAAATGACATCACCACGAACTCGTAATGCCCATAACTAATCCAGAATGCGGTCTTCTCCATGTCCTTTTCTCTCACTCTGACCTAATGATACCCAGATCTCAGATTTATCTTGGAGAACCAAGATGCACCCTGCAGCTGATCAAAGAGGTCGTTAATCCGCGGGAGGGGATACCAGTTCTTCACCTTTAACTTGTTCAACTCCCAGTAATCAATGCACATCCATTGTGAACCATCCTCTTCTTAACGAACAGTATCGATGCTCCCCACGGAGAACTGCTCGGTCTGATGAACTGCTTGCCTAGCAACTCCTGCAACTGATATGACAAATCATGTATCTCAGGCGGTGCCAAGTGGTATGGCGTCTTGTCAATAGGGGCCGCACCTAGCACAAGGTCAATCCTGAACTCGACCTGCCTCTCGGGAGGCACACCGAGTAACTCCTCCGAAAACACATCTACAAACTCCCTGACAACTGGGACCTCTAAAACTGAAATCTGATCCCCAACACGCGTATCCACCACATAAGCCAAGTAGCCCGCACACCCATGCTGAATATACTGACGAGCCCGGGCTGCTGAACAAAACCCTGAACCCATCCTGATGCCCTCACCATAGATAACCAGTTCTCCCCCACTTCGGGTTCGAACTACCACTCATTGGTCCTCACAATCAATGATGGCACCAAATCGGCTCAGCCAATCCATACCCACAATCACGCAAACATCCCCCATGGGAATAGGGATCAGATCAATTGGATAAGGTACCCCGAAGATCTCCAATACACAACCCTAATACACTGAAGACGCAGAAACCACGTGTTCATTGGCGATAGAAACCCGCAACATACAATCTAACTCCTGAATAGGCATATCAAACTCTCTACTGAACGATCGAGATACAAAGGACCGACTCGCACCCGAGTCAAACAACACAAGAGCATGCAAAGAGTTCACTAGGAACGTACCTAATAAAGGCACACATATAATCATAACATAAAAACATAATCAACAAGATAATGGATAGAAACATACCAGTCACAACATTTGGAGCTGCTCTGGCCTCCTCAGCAGTGAGTTGGAAAGTGCGACCTCGAGCCCTAGGGGGCTCCACCCTGCCCTGACTCCCATCTGTGATCCTCAAAGTAGTCGATACTGGAGCGTGCGTTGGCCCAGCAGCAAGTGAGGGGCAGTTGGCCTTCATATGGCTAACCTGGTCGTAATGGTAACAAATCTTGGAGCTGAGTGTTGGGGCCTGATGGCGGTAATCCCTCGCCATATGGCCCCGCTGGCCACAAATGTGGCACCCAGAAGATGATCGGAAAGTAGCCTCATGAACTTTGTCGCACTTCTCACAAGTGCGACCCTTCTGAACCCCAGATCTGATATCAGCGGCCTTGAACCGCTTCGGTGCAGGTTGCGACTACGCCGGGGCCGGTCTCTGCTCTCTCTTCTGGAGTTCCAACTCAATCTCACGCCGCCTGGTGGCCTCCTGCAAATCCAACAAAGAACCATGGCGTTGGGTGGATACAAATTGTCTGATCTCCGACTTGAGCATGCTTAAGTAACGGGTCATCTGAGCTTGCTCAAAAGCAGCAAACTCAGGACAAAACATGGCCCTCTCCGTAAACATCTTGGTGATCTTCGTCACCGACTCTATCCCCTGCCTCAAATCCAGGTATTCTTGGGCCAACCTCTCACGCTCCACCAGTGACACATATCTGGAGTGGAACACCTCTAAGAACTACTCCCAATACACAAAAACTCTATGATCAGAAGAAAACGAACTAGTAGCAAGTCTCCAGCAATCCTTCGCTCCGTACCTTAGAATGTTTAGAGCGCACCTGACCTTCTGGTCAGTTGGGCAAGAGCATGTGAAAAAGCATCCCTCAACATCAGATAGCCAGCTCGTGGCTATGATCGGGTCCTGTACTCCATCAAAAGTCGGGGCTTCGTATTATCGGAGTCTCGATACTGAAAAAACCCGTCCAACACTAGCCCCTACAGTCGCGACGACTACGGAGGCTGCAGCAGCAGCAATCTCAGCAATGGCTGTGTATCTGTCATCAAAGAACTCCATCATCGCGGTCTTGATAGATCCAAAAAGCTTCGGTATCTACCCCCAGAAAATAGTCACAACCTCCTCATGGATAATCTCTCTGATACGGTCCGCAGTCACTGCTGGCCCACCCTGACTGCCAGCTCCCGATCCCGATCCGGATCCAGCCTCAAATTATCTCGTCATCGCCATACTGAAAATAAACCAAGGATATATCAGATAACACACATAACATTAGGGGAACCAACTCCCAAAAAAGCCCTAGGGGGTTGTGACTTCCCTGTTACGCGTACGGGTTCTATGGTTTCAGTAGTACGAGCACATACTACCTTCCACACCTACCCGTATTTGTCTCAGAGGATCATCACAACAACCCTAACAATATATACTAGCATACTCATACACTCACTACTCACTCCCTAAAGGAAGGCTAAACATCACGAGACTGATCGGCTAACCATACACAACTCATCCATAAAACTTCCACCAACCCTGCAGCACTCGTGTATGCTAATCATACATAACACTGGACCCTATAGACAGTCGAATATCTAATACTAACCTAAGCCCTTCATCAAATAAAGAATAGGAAATAAGGCCAAACCAAACATTCTCAGGCTATAGAATCTTAGTTATGTATAACCATGGTGCATATACTAAGCAACTACAGTAATGATGTCAATTTCATATAAAGAAGGATCCTAGGCTATCAAGCATCATGTAACCAGACAATTCTATCATGCAATTCCTGAAGATCCCTAGCCTATCTCTATCATGTTGTTCTAACATATCACAATATCAAATAATAGTGTGGTAATTTGGGGTCTACTTACTGGATCCGGCTGATCGTACACATCGCATCCTCCTTGATTATTTTAAAAACACTTTGAAAATTGTTTTTAAATCTTTTTCCTTAGTTTGAGACTGGATTCACATGAGTATTCCTCCAATTCACTCAAACCAAAGCTATGATACCAACTTGTAACACCCATAAAAATCATGAAAATTTTGAACTTTTAAAAACAACCAAGAATCATAAATTGTTTACAACATAGTTTTCAAAACATGTTCCATATCAAAGTTTCCCAAAATCATAAGTCAAAACACGAGGAAGTGTACGATCACGCCTTCGCCTTCCTACGATCGTCTGAAGTACCTGAAACATAACCCAAAACTGTAAGCCCAAAGCTTAGTGAGTTTCCCCCAAAATACGAACACATAAACAAATAACACATATATAATAACAACATGCAATGGGTCCACAGCTAAAAGACTGGATTACCCCTAAGCCCACAACATAATTCTGGATTGCCCTCAGGGCCCATAGCTTATGACTGGCTTCCTCCCCGACCAGATCAGTCCTAAGACTGAATACCACCAAGCCCTCAGTACAATTCTGACATGCCCTACCCGACCCTTAGCTTGTATCTGGAATGCTCATGAGCCTTCAGTATAAGTCTGGCATGCCCTACCCGACCCTAAACTCATATCTGGATTGCTCCAGGGTTTGTTGGCTATCGCTTTATGCAGTACAACCTCAACCCAACCCATACAATATGTTGATATATAACCGATACTAACATATACAGATAATCATACAGACAGTATCATAGGTAGTCGTACGGATCTACCAGACTAGCATATCAAAACTAGCATGCATATCTATTCCATACTCAACATATCAATGAATATCAGGTTATCAAACCATTGGGCCGGCCTTGGTGCTTTCAACCCATAAGTAAAGTGAGGAAAACTCACCTTGCAAACTGAACAGAACTGATGAGGTCTAACTCTGAATCTCAGCTCTCGAACCGATACCTATTTCCACCAAGTGACAATTTCCATCAAAATCCCAAAATACCCAAAATACCCTCAAGGTCAAACTTGGTCAAAGTTAAAGTCAAATTCAACTGGTCAAACCCACTAAGTCAACTGAGTCAACCCAACCGAGTCAACTCAACAAGGCTGGCCCATGCGAGTACACGGGGCGTACTCCGGAGGTACGCTTAGCGTATGTGAAGCCTCGCAGAAGACCACCATTAGGGTGGTTAACTGAGTATGCGGGGCGTACTCCCATGTACGTGGGGCGTACCCTCGCAGCCTCCAAACTCCATTTAGTGCTTAATGGCTTAAGCACTTAAGTCCATATTTTAGATCCATGACCAAAACACACCCTAGAGTCATAAAGTTTCATACTTTATGAATTTACACGCCTAATAAGAGCTTAAAACAAGGTATTAATCCATTAAGACCTCCTATAAGATGCATGGAGCAAATATAACCAAAGGGACTTCATTTTTATGGCTAAGGGCCCCTCCTAGGGTCTGAAAGGACAACTCAATACGTCCAAAACATGCCATGCTTCAAGATGAGACTTTTGGGACCAAAAAGGTGACATAAAACCCCCATTTCTAGATCTACAAGATTAAAAGACAAAGGTGAAAGCTTTATACATTGAAAGGCTTGCAAATGAAAGATGAATCCCAGATCTAAGGTGCTTCTTACTCTAAGTTGAGCTTGATCTCCTTCCTTCTTCTTCTAATAACATAAACAAACTCTTTAATGCTTGAAATGGCCTCACAAGATGCTTCTAGGGTTTCAAATCATGAAGAGAGGGTAGAGGTTGTTTAGGTGAAGAGAAATGAGGCCATAAAGATGTTTAAATACCACCCAAACCCAAAAAATTTAGGGTTTCCAACTTTATCAAGTACACCCCATCGTATATAAGTATACGCTCAGCGTACACACATGTACACTTGGCGTACTACTCTTGCCAAAATTACGAGAATTCCACTAGGGCTTCAAGGCGCATTCTCTTGGACTTAGGGACCAAAATGTCATATAATAAACTCAAAGGGATGAATTTAGAAGTACCTTAACACTGGGATGTTACAGTTATCCTAATATATTTGAGTAAAAATGTTATATTTTAAGATATACAATACTTAATATGCTTTGAAATATTCAATTATAATTAAAATCGGAGTTAAGATGCAAAAGGAAAAGAAAGGAGCTAAAAGAGACACAAAAAGGATGTTGTTGGACAGCCTGACCTCTCTTCAGTGTTTTGAACATATCTCATAACTTGTAACTTCGATTGATGAGATTCAAGATGCTCTGGAAACTAGTCAAAATTTCAGACAACTTTTGTGTTTGAGAAAAATTCTGATTCCCAGTTCCCACGTCGCGGCAAAGCCATTTCCACGGTGTGGCAGCATCAGAAATTTTCGTGGACGTGAAGAATCCAGCTCCCACGGCGTGGGAATTTTTTTTCCATGCTGTTGCGACCCTAAAACCTATAAATAAAGTTGAAAATTAGCCTTAATGATATATCTTTTATTACACTTCGACTTGGGCATCAAGAAAACTCAAAGGAGTCGTTAAGCTGATTTGGAGCGAAGATCTGAAGGATTAGAGAGTCGTGCTAGAAATAATTTGGTTTGCTGTTTTGACCACGATTAGCATTCCGTTATGATTTTCATAATTTTTACTTTATGATTCAGGGCTTCAAAACCCTATTTCTTTGTGTTAGACTAGATTAGTCGTTGAGATTATGGATTAATTTGGTATTCAGATTATTTATTTTTATTTAATTTATTATGTTTGGTTGATAAAAGATCTTATGTGCTAAAGTTTCAATATTTTCTATTTATTGTTGGGTATTGTTAGGTTTAGATGATCAATCTAGCTTGATGTGCTTGAATCATATGATTTTATGAATTATAAATTTGTATTACTAGTGTTTGATTGAAACCTAGGGTTAAATAGTAAAGTTTGTAATTTTAAATTGTAAGAATACACGTGATGATCAATCTTGTGTAGTAGCTTCATGATCTTTGCTGCTAATAATTCAAGTCTCTCATAATACGAACTGAACACTAATTTTTAGGATAATTAGTTCACTTGATCACTACAATTAAAAGTCTTGAAACATCAAAGGATTAGTTGTCTAGAAGTGGAAGCTAGTCATATTAGGAATCAGTGAATAATGAATGAATATCACTTATTTTAGTAATTATCTATGATTTTGAGATGTAAATTTTTCTAAACCAAAGTAACTGAAGTGATTCGTTTCCTGTTAGTTTATCTCGTTAGTTTAGTTATTGCTTATTTGAGATTTAATAATACCCCCCCCCATTTTACTGCTTTCTTTTTATTTAGAATAACTTATAATAAAATATTTTAATGTTTATTCATTACTGTTCCCCTTGAGTTTGACACTCCTGCTTATCACAACTATACTATACTCGATCGGGTTCGCTGTCTATAAGGTGTGGTTAGATGCGATAGACTAGGAATTATATATAAAATTAGTTCATTAAAAATACACATCACCGAGATTCCTCAATCTTCAAGTCCATTTGATTATCGTAGCCCCAATCATCTCTGCTCCACGCTAGTCTTCTAAAAATCTAAAATTATACTCAAAGACTAGAAAGTACCCGATATAGATAAAAAATAAGAAAAAGGAAAATATGCATGATGATTAACTAAAATTAAAATGAAATATGCTAAAATAAATTATAAAAAGAAGTAAATAAAATGAACCTATCAGCTGCCCTTGATCCTGCATGTGCTCCGCACACCCCCAACATGTATTTCTAGGATCACCTGCTCGGATTCTTCCTTGCTCAAACAATTGAGCCACAACGTGGAATACCCTTTTCGGTATAGCCTCCCTGTAAAGATGGTGTACTTAGCTGCATTGACCCGTATCTTTTGTGCTTCTTTCTCGCAAGTGGGCAAAGTATTGTTTTGAAGGATTTCACAAAGGGAGTCATCCAAGAGTATTCTATATATCGTATATTCATTGCATGTTTCTGTTCCTCATCAATACATCTTTCCAGTAAGATTTTCACTAAAACTTTTTTGGAGAGATGGTTGAACACCACCGACACTAATTTACTCAAGGCATTTGCCTCCTTATTCTTGGATCGAGGGATTTATTCTTAGATCGAGGGATTTGAGAAATTTGAAACTCCTTAAATTTTTTGATTAACTTTTTCACCTTTGCTAAATACTTTTTGATGTGTGTTTCCTTAGCTTCGTATTCCCCATTAATTTGATTGGCGAACAACATCGAGTCTCCAAATGCACTTATCTTTGCTACGTTCATGATAATAGCTAATTGTAATCCAACCAATAATGTTTCATACCCTACTTCTTTATTAGAGAAATTGAAGTTAAAACGGAAGGTAAATTTTATCTTCTCTCCTGAAGGGCTTGTTAAGATGACCCCTGCTCCCGAACCACCACGACTAGATGCTCCATTGGTATGTAATATCCACTGGTCCGAGATTATGTTTTCCTTTGTAATTTGAGGCATCATGCCTACCAAGGATGAAAGTCTCATCAGGAAAATTTCAGTACCAAGCTCTTTTACGGCACAAACATTCGTTTTTCCATCTTCAGGCATTTCCGTTAGGAAGTCTGTCCAAGCTTGAGCCTTAATGCTCACTCTCGGATTGTAGGAAATGTCATATCCTCCTAACTCTATTTCACACTTGGTCATTCGTCCTGATTTCTCAGGTTGCATCAAATCTGTCATATCGGATGATTAGTTAATACCAAAATTGGTTGTGCCTGAAAATACATGTATAACCGCTTCGTCGTGTAGATTAAAGAGAGAGTTAACTTCTCAATTATTTAGTAAATTAGTTTTTCTCCGTGAAGCATTCGACTGATGAAGTACGCAAGAACTTGCTTCATTTATTTTTCCACGATAAGGATTGCACTTATATCCTCTATATTAGTGGACAAATAGACAATCAGAGGTTCGTTCACCATCTGACCGACCAATGTTGGTAAGTTCTAAAAATCTTGCTTCAGCTTTAGGAATGATTCTTCTACCTCTTCCATCCACGTGATATAATTCTTCCTAACATGTCCTTTTAACGAATAGAAGAAGGGCATAAACTGTTCTTCCGATTTAGCTAAAAATCTTCCAAAGCAGCTAGCTTCCCATTTAAGCTCTATACACCTTTGACCGAATTTGTAGTCTTCATGTTTAGCAACGCTTTTACTTTATCCGAGTTAGTTTTTATTCGTGAATTGGTTATGATATGTCCCAGGAAATTGCCTTTATGTTCCCCAAACACACACTTCTTAAGATTAAGCTTCATGTTCGTCTCTCACAACCGAACTAAATTTCCTTCCACATCTCCCAAGAAATTTTGACACCCCATTACTTTTAATGACCATATCATCCACATATACCTCAATATTTCTTCTAATTTGGCGTTCGAAGACTTGATTCACCAATATTTGATAGGTTGCCCCTGCATTCATTAAGCCGAACAACATTTTCCGATAACAGAAAGTTCCTCGATCTGTGTGGAAAGATGTCTCGTCTTCGTCTTCTTTGGCCATTTTCACTTGGTAGTACCCTTTATAAGCATCTAAAATGGATTTCCATTTGTATCCGCCCAACGATTCTATTTTTTGTTCTATTTTGGGTAGGGCATAACTGTCCTTTAGACATGTTTTTTCTTTTTAAAGTCTGTGAAATCCAAATACATTCTCATTTTCTCGTCGCTTTTCTTCATCCAAATTGGATTATCAATCCGTTTTGGGAATTACGTAGCCCTTACTACCCCTGTTGCCACTAAATCTAACACTTCTTTGTTAATCGTTTTATTTCTTTCCTTCGCCATTGTTCTCTTTTTTGTTTAGCAGACACATGATCAGGATTAATTGTAACGACCTAGATTTTCTAATATCTAATCTAAGGGATATATCAAAGTTTTATCTAACAAGTGCATAATTCTACTCTAATTAAAACCTTTATGTATGTCACAACTGGAAATTTCAAGTCCAAAAAAAAAACAAGCCAAAGGAGTCCCGTATATGTAATAGTTATAGCTATACTATTATTGTGTTTTGGTAATGTAATATTTGATAATTATACTACCCTAAAGTCTCCTAAGTCAATGCAAACAATAAGAAATTTAAGTTACGTCAAGATGTTGATCATATCAACATAAAACCAACACATTAAAGTTCATGTCCATTCTTGACCATGAACACTTCCCTAGGAAGCACCCAAGGCCGTAAACCCTACTTATGGGCCATGGTTGGCCGTTAACAACTTCTAAGAGGCCACTTTGGCCGTAAACCACCTCAAACCACCAAGCCTTGACCGTGAACCACCCTAAGCATCAAAGACTTGACCGTGAACACCATTCTAGGCCACTTTTAGGACGTGAACACCATAAGGGACCCCCATTAGACCGTAAACCACCTTTGGTGGACTTCTATTAGACCATAAACCTTAGTTTAAGGTCCATTTAGACTGTGAACCCCTTTCCAATTCAAGGGTGTTTACGGATTGTGAGCTGTTGATTAGCTATTTCCAATACAAATCTCAGTAACCTATGTATTACCCAGCGGTTAACCAAGAAAACATCTTATCAATTTCCTTATCCCATATGAAGGGGTGTAAACCCCATTTCTCATTCTACAACTTCATTTCACTTTCTGTGAATTCTCTCAAGAACTCAAGTCTTAGCTCCAAAAGCCATTTCTTCACAATTCTTCCTAGTCTTTGGTAAGTAATTCATGCCTAGTAAATGGTTCATACATTTAGTTATTGTGATTCTTCTACTCACACATAAATTTATGTGTCAACAACCTTATGCTAGCAAAAATCCTCAAGAAGTTCATCCAACACATCAAGTGTTCTAGGCTCAAATTTTCCACCTCGTCTCTTCAACTACACTACCTTCTACCTAAGGTGAGCTTCATACCCCTATTTTTGAGTTTTTCATTGTTTTTGGGGGAGGATACAAGTCATGGTCTTGTTGAAATCTTGATATAATTGCTTGATATGCATGTATGTTATGTTATATGTGTTATAAAACTCCTTAGATGAAGTCCAAAAACTCGAGATTTTGGTTAAGTCTCAAGAGTTTGGACTATATTTCCACATCTTGTTTGTTAGTTTGAAACAAAAACTAGTGTTTATTGGAAACTATGAACTAATCCATATCACCATATGCAAAGAACCAAAAGGAATTGCTTCAAAAATTGTTTTAAACAAAGTTGTTGTCCTAACAATTTGGGTGATGTAATATTTCGAAAATATTAATATTTTGGACCATTTTCGGCCATATGTATATATATATATATATATATATATATATATATATATATATATATATATATATAGGGAAGGGTTATTTGGAAAACAAAAAAACCCTAAAAAAACCCTAAAAATTATAAAAATGCATAAAAAAATACCAAGACATCACAATACTTTTTTTTGAATTTTTTTATCAAAAAATCGCAGCATTTTTTACAATTTCGCTGAAAAAAAATCAATTTTTTTTTTATGAAAAAAAAAATTTTCTGCGATTTTGACCTAAAAGTTGCGATTTTTTGATAAAAAATTCAAAAAAAAGTCTTGTGATCTCTAAGTATTTTTTTTATGCATTTTAATGATTTTTAGGGTTTTTTTTAGAGTTTTTTGTTTTCCATAGAACCTAACATATATATATATATATATATATATATATATATATATATATATATATATATATATATATATATATATATATATATATATAAGGGTGATTTTGGAACATGGATAAATTTGAGTAATTATTGAACATTTCGATTTCTAAAGGACCAAAAACGAAATGATTGGATAAATAAGGGTCTTTTAAACATTTTCCTAAATACGAGTCCAAAATGGATATTTTAGAAGAAATGGGCCATTTTCAACATTTCTTGTATTTTTGGATCACTCATGACACCTTTTGATAAATGTGGGTCTGATTTAATAATTTATAAAAGAAGGGCCATTTTTGCCAACGTCGATAATATTGAGTCATGTTTGATAAATATGATTCAAAGTGAATTATTTTCAATAAACGAAATAAAACGAAACACCTAGTCAACGAGTACAACCAAGGCTTCAAAACGAAACGAAACACCTAGTCAACGAGTACAACTAATGTTATGAAACGAAACGAAACACCTAGTCAACGAGTACAACTATTGTTATTTATTAAATAAATAACGGATTTCAACTATTTGCGTAAATATCAGTTAGTATTCTAGTCAGACGCATCTTCACCGTACCTATATATACTAGCGTACGTTTTAAGTCCTGTAAGAGTTATAACCAGAGTCTCATGGAGGGAGAGCGGGAATTTGTGTATAGATCTATACGGGGTTGACACCCCGCACCTTCGTTGTTCGCTACAGCTACATCGGCCAGTCTAGGGTGACAAATGTCTTAAACGAAACTGACGCCTGAAGAAACGTCTAGACAGGCACTCCGTCATATTAGTATGGTTATAACGACTCACTAGAATACAACAATATTATTAGAAATTTACATGGGAACACATTACAAATAGTTAGCACATTGTGTTGAACCTCCCCAGGCATGGTATTGACTGTCTGCATTCGTTGTGTCGATCGTCCACGTGCATTGTGCGGATTGTCCACAAACACCGTTAACTACTCACACCACACCGATCTTAGGGTTTTAAGACCACAAACGATTACACAATATATGCGGATTACACCTTTTGATTATAAACGATTATGGTTTGGTTAATTCAAAACAACTTTATCACACAAGTCTTAGGGTCTTAAGACTGCTATTTTTGTATATCAGAAAATATAGGATTTTCTGGAGAAAACGATTTTGTACAATCTTCGAAAATGGTAAAATAAAACACACATGCAACTATACTTGACCGGAAATAAGAACTTACAACTATTTTGACAAGAAAATATTGGATTTTCTGGGTTTCTCAACTATCACAAATTTTTATACAAACTTGCTTATGAACTCACCAACATATTTTATGTTGACGCTTTTCAAACGACTTGTATTCTCAGGAAATCAGTAAGCAGGTTTATGGAAAGAGGACTCGGGATCATTTTGCTGTAGTTTGGAACTTACTTACTAATGTCTCTTTTGTGTAAATTTGAGAACCAATACAAGATGTAAAACAATGTAAGTTTGTTATCTTAATGTATGATGTTTGGATTTGCTATGTTTTATTTATATTCAATTGTTATGATACTGCACAATAAAGTCACCCGCCTCCGGACGTTTCCGTTGTTCTGGTCCACGGGTGTGACAATATCCCAGGATAAATCACGGGTTTACTATAAAAATCTATCTATTTACATAAACAACATGGAATATAATAAATATCAACCTACTATCTAATTCTAATGATTAAACTTATAAATACGAACGAATACTAAGACTTAGTAATATTCGTGTTTAAGTTATTTTAAAAGGGGATTTGAAGTGTCAATCAAAGAGCTGGCTTTCTTGCGAGTCTTCCACATGTATCATGTGAGTGCATAGTTACTTTCAAGAACATGATTTTAATATAAAGTATTTATTTAAAAGTATTAATTATTTGTTGAAAGTTTATTTGTCAATTAATCACTTATTATCTGCAATATTTGTTAAATGTATATTTGATAACATATAATGTGTGAACCAAATATGGTTAATTATGTGTTAAATGTTTATATGATAATCTTAGAAATAAGTATTATTACTTAAAAGATTATTGTAAATTAAAATACCTGATATTTTGTGTTACAAATATACACTAACTTACGACAGTGTTGTCTAAACAAAGTTAGTATTAAATGTTGATTTCAAAGATTGTAATCTAGTCTAAGTTTAAAACTAAAACATATAAAGAATATTTGTTAAGTTGGATAAAAGAATAGTTGTATATTGTATTGCGATAGTATGAAATAAATAGGAAACTGTTTTTGGAAATTGATTACAAACATTATAGTCTTACCTAGTAAAGATATAAGATCTATAAAGGATGCTTAGTTCGAGATAAATCTAAAGAGTGTTTAGTTACACTATGTATTGTAAAAACATTACATAGGCATGAAATTGTGTTGATTACAGGATTTTTAATCTTGTCTAGTTATACACTAGGACTTAAAGGGGATGCTTAGTTCAATTAAGTTTAGATATTGGATAACATCATATTAAGGGTGTGTGTTATAGGAACGGAGAGTAGAATTGTAATACCCGTTTTATAAACTTGTGTTGTATTATGTAGATATAATCTCAGTATGAGTATTATGTATTTTCTATGGTTAAGTTGAGTATTATAGTGTAAATATATAAGTGGTTTGATCATAGAGATTAAATAAGTAAAAATTATGTTTTGTTGGAACCCACGACGTCGCGATCATAAGGCCACGATGTGGAGATTGTTAGTCAATTTACGTAATATGAATAATGAAAGCAATGTACTTTGATAATGCCACGACATGGAGGAGTTTAGCCACAACGTGTAAAAGTAGATTGCCTGCTATTTTTAGTGACAGATTGTGGAACGTCGCGAAAGAAAGGTGTCGTAAAAGAAAAAACGCCAGGATGTGGTGAGTATTATGCCACGATGTGGCAACGAAAACATGTCAAAAGAGAGAGACCTATAATCAGGTCAGTTCATCTATCACTCCCAAAAACACACCCAAAGTGCAACTTCACCTACATAAACCTTATATGTTTGATCTTTGAGGAGCTTTTCAAATTAGAGTGTTATTTTGATGATCTAAGGTAAGAATCACTACTTCTAAACATCTAATTTTGATTTTAGGGCTAATTATGATGCATTGGAAGAAACCCTAGGTGAAAATATATGAACTTGAATGTTGGAATTAAGTTAATAGATGATGCTCTATACCCTAATTACAATTTATTTCAATGATTTAAAACCTATATACGTGAATTGGAGATTTATATGAGAAATTAAGTTCATGGGATTTAAGGTTCATGGGTAAAGGGTGTGACTTAATGAATTAAGTCCTTGAGTGATGAAATATATTGGTATATGATGTTCATAACAAATAACATGAGTCTTTTATGAGTATTAACCACTTGATATATGTTTAGATTCTTGGCATATGTTAAGATGGTGATATGATCTTATAAATAGAAAATTGATATATGTATGAGTTAAGTCATATAAATGACTTAATAAATGATATGTATGAGTTGATTTGAATAGGAAATCTAGAGAAGAGGTTGAACAAGTCACTTCCAAGCTTGGAGTATCACCCACATAAGCCTCGAACAACGTGAGTAACTTTGACTCACTTATGATATTGTTAATATAAAAAGTAAAGTTTAATCTTTATAAGTAATTGAATAATTAGATATGAACTATATGAATTGTGTATTGTACGATAGTGTAAATAAGAGTTGATTGAGTATGAGAAGTACACATGATATATCCATGAGAGATGATTGGATTATTTTATGTTGAGATCATTGAGATAAAGATGATTATTGAGATTATGATGAGTTGATGATGTATCTATGAGGGATAAATAAAACATATACGTTGGATGAATTTCCTAATGAGACTATACAAAAAAGATATGAGATGTACAAACTCATAAGAGATGATTGAGTTTGATATGAAGAGGCCGTTTACTTGTTAAGGAAAGATCATAAATATTGAGAATTGTTGATGAACTGGTATAACTGAGATGAAAAGAGTTGGTTAATAATACTTTATGTGTTATTGCATATGATTATAATTGAGTTAAATATGACAAGATTATTTTTTATTCACTAACCTTCCAAGCTTATTGTTTTGATGTTATTATGATTGCGGGTACAAGTAAAACGGATAAAGGAAAGAGTGTGATACGGTAGCCATACAATCTTTTGACAACTAAACTTTTATGATGTATTTTGATATTTTGTAAAAAACCTGGATCGATCCTGTTAATCCTCTTTTGGATGTGTATGATAATGAATTGTAAATTAAGTTAATGTAATGTAAACTCTTGTTGTTTAAAAAAAAGAGTAAATTACTGAAATGGTCCATGTGGTTTAGGTAAAATTGCGTGTTTAGTCCCTAACTTTTTTTTGCACTCGTACAGTCCTCAAGGTTTCATTTTATTACGCGCCTGGTCCCTATTGACGTTTTCTGTCACTCTTTTCCGTTAAGTATATCACGTTCCTGGCACACTAAGGGTATATTCGTCCTTTTATTTGAAAACCCTTTTTGAAGGTTGTGTAACATGTTCCTCTCTCTCTATTCTAATCACTTTCACTTCATCTTTCTCCATCTTTTTTCTTCATCTTTGTAACAACAAAGCAACAATAAGAACCCTAATGGCATGAAATTGCAGTTGTGGTCACCCAACTGTATTAAGAACTAAAAACATCGACATACTTGTTTTCAATTCCCACATACCGTCAACATAACATTTTTATCAATTAACCCTTTTTCTTGCAAAATACTAATTGTATTAAGCACTAAATACATGGAGATAATTGTTTTCAATTCCCACAGACCATCAACATAATTGTCAACTCCCACAAAATAAAGCAAAAGTCCTATAAATCACATCGACTAAATTACAACTTGTAAATTAGGATCGCCACAAAAAAAACCCAACTGAAGAGTAGTAGCATCCTCAACTTCAAATTCTGATCTTCAAGCTTTGATAGAAGTGAAAGGTCAGCTCTTGCATGATCAGACTCATCTTCATCAACCCAGCCAACAAAACCACAAGTTGTAACCTGCAAATTTGATAATTTGGCCTTCGTCAAAGGTTTTTTTACTAATGGGGTTTGGTTAAAAAATTACCTTGTTGGTACAAGCATAGAATCGGCGTCCAGGGTTCTTCTTCGTCGTTGATGTTCGTATTACAGTTGGGTACCACAACTGCAATTTCGTGCCATTAGGGTTCTTATTGTTGCTTTGTTGTTGCAGAGAAGAAGAAAAAAGACGGAGAAAGATGAAGTGAAAGTGATTAGAATAGAGATAGAGAAGCATGTTACACAACCTTCAAAAAGGGTTTTCAAATAAAAGGACGAATATACCCTTAGTGTGCCAGGCACGTGATATACTTAACGGAGAAGAGTGACATAAAACGTCAATAGGGACCAGGCGCGTAATAAAATGAAACCTTGAGGACTGTACGAGTGCAAAAAAAAAGTTAGGGACTAAACACACAATTTTTCCTAAACCACAGGGACCATTTCAATAATTTACTCAAAAAAAATTTGAGTGTACTTTATGTTAGTCGGGTGTTACAAGTTGGTATCAGAGCTTGATGTTTAAGTGAAATTTGGGTTTTAAATGAGTTTTTACCTGAAACTTAAACCAAAATAAGTAAGTTAAGATGGATACTTCACACTATCTGTATACTTGTAATGAGTAATAATGAGAGAACAATGTGATATAGATGTTGCGATGATCATGATTTATATTTTGATATTAAACTAAATTGTTGAAGTTTTTGTTAAAGATGGTGGATACCCGTAACATAGGTGGATCACATGGAAGGGTCAGTTTTCGTGATGGACAAGAAAGATCACAAGGCTCTGTATGCCAAGGAGGAAACGAAAGGCCACCCGAACTACCCCCAAAACTTAGAGCAACAATTGTAGAAGAAGTAACCAAAGCCCTCTGAGATGTGTTTCCTACTCTCCTGGATGCTCGGGAAGATTCAAATCAGAAGCGAAAGCAAGATAAGATCCCAAAAGATGTTAATAAAGAGAAACAATGCGAGACAAGTGGCGAGGGCCAAAGAGGGGAGACTTCAAATAAGATGTGGGTACACTTTTAAAGCATTCATGAATTGTAAACCCACGGAGTCTTCAGGAAGAGATGACCCGATAACAGCTATAAAATGGTTGACACATACTGAGAAGAAGTTTCGTACTAGTAAATGTGCGAAAAAAGATAAGGTGGACTCTGCCACCAACTTGTTGGCTGGATCAGCCCACTACTAGTGTAAAATGGTCAGTGGTACTTTGGGAGAAGAGTTAGTGGCTATGCTGACTTGGGAGTAATTCAAAGTAAATTTTTTTGAAGAATAATGTTCTCATACTACAATGCGACAATACTGAAAAGAGAAAGATCTACAATATCGATGGGGACTGCGGACTCAGATCGGTTAATTTATACGAGATTACAAGTATACCACTTTCCCTCAAGTAGTAGACGCTGCAAGAGATCGTGAGATAGAAATGAGACGTCAAGATCAAGAAAGGGAAAGAGGTGGAAATAGGGAAACAAAAGGAGAAAAGCATTATTGGGAAAGCGACACCGAAGGATCCTCGAAAAGAGGAAAAGTGTCAAGAAAACCGTATTCCACCGAGTCAAGAAGAGATGATAGCAGATGGTGTGAGAGGTGTCACAAAAAGCATGTGGGAAATTGCGACATCAGTTTTGTTCCATTGGAATTTTTCTAGTGCGGGAAGACATGACACACTGCAAGAAACTATTCAGCGAGTAAACCACTATGTTTGAATTGCGGAGAAAGTGGTTACTTTTATGCAGATTGCCCGAAGGCGAAAACTGAGGTGCCGAGAAATGTCAGGAAAAAAAAAGAGGAGAACCAAAGGATGTGAAGAAAAATGAGGAAATGGGCATGGTTACGAGAGCACGGGCTTTCCAGATGACTACTGAAGAAGCTAGAGACAAACCCAATATTGTATGAGGTATGTTTAATTTAAACTCACTCCGAGTACGTGTTATATTTGATTCTAGTCCAACATTTTCATTTGTGTTGAGTCAATTTGCTGAAAAACTAAACATACCGCTAGTCCCATTAAACAAGAGTATTATAGCAGAAATGATTGATGGGAGTTGGATCCTAGTTAAATATCAGTATTCAGATTCTTGGTTTGAAATTGACGGGAATATTTACCCTACCAATTTGAAACCAATAACTACCAAAGAGGTTAAAGTTGTCGTGGGGATGGATTGGTTGGCAGTTAATAAGGTACGATTTATTTGTGATGAGAAATTGCTTGTTATTGAGCCCCCGAGTGGATCTAAAATATTTATATGAGGATAAAGGCGATTTTAGAAGGTCCCGATAATTTCTATGGCGTGAGCTAGAAATGATATTCAGAAAGGAGGAGCATCGTTTGATGAGCAAAAATATAACTATCAACTTTTAAATTTATAAACCTAACTAACTTAACTAAATAATGCTCCTATAGGCATTGTACCTAGTTGGATTATAGTATAGTTGGGTAAGTCGGGGTGTCGATCACAGGGAACAAAATTCTAATTAAAAAATAACTACTAATAATTAACTAAATAAAACAAGTAAATTGGGGGGGTTTTTTTTTTACTGATTTTGCAAGTTCAACTAACTTAAATCAAACAAATAACGACTAAGCAAATAAAGAAAACGGTTTTTATGTACTCTTGTTAGTTCTCAATTCCCTTTTCCCTATGGTTGATTTCTACTAGACAATTTATATTGGTTTCCAATTAATTAATACTAGTTACTATGATTTAGAATTCTAATGTTTCCTAATTTATGAACTACTATGCAATGATCAAGCACAAGTTGAACACAAAACTGATATAAAGATAAATTTATGAAATTAGGAACTACTAATATATGATCAACATAGCAATTCAAGCACATAATATGGATAATTAATTATATGTAACACAACCAAAGTTATTAACTTTATTTGCCTAACTCTATGATTTGTTCAATCACAAGATCTAATTATTTAATGGTCATAAACAACTGGAAATCAAATTAATGCAGCTAGAATGATCATCTACTACACATAACTTGAATGAAAGGTAATAAAGACTAAAACTTTAACATGCTAGGGTTATAATTCATCAAACACAAGAAAATCCAAATAAATTGTCATAAAAGCATGAAATCAACACATAGTTTCAAGGTTCATCATCCCTAACAAAAGTTTAGGGTGATTAGCCTATAACTAAATCAAAAACACACAAAAATCAAAGGTAACTAGAATAGACATGATAAAATTCTAGAAAAAGCGAATGAATTGATGATGTTTTCTTCTAGATCTCTTGAAAACTTGAATGCAATTTGAATTCTTCACTCCCTAGGGTTTCCTGAAGGTTTTTAGTCGTAAACCTTAGCTTAGATCTCCAGCCAATCTCTCAAATTTGACCTAAAGTATGGATATATATAGTTGCCTAAAATCTAGCCACCACGTCGTAGTAAATGGCACCACGTCGTGGTATTCATAGAAATCTCGTATTCTCCAAGTCAGATCAAGAATCGCGAAGTTTCGATTTACCACGTCGTGGTAGTTGGGAATCAACATTTTCTCAAAACACGAAATTCGTCCGAAATTTTGTCTAGTTTTCCAGATCATTTTGAATCTCATCAATCAGAGTTACGAGTCATGAGATATGGCCAAAATACTGACGAGTGTTCAAGCTTTCCAACAACATTCTTTTTGTGTCTTCTTCTTCCCTAAGCTCGCATTTTCCTGCTTCCAGCTTCCATATTGCTTCTAAGCATGTCTTTTATGCTACATAACATATATTAGACATAATAAGTACATTTTGTTCTATAAGCATAAATATAGCATAAAATATTAAGATAATGCATAAAATATTAAGACAATGTATGAAATATATGACTAAATATGTACATATCAGCATTCGTTGCCTATGTGTCACAATTGATAACAGAAAAATGAGAAATAATTGATGTTGAAATAGTGAGAGAATATCTGGAAGTTTTTCTGGAAGAATTATCGGGATTACCACTTGATGGGTGAGTAAAGTTTGTTATTGATTTGGTTCATGGATCATGCTCGATAGCCCGAGCACCTTATCGATTAATGATATTGCCATATTTATACACATTTTAGGCAATATTTTAATGCATTTTGATTAATATTTTGGTTATTTTCAAAGATATATGGTACTTATGAGATTGAATTATATTTTGCAGCCAAAAGGAACATTCTTGAAGAAAAAGGACCAAAAGCAACACAAATTGGAACATTGGAGGGTTGGAGCTTAAAAGGAAAAGATTCTAGCTGAAAAGTCAATCTCACCACGTGAGGAATCACTTCTCATGACGTGAGCCTCAAAATTCTAGAAGATACATTCGGGAAGTCAGAGTCTGTGTTCGATACGGATTACAACCGAGCTCACGACGTGAGGTGCCTTACCTCACGACATGAGAGGCATAATTACCAAAACTATATATAATCCTTGGCACTTACGATTTTGAGAGTTTTTTTTGGAGACTTGGAGGGTTTAAAGAACAATTTATGGAGGAAGTTTAATCAGAGAAACCAAGTCTAAAGCATTGGAGGAAGGAGAATTACTAAAAGAGTTAGAGATTGAATATTATAATCATCACTTTAGTTTGGTACATTTAATCTTGTCTTTATTTATTGGATTTATGTGTGTGATTTCAGCCATGAGTAGTTGCATCTAGCTGCTTTCTGTTTAGCTAGATGAAGCTTCAACTTTATGGATTAGTTTAATTAATTATGGATTTTAATAATTGGTTATGTGCTTGTGTTTGATTATTAATACCTAGCATGTTAATATTTGATACTTTAATTGCTTGAATTCATGTTCTGTGTAGCTTAGTGACCATTAAATTACATGAACTTGACACCTAGTGATTTAGTGACCATTGAATCGCTAGAGCTAGGATCGACCAAATCTTATATAAGTAATTGAAGTAATTAAATTTAGTTGTGCTAGAGAACATAAATTATGACCATAATTGTGTTTGTTTAATAAATCTTACATAGCCCCATTCATAATCCATAACTGATTCTGTGTTTGATTGTGTTTGACCATACATAGTTTTACATGAATTAGTGAAACATTAGTAAATTTGGACTCAAGTTACTAATAATATAAAATTTAGTAACCAACTTTATAATCCATAATTAGTAGCTAACCATAGTGGATAAGTGGATTCGAACTAAACACAAGTGTTTTTAGTAATTGATTGAATTTGATAGTTAAGTAATTAAGTTTGTCTGAACTTACAAAATTAGATAAAAACCTAATTAACTTTTGCTTGTTTTAGATTAATTTTTAGTAGTTAAATTAGTTGATTAAATTTGTTCCCTGTGTTCGATACCCGACTGTTAGTGTTATATTATTTGCGAAAAGGTACACTGCCTTAAGTCGTAATAGTTTGTTAGATAGTTGGTAAAACTAGTAGGTGTCGCAATATTCCGACATCAATTAGCACCGTCAGAAATGGAGGAACTCCGTAATCAACTATAAGAATTGATGGACCGAGGATTTATATGTCCTAGTTCGTCGTTGTGGGGTGCACCTTTCTTGTTTGTCAAAAAGAAAGACGACACTATGCGTATATGTATCGATTACCGAGAACTGAACAAGATTACAATGAATAATCGTTATCCGTTACCACGTATAGATGATTTATTTGATCAAATCCAAGGTGCTTCGTTTTTTTCAAAAAATGATTTAAGACCGGGCTATCACTAATTAAAAGTGAGGGAGTCGGATATTCCAAAAACCACTTTTCGAACCCGGTACGGTCATTACGAATTTCTGGTAATGATGTTTGGTCTAACGAATGCCCCTGTAGCATTTAAGGACTTAATGAATAGAGTTTGTCGTCCGTTTTTAGATAAATTCATAATTATGTTTATAGACAAAATTTTATATATTCAAGAATTCGAGAAGAACACCGATAGCATTTGCAACAGATTTTAGAGATATTACGAAAAGAGAAATTATTCTATAAATTATCTAAATGTGAGTTTTAGCTTCGAGAAATCCAATTTTTGTGCCATATTATTAGCAAAAATGGTATACAAGTGGACCAACGAAGATTGAAGTAGTAATGAAATGGGATCCTCTAAAGAATCCATCAGAGATCTGTGGCTTTCTCGGATTAGCAGGGTATTACCGATGGCTTGTAGAAAATTTCTCTTTTATTGCAACATTGTTAACAAAGCTAACGGGGAAAAATGAAAAGTTTGTTTAGACTAATATCCAACAACAGGCGTTCCAACAATTAAAAGAGACTTTCTGTCGAGCTCCAGTGTTAGCCTTACCACAAGGTGGAGATGATTTAGTTGTATATATTGATGCTTCTCGAGTGGGTCTTGGATATGTTATAATGCATAGAAGTCGAGTACTTGCTTACGCGTCAAGACAGTTGAAACTGTTGGATTAGGTGTCTAAGCCCATAACTATAATTGGTATGTACTTGACCCGAGAGTAGCATGGTCCATTTGGGTTGCCTTCACCAGGACAATTTGATTGGATGGACTTTTGAGAAAAGGTTATTTATGACTTATTAATATATTAGAAGTTCTAATATATTAATATGAAATCATATGATTTAATTAGTATTGATCAAGAATTAATTTGGAATTAATTTAGTGATCAAAAGAGACTAATTAAATTAATGGGAACTAATTGTGTAAATTAGTTATATATATGTTTTGGGCTTATGATACATGATGGACTAAGTTTATGGAAGAATCCATAAAGAGTTAGCCCACTTGAATCATGGATCATGGATAATAAGCCCAAGAGTATGGATTAGGGTTTACCCATGACTCTTGGATTCCTAACATATATATAGAGCACCCCATAGCTAAAATGACAACCCTAACGTTCTATGAGTTCATGGGAGGCGATTTCTAGTGCAAGGATATTCTCTCTCAAAAGTCTTCCTTTGTTCATGGTGTTTGTAAACCATTTGAGGTGCAACACTTGAGGTACTAAGTTCTTAAAAGGCCAATGTCTACAAGCTACAACAAAGAGGTAATCTTCTAACTCATTTCTATGATGTTTATGTCAAATTATATGCTAGTTGTAGGCTTAATGCTTTGGAAACAATATTTCATGTATAATTAGAGAAAATATAGATCCAAGGCATTTAGGGTTGTATGTGCACCATAGGATGTTGTAGTATACCAAAACCCAACAGTGGTATCAAAGACAAGGGTTGTTTTCTATTATATTTGATACTTGCTTAAGATGTGACAACCCGATATTTCGAGTCAATGTAATGTTCAAAAAGTCAAATATTATAAACTATTTTGAATCAATAAAAATAGCGTAAAAAATGAAGTGTTCTAAAGTCTCAATTGGGATACAGAAAGTGTTAGATATCGCGTTAAGGTTTTCAGAAATATAAAGAACACTCAAATCCGAGTTATAACGAAGAAGTTATGATCAATCAAAAATCCGCGACACAGCCGGTAAAACACCGTTAAGCGTAGAAAGTAAAATCTCAATAAAATACTTTTTAGCCTTAGGTATCTAAACGAAAGTCGTAGATTAGGTTAAACCGTGAGCATACATAAAAAGAACGCCCAAATCTGACTTCGTATTAGGAAGTTATGATTTTTCTAAGTTTCGGAACAACAGTAGACAGCTAAAAACTCGAAATAGAGATCGAGCGAATTTTAGCCGACGCGACCTAAACGAGTATCGAAGATCTCGACAATGGTAATACAACGGAAAAAAGACAGACGAAAACGGACGTCGGATGAAGAAGTTATGGGTTTTTAACGGACTTTTCCAGTCCCGGCCAGTTAAAATTATATTATTAAAAATAAAGTCATAATTTGCCTATGAAGTCTAAACAAGAGTTGTAGAGTATATTCTCACCTTCGCGTGCATATAAAGAACGTCGAAAACGAAGCTCGTACGCGAAAGTTACGGATTTTACAAGTTTTGGGCACACACTTCGAGGCGGGTCCGAAGGGAACGCCCTGCGTTCCGACGGAACGCGCCGCGTTCGTGCTCGCAGACCTGACTCTTCGTCGTCTCATCCGAGGTTCGTAAGCGATGACGTAATTCAGCTTCGGAACGCGCTGCGTTCAGGGGAACGCCCTGCGCTACCTGAGTAAAGTCTCGTTTTCTTCAAATCGTCACACTTTCCAGGTGAGTTCATACCCCTACATTTTCACGTCTTTTTCATGTTTTAGGGGGGGAAATACAAGTGAAACACGAGAAAAACTTAGGTTCAAATACGCACCATTATATATGCTCTCGAATATTTTACTTACATCCTGCTTATAAATGTTAAACAACGTTAATACCCAAGTTATACCTTACATGCAAAGTTGGTATTACGTCAAGTTTTTATCACCAAATGGAACACACTTTTGAAAAACTATAATAGGTATAGTTTACGAAATATTCATGACAACTTCACATAAACACGATAAAAAGGAAATACTTTTATTTACAAGTAATGTGGACTTTTCATTCCGTAAATCTATTGATACTAAGTTTTGTGAGACATCTGGCTTCACCGTACTCTCGAGTACGCATTTCAAGTCTTGTATTATAAACCATAATCTCTTGTAGGGAGAGCGTGATACTTGTGTATAGATCTATACGGGATTGACAATCCCGCACCTAAACTGTTAGCTACAGTTAGACCGGCAGGTCTGGGGTGACAAACGTCATAACACGGCAACGCCTGATGAACGTTGTTACAGGCAGTCTGGGTCAATAGCATGGTTATAAATCTCACATGGAATATCGAAATATTTTGATTTACGAGACTCTTAAATGCATTCAGTGTTACATTATATATGTATAAATCCACTTTCACCATTTTAGCATAAAAGATACTATTGCATCCCAGCCTTTGGCACTTTTTCAAACTATCACACATACATAGAAAATATTGGATTTTCTGGAAAACACGTTCAGTTATTTTACCGAAAGACATACAAATTTTAGTACAAAAACGCTTATGAACTCACAAACTTAATTGTTGACACTTTTTCGAAACTACTTGTATTTCTCAGGGAATCAGTAATACAGGTAACCATCAGCTTTTGGAGAAGGAACGCTAAGGCGTCTGTTATCAAAACATTTTAAATCATCATATTTGTAATATTCTTTTGAAACATGTATTACATGAAACGATGTAACTTTTATTATATTTATGATGGTTGGGTTACTTTCTTTACAAATATTCAATTGTTATGATACTACGTGAAGTCATCCACCCCCGAATGTTTCCGCCATTCTGGTTTGGGGGTGTGACAGATTGGTATCAGAGCATTGTTTATAGTGAACTAAGTATATCGAACCACATAAGATATATACAAACTATAAATGCAAAGGGACTAAAACCCTATGACAAAACGTTTCATAAACGATACTTTTAATAAATTAAAATGATATATTTTTTTTAAAGTATAAGTACACGCGTGCATCGGTCTCGTATCATAACTAAAATTTTACAAAAGTATTAAGGCAAGTTGCGACACTACGATTAGGCCTCGGGGTATGTAAGCAGATCGAGAATAAATATAGCCTGATCAACTATATTTATCCTGGATGTGACCAACGTATGTCGAGGAATGGTCATAGTGGGAAACAAGTCGAAAACTTACCAAACGAAATACTAGAATCAAACTTACAAATTTGAAATACTATAGGAGTATTTTATAAAACCATAAGAACTATACAAATCGTGCGAACCTCGATATTTAGTTAAAATTAGGAATCGTCAAATAAATAAAAAAAATTATTTATCAAAAGTTACCTTTTACTCCCAAATTTTTATATAATTCTCTTGCCTCTATTTCTCGACTAGACAAAATGGCAGGATTTCACATTCCCGGGGATCCCTACTACCCTAACCAGGGTAATGGAGGCTGGATTGAGGAGGACCCAGAGGAAGATCCCGAAGAGGATCCCGAGGAAGAGCCAGAAGAGGATTCCGAAGAGGATCCCGAGGAAGACCTAGATAAAGAGTCAGGAGAGGAAGGAGATGGTGGGAGCACTGACTCGGAACCCGAGATCTACAATCCTCCCCAAGGAGCAGCAAATCCCCAAAGGAACTTCCAGGGCCCGACGCCCCGCTGGGCTGTGGATCTGAAGCGATGGAGCAGAGAGTAAGGGCAACGCCCACCCTACGGCATGGCACGAGGCTTTTATAACCTCAGCAACGGGGGTTCGGATGACAGGGCACTCCCTGTCATGGTTCGTCGCATTGCCAACCAAGGCAAGCAAGCAAGAGTAAATGCCAGCCAACTCTTGGACATTGGGGCCACCGCTGCTGTCACTGCGGTACGTCTTCGTCGTCTGGACGAAGAACATGAGCGGACAATAGAGCACACCTTTTCCCTTCAGAAGGACATTACTGCTTCTAGAGCCGAAGTAAGGGAATTCCGTAAGAACCAAGTCGTAATGGAGAGACGCATCATCGAGGCAGAACGTCAAGTCACTAACTCTGGTAGTGGCAAACTCCATGGGTTGGGAGAACCTGAAGCAAATGCTACTGCGAGAGTACTGCCCAAGGAGCGAGATCCAGAAGCTTGAACAGGAGCTTTGGAGATTGTCTATGGTGGGCTCGGACATCACAACCTATACAAATAGGTTCAGTGATTTGACAATATTTTGCCCAGGGATGATGGCCCCAGAAAGCAAGAAGGTGGAAAGGTATGTCTGGGGGCCGTCGCCTCGCTTCGAGGAAGTGTGCTAGCTTCGAAACCCCCGACGTTCGACAGTGCCAAACAACTGGCACAGTCCCTCGTCGATCAAGGGGTCTGCCAAGATGTCATGACCTTCGTCCCGGAACCAACCAAAGGAAACAACAACAATAACGGCAATGCCAACAACAACAACAACAAGAAGTTTTGGAACAAGAGGAAGGGTCAAACTTCGCAAGAACCTTCAAAGAAGCAAATAGTGGCGGTCCATGCCGCTACTTCCCCCACTGCTGTCCCTGTTACCCCTAAGCCGGTAAAACAATATGCTGGAAACCTACCAAAGTGCAACAAATGCAATTACCATCACAACGGGAATTGTCGGGAGGTGCACTATAAAAACTGCGACAGGAAAGGGCACACTGCCCGTTTCTGTAAGGCACCAGCTCGACCAATCACCCAAGTTCCTGGTACTGGAGTGAGCCAGGCATGTTATGGGTGTGGGGAAACTGGGCACTACAAGAGAGATTGCTCTAAGGCAAAGAATGTTGGCGGTGTAGGAAGAGTGCTGGCAACAGGGCAGAACGAGGCAATGGCCGATCCCACAGTGGTTACGGGTACGTTTCTCCTCAACAACATTTATGCATGCATACTCTTTGACTGTGGTGCGGAGAGAAGTTTCGTGAGTCATAAATTCAAACACTTACTTAATCAAAAACCCCAAGCACTTAATAAGATCTTTACAGTAGAAATGGCAAACGGTAAGACAGAAAGCACAAACGATATGTACATAGGTTGCACGTTAGATTTAAATGAACACTCGTTCCAAATCGATCTAATGCTGATCACCATAAGAAGCTTTGATGTCATCATCGGTATGGATTGGTTAAGCCTTCACCATGCCGATATACTTTGTCACGAAAGGGTCGTTCGCCTTAATCTGCCAATCGGCAAAACTCTTATCATTTATGGGGATAAACCCGGTACCAATTTACAAATCATCTCTTGCGTCAAAGCCCGAAAATACCTTCACAAAGAATATTATGCCTTCCTAACCCACGTGGTAGACCAGAAACAAGAAGTGAAAGACATTAAACATATTCCGGAAGTCTGCAATTTCCCCGACATTTTCCCTGAAGATCTTCCAGGAGTCCCACCAGAACGTCAAGTCGAGTTCAGGATCGACTTGATTCGCGGAGCTACCCCAGTAGCAAAATTGTCGTACCGTCTAGCACCGGCAGAAATGCAGGAATTATCCAGCCAACTGAACGAGCTTCTAAGCAAAGGATTTATCAGACCGAGCTTCTCACCTTGGGGAGCACCGGTTTTGTTCGTAAAGAAGAAGGACGGATCTTTTCGCATGTGCATCGATTACCGGGAACTGAACAAACTCACGATCAAGAACCGATACCCCTTACAGCGCATAGACGATCTGTTCGACCAACTACAAGGAGCGAGCTACTTCTCAAAGATCGATTTAAGATCTGGGTATCACCAGCTGCGAGTTCTGGAAGGAGACATTCCCAAAACGGCATTCCAAACTCGCTATGGTCACTACGAGTTTGTAGTGATGCCCTTTGGATTGACAAATGCACCGGCGGTGTTCATGGACTTGATGAACCGAGTGTGTCATCCTTTCCTGGACAAATTTGTGATCGTGTTCATAGATGATATACTCATCTATTCAAGGAGCAAGGAGGAACATAGCCAACACCTCCGTCTGGTCTTAGAAACATTAAGGACAGAGAAGCTATACGCAAAATTCTCAAAGTGCGAATTTTGGATTCGGAAAGTAGATTTCCTAGGTCACGTGGTCAGCAAGGAGGAGATACACGTGGACCCTTCCAAAATCAAGGCAATCGAGAACTGGACAACTCCAAGGACTCCAACAGAAATCCGACAATTTTTGGGCCTCGCTGGGTATTACCGGAGGTTCATACAAAACTTCTCGAAGATTCCTAAGCCACTTACCACCTTGACTCAGAAGGGTGTAACCTTCAGCTGGGGAGAAAAACAAGACGTTGCATTCCAAACACTAAAGTGAGCCCTATGCAGCGCACCTATATTATCTTTGCCGGAAGGAACAGAAGACTTTGTGGTCTACTGCGATGCGTCAAACCAGGGACTTGGATGTGTCCTAATGCAATGAGGGAAGGTCATCGCATACGCCTCGAGACAACGCAATACGCACGAGGTCAACTATACCACGCACGATCTCGAACTAGGAGCAGTCGTTTTCGCTCTAAAGATTTGGAGGCACTATCTCTACGGCACGAAATGTACAATCTTCACCGATCATAAAAGCCTTCAACACATCCTCAATCAAAAGGAACTCAACATGAGACAAAGGCGGTGGGTAGAACTACTAAACGATTACGAATGCGAAATTCGTTATCATCCCGAGAAAGCTAGTGTAGTAGCTGATGCCCTCAGCCGAAAGGAATACTCGGGCCGCCGAGTGAAATCTTTAACTATAACGATCCATTCACACCTGTCCACACAAATCAAGGAAGCTCAAATAGAAGCCTTGAAATCCAAAAATGTGGTGGATGAAGCCTTAATAGGAATGGATAAGAATCTTGAAGTTAAGGATGACGGAGTTCGTTACTTCATGAATCGGATCTGGACGCCAAAGTTTGGCGGATTCAGAGATGTTGTCATGAATGAAGCCCATAAGACTCGATACTCCATACATCCTGGATCGGATAAGATGTATCTGGATCTCAAGAACCTGTATTGGTGGCCAAACATGAAAGCCGAAATCGCTACCTATGTAGGCAAATGTCTGACTTGCGCCAAAGTCAAGGTGGAGTACCAAAAGCCCTCGGGATTGTTGCAACAACCGGAAATACCCGAGTGGAAGTGGGAGCGGATAACCATGGATTTTATAACCAAGTTACCCAAGACAGCAGGTGGATTTGACACCATCTGGGTGATCGTCGACCGGTTAACCAAATCCGCGCACTTCCTACCAATAAAGGAAACAGATAAGTTGGAGAAACTAACTAGAACATACATCAGGGAGATTGTACGACTGCATGGTGTACCAATATCCTTTATCTCGGACCGAGATAGTAGATTCACCTCGAGGTTCTGGCAGTCACTACAAAAATCTCTAGGAACGAGACTGGACATGAGTACCGCCTACCATCCACAGACCGACGGTCAGAGTGAGAGGACCATTCAAGCCTTGGAAGATATGCTAAGAGCTTGTGTGATGGATTTTGGTAAAGCTTGGGATACCCATTTACCATTGGTTGAGTTCTCGTACAACAATAGCTATCACACTAGCATCAAGGTTGCTCCATTTGAAGCCCTCTACGGCCGTAAGTGCAGATCACCCCTGTGCTGGGCTGAAGTGGGTGACACGCAACTAGCAAAAGGTCAAGTACCCGACAGCACTCTCACTGGACCGGAAATCATAAGGGAGACTACAGCGAAGATTGTCCAAATCCGAGAACGACTGAAGGCTTCAAGAGACAGACAAAAGAGTTATGCGGATAAAAGACGGAAACCTTTGGAATTCCAGGTTGGGGACCGGGTACTATTGAAAGTATCACCCTGGAAGGGTTTAATAAGTTTTGGAAAAAGTGGGAAACTAAACCCAAGGTATATCGGACCATTCGAGATCCTTGCCAGGTTTAATAACGTACACCCTACCTTTCACGTGTCGAACCTAAAGAAGTGCTTATTCGATGACACCCTCGTCATCCCTCTGGACAAAATTGAAATCAACGAGAGTCTCCACTTCGTAGAAGAGCCAGTACAGATCATGGATCGGGAAATTAAAAGAACTAAACAAAGCCGCATACCCATTGTGAAGGTCCGTTGGAATGCCAAGCGAGGACCTGAATACACCTGCGAACGCGAGGATCAGATGAAACAAAAGTACCCACATCTTTTTCCTACTCCATAAACTCTATCTTAGATTAAATTTCGGGACGAAATTCCCTCTAACGGGGGGATGATGTGACAACCCGATATTTCGAGTCAATGTAATGTTCAAAAAGTCAAATATTATAAACTATTTTGAATCAATAAAAATAGCGTAAAAAATGAAGTGTTCTAAAGTCTCAATTGGGATACAGAAAGTGTTAGATATCGCGTTAAGGTTTTCAGAAATATAAAGAACACTCAAATCCGAGTTATAACGAAGAAGTTATGATCAATCAAAAATCCGCGACACAGTCGGTAAAACACCGTTAAGCGTAGAAAGTAAAATCTCAATAAAATACTTTTTAGCCTTAGGTATCTAAACGAAAGTCGTAGATTAGGTTAAACCGTGAGCATACACAAAAAGAACGCCCAAATCTGACTTCGTATGAGGAAGTTATGATTTTTCTAAGTTTCGGAACAACAATAGACAGCTAAAAACTCAAAATAGAGATCGAGCGACTTTTAGCCGACGCGACCTAAACGAGTATCGAATATCTCGACAATGGTAATACAACGGTAAAAAGACAGACGAAAACGGACGTCGGATGAAGAAGTTATGGATTTTTAACGGACTTTTCCAGTCCCGGCCAGTTAAAATTATATTATTAAAAATAAAGTCAAAATTTGCCATTGAAGTCTAAACAAGAGTTGTAGAGTATATTCTCACCTTCGCGTGCATATAAAGAACGTCGAAAACGGAGCTCGTACGTGAAAGTTATGGATTTTACACGTTTTGGGCACACACTTCGAGGCGGGTCCGAAGGGAACGCCCTGCGTTCCGAGGGAACGCGCCGCGTTCGTGCTCGCAGACCTGACTCTTCTCCGTCCCATCCGAGGTTCGTAAGCGATGACGTAATTCAGCTTCGGAACGCGCTGCGTTCAGGGGAACGCCCCGCGTACCCAGCAGGAACGCCCCGCGTTCGCACCATGACCAGCCCCTATAAATAAGATGCGAGGGTTCCGACTTCCCTTGCTCATTTCCCTTTTCTCTCTCACTTCTACTCTACGTTTAGCATCCCGAGACGACCCCGACACCCCGGTTACATATCCAAGTTCCGACGAAGGTCCGAAGCTCCGAGAATCCCAAGAAACTTACCCCTTCCCGGTCGAAGCGCTACCTGAGTAAAGTCTCGTTTTCTTCAAATCGTCACACTTTCCAGGTGAGTTCATACCCCTACATTTTCACGTCTTTTTCATGTTTTAGGGGGGGAAATACAAGTGAAACACGAGAAAAACTTAGGTTCAAATACGCACCGTTATATATGGTTTCGAATATTTTACTTACATCCTGCTTATAAATGTTAAACAACGTTAATACCCAAGTTATACCTTACATGCAAAGTTGGTATTACGTCAAGTTTTTATCACCAAATGGAACACACTTTTGAAAAACTATAACATGTATAGTTTATGAAATATTCATGACAACTTCACATAAACACAATAAAAAGGAAATACTTTTATTTACAAGTAATGTGGACTTTTCATTCCGTAAATCTATTGATACTAAGTTTTGTGAGACATCCGGCTTCAACGTACTCTCGAGTACGCATTTCAAGTCCTGTATTATAAACCATAATCTCTTGTAGGGAGAGCGTGATACTTGTGTATAGATCTATACGGGATTGACAATCTCGCACCTAAACTGTTAGCTACAGTTAGACCGGCAGGTCTGGGGTGACAAACGTCATAACACGACAACGCCTGATGAACGTTGTTACAGGCAGTCTGGGTCAATAGCATGGTTATAAATCTCACATGGAATATCGAAATATTTTGATTTACGAGACTCTTAAATGCATTCAGTGTTACATTATATATGTATAAATCCACTTTCACCATTTTAGCATAAAAGATACTATTGCATCCCAGCCTTTGGCACTTTTTCAAACTATCACACATACATAGAAAATATTGGATTTTCTGGAAAGCACGTTCAGTTATTTTACCGAAAGACATACAAATTTTAGTACAAAAACGCTTATGAACTCACAAACTTAATTGTTGACACTTTTTCGAAACTACTTGTATTTCTCAGGGAATCAGTAATACAGGTAACCATCAGCTTTTGGAGAAGGAACGCTAAGGCGTCTGTTATCAAAACATTTTAAATCATCATATTTGTAATATTCTTTTGAAACATGTATTACATTCAACGATGTAACTTTTATTATATTTATGATGGTTGGGTTACTTTCTTTACAAATATTCAACTGTTATGATACTACGTGAAGTCATCCACCCCCGAATGTTTCCGCCATTCTGGTTTGGTGGTGTGACAGTTGCATAGTTGGAAAAATCATTTTTTTTTGCATTCTGACTGATGAACTCGCCGAGTCTACTGTGTGACTCGACGAGTCCACTCAGTAAAGCATGAACTCGACGAGTCCAGTTCATGAACTCGTCGAGTAGGTGCTCCAGGGTGCAGATTTTCGAGTTTTGGCCAGAAATTGGATTAGGATCATTACCCCAAACTGTTTTTTGAACCATGAAATCTATTTTTTCATAAGGTAATGATCATGCTTGTCCAATTTAAAGATAATTGTCATAATTTCAAATTTTGTATTAGTTTATATGACTAGGCTAATTTCTTGAAAATTGATGATATGAATTATCTTGTTCTTATGAGTTTAGTTAGATCATGAATAAATTATTTGATAATTTTTGTTAGTTAAAAATATGATCTAATTGCCTTAATGAAATTCATAACTTGTCCTTAAGTTATGAAAAATGAAGAGTCTTTCTTTTAAAAGGTTATTAAAACTCATAGGTTATGGAAAATGAAAGGTCTCATTTTTTTAAGAGTCATTTTAAATGGTTTTAAAGTCTTCCATAATTTGTCCTCAAGTTATGGAACATGAAAAGTTTTTCATAAAAATCACATTAAACTCAAAAGTTATGGAAATCAAAAGGTTTTGACAAGTTTCAAAACTTGCCCTCAAGTTTTGGAATTCGTAAAGTCTCACTTTTGAATACTTTAATTCCAAACCCTAGGTTTTTAAAAGTTAAAATTTAACCGTTATACTATTATATTATTATAAGTTTAATATATATATATATATATATATATATATATATATATATATATATATATATATATATATATATATATATGTATGTATGTATAAGACAAGTCAGTCTCACCGTTAGTAGGCCTCATTCACGAAGTCGGTCTATAAGGGGGGTATAAGGTTACTGCCTATAAAATGGCAGTTTAATGGATGTCCATTCTCACCTACCGCTTCCTTGACTGGTGGAGGGTCGTTAGCCGAACGGTTAGGATAGGACATTAATTCTCCATCATTAAAAGTATAATGATAAAAATAAAGTAACTAAACTTTTATTAAATTCCCAATATTAGTTACTTTAGGAAAAATATGAAATGGTACTAATCCATGAAATTACATCATCTATTTAATTTTTCATGGTGGAAATTGGTAAATCGTCATTTACCTACCTTCAAATATTCTACAATTGGATTACGGCATCCCTTTTCGCAATTGTAGAATATTGTGTTGGGTCCTAGCCTTAATATTTCGTTTTGGGTGTTATATTAAGGACTTAAATCAACTAACTTGAATTTCTCCCTCATAGATGTCTAGTTCTGACAACTATGGTCTTCCTTATTTTTTTGGAAAAAGCCTTCTAATGAAGATGATATCCCACATGGCGATCAAGGTGAAAGATTAATCCATTTGTCGTGCATTAATGGGACTGAAAATCATACTTCACTTCCTCCACCTCCTCCAATTATTCTCCCTAACCCACAAGTTCAAAGACTTGAAAAGTTTACGGTCACTCAAGCCCTATTGGCAAGCAAACAAAAGGATGGAAGTTTGTATGTGCCAACATCTTGGAGATGAAGTTACATATTGACAGGCTGGGAGAGTTGGGTGTCGAAGTCTCAAGGAAGTTGGCTGTTGACTGGGTTCTTCAAATCACTTCCTGAGTCATATAGCGGGTTCATTAAGGACTACTATATGACAGACCACGACATGACCCTTATCGATCTTACCTATTTGTTTGTTGCTGCTGAATCAGCAATGATTTGGTGTACTGGTAAAGCAAATTTGATTGGAAGGTCTACTCCCCAAACTTCCATGGACATTGACAATGGTAACATTGGAAGTCCAGAAAAGCTTTCTCTTCCCAATGGAAAGGGATTAACCATGGTAAAGTCGATTGACCAAATGGTAAATAGAAAGGCTAAGTCTGAGATAGTCCAGTATACTATTCCCAAAAGGTCCATATGTTACTATTGCCAAGAAAAGGGGCATTGGTTGCGAAGCTGCTCTATTTACCTGAAAAATTATAAGGATTGTAAAGTCAAAAAGTTTGACTCTACTTCAGGTAAGTCCAATATCTAACTCTATTAAGTTCCTATTTGGAGATTTTTATTACATGATGTAATGTAATTACATTTTGATGTTTTGTAGTTTGGAAGAAAAGAAAGGAAGCTTAAAGGAAGAATAAGCTGATTCTGATCGCGAAGAGATGGATTTCGATGATCAGAATTTTGAGTTGTTGCTTAAGAGTTATGATAGATTGCTTAGGAATAGATAACAACATAGTTTTCATATGTATTTGCATTGTAAGGAAAAGTTTTTCCGCGGTTTTTTAAATAAAGAAAAGTTTTTTTATTTTATTTTATTTTAGGTTTCCTTACAATGGCATTGGTGAAAAATTGTTGTTTATATGATTCCATTAATAGCAATATTGGAAAATGGATTTGATTCTTTCGTTTGTGGTAGTGTCAAGATTTACCAAATAAGGAAAGATTCTCGTCACCCAAGTTTCAGTTGGATGGAAACTTGGAATCATGCAAGTTGTATTGTGTGATGAATGAGAATTTTCATGTTTGGGACATAAGACTAATTCCTTTTTCACATGTATATGTGAGTCAAGTGAAGGACTAGGGGATCGGGTACACTTGGTTGTGCGCTGGTCAGGTCCACCACAAAAGAGTGATAAGACTATTCGTTATAATTTACTAAAGTTTAGTAAATATGGTTATGCTTACAAGTTTAAGTGTAATTCTGAAACATTGGAATAGTTTCAATGTTTGGCAGAACAAATGATAAGAATCAAATTAGGCAGAAAGATAAAAGTTTCTCCAATCTGAAAAGATGAGAGAGTACTTTAGTATCGTGTTTTATGATCATCTTAATGATTATGAAACCATATCACAATTGATTCTCTAAGGACTAGTGAATTGTTGAAATGGTTAAATCAAGAAGATAAATCATACTTCGTTCCAAAAACAAGTATTAGAGTCATACTCCAAGATTGTGCCTTGAGTGACATAATCTTAAGAAAGGTTTATAACACTTGTCGAATGTAGAGTAAAATGTTTTCTTACTCTTGTACATTTAAAATTGGTTAGTTGTGATGTTTTGGATAAAACAAAGACCAACTACGACCAATTGTGTGAAGTGTTTGTCTTGATAATAATCTGCACTAACTCTTGAATATTTGTTTGTCAAGTAATGTCTCATGACAAAATAGAATCTTATATGTCAAGAGGTCAGTGGGAGTCTTAAAGATCTTGAAAAAGTTTCAAGAACTAATTAAGAGTAAACCTATTGTTAATCACTAGCACACGACTTGAGGTTAACCTATCGGGTTGACATATTCTTGTTTCTGTGATCATTCCAGTTAAAGTTGACTATGCATGTGAGTTCTATGAGTTCTCAGTTGTTTGCATAACAACCTGGAAGCAATGGTAGGCCCTTGTGCTGCCAGGTGGCAAGAAATTAAGATTGAACAAGTTCAGTCCATATGAGTTTGGATTTGTCACTAACCTTGTCTTGTGATTATGGTTTTGACAAATTCACATGGATCGGAACACATACACCATAAAATCTAAGTGTCATAAGGTTTTTCTCCAATTCATGAAAATGATTGTGAGGAAACGCTTTCACTAAGAAGATTTTAAGTAGATAGCAATTGTGTTATGTGCATTCTCAAATTCGATTATGATTACAGCATCCCTCTTCATAGTTTGAATTGTGAGAAATGGCAAAAGGTCTAAACATTTGAGACTTATTGTTGTAAGTTCTAAAACTGTTTAGACACACATGTGAGCTATCTAAGGAAAGGTGTATGAGTTTTAGAAGCCCAGATAAAGTCTTATCGAAGCATCTCGTGTCAGAAATCTGGACTTTTGTAAGGAAGTCAATAAGTATTGATTTCTAGAGGTCCAGCTGATTTTTGGGTACATGTCAAAGCTAGTGAGAGCATAAGTATTATATGAATAATAATGTAATTATTATGCTAGTGGGAGCACAATTATTACGTTAAGTGTTGCGAGTTAGCAATGTTAATTATAGAAAACAAAAGTTTCAATTTGCAAAGAAGCAGGGTTTGAAAAGTTGTTTTGCTACAATTAAGGGTGATGAATTATACTTCATTTCAAATCTAAAAGCTTAGATTGAGATTTTTAATCAAATTAAGTCAAGGATATATATGAATGCTATGTTGGAATGGTTCAACATAAGGAAATTCTATATATATGGAAATATTAATTGCGTTCTTAAAATAGATTATAATTACGACATCCCTCTTCATAGTTCGATTTGTGAGAACATGGCAAATAGAAATATTGTAGCAAAAGACTGATCAAGTATCATGTCTTTATGTAAGACATTATGAATCATGTCCCATATGCTTCGGATATAGGATCGTGTGGCAACCTGAAATTTCTATCTTGTAAAGCCATTCAATTCAATCAAAAGTCAGACTTGTTTCTGCTATCTTTTAGCTCTGTTAAGGGTCTGCTTGAGTGTTCTAATCCTAGTACATTCAAGGATTGAGTGTTAGGAAGTATCTACTAGAGTTCATTGTGCAACATTCAAGCCAGAAAACTCCATCACTTGGAGTTTACGACCGTAAACTAGAGCTTACGGCCGTAAGCTCTTGTTTGGCCGTGAACTAGCCTCTTAAGTATGATATACCTTCATTTTTCTTCACTTCTCACACTTCCAAGTCAATAACACTCAATTCTCTCTCAAGTATCATTAAGAACACTTCCATTTCTCGTCAAATTTGTAAGTGATTCTTCCATATATAAGTTGATATCTCTCTTAATCTAGTAAAACCCCATGATTTCATCCGTGAATTCATCTCTTTTGGGGTTAGATCTTCAGAACACCAAGAACACCAAGAACAAACACTAGTTTCATTGGGCCGTAATCACCCCTTCAAGCTTCCAAATCGTAAGTATCCTTTCCATATACTTGATATTCATTAGAAGCTCATGTTTAGCATACAAGAATCAACCATTTTAGCAAGAACATTAAGAGTTTACGGCCGTAAACCCTTGCATGGCCTTAAACCCTTCTTGATTTATTGCATAGCCGTAAGCCCTTTCAAGGCTAGGCCGTAAACTCCTTGCTATGTCATGTGTTGGCCGTAAACACTTAGCCGTGAACACATCTAGGCCGTGAACACACACTTGTGTGGCCGTGAACACCTTTAGAGCAATCATATGTGATTGTAACACTTCATTCCAAGTGTTTCCTAGTCCCTAAGGTTGTTTCCTATCATGATTAGTTGTTATATACACTAATTATATACATATATGTGTCATTATATGCTTAATAGGATCCGTTTGTGCTCAAGACTTCACTTGTTATACTTAGCATCCTAATCGATCTTACATTCGAATCACTCACTACATGTGAGTTCATACCCCTAAACTTATCTTTTAAATGATTTTAAATGCTTTTATGGGGGGAATACAAGTAGAAAACATTATAGTTATACTATCAATCACATGTGATTTATAACTATCAAACAAGATGATTTCTTATACTTCGAAACTGTGTTATCAAACAAACTATTTCAAAACATTTTATAAACTGACATCAAGTCATCAATAACCATTCAAATGGTTAAAACTCTTTTATATGCTAAACTCTTTAACTCTTTTAAACTTATATATTGTCAAAATCATGTCTATATAGATATAGTTATATAAATAAGGTTGAAAGGGCTTAGGACTGATAACTCGCTTTATTTCCTGTTCCTTGTGTGGTTGTGAGCCACTACTTCATGTGAGCCACTACTTCATGGCATGACAATAACAAATATAACATTAATGTGAGCCACTACTTCATGGCATGACAATATACTGTTGTGTCACATTTTGTAACCAGAGTCTCCGGGAGAGAGAGCGTGAGTTTTTGTATAGATCTATACAGGATTGACCATCCTACACCTTGTTGCTAGCTACAATGGGACCTGTAGGTCTACGGGTGACGAATGTCATACCATTTCGACGTCTTCGAACGTCGTGTTTCACTAGTCAATCGAGTATGGTTATAATCTCATCACATTTTACCTTAATTAAACAATTGGTTTAAGGTAGTTAGTACATCTGTAGTTACTATATACAATACTACTGTACATCGTCATTTTCCCATTACATTCATATAGTGATCTTCTCACATAAACGATAATGTAAACTGTATTCTGATAATGATAGTCATTCTTGGGAAAAACACTCACTTTTACAAAAGAACAAACACAAAGAACAGTCGGGTCTTGGTAGAATACTACTTTAGTAGGAAATCTAGGATTTTCTAGGAAGTATACAAACATTTACATCAAACACTTACAAACATTTACATCAAACACTTACAAACTTTTCATCAAACTTGTACAAACATTGACACTAAAATACTTATGAACTCACCAGCTTAAATGCTGATCTACGCTTTCAAAATAACTTGTATTCTCAGGTCACCAGTAGACAGGTACCGATGACCAGGTTTTGAGAAGACGGAGCACGTTCAAGACTCGTCTTTTATTTTGATATATATATATATATATATATATATATATATATATATATATATATATATATATATATATATATATATATATATATATATATATATATATATTTGATGTCTTACAAATACATTCAGAACACACTTGTATTAAATTATATTATTAATGCAATGGATGATGTTGTTGCTTGTTTTACTATTATGCATTGTTATGATACTGTACATGACGTCCTCAGCCCCCGAACATTTCCGCCGTTCTAGTTTGGGGTGTGACAAATTGGTATCAGAGCTTTGTTTATAGTGAATTGAGTATATCAACCCATAAAATATATACAACTATAAACACATCGGGATTAAAACACTCTGACCAAGAGTTAATACTTTTAAAATAATAAAATATTTTAGTAAAGTATTCATACAAGCATTCATACTAGGATCAGTGTCATACTAAGAACAGAACAAAAGTATTGTGGTCATTGGACAGCACAAGTAGGCTTGGGGACATATAATCAGATCTGGGAGTGATATAGCCTGATCAACTATATCTTTTCGAGAAGTGATTAGCATGTGCCTAGGAATGGTTGTGGTGTTGCAGCAAGTCTAAAAACTTACCAACACTACTACAATGAAAACTTAAGAACAAAACATAAAGTTAAAATACTATAGGAGTATTTTGTGTTACTATAATTACTTATGTGCAAACTAAAAGGTTGTTACTAGTATGTCAATAGTTGTTGAGTGGATATGCTAAGGTTATATGTGACTAAGGTGTCATATGTTGGAAAAATTAGGGTTTGTGCTGGAGATCTGGATACCGACTTGGATCGTGATATCACTTTCCGAACTGATATTTCTACCCTATGTCTGGGTTACAAGAAATTCAGCCTAGGATAATCCAAGTGGACACTTACGATTCTAGGCACAGAAATCGTAAGCCAAAATGCTAGAGGATTCTAAGAAAGTATGATGAAAAATGAGAGCTTAAGATCGTAACCCTCCTCTGAAAAGAAGAGTTGTTTATATAATAAACGATATTAGGGTTTTATTAGGTTGGGCCGTCATTAGTTGCTTTGGAAGCAAGTAATGTTAATCCAGATTTAATGAGGATTTAGGGTTACCAAAACTAACGAGTTTCGTTAGTTTTACCATAAACACCCTCAAAACTAACGGATTTAATGAGGATTTAGGGTTACCAGCCAGGGGCTCTGCCCCTTGGACCCCGCTAGGGGCGCTGCCCCTTTGGAAACCCCGGACCCGGGGGCGCTGCCCCCGGACCCCCGACTAGTCGTCGAACCGGCTTCTAATTCGATCTTATACATGCGTGCACTCCGCACAACCCCGTACATATAATAGAGTACAAATTATGAATCCCCTTAGCTCACATGTTAGTTCCAGTTACTTAAAATGACATGGTGACACTAAAATCACCAACAATCCTCCCCCATTTTAGTGTAACCCTTAAACAAACATAACTTTTATCAAACAAACCAAACTAGTACATAATGAAAATATCGAAACGATTGAATTTCCACTTAGTATCATACATTTGCAAATACTCGAGAATCAGGGTGTTCTAAGAATTGAACCCATCAACCCATTTGAATACCAGAAAGTAAAATACATACTAGTTTATTGAATTTCTAGCAAATTACAACTTGACACTATTATAAAGTCGTGTATCCCAATCCTCTCATGATCATATCAAGGTCAAGTCCACAACCTCTTGAAATGCGGATACATTTCACAATCACATAGGTAACTCCTTTCCATGTATTTGCACATACATTTATCAAAGGAATTATTAAGAAGTTAAACTTCAACCTGGCTAACATGCAGAACCGAACACATACCTGGGATGAATACTTCATGTGTTCCAATCTATAAGCATAAGCTTTCCACATTGAACTCAACTCCTAACATTATATTAGGATGGAATTGGGTGTCCCATCATTATAGAATTAAATGGATTTTAATCCCATCCCGATTACAGACTTGTACACTAAGTCTCTTGTTAGACCTTTAGTCAAGTGATCTGCCAAATTTTGTTGCAATTTCACAAACTCAACCGAAATCACACCATTCATGATTAGTTCTCTAATCATACTATGTCTAACACCTAAGTGTCTAGACTTGCCATTATAAACCTGGCTATATGCCTTAGCCAAAGCGGCTGCACTATCACAAAGGATAGAAATAGGTGCTATCGGTTTAGACCACAAAGGAATCGCATAGACTAAATTCCTTAGCCACTCTGCTTCCTTACTAGCAGCTGCTAACGCAACAAACTCAGATTCCATTGTCTAGTTTGTAATGCAAGATTGCTTCTTGGAAGCCCAAGAAATGGCACCTCCCCCAAGCAAGAATACCCAACCAGAAGTTGAGGAATGGTCCTCCATGTTGGTTATCCAACTTGAATCCGAATAACCTTCTAAAACCGAAGGACTTCCCATATAACTCAAGCTATAGTCCATGGTTCCCTTGAGAAACTTAAACACTCTATTCACTGCTTGCCAATGTTGAGCACTAGGATTACTAGTGTACCTGCTCAACTTACCCACAACAAAAGCAATATCAGGTCTGGTACTTGTCATGACATACATCAAGCTACCAATAGCCTTAGAATATTCCAATTGTGAAATAGGAACACCATTATTTGGCATTAATTTCAAACTTGGGTCCATAGGTGTACTCACAGGAGAACAGTTGGTAAAATTAAACCGCTTGAGAATTTTCTCAATATAATGACTTTGAGTCATTACCAAACCTTTGTTCATCCTTTTAATTTTTATTCCAAGAATTACATCAGCCTCTCCTAAATCTTTCATAGAAAACTTAGATGATAATAATTTCTTTGTTTCATCTACTTGATTTTGGTCGGTACCAAAAATCAACATGTCATCTACATATAAGCAAATGATCACCCCAGATTTAGTAGCATCATCAAATCTACTATAAACACATTTGTCACATTGGTTTGTCTTGAAACCAGAGGACAAAATAACTTCATCAAATTTCTGATGCCATTGTTTAGGCGCTTGTTTCAACCCATACAAAGATTTGACAAGTTTACAAACCATATGCTCTTTGGGCATAATAAAACCTTCAGGTTGTTTCATGTAAACTTCCTTGTCAAGATCACCATTTAAAAAGGTTGTTTTCACATCCATTTGATGAATAACCAGATTGTGGATACTTGCCAAAGAAATCAACAATCTAATAATAGCAATACGTACAACCAGAGCATACGTATCAAAGTAGTCAATACCGGGTTTTTGTCTAAAAACTTGAATGACTAACCGGGCTTTGAACTTGTCAATAGTCCCATTAACATTCATTTTCTTTTTGAAAATCCATTTGCAACCGAGTGGTTTAGAACCTGGAGGAAAATCAGACAACACCCATGTGTTGTTCTCAAGAATTGATGACATTTCATCATCAATTGCTTCCTTCCAAAAGGTACTATCACGAGACTCTATGGCTTCTTGATAAGTCTTAGGATCATCTTCAATACTATATCAATAAGAGTATTCAAGATTAATTTCATCTCTTGAACCTTCCACCAAATACAGTTGGAAGTCGGATCCGAAATTTTTCGCAATATTGCCTCTTTTGCTTTTACGAAGCTCTTGTGGTTCTTGCACATTACCACCATCTTGACTTTCTGAATTTTTCTCTTGAAGAGTACCAAAAGTCAGATCCTTAGGCCTTTCAATCGATGAAACCCGCATCTCATCAAAAATTGCATCTAGTGATTCGATAACAGTGTTAACCGAAACTGAATCATTAGGTTCTATTACATAAAACCTATATGCCTTGGAATGTTCAGCATATCCAATGAATATGCAATCAATTCCAGGTTCTCCCAAATTCTTCTTTTTGGGCTCGGTGAGTTTTACAACTGCCCGACATCCCCAAATCCGAAAATAACTCAAATTCGGCTTTTTCTTGAACCAAAGTTCATATGGGACTGTTTTTTTCCTTTTATTTGGAACCCTATTTAATAAATAGCAGGTCGTTAACATGGCCTCTCCCCAGAATCCTTCACTCAATCCCGAGTAAGACAACATCGAGTTTACCATTTCCTTTAAAACTCGATTTTTGCGTTCAGCAATACCATTCTATTGGGGCGTGTAAGGTGTCGTGGTCTCATGAATGATACCTACTGATTGGAAGTATATGGGATCCATATATTCACCTCCCCTATCAGTCCTGAGACATTTAACTGGAATGCCCAATTGCAATTCCACCTCGGTTTTGTATATTTTGAATTTATCTAAGGTTTCATCCTTAGAATGCAAAAAATACACATAGCAAAACCGAGTGCAGTCATCAATAAAAGTGACCACATATTTTTTATTTCCCAAAGAAGGAGTGGAGTGGAAATCACACAGGTCACTGTGTACAAGTTCCAAAACAGCTAAATTTCTAGTGACACTAGGAAAGCGTTGTTTTGTCACTTTTATAAGCATGCATGTTTTACATTTATCAGATGTCATATCAAAGGCTGGAATTAATCCATCTTTTCACATCTCATGCATCCTTCTAAAGTTTACATGACCTAATCGTTCAGAATGTGACCTTTGCAGATGTAGTCATCATTGTCCCACTTCTGTCTCTTTCTTGTCTCTTCAGCCGTCTCAACAACACCTTCTGCAGGTTCTGTTGGTCTTGGAGTAGTCAGCATGTATGCTGCTTTCAGAGTAGTCAGCATGAAGTGCATCTTCTTCTTCTAATGCCTGAAGTCAATACCTTCGAACTTCTCCAGTTTGGCAAACTTGGTAGTCATCTCGCGGATTGAATCACCCATCTCCAGGAACAGAAAATATCAGTTCGATTGTTGGGAAAATTAGGGTTTGTGGTGGAGATCTGGATACCGACTTGGATCGTGATATCACTTTCCGAACTGATATTTCTACCCTATGTCTGGGTTACAAGAAATTCAGCCCAGGATAATCCAAGTGGACACTTACGATTCTAGGCACAGAAATCATAAGCCAAAATGCTAGAGGATTCTAAGAAAGTATGATGAAAAACGAGAGCTTAAGATCGTAACCCTCCTCTGAAAAGAAGAGTCGTTTATATAATAAACGATATTAGGGTTTTATTAGGTTGGGCCGTCATTAGTTGCTTTGGAAGCAAGTAATGTTAATCCGGATTTAATGAGGATTTAGGGTTACCAAAACTAACGAGTTTCGTTAGTTTTACCATAAACACCCTCATGAAATTGAATTTTCCACTATGGTCCCATATGTAAAATTCGGTGAGGTTTTGGGGCGCTTCCCCAAACCCCGCGGGGGCGCTGCCCCTAGACCCCGCCAAAGGGGTGCTACCCTCGGACCCCCGACTAGTCGTCGAACCGACTTCTAATTTGATCTTATACATACATGCACTCCACACAACCCTGTACATATAATAGAGTACAAATTATGAAGCCCCTTAGCTCACATGTTAGTTCCAGTTACTTAAAATGACATGGTGACACTAAAATCACCAACATCATAGACTTAGAATCTATGATCTTTGCTTTACTTCCTGTTCCTTGTTTGGTTGTGGACTTAGAGTTAGGGTCACTTATTCGAAGTTATATTCTATTTTGGTTACATATTACTGGTATGCATTACGCAAATATTGGAGTAACTGGTAAGGATCATCCTATAATTATCTTAGGTAGTACGTCTATTATATGTTTCTTACATCCCTTTTCTCGCGTAGATTTCATGGCGGGATTCATCCTCATGGAGATCCGTACTTTCCCAACCAAGGAAATAGTGGATGGCTCGATGCAGATCCAGAAGAGAATCTAGGAAATTCCTCTAGATGATGACTTCGCAGAAGACTTCCCAGAGGATTCTGACCCAGAGCCAGAAGTCAATGATCAACCCGTAGTAGCTCCAATCCCAAATCCTAACCCTCGTCGGGCTTTTCAAGGCCCGACGCCTATATGGGCTGAGAACTTGGGTAGGTGGAGCCGTGAGCAGGGTCAACCCTTACCCTACAACGGAGACCGAAGCTTCTACAACCTAAGTGAGGGAGGCTCTGCGGACATAATTCTTCCCATATTGGTTCGCCGAGTGGCTCGAAATGTTGAACTGGGAATAACAGCCATTCAGCAAACCGTGGAGCTTGATGCAGATACGAACGCCAATACGAACCGTATTCACAATCTTGAAGTTGCTCATGGGAGATCTATGAGAGATAATAAGGCTCTGCAGCAAGAACTAGCTGCAACTCGAGCTGAATTCATAGAGCTCCGAGTACGCCAACGAGTGTATGAGAGACACCTGCTTGATGTGGACCGTCATCTGGCCGAATTAAGGGTTCATCCGAGGGATGCCCGTTGCCAGTAGGAGATGCTCTGCTCATCCTTTCTTTTGATTTAAGGATTAGCCTTCTTATCTATGCTCTGAGTAGCACTTTTCCCTATAATGTTCCTGTTATGTTAAGACCTTGAACTTCTAGTTTGTTAGGTCTCTCTTCTGTCAAAATTTTCTCTTTATGGTTTGATGTAAGACCTACTTCAAGGTCATCTTCCCGAACTCGTTACATCTTTAATGCCAATATTATTGACAGACATCTACTCTCATGGGAAATCCTTATCCAAATGCTTTCACCCTTCTATTGTTAGATCTTTATTACAATCATACTCTCATCTATTTGTTGGGCTATAGTGAGTTAGTCCATAGATCACTCTCATTGTACTCACTATTGAATGCTTACCATTATCTTCATCTTTATAAACTTATAGCTACAAGATTCCTCCACGTCGATCAGCGAGACGCACTACTCCGATAACTCTAACTCAACCACCACTACCTCCTCCACAATACAATCCAGCAGCTATCCAAGCTGCAGTGAATGCGGCTGTTACGGTAGCCCTAGCTCAATTCAACTCCTCCGGTACTAGCAGGAGTGGAACAACTGTGCATTCCACTCAAGGTGATGCTCTCGTGCGCTCCAAAGAGTGCTCGTATAAGGAATTCACCAACTGCAAGCCCAGGTCCTTTAACGGGACTGGTGGAATCATTTCCCTCTCGTAATGGTTCGAGAAGTAAGAGTCAATCTTCGAGATCTGCTCCTGTCCGGAAGGAAGCAAAGTTAAATTTGCTGCCTGCACCTTCACGGACAGAGCCCTGACATGGTGGAATAGTCATGTCAAGTCACTAACCCTGATAGTGGCTAATGCTATGGGCTGGGAAGCTCTGAAGGAACTCATGATAGAAGAGTATTGGCCGAGGGGCGAGGTTCAGAAATTGGAACAAGAACTTTGGAGTCTAACCATGAAGGGCTCTGTAACGCCCGCAGATACGGGCTAGTCAATTTAAAGACGATGAGCATCAAAAATGAGTTTTTGATGGAAGATTATTTAGAAGGATTAATCTTAACCAAGTTGTAGTATATGTTACAAGGGTTCCGTACATATAAAGAACGCCGAAATCCGAGTTATAACGAAGAAGTTATGGCCCGTTGAAGTTTTACGGCAAAATCGGCACGGCACCGGGAGACGTAAATAGTGAATTTATGGTAGAAGACTTTTTAGCCTTAGTGATCTAAAAAAATTTGTAGTATACGTTAAACCGAGAACATACAAAAAAAGAACGCCCAAATCTGACTTCGTATGAGGAAGTTATAAATTTTATAAGATTTGGCATAGCAGTGCACGGCCCGCAACTCGAATTTTAGTTCGAGCGGTTTTTGGCCTACGCGACCTAAATGAGAGTTGAAGATCTCATTAATAGGAACTCAACGGTAGAAAGACAGACGAAAAAGGAGTCCGTATGTAGAAGTTATGAATTTTACGCGGACATTTAACAGTATAATCTCCTCCTACTGTTAAATTTAAGATCGGTCGAGAATTAGCCGACGGAGTCTAAATGAAAGTTTTAGATCTTGTTTTTACCTATGCGTGGATATAAAGAATGTCGAGAGTATAGATCGTATTTTAAAGATATGGACGAAACTTGGTCCCTACTCTTCGAGCGCGATAAATTCGATACAGTTTTGTAAATCTGAGATATAATGAGAATTAGCTGACGGCGTCTAAATGAAAGTTGTAGTACTCGTAAATACCAACACGTGGATATAAAGAACGTCAAAATGGAGTTTGTATGAATGAGTTACAAATTATAATAACATATTTACGTATTAAAAAAAAGTATAAATCATATATACGTACACATATATATACAAATGTATATATCATTAGAAAGGTATCGACGATGCGGTTATTATAAGACTAGTGTTGAGTACTTTCGACATTAGTTTAGTAAAAATATCGTTAAATCTATTTAAAATATTATTATGAAGAGGTTTTTAGTCGTTTATATAACTATAAGGTCATTAAGTAATTATGGAGGGTAGTTTTTGTAAATTCAATTACTATAAATAAGATGCTTGAGCTCTCATATTTCTTGCACCATTCTCTTGATTCAAGAGTATTTCTCTTCTTATCCCCCGAGCATTTTGGTCCCTTGTGATTCGACTTCTCTTTCTGTAGTTTTAGTATAGTAAGGTGAGCGCTGAAGCGCTGCACGAATCTTTCTTAGAAAGATTCAGCGACGAAGTTCTGCCCCTGCAGAGCCCGACTCCTAGCTAAAACTCCCTTGTAAGTAAGTTATGATTACCCTATTTTAATATAGCTTATATTTAAAATTAGTATTGTTATTATGAACTTATAATAAATATTTGAGCTATTATTATGACTTATATAAGTGTCGTTATAATATCTTTTTAACCACTCGCGGTACGGGGAATCTGGTTTAAAGGGCCGCATAGGGTTGTTGGATTTCAGAAGTGCTATATGCCAAAATGGTCCTGCCCTCCGGTGTTTTATGCCTGGCCCCTATCTGTACATAGTGGTTGGAAAGTATTGTTTAAACGCTTATATAATAATAATAATAAGACTAATAATTAGTCACGGTAAATATTAAACTAAAATCTAGTGGTAATAATACTAGGTTTCGTCGAAGGAAATTATTTTAAAGTAAACGAAGCGCTGTCCGAGTACTGAGTCACCACCTTATCAAGTGAGTGCATAGTTACTTTCATCTTACACATAGATATGAAGTATTTTATATAAACTACGTGCTATGTGTGCATATTATCTGTATACTTGCTATCTATGCTGGATGAACGATTTTATACAAGTTTTATATGATTTAAACTGTATATGTATTTATATCTACATAATATGTTGGGTAAAACATGGGTAGATGAAATATGAGTTGGATGATGAGTTGAGAGGTGATATAGACCATGAGGTAAGGGTGAGAGGTGGACGATGTGAGAAGCCTTGTTCCCAAATGTTGGCCCCGTCATCTAGCAGAGTATGGATGACAACCACAGACTATTCTAGACAGTCCAGTGGAACACTAGCAGGCTCGCAACCTGTAGGTGTTGTGAACAATGTGTTCACCTGGTGTACTCTAAACCCTGGCGATCATACAGACTTGGTGCCTAAACCTTGGCTATCATGCAGACTTGGTTCCAAAACCCTGGCGACTATGTGGACTTAGTGCCTGTTGTATAAACCCTGGCGACTATGCAGACTCAGTGCCTAAAACCATGGCGACTATGCAGACTTAGTGTCTGTTGTATAAATCCTGGAGACTATGCAGACTTAGTGCCTAAACCCCGGTGATGATGGACTTCGTGCCGATTCCTTAGGATAATCCTTAGGAATGAATGAACGAGAAATAACTGATTCTTAGGGTAGATCCTTAAGAATAAATAAGATAATTGGGATGGGTAATTGGGTTAATTGTTTGATGATTAAACCTAATAATTATATTATTGTGGGTTGAAAACCCTATGTACTCACCAGGTTTCCCAACCTGACGCACTCAAGCTTATTTGTATCACAGGTGTCGATATGAAGTTACATTACACTGAGAGATTAAAGAGGTGTAGATCACTAGTGTAAATGAATGTAAGTTCTATTTATGCTTATGTTTTTGTATTGACAATGACATCCCAAATATTCTAAAATGAATAAAAATACATTTCTTCGGGATTGCTTTGATAACGTATTTATCATGTTTTACTGGGAACAAATTCCGCAACATTTTTATTAAAAGAAGTACTCTGATTTTTATAAAGCATAAACAAAAATCGGTCTTTTCTGGCCGTGAAAATGGGGATGTCACAGGCTCCAACATAGTTGCCTACACTGCCAGGTTCAGCGATCTGGTGGCTCTATGTCCGGGAATGGTCCCCGCTGAGGGAAAGAAAGTCGAGAGGTATATCTGGGGGATGGTGCCTCCATTTCAGGGGAATGTTTTAGCTTCAAACTCCACTACCTTTGACAGTGCCAAGCGATTGGCACAACGGCTCATCGATCACGGAGTCCGCACCCTGACAACAACAACAGTCCTGGTCATCCCAGAACCATCCAAAGCCGCTGAGAACAAGCGGAAGTTTTGGGACAATAAGAAGAAGAACGCGACGTAGAACTCTGCCAAAAAGCAGCAGGTCGTGGCTGTTCATGCTGCGATAGCACCTACTGCTACTGCGCCGGTGAAGCAGTATGCGGGAAGCTTGCCCAAGTGCAGCTTCCACCACAATGGACCCTGCCGGGAAATGCAGTGCTCTAACTGCAACAGGAAAGGGCACACTGCCCGTTTCTGCAAGGCTCCGGCTAAACCAATCACCCAAGTCCCCGGCGTTGGTGTGGGCCAGGCTTGCTACGGATGTGGCGAGGTGGATCACTTCAAGAGAAACTTCCCGAAGGCAGGAAATGTCGATGGAGTGGGAAGGGTTTTGGCTATAGGCCACGAGGAAGCAGTAGCAGACACAACAGTGGTTACTGGTATGTTTCTCCTCGATAACTCTTATGCATGCATACTATTTGATAGTGGAGTGGAGAGAAGTTTTGTGAACCAGAAATTTGCACACTTACTTAAACAACTCACGTGCATTGAAAGAACCGTTCACTGTAGAAATGGATAACGGAAAGACTGAGAGCACTAGTTGTATATACATAGGATGTACCCTAACTCTAGATAGCCATTTATTTCCAATCGACCTCATGCCGGTCTCAATTAAAAGTTTCGACGTCATAATCGGCATGGATTGGTTGAGCCTGCATCGTGCCGACATCATGTGTTATGAGAAATTCGTTCGTCTTAATCTGCCGTCTAACGAAACCCTAGTTATCTATGGCGACAAACCCGGCACGAACCTTCGCATCATCTCGAGTATACAAGCCCAGAAGTACTTACGAAAGGAATGTCATGCATTCCTTGCTCATGTTGTCGATATGATCCAAGAGACGAAAGACATAAAGAACATCCCAAAAGTACGCGACTTTCCCGACATCTTTCCAGAAGAACTACCTGGCTTACCTCTGCAACGTCAAGTCGAGTTCAGAATCGACTTAGTTCTAGGGGCTACCCCAGTAGCCAAATCGCCCTATCGTCTAGCACCAGCTGAGATGCAAGAGCTATCCGGTCAACTTAACGAACTGCTCAGCAAGGGCTTTCTTAGACCAAGCTTCTCACACTGGGGAGCATCAGTCTTATTCGTGAAGAAGAAAGACGGATCGTTCCATATGTGCATTGACTACTGAGAACTTAACAAGCTTACCATCAAGAATTGTTACCCTCTGCCTCGCATAGACGACTTGTTCGACTAACTGCAAGGGGCAAATTACTTTTCCAAGATTGATCTAAGATCCGGGTATCACCGGTTACGAGTGTTAGAGGAGGATGTTCCAAAGACAGCCTTTCGAACTCGTTATGGACACTACGACTTTGTAGTGATGCCATTCGGATTGAACAATGCGCTCGCAGTATTCATGGACTTAATGAATAGGGTGTGCCGTCCTTACTTGGATCAGTTCGTCATTGTATTCATCGATGACATACTTATCTACTCTCGTAGTAAGGAAGAGCATAGTCAACACGTGCGTCAGGTCTTAGAAACACTACGATCAGAGAACTTTTATGCGAAGTTCTCTAAATGCGAGTTTTGGATTCGAAGAGTCGAATTCTTGGGTCACGTGGTCAGCAAAGAGGGAATTCACGTGGATCCTTCCAAAATAAAGGCCATTGAGAACTGGTCAGCTCCGAAGACGCCTACATAAATTCGTCAATTTCTAGGCCTCGCTGGCTACTATCGTAGGTTCATTCAGAACTTCTCTAGGATCGCGAAACCGCTTACTACATTGACCCAAAAAGGCGTAGCCTTTGACGGGGAAGAGAAACAAGAGAAGGCATTCCAAACGCTGAAGCGAGCCTTATGCACCGCACCGATACTATCCCTCCCAGAAGGAATAGAAGACTTCGTGGTTTATTGCGATGCATCCAACCAAGGGCTTGGCTGTGTTCTTATGCAACGAGGAACGGTCATCGCCTATGCCTCAAGACAGCTAAAGACACACGAAGTCAACTACACCACACATGATCTTGAGTTAGGAGTAGTGGTATTTGCTCTGAAGATCTGAAGACACTTGTATGGTACGAAAAACACTATCTTTATAGACCACAAAAGCTTTCAACATATATTCGACCAGAAGGAGCTCAATATGAGACAACGACGGTGGGTCGAGTTACTCAGTGACTACGAATGTGAAATTCGTTATCATCCCGGCAAGGCCAACGTAGTAGCTGACGCCCTAAGTCGGAAAGAATACTTTGGTCGTAGAGTCAAATCATTGACTATGACTATCCATTCCCATCTGTCCACACAAATTAAGGAGGCTCGGCTTGAAGCCTTGAAGCCTGAAAATATGGCGGGTGAATCTCTAAGAGGGATGGATAAAAACTTGGAAGTCAAGGGTGGCGGAGCCTTGTACCTTATGGATCGGATCTGGACACCGATACACGGTGGTTTCAGAGACTTGGTCATGACCGAAGCGCATAACACTCGATATTACCCAAGTTCAGATAAGATGTATATGGATCTCAAAAAGTTATACTGGTGGCGTAATATGAAAGCAGAGATTGCTACCTTCGTGAGCAAGTGCCTTACTTGCGCCAAGGTTAAGGTCGAATACCAGAAACCCTCAGGTTTGCTACAACAACCGTAGATACCTGAATGGAAGTGGGAGCAGATCACAATGGACTTCATAACCAAGTTGCCCAAGATAAAGGGTGGTCTCGATACCATATGGGTGATCGTAGACAGGTTAACAAAGTCCGCACACTTCCTACCTATCAAAGAAACTGACAAGATGGAGAAACTGACGAGAACCTACATTAGGGAGATAGTACGACTGCATGGTGTTCCAATATCCATTATCTCCGATAGATATAGTAGATTCACTTCAAGATTCTGCCAGTCGCTACAAGGTTCCCTAGGAACTAGACTGGACATGAGTACGGCCTACCATCCGCAAACCGACGGACAAAGTGAGAGGACTATTCAAACCTTGGAAGATATGTTGCGAGCCTGTGTGATAGATTTTGGGAAGGCATGGGATAGTCATCTGCCCCTTGTCGAGTTCTCCTACAATAACAGTTATCACACGGGCATAAAGGATGCTTCATTTGAAGCCCTCTATGGCCGGAAGTGCAGATCCCCTCTGTGTTGGGCTGAAGTGGGTGACACACGGTTAGCTAAAGGACAAGTTCCTGACAGCACTCTCACAGATCCAGAGATCATTCGGGAAACGACATAGAAGATCGTTCAGATTCGTGAACGATTGAAAGCCTCTAGAGACCGACAGAAAAGCTACGCAGACAAGAGAAGGAAACCTTTGGAATTCCAGGTTGGCGACCGTGTTCTATTGAATGTCTCACCTTGGAATGGCTTGATACACTTCGGAAAGCGTGGAAAGCTAAATCCAAGATACGTAGGGCCTTTGAGATTCTCGCTAGAATCGGCCCTGTAGCTTACAAACTCAAACTACCTCACGAACTTAGTAACGTACACCCTACTTTCCACGTTTCGAACCTGAAAAAGTGTCTGTCTGACGAGACTCTTGTAATTCCACTCGACGAGATCGAGATCAACGAGAGCCTCAACTTCAGGGAAGAACCCGTAGAGATCATGGACTGAGAGGTCAAGCAAACAAAGCAAAGTTGTATCCCGATAGTGAAGGTTCGCTGGAATACCAAGCGAGGACCTGAATTCACTTAGGAGCACGAGGATCAAATGAAACTGAAATATCCTCATCTTTTTACTTAGTAATTTGTATTTGCTTAAACTCTAATTTCGGGACGAAATTCTCTCTAACGGGGGGATGATGTGACAACCCGAAATTTCTATCTTGTAAAGCCATTCAAGTCAATCAAAAGTCAGACTTGTTTCTGCTATCTTTTACCTCTGTTAAGGGTCTGTTTGAGTGTTCTAAGCCAAGTACATTCAAGGATTGAGTGTTAGGAAGTATCTACTAGAGTTCATTGTGCAGCATTCAAGCCGGAAAACTCCATCACTTGTAGTTTACGACCGTAAACTAGAGCTTACGGCCGTAAGCTCTTGTTTGGCCGTGAACTAGCCTCTTAAGTATGATATACCTTCATTTTTCATCACTTCTCACACTTCCAAGTCAAGAACACTCAATTCTCTCTCAAGTATCATCAAGAACACTTCCATTTCTCGTCAAATTTGTAAGTGATTCTTCCATTTATAAGTTGATATCTTTCTTAATCTAGTAAAACCCCATGATTTCATCCGTGAATTCATCTCTTTTGGGGTTAGATCTTCAAGAACACCAAGAACACCAAGAACAAACACTAGTTTCTTTGGGCCGTAATCACCCCTTCAAGCTTCCAAATCATAAGTATCCTTTCCATATACTTGATATTCATTAGAATCTCATGTTTAGCATACAAGAATCAACCATTTTAGCAAGAACATCAAGAGTTTACGGCCGTAAACCCTTGCATGGACGTAAACCCTTCTTGATTTATTGCATGGCTGTAAGCCCTTTCAAGTCTAGGCTGTAAACTCCTTGCTATGTCATGTGTTGGCCGTAAACACTTGTGAACGCATCTAGGCCATGAACACACACTTGTGTGGCCGTGAACACCTTTAGAACAATCATATGTGATTGTAACACTTCATTCCAAGTGTTTCCTAGTCCCTAAGGTTGTTCCCTATCATGATTAGTTGTTATATACACTAACTATATACATATATGTGTCATTATATGCTTAATAGGATTCTTTTGTGCTCAAGACTTCACTTGGCATACTTAGCATCCTAATCGATCTTACATTCGAATCACTCACTACAGGTGAGTTCATACCCCTAAACTTATCTTTTAAATGATTTTAAATGTTTTTATGGGGGGGAATACAAGTAGAAAACATTATAGTTATACTATCAATCACATGTGATTTATAACTATCAAACAAGATGATTTCTTATACTTCGAAACTGTGTTATCAAACAAACTATTTCAAAACATTTTATAAACTGACATCAAGTCATCAATAACCATTCAAATGGTTAAAACTCTTTTATATGCTAAACTCTTTAACTCTTTTAAACTTATATATTGTCAAAATCATGTTTATATAGATATAGTTATAAAAATAAGGTTGAAAGGGCTTAGGACTGATAACTCGCTTTATTTCCTGTTCCTTATGTGGTTGTGGACTTAGGGTATCGGTTGTTTGTCCGAGTGTCATTTGAATCTTAGTTATATATTATGTATTTGTATGTAGATATAAAAGTTGTTCCATCAGTTCAATACCTTTGGGTAGCAAAGGTGTACAAACATGATCAGTCATTCAAACAACAGTACTAGTAAACTATAATAGGTATAGTTTAGAGGATTACTACTCACTATTTCTAGAACAATGAAACATACAAGAGTCAGTTCATACATGAGTCAGTTCAAACATACTATAACGAGAAGCAGAAACAACATACTATATACTAGAACAGAAGGAACATACTATACACTAGAACAGAAGGAACATACTATACACTAGAACATAAGGAACACACTACACTAATACAATAACAAATATAACATTAATGTGAGCCACTACTTCATGGCACGGCAATATACTGATGTGTCACATTTTGTAACCAGAGTCTCCGGGAGGGAGAGCGTGAGTTTGTGTATAGATCTATATGGGATTGACCATCCTACACCTTGCTGCTAGCTACAATGGGACCTGCAGGTCAACGGGTGATGAATGTCATACCATTTCGACGTCTTCGAACGTCGTGTTTCACTAGTCAATCGAGTATGGTTATAATCTCATCACATTTTACCTTAATTAAACAATTGGTTTAAGGTAGTTAGTACATCTGTAGTTACTATATACAATACTACTGTACATCGTCATTTTCCCATTACATTCATATAGTGATCTTCTCACATAAACGATAATGTAAACTGTATTCTGATAATGATAGTCATTCTTGGGAAAAACACTCACTTTCACAAAAGAACAAACACAAAGAACAGTCGGGTCTTGGTAGAACACTACTTTAGTAGGAAATATAGGATTTTCTAGGAAGTATACAAACATTTACATCAAACACTTACAAACATTTACATCAAACATTTACAAACTTTTCATCAAACTTATACAAACATTGACACTAAAATACTTATGAACTCACCAGCTTAAATGCTGATCTACGCTTTCAAAATAACTTGTATTATCAGGTCACCAGTAAACAGGTACCGATGACCAGGTTTTGAGAAGACGGAGCACGTTCAAGACTCGTCTTTTATTTTGATATATATATATATATATATATATATATATATATATATATATATATATTTGATGTCTTACAAATACATTCAGAACACACTTGTATTAAATTATATTATTAATGCAATAGATGATGTTGTTGCTTGTTTTACTATTATGCATTGTTATGATACTGTACATGACGTCCTCCGCCCCCGAACGTTTCCGCCGTTCTAGTTTGGGGGTGTGACAGATCGATTGCATATGCTATAATATTCTCGTGTTCTAATTTTTCCAAATTCCTAGGGCGTTAAGATGGAAAAAAGGAATAGAACCGGATATGACTAAAGTGGTTAAACAACTGTTAAGGACAATCTAAGGTTCGGCAAAGATTGGTTGCTTATGGACAGTTGGAAGTATATTTTGAATTTTGGAAGGACCATATTGACATACTCTGAGAAGAGGTAACTCTTGTTCAGAAGTGATAGTCAAAATGGGAATATGGAAATGTTGCCATAAGTGGAAGTTAATAATAAAATCTATATAAGATTAGAACACTTAATGCAAGAAGGATGTTCAAAGGAATGTACTTTGAATGTGAGACTTCGTTTCCATGGAATTGCTCTCCATTGGAATACTTTGTAATGTCTGTTGCCAAGTCTCTGTGACTTTTGTGCATAGTCATTACAAGAGGATCATTGCATATAAGTTTAGAATATAACAGATTTCAGTAAATGGCAAGAATTTGGTATTCTTACATTTATCATAAAGGATTTGGAATTGTGAAATGAGCATCATTGAAATGTTGTCAATTGATCTATTTTCACAAAGAAAGGACCATAGGCAAACATAGTGTGCATGCTTGGAGCATGGGATAACTATTGTTTTAATTCAAGTATTAAGTTGATTATTCTAAACATTATACAATGAATAATGAGTAATCAATATGGCGATTAGAAAAAAGGTGTTTTATTTACACTTAAAAGTTTTGGGGCCATATAGGATTAGTATTATTCTTGTGTTTCACTTTGCATGTTTTGACTTCTCGAATAACCAGGTTATTCAAACCATCCACAGTCGATCATACTTTGGAAGTAGGTATTGAGGCAAGACAGTCATGAATGGGTCTGTAGGATTGTCTAAGGTGTTAGACATAGCACAAGTTTGCTACAGTATTCATGAGTACTCCTGTAATAAGATTTGAGTATTGGATTCAACCCACGCTCATTTGTATCACTTCATGGATTTTATCACGAGTGATCATGAGACGATAATATCTTATATTCTTGAAACGGAGACATATGAGTTGCAGTTTACAAGTCGGTTGCACATTGATAATATAAAAACGCACTGGTAACTCGGTGTTATAAAACATATTGTTGTGTGTGATTTGATGAGCAAATAGAGCAAGAATACGAGTCAAAGTTTATCCATTCCTTTTACCCTAAGGGGATAAAAGAGATATTTGTGGGCCCCTCGATGATTTAGTGATGACAAACCTAAGTGCTTGGCCAAGCCTGGACTGATTTGATTTGTTCAGTTAGTCAGTCGTCATAAATCAGAAATCGGGAAACAACACATGAACAGAGAGAATGATTATAATATATGTCTCAGTTCATACGATATCTAGAATGGAGGAATATATGATCCCTTTATCTAATGGACGCGTCATTTGATTTGTTCAGAGTTTGACAACGACTTTTAAGAGCTACGATTGCTAGTTGGGTTTTGGAGTCGTACTTGCAATAATAGTTATTAGACTTATCCAAGTGGGAGACTTTTAGATTAGGTGTCTAAGCCCATATCTATAATTGGTATGTACTTGACCCGAGAGTAGCATGGTCCATTTGGGTTGCCTTCACCAGGACAATTTGATAGGATGGACTTTTGAGAAAAGGTTATTTATGACTTATTAATATATTATAAGTTCTAATATATTAATATGAAATCATATGATTTAATTAGTATTGATCAAGAACTAATTTGGAATTAATTTAGTGATCAAAAGAGACTAATTAAATTAATGAGAACTAATTGTGTAAATTAGTTATATATATGTTTTGGGCTTATGATACATGATGGACTAAGTTTATGGAAGAATCCATAAAGAGTTAGCCCACTTGAATCATGGATCATGGATAATAAGCCCAAGAGTATGGATTAGGGTTTACCCATGACTCTTGGATTCCTAACATATATATAGAGCACCCCATAGCTAAAATGATAACCCTAATGTTCTATGAGTTCATGGGAGGTGATTTCTAGTACAAGGATATTCTCTCTCAAAAGTCTTCCTTTGTTCATGGTGTTTATGAACCATTTGAGGTGCAACACTTGAGGCACTAAGTTCTTAAAAGGCCAATGTCTACAAGCTACAACAAAGAGGTAATCTTCTAACTCATTTCTATGATGTTTATGTCAAATTGTATGCTAGTCGTAGGCTTAATGCTTTGGAAACAATATTACATGTATAATTAAAGAAAACATAGATCCAAGACATTTAGGGTTGTATATGCACCATAGGATGTTGTAGTATACCAAAACCCAACAGAAACCACCTGAGAAGTCATATCCCTCCCACTATCTAGAGCTTGTTGCAGTAGTTTTCGCCTTAAAGATTCGGCGACACTATCTGTACGGGGTAAATTTTCAATTTTTTTACCGATCACAAGAGTTTGAATCATTTATTCTATCAAAAAGAGTTAAACATGTGTTAACAGGGGTGGATGGAATTACTCAAAGACTGTGATTGTAAGATTCGCTATCATCCTGGAAAAGTTATGTAGTAGCTGACGCCTTGAGTCGAAAGGATAAAACAATTCAAATTACCTCTGTATGGATGGGAATCATTAGCCAACTACCAGATTTAATTAGAGAAGATCGGAAAGCAGCTGAGAGATCTGAGACTTTGAAACAGGAAGATATGATTAGTTATATTAACGAATTAAATGATAATTCCCAAGGTGTAAAACATTTATGACGCATATATGGGTCCCGAAACATGGCTAGGCGCGAGAATTATTACTTGATGATGCTCATTGTATGCGTTATATAGTACATCCTGGTAGTACCAAAATGTACCGAAATTTGAAGAAGATGTATTGGTAGCCCGGGATGAAAAGAGATGTTGGAAGATATGTCTAAAATTGTTTGACTGTTTACAAGTGAAAACAAACCACCAAAAACCAGGAGGAGAAGTCCAATCGGTACCTATTCCTGTGATAAAATGGGATGAGATCACCATGGACTTTGTTGCAAAGCTACCACTAAATTCAAGAGGACATTATTTTATTTGGGTTGTGGTTGATCGCTTAACCAAATCCACTCAATTCATAACCATAAAAGAAAACTTTTCAGTTGATCGATTAGCTGATGTTTATATAAAAAAAGTGGTCAAATTTCATGGTGTACCAGTTTCTATCGTGTCAGATCGAGATAGTCGATTTACATCTCGTTTTTGGCAGAGTTTCTAGAAACAGATGAGTTCTAAGATATTAATGATCACTGCATATCACCCCAGACTGATGGGCAAAGCGAAAGAATGATTCAAACACTTGAAGATATGATTCAAGCTTGCTAATCGATTTTGATGGTAACTGGGATGAACACATACCGTTAGTGGAGTTTGCATACAATAATAGTTTACATTTCAGTATTCAAATGGAACTGTTTGAAGCATTATACGGAGTACCGTGTAGAACCCCAACTTGCTGGACCGAGGTCGGAGAAAGACCATTGGCAAAACCCGAGATTATTGAAGAAACAGAAGCAAAAATAAGAGAAATAAGAGCACACATGAGAATTTCTCAACTTTGCAACAACAATATGCAAACAAAAGACGAAAACTGTTAGAGTTTAAAGTTGGCATATGGTGATGCTAAAAGTATCTCCGTGGAAGGGTATAAATTGTTTTGGTAAAAGAGGAAAATTAAGTCCTCGATATATTGGACCTTTCCAAATTTTGCAAAGAGTCGGGAAACTTGCATACCAATTATATTTACCCCAAGAACCACAAGGGATCCACAATGTTTTCCATATTTCCTATTTGAGAAAGACTTTGTTTGATAAGACCCAAGAGATACCAATTGTCACAACTAGCATTTTAGCTAGGAAATTCTATTTTCATGTAAACATCAGCTATTGCAAGGCTTGTACTCTAAGTGAACATCATGCTATATGCTAAAATGAAATCATCCATTTGAATCCAAACTCCTAAGTGAAGTTCAAAACCTAATACAATACATCTCATATATTCAACTATGGGTTGAAAACCCTAAAAATCCCGGTTCAAATTTGTTATGGACTAGGATCCTCTTATTGGGCCTATCGGACCAATAAACTTTCAATTTGGCTATTTTGGGCCAAGGAACCTTATTTGGGCTCTAATTGGACCCACATCCATGAAACTAAAGTATTTTGGGTCATGTGGGCCTAGAACGATTCATCTTATCTCTAATGGGCCATGATGGAGCGTAAATGGTTTCGTAAGCCCTAATGGGTCGTAAACTATATTCTTGGGCTTCATTGGGCCGTGAACCCTCATACGGGCCCAATGGGCCGAAAATCTTCATCTTGTGCCTCCTAAATTCAAACTAAACCAAGAAAGGGCCCAAACTCTTTCATTCTCTCTTCCTTTTCCCTAATACTTGGCCTAACAACAAAAAAAGGAAAAAAAGGAAAAAAAAATGGGAAGGAAATGGAGTTGACACCTCATAAATACCTAGTGGATATCCATGCAAGAGTGCATGTATCCATGCAACCCTCAAATCACTCTCTTCATAAGTCAACCCTCCCCTCTCTTATCTCTCTTTAACTCTCGGCCTCTCTCCCTTTCCAACCTCACTCACCATTTCAAATTCAACACCTTTTCTCTCAACCTTCAACACTCTTCCACTCTCTATATCTCAAGAAATTCGTGATTATTAGGAGTGTTTTCAAGAAGATCACTTCAAGCTTCACATTGTGGTAAGATCATACAAACTCAAGTTGATATACTTCATTTTTAAGCTCAATCACTCCTCCTAAACACTTGTTTTTCGTGAATCATGCTTCCTAGAACTCCCTAAGTTTGAAAATCTTCTCAAGAACACATCTAGGGCCGATATCTTCTCATTTCCTCACCAAAAACCGAAAGCTTCGAAGCAATGTAAGTTCATACCCCCTATTTTCGATTTTCACTTTGTTTTAGGGGAGAATACAAGTTGTTTTGTGTAGATCTATGTGTGTATGCATGATTTTGTGTGTTTTTCTAGTTATATATGTGTTTATGTGTTGTAAACTTCATGAACTTAAAGATCTACTAAAAGATGATAATATTAGTATGACATAACACTTATTTCAACTCATCTTACAAGAAAAAGGTTTAAAATACATTTAGTTTACTTGAAGCTAAGAAAAACTTCATGAAGGGGGCTAAAATCGACAAAATGACAAAAGTATGGGTTATTTATGTAACTCACGGCTAGTAAGGGGTTCAAAAGGAAATTTTTGCTAAACAAGGCTAATCTCGACATTTAAGACCTTACAAGGACTAAAAATGTAAACATTTTCATAAATGGGCCTTATTTGGGCTTCTCACGGTTTTCGGCCCAAAATTTGTAATTTTTGATCTTTTGTGGGCTTAAATGTCATTTTCAAGAAAGTTGTGCCAAAAATGTAATTTTTTTTATATGAAGGGTTCAAGTTGTGAAAATATAAAAATTTGGGCCAAAAAGATAAAATTTTCTATAATGGGCCGAATATGTATATTTTTATAAAAATCAAGCCAAAAATGATATTTTTGACAAAAGTGAGTTAAAAATGTTATTTTTACTAAAATTGGGCCTTAATTGTAAATTTTGGGCTTAATGGGCCAAGAATGTCATTTTTACAACAAGTGGGCCTTTTATGCCATTTTGGTGAATAATTGAGCTAATACTAGCAATCTAATAACAAACGGGCTAATTTTGCCATTCTCATGTTATTGGGCCTTAGTGGCCCATTTATATGCTTGATAGGTCCTGAATACTCTTTATATGTTTATTGGGCCTCATTGGCCCATTAACATGCTCGACGGACATTGGATACTCTTTGCGTGCTATTTGGTCCTGTAAATACCTTACATGTGAAATGGGCCTTAGTTGTCTTTTTACATATATTTTGGGCCCATGTTATATAATCTCATTCCTTTCGGGCCTGGAAATGACTTACATGTTTAGTGAGCCTTAGTTGTTCACATACATGGTTCATTGGGCCTGGAATGTGTTTTATATGTTTCTCTTCGCGTAAATTCGATTAAGGATCTAGTGAGACGTGTCGGTTGACACCTATTGAGTGTACGATCGTAACATGTAGTTATAACCAGAGTCTCTTGGAGGGAGAGCGGGGGTTTGTGTATAGATCTATACGGGGATGACACCCCACACCTGAGATGTTCGCTACAGTTAGACTAAACCAGTCGAGGGTGAAGAAAACCTTATTCTATTTTCCGTCGGCGTCCATAAACGCCAAGACAGACGAAATTGTCATTATCTAGTATGGTTATAACGACTCACTTAGATGAATTAACATTATGAAATTTACGGCAGACCATTCTCTTTTCTCTTTGGATTACTCGGGAACATACTCGCGCCGGTACTCAATCTCGGGGGTTGATATACCAGCATTCTCTTTTACAGGCAACATAGGGTTGTCTGGGGGCATTCTCTTTACATTCTCTTCATTCACTTTTGGCATTCTATTAAACAATAACACACATGCATTAATACAAGATCGGACACAAACATACTAAACTATTTTAAGAAAATATAGGATTTTCTTGTGTTTACAAAGTTATACAGATCCTTTTCTCAAACATGATTATGAACTCACCAACATTTTTATGTTGACCTTTTTAAATTAACTTGTATTCTCAGGAAACCGTTGAAGCAGGTTGGGCTGAACAAACTAATGGATGTTTTGTTATATTTTGTTTCATCATACTTAAATCATTTTGGCATGTAATATTCAAACACAATACTCGATGTAAAAAATGTATGTTGTTATATTACATGTGTGATGATGATGATGTTATGCTTCAATTATATACTATGTGATGATACTACAAGGATGAAGTCACGCACAAGCCCCCGGATGTTTCCGCCGTCTGGTTCGGGGGTGTGACAGATTGGTATCAGAGTATTGTTTATAGTGAACTGGCATATCTAATCATACTGGGTATGCAACTATAAATACAATGGGACTAAAACACTCTGAATAAGATAATACCTAAGCATGCATTAAAACTATAACCGTAAAAGTCTCTCGAGGAAATTGAACACCGTGGTTAAACCCGGACAGTTATGTAGTCGTATTGGGGATAAATATAGCCTGATTAACTATATTTGTTCAAAATACGACCAACATGTGTTCGGGAGTGATCATGTTGGGAAATGAATCTAGAAACTTACCTCGTATCCAAAAGTTTTAGGGAACTCAAACATAAATAATTAAAATACTATAGGAGTATTTTGAAATGCTATCTACATACTCTCTTTACACGTTTCTCACCCCTCGTGCAGACACTATGGCCAGATTCCACCATCCAGGAGATCCCTACTTCCCCAACCAGGGGAATGGTGGATGGTTGGAGCCAGAGGAAGAGCCCGAGGAAGAGCCAGAGGAAGAACCTATAGGAGGACCGAAAGAACCGGTAGCTAACTCAGATGAGGAGGAGGCTGACGGCAGCGACGTGGATGACTCGGACGTGAAGTCCAAAGTCATCGATCCGTCGTACATGGCCAGGGTACCCCCATACAGGATGGGCCCTAATGGTCCTACGCCCCCGTGGGCACACGAGATATAGAGGTGGAGCCGCCAGCAAGGAGTGCGATCCCCATTTGGGATGAACCGGGACTACTACGACTTGAGTCACGATGGACCTGCAGACTGAGCCCTACTGGTGATGGTAAGGAGGACACGCGACATCGGCGAGCAGACAGGCAACCACCGGCCAAATGGTTTCCATGAGAGCCGCGGTTGAGCGCATAGAAAGGATGACACATGAGGTAGTCATGGACTACCAGGCGCGACAGACAACATTGGAAGCCCGGCTTCGGGCCGCCGAGCAGAACCTGGCTAGACTCCAGGGTGCATCCACCTCGTCGTCAGCACCACCAGACCCTTCTCGTCGCAGCTAGTACCTGTTCACCTACTACCGTTATGATTTTCTTTTATGTACTACTCTATGTACTATCGACTGCATGACTAAGTGATTACACTACTCATGGAGTCGTTACTCTGTCGGATTTTATTTCACTTCATGTATTGTATGCCTTATGTAGGTAAATTTTCATGTACTCAAAAGATTATCATTAATGAAAATGTTTATATATTTTCTCATGATGTTGTTATCTATTATGTGTTCTATTACTATTATTACATGATTGATTGTTTGCACTCGATTGCTTATACATAACCAAATCACCGACACTATTCTATAATTAAGAAATCGTGAAACTAAAATACATTGGATACTCAACATCTTTTCGTTCCATGACAGAAAGATGCCTCGAAGACAGACACATAGAAACCGCAACGCAACACCACCACCACCGCCTCCACCAGAAATGAACTCAGCGGCATTTCAAGCAGCAGTTTTAACTGCAGTTACAACAACACTGGCTCATATTCACCACAGGAACAACGGTGGAGTTAATGGGCAAGGGACCGGAAGCTCAAACCATGGGATGAACCAAGGACCTACCAGAACCTGTACCTACGAAGACTTCGCAAACGCCAAGCCTCGAACCTTCAACGGTACGGGAGGCGTGATAACTCTGAAAAGGTGGTTAGAAAAAGTGGAATCGGTGTTCGAGATTTGCGGATGTCCGGAGGAGTGCAAGGTGAAGTTTGTGGCTTTCACATTCGTCGATCAAGCTCTTTCTTGGTGGAATGGCCACGTGGAGGCCATGACACTCCCTGTGGCAAATGCTATGCCATGGGAAGATCTCAAGGAAATGCTGATGGCTGAAATCCAGAAGTTGGAGCAAGAACTATGGAATCTCACAGTCTAAAACTCTGACATTGATGCATACATCTCAAGGTTCGGTGAGTTGTCACTCTTGTGTCCAGGAATGATCACGTCTGAAGGGAAAAAGATTGAAAGATTTATTTGGGGATTGACCTCTCCAATTCAAGGAAATGTAATCGTAGCAAACCCTGAAACGTATGACAGTGCTAAAAGGCTAGCCAAGAAGTTATACGACCATGGAAACAAGAAGGGTGCCAAAATAGGAGAAACGGAAGTTAAAAAGGAAAGCGATAACAAGAAAGGCAAGAACAACAAGCGAAAAGGGAGACAAAACTCAGAGTCATCAAAGAAGCAACAAACAGTAGCAGTCCACGCTACTACTGCTCAGGTCACCTCAACACCACATGCTCCAGGCTCTTTTACACCAACTACTACCAAACAATACTCAGGGACCCTACCCAAGTGTAGCAAATGCAATATTCACCATCATGGAGAATGCAGGGAGATGCATTGCACGAGTTGCAATCGAAAGGGTCATACCACATGATACTGTAGAACTCAGCCTCAACAGAACCAACAGTCAAACAACAACAACAACAACAACAATTGCAACAACAATAACAACAACAACAACAATGTTGGGGCCAGTTACACTTGTTATGGGTGTGGAGGAACTGTTCATTTCAAACGTGATTGCTCTAAAGCCAACAATCAAGGGGCAGGAGTATCAGGAAGGGTATTGACATTGGGTCAAGGTGAAGCAGTTCAGGACCCAACGGTGGTTACTGGTACGTTTCTACTTAACAACACTTATGCATGTATTTTATTCGATAGCGGAGCCGAGCGAAGCTTCGTTAGTAACATGTTCAAACATTTACTAAATCAACAACCCCAGAAGCTCAACGAAGCCTTCACGGTGGAAATGGCTAATGGGGAAACCAAAACAACTGAAGATGTTTATGTAGGGTGCACATTAACACTAAACAATCATTCATTTCAAATAGATTTGATGCCAGTAAATATTAGGAGTTTTGATGTGATAATCGACATGGATTGGTTAAGCCCCCATCATGCTGATATTATGTGTCGTGAGAAGGTTGTTCGCCTTCATCTCCCCAATCACAAAACCCTAATAATATATGGTGATAAACCTGGCGCCAATCTTCATCTTATCTCGTGCATCAAGGCATAAAAGTGCCTGCACAAGAAAAACTATGCATTCCTCGCTCATGTTGTGGATAAAGCCAAGGAAGAAGTAAACATTAAAGACATCCCAGTGACATGTGACTTCCCGGATGTATTTCCAGAATACCTTACATGAATACCCCCAGAAAGACAGGTCGAATTTCGAATCGACCTAATACCAGGAGCCACATCAATTGCCAAATCACCCTACAGGTTAGCTCCCGCCAAAATGCATGAGTTATCCAGCCAAATAAGCGAGTTGTTGAGCAAAGGATTCATCCGACCAAGCTTCTCACCCTGGGGAGCTCCGGTCTTGTTTGTCAAGAAAAAGGATGGATCTTTCAGAATGTGCATCGATTATAGGGAATTAAACAAGCTCACTGTCAAAAATCGATACGCACTCCCGCGGATTGACGATCTATTTGACCAGCTTCAAGGAGCTAGTTACTTCTCCAAAATAGACCTAAGATCCGGTTATCATCAACTTCGAGTCCGAGAAGAGGACATTCCAAAAACTGCCTTTCAAACTCGATACGGTCATTACGAATTTGTTGTGATGCCCTTCGGTCTAACAAATGCCCCCGCTGCATTTATGGACCTCATGAATCGATTCTTCCGCCCATTCCTTGATAATTTCGTGATCGTATTCATCAACGACATTCTTATATACTCTCGAAACAAAGAAGATCATGGTCAACATCTCCGTCAAATCTTGGAAACCCTAAGAGCTGAAAGATTATATGCGAAGCTCTCCAAATGCGAGTTCTGGATCCGCAGTGTAAACTTTTTGGGTCATGTAGTCAGCGAGGAAGCGATTCATGTAGATCCTTCCAAGATCAAGGCCATTGAAGGTTGGGCGATCCCAAAAACCTCAACAGAAATCCGACAATTCTTGGGTCTCGCATGATACTACCGAAGGTTTATCCATAATTTTTCCAAGATAGCCAAACCCCTCACCACCTTGACACAAAAGGGTGTGTCTTTCAACTGGACAGAAAAGCAAGAAGCCACCTTCCAAACCTTGAAACAAGCCCTTTGTAGTGCACCAGTGCTATCCTTACCGGAGGGAACCGAAGATTTCGTAGTCTACTGCGATGCTTCGAATCAATGGTTAGGCTGTGTCCTCATGCAGCGTGGAAAGGTAATAGCTTATGCATCCAGACAATTGAAGACGCATGAAGTAAATTACACCACTCATGATCTCGAGCTGGGAGCTGTGGTCTTCGCCCTAAAAATTTGGAGGCACTACCTCTACGGTACAAAGTGCACCATCTTCACCGATCACAAAAGCCTCCAGCACATTCTAAACCAAAAGGAGCTAAACATGAGGCAGCGAAGGTGGGTTGAGCTGCTAAATAATTATGAATGCAAGATCAAGTATCATCCATGCAAGGCTAATGTGGTAGCCGATGCCCTAAGCAGAAAAGAATACTCAGGTCACCGGGTGAAAACCCTATCAATAACCATCCAAGCCCACGTAACCTCGCAGATCAAGGAAGCCTAATCGGATGCATTGAAGTCGGAGAACGTCACAAATGAAACACTGCGTGGGATGGATAAGAACTTTGAAGCCAGGGAGGACGGAACTTACTACTTCATGAATAGAATCTGGGTCCCTAAACTTGGGGGATTCAGAGAAATAATCATGAACGAGGCCCATAAAAATCGATATTTCGTCCATCCAGGTTCGGATAAGATGTATCTGGACATTAAGCAACATTATTCGTGGCCGAATATGAAGGAATAGATCGCCACTTACGTGGGCAAGTGTCTCACTTGCGCCAAGGTGAAAGTGGAGTACCAAAATCCCTCGGGACTATTACAACAACCAGTAATACCCGAGTGGAAATGGGAAAGGATTAGTATGGACTTTGTAACCAAATTACCTAAGACGGCAGACGGATTGGATTCTATTTGGGTGATTGTCGATAGGTTAACTAAATCCACTCATTTCCTGCCAATAAAGAATCATACAAGATGGAAAGATTAACACGAATCTATATCAAAGAAATCGTGAGACTCCACGGAGTGCCAATATCTATAATCTCGGATCGGGATAGTAGATTTACCTCACGGTTTTGGCAGTCACTCCAAAATGCTATGGGAACACATCTGGGCATGAGCACCGCTTACCACCCTCAAATCGATGGCCAAAGCAAACGAACCATCCAAAAACTCGAAGACATGCTCCGAGCATGTGTGATTGATTTCGGCAAGTCATGGGATACCCACTTGCCCTTGATTGAATTCTCGTACAACAACAGCTATCACATAAGCATAAGGGTTGCTCCTTTTGAGGCCTTATATGGTCGCAAATGCAGATCGCCTCTATGCTGGGCTGAGGTGGGTGACACCCAGCTGGCAAAAGGGCAATTACCGGACAGCACCCTTACAGGACCAGAAATCATTCGAGAGACTACGGAGAAGATAATCCAAATCAAAGCCCGGCTCCAAGCGTCGTGTGACCGACAAAAGAGTTACGCTGACAAACGACGAAAACCTCTGGAACTCCAAATCGGAGATCGAGTGCTATTAAGGGTCTCTCCCTAGAAAGGGATGATTCGTTTTGGAAAACGAGGAAAACTAAACCCACGATACATCGGATCGTTCGAGATTCTCTCCCTAATTGGTCTGGTAGCTTATAAGCTGCAACTACCTTCGGAGCTCAGCAACGTACACCCCGTGTTCCACATCTCGAATTTGAAGAAGTGCTTATCAGATGAAACCCTTGCCATTCCTCTAGAAGAGATCAAAATAAACGAGAATCTCCTGTTCGTCGAAGAACCAGTCGAGATAATGGATAGGGAAGTGAAGCGTACGAAACAGAGACGCATTCCGATTGTGAAGGTTCGATGGAACGCTAAGTGAGGACCGGAATTCACATGGGAACGCGAAGACCAGATGAAGAAGAAGTACCCTCACTTATTCTCTCATTCATGATCCTACCTTTCAAAAGAATTTCGGGACGAAATTCCCTCTAACGGGGGGATGATGTCACAACTAGCATTTTAGCTAGGAAATTCTATTTTCATGTAAACATAAGCTATTGTAAGGCTTGTACTCTAAGTGAACATCATGCTATATGCTAAAATGAAATCATCCATTTGAATCCAAACTCCTGAGTGAAGTTCAAAACCTAATACAATACATCTCATATATTCAACAATGGGTTGAAAACCCTAAAAATCCTGGTTCAAATTTGTTATGGACTAGGATCCTCTTATTGGGCCTAATGGACCAGTAAACTTTCAATTTGGCTATTTTGGGCCAAGGAACCCTATTTGGGCTCTAATTGGACCCACATCCATGAAACTAAAGTATCTTGGGTCATGTGGGCCTATAATGATTCATCTTATCTCTAATGGGCCATGATGGAGCGTAAATGGTTTCATAAGCCCTAATGGGCCTTAAACTATATTCTTGGGCTTCATTGGGCCGTAAACCCTCATAAGGGCCCACTGGGCCGAAAATCTTCATCTTGGGCCTCCTAAATTCGAACTAAACCAAGAAAGGGCCCAAACTCTTTCATTCTCTCTTCCTTTTCCCTTATACTCGGCCCAACAACAAAAAAAGAAAAAAAAGGAATAACAAATAGGAAGGAAATGGAGTTGACACCTCACCAATACCTAGTGGATATCCATGCAAGAGTGCATGTATCCATGCAACCCTCAAATCACTCTCTTCATAAGTCAACCCTCCCCTCTCTTATCTCTCTTTAACTCTCGGCCTCTCTCCCTTTCCAACCTCACTCACCATTTCAAATTCAACACCTTTTCTCTCAACCTTCAACACTCTTCCACTCTCTATCTCTCAAGAAATTCGTGATTATTAGGAGTGTTTTCAAGAAGATCACTTCAAGCTTCACATTGTGGTAAGATCATACAAACTCAAGTTGATATACTTCATTTTTAAGCTCAATCACTCCTCCTAAACACATGTCTTTGGATTACTCGGGAACATACTCGCGCCGGTACTCAATCTCGGGGGTTGATATACCAGCATTCTCTTGTACAGGCAACATAGGGTTGTCTAAGGGCATTCTCTTTACATTCTCTTCATTCACTTTTGGCGTTCTATTAAACAATAACACACATGCATTAATACAAGATCGGACACAAATATACTAAACTATTTTAAGAAAATATAGGATTTTCTTGTGTTTACAAAGTTATACAGATCATTTTCTCAAAAATGCTTATGAACTCACCAACATTTTTATGTTGACCTATTTAAATTAACTTGTATTATCAGGAAATCGTTGAAGCAGGTTGGGCTGAACAAACTAATGGATGTTTTGTTATATTTTGTTTCATCATACTTAAATCATTTTGGTATGTAATATTCAAACACAATACTCGATGTAAACAATGTATGTTGTTATATTACATGTGTGATGATGATGATGTTATGCTTCAATTATATACTATGTGATGATACTACAAGGATGAAGTCACGTACAAGCCCCTAGATGTTTCCGCAGTGTGGTTCGGGGGTGTGACTCCAATGTCCGAAGTTGAGGTGGATGAGAAGCTGAGGTACTTGGAGAAACATGAGAAAATCTTAGATCGTAAGGTGAAGAAATTGAGATATAAAGAAATTATACTAGTGAAGGTACAATGACGTCACCACAAAGGTTTCGATGTGACTTAGGAACCCGAGGATGAGTTTAGAGAGAGATATCCTCACGTTTATAGTCGATACAAGAATAAATTATAGATTTCGGGGACAAAATCTTTTGAAGGGAGGGATAACTTGTAATACCCATTTTATAAACTTGTGTAGTATTATGTAGATATAATCTTTGGTATGAGTATTATGTATTTTTATATGGTTAAAATGAGTATTTTAGTGTAAATATATAAGTGGTTTGAGCATAGGGATTAAATAAGTAAGAATTGTGTTTTGTCGAAAGCCACGACGTGGCGATCATAAGGCCGCAACGTAGAGAGAGTTAGTCAAGTTACGTAAGATGAATAGTGATAGAACATACTTTGATAATGCCACGACGTTGAGGAGTTTAGCCACAATGTGTAAAAGTAAATTGCCTTCTATTTTTAGTGACAGATGGACAAACTTCACGAAAGAAAGGCTTCGTAAAAGAAAAACACACCACGGCATGGCGACGAAAACACGTTAAAAAAAGAGACCTATAATCAGGTTAGTTCGTCTATCACTCCCTAAAACACACCCCAAGGTTCGATTTCACCTACATAAACCCTAAAAATTCGATCTTTGAGGAGCGTTTCAGATTAGAGTGTTAATTTGATGATCTAAGGTAAGAATCACTACTTCTAAACATCTAATTTTGATTTTAGGGCTAATTATGATGCATTGGAAGAAACCCTAGGTGAAAATATATGAGCTTGAATGTTGGAATTGAGCTAGCAGATGATGTTATATAGCTTATTTATTGTTTATTTCAATGGTTTGAACCTATATACAAGAATTGGAGATTTATATGAGAAATTAAGTTCATGGGATTTAAGGTTCATGGGTAAAGGGTGTGACTTAATGAATTAAGTCCTTGAGTGATGAAATATATTGGTATATGATGTTCATAACAAATAATATATGTCTTTTATGAGTATCAAAAACTGGATATATGTATAGATTCTTGGCACATGTCAAGATGGTGATATGATCTTATAAATAGATAATTGATATATGTATGAGTTAAGTCATATAAATGACTTAATAAATGATATGCATGAGTTGATTTGAATAGGAAATCCAAAGAAGAGGTTGAACAAGTAACTGCCAAGCTTGGACTATCACCTACATAAGCCTTGAACAAGGTAAGTAACTTTGACTTACTTATGACATTGTTAATATAAATGTAAAGTTTAATCTTTATAAGTTATTAAATATTTGGATATGAATTATATGAATTGTGTATTGTATGATAATGTACACGAGAGTTGATTGAGTATGAGAAGTACACATGATATATCCATGAGAGATGATTAGATTATTTTATGATGAGATCATTGAGATAAAGATGATTATTGAGATTATCATGAGTTGATGATAGATCTATGGGGGATACCATATTCATCAAATACTCTGATGGCTTAAATTGCCTTTATGACTTACACCAACCAAGGAAGCCCCTAGTTGTGTTGTCTAACCATTGCTATAAACGATTAATCAGGAGAGTTGATTCTCCCTAATAATCATGGACTAGGATTTATGAGAATCAGTTTGGATGGGTATGTATAGGTGTAAGTTTTTATATATATCTAAGTTATGAGATATATCTATATTGTTTGGCAATAGATGGTTTTGCATGTTTGATAATTATAAGTTATCATCATAATAATATTGTGGGATTGAAAATCATATGTGTCTCACCAAGTTTACCAACATGACTAACTCAAATTATATGTATCATAAGTAACAAGGTTAAAGTTGCTAGGACTTGTTTAAGATGTCGAGTGATTAAGAGACAAACTGCAATAATGCTCAATACCATTAGGTCTTCACGTTGTAACAATGTTATGTATTGATTATGACATCTTTAGAGTTTTTGTATTTTGAAATAAAATATTTACTCAAAGATATTTTAATAAAACGAGACAATTTCCGCAATATGTTTTATTGGACCGAGATTTTCTGCAAACAAAGATTTTATGATTTTAAAACATAAAGAAAAGTTTTTTTTCCTGAAAAATAGGGGATGACACAAATCCTCAACCAAACACTCTAAAACCTAAAGTCTACATGGTGCACATTTACAAATGACCACACACCTCCACTTTATATACTAGTGAAATGAATACGCTTATTATAACCTAATAAATCACTCAACATTATAGATCATTACTTGCTCCAACAGGTTTTCGAGAATTAAGAGCACCACCGATTTTTCTGAGGGTTTTCACATTTCATCATCTCTCAAATTCAGTTCTATGTGTCTATATTTATAGGGGAATGATTTAAACCCTAAGAGATAATTACTTGGTAACTAAGTAATTATCTTTATATTTGGTAATTATCTGAATATCCGTTTCTTACACTTAGGTCCGTCTAGATCTACAAGTTTCATTTAATTAATTAAATGCTTAATTAATCAACAAACCAGATCCATATAATTATTCTTTAACCAATGTTACTTATATTTGTTCTTTGTGTATAACTCAAAAAGACACTGATATTAATAGTAATATTACCAATTAGTTGTAACTGTAGACATTATCTTCCAACAAGTATTTGTCCTTATAAATTTCTCAGAGTCACAATTATCTTATTGTTCATGAACTTGGAACTTCTTCTCGTCGAATGAACACAAACCAAAATATAATGGTTAATTCATAAAAATAATTTTTTTTTATTTAAGATTCTATATCATAGATTGAAAAATAAAAGTTCAATACATATCGATTGAAGGCAAACGAGCAACAAGCTGCGTCGCTAGCCATTTCTGGATGACAAAACCAATTCTTTTGAAAAAAACATTTGTGGATCTAGGAAATATGACATTAAAATGGATAAACCGACAAATTTCAGCCTCTATTATGGTCTTTATAGAATTCAAATCTTTTTTTGTTACTTTACAAAAATAATTCATAAAACAAATATCTCAAATGTTAAATGAAAAAATCTAGTAAAATTTAGAGTACAATGATCTTTTATGAAATTTAACTTTTTATGGTAGGTATAACCGATAAACCGAACATGTGCATAAAGAGAATATTTTGGGAAGGTTCTGGATCACGGGTTTGATACCTTTGTTAATAAACCGGTCTAACGTCTAGACGCATATACTAAAAACTCAAAACGTACTCCGGTTTTTGAAGAGCCCTCTGTTCCTCCTCCTACAAACAAACCCTCGGAGGCTCAGATTCTCACAATTATCGAAACCCTAAACCTAATTCCGCCATGTCTTACCAGCCAAGTCCTTCAAATCACGATGGAAACGACGACCACCGTAACCGGCGACTATACAACCCTTACCAAGACCTTAAAGTTCCTGCACAAACCCTATACAAACTCCCAACGTCCCCTGAATACCTCTTCCAAGAAGAATCCATCGCTCAACGCCGTAGTTGGAGTGAAAATCTCACATACTACACCGGTATCGGTTACCTCGGCGGCGCCGTACTCGGTGCCGGAAAAGGTTTAATCGAGGGAGTCAAGGCTTCTGAAGCCGGAGATACCATGAAGCTTAGAGTTAATCGGATCCTTAACGCCTCGGGTCACTCTGGTAGGCAGATCGGGAATAGGGCGGGTGTGATCGGGTTGTTGTATGCCGGTTTGGAGAGCGGGATGGTTCATATTCGGGATACAGATGATATTATCAACAGTGTGGTGGCGGGGTTGGGTACCGGAGCGCTTTATAAGGCGGCGGCAGGTCCTAGATCCGCCGCAGTTGCTGGAGCTATTGGTGGAATAACGGTAGGGCTGGCAGTGACAGGGAAGCAGGTTTTGAAGCGATACGTACCCATCTAAACCCTAAATGGTATCCATTTCTATTACAGTTTTGATCTCGAGGTCAGACGCTTAAAAGCTGGTTGACGATTTTTCGCATGTAAGCAAATGCATAATTCATTTTGTGTACTTAATCTTCCTTATATGGTGTTCTTTCAATTAATGATTGTTAGTGACAAATAATACATGTCATTGATGATATGGAAAATTGGCAAATTGCATTACAGGTTTCTGCCATCATCTTCATGTGAATGTTTGTGTGTTTTTCATTAGACCTGTAATTACATACTAGTTTTAGGATAAACATGGTTATGATTATTCATCTTCTTATGCACTGTTATCATGTCTCTCTCATACTACAGCCAATATACATGTGAAGAAACTAAGATCATTATTTTTCCCTGTTTTAGATGAAAGTTAGGAGATTTTCTGCATTAATTGATTAATAGTCCAGTGTATTAGTTGATGTTTCATCAGGGATGGGTGGCTTGCTGGTTGAATGAGTTCATTTTCTATCTGTTATATGTTTGGTGTTCATATTCAGATTTCAGGCCATCTGTTGTATCCTTGTAGGCCTTAAGTACACAGGTTATAAAATTTGTGATGTCTTGATATCAACTGCTATGTGTTATTATTATCATGATGAAAGATTATGTAGGTAGTTTTGTTATGTAAGAGACGTTTTTCTCCCTCTTTTCTTTTCCCTAATTTTCTTATTCTATGTTTTATAATCACTCGGGGTTCCGCATAACCCCTTCCCACCTTCATAGATTTTTTGCACATTTTTCTTTGACTTATTTTCCAAGAAATAGTCTTTTCAGTATTCTTTACCTATATCTTCAGCAAAGAATTCCTCTTCTCCATCTTTTGATCTTTATTATACTAATAAAACAAGATTTCTGATCTATTTATCCACACTAATATAACTCCATTGATAAAGCTTATGCTTTTGAGGAGCTTTGCCTCAAAAACTACTTGATATATTTTTTTGGGTAGTGATCCGGACACTACAATTTTTGACCATACACAACAAATTGTGTTTTATATGGGGTTGTACAACACAAATATATAAAACACAAATTGTTGTATATGGCTAAAAACTGTTGTGTACAAATCAACATCTTATTTTTTATTTTTTGTTGGATCCCCGTAGCAATATATTAATGTTTTTCGTTTTAGTTATAGCAAAAAGCAATCACTTTAAGGACAAGTGTCAGAATCGCAATATATTTGTCTCTATGGTTTTAATTTCTTAGACTATCCACATCAGTGTAATGACATTGTTCTTTCAATTGTGCCATATCAGATTGTAATTACCTTCTATATCAGTACAATGACAACATGCTTTCAAAAGTGGTTCCTATTGGCACCCAACAATTACTTTATAAATATTTTTATTCATTTAAAATTTCAGAGTATTAGTTTGATCATCAAATAGTAACGTATTAAATTGTTAATTAGTTGATAAAAAAGTTATACTATGAATAGGTAATTATCTTTACATTTTGATAATATTTATAATTACATTACCATAATTTACATATATACTACGTTTTAATAATACAAATATAATCAAATAATCATAACTCTCATATACCATAAAAAATGTATTATAATAGAAAATAGAGTTAATGACGGAGCCCACTGTCTGAATTGCAAGGCTTTTGCATGCTGTAAGATATAAGCTTAGGTGGCAACTAGAATTCATTTGTAAGGCCTTTGCAATAGGCTATGTGGATGTTCTTACATTCTCGCCTGATTGTTCATTGCCACATATGAAATTTCATTGCCACATATGAAATGACATTTTTATCTTTTATTTATTTATTTTAATTACTTTGAATTCTAAAATTTCAATAATGCCCTCCCTCATTAAAAAAAATCCTTCCATCATTCACCCATCTATGACATTGATGTTGAACCAAACCCACCCCCCCGTTACCCTTGGCTAGGGATGAGCTTTAGAACTGGACCGGTTCGGAATTAGAACCGGTTTTCCTATATTATAAGAACTGGGAACCGGACTGTTGGTTCTAGCGTCGGTTCCGGTTATGGTCTCGGTTTTTTGGTTATTTTTCAAACTAGAACCGGTTGAAATGTTGTAGATGATATGTTATCTTCCGGAGCATGTAAAAGATTCAATATTTAATCAAATTATGATTTTTTACATTCTAAATTGAAGTACAAACATTAAATTACATGATGAAAAAATAATCAAGTAATTCCGACTTCATATGAGTGAGTTATGCGCATTTTAAAAACGAGACAGATTCCAAAAATAAAAACAAAATGCTGAAACAGAAAATACGCAACATTAATATGCTGTCTTTCGGGGTCTATAGTTGATTCAATATCTAACCAAAATATGTGTTTGTACAGTATTAAATGAAGTACAAACATCAAATTATATGTTGGAAAAAATTAAGTAATTCCGACGTCATATAAATGAGTTATGTATATTTAAAAAAACGGGACAAATTCAAACTAACAAAAAAATTGCTGAAATAGAAAAAACACAACATCTGATATAATTTCTTTCGGGACATGTGTTTGATTCAATATCTAACCAAAATATATGTTTTTACAATAAAAAATGAATTACAAACTTCAAATTGCACGTTGGAAAAAAAATCAAGCAATTTCGACTTTATATGAGTGAGTTATGCGCATTTTAAAAAACGGAAAAAATGTCAATCCGGTTCTGCTTTTTAGAACCAGGACCGGTTTTCATGAAAATGGAGAACCGGTAATCAGACTTTATTAACAATTCTGGTTCCGGTTCCGGTTCAGCTCCGATCCAGTTTCGGTTCCGACGGTTCTAATGCTCATCCCTACCCTTCGCTATCACCTCAAGCGTTGAACCAAACCCTTTGTCAAATCACAATACGAAAAAGAACCAACTCTCAAAATAAAAAATTAACTTCAATCGTCTTTTTTCCTTTTTCTTAACAATATAATATAGTAGTATGTTTTCTGAAGACGTAATTAATAAAAAAAAAACATTTGTCTTTTGGCCTCCCTAATCGGTCTGGCTTTTTCAGCAAAACAGGTGCAACCGAAACCGACAAACGGTTAAACCTTGAAGCTGAAATCGAGAACCGCCTCGTGAAGTGAACGATTGGTTCAGTGCGACTGGTTTGCTCATTCCTAGTTGCAAAGACTAAGGCTATCCGGTGTGGTGACTGGAAGACGCGTGAGATGCTGACGTGGAGCCCCCCAAGACGTGTGACTGTGGCGTGGACGCGAAGACGGATGGAGACAGATGATTTGATTGGCCATTTGACTTTTTTCGACCGCTGGGGGAGCGTGGGACTATTTCGACCGTAAACTATGTGTGTGTGTGTGTGTGTATATATATATATATATATATATATATATATATATATATATATATAATTAATCATTCAATTACTAATAAATTTCTGTATATATAACATTCATTTTACATTTCAAACACACACATACTCTTTTAACACACATTCAACAAAAAATACTCATCCCTCATATTTTTATGGATCCTGTAACACCCATAAAATTTACGCCAAATTTAAACTTTTCAATCATAAATAAAACCCAATAGTATTGTTTACAAAAATGTTTTCAAATATTTATTCGATCAGAGTGTCCCAAAAGCCAGATCATAAGGATGAGGAGCGGTACGGTCACGCATTCGCCTTGCCATGATCTCCTAAAGTACCTGAAACAATAAACTGAAAACTGTAAGCCCGAGGGCTTAGTGAGCTACCCCCAAAATACCAAAACCACACTGATAATACCATATCCGTAATAATCAATCAATCAACATGCATACTGGGCCATCGGCCTGACTGGACCGCCCTACAGGGCCTACAGTCTAACTGAATCTATACCGAGCCTTCGGCATGACTGGACCGCCACGTGGGCCTACAGTCTCCCCGGACCGCTCATAGGGTGTGTTGGCCTTCAGCACAAAGCAGGACCGCCTCAACCCAAGCAACAAGCAATTAACCATGTGCGCATAACTAACATATACTGGCATATACAAACATCAAACATATATATCTTACTGACCACCAAACATAGCAATCTCTCATAACTAGAGCACTGACCTAGCAAGTCACTAACATATTAATCCCTACGGATCATAAGAGCATAACATACTGTCTATCCTGATTCCGATCTAACAGATCATATCCACATGTAACATACCATAACGATAACAACTAAAGGGCCGACATTGGTGCCTTAGACCCTATCGATATAGTGAGGATAACTCACCTTGCAGATGTCTTCTCGTTAGATAAACTTCAACCCTCGGATCACTGCCACAAACTCCACCACCTATTACCATAGTATAAACATACCCATAAGACAACTAATCAAACCCTGGTTAAAGTCAAAGTTATCAGTCAAGGTCAGCAGTCCATGTTGACCTTGACTCGCCGAGTTCCTTGAAGTACTAACTCACTCGCCGAGTCACCTGAGTGACTCGTCGAGTTCCTTTGGTTTACGATCGAGACCCTAAGGCCACTCGTCGAGCTTCCTTCTTGCAACTCGACAGTTACCCGCACATACATAAATTGGGGCAACCTCAACCGACTCGCCGAGTTGTTCATCCACTCGTCGAGTCTACGACAATCTTCATCGGACTCGCTGAGTTGTTCTTCCAACTCGCCGAGTCCATGCCTATCTTCATATGACTCTCCGAGTCGACCATGCGACTCGCCGAGTCCCTTCAGTCCTTTTTGCCATACAGACTCATTTGAGCCATGCAGCAGCTCCAAACTACAGATCCAAGCTTCTAAAGCATGTTTTTCACGTAAAGTTGCAAACTTTACGTGCATGCATAGCTACAAAGGCTATTAATGTCAAATCCAAGCTCACAATGGGGGTTTCATACTCAAAGAGGCTTCATACATGACCAAATTCGGGGCTTTATGACTATAGAACCCCAGAAGGGTCCAGATATGAAGTTACAACTTCAGATCTAGCCCATATCCCACTTCATCTTCTCAATCAAACCATAAAAAACCTAGATCTCAACCAAAAGAGGTCTAGAAGGAAAAGAAGAAAAGGTGACGACTTGATACCTCCAAATGATACTATCTGAGGTAGATTTCTGATTTCCCACACTTCCTTGCTCCTAGCCTTTTGTTCTCCAAGCTCTTCTTCTCAAAAGATCTCCTCTACAAAGCTTTAGACACATAAGAATGAAACACCACACGAATTAGGGTTTTCTGAGCTCTCAAAGGACTGCAAAGAGGCCAAAGGAGGCTTATGCTTCCTTAAATAGGGTGCAAAACCCCGGGATTTAGGTTTTCATCTGCCAGCTCCTACTCGTCGAGTCGCTTCATGGACTCGGCGAGTAAGCCATTAAATACGCGAACCAAGCCCGCTGCTACTCGACGAGTAGGGCAACCAACTCGTCGAGTAGGCCTTGAAACCAATTAAATTCTTATTTAAACAATACCTGAGAATCGGGGCGTTACAATTCTCCCCCACTTGAACTAGACTTCGCCCTTGAAGTCTGCTGGAATAAACAACGCTGGGTAATGCTCTCGTATTTCCGCCTCCGGCTCCCACGTCCACTCGGATCCTCTCCGGTGCTCCCACTGCACTTTTACCAAAGGTATTTCTTTTTCCGCAAAATCTTTTTCTTCCTTTCCAAGATGGCTACAGGCCTCTCCACTTAATTCAGGCGCTCATCGACCTGTATATCATCCAACGATACTACTGCCTCCTGATCCATAATACACTTTCGCAATTGCGAAACAAGGAACGTGCTATGAATTCGGCTGAGCTCCTCAGGTAGCTCTAGCCTATAAGCCACTCTGCCAACCCTGGCAATGATCCTAAACGGCCCAATATAACGGGGACCCAATTTTCCCCTCTTCCTGAAGCGGATCACACCCTTCCAGGGCGAGACCTTCAGAAGTACCATGTCACCAACCTGAAACTCTAAATCCGATCGGCGTCTATCAGCGTAACTCTTTTGCCGACTCTGAGCGGTCTGCAACCGCTGTCTGATTTGCTGGATCTTTTCGGTAGTCTGCAAGACTACCTCCGTCCGACCCATCACTCTGTGTCTAACCTCACCCCAACAGACCGGGGTTCTACATCTCCGACCATACAACAGCTCAAAAGGCGCGACGCCAATATTGGAATGATAGCTGTTGTTGTAGGCGAACTCTGCAAGCGGTAGATGGGAATCCCAACTCCCACCGAAGTCAATGATGCACGCCCTCAACATATCTTCGAGGGTCTGAATGGTTCGCTCACTCTGTCCATTGGTCTGCGGATGGAATGCTGTACTAAAGTGCAGCCGCGTACCCAGTTCCTCATGGAACTTCTGCCAAAAACGGGAAGTAAACCTGACATCCCGATCGGAAACAATGGAGATTGGAACCCCATGGCGAGAGACAATCTCGCTGACATACATATCGGCCAATCTCTCGGCCGACGAACTCTCCCGTATGGCCAAGAAATGGGCACTCTTGGTCAACCGATCCACGATGACCCATATAGCATCAAACCCCTTCGCCGTCCTCGACAATTTCGTAATGAAGTCCATCGTGATCTGTTCCCATTTCCACATGGGAATCTCCAGAGGCTGCAGCTTACCATGCGGCCTCTGATGCTCGGCCTTGACCATTCTACAGGTCAGACACCTCTCAACATACCAAGCGATTTCTCGCTTCATACATGGCCAGCAGTAGCTCAAACTCAGATCGCGATACATCTTGGTGGCCCCCGGGTGTATAGAAAAGTGAGACTTATGAGCCTCCTCTATCACTGTCTGCCGGACCCCTCCGGACATCGGAACCCAAACCCGACTGTGTCGGGTCAATAATCCGTGGCTATCCTGAACAAACCGGGTGCTCTCGCCCTTAATCCGCTCCAACTTCCAGTTCTCTGGTCTCATGCCCTCAACCTGAGCCTCCCTAATCAAACTCACAAGCGGGGAATCCACCGCTATCCTCATACACCTTGCTGGGGTAGTAGACCCAGCTGACTTGCGGCTCAAAGCGTACGCAACCACATTCGCTTTACCAGGATGGTAAAGGATCTCGCAATCATAGTCCTTGACTACATCCAGCCACCTGCGCTGCCTCATATTCAGGTTCGGCTGATCCAGGATGTGCCTCAAACTCTTGTGGTCCGTGTATATAGTACATCGGACCCCGTACAGATAATGCCTCCAAATCTTGAGAGCGAATACCACTGCTCCCAACTCAAGATCGTGCGTAGGGTATCTCGTCTCATGCGGCTTCAGCTGTCGCGATGCATAGGCTATCACCCATCCCCTCTGCATGAGGACCGCCCACAGACCTGTGATGGACGCATCACAAAATACTATGAAATCCTCGACTCCCTTGGGGAGCGTCAACACTGGCGCCTCACATAAACATCGTCGGAGGGTCTCAAACGCCCTCTGCTGCTCAAGGCCCCACCGGAAATCCACCCCTTCCTCGTTAGACGAGTGAGGGGTACTGAAACCTTGGAAAAATCTCGAATGAATCTCCGGTAGTACCCTGCTAATCCCAAGAAACTCCTGATGTCTGAGGGAGACTTCAGAATCTCCCACTGCATAACCCCCTCGACTTTGGCCGGTTCGACCAAAATCCCCTCCTGGTTAACGAGATGTCCGAGAAACTGGACCTCTCGTAACCAAAACTCACACTTCGAGAACTTGGCATACAACCGTTCTCGTCGCAGAATCTCCAGCAGCTCCCTAAGGTGCTCCTCGTGCTGCTCTCGGGTCTTGGAATACACCAAGATATCATCTATGAACACAATGACCGAGCGATCGAGCATCGGTCTGCAGACCCGATTCATCAAATCCATGAACATTGCCGGCGCGTTGGTGAGCCCAAACGGCATCACCATGAACTCGTAATGACCATAACGAGTCCGAAACGCAGTCTTCTCCACGTCTTCCTCCCTCACCCTGACCTGGTGATACCCGGATCTCAAGTCGATCTTGGAAAACCAAGATGCACCCTGCAGCTGATCGAAAAGATCATCTATCCTTGGGAGTGGATAACGGTTCTTCACCGTTAGCTTGTTCAACTCCCTGTAGTCGATGCACATCCTGTGCGAACCGTCCTTCTTCCTGACGAAGAGGATCGGTTCTCCCCATGGGGAACTAGTCGGACGAATAAACTGCTTACCCAGCAGCTCCTGCAACTGAGATGACAACTCCTGCATCTCTGGCGGTGCCAGTCGGTACGACGCCTTAGCGATAGGGGCCGCACCCGGCACCAGATCAATCCTGAACTCCACCTGCCTCTCCGGAGGCACTCCAGGTAACTCCTCTGGAAACACGTCAGCAAACTCTCTAACCACCGGGACCTCTGAAACTGAAGTCTGATCCCTGACCCGCGTGTCCACCACACACGCTAAATAACCTGCACATCCGTGCTGAATATACTGTCGAGCCCTAGCGGCCGAACAAAACCCTGATCCTACTCTGGTGCCCTCACCATATACCACTAGTTCTCCCCCACTTGGGGTTCGAACTACTACTCGCTGTCCCTCACAGTCGATCATGACGCCAAACCGGCTGAGCCAATTCATCCCTACGATCATACATACTTCCCCCATGGGAATAGGAATCAAATCTATCGGAAATGATACCCCGAAAATCTCTAGCTCGCATCCCCGGTAAACCGAAGAAGCAGAAATCCCGTGCTCGTTGGCGATCGAAACTCGCAACGGACACTCAAGCTCATCCATCGACACTCTGAACTCTCTACTGAAAGTCTGAGATACAAACGACCGACTCGCCCCCGAGTCGAATAAAACCAATGCAGGCAAAGAGTTTACTAAAAACGTACCTAAACACAGGTACCAACGATAAGCACAACATAGATAAAATAACTGAGACAGAAAATAGAAACATACCAGCAACCACATCCGATGTTGCCTTGGCCTTCTCGGCCGTGAGCTGAAAGGCGCGCCCATGAGCCTTTGGAGGCTCCACCTTGACTGGCCTCCCATCTCCCATCCTCAAAGTAGCCGGTACGGATCCCTGCGCCGGCTTGGCGGCGAGCTGCGGGCAGTTGGTCTTCACGTGACCAACCTGATGACAATGATAACAAATCCTCATATCTGCTAGAGGGGCGGACTGGCGACAGTCCCTGGCATAGTGCCCCTCCTTGCCACATTTGTGGCAACCACCTCCTGCTCGACAAATCCCAGAATAACCCCTGCCACACTTTCCATAAGTGCGGCTCTGTTGACCCCCGATCCGAGTATCAGCGGTCTTGGACCGCTTAGGTGCCGGCTGAGACTGTGCCGGAACCTGACGCTGCTCCTTCAACTGCAGCTCTATCTCCAACTCACGCCGCCTCGCGGCTTCCTGAAGATCCAAAAGAGTCTCACAACGTTGCGTAGCAACAAATTGTCGAATATCAGTCTTGAGCATACTCAGATAACGAGTCATCTGAGACTGCTCTGAAGCAAACTCCGGGAAGAACATAGCCCTCTCCGTGAACATACGAGTGATCTCCATCACTGACTCTCCATCTTGTCTCAATGTCAAAAACTCCTGACAAAGCCGCTCCCGCTCAACGCGTGGAACGTAGCGGGTGCGGAACATATCCCGGAACTGCTCCCAAGTAACAGCAGCTCGCTGATCATCAGTGTACGACCCTGTCGTCAATCTCCACCAGTCCTTTGCCCCAAGCCTCAGCAGGTTCAGGGCACACCTGACCTTCTGGTCAGCAGGACATGAACACGTGAAGAAACATCCCTCCATGTCAGATAACCACCTCATAGCCCTGATCGCATCCTGTGTACCATCAAACGTCGGGGGCTTCGTGTTATCGAAGTCCTGGTACTGGAAAGCCCTGCCGGCTCCTCCTCCAACCCCTACCACAGTTACAGCCGATATGACTGCAGCGGCAGCTGTCTCTGCTAGAGCTGCATATCGCTCATCAAAGTACTCAACCATCGCGGTCTTAATCGACCCAAACATCTCTGGCAGCTGCGCTCGGAATGCCGCAGCAATCTCGTCGTGCATAATCTCCCGGATCCTGGCATCCAACTCCTCTGTCCCTATCTGTACCACGGGCTCAGGTGCTATCGACACCTCCGACCCTCCGTCTCCCGATCCTGATCCTGATCCTGATCCTGACCCGGATCCAGTAGTAAAACGTCTCGTCACCACCATACTGAAAAAAATGTACTCAAGTCATCAGATAAATAACATAATATCGGGAGACCAAAACCCACAAACCCTAGGGGTTGTGACTTCCTTGCTACGCGTATGGGTCCTGTGCTTTCAGTAGTATGGGCCCATACTACCTTCCACACCTACCCATATTTGTGTCAAGTATCACCACAACACCCTAACACTATCATCAACATACTATGCGCTCAACCCTTACTCCTAGGGAACATCGCCTATCCCACAACTGATCTCACAGCTCCTCATAATCCACACATCCATGAAACTTTCATCAACCCCTGCAGTGCTAGTGCAGGCTAGTCGCACATGACACTGGACCCAATAGACTTTCGAATATCCAATCCTATCCGAAGACTGAATCAAATATTCTCAGGCTATAAGATCTTGATTACGCGCAGCCGTGATGCCTACACTAACGACTACAGTAATGATGTCAATTCCATATACAAGAAACCCTAGGCTAGTAGGCATCATATAATCAGGCAAGTCTATCATGCGATTCCTGAAGATCCGTAGCCTAGCATTGGCATACTGTTCTAACATATCATAATATCAATAACTGTATGGTATTTTGGGGTTTACTTACAGGCTCCGACTGATCGTACCCTCTGCATCCTCCATCTGTTATTCTGAAAACCATTTTAGAATTTATTCCGAAAATTCCCTTAATTTGAGACTGGGTTCACACGTGTGTTTCCCCCAATTCACTCAAACCAAGGCTCTGATACCATCTTGTAACACCCATAAAATTTACGCCAAATTTAAACTTTTCAATCATAAATAAAACCCAATAGTATTGTTTACAAAAATGCTTTCAAATCTTTATTCGATCAGAGTGTCCCAAAAGCCAGATCATAAGGATGAGGAGCGGTACGGTCACGCCTTCGCCTTGCCATGATCTCCTAAAGTACCTGAAACAATAAAATGAAAACTGTAAGCCCGAGGGCTTAGTGAGCTACCCCCAAAATACCAATACCACACTCATAATACCATATCCGTAATAATCAATCAATCAACATACATACTGGGCCATCGGCCTGACTGGACCGCCCTACAGGGCCTACAGTCTAACTGAATCTATACCAAACCTTCGGCATGACTGGACCGCCACGTGGGCCTACAGTCTCCCCGGACCGCTCATAGGGTGTGTTGGCCTTCAGCACAAAGCAGGACCGCCTCAACCCAAGCAACAAGCAATTAACCATGTGCGCATAACTAACATATACTGGCATATACAAACATCAAACATATCTATCTCACTGACCACCAAACATAGCAATCTCTCATAACTAGAGCACTGACCAAGCAAGTCATTAACATATTAATCCTACGGATCATAAGAGCATAACATACTGTCTATCCTGATTCCGATCTAACAGATCATATCCACATGTAACATACCATAACGATAACAACTAAAGGGCCGGCCTTGGTGCCTTAGACCCTATCGATATAGTGAGGATAACTCACCTTGCAGATGTCGTCTCGGTAGATAAACTTCAACCCTCAGATCACTGCCACAAACTCTACCACCTATTACCATAGTATAAACATACCCATAAGCCAACTAATCAAACCCTGGTTAAAGTCAAAGTTATCAGTCAAGGTCAGCAGTCCATGTTGACCTTGACTCGCCGCGTACCCTCGGCTGCTCGCCGAGTTCCTTGAAGTACTAACTCACTCGCCGAGTCACCTGAGTGACTCGTCGAGTTCCTTTGGTTTACGATCGAGACCCTAAGGCCACTCGTCGAGCTTCCTTCTTGCAACTCGACAGTTACCCGCACATACATAAATTGGGGCAACCTCAACCGACTTGCCGAGTTGTTCATCCACTCGTCGAGTCTACGACAATCTTCATCGGACTCGCCGAGTTGTTCTTCCAACTCGCCGAGTCCATGCCTATCTTCATATGACTCGCCGAGTCGACCATGCGACTCGCCGAGTCCCTTCAGTCCTTTTTGCCATACAGACTCATTTGAGCCATGCAGCGGCTCCAAACTACATATCCAAGCTTCTAAGGCATGCTTTTCAGGTAAAGTTGCAAACTTTATGTGCATGCATAGCTACAAAGGCTATTAATGTCAAATCCAAGCTCACAATGGGGGTTTCATACTCAAAGAGGCTTCATACATGACCAAATTCGAGGCTTTATGACTATAGAACCCCAGAAGGGTCCAGATCTGAAGTTACAACTTCAGATCTAGCCCATATCCCACTTCATCTTCTCAATCAAACGATAAAAACCCTAGATCTCAACCAAAAGAGGTCTAGAAGGAAAAGAAGAAAAGGTGACGACTTGATACCTCCAAATGATGCTATCTGAGGTAGATTTCTGATTTCCCATACTTCCTTGCTCCTAGCCTTTTGTTCTCCAAGCTCTTCTTCTCAAAAGATCTCCTCTCCAAAGCTTTAGACACACAAGAATGAAACACCACACGAATTAGGGTTTTCTGAGCTCTCAAAGGACTGCAAAGAGGCCAAAGGAGGCTTATGCTTCCTTAAATAAGGTGCAAAACCCCGGGATTTAGGGTTTCATCTGCCAGCTCCTACTCGTCGAGTCCCTTCATGGACTCGGCGAGTAGGCCATTAAATACGCGAACCAAGCCCACTGCTACCCGACGAGTAGGGCAACCAACTCGTCGAGTAGGCCTTGAAACCAATTAAATTCTTATTTAAACAATACCTGAGCATCGGGGCGTTACAGATCCAAATCAAAATACCCCACCCATCCCGAACACCCCAAACACTCCAAATTATCCATTAACAAATCTTAGTTACATGCAATTGATAACATCTCCAATCCAACAACAACCCTTATTCACCAATCTTCCATACCACCCACACTATTATCAACAACAACAACTACCACAATTCAATCAACCTGAATTTCAAGCCTTTCAACAACAATCTTCTCCGCAATTTCAACCCCAAACTTCTTAATGTCAACAACCTTCACAACCATCTAAAGATCATTTATCTAAATCTCAACCTATAAACCTCGACAATGACGACGACGACGAACGGGTTGAAGAAACACAACCAAGTCGTAGAAGGCAAAAAAAAATCAAAAGATCCAAGGAAAAAGAAAAGTACGCAATGGATCGAAGAGGAGGAGGAAACTTTAGCTAAAGCTTGGATTTTCATATCACAAGACGGGGATGTTGACAACGTGCAAACGAGTCAAAGTTTTTGGAATTGTGTTTTAGACCACTTCCACGCGTTATTAGGAAGGCAAACGAGACGGACATACGACCCAGTCAATGCAAAATGGTGTGACCTTCGAGCGGCTTGCACCAAATTTAACGGCGTATTTGACAATCTTAAAAATATGCATAGAAGTGGTAGCAACGATTTCAACATTTTATCAACCGTGTTGTACCAATTCAAAATTACCAACAATGGTAAACCATTCGCCAACCAAAAAGCATGGGAAGTTTGTCGTAATGGTCCAAAATGAGTCCTTTATCAGGATACGACGCATTCGGGTTCCACCACCGGCTCCAACAAAAGGTCGAGAACGTCCAAATGTGGATTTTTGGGGTGGGTCGATCCCCATATGTGTCAAAGATCAATTGTATTCATACCAGGACTGTTGAGAACAATGAATAGGTATGAGGTTGAAGTGGGTCAGCTGAAGATGTACTTGCTTGCCTCGTGGATCTTGTTTATGTTGTTTGTGCTGTTTTGGAATTAGGAATTAGAGGTTAGGGCTTTTTTGTTCGTAATAACCACCTGAAAATGTTGTCTTTTGGTGCTAGAAGGTTTAATGGTGGTTTATATATGTTGTAGGTGTTGTCTTTTGGATCATTGGATATGTAATGCTTTTATGACAAATGGGAGTGTAATGGTTTTATCTTTATATGAATATGAAATTGTAAAGGTTTTATCTTGACATGAATATGAAATTGTAATGGTTTTTGTCTTCACTTGAATATGAATGTGACATCCCCATTTTTCACAGCCAGAAAAGACCGATTTGTTTATGATTTATTTGAAAATCAGAGTAACCTTTTTGAAGAAAATGTTGTGGAATTTATACCCAAAAGAAAATATGATAAAGATTTTATCAAAACATTTCCAAAGAAATATATTTCATTAAATTAAAACCTCGGAATGTCATTGTCAATACAGATCAAAAGCATAAACAGAACAACATAGGCCTTACAACATTTATTTATATCTACTGGCCTATAGTCCGTAATCCCTCATCAAGTCATCCAATTATGCTCTTGTGCCACTACCTGTAATACAATAAACTGAGTGGGACAGGCTTGGGAGCCTGGTGAGCACATAGGGTTTTCAGCTCAGAATAAATAAGTTTATTAATTTCATCAAACCAAACAACCCGATTACTCGTTCCCGTTATCCTCACTTTACGTCCCTAAAACATCTATCATAAGGGACCTATCCTAAGGATTTTCATCGGGATGGACACTACTGCAAAGAGGGTTCCTCAACAATAATTGTCCGTAAGGCAACCATGAGGGGATGGAGTACACCGGTGAACACATCGTTCACAAACACCTACAGGTTGCGAGCCTGCTAGCTTTCTACTAGACTGTCTAGAATAGTCCGTGGTCGTCATTTATACTTCGCTAGATGACTGGATCAACGTCAACAACGATGCCTCTCATCATTTTATCATACATCAACTATTTCATCTACCCATGTTTCTCCCAACATTTTTGTAGATATAAAATACGTATACAGTTTAAATAATTTAAAACATGTATAAATCGTTCATCCAGCATAGATATCAAGAACACAAATAATATGCACACATAGCACATAATTTATATTAAATACTTCATATATATGTGTAAGATGAAATTAACTATGCACTCACCTGTTAAGGTGGTGATTTCGAACTCAGACAACGTTTCGCTTAATTTATTTTCCTTCGACGAAACCTAGTATCATTACCACTAGATTTTTGTCTAATATTCATCGTGACTAATTATTAGTCCAGATTCATCATTAACTCAGAGTCTACTTCATGATCTATCAAGTAAGGATCAGCCAGGCAACACAGTTGGGAGGCAGGACCATTTCGGCATATTGCTTTTCTGAAATCCAACAACCAAACCCAACGTGACCATTCTAGACACCTCTCCCGTAAGTAGTTTAATCAGTATAAAGACTTTGAATCACTGATAAATCTTATTTATAGGTTCATAATAAAGATATTATATTTAAATATAAACTATATTTAAAGTAGGGTAGGTGTATCTCACTTACAGCGGGTTTTGCTAAAAACCGGGCTCCATTGGAGCAGAGCTTTTGAGTCGAAAAACTCTTTTTCTCGGAGCCTTCGGGCGCTCCGGGGCTTTCCTCTAGCACTTTGAGGTTACTAGGGCTTTAGAGGGGTTTTGGGAGGTTTAGAGAGAAGTTAGAGTGAGAGGGAAGTGGGTTTTGGTGTGAGAAATGAAGGTGATATCGCAAGGTATTTATAGGATGAAACATAGCTCAACTCGTCGAGTTTTGGCCTCAAACTCGTCGAGTTGGTGCCACATGTCACCATCTGGTGGCAAGGTGAAAGACCCACGCTTTCATATTTCTGAAAGACCCAAACTTTCATACTTGACAATTGTTACTCCAAAACATGCTACTTGCATATTCATAAAAACAATATTTTACATTGATAACTTGTTTACATAAGACTGGATACAAACCAACTACTACAAATTTTTATATGTTACATAACTTTCCAGGATACTATAAGTTATACATACATGAGTAAAAAATACAATAGTTTCAAACTATTCAAAAATCTTCCAACAGTATACGATTATACTGGTTGCTTATCTCCTGCAAATTTGTTAAACATTGAGAGGGGGTAAGCGGTGACGCTTAGTGAGTTTAACAATAGATACAATATAACGTTATGCCATATATATACTTCAATATGGCAGAAGCAAAGAGGAACAAGAAACAACAAAGGCATATGTGAATCATGTGACAAACTTTCCATATCAATCAATGATTTGATTCAAAGATATACGATCAACGAGACATGACAATTTCTGTACTTGATATACATCAATAAAGCTTCGGCCCAAATGACACACAAGACATACACTTTCTGATTAACATCTTGGTAGATTTCAGGCTTATAGCCCTGTTTAACCATTTGCCAATGCCATAGAATAGAAGTCATTCTCTTACGGAGACATGATCTACATGGCCAGAGGCTACGTACCAGTACCAATGTGAATCTAAGTCCTTTCACTGATCACATGGTCAAAGGTATAACTTTGCTATCATAAATAGCGGAAATAATAACAACGGAAAAGCACATAGCACATATAACACATAACATACAATTGTTCCTATATATTGAACTCACCGTGAAATAACCGGAGGTTAATATAGTAATTTGGGCAGCACTTCGTTACTATAATTGACTTTCTTCAATGAAAACCGGGAGTTTTCTTGAAAACCGGGCCCTGCGAGGGTTGGGCTTCAAACCGAAAAGATAATTTTCTCGGGCTCTTCGGGAACTTTGGGGCGTATTTCGGGTGTTGGAAATGATTTCGGGGCTTCGGGGAATTAAAAATGGCTTAATATAAAGTTTAGGGGTGAAAAAGTGCCAAATTCCTAAAATTACACGACAAGTCTCGCAGCTACTATTTATAGTAGCGAGGTCCGGAGCTTTGGCCGAAGGGAAGGAGGACACGCGACACAGATGCGAGGCTCGGATCCGGATGCGAGGAGTCAAAGCAACACGCGTCGGACGGAGGCAGCTTCGGACGCAGGTGCACACGCGTCGCTCCTCGGACGCGCCATGACGCAGACACGTGGCTGCTGACTCACCGAGATCGGACACGGGGCGAGTTCCGGCGAGGGTGACGTGGCCGGTTTTATCCATGCGAAAATTCTCGGAAAATGTGCCCCAAATTTCTAAAATCCATAACTTTCGCATACGGACTCCGTTTTTGACGTTCTTTATATGCACGCGTAGGCGGGAATATATTCTACAACTTTCGTTTAGACTTCGTCGGCTAATTTTGACTTTATTTGTAATATTATTATTTTTAACAGACCGGGACAGGAAAATCTGTTAAAAATTCATAACTTCTTCATCCGACGTCCGTTTTCGTCAGTCTTTTTACCGTTGTACTACTATTGACGAGACCTTCGATTCTCGTTTAGGTTGTGTCGGCTAAAAATCACTTGATCTATAATTCGAGTTTTTAGCTGTCTACTGCTAAGCTGAAACTTAGAAAAATCATAACTTCCTTCGATTCTCGTTTAGGTTGTGTCGGCTAAAAACCACTCGATCTAAAATTCGAGTTTTTAGCTGTCTACTGCTAAGCTGAAACTTAGAAAAATCATAACTTCCTCATACGAAGTCAGATTTGGGCGTTCTTTTTATAAAAATTCCCGGTTTAACAAATACTACGACTTTCATTTATATCACTAAGACTAAAAAGTAGTTTATCAAAAACTCACTTTTTACGTCATTCAGTGTCGTGCGGGTTTTGTCGCGGATATTCGATTGGTCATAACTTCTTCGTTATAACTCGGATTTCGATGAGGTTTTCGCCTAAATGCTTCTAGTGAAATTATCTACAACTTTTGAATAATAAAATTTTACTTATTTCAAATTTTATATTTTCGTTAAATTTCGATATTTTAACTTTTAGTTGGAATCTCATAAGACTTCCAATATTTTCCGAGTGATTCTAAACATAGTTTTACTTCATTTCTAGTAAAAACTATTTGTTAGAACTCAATACTCAATATCACATAATATTTCATAATATTATTTACTTTTAACACGATTTCAAAACGTATATGTTACACAAGGCTTGGGGAGAAAGCAATGGCCCAGATTCAGCCACGTCACCCCCTTCGCAGCAGCACCCTGCCGACTTCTAAACCCCGTAACTTTCGCATATGAGCTCCGTTTTCAACGTTCTTTATATCCACACGTAGGTATTGACAATATCTACAACTCTCATTTTGACTCCATTGGCTAATTCCCGAATGATTTTAAATTTAACAGTATGAGAAAATTACATTGTTAAATGACAGTGTAAAATTCATAACTTCTACATACGGACTCCGTTTTCGTCTGTCTTTTTATCGTTGAGCTCCTATTAATGAGATCTTCATTTCTCATTTAGGTTGCGTCGGCCAAAAATCGATCTATCTAAAATTCGAATTCCGGACTGCGCACTGCTATGCCAAATCTTAGAAAAATCATAACTTCCTCATACGAAGTTAGATTTGTGCGTTCTTTTTATACACACTCTCTGTTTAACGTATACTACGACTTTCATTTAGATCGCTAAGGCTAAAATGTAGTTTATCAAAAATTCACTTTTTACGTTACGCGGTGCCATTCCGGTTTAGCCGTAAAACTTCGACATGTTATAACTTCTTCATTATAATTCAGATTTCGGCGTTCTTTATATGTACGGAATCCTTGTCACGACCACTACAACTTTATTCATCGATATCAGGTTTATCTAACATTTTATTTTTGACGCTTATTTTTATTATATTTTTAAAAACAAGTATATAATTGCATAAAATCACATAATTCACATAATATTCAAATAATTCATCTTTATTACTTCAAAATAGGTCAATGGTTGACCTTGACTATTAAATTATCATACTAATGCTTAGCCCAGAAACACGGGCGTTACAATGCTATTGTAATGGTTTTACATTGTTGAGACAAAACCCTAATTACGATTTGATGAATAAAATGCAGAAAATAAGAACAAACACAATAATGAAGATATGTCGAATGATCAATCGATTTATTCATAAACATGAGGAATAAATTACACTTTTAGAATAGACTAAAGAATCTAACTCTACCCAAGAAACCTCATAATGTTTGGCGGCTGCATTTTGCCTCACTCTTAACCCTAATTATGAATAATACATGACAATATATAGGGAATAAGACAAGTCTTGGGCTTTTAACCTACACTTCATCAAGGGGGCCCATTGCCATAATCCATGGAGTACTTTGAACCCTACATTCTCCCCCTCAAAGTATGGAATGGATGACAAGGCTTCAACTTCCAAAACAAACATCTAGCAAATAAGAAAAGATCTTGCGACGAGGAATATCAAAAGCGATCCACGTATCTTGATTCTTCAACAGTCTTCAAAAACGGGTTCTAGGATATATAAATCAAGCATTGAAGTAATGTTTTAAAACTTCATTTTCTAATGTAATCCCAAAGATCTTCAAGAAAGCTAAACCCGCCATAAAAACACATTTCAGAATTAAGAAACAAAATCACTTCTTGTCTTTGAAGAACTCCCCCTCCAAGTCACAATGATCTTCAAATAAGCTAATGATATAAGCCACCAAAAAATATCATGTAACAACCCAAATTTTAAGATTCGTAACGCCACTTGATCGAGAAAATACTAGAAGTCGGAGAAATATCAAGGCTTTAGATGAGCTCGATGAAGAACTACTTCTGTAAAAGTTACTTCTCTGTAAAAGCTTTAGATGAGCTCGATGAAGAACTTCCTCTGTAAAAGCTACCTTCATATTACCACCACAAGTTTCATCAAAAATCTTCAAATTTGAAAAGTCACAATCCAATTTCGAATGACCATATCAAATTCTCCCCCTATTTATAATAAAAAACGTTATTATAAAACCTTCAAATGGTCATGAGAATGATCTTGAATGGATAAACAAATACTATGCTCCCCCACGAAAAAATGATATAAACAATGAAGTTTAAAATCTGAAAAAGTCTAAAAAATTTGACGTTATCGCGAAAAACGACTTTCCAAACTGCCAAGACTTGTTGGAATCCTTAGTTTTCTGTTCATGAAAAAATATGCACATTAAAAATCCAAAATTGTTCACCATCCCTTAAATTTGTAAACATTTCGAAATATAGGGCTGAAACCGTCATTTGCTAAAAGTCAGGGGACTAAATAATAATTCTGCATCATTTTCCCATGTAACAATTTCTGGAAATGAACCAAAACTGCCAAGCTACAAAAATAACATGGATCAAAAGTGAAACCAGAGGTATGGATACATGTTGGGCTTATGATCCATGTTGGACCAAGTTTATGTATGGATTCATAAAGAGTTGGGCCACATGAACCATGGATCATAAGCCCAACACATATAAATATAACTAATTACCATAATTAGTCATTATAGATTTAATTAGTCTCTTTTGATCACAAAATTAATTCCTAATTAATTATTGATCAATATTAATTAAAACATATGATTTCATATTAATATATTAGAACTTATAATATATTAATAAATCATATATAACATTCTCTCAAGAATTCATCCTAACAAATTGTCCTGATGATATGCAACCCAAATGGACCATGCTACTCTCGGGTCGAGTACATACCAATAATAGTTATGGGCTTACACATCTAATCCAACAGTCTCCCACTTGGATAAGTCTAAAACTATTATTGCAAGTAAGACTCCAAAACCCGACTAGCAATCGTAGCTCTTAAAAGCCGCTGTCGAACTCTGACCTAGTCAACGACATGTCCATTAGATAAGGTATCATATATTCCTCCATTCTAGATATAATATGGACTGAGACATGGATTATAATCATTCTCTCTGTCCATCTGTTGTTTCCCGATTTCCGATTTATGATGACTGACTAATTGAACAAATCAAATCAGTCCAGGCCCGGCCGAGCACTTATGTTTGTCATCACTAAATCATCGAGGGGCCCCACAGATATCGCTTTTATCCCTCCAAGGGTAAAAGGAATGGATAAACTTCGACTCATATTCTTGTACTAAGTACTTGTTGAATCATACACAAAGGCACGTTTTATGACATCAAGTTACTGATGCGTTTTCGTACAATCAATGTACAACCAACTCATAGTCAACAACTCATATCTCTAGGTTTGAAGACATATGCCAATGGGTAGGTTCCATTGTTGGAATCAACTCCAACTGCACTTAGTATTTGACCTGGGAAAGGTCCCTTCATGAAGGCTCCATCTAACCCTAAAAATTCTCTCAACCCTGCCTTAAATCCTTTCTTTAAAGGCCCTAAACACACGCATATCCTTTTGAACTGCCTGGTTGGGGATGAAACCACAGGTTCAGAAACCACGTCAATCTTTATTGTTGTATCTTCGTTTGTCTTTTGCGGCTCTAGTACATAGTCTCTCAACACTGCATATTGCTTTACGTAATCTCCTGCACCATTTTTGGTAGCTGCTGCTTTTTCCCTAAATGCTTTCTCTTTTGAAATACTAACCCCATATGTCTTTTGCAGTTGCTCTTGTAGGGCACGAACAGGTAGGCCAGGATTAGCTTCAATTTGATCCATAATTTGTTTGGCAAGAAATGTTGTTGTACAAGATCTGATTTTTCGTGTTTGGAGGCAGATGTGTTTCTGATTGTATGTCTTAATAAACCAATAGTCATGTACAATTGACCTAGATGCATGAAGTTTCCAAGTGCATTTAACTTTATCATAGTTTACATCTTTACCCTTTACCTTTTTCCCAGAGGTAGGTCCACCTACCCCACTTGCATTTACAACTACAGTTCCATCACAAACAACTGTTAATCTACTCTTGTTATTTTTTGTGAATGAGATATTCCTCCTTGTCTCTAAAGCATGCAGGTCAAATTTATCTTTCAATTCTTTCTTGGCTTTATATTTCTGCCCAATATGAAAAGCTATCTTGTGCACCTCACCAGCAGAACACAATGTTTGTTTCCCCAACTCTTTGATAATTTCCTTCTTTTCCTATTGTCCCCTGAGTCATCACTAAGTGAATCCCACTCGTCATGTAACACCCGGTTTCAGATTTGCCTTATTAATTAGGGATGCAGCTCAATCATCAACTGCCATGGGGATTAGAGCTTTGGGAAAGGAAGGGTTTAGCCATTTCGGATGTTGTTGCTATGATTCAAGTGATCAATGTATTCAATTATGTCTTCGGAAGCCAATGGTATGATTGTAAATTAATATCTCGGTCTTTTAATGGTTTTGGGTTTTAATCGGAAAGATTTAAGGCTCGGGTGTATTTCTAGGAGCGTAGGGCCTCTCGCCACCTTTTCATGGATATAAGGTTCGTTGGAAACAGACTTAGGACGAGTGAGTTATGACACTTTGAAGGTTTTGGCAGAATTAGCTCCTAATGGGAATACTTGACAGATCAGCCCCATGCATGCAAGGATGCGTGCACGTGTTCAGCTGGGTACGCCCAGCGTAAGCTGGGGTACGCCCATTGTATGAAAGTGAAGGATCGCGGGTGCTTTCGAGTACGTCGGGCGTACAAAGGGGTACGCGAGGCGTACTTTCTTCAGACCAAAACCCTAATTTCTCAACTTGTGCCCTATATAAGCCACATTATACCCTTCCTTAGGTCATTTCAAGTCAGCCACCACCCCTTTTCACGTCCATGAAACCCTAGATTGCCTTGGATGGAGCTTGGAGCTTAAAAGAAGACTTGTTAGTGTGTGTACAAGAAGAGGAAGGTGGTGTTCAAGTGTTGATCATGGAAGGGAGCTTGTAGATCCAGAAAGTTCTCATATTTTGCAACCCATTGGAGGTAAAAAGCTCTGATCTTAACCTTCCATTTCATAGATCCTCTTTTGGGTTGGTTTTTGGCCATTTTTAGCCTTTTTCTTGGTCTTGGTGAGCTAGGGTCGTTTTAGGGACTCAAACTTGTAGATCTGGACATTCTAAGGTCCCCTCTCTCATAAAGGTGCAAGCTTTGTGAAGTGTTTGAGTTCAAGCATGATTTAAGACCATCCATTAAGCTCTTTTGATCCCTAGAGTCCCATTAAGCCATGCATGTTAGTAAAGTTGCCAACTTTACTTGAAGAGTCACCTATAGAAGTCAGACTAGAGAGTTGGAACAAGGGATGAAGTGATTAAGTGCTCATTTGGAGAGGGTTGGACCTCAGAGGAGTATGCTGGGCGTACCCACCTGGTACGCGGTGCGTACTAGCCCCAACAAGTGTACGCTTAGCGTACCAGATGAGTACGCAAGGCGTACTCGGTCTGGTTGCCTCACTTTGTTTTGTTGACTTTTGGGCCTTGGACCATGGACCCGAAGTTGGTTAAGGTAACCCATTTAGTATTTCAGGTCTTTTTGGAGATTGGGCCTTCTTGGGATAGGTCCAAGATAGATTTGGGCCTTATTGGGCCTTGTGGGCCATTTCGGGTTTGGGCTATTATTTTGGTTGTGGGTTGTTGGACCAGTTAAGGATGTATGTTGGATTGGAAATAAGTTATTGGGCTTAGGCTGAGGCCCATGTAAAGGTTTGGGTCCAATTTGGAAAATTAGGCCATTAGTGGGCCTTTATGGATTTTGGAGTTTTGGGCTTGATTGGTTTTGGACTTGGGCCTTAGTTATGTATCTTGTGGGCCAGGGGTAAAATGGTCATTTTACCCCAAGTATGGATTATGGATCATGGTTTAGAACCCAATTGCTAATTGGGTGATATTGTGGTATTGATAGCTTGAGGAGTTGTCATGGCAGCAGTTAAGGACTTCTTGTAGTGGACTTCAGCAGTGCGAGGTGAGTTACCTTCCAGTAGAAGTGGGTATAAGGCCACAATGTCGGCCCACTAGTAGGAGTTGTTTGTTAGATGATTGTCTTTGTGATAATTGTCTGGTATGCCACTATCTGTTATGTTTATGTGCTAGTATGGTATGATGTTATGTGATAGTGGTAGTAGGGGAATAGTCCCGGTATCAGTTGAAAGGACCAAAGGAGTAGGTCGGGCACCCCGGTATGCCTGACAGTATGATTATGTCATGTTATTATGTGGTAGTGGTTGGGGGTGAAATAGTCCCCGAAACCGGTTGAGATAAACCGGAGGGTAGGTCGGGCACCCGGACATGCCTGACAGGGGTAGGTCGGGCACCCAGATATGCCTGACAGGGGTAGGTCGGACACCCATATATGCCTGACAGGGGTAGGTCGGACACCCTGGTATGTCTGACAGGGGTAGCTTGGGCACCCCGGTATGCCTAACAGGGGTAGGTTGAGCACCCCGATATGCTCAGTAGGGTAGGTCGGACACCCAGATATGCCTGACAGTATGTTATTGTATGGTGTGTGGTATGATGGGGGAACTCACTAAGCTTTGTGCTTACGGTTTACAATTTTGGTTTCAGGTACTTCGTTTTCAAAGGAAAGGAGCCGGCATGATCGCATCGCATCACACAATGTTTTCCGCACATGAGATCTTTGGGATTACACTCTGATATTGTTTTATGATAACATGTTTTGATTATTGTCACTCTGGTTTTGACGTGGGATGTTATTATGGATGTTTTCTTATACTGTTGGTTTTATAATAACTTAATTAAAAATGAAATTTTTGGTCTTGAATTTTGGGATGTTACACGTCATTATCAATTACCTCCACATCCTCTTCTTGATCACTATCTTCATTTCTTTGACCACCCAAACTTTGACATCCAATGAACTTTGCTTCTATATCAATATTTAGATTGAAATCCTCCATGTCAACTTCAACATCTTCAATTAGGTTGTCCTCATAAATCATAAAGTCACTATCTTCATCTTCACTGTTTTGATTCTCAAACTCAATGTCATCAGGCTCCTCTTGTCCCCACTCATCACTGAAATGAATACTATCTTGACCTTCAAACCCATTAAATAGGATCCTATCTTGGTCTTCAAACCCTTCAAAAGGTTGAAAGTTTGTCATTAACTCATCATCTATGTTGATTTTAGTTGAAAATTCATTGACTCCTTGAGGATCATTATCCATGACAACTCTATACCCCTCATCTGTAAATCCTTCCACACCCTCACCATTAGATTTGTTCATGTCAAGTTCTTCATTCACATCAATCTCTTTGTTTAACTCTTTTTCTGCATTAACTACAACAAATTCAGGATGCATTGGCTCAACACCCTTACCTTTATCAACTTCACCACTTGCCATTGTTTTTTCACCACCTTCCCAATCTAAGTTAAGTTTTCTACTACATGACGATCCCCCTTTATTATGTTTCCAACCTTTAGACCTATTAAATTCAGGTGTTGCTGACTTGTATAAGGTTAATGCTAACCCTAAGTCACCCTCATCAACATCAATTTGGATTGGAGTTACCACTTTATGAGCAACTGCAGGTGATGAGGGTCTAGGAGGATCCTGATTGTCCATGTCTTCTATTATAACCCTTCTTGGACCATTTGGGGACATAAAATATGTAAGCAAGTTCGTTTGACCATGCTATGTGTACACTTTAATCACTTTGTTATGGGTAACATACTGTGAGAGATTACACACATCATCATCATTACCTAATGCTCGTAGTCCAAAGTCAAATCCTTCATTAGGCAAACGGAAATGGTAATACATGATTTCAGTACCATCATACCCTAATTCTCTCATCATCAAGTCTAGTTCATACACAAAAAATTCATCAATGTCGACAACATCAAAGTACCTAACTTGCCCATTAATATACCTGATATTTGGAAACTTTGTGAAACTCCCTCTGTGATGAAGTTCAATAGAGAATATGTTGGGGTAACCATCTTCAAAACAGAAAGAGACGATTGTTAGAGTTTTTCAAAGTTTGAAACTTGATCGTCAAATACAGAGAATCTTACCATAAACTTCTTGAACGTTAACATTCTCTCCAAGATTTCTGAGTCCCCACATTTTCAAAAGCATGACGAAAATCGATTCTCACACAATGGTTAGGGTTTTTGCGTCTTGATTGATAAACGAGGTGTGAGAGAAGACAAATGAGTGAAGTACACTCTGCAATCTTATTAATTGAAGTGGCGGCAACGGAGCTGGGAAGCAAAATGACCAAAATGCCCTCACATGGAGGGCACATGATGGCCATAACGGCTCCAAACAAACGGACTAAGACGGAATTGATTAAAAACCCAGAAAAACCTTGATTTTGGACCTTCTGTGCAGGCTGGAAACTTTTTGGATCTCATTCAAGGATTTTTGCAAACCACAATGACCAAATTTGCAGTTTTGTCAAAAATGTATTTTAGAGACCGTCCGAGTTAAAAAAGAACCAAACGTACAAATTACCCAAACCATAGGGACCATTCGTGTAACTTACCCTTAAGACTAGGTTATGTTGGTGTGTAAAAATAAAATAAAATGGGCTGCCATACTTTAAAAAAGGGTTCGACAGAAATAAAAGGTCATCGCATTACTGATTACACATACTGTTCGTCCTTTCTAGCAAACCCCATAGGCGAGCCCCAAGGAAAAAACTCTTTCTTTGCTGTCGTGATCGTTAAAGATCCCCAAGGGTTCCAAACACGTCCAGCTTTTACCTTCTTAAAGTACTACATCGGCCCACTCGACAACGTTTTTTCTTTATCCATCTATTTCTTTAATTGTTTCCACTGGTTCATGAATCCGAGTTTAGAAGTTTCCAAACAAGATCATTACATTCTGTTCTAAGAGCATTAATTATTCACGTATACTGATTGCCAGATTGGTAAATGGTAACCGCTACAGGGTCAATGAGGCTGTGCCAAATAACCATAAGAGGATGCACCCAAAATACGGATATGCTGATAGATGCTGCACTGCTTATAAGGTTGTTGTGGGCTTGTGGCAGAAACTGTCACAGGATGCCGATGAAGCTTGTGAAGAGGTAAAAGAGAGTATGGCATCGATGTGGATTCCTTTTGGTCGATAAAAGGTAATGTTGTGTTATCTGGTTAATTAATCAAACCAGTTCTTGCATATATATTATGGAAATTTTGTCTTTCAGTAAAGATTAGGGGCAAATGTTCATTGGATTCCCTTTAGTCAATAAATGTTAATATTGTTTTGTTGTCTCTTGGGTATAACCGGTTCTTGCTCTTATATTGTGGAGATTATGTCTTTGAGTCAAGATTAGAGGCAAATGTGTCTTGGATTCCCTTTCATCATAAATGGTAGTATTGTATTTTTGGTGGGTCAAACCGCTTCTTGCCTCTTATATTATTCTAGTTATGTCTTTGAGTCAAGATTAGAGGCAAATATTTCTTGGATTCCCTTTAGTAGATAAATGCTAATGTTGTTGTGCTATATTGTCTGTGTGTGAAACTGGTTGTTGCTCTTATCTTATGGAGATTATATATTCGGGTCAAGATTAGGGGCAACTATGCCTTGTATTCCATTAACTGATAAATGCTTAAATTCTTATTCTATTTTAGGTTGTTGTGTTTGCTATTTATCTCATAATTAGAGTTATGGTTATCGCTTCTAAAATATACTAGGAGAATCTAATTGTTCAATAGCTTATGCCTTTGAGAATATCTACATAATTTGATTATCATGTAAAGTTGTGCTCTAGGAGTAAGACATAAATAACTCAAGCTCCTACTAGGTGCCTTGTTCATCTTCCACCATGATTAAACACGAGAACAAATCTTAATAATGAAATAAAATCGATAGTCTTAAAAGTGAAGTGGAAATTATACTTCACAATTAATATGAATGAAGTAAAACTGTTACACTAATATGATGTTATAAAGTATCTTCATAGATTACAATTAGTTTCATGCCATATTCATTTTCAATTAATATATTTGTGTATTTGGAAAACATTAATTGGTAATAATCTGAGTTTCACACACACCATTTTTGAATGTTTAGACCAAAAACATTAAAATCATCAACCCAAGAGCTATTTGAATTTTGACATGGTTGTTGGTGAAAAATAGGTTAAAAGTAGTCATAGAATTTGAGGATATGATTATATGAAGATGATCCTTATCCATATTTGGAAGTGGTGATTTTTTGCACTTCCCATGATCACCCTCTATAAGTTAGTTCACAAATTTAAGTTGCAAAAACCCTGGCAAAGTACTCATGTGTAACAAGTAGCACATGTTTTTGACATACATGCGTCAACTTGAGATGTGTTGAACATATATTGTGATTGTCGTACTCTTTATCTTATAGATAGATTAATTGTTCAAATGTTCAATAGAGGTATGCCTTTGATTATGCAATGTGAGTATGTAGCAAAAAAGGAAATGTAGCATCTTGTTTTTCACTTGATCTAACGGCTGAAATGGTTCGGAACCTTCTAGATACACAATCCATAGCTACCGTGGATTCGATTACTAATCCAACGGCTGGAAACAACTCTCATAACCCTAGGGTTGGATCTGTGAACCTAATTTGTTGCTATATATAAGGCACTTTACCCTTTTCAGTCTATTCATAGATTATCTATCAATCGAATGGCGAAAGAAAGGCAGAAGTGGACCCTGGAGGAAGAAGAAGCGTTGTTTTATGGAGTTGGAAAACATGGGCAAGGGAAATGGAAAGTTATTCTTACAGATCCCCAATTTGCTTCTGCTTTGGCAAATCGATCAAACATAGATCTCAAGGTGTTTTCCTTTTTCATCATTTTTTTTTGTATATCGTTCTAGATTTTTTGCTAGCTTTGTGTTTGTCTTTCATCATAATTATGATTTAGTTGAAATTTCATGCTTAGTGTTCCATTGATATGAATCGATTCTATTACCATTTACATTTGCAGGACAAATGGCGCAATGTTAGTGTGAATAGAGACAAAGTTAGAACTCCAATGTTAGAAGGAGTTACTACTACTACTATTACTACTAATCCACCCTTGAATTCTCCCAAAATTAGAACTCCTTTGTTAGAAGGAGTTACTACTACTACTACTACTACTATTACTACTAATCCACCCATGAGTTTTCCCAAACCTTTATCTGTTGTTCATCTCCTTGACTATGGTGGCATGTCTGTGCCTTCCAGCAGCACCATGGATGAAACAACACCCCCAGTGTATGTTTTCTTCATGCTTCTTTCTTTTTCGTTTATCTCTTTTCCAAATTCAAAAGCAATTATAGCTTTATGAGAGCCTCTAGTCATATGGTAAAAGAGGTTGTTTTAAAAATAATATACATGAAAACCTTATAATAATGAACTTTATTGTGCTACTTTTTTTATTTAGTTATGAAAAGTTGATTCTCGAGGCTCTGTCATCCATTGGAGATCCAAATGGGTCTAACACCAATGCAATTCTTAGCTTCATTGAGGTTAGATTATATAAATATTTTTAGTTTGTATTGGATATTTAGATTAAACTTTATGTAGAATCTCATGATTTCCAATAAACTTTATGCAGAAAAATTTTCCGGTGCCTGAAAATTTCGAAAGATCAGTGACTTCAATGCTCAGAAGACTTGTATTGACAGGAAAAATCGAGATGGTGAGAAATTCTTGTACAAGTTTAGTCTTATTAGTTATTTCATCTCACAATCACTATAAAACTGAAGTTTAAAGTTAAAACACAGGTGGATAACAACTTCAAGTATAAGGGTGCATCTTCTGGATTCAAAAGGGATGATAGTAAGAATGATAAACTTGATGATGATGAGAAACAGGAGGCACCAGATGCTCCTGATTCACCTATTGCTACTGAGACATTAGAAGATGCTGCATTTTATGCTGCACGTCTTGTTGCTCGTGCTGAAAACGTGGAGCAAGAGGCAATTGAAGCATGTCAAGAGTCAGATAGGATTGCAAAGATGCTTGAAGAAAGCATGGCAATGCTACAGCTGGCTGAAGAGCTTCATGAAATGTGTAAGTTATCTTACGTTACCTTTATTGTTAACTCAAGATTTCTTTTTTGAAAGATGACATGTTGATTTTATTTGATGGATCACACAGGCTTGAAAGATGGATTTGTTCTGCTGGCTCTTTGAATGTTGGGTTGTTTGGGTGGTGATTCAATGCTAGAGAAGGTTTTAGGTTGTTAGGTTCACAGAGAGTGTATTTGTGTGTGGAAATTGACTTGTTAAGTCGAATGTTTGGTTTTATGTTTGTGGTCATGTTGTGTAGAGTTGTTTTATCTTTCATAGGTGGATGTGTTATGCTTATTAGCTCTGTTATGCATGATGTAATCTTTTGCTGGATTTTCGGGCTCTTTCTCTAGTCGAATGGTGTGAAAATTGGTGTTTATGTGTCCAAATGTCTAGTTTTACTAACCAAACATACAAATAATACCAATAACTGTTCCTAAAGTATGCTTATTATCTGCCCTTTGTGCCCACCTTACATCTGCCCATGCTTCCAAGGATGATGTGACAAGGTAGCTTTTCAATTCAAATAACTTTGCAAATAGGGCATGAACTCGACCTTTATTTAATTTGGAAAACATTCATTGGTAATTGTTTGAGTAAGTTCAAGTACTAACATGAAAGATGTATCTCTAAGTTTGGGACACACTATCTTTTGAATTTTTAGACAAAAAACAATCAAAATTGTCAAAACAATTGGAGCTATTCACATGGTTGTTACGTGAAATTGGTAAAACTAGTTAAGAAGTTGTGATTTTTATCTTATAAGTTTCATGCTTTTGGGGTACTGATATGGTTTACGTTTATTGCCATTTGCTTCTTCAAACCTCAGTGAAAGTGGTAATGTGTCTAGCAGCAGAGAGAAGGTTAATACTCTGAAACTTTATTTGATGTTCCTCTCCTTGAATATGGTGGTAGGGCTAAGCCTTCCAGAGGCTCGGTTATTTAGAATAACAATCCTAAAGTAGGTTTCTTTCTTTGTGTTTCCATTAGTTGCAACAGCTAGTTGAGATAAGTAAATATACTCTAGATGCTTGCTCTGTCTCTATCAAATTGTTTTACTTAATGTTGATGGGCTGTTTCTGTTGAGAGGTTAGTAGTTTAAGAAAATGAGAGCTAATGGAAGGTTAGTAGGCTACAAAAAACTAAACAAAGTAGTTTGAACAATTAGGGTGGAGGGAGTTCTTCCCTCCAAACTCATTCAACACACTGCCATATCATCTCCACGTCAACTTTTCTCTTTCATATTTCTTCCATCTTTTTCGACCCAAAACACATGCCCAAAACACATGGAAACCCACTCAAATTTTAATTTTAAAATAAACACAAACTAATAAAAATCATACAAAACTAATTTACAAAAACATATAAAATTAATTCACAAACTAATTTAAAAATATACAAAAGACAAAATTGCAAAAATGGTCCCTGTGGTATGCAATTTTTTGGAGTTTTAGTCCAAATCATGATTTTTTTGGATAGGTAGTCATTTTGAGGTAGTTTGCTTGTGATTTTGATCATTCGATAAACTGACAAGACTAAATTGCCCTTATTATATTTATTTTCCATTTTTTTTTCCTTTAAGTATTTATATATAAAAAATAAAAATAGGGGCCCACATACTCTCTCTCTCTCTCTCTCTCTCTCCTGGTTTGAGAGAGAGAGAGAGAAAGAGATGTGGGCCCAAATTAATTATTTATTTTCTTTTTCATTTAAATTAAATAGAAAAAACATAAAAAATATATCATAAGGGCATTATAGTCATTTTAATTTTACGAGGGACCAAATTTATGTACAAACATGACCAAAAGGAGCACGAAGCCAAAAAAGTCGGGGTTCGGACTAAAACCCCCAAAAAATGCATACGATAGGGACCATTTTTGCAATTTGGTCTATACAAAATTATATTAGTACAAGTCTTAAAGGAAAAAATACAAGTGGTCATTGCATGAGAGAGTAAATGGTTACGCGGGTTAAATAAACCGCAAACCACCTATTTTGGTCAACCCACTCCAACCCGTTCTTGAAGGGATCAAATGATGGAGGTACCAGCGGTACCTCCTTCCCCAAAACCAACAATACCCTCCTCCCTTAGTGATTGTAATGGGAAAACTCTTTATACCCGTTTTCATATTCTGGCGGTTACAATAATGTAAAGTTTTCTACAACCATATTTATATGAATCGATGAAATTTGGTGTTTATAAAAATAGTCATTTACTAAAATGACCAAAAATGAAAGTTATGTATCATAACACGACCATGTTTCACATTTCTAGCAAAAAAATTAAAACTACCACCAATTCCCGATAAAAGCATCGTGAATTAGCGGAGTATTATTCCCTAAGAAATATGATTTGGAAATTATTCACAAAATACTTGTAACATCCCAAAAATCATGACCAAAAGTTTTGTTTTTAATTACGTGACTTATAAAATTGTTTACTGAAAAACATCATTGAATCATAGCATTTCATAAAACCATAATCTCGTGTCTCAAACCATTTCATAAAATAGTAACAATGTCAGAGTACAATCCCATGAATCTCATAATGCGGAAATCCTGAGTGTGTGTGATGCGTTGCTACCGTGCTGGCTCCTTCCCCTTCGATGACGAGGTACCTGAAAACAAAATTGAAAACTGTAAGCACAAAGCTTAGTGAGTTCCCCCATCATTCAGCATACCATACAATATCATATCTAGGCAGGCATATCTGGGTGCCGGCCTCCCCTTCGGTCTATTTCAACCTGATAGTTGCCTAGCATATCTGGGTGCTGGCCTCCCATTCGGTCTATTCCAACCGGATAACTGCCTAGCATATCTGGGTGCTGGCCTCCCCTTCGGTCTATTTCAACCGGATATCGGGGACTATTTCACCCCTACCACTACCACATAGAATCATAGCATACTGGCACATAGAACATAACAGATAGTGGCATACGAGACAATTATCACACAGACAATCATCTAACTACAAGCTCCTACTAGTGGGCCGGCATTGTGGCCTTAGATCCACTTCTACTAGAAGGTAACTCACCTCAATGTCGTGAAGTGTCTGAACTGTCCTCGATGCTGAGGATCAACTCCTCTAAACTCCTACACATAACGATAAGGCTGTAAACGAACTGAACGTTCGGCGAACCGTTCGTGAACTGTTCGGCGGGAAGTTCGTTTATGATTGTTTATTTAATAAATGAACGAACATGAACACAAATTCTTCATTCATTTAGTTAAACGAACGAACATGAACAATGGTCTCGTTCGTTCATTTACGTTCGTTTATGTTCGTTCATTTAAGTTTTTTTATGTTCATATATTTTCGATTGTTTTTTATTACATTACTATATTATACTTCGTTTATGTTGATATATGTTCAATTGTGTTTGTTTATCTTTGTTCGTTTATATTCGTTCGTTTAGCATGTTCACGAACATAAACGAACGAACATGAACAAGACAATTTGTTAAACGAACGAACATGAACAAGAAAACTCCGTTCGTTTATCCGTTCGTGTTCGTTCGATTGTTCGGCTAACTCAAACGAACGAACATGAACAAGCCTTTGTTCGTGTTCGTTTGATTCGTTTACAACCCTACATAACGACATTCCTTAATTACCATTTCATACTCTTAACCCTTTCAAGGGTTAAATCAGGTCAAAGTCAAAGTCAAGGTTAAAACCCTAGTAAAAGTCAACTTTTGGTCAAAGTCAACATCTGGTTGATTCAACTCGCCGAGTTGGTCCACCAACTCGTCGAGTTCCATAATCTACCAAAATCCTGGAACTTCGCTCCTACTTGTCGAGTCTTTCAAGAGCTCGTCGAGTTCTCCTTCATACAGAATCGGGACCCTTTTGCTTTTGAATCGCCGAGCTCGACCATGAACTCGTCGAGTCCTTCTTCATACAAGTTGAAGTGTTTAGCCCTTGACTCGCCGAGTTCTTCCTTAAACTCGTCGAGTTCTTCTTCATATAAGTTGGGACATTTCCTTGAATTTGCCGAGTTTTTTCTTGAACTCGCCGAGTTCCATGATCTTTAAGTCCATAAACGAGCCCAACTTCCTGAGTTCTCTTCAAAACTCAACAGGTTTCTCAATATCAGAAGATATTGGGGAAACTGCAACCCAACTCGCCGAGTCGTATGAGCGACTCATCGAGTCCCTCAATGTCCAAATCCATACAACCACTTCCAGTCGGGCTTAACACATCTAAAACGTAGATCTGACCTCATAGGGTCCATATTACACGTAAAGTTACAAACTTTACGTGCATGCAAGGTATCATGAGCCAAAAACACCATTTCCTAGTCTAAAATGAAGTCTAGGCTAAAGGGAAGGGCTAAAGCATGATAGTTTCATAAACTTTATGGCTATAGGGGCTGAAAGGGATCTGGATATGAAGTTAAAACTTTAGATCACACTTCATACTCAAAAAGGTTCACAAATTTGCTTAAAGATGGCCCAAAACTCAAATATGGAGAGATATAGCAATAGGAAAGTCAAGGAAACAACTTTATACCTTTAAGGGGCTGGAAATGAAGCTTGAACATTGGATCTACTGCTTCCTTGAACCTTTTAGTTCCTTCTTATTCTTCCTCTAGCTTGGAAATCACACAATCACTCTCACAAATGGCTCACACACTCAACAAAGCTCAAGGGACATAAGTTAGGGCGTTCTGGACTAAGGGAGACGATGGGGGCTGCATGGGAGGCGAGTTAGTGCATTTAAAATTTAAATAGGGTGCAAACCCTAAATTTTAGGGTTTCACCTAGACAGGTCAACTCGTCGAGTCGGGGCTTCCGACTCGGCGAGTAGGCTCTTCCATCCGCGTCCAAAATCCGTCCCTACTCGACGAGTTGAACCTCCAACTCGTCGAGTCCCAATATAAAATGCAAATATTCTTTATTTAAGATACGTACCAGGAACCGGGCACTACAAATCTCCCCCGATTATTTTAGACTTCGTCCTCGAAGTCCGCTGCTGCATCTAGAAAAAGCTGTTGGATTAATGTCTAAGTCCATAACTATATTTGGTATGTACTTGACCCGACCCGGCATGGTCCATTTGGGTTGCACTTCACCGACACAATTTATATGGATAGTCTTTTGAGAATAGTATATTTATGATTTATATTAATATATTATAAGTTCTAATATATTAATATGGAATCATATTATTTAATTAGTATTGATCAAGAATTAATTTAGAATTAATTAAGTGATCAAAAAGAACTAATTAAATATGGACTCTTATATATATGAAATGGGCCAAGTTCATTTAGGTTGGGCTAAGCTTTCATGGATGGTCCATGGAGCTTTTAACCCATGGATCCTATGTAAATGAAAGGTCATGGGTATTAGGGTTTACATGGATGTAACCCTAATCCTCCATAATATATAAAGGGGTCCTTGGCTCACAAAATTGGCACAAGTGTGTGAAAATAAGAGTGGGCTGATTTTAGTGTGCATACATATTCTCTCAAGTTCTTCCAAGGTGTTTTGGTGATTTGTGATTCCATTTGAGGCTTCCACACTATTGGGGCTAAGCTCTTAAAGCTTGAAGACATCAAGCTACATCAAAAGGTATGTCATCTAACTAGAACTTTGTAGTATAGGTGCTTCATAATATGCTAGTTAGGATGAAACCTTGGAATAGTAAATATTTGCATGTATAATAGAGAAAACATAGATCCAAGGTTTATAGGGTTGCATGTACACCATAGGAGTGTTAGAATGCTCAAAACCCAACAGTGGTATCAGAGCCATGGGTTGTTTTCTGTTATATAGATGCAAATGTTTTATTTTCAAAGTTGGAAAAAAAGGAAAAAAACATGACGTTTGTCAAATTTTAAGATAATTACTTGTTTTTGTGAAAAACTAATTATATGTAAAATTTGAATCATTTGCTATATGATTTGAATTAGGTCAAATTTAGTAAAAGATAAAATGATATGATTATTTTATTAGTTTTAAAAGTTTGATCTAAAGAGTTTTTTGAAACCTCCATAAGTTATGGATATGAAAAGGTTTAAAAAAAAATTGATTCAAAGTTTTTTATGGAGTTACAAAACTTAGTCTTAATGTTTTAAAGAATTCCATAACTTGTTCTTAAGTTATGGAACATGAAAAGTTTCATCATAAAACAAGTATTTAACTCCATAAGTTATGGAATCCAAAAGTTTTCAAGAGTTACAAAACTTGCCCTCAAGTTTTGGAATTTGGAAAAAGTTTTTTTTATGATAAAAAAAAAGAATTGAATTCTAAAACTCTTGGGTTCATAACTTAAACAATTAATTAAATGGTTTTAATTTTGAATTTAATAATTGGAATTATGATGTTTTTATTGAATAGTTCAATTAACTCTTATGGACTTTATTAATAGATAATTAAAGTGTTTAATTAAAAGAGAATTAATAATTCCATAATGACATGGTTTAAATTTAATTAAATTAAGAGTATAGTTCAATTAATAGATTAAACCACCAAGTATTTTAAATGTCTAAAATACACCCTTATACTATTATAATATTAAAAGTTTAATATATTATATGTATAAGAGTAAGTCGTCTTACCATTAGTAGGCCTCATTCACGAAGCCGGTCTATAAAGGGGGTATAAGGTTACTGCCTATAAAATGGCAGTTTAATGTGTGTCCACTCTCACCCACCGCTTCCTTGACTGGTGGAGGGTCGTTAGCCGAACAGGTAGGACAAGGACTATAATTCTCCCTTCATTAAAAGTATTAATGATAAATACTAAGTAACTAAACACTTATAAATTCCCAATCTTAGTTACTTAGGAAAATGTGAATAAGGTGCTAATCCATGAAATTACATTTTGCACTTTGTTTAAGCTGTTAGTGGAGCCTGTGTGGTTAACCGGCACACTAACCTGGACTTAACAAGGTAGGCAAAGGGTAACTTAATGTTTATCATAGTATCGTTGGAGCGTGTGTGGTTAACCGGCACATCGATTGAGGGGTAAATATTAAGGGTACCAAGTATATTTGCATGGTTACTTCACACCTTGTTTTGTGATCCTCGGCATCCCAGTCACAAAACCTGAAGGGCACACTCGAGATTGAAACATGCCATTGAAAAGTTCAATGAATCTCAAAAGAATCTAGGAGTTTCAAAACCAATTAAAACCTAATAATACATTTCGTTTATCTTGGTGGAAATTGGTGAATCGTCATTCACCTACCTTCAAATATTTTATAGCTTGGATTACGGCATCCCTCTTCCAAGTTATAAAATAGTTTGTTGGGTCCTAGCCTTAATATATCATATTGGGTGTTATATTAAGGACTTAAATCAACTTTACGTGAATTTCTCCCATTGTTGATGTCTGGTTTAGACAACAATGATCTTCCCAAACCAAGCTTTCCTAATGAATATGACTTCCCGAGTTTGGCTCATGGAAGTCATACTTCTCTTCCTCCACCTCCTCCAATTATTCTCCCTAACCCACAAGTTCAAGGTCACTCAAGCCCTAATGGCAAGCAAGGTCTATGTGTGATCACATCTTATAGATGAAGTCACATATTGACAAGCCGGGAGAGTTGGGTTTCAAAGTCTTGAGAAAGTTGGATGTTCAATCACTTTCTAAGTCACATAGTGAGTTCCTTTGGGACTACTATGATACAGACTATGACATGAACCTTAATGATCATATCTATTTGTTTGGTGCTGCTGAATCAACAATGATTTGGAACGATAGTGAAGCAAATTTGATTAGAAGATCAACTTCCCAAAAACTTTATGGACAGTGACAATGGTGACACTGGAAATCCAGAAAAAGCATTCTCTTCCCAATGGAAAGGGATTGGCCATAGTCAACCCGGTTGACCAAATGGTAAAGAAAAAGGCTAAGTCTGAGATAGTCCCATTACCAAAGGGTCCATATGTTTATTTTGCCAAAGGAAGGGGCGTTGATTGCAAAGCTGCCAAATTTACCTAAGGATGTTAACGTCAATAAGTTTGACTCTACATCAGGTAGAGCCCATTATCTAACTCTGTTAAGTTCTATTCTGAGATCCTCATTACATGATGTGACTGGGTCACATGTTGATGTTTTAAGAATCAAATAATAGAGAGAAATCTTAAAGGAAGTATATGCTGATTCTGATCGTGAAGGTGGATTTCGATCGCATCAGAATTTTGAGCAGTTGCTTAAGAAGTTATGATATATTGCTAAGGAATAGATAACAACAAATTTCCATGTGGATTGTAAGGATAAGTTTTTCCGCAAAGTTTTAAAATAAAAGAAAATTGTTTAATTTTGTTTATTTGAAGTATCCTTACAATGACATTTGTGGAAAATTGTTGCTTATATGATTCCACTGACAGCAATATTGGAAAATGGATTTGATTCCTTCATTTGTGGTAGTGTCTAAATTTACCAAATCAGGAAAGTTCCTCATCGCCCAAGTTTCAATTGGACCGAAACTTGGAATCATGCAAGTTGAATAGTATGATGAATGAGAACTTTCAAGCATTGGAAAATCAAGACTAATTACTTGTTCACATGGATGTGTGAGTCAAGTGAAGGACTAAAGGGATCGAGTACACATTCTTGTGCACTGGTCATGTCCACCACAAAGCTCGTTAAGACTATTTGATTTACTAAAGTTTAGTAAATAGGGTTATACTTACAAGTTTAAGTATAATTCTGAAACATTGGAAAAGTCTCAATGTATGGCAGAACGAATGTGAAGAATCAAATTAGGCAGAAAGATAAAAGTTTCTCAAATCTGAAAAGATGGGAGAGTACTTTAGTATCATGTTTGTGATCATCTTAATGATTTAGAAATCATATCACAATTAGTCCTCTAAAGGTCATCTTAGTGCATTCTTATGACTAAGAAGAGGAGTCATGAATTGTTGAAATGGTTAGATCAGGAAGATGAGTCATACTTCGTTCCAAAACAATTCTTAGAGTCATACTCCAAGATTGTAACTTGAGTGACATATCTTAAAGAAAGGTTTAAAACACTTGTCAAATGTAAGAGTAAAAGTGTCCTACTCTTGTACATTTGAAATTGGTAAGTTGTGATGTTTTGGATAAAACAAAGACCAACTAAGGCCAATTGTGTGAAGTGTTTGTCTTGATAAAGAATCTGCACTATCTCTTGAATATTTGGCAAGATAGTCTTATATGTCAAGAGGATAGTGGGAGTCTTAAAGATCCTCAAAAGAATTTCAAGAACTAATCAAGAATAAAACCTGAGGTTCTTCACTAGCACACGACTTGAGGTTTATAACTTGGAAGTTCTCAATTGGTTGCATAACAACTTGGAAGCAATGGCAGGCCCTGTACTGGCAGGTGGCAAGAAGTTAAGATTGCATAAGTTCAGTCCATATGAGTTTGGATTTGTCATTATCCTTGTCTTGTGACTATGGTTTTGACGATTCACATGGATAAGAAGACATACACCATAAAATCTAAGGGTCATAAGGTTTCTCTCCGATTCATGAAAATGATGGTGAGGAAACACTTCCACTAAGTAGATTTGAAGCAGATGGCAAAAGGTCTAAACAATTGAGACTATGATTACGGCATCCCTTTTCATAGTTCTGAAATTGTTTAGACATACATGCATGCTATCTAAGGAAAGGTGTATGATTTTGATAAAGTTTTATCAAAGCATCTCATATCAGAAATCTGAACTTTGGTAAGAAAGTCAATAAAGTATTGATTTCTAGAAGTCCAGCTGATTTCTAAGTGTTGGATATAGTGTCTAAGTCCATAACTTTATTTGGTATGTACTTGACCCGACCCGGCATGGTCCATTTGGGTTGCATGGCATTGCAATACTTGGATAGACTAAATGAGAGAATAAGGCACTTATGATTATTAATATATTATAAGTTCTAATATATTAATAATAGTATTATTTAATTAGTATTGATCAAGTATTAATCTAGTATTAATTTGGTGATCAAAGTGAGACTAATTAAATATATAGGGTTGATTATGACAATCATCAATTCTTTTATGGTGGATTAATGATCCATGGTTTATGGGTTTGGTTATAACCATATGGAGCTCCATGGATAGTCCATGGGAGTTACAAACCCATGGGTCATGAGAAATCAAGAGTCATGACAATTAAGGGCATTCATGTGTAAACCCTAATTGTGACAACACTATAAAAGGAACCCTATGGCTAGCAAAATCGTGACCTAGTGTTACTAGAGAGGGCATAACCGATTTTGAGTGCAAGAAGTATTCTCTCAAGTTATTCCAAGTCTTGTGGTGTTGTGTGAAGCATTTGAGGCACAACATTTGGGGTGCTAGGCTCACAAAGTCTTGAAGGAATCCAAGCAACAACAAGGTATGTATTTCTACTAGTTTTATGTTCTATGTAATCCCCATGCCATGCTAGTTAGGAAATAACCTTGAAAAAGAAATTTGCATGTATATAGAGAAAACATAGATTCAAGGTTATTAGGGTTGCATGTACACTTAGGAAGTGTTAGAATGCTCAAAAACCCATCAGTGGTATCAGAGCCTAGGATTGTTTTCTATATACTTGATGCAAAACTGCTTAAAAATCGAAAATTCTGCACTCTGACGACTGGACTCGCCGAGTCCATGGGGAGGACTCGCCGAGTCCATGAACAAATTCATCCTACTCGACGAGTAGAATAATGCACTCGCCGAGTAGAATCGTGCTGGGTAGGTTTTCGTGTTTTGTTGCTGGAAATGGATTAAAATCATTATCCCAATCTGTTTTGGACTTGTAAAATCTGTTTTTCAAAATGATAATGATTATGTTAACCCATTTTACATGGCTTTTATCAATTTTCAAGTATTGTATATGTTTATATGATTTCTTGAAATTGTTTGATATGAATATTTGTTCTTATGAGTTTTTAGAAGATCATAGGAATTTTGTGTAACTTACATGCTTGTTTAATTCATGATCTTAATGCTAATGATGGTGTCCATAACTTGTCCTCAAGTTATGGATAACCAAAAGTCACTTCTTTTAATTATGATTAAAGAACTAAAGATGTTTCATAAAATGAAGAGTCTTCATTTTATGAACCATTAAAACTCATAAGTTACAAATTGAAGAGACTTGGAATAGTTTCAATTCTTGCCCTCAAGTTTTGGAATTTGAAAAGCCTTACACTTTAATTCCAAATTGAACTCTTAGAATTTTTTAAAAGTAAAATTCAAGCTTTATGGACTTCATTAAATTAATTAAAGTGTTTAATTAAAAGAGTTAATAATTCCATAAAGACATGGTTTAAGTTTAATTAAATTAAGTATAGTTTAATTAATAGATTAAACCACCAAGTATTTTAAATGTTTAAAATACACCGTTATACTATTATTATAATTTTAATTATATAGATATGTATAAGAATATGTCATTCTTACCGTTAGTAGGCCTCATTCACGAAGCCGGTCTATAAGGGGGGTATAAGGTTGTTGCCTATAAAATGGTGACTTAATGGGTGTCCACTCTCACCCACCGCTTCCTTGATCGGTGGAGGGTCGTTAGCCGAACGGGTAGGATACGACTTTAAATACTCGTTAAAAGTATAATGAATTATAAAGTAACTATACATTATAAATTCCCAATCTTAGTTACTTTAGGAAAATGTGAAATTGGTGCTAGCCCATAAAATTACACTTTGTACCTTACCAAGTCGTTAGTGGAGCGTGTGTGGTTAACCGACACACTAACATGGACTAGTAAGAGTGGCAAAGGGTAACTTGACTTTATTATAGATCGGTGGAGCGTGTGTGGTTAACCGGCACATCGATTAGGTAATATTGTTGAGGGTACCAAGTCAATTTGTATGGTTATTCACACCTTGTTTGTGATCCTCGGCATCCCAGTCACAAACTTGAGAGGACACAATCGAGATTCAAACATGCCATTGGAAGTTCAATGTATCTCAAAAGATCTAGGAGTTTCAAATCCAATTAAAAACTTAATTATATTTCGTTTTATGGTGGAAATTGGTAAATCGTCATTTACCTACCTTCAACTATTTTATAATTTGGATTACGGCATCCCTCTTCCAGTTATAAATAGGTTGTTGGGTCCTAGCCTTACTATTTCATATTGGGTGTTATATTAAGGACTTTAAATCAACTAACTTGAATTTCTCCCATTATAGATGTCTAGTTTAGACAGCTATGGTCTTCCCAAATCTTTAGGAACAAGCTTCCTAATGAAGATGATATCCCAAATGGCAACCAAGGTGAAAGATCAATCCCTTTGTTGTGCATTAGTGGGACTGGAAATCATACTTCACTTCCTCCACCTCCTCCAATAAATCTCCTTATCCCACAAGTTTCAAGACATGATAAGTTCTAAGTCACTCAATCCCTATTGGCAAACAAAGTCTATATGTGCTTAGGTCTTGGAGATTAAGTCACATATTGACAAGCCGGGAGAGTAGGGTGTCGAAGTCTCAAGGTAGCTGGCTGTTGACTTGGTCACTCCCTGATGACAGATCACAACATGACCCTTAATGATCTTACCTATTTGCTTGATGATGCTGAATCAGCAATGATTTGGAGCATTGGTAAAGCAAAATTTGATTGGAAGATCAACTTCCCAAACTTCCATGGACATTGACAATGGTAACATTGGAAGTCCAGAAAAACTTTCTCTTCCCAATTGAAAGGGATTGGCCATAGTCAACTCGGTTGACCAAATGGTAAAGAGAAAGGCTAGGTCTGTGATAGTCCCGTGTACCGTTTCCAAAGAGTCCATATGTTTCTGTTGCCAAAGGAAGGGCATTGGTTGCGAAGCTGCCAAATTTACCTAAAAGTCCATAAGGATAGTAAAGTCAAATGTTTGACTCTACTTCAGGTAAAGTCCATTGTCTAACTCTATTAAGTTTCTATTCTGAGATTCTTATTGCATGATGTGACTGGGTCACATATTGATGTTTTAAGAATCAAAGAAGAGTGAAGAAACTTAAAGGAAGTATATGCTGATTCTGATCGTGAATATGGATTTCGATCGCATGGTTCGGTGATCAGAATTTTGAGTTGTTACTTAAGAGTTATGATATATTGCTTAGGAATAAATAACAACAAGTTTTCCATATGGATTGTAAGGATAAGTTTTCCGCAAAGTTTTAAAATAAAAGAAAATGGTTTTGATTTTATTTATTTTAAGTATCCTTACAATGGCATTTGTGAAAAAGGTTGTTGCTTATATGCTTCCATTGATAAGCAATATGGGTAAATGGATTTGATTCTTTCATTAGTGGTAGTGTCATAATTTACCAAATAAGGAAAGATTCTCATCGCCCAAGTTTCAGTTAGATAGAAACTTGGAATCATGCAACTTGTATTGTATGATGAATGAGAAGTTTTCGTCTTTGGAAATTAAGACTAATTCCTTGTTCACATGTACATGTGAGTGAAGTGAAGGACTAAATGATTGGGTACACTTGGTTGTGTGCTGGTCAGGTCCACCACAAAGATAGATAAGATTATTCGTTATGATTTACTAAAGTTTAGTAAATATGGTTATGCTTACGAGTTTAAGTGTAATTCTGAAACATTGGAAAAGTTTCAATGTATGGCAGAATGAATAAGAAGAATCAAATAAGGCAGAAAGATAAAATTTTCTCCAATCTGAAGAGATGGGAGAGTACTTGTGTATTTTGTTTTATGATTATCTTAGTGATTATGGAACCATATCACAATTGATCCTCTAAGGACACCTTAGTGTGTTTGTTGCCTGAGGAGAGGAATCGTGAATTGTTGAAATGGTTAAATCAAAAGATAATTCATACTTTGTGCCAAAAACAAATCCTGGAGTTATACTCCAAGATTGTAACTTGAGTGACATAGTCTTTAGAAAGTTCATAACACTTGTCAAATGTAGAGTAAGATGTTTCCTATTCTTGTACATTTGAGATTGGTAAGTTGTGATGTTTTGGATAAAACAAAGACCAGCTAAGACCAATAGTGAGAAGTGTTTAACTTGATAAGAATCCGCACTAGATCTTGAATATTTGTTTTGTCAAGGAATGGTTCTTGACAAAGAGAAGTCTTATATGTCAAGAGGATAGTGGGAGTCTAAATGATTCTGAAATAGTTTCAAGAACTAAATCAAGAGTTTTGTCAATCACTAGCCCACGACTTGAGGTTTGTAACCTATCGTGTTGACATATTCTTGTTTCTGTGTCTGTTCGAGTTGAAAGTTGATTATGCTTGTGAGTTCTATGAGTTCTCAATTGTTTGCATAACAACCCGGAAGCAATGGTGGGCATTGTGCTACCAGGTGGCAAGAAATTAAGACTGCACAAGTTCAGTCCCTATGAATTTGGAAGTGTCACTAACCTAGTCCTGTGATTATGGTTATGACAAATTCACATGGATAGGAACACATACACCATAAAATCTAAGTGTCATAAGGTTTCTCTTCGATTCATGAAAATGATGGTGAGGAAACGCTTCCACTAAGAAGATTTTAAGTAGATAGCGGTTGTGATATTTGCATTCTCATATAGTTAGTGGAGCGTGTGTGGTTAACCGGCACACTAACTAGTGAGAATTGCAAAAGGTCTAGACAAACATGTGAGCTATCTAAGGAAAGGTGTATGTTTTTTGATAAAGTCTTATCAAAGCAATCTAGTATCAGAAATATGAACTTTGGTAAGAAAGTCAATAAAGTATTGATTTCTAGAAGTCCAGTAGATTTCTGAGTACATGTCAAAGCTAGTGGGAGCATAAAGTGTTATGCTGGTAATCATTATGCTAGTGGGAGCATGACGATTATGTTAAATATTGCAGGTTAGTAATGTTAATTATAGAAAACAAAAGTTTCAATTCGCCTTGAAAAAGTTGTTTTGCTATAATTAAGGGAGAGGATTTTATACTTCACTCCAATTCTACAAGCTTAGATTGAGAATTTAATCTACTTTAGTCAAGAATATATATGAATGTTATGTTGGAATGGTTTAACATAAGGAAATTCTATATATGTTGCATTCTCAAAATTCGATTATGATTACGGCATCCCTCTTCATAGTTCGAATTATGAAAACATGGCAAATAAAAAATTTTATAGCATAAATCATGTCCCATATGCTTTGGGTATAGGTTTGATTACATGTGCTATAATATTCATCCATTCTAAATTTTCCAAATGCCTAGGGCATTAAGATGGAAAAAGGAATAGAACTGGAAATGACTAAAATGATTAAGCAAAGTTGTCGAGGACAATCTGAGGTTTACCAAAGATTGGTTGCTCATGGACAATTAGAAGTATAGAGTAAGGACCATATTGACATATTTTGAAAAGAGGCAACTCTTGTTCAGAAGTGATGGTCAAAATGGTAATATGGAATTGTCTCCATAGGTGGAAGTTATTCTTTGAATCTGTGTAAGATTAAAGAACTTAATGCTAAGAAGGATGTTCAAAGGAATGTACTTTGAATTTGAGACTTCATTTCCATGGAATTGTTTTCCATTGGAATACTTTGTAATTTCTGTTGCCAAGTCTTTGTGACTTCTGTGCATAGTCATTACAAGGGGATCATTGCATATAAGTTTAGAATCTAACAGATTACAGTAGATGGCAAGAGTTTGGTATTCTTTCATTTACAACGAGGATTGGAATTGTGAAATTAGCATCATTGGAATATTGTCAATTGATCTATTTCACAAAGAGAGGACCATATGTAAACATAGTATGCATACTTGGAGTATGGCATAATTGTTGTTTGGAAAAACATAGTGTACATGCTTGGAGCATGGGACAACTAATGTTTTAATTCAAGCATAAAGTTGATTAATCGAAACATAAATAATGAGTAATCAATATGGTGCTTAAATAAAAGGTGTTTTTATTTACACTCAAAGTGTTGGGGCCATATAAGATTAATATTATTCTTGTGCTTCACTTTGCATGTTTTGACTTCCAGAATAATTATGTTATGGTATATATCATATTATTCAAACCATCCACAGTCAGTCATATGTTGGAAGTAGATATGAATCAAGACTGTCATGAATTTGGCTTGTATGATTTGTCTAAAGTGCTTTAGACAATGCAATGGTTGCTACAACATTCATGAGTACTCATAAGGGCTGAGTATTGGATTCAACCCACGCTCACTTGCATCACTTCATGGAATTTATCTCGAGTGATCGTGAGACGGTAATATCATATGAATCTTCAAACCTAGAGATATGAGTTGTTGACTATGAGTTGGTTATTCATTGATTGTACGAAAACGCATTGGTAACTCGATGTTATAAAACGTGCCTTTGTGAATAATTCAACAAGTAGTTAGTACAAGCATATCAGTCGAAGTTTATCTGTTCCTTCTAGAAATAGAAGCGATATCTGGGCCCCTCGATGATTTGGTTTCGACCTATGTACCGGGCCCGGTCAGAACCTAATTGATGTGTTCAATTTAGTTCTATGTCGAAACAAATCAGAGATCGAGAAACAAATGCTGGACAATAAGTAAGACCATGTTCCATGTGTTTGTCCGGCTGATATCATGAGAACAGAGGATTATATGATCACTTATCTTAAATGGCGTATCATCATCATCTCAGTTCTGAGAGACTTTGAAAGAGCTACGATTGCTAGTCGGATTTTGAAGTCATATTTGCAAATATAGTTATTAGACTTATCCAAGTAGGAGACTGTTGGATATAGTGTCTAAGTCCATAACTTTATTTGGTATGTACTTGACCCGACCCGGCATGGTCCATTTGGGTTGCATGGCATTGCAATACTTGGATAGACTAAATGAGAGAATAAGGCACTTATGATTATTAATATATTATAAGTTCTAATATATTAATAATAGTATTATTTAATTAGTATTGATCAAGTATTAATCTAGTATTAATTTGGTGATCAAAGTGAGACTAATTAAATATATAGGGTTGATTATGACAATCATCAATTCTTTTATGGTGGATTAATGATCCATGGTTTATGGGTTTGGTTATAACCATATGGAGCTCCATGGATAGTCCATGGGAGTTACAAACCCATGGGTCATGAGAAATCAAGAGTCATGACAATTAAGGGCATTCATGTGTAAACCCTAATTGTGACAACACTATAAAAGGAACCCTATGGCTAGCAAAATCGTGACCTAGTGTTACTAGAGAGGGCATAACCGATTTTGAGTGCAAGAAGTATTCTCTCAAGTTATTCCAAGTCTTGTGGTGTTGTGTGAAGCATTTGAGGCACAACATTTGGGGTGCTAGGCTCACAAAGTCTTGAAGGAATCCAAGCAACAACAAGGTATGTATTTCTACTAGTTTTATGTTCTATGTAATCCCCATGCCATGCTAGTTAGGAAATAACCTTGAAAAAGAAATTTGCATGTATATAGAGAAAACATAGATTCAAGGTTATTAGGGTTGCATGTACACTTAGGAAGTGTTAGAATGCTCAAAAACCCATCACTAAGTACATGTCAAAGCTAGTGGGAGCATAAGTGTTATGCTAATAATCATCATGTTAGTGGGAGCATGATAATTATTGTTAGTGTTGCAAGTTAGCAATGTTAATTATAGAAAACAAAAGTTTCAATTCGTGAGGCTGCAGGGATTGAAAAAGTTGTTTTGCTATAATTAAGGGAGAGGATATACTTCATTTCAGTTCTAAAGACTTAGATTGAGACCTTAATCATCCTTAGTCAAGAATATATATATGAATTTCATGTTGGATTGGTTCAACTTAAGGAAATTCTATATATTGCGTTCTCAAACCTTGGATCTATGTTTTCTCTATTATACATGCAAATATTAACTATTCCAAGGTTTCATCCTAACTAGCATATTATGAAGCACCTATACTACAAAGTTCTAGTTAGATGACATACCTTTTGATGTAGCTTGATGTCTTCAAGCTTTAAGAGCTTAGCCCCAATAGTGTGGAAGCCTCAAATGGAATCACAAATCACCAAAACACCTTGGAAGAACTTGAGGGAATATGTATGCACACTAAAATCGGCCCACTCTTATTTTCATACACTTGTGCCAATTTTGTGAGCCAAGGACCCCTGTAACATCCGGATTTCCAGGTATCTTAATTTATGAATTTATATTGAGTTTTGGAGAGGGACTCGGCGAGTAGGCGCTTAGACTCGCCGAGTAGAGTCGCGCATTGTTAGACTGGATTACTGACTGGACTCGGCGAGTCCATACGTGGACTCGGCGAGTCCACGCTGTTTAAATGAAACCCTAATTTCTTGGGTTTGGGACCTATTTAAAGGCCCTTATGGCCTTCAATGGCGGCTACCAGACCATAGAGAGAAACCCTAGAGTGCTTGAGCGTTTTGAGAGAGAAAGGAAGCCATTCTTGACCTTGGGAGTGTTGTTTAGCAAGAAGAAGGAGGTACTAGCCAAGAGGAAGCATAGGAGGTTGCTATTATGTGGATTTGGAGCTAAGATCTTCACATTTGAGGTAGTAATTCGACTCTCCTTCTGTTCTTATGATGATCATATGGATTTAGGGTTTCTTAGACCCTTTGTTGGTTAGATTTGATGTCCAAATAGCCCCTTCTGGTGATAAGGCTTTGGATCTGGATCCATAGAGGTCCAGAGAGCCTTATTCATCAAGCTTTATGAAGAACAATAGAGGTCATGGCCTTGGGTTAAGGTATTTGGGGCTAAATCATCATATATGGTCATATAAATGTTGCTTGTGCATCAAGATCGAGACTTTACGTGATTATAGTGGTTGGGAAGGCCAGATCTATGGATTAGAGGAACAGATCTGACCTCAGGAGGTCATTTGAGTTGGTGCATGACATGAACTCGCCGAGTCCAAGGGCAGACTCGGCGAGTAGGGTTAGGGTTTCCCGTGAATCACTCAGTGAGTGACTTGCCGAGTTGGGGGAATGACTCAGTGAGTCAGAGGGGGAATAGAGGACTCGAGTTCACGACTGAACTCGCCGAGTCACATTTGTGCACTCGGCGAGTCTGGTCAAGAGTTGACCGTTGACTTTTGTTGACTTTTAGTGTTTGGTCAACAATGGAACTTGTGGACTGTTTGAAGGGTAAAATAGCCTTTTAGCCTTCTTAGAGGACATGTGAGAGTCTAGTCTAGCCTAGAGAGTCGTGATTGATTGAGATGATTATGTTATGTGTATAGGCATAGGCTAGATCAGTATATACACGGGCGGGATATTATGTAAGACATCCGAGGTGAGTCTTCTCACTATACTTTACCTTGAGTAGGTAATTAGAGTTATGTGACAGAGTTGTTGTATGCTATGTGTTGCACTGCATTATTTCTATGTGATTTATGCCGTGTATATATCAGAGTATATCAGAGTTGGAACCGAAAGGTTCACAGAGCTAGCACCAGAGGGTCCACAGAGTTAGGGTCCAAGGGCCCGCATAGTTATAGCCTCGAGTGGCTAGTATGTGTTATGTGTGGTATATTGGGGAACTCACTAAGCTTTTATGCTTACAGTTGATGTGTGATGTGTTTCAGGTACTAGTGAGGATCGCGGGAAGGCGCCGGCATGATTCGTACACACGAGAGAGGATTTATTTATATGAGATCTTGGGACATGTTTTGTGATGATACAGAGATTTATTATGATTTTGTGATTTTTATGTGGTGGAAAGTATGTTTTGAAATGAAAAATTGTTTTGAAAAATTGGGTGTTACAAGTTGGTATCAGAGCCTTGGTTTGAGGGATTCGGGTGCACCTTCGGGCGTATCTGAACTCAAACTGAGGATTTGAGAGATTTTCAAAATAAAAGTTGCAAATTTTTCACAAGAGTAAAAAGTTTTTGAAAGAGCAGAGCAGAGCAGTGTGTACGATCAGCCAGCGCCTGAACGGTGATTTCCCAAAATACCCTTACATTATGTGTTATGAGATATGTTATGATATGATATGCATGCTAGAGTAGGCTAGGTAATCATATTAGGACTAGAGTGGCCTGATTTGTGATGCCTTAGCCAAGGAATGATTTTGCTGCTATGTGATGCTTGAGAGCGAATAGGTAGCAGTGAGGAGCTGTTGAGAGGTCTACCGAAGGGTAGTCTATGCCAGTGAGATATAGTGTACTTGTGATCTGGGATCCAAGGAGGAGGACTTAGAGTGAATGCTGATGCGGTGTGGACGGTAGTATAGGGCCCGTACTACTGAAGACACCGGAGCAGCGCGCACCCTAAGTAAGAATCCATTGGGTACTCAGGAACAAGTAGGGTTGAGTTATCGAGTGCGAGTATACTCGATCGAGTCTCTGGTATCTTCATGTTGTGTTTCAGAGACATCATGGTTGGTACACCACACACGCCGGAGGGCAGCGGTATTAGCAATGATGAGATTCGCAGTATGATTATGACGAAATGACCGCGGCGATCCGAAAGGCTATCCGGAGGATTTTGAGTAGCGAATTGAAGAGTTGATGTCATGGTTTGAGTACCATGAATGGTAGCAGATCGAGAGGTGATGTCATGGTTCGAGTACCATGAATGGTAGCAGATCGAGAGGTGATGTCATGGTTCGAGTACCATGATTGGTGGTAGATCGAGAGGTGATGTCATGGTTCGAGTACCATGAATGGTAGCAGATCGAGAGGTGATGTCATGGTTCGAGTACCATGAATGGTAGCAGATCGAGAGGTGATGTCATGGTTCGAGTACCATGATTGATGGCAGATCGAGAGTTGATGTCATGGTTCGAGTACCATGAATGGTAGCAGATCGAGAGGTGATGTCATGGTTCGAGTACCATGAATGGTAGCAGATCGAGAGGTGATGTCATGGTTCGAGTACCATGATTGGTGGTAGATCGAGAGGTGATGTCATGGTTCGAGTACCATGAATGGTAGCAGATCGAGAGGTGATGTCATGGTTCGAGTACCATGATTGGTGGCAGATCGAGGGGTGATTTCATGGTTCGAGTACCATGATTTGAGGCGGGTTGAGAAGAGAGGATACGGTTCGAGTACCATGAAATGTGGCGGTGAGTGCTTCTGGTTTTGCCGGTTATTCCGCAGCGATTATCTAGTCCAAGGTCGGATGTGAAGGAGTATGGGCCCAGAAGGCCAGGGAGAACGAGTTTTAGTGGAGCATCCCTTGATAGGGAAAACGAGTTAGCTCTAAGGGATTGTTGGTGATATGCCAGTGGAGTCACAAGACTAAGAGATGAGTAGGGACAGTGCGTTATGGAGGGGTACGGTCTGAGCTGGAGAGCCAGCCGATAGTAGATATGTCACTTTCCGTGACCCGAGTGGTGCCATTTCCTTTTCTTGCGGGAGACGTAAGGGGTGATGAGATTTCGATTTCTGAGTTGGGGTGAGCCCTGTGGGATCGCACGGATGGTGACTTTTCAATCAGAGTATCCGGCAGTAGGTCTGTCGCGAGGAAGTGATATAGCTTGAGCAGGTTGACAGTGGAGACTGAAATGGTCAAGGATCAGGATACACCCTATTTGAGTATAATAGGGCAGGTGTTAGCTGCGGTGTTGGGCGATCAAGAAGGGTATATCAGGGCAGTGACTCCTATTGTTTTTGAGAGGTATAAGGGGTGGAAATGTGGTTTCTGCTCTTATGATAAGGGGCATGTTGGAACGTTGGGCAAGGAGTCAAGGATGAGGAGTATGATGGTTCATTATTTCCAGATCCAGAGTTAGTGTTAACACGGGACAGTTGGGAGGTCCGGTGAGGGTATAGTGCGAGATCCTGAATGACTAGAGGCAGTCACGATGGTAAGTTCTGAAGGTTGCATACGAGACCCTGGTATCTGGAGTTGTTTGATCCTTGTCAGAGAGATCATCGAGCGTTGCGTAGCACCTTGCGGAATTAGGTGCGATGTTACTGGTGGAGACAGCCTGGGGGATAGAGTGTTGGTGCACCAATTGGTGATGGTTTGAACCCCAAGCGGGGAAGAACCGAGTATTTATTTGAGGAATCCGCACCTGATGCTAGAGTTACCGAGGTTCGGCCAGCGAAGGTCGAGGCACTGAGGGCTCACGGGAGAGCTTTACAGTTGACAACAGAGGAGTTCCGCGCATCGCCCGATGTTGCGGCTGGTACTTTTTGTGGGTTCTGTACCTGCTTTGGTGATATTTGACTCGGGAGCGAGTCGATCATTTGTGTCAATAGCGTTTGGACGACACATCAGTAGCCGACGAGAGGCGTTGAGTCAACCTCTACGAGTTTCCATAGCTGACGAGCGGGCGGAGTATGCTACGGAGGTGATTCGGGGATGTGTACTCGAGATCTTCGGTGTTGAGTTCCCGATAGATCTGGTCCCGATAGCGATGGGGGACGCATGTGTTATGAGGGGGGCATGGATTGGTTGAGCCAATTTGGGGCTGTCATAGATTGCGAGCGACAGTTGGTGACGATACGAGACCCCAATGGGGGAGTACTCACGGTGTACGGCAAGGGTACCTGATGTGGGTCGGCGTTTTGTTCAGCCGCCAGAGTGAGACAGAGTTTACAGCAGGGCTGCAGCGGGTTTGTAGCCTATGTGATGGGCACACGAGAGGCCGTTGGGAGGCCAAGTTCAATGGATGACGTTCTGATAGTGCATGAGTTCCCGGATGTTTTTCCCAAGGAGTTGCCAGGTGTGCCTCCCGAGAGGCAAGTAGAGTTTCGCATCGAGTTGGTTCTGGGGGCAGCGCCTATCGCCAAGGCGCCTTATCGCCTTGCGCCACCAGAGAAGTAGTAGTTATCCTCGCAGCTTCAGGAGCTGCTGGGGAAGGGTGTTGTGATGCTACGGGGAGCAGTAGTACTCACCAGTCAAAGAGAGAGTGTTGTGATACTACGGGAAGCCGTAGTACTCAGAGGTTGTTGTGATGCTACGGGGAGCCGTAGTACTCACCAGTCAGAGGAGGGCATTGTGATGCTATGGGGAGCCGTAGTACTCACTAGTCAGAGAGAGGGTGTTGTGATGCTATGGGGAGCCGTAGTACTCACCAGTCAGAGAGAGAGTGTTGTGATACTACGGGAAGCCGTAGTACTCAGAGGTTGTTGTGATGCTACGGGGAGCCGTAGTACTCACCAGTCAGAGGAGGGCGTTGTGATGCTATGGGGAGCCGTAGTACTCACTAGTCAGAGAGAGGGTGTTGTGATGCTATGGGGAGCCGTAGTACTCACTAGTTAGAGAGAGGATGTTGTGATGCTACGGGGAGTCGTAGTACTCACCAGTCAGAGAGAGGGTGTTGTGATGCTACGGGGAGCCGTAGTACTCACCAGTCAGAGAGAGGGTGTCGTGATGCTACGGGGAACCGTAGTACTCACTAGTCAGAGCAGGGCATTGTGATGCTACGGGGAGCCGTAGTACTCACTAGTCAGTGGGAGGTTGTGGTGATGTTATGGGGAGTCGTAATATGCACTAGTTAGCGAGAAGTTGTTATGAGGAAGCCTTCTCGATCAGAGTATGACACCGGAGGGTTTTAGGCTTGAAAAGCCCTACTCATGAGTTTTGGGAGCCTGGTGGTCGGACCAGGGGTGAGACCGGGGTCTCCTCAATGATTGGGAATCATTATATTCTGAGTAAGTGTGGACACCCAATCCGAAGGGATTGGATAAGTGAAGTACGCATGGGTTGCGGGTCACAAACTATGAGTTGAATGGGTCATTGGAACGAGCGATTCCAACTACGGGTCGGACCAAACTCTTGAGTTGAGTTGAGTCCTGGTGGTGTGTTGAATAGACCGGACCGAAGGGTCCAACGATGAGCATTAGATGATAGAGGTCGGGGTTGAGTCGATCTCCAGTTGGGACACATATTTACCATTGGCTGAGTTTTCCTATAACAACAGCCATCATTCGAGCATTGGTATGCCACCCTTTGAGCTATTGTATGGGAGGAGGTGTCGGACTCCCGTTTACTGGGGAGAGGTAGGACAGCGTGTGATGGGTAGTACAGAGATAGTACTTCAGACGACTGAGCAGATTCAGCAGGTCAGACAGAGGTTGTGGACCGCTCAGAGTCGCCAGAAGAGTTATGCGGACAGGCGTCGCTCGGAGCTCGAGTTTCAAGTTGGTGATTTAGTATTCCTGAAGGTATCTCCTTGGAAGGGAGTGATCCGATTCAGGAAGAGGGGTAAGTTGGGGCCTCGGTATATTGGTCCTTTCAGGGTGAATGCCAGGGTGGGCAGGGTAGCGTATCGTTTGGAGCTACCTGCGGAGTTGAGAGAGATTCACGATACCTTCCACGTGTCTCAGTTGAGGAAGTGTATTGCCGATGAGTCGGCAGTGGTTCCATTAGAGGACATTCAGGTGGATGCGAGCCTGAACTATGTTGAGAGGACAATCGCGATTCGGGATAGAAGGATCAAGACTTTGAGAAACAAGGAGGTGTCATTGGTTCAGGTCCAGTGACAACATCGGAAGGGTTCCGAGATGACCTGGGAGCCGGAGTTAGAGATGCGTGAGCAGCATCCAGAGTTGTTTGTGGAATGAGACTTCGAGGGCGAAGTCTGATTCTAGTGGAGGAGAATTGTAACATCCGGATTTCCAGGTATCTTAATTTAAGAATTTATATTGAGTTTTGGAGAGGGACCCGGCGAGTAGGCGCTTAGACTCGCCGAGTAGAGCCGCGCATTGTTAGACTGGATTACTGACTGGACTCGACGAGTCCATACGTGGACTCGGTGAGTCCACGCTGTTTAAATGAAACCCTAATTTCTTGGGTTTGGGACCTATTTAAAGGCCCTTATGGCCTTCAATGGCGGCTACCAGACCATAGAGAGAAACCCTAGAGTGCTTGAGCGTTTTGAGAGAGAAAGGAAGCCATTCTTGACCTTGGGAGTGTTGTTTAGCAACAAGAAGGAGGTACTAGCCAAGAGGAAGCATAGGAGGTTGCTATTATGTGGATTTGGAGCTAAGATCTTCACATTTGAGGTAGTAATTCGACTCTCCTTCTGTTCTTATGATGATCATATGGATTTAGGGTTTCTTAGACCCTTTGTTGGTTAGATTTGATGTCCAAATAGCCCCTTCTGGTGATAAGGCTTTGGATCTGGATCCATAGAGGTCCAGAGAGCCTTATTCATCAAGCTTTATGAAGAACAATAGAGGTCATGGCCTTGGGTTAAGGTATTTGGGGCTAAATCATCATATATGGTCATATAAATGTTGCTTGTGCATCAAGATCGAGACTTTACGTGATTATAGTGGTTGGGAAGGCCAGATCTATGGATTAGAGGAACAGATCTGACCTCAGGAGGTCATTTGAGTTGGTGCATGACATGAACTCGCTGAGTCCAAGGGCAGACTCGGCGAGTAGGGTTAGGGTTTCCCGTGAATCACTCAGTGAGTGACTTGCCGAGTTGGGGGAATGACTCAGTGAGTCAGAGGGGGAATAGAGGACTCGAGTTCACGACTGAACTCGCCGAGTCACATTTGTGCACTCGGCGAGTCTGGTCAAGAGTTGACCGTTGACTTTTGTTGACTTTTAGTGTTTGGTCAACAATGGAACTTGTGGACTGTTTGAAGGGTAAAATAGCCTTTTAGCCTTCTTAGAGGACATGTGAGAGTCTAGTCTAGCCTAGAGAGTCGTGATTGATTGAGATGATTATGTTATGTGTATAGGCAGAGGCTAGATCAGTATATACACGGGCGGGATATTATGTAAGACATCCGAGGTGAGTCTTCTCACTATACTTTACCTTGAGTAGGTAATTAGAGTTATGTGACAGAGTTGTTGTATGCTATGTGTTGCATTGCATTATTTCTATGTGATTTATGCCGTGTATATATCAGAGTATATCAGAGTTGGAACCGAAAGGTTCACAGAGCTAGCACCAGAGGGTCCACAGAGTTAGGGTCCAAGGGCCCGCAGAGTTATAGCCTCGAGTGGCTAGTATGTGTTATGTGTGGTATATTGGGGAACTCACTAAGCTTTTATGCTTACAGTTGATGTGTGATGTGTTTCAGGTACTAGTGAGGATCGCGGGAAGGCGCCGGCATGATTCGTACACACGAGAGAGGATTTATTTATATGAGATCTTGGGACATGTTTTGTGATGATACAGAGATTTATTATGATTTTGTGATTTTTATGTGGTGGAAAGTATGTTTTGAAATGAAAAATTGTTTTGAAAAATTGGGTGTTACAAGTTGGTATCAGAGCCTTGGTTTGAGGGATTCGGGTGCACCTTCGGGCGTATCTGAACTCAAACTGAGGATTTGAGAGATTATCAAAATAAAAGTTGCAAATTTTTCACAAGAGTAAAAAGTTTTTGAAAGAGCAGAGCAGAGCAGTATGTACGATCAGCTAGCGCATGAACGGTGATTTCCCAAAATACCCTTACATTATGTGTTATGAGATATGTTATGATATGATATGCATGCTAGAGTAGGCTAGGTAATCATATTAGGACTAGAGTGGCCTGATTTGTGATGCCTTAGCCAAGACCAGCTAAGACCAATAGTGAGAAGTGTTTAACTTGATAAGAATCCGCACTAGATCTTGAATATTTGTTTTGTCAAGGAATGGTTCTTGACAAAGAGAAGTCTTATATGTCAAGAGGATAGTGGGAGTCTAAATGATTCTGAAATAGTTTCAAGTACTAAATCAAGAGTTTTGTCAATCACTAGCCCACGACTTGAGGTTTGTAACCTATCGTGTTGACATATTCTTGTTTCTGTGTCTGTTCCAGTTGAAAGTTGATTATGCTTGTGAGTTCTATGAGTTCTCAATTGTTTGCATAACAACCCGGAAGCAATGGTGGGCATTGTGCTACCAGGTGGCAAGAAATTAAGACTGCACAAGTTCAGTCCCTATGAATTTGGAAGTGTCACTAACCTAGTCCTGTGATTATGATTATGACAAATTCACATGGATAGGAACACATACACCATAAAATCTAAGTGTCATAAGGTTTCTCTTCGATTCATGAAAATGATGGTGAGGAAACGCTTCCACTAAGAAGATTTTAAGTAGATAGCGGTTGTGATATTTGCATTCTCATATAGTTAGTGGAGCGTGTGTGGTTAACCGGCACACTAACTAGTGAGAATTGCAAAAGGTCTAGACAAACATGTGAGCTATCTAAGGAAAGGTGTATGTTTTTTGATAAAGTCTTATCAAAGCAATCTAGTATCAGAAATATGAACTTTGGTAAGAAAGTCAATAAAGTATTGATTTCTAGAAGTCCAGTAGATTTCTGAGTACATGTCAAAGCTAGTGGGAGCATAAAGTGTTATGCTGGTAATCATTATGCTAGTGGGAGCATGACGATTATGTTAAATATTGCAGGTTCGTAATGTTAATTATAGAAAACAAAAGTTTCAATTCGCCTTGAAAAAGTTGTTTTGCTATAATTAAGGGAGAGGATTTTATACTTCACTCCAATTCTACAAGCTTAGATTGAGAATTTAATCTACTTTAGTCAAGAATATATATGAATGTTATGTTGGAATGGTTTAACATAAGGAAATTCTATATATGTTGCGTTCTCAAAATTCGATTATGATTACGGCATCCCTCTTCATAGTTCGAATTATGAAAACATGGCAAATAAAAAATTTTATAGCATAAATCATGTCCCATATGCTTTGGGTATAGGTTTGATTACATGTGCTATAATATTCATCCATTCTAAATTTTCCAAATGCCTAGGGCATTAAGATGGAAAAAGGAATAGAACTGGAAATGACTAAAATGATTAAGCAAAGTTGTCGAGGACAATCTGAGGTTTACCAAAGATTGGTTGCTCATGGACAATTAGAAGTATAGAGTAAGGACCATATTGACATATTTTGAAAAGAGGCAACTCTTGTTCAGAAGTGATGGTCAAAATGGTAATATGGAATTGTCTCCATAGGTGGAAGTTATTCTTTGAATCTGTGTAAGATTAAAGAACTTAATGCTAAGAAGGATGTTCAAAGGAATGTACTTTGAATTTGAGACTTCATTTCCATGGAATTGTTTTCCATTGGAATACTTTGTAATTTCTGTTGCCAAGTCTTTGTGACTTCTGTGCGTAGTCATTACAAGGGGATCATTGCATATAAGTTTAGAATCTAACAGATTACAGTAGATGGCAAGAGTTTGGTATTCTTTCATTTACAACGAGGATTGGAATTGTGAAATTAGCATCATTGGAATATTGTCAATTGATCTATTTCACAAAGAGAGGACCATATGTAAACATAGTATGCATACTTGGAGTATGGCATAATTGTTGTTTGGAAAAACATAGTGTACATGCTTGGAGCATGGGACAACTAATGTTTTAATTCAAGCATAAAGTTGATTAATCGAAACATAAATAATGAGTAATCAATATGGTGCTTAAATAAAAGGTGTTTTTATTTACACTCAAAGTGTTGGGGCCATATAAGATTAGTATTATTCTTGTGTTTCACTTTGCATGTTTTGACTTCCAGAATAATTATGTTATGGTATATATCATATTATTCAAACCATCCACAGTCAGTCATATGTTGGAAGTAGATATGAATCAAGACTGTCATGAATTTGGCTTGTATGATTTGTCTAAAGTGCTTTAGACAATGCAATGGTTGCTACAACATTCATGAGTACTCATAAGGGCTGAGTATTGGATTCAACCCACGCTCACTTGCATCACTTCATGGAATTTATCTCGAGTGATCGTGAGACGGTAATATCATATGAATCTTCAAACCTAGAGATATGAGTTGTTGACTATGAGTTGGTTATTCATTGATTGTACGAAAACGCATTGGTAACTCGATGTTATAAAACGTGCCTTTGTGAATAATTCAACAAGTAGTTAGTACAAGCATATCAGTCGAAGTTTATCTGTTCCTTCTAGAAATAGAAGCGATATCTGGGCCCCTCGATGATTTGGTTTCGACCTATGTACCGGGCCCGGTCAGAACCTAATTGATGTGTTCAATTTAGTTCTATGTCGAAACAAATCAGAGATCGAGAAACAAATGCTAGACAATAAGTAAGACCATGTTCCATGTGTTTGTCCGGCTGATATCATGAGAACAGAGGATTATATGATCACTTATCTTAAATGGCGTATCATCATCATCTCAGTTCCGAGAGACTTAGTCGGATTTTGAAGTCATATTTGCAAATATAGTTATTAGACTTATCCAAGTAGGAGACTGTTGGATATAGTGTCTAAGTCCATAACTTTATTTGGTATGTACTTGACCCGACCCGGCATGGTCCATTTGGGTTGCATGGCATTGCAATACTTGGATAGACTAAATGAGAGAATAAGGCACTTATGATTATTAATATATTATAAGTTCTAATATATTAATAATAGTATTATTTAATTAGTATTGATCAAGTATTAATCTAGTATTAATTTGGTGATCAAAGTGAGACTAATTAAATATATAGGGTTGATTATGACAATCATCAATTCTTTTATGGTGGATTAATGATCCATGGTTTATGGGTTTGGTTATAACCATATGGAGCTCCATGGATAGTCCATGGGAGTTACAAACCCATGGGTCATGAGAAATCAAGAGTCATGACAATTAAGGGCATTCATGTGTAAACCCTAATTGTGACAACACTATAAAAGGAACCCTATGGCTAGCAAAATCGTGACCTAGTGTTACTAGAGAGGGCATAACCGATTTTGAGTGCAAGAAGTATTCTCTCAAGTTATTCCAAGTCTTGTGGTGTTGTGTGAAGCATTTGAGGCACAACATTTGGGGTGCTAGGCTCACAAAGTCTTGAAGGAATCCAAGCAACAACAAGGTATGTATTTCTACTAGTTTTATGTTCTATGTAATCCCCATGCCATGCTAGTTAGGAAATAACCTTGAAAAAGAAATTTGCATGTATATAGAGAAAACATAGATTCAAGGTTATTAGGGTTGCATGTACACTTAGGAAGTGTTAGAATGCTCAAAAACCCATCACTAAGTACATGTCAAAGCTAGTGGGAGCATAAGTGTTATGCTAATAATCATCATGTTAGTGGGAGCATGATAATTATTGTTAGTGTTGCAAGTTAGCAATGTTAATTATAGAAAACAAAAGTTTCAATTCGTGAGGCTGCAGGGATTGAAAAAGTTGTTTTGCTATAATTAAGGGAGAGGATATACTTCATTTCAGTTCTAAAGACTTAGATTGAGACCTTAATCATCCTTAGTCAAGAATATATATATGAATTTCATGTTGGATTGGTTCAACTTAAGGAAATTCTATATATTGCGTTCTCAAACCTTGGATCTATGTTTTCTCTATTATACATGCAAATATTAACTATTCCAAGGTTTCATCCTAACTAGCATATTATGAAGCACCTATACTACAAAGTTCTAGTTAGATGACATACCTTTTGATGTAGCTTGATGTCTTCAAGCTTTAAGAGCTTAGCCCCAATAGTGTGGAAGCCTCAAATGGAATCACAAATCACCAAAACACCTTGGAAGAACTTGAGGGAATATGTATGCACACTAAAATCGGCCCACTCTTATTTTCATACACTTGTGCCAATTTTGTGAGCCAAGGACCCCTGTAACATCCGGATTTCCAGGTATCTTAATTTATGAATTTATATTGAGTTTTGGAGAGGGACTCGGCGAGTAGGCGCTTAGACTCGCCGAGTAGAGTCGCGCATTGTTAGACTGGATTACTGACTGGACTCGGCGAGTCCATACGTGGACTCGGCGAGTCCACGCTGTTTAAATGAAACCCTAATTTCTTGGGTTTGGGACCTATTTAAAGGCCCTTATGGCCTTCAATGGCGGCTACCAGACCATAGAGAGAAACCCTAGAGTGCTTGAGCGTTTTGAGAGAGAAAGGAAGCCATTCTTGACCTTGGGAGTGTTGTTTAGCAAGAAGAAGGAGGTACTAGCCAAGAGGAAGCATAGGAGGTTGCTATTATGTGGATTTGGAGCTAAGATCTTCACATTTGAGGTAGTAATTCGACTCTCCTTCTGTTCTTATGATGATCATATGGATTTAGGGTTTCTTAGACCCTTTGTTGGTTAGATTTGATGTCCAAATAGCCCCTTCTGGTGATAAGGCTTTGGATCTGGATCCATAGAGGTCCAGAGAGCCTTATTCATCAAGCTTTATGAAGAACAATAGAGGTCATGGCCTTGGGTTAAGGTATTTGGGGCTAAATCATCATATATGGTCATATAAATGTTGCTTGTGCATCAAGATCGAGACTTTACGTGATTATAGTGGTTGGGAAGGCCAGATCTATGGATTAGAGGAACAGATCTGACCTCAGGAGGTCATTTGAGTTGGTGCATGACATGAACTCGCCGAGTCCAAGGGCAGACTCGGCGAGTAGGGTTAGGGTTTCCCGTGAATCACTCAGTGAGTGACTTGCCGAGTTGGGGGAATGACTCAGTGAGTCAGAGGGGGAATAGAGGACTCGAGTTCACGACTGAACTCGCCGAGTCACATTTGTGCACTCGGCGAGTCTGGTCAAGAGTTGACCGTTGACTTTTGTTGACTTTTAGTGTTTGGTCAACAATGGAACTTGTGGACTGTTTGAAGGGTAAAATAGCCTTTTAGCCTTCTTAGAGGACATGTGAGAGTCTAGTCTAGCCTAGAGAGTCGTGATTGATTGAGATGATTATGTTATGTGTATAGGCATAGGCTAGATCAGTATATACACGGGCGGGATATTATGTAAGACATCCGAGGTGAGTCTTCTCACTATACTTTACCTTGAGTAGGTAATTAGAGTTATGTGACAGAGTTGTTGTATGCTATGTGTTGCACTGCATTATTTCTATGTGATTTATGCCGTGTATATATCAGAGTATATCAGAGTTGGAACCGAAAGGTTCACAGAGCTAGCACCAGAGGGTCCACAGAGTTAGGGTCCAAGGGCCCGCAGAGTTATAGCCTCGAGTGGCTAGTATGTGTTATGTGTGGTATATTGGGGAACTCACTAAGCTTTTATGCTTACAGTTGATGTGTGATGTGTTTCAGGTACTAGTGAGGATCGCGGGAAGGCGCCGGCATGATTCGTACACACGAGAGAGGATTTATTTATATGAGATCTTGGGACATGTTTTGTGATGATACAGAGATTTATTATAATTTTGTGATTTTTACGTGGTGGAAAGTATGTTTTGAAATGAAAAATTGTTTTGAAAAATTGGGTGTTACAACCCCTTTATATATTATGGAGGATTAGGGTTACATCCATGTAAACCCTAATACCCATGACCTTTCATTTACATAGGATCCATGGGTTAAAAGCTCCATGGACCATCCATGAAAGCTTAGCCCAACCTAAATGAACTTGGCCCATTCCATATATATAAGAGTCCATATTTAATTAGTTCTTTTTGATCACTTAATTAATTCTAAATTAATTCTTGATCAATAATAATTAAATAATATGATTCCATATTAATATATTAGAACTTATAATATATTAATATAAATCATAAATATACTATTCTCAAAAGACTATCCATATAAATTGTGCCGGTGAAGTGCAACCCAAATGGACCATGCCGGGTCGGGTCAAGTACATACCAAATATAGTTATGGACTTAGACATTAATCCAACAGTCTCCCACTTGGATAAGTCTAAAACTATTATTGAGTATGACTTCAAAACCTAACTGGCAATCGTAGCTCTTAAAGCCGCTGTCGAACTCTGACCTTGTCAATGACTTGTCCATTAGATAAGGGATCATATATTCCTCCATTCTAGATATCATATGGACTGAGACATGGATTATAATCATTCTCTCTGTCCATTTGTTGTTTCCCGATTTTCGATTTATGATGGCTGACTGATTGAACAAATCAAATCAGTCCTGGCTTGGCCAAGCACTCACATGTGTCATCGCTAAATCATCGAGGGGCCCACATATATCGCTTTTATCCCGAAGGCAAAAGGAATGAACTTCGACTCATATGGCTTGTTCTACTAGTTGTTGAATCATACACAAAGGCACGTTTTATAACATCGAGTTACCAAATGCGTTTTCGTGCAATCAATGTATAACCAACTCATAGTAACAACTCATATCTCTAGGTTTGAAGAATATAAGATATTATCGTCTCATGATCACTCGTGATAAAATCCATGAAGTGATTCAAATGAGCGCGGGTTGAATCCAATACTCAGAACTTATGAGCACTCATGAGTGTTGTAGCACCACTTTGTCCACCAACTTGGACCTCTACAAACCAATCCATGACAGTCTTGATTCATATCTACTTCCAATATATGACCGACTGTGGATGGTTTGAATAACTTAATCATTCAGGAAGATCGACTTAGTTATTCTGGAAGTCAAAACATGCAAAGTGAAACACAAGAATAAATGAATCAAATATGGTATCAAACCCTATGAATATAAATAAACACTTTTATTTATCACCATACTGATTACTCATTATTCATTGTTTCGGTTTTATCAACTTTATACTTGACTTAAAAACACTAGTTGTCCCATGCTCCACGCATGTAGACTATGTTTTTCTTAAATAATAGTTTTGCCATACACCAAGTATGCACTCTATGTTTGTCTATGATCCTTACTTTGTGAAATAAACCAATTGAACATAATTTCAATGATTCTAATTTCACACTCCCAAATCCTTATCGAAAAATGTGAGAATTTCAAATTCCTATCATTTATCGAAATCGGTTTAGATTTTAAACTTATATGCACTGACCCTCCTGTAATGAATATGTACAAAGTCACAAAGAATTGTCAACATTCATTATAAGGTATTCCAATGGAGATCAACTCCATGGAAACTAAGTCTCATATTCAAAGTACATTGCTTTGGACCTGCTTCTTGCATTAAGTTTTCTAATCTTACACAGATAACTTCCACCTATGGAGACAACTCCATATTCTCATTTTGACTATCACTTCTGAATAAGAGATGCCTCTTTTCAGAATATGTCAATATGGTCCTTCCAAAATTAGCACTATACATCCAACTGTCCCTGAGCAACCAATCTTTGGTAAACCTCAGATTGTCCTCGACAACTGCTTAATCATTTTAGTCATGTCCAATTCTAGACCTTTTCCCTTCTTAATGCGTCTGGGCATTTGGAAAAATTTAGAAATGACAAATATTATAGCACATGCAATCGATCCTGTACCCAAAGCAAATGGTACACGATTCATGATGTCTCACATAAAGACATGATTCTAAACCAGTCTTTTGCAACAATATTTTTGTTTGCCATGTTTTCAAAATTTGACTATGAAGAGGGATGCCGTAATCATAATCGAATTTTGAGAACGCAATATATAGAATTTCCTTAAGTTGAACCAATCTAACATGAAATTCATACATATATTCTTGACTAAAGATGATTAAGGTCTCAATCTAAGCCTTTAGAACTGAAATGAAGTATATCCTCTCCCTTAATTATAGCAAAACAACTTTTTCAATCCCTGCAGCCTAACGAATTGAAACTTTTGTTTTCTATAATTAACATTGCTAACTTGCAAAACTAACAATAATTATCATGCTTGATGATTATTAGCATAACACTTATGCTCCCACTAGCTTTGACATGTACTCAGAAATCAGCTGGACTTCTAGAAATCAATACTTTATTGACTTTCTTACCAAAGTTCAGATTTCTGATACGAGATGCTTTGATAAAACTTTATCAAAATCATACACCTTTCCTTAGATAGCATGCATGTGTGTCAAAACTATTTCAGAACTATGAAAAGGGATGCCGTAATCATAGTCTCAATTGTTTAGACCTTTTGCCATCTGCTTCAAATCTACTTGGTGGACGTGTTTCCTCACCATCATTTTCATGAATCGGAGAGAAACCTTATGACCCTTAGATTTTATGGTGTATGTGTTCTTATCCATGTGAATTGTGAAAACCATAGTCACAAGACAAGGATAATGAAAAATCCAAACTCATATGGACTGAACTTATGCAATCTTAACTTCTTGCCACCTGGCAGTACATGGCCTTCCATTCCTTCCAAGTTGTTATGCAACCAATTGAGAACTTTCAGAACTCCTATGCAAAGACAACTTTAACTGGAATGGGCACAGAATATGTCAACACGATAGGTTATAAACCTCAAGTCGTGTGCTAGTGAAGAACCTCAGGTTTTATTCTTGATTAGTTCTTGAAATTCTTTTTAGGATCTTTAAGACTCCCACTGTCCTCTTGACATATAAGACTATCTTGCCAAATATTCAAGAGATAGTGCGGATTCTTTATCAAGACAAACACTTCACACAATTGGCCTTAGTTGGTCTTTGTTTTATCCAAAACATCACAACTTACCAATTTCAAATGTACAAGAGTAGGACACTTTTACTCTTACATTTGACAAGTGTTTTAAACCTTTCTTTAAGATATGTCACTCAAGTTACAATCTTGGAGTATGACTCTAAGAATTGTTTTGGAACGAAGTATGACTCATCTTCCTGATCTAACCATTTCAACAATTCACGACTCCTCTTCTTAGTCATAAGAATGCACTAAGAAGACCTTTAGAGGACTAATTGTGATATGATTTCTAAATCATTAAGATGATCACAAACATGATACTAAAGTACTCTCCCATCTTTTCAGATTTGAGAAACTTTTATCTTTCTGCCTAATTTGATTCTTCCCATTCGTTCTGCGATACATTGAGACTTTTCCAATGTTTCAGAATTATACTTAAACTTGTAAGTATAACCATATTTACTAAACTTTAGTAAATCAAATAGTCTTAACGAGCTTTGTGGTGGACATGAACAGTGCACAAGAATGTGTACTCGATCCCTTTAGTCCTTCACTTGACTCACACATCCATGTGAACAAGTAATTAGTCTTGATTTTCCAATGCTTGAAAGTTCTCATTCATCATACTATTCAACTTGTATGATTCCAAGTTTCGGTCCAATTGAAACTTGGGCGATGAGGAACTTTCCTGATTTGGTAAATTTAGACACTACCACAAATGAAAGAATCAAATCCATTTTCCAATATTGCTGTCAGTGGAATCATATAAGCAACAATTTTCCACAAATGCCATTGTAAGGATACTTCAAATAAACAAAATTAAACAATTTTCTTTTATTTTAAAACTTTGCGGAAAAACTTATCCTTACAATCCACATGGAAAATTGTTGTTATCTATTCCTTAGCAATATATCATAACTTCTTAAGCAACTGCTCAAAATTCTGATGCGATCGAAATCCACCTTCGCGATCAGAATCAGCATATACTTCCTTTAGGATTTCTCTCTATTCTTTGATTCTTAAAACATCAACATATGACCCAATCACATCATGTAATGAGGATCTCAGAATAGAACTTAACAGAGTTAGATAATGGGCTCTACCTGATGTAGAGTCAAACTTATTGACTTTAACATCCTTAGGTAAATTTGGCAGCTTTGCAATCAACGCCCCATCCTTTGGCAAAATAAACATATGGACCCTTTGGTAATGGGACTATCTCAGACTTAGCCTTTCTCTTTACCATTTGGTCAACCGGGTTGACTATGGTCAATCACTTTCCATTGGGAAGAGAATGCTTTTTCTGGATTTCCAGTGTCACCATTGTCACTGTCCATAAAGTTTTTGGGAAGTTGATCTTCTAATCAAATTTGCTTTACTATCGTTCCAAATCATTGCTGATTCAACAGCACCAAGCAAATAGATATGATCATTAAGGTTCATGTCATAGTCTGTTTCATAGTAGTCCCAAAGGAACTCACTATGTGACTTAGAAAGTGATTGAACATCCAACTTTCTCAAGACTTTGACACCCAACTCTCCCGGCTTGTCAATATGTGACTTCATCTCTAAGATGTGATCACACATAGAGCTTGCTTGCCATTAGGGCTTGAGTGACCTTGAACTTGTGGGTTAGGGAGAATAATTGGAGGAGGTGGAGGAAGAGAAGTATGACTTCCATGAGCCAAACTCGGGAAGTCATATTCATTAGGAAAGCTTGGTTTGGGAAGATCATTGTTGTCTAAACCAGACATCAACAATGGGAGAAATTCACGTAAAGTTGATTTAAGTCCTTAATATAACACCCAATATGATATATTAAGGCTAGGACCCAACAAACTATTTTATAACTTGGAAGAGGGATGCCGTAATCCAAGCTATAAAATATTTGAAGGTAGGTGAATGACGATTCACAAATTTCCACCAAGATAAACGAAATGTATTATTAGGTTTTAATTGGTTTTGAAACTCCTAGATTCTTTTGAGATTCATTGAAATTTTCAATGGCATGTTTCAATCTCGAGTGTGCCCTTCAGGTTTTGTGACTGGGATGCCGAGGATCACAAAACAAGGTGTGAAGTAACCATGCAAATATACTTGATACCCTTAATATTTACCCCTCAATCGATGTGCCGGTTAACCACACACGCTCCAACGATACTATGATAAACATTAAGTTACCCTTTGCCTACCTTGTTAAGTCCAGGTTAGTGTGCCGGTTAACCACACACGCTCCACTAACAGCTTAAACAAAGTGCAAAGTGTAATTTTATGGATTAGCACCTTATTCACATTTTCCTAAGTAACTAAGATTGGGAATTTATAAGTGTTTAGTTACTTAGTATTTATCATTATACTTATAATGAAGAGAGAATTATAGTCCTTGTCCTACCTGTTCGGCTAACGACCCTCCACCGGTCAAGGAAGCGGTGGGTGAGAGTGGACACCCATTAAACTGCCATTTTATAGGCAGTAACCTTATACCCCCCTTATAGACCGGCTTCGTGAATGAGGCCTACTAATGGTAAGACGACTTGCTCTTATACATATAATATATTAAACTTTTAATATTATAATAGTATAAGTGTGCATTTTAGACATTTAAAATACTTGGTGGTTTAATCTATTAATTAAACTAGACTTTTAATTTAATTAAACTCAAACCATATATTTATGGATTAATAATACTCTTTTAATTAAACGCTTTAATTAACTATTAATAAGGTCCATAAGAGTTAATTTGAACTATTCAACAAAACATCATAATTCCAATTATTAAACTCAAAATTAAAACCATTTAATTAATTGTTTAAGTTATGAACCCAAGAGTTTTAGAATTCAATTCTTTTTTTCATAAAAAACTTTTCTCAAATTCCAAAACTTGAGGGCAAGTTTTGTAATTCTTGAAAACCTTTGGATTCCATAACTTATGGAATTAATGGTGTTTTATGATGAAACTTTCCATGTTCCATAACTTAAGAACAAGTTATGGAATTCTTTAAAACATTAACACCAAATTTTGTAACTCCATAAAACTTTGAATCAATTTTTTTTAAAAAAAAACTTTCATATCCATAACTTATGGAAGTTTCAAAAACCCTTAAGATCACAACTTTAAAAAAAACTTTTGAGCTCCAAAATTTTATGACAAAATTTGTAACTCCTTAAAACATTTAGATCAAACTTTTAAAACTAATAAAATAATCATATCATTTTATCTTTTACTAAATTTGACCTAATTCAACTCATATAACAAATGATTCAAATTTTACAAATAATTCGTTTTTCACAAAACAAGTAATTATCTCAAAATTTGACAAACGTCATGTTTTTTTTTCCTTTTTTTCCAACTTGAAAATAAAACATTTGCATCAATATAACAGAAAACAACCCATGGCTGTGATACCACTGTTGGGTTTTGAGCATTCTAACACTCCTATGGTGTACATGCAACCCTATAAACCTTGGATCTATGTTTTCTCTATTATACATGCAAATATTAACTATTCCAAGGTTTCATCCTAACTAGCATATTATGAAGCACCCATACTACAAAGTTCTAGTTAGATGACATACCTTTTTGATGTAGCTTGATGTCTTCAAGCTTTAAGAGCTTAGCCCCAATAGTGTGGAAGCCTCAAATGGAATCACAAATCACCAAAACACCTTGGAAGAACTTGAGAGAATATGTATGCACACTAAAATCGGTCCACTCTTATTTTCACACACTTGTGTCAATTTTGTGAGCCAAGGACCCCTTTATATATTATGGAGGATTAGGGTTACATCCATGTAAACCCTAATACCCATGACCTTTCATTTACATAGGATCCATGGGTTAAAAGCTCCATGGACCATCCATGAAAGCTTAGCCCAACCTAAATGAACTTGGCCCATTCCATATATATAAGAGTCCATATTTAATTAGTTCTTTTTGATCACTTAATTAATTCTAAATTAATTCTTGATCAATACTAATTAAATAATATGATTCCATATTAATATATTAGAACTTATAATATATTAATATAAATCATAAATATACTATTCTCAAAAGACTATCCATATAAATTGTGCCGGTGAAGTGCAACCCAAATGGACCATGCCGGGTCGGGTCAAGTACATACCAAATATAGTTATGGACTTAGACATTAATCCAACAGTCTCCCACTTGGGTTTTGAGCATTCTAACACTCCTACGGTGTACATGCAACCCTATAAACCTTGGATCTATGTTTTCTCTATTATACATGCAAATATTAAATATTCCAAGGTTTCATCCTAACTAGCATATTATGAAGCACCTATACTACAAAGTTCTAGTTAGATGACATACCTTTTGATGTAGCTTGATGTCTTCAAGCTTTAAGAGCTTAGCCCCAATAGTGTGGAAGCCTCAAGTTGAATCACAAATCACCAAAACACCTTGGAAAACCTTTAGAGAATGTGGATACTTGGCTCACACTATGAAATCGGTTATTGCCCTCTTTAGTGTATCCACACTAGCCACTAGCATAATTTCATGAACCATAAGACCCTTTATATAGTGTGGAGGATTAGGATTAAACCCTAATACCCATGACCTTTCATTTCCTAGGATCCATGGGTTAAAGCTCCATGGACTATCCATGAAGACTTAGCCCAACCTAAATGAACTTGGCCCACTACATATATATATATATATATATATATATATATATATATATATATATATATATATATATATATATATATATATATATATATATATATCTAAGAGTCCATATTTAATTAGTTCCTTTTGATCCCTTAATTAATTATAAATTAATTCTTGATCAATACTAATTAAATAATATGATTATATATTAATATATTAGAACTTATAATATATTAATATAAATCATAAATATACTATTCTCAAAAGACTATCCATATAAATTGTGTCGGTGAAGTGCAACCCAAATGGACCATGCCGGGTCGGGTCAAGTACATACCAAATATAGTTATGGACTTAGACATTAATCCAACAGTCTCCCACTTGGATAAGTCTAAAACTATTATTGAGTATGACTTCAAAAACCAACTGGCAATCGTAGCTCTTAAAGCCGTTGTCGAACTCTGATCTTGTCAATGAACTCTGACCTTTGTCAATGACTTGTCCATTAGATAAGGGATCATATATTCCTCCATTCTAGATATCATATGGACTGAGACATGGATTATAATCATTCTCTCTGTCCATTTGTTGTTTCCCGATTTTCGATTTATGATGACTGACTGATTGAACAAATCAAATCAGTCCTGGCTTGGCCAAGCACTCACATGTGTCATCGCTAAATCATCGAGGGGCCCACAGATATCGCTTTTATCCCGAAGGTAAAAGGAATGGATAAACTTCGACTCATATGGCTTGTTCTACTACTTGTTGAATCTTACACAAAGGCACGTTTTATAACATCGAGTTACCAATGCGTTTTCGTGCAATCAATGTATAACCAACTCATAGTAACAACTCATATCTCTAGGTTTGAAGAATATAAGATATTATCGTCTCATGATCACTCGTGATAAAATCCATGAAGTGATTCAAATGAGCGCGGGTTGAATCCAATACTCAGAACTTATGAGCACTCATGAGTGTTGTAGCACCACTTTGTCCACCAACTTGGACATCTACAAACCAACCCATGACAGTCTTGATTCATATCTACTTCCAACATATGACCGACTGTGGATGGTTTGAATAACTTAATCATTCAGGAAGAGCGAATTAGTTATTCTTGAAGTCAAAACATGCAAAGTGAAACACAAGAATAAATGAATCAAATCTGGTACCAAACCCTATGAATATAAATAAACACTTTTTTTATTACCATACTGATTACTCATTATTCATTGTTTCAGTTTTATCAACTTTATACTTGAATTAAAAACACTAGTTTTCCCATGCTCCAAGCATGTACACTATGTTTTTCTTAAACAATAGCTTTGCCATACACCAAGTATGCATTCTATGTTTGTCTATGATCCTTACTTTGTGAAATAACCCAATTAACATAATTTCAATGATTCTAATTTCACACTCCCAAATCCTTATCGAAAAATGTGAGAATTTCAAATTCCTATCATTTATCGAAATCTGTTTAGATTTTAAACTTATATGCACTGACCCTCCTGTAATGAATATGTACAAAGTCACAAAGACTTGTCAACAGTCATTATAAGGTATTCCAATGGAGATCAACTCCATGGAAACTAAGTCTCATATTCAAAGTACATTGCTTTGGACATGCTTCTTGCATTAAGTTTTCTAATCATACACAGATAACTTCCACATATGGAGACAACTCCATATTCTCATTTTGACTATCACTTCTGAATAAGAGATGCCTCTTTTCAGAATATGTCAATATGGTCCTTCCAAAATTAGCACTATACTTCCAACTGTCCCTGAGCAACCAATCTTTGGTAAACCTTAGATTGTCCTCGACAATTGCTTAATCATTTTAGTCATGTCCAATTCTAGACCTTTTCCCTTCTTAATGCCTCTGGGCATTTGGAAAAATTTAGAAATGACAAATATTATAGCACATGCAATCGATCCTGTACCCAAAGCAAATGGTACACGATTCATGATGTCTCACATAAAGACATGATTATAGACTAGTCTTTTGCTACAATATTTTTATTTGCCATGTTTTCAAAATTTGACTATGAAGAGGGATGCCGTAATCATAATCGAATTTTGAGAACGCAATATATAGAATTTCCTTAAGTTGAACCAATCCAACATGAAATTCATATATATATTCTTGACTAAAGATGATTAAGGTCTCAATCTAAGCCTTTAGAACTGAAATGAAGTATATCCTCTCCCTTAATTATAGCAAAACAATTTTTTCAATCCCTGCAGCCTCACGAATTGAAACTTTTGTTTTCTATAATTAACATTGCTAACTTGCAACACTAACAATAATTATCATGCTCCCACTAACATGATGATTATTAGCATAACACTTATGCTCCCACTAGCTTTGACATGTACTCAGAAATCAGCTGGACGTCTAGAAATCAATACTTTATTGACTTTCTTACCAAAGTTCAGATTTCTGATACGAGATGCTTTGATAAAACTTTATCAAAATCATACACCTTTCCTTAGATAGCATGCATGTGTGTCTAAACAATTTCAGAACTATGAAAAGGGATGCCGTAATCATAGTCTCAATTGTTTAGACCTTTTGCCATCTGCTTCAAATCTACTTGGTGGAAGTGTTTCCTCACCATCATTTTCATGAATCGGAGAGAAACCTTATGACCCTTAGATTTTATGGTGTATGTGTTCTTATCCATGTGAATCGTCAAAACCATAGTCATAAGACAAGGATAATGACAAATCCAAACTCATATGGACTGAACTTATGCAATCTTAACTTCTTGCCACCTGGCAGTACAGGGCCTGCCATTGCTTCCAAGTTGTTATGCAACCAATTGAGAACTTTCAGAACTCCTATGCAAAGCCAACTTTAACTGGAATGGGCACAGAATATGTGAACACGATAGGTTATAAACCTCAAGTCGTGTGCTAGTGAAGAACCTCAGGTTTTATTCTTGATTAGTTCTTGAAATTCTTTTTAGGATCTTTAAGACTCCCACTGTCCTCTTGACATATAAGACTATCTTGCCAAATATTCAAGAGATAGTGCAGATTCTTTATCAAGACAAACACTTCACACAATTGGCCTTAGTTGGTCTTTGTTTTATCCAAAACATCACAACTTACCAATTTCAAATGTACAAGAGTAGGACACTTTTACTCTTACAATTGACAAGTGTTTTAAACCTTTCTTTAAGATATGTCACTCAAGTTACAATCTTGGAGTATGACTCTAAGAATTGTTTTGGAACGAAGTATGACTCATCTTCCTGATCTAACCATTTCAACAATTCATGACTCCTCTTCTTAGTCATAAGAATGCACTAAGATGACCTTTAGAGGACTAATTGTGATATGATTTCTAAATCATTAAGATGATCACAAACATGATACTAAAGTACTCTCCCATCTTTTCAGATTTGAGAAACTTTTATCTTTCTGCCTAATTTGATTCTTCCCATTCGTTCTGCCATACATCGAGACTTTTCCAATGTTTCAGAATTACACTTAAACTTGTAAGTATAACCATATTTACTAAACTTTAGTAAATGAAATAGTCTTAACGAGCTTTGTGGTGGACATGACCAGTGCACAAGAATGTGTACTCGATCCCTTTAGTCCTTCACTTGACTCACACATCCATGTGAACAAGTAATTAGTCTTGATTTTCCAATGCTTGAAAGTTCTCATTCATCATACTATTCAACTTGCATGATTCCAAGTTTCGGTCCAATTGAAACTTGGGCGATGAGGAACTTTCCTGATTTGGTAAATTTAGACACTACCACAAATGAAAGAATCAAATCCATTTTCCAATATTGCTGTAAGTGGAATCATATAAGCAACAATTTTCCACAAATGCCATTGTAAGGATACTTCAAATAAACAAAATTAAACAATTTTCTTTTATTTTAAAACTTTGTGGAAAAACTTATCTTTACAATCCACATGGAAAATTGTTGTTATCTATTCCTTAGCAATATATCATAACTTCTTAAGCAACTGCTCAAAATTCTGATGCGATCGAAATCAACCTTCGCTATCAGAATCAGCATATACTTCCTTTAAGATTTCTCTCTATTCTTTGATTCTTAAAACATCAACATGTGACCCAGTCACATCATGTAATGAGGATCTCAGAATAGAACTTAACAAAGTTAGATAATGGGCTCTACCTGATGTAGAGTCAAACTTATTGACTTTAACATCCTTAGGTAAATTTGGCAGCTTTGCAATCAACGCCCCTTCCTTTGGCAAAATAAACATATGGACCCTTTGGTAATGGGACTATCTCAGACTTAGCCTTTCTCTTTACCATTTGGTCAACCGGGTTGACTATGGTCAATCACTTTCCATTGGGAAGAGAATGCTTTTTCTGGATTTCCAGTGTCACCATTGTCACTGTCCATAAGTTTTTGGGAAGTTGATCTTCTAATCAAATTTGCTTTACTATCCTTCCAAATCATTGCTGATTCAGCAGCACCAAGCAAATAGATATGATCATTAAGGTTCATGTCATAGTCTGTTTCATAGTAGTCCCAAAGGAACTCACTATGTGACTTAGAAAGTGATTGAACATCCAACTTTCTCAAGACTTTGACACCTAACTCTCCCGGCTTGTCAATATGTGACTTCATCTCTAAGATGTGATCACACATAGACCTTGCTTGCCATTAAGGCTTGAGTGACCTTGAACTTGTGGGTTAGGGAGAATAATTGGAGGAGGTAGAGGAAGTAAAGTTCCAAGAGATTTGGGAAGATCATAAATGTCTGAACTAGACATCTTTTGGGAGATATTCAAGATAGTTGATATAAAGTCCTTAATATAACACCCAATATGAAATATTAAGCCTAGGATCCAACAACCTATTTATAACTGGAAGAGGGATGCCGTAATCCGAGTTATAAAATAGTTGAAGGTAGGTAAATGACGATTTACCAATTTCCACCATGAAAAACGAAATAATTTAATTAGGTTTTTACTTGGATTTGAAACTCCTAGATCTTTTGAGATTCATTGAACTTTTCAATGGCATGTTTCAATCTCGAGTGTGCCCTTCAGGTTTTGTGACAGGGATGCCGAGGATTACAAAACAAGGTGGTAAGTAACCATGCAAATATACTTGGTACCCTTAATATTTACCCCTCAATCGATGTGCCGGTTAACCACACACGCTCCAACGATACTATGATAAACATTAAGTTACCCTTTGCCTACCTTGTTAAGTCCAGGTTAGTGTGCCGGTTAACCACACACACTCCACTAACAGCTTAAACAAAGTGCAAAGTGTAATTTCATGGATTAGCACCTTATTCACATTTTCCTAAGTAACTAAGATTGGGAATTTATAAGTGTTTAGTTACTTAGTATTTATCATTATACTTATAATGAAGGGAGAATTATAGTCCTTGTCCTACCTGTTCGGCTAACGACCCTCCATCGGTCAAGGAAGCGGTGAGTGAGAGTGGACACCCATTAAACTGCCATTTTATAGGCAGTAACCTTATACCCCCCTTATAGACCGGCTTCGTGAATGAGGCCTACTAATGGTAAGACGACTTGCTCTTATACATATAATATATTAAACTTTTAATATTATAATAGTATAAGTGTGCATTTTAGACATTTAAAATACTTGGTGGTTTAATCTATTAATTAAACTAGACTTTTAATTTAATTAAACTCAAACCATATATTTATGGATTAATAATACTCTTTTAATTAAACGCTTTAATTAACTATTAATAAGGTCCATAAGAGTTAATTTGAACTATTCAACAAAACATCATAATTCCAATTATTAAACTCAAAATTAAAACCATTTAATTAATTGTTTAAGTTATAAACCCAAGAGTTTTAGAATTCAATTCTTTTTTTCATAAAAAACTTTTCTCAAATTCCAAAATTTGAGGGCAAGTTTTGTAATTCTTGAAAAACTTTGGATTCCATAACTTATGGAATTAATGGTGTTTTATGATGAAACTTTCAATGTTCCATAACTTAAGAACAAGTTATGGAATTCTTTAAAACATTAACACCAAATTTTGTAACTCCATAAAAACTTTAAATCAAAAATTTTTTATTTTTTTAAAATTTTTTTTTCATATCCATAACTTATGGAAGTTTCAAAAACCCTTAAGATCACAACTTTAAAAAAAAACTTTTGAGCTCCAAAATTTTATGACAAAATATGTAACTCCTTAAAATATTTAGATCAAACTTTTAAAACTAATAAAATAATCATATCATTTTATCTTTTACTAAATTTGACCTAATTCAACTCATATAACAAATGATTCAAATTTTACAAATAATTCGTTTTTCACAAAACAAGTAATTATCTTAAAATTTGACAAACTTCATGTTTTTTTTTCTTTTTTTTTCAACTTTGAAAATCAAACATTTGCATGAATATAACAGAAAACAACCCATGACTCTGATACCACTGTTGGGTTTTAGTATACTACATAATCCTATGGTGCACATACAACCCTAAATACCTTGGATCTATGTTTTCTCTATTATACATGCAAATACGAAGTTTCCAAGATATTACCCTATACTAGCATACACATATCATATACTTGGGTAATAAAATAGATAGAATACATACCTTTTTTTTATGTAACTTGTCTTCATGAAGCTTGAGTACCTAGTGCCCCAAGTGTGACACCTCAAATGGTTCACACAACACCATGAACACTTGGAATAACCTTGAGAATAAGGATACTTTGGTTCTCTCTAGTGAAATCGGCCTTGCCCTTTTGTGTACACACACTAGTCCCATTTCACCAACCAAGGACATCCTTATATAGTGTGGAGATTAGGGTTAAACCCTAATACCCATGACCTTTCATTTCATATGATCCATGGGTTAAACACTCCATGGACTATCCATGAAAGCTTAGCCCAACCTAAATGAACTTGGCCCATCACACACATATATCTTAGAGTCCATATTTAATTAGTTCCTTTTGATCACTTAATTAATTATAAATTAATTCTTGATCAATACTAATTAAATAATATGATTATATATTAATATATTAGAACTTATAATATATTAATATAAATCACTAATATCCTTTTTTCCTCATCTTGTCTATCCAATTGTCCCGATGCCATGCAACCCAAATGGACCATGCCAGGTCGGGTCAAGTCTTACCAATTATAGTTATGGACTTAGACATTAATCCAACAGTCTCCCACTTGGATAAGTCTAAAACTATTATTGAGTATGACTTCAAACCCTGACTAGCAATCGTAGCTCTCAAAAGCTTCTGTCGAACTCTGACCTTGCCGATGAACTCTGACCTTTGTCAATGACTTGTCCATTAGATAAGGGATCATATATTCCTCCATTCTAGATATCATATGGACTGAGACATGGATTATAAATCATTCTCTCTGTCCATTTGTTGTTTCCCGATTTCCGATTCACGATGACTGACTGATTGAACAAATCAAATCAGTCTTGGCTTGGCCAAGCACTCACATGTCTCATCACTAAATCATCGAGGGGCCCACATATATCGCTTTTATCCCGAAGGTAAAAGGAATGGATAAACTTCGACTCATATGGCTTGTTCTACTACTTGTTGAATCATACACAAAGACACACTTTATAACATCGAGTTACCAATGCGTTTTCATGCAATCAATGTATAACCAACTCATAGTAACAACTCATATCTCTAGGTTTGAAGAATATAAGATATTATCGTCTCATGATCACTCGTGATAAAATCCATGAAGTGATTCAAATGAGCGTGGGTTGAATCCAATACTCAGAACTTATGAGCACTCATGAGTGTTGTAGCACCACTTTGTCCAACATCTTAGACCTCTACAAGCCAACCCATGACAGTCTTGATTCATATCTACTTCCAACATATGACCGACTGTGGATAGTTTGAATAACTTAGTCATTCAGGAAGAATGACCTAGTTTATTCTGGAAGTCAAAACATGCAAAATGAAACACAAGAATAAATGAATCAAATATGGTATCAAACCCTATGAATATAAATAGACCACTTTTATTTATCACCATACTGATTACTCATTATTTCATTGTTTCGGTTTTATCAACTTTATACCTGAATTAAAAACACTAGTTGTCCCATGCTCCAAGCATGTACACTATGTTTTTCTAAACAATAGCTTTGCCATACACCAAGTATGCACACTATGTTTGTCTATGATCCTTACTTTGTGAAATAAACCAATTGAACATAATTTCAATGATTCTAATTTCACACTCCCAAATCCTTATCGAAAAATGTGAGAATTTCAAATTCCTATCATTTATCGAAATCTGTTTAGATTTTAAACTTATATGCACTGACCCTCCTGTAATGAATATGTACAAAGTCACAAAGACTTGTCAACAGTCATTATAAGGTATTCCAATGGAGATCAACTCCATGGAAACTAAGTCTCATATTCAAAGTACATTGCTTTGGACATGCTTCTTGCATTAAGTTTTCTAATCTTACACAGATAACTTCCACATATGGAGACAACTCCATATTCTCATTTTGACTATCACTTCTGAATAAGAGATGCCTCTTTTCAGAATATGTCAATATGGTCCTTCCAAAATTAGCACTATACTTCCAACTGTCCCTGAGCAACCAATCTTTGGTAAACCTTAGATTGTCCTCGACAATTGCTTAATCATTTTAGTCATGTCCAATTCTAGACCTTTTCCCTTCTTAATGCCTCTGGGCATTTGGAAAAATTTAGAAATGACAAATATTATAGCACATGCAATCGATCCTGTACCCAAAGCAAATGGTACACGATTCATGATGTCTCACATAAAGACATGATTCTAGACTAGTCTTTTGCTACAATATTTTTATTTGCCATGTTTTCAAAATTTGACTATGAAGAGGGATGCCGTAATCATAATCGAATTTTGAGAACGCAATATATAGAATTTTCTTAAGTTGAACCAATCCAACATGAAATTCATATATATATATATTCTTGACTAAAGATGATTAAGGTCTCAATCTAAGCCTTTAGAACTGAAATGAAGTATATCCTCTCCCTTAATTATAGCAAAACAATTTTTTCAATCCCTGCAGCCTCACGAATTGAAACTTTGGTTTTCTATAATTAACATTGCTAACTTGCAACACTAACAATAATTATCATGCTCCCACTAACATGATGATTATTAGCATAACACTTATGCTCCCACTAGCTTTGACATGTACTCAGAAATCAGCTGGACTTTTAGAAATCAATACTTTATTGACTTTCTTACCAAAGTTCAGATTTCTGATACGAGATGCTTTGATAAAACTTTATCAAAATCATACACCTTTCCTTAGATAGCATGCATGTGTGTCTAAACAATTTCAGAACTATGAAAAGGGATGCCGTAATCATAGTCTCAATTGTTTAGACCTTTTTCCATCTGCTTCAAATCTACTTGGTGGAAGTGTTTCCTCACCATCATTTTCATGAATCGGAGAGAAACCTTATGACCCTTAGATTTTATGGTGTATGTGTTCTTATCCATGTGAATCGTCAAAACCATAGTCACAAGACAAGGATAATGACAAATCCAAACTCATATGGACTAAACTTATGCAATCTTAACTTCTTGCCACCTGGCAGTACAGGGCCTGCCATTGCTTCCAAGTTGTTATGCAACCAATTGAGAACTTTCAGAACTCCTATGCAAAGCCAACTTTAATTGGAATGGGCACAGAATATGTCAACATGATAGGTTATAAACCTCAAGTCGTGTGCTAGTGAAGAACCTCAGGTTTTATTCTTGATTAGTTCTTGAAATTCTTTTTAGGATCTTTAAGACTCCCACTGTCCTCTTGACATATAAGACTATCTTGCCAAATATTCAAGAGATAGTGCAGATTCTTTATCAAGACAAACACTTCACACAATTGGCCTTAGTTGGTCTTTGTTTTATCCAAAACATCACAACTTACCAATTTCAAATGTACAAGAGTAGGACACTTTTACTCTTACATTTGACAAGTGTTTTAAACCTTTCTTTAAGATATGTCACTCAAGTTACAATCTTGGAGTATGACTCTAAGAATTGTTTTGGAACGAAGTATGACTCATCTTCCTGATCTAACCATTTCAACAATTCATGACCCCTCTTCTTAGTCATAAGAATGCACTAAGATGACCTTTAGAGGACTAATTGTGATATGATTTCTAAATCATTAAGATGATCACAAACATGATACTAAAGTACTCTCCCATCTTTTCAGATTTGAGAAACTTTTATCTTTCTGCCTAATTTGATTCTTCCCATTCGTTCTGCCATACATTGAGACTTTTCCAATGTTTCAGAATTATACTTAAGCTTGTAAGTATAACCATATTTACTAAACTTTAGTAAATCAAATAGTCTTAATGAGCTTTGTGGTGGACATGACCAGTGCACAAGAATGTGTACTCGATCCCTTTAGTCCTTCACTTGACTCACACATCCATGTGAACAAGTAATTAGTCTTGATTTTCCAATGCTTGAAAGTTCTCATTCATCATACTATTCAACTTGCATGATTCCAAGTTTCGGTCCAATTAAAACTTGGGTGATGAGGAACTTTCCTGATTTGGTAAATTTAGACACTACCACAAATGAAAGAATCAAATCCATTTTCCAATATTGCTGTCAGTGGAATCATAAAAGCAACAATTTTCCACAAATACCATTGTAAGGATACTTCAAATAAATAAAATTAAACAATTTTCTTTTATTTTAAAACTTTGCGGAAAAACGTATCCTTACAATCCACATGGAAAATTGTTGTTATCTATTCCTTAGCAATATATCATAACTTCTTAAGCAACTGTTCAAAATTCTGATGCGATCGAAATCCACCTTCGCGATCAGAATCAGCATATACTTCCTTTAAGATTTCTCTCTATTCTTTGATTCTTAAAACATCAACATGTGACCCAGTCACATCATGTAATGGGGATCTCAGAATAGAACTTAACAGAGTTAGATAATGGGCTCTACCTGATGTAGAGTCAAACTTATTGACTTTAACATCCTTAGGTAAATTTGGCAGCTTTGCAATCAACGCCCCTTCCTTTGGCAAAATAAACATATGGACCCTTTGGTAATGGGACTATCTCAGACTTAGCCTTTTTCTTTACCATTTGGTCAACCGGGTTGACTATGGCCAATCCCTTTCCATTGGGAAGAGAATGCTTTTTCTGGATTTCCAGTGTCACCATTGTCACTATCCATAAAGTTTTTGGGAAGTTGATCTTCTAATCAAATTTGCTTTACTATCGTTCCAAATCATTGCTGATTCAGCAGCACCAAGCAAATAGATATGATCATTAAGGTTCATGTCATAGTCTGTTTCATAGTAGTCCCAAAGGAACTCACTATGTGACTTAGAAAGTGATTGAACATCCAACTTTCTCAAGACTTTGACACCCAACTCTCCCGGCTTGTCAATATGTGACTTCATCTCTAAGATGTGATCACACATAGACCTTGCTTGCCATTAGGGCTTGAGTGACCTTGAACTTGTGGGTTAGGGAGAATAATTGGAGGAGCTGGAGGAAGAGAAGTATGACTTCCTTGAGCCAAACTCGGGAAGTCATATTCATTAGGAAAGCTTGGTTTGGGAAGATCATTGTTGTCTAAACCAGACATCAACAATGGGAGAAATTCACGTAAAGTTGATTTAAGTCCTTAATATAACACCCAATATGATATATTAAGGCTAGGACCCAACAAACTATTTTATAACTTGGAAGAGGGATGTCGTAATCCAAGCTATAAAATATTTGAAGGTAGGTGAATGACGATTCACCAATTTCCACCAAGATAAACGAAATGTATTATTAGGTTTTAATTGGTTTTGAAACTCCTAGATTCTTTTGAGATTCATTGAACTTTTCAATGGCATGTTTCAATCTCGAGTGTGCCCTTCAGGTTTTGTGACTGGGATGCCGAGGATCACAAAACAAGGTGTGAAGTAACCATGAAAATATACTTGGTACCCTTAATATTTATCCCTCTATCGATGTGCCGGTTAACCACACACGCTCCAACGATACTATGATAAACATTAAGTTACCCTTTGCCTACCTTGTTAAGTCCAGGTTAGTGTGCCGGTTAACCACACACGCTCCAGTAACAGCTTAAACAAAGTGCAAAGTGTAATTTCATGGATTAGCACCTTATTCACATTTTCCTAAGTAACTAAGATTGGGAATTTATAAGTGTTTAGTAACTTAGTATTTATCATTATACTTATAATGAAGGGAGAATTATAGTCCTTGTCCTACCTGTTCAGCTAACGACCCTCCACCGGTCAAGGAAGCGGTGAGTGAGAGTGGACACCCATTAAACTGCCATTTTATAGGCAGTAACCTTATACCCCCTTATAGACCGACTTCGTGAATGAGACCTACTAATGGTAAGACGACTTGCTCTTATACATATAATATATTAAACTTTTAATATTATAATAGTATAAGGGTGTATTTTAGACATTTAAAATACTTGGTGGTTTAATCTATTAATTAAACTAGACTTTTAATTTAATTAAACTCAAACCATATAGTTATGGATTAATAATACTCTTTTAATTAAACGCTTTAATTAACTATTAATAAAGTCCATAAGAGTTAATTTGAACTATTCAACAAAACATCATAATTCCAATTATTAAACTCAAAATTAAAACCATTTAATTAATTGTTTAAGTTATGAACCCAAGAGTTTTAGAATTCAATTCTTTTTTTCATAAAAAACTTTTCTCAAATTCCAAAACTTGAGGGCAAGTTTTGTAATTCTTGAAAACCTTTGGATTCCATAACTTATGGAATTAATGGTGTTTTATGATGAAACTTTCCATGTTCCATAACTTAAGAACAAGTTATGGAATTCTTTAAAACATTAACACCAAATTTTGTAACTCCATAAAAACTTTGAATCAAATTTTTTTTTTAAAAACCATTTCATATCCATAACTTATGGAGGTTTCAAAACACATAAGATCACAACTTTAAAAAAAAACTTTTTGAGCTCCAAAATTTTATGACAAAATTTATAACTCCATAAAAACATTTAGATCAAACTTTTAAAACAAATAAAATAATCACATCATTCTATCTTTTAATAAATTGACCTAATTCAACTCTTGTAGTAAAATGACTCAAATTTTACAAATAATTAGTTTTTCATAAAATCAAGTAATTATCTTAAAATTTGACAAACTTCATGTTTTTTTTCCTTTTTTTTTCAACTTTGAAATAAAATACATTTGCATCAAATATAATAGAAAACAACCCATAGCTCTGATACCACTGTTGTGTTTTGAGCATACTACAACATCCTATGGTGCACATACAACCCTAAATACCTTGGATCTATGTTTTCTCTATTATACATGCAAATATGAAGTTTCCAAGATATTACCCTATACTAGCATACAAATATCATATACTTGGGTTATAAAATAGATAAAATACATACTTTTTTTTTATGTAACTTGTCTTCATGAAGCTTGAGTGCCTAGTGCCCCAAGTGTGACACCTCAAATGGTTCACACAACACCATGAACACTTGGAATAACCTTGAGAATAAGGATACTTTGGTTCTCTCTAGTGAAATCGGCCTTGCCCTTTTGTGTACACACACTAGTCCCATTTCACCAACCAAGGACATCTTTATATAGTGTGGAGATTAGGGTTAAACCCTAATACCCATGACCTTTCATTTCATATGATCCATGGGTTAAACACTCCATGGACTATCCATGAAAGCTTAGCCCAACCTAAATGAACTTGGCCCATCACACACATATATCTTAGAGTCCATATTTAATTAGTTCATTTTGATCACTTAATTAATTATAAATTAATTCTTGATCAATACTAATTAAATAATATGATTATATATTAATATATTAGAACTTATAATATATTAATATAAATCACTAGTATCCTTTTTTCCTCATCTTGTCTATCCAATTGTCCCGATGCCATGCAACCCAAATGGACCATGCCGGGTCGGGTCACGTCTTACCAGTTATAGTTATGGACTTAGACATTAATCCAACAGTTTCAAGCTTTAAGAGCTTAGCCCCAAAAGTGTGGAAGCCTCATTGACAAGGTTAGTGTTCGACAACGGCTTTAAGAGCTACGATTGCCAGTTAGGTTTTGAAGTCATACTCAATAATAGTTTTAGACTTATCCAAGTGGGAGACTGTTGGATTAATGTCTAAGTCCATGGAGCTTTTAACCCATGGATCCTATGTAAATGAAAGGTCATGGGTATGAGGGTTTACATGGATGTAACCCTAATCCTCCATAATATATAAAGGGGTCCTTGGCTCACAAAATTGGCACAAGTGTGTGAAAATAAGAGTGGGCCGATTTTAGTGTGCATACATATTCTCTCAAGTTCTTCCAAGGTGTTTTGGTGATTTGTGATTCCATTTGAGGCTTCCACACTATTGGGGCTAAGCTCTTAAAGCTTGAAGACATCAAGCTACATCAAAAGGTATGTCATCTAACTAGAACTTTGTAGTATAGGTGCTTCATAATATGCTAGTTAGGATGAAACCTTGGAATAGTTAATATTTGCATGTATAATAGAGAAAACATAGATCCAAGGTTTATAGGGTTGCATGTACACCATAGGAGTGTTAGAATGCTCAAAAACCCAACAAAAGCTCGGGGTAGTGCTCCCTCATCTCGTCCTCCGGCTCCCAAGTCCATTCTGAGCCCTTGCGATGTTGCCATTGCACCTTCACCAACTCAACCCTCTTGTTCCTTAGATCCTTCGACCTCCTGTCGCGGATAGCTACTGGTCGCTCAATGTAGTTCAGGCTGTCATCCACCTAAATATCCTCCAGAGGCACCACATAGCAGAGTCGTCTACCAGGCACTTCCGCATCTGGGAGACGTGAAAGGTACTATGAATCTGGCTAAGCTCGGCTGGCAGATCCAACCTATACGCCACCTTGCCCACCCGGGCTGCAATACTGAAAGGACCGACGTACCTGGGGCCTAACTTGCCCCGCTTCCTGAACCGGATGACACCTTTCCAAGGTGACTCCTTCAAGAGAACCATATCCACGACCTGGAAATCCAGGTCCGAACGGAGCTTGTCAGCATAACTTTTCTGCCGACTCTGAGCAGTCTGGAGCCTGCTGGATCCTCTCCGTCGTCTTGAGTACCACTTCGGTACTCCCCATGACTCTCTGCCCAACCTCACCCCAGCAAATCGGGGTCCTGCACTTCCTCCCGTACAACATCTCGAAGGGAGGACGGTCGATGCTCGCATGGTAGCTATTATTATAGGAAAACTCTGCCAAGGGAAGGTAGGTATCCCAGCTACCACCAAAGTCTAGAACAGATGCCCGCAGCATATCCTCCAAAGTCTGGATGATCCGCTTGCTCTGACCATCCGTCTGCGGGTGGAAAGCGGTGCTAAAGTGCAGACGAGTACCCAACTCGTTGTGAAACTTCTTCCAGAATCTGGAAGTGAACCGCACGTCTCTATCAGAAATCACGGAGACTGGCACTCCGTGTCGAGTTACTACCTCTCGGATGTAGATATCGGCCAGCTTCTCTGCCGAGATGCTCTCCTGGATCGGTATGAAATGGGCACTCTTGGTCAACCGATCCACGATGACCCAAATCGAATCCACTCCCCGTGCAGTCCTGGGAAGCTTTGTGATGAAATCTATAGTAATATCTTCCCATTTCCACATAGGGATATCTAACGGTTGTGTCTTACCGTGAGGCCTCTAGTCCTCGGCCTTGACCTTCCTGTAGGTCAGGCATCTCTCGACTTACCAGACTACATCCCGCTTCATGCAGGGCCACCGGTAATCAGGACGAAGATCTCTGTACATCTTCGTCGCCCCGGGATGAATGGAAAATCAGGATTTGTGCGCCTCCTCCATCAGAACCTGGCACACACGTCCATGATATGGAACCCACACCCTGCGGTGTAGTGTCAACAACCCTCGGCTATCATAGTCGAAGGAGGAAACCTGACCCACAATACGCTCGCTCTTTCGATGTTCCTCCTTCATCGCCTCCTGCTGGGCCTCTCAGATCTGCTCCAACAGTGGAGTCACTACTGTCATCCGCAAGCAAATGTCTCTGATCGGGGCTGCCCTGTGGCTAAGAGAATCGACCACCACATTGGCCTTCCCCGGGTGGTAGAGGATCTCACAGTCGTAATCCTTCACCACATCTAGCCACCGACGCTGCCTCATGTAAATGGTACAACAGACCACATAGAGGTAATGTCGCCAATTCTTGAGGGCGAAGACGACCGCCCCCAACTCCAAATCATGTGTCGGGTAGTTCGCCTCGTGAGGCTTCAGCTGCCTCGAGGCATAGGCGATGACGTGCCCTCTCTGCATCAATACTGCGCCCAAACCCGAAATGGATGCATCACAGTATACTACAAAATCATCCACGCCATCTAGCAGGGTGAGGATCGGCGCCTCGCATAGTCTCTGTCTCAATGTCTCAAACGCTGCCTGCTGCTCAGGCCCCCTACGAAATACAACGACTTTTTTCGTCAGCCGGGTCAATGGTACGACTATCTTGGAGAAATCCTGAATGAATCTCCAGTAATAGCCGGCCAATCCTAGGAAACTCCGAATCTCAGGTGGAGACTCCGGAACCTCCCATCTCATCACGACCTCTACTTTGGCCGGATCGACCAAAATCTTGTTCTGATTGACAATGTGCCCCAGAAACTGCACCTCACGCAACCAGAACTCGCACTTGGAGAACTTGGCATACAAACTCTCCCTCCTCAGGGTATCTAACACCTCCCGCAAGTGCTCCTCATGCTGCTCCTGCGTCTTGGAGTAAACCAAGATGTCATCAATGAAAACTATCACATACCGATCCAACATCGGTCTGCATACGCGGTTCATGAGGTCCATGAACGCGGCATGAGCATTGGTGAGCCCGAAGGGCATCACCACAAACTCGTAGTGGCCATAGCGAGTCCGGAAAGCAGTCTTCTATACATCCTCGTCTCTGACCCTCATCTGATGGTAGCCTGAACGTAAATCTATCTTGGAAAACCAAGATGCCCCCTGTAGCTGGTCGAAGAGATCATCAATCCTCGGGAATGGGTAACGGTTCTTCACCGTTACCTTGTTCAGCTCCCGGTAATCTATACACATCCGATACGACCCATCCTTCTTCTTCACGAACAGAATCGGGGCTCCCCAGGGTGAACTGCTCGGTTTGATGAATCCCTTGTCTAACAGCTCCTGCAGCTGTATCTATAACTCCTGCATCTCGGGAGGAGCCAAACGATACGGTGCCTTGGCTATCGAAGCCACACCAGGGACCAGGTCGATCCTAAACTCCACCTGTCTATCCGGAGGTATCCCAGGCAAATCCTCTGGAAACACATCCGGGTACTTTCGTACGACTGGCACATCACTCACATGCGCCTTACCCTCCTCCCGGGTATCCATGACGTAGGCGACATATCCGGCACAACCCTGCTGAAGGTAGCACCTAGCTCTCGCTGCTGAGCATAAAGTTGGTCCACGCGGTGGCCTCTCACCCTGAATCACCAGCCCTCCCCCACTTGGGGTCCTGACACGTACTAACTTCTGCGTGCAGTCTATCACTTCCCTATTAGGGCTCAACCAATCCATACCGATGATAACCTTGTTCCCTCGCAATGGTATGGGAATCAAGTCCACCAAGTAGCGCTCCTCGAACAGCCTCAATACACAATCTATGAAAACCTCTGATGCTCGTACTGATCGGTCATCAGCAATCTCAACCTCTAGAGGGCAGCCTAACATGCCCGAAGTCTCAGGGAACCTCTTACTAAGCGCAAGAGAGACAAATGATCGGGTAGCCCCCGAATCGAACAACACCTGGACTGGGATAGCGTTTACATGGAACGATCCTAAACACAACACATAACATGGCACATAAATATCATAATCAACATATAATAAGAGCCAGGGAGAAGAAATCATACCCGTCACCACATCGGGTGCGGCGCGTGCCTCCTCGGTAGTCAACTGGAAGGCTTGGCTCCTCACAACTGGAGCCTCTGACTTGCCCTGCCGACCATCAGTAATCCGCAGGGTCATTGGAGCTGGCGCTGCTGCTGCCAATCTCGGGCAGTTGGCCTTTTTATGGCCCTTCTGATTGCAATTAAAGCAAATCAGGTCTGATGTCCGAATGATGGGGGTAGGGACAGTACAATCCCTACCAAAGTGCCACGTCTTGCCTCACTTATAGTAGCCCGATCCGGACCCAGTGCAACAAACTCCCTCATATGACCTGCCGTATTTCCCACAACGGCTCCGGCCCTGCTGGCCCTTCGACCTAGAGTCGAATCCCTTGGGCTTCTTCCCCGAAACCCCAGTAACCTGCTCCGTCTCTGCCTTCCTCTTCCTTAGGTGCTCCAAGTCAATCTCCCTCTCCCTCGCAATCATAGAATCCAGGGTCGGGCATGCTGAGTAGCTGACATGCTCCCAAATGTCTGCCCTCAACATGTCATGATAACGGGTCTTCCGCATCTCCTTATCTCCGGCATACTGAGGCACCAATAAGGCCCTCTCCCGAAACTTGGCGGTAATCTCCGCCACCGTCTCAGTAGTTTGTCTCATGTCAAGAAACTCCCTGGCCAGCTGCTGAAGCTCCACAGCTGGCGCAAACTCAGCCCTAAACCTGGTCACAAAGTCAGACCAGGTCATAGCCTCAATGGCTGAGGCTCCCAAGGAATCACCAACTGACTCCTACCAATATCTAGCTCTGTCCCTCAAACAACCTGCAGCATACCGGACCATCGACCCCTATGGACAGGAGCTCATCAACTGGGCAGACTCTATGTCTGCAATCCACCTCCTGGAAACAATGGGGTCCTTCACCCCGTGGAAGTCTGGCACACCACATCCCCTGAAGTCCTTAAAGGACAGTGTGCGCGCCCCTGACTGGCTAAACGCCCAGTCACTCCTAAATGCTCTGAGGCGATCCTCCATCAGCTCGATAATCCCTTCCTTGATCGATCCGAAAATCACCTGGTTCAACTCAATGATGCCTCTAGTGATCTCAGAAGCAATAAAATCACGTAGTCCCTCATCCACTGGCTTGGATCCCGAACCCGAACCTGATCCTGAACCTCCTCCTCCGTGTCACGTAATCATCACCATTATGAAGCAAAACACATAATCATCAGGGTCATACATATCCTCGAGAGGTCTCACATACTACAAGTTCCCTGGTTCTATCTCAGCCCTCCTTGACTCGAGTACAGATCCTCTGCTTTCAGTAGTACGAGCCCATACTACCTTCCACATCTATCCGTACTTTCCGCAAGGATTGCCTTGACTTCACCAAGTCCCTTTCACTACTACTGCTTGCTGCACTAATCTCATCCTAGGCTTACCCTAGGGTAACCCTCCGACCTACTCTCAGCCATCAACTGCATAAGGAATTCCTGCCACCTTTACCTAACTAGCTTGCGAATACCACTACATATCACTAAGTCCAGATAATTCTTCGAATGAGAGGTCCTACCCTACAACGGTTGGACTCAAACAAGAGCTATGTAGTAGGGCTAGACCTAACCTTTCTGAAATTATTTAGTCCTCGCAATATGTAACTTAACGTATCCATTTACTAGTTAGCTAAAGATAACTAGAACTCCTAATAGCACAAAGCAAGCAACATTTGAGCATTGAGTAACCATACCAAACATACCCTATTCAGGCCATCATATCGCAGTTCTAACATATAACTTAATAAGCACATATAACAGGCACGTAAGGCATCTTCCTAGATCCTTAGCCCTAATCTAGCATGCAGTTCTCATACAAAGACAATAGGCATATAAGGCATCATTCCTAGATCCTTAGCCCTAATCTAGCATGCAGTTCTCATAATCATATCATAACATGTATGGGTATCTTGGGGAAAACTTACTTGAGCTTGGCCGGTTGCACGCATCACACACCTTGTTCTTTCTCAAAACTCCTTATTTTAAATTTTAGAAAAACTACTTTCTTGTAAAAATATTTTAAACCCTCGATTTGAGTCCAGACACCCCTGAAGTTGTGTCCGAATCCGTCAAACCAAGGCTCGGATACCAACTTGTAACATCCCGAAAATCATGACCAAAAATTTTGTTTTTAATTACGTGACTTATAAAATTGCTTACTGAAAAACATCATTGAATCATAGCATTTCATAAAACCATAATCTCATGTCTCAAACCATTTCATAAAATAGTAACAATGTCAGAGTACAATCCCATGAATCTCATAATGCGGAAATCCTGAGTGTGTGTGATGCGCTGCTACCGTGCCGACTCCTTCCCCTTCGATGAAGAGGTACCTGAAAACAAAAATGAAAACTGTAAGCACAAAGCTTAGTGAGTTCCCCCATCATTCCGCATACCATACAATATCATATCTAGCCAGGCATATCTGGGTGCCGGCCTCCCCTTCGGTCTATTTCAACCTGATAGTTGCCTAGCATATCTGGGTGCTGGCCTCCCCTTCGGTCTATTCCAACCGGATAACTGCCTAGCATATCTGGGTGCTGGCCTCCCCTTCGGTCTATTTCAACCAGATATCGGGGACTATTTCACCCCTACTACTACCACATAGAATCATAGCATACTGGCACATAGAACATAACAGATAGTGGCATACGAGACAATTATCACACAAACAATCATCTAACTACAAGCTCCTACTAGTGGGCCGACATTGTGGCCTTAGACCCACTTCTACTAGAAGGTAACTCACCTCAATGTCGTGAAGTGTCTGAACTGTCCTCGATGCTGGGGATCAACTCCTCTAAACTCCTACACATAACGACATTCCTTAATTACCATTTCATACTCTTATCCCTTTCAAGGGTCAACTCAGGTCAAAGTCAAAGTCAACGTTAAAACCCTGGTAAAAGTCAACTTTTGGTCAAAGTTAACATCTGGTTGATTCAACTCGCCGAGTTGGTCCACCAACTCGTCGAGTTCCATTATCTACCAAAACCCTGGAATTTCGCTCCTACTTGTCGAGTCTTTCAAGAGCTTGTCGAGTTCTCCTTCATACATAATCGGGACCCTTTTGCTTTTGAATCGCCGAGCTCGACCATGAACTTGTCGAGTCCTTCTTCATACAAGTTGAAGTGTTTAGCCCTTGACTCGCCGAGTTCTTCCTTGAACTCGTCGAGTTCTTCTTCATATAAGTTGGGACATTTCCTTGAACTCGCCGAGTTTGTTCTTGAACTCGCCGAGTTCCATGATCTTTAAGTCCATAAATGAGCCCAACTTGCTGAGTTCTCTTCAAAACTCAACAGGTTGCTTAATATCAGAAGAGATTGGGGAAACTGCAACCCAAATCGCCGAGTCGTATGAGCGACTCATCGAGTCCCTCAATGTCCAAATCCATACAACCACTTCCAATCGGGCTTAACACATGTAAAACATAGGTCTGACCTCCTAGGGTCCATATTACACGTAAAGTTACAAACTTTACGTGCATGCAAGGTATCATGAGCCAAAAACACCATTTCCTAGTCTAAAATGAAGTCTAGGCCAAAGGGAAGGGCTAAAGCATGATAATTTCATAAACTTTATGGCTATAGGGGCTGAAAGGGATCTGGATCTGAAGTTACAACTTCAGATCACACTTCATACTCAAAAAGGTTCACAAATTTGCTTAAAGATGGCCCTAAACTCAAATATGGAGAGATCTAGCAATAGGAAAGTCAAGGAAGAAACTTTATACCTATAAGGGGCTGGAAAAGAAGCTTGAACCTTGGATCTAATGCTTCCTTGAACCTTCTATTATCTTCTTCTTCTTCCTCTAGCTTGGAAATCACACAATCACTCTCACAAATGGCTCACACACTCAACAAAGCTCAAGGGACATAAGTTAGGGCGTTATGGACTAAGGGAGACGATTGGGGGCTGCGTGGGAGGCGAGTTAGTGCGTTTAAATAGGGTGCAAACCCTAAAATTTAGGGTTTCACCCAGATAGGTCAACTCGTCGAGTCGAGGCTTCTGACTCGGCAAGTAGGCTCTTCCATCCGTGTCCAAAATCCGTCCCTACTCGACGAGTTGAACCTCCAACTCGTCGAGTCCCTGTATAAAATGCAAATATTCTTTATTTAAGAGACGTACCAGGAACCGGGCGTTACAATACATTTAATTCGTGAAATAATTTAAGTCAAATCATATGTCACCTTATCTTTATGGTTCGCGAATTGCGTGTATGAATATTCACAAAATGTATTAAAGTGACAGACTCTTTATATTCTAACTTTGGAACCTGCAAACCCTCTCCACTCATCAGTTATCTATACTCCTTTTTTTCTCTCTCTTATCTCTCTATACTCACTCTCTTTCTCTTTTTTTCTTTTTTTTCTCTCTCTCTCTCTCTCCCTCTCTCTCTCTCTCTCTCTCTATATATATATATATATATATATATATATATATATATATATATATATATATATATATATATATATATACTCATTCTCTTTCTTTCTCCCTCTCCATCTCTATACTCTTTCTCATTCTCTCTTTGTGTTGTACTCATTCTCATTCTCTCTTACTCTCTCTATACTCGTTCTCTTTCTCTATTTAACTCTTTCTCCTTTTCTATATCTTTGTACCCATTCTCTTTCTCTCTTGATACTCGTTCTCATTCTCTCTCCACTCTCTATATATCAGTTATACTCACTCATCATTTCATATATCAATACTCCATTATGTATCTCATTTACACTGTCCCATTTACTCAGATATAAATAAATTTCTATAATTCTCAACTACTATACTCAAGAACTCATATAGATTTACACAACTATATTTATCAATTACAACAATTATTCTACTCATACAATATCAATTAACAGTTCAAATACTATAACTACTCTTCACATATACAATAATGATCACATATCTAGATATCAATCATCTAGAGAAGGATAATCTTACTCACCTGGAATATATTAGATGTATGAGGTTCTAGCTCTTGAAGTCTCGTGATAGCCCTCGTCCCATGTGTTGTCAAAATAAAACATAATTATTGAATATCATAACTCATGATATAACTCTTTTATGTGTTTACCATAATATTCCCATCTAATACATAATACTTAATTATGTAGCAATACTCATTAAGCTTACGAATGTGTTCATGATAAGCATCATAATATGAACTCGAATAACTGACTTGGGTTCTAACAACCCTTCATAATTACGATACATGAGCACAATAACGTAATAAAGAGGAAAGATGATACCTTAACTCGTTAATAACTTAACTCTTGTATCCTCGTATACCAACATTAACTTCCACATGCTATCTCTATAATTCATCACTAGAAGCTCCTGATCCAATTTTGAAGAAAATCGAACAACTGACTCATTTTGTGACTTATATATTGGTTGAGTTCCACGAAGGCATGTCACATCGTAACCATGGACACATCGCATCCATGTGTGATGCCTAAAGTCTTTCCATGTATGTAATTCCTCTCCACATATCATCTTCCTTTCACACTTGTTGAAGATCGAACCACGTCAACCCGTTGCACCTACTATATACACATGCCACGTCCTTTATTCATCAATTAAAATATTTCAACCTACTATGCTTTGTGTCGCGTTCCTTTTTACTTACACTTCACATTTTAAAAATATGTTGCCCCTAATAGGTTTTATAGGTTATAACAAAACATGTACAATACGGAAAATCACTTAACAATTAAGAAGGGTACATGCAACCTATAAGGATCTATGTCTTCACAAAATTAGGCAACATACTTTGAATGTTATGAACCCTAAAAGATACCTATTGAAATCGAAATTCAAGAGTAGGGTTACATACCTTTTGATTTATTATAACAAATAAATCAATGATCCTTCCTTTTCACTTCAGAAATTCTAGCACCAAAAGTTGAGTGTCTCTAATGGTTTGTACCCAAACCCTAGCAACTAGAAGACAAGAGGAGAGAGGAAAGAAGTAGGAGAAAATCAGATATTCTCTTTGGGTAGTGGCGGACGAAAATAAGGCACCCAAGGGGTCCTATTTATAGCTGATAGGAAAACCCTAGAAACTCTAATTTGAAATAAAAAAATATTATTTCAAGTCTGGTATTTATCTAGCTTCCTAATTATCCAGAATGAATATTTTGGATCCTCTTTTGATCTTCTCAAAACCGTCCATACCTATGGAAGGTTCTGGAATTCCCTCTTGTTCAACTATTGAATAATTGAAGCTTAGTCCATGTACTAACAAGTAATCTAATTAATCCCAAAATTAATTCCAGTTAATTTCTGATTAATTCTCAGTTAATTAGTAATATTTCCAGTTAATAATATATTAATCACATAATAGATTAACAAATCATTAACTATAATTTGATTAATCATATAATAAATCAATAAATCAATCTCTCTCTCCAAATGTCATTTTATTCAGTTACTAGTTATGAGGGCAACCCAAAAAGGACTTTGCTTCTATTTGAAGTATATACCAATTTAGTTATGAGCTTAGACATCTTAATCCAATATTCTTCCACTTGGGTAAGTCTATAACTACAACTGCAAGTATAACCTTGCATCAAAAAACAAAGTGTGTTTTCCGAAGCAACTGCCTAACTCTGATTCAACTCAAACGTTGGCCCTAAGATAAATTATAAGCTATTCCTTCGTTCTACAAGATATTGTATGGACACGAGGCATGGAATCCAATCAATCTCATTATCCAAAATTTTATTTCTCGATTTCCCGATTTGTGATGACGTCATTAGACTACCAATTGAACACATCAATTCCTGGCTGGGCCCAACACTATAATGTCAACACAAAATCATCGAGGGGCCCAAAGATATCACTTTTACCGTTAGGGAAAAAGGAACGAATAAACTTTGACTACATAACTGTGACTTTTACTCACCTAATCATACATGATACTACGTTTTATAACATCATGTCATTGATGCATTTTTGCAATACTAATGTACAACCAATTTGTAAATCACAACTTATATATATCTCCGTTTGAAAAGTAGAAGATATTATCGTCTTAGAATTACTCGTGATTGAATCTATGAAGTAATCTCTAAGCGTGGGTTTATCCAATACTCAAAATCTCTGTTTTCAAAGTAGTCATGAATATTGCAGCAATCCTATGTAATATCTAATCTCTATAAACAATCTACAATCGATTCATGACAGTCTTAAATCACTACTTACTTCCAAAAATATGAGCGACTGCAGAATTTTGAATAACCAAATTACTCAGGAAGTAAAACATGCAAAGCAAAACACAAGAATAAATAATTGTAGAAGGCAATACGATACTCATAAATAATTCTCTATTATTCATTCACCAAAATCAATTACATTTATTTTGTTACAAAGTTTCAAACTATCAACTAACTACTAAAACTAATATCATCTCTTAAGCCAATGCTCCTAGCATGTTGGTCGTGCTTGACCCTGCTCAGATCCTTACTCAAAGGATCAACAGGATTATCTTCTGATGATATTTGTTTCACCAGGAGATGCCCTTCTTCAACCCTATGTTTGAAGTAGTGGTACTTTCTGTCGATATGCTTAGACCTACCATGTTCTTTCAGTTATTTGGTCAAAGAAACCGCACCTTCATTATCACTGGGAAAGCTCTATTGGCTCTTGAATGGTCGGGACTACTCCTAGATCTCTGATGAAATTCTTCAACCAAGCCGCTTCCTTCGATGCCTCACTCACTGCGATGTACTCTAAATCACAAGTAGATTTAGCCACCATTGACTGCTTGGAACTCTTCCAAGTCACAGCTCCACCATTCAACAAGAAAACCATTCCAGATTGAGAACAAAAGTTGTCACGATCTTCTTGAAAGATGGCATCACGGTAACCATTCACTCTCAACGTATCATTTCCTCCAAGAACTAGAAACATGTCTTTTGTTCTTTGCAAATACTTAAGAATATTCTTGACTGCTATCCAATGGGCTCTGCTAGGATTTCCCTGAAAGCGACTAATCATTCTCAACGAATAAGCGACATCAGGGCGAGTACATGTCATAACATACATGATCAATACTATGGCCGAAGCATATGGGACTCGACTCATGTCATCTATTTCTTCATCAGTACTAGGAGTTTGAGTCTTACTCAATCTGACAGTACAGTGAATGGGAAAATCCTTTTTCTTGGAGTTCTCCATTTTGAAACGTTTCAATCTTTTGTCTAAGTATATACTCTGACTAAGACCAATAAGATGATTCTTTCTATCCCTGAAAATTCTCATTCCAAGGATATAGGTCGCTTCCCCTAGATCCTTCATAGAGAAACACTTACCAAGCCAAGATTTCACTTCTTGCAAGGTTGGAACGTTGTTTCCTGTAAGGAGTATGTCATTAACATACACTAGGAAAGTTACTATACTCCCACTAGCTTTGACATATACACAATGTTATATAATAGAATGCTTCATTGATAAATAGTGAGGTTAAACCTCATATAAATAGGGATACATAAAATATCTAATCTAAACCTTAAAGGGCGTGGCCTAAACCCTAATCACTAAAATCCCCCCGCAATTTGATCGGGAGGGGACGATTAAACTGGAAACACAAAAATGTAAAACATAACATAAATGAAGACAACAACAACGATGGTGAGAGAGCTCTAACGATGACGACTAACAACAACTGCTCGTTGGAAAAGGAGAAAGAAGAAGTGGCGGCCAACGACGATTCCTTTTTATATGAAGAGCGGATCGGCTATCATCGAGTCAGCAGTAGAGGAGTCCAACAAAAAACAGCGAGGAAGAAAGAGGGCTCGAGCTGCGGCAGATGGAGCCTATTCCGACTGACTTGGAAAATAGATCTGAAGAAGTGGCAGGTTGAGGAGAAGGAATAAAGATTAGAGGTAGGAGCCATCCAACAAGGAGACATAAGCAAAGGAGGCAATAGAAGAAGCCGAGGTAAAAGCTCTAGTTTGGTGTCGTCGACTGTTTTATTATTTAGGAGGAGAAAAAACAAACGAAGGGAATATGAAGCATAATTAAGGCACCTCCGACGACTATGAGAGAATTTCGTCGGAGGTGGAGGGTGGCGGTAGCGGGTTGTGGTCAGCGGTAGGATTTTAACCTAAATCTCTGATACCATGCTATATAATAGAATGCTTCATTGCTAAATAGTGAGGTTAAACCTCATATAAACAGGGATACATAAAATATCTAATCTAAACCCTAAAGGGATTGGTCCTAAACCCTAATCACTAACACACAATGAAACATCCAAAAATCATGACCCAAAATTTTTATTTTTGATTTAAGTAAAAACAGTATTCCAAACATTGTTTATACATCCCAAATGAATAAAAGTGTCAAACATCATGAAAATCAGAGTATGTCCCACAAATAGAATCTCTATGGTGTGTGCGATGCAGTCGACTCGAGCTCTTCCCATTGGAACCGGAAGTACCTGAAACATAAACTAAAACCGTAAGCACAAAGCTTAGTGAGTTTCCCAAGATACCACATACCAGACATATTACATAACGGGCCCCGCCCCAAGAGATACAGGCCCCTCCCACACTCGCATATCGGGCCCCGCCCAATGAGATACGAGCCCCACCCACACTCGCATAACGGGCCCCGCCCAATGAGATACGGGCCCCCACCCACACTCGTATAACGAGCCCCGCCCAATACATATACAAAAACATACTAGTATCACGCAGACAACAAGTATATCAATATAATCAAGCAAGGGTCGGCCTTGGTGCCTTAGACCCACTAAACGCGGTGAGGAAAACTCACCTCGAAAAGCTGAATGAAACGAATGATCCCTGACTGCCGGTCCTACAACTCCCCGAGCTATCAATTGCCAATAAAAACTAATTAAAAATGGGATCTACATCATTAACCAAAAATCCATACATGGGGGTAAAAGACTATTTTACCCCTAACATAACTTGGTCCAAGAGTAAAACCCTAAATCAGAATCCAATGGCCCAAAAGAGATACACAATCCAACAAGGCCCAACATATGGACCGATTTCCAATTGAGCTCAATACCATTGCATGGGCCTTAACCCAAAGGCCCAATAATGCCTCCTTAGCCTAAAGACTCGATTCCAGATGGCTAACTAAGGCCCAAAACACAATGTCCATGAAAGTGGCCCAAACCGAGGCCCAACAACGCAAAGCCCCAAATCCATTGAGTATGCGGGGCGTACTCAATTGTACGCTAAGCATACATGCTGCATGGCTTGTACGCCCAGCGTACCAACTCATTAAGCCATAAACCCAAAAAGTAATTAAATCCTTAAGACCTAGGGTTCCAATTACAGATCTGAGTCATATGAAGTGTCTTAAACCATAAAGTCGACAACTTGATGGCTTGCATGCCCCCAAATGAACCCAAACACGAAATACAACAATCTACTTCCATAGAAATGACCAATACTCGTGCATGGATGATCTAAGGTCTCAAAGGTGGCAACTTTATGATTCTAGGACCCAAATAAGACCAAGAGTGGCAACTCAAAGCTTTAGAAATGGCATGGACTCATAAGATCTCAATAATGGGACCAAAAGGGTCTAAAAACTTAACCAAAAGAGATCTAGGCTATGATGTATCAAGTTCAAGACTTTATACCTTGCAAAAGCTTGACATGAAGCAAGCAACTCAGATCTACAAACTTCTCCTTGAACCACCACCTTGCTCCAACCTTCACTTCCTTGAAAAATGGATCAAAACACCAAGAATGCACTCAAGGGACCTTCCAAGCACAAGAACACACAATATAGGAGTTAGGGTTTCGTGGAGGCTGATTAGAGATAAGAGGGAGGCTAGTCCTTAAAGGCATAATATTATTTATATAGTGCTCAAACCCTAAAATGTAGGGGTTTGGGTCTGGACACGTACGCTGCATGTACTCCTCAGTACACATCGAGTACGTGCATGGCATCCACGTCCAACTTCAATCAGTACGCCCAATGTACGTAGGGTGGTACGCCCAGCATATGACACCCCCCAAACACAAAATGATAAAAGTACAAAGACTCCAAGGCCCAACCATAAATATTTAAGCCAATAACGAATAAAATAAATACCTTGGAAATCGAGTGTTACACACAAGACGCATCCTCACTCCTAGAGAATCCAAAATCTTTGACTTTCTCATGGAAGAAAATATTCCAGCTGCGAGATGCTTGCTTTAATCCATAAATGGATTTCTCAAGCTTACACACTATATCAGGATACTTGGCATGTACAAAACCTTCTGGTTGACTCATGTAGACGTCCTTAGTTAACTTCCTATTTAGGAAATCAGTTTTAACAACCTCATAATCATAAAAGGCAACTGTGGCAAGCATAATCCTGATCGACTTGATCTTAGCTGCTGGTGAGAAGGTCTCATCATAGTCGACCCCTTTGGTTTAAATGAACCCCTTCGTAACCAGTCGAGCCTTGAATTTGTGTACCTTTCTATCCATGTTAGTCTTCTTCTTGAAAATCCATTTGCAACCTACTGTCTTCCAACCAGGTTCACGATCAACCAAGTTCCATACTTGGTTATCGTACATGGACTGGATCTCGCTATCCATCGCCTCCTTCCATTTTTCAGCCTCAGGGTTTGCCACCGCTTCCTTGTAGCTAGCAGGTTCATCCAAATTCACCAGTATTCTATCACTAACTAACGTGTACCCATCTTCAGTTATATGAAAACCATAAAACTCAGGTGGCATGTTAACCCCACTGGACTGACGAAGAGGTAATGTATTGTCAATGGGATCAATAGGAGTCTCATCCTCTGGTTGAGAGCTAGTGTTAGCTAAGATTCATTTATTGGAAGACTGTGGAATTTCTTCCAAATCAATAGCACTCCCACTGTCCTCTTTCAATATGAGCTCTCTCCCTCACAAAAGACTCATGTTCGAGCTACAAAGACCACATTATTACTAGGTCTGTAGAATAAGTATCCAAAAGACCTATGTAGGTCGCCAATGAAAATACACTTCTAGGATTTGGTTTCAAGTTTTTCATGAGTTTCTCGTCTTACGAGAGCCTCAAAACCCCATACCTTGATATGTGTGACCGAGGGTACTTTCCGTGTCCATATATCATGAGGTGTTTTGGCAACCTTCTTAATGGGAACAAGATTTAGGATATGGACGACAGTCTCTAAGGCATACCCCCAGAAAGATATTGGAAGCGAAGCTCGACTCATCATGGAATGAACCATATCAAGTAAGGTTTGATTACGCCTCTCAGCCACACCATTAAGTTGTGGTGTTCTGGGAGGAGTCAATTGTGAAACGATTCCACATTCCTTTAGATAGTCATGGAACTCGATACTAAGATATTCTCCACCTTTGTCAAATCAAAGCATCTTTATATTCCTACCTAATTGATTCTCGACCTCATGCTTAAACTCTTTGAACCTTTCAAAGGTTTTTTATTTATTTTTGATTAAGTAGATATGGCCATATCTACTATAATCAACCGTAAATGTCACATAGTATCGATTTAAATCCTTTGTAGCAGATCTAAAGGCCCCCCCCCCCACATCCGTATGGATAAGGTCTAACAATCCTTCATCTCTTTCACATGTTCCAGTGAAAGGTCATTTTTTCATCTTGCCCAAAAGATAAGACTTGTATTCATCATCTGACCTTAAGTCAAAAGATTCCAACACCCCATCCTTTTGGAGTTGGACGATGCGTTTTTTGTTAATATGTCCAAGGCAACAATGCCACAAGCATGCTTTGTCTACTCCATTAGACGAATCAATATGGAATACACTATTGCCTAAGTTATCAACACACATCACAGTTTCATACACACCATTAAAAGGTAAAGATATGAACATAAAAACACCATTTTTAGAAACCATAATCGAGCCATTATCATTATCAAATGAATATTGAAAAACATGTCTGAACAATGCATGAAATGAAATAATGTTTCTTGTCATTTCTGACGAATAACAACAATTACTCAAATCAACTCTAACCCCACTATCAAGAACAAGCCCATACGTCCCAATCTTGGTAACAAGTGAAGAACACCTATTCCCCGTGATCAGGTTCAACCTTCCATGTTCCACTTCCTCACATTCTTTTATCCCCTGCATATCATAACAAATATGAAAACCACATCCTGTATAAAGGACCCAAGAATGAGAAAGTTATGTGTTATTGATTTGAATAGTGTATGTACCTGATGAGGAGACCTGTGGCGTGATCTTCCCTTCTTTTAACTCTTGAAGGTACTTTGGGCAGCTTCTTCTTCAATTCCCTTTGTCGCAACAATGAAAGCAAGTGGCATGCTTTGGATCACTAACAAAAGGAACATTAAAGTTGGGATTTGTCTTTGACCCACTGCCAGACGCTCCAGCATAGGACTTACCTTTCTAGTTTGATTGGGAGGAAGCCTTCCTCTTCTTTCTTATGTTCTGCCCAATGGTCAGGACAGGAGCACTTGTCGCAGAAGGGGCATAATTTTTCTTTATCCCCTGTTTAGCAGTCTGCAACAAGTTATGGAATTGGGCCATGTCGTCTCCGTGTTGTTCAAATGATAAGTTAGGATGAACTGGTGATAAATAGGAGGAAAATATTTAAGGACCATATCAATGGCCAAATCTTGGTCAAACGACACATTGAGATTTTCCAACCGCTCCACCTATCTCTGCATCCTTTGCACGTGAGCGTAAACATAGTCTCCTTCCTTCAACTTGCATACCATGAGAGACTTGACCACTTTATAGCGTTCTTGTATCGCTTCATTGTGGGAATTTTCAGCAAGATCAAAGATCATTTCATATGGTCAGTATTCCTCGTAGAACTTATGGAGTTCTGGTGCCATGGTAGCAACCATGATGCAAGAGAATTTAGTGGCGTCGTCATGATGTTTGTTATACAAAGCGATTTCATCAGGAGTAGCAGTCGTTTCGTAGATTTCAACAAGAGGCTTCTCAAGAACATACTCTTTGTTCTCGTATCCTAGAGTCATTTTCAAATTACTCATCTAGTCCATGTAGTTTGGACCGGTTAGCTTATCTTTTGACAGAATCGACAAGAGAGTGAAGTTGAATTTTTGAGTGGAGGTTTGAGCAGCAGGAGCATCACTGTTTCCAGAAATCTATAATATGAGTGATAGTTTTAGTTAGTTGATATAAATCCTTAATATTTTAACCCAATTTAACATTTAAGGCTAGGATCCAAAATACAATTCGAAATTAAGAAGAGGGATGGCGTAATCTAATTACAAATTTATTAAGGTAGGTGAACGATTCACTAATTTCAATCACATGAGACTCCTAGATCTTTTGAGATATTCATTGAAACATCAATTCCATGTTTAATCTCGGATTAAGCAATTCAATTTTGTGTATGGATACCGAGAGTCACAAAAAAGATGTGAATAACCATGCAAACCCGCTCGACAACCTCGATGACATTTATCATCTCAAATTGACGTGCCAGTAAACCACACACGTGTAACGCCCGTAGATTCGGGCTAGTCAATTTAGAGACGATAAACATCAAAAATGACTTTTTTATGGAAGATTATTTAGAAGGATTAATCTTAACCAAGTTGTAGTATATGTCTCAAGGTTTCTGGATATATAAAGAATGCCGAAATCCGAGTTATAATGAAGAAGTTATGATCTGTCGAAGTTTCGCGACAAACCGGCACGGTGCCGAATGTCGTAAAAAGTGAGTTTTTGATAAACTACTTTTTAGCCTTAGTAATCTAAACGAAACTCGTAGTATTCGTTAAATCGAGAAGTTCGATAAAAAGAACGCCCAAATCTGACTTCGTATAAGGAAGTTATGATTTTTCGAAGTTTCAGCTTAGCAGTAGACAGCTAAAAACTCGAATTTTAGATCGAGTGATTTTTAGCCGACACGACCTAAACGAGAATCAAAGGTCTCGTCATTTGTAGCACAACGGTAAAAAGTCTGATGAAAACGGACGTCGGATAAAGAAGTTATGAATTTTTAACGGATTTCCTGTCTCGGTCTGTTAAAAATAATAATATAAAAATTAAAGTAAAAATTAGCCGACGAAGTCTAAACGAAAGTTGTAGAGCGTAATTTTACCTACGCGTGCATATAAAGAACGTCAAAAACGGAGCTCGTATGCGAACGTTATGATTTTCGGAAGTTTGTGGCACAAAATCCGAGATTTTGTGGATAATACCGGACATTTTCGCAGATCCGACGCGTGGCACCCGTGTCCTCCTCTGATTGGTCCGAAGCGAGGTCCACTGCGCATGCGACGCGCCTGGCATCCTAGGCGACGTCTAAGACGGCTCGTAAGACGCCTGCATCCGACGCGTGTCCCACCTGCGAAGCTGCCACCTGGCTCGCTGACTCACCTTCTTCCTTCGGCCGAAGCTCCGGACCTCACTACTATAAATAGTAGCTGCGAGGCTTCCCGGTTAATGTTAGAAAATTTACACATTTTCACCCCTTTTTCCATATTTTTACTATCCCGACATCCCCCGAAGCCCCGGTACTTCTTCCAAAGCCCGAAACACGCCCCGAGATTCCCGAGAAGACCGAAATATTTATCTTTTCGGTTTTGAAGCCCGACCTTTCGTAGGGCCCGGTTTCTCAATAAAACTCCCGGTTTTATTAGAAACGATCGTTTTAGGAAACGAATTGCTGCCCGATTTTCATTAAATCAGGTGAGTGTGTAGTCACTTTCATCTTACACATAGATATGAAGTATTTTATATAAAATACGTGATATGTGTATATATTATTTTATATAAAATACGTGATATGTGTATATATGTTGTTTGTTTATTTGAGATGGATGTTGAATGAATGTTTTATACATGTTTAAAATGATTTAAAATGTATATATATTTTATCTTCAAATATGTTGGGTAAAACATGGGTAGATAAAGTATGAGGGATAGAAGTACAATATAGATGTACGTTGGTAGCTATGAATTTAGTGCATTATAGATGTACGTTGGTAGCTATGAATTTAGTACAGTATAGATGTACGTTGGTAGCTATGGATTTAGTATGTTGGCAACTATGGACTTAGTGCCTATTAGATAAACCTTGGCGACGATGTGACTTCGTGCCTATTAGATAAACTCTGGCGACTATGAGACGTAGTGCCTATTAGATAAACCCTGGTGACGATGTGACTTCGTGCCTATTAGATAAACCTTGGCGACGATGTGACTTCGTGCCTATTAGATAAACTCTGGTGACTATGAGACGTAGTGCCTATTAGATAAACCCTGGTGACGATGTGACTTCGTGCCTATTAGATAAACCCTGGCGACTATGAGACGTAGTGCCTATTGTATAAACCCTGGAGACTATGTGACGTAGTGCCTGTTGTATAAACCTTGGCGACGATGTGACTTCGTGCCTATTTGACATAAATTGCTGAGGGAAAGCAATGTTGTCACCCCGGTGTTTGTTTTATTTGACATAAATTGCTGAGGAAAAGCAATGTTGTCACCCTTTTGACATAAATTGCTGAGAGAAAAGCAATGTTGTCACCTCGATGTTTAGTTGACATAAATTGCTGAGGAAAGCAATGTTGTCACCATTTTGGTTGTGTATTTGACATAAATTGCTGAAGGAAAGCAATGTTGTCACATTATTGGTTGTTTTATGTTAGGTTGTTTTGTTTGACATAAATTGCTGAGGGAAAGCAATGTTGTCACCCTGATGTTTGTCATGTTTGACATAATTTGCTGAGGAAAGCAAAGTTGTCACCTTATTGGTTGTCTTGTTTGACATAAATTGTTGAGGAAAACAATGTTGTCACCCCTAATGAAAATCCTTAGGCTAGGTCCCTTGTGATAGTTGTTTTAGGGACGTAAGGTGAGGATAACGGGAACGGGCAATTAGGGTTGTTTTTGGTTGATGAAATTAATAAATTATTTGTTGATTGATAAACTTAAAGAGTTTATTATTTATTGTGGGTTGAAAACCCTATATGCTCACCAGGCTTCCAAGCCTGACCCACTCAGCTTTTTATATTACAGGTAGTGGACCCCGAGCATAGTCGGATGATGACAATCAGTGATTTTTGGATTATAGGCCAGTAGTTGTAAATAACTGTGTAAGGCTTATAATGTCTTGTTTATGCTTTTGATCTGTATCGGAACATGCCATCCCGAGGTTTTGATATAAAAGGAAATTATATATTTCTTAAAGAAAGGTTTTGACAAACTTTTATCATGTTTTGTTTTGAGGACCAATTCCGCAACATCTTTTAAAAAGATTTATCTGATTTTATTTTAAAAAGCATAAACGAAATCGGTCTTTTCTGACCGTGAAATTGGGGATGTCACAACACGCTCCATCAATAATGATAATTTTCGAGTTGTTCCATCATCTCAACCTTATAGTCCCAAATGAGAGTGTCGGTTAGCCATGCACGCTCCACTAATGACTAATAAAGAATGATGTGGGTTTTCGTGGATTAGCATACATTTCACATTTTTCCTAAAGTAGTTAGAGTGAGATTTTAAAAGAAGGTTCTAGTACTTTATACCATTATACTTTTAATGAGATTATGTCCTATCGAACCCATTCAGATAACGATCGTCCACCACACAGGGGAGCGGTTGGTGTAAATGATACCCATTCAACGATCATTTTATAGACCGTTTCCTTATACCACCTTTATAGCATAGTTTCGTGAATGAGACATACTATTAATTTGACTGACCTTTTCTTATACATATAGTAATTAAACTTTTAATTATATATATATATATATATATATATATATATATATATATATATATGGTGAGATCAAATAAGAAATGAGAATTTTTATAGGAAGGTAAGAAGAAATATGGACCACTAAACTAATTTAATGCATTTAATGTCTAATTCAAATGACATAATAATACAAATAAGAAAAAACAAAGACACATTAATTTGGAAATTTAAAAATGCTCATCGGCTACAAATAAAAAATAGATGCTTGTGGGTTTTTTGGCTGGGTTCTTTTTTTAGCAAAAAACTAAGAAGACTGATTTATTTTTGTACAGTTTGAACTGATTCAATTTTTTACAGTTTGGATCGTGATTCAATTCTTATATGTATCATTAATAAAAAAAAATCATTTCATTTTTATATGAATCAATTTGGATCATTTATTCAGTTCATTTGTACAGTTTGGATCATGATTCAGTTCTTATATGATTCAATCTTGTTATATCAATCATGAATAAAAAGACTGATTCATTTTTGTACAGTTTGAACTGATTCACTTTTTTTACAGTTTGGATTATGATTCAATTCGTATATGATTCATTAATAAAAAATATATTTTATTTTTGTACGGTTTGAATCATGATTCGTTTTCGTAAAAGCTTTATGGTTTATAAAACCTTGAATTAGTTTTATCTAGTTTGAATCATGCTTATTTTTTATATAATTTTATAAATATGATTCAAAATATAAATGAAACAATAATAATTATGAAGAAATAGTGAGTGTCCCTATGGATGTACTTTATTTAATTTACAAAAAAATAATAATAGTTGTAATAAATTAGTTATTCTCCGTTCATCCAAATTTATTCAGTCTTTTTCACATTAAAATGCCTTCTTAGTTTTTTGCTAAAAAAAAGAACACGGCGAAAAAAAAAACCACAACCACCTATTTTGTGTTTGTAACCGATGGACATATTAAATTCCCAAATTAATGTGTCTATTTAATTTAAATAGACAACTTATATAACTCCCATCAATTTAAAATCACTAATATTCCTTCTTACCTTCTCACCATGTTTTCATTTATTATATATATATATATATATATATATATATATATATATATATATATATATATATATATATATATATATATATATATAGAGAGAGAGAGAGAGAGAGAGAGAGAGAGAGAGAGAGTAAGGTTCAAATGTGGATTGACATCTATTGTGCGGACGTGTGGACAATGCTATTTTGTGAGAATGACAAAAAAAATGTGTTGTTTAATAATATGAATACGTTCAATCTTACATAACTGTTGTCATTATCACACATTAAATCGTCTATAAGGTTATTATAGACTTGTTATTATTATTCACATTCTGTCAGAATGTTTATTCACTTGTATTCTGTAAGAATGAAAATGAGTGAAAAACGATGTGTGAGAACAAAAATGAATAAGAATTGGTGGGAATGCACGAATATGATGATAGTTGTGTAAGGTTGAACGCATTCAAATTACTAAAAAACATATTATGTTAGTAATTCTCGTAGAATAGCACTGTCCACACATCTGCACAATAGTTGTCCATCCACATTATAACCTAGCCCTATATATATATATATATATATATATATATATATATATATATATATATATATATATATATATATATATATAGGAGTAGGATCAAATGAGAACACCTAAAAGGTTGAGAACGCGAGAACAGATCACAACCTTGTAAATAATTAGGTCTATGACTATTATTAACTGGACCATTTATGAATATTTATAAAACTGATGTGCTAAATATGTAACTTTGAAATGGCAAGAAGGGTATAATAGGAAATCCATATAATTTAATTAAATAGAAATTCCTATAATTTCTCTATCTCTCTCTCTCTCTCTCTCTACTTATTTAGAAAACAATAATCTAATTATTTTGAAAAAACCGGCCGCACACCCCCACCTTCTTCACCACTGTTTTCGTTTACTGTTTTCGTTCATCGAGGGGAGCGTCTCCGGGGTCGATGAGGTTGAAGAGGAGGAAAGTAGGAGGCAGCGAGGGGTGGGTCATCGGTCTCGGTGGATGCAACAATGCGATCGGGGGTTGAAGATGGGGCACCTTTGGTGCTTGGCTGGATCGAAGAGAAGAAGAAAAGAGAATGGAAGCAGCGGGATGTGGGGTCTGCCATTGGTTTCCGGTGACAAAGCTTTGACATTTGGTTGTTTGGTGATCGAGAAGGGCAGCACCGATTCAACAACAGGTAAGGGTTCCTTTTTTTGTTCTTGTTTGATTTGGCAGAACTCGATAGGATCAAGTGGGTGTTTGTTTGATTCCCTTTTTTATCTTCTGTTTTGACTGAAATTTGTGGAGTTTGAGGTGGGTTTTTGGGTTTTTGAATGAAATTTGCGATCGGGGGTTGAAGATGGGGCACCTTTGGTGCTTGGCTGGATCGAAGAGAAGAAGAAAAAAGAATGGAAGCAGCGGGATGTGAGGTCTGCCATTGGTTTCCGGTGACAAAGCTTCGACATTTGGTTGTTTGGTGATCGAGAAGGGCAGCACCGATTCAACAACAGGTAAGGGTTCCTTTTTTTTGTTCTTGTTTGATTTGGCAGAACTCGATAGGCTCAAGTGGGTGTTTGTTTGATTCCCTTTTTTTATCTTCTGTTTTGACTGAAATTTGTGGAGTTTGAGGTGGGTTTTTGGGTTTGCTTTTTAACAGAAATTGATGAGCTTAATCAATAGATTTTGTTGTTGTTTTGTTGCTTGAAATGAATAGGAAGAAGATGAAGAATGCAATATTTTTTTAGTATAATCGTTAAGGAGGTTTACTTCTTGAGTCTATAAGAGGCATTTGGAATGTGATTTATTCATTTGTGCATATTTGTTTTTTTGTTTGTTTTTTAATATAGATTTATTTCTTGTCGATGATTATAATCGTTCTTTATTAATTTTTGATTAAAAGTGTATGTGGTTAATGAGTTAAACACTTTTTTGACAATAATACAAAAAATTTCTTTGATTTCTTATAGATGGGTCGAGTAAATACGGATGACCTAAAAGATTGTAATGACGAAGGATGAATGAACATCTTCAACAACTTGGAAGGAATAGAAATTATTCTATTCATTTATGATTATGTTATGAATTAAGCGTATTTAATGTAACTATAAATCAAACCAAACTAGTAAACTTTGATAAGAACTTTAATTGAGAAGAAAGAATATTTAGAGAGAATATGAAATTTATATCTCTTATAACTTTTGGTGTGTTTCATTCTTTACAATGGAGGGGTATTTATACTACAAATTTTACTAACATATAATTGTAACTAGTTAGAAATGTTGACAAATTTACCATGCACCAATTATTATGTCATCCACCAATTATTTACAACACCACCAATTATTTACAACACTCCCCCTTGGATGACATCATTTTAGCATTCAACTTTGACATACTGCCTCATTAAAAACCTTGCTAAGGAAAACCCAGTGGGAAAAAAACTTTAGCGAAGGGAAAAAGAGTGCAGTGTATAGTTGACTCCCCCTTATTTAGACATCCGTCACATTATATTCTATGCACATGCCGCATTCTGATGCCATGGACATGTTTCCTGAAGATTGCAGTAGGAAGTGCCTTCGTAAAAAGGTATGCTGCATTGTTACTGGATTGAACATATTTGATTTCAACTTGATGGTTCTTTATAAGCTCTTGAGTGTACTAAAAAAACTTTGGAGGTATATGTTTTGTCCTGTCGCTCTTGATATACCCCTCTTTCATTTGAGTGACACATGCTGAGTTATCTTCATAAATTAAAGTTGGACGTATATCCTTTTCAAGTCCACATGAAGTTAAAACTAGTTGTGTCATCGATCTTAACCATGTACATTCTCTACTAGCTTCATTTAGTGCAATTACTTCAGCATGATTTGAGGATGTGGCAACAAGTGTTTGCTTTTGAGAACGCCAGGAAATTGCAGTACCTCCATTCATGAATACATATCCAGTTTGAGATCTAGCTTTATGAGGATCAGACAAATAACCTGCATCTGCATAACCAATCAAGCCTTGTTTTGAATTGTTAGGGTAAAATAACCCTAAATCACTAGTTCGTCGAAGGTATCGAAAAATATGTTTGATTCCATTCCAATGTCTTTTTGTTGGGGCTGAACTAAATCTTGCTAGCAAGTTTACAGCGAAAGAAATGTCAGGTCTAGTACAATTGGTAAGATACATAAGAGCTCCAATTGCATTTAGATATGGTACTTCTGAACCAAAGACTTCTTCATTTTCTTCGCATGGACGAAATGGATCCTTGTCAATATTTAATGATCTAACAACCATTGGAGTGCTTAAAGGATTTGCATTTTCCATATTGAAACGTTTCAAGACTCTTTCTGTGTAATTTGATTGATGCACAAGTATTCCGTTAGGCATATGCTCAATCTGTAAACCAAGACAATATTTGGTTTTTCCAAGATCTTTCATTTCAAATTCTTTCTTTAAAAGTTCAATCACTTCAAGGATTTCTTTATTCGTTCCAATGATGTTTAGATCATCAACATAGACTGCTATGATCACATATCCAGATGTTGTTTTCTTAATAAATACACATGGACAAATAGTGTTATTTTTATAACCTTTACTTGTCAAATAATCGCTTAAACGATTGTACCACATGCGTCCAGATTGCTTTAACCCATACAAAGATCTTTGTAATTTTATAGAATACATTTCTTTGGGTTTTGCACTTAACGCTTCAGGCATTTTAAATCCTTCAGGGATTTTCATATAGATATCACTATCAAGTGATCCATACAAGTAAGCTGTAACAACATCCATAAGACGCATCTCTAAATTTTTAGATACTGCCAAGCTGATTAAATATCTGAAAGTGGTTGCATCCATTACCGGTGAATAAGTTTCTTCATAATCAATTCCAGGTCATTGAGAGAAACCTTGAGCAACAAGCCTGGCCTTGTATCTTACAATTTCGTCTTTCTCATTTTTTATCGTACGAAGATCCATCTATATCCTAATGGTTTCACAACTTCAGGTGTGAGGATAATGTTCCCAAAAACCCTTCTCTTGTTAAGAGAATTGAATTCAACTTGCATAGCTTCCTTCCATTTAGCCCAATCATTTCTTCTTTGACATTTAATGACAGATTGTGGTTCAGGATCATCATTCATAATATCACATGCAACTAAATAAGAAAATATTGCACCTATATTGTCAGTTTCATTTTGGTCACATATTCTATTTGTCTGACCATGATTTAATGCATCATCCTCCTTTCCTGGGGGAATTTGAATAATTCGTGTTTCTCCAGGAACACTTTCATCGTGATCTAGTGCATTTTCTACTCCTCTTCTTTTTCGTGGGTTCTTATCCTTAGAACCAAATGGCCTTCCACGCTTCAGACGTGTTTTAGACTCTTGAGTGACTTTATCATTAGATTGTCCTTGTGTAATGTCAATTCGAGCTGGAACATTGACAGCTGGTATATATGATTTAGTCACCCTTTTTGTGTCAGTAAATGCATTAGGTAATTGATTTGCCATTTCTTGGAAATGCATTATCTTTTGAACTTCCATGTCACATTGCTTTGTGCGAGGGTCAAGATATGATAAAGTAGGCTCATGCCATGACACATCTGACAATCTGCTAGGCGTGCTGTGAAAACATCACATGTTAATGGTTCAAGATATCTTATAATAGAGACTGACTCATAACCAACATATATTCCCAACCTTCTTTGAGGACCCATTTTTGTCCGTTGAGGTGGTGCAATAGGGACATATACTACACACCCAAAAATTCTCAAATGGGATATATTTGGCTCTTGACCGAAAGCAAGTTGTAGTGGAGAATATACATGATATGAACTTGGTCTCATGCATATCAATGATCTAGCATGTAAGATTGCATGGCCCCAAACAGAAACAGGAAGTTTAGTCCTCATTATCAATGGTCTAGCTATTAGTTGGAGACGTTTAATCAGTGATTCAGCTAAACCATTTTGTGTGTGTACATGAGCAACTGGATGCTCAACAACAATTCCTACAGACATACAATAGTCATTAAATGCTTGTGAAGTAAATTCACCAGCATTATCAAGTCTCACTCTTTTGATAGTATAATCAGGGAAATGTGCCCTTAATTTAATAATTTGGGCAAGAAACTTTGCAAATGCCATATTACGAGTTGATAATAGGCAAACATGAGACCATTTGCTGGATGCATCTATTAAGACCATAAAGTATCTAAATGGTCCAGATGGTGGGTGAATCGGTCCACATATATCACCTTGAATTCTTTCTAGAAATCTAGGTGACTCCCTTTCAACTTTCATTGGAGAATGTTTTATAATTAACTTTCCAAGGGAACAAGATGTACATGGTTTTATGCTATTGGATTGAGGGAACTTTTGGTTCTTCAGTGGATGCCCGTGTGTATTCTCAATTATCCTTCGCATCATTGTTAATCCTGGGTGGCCCAACCTATCATGCCATAAACTGAATGTCCCAGGATCACAATGTTTTCCTTCTACTACCATATTTGATTCAATCATATGTATATATGTATAATGCAGACCAGAATCAAGTGTTGGTAGTTTTTCAAGCACATGGTTTTTGTCTATAATATACATATATTTCTTATTTTCAATGGTCACAGTTTTTGTGTCATAACCTTTGAAATATATGTCATTGAAACTTAATAAGTTTCTATTAGACTTTGGAGAAAATAAGGCATTTTCTATACAAAAGCTTGTACCATTTGGTAATATAAAATGGGCTTTCCCGGTTCCCTCTATCAAGTCTGCAGGACCTGATTTTGTATGTATGACTGTTTTTGTTGGTACTAATTCTAAAAAATATTTCTTTGATTTCAGAATAGTATGTGTACTACCACTATCTGCTATACAAAGATCTCCAATCTTTTCTTGGTGTTGTGCTCCAGTTGGACTCATATTAAACTTCACATATAAAAGGAATAATAAGTGAATAAACATAATCATAATTATTATTAAAAAGAAAGTTCATTTATTGTAGGAAAGACATTACATGAAAAACAAACGAAGGAAAAACAGTTTTACTAGAACAATAATAGATTTTTTTTTTTAGTTTATGTCTTCCATGTCATTGCAGAAATCAGCAACATTTAGCGGAGTGAATTCAACATTATCAATGAGGTTTGCTTCTTTTCCTTTTCCTTTAATGGACTCTTGATAAAGTTGACAAAGATGTGCAGGTGTGCGACAGGTCCTTGACCAATGGCCTGTGCTACCACATCTATAACATGAACCATCAGATTTTTGTGATGTCCCAGTGTCATGCCTTGCCACTTTGGCCTTATCTTGTGTGTGGACATTGTTTCTTTGTGAATATTGGTAATTATTTCTTTTCTGGCCACGACCACGATTATTACCTTGTCCACGACCAGAATTATGGTTCTGATTATGGCTTTGGTTTCGATTAAAATTGCCACGACCTCTTCCTCGACCACGACCTCGCCCTCGTCCACGTGTATTGTTTCGATGACCATCAATATTTGTAGCATTTGCTTCAGGAAGTGCTACTGATCCCGTTGGACGAGATTCATGGTTTTTCATCAAGAGTTCATTGTTTTGCTCTGCAACGAGCATACATGCATTCAGTTCAGAATTTCTTGTGAACTTTTGTATCCGATATTGTTGCATTAAAGTAATGTTTGTTGCATGAAATGTTGAGTAAGTTTTCTCCAACATATCTTCATCAGTAACCTCTTGTCCACAATATTTGAGTTGTGAACATATTTTGAACAAAGCTGAGTTGTATTCATTTACTTTCTTGAAGTCTTGAAACCTTAGTGTTCTCCATTCATCTCTAGCATTTGGAAGTATAACTTCCTTTTGATGATCAAATCTTTCTTTCAAAAGATTCCAGAGAATACTTGGATCAGTAACATCAAGATATTCAAATCTCAACATTTCATCAATATGCTTACGAAGGAAAACTTGTGCTTTTGCTTTGTCTTGTGCCAACCAATTATTAAATTCATATACAGTATTTGAGATACCCATGGATTCAAGATGCATTTTTACATCTATCATCCATGACACATAGTTTTTCCCACTAACTTCAAGTGCTACAAACTCGAGCTTTGCAATGTTGGACATAATGTAACTATAAATTTTAAACAAAATAAAAATTAAAATTAAAATCCATTTATTTCAATAAATATTACACAAAAAAGAAGCGGTAAAGCTAACATTGCATACAAGCCTAAAAGTAGATGAAATTCCATATTATCTTCGATGTTAAGGATTGGGATGAAAAGTAACATGACTATTATAGTCATGATTATCACAAAAGGATGAATCATCTTGAAGCTTGATTTCTTGAAATTGATTTATTTGATAGAAGAGAGAAATATTTGTTGTGGGTAAAATAAGCAGGGTAAAGATGTTTATTTATGGTAAAAAATATAGCCGTTGTTTTTGCTGTTTATAACCGTTGCATATATATTCTCGTTGTGTATATATGTATATGTATTTTATAAATCATATAATAAGACTTATAACTAATACATAACTTCACTAATTAGAAACATAAATAAATATTAGTAAATGTTTAAATAAAATTATGAAGAGTATCTAAAATATAAATAAACATTTACATGTATAAATAAATATAATTTAAATGTTAGTATGTACAAATAAAAGTTAGTAGCATAATATAAATGTTAGTATGCATAAATAAAAGTTAGTTGCATAATGTAAATGTTAGTTTGCATAAATAAAAATTAGTTGCATAATGTAAATGTTAATATAAAAATTAGAATACATAAAGAAATGTTAGTATAAGAAATAAAAATTGTTAGTAGTCTATAATGTCCATAATGTATAAGTTTCATTAATTCATTAGTATTATTATTATTTTAATATGATTGAGGTTTTTATAATTAATAGTGTTTTTAATAAGTAATACATACCTTGATTAAGATAGATGTGATTTTCCATTTGTTTAATAACCTTGATTAGAGCTTTCGTGCTGATAACGTGTTATGAATTAAGCGTAATTAATGTAACTATAAATCAAACCAAACTAGTAAAATTTGATAAGAACTTTAATTGAGAAGAAAGAATATTTAGAGAGAATATGAAAGTTATATCTCTTATAACTTTTGGTGTGTTTCATTCTTTACAATGGAGGGGTATTTATACTACAAATTTTACTAACATATAATTGTAACTAGTTAGAAATGTTGACAAATTTACCATGCACTAATTATTATGTCATCCACCAATTATTTACAACACCACCAATTATTTACAACAGATTATAATATATTAAGACATTGTGATTTTCATTTGTGATTATAATTATATTCATATATGATTGTAAATGTGTTTTGTTTATTTATTATTACGGATTTAGTTGATGTTTTATCTGTAACTTGTGTTATGTTCATTTAAGATTACAAATTTACAACTATATTTCGATACACAACTAATGTATTTATTTACGATTATAACTTTAATCATTTATGAATGAAAAATATGAATCTTTTAAATGTAATTTATATACTATTTTGTTATATTCATTTGTGATTAAAACAATATCTGTCACACCCCAAAACCGGAACGGCGGAAACGTTCGGGGGTGGAGGACGCCATGTACAGTATCACAACAATGCATAGTAGTAAAAAAGCAACAACATCATACATTGCATTAATAATATAATTTAATACAAGTGTTTTCTATCAAGTTTTAATAGACACCAAAAATATGAATCAAAATAATAGATGAGTCTTGAACGAGCTCCATCTTCTCAAAACCTGGCACCGGTACCTGTCTACTGGTGACCAGAGAATACAAGTTATTTTGAAAGAGTTTATCAGCTTTAAAGCTGGTGAGATCATAAGTATTTTAGTGTCATTGTTTGTATGAAAGTGTTTGTAAGTATGTGATGTATAAGTTTGTAAAAGTTTGCAATTGTTTGAACTTTCCTAGAAAACCCTATGTTGTCTACTAAGAGTAGCCTTCTACCAAGGCATCAACTGTTTGTATGTAAGACTCTTGTAAGAGTATGTATTTTCCCAAATCTGACTATCATTAACCAAAAATATAGTTTTTACATTACTGTTTATTGTGTGAAGATCACAAAGCGAATGCAATGGGAAAATGAAATAGTACTGTAGTGTTGTATTAAGTAACTACTGCTGTACTAACTACCTTAAACCAATTGTTATTTAAAGTACCATGTGATCGGCCTGTACCCTGCTACCGACTATAAACACGACGATGTAGTCGGAAGAAATGACGTTTGGCACCCGTAGACTTGCAAGTCCCACTGTAGCGAGCAGCAAGGTGTAGGATAGTCAATCCAATATAGATCTATACACAAACTCAAACGCTCCCCACTTAAGGAGATTCTGGATACAAAACGGGCCATGACAGGTGATGCCATGCCCCATTACGTGGCTCACATAACTGTATTAGTGCACTTGTGTATGTATAGTATGTACTAGCTGTATTGTATGTTTTCTCTCTATCTGGTATGTATGTATGTTCTCTCTGTATGGTATTGTATATACTCTCTGTATAGTATTGTTTGTTCTCTCTGTATGGTATTGTTTGTTTCTCATCATAGTATTCTCTATCTGTATGTTATGTTCTCTCTGTATGGTATTGACTCATGTATGAACTGACTCATTGTATGTTTCACTGTTCTAGTAATAGTATTAGTAACTTCCTAAACTACACCTATTGTAGTTTACTAGTAATGTCGTTTGTGTGTATGAACATGTTTGTGTACCTTTGCTACCCAAAGGTATTGAACTGAATGGAAGAAGTAACTTTTATATCTATATACATATACATAATATATAACTAGGATTCAAACGACCTTAGGACAAATAACCTGAATACCCTAAGTCCACAACCAAACAAGGAACAGGAAGTAAGGTGAGCTATCAGTCCTAAGTCCTTTCAATCCTACTTATATAACTATATCTATATAGATACACATTTAACAGAATATAAGTTTAAAAGAGTTTACTAAAAGTATTTGACATGTAAAACAGTTTGTAAAACAGTTTGAAGTAGTTTGTTTGATAACCCAGTTTGAAAAGTAAGAAATCCACTTGTTTGGTAGTTATTAATCACTTGTGATTGATGTAATGACCATAATAGTTCAACTTGTATTCCCCCCCCCATAAAATCATTTAAAATCATTTAAAAGGTTGATTAAGGGGTATGAACTCACCTGTAGTGAGTGGTTTGGATGAACGGATGGTATATGATGCTAAGTGTCAAGTGAAGACTTGAACACACACAAGGATCCTAGTTAACATATAATAACACATATATGTATCCGATTAGTCATTTAACAACTAATTAACCAAGTTAAGACATCCTAAGACATGAAAAACACTTGATTTAAGTGCTATAAGTACTAAGGATTGCATCTAAGGGTTGTAGGGCCTTGCATTTGAGTTTAGGGTCCAAGGGGACACTCTTTTGGAGTTTACGGTTTTGTGACCAACTCCCTTGGAGTTTACGGTCGTAAACCCATGAGTTTACGGCCGTAAACTCATGGTACTTCTACCATTTTGTGTTTTGAAGTCTTTAAGGTCATAAGGAAGCATCCTAACTTCAAGTCTAAGCCTTAGGAAGTGATTGTGGCATCATTTCACCCCTTTGTGGAGTTTACGGCCCATGGACCATTTCTCCATGAGTTTACGGTCGTAAACTCTAATGGTTCATGGTCTTTTTGATGTTTAAGGTCCTAAGCACTTCAAGGATATGATCTAGACTAGTATCCAAGGCTTGGTAAGGGACTAAGGCACACAATGACCCATTCATTAGGGTTTACGGTCCAAGAACATGTTGGACCGTAAACACCTTTGATCTTGTGTTTCTTTGTGTTTTCTAGTTGATTAAGTAGTGTAACAAGCCTTATAACACACTAGAGTAAGAGTACTTACAATAAAGGAGCTTGAAAGGGTGTTAAAAGTCCAAGAACACTAGTGTGTGTTCTTGGTGTTCTTGGTGAAACTAAGAACACTTGAGGATCTACACAAATGGAATGATTTCACGGATGAAATCATGTAAGATAACTAGGTTAAGTAAGATATCAACTAATTAGGGCTAGAAACACTTACAAAGTTGAAGATCAAGAAGGAAAATCGGATGATACTTGAGAGGATTTGAGTTCTAGTTCTTGAAAGTGTGAAAAAGTGTTAAAATGACTAAGTGTCACTTTTATACCCCTTGGGGTTTACGGCCGTAAACACCATGTTTAGGCCGTAAACTCCAAACTCTTGGAGTTTTGGGACTTTATTGTTGCACAATAAACCCTAGGGTATCCTCTCTCCAGTTATCTCCTGCAGTACTAAGCTTTAAAACACTCAAACTGACTCTACACAGCTCAAAAGTTAGCAGAAACAGTTCCGACTTCTATTGAAGTGAATGGTTGTACAGAATAGAAATTTCGGGTTGTCACATCATCCCCCCGTTAGAAGGAATTTCGTCCCAAAATTAGAGTTTAAGCAAATAAGTAGTTACAAATAACTAAGTAAAAAGACGAGGATATTTCAGTTTCATCTGATCCTCTCGCTCCCAAGTGAATTCAGGTCCTCGCTTGGCGTTCCAGCAAACTTCACTATCGGGATACGGCTTTGTTTCGTTTGCTTGACCTCTCGGTCCATGATCTCTACATGTTCTTCCACGAAGTTGAGGCTCTCGTTGATCTCGATCTCGTCGAGTGGGATTACAAGAGTCTCGTCGGACAGACACTTTTTCAAGTTCGAGACGTGGAAAGTAGAATGTATGTTACTGAGTTCGCGCGGTAAGTTAAGTTTGTAAGCTACAGGGCCGATTCTAGCGAGAATCTCGAAAGGCCCTATGTATCTTGGATTTAACTTTCCACGCTTTCCAAAGCGTATTAAGCCCTTCCAGGGTGAGACCTTCAATAGAACACGGTCGCCCACCTGGAATTCCAACGGTTTCCTTCGTTTATCTGCGTAGCTTTTCTGTCGGTCTCTAGAGGCTTTCAATCGTTCACGAATCTGAACGATCTTCTCTATCGTTTCCCGAACGATCTCCGGACCCGTGAGAGTGCTTTCAGGAACTCGTCCTTTAGCTAACTGGGTATCACCCACCTCAGCCCACCACAGAGGGGATCTGCACTTTCGGCCATAGAGGGCCTCGAATGGAGCAGCCTTTAAGCTCGTATGATAATTGTTGTTGTAGGAAAATTCGACAAGGGGTAAATGAGTATACCATGCTTTCCCAAAGTCGATCACACAGGCTCGCAACATATCTTCCAAGGTTTGGATAGTTCTCTCACTTTGTCCGTCGGTTTGTGGATGGTAGGCTATACTCATGTCCAGCCTAGTTCCTAGGGAACTTTGTAGCGACTACCAGAACCTCGAAGTGAATCTACTATCTCTGTCCGAGATAATGGATAGGGGAACACCGTGCAGTCGTACAATCTCCCGAATTTAGGTTCTTGTAAGCTTCTCCATCTTGTCTGTTTCTTTGATAGGCAGGAAGTGTGCGGACTTGGTCAATCTGTCGACGATGACCCATATGGTATCAAGTCCACCCGTTGTCTTGGGCAACTTGGTTATGAAGTCCATAGTGATCCGCTCCCACTTCCATTCAGGTATCTCCGGTTGCTGGAGTAATCCTGACGGTTTCTGGTATTCGACCTTAACCTTGGCGCAAGTAAGGAATTTACTTACGAAGGTAGCAATCTCTTCTTTCATGTTAGGCCACCAGTATAGCTTTTTAAGATCCAGATACATCTTATCTGAACCTGGGTGGACGGAATAACGAGTGTTGTGCGCCTCGGTCATGACCAAGTCTCTGAAACCACCGTGTTTCGGTGTCCAGATCCGATCCATGAGATATAAGGCTCCGCCACCTTTGACTTCCAAGTTCTTATCCATCCCTCTCAGGGATTCACTCGTCACATTTTCAGGTTTCAAAGCGTCGAGCTGAGCTTCCTTAATTTGCGTGGACAAGTGTGAATGGATAGTCATAGTCAATGACTTGACTCTACGACCAGAGTATTCTTTCCGACTTAGGGCGTCAGCTACTACGTTGGCTTTACCCGGATGATAACGAATTTCGCATTCGTAGTCACTGAGTAGCTCGACCCACCGTCGTTGTCTCATGTTGAGCTCCTTCTGGTTGAATAGATGTTGTAGGCTTTTGTGGTCTGTAAAGATAGTGCTTTTTGTACCATACAGGTAGTGTCTCCAGATCTTCAGAGCAAACACAACTGCTCCTAACTCAAGATCGTGTGTGGTGTAGTTGACCTCATGTGTCTTCAGCTATCTTGAGGCGTAGGCGATGACCTTACCTCGCTGCATCAGAACACATCCGAGCCCTTGATATGACGCATCGCAATAGACAACGAAGTTTTCTATCCCTTCGGGGAGGGACAGTATTGGTGCGGTGCACAAGGCTCGCTTGAGCGTTTGGAACGCTCTCTCTTGCTTCTCTTCCCAGTCAAAGGCCACACCCTTCTGGGTCAAAGTCGTGAGAGGTTTTGCAATTCGTGAGAAGTTCTTAATGAACCTGCGATAGTAGCCAACGAGGCCTAGAAATTGATGAATATCAGTAGGCGTCTTCGGTGCTGACCAGTTCTCAATGGCTTGGATTTTGGAAGGGTCCACGTGTATTCCTTCTTCGCTAACCACGTGCCCTAAGAATTCGACTCTTTGGATCCAAAATTCGCATTTCGAGAACTTCGCATAGAGCTTCTCCGAACGCAGTGTTTCTAAGACTAGTCGCAGATGTCGACCATGCTCCTCTTTAATACGAGAGTAGATAAGTATGTCATCGATGAAGACGATGATGAACTGATCCAAGTAAGGACGACACACCCTATTCATTAAATCCATGAATACTGCGGGCGCGCTTGTTAATCCGAACGGCATCACTACGAATTCGTAGTGTCCATAACAAGTTCGGAAGGCTGTCTTCGGGACATCCTCCCCTAGCACTCGTAGTTGGTGATATCCGGATCTTAGATCGATTTTTGAAAAGAAGTTCACCCCTTGAAGTTGGTCAAATAAATCGTCAATACGAGGCAGAGGGTAACGATTTTTGACGGTCAGTTTGTTGAGCTCCATGTAGTCGATGCACATACGAAACGATCTGTCTTTCTTCTTGACGAACAAGACTGGAGCTCCCCAGGGTGAGAAGCTTGGTCTTATAAAGCCCTTGCTGAGCAGTTCGTTAAGTTGACAGGACAGTTCTTGCATCTCTGCAGGTGCTAGATGATAGGGCGATTTGGCTATGGGAGTAGCCCCTGGAACTAAGTCGATTATGAACTCGACTTGACGTTGAGGAGGTAATCCTGGGAGTTCTTCTGCAAAGATGTCGAGAAAGTCGCGTACAACTGGAATGTTCTGAATGTCTTTCGTTTCTTGGCTCACATCGACCACATGAGCAAGGAATGCGCGACATTCCTTTCGCAAGAATTTCTGAGCTTGAATGCTCGAGATGATACGAAGGTTCGTGCCGGGTTTGTCGCCATAAACGACTAGAGTTTCGCCAGACGGTAGATTAAGGCGAACAGCCTTTTCATAACACATGATGTCGTCACAATGTAGACTCAACCAGTCCATGCCGATAATGACGTCAAAACTTTTAATTGAGACCGACATGAGGTCGATCGAAAATGAATGGCTATCTAGTGTTAGGGTACACCCTATGAATATACTGCTAGTGCTTTCTGTCTTTCCATTAGCCATTTCTACAGTGAACGGTTCTTTAAGTGCTCGTGATTTTTGCTTAAGTAAATGAGCAAATTTTTGGTTCACGAAACTCCTCTTCGCTCCACTATCAAACAGTATGCATTCATAAGAGTTATCGAGGAGAAACGTACCAGTGACCACTATGGGGTCGGCAACCGCTTCCTCGTGGCCTATGGCCAGAACTCTTCCCACTCTACTGGCATTCCCTGCCTTTGGGCAGTCCCTCTTGTAGTGGCCCACCTCGCCACAACCGTAGCAAGCTTGGCCCACTCCTGCGCCGGGGACTTGGTTGAGTGGCCTCGCCGGTGCTTTGCAGAAACGGGCAGTGTGCCCCTTCTAGTTGCAGTTTGAACACTGCATTTCTCGGCAGGCTCCTGTGTGGTGGATGTTGCATTTGTTGCACTTAGGCAAACTTCCAGCGTACTGCTTTACCGGAGCAGCAGCGGCAGGAGCTATCGCAGCATGAACTGCCACGACCTGCTGCTTTTTGGCAGCCTTTTTCTTCTTCTTGTCATCCCAGAACTTCCGCTTGGAATCAGCGGTTTTGGAAGGTTCTGAGATGGCCAGGGTTGTTGTTGCAGCCGGGGTACGAACCCCATGGTCAATAAGCCGCTGTGCCAATCGCTTGGCACTATCGAATGTAGTGGGGTTTGAAGCCAAAACATTTCCTTGGAATGGAGGCACCAACCCCCATATGAATCTCTCTATCTTCTTTCCCTCTGTATGAACCATGTTGGGACAGAGGGCCACCAGTTCACAGAACCTGGCGGTGTAGGAGACTATGTCGGAGCCCTTCATGGTTAGGCTCCACAGTTCCTCTTCCAGTTTTTGGATTTCGCCCCTTGGGCAGTACTCTTCGATCATTAGCTCTCTTAGAGCTTCCCAGCCCATAGCATTAGCCACTATTAGAGATAGTGACTTGACATGGCTATTCCACCATGTCAGGGCTTTTTCCTCAAAGGTGCAAGCAGCGAACTTGACCTTGCTCCCTTCTGGACAGGAGCAGATTTCGAAAACTGATTCGGTCTTCTCGAACCATTGCGAGAGGGCAATGACTCCGCCAGTCCCTCTAATGGACTTGGGCTTGCAGTTAGTGAAGTCCTTATAGGAGCACTCTCTCAAGCGCACAATAGCCTCACCATGAGTAGATTGAACAGGGGTTCCTCCCCCCGTGGAACCAGAAGAATGATATTGAGCCATGGCTGTTGCCACAGCCGTAGTTACAGCAGCATTCAGAGCTGCCGTATCGATTTGAGGAGCAGGTGGTGTTGTAGTTGATGGGGGATCGCGTCTTGTTGATCGACGTGGAGGCATCTTTTATCTATAAGTTTAGAAAGATGAAGATATTGATAAGAATTTAATAGGGAGAATTTGATGAGAATGACTCATGGACTAACTCTCCATAGCCCAACAGCACAATTGAACAACACGATTGAATGAAGATCTAGTACTAACAGATGAAAGCATTTGGATAATAATTTCCATGAGATTAGATATCTGTCAATAATACTGGTATTACAGATGTAATAAGTTCGGGAAAAATGACCTAGAAGTAGGTCTTACATCAAACCAAGATGGGAAAATTTTGACAGATCTATGACCTAATCAAGACCTAACAGGTCCAAGATTTACGAAGATGGGAAATTAGACTAGAGTGTTTACATAAACTAAGTTATATCCAAAAGAGAAGTCGAGGAGACTCTAGCGGCGACGAGAACTACTAGAGTGAGTTCTTGATTCAGGCAGATGACGCTCTATGTCTTGCATGTGCCTTTCATACATTGACTGCCTAGCCCGAAGTTCCCTAACTTCAGTTTGGGATGCAGTTAGCTGTTGCTGCAGAGTCCCATTGGTTATCCTAGCCCTTTCCATAGCTACCTCGAGTTGGCAAATGCGGACCGTGTTAACTCCAGAGTTGGCGTCAATCTCCAACACTCGGTCGATAGTTGCTCGACCTTGCTCGGTGTTCCGAGAAAATCTATGGACCATGATGGGCAGGACACGATCAGCTGAACCTCCTTCGGTGAGGTTGTAAAAGCTTCTGTCCCCATTGTAGGGAATGGGTTGTCCCTGTTCCTGACTCCATCTATTCAAGTTTGTGGCCCACAGAGATGTGGGTCCTTGAAATGCTGGACGAGGGTTTGGGTTTGGGTCTTGAGCAGCTGGGGGTAGGTTGTTGACTTCAGGTTCTGAGTCAGAACCATCAGAAAAACGCTCAGCATAGTGATCGTCCAAAGGGATTGGGTGATCGTCTTCTGGCTCTTCTTCCAGCCATCCAGCGTTGCCGTGGTTGGGATAGTACGGGTCGCCGGGGATATGGAATCCAACCATGAAATCTACGCGAGAAAAGGGGTATAAGAAATAACTAAATAGACACACTAATTAGATAATTATAAGATGATCTTTATCAGTTACTTCAACATTTGCGTAGTGCATACCAGCCATATGTAACCAAGACAGGATAGAACTTCGAATAAGTGACCCTAACTCTAAGCCCACAACCAAACAAGGAACATGAAGTAAAGCAAAGATCGCAGATTCTAAGTCTATGACATCCTAGTTACATATAACCTTAGTGTATCCACTCTACAACTATTGACATACTACTAAAGACCTTTTTAGTTCTCAGATAAGTAATTATAGCAACACAAAATACTCCTATAATATTTTAAGTTCATGTTCTGTTCTATTGTTTTCATTGTAGTAGTGTTGGTAAGTTTTTAGACTTGTTGCAACCTCACAACCACACTTAGGCACATGCTAGTCACTCCTCGGATAATATAGTTGATCAGGCTATATATTCTGAGGGTTGACCATATGTCTCTAAGTCTAATTGTGTTGCCCAACAATCGTAATACTTTTGTTCTGTCCTAGTGACACTGATTTTAGTATGAATGCAGGTATGTATACTTGGTTAAATATTTTATTATTTAAAAGTATAAACTCTTTATCAGAGTATTTTAATCCCGCTGTGTTTATAGTTCGTATATCTTTTATGGGTTGATACACTCGATTCACTATAAACAATGCTCTGATACCAATCTGTCACACCCCAAAACCGGAACGGCGGAAACGTTCGGGGGTGGAGGACGCCATGTACAGTATCACAACAATGCATAGTAGTAAACAAGCAACAACATCATCCATTGCATTAATAATATAATTTAATACAAGTGTGTTCTATCAAGTTTTAATAGACACCAAAAATATGAATCAAAATAAAAGATGAGTCTTGAACGAGCTCCATCTTCTCAAAACCTGGCACCGGTACCTGTCTACTGGTGACCTGAGAATACAAGTTATTTTGAAAGAGTTTATCGGCTTTAAAGCTGGTGAGATCATAAGTATTTTAGTGTCATTGTTTGTATGAAAGTGTTTGTAAGTATGTGATGTATAAGTTTGTAAAAGTTTGCAATTGTTTGAACTCTCCTAGAAAACCCTATGTTTTCTACTAAAAGTAGCCTTCTACCAAGGCATCAACTGTTTGTATGTAAGACTCTTGTAAGAGTATTTATTTTCCCAAATCTGACTATCATTAACCAAAAATATAGTTTTTACATTACTGTTTATTGTGTGAAGATCACAAAGCGAATGCAATGGGAAAAATGAAATAGTACTGTAGTGTTGTATTAAGTAATTACTGTTGTACTAACTACCTTAAACCAATTGTTATTTAAAGTACCATGTGATCGGCCTGTACCCTGCTACCGACTATAAACACGACGATGTAAGACGTCAGAAGAAATGACGTTTGGCACCCGTAGACTTGCAAGTCCCACTGTAGCGAGCAGCAAGGTGTAGGATAGTCAATCCAGTATAGATCTATACACAAACTCAAACGCTCCCCACTTAAGGAGATTCTGGATACAAAACGGGCCATGACAGGTGATGCCATGCCCCGTTACGTGGCTCACATAACTGTATTAGTGCACTTGTGTATGTATTGTATGTACTAGCTGTATTGTATGTTCTCTCTCTGTCTAGTATGTATGTATGTTCTCTCTGTATGGTATTGTATGTTCTCTCTGTATGGTATTGTTTCTTTCTGATCATAGTATTCTCTATCTGTATGTTATGTTCTCTCTGTATGGTATTGACTCATGTATGAACTGACTCATTGTATGTTTCACTGTTCTAGTAATAGTATTAGTAACTTCCTAAACTACGCCTATTGTAGTTTACTAGTAATGTCGTTTGTGTGGATGAACAAGTTTGTGTACCTTTGCTACCCAAAGGTATTGAACTGAATGGACGAAGGAACTTTTATATCTATATACATATACATAATATATAACTAGGATTCAAACGACCTTCGGACAAATAACCTGAATACCCTAAGTCCACAACCAAACAAGGAACATGAAGTAATGTGAGCTATCAGTCCTAAGTCCTTTCAATCCTACTTATATAACTATATCTATATAGATACACATTTAACAGAATATAAGTTTAAAAGAGTTTACTAAAAGTATTTGACATGTAAAAGAGTTTGTAAAACATTTTGAAGTAGTTTGTTTGATAACCCAGTTTGAAAAGTAAGAAATCCACTTGTTTGGTAGTTATTAATCACTTGTGATTGATGTAATAACCATAATAGTTCAACTTGTATTCCCCCCCATAAAAGCATTTAAAATCATTTAAAAGGTTGATTAAGGGGTATGAACTCACCTGTAGTGAGTGGTTTGGATGAACGGATGGTATAGGATGCTAAGTGTCAAGTGAAGACTTGAACACACACAAGGATCCTAGTTAACATATAATAACACATATATGTATCCAATTAGTCATTTAACAACTAATTAACCAAGTTAAGACATCCTAAGACATGAAAAACACTTGATTTAAGTGCTATAAGTACTAAGGATTGCATCTAAGGGTTGTAGGGCCTTGCATTTGAGTTTAGGGTCCAAGGGGACACTCTTTTGGAGTTTACGGTTTTGTGACCAACTCCCTTGGAGTTTACGGTCGTAAACCCATGAGTTTACGGCCGTAAACCCATGGTACTTCTACCATTTTGTGTTTTGAAGTCTTTAAGGTCATAAGGAAGCATCCTAACTTCAAGTCTAAGCCTTAGGAAGTGATTGTGGCATCATTTCACCCCTTTGTGGAGTTTACGGCCCATGGACCATTTCTCCATGAGTTTACAGCCGTAAACTCTAATGGTTCATGGTCTTTTTGATGTTTAAGGTCCTAACCACTTCAAGGATATGATCTAGACTAGTATCCAAGGCTTGGTAAGGGACTAGGGCACACAATGGCCCATTCATTAGGGTTTACGGTCCAAGAACATGTTGGACCGTAAACACCTTTGATCTTGTGTTTCTTTGTGTTTTCTAGTTGATTAAGTAGTGTAACAAGCCTTATAACACACTAGAGTAAGAGTACTTACAATAAAGGAGCTTGAAAGGGTGTTAAAAGTCCAAGAACACTAGTGTGTGTTCTTGGTGTTCTTGGTGAAACTAAGAACACTTGAGGATCTACACAAATGGAATGATTTCACGGATGAAATCATGTAAGATAACTAGGTTAAGTAAGATATCAACTAATTAGGGCTAGAAACACTTACAAAGTTGAAGATCAAGAAGGAAAATCGGATGATACTTGAGAGGATTTGAGTTCTAGTTCTTGAAAGTGTGAAAAAGTGTTAAAATGACTAAGTGTCACTTTTATACCCCTTGGGGTTTACGGCCGCAAAAACCATGTTTAGGCCGTAAACTCCAAACTCTTGGAGTTTCGGGACTTTATTGTTGCACAATAAACCCTAGGGTATCCTCTCTCCAGTTATCTCCTGCAGTACTAAGCTTTAAAACACTCAAACTGACTCTACCCAGCTCAAAAGTTAGTAGAAACAGTTCCGACTTCTATTGAAGTGAAGGGTTGTACAGAATAGAAATTTCGGGTTGTCACAATATCCATTTGTGATATTTGTGAATAAGGGTGTATATTCATTTATGATTGTGAATAGAAGTGTATTAAAATGGAATCATAAATAAAAGTGGATTCATTTGTGATTTGAGTTGTACTGATTTCATTTTAAAGAAAAAGAAACGACCGTAAATTATTTTTGGTAAAACTCATAAAAAAATATATTTATATATATTTCATTAACTAAAAGGAAATATTATTTTTTTAGGTAATTAAAATCATTATCCCTAGATTTTAGGAAATGATTAATTAATATTTATATAAAGTTACTAATATACCCTTATAAAATGATTGGTCTAGAACTGTTCTCAACCTTTTAGGTGTTCTCATTTGGTCCTCTCCCTATATATATATATATATATATATATATATATATATATATATATATATATAAGGTGTGTTTTAATTTTTTTTCTTCAAAATATAAGGTTTAAATTTATTTTCAAAATTAATCGATTATTAATTATTCATTTAACCATTTAAACTTAATTAATTAATTAATTAATCATTTAACCAATCATAGATTTATAATTATCTTTTAATTAGTCTTATAATTAAATTATTTATTAAATCCATAAAGATAATCGTAATTAATCTTATAATTAATCATTATATCATTCAAGATTATCTCATAATATTTACGGTTTTTATTTTAATTATCTATGGCAAGCAAAATCAGATTTTTGTAGAAAACAAAACAGATAATTACCAAATAAAACCATACAAATCAGATTAGGTAGAAAATCCCGAATTTTCGGTTTTGATCTAAGTTCACGTCATGACAGAGGTACTGTCACGTCGTGAACACAATTTTCAAAAAATTCAATTCAAATCATGTGCTATCAATTTGTGAGACCATGACTCCGATACCACTGATAGGTTTTATAGGTTATAACGAAATATGTATAATGCGGTAAATCAATTAACAATTAAGAAGGGTACATGCAACCCATAAAGATATATATCTTCACAAAATAAGGCAACATACTTTAAATGTTATGAACCCTAAAAGATACTGTACCATCCCAAAAATCAAGACATATATTTTTTTTTTTGTTTTTAAACCATTCCAAAATTCATAAATTACAAAAAAAAACATAGTTTCCAAAACCATAATCATGAATCAGAGTATCTCAAAATCATAAGTCAATAAAATCTAGGATGGTGTGCATAATCACGCCTTCGCCTTGCCCCTGTCCTCTGATGTACCTGAAACCCATAAAATCAAACTGTAAGCCAAAGCTTAGTGAGTTCCCTGAAAGTACCATACACAACAACATCATACAATGCACGCAACTAGGCCTGCAACCCTAGGTTGGACTGCCACTGAGCGTTTAGCTACTAGCTGAACCTGTACCATCTCGAAAATTATGAGGTAAAAATTTCATTTTTAATTCAACCAAAACATTGATTATCTTTAAGTCAACATTCAATATCCTTTTTTTAAATATTTAAAAGTACTTTATCAGAAAACAATTATCAGAGCACAATCCTAAAATCATCATAATGCGGAAACATGGGTGGATGCGTTGCGATCAAGCCGAACCCTTACCTAATCATAAAAACCGTAAGAACAAAGCTTAGTGAGTTCTCAAAAATACCACATACCATACATAATAACCACATACTGGGCCCCCGAACGGCATCGAGCCTCGCTCGGTATACAGATTTGTCAATCATCAGGCCTCGCCTGACATCGGGCCCCACCCGGTACACATATAATCATACAAACATATAAATGTACGAAAATATGTGATAATCACAAAGACAATAGCACACCATACAATCATCAAGCCCCGCCCGGCATCGGGCCTTGCCCGGTAAGCATAAAAACACATACTGATAACTAGCATACAATATACTCATTAGGCCCTGCCTGGCATCATGCCTTGCCTGGTAAACATACCATCACATAACACATGCAAGAGTCACATAGACATCTAACATCCTAACGTATAAACCATGGGCCGACATTGGTGCCTTCTACCCGTTAAACTCAGTGAGGAGACTCACCTCAAGCTCCTGAGTCTCTCAGATAAATCTCTGTCTACTAGTCCGATAAAATCCCCGTGTTATCATCATAAAATAACATCCAATTAATAATTGGATTCCGACCCATAATTAAGAGTCTAAACTAGGGTAAAATACCACTTTACCCGTTACCTAACTTGGTCCAAGGCAAAGGCCCAAACCAACTACTCAAAAAGGACCAATTCCAAAATGGTCACCCAAAGCCCAATTATGGCCCAATCTTCCAAATTGGGCCCAATTCCCTTCGTGGGCCTTCATCCAAAATAACCCAATATAAAAGCATCCGCACAAAAATAGAAACATGATGGCCCAACATGACCCTAATCTCCTAAGGTCCAAACATGGGCCCAAAACCGAGGAGCCCAAAATCCAAATCCCACCTGCTGAGTACGTGGGGCGTACTCGGCTTGTACGCATAGCGTATACCCTCTGGGGCTAGTACGTGCAACATACCAGCTTGGTACGCCCAACGTACTCCCCAGTTGGTCACCCCACTTCATTAAGCACTTAATCCATTGAGACTTCAAGCCAAACTCTCAGATCTGATTCTATAAGACCACTTATCACGTAAAGTTGGCAACTTTACACACATGTATGGATTAATGGGGATCAAGAGCTCAAAAAGAGCTTAACAGAGGTCTTAACACATGCATGGTCCAAGATACACCAAAATCTTGCATTTTTATGAACAATGGGACCAAAAGAAGTCCAGATCTAACACCAATACTTCTGGAGTGAGTCAAGAAGCTCATCAATCACTCCAAGGACTCAAAATTCATAAAATAACAACATAAATAGATCTAGCATCATGGGTTATCAAGATGTGAGATTTTTACCTCAAAATTTTTGCAAATGATGAGTTAACCTCGTATCTTCAAGCTCAAGATACTTCTCCAAATGGTCTTCTTCTCCTTTTCATTCACAAACCACCAACAAACACTCTTTAAGGCTCAAAACTCACACAAACACACTAGGGTTTCGATTTCAAGACAAATGAAGGTGGAGGCTAGCTAAACATGACCAAATGAGGCTATTACAAGGTTTAAATATGGTGCAAACCCTAAAAATTAGGGTTTCACTCATGCTCATGTATGCCAGGCGTACTCCACGTACGCCCCGCATATGTGGTTAAGACCTGCGATTGAGAATGCACCAGCACACCCAACGTACAAGGAGTACACCCAGCGTACTCCAACTTTCCTGAAGTTGGCAAATCTGCCCCCTAGGGACCAATTCTGCAAAAAATTAACACACCAAGGGTCTAAACTGAAAATACATTGAATCGAGTGTTATAGAACCACTTGCGATCCTACGTCATAAGCTAGAGCACTCCCTTGGGCTTACAGTATCAATTGGACCGCCATGGTATCTTGGCCTTCAACACAAAGTAGGACCACCTTTACCCCACAACACAATAACATGTCGACATATATAACTATAGGCTATAACCAACAAATATAGGTAATCATACAGATCTACCAGTATAACATATCCCTAATGAATACATGTAATCATACAGATCTACCAGTGTAACATATAACCATCATAACATCATCCTAAATACTAGGATACATAACCTAGTGGGTCGACATTGGTGCCTTCGACCCATGAGTATAGTGAGGAAAACTCACCTCAATGTCCAAAAGATAGTTGACTAAACGCTGCTCCAAATACCAACTCTACAAGTTACATATGCAACGAACAGGGACCAAGCCTCAATCTACTACTCAAATCACTCTATTTGACCTAAAGTCAAACTTGGTCAAAATTCATACTCAAGAAGTCACCTAGCCACTCGTCAAGTTGTGGTCATCTATTGGTCACGTCGTGACTTAATAAGACGAAATAATCGTAGATCAACATTCTCACGTCGTGACACCCGAGTGCTCACATCGTGAGAAATGCTCTGGATAGATTGATAAATAAAGTTCTTAATCCCTTTAGATATGCAACCAAAACTTCCAGAATGTATTATCTATCTTAGAACATCATAAAAATCATGGGTTTTTAGACATGCTTGTCCCAAACACAAACTAGGGCACAAACGGAAGAAATGGCATTAGAAGCTCATGTAAGAGTCTCAAAACCTAACCATACTTCAGATCCAACACTTATTTCATCAAAGGGACACTGGAGATCTATAAAGTTGGCAAATTTATGGATCCCAAATACTATATCATCCTATACATGAACGATAATGCATAAAAACCTAGATATAAGATTAATGACTCATAAAGCATTGAACTTGGAAACTTATAAAGGTCCAGAAGGTCTGAAGATGAATGATAGTGAGGCTTGAATGCTAAGATGATGAACTAGATGCTCTTCCTCTTCTTCTTCTTTGCTAGAAATCACCATAAATGAGCTCAAAATAAACTATGAGGTGCTAGGGTTTCAAAAGGGAGTATTAGGAGGTGATGAAGGCTGAAGGTGGTCTAACAATATCCCTCACTTCCTTTAAATATGAGAAAACATAAAAAATTAGGGTTTTCCTCACAGTCAGGTCTCACGTCGTTACCTATAAGGGCTCACGTCGTGAGTCTCAAAGGTGATGCGCGTTTTGAGATGCCACATCACGTCATGACACACAAGTGCTCACGACGTGACCTAGGTTTGAGCCCAAAAATTTATTTAATAAGTTAACAAGATGAGTACCTGAACTGGATGTTACAGATACCTATTAAAATCAAAACTCAAGAGTAGGGTTACATACCTTTTGATTTATTATAGCAAATAAATCAATGATCCTTCCTTTGCACTTTAGTAAACCTAGCACCAAACGTTTAGTGCCTTTAATGCTTTGTACCCAAGCCCTAGCAACTAGAAGACAGGAGGAGAGATGAGAGGAGTAGGAGAAATTCAGATATTCTCTTGGGGTAGTGGTGGAGGAAAATAAGGCACCCAAAGGGTCCTATTTATAGCTGATAGGAAAATCCTAGAAACCCTAATTTGAAATAAAATAACATTATTTCAAATATGGTATTTATCTATCTTCCTAATTATACAGAAAGAATATTCTTGATCCTCTTTTGATCCTCTCAAAACCATCCATACATATGTAAACATCTGGAATTCCCTTTTGGTCAACTATTGAACAGTTAAAGCTCAATCCTTGCACTAACAATTAATCTAATTAATCCTAAAATTAATTCTAATTAATTTATGGATGCCAAACACTATATCATCCTATACATGAACGATAATGCATAAAAACCTAGATATAAGATTATTGACTCATAAAGCATTGAACTTGGAAACTCATAAGGGTCCAGAAGGTCTGAAGATGAATGATGGTGAGGCTTGAATGCTAACATGATGAACTATATGTTCTTCCTCTTCTTCTTCTTTACTAGAAATCACCGTAAATGAGCTCAAAATAAACTATGAGGTGCTAGGGTTTCAAAAGGGAGTATTAGGAGGTGATGAAGGCTAAAGGTGGTCTAACCATATCCCTCACTTCCTTTAAATATGAGAAAACATAAAAAATTAGGGTTTGCCTCAGAGTCAGGTCTCACGTCGTTACCTATAAGGGCTCACATCGTGAGTCTCAAAGGTGATGCGCATTTTGAGATGCCACATCACGTCATGACACACACGTGCTCACGACGAGACCTATGTTTGAGCCTAAAAATTTATTTAATAAATTAACAAAATGAGTACCTGAACTGGATGTTACAGATACCTATTAAAATCGAAACTCAAGAGTAGGGTTACATACCTTTTGATTTATTATAGCAAATAAATCAATGATCCTTCCTTTGCACTTTAGTAAACCTAGCACCAAAAGTTTAGTGCCTTTAATGCTTTGTACCCAAGCCTTAGCAACTAGAAGACAGGAGGAGAGATGAGAGGAGTAGGAGAAATTCAGATATTCTCTTGGGGCAGTGGTGGAGGAAAATAAGGCACCCAAGGGGTCCTATTTATAGCTGATAGGAAAATCCTAGAAACCCTAATTTGAAATAAAATAATATTATTTCAAATATGGTATTTATCTAGCTTCCTAATTATCCAAAAAGAATATTCTTGATCCTCTTTTGATCCTCTCAAAACCGTCCATACATATGGAAGCATTTGAAATTCCCTTTTGTTCAACTATTGAATAGTTAAAGCTCAATCCTTGCACTAACAATTAATCTAATTAATCCCAAAATTAATTCTAATTAATTTTTGATTAAATCTCAGTTAATTAATAGTATTTCCAATTAATATATTAACAAATCATTTCTTACAATTTATTAATCATATAATAAATCAATAAATCAACCTCTCTCTCCAAATGTCATTCTATTCAGTTACTAGTTATGAGGGCAACCCAAGAAGGAATTTGCTTCTAATTCAAGTATATACTAATTTAGTTATGACCTTAGACACCTTAATCCAACCCCCCCCCCCCCCACACACACACAAACACTTAGAGTATTTTTAATAAATTATCAACCCATTATCTTTGGAAATATGTCACATAGCATCTCACTTGTCCCATCAACGGGTCACATCTCTCGTACTAATATATGTCATGATGAAAAACAAGTATCATAACCTAGTAAGTATATAACTCCTATATACAAAACCCAAAAGGGGACTAATCAATATGTTCATCCAATATACCAAACACAATCATTTACTATAAATCTCAATATTTTGTACAAAATAGAACGGGAAGATAGTCGGCACTTACCTTCAGAGTACATGACACAGACGGGAATTTTACATTTAAGGAAATAACTACCTTTAAAGTGCATTATAAAATACGGATCTAGTTGGTACTTACTGTCAACCATACTCGAACCAACACCAAATGTCACAAAGATATTATTGTTTTTGAAAAAAGAGATATGAAGATATCAATAGTAATATAGTTTTAATCTTATCTTGGGGAGTAATGAACAAAATACAACCATCACAATTATTCCCTAACCCCTCAACATCAACGAAGCAATCAGCATGCATAACCAATTGTTTAATAAACATAATTGGATTATTGAATTTTTTAGTTATACATGTTAAGCTACAAAATTTTAGCTTTTTGCTATGGGTTTTTTCGTAGCTATATCTATTTTTTCTTGCAGTGTGCAACAATATACATAATGTAGAAGTGCAAAGCTGTCGACAATGCTCGAAACAAAAAAAAGAACCAATCTAGGCATGATAGTCTCTTGAACTCTTGTGAAATTCACCCCATTCTCAATACATAACCCACTAATCCTACCTCTTTTCAAACCACCCCAACACCCATAAACTAATGAAATATACATCCTTTGGAAACTATTTTTTCCACATATCCCATTAACTATTGACTTTAGATCTATTTCACATCCTCTTATTAACCCATAGCATTGGTTACTTGAATAATAATACATATATCACCAATAAACCTCCCATCCACCAATTTAACATGATTTTTTTTTTGAAAATTATATGTATCATTTTCTGGTACAACGAGTAACTATATAGTTATTTCCGCTTATATAATGTTTAGAACAAATTACTGAAATCGTTCCTATGGTTTACCAAAATTTCACGTTTGGTCCCTATATTTTCTTTTGCACTCAGGCCATCCCTAGATTTTGATTTTGTTGCGGTGTAAGTCCCTGACCACTTAAATTGACTAAATTGCCCTTAATGCTATTTTTTTATAATTTCTTTAAATTCTTTTTTATTAATTAATTTATTACTATACAAAGTAAGTAATTGATGCCTCACCCCCACACCTCCAATTAAACCATCTCTCTCTATCTCTCTCTCTCTCTCACTCTCTCGTGTTCTTATCACCCTTCATTTACTTCTTTACCCAAAAGAAGTTCACTAAAATGCGGCGATGGTGAAGCATGAAAGTAAAGAGAATTGTCGGAGAAGATAGTGTAACATTAGCATTTCAGGTATTTTTCCCTTTTTCCATTAACTTGAAAATCATTGCATTTTAGTCCCCATCCGAGTATGTTGGGTGTACTGGGTCGAAACTTGGTCACGGAGGTAACCCACGTATGATGGGGGTACGTAGTGTATGCAGGGCATACGGTCACCTGGGGAAAACCCTAATTTTTAGGGCTTTTTCCCTATTTAAACACCTTAAGTTGCTCTTGGACCTTCTTATGACCAACCTCCACCTTTCCAAACCCTAAGAACGAAACCCTAATTTCCGTTTGAGTCTTTTGAGATCGGAAGTGACCTTTGAAGGTGCTTTTAGTGATCTTGAGGGAATAAGGACTCTTGGAAGTTGCATAGGTGTGGTTGGAGCTTGTGGATCCATAATCATCACCAACTTGGAAAGCTTTTGGAGGTATAAAGCTCTTAACTTGATGGTTCATTATGCTAGTGTAACGCCCGTGTTTCTAGACTAGGCATTAGTGATGATGTAATAGTCTAGGCCAACCTTTGTAATTTGTTTTGAAATAATAAGATGTATTATTTGAGTATTATGTGTTTTATACTTAATTATTATGATTTAATAAGTTAAGGATAAAAATAAGCGTCGAAAATAAATGTTAGATAAACCCGATATCTATGAAGAAAGTTGTAGTGGTCGAAACAAGGATTCCAGAGATATAAAGAATACTGAAATCCGAGTTATAACGAAGAAGCTATGACCTGTCGAAGTTTCGCGACAGAACCGACACGACGTTGTGTGACGTAAAAAGTGAGTTTACGATAAAGTCCTATTTAGCCTTAGCGATCTAAATGAAAGTCGTAGTACACGTTAAACCGAGATCGTGCATAAAAAGAATGTCCAAATCAGACTTCATATGAGGAAGTTATGAATATTCTAAGATTTGGCATAGCGGTATGCAGCCCGAAATTTGAAAGATAGATTGATCGATTTTTAGCCGAAATAACCTAAACGAGAATCGAAGATCTTATTTATAGTAGTTCAACGGTAAAATACGGACAAAAACGGACGTCGGATGAAGAAGTTATGAATTTTTAACAGACTTTTCCTGTCCCAACCTGTTAAAATATAACTTTAAAAATAAATCAACATTAGCCGACGGAGTCTAAATGAAAGTTGTAGAGCACGGTCTCACCTACGCGTGGATATAAAGAACGTCAAAAACAGAGCTCGTATGCGAAAGTTACGAATTTTTGAAGTTTTAGACACAAACTTCGAGGCTGGTCCGAAGGATTAAGCCCATCATATATAATGAAAATACATTTCTTTAAGAAATGCTTTGATAATTTTTTATCATATTTTGTTTTGGGGACAAATTCCGCAATATCTTTTGGAAGATTACTCTGATTTCATTTTAAAAGCATAAACTAAATCGGTCTTTTCTGGCCGAGAAATTTGGGGATGTTATAGTTGGTATCAGAGCATTAGTTTAAGCGAACTAGGAATTTGTAGGATTTCTAGACTTAAGCTTAGAATGCTAAGTGATGATCGTGAGATGAGTGTATACCATAGTTTAGACACGAGCACTAGTATATTTTAGGAAAGATGCCTAAAATGCTTTTATGTGCTAAATGCTATTGTTTGCCATATATGATATTATTTGTTTGGATCTATGGTCTGTTGCCGACCGGATCTGGAAACCTTATGTGTTTAGGATTCTAAGCATACGACTACGATATTAGAACTAGCATGTAATGTTTCAGAGTGATAATGAAGATTTAAACGTGTATCGTGAATAAAGATCTAAATTCACCTAATTTGGTGTATAGATCAAAATGGAAAGAACCCGAAGTGGAGTTGGAAATGCAAATAGAAATCAACAACCTCAACCCCAAGTGATGGAACAGGTGCGAATAGTAGAAGTTGCACCAGAACTGATAACAATGGCTGGAGTACAAGCCATGATTCAGACAATGATGGCTGAACAAAGGGAAGAAATGAGACAACTATTGCTGAACAACAGGAAAGAACCTTCAATGCCTGTTGAACAACCTGAATTAAATGACAGTCAGTCAGAGGAAGGGAATTACAGTAGATCTGTTGGTCAAACTGAACCGCTTGTGGTTAGGAGGAATAACCAAGAGGATGGAGTCGAGAGAAATGGATGCAAGTACAAAGACTTTATGACTTGCAAGCCGTCAACTTTCACTAGAAAGGAAGATCTCGTCGGAGTAATGGATTGGATCTCGGAAATGGAATTGGCCTTCATGACATGTGGTTGCCAATGCAAGTTACAAACCATATTTGTAGTGCGTCAGTTCAGAGGTAGCGTTGTTCGCTGGTGGAACACTCTGGGGAAGACCCTAAGCCCTAATGAGCCACTGTAACTGACTTGGACAGAGTTCTTGGTGCATTTCAAGCGCAAGTACTGCTCGGCCCAAAATCTTCTTGAGCTAGAGAACCAATTTTTGACATTAAAGAAGGGAAGCATGTCTATCGATGAATACACCAATAACTTCACAGACAAAATGGAGTTTGCTTTGCGTATTGTCCCAGAAGAGCTGACGAAAATCGACGGGCACACAAAGGGACTTCCATGGGAGTATACGGTGCCTGTGCGTCAGGCACTTACTCTGGAGGCAGCTATTTGGGCTGCCAAGTCTGTTGAAGATATGATCAAGGGAAGAGCTGCCAGCAAGGTTGAAGTTGGCGAAAAGAGAAAGTTTGAAGGAACTTCTGGTTCCAACAAGAAGAGCAAGTTCTCGAAGTCTGGTTCGAGGAAAGGAGGAGCCGAAGCGAAATGGTGTGATACATGTAAAAAGAAACATGTTGGGAAATGTAGCAAGGAAGTCACTTGTTACAAATGTGGAAAGCCTGGGCATTATGCCAAAGAATGCATGTTCAATACGAAAGTATGTTATGGGTGCAACGAATAAGGGCACATTTTGAAGGACTTCCCGAAGAAGAAAGAGGCAGCGAAGCCCAATCTCCCACCAAAGACAAAATCCAATGCTTTCTAGATGACATTGGAAGCCGCAAAGGATGCAGCAGATGTCGCTTCAGGTACCTTTCTTGTAAATGGACTGCCTGCCAATTTATTGTTTGATTCCGGAGCAAATTACTCCTTTATATCACATAAATTTGGTGAAAGACTAGCATTGCCTACAGAAAAACTTAATGATGCCCTAATTGTAGAAGTTGCTAGTGGCAAATTCATACCTGTTAGCGATTGTATTAAGAATATCGCCATCGACTTGAATGGAAACGAATTCCACGAGAAGTTGTTACCCATTGAGTTGAATGGTTTCGACATCGTTCTAGGAATGAATTGGCTTAGCGCCAATGATGTCGAGATACTGTGCAAGAAAAAGATAGTGAGGGTAAACCCGCCTGGAAAAGAGTCATTTATGGTATACGGAGACAAGCGCAGAGCGAATTCTGGAATCATTTCCTTAATGAAAGCCAGAAAATGTTTGTCTAAAGGATGCACCTCATACTTGGCATTCGTAATCGATGCTAAGAAGGAGAAAAAGGATATGCAAAGTATACCAGTGGTGTGTGACTATCCGGAAGTTTTTTCCGAAAATCTTCCTGGATTTCCCATGGATAGACAAGTGGAGTTTAGAATAGATTTGTTACCAGGAACAACACCAATAGCAAAAGCACCATATCGATTAGCACCGACAGAGATGAAGGAGCTTATGATGAAACTTAAGGAATTGTTGGACAATGGTTTCATTAGACCTAGTTCAGGACCCTGGGGAGCTTTGGTGTTATTCGTGAAGAAGAAAGATGGGAGCATGAGAATGTGCATAGATTACAGAGAGCTGAACAAGGCAACAATAAAAAACAAGTACCCGTTGCCTAGGATTTATGACCTGTTCGATCAGCTGCAAGGTTCGAGCTATTTCTCGAAGATCGATCTTAGGTCAGGATATCCTTAGCTAAAGGTGAGAGAGAGCAGGATATTGAGAATACTTCATTCAGAACAAGATATGGACATTATGAGTTCTTGGTTATGTCGTTTGGACTAACCAATGCTCCAGCAGCATTCAAGGATTTGATGAACGGGGTTTGTAAGCCATTCCTTGATAAAACCTGTAAGTCCCCAATTAGCTTGTGTATCAATTAGATCCGTTTGATGGTGCGGAATCCCAATCAAACGGATGATGCCAGATCTAATGAAGAAGAAGGAGAAGAAGAAGATGATGAATCTTGTATGATTTGATTAGAATGAAGATCCAAATACAAGATTCACATACAAGTTACACACACTTAAGCTCCTCTCTTATCTCTAACTTTCTCTCTCTACCATATACTCTCACACATATGCACTCCTCACCACTAATACAATATATAGTAGACATGAGCCGTGAATGGGTTTATAGCCATAAACCTATTCACAACCGTAAACACAACCGTAAACACATATACAGCCGTAAACACCAAGCTGTTTACGGCCCTAGACATAAAAATACATTTTCCTAGAAAAGTAAAGTATAAACCATATTTTTGACCCAAAAATCTCCCCCTTGGTTTATAGCTTTCTTTTCTAATTGACCCAACAAGCTCCCCCTAAAAAGTAGCTGGCTTTTCTTGTCAATCTTCATTTGGAGCTTGGCTTCAGCGTTAATCTTCAAATTCTTCACAACTTCAAGATAAACTTGATGAATCTTCAATGAATGACTTCATCTTGAGCACTTGGGCTTTTCTTCGGAATTTGGCTTTGAACGCACGTTGGGTGAGGATGCTTTTTGTAGAGATTCTTGAAAGATGGTGCTTTCAGGTTGGGAATCTTTAGAGAGAATGTCAGAAAGAACTAATCTTCTGGATCAGTTTAGCAGGTACATAGATAGTAGCAAATTGATTGAGGAGGCTTCAATGCAACTTGTCACATAATCTTCAAGAACAGCTTGACCTTGCTTCTAGGGTTGAAACCTTTGAATGAAAATTCTTCGACACTCACAGATGAAGTCTTATCTCGGAAGTCCTTAATTATTGGGGCATGTCAGGAAAAGGGAAACATGTTTTAGTACAACTAAAATTGAACCATTTAGAGGTTGTTTGTAGATCTCGCTGCTTAATTTAAGTGGACAACAATACATGTGGTCATCGTCAACTAAATGGTATGTTTGGAAAAATTTGTCGATATCCTTCATGTTTAAGTGGACCACAATACCAACAATTGACCAGATCTATTCATGAAGGTGAAGGTACTGATATACAAAGATAAGACTGTCTCACAACTTTGATCCTAGTTATTTTTATTTTTGTTAAATTTGTTCATAGTTTTCTTCTAATTTAAAAATTAGGGGAGAATTAAAAATTAAAAAAAAACAAACAAAAATCAGAAAATTAAAAAATCCAAAAAGTAGTGTTATTTATGTTTTATTTCTTTTTCAGAAAATATGAAAAATACGAAAATATTGTGTGCTAAGTTTTCTTTTAGTTTTGTTTTGTCCTGAAAATTGAATTCAGATGTAGATGAGACACATGGAGACTGTATCGAGATTTTCTGAGCGAAAGCTTCATCCATGATCATCGAAGAATTCTCATTCGAACGAGCAAGAAATGAAGACTATTCTTTCACCTTTCATATCATTCAACCCCAGAAGCAAGGTGAAGTTGTTCTTGAAGATTATGTGACAGATTGCATTGAAGCCTCCTCAATCATTTTGCTGCTATCTTGTACCTGCTGAAGTGATCCAGAAGATTGTTTCTCTCTGATATTCTCTCTGAAGATTCTCAAGCTGAAAGCGCCATCTTTCAAGAATCTTTTCAAGAAGCCTCCTCACCCAATGTGCGTTTAATGTAAAATTCTGAAGAAAAGCCTAAGTGCTCAAGATGAAGTCATTCATTGAAGATTCATCAAGTTCATCTTGAAGCTGTGAAGAATTTGAAGATTAACGCTGAAGCCAAGCTCCAAATGAAGATTGAAAAGAAAGGCCAGCTACTTTTTTAGGGGGAGATTGTTGGGTCAATTAGAAAAGAAAGCTATACACCAAGGGGGAGATTGTTGGGTCAAAAATATGGTTTATACTTTACTTTTCTAGGAAAATGTATTTTTTATGTCTAGGACAGTAAACAGCTTAGTGTTTACGGCTATATATGTGTTTACGGTTGTGTTTACTACCGTGAACAGGTTTACGGCCGTAAACAGGTTTACGGCCGTAAACCCATTCACGACCCATGTCTACTATATAGTGTATTAGTGGTGAGGAGTGCATATGTGTAAGAGTATATGGTAGAGAGAGAAAGTTAGAGAGAAGAGAGGAGCTTAAGTGTGTGTAAATTGTATGTGAATCTTGTATTTGGATATTCATTCTAATCAAATCATACAAGATTCATCATCTTCATCTTCTCCTTCTTCTTCATAGATCTGGCATCATCCGTTTGATCGAGATTCCGCACCATCAAACGGATCTGATTGGGTCTAGAAAATTCTTCTAGGGTTGAAAGAGTGAATGTTGAAAGAATAATCTTCATTTCTTGCTCCTTTGAATGAAAATTCTTCGACACTCACGGATGAAGTCTTGGCTCAGAAATTCTTGATACAGTCTCCACGAGTCTCATCTACATCTGAATTCACTTTTCAAGACAAACAAAGCTAAAAATAGAAACAAAACTAAAATAAAACTTAGCACACAATATTTTCGTATTTTTCATATTTTCTGAAAAAGAAATAAAACATAAATAACACTGCTTTTTGGATTTTTTAATTTTCTGATTTTTGTTTGTTTTTTTTTAATTTTTAATTCTCCCCTAATTTTTAAATTAGAAGAAAACTATGAACAAATTTAACAAAAATAAAAATAACTAGGATCAAAGTTGTGAGACAGTCTTATCTTTGTATATCAGTACCTTCACCTTCATGAATAGATCTGGTCAATTGTTGGTATTGTGGTCCACTTAAACACGAAGGATATCGACAAATTTCTCCAAATATACCATTTAGCTGACGACGACCACAAGTATTGTTGTCCACTTAAATTAAGCAGCGAGATCTACAAACAACCTCTAAATGGTTCAATTTTAGTTGCACTAGAACGTGTTCCCCACTTCCCGATATACCCTGGTTATCAAGAACTTCCTAAGGACTCCTTACTTTAGGTGAGTAAACAATTATTAAAGAGGAAGTCAGATTTAGAGATTGGTGCATATGTTGTGTCCCAGGTCGGATCTCTTTCAATCACGCAAAGGGGACAACATATGACTAACATAGATAGAGGGATTGAGAGGTAGAATGTTGCATATGCTGTGTTCCAGGTCGGATCATTTCAATCACGTAGAGGAGACATCATATGGCTCACAGATAGGAAGAATTGCACAGATAAAGAAGATGCATATAAATAGAGTTGCATATGTTGCATTCCAGGTCGGATCTCTTCCAATCACGCAGAGGAAGCAACATATGACTGATAGATACAAAGCAAGAAAATAATTTCCTACAGACCTACTTTATCGGAATTCCCCAGTCGCCCCATCAATATCAGATTTAAAGACAGAGTCCGTACATCGAGGAAGAGTTAAACCACTGTTCTGGATACGGATTACTTTAGTGTGACCGGTGGATTCTCATGTATATATCCCTGCTCAACCTATCTGAGCGTCGTATTGTTATGCTAAATGGATCTATCTAGGTCAAGATTTTTCAAGTCTCTAGATTCCTTAAGTTCATCTATGCCTAGTCAAGTCCATTTTAAATCTTTCGTGCCTACCAGCGCATTGAACACAAGGCCTAGACAATTCAGCATTGGTACCTTACACAAAAGACGGTTGCCTGTTACTCTTGTTGATGTCACTTCCTAACACATCACCTGCAAGCACATTCCATTAACAACATATTTTTGGATTTTTTGATTTTCTATCCCAAATCTGCTTGTGTATCAATCAGATCCGTTTGATGGTGCGGAATCCCAATCAAACGGATGATGCCCGATCTAATGAAGAAGAAGTAGAAGAACAATATGATGAATCTTGTATTATTTGATTAGAATGTAGATCCAAATACAAGATTCACACACAACTTATACACACTTAAGCTCCTCTCTTCTCTCTAACTTTCTCTCTCTACAATATACTCTCACACCTATGTAATCCTCACCACTAATACAATATATAATAGACATGGGCCGTGAATGGGTTTACGGTCGTAAACCTGTTCACGGCCGTAAACACAACCGTAAACACATATACAACCGTAAATACCAAGTTGTTTACGGTCCTAGACATAAAAATACATTTTCCTAGAAAAGTAAAGTATAAACCATATTTTTGACCCAACAATCTCCCCTTGGTTTATAGCTTTCTTTTCTAATTGACCCAACAAGCTCCCCCAAAAAAGTAGCTGGCTTTTCTTGTCAATCTTCATTTGGAGCTTGGATACAACGTTAATCTTCAAATTCTCCACAGCTTCAAGATGAACTTGATGACTCTTCAATGATTGACTTCATCTTGAGCACTTGGGCTTTTCTTCAGAATTTGGCTTTGAACGCATGTTGGGTGAGTAGGCTTTTTGTAGAGATTCTTGAAAGATGATGCTTTCAGCTTGAGAATCTTCAGAGAGAATGTCAGAAAGAACTAATCTTCTGCATCACTTTAGCAGGTACATAGATAGCAACAAATTGATTGAGGAGGCTTCAATGCAACTTGTCACATAATCTTCAAGAGCAACTTGACCTTGCTTCTAGGGTTGACAGATTGAATGTTGAAAGAATAATCTTCATTTCTTGCTCCTTTGAATGAAAATTCTTCGACACTCACGGATGAAGTCTTGGCTCAGAAATTCTCGATACAATCTCCACGAGTCTCATCTATATCTGAATTCACTTTTCAAGACAAACAAAGCTAAAAATAGAAACAAAACTAAAATAAAACTTAACACACAATATTTTTGGATTTTTCATATTTTCTGAAAAAGAAATAAAACAGAAATAACACTATTTTTTGGATTTTTTAATTTTCTGATTTTTGTTTGTTTGTTTTTTTTAAATTTTTAATTCTCCCCCTAATTTTTAAATTAGAAGAAAACTATGAACAAATTTAACAAAAATAAAAATAATTGGGATCAAATTTGTGAGATAGTCTTAACTTTGTTTATCAGTACCTTCACCTTCATGAATAGATCTGGTCAATTGTTGGTATTGTGGTCCGCTTAAACACGAAGGATATCGACAAATTTCTCCAAATATACCATTTAGCTGCGGATGACCACAGGTATTGTTGTCCGCTTAAATTAAGCAGCGAGATCTACAAACATCCTCTAAATGGTTCAATTTTAGTTGCACTAGAATGTGTTCCCCACTTCCCGATATACCCTGGTTATCAAGAACTTCCTAAGGACTCCTTACTTTAGGTGAGTAAACAATTATTAAGGAGGAAGTCAGATTTAGAGATTGGTGCATATGTTGTGTCCCAGGTCGGATCTCTTTCAATCACGCAAAGGGGACAACATATGACTAACATAGATAGAGGGATTGAGAGGTAGAATGTTGCATATGCTGTGTTCCAGGTCGGATCATTTCAATGACGTAGAGGAGACAGCATATGGCTCACAGATAGGAAGAATTGCACAGATAAAGAAGATGCATATAAATAGAGTTGCATATGTTGCATTCCAGGTCGGATCTCTTCCAATCACGCAGAGGAAGCAACATATGACTGACAGATAGAAAGCAAGAAAATAATTTCCTACAGACCTACTTTATCAGAACCCCCCAGTTGCCCTATCAGAACCATAATTAAGGACATAAGTCCGTACGTCAAGGAAAAGTTGAACCACAGATCTAGATGTGTATTAATTTAGTGTATCCCGTGGGTTCCCGTGTTTATGTCACTGCTCAATCTACCCGAGCTTCGTATGGTCAGTCCAAACAATCCTAACTAAATCCAGACTGTCAAATCCTTCGTGCCTACCAGAACATTGAACACAGAGTCTAGACAATTCAGATTCAGTCCCTTACACATGTTTAGACTACACGTTATCACTTTATCTTGATATCACTTCCCAACACATCACCTACAAACACATATCATAAACAACATATTTTTGGATTTTCTGATTTTCTAATGTTTTTTGGATTTTTTTGTTTTTTAAAATTTTAAAATTTTTGTTTTGTTTTTATATCTCCCCCTAAATTTGTGCATAGGAGAGAAACGAAAGTAAATGCGCAAAATTTAAACTATCCTAAAACAAAAATTTGTCTTTGAAGTGAATCAGCTTTAGAAAAACTCAGGAGTATCGAGAAGAAAACTCAAACCATAACTCACCGATTGAATTTGCATCCAGAAGGTCTGGGAATGGCACGTATAATCTCAGAACAGATCCGAAAATTCTTCATATTGTTAAGCACAAACCCCATGAATGATCCCTTCCTTTCTTCCTTTCCCGCAAAGGACACATACTCTTAAACAATGTTCTGAGTGTTGTACAGTTGAGAGATGCATCCTATCATGTGCCTGGAACAACCACTACCAACAAACCGAAGTCCGATGATATGCCTCCATAGCTGCTCCAGCACAGAGCGGGATCAGTTGGTCTTTGGAACCCAGTCCATTTTGAAACTGGGTTGACCTTTGTCATCTACGAAAGGAACTCTCTCCCATGACATATCCTGTTTATCACAAACAGAAGATGAAGAAATATTAGACGCATTAGATGATTTGGGAGATTGAACCCTTGTTACCCATCTGTAGTCGGGTTTAACCCATTTCTTGTTGGATCGGATGAGTGCCTCGGTACTTGCTTTTGAACTTGAAGCCGATCGCCGAGATGACTTTGACCTAACCGGTCTTGGCTTCACTGGAGCATCTCTTCGATTGGACTTCTTGGCTAGCATTCCCTTCTTGCCCTTGGGAGTTGGATTCTTGGCCTTGTGGGTTTGATTCTTGGCCTTTTGCGCGTTCCAGACGCCATTGTCTGAACATGACCTTAAGGGGTTTCGTTTGGAAAATCTCCCTCTTGGCTCTTTCTGCCACCCTTGTGCATAGTAAGGAATGTATGCACGATTTGGACAATTTCTGGAAATGTGTCCAGGTGTTCCATAGTGAAAACATGTCTTTTTCTTCACTGGGAAGTTGTTTCTTCCTGCCCCTGGTGGCGTGTCCATGCCTTGTCTCTTATTGTTCCCACAAGCACACTTGCAGCAAGTCGGTTGTTTCACTTGATTTGGTGGCATGTACTTCTCAACACCAGGTTTGTTAGGAGTAACTGAGTTAGAAGCAACGGATTCAGAGTTCAAGGAGTCATTGGATTGTTCAATAGTTTTCTCGTTGTTCTCATCTTCTGCTACTTTACCTGCACATGAAGTAGAAGCATTAGAATCGTTCAGCTCAACACTTTCTGGCACAACCACGACAGAATTATCAAAGATATCATCAAATATATCAAAAAAATTTGAGTCATCAGACTTTGACACATAATTATTATCAGACTCAATCTTCTCATCCCCTTACTTTCCTTGGTTTACTAACAAATCTGCATGGGAAGTAGAAATGTTAGTATCTAAAACCCTAGTACTATCTGCAGTTTCCTGTTCAGCAGCGGATTTACCGTATACCATAAATGGTTCTCGGTCAATCTTTTCTTGTGATTGAATGCAGGAGGGACACCTTCATAACCTATTCCTAATTGCTTCTGGTCCTTCCATTTCATTTGAAGTTCAATTATTTTTGCAACTCTATCACTTGACACAGTGTCAAAATCTTTCTTAAGATATTTATAATGGACACACTTGTCACTGTACTCTGCCTGTAATTTCCTAAAGTCCTTAGTCTTGGCCTCTAGTTGTTCTTTCAATGGTTTTTGGCCTTTCCTAAGTTGATATCCTTCGTATTTTAGGTCCTCGACTTCCCCTTTTAGCAAATCATTATGTTCACGAAGAAATTTAATCGTAGCTTCACAAGATGGAGTACATGAAACTCCATTGACCGGGAGGGATGAGGAACTCATTTTTATCAAAAATGTCCTTTGACTTAAAAACTCAAAAGTCAACCTTAAAAGTCAAATTAAAAAAAAACAGACTTAAAAGTCAAACTTAAAAAGTCAAACCGAAAAGCTAAATTTGAAATTTTAAAAGTTAAACGAAAAAGTCAAAGTTTAAAGTCAAAGGTCAAACTTGAAAGTCAAAGTTAATTATTTAATTAATTTATTTTTTAAGGTCAAAGGTCAAAAATAAAATTCAAAAATTAAAAATCAAAACTTTTGATTGAAAATGAAATTTGAAAGTTTGAAAAATTGATTTTTGGGCAAAAAGTGCTAAAAATGCGAAATTGGGAAGAAACAGCGAAGCCTTAAGATTTTAAAAGGTGAAGCTGATTAACGAGTTCCTTTCTAGAGCAAATGGAAGAGGCGTTGGTTGATGACACAAGGGACCCGGGTTCGATCCCTGGCAACCCCCAAAACATTTCCTTTTTTTTTTAAGTAAACAAGCTGCTGCAAAGACTATATGATTTAAATTTCGAAGGCTTGTAACGTGTTCCTTGCTAGATCAAGTACGGATGAGCTTTGGAACCAGACCGGTTCAGAACCGGAACCGGTTTTCCTATATTATAATAACCGGGAACCGGACCGTCGGTTCCGGTTCCGGTCCCGGTTTTTCGGTTATTTTTCAAACTAGAACCGGTTCAAATACTATAGATTATATGTTATCTTCTGGAGCTTTTAAATGATTCAATATTTAACCAAATTATGACTTTTTACATTCTAAATTGAAGTACAAACACTAAATTAGATGATGAAAAAAGAATCAAGTAATTCCGACATCATATGAGTAAGTTAAGCGCATTTTAAAAGCGGAGATAGATTCTAAAAAAATAAAAAATGCTGAAACAGAAAAAACGCAGCATTGATATGTTGTCTTCCGGGGTCTATAACTGATTCAATATCTAACCAAAATATGTGTTTTTATAGTCTAAAATGAACTAGAAACACCAAATTACATGCTGGAAAAAAAATTAAGTAATTGCGACGTCATATGAATGAGTTATACACATTTAAAAAATGGGACATATTCAAAAAAACAAAAAAATAATGCTGAAATAAAAAAAAACGCAACATCGATATGCTTTCTTTCGGGGCATGTGTCTGATTCAATATCTAACCAAAACATATGTTTGTACTGTCAAAAGTGAATTACAAACTCCAAATTACATATTGGAAAAAAAATCAAATAATTTCGACTTCATATGAGCGAGTTATGCGCATTTTAAAAAATGAAAAAAATGTCAAACCGGTTCCGGTTTTTAGAACCGGGACCGGTTTTCATAAAAATGGAGAACCGGTAACCGAACCTATTACCAATTCCGGTTTTGGTTCCGGTTCGGTTCCGGTCCGGTTCCGGTTCCGACGGTTCTAATGCTCATCCCTAAGATCAAGTGGTAAGGCGACGAAGCAATGAGGCAAGAGACCCGGGTTTGATCCCTAGCACCGCCAACTTTTACTTTCTTTTTTTAAGTGTACACTGCTGATGATCAAAGACTCGCTGGGCCGTGAACTCCGGGCTGTAAACGTCCGTGGGCCGTAAACTTCGGGCCGTACACGGGTCTACGACCGTAAACCCTTCAAAGGCCGAGAACCCTTCAGAGGCCGTAAACCAGCTTCAGATACGAAAAAAAACAGCGACTTTTGCCCCTTTTTGCTCCAAAACTCGTTTTTATCAAAAATGCAAAGAACAACCCCCCCCCTATTTTTCAGAGATCTATCCAAAAACGCAGAAATCCTTTAAAAATAAGATCAAATAAGCTCCAGATCTGCAAAAACTGATTGATACAATCCAAGCTCTGATACCAATTCTAAGTCCTCAATCTGCTTGTGTATCAATCAGATCCGTTTGATAGTGCGGAATCCCAATCAAACGGATGATGCCAGATCTAATGAAGAAGAAGGAGAAGAAGAAGATGATGAATCTTTTATGATTTCAATAGAATGAAGATCCAAATACAAGATTCACATACAATTTACACACACTTAAGCTCCTCTCTTCTCTCTAACTTTCTCTCTCTACCATATACTCTCACACATATGCACTCCTAACCACTAATACAATATATAGTAGACATGGGCCGTGAATAGGTTTACGGCCGTAAACCTGGTCACGGCCGTAAACACAACCGTAAACACCTATACAGCCGTAAACACCAAGCTGTTTACGGTCCTAGACATAAAAATACATTTTCCTAGAAAAGTAAAGTATAAACCATATTTTTGACCCAACAAACCCGTGATAGTGTTCATAGATGATATTTTGATTTATTCAAAAAGTAAGCAGGAGCATGACAAGCATTTGCGATAAGTTTTAGAAGTTCTGAAAAAGGAGAAGCTGTACGCAAAGTTCTCCAAATGTGATTTTTGGATTCAAGAAGTCCAATTTTTGGGTCATGTGGTTAACCAAGAAGGGATAATGGTTGACCCAGCTAATATTGAAGCTATAATAAAGTGGGAACAACCAAAGAGTCCCACGGAGATCCGAAGCTTTCTGGGATTAGCCGGATATTACCGAAGATTTATCCAAGGCTTTTCTTCGATATATGCTCCATTGACAGCTTTGACCCCCAAAGGAGCTACTTATACTTGGAGTGAGAAGCATAAGGAAGCATTTGAGAAGTTAAAGAAGAAGTTGTCTGAAGCACCGGTTCCTTCTTTACCTGAAGGAGTTGAAGACTTTGCAGTTTATAGCGATGCATTTGGAGTTGGGTTAGGTTGTGTTCTGACCCAAAGGGATAAGGTGATAGCATATGCATCGAGAAAACTGAAAGAACATGAAAAAACTACCCCACTCATGATTTGGAGTTGGCAGCGGTAGTATTTGCCCTAAAGATATGGAGGCATTATCTTTATGGCACAAAATGCAAACTTTTCACTGATCATAAGAGTCTTCAGTATCTCTTTAATCAGAAGGAATTGAATATGAGACAACGACGCTGGCTAGAGTTGCTTAAGGATTACGACTGTGAAATACTTTACCACCCTGGTAAAGCAAATGTTGTAGCTGATGCTTTAAGCAGAAAAATGAGCCTTGAAAAGAAAAGGCCAAGGGCATTAAGAATCGAAGTTGTCTCAACGATTGTAGAAAGTATCAAGAAAGCTCAGATAGAAGCTTTAGAGAAAAATGACCGAAAGGAAGAATGTTTGGGCAAAACGTTAGTGTTCGATACAAACGGTCAAGGACTGAAGGTATTCCAAGATAGGATTTGGGTACCTAAGACGAGAGGAATAAGAGATCTTCTGATGGAAGAAGCTCACAAGACCATGTACTCGATTCATCCCGGTAGGATGAAAATGTATAGGGATTTGAAACCCTACTACTAGTGGCCAACGATGAAGCTCGATGTTGCAAAGTATGTGGCCAAGTGTGTGACATGTGCGAGGGTTACGGCACAACATCAGAAACCGTATGGGAGTTTAGAACCTTTACATGTACCCATGGGTAAATGGGAAGACATCACCATGGATTTTGTGACTAATCTGCCCAGAACGAAAAACGGTCACGACATGATTTGGGTGGTCGTTGATCAGTTTACTAAAAGTGCACACTTCATAGCAGCCAATGAAAAATGGTCTATGGATAAACTTGCAAATGCCTACGTGAAGGAGATAGTAAGACTTCACGATGTTCCTTTAACGATTGTATCAGATCGTGATAGTCGTTTCACATCGAGGTTTTGGAGAAGTCTACAAGAGGAATTGGGTACGAAATTGTGTCTAAGTACAGCCTACCATCCGCAAACCGATGGTCAGAGCGAACGAACGATTCAAACATTGGAGGATATGCTACGAGCATGTACCCTGGAATTCGAAGGTAACTGGGATGAACATTTACCTTTGGTAGAATTTTCCTACAATAATAGTTTCCACTCGAGCATCAAGATGTCACCTTATCAAGCTTTGTATTGAAAAAAGTGTCGAACGCCGTCATGTTGGCTTGAAGCTGTAGAAAAGCAGTTTATGGGACCCGAGATAGTTTATCAAATTGCTGAAAAGCTAACAGTGATTAGGGAAAGGATGTTAGCAGCTCAGGATCTTCAAAAGAGTTATGCTGACAAGAAAAGACAACCGATATTATTCGAAGTTGGAGATTCAGTTTTACTTAAAGTCTCGCCGTGGAAGGGACTTATAAGATTTGGTAAAAGGGGAAAGTTGAGTCCAAGGTTTAGTGGACCGTTTAAAGTTCTTCAGAGGATTGAGAACCAAGCTTACAAGCTAGAACTACCAAAAGAACTAGATGGTATTCATAACACTTTCCATGTGTGTTATTTGAGGAAGTTCACGGGAGAAGTTCCCGACATAATTCCAATTTCTGGATTAAGGTTGGATGAAAGCAAGAGGTTAATTGAAGAATCGGAGGCAATCGTTGACCGTAAGACTAAGAAGTTGCGACACAAGATGGTCGATTTAGTGCTTGTGCGATGGAAACATACGAATGGGCCAAATCTCACATGGGAAACGGAGAGTGACATGATGAGTCACTATCCGCATTTATTTGCTGATGTATGATTCCGGGGACGGAATCATTCTAAGGGGGAGAGAATTGTAACGCGCGTGTTTCTAAACTAGGCATTAATGATGATGTAATAGTCTAGACCAACCTTTCTAATTTGTTTTGAAATAATAAGATGTATTATTTGAGTATTATGTGTTTTATACTAAATTATTAGGATTTAATAAGTTAAGGATAAAAATAAGCATCAAAAATAAATGTTAGATAAACCCGATATCTATGAATAAAGTTGTAGTGGTCAAAACAAGGATTCCGGAGATATAAAGAATACCGAAATCTGAGTTATAACGAAGAAGTTATGACCTGTCGAAGGTTCGCGACAGAACCGGCACGACGCTGTGTGACGTAAAAAGTGAGTTTACGATAAAGTGCTTTTTAGCCTTAGCGATCTAAATGAAACTCGTAGTACACGTTAAACCGAGAGCGTTCATAAAAAGAATGTCCAAGTCTGACTTCGTATGAGGAAGTTATGAATTTTCTAAGATTTAGCATAATAGTATGCAGCCCGAAATTTGAAATATAGATCGAGCGATTTTTATCCGAAACAACCTAAACGAGAATCAAAGATCTTGTTGATAGTAGTTCAGCGGTAAAAGGACGGACGAAAACGGACTTCGAATGAAGAAGTTATGAATTTTTAACGGACTTTTCCTGTCCCGGCCTGTTAAAATATAACTTTAAAAATAATGTCAAAATTAGCCAATGGAGTCTAAACGAAAGTTGTAGAGCATAGTCTCATCTACGCGTGGATATAAAGAACGTCAAAAACGGAGCTCGTATGCGAAAGTTACGAATTTTTGAAGTTTTAGACACAAACTTCGAGGGTGGTCCGAAGGATTACGCCCAACGTACTCGTGTACGTGATCCGGAGTCCGTCACCCCCCTACTCCTTCGCATGATGGACACATGTCGTAGCCTTGACGCGTCCGAGCTAATCCCTTCGTACGCCCAACGTATGAAGTTACGCCCAGCGAAGAACTGAACGAAGTAGTACGCCCCGCGTACTAGGAAGTTACGCCCAGCGTAATAAGGAGCTTCTGCCTACTATAAATAGGATGCGAGGCCTTCCGAAAATTGTTTACAAATTTACACTCTTACACCTTTTTCTTTCTTTTTACCTACAAAAAAAAACCCCAAGCCAAGAATATCATCCTAGCATCGTAAGCAAGCCCCGGAGAGCCCGAAGATCCCGAGAAAAGAGTTTTTTTCGAGACGAAACTCTGCCCGCGTGAAGCCCGATTTTTGAGAAAACATCCCGGTTTCATCGAAAAAGATTGTTTTAAGGGACGAAGTGCTGTCCAATCTCCGTCTTATCAAGTGAGTGTGTAGTCACTTTCATCTTACACATAGATATGAAGTATTTTTTATAAAATACGTGCTATGTGTAATTATATTGTTAGTTTATTTGAGATGGGTGTTGAATAGATGTTTTATACAAGTTTTAAACTGTATATGTATTTTTATCTACAAATATGTTTCGTAAAAAATGGGTAGATGAAATAGTTGATGTGTGTTAAATATATGAGAGGCCTCGATGTTGTTGCTGTTGTTGTTGTAGTCATCTAGCGGAGTATAGATGACGACCACGGACCTTTCTAGACAGTCTAGTGGAACGCTAGAAGGATCGCAACCTGTAGGTGTTGGTGAACTATATGTTCGCTGGTGTACTCCTTCCCCCCTCATGGTTGCCTTATTTGACATAAATTGCTGAGGAATCCCTAAAGCAGTGTTGTCATCCCGATGATGATCCTTACGATTGGTCCCTTATAATAGGTGTTTAGGGACGTAAAGTGAGGATAATGGGAACGGGTAATCAGAGTTATTATTGGTTGATGAAATTAATAAATTTATTGTTGGTTGATGAAATTAATAAATTTATTATTATTTGTGGGTTGAAAACCCTATATGCTCACCAGGCTTCCAAGCCTGACCCACTCAACTTTTTGTATTACAAGTAGTGGACCCAGAGCATAGTTGGATGATGACGAGGGATTTTTGGATTATAGGCCAGTAGATGTAAATAACTGTTGTAAGGCTTATAATGTACTGTTTATGCTTTTGGTCTGTATCTGAACATGACATCCCGAGGGTTTGTTATATAATGAAAATACATTTCTTTAAGAAATGCTTTGATAAAATTTTATCATATTTTGTTTTGGGGACAAATTCCGCAATATCTTTTGGAAGATTACTCTTGTTTCATTTTAAAAGCATAAACTAAATCGGTCTTTTCTGGCCGACAAATTTGGGGATGTCACAGCTAGATCTAGTTAGGTCTTTTTTTTGTGCATTTTATGGTCCCTTAAGTCATGCTTGAGAGTATGAGCTACTCAGAAGCTAAGGATGGTAGATATTAACATTTTTGAGGCTCTTTGTAATTCAGTTATGATGTGTTATATTGGATCGTGCATGAGTTAGGGTTCTTATTATGGGTTTTATTGGTCAAAATCAAGTATTGGGTCCCATTAAGACATGAAAAGGAGTAAAGTTTCCTACCTTACATGTTAAGACATCATTTAGGATTAGATATGAGAAGTTGACTAAGTGGCTTAACCAATTAAGCACTTAATGGCGAGCTGGGCTTGCTGTGGAGTACGCTGGGTGTACCCAGCTCGTACGCAGCGCGTATTGGCCAAAGATGGCGTACGCAGGGCGTAAGTTTGAGTACGCTGGGCGTACACAACAGCTGTTGACTTTTGTGATTTGCACCATATTTGGACTATTAGGGTTTTGGGCCTTATTAGACCACTAGTCTTTCTGACTTTGGGCCGTTGATAGGCTTTGGTCCCTCTTGGATTTGGGCCCATAATGGGATTTGGGTATCATTTAGGGATTTGGGCCATATTGGGCTTTTAGTGCCTTTGGGTTGGACCTCAGTTATTAGGCCAATTGGGGAAAGGGTAAAATGGTCTTTTACCCTGGGTGTTGGAAAAATGAACTAGATTCCCAGTTATGGTTTATGGCCTAATTATTGATTGGGGATTTATTTGATTGATTAGCGTGGGGATTTTCTGATTCAACAGCCTGATCATTTGTTTGACTGACAGCAGACTGAGGTGAGTTTGCTCACTATACTATTGGACACTAGGATAAGTTATGTACTTGTAGTCTTTGTGACTCCCGCTGTATGTGTTATATGCATGTATGCCTGTTTTCTATATGTATGTGGGGTGAAATAGACCCAGGGGTGAAATAGACTCGGTATAGCCTTGTGTTGTCATATGAGTTGAAATAGACACGGGGGTGAAATAGACCCGTGGGTAAAATAGACCCGGTACGGATTTGGGCCGACACACGAGTTGAAATAGACTCGGGGGTGAAATAGACCCGACACAGTCTTGAGTTGGCAGATATATATGGTATGTGGTATTTTGGGGAACTCACTAAGCTTTGTGCTTACAGTTTTTAGTTTATGTTTCAGGTACTTCCGGATCAAAAGGGAATAGCTCGGGATGATTGCATCGCACACACACCATGATTTCCGCATTACTTGACTCTGATGCATTTGGTATGTTTGATTGACATACTCTATTTTTCCTTTATGGTTTTATAAACATGTTTGATTGGTGATTTTATATTATGAAAATGAAAATTTTGGTCTTAAAGTTTGGGACGTTACAAGTTGGTATCAGAACCTTGGTTTGAGGGATTCATGCATACTCTCGGGTGTGTCTGAACTCAAACTGAGGATTTGGTAGATTTTTCATAAAAGAAATGTTTTACAAAAAGAGTTTTTTCTAATGAAAGAAAGGGGTGTGGTGCATGCAATCGATCGAGCTCAAGTAAGTTTTCCCACAATACCCATACATGTTTTATTTTATGCTTTGAATTGTAAATCTGTGAATCGCATGCTAGATTAGGGCTAAGGATCTGCACAAGATTGTATGATAGAATGATAGTAGAGATTCCTTTATATGCCTGTTGTATAAGTTTGTATACTTGCATGCTAGTACTGATCTATCAGTGATAGGATGCTCTGTTTAGGTTCTTCTTGATTCCGATTACTCGATGCTACTTGCTTTGTGCTTTTTAGGAGTTCCTATTAACATCAGCTAACTAGTAAGCGAATATGTTAAGTTACATATTATTAAGACTATATAATTTTAGAAGGTTAGGTTTTAACTCTACTGCGTAGCTCTTGTTTGAGTCCAATCGTTGTAGCGTGAGACCTTTCATTCAAAGAATTATCTGGTGTAAATGATATGTAATTGCATTCATGAGCTAGTCAGAGGGTGTTAGGGGGAGTTCCTTCTGTAGCTGATAAAGGAGAATGGTGTGGTGGTTGCCCTAGGAAAACCTAGGAGGCGATTCGGTGCCGAGAGCCTTGTCTTGTTAAGCGTTGTTTGGATTGATAAGTGAGTGACTTGGAGGATTCAGGGTGATCCTTGAGGAAAGAACGGATAGATGTGTAAGGTGGTATGGGCCTATACTACTAAAAGCAGAGGATCCGTACTCGAGTCAAGGAAGGTCACAATGATACCGGGAAGCTTGTAGAATGAGGGATTCTTCGAGTATATTCTGATGGTTTATATGGCTTTTTTTAGTATGGTGGTCACTCGAGGAGGTTCTGGAAGCGGCTATGGTGCCGATGATGGTTCGGGTTCGGGCTCTAGAGCCAGACATATGGATGATCAAATGTGGGAGTTCATTTCAGCAGAGATTACCCACAGTATTCTCGAGCAAACTCATGTGATCTTTGGCATGGTCAAGGAGGGTATTCTAGAGATTCTGGATGAGCTCTTGGGTGCTTTTCGTTCTGAGATGGTGGCAATGGTGGGAGCCCGCCCTTTGACTTTCCGTGAGTTCTAGGCATGAGGGGCTCTGAAGTTCTTCAGGAAGAAGGACCCCATTACGAGCAGGCGTTGGTTGGTAGACATTAGGAATGCCTTCCGATCTAGCCTTTGCCCTGAGGACGAAAAGGTCGTACTTGCATCCTGTCTTCTGAAAGACAGAGCCCGAGACTGGTGGGAGGAAGTTGGACACGCCTTAGGAGGCGAGACGGTTGAGTCGATGACTTGGGAGGATTTTGCGACGAGGTTTCAGGAAGATTTCGTGCATGTGATTGATGTCCAACAGTTGGCGAAGGAGTTTCAAGATCTTCTCCAGACTACTGAGACAGTGGCGTAAATCATTACTATGTTCCGTGAGAGGGCGTTATTGGTTCCGTAGTATGTGGCGGACGAGGAGATGAAGAAGGCGAGATACCATGAGATGTTGATGAGCGATATCAGGCAGTTTGTGAGCCGATCCGGTTGCAAGACACTGGATGATATGATAGTGTGAGCCACAGAGAGGGATATTGACTTGGAGATGGAAGAAGAAGAAGTTGTATCAGGTTCATTGTTAACAGGGTTTGGGCAAGAGGCCCAAGGTTTTTGATTCAATATTGAAAGGCCAGCAGGGTCAGGGTCGCTGTGGCAAGTGCGACAAGACGCATGATGGAGCTTGCAGGGGTGGTGGTTCAGGCTGCTATAGGTGCGACAAGATTGGGGACTTTACTCGGGATTGGACAACCACTAACCAAAGATCGAGTATGATTTGCTTCCATTGCAATTAGAGGGGCCATAAAAAGGCCGATTGTCCAAGTCTAGCGGCGGTAAGACTAGTTGCAGTGCCCGCTCTGGCGACTTTAAGGACCACGGATGGCCACTAGGGTAAGGCGTATGCACCTGTTGTGAGGAGCAGGGCTTTTCAACTAAATGTTGAGGAGGCTCATGCAACACCTAATGTGGTGTAGGGTTTGTATCTTATCCTTATCTCTTTATTTATGTTATTTTCCTGCTTATATTTTGTGTTTGCTTTTAGGGTCGTTCCATGTGAACGATATCTCTGCTCTGGTTTTGTTTGATTCACTGGCTACCCGATGTTTGTATCTCTTGCACTCAGCAAGAGGTTTGCCAATGCTCCAGGGGATCTGGATTATCAATTAGAGGTTGAGATTGCTGATGATCGTCCTGTGCGAGTATCTAGGGTTCATCGGGATTGTGTTTTGCAGTTGTTCCGTGAGCGGTATCCTATTGATTTGGTTCCTATTCCCTTACATGGGAGCAAGGTTATTGTGGGGATGAATTGGTTGAGCCCCAATGGGGAAATGATTGATTGTGAGCAGCAGTTGGTGCGTATCCAGACTCCAAGTGGGGAGAGTTGGTGATTTAGGGAGAGGTTATTTAGCGCGGGCCGGTTTTATGTTCAGCAGCTAGGGCCAGACGCTATCTTCAGCAGGGTTGTTATCGATTTGTTGCTTATGTGATGGATGCTCAGGAGAAGGGTAAGGCTGTTGGATTAATGTCTAAGTCGATAACTATATTTGGTATGTACTTGACCCGACCCGGCATGGTCCATTTGGGTTGCACTTCACCGGCATAATTTATATGGATAGTCTTTTGAGAATAGTATATTTATGATTTATATTAATACATTATAAGTTCTAATATATTAATATGGAATCATATTATTTAATTAGTATTGATCAAGAATTAATTTAGAATTAATTAAGTGATCAAAAAGAACTAATTAAATATGGACTCTTATATATATGGAATGGGCCAAGTTCATTTAGGTTGGGCTAAGCTTTCATGGATGGTCCATGGAGCTTTTAACCCATGGATCCTATGTAAATGAAAGGTCATGGGTATTAGGGTTTACATGGATGTAACCCTAATCCTCCATAATATATAAAGGGGTCCTTGGCTCACAAAATTGGCACAAGTGTGTGAAAATAAGAGTGGGCCGATTTTAGTGTGCATACATATTCTCTCAAGTTCTTCCAAGGTGTTTTGGTGATTTGTGATTCCATTTGAGGCTTCCACACTATTGGGGTTAAGCTCTTAAAGCTTGAAGACATCAAGCTACATCAAAAGGTATGTCATCTAACTAGAACTTTGTAGTATAGGTGCTTCATAATATGCTAGTTAGGATGAAACCTTGGAATAGTTAATATTTGCATGTATAATAGAGAAACCTAACAGTGGTATCAGAGCCAGGTTGTATGTACACCATAGGTCCAAGGTTTATAGGGTTTCATGTACACCATAGGAGTGTTAGAATGCTCAAAACCTAACAGTGGTATCAGAGCCAGGTTGTTTTCTGTTATATTGATGCAAATGTTTTATTTTCAAAGTTGAAAAAAAAGGAAAAAAAACATGAAGTTTGTCAAATTTTAAGATAATTACTTGTTTTGTGAAAAACTAATTATTTGTAAAATTTGAATCATTTGCTATATGAGTTGAATTAGGTCAAACTTACTAAAAGATAAAATGATATGATTATTTTATTAGTTTTAAAAGGTTGATCTAAATGTTTTAAGGAGTTACAAATTTTGTCATAAAATTTTGGAGCTCAAAAGTTTTTTTTAAAGTTGTGATCTTAAGAGTTTTGAAACTTCCATAAGTTATGGATATGAAAGTTTTTTTTTAAAAAAAAAAATTTGATTCAAAGTTTTTATGGAGTTACAAAATTTGGTGTTAATGTTTTAAAAAATTCCATAACTTGTTCTTAAGTTATGGAACATGAAAAGTTTCATCATAAAACAAGTATTAACTCCATAAGTTATGGAATCCAAAAGTTTTCAAGAGTTACAAAACTTGCCCTCAAGTTTTGGAATTTGGAAAAAGTTTTTTTTTATGATAAAAAAAAAAGAATTGAATTCTAAAACTCTTGGGTTCATAACTTAAACAATTAATTAAATGGTTTTAATTTTGAATTTAATAATTGGAATTATGATTTTTTATTGAATAATTCAATTAACTCTTATAGACTTTATTAATAGATAATTAAAGTGTTTAATTAAAAGAGAATTAATAATTCCATAATGACATGGTTTAAGTTTAATTAAATTAAGAGTATAGTTTAATTAATAGATTAAACCACCAAGTATTTTAAATGTCTAAAATACACCCTTATACTATTATAATATTAAAAGTTTAATATATTATATGTATAAGAGCAAGTCGTCTTACCATTAGTAGACCTCATTCACGAAGCCGGTCTATAAGGGGGGTATAAGGTTACTGCCTATAAAATGGCAGTTTAATGGGTGTCCACTCTCACCCACCGCTTCCTTGACTGGTGGAGGGTCGTTAGCCGAACAGGTAGGACAAGGACTAAAATTCTCCCTTCATTATAAGTATAATGATAAATACTAAGTAACTAAGCACTTATAAATTCCAAATCTTAGTTACTTAGGAAAATGTGAATAAGGTGCTAATCCATGAAATTACACTTTGCACTTTGTTTAAGCTGTTAGTGGAGCGTGTGTGGTTAACCGGCACACTAACCTGGACTTAACAAGGTAGGCAAAGGGTAACTTAATGTTTATCATAGTATCGTTGGAGCGTGTGTGGTTAACCGGCACATCGATTGAGGGGTAAATATTAAGGGTACCAAGTATATTTGTATGGTTACTTCACACCTTGTTTTGTGATCCTCGGCATCCCAGTCACAAAACCTGAAGGGCACACTCGAGATTGAAACATGCCATTGAAATGTTCAATGAATCTCAAAAGAATCTAGAAGTTTCAAAACCAATTAAAACCTAATAATACATTTCGTTTATCTTGGTGGAAATTGGTGAATCATCATTCACCTACCTTCAAATATTTTATAGCTTGGATTACGGCATCCCTCTTCCAAGTTATAAAATAGTTTGTTGGGTCCTAGCCTTAATATATCATATTGGGTGTTATATTAAGGACTTAAATCAACTTTACGTGAATTTCTCCCATTGTTGATGTCTGGTTTAGACAACAATGATCTTCCCAAACCAAGCTTTCCTAATGAATATAACTTCCCGAGTTTGGCTCATGGAAGTCATACTTCTCTTCCTCCACCTCCTCCAATTATTCTCCCTAACCCACAAGTTCAAGGTCACTCAAGCCCTAATGGCAAGCAAGGTCTATGTGTGATCACATCTTAGAGATGAAGTCACATATTGACAAGCCGGGAGAGTTGGGTGTCAAAGTCTTGAGAAAGTTGGATGTTCAATCACTTTCTAAGCCACATAGTGAGTTCCTTTGGGACTACTATGAAACAGACTATGACATGAACCTTAATGATCATATCTACTTGCTTGGTGCTGCTGAATCAGCAATGATTTGGAACGATAGTAAAGCAAATTTGATTAGAAGATCAACTTCCCAAAAACTTTATGGACAGTGACAATGGTGACACTGGAAATCCAGAAAAAGCATTCTCTTCCCAATGGAAAGGGATTGGCCATAGTCAACCCGGTTGACCAAATGGTAAAGAGAAAGGCTAAGTCTGAGATAGTCCCATTACCAAAGGGTCTATATGTTTATTTTGCCAAAGGAAGGGGCGTTGATTGCAAACCTGCCAAATTTACCTAAGGATGTTAAAGTCAATAAGTTTGACTCTACATCAGGTAGAGCCCATTATCTAACTCTGTTAAGTTCTATTCTGAGATCCTCATTACATGATGTGACTGGGTCACATGTTGATGTTTTAAGAATCAAAGAATAGAGAGAAATCTTAAAGGAAGTATATGCTGATTCTGATCGCGAAGGTGGATTTCGATCGCATCAGAATTTTGAGCAGTTGCTTAAGAAGTTATGATATATTGCTAAGGAATAGATAACAACAATTTTCCATGTGGATTGTAAGGATAAGTTTTTCCGCAAAGTTTTAAAATAAAAGAAAATTGTTTAATTTTATTTATTTGAAGTATCCTTACAATGGCATTTGTGGAAAATTGTTGCTTATATGATTCCACTGACAGCAATATTGGAAAATGGATTTGATTCTTTCATTTGTGGTAGTGTCTAAATTTACCAAATCAGGAAAGTTCCTCATCACCCAAGTTTCAATTGGACCGAAACTTGGAATCATGCAAGTTGAATAGTATGATGAATGAGAACTTTCAAGCATTGGAAAATCAAGACTAATTACTTGTTCACATGGATGTGTGAGTCAAGTGAAGGACTAAAGGGATCGAGTACACATTCTTGTGCACTGGTCATGTCCACCACAAAGCTCGTTAAGACTATTTGATTTACTAAAGTTTAGTAAATATGGTTATACTTACAAGTTTAAGTATAATTCTGAAACATTGGAAAAGTCTCAATGTATGGCAGAACGAATGGGAAGAATCAAATTAGGCAGAAAGATAAAAGTTTCTCAAATCTGAAAAGATGGGAGAGTACTTTAGTATCATGTTTGTGATCATCTTAATGATTTAGAAATCATATCACAATTAGTCCTCTAAAGGTCATCTTAGTGTATTCTTATGACTAAGAAGAGGAGTCATGAATTGTTGAAATGGTTAGATCAGGAAGATGAGTCATACTTCGTTCCAAAACAATTCTTAGAGTCATACTCCAAGATTGTAACTTGAGTGACATATCTTAAAGAAAGGTTTAAAAGACTTGTCAAATGTAAGAGTAAAAGTGTCCTACTCTTGTACATTTGAAATTGGTAAGTTGTGATGTTTTGGATAAAACAAAGACCAACTAAGGCCAATTGTGTGAAGTGTTTGTCTTGATAAAGAATCCGCACTATCTCTTGAATATTTGGCAAGATAGTCTTATATGTCAAGAGGATAGTTGGAGTCTTAAAGATCCTAAAAAGAATTTCAAGAACTAATCAAGAATAAAACCTGAGGCTCTTCACTAGCACACGACTTGAGGTTTATAACCTATTGTGTTGACATATTATGTGCCCATTCCAGTTAAAGTTGGCTTTGCATAGGAGTTCTGAAAGTTCTCAATTGGTTGCATAACAACTTGGAAGCAATGGCAGGCCCTGTACTGCCAGGTGGCAAGAAGTTAAGATTGCATAAGTTCAGTCCATATGAGTTTGGATTTGTCATTATCCTTGTCTTATGACTATGGTTTTGACGATTCACGTGGATAAGAACACATACACCATAAAATCTAAGGGTCATAAGTTTTCTCTCTGATTCATGAAAATGATGGTGAGGAAACACTTCCACCAAGTAGATTTGAAGCAGATGGCAAAAGGTCTAAACAATTGAGACTATGATTACGACATCCCTTTTCATAGTTTTGAAATTGTTTAGACACACATGAATGCTATCTAAGGAAAGGTGTATGATTTTGATAAAGTTTTATCAAAGCATCTCGTATCAGAAATCTGAACTTTGGTAAGAAAGTCAATAAAGTATTGATTTCTAGAAGTCCAGCTGATTTCTGAGTACATGTCAAAGCTAGTGGGAGCATAAGTGTTATGCTAATAATCATCATGTTAGTAGGAGCATGATAATTATTGTTAGTGTTGCAAGTTAGCAATGTTAATTATAGAAAACAAAAGTTTCAATTCGTGAGGCTGCAGGGATTGAAAAAGTTGTTTTGCTATAATTAAGGGAGAGGATATATCTTCATTTCTGTTCTAAAGGCTTAGATTGAGACCTTAATCATCTTTAGTCAAGAATATATATATGAATTTCATGTTGGATTGGTTCAACTTAAGGAAATTCTATATATTGCGTTCTCAAAATTCGATTATGATTACAGTATCCCTCTTTATGTGAGACATCATGAATCGTGTACCATTTGCTTTGGGTACAGGATCGATTGCATGTGCTATAATATTTGTCATTTCTAAATTTTTCCAAATGCCCAGAGGCATTAAGAAGGGAAAAGGTCTAGATGTGGATATGACTAAAATGATTAAGCAATTGTCGAGGACAATCTGAGGTTTACCAAAGATTGGTTGCTCAGGGACAGTTGGAAGTATAGTGCTAATTTTGGAAGGACTATATTGACATATTCTGAAAAGAGGCATCTCTTATTCAGAAGTGATAGTCAAAATGAGAATATGGAGTTGTCTCCATAGGTGGAAGTTATATGTGTAAGATTAGAAAACTTAATGCAAGAAGCATGTCCAAAGCAATGTACTTTGAATATGAGACTTAGTTTCCATGGAGTTGATCTCCATTGGAATACCTTATAATGACTGTTGACAAGTCTTTGTGACTTTGTACATATTCATTACAGGAGGGTCAGTGCATATAAGTTTAAAATCTAAACAGATTTCGATAAATGATAGGAATTTGAAATTCTCACATTTTTCGATAAGGATTTGGGAGTGTGAGATTAGAATCATTGAAATTATGTTCAATTGGTTTATTTCACAAAGTAAGGATCATAGACAAACATAGAGTGCATACTTGGTGTATGGTAAACCTATTGTTTAAGAAAAACATAGTGTACATGCTTGGAGCATGGGACAACTAGTGTTTTTAATTCAAGTATAAAGTTGATAAAATCGAAACAATGAATAATGAGTAATCAGTATGGTGATAAATAAAAGTGTTTATTTATATTCATAGGGTTTGATACCATATTTGATTCATTTATTCTTGTGTTTCACTTTGCATGTTTTGACTTCCAGAATAACTAAGTCGCTCTTCCTGAATGATTAAGTTATTCAAACCATCCACAGTCGGTCATATGTTGGAAGTAGATATGAATCAAGACTGTCATGGGTTGGTTTGTAGAGGTCCAAGTTGGTGGACAAAGTGGTGCTACAACACTCATGAGTGCTCATAAGTTCTGAGTATTGGATTCAACCCGCGCTCATTTGAATCACTTCATGGATTTTATCACGAGTGATCATGAGACGATAATATCTTATATTCTTCAAACCTAGAGATATGAGTTGTTACTATGAGTTGGTTATACATTGATTGCACGAAAACGCATTTGGTAACCAGATATTATAAAATGTGCCTTTGTGTATGATTCAACAACTAGTAGAACAAGCCATATGAGTCGAAGTTTATCCATTCCTTTTACCTTCGGGATAAAAGCGATATCTGTGGGCCCCTCGATGATTTAGCGATGACACATGTGAGTGCTTGGCCAAGCCAGGACTGATTTGATTTGTTCAATCAGTCAGTCATCATAAATCAAAAATTGGGAAACAACAAATGGACAGAGAGAATGATTATAATCCATGTCTCAGTCCATATGATATCTAGAATGGAGGAATATATGATCCCTTATCTAATGGACAAGTCATTGACAAGGTCAGAGTTCGACAGCGGCTTTAAGAGCTACGATTGCCAGTTAGGTTTTGAAGTCATACTCAATAATAGTTTTAGACTTATCCAAGTGGGAGACTGTTGGATTAATGTCTAAGTCCATAACTATATTTGGTATGTACTTGACCCGACCCGGCATGGTCCATTTGGGTTGCACGTCACCGGCACAATTTATATGGATAGTCTTTTGAGAATAGTATATTTATGATTTATATTAATACATTATAAGTTCTAATATATTAATATGGAATCATATTATTTAATTAGTATTGATCAAGAATTAATTTAGAATTAATTAAGTGATCAAAAAGAACTAATTAAATATGGACTCTTATATATATGGAATGGGCCAAGTTCATTTAGGTTGGGCTAAGCTTTCATGGATGGTCCATGGAGCTTTTAACCCATGGATCCTATGTAAATGAAAGGTCATGGGTATTAGGGTTTACATGGATGTAACCCTAATCCTCCATAATATATAAAGGGGTCCTTGGCTCACAAAATTGGCACAAGTGTGTGAAAATAAGAGTGGGCCGATTTTAGTGTGCATACATATTCTCTCAAGTTCTTCCAAGGTGTTTTATTGATTTGTGATTCCATTTGAGGCTTCCACAATATTGGGGTTAAGCTCTTAAAGCTTGAAGACATCAACCTACATCAAAAGGTATGTCATCTAACTAGAACTTTGTAGTATAGGTGCTTCATAATATGCTAGTTAGGATGAAACCTTTGAATAGTTAATATTTGCATGTATAATAGAGAAAACATAGATCCAAGGTTTATAGGGTTGCATGTACACCATAGGAGTGTTAGAATGCTCAAAACCTAACAAAGGCGACTGTGCATGATGTACTGGTTGTTCGGAAATATCAGGATGTGTTCCCGGATGATTTTCCTTGAATGCCTCCGGAAAGGCAATTGGAGTTTCGGATTGATTTGGTTCCCGGTACGGCACCGATAGTCAAAGCATCTTATTGTTTAGCACCTCCTGAGATGCATGATTTGTCTACATAGCTGCAGGAGCTGTTAGACAAGGGATTTATTCGGCCAAGTAGCTCACCATGGGGAGCGCCGATTTTGTTCATGAAGAAGAAGGATGGGTCGTATCGGATGTGTATCGATTACTGGGAGTTGAATAAGCTAACGACGAAGAACCATTATCCACTCCCGAGGATTGACGATTTATTGGACCAACTTCAGGGTGCATCTTGGTTTTACAAGATTGATCTGTGTTCGGGTTATCATCAGATGAGGGTCAGGGAGGAAGATACGTAGAAGATGGCGTTCCAGACTTGTTATGGTCATTACGAGTTCGTGGTGATGCCCTTCGGGCTCACCAATGCTACAACCGTATTCATGGATCTCATGAATCGCGTATGTACACCCATGTTGGAACAGTCTGTGATTGTGCTTATCGACGACATCCTAGTCTATTCCAAGACCCATGAGCTGCATGAGGAACATCTGAGGGAGGTATTGGAGAACTTGAGGAGGGAGAGACTGTATGGGAAGTTCTCCAAGTATGACTCCTTGTTGCGCGAGGTGCAGTTTATGGGGAACCTTGTCAACTAGAACGGTATTTTGGTCACTCCGGCCAAGGTCGAGACGATGATGAGGTGGGAGGTTCCGAGGTCTCTATCTGAGATTCATAGTTTCATTGGATTGACAGGTTACTATCGGAGATTCATTCAGGATTTCTCCAAGATAGCGGTTCCTCTAACTCGTTTGACGAAGAAGACCATCATGTTTCATTAGGGGCCTGAGCAGAGGCATCATTTGAGACTCTACGACAACGATTATGTGAGGCTCCGATTCTGTCCCTGCCGGAGGGTGTTGAGGATTTTGTGGTATATTGTGATGCATCTATCACAGGTTTGGAGCAGTATTGATGCAGCGAGGCTGTGTTATTGCTTACGCTTCGAGGCAGTTGATGCCTCATGAGGAAAATTATCCTACGCATGATTTGGAGTTGGGGGATGTGGTGTTTTCTCTCTAGATTTGTCGTCATTACATTTATGGATTCCAATATACATTCTACACCGATCACAAGAGCCTGGGGTATTTGATGGATCAGCTAAATCTAAACATGAGGCATCGTAGATGGTTGGATGTGGTGAATGATTATGATTGTGAGATCCTTTATCACCCGGGGAAGGCCAACGTGGTGGCCGATGCTCTTAGCCGTAAGGTGGTCGCGACTCCAATCAGGGATATGTGTTTGAAGATGACGGTGATTACTCCACTTTTAGAGCAGATCTGAGAGGCTCAGGTTGAGGCTATGAAGGAAGAGCACCAGAAGAGTGAGCACATAGTGGGTCAGGTGGCTTCCTTCGATTATGATAGACGGGGTTATTGACCATTCATCAGAGGGTGTGGGTTCTGTATTTGATAGGTGGGCGCTAGGTTTTGATGGAGGAGGTGCACAAATTGAGGTTCTTTATTCATCCCTGAGCAACAAAGATGTATAGGTATCTACGACTCGACTATTGGTGGCCATGCATGAAGCAATATGTGGCGTGATATGTGGAGAGGTTCCTGTATGGCAGGAAAGTCAAGGCCGAGTATCATCAACCTCACGACATGTTGCAATCGTTAGACATTACCATTTGGAAATGGGAAGAGATTACTATGGGTTTCATCATGAAATTGCCACGGACAACGCGCAGAGTGGATTCGATATGGGTCATCGTGGATCGATTGACCAAGAGCGCACATTTCATTCCGATTCAGAAGAGAAGTATCTTTGCAGAGAGGTTGGCTGACATTTACATCAGGGAGGTTGTGTCACAACACGGGGTGCCGGTTTCAGTGGTTTCAGACAGGGATGTTCGGTTTACTTCCAGGTTCTGGAAGAGGTTTCACAAGGAGCTAGGTACTCGTTTACATTTCAGCACGACTTTCCACCCGCAGAATGATGGACAGAGTGAGCGGACTATCCAGACCTTGGAGGATATTCTTTGGGCATATGTATTGGATTTTGGTGGGAGTTGGGATACGTGTCTCCCTTTGGCAAAGTTTTCGTATAACAAAAGTTATCACACCAACATTGATCGACCTCCTTTTAAGATGCTCTATGGGAGGAAGTGCAGGACACCGATATGTTGGGGTGAGGTCGGTCAGCGGGTCATGGGGAGTACTGAGGTGGTACTCAAGACTACTGAGTTGATTCAGCAGGTTCGAGGTAGACTTTTGACATCACATAGTCGGCAGAAGAGCTATGCCGACAAGTGTCGATATAAACTAGAGTTCTAGGTTGGGGATATGGTTCTCCTGAAGGTGTCACCTTGGAAAGGTGTCATCCAATTCAGGAAGTGGGGTAAGTTAGGCCCCATGTATATCGGTCCTTTCATGGTTTTTGCCAAGGTGGACAGGGTTGCTTATCGCTTGGATCTACCCGAGGAGCTTAGTCAGATCCATAGCACGTTTCACGTCTCTCAGCTGCAGAATTTTTTGGTTGATGATTCTGCAGTGGTTCCATTGTAGGATATTCAGGTGGATGATCGCCTGATTTATATTGAGAGAGTGATTGTCATCCTTGATAGGAAAACGAAGGCTCTGCAGAACAAATCGGTGGATCTGGTAAAGGTGTAGTGGCAGCACCGCAAGGGTTCTAAATGGACGAGCAAGCCCGAGGTCGAGATGAAGGCGCATTATCCGAAGTTTTTCGCAGCGACAGACTTCGAGGACGAAATTTGATTCAAGTGGAGGAGAATTGTAACATTCGCATTTCAGGTATTTTCCATTTTTTCCCTTAACTTGAAAATCATTGAATTTTGGTCCATGTCCGAGTACGCTGGGCGCACACTAGTAGTACGTTGGGTGTACTGGGTCGAAACTTGGTTGCATAGGTAACCCACGTACACTGAGCGTACGTGCAGTATGCAGGGCGTACGGTCACCTGGGGAAAACCCTAATTTTTATGGTCTATTCCCTATTTAAACACCTTAAGTTGCTCTTGGACCTTCTTATTACCAACCTCCACCTCTCCAAACCCTGAGAACAAAACCCTAATTGCTATTTGAGTTTTTTGAGATTGGAAGTGACCTTTGAAGTTGTTTTTTGGTGATCTTAAAGGAAGAAGAACTCTTGTAAGTTGCATTGGTGTGGTTGGAGCTTGTGGATCCAAAATCATCGCCAACTTGGAAAGCTTTTGGAGGTATAAAGCTCTTAACTTGATGGTTCATTATGTTTGATCTAGTTAGGGTTTGTTTTGTGCATTTTATGGTCCCTTAAGTCATGCTTGAGAGTATGAGCTACTCCAGAAGCTTGGGATGCTAGATCGTAGCATTTTTTATGCTCATTGTGCATAAAAATGCAATCTTGATGTGTTATATAGGACCATGCATTAGTTAGGGTTCTTATTATGGGTTTTATTGGTCAAAATTAAGTATTGGGTCCTATTAAGACATGCAAAGGAGTAAACTTGCCAACTTTACGTGTTAAGACATCATTTAGGATTAGATATGAGAAGTAGACTTAGTGGCTTAACCAATTAAGCACTTAATGGCGAGTTGGGCTTGTTGTGGAGTACGATGGGCGTACCCAGCTCGTAAGTAGCACGTACGAGCCAAACATGGCGTACACAGGGCGTAAGTTTAAGTATGTTGGGCGTACTCAACAGCTGTCGACTTTTTTTTGACTTTTGTGATTTGGGCCATATATAGACTATTAGGGTTTTGGGCCTTGTTGGACCACTAGTCTTTCTGACTTTGGGCCATTGTTAGGCTTTGTGCCTTCTTGGATTTGGGCCCATAATGGGCTTTGGGTATCATTTAGGGATTTGGTCGATATTGGGATTTTGGTGTCTGTGGGTTGGGCCTCGGTTATTGGGCCAAATAAGGAAAGGGTAAAATGGTCTTTTACCTTGGGTGTTGGACAAATGAACTTGATTCCCAGTTATGGTTTATGGCCCAATTATTTATTGGGGTTTTATTTGATTGATTAGCATGGGGATTTTCCGGTTCAGAAGCCCGATCATTTGTTTGATTGACAGCAGACTGATGTGAGTTTGCTCACTATACTTTTGGACACTAGGATAGGTTATGTGCTTGTAGTCTTTGTGACTCCTGCTGTATGTGTTATATGCTCATGTGCCTATTTTCTATGTGTATGTAGGGTGAAATAGACCCGGTACAGCCTTGTGCTGACATATGAGTTGAACCAAACTCGGGGGTGAAATAGACCCCGGGGTGAAATAGACATGGTATAACTTTGGGCCGACACATGAGTTGAAATAGACTCGGGGGTGAAATAGACCCGACACAGCCTTGAGCTAGCAGATATGTATATTATGCGGTATTTTGGGGAACTCACTAAGATTCGTGCTTACGGTTTTCAGTTTATGTTTCAGGTACTTCCGGATCAAAAGGGAAGAGCTTAAGATGATCGCATTGCACACACACCATGATTTCCGCCTTACTTGACTATGATGTATTTGGGATGTTTGATTGACATGCTCTGTTTTTCCTTTATGGTTTCGACACATGAGTTTAAATAGACTCGGGGGTGAAATAGACCCGACACAGCCTTGAGCTGGCATATATGTATGGTATGCGGTATTTTGGATAACTCACTAAGCTTCGTGCTTACGGTTTTCGGTTTATGTTTTAGGTACTTCCGGATCAAAAGGGAAGAGCTCGGGATGATGACATCGCACACACGCCATGATTTCCACCTTACTTGACTTTGATGTATTTGGGATGTTTGATTGACATACTCTGTTTTTCCTTTATGGTTTTATAAACATGTTTGATTGGTGATTTTATTATTATGAATCGGTCTTAAATTTTGGGACGTTAGAGACAGCCTGTGGGAAAATCAGAATCCGAACCAGATCAAGCACCATCGGTTTGAGACTTAATTTCGATCTACACAGAACTCAAGAACGTTGGTAAGGAACCATATCAAGCACCACCGACAACCATGGTGAAGCAGCGACTCTATTAAGACTTCTCCTTCTCTTGCCAACCCATTGTGGCACCATTGTTGCCCAAAAAGATCGATTTGTAGGTGGAGGAGATCGGGACAGAAGAAGAATGTTATTGAGTAGATCGAGACTGATTTGGAGGTCGAGAGATTTTCTGGGTACGCATTTATCGGTTCTAGATTCGACAAAGGTCCCATTTCTCTTTCTCTTTTCTATTTTACTTCCTTATACTCGAATCTACATCTGCAATCTGGGTATTCTAGAAGTTCTTGGTGTTTAGTCTATCTGATGAAGTTTTACAAAGGTACTAGGTGGCCGAGATCCCAATTAGATGAGCATGGAAAAGAATCGGGTAGAAGCTCACCTAGTCGCCGGTAAGGTGAAGTCTCACGCCATAGAAATGGTAGTGGTCATCGGAGATATGAAGCAGGAGCTTGGGTAGGGGTAAATAGGGAGGAGTTCGAGTGCGAGATGGAATTGAAATTGGGTTCCACTTTTCAATAGATTAATTAAATCATTTAATTTAAAAAAATTAATTGAAAAAGAAATATTAAAGGCATTATAGTCATTTCCTATTCGGTAGGGACTTACACCATAATAAAATCAAAACCTAAGGACGGTCCGAGTGCAAAAGAAAAGATAGGGACCAAACGTGAAATTTTGGTTATCCATAGGCACGATTTCAATAATTTGTTCTAATCTTTACTAAATATATATGTTGTTTTAACATTTTTAGGTACGAAACTTACACCGAAGGCCTTTTTGGAAAGATGCCCTCAACCATAGGTCGATGGCTCGTGTCCCACATGGGATGAAATGTGTATTTTAGCAGTAGAATACGAGCTTAGCCATATTAAAAAAATGATATGAGCCTTGGTGAAGGTAAGAAAAGAGATGGAAGCCCATTTTTAAATGGAGGTGAAAGATGGATGAAGAGATGGAAGCACACATTGGAAGAAACAAAGGAAGGTGTTTGATTATAACAAAAAAGATTTTTAATGTTTCGAGTATTAATGGGGTGTTTGATTACTTTTGAACATCAAAAGTCCTTTTGTAGAAGGATTGTTTTGTAAAAGGACTTTTTGAAAAAATAGTTCTTTAAAATTTGTTTGGATTAGCAAAATATCGGCAAAATGACTTTTGGTTTAACTTTAACATGTAAAACAACAAAAAGTCACAAACGACAAGTTTTTGTGACTTTTAGAAACCTCTTCTTTTCTTCTATGCAAAAATTCATTTTCAAAAAGCTTTTCTATTATACAAACACCTTTTGGTCTTGTTTTTAAAAAAAAAAATTAAAAACCAAAAATCATTCTAAAAAGAATGCCAAATACCCCTAACGAGAATTACCTCTTCGTTTAGGAACAAAAATGTTTTTAACTCTTTTTTGCGGCTCTCGATTATGATTAGAGGTGCTTGAATTGAGTGCTTGGATTTACTAAAATTTGTTAAATAATAATTATAATTATAATTATAATTAAAATGATATGATATATAGGTAGATGTTCATTTGAGACCACCTATATTTTGTGAGACATGGGGACCAAATCTTAGCCTTTGATCAAAACTGATCTTGTGGCTCACAAGAAAAACGGATTGACACTAATTAATCTAACTGATTAGTTAATTAGGGGTAGATTAGTCACTAGGTTAAATTCAGATCTGATAACGTCATCAAGAAATCATCTCACCTGCTTCGATTCTTCTACTAAGATATTTGTTGGATCAACATTCCTTGTTCTTCAATTCAATCAGGTCGATCTTCTATCTCCAATCTTATATTCTTTCAACCGGTAATCGATTTGAGTTTGACATTGATCGAACAATGCTAAATCATAACTTTTAAAGTCGTAATTTTTTTTTTGTTTTTCGAGTTCATGTTCTTCATTCTTCTACATCTGCAAGTGATAATCTGAGTGACTTTGGTTAATCATGTTCTACATTCTTCTACATCTACAATTTTTGTGAGTTACGAGTTCATCTGCTTCGATTCATCTACCAAGACATTGATCGTAACAGAGAAGTCGCCCCCTTTGTTGGCTGATGATTTCTCAATCGCAACCAAGTTTTACCAATCCTTCATAGAAAGTTTCCCCCTTCATTTAATGGAATCGTAACTAAAAGTATGATATTCAACAACTTTAAGTTTCAATTTAATTTTAGATCAACGATTTTTAGCCATTCATCAATATTGGTAATCAATCATCAACTGATATCAATTTCCATCTGATTGATGCTTCGAGTTTTACTCTCAAATCAGGTGTTTTATCAATTTAACTTCATCTTAAATCTATTATCATTTCAAGTATTTGATTTCAGCCATCGATTATCAATTTCAAGCTTTTGGTTTTTTCTTTGCATTCGAGCACATATTAAATGAAGATAAGCAAGCAAAAACAATGTGCCTTAGAGTTATTTTGTGCTCATTCTATAAAATCAATGAGGTATGTACAAAACTATAATTGTTCTTGAGCCAATTCTCTTACATTATACATGCACTCTACCTGTTTGATAAAAGTCCTGAATGAATAAAGAGTTTGATGTAGAGTCTGATAGATCACTCCTTCCCTCCCACCCTTAAACTTTGTTACTATTCAATGATATTGACCCCAAATTCCAAGATGATTTTTCTTAACTTGGTGATGACTGGTGTACTTCTTCTTTTTGTCAGTGATTGAAGGATATACAACTGTCATCGATGCAAATGTTCAGTGCATATGTTAGAAGAAGCATATCATCCATATCTTACCACCATTAATTAATGATGAGAACTTCAAGAAGAATATTGACATGTTGGTTTCAATGGTGCTTGGTCCATAAAGAGTTAAAGTGGCTTAGAAGTTGATGGATGATGAGAACTTGGTTCATCTTTAGAATCGAAATCTGTAATGAGGATGTTGGTTTAATTTACTCCTTGCACTCTCTTTATTTCTTTCTTAATGAAATTGTTCTCTACATTTGTGCAACTTTAAACATTTTTATTGCAGCAGATATATATCCTAATACCCATCAAACCCCTTTCACAGTGTAAAATGGTACATACAGTTATGAAATTAGCTAGAACTTTAATGTTTTCTATCATTACAACTTTTTAGGTAAGTCTTGAATGGAACTGTAGAGAATGTGGCTCGATAATAATTTCCTGGAGAGTCTCGTTCTATGTAGTGCGATGTTGTAAATTTGCTTATATTTTTTTTTGTTTGGTTTCAAGTGATGTATTTGAGGTAATTGAATAAAACGATAACACTATATTCTATGTTTTTACTTTTACATTGGTATTTACAAATAAACTGTGCATTATTTCAATTTTCTTACATATATATTGTTATATTCTGGTTTGATATTTGATGTTCATATAATCATTTAGTGTTACATTCTATTTAGAATGTTCTACATATACAAACAACCTATAGCATTATTCTATAAGAATATTAAGTTGTAACTTAAATATAGACAATCTAATTAAATTATTCTGTTAGAATGTTATGTATATTCAGAATATTGAATATAATATTCGAATCTTATGTAATATAAGTTCATTTTATATGTTATAACACAATTTAGAATATTACACTTTAATATCAGAATATTCCATACAATTTCATAATATTAGAATATTTTACATATAACTTAGATTATCCTTGAACATTATGCATATTATTCTACATGAACAGACAAGTACAAAATTATTTTATTAGAATATTTTATATATACACATTAATTACATCTTATTAACTGTACATATAAATTTAAACGAAATCATAATACTCGTAATAATCAACTTAAAACAAATCACCTTTTGCAAATCAGAGTATTCTAATTATAATATTATACTTCTATTCGTGTTAGTACTCAACCTATAACATTATTCTACAAGAATATTCTATATGTACATTCAACATGTATTTTGCTCTTTTAGAATATTCTACTTCTATACATGTTAATATCCAACCTATAACATTATTCTTTATGAATACAACTTATTAAATGGTATCATAATAATTAGAATAATTAAATTAAAAAATAAATCATAATAAGTATAATATCAAGTAATTAAATGAAACCAGAATATTAATAATAATCAACTTAAAACAAATCAACTTTTACAAATTAGAATATTCTAATTTTAATATTATAGTTCTATACATGTTACCACTCAAACTATAACATTATTTTGTAAAAATATTCTATATGTACATACAAGATATTTTATTCTTTTAGAATATTCTAACTTTATACATGTTAACAGTTAGTCTATAATATTATTATGTAGGAACAATCTATATGTATAGACAACATATATATTATTTATTTTATTTTAGAACAATATACATGTACATTAGGACTAATCATATTTCCAACCATTCCATTAAGTAGTCATCATATTACCAAACATAGAATTAAACAGTCATCATATAATCAACCATACCAACTGATTTACAAAACATTAAGCAATCATTAATATCTAATTTATTCAAAAAAACATAACAAAAGAAAATGTTTTCATGTTACATAACCATATTTCCAAACTTTCGAATTTGCAACAATTCTATTTTTCACTCGTTTCCAGTGCATCTCTTGCTTCAATTCCATATTTCATCAACCTACATCAACAAAATCAAATTTATTGACTTGGTCGCCATCTTCAGCTTTCAACCATTTCCATGTTCCTTGTTTCTGAGTTTCTTTAGCTCCAACCCGCTCTTTTTCATTTTCTGGCTTATTGGTACTTGAAAACATAATACCTGAAAATAAGTCATTGAACTTCTTTGTCATACTTTTGTTCTATTGTCATTTGGAAACATAGATACATAATTAGAAATAATTTCTTCATATTCTCTTTTCTAACTAAAACTATTTTGAACACATTTTCAAACATTTTTCATATTCCTGAAAAGTAAATATAACTTAGAATATCAAATGAAATTAGAATACGCAGAAAAAACAATCATTCATGAAGTAACGTATAATTTACCATATCAAAATACATAGAATATCAAGAATGAACCATAAGCATGTCATATTATAATACATAGAATTACGGAAAATAGCAACATACGTTAACTTTGATACGAATATAGACAATATATTATAACTATATTCTTTTTTTCTAACTAATTAATTTTATTATATAGTATATGAAGTTTATGATAAAGTTCAAACTGTTGCAACATTCTAAAACATGTATAATTAGAATACCTATAATTTCCTAGAATATCATCTATGAACCATAAGCATGTCATATCAAAATACAGTTTATCTTATCAGAATACATAGATTATCAAGAATGAACCATACGCACGTAATATTAGAATACATAGAGTTATGTAAAATAGCAACATACTTTAACTTTGATACTAATATAGACAATGTTTTATATCTATATTTTGTTTTTTAACTAATCAATTTTATTATATATTATACAAAATTTATAAGAAAGTTCAAATTGTTGCAACATTCCAAAACATGTAAAATCATAATACCTAGAATTTCCTAGAATATAATCTATGAACAATAAGCATGTCATATCATAATGCCTAGAATTATAGAAAACAGCAACATGATTTACTCTTGCTATTAATATAAACATTGTACTTTATTTTTTACCCATTATAACAACGTACTTTTATTGATTAACCAATATAATAAATATATAGAACCTCTATAAAATGATCACATGTGTTACATTAATGTTAACACAAACATTCCATAAGATTGGAGTTATAAACTATAAACCTGTATTATATACTATAAAAAAATGATAAACAATTAGACTTCAATGTGTAAAAAACCTTATATCATCTAAATAAAATCAACAAAAAAATCAAGTTATGAAGTACATATGGTTTATCTTATCATAATACCTAGCATATCAATTATGAAACCATAATATTGTTATATCATAATACTTAAAATTACGTAAAATAGTAACATACTTCACTCTTGCTACTAATATAGACATTGTACTTTACTTTTTAGCCATTATGGCAACAGACTTTCATTTATTAACCAATATGTAACTTGAATCTTTGTAAAATGATCACATGTGTTCAATTACATATTGTTATTATCAGTAAAAATATGAGTTGAAATCTCCACCTGTGATTTATCCAAGGTTAACTAGGTACTCACATTCAGTATGAGAATGACATGAGGAATGCACAAAAAATAGATATAATATATATTGAATGTTATACCTTTCTTTTTAATTTGCTAATTTTGAGTTTTAATGATAACTTAAAACCGATAATCAGAATACTTTCGAGTTACATGTAGAGTTAACATCTAGATGAAAATCTCTTCATGATTTCATATATTCTAGATATATCGCACACATAAATGTAAGTTTAAGTGATAGGTTATATAATACTATATTCCATTACATAGTGATTTTTGAATAATAACTATATTATAATTAGAACTCTTAGATTTATAAAATATCTAGAGATGAATATATTAATTCAAAATCACATGCAGAGATAAAGTTAATGATTATAATACATTAACTCAAAATCACACACAAAGATAAAATCATGAAGAAAATATAGTATTATGTGTTACCTGGAATAACTCTAGATGCAAAATTTGAATCTGATTATGTAGAATGAGCCATTTGTTGGAATAAAATCCTTCAGTTTCTTTGATTCATGAATTGTTGATGATCGGGGCCTTGATCTGGTTTTAGATTAAGAATCACAAGGTTGAAAATCTGACCGGTACCCACACTAGAAAACCAATTCTTTTTATAATATTACACATCTCAGAATGACTAGAATATTTAGGTATCAAAATTAGAATGCCTATAAACATTAAAAACAAGAATATATGTGAAATATATATTAATCTCAATATACAAAATGAAAATGATTGCAGACATATAGAAATATACATGAATCAACATAATAACATTTGAATTAATTATACTGATCATCCATCTTTTCCTTCTGTTCTATTGGTCGGCCATCATCCATGTTTTCCATCCATTCTTTTGGTTGACCATAATCGTGTAACTCCAACAATGCACTAGTTACGAATTGTTCCATATTATATTTCTCTTTCAAAATTGTTGTATATCCCCTCTCAAATATTTCCTCATACCCCTGACATGTAATAGCAAAATTATTCACAATATTAAGTAACATATTTAGAAAATACAATATCTTAAATAATTTATAGAAACAATTTTATCATATTTGACTATGTAGAATGAATGTGGACATATATAAGTTTTACAATAACACATAATAGCAATCATAATATATAGACATTTATACAGAGTATTAATCCAATATATATATATATATATATATATATATATATATATATATATATAGTATCCTACTAAAACATACATTATTACAGTTCAAAATATATCAAAAATTATACTAAAACATACATGTAATTCATAGAATAATTAGAATATCATATACAAATTTTCAGAATATGTTGACTAAAATGGAAACATCAAGTTCATGATGATGATCAAAGTCGTTATAATGGAATTCCTCCATTCCTTTGTTTCTTCAGATATTTTCATCTTGAGATTACGTATCGTATGTGTATAAAGCTTTGTAGAATTAATGCAATACAATATTTCAAGATATTTGTTATCCATAAAACCTCTATTCCTAAGTGAATATTCCACCAACCCTTGTTGCAGTAATCAATTCCATTGCTATAGTAAACAATTTCATGAATTAGAACAAATATAATAACACTATTATTATTTCAACAACAAAAATCAAACTTTAATATAAATACTATGTTTTTACAAGTGATCCAAATTAATCCATGGATTCATAGAAAACAGAATTGTATAAAAAACAAACTAAAAGACATATTAGTTTTATCTTACCAGATTGTGTTGAACGATCCGTTTTTGATGATCCTAATCAGAATCACTAGCTTCATAAACAGAATCAAAATCCAAATCTAACCCGAAAGGGATAAATTTGATTTTTTTTGAATCAGATGAAGATTTTTAAATCAGTTTCATAGGGCTTTTCTCGAGAGATTTGTCAAGGTGATTTTTATCAGAAACAAATGTATTCTCGATCGAGCTTAGGTATATACGAGCTTAGGGTTTTCTCTAGAGATTGGGTTTTTATCGAGAGATTTGGGAAACAAAATGTAATCTTGAACAACATTTGGATCGGAAATCGCTTCAGATCGACAAAACCACAATGTATTATGGAAGATTTGTCGAACAAAATGGAATCGGGAGGGATGTTGTTAGCATTTTGTCGTGAAGAGTTCTTGGGGAGGAAGATGAATTTCGGGTAGAATGAGAATAAGGAGCTCGAATCAGAAGATCAACTTAGATTTATGATTAATCTGAAACAAATTTGTGAAGGAAGCAGAAGATGTCGATGATCGAGATTTGCATCAAATGGGTTTTAGTGTTCGCATCTAGGGTTTTTAGGAAGAACACCGAGTGTTTTTTGTGAGCTGAATGGAAAAGAACGTAAAATTCCATTCCTGTCCTCCGTGTCTTATTCAAATCCCAAAGTTCCATTTATTTACAAAAATGCACCCGCCTGCTTTATGTTCCTTATGGTTTAATCTAATTTAATATTAGCCTTTGATTATTCAAGATGAGTGGTCAAGATTTGGTCTCACCGTCTCACAAAATATAGTGGTCTCACATGAACCTAACCCGATATATATATATATATATATATATATATATATATATATATATATATATATATATATTGCTGCTTGTCAAATTAAATAACATATATAAAGAATAATCGTAATATATATTTTTTGTTGTCGGTCAAAATAAATATTATATAAATAGTACTTGTATTACAATATGTTTCCCTATAATATATAAATTATGATATATGCGCCCTTTAAAAGAATTAGAACACATCCATATAATATACTATAATAATGATATGGCCTACCTAAAGCCTTTGGAAGCCTTTTTGAACAGTTGAAAGAAGAAGGTTGAGGTGGCTTTCAATATATATGCTTAGTCAGCATTTGCAAGATGAAATAAAGCACCGATGTGGGTGCTATTTGTGGTGCACCTACCACTTCAATTCAAATATCAAAGGAGAAAACAAAAAAATATTCCAACAGAGCAAGGGACCACTACCAATCATAAGGACTCTGCTGACATGGAGGGAGGACAGGGGCAAAATGGGAATTAAGGACAAAAAGCTGATTTCGTGTTATAAGGAGTAGTGGGGGAGCGTCATGTTTTTCATGGAAGGATATTAGAAGTTTCTACTTCTCTGGGAGTCCGTAGCAGCTCGAATTGCTATCTCTATTTCATTCTCTTTTTTTTTATCATTCTCCTGTGTACTTTGTGTTTTCGTTCATTAATCCCAGAAGTATTGTTATCCCAGTAGTTTGTGGTGTTATTTTTATCTTGAGAGAATTTGAGTTCATAACAAATTGGTATCAGTTCCCTTCCCTGGGGTCATGGCTGGAGGAAAAGAGACGGGAGGAGCTCCACTCAAAAGGGTGGAATCATTGCAAAAAGAGATTGGGCACTTGTATGATCGAATGGAGACACAAGGGCATAAAATACAAAACCAGGCGTACTCCTTGGCGTCGATGCAGATTAAGATGGATCAGAAGTTTGAAGAGATTTTGAGTGCTATCATCAAAGGAAAGAAAACGGGAGAAGATTTGGTTGCGGATGAGCCTGTTTTTTCCGTGTTGGAGACATCGAAAGGACCTTCAAAGGAGTACATCGGGGGTTCACGACAGGGCACCATGGGCGGATCCGGTGGAAACGGGGACGGAGGCGGACGAACTGCGGGAGGCGAGTACCGTGGGGTGACGAATTGGCGATTTCGAAAACTGGATATGCCATTGTTTGATGGTGAGAACCCGGATGGATGGAATTTACGAGCAGAACGTTACTTCAACTTTTACAAACTCTCTGAAGCTGATAAGCTGGTAGCGGCAGTGGTAGCCCTCGAAGGTGATGCCTTACTGTGGTTTCAATGGGAGCACAAATGTCGTCCCGTCACACGCTGGCAAGAGATGAAATCTATCCTCCTACGCCAGTTTCGTCCGACAAATGCAGGAATGTTGCATCAGCAATGGCTTGCCCTAACTCAAACTGGGTCAGTTTTAGATTATCAACGCTCTTTTATCGAACTACTTGCCCCATTAAACAACATACCCGATGACATTAGTTTGGGCCAATTCATTAATGGGTTACAAGATGAAATTAAGTCTGAGGTCCAGCTCTTGATCCCATTATCGGTGGAACACACAATGTCCCTGGCCATCAAAGTTGAACGAAAGCTCCAAACTCAGCAACATCGGGAACCCATCAACCCCAATCCCAACCATCGAAACACAGTACCATCTCTGTCCACGGCAACAGAATATAAGGCCACCAACAAACTTGGGGGGAAGTGAGGCGATTGTCTAATAAGGAACTGCAATATAAACGAGCAAAAGGGCTTTGCTTTCGTTGTGACGAGAAATGGGGTGCCAAACATAAATGTAAGAAGAAAGAACTCAGTGTGCTCTTAGTACACGAAGATGAAACATATGTGGAAGTCCAAACTGAGGAATTAGAGGAAGACTCGACCCCGATTAGCCCAGGGTCCCCTGTGTTGTCTAGAATTTGTTTGCACTCTGTTACAGGTAATACAAACCCTAAGACTCTCAAGCTTATGGGAACAATCAAGGAAACTGAGGTGGTGGTACTCATTGACCCCGACGCCACCCATAATTTCCTATCCCTGGGAACCATAGAGCAACTTCAAATTCTAGCCAGTCCTACTCTGGGGTTTGGGGTCTCGTTAGTCACGGGAGAATTGGTAACCAGAAAGGGAAATTGCCAAGGGGTTATTCTACACCTTCAAGGCTTGGACATGTGGGAGGACTTCTTACCTCTTACCTTGGGAAATTCGGATGTAATATTAGGCATTCAATGGTTGGAAAATCCAGGTGCGGTGACAACTAATTGGAAGACCCAAGTTATGAAGTTTCAGGTTGCAGGGCAAGGGGTTACTCTCAAAGGAGATCCCTCACTGGAAAGGGCGAAGGTATCTCTAAAAACAATGATAAGAACCATTGGGTCGGTGGGAGGAGGGTATTTGGTTTAGCTAAACCAATTGGAGGGACAACAACCTTCGAGCTTGATAAGAAATTACCCCATACTTGTTGCCACTACTACAACAATATGTTGTGGTTTTTTCATGGAAGGGAGGGATGACCCCTTTAAGGAACCATCAACATGCCATTAATCTCAAGGAGGGAACCGGGCCGGTATCGGTTCGACCTTATAGGTACTCTTATAGCCAAACGGTAGAAATTGAAAGATTGCTACATGACATGCTCAAGACCGGGATCATCTAGCCCTCTCGAAGCCCATTCGCCAGTCTGGTCTTGCTGGTTAAGAAAAAGGATGGTTCGTGGAGATTTTGTGTAGACTATCGGGCCCTTAACAAGGTCACGGTCAAGGACAAGTTCCCCATACCAGTGATCGACAAATTGTTAGATGAGCTTCAAGGGTCACAAGTTTTTTCTAAACTCAACTTGAAGTCGGGTTACCACCAAATCCGTATGAAAGTGGAAGATATTCCAAAAACAACATTTAGAACACATGAAGGGCATTATGAGTTTAATGTCATGCCTTTCGGCCTTACTAATGCCACTGCCACCTTCCAGTCGGTCAGGAATGAGATTTTTAAACCCCATTTTCGAAAGTTCGTGTTGGTTTTCTTCGACGACATCCTCATTTATAGTCGTGATGAAAGTCAGCACACTTGCCATTTAAAGATAGTTTTGGAGATATTGCAGCAACATGAGTTATATGCTAACCCATCCAAGTGTGAATGGGGAAAACACAAAATAGCTTACCTAGGCCATGTGATTTCAAAGCAAGGTGTGGCAGTTGATCCTGAAAAAGTGAAGGCAATTGAAAATTGGCCAATTCCAAAAACCTTGTGGGGTTAAGAGGGTTCCTTGGGCTCACCGGATATTATCGAAAATTTATTTCGGGATATGCAAGCATTGTTGTGCCACTGACAGATCAATTATGCAAGGACTATTTTGAGTGGTCGCCTCAAGCCTCCATGGCTTTCAACACTCTCAAGGCAGCCCTCATTCAAGGACCCATCCTAGCCATGCCGAATTTTTCCAAGGTGTTCATCATTGAAACAAATGCTTCCGGGACGGGCCTTGGGGAAATGTTGTTACAAGATCGCCACCCTATTGCCTTCTACAGCCAAGTCATGGGGGTTAAAAATAGACTGAAATCTATTTATGAAAAGGAATTGATGGCTATTGTCTTGGCTATCAAAAGATGGAGGCATTATTTAATGGGGCGACATTTCTTAATTAGAACTGACCAACGTAGCCTCAAATATTTGATGGAACAACAAGAGGTAGGGCCGAAATACCAAAAATGGATGTATAAATTGTTGGGGTTTGATTTTGAGATCCAGTCCAAACCTGGAGCTACCAATAGTGTGGCAGATGCTCTTTCAAGAGAATTCATGGAGTCAATTGAGGTGAATAATCTCACCTCTACTTGGACCCTTCCAGTGGAAGAGTTGGATAAGGAAATAGTTGAAGATTCCTTTATTCAGCAAGTCAAAAAAGATATAGTTGAAGAAGGGAAACACCACGTGGGATACACAATTAAGAATGGGTGATTGATGTATAAGGGGAGGTTGGTCATACCCAGAAATTTGAGCTGATCCCAAAGTTATTAAAATAATTCCATGATTCGGTGGTGGGCGGGCACTCAGAACCTACCAGAGGTTGGCAGCAGAGTGGTATTGGGTGAGAATGATGAAGAGCGTACAAAAACATGTCCAGACTTGTGTCGTGTGTCAAACCCAAAAGTCGTTAACCACGCACCCGACAGGACTACTACAGCCCTTACCAATACCAAGTCAAGTTTGGGATGACTTGTCCATGGATTTCATTGAAGGACTCCCTAATTCACATGGGTACAATACCATCTTGGTGGTGGTGGATCGGCTTACCAAATATGCTCACTTCATTGCAGTTAAACACCCTTTCTTAGCATCATCCATAGCATCAATTTTTATCAAAGATATGGTTCGTCTACACGGGTTCCCATCTTCTATAGTCTTCGATCGAGACAAAGTCTTCATGAGTCTGTTTTGGCAGGAATTGTTTAAGCTTCAAGGAACAAACTTATTAAGGAGCACCACTTACCATCCTCAAATGGACGGACAAACCGAGATTGTCAACAAATATGTCGAGCTTTACTTACGGTGTTTCATCCAAGGGAAACCTCGCTCATGGTCACAGTGGTTGCCATGGGCGGAATTTTGGCACAACAACATCCATCACACAGCCAGCAAAATTACCCCATTTAAGGCTTTTATATGGTCGTGACCCTCCACGTTTGGTTAGGGTGCAAAAAGGGCAAACTGGGGTATCCACGGTGGAGGAACAACTCCTGGAAAGAGACGCCATCTTGGATGAACTTAAGGGCCACTTATTACAAGCTCAATAGAGGATGTAGAATGAGGGTGACAAAAGTCGAAGAAATGTGCCCTATGCAGAGGGGGATTGGGTTTATCTTAAATTACAACCGTATAGATAAAGGTCAGTTACGAACAGACCATTTCAGAAGCTGGTAGCGAGGTTTTATGGACCATTTTTGATTCTTAAGAAAGTTGGTGTTGTGGCATACCAGTTGCAATTACCCGACACCGCTAGAATACATCCTGTTTTTCATGTTTCGCAACTTAAGAAAGCCATTGGCAACCAAGTAGTTCATCCACAATTGCCAGCCTACTTAACCGAGGACATGAGGCTCAATTGGGAACCAGAAAATGTGATAGGTGTTCGTACCAAGGAAGAAGAAGGGGGTCAACGACCTGAGGTCTTAATCAAATGGAAGGGAGTTCCTGAGTTTGACTCCACATGGGAGGATTTCACCAACATTCAGGGCACCTTTCCAAACTTTAACCTTGAGGACAAGGTCGTTCTTTGGGGGCAGGATAATGTGGTGCACCCACCACTTCAATTCACATATCAAAGGAGAAAACAGAAAAAGATTCCAACAGAGCAAGGGACCACTACCAACCACAAGGACTCTGCTGACATGGAGGGAGGGCAGGGGCAAAATGGGAATTAAGGACAAAAAGTTGATTTCCTGTTATAAGGAGTAGTGGGGGAGTGTCATGTTTTTCATGGAAGGATATTAGAAGTTTCTACTTCTCTGGGCGTCCGTAGCAGCTCGAATTGCTATCTCTATTTCGTTCTTTTTTTTTTTATCATTCTCTTGTACAATCTGTGTTTTCGTTCATTAATCCTAGAAGTATTGTTATCCCGGCAGTTTGTGGTGTTATTTTTATCTTGAGAGAATTTGAGTTCATAACACTATTATAACCGGACCATCCCCTTTTTCCCTCTCTAGCTTCTTGATGGGGAGGTGTTAATATATTGCTTTTGTTGTTTTTTTTTTTTTTTAAAAAACACTCAAAGACCTATCACAGTGGAAATAAACACCATTAACACATGGTTACACAATGACAAAATTAAAATGCTTAACTACATATACTCATAGGTGTATGAAACCTATTATTTTAATGATATACGATTTAGGAAGAGAATTCTTTTGCCATGACCAAAAGAGGAACCTTCTTGTGAACCGTAATGCCAGGCTCTTCCTCCATATCTAGGTCCGCTTCTTTACCTCCATTCGGCAACTCCCAATCGAACTTCTGCAAAAGAGTAGCCAACACATGTTCATCTATCACCAGTGCAAATTGCATCCCCGGACACCCCCTTCTTCCTGCACCGAAAGGAATCAGTTCAAAGTCGTGCCCTTTGTAATCAATATTATTATCCAAGAACCTCTCCGGTTGAAACTCGTCAGGTTCATCCCATACTTTAGGGTCTCTTTGAATGGCCCATCCATTAATAATAACCCTAGTTCCTTTCATGATGTCGTAGCCCATGACTTTTGCATCTTCTCTCGAGACTCGAGGAATTAGGGTTGGGGCAGGGGGATGAAGACGTAAAGTTTCTTTTATCACAGCTTTCAAGTATTTCATGTTGTCGATATCTTGTTGGTTTATATGGTTCTTGTCCTGAAGAACCATCCTCACTTCATCCTGAAGTTTCTTGAAAGTCCTAGGATGTTTTAGAAGTTCTGCAAATGCCCATTCCAATACTGTTGTTGTTGTGTCTGTTCCAGCGGTATATACATCCTACAATAATAAAAAGTTTATTATCAAGAACATAATATATCTTTTAGCAGTTATTCAGTTCCCAAATATTTTTGACAATAAAAAGAGACATATATATGGTAATTAATTAACTTCATCTATGATAATTTTATATTGACTCTCCGTTTAGGCAAAAGTTGCAACATGATATTTTCATATTAAAAAGTTGCAGAAATTTTGAGGATATTTATCATCATAAAGAAAATAATATTAATTAGGTTTGTATATGTTTTCTAAATCTTCGGATTTGTAAAATAAATATATTATACCGTATAAAAATAACAAAATGTAAAGGAAAAATATAAACACTAACAAATTGGAAATTCTGTAGGGAAAGGAATTTGTTAAATCAACAAAGGTCATGTCAAAAAATATTTAATAAATAAACTACATACTAATAATATTAGATATTTTCAGTATATAGATATATTTATAAAATTATAAATTCATATAATAAATTAACGTAGTAAATAGCTAGCTTCCAAATTAACTTTCAATATTTGAATGCTGTGGTTTGACGAAGTTATTTTCAAAGTGGAAAATGGAGGTGTAATGCTGTAAAGAAGGTAAAAGAACACCTGTAATTTCAAAGTTATTAAATATCAAAAATCGAACAAGTTTATCAATCTAATCGTCATTTTTTTTTCCTTGTACTGTTTGTTTTTCTCCTCATCTCCTTGATGGGGTTTTTATAATATTCGCAGTTTTCCGAAAAAAAAATCAGTCATTTTCCATATAAATACAATATTTTAATAATAACTGAATTACTTGTTAGTTTATGATATTAATACTATCTCAGAAATCCTTTTCATAACAAATTATATAAAGTATATCGTTCGAACCTTAAAAAAAACTTTTGCAAAATATATAGCAGTATTTTAATCAAAAAGAGTTTTCTTACCAAGAGGAGTCCTTTGATGCCATCTCTGTCTAGAAGGCTATTAGCATCTTTCTTTTGGATCTTAATCAATATGTCAAGGAAGTCTTCACTGTTATCAACATCATCATCGTCGCCACTAGTCGACTGTTTCCTCAGCCGCTCCTCCACCAGTCCATCCAAGAACTCATCGACCTCTTTAGCAACTTTCTCGACTCTAGCACTAGTCCCTCTCACTCGATCCACCCACCAAAGCCATGGAATCATATCCTCAAAATTAAGCTCACTCAATACATCAAAATATTCCTTCAACATGTTCTTGAACTTCCTCCCACTCTCCCCTTCGCTATACTTCATTCCAAACGTCACCCTACATACCACATCATTCGTAAGTTTTTGGAACAGATCAGTCAAATTCACCGCCTCCTGCATGTTACAAGATTTCTTGATTTTCTCAATTGCAATCTCCGTTTCTTCTTCCCTCACTTCACGATAAGCTTCGACCTTGTTCTTGCTCAAGAAATGAATAACTAAGATGCTCTTGAATTGCCTCCAGTGCTCACCATAAGGCGCCACCGAGACTTCTTTTTGATCGTAGAGGATTTGACGCCACCTTCGCAATTCGGGTCTGGTGGCAAATATGAGATCTTGGGTTTTCATTATCTCACGTGCTGCTTCTGCTGATGAGACTACCAGGGTTGGGACAGAGCCCATGCGCATGAGCATCAGTGGACCACCGTAGCGTTTGGATAAATCAAGAAGGGAGCGGTGGAGGATTGGTCCTAGCTGGTGGATGTTGCCGATCACTGGCAGTTTTGGTGGCGAAGGTGGTAGGTTTATCATGGTGGAGGGTCGACTAAAATAATAGAACTTGATGAGAAAGAAGAGTAGGAGTAAGAAGGGTGGAGCATAAACCAAAGGAACCATTGTTTCTTGCATCAAACTCGACATTTTTGTGCAAGTAAGATGTGTCAACCCGGCGATGTCGTGTTATTTTATAGCAATTCACTTTTCTTTTGGCGGGTGGGGGTGGGTTGTAGAAAATAATATTTTAAGGTGTATAAATTTAAGAATAACATATATGTTATTTTCCTAGATACAGTAAAATTTGAGGTTGTTTAACAAAAAGGAAAGCTTCAAAATTCCCCACATTTTCAAAATTCCTTACATTACATCAATATATATATATATATATATATATATATATATATATATATATATATATATATATATATATATAACTACTTTTTGTTAAAAAAAAATGTATTTTTTCACTATGCATATTCCATAAGCCATTTTAGAGGTTATTATATTGGTGTTAAATACTTATTTGTATATTTAACTGTTAGTTTTTAGGTTTTATATCATCATTATAAGAAAACAAAATAATTTTAATGTTTGTGTATGTATTCTCACAAACGATATTTTTTATATTGATTTTTACAATGAATCTAAAAGTAAATTTTATCCTAAACTTCATAAAAACATATTCAATATTAGTTTATTTTGAGCATATCATATATTCTTTTAATGAGATAATTTATTAAAAATAATATTTAAATTTTATTATGTATTCCTTTTAAATTAGAGAAAAAGGATATAAGATGTACATTAAATGTAAAATAAAGGATTATAATTAAAAATATAGATAACAATGTGAATTATTTGTGTGAGTAGTAGGAGGCCCCTATTTGAAGCTATGGAACGTTCATACCCACGTAGCTTTGCACGCCAAGATGGACAAACCACTTTGACACTTTGGGTCAAAACGTGATGAAATTGTATCGAGCATCAAATTATTCAAAGATGGATACTCTAAAATGACAAGAACTACTCCCACCCTATTGCATACTGTTTTCTTTTTTCTTTATTATTATTATATGTTATCTTATTTTATCGATATTAGTATTAGCATAACTACTATTGTCGGATAACGATTTTGATCTTTTAACGTCTTATACACCAAAAATTATCTTAACGGTATAGGATCTATTTAAAGCAATATTTATATGTAAATTTTCGGATCCCGACTAGAATCTTAAGATATCAATTTGGTCTGATCCTGCCTTGAAATGACTCTTACGGGTTAGTAGAAATAATGTTATCTTTTAAAAACATTTACTTGTTTGAAACATCATTGGGGAATTTGGTGTTGGTGATTTTAGTGCAACCAGACATTTTGGATAAATGAAAATAACATGTGAGCTAAAGTGCTTATCATTTGTATTATATATTATATGTTTGGTGAATGCGGAGTGCATGCATATATAAGATCGAATTATAAACAGGTACGACATAAAAACGGGGGTCAAGGGGGTCGCACCCCCTTGCAGGGTCCTAGGGGCAACGCCCCAAAAGGTCTTTGGAAATTTGAATTAGTTTCATTATGGAAAAACCGAATTCTAGTGGTTGATTATGGTAAAATTAACAAATCTTGTCAGTTTGGAAACCATTTATTAAGCCATTAATTTTGAGATTTCCCTAACTAATTTAGACGATTGAGCCCTAATATGTCATGCATATATACGACTCATTTTTTAAGCCATATACAAATTTTTCTCAGTTCTTCTTCTTGAACAAACTCAGAACTCTCTGACGATTTGACTTGTCTTTCTGTGCCTAGATAGACAAGTGTCCTTTTGGATTATCCTAGACTGGATTTCCTATAACGCAGACACAGGGTGGAAATATCAGTTCGGAAAGTGAGCTTACACAATCCATAAGGGGTTTGCTTACCAGCACCCTACTTATATTCCCCCAACAATCGAACTGATATTATCATTTGGTGGAGATGGAAGAATCAATTTGCGAATTGACCACAAAGTTGACAAAACTGGACAAGTTTGAAGGCAACAATTTCTGGCGCTGGCAAAAGAAGATGATGTTTATGTTGACCATGCTGAAGGTTGCGTATGTGCTGAGTACTCTGAGGCCATAAGTGGTGGAGAACGAGACAATAGAAGAAACTAGGAGGATGAACAATTGGAACAACGATGACTACATCTGTAGAGGTCACATTTTGAATGGTATGGATGATTCTTTATTCGATACCAATAGTGATGTTAAAAGTGAAAATGAGTTGTGGGACACTCTTGAATCAAAATACATGGATGAGGATGCTTCTAGCAAGAAGTTTCTGGTCAGTGATTTTAATAACTATAAAATGGTTAGTTCAAGATATATCATGGAACAATACAACGAACTCTTTTGCATTTTGGGTCAACTCAAACTACACAAAATGAATATGGATGAAACCATTGATATGTCAAGTGTGACTGAAAAACTTCTACCATCATGGAAAGACTTCAAAAATAAGTTGAAACATCAAAAGGAGGAACTGTCTTTGGTTCAACTTGGTAGTCATTTACGCATTGAAGAATCTCTTCGTGCTCATGAAAGTGACTAAAATAAAGGAAAAGTTGAATCTGGACAACCCTTGGTTCATGTGGTTGAAAACAAACCAAGAAATTCGAACAACAAAGGACATGGAAAACGCAAGCAAGAATATGTCCCAAATAATTCCAACAAAAAGAAAAAGGGACTGGTTTGTTGGAGGTGCTTCAAATTAGGAAATTGAAAGCGTGATTTTCGTGTGAATCTTGGCAACAATGGTGCTGGAAACAGTATAGCCAGTGGACGTGGAAATGGGTCTATGGACCAAGTGAAAGGAGGTAAGTTTTTGACTAACTTTGATAATTCTAATCAAAATTATATTTATTATGTTTCACTTATTCCTGAATCATTCTATGCAGATGATGATGATGTTGCTTGGTGGATTGACTCTGGTGCAACAAACCATGTATGTAAGGATGAACGATTGTTTGAAACATTAACACCGCTTAAAGATGGATTTGTGCTACACATGGGAGACGATTCGTTTAAACCTATTTGTGGTGTCATTGTCGCTTGTTTAGATTTTAATTCTGGAAAAACTATTAAGTTTTTTGATGTTTTGTTTGTTCCCAAGCTTCAAAAGAATCTTGTTAGTGGTAGTTGTTTGAAATCAGATGGGTTTAAACAAGTTTATTGTAACATCCATCTCCCATAATAGACCAGTGTAGGGCATAGTCAAAGGCATGGTTTTTAGGAAAAATCATATGTCATGACGTGACCATAGAGGGGTCACGACGTGACGTGCCACATTTGAGAACGCGTTCTGGATGGATGTACAACGTGACAATGGTATGGTCACGATGTGACTATAGTTATAGCCCAAGCCTATGATCTCTTAGGGTTTCCTCCATATTTAAACCTCTAATCTTGGATTTAGGGCTTTATTTCTAGCCTCCATCACCCTTTAGAACCTTGAAGCAAACTCTAATACCATTTTCTTCAATTGTGAGCTTATCCTTGGTGTTTTGATGCATTTGGAAGGACGGGGAAGGACATTATGGTATAGAGAACCTCTTGGTAATCTTGGAGTTTCCATTTGAGCCATTTTTGGACCATTGTAAGTGTTCAAGATCCAAGCTTTATGTTGCATGTTTCTAGATCTAAGCTCCTTATCCTTTTTCTTCATGTTGTGGAAGTTTGGATGTAAGGATTCCATAAAGTTGGCAACTTTATGGGTCCTTGAGGCCCCTTAACTATTATTTATGTTGGATATGAAGTTTGGCTAAGTTTTGAAGGCATTCATGTGTTTGTGGTTCCATTTTTTCATCATTTTTACCTAATAAGAGATCAATACATGCATTGGACATGCATGTCTACAAAGCATTGATTTTTAGAATGTTTTTGGAATAAGAAGGCCCTCTAGAAAGTTGGAATGGATTGCCTAAAGGATTAAGGGTTGAATGTATTAAGTTGTCCATAATTGTTGTAGTCACGACGTGACCATATGGAGGTCACGACGTGACGATGGGGTTTCCCGATTGTTTTGGACGGACTCTGTCACGACGTGGCCATCATGACGTGACAATGGTTTTGATCGCGGCTGAGTTGTTCGAATCTTGAGTTTTAGATCGAGGCTGAGTTATTGGCCACGACGTGACCATGGGTTGGTCATGACATGAGAACCAGCTGTTAGTGATGTTGAGTGTTAACTTTGGATGTTGACTTTGAGCTTGACCATTGACTTTTTGACCGGTTTGACTTCTGGTCAAACTTAGAGAGGTGTTGAGCTTTAGTCCGAGGTTTAGCTTGTGATTGGTTTAGGAGGTTCATATAGCTGATTCTATGGAACTTAGAGTAGTGGATTTTAGCTCTTCGTTCATATGAGTCTTATCACTATATCTACCTGTGTGGTAGTATATACATGCTGGCTAGTTGGGTCTTATTTGTTGATCGTTGTTATATGTGAACTGAGTTTCTAATAACTCCAGGACTACCGTGAGTCCATGTGACTGCTGATAGTCCCCAGAGTTGCAGATAAGTGGTGAGGTGTGCTGTTAATCTACAGGGTGTGCTATTAGCCCACTGGGACTGCTGATAGTCCCCAGGGTTGTTGATAATCCATAATTATTTATATTGTGTGTTGTATGTGATATTCAGGACTTTTGATAGTTCCAGGGCTGCTGATAACCATAGTTGATTATTATTTTGTGTTGTATGTGATATTTTGAGGAACTCACTAAGCTTTGTGCTTACAATTGTGGATTAAATATTTTACAGGTACTTATCAGATTGCGAAGGCGGGACTATACACACACATCAATGGTTTATATTATTTTAAAAATGAAAATTTTAGCCTGGAATTTTGGGATGTTACAAGTTGGTATCAGAGCCCTTTGGATGAACACTCATGGTATTATAAACTCAAACTATACATCTTAGAGTCTTACTAAACCTTTTTGGAAAAGATTCATTCCAAGAGAAGAAAAGAGAATATACGATGTGTACAGTCAGCCGGAGCTCAAAAAAGTGATTTTCTAAAATATTCGTACTTGATTTATATGTTGTATTTGAGTTGTTGTTATATGTATTATAGTATGATGTGCATGTTATAAGTTAGGCTAAAGATCTACTCAGTAATGCATGCTAGAGTGCATTCTTAGGAGAGATGCCTTTGTGTGTGATATATGAGCTGTTAGTAATGTATGATATGTGTAGGCTAAGGATCCTCAATAATTGCGTGTTAGAATTGCGTGATCCATATGATGCCTTTTTTCCTGTTGGTTTTCTGCTCGAATGATGCTTGCTTTGTGCTATGTGAAACCTATATTGATGTTAGTTGACAATTAAGTGAATATGTCAAGTTGCATGCCACAAGGATTCAATAGTTTTAGAATGTTTGATTTGTCCCTATTGCACAACTCTTGTTTAAGTCCAACCGTTGTAGTACATGAACTTTCAGTCGAAGGACTATTGTAACAACCAAAATTTTCCAACCAATTTAAACTTTTCGAAAACAACACAAATCCATTAATTATTACAAAAAGGTTTTCCATTAGTTTATTATCAGAGTATCCCAGAAACATCAGCATAAAAATGAGGAGCGGTACGATCACGCCTTCGCCTTGCCACGATCTCCTGAAGTACCCGAAACAATACACTGAAACTGTAAGCCCGAAAGCTTAGTGAGTTAGCCCCAAAATACCAACCACATAACCATACACATATCAAATTATATCATAATACAGAACAGCCATGCATATCGAGTCTACAGCGTGACTGGTCCGCCCGCACCGGCCTTCAGTCCACCTGGTCCACTCTCTGAGTCTACAGTATGACTGGTCCGCCTGCATCGGGCCTTCAGTCGGTCTGGTCCACTCCCCGAGCCTCGGCACGTCTGGACCGCCGTCCTGGGCCTTCAGCCTATCCGGACCGCTCGCTGGGCCTACGGTCTATCCGGTCCGCCCTGGGTATGTTGGCCTACAGCACAAAGCAGGTCCCGCCTCAACCCAACCTCAATCAAACAACCATGTGCACATAAAACAGTCAATCACATAATAATTCCCAGAAAAACCGATCTATCAGATCAAACAGCATAACAACATCCTAACCAGGATACCGACCTAACCGGTCACTAGCATAGCATTACCCTATATACCAGGATACCGACCTTAACCAGGTCACTAACATAATACCATCCTAATTACCAAGATGCAGACATAGCAAATCAATACATATCAAATAAATACCTGGATTCCCGTTCGATAAAGGGCCGACCTTGGTGCCTTAGACCCTGTTGATATAGTGAGGATAACTCACCTTGCAATTGCCGACTGAAGAGACAAGATCAAGCTATTCCGACCACAGACACGAACTTCTCCACTGAACACTACCAAAGAACCGATTCCATAAATACCAATATTACCAAAATACCCTTGGAAGTCAAACTGGTCAAATCTTGGTCAAAGTAAAAGTCCTCAGTCAAAGTCAACCTTCCTAGTTGATCCTACTCACCGAGTCAGCCTAGTGACTCGCCGAGTTCCTACACTCAGAATCCCATCATTCCCGACTCAACTCGCCGAGTCACCCCATGACTCGTCGAGTCCTTCCATCCGAGTCTTATCCTGTCTAACTCACTGAGTCCACTTGACTCACTGATCCGCATCACAACCTGATGAGTTAGGGTTTGCGACCCAACTCGTCGAGTCCAAGAACAGACTCACCGAGTCCAATCAAGACATCCCTATTCAGAAGATTCCATGCCATTTCACTGCTTCCAACTCGTAGATCTGGACTTCTAGGGCTGGATTCACACGTAAAGTTTCCAACTTTACGTGCATGCAAGGCACAATGGGCTCCAAACAAGCTAGAAGAAGGTTTTAGGACAAGGATACTCTCCATCAAGCCCCATGGACGATGTTTTATGCTTTCATGGCTCAAAAGTAACCTAGATCTGAAGTTGCAATCTCAGATCTAGCCTCTAAACCCGAAATGGATCTCAAACAAGCTAAGGAACTCCAAATCAACCACCAAGGATGAATCAAAAAGGAAATAGCTTAAGATAATGGCTTCTTACCTCTGAGATGTGCCCAAACTGATGTAGATCCCAGATCTGCACAAGCCCCTTGATGCTAGCCTCTAATTCCTCAAGCTCCTTACACCAAATTCCTCCTCCAAGCTCCAATCTCCTCAACAATGAAGTCTCACACGAAATTAGGGCTTTCTAAAACTCTCTGGGGGAATAGGGGGCCGAAATTAGGACATAAGGTCCTTTAAATAGGGTGAAAACCCTAAGATTAGGGTTTTTCTCTTCCAGCACTGACTCGTCGAGTCTAGCCACCGACTCGGTGAGTTAGGCCACTTAATCACGTGATCTACACACGCTCCGACTCGACGGGTTACATCTCCAACTCGCCGAGTCCACCCTTTCCAAGTTACACTTTACACCCCCGGACTCTTGCTTCTGAACTTGGGATGTTACAATTCTCCCCCACTTAAATTAGACTTCGTCCTCGAAGCCTACCGCAACATACAATTTCGGACAATACTCCTACAATACGGTTTCTGATCTCGAACCGACCCAGGTTCCTCCAAATACTACTATCCACCCCTATAAGATCCCACTCTTCTCCTGCAGAATCTTGACAACTGATTCAAGTCGGTCACCGACTTCTTTTATCTGGTGACAATACTCATCAACTAAGTACCACTCGATGATACTACCATATTTCCGAATTACATATTCATTCGTCGCTTGCGAAACTGGATACCATACAAACCACCAGGCCCTGCCCCAGTACAATTCTGCTATCCCTTGCCCAAACTGGCGCTACTTCTATCACATCACCCTGCTGGGAACTCCTTCCGTTCCCTTCCCGAACCCAATCCCCTTCCGCGCTGACAAGATAAAGCATCCTTCAGCTTTTGAGCAACTCCCATGGACACCCATCTATACGCACATACACACTGTACCTGGCCCAATCAGCCTCGGGCTGGAATACCAGGCACACCTCCGATGGGTTCAGACATCCCTAGGAGGGAATACCACTACCTTCCTAACCCAGGACTACAACCATACCCGGGAACCAAGGATCTATCCTTGTATCTCTTCCGAACCATTCTGATTCGACACCGCCGATAATCATTACACAACCTCAACAGACACCCAACCCGGATGTACTTCCATATATTGGTACAACTCCAAGGCTCACTATCCATAACTGAAACACTTTCAATCATTCATTCACACTACTGCTTTCACTTCAGTTGACCAATACTCCTTCTCGGAGCTACACACCTTTCCCTTCCATTATTCAAGGAAGTCTACTCAACGACCTTTACCACATCACAAGTGTCATGGCGCTAAATCTCCACTTTACACCACCCATGCAGAGCAACTGCTACTCCCTAACTCCCATATACACCGAATCTGATCACACAGCTAACGAAGCCCAAACACGGCCTTTAGCTAACTCCATCATCATGATCAATACTTGGGGCCATACCTTATCGATTGCTATTTCACGGCGACATACTCACTCATTCTCCGCATTCAGGTCTACTAACACATACAGAGTCTTCAACATGACTGGACCGCCTTACCAGGCCTTCAGCCTATCTGGACCACTCTCAAAACCTTCAGCACGTCTGGACCGCCCTTCTGGGCCTTCAGCCTGTCTGGACCGTTCTTCGAGCCTTCGGCCTGACTGGTACTCCCATCGGCCTTCAGTCTATTCGGACCGCTCAAAAACTGTTGTTCATCACCCTGAACCATTCTTCCCGGGAATCTCTCCCATGCAGTTTGTTCTAGCCCTCTAGGGGTTCCGAACTCTAAATCCGTTCTATGAATTTTCACCCGGGCCTAATCCCAGGCCTCCCGTCGATCAACTACCTTACCAGAAACCATGGTCTGCTCCCTGCCCCACGTGTCTATCACCATATTCTCGGCTAAAACACTGCTGGATTCAAACAGCTACCCAATAATTGATTGCTTGCTGTCCCACCTGAGAATTTTCCAATTCTCCCCACTTAGTGCACCAACTACCAACCACCGATGACAAAACCGGCATAGCTCAATCGTCCCTACTTGATATATTCTCCCTTATCCATGAACTGACCCCCTCTGGAGCTAGCAACCTTCACAGAATGACTCTCCCAACATCGCACACCCGAACTCCAAGGAAGTTTGAATCTCAGCTGAACACTTCACACATCGCAGATGCTATACCAAGCGAAGAGATCATATATCCTATCTTCCAATCACCTATCCTCTTGGATGCTAACCGACTACAACCCCTAACTACTAAGATCCTCAATCATACCATGAATCATGCGAAAAAGGCGAATATACAATGGTACTTAAATAACAAGATAACAAGATATCAACATGGAAACATACCCGCAGCCGCATCCACCTCTGCCCTGACCTCCTCTGCTGTAAGCTGGAAAGCACGTCCCTGAGCCCTCGGAGGCTCCGCTCCACCCTGACCCCCGCCCGTAATCCTCAAATTGGCTGGTGCTGGAGCCTGCACCGGTCTTGCAACAAGCTGTGGACAGTTGACCCTCAAGTGTCCAACCTGATGGCAGTGATAACAAATCCTCATATCCTGAACCGGGGCCGACTGACGACAATCCCTCGCATAATGCCCCTCTCTCCCACACTTGCGGCACGCACCACCGGATCTGCAAACTCCAGCATGATCCTTCCCACACTTCTCACAAGTGCGGCTGCTCTGACCCCCAATCCTAGAGTCAACGGTCTTGGACCGTTTCGGCGCCGGCTGCGACTGCACCGGGGCCTGCCTCTGCTCTCGCGACTGCAACTCAATCTCCAACTCGCGCCACCTGGCAGCCTCTTTCAACTCTAACAAAGTATCACATCTCTGCGTGGACACAAACTGCCGGATATCGCTCTTGAGCATACTCAAATATCGGGACATATGAGCCTGCTCCGAAGCAAACTCCAGGCAAAACATCGCCCTCTCAGTGAACATCCTGGTGATCTCCGTCACCGACTCTGAATCCTGCTTTAGCTCCAAAAACTCCTGAGCCAACCTCTCTCTCTCAACCCGCGGAACATAACGAGTACTGAACATTTCCCGGAACTGATCCCACGTAACCGCAGCCCGCTGCGCATCAGAATAAGATCCCGTAGTCAACCTCCACCAATCCTTCGCCCCGAGCCTCAAAAGGTTCAGAGCACACCTCACCCTCTGATCCGCAAGGCATGAACATGTGAAGAAACAACCCTCCACATCTGAAACCCATCTCATAGCAATGATCGGATCCTGAACTCCATCAAAGGTAGGGGGCTTCATATTATCGAAGTCCCGATACTGAAAACCTCGACCGGCTCATCCTCCTGCCGCTGCTACAGCCGTTGCAGCTGCCGCGGCAGCTGTCTCCGCAAGAGCTGCATAGCGCTCATCAAAGTACTCAACCATGGCGGTCTTGATCGACCCAAACATCTCTGGCAACTCAGCCCTGAACATGGCAGCAACCTCATCATGCAGGATCTCGCGAATCCTGGCATCCAACTCATCCGTACTCATCTGACCAATGACCTCGGGTGGTACTGGTCCATCCTGACCACCTTCTCCTGATCCCGATCCCGAACCGGATCCTGCCCCGAAACGTCTCATAATCGCCATACTGCAATACACCAACAAGACCCTTAGACACATCACATACCCGCCCGGGGAACTATCTCATAACCGACACCCTAGAGAGTTGTGACTTTCTTGATACGCGTATGGGTCTTGTGCTTTCAGTAGTACGGGCCCATACTACCTTCCACACCTACCCATATTTGTCTCAAGTATCACCACAATACTCTAACCATATACACACACGACGAGCGCTCAATCCTCACTCCTAGAGGAAAGTTGAATATCTCATATAAGGAAAACCCTAGGCTAGTAGGCATCACATAATCAGGCAATTCTATCATGCAATTCCTGAAGATCCCTAGCCTAGTACTAGCATGCTGTTCTAACATATCACATAATCAAAATAACTTGTATGGTATTTTGGGGTCTACTTACTGGCTCTGGCTGATCGTACCCTCTGCATCCTCCTTTACTTATTTCGAAAACCTTTTGAAAACTATTTTGAAAATCCCTCCTTGATTTGAGACTGGATTCACACGAATGTTCCTCCAATTCACTCAAACCAAGGCTCTGATACCAACTTGTAACAACCAAATCTTTCCAACCAATTTAAACTTTTCGAAAACAACACAAATCCATTAATTATTACAAAAAGGTTTTCCATTAGTTTATTATCAGAGTATCCCAGAAACATCAGCATAAAAATGAGGAGCGGTACGATCACGCCTTCGCCTTGCCACGATCTCCTGAAGTACCCGAAACAATACACTAAAACTGTAAGCCCGAAAGCTTAGTGAGTTAGCCCCAAAATACCAACCACATAACCATACACATATCAAATTATATCATAATACAGAACAGCCATGCATATCGAGTCTACAGCGTGACTGGTCCGCCCGCACCGGCCTTCAGTCCACCTGGTCCACTCTCTGAGTCTACAGTATGACTGGTCCGCCCGCACCGGGCCTTCAGTAGGTCTGGTCCACTCCTCGAGCCTCGGCACGCCTGGACCGCCCTCCTGGGCCTTCAGCCTATCCGGACCGCTCGCTGGGCCTACGGTCTATCCAGTCCGCCCTGGGTATGTTGGCCTACAGCACAAAGCAGGTCCCGCCTCAACCCAACCTCAGTCAAACAACCATGTGCACATAAAACAGTCAATCACATAATAATTCCCAGACAAACCGATCTATCAGATCAAACAGCATAACAACATCCTAACCAGGATATCGACCTAACCGGTCACTAGCATAGCATTACCCTATATACCAGGATACCGACCTTAACCAGGTCACTAACATAATACCATCCTAATTACCAGGATGCAGACATAGAAAATCAATACATATCAAATAAATACCTGGATTCCCGTCCGATAAAGGGCCGACCTTGGTGCCTTAGACCCTGTTGATATAGTGAGGATAACTCACCTTGCAATTGCCGACTGAAGAGATAAGATCAAGCTGTTCCGACCACCGACACGAACTTCTCCACTGAACACTACCAAAGAACCAATTCCATAAATACCAATATTACCAAAATACCCTTGGAAGTCAAACTGGTCAACTCTTGGTCAAAGTAAAAGTCCTCAGTCAAAGTCAACCTTCCTGGTTGATCCTATTCGCCGAGTCAGCCTAGTGACTCGCCAAGTTCCTGCACTCAGAATCCCATCATTCCCGACTCAACTCGCCGAGTCACCCCATGACTCGTCGAGTCCTTCCATCCGAGTCTTATCCTGTCCAACTCACTGAGTCCACTCGACTCACTGATCCGCATCACAAGCTTATGAGTTAGGGTTTGCGACCCAACTCGTCGAGTCCAAGAACAGATTCGCCGAGTCCAATCAAGACATCCCTATTCAGAAGATTCCAGGCCATTTCACTGCTTCCAACTCGTAGATCTGGACTTCTAGGGCTCGATTCACACGTAAAGTTTCCAACTTTACGTGCATGCAAGGCACAATGGGCTCCAAACAAGCTAGAAGAAGGTTTTAGGACAAGGATACTCTCCATCAAGCCCCATGGACGATGCTTTATGCTTTCATGGCTCAAAACTAACCTAGATCTGAAGTTGCAATCTCAGATCTAGCCTCTAAACCTGAAATGGATCTCAAACAAGCTAAGGAACTCCAAATCAACCACCAAGGATGAATCAAAAAGGAAATAGCTTAAGATAATGGCTTCTTACCTCTGAGATGTGCCCAAACTGATGTAGATCCCAGATCTATACAAGCCCCTTGATGCTAGCCTCTAATTCCTCAAGCTCCTTACACCAAATTCCTCTTCCAAGCTCCAATCTCCTCAACAATGAAGTCTCACACGAAATTAGGGCTTTGTGGAACTCTCTGGGGGAATAGGGGGCCGAAATGAGGACATAAGGTCCTTTACATAGGGTGCAAACCCTAAGATTAGGGTTTTTCTCTTCCAGCACTGACTCGTCGAGTCCAGCCACCGACTCGGCGAGTCAGGCCACTTAATCACGTGATCTACACACGCTCCAACTCGTCGAGTTACATCTCCAACTCGCCGAGTCCACCCTTTCCAAGTTACACTTTACACCCCCGGACTCTTGCTTCTGAACTTGGGATGTTACAACTATTTAATATTTGTTGCATGTAATTATATTCATAAGATAGTTAGTTGACATTGGTAGAAGTTTCCTTCGCAACTGATAGTAGGGTGGGGTGAGTATTCTCAATGACCTTGAAGAGTGCTAGAGTGTGATAATTTGAGCACTTGTGTATGAGGAAATCTAAGGTGGAAATCTAGGTAGTTGGTGGCGTCTTTTTGTAACACCCGTTCCTCAGGTATATCTCTTTATGATTTTAAAGTTATAAATTTTGAGAAATAAGAATCTACGTGGGTCGTAAATTGGGAATTATACAGGGTGTAATTCATTAAACTCATGCAGGAACCTTATGCCCTACACATGGTATAACGTTGGTTACGCATGGCGTAATGATGTAAAGTGAAAACCTTAATTTTTGGGGTTTTAAGCCCTATTTAAGGACCTTAAACCCATGAGACCTTTCTTATGACCAGTCTCCATCCCCTTTAGCCCCCATCTCGAAACCCTAGTCCCTTGGAGAGAGTTTTGGAGCTTGAGAGTGATTTTTGGTGAATTTTGATATTGAAGGAAGGCCATTATAGAAGTTGTGGTTCACTCCAGCTTGTAGATCTAGATTTTGCATCCTTTTGTCCATCTTTAGAAGGTATCATGTTAAAACCATGATGTGTGCTTTGTTAGATCTTGCTAGTTGATGAATTTATCTCCTTTTTGTTCCATCTTCTTTGTCTTCTTGGGTATTAACTACTACAGACCTTGTGAGTAGCATTTCTAGATGTTTTGGAGTGTATTAAGTCATAAAAAATACAGTCTTGGCCCCTTCCTTCCATCCATGCATGGGATGTGGATCTTGAGAATGAGTAAATGGTTAGGGTTTTGGATTTGAAATCTCTTTAGCCATGCAAATGCATAAAGTTGGAGACTTTATGATTTAGAATGTTCATTAGGGTCATATCTGAGCTTTGAGTGAATGGTCTTAATTTATTAAGTGCTTAAAATGAGGATTGGCTAAAAGGGTATTACGTTGGGCGTAATCTGGGCTACGCCCAACGTAGCCTAATTTCCACCTGATTCTGGGTAGGACTCTATGTCATGTATAGAGGCTTGGAGTACACCATGCGTAAGTCAATAGAAGGTTTACTGTTGAATTTTTGACCTGTTTTACTTTTGGTCAACTGTTAGAGGTTGAGGACTTGAAGGGAAAAAATTGTATTTTGCTCAAATGAGGGTTAGTCTTGGTATTTGGACTTGTTGAGTTGGAATAATTACCTTAAATAGTAATTAGGGTTATTTTTGGATATGATTAGTAGGAGGAGTCTAGTACTGGCAGTTCGTGTGTGTGGTTTATCAGTCTTCTCAGTTCGGGTGTGAGGGTTATCAGTCTTCTTTGAGAGGTGAGTCTTCTCACTATATTGCCTATGTCATAGTATGTGTGCATGTTGACCAACTTGTTCTTACTTGATAATTGATGTTATATATTATTCGGAGTTGCTGATAACTCTCGGGCGTGTTGTTAACCCACTGAGACTACTGATAGTCTTCAGGGTTGCTGATAACCCATTGGGTGTGTTGTTACCCAACTGAGACTACTGATAGTCTCCAGGGTTGCTGATAATCCACCGGGCGTGTTGTTTGCCCATTGGGACTGTTGATAATCCCCAGGGTTGCTGATAACCCATATTTGTTTAGTTTATGTTGTGATGTATGTGATATTTTAGGGAACTCGCTAAGCTTCGTGCTTACAGTTGCTGATTAAATGTTTTTCAGGTACTTCAGATGATCACGGGAAGGAGAAGGCTTGATTGTACACATTCTCCTAGAGTTTTGTGTTTCTGTATGTTTTGATACTCAGATATTTTGGGATGACTTTATTGATACTTATGTTTTCTTGATATGGGTTTTATGAACATTGTTTTATCTAAATTAAAAATGAAAACTTTGGCTTGAAAAATGGGATGCTAAAATTTGGTATCGGAGCCTTGTTTTGAGGGATTTGGATGAACACTTGTAGGATTCCAGAATCAAATTAAGGATCTAATAGTTTTAATAAAATCTTTTCAAAATAAATAAAGAATTTCAAAGGAGAAGAAAGGGTGAAGCAATGTGTACAATCGGCCGAAGCTCGAGCGGTGATTTCCTAAAATATCTCTACTTATTTTATATGTTGTGTTGTGATGTTATATTATGAGTTGATAGAACTGCATGCTAGATGATAGGTTATGGATCCCTTGGGGAGTATGTGGTAGAGTTGCCTGATTTATGATGCCTTTAGCCTAGGAGGTTGATTTTTAGGGATTGAACCCATCTTTGTGAACTGCTTTGTGTATGTTGCATAGTTGTACATAGTTACGATTTTATAGCCTTAGAATTCCTTATTTAGCCTTTTTTTTTTCTTGTTCCTTGTTTGGTTGTGGAATTGAGGTAGAATCATTTATTCGACTGTCTATCGAGTTCTGAATTATGTACAATTGGCGTACGTGAAGCAATTGGCGAGAGTAACGGAAATCCCTGCAAGGCGGAGTTTTAGTCGAAGGGTAGCCTAGGATGAGTGCCTAGGTGCTTAGTCGTGGTTCTGGGGAACCTATAGGTGTGTAGATACACCGGAGGTGTAAGGGTCAAAATTTTGTAATTAGTCGAAGTGTATTTTGCACTCTTCGAATATTTTGTAATCTATTTTACTAAGGCGCTTTTATTTGAAGCTTAAGTGTCTATGCCTTAGTATATTTTTTGTACGCTTTCTGTTCCCTATAAATAGGGATATTTACTAGAGTTAGATAAGAGTTTTTACAGACCTGTCTTTGTACTCTGTAAACATTCGAAAGCGTAATAGAACTGATACAAGATCATATTTACATCCGTTGTTCAATCTCGCATTCTTACTTGATTTTATACTCTGATTCATTTTATACTCGATTCATTGATTCATCAATTGGTATCAGAGCAGGAATCACATCTGTGATCTGATTTTCACGTATTCAAAAGGTTTTTGAATCAACTTTTGGTTCAAAAGTTTCCGCACTTTTTGATAGTGAAAAATTTGTCTAGATTTTAGTTTGTGATTCGATTCTGCATTTGAATTGTTGAATCGAGTGTTCTTCTTGAAATTCTGATTTGATTCAACTAGTTAGTTTTCAAATTTCCAAATTTTCTTCAAAATTTTCAAAATCATCTTCCGTACAACAATGGCGATTTTCAATCTCAATTCAATGACCTCGTTTTCTCATCTGTTAGGATCATCGACCAAAATTCCAATGCTAATCCCTGAATATTATGATCAATGGGCTGATCGTATGCAGGATTATCTGAATGGTCTTGATGAAGAATTATGGTCATGTATCACTGGAAATGTCAATGTTCCAGTGAATGTTCAAGCAATTGGATCATCTTCTGCAAGTTCTGGGGTTGAAAATCAAACTGATCGTCTGAAGAAACTGGAGAAGAGATGTATGAGGGAATTGCAAGGAGCTTTACCTCCAGTTGTGTACAATTACGTAAGGAGTTGTACAACTGCTAAGGAGATCTGGAACAATCTGAAAGATAAGTTTCAAGGAAGTGAGAAGACGAAAATCAATTCAGTCAAACAGTGTTTGGTCGAGCTGAAAGATTTCAGACAAAAAGAAGGTGAAACAATTGAAGTTTACTATGATCGTCTGAACGAGTTATCTATCGATGCAACCGCTATGGAATTACCAGGACTTCAATGGAATTCAATCTCATCTTTGTGATGGGTCTTCGAAAAGAATGGAGAAGCGTGAGTATGATGGTAAAGAATCAGCAAAGTTTTGATACATCAACTCTCAATGATTTGTACAATCAGTTGAAGACACACGAAATTAAGGTTAATGAAATAGCTGAGGAATTGAAGCTAAATTTGGGAGGTCCATTGGCACTTGTGTCCAAGATATCTGACAAAGAACCTGAAAATGGTGATTCAGAGGAAGAAGAGGGATTCATCATGAATTCGGATGATGAGGGAATAGCATTTTACTCGAATAATCGTGTTAAGAAGTTTTTCAAAAAGCCGTTCAATCCGAAGACTAAGCTTGCTGAGGTAAAAGGAAGTGTTGTGAGAAAAACTGTTGTTGAGGAGAAAAAGAAGGTTGAGAAGAAAGATTCAAAGGTGTCTGAAGGAAAGAGTGAGAAGAAACTGAAAGGTGATGCTGGAATAGATTGTCATTATTGCAATGGAGCCAATCATCTTGCGAATGATTGTATGCTTCAGAAGAAGGATGAGAGGAAGAATAAAGTAAAAGATAAGGCTTATTATGCAGAGAGGCTTTAGGAGGTTCGTGCGAAAGCTAAGAATTTGTCACTGGTCGCAAAGGGTGAACAGGAGCAGGATGGAACTTATCAAATCTGGTCATCCGGATCAGACGATGAAGAAATGAGGAATCCAACACATGGAGCAATGTATGCGAAGATGGTGGAGGACTCAGATGAAGAGGAATTCGAAGTGAAAGGAAGATGCTTCGTATCCAAGGCAGCAGACAAATCTCCAATGACAAAAAAGGTACGTAATATTCTCGAATCTTGTAATATTCCTACACATGCTTATGACTCTGAACTAATATCTTTTGATGAGACTGTTACTTATTTTGATTCAATTGTTGTGTCTGCTAGCAATGAGGCCAACAAGTTGTCCATGGAGTTATTAGAGACCAAAAAGAGATTAGACATGAAAATAAGTAAAGTTGATTGTTTGGAATTACGGATAACGAATATTATGTGTGATAGGGATACTTTATCAAATGAAGTCAAACTTTTACTAGCACAAAGAAACATATACTGTAATTCTGCTAAGAGACTTTATGGCAAATTAACTGATTTACATCATTCATGTGAAATAAGTAAAGAGCAACATAGAAAATTATTACCTTTTCTAGCATACGAAAGAGCTAAGGTAGATAATATTTCGTATGATTGTGAGAAGATAATAGCTGAATTTGACAAAGTTCCTGATGACAGATATAAATATGGAATTGTCAAAATTGATGAATTTTTTGATACGAATGAATTAGTTAACATAGTGAATGATACTTTGACTAAATCTGAACAAATTCAAATTTTGAAAAAGACTGAGAATTCAACATCTGATTATCAATCTAATTTTTGCCAATATTGAAGATAATTCTGACAGTATTAGTGAAATTAGTGATCTTGAGGATGTTGATTGTTCCCAGCTGTCTATTGTTAATGTTGCATCAACATTTAAAAGGAAAGAAAAAGTTAAGGACTTGATGGTTACGAAAGAAACTGATATACTCTCAACTTTGAAAGTTTGTGATTTGGACTTCGTGGATATCAGAGATAGTCAAACTGATGATAGTGATGATGAAAATGAAGAGAAAATTTCGAAGAAAAAGAAATCTTCAAAGGAAGAAGAATTTCCTCGAATTGTGGTTGATCAAGTGTATGGTGATACACAGAAGTTCGAAAAAGTAATGAATGAACAAGGTGTTCACTATCTTGAAACGAATACTGTGGTTTATCCAAATTTCAAGTGTACAGATGATGTCATTTTTCCAAATCAAGTATTCGTAACTACTGGAAATGTTGAGAATATCAAACCAGAATTAAAGAAGTTAGTTGAAGAAGATAATTTGAAAACAACTAATGAAGGTTTCTTTGCAAATCAAAGCACAGTTGAAAACAATCTAACAAAGAATTCGTATGTTTTTCAACGTAAAAAACCACAAAGAAAATGGGTGGAAAAATCAAAAATTGAAAAAGAGATTTCAAAACAAGTTGTAATGGAAAATGAAAATGTTGTCAAATTAAACTCCAAGGAATTCAAAGATCAAATTGACAAATTTTCGAATGAAAATAACATTTCAAAAAGAGAAGCTAGGAAGAAAATATTTTGGCAGATTATTGAGTCTCAAAAGATGTCAGATGAAATGACAAAAACAGATTCAACAACTTTTTCAAACAAAAAGAAAAATCCCGCTCAAACAAATAAATACTTGTCTGAATCACAATCACCCAAAAATGTTTTCAAAGCTAAAAATTCCTCTTTTTCAACAAATAATCAACCTTCATCACAATCAAATCATTCAAGGTCTGAAGTGAATAAACAACCAAAGTTTTCGAAAGTTTCAGAAACTAATCTTCCCAGAAAATTTTCAAATAAATCAAAGACAACTCAAAAATTCTCTCAACGTCAACATTTTAAATCAACTGTTGATACATCTTATGCTCAATCTTTTCTAACCAATCCAAAAGTTGATTTTGTTCCTCAAAAGCCAAATTTTCCTAATCATACGAAGAAACAAACTTTGAAAATTTCACATGAAAAAGGGATAACTTCAAGGAAGAACATTGATCATTGGCTTGAAGGCAAAGGAAAAATGTATCAGTCGAGTACATTTTCAAAGGAGCAAATTCACGAAGCCTATGAGAAGTATGTGAATACTTCATCAAACGGCAGTTCATCTTCTAAGGATTCGAACATATCAGTCAAAGCATGGAAACCAGTAATGAAAGCAAAGAATGTACAATCACAAACTCAGAATAAGAAGGGTAATGTCAGTGAACATCCGAAACCATCAAAATCTTATGTTTCGGTTCCTATAAATGATGATGTGAATTTAATTGATAGTCTCAAAACCAAAGTTTGTGATTGGGTTAAAAGTTATTCATTACATTCGAAATTGAAGTCTAATTTCCAAGGACCCAAAAAGCCTTGGGTACCTAAATTTTTCCACTGATTGTAGGTACTATGTGACGAGCAATATGATAATAAATGGTACATTGATAGTGGTTGCTCTCGTCACATGACTGGGAAGAAGGAGAATTTACGTGATTTTCGAAGCCTAAAGAATGCTGGAGTAGTGAAGTTTGGTAACAATCAAAAATGTCAAGTCAAAGGATATGGGAAGATCACAAACGGACAATTCACAGTGAATCGTGATGCTTATGTTGAAGGTCTTCAACATAACTTGATAAGTGTTTCACAACTTGTTGTGGGCACTGGCAATCAAGTTCTTTTTAATGAAGAAGGAAGCATTATTTCGAATGTCAACACTAAAGAAGTTTTGCTTAAATCAAAAAGGAAAGGTGACATGTTCACTTTGGACATCAATCCGATAGTAGGCAAACCTGCTATATGTCTTCTTTCGAAAGCTTCATCAGACTTAAGTTGGCTTTGGCATCGACGACTTTCTCATCTCAACTTTCGAAACATTAACAAACTTGTTGTACAAGATCTGGTAAGAGGTTTACCTGTACTTAAATTTGATAATGATTCTTTATGTGCAGCTTGTGAAGTTGGCAAGCAACATAAACAAGGTCATCCGATTACGATAGATTCGAAAATTGTCGCACCTCTGGAGCTCTTGCATATTGATTTGTGTGGTCCATCAACAGTTTCAACACTCAACAAGAAACGGTACATTTTAGTAATTGTTGATGACTTTTCAAGATTTACGTGGGTTTATTTTCTCAGGCTTAAATCCAAAGTTGCACAAATCATGATTGACTTTATCAAAAAGATGGAAACAACATTGAAGAGGATTGTTCGAAAAATTTAGAGCGATCATGGAACTGAATTTAATAACAATGTTCTTGATTCATTTTTGGTGGACAAAGGGATTTCGCATTATTTTTCATATCCATACACACCACAACAAAATGGTGTCGTTGAACGAAGAAATAGATCTCTATGCGAAGCAGCAAGGACTATGCTGGCATATGCGAATCTTCCACAATACCTTTGGGCTGAAGCAGTATCCACCGCATGTTTTACTCAAAACATATCTTTCATCCATCGTCGTTTTAACATCACTCCATATGAAATTCTCAACAATCAAAAACCTAACGTCAAATTTTTCCATGTTTTCGGATGCAGGTGCTTCATTATGAATCTCAAGGATAATCTTACAAAATTTCAAGCTAAAGCAGATGAAGGGATTTTCTTGGGATATTCACATAATTCAGTTGCATATCGTGTGTTGAACAAAAGAACACGAAAAGTTGAAGAAACTTTTAATCTTACATTCGATGATTACTATATTAAACAAACTGAAACGCATTTTGAAAATCATCCGATTCTAAAGAAATACAAGATGAATCTGAACCTTCACAAACATTGGATATTGATTATGATTTAATTTTTGGTATTTCAGATCATGCTGTTGATGCTGAAATTAATGCAAAAGATAATCATCTCTCTGAATTAACGAAGTTTACTGATGATTCAACATCCACTTCTCAAGAAATAGGCGAAAGTATGCAAAATAATCCAGTGGAGGGGGAGCACTTGGATTCGAACACTCTAGTTGAGGGGGAGCATTCTTTCGAGGGGGAGAGTGAGAGATTGTATGCTGATGTTGAGGGGGAGCATAATGTTGAGGGGGAGCATTTAGAAAACATTGAGAATAATAATGATTTTGATGATGTTTGTTCGATTGCAGGTTCAGAGAATGATGATTTATACGAAGATGCACCTTTGGAATTTGATCCAGCTTATCCGCCAATGGAAAAGTGGACAAGAGATCATCCGAAGGATCAAGTAATTGGGAATCCACAAGAGGGTGTTTCAACAAGAGCTCAATTTCGTGCAAAGAATGAGGTATTGAATACTCATCAAAAATTTTGCATGTTTAATGTTTTCATCTCTAAAATTGAACCAAAAACAGTTAAAGTTGCAATGGAACACTCAGATTGGGTTGTTGCGATGCAATCTGAATTGTCTGAATTTGAAAGAAACAAGGTTTGGAGATTAATTCCTAAACCTGAAAATGTTTCGATTGTCGGGTTAAAATGGATTTTCAAAAACAAAACCGACAAAGAGGGAAATATCGTTCGAAACAAAGACAGAGTTGTTGTTAAAGGATATTCACAACAAGAAGGTATTGACTATGAAGAAACTTTTGCCCCTGTCGCAAGACTCGAGGCTGTTCGTATATTTTTGGCTTATGCAGCTCACAAAGACTTTGATGTTTATCAAATGGACGTGAAGTGTGCATTTTTAAATGGAGAGCTTGAAGAAACAGTTTACGTGGAACAACCCCTAGGTTTTATTAACGAAGAACATCCTGATCATGTTTATATTTTAGATAAGGCAGTTTATGGTTTAAAACAAGCACCACGAGCATGGTATGCAACTCTTACTTCATTTTTGAAGCAATATAAATTTAAACAAGGATCTGTTGACCCTACATTATTTCGAAAGAAAGTTGGGAATCATCTCATGCTTGTTCAAATTTATGTTGATGATATTATTTTTAGCTCAACTGACCCTGCCTTGTCTAGAGAATTCGAAGATCTGATGAAAAGTAAGTTCGAAATGAGCATGATGGTAAAAATCAATAATTTTCTTGGACTGAATATTCGTTGAAGCAGAGAAGGAATTTTTATTAATCAAGAAAAATATACGAAGAATCTGCTAGAGAAGTTTGGATTGACGAATATCACAAAGTTACGAGTTCCTATGGCAACTGGCATAAAGTTGACACATTCGTTAGATAAACCTGCAGTTGACCTAACTCTTTACAGGAGCATGATTGGTTCATTACTTTATCTACCAGCAAGTAGACCTGATATCATGTTCTCTGTGTGTAATTGTGCTAGGTATCAGTCAAATCCACGAAAACCACATCTCACTGCTGTGAAGAATATCTTTCGTTATCTTAAAGGAACAATTTCGTTAGGATTGTGGTATCCTTCGAAAACTGGGTTCTTTGTACAAGCGTATTCGGATGCAGACTTGGGTGGTTGTAATCTTGATAGAAAAAGCACAAGTGGCGGATGTCAATTTCTCGATGGCAAATTGGTGAGCTGGCAGTCGAAAAAGCAAACATGTGTATCAATTTCAACAGCTGAAGCAGAATATGTGGCCGCTGCTGCTTGCACATCACAAATTATATGGATTCAAAGTCAATTGCGTGATTATGCAATTAATATGAAAAAGATTCCATTATATTGTGATTCTCAAAGTGCAATAAGAATTTGTCATAATCCTGTGCAGCATTCGAAGACTAAACATATAGCTCTTCGTTATCATTTCATCAAGGATCACGTGGAGGATGGAAATATTGAAGTGCATTTCGTGAAAACAACTGATCAGTTAGCTGATATTTTCACGAAACCATTAGATGAAAAATCCTTTGTAAAAATTTTAGAAGGACTTGGCATGATCGATGGAAATTCTGTTCCATGCGAAAAAGGAGAATGATGGTTGACCAGGAATGATTCAGAGGCGCTGAATAAAAGACAATGCAAGGTCATTCAGCGTTCAGAGGTTACTGTTCATAGTCAACGCTTCGACCCCTTCGAATTCGTAGATTTATCAATTTTCAAGGGTTGATAAAATTTCGTCTATTTGCAACAAGTACATTTCGTTTGTCATTTTATTTTCGAAAATTTAAAAATCCAAAATGATTTTCGCTTGTTTTGTCATTTAATTTTCGAAAAATTAAAAATACAAAAAGCTTTTCGTTCGTTTTGTCATTTAATTTTCGAAAAATTAAAAATCCAAAAAGATTTTCGTTTATTTTGTCTTAATTTTCGAAAAATCAAAAACATCAAAAAGATTTTCTCTTTATTTCGTTCTTTATTTTCGAAAAATCAAAACAACAAAAATATATTGTTTCTTATTTCTTTTTAGTACTTTGTTGCAGATATTCATGATGATAAACAGTGGATAATGCCTGCAGTACTAGGGTCAGGTAAATTTATCTTACGAATCTTTAAATTTTTGAACTAGTTAAGTTGTCCCTAGAAGCATGCTGTTGCATGTTGTCCAAAGCCTCCAATGACTCAATGTGTGTGTACGAAAGCCTTAATGAAATATTTCATACGAAAATTTCTTCCAAATCAGGCTTGTATTCACATTAGTCTCCTGAGCTACCTGACTCTTCTCACAATGAGTTACGAGTTTACTGTTTTGTCCAAATATAACAGAGGTACATTCCATGTCTGTTATCCATCTTTTTCATCCAAAAAGTTCTTACACGATCACACACGAAGACATATGTCCGAGAGGTCTCTGAACACACCAATCGAGACTTAGACATATCAAAAATTTGTGTTCATGATCTGACATCATGAGACCGTGATGAAGGTGAAACCCAATAATCTAAACTTTTAAGGATTGATGGGGAACTATGTTCTAGATTTTCACGAAACCTTTGTTTCAGTACCCACATTCGAAACTCAAAATCATATTCTGTTCATATGAGTGGTCTTGATTAAACATTCGAAACCCATGATGTTTGTTACCCAACAAGATCCAACACAATTTTTTTCTAGTGAATATGCTTTCCGTGTGAGTTTCATTCGAAATCCAAAGTCACTTACAATTTTTCAAAGCAAACTTGTCACTGATTACAATGGTCAAACAAGTAATTTCTGTTACAATTTATCACCTTATGTTTAGCATGATATGTAACGAAATTTTTATAGCTACCCATGAACCCTTATAAAAGAAGCCCTTCGGTACTTCTCTTCAAGTATTCGATTGTATTTCACGGGAACACACACAAGCTCTTGATCATCTCTCTTGGTGATTAACGAAGAAATCTTTGCCCGGGGTTATATCAGGCTTCGTGTCAAATTGATATTTTGACATCACAGTATCCCAAAGTTTTCTTTTTATTGCTTCTCGTCTAAATTTTTTTTGAACACTGCACTCACGAAATCCTTGAGGTTCTGAGTAATACCAACTCAGGCTAATGATTTCAAACATCTGGCATATGACTTCTCTTTTCATCCCAAAAGTGAAAGAGCCTTTCCTCCATCCGAAGGATGCTGACGGTTACTATTCCTTGACGAGACACGAACAGACTGTGGGAGGAGACGTTTCCTTGTTTCAAGGCGATGTGACAGTTACTTTTTGACACCTGGACATTTTTTGGCAGACTGATGCGACTTTTAAGGTGCCACGTCGGATATCATTAATTGCACATCCTGCTTCAAATGCAAATTATAGGTTTGCATATAAAAGGAGATTCCAAGGTCTCTTATCAGTTTACGCGTTCAAAGTAAAAAAAATTCCCAATTTTCTCTAATCATCAAAGCTTTCAAACTCTAACAATGGCGACTTCTGTTCATGTCGATGTTGATCCTTCTCACACAACTGAAGATGTGACTTCATTATCGATTATGAAGATTCAAGGGACTAATTATCAATTGGATGCTGATGTTTCTCAATACCCTGAAGAATTGAAGATGTTAATTGTTGCTTTAAAGAGTTCTGTTCTGTCAAAGGCTATGTTCAGTTCGTTTTCAGTTCCGATGTCATGGCTTTCTCAAGTAGGATCAACGGCTACATACAACAAAGCTTTTGATGCTATTACTTTTAATCTGGTTAATGACAAAAAGGTCAGATTGTCAAAGAAACTCTTTTGCCAAATTCTTGAAATTCCAAATTCACCACCATATGTTGATTTCACTTTCCCTCAAATTGTTCATATGTTCAATGAGATGGGTTATCAACCACAACTAACTAAGATCAGTGATTTTAAGAAATCTGGTCTTCCAAGTATCTGAAATTTTCTATTTGGTATTTTCTGAGGTGTTTAACTGGTAGAACTGTGGGTCTCGATAAAGGACGAATGGAGGTATATGCCATGGTTGCTGGGCTATACTATGATCTTCAAGTGGACTATTCTACACAGTTATGGAAGGAATTTCAAAAGAGTGTAGAATACACGGATGCTCTTCATGGAATTACATGTGCGAGGTACTGGAGCTTGATTCTCCAATATTTTTACAACAAGGAGGGGATTTTGGTACCCAATAATGAAGAAAAAGCTGTTTTCCAGACATTTCACAGTCCGAAGGATGTCACAGATAATGTAGAAGATTTTCCATTTGTGGCTCGTATTCCTGATGTTATGCTAAAACGAGTTGATCCTTCGAATTCCGTCTTGGTGGCTTATTTGAAAACTATTGATTCTACTGTAGAAACTGGGATATTGTTGGAATGGGAAGATAAGAAATCCAAGAGGTCGAAGAAGAATGAAACTAGTTCTTCTGAAAACAAAGTCATAGAATTGAAATCTACGAAATCTCCAAAGAAGAAGCCTATTACAGTTGAAATGTCTGTTGCTGAGACAAAATTGATTGAGCCTGTTGTTGAAGATACTCAAGAGCAAGTGGTGATTCCTTCGAAGAGCGGTATGTTTCGAAGAATCAAAATGAAATCTATACATAAAAGCCAGTCTCCAACACATAAAGTGGTCCGAAAGCCTCAAGTTACTCATCAAGGTGTTTTAATTCGTGAAGTGCCAGCACCTGTTTCTCCATTGTCAAAGAAACGAAGGGTTGAGGATATGGCCAAACATCTGTCAAAGAAGAAGAAGAAGAAGACATGAAAGCTTATGCTTTCCACTGAGTCTACAGAAGATGACGATGAACGAATTCCTGAAACACCAGAAGTAACTCTTCATGAAGAAAGTTCAACTCCTAAGCAGACAATAGTCATACCACCCGAAGATTCGGTTGCCAAATCAGTTTCTGAGGAGGTACGAACTTCAGGCATCCCTGCAAACGTATCTGATATGGATGCAAATGTCAATATGGGTGAAGGAAAGGTCATTTTACTTCTATAGCCTTCGAAAATATTGTTTGTTTACCTCCACCAATCACTCCAGTTACTTCAACCACTGATTCCCCTACATTCAAAAATATCATCAATCAACCCTTTACTTCCATTTTTTCTTCTCAATCCACTGATACACCCAAACTTAATTTGCCTGTTCAAGAAACCGTTCTTATGGAAACCGACACCCATAATGAAGGTTTTGGAGGCACGTTTGATGAATTAAAGTTTCATGACGAAGAAGAAGATTTTCCAGATCATATGTTGATGACGATGAAACAGTTTAAAATTTTGAATATGAAGTTGAATTCCATAATTCAATCTCAAGTTGATTTGGGGGGTGGTTCGTCAGTCTCAAGTTTGTAAGTTGATACTATGTTACAAATTTTCGAAGCCAAGATGGTGGGTAAAGTCTCTAGGATGGTTAGATACTCTGAGTCAAGAATTTTGGAGAAGGTTGATCATATTGATCAAAACAATGAGCTAAGGATAAATTCTCAAAATTCAAAGTTTGTTGGAGATTTAAAAGACTTGAAGACAGTTGCAAAGGAACGACATGTTCTCTTTGTTCAAGATGTTAAGAAGGTCAGGGAGGATGTTAATTTGCAGATTCGTGAACTTCGCGAAGATATGTAAAAGGAGGTTGCTAGTGTCAAACAGGATTTTGCTTCTCTGAGTCAGAAGATTGACATTATTTGTGATGCTGTCATGAAATTTGTCAAGTTATACGAAAGTATGAATCCTCAACTTACTCAACTTTCTACCATGGAAAGTAACAACTTTGTGGAAGTGCTTACATTGCTGAAGGAGTTAAAAGATCTATCTGTCAAGCCAGTTTCGTCTTCTTTGATTACTCCAGAATTCTTATCCCAGAAGTTCACCCAATTCGAAGCTATTTTACACAAGCCATTGGCCCCTCTTTCTCGTATATCAAGCCTTCTACCAACAACAGATGCCCCACCTGTTTTTACAGGGGTGCAAGGGGGAGAAAGAAAAGTTGAAGATACGAAGGCTGGTGGTGAAGATGCGAACGTTGTGGGAAAGGTGTTTTCTTCGAAGATCCCATCAACGAAGCCAATTGTTGCATCTGCTGGGCCGTTTATTTCAATAGTTGTAACAACTATGCCAATTGCAAGACCAATTTCGAAAGGAATTGTGATTGGTAAATCTGCTGATACTGGTGGGAGTGGTTCGAAATCAAAAGAGGTAATAGATAATTCAGCTTTGAAAGATAAAGGGAAAACGATAGTTGTGGAAAAGTCGAAAGAAGAAAAGAAAGCTGAAGCAGAAGCTGAAATTGAAAAGCTAAGGTTGATTCAAAGCATAATGACTCAACGTGCAAGTGATCCTAAGGGTATGGACAAAGGTGATCCATCCAAACACTACAATTATGAAACAATCGAAGCCAAGGTTGCATATAATCATATGTATTCATTCGAGAAGAAACCAAAGCAGAGTTATATGGTTACGAATACTGATACAAGTCAGCTTGACTTTCCAATGAATGAAATGATGTTCATCATGCCACAATTTAAAGCAGGAGGAAATTTCAAAGAAAAGGATGATGGTACTCACATGAAAATTAGATTTCATGCTGTTCTTGCAAAAGCCCCTGAGGAAGTTTGGTCTTTGGTGAAGATCAAGAAAGTCATCAGTATGAAAAAGGATGTGGTGTTCGAAAACACAGTCCAAAATATCAAGTATGTGGTTGCCAGGGCAAATGGAAATATTTGCGAATTTACAATTGCAGATTTTCCATTAATGAACTTGTATGATCTTATACAAGTTGCATTGATTCTGAAAGACAAATCGTTTTCATATCTTAAAAACACTGAACCTGATGAATTTAAGCTTGGGGTTGCTCACATCAAGATTTTCATCGAAAATTATTATGAGTGCTTGGCTCTAACTGATGTGAAGTTAGCTACAGCTAAAGGTATGGAAATAAAAGCTCCAATGGCACCTACGAAGACTCAAGCAGAATTGAAAAAGTATGCTGATGGTGAAATCTGCTTGAAGTCTTTTAGGATGGTCTTCGCAGGAAAAGACAAGGCTGGAAAAGCAAAACGTTTCTTGTTCCAGGCATGCGAAGTGGAAAGATATTCAACATCTCAATATACAAACTTAATTGTTCGTATGAATCATTGTAAGAAAAACAATGAAGGAGATAAGAAAGAACTAAAGAAGATAATTTCCTGGTACACAGAAATTCGAAGAGTGATGCTGTATTCCATCCAGCTTCTTAAAAATTAAGAAGGTCGACTATGATTACAAAGGGGGAGATTGTAAGGGTCAAAATGTTGTAATTAGTCGAAGTGTATTTTGCACTCTTCGAATATTTTGTAATCTATTTTACTAAGGCGCTTTTATTCGAAGCTTAAGTGACTATGCCTTAGTATATTTTTTGTACGCTTTCTGTTCCCTATAAATAGGGATATTTACTAGAGTTAGATAAGAGTTTTTACAGACCTGTCATTGTATTCTGTAAACATTCGAAAGCGTAATAGAGCTGATACAAGATCATATGTACATCCGTTGTTCAATCTTGCATTCTTACTTGATTTTATACTCTGATTCAATTTATACTCGATTCATTGATTCATCAGGAGGAATAGTTTTCTTGTAACTTAGGGTCTTGGGATGACAACTTGAGTAAAATACGGATAGGTGTGGAAGGTAGTATTGGGCCCGTACTACTGAAGGCACAGGATCCGTATGCTGTTCAGTAAGTAATCTTGGGACACTAAGGAACTTGCAGGAGTGGGTATAGTGTTTGTGTGCGCTTTAGCCTGATTTTGATCGTTTTCTTGTGTGTTTCAGTATGGCGATTACCCGAGGTTTAGGCTCCAGCGACTCGGAGAGGCCGGGTACCAGTGATGAGGAGATCCATAGGATCGTTTCCACTGAGGTGGTCGTGACAATCAGGAAGACTATTCTAGAAATGTTTGGGTCTATCAGGAAGGCTATGATTGAGCTGTTTGACGATTGCTATGTTGCCGTCACTGAGGCCTTTGTTGTCGCAGGTGAAAGATCTTGTCTGCTCAATAGTCATATTAAAATGATATTGATAATTAACATATGATACTAATGGGTCACACCAACAAAAATTTGATACAATTGATTATTTAGTAGAAATTGATTTTAATAAATATTCAATAAACTCTTATAATTAATTGAAATTTATTTATTTCTTGGAAGTAATAATTTTTCATTAGAAAGTAGCATAATAAATCATATGATATGATTTATTAAGTCATGTATATTATTTTGGACTAGAAATACTTTTTTGCTTTTAGCCAAAAGTCAAAGTTTATATTTTATAAAACAAGTTTATAAAATTTATAAACTTCCGTGTTCTTGTATATCTTTATAAGAAAGAATAAAAGAAGCATGGCCTTTTGATTTGTTTAATCAAAAGCATGGCTAGTTCTTAAAGGCATGGGGGACAAGTTTCTTTTATAACATGAGTGCTTAATTGGTTAAGGACTCATGTGTACTATTTTAGCTTTAGGAGAGTGCATGAAAGGCTTTCTTTTTTTGACATTTTTACTTGCCAAAACTATGACCTTGCATGCTCTCTTCATTCTCTCTTGTTTTGGTGATAAACACTTGAAGAAAACTTGCATTTTACTTTCTTAGAGTTCATACTTTGGTTATGAACTTTAAGCTTAAGAGTTAAGAGTTTATGGACTAGCATCTACATCAAGTTTGTTTCTTGTTTGTGTCTCAAAGGTTCCACATTCCCCATGAACTTCCAAGCCTCCTAAGAGGACCCAAAGAAATACAAAGGTTGTTATTTCTTCATCTTCTTCTTTGGTGCTTGTTTTTCTTTCCAAACTTTGCAAGAAGATCATTGGTGGGTATAAATGTGTTTTATGTTATTCGAAATTTCTAAGTCTTATGTTGCATAATTTGTAACGCCGCAGAATCGGGCTAGTCGATTAAGATATATTAAGCGTTAAAAATCACTTTTTATAGAAGATTATTTAGGACAAATAATCTTAACCAAAGCTATAGCATATGTGATAATGATTTCATACATATAAAGAACTTTGAAATCCGACTTCATATGTAGAAGTTATGCTTCTTCGAAGTTTTGCGATTAAACTGATACGACATCAGGTGTCGTAAATAGTAACTCAGAGATAGATTGCTTATTAGCTTAGATAGTCTAAACAAAGGTGATAGTAATCATAAAACTGAGAGCATGTATGTAGCGAACGCCAAAATTTGACTTCGTGAGAGCAAGTTACGATTTTTCTAAGTTTCAATGCAGTAGTGTGCAACACTGGTACCGAAATTCATAACCGTCGATTGTTGGGAAAAAATTTAAACAAGAAATGAAGATCTCGTTGATAGGAATCTATTAATATAAAGACAGTCGAGAATAGATATCATATGAGAGAGTTATAAATTTTTAACGGACTTTAACAGTCTAATCCTGTTAAAAATAAGACTTTAAAAATAAAGTCAAAATTAGTCGATAGTGTCTGAATAAAAGTTGTATATCTCGTCGATAGCTACGTGTAGATATAAAACTCGTAAAAACGGAGCTCGTATGAAGAAGATATGAATTTTCTAAGAAATCAGAAATTTTACACGCAGCCACGCACTGACACTCCACCAGATGCTCAATATGTGTCACCACCCAGAAGCTGACTCGTCAACCCTTCCGACCATTTATGCGACGCACTGACAGAATGTTCAGTGCGCATATTGTTTTGGCTATAAATACTCGCCTCCGTATATGCTTCCATCCTCACACCCCTACAACTTCTATCTCGAGTTCTCTCTGAACCTTTAGCCCAAATTCCCTTAGTTTTAGGTTCCGACGAAGCTTTAAGGCCCCCGAATGCTCGACAAGTAGTAACTATCAAGTAGAAACCCTGCCAGTGTAATTTCCAGAGTTTTACCTAAGAAATCTTTGTAAGTTAAGCTACACACTAGTCTTTTCAATGCAACTTATATTTATAATCATAAGTCGTTATTATGAACTTATAAATAAGATTTATTAGTAGTTCCATGTCATTATACTGATTGATCTACTTACGGGGGTGATGTGTAGGCTGGATTTAGTGAGGTGTTTAAAGTGGGATTTCCAAACAGTATACTATGTATATCAAACAGACCCTACCTCTGATATTATCCTACCTGATTTTTCCTTACTTGATAGATCCTGATGTAGACATTGGGATTGGTGAGGAATCTAGACTATTATTAATCGCCAGGAATATAAGACTAAGACTTAGTGATGTTCGTTCCTAGGTCACATCAGAGGAAAAGATAAAATACCAAGGCGAGGTTATTCCCAATTAAATTTCAAGGCATCCACTTTTATCTAGTGAGAACATAGTTACTTTCAGCTTACACATAGATATCAAGTATTTAATTTTCTTATATGTCCTATGTGTTTATTATATGTGTTCCTGATAAATATGCTAAATGAGATAATTATATTACTCGCAATAAATTATATATGTATTGTATTATGCTTATATTATATCGGGTAAAAAGGGTAAAGAGAGATAAGAGATAATTTAATGGTGAGAGACCATGCCAGAGATAGAATGGTAGTGAGAAACCATACTAGAGATAATTTAATGGTGAGAGACCATGACAGAGATACAATAGTGGTGAGAAACCATACCAGTTATAATTTAATGGTGAGAGACCACGAAAAAGACATAATAGTGGTGAGAAGCCATACCAGAGATAATTTAATGGTAGGAGACCATGTCCAATTGAGAGCAGTCATCTAGCAGAGTATTGATGACCACCACAGACTCTTCTAGACAGTCTAGTGGAGCACTAGCAAACTCATATTCTATAGGTGTTAATGAATCATACTATCTGGGAGTATGGACTGTGTGTTCATTTGAGGACTCTATCCCCGTCATGGTTGCCTTACTGACACGTATTGCTAAGGAATCCCTGAGGCAATGCTGTCTACTTGTTGTTACATAAATCCTTAGGATAGAACCCTTGAGACTATCATTTAAGATCAAAGAGAGAGAATAACAGGAATGGGAAATGGGGATTAAATTTCTTTAGCGTGTTAAAATATACTTAAAACAATATAATAATATTGTGGGTTGAAAACCCTATGTGCGCACCAGGCTCCCAAGCCTGACCCACTCAATTTCTTTGTATCACAGGTAACGGTTCAAAGGTACATGCATGATGAGAGATTCAAGGAAATCTAGAACGTTAGTATATTGAGACATTGTAAGTCTCATCTTAATTTTATGTTTCTTGTATTGGTTATGGCATCCTCGGCCTTAATAAATTAATGGAAATATTTCTTCAAAAATACTTTTACGGGAACAAATTCCACACTAATGAGTAAACTCTATATAAAATAATCAAAAATAAACTTTTTTTTACGATGAACGCAAAATTTTGGGAATATCACAGTTGGTATCAGAACATTAGTTTAAACGAACTACGAATTTTTAGGATTTCTACACTTAAAATTAGAATGCTAAACAATAATTGTGAGGCGACTGTCTATTTTATTTTAGGTAGTGACACAAGAACTAGAATACATTAGGGAATGTGCCTTAATTGCTAGTATGTGCTAAATGATTTATATTATTGCATGCCTTAGGTTTCCTATCTAAATTCCTATTATCTTAATGAGTCTAAGGTCTGTTGCGGACCTAGAATAAGGAAATTTTATGTGTTCAAGTTTCTAAATGTTTAATTCCTGTTGAGCATCAGCGCCACCGGTTGATCTAAAACCAATTAGTGTTAGAAATGGCGCAACCTTACCCATATAGTGCATTCAGACCTCCAAGACCAGGCATTCAAATGTGGCACTCCAGGCCATTGTGCGACGACTTGGTCGATGCCATTTCTGACCCCCAACAATCCCCCCCCCCCCTCAGAAATTGCTCCCTGAGAGAATCGAACCCTCGCCAATAGCTCTGATACCACTTGTTGAGCATCAGCGCTACCGGTTGATCTAAAACCAATTGGTGTTAGAAAAGGCGCAACCTTACCCATATAGCGCATTCAGCCCTCCAGGACCAGGCATTCGATTGCAGCACTCCAAGCCATCGTGCGAGGACTTGGTTGATGCCACCCCCCAACAATTACGGTATTAGAACTCACATGCATCTTTCGTTATTTAAATTTGTCTTATAAAAACAAAGGTTGTTTTATGTGTATGTTGAAATGTATGGTGTGCATAAACTAGCCAATGACTATTGTGTTTGTTGTGTTGTTGTGTTTGTTGTTTTTGTTGTTTTTGTTTTAAAAATGGTTGTAATAATTAATTTATTCATATGTTACGTAATAAATTAAATAGATTAGTTTTCTTGGTTTATTTTTGTAAGTAATAGATTATTTTTTAGAAATAATTTATTTGTACAAAAATGTAACAAGAAATGAAGATGGAGTCATTTTTTGAAGACAAAAAGGTGATTTTTGCAATTTTGAAGAGTGCAGGGGAAAAGACAACCTTTCTGCAAACTGTTGCAAAAGCTATTGATGTTGGCAGCTTCCTTTGGAGTCGTTGGACCTAATACAATCTTTTATGTAGCCTTTTTTGAAAAGTGTTGCATGTTGCTGTATTATTACATTTACGAAGCTTTTTCAATCTTTTGCAAACAATAAGTGTTTTCTCAAGTGGGAGCTTCTACTACAACATTACAAAAAGATGTTTTGGTCCCTTTAAATGTCCCTTTAGGAATGGACTTGACATGTTTTGTGTTGACTCACAAAAATCTCATTGGTTGGTTATGTTTATGCACATATATTTTTACGCATGTTTGTGTTGTTTATTTTATGTAATTATTATGTGTGGTTGATAAATTAGTTTTTCACATGCTAAAATAATTTTGGATAAAATAAACATAACATGGAGTTTGGTTTCCAAAATTTACAATGTGGACATAAGATGTAACAAGTTATTGTTTTAAAATAAAATATAGTTTTATAAAAAACGTTAATAACGTCAAATTTTGAAATACTCAATTATAAGTTTTAAGAATGGTGATTTTTGTAACTTATACAAACTCCAAATATATAAGTAATAAAATGAAGTTTCATTAAAGATATAAAAGGTTCAAATGCGCTCAAACTCAAACTTAATACCAGTTATTAAAACTGAAACGCGCCAAATTATATAAAAATTAGTTTTTTTATATAGAACCTTCAAAAGTGATTTTCTTTTTGAAAATTGGTACCATGGCTTATTATATGCATGTAATAACCATGATAACATATGTTTAAACTACAATTTTAAAACATATAAAAGACCCCTTACAAACCTCAAATCTATGCAATCCATTTTGAAGAACACTCGAATATCTCTTGTACGCACTAGTGGGATAAATGATACCTAACCGCTTAGTGTTATCTTTTGATGGTCGGGGTGTATTCGCGATTTCTATAACCAAGTTATAGGCCGATTACACAAGTTTTTCAAATTGGATGATTTGATCGGAAATATTTTGTGATAAAGGATACCTAAGCAAGAGAAATCTGGGGCATAGATGAGATCAAACATGTCTAATTAAATTTGTTATTAGTGATCCCATAAATATAGGAATTATATAGTAAGATATAACTCATAATCGATATCTACCAAATTGGATTCAAATGGATGGGATAAAGGATACCTAACCATTTATTTGTTTTGCAATTTGGATCCTAGACTTTGATAATTATTGTTTTTGGAAACTAAAAGGGTATTAACTATTAAAGAGTTTAAATATTGAAAATACTAAATGAACTTTGTTAAAATTTTGTAGACAAATAATCCATTCTCATAACAATGAATTGACATTTTCTTTAATGACTTAATGAAACAATAACATTCAGTAGATACAATTTAAATGAATAGGTTCATGTCTTGAGAGACAATCTCATGAAAAAATATGAAATTGTATACACTTAAAGGTCCTAGCCCTAAACCAACCAGCTTTGAGCAAAAGACCTGAACATGATACCTAGTAAAGGCATCATTGTGATGCTAAAGATGTTTCTAACATCAAACTAGGAATAGTTATTCCTAACTTCCAGGAAGACTTGAATTATTTACATATATATCTGATGATATAACAGGTTAAACAATATTCCAATAAATATAGTGATATTTTTGTTTTAAACTAGTTCAAACATTTAGAATAGTGCAAGGCGAAAAGAGACACCTTGTGCGATCTAAGAGGCCCATGTTTTATGGATTGAACACCTTTAAGCCCAAGAAATCCAATAAGGCCCACATATATGGATCTTGTTTCTTTTGTGGAGAAACTCGGCACTAGAAGACGATCATCTCCTCTTATCTGCAATGAAAGTGTGGAAGAGACTAGTACTTCATGTATCTACTAGATAGAACTCTTACTTTTCATATAACACTCAAGTACTTGGTACTTAAATGTTAAACTAATATTTGTAAATGGATTTCATATATTTATAGAAGAGTAACCAGCTGAGCACAATCAAGTTGGAACTACACTCTTGGATTTTACTTTATTAATTATGCTAGGAACATAATGCACTTGGATTATAAAACAATGTTTGTTTTGGAACAATGTATGTTTTAATTTATCTTGTCTGAATATATATATCGGTTAATTTACGAATGATTGGTTATTTACTTAAATCGTTTATCATAATGATCACCTTCATATTCGGAAATGATTAAAATTCTGTTTATGAGACTAGATCTCTTAATAAGAATTCTAAAGTAAATATCAATATTTCATAAATAACAAGTTCTATATGTGAGACTTAAACTTGTTTTAAATCAAACTAATCTTTGACATTGTTATATTTATTATATAAATAACATTCACATATTCCAACTTGAAGAAAGGGATCTTTGAAGGAAAATAATGTATCTTATTTGACATATGTGAAATATACTTATATATAAAAGATTCCTAGCGATGTTTTCACTAAGAAGTAGAGAAAATAAATTATTAAGGAACTTACATTATGGTGTATGACTTCCATTCTAATAAATGTCTAAGATTTAACACAAGATACCAAATCAACTTTATTAACAAATGAATCCATCCATTATGCCACATTATACATAGCACCTGGTATATGATCATTGATATTTCCATATTTATACATATTTTTAGGCATTATTTTAATACATTTTAAGCTATAATTTGGTTAAAAGCAAAGATATTTGGTACTTATTGAGTGAAATTACATTTTGCAGCCAAAAAGGACATTCTTGAAGGAAAAGGACCAAAAATGACAAAAGCTAGAACCTGGAAGGACTAGAGATGAGTTGGGAGCTTAATGGAGCTTAAAAGGAAGAAAAATCAAGCAAAAACACCCACCCCCAACGTGGCTAGAGAATACCACGGTGTGACTCTTACAAGAATCTCGATCATACGCATAATGATGAAGCTCACGACGTGAGCACTATAATCTCACATTGTGAGGATGGAAGTTCTAGAAGATAATTATGTGTAATGTAAGTTTCCTTGCCAGACATGAATTGATATTGATCTCATGACGTGAGACCCTACTTCTCACGACGTGACATGCGATTTAAGGAAACTATAAATACTCCTTGACATATTGGACTTGAGGAGATTGGATTGATATTTTGGAAGTTATAGTCGATTTCAGAAGCCAGAAACCTACGAAAATCAACCTTTGGAAGAGGAAAGTATTGAAGATTAAGAGTTTGAGGATTACACATTACCTTCGGTTTGCATTAGATCAATCATGTCTAATTCTTATGAGTTTTTGTGTTTATTTTCTTCCATGTGTAGCTAAATCATTAGGCTTTCGTTTAGTGTAGATGAACCCTAATACTATGTGTTAGTTTATTGCTTTTAATGGATTTTATGAAGTTGGTTAAAGCTTGTGTTTGATTATCATTACCTAGCATGTTAAAGTTTCAATCTCTGTTGCTTTGATTTAAGTTAAGTGTAGTTTAATGACCATTTGAACTGCATGAACTTATTTACCTACTAGTTTATGATAATTAAATTGCTAGATCTAGGATTAATCAAATCTTAAGTGATAAAGGTAACAACTTTAACCGTGTTAAAGAACATAATTTGATTATAATTGTGTTTAGTTAATTGTATTGATCATAGATAATTATCTTTGATATATCTTACATAGCCCAATTATCCTTAATAATCAATTATGTGTTTGCTTGTGTGTATGATCATTACATAGTAGTTCATGAATTGGTGAAAATTTTAGAAGATCGGATAAAGAATTCTAATTACATTAATATTGGTAAGCAGCTGAATAAATCCATGTTTAGAAACTATCCATAGGAAAAAGGGGGATTCAAAGCTAAACGGAAGTGTTATCATAATGTTGATTACAATCGTTCTTAATTGAGTGTTTGATTAGTTTTTAGTTAGGTAATTAGTTTAAGTTAACCTGAACTTGCAAAATCAGATAAAACCCCTTTTTAGTTATTGTTTTTAGATTAATTTTTAGTAATTATATTATTAGCTAAATCCTATTCCCAATGTTCGATACTCAACTTACTTTAATATACTATAATCTGACTAGGTACACTGCCTATAGGTGCATTAGTAGATAAGTAATTATGTTTATAAATTTAAAAGTTGATAGGTATATTTATTGCACATCAAGTTTTTGGCGTCGTTGCCGGGGAACAATTATTTTAGTTTTTAATTTAATTGCTTTAGGTTAATCGATTCTTTTTGTTGGGTAAGAATTCTAATTACATTAATATTGGTAAGCAGTTGAATAAATCCATGTTTAGAAACTATCCATAGGAAAAGGGGGATTCAAAGCTAAACGGAAGTGTTATCATAATGTTGATTACAATCGTTCTTAATTGAGTGTTTGATTAGTTTTTAGTTAGGTAATTAGTTTAAGTTAACCTGAACTTGCAAAATCAGATAAAACCCCTTTTTAGTTATGGTTTTTAGATTAATTTTTAGTAATTATATTATTAGCTAAATCCTATTCCCAATGTTCGATACTCAACTTACTTTAATATACTATAATCTGACTAGGTACACTGCCTATAGGTGCATTAGTAGATAAGTAATTATGTTTATAAATTTAAAAGTTGATAGGTATATTTATTGCACATCAAGTTTTTGGCGTCGTTGCCGGGGAACAATTATTTTAGTTTTTAATTTAATTGCTTTAGGTTAATCGATTCTTTTTGTTGGGTAAAAATCGTAAAAAGTTAATTTTATACAAAAAAAATTATGTTTGTACAGTTCTCACGATATGAGCTTCACCTCTTACGACGTGAGCTCAGTATTTTTTAGTTTTCCATTTTTAGTTTGTTTTTATACATTTCGCTTTTGTTTTATTTCAGTGATTTATGACCCAAGGATCCATAACTCCAATATTTCCACCACTCAAAAATCTAGAATCAACTTTCCACAAGAAGAAAGATAAGAAGGTCGAATCAAGTAGCACTTTCCAATTCGACACGTACGAAAGCTTTGAGAAGACTCCAGATAAGAAAGGAACCAGGTGCGAGCCAGAAATCGAAGATGATTAAGGAGAAGAAATAGAAAGCGAGGAAACAGAGATGGCGGATATCACGACCATGACAGTGGAAGAGTACAAGAGGAGATTGTGAAATATCAACGGTCCACGTCTAGTTTCTCCCAAAATTCCAACTGCAATGGGTTTTGAGCTCAAAGGGCATATCCTTTTGACGCTCAAAGACATACCCTTTTATGGGAAAGACTACGCAGATGCATTTAAAAAGATTGATGAAGTCGTGGACATTGCTAATTATTTCAATGTTCCAAATGTTACAAGAGATGCAGTTTTACTGAGGATGCTTCCAGTAACACTTACTGGAGATGCAAAAATTTGGCTGGAGTCTTTAGCACCTGGAACTATTAGAACTTGGCAAAACCTCTGTGAATCATTCATCAGGCAATTTAGTCCTTCAAAAATAGTCAAACTTAAGAAAAAGATTGCTAATTTTCAAGAAGAAGATGGAGAATCCTTATACAAAGCTTGGGAAAGATACAAAGGCCTTTTGAGAAATTGTCCTCAACATGACTTGAACATACAACAAGAAGTTTTCATATTTTATGATGGGGTGAATGTGATAACAAGGCAACTCCTTGATTCGCAAGGCACAATGACAAAGAAAGATCCGACCACCATTAAAGAGCTAATTGAAGAATTCGCAAAGCACTCGAGAGAATACCACAACCCACGAGAGGATGTGACTAGAGCAAAGGGAAGTAGCAATGGAGGTTCGGTAGATTTAGCAGCTTTAATGGCGAAACTAGAGAATATGGACCGAATAATAAGGATAATGGATCAATCTATACATGCCATACGAGTTGGGTGTGGCAATTGTAGTGGATCGCACTTAACTAAAGACTACGATTTGGATGAAAATTGGAAAAGAAAAGCTCAAGTGTGTTACTCTTGTGGAGATCGATTTGATGAAGATTGGAGTAAGCCAAAGAAAGAATGGTTGCCATATGAAGAATACAAGAAGCAAAAAAGAAGAAAAGTATCGGCAAACCGGATGAGGCTAGCTACTACCAAAAGGAACAACCACTGCCCAAGAAGAAGATGGACTTTGAGTCAATGCTTAATAGGTTTATGGAATCCTCTAAAAAAAGACACGATGCTACTGATGTTACCATTAGAAATCACGAAGCTTCCATAAAGAACATTGAAGGTTTGTATCAATCAGATACACTTCAAGTATAATTATGAAAGAAAAACTTAATCAAGAAAATAAAGAATATAAATTAAAAGAGACAGAGAGTTCTTCGAATTGTTTCTTTCACCAAGAAAGAGGTTTTGTCCTCATCAAGAAGACGGTTGTCGCAAAGATGATTACGACACCAATCCGTGTTCACAACATTAGGGTTTACCCTTATATTTATATATATATATATATATATATATATATATATATATATATATATATATATATATACACACACACACACACATACACACTAATCTATACATATCAATCCCTTGATTAAAGGGATTGTGTCTAATCTATACTAAGAACTGATCATATCACAAAGATACCAGATCTGTGATTTATTCTATAGTTATTTATATCATTACCTAATATACAAAAGATTACATATGAAGAACTATACTATATGCTAACGCTGATAAGCTTGATACACTGGTATTGTAGATGTTGTAGATGCTGACGCTGATCGATAGTGGAGAGTGTTTGACTTATCTGATCATAAGGTGTGACCTTACAATCTCCCATATCTGATGATTTCAAAACTAATATTCTTTACAGTCATCAGGAAATCCATTGTAGAACTTGTTAGCTTCTATTAATATCTCAGGCTTGACCCATCTGAATTGATCAATTTTAAGCTCATCCAGTCTTCTACTAAGCTCTATATATATTACCATGTGATATCCTCTTTCTAGTTCAAAATGACCAATTCCTTCCAAGCGAACATGAAACAAATGTTCAGTGTGAGCAGAAGGAAGATCATCAGTGCGTTGAAAGCACATTTGATTCTGACTATCAAGATAAAATATCTCATGCTCTGGTTCGCGAATGAGCATATATTTAACTGGTTCAACACCAGCTGGTAATTCATTGTTGATATACCTAGTTCCATACGGGAGAAGAAACTTGGTATTCTTGGACTGACTCGGAGCGCTTGTTATTCTTGAGGATGATGGTCTAGATGGACCAGCTGATGGCACAAGGTTCAGCTTCTTGACTTTGTTGAGTAGCTGCTTAATTGCCAACTTCACTTCTTGAGCATGAATATCCGTGTGTTTGTCGATAAATCTCTTGAAGTTGAATCCACTCGTTGTTGCCAAATTTAACTAGATCATGAGCAAATACAACCTCGGTGTATTCATATTGTGTTTGCTTTCTAACCAAGTGAAGTTTTAGTGATTCATTCCTCGGTTTGGTGCATGTCACTTTGATGATAGGATCAGGATTTGACCTGCGACTAAGAACATCTCCAAACTTCTTCCTATCAATCCAATCATTCATATCTGAAACAATGTGTTGTTTCCCCACTTTATTGTTGAAGATTTTCTTGACCTGATTATCAGTGATTCGAATATCAGCGGAAGCAGGAGCTTGAGTAAGTTTGGCAGGCAGACGTTCTGCTTTTCTTATTTCTTTCTTTTGACGAATATCAGCATTATATTCTACCATTATTTCTCTAACTTCCTCAATGGGTAACCTCCATGTTTCTGCTAATTCATTTAGATCAAATATGAGTTTGCTTGTCTTTTTAGGAGGAGATGCTGAAGGATCAACATCAGCAACAGAAGAGCTTCCAGCTTCAGCATCATAAGCTCCCCCTGAGAAGGAAGCCTTTCTCTTTTGAGGATTGAGCTGATCATCATTAGAGTCAATGTCACTATCAGTTCCTTGAGGAACTTCTTGAGAAATCTTCCCTTCAAAGCAAGAACCTGGATAGACAACATTTAAGGGAACAACAACAATAACAACATGTTGCATGGAACCAAGATCAAGAAACCCTTCATAATCACAGGTCTGTGATTGATCACCAATGTTTGGAATGGGCTGATCAGCGTCTGAAATATCAGCAACATCAATCTGCTCTAGAGGATCAGCTTCAGCTGACCCTTCCAATCATCTCAGGATGAGATGGAGTTTGTACAATCATCACCTTCATTTGCATTGGTTGAGGATCCCCCTGATTATTATCCCCCTTCTTGGCAGCATCAGATTGGGGAGGAGAGTTAGGAGGAGATGGTGGAGTTCTTGGAGGAGTATTAGATCCTGGAGGAGGTGGTGGAGGAAGATTTGTTGATGGAGGTGGGGGAGGAGGAGGCTTATCACCTAGAGAATTTGGTGGAGTATCATCAACAATCATATCATCATCATCATCATTCAAAGCCATAAGTCGCATTATTGTAGCAACATCTCTTTCATCTTTACTCAACCTTTTATCCATAGATTAAGTAATTTGCACAATTAGAGAGGGTTGGGAGAGCACAGTAGATTGAAAATTAGAGCTGGATTCTTCCTGATTATCCTAATGAAAGACAACAGTCATGATAGGAATGGTCTCAGCTTGAGGAGGAGGAGACACTGGCTTTGGAGAATTGACATCTTGAATCATTGGCTCAGTAGTTTCCACAAAAGGAGGAGTTGATCCACGTTGTGCGGTATCATCTGCAGAGGAAGAGGGTGAGGAGGTAGTTGATCCATGTTGGAGGATAATTCATTCCCTGAGCAAAGTCTTCTCCCACATCAGCGACTGATTCTTCTTCATCTTTATCAGTGTCTTCGTCCTCATCAGCCCCTTCTTTATTACCAGCTTCAGGATCATCATCATTCTTATCATCATCCTCATTATTCTCTTCCTCATTATCAGCATCATCATTATCATCATCATCCTCTTCAGAGTCTAAGGATTCAACCACATCGGGTTTTTCAATCCACTTTTATGTCCTCGTAGTAATAGGAAAATCATCCTGAGATGGAGCAACATTAATGATCTTTAAGGAAAGGGCATGAATTGGAATGATAATCCCATGACTTTCAACATAGCCTTCATCTTGAGACAATATCAGACCAAGCCAATGAGGATAAGGAACATTCAATGGCTTATTGTTCCCATTAATGTAGTCAACCATTTGATCAAGAAAAATTTGAGCAAAATCCAGTCTTTTTTTGTAAACAATAGAGTATAAGATCCTTTTCTCAAAGAGATTCAATTGATCCAAACTTCCAATCTTATGAACAAGACATTTTTCAATCAAACCTGTTAAGTACTTCCATCCTACATTAAAACACTGACGAAGAGTGTTCTTGTATGGATCACGAGTGAGGCCCTGAAGTTTGAAATCATACCCTAATTATTCACGAACAGATTTGTAACTTTTTTCAGAAGGGGTTTCAAAGTAACTTTCAAATCGAAGAAGACAAAGAGCAGTTCGAAAGAACTCCACATCAATCATAACCCTATTTTGACCGTCTCCAATGGTTCTAGTGATCGTTCGAGAAAAAGTGTCAACAGAGCATATATAATACAACTCACATGCTAGTTTAGGGTAAAAAGGGTCTGGGAAGTCACAGAATGCATATCCAAGAGGACCGTTCTTAACATAGCTGACAAAATCTTCGATTCTTGAGTTCGCGAACTGCTTTGGGATTTCATCTGAGAACGCCACATTGGTCGATTGAATGATGATGGTAGAGTCAGGAGTATGAGAACATTTGATGACGTTAGCGCTGGGAGCAAACTCGTACAAGGGCTTTGACATGGTGAAAGCGTTGGGGAATATGACGATTTGGAGTCTTTTTTAGAGAGAGAGAGAGAGAGAGAGAGAGAAATTGCTTGAACGACTTGTAAATGTGACCTAGAATGAATATTTCCCAATATATACGCAAAAAGTTTCTTCTTTCAGTCACAATCATGAATGAAGATATTGATGGGTTTTGAGCATAACAAGCAATTCCTATGTGTGCATGCAACCCTAATTCATGGAGCTATGTTTTCTCTAATTGAACATACAACTTTTGAACATCAAACAGAAAACCCTAGACGGTATATACTATTTTTGAAATCTATGAAATAGGGTTAAGAAATCATACCTTGATTGTTATATAGCAGTAACAATCGAAAACCTAATAATCTTGAACTTCGAGAGCAAGCGTCACAAGTGTCACGCCTCTAGTAGATCACACACAAACTAAGCATGAGGATGAGTGAGGAGAGAGGAGGAGAAGCTCTTAGAAATTTAGTTATCCTTATGGGATTCAGATGGCCGAAAGTCTCAAGCCCTATGGGTCTATTTATAGTGCAGATAGGATACACTGGATAACCCTAATTTGAATAAAATATTATTAATTCAAATTGGTAATTATCCACCTACTTAATTATCAACATGGGATAATCTAGAAACCCTAATACTTTGTTTCCCGATTTACGATTCGTAATGGAACAAAATCAATCTCCGTTCTGCAATATATCATGTGGACAAATGACATGGAACAAAATCAATCTCATTGTCTAATACTTTGTTTCCCGATTTCCGATTCGTAATGACAAAGAACTACTAATCGAACACATCAATTTAATCCTGGTCGAGCCCGACACATAAGTCAACACCAAATCATCGAGGGGCCCAAGATATCGCTTTTCCCTTTAGGGCAAAAGGAGCAGATAAACTTTGACTTATATGCTTGTACTATTTACTCATCAAATCACGTACATCAATACGTTTTATAACATCAAGTTACTGATGCGTTTACGCATTATCATTGCACAACCAACTTGTAAACAACAACTTATATATCTTCGTTTAAAGATTATAAGATATTATCGTCTCAGAATTACTCGTGAGAAATTCCATGAAGTAATTCTCTGAGCGTGAGTTAATCCAATACTTAAATTTTCCATTTAAAAAGTACTCATGAATACTGTATCAAACTATTGCTATGTCTAAACCCTTAGACAATCTACAGTCTGATTCATGACAGTCTTAATTCACTACTTACTTCCAAAAGTATGAACGACTGTGGATGTTTGAATAATCCAATTATTCAGGAAGTAAAACATGAAAAATGAAACACAATAATAAACAATGGACAAATGATAGTAAACAATACTCATAAATACTTCTCTATTATTTAATCATCACAAGTCAATTAAATTTACTTTGTTACAAGTTTCTAAATACCTATCTAACTACTAAAACTAACATCATCCTTCAGACCAAAGCTCCTTGCATGCTGAATGTGCTTAATTCTACTCAGACCCTTTGTGAGGGGATCTGTTGGATTCTCTTCTGATGATACCCTCTTCACGACGAGGTGTCCTTTTTTTATTCTATGTCTGATAAAGTGGTATTTTCTGTCGATATGTCTAGATCTGACATGATCTCTTGGTTCCTTAGTTAAGGAAACCGCTCCTTCATTATCACAGAAAATATCCATTGGCTCTTTTATGGCTGGCACAACTCCAAGGTCTCAGATGAAGTTCTTCAACCAAATAGCCTCCTTCGATGCTTCGCTTGCTGCAATGTACTCTGATTCACAAGTAGAATCAGCCATCGTCTCCTGTTTAGAACTTTTCCAAGTTATCGCTCCTCCATTAAGGGTAAACACCCAGCCAGATTGAGAACAGAAGTTGTCTCTATTTGTCTGAAAACTGGCGTCACTATACCCAGTTACTCTTAAGTCATCACTGCCACCAAGTACAAGGACCCACTCCATAGTTCTCTGCAGATACTTAAGAATATTTTTTACCACTATCCAATGAGCTCTATCTGGATTTCCCTGATATCGACTAACCATGCTCAAAGCAAAATCCATGTCAGGGCGAGTACATGTCATATCATACATGATCGATCCAATGGCGGAAGCATATGGAACTCGACTCATTTCTGCTATCTCTGCATCAGTACTCAGACTCTGAGTCTTACTCAGTTTGGTATTACTCTAGATAGGAAACTCTCCTTTCTTGGAATTCTCCATGCTAAAACGTTTTAACACTTTATCCAACTATGTACTTTGACTAAGTCCAATTAGTCTTTTACTCCTATTTCTCAAAATCCTTATCCCTAGAAGATAGGCAGCCTCTTCCAGATCCTTCATAGCGAAACACTTTCCAAGCCAAGACTTAACCTCTTGCAAAGTTGGAATGTCGTTTCCTATGAGAATTATGTCATCAACATACAATACTAGGAAGGTCACTATACTCCCACTAGCTTTGACATATACACAAGATTCATCTTCACTTCTAGAGAAGCCAAACTCTTTAACTTTCTCGTCAAAGCAAAGACTCCATCTGCGAGAAGCTTGTTTCAATCCATAGATTGATTTCTCAAGCTTACACACTCTATTGGGGTGCTTAGCATCCACAAAACCCTCTGGCTGACTCATGTAAACATCCTCAGCCAACTTCCCATTAAGGAAAGCGGTTTTGACATCCATCTGCCAAATTTCATAGTCATGAAATGCAGCTATGGCTAGCATTACCCTAATAGATTTAATCTTAGCTACCGGTGAGAAGGTCTCATCATAGTCAACCCCCGGGGTTTGAGTAAAGTCCTTCGCAACTAGTCGAGCCTTGAAAGTGTGTACCTTTCCCTCCATGTCGGTTTTCTTCTTGAAGATCCATTTGCACCTAGCTGTCTTACTACCTGGTACATTGTCAACCAAATTCCAAACTTGGTTGTCATACATGGACTTGTTCTCACTATCCATTGCCTCTTTCCACTTGGCAAAATCAGGGCCCGCCATAGCTTCCTTGTAGTTAGAGGTTCATCCAAATTTACTAGTGTACTATCACTGATAAACGTATCACCATCTGTAGTAATATGGAAACCATAAAACCCAGGTGGCATTTTAACTCTACTGGAACGCCAAAGAGGTAATGAATTGTCAACTGGTTCAACTGGAATTTCTTCCTCAGGTTGAGCCATAGTATTTTTAAAGTTTCCTTCATCTTTTGACTCTTGAATTTCTTCAAGATCAATTTCACTCCCACTGTCCTCTCTGGATATGAGCTCTCTCTGACGAAAGACTCCCCTTCGTGCTACAAAGACTACATTGTCACTAGGTCTATAGAACAAATATCCAAAAGACTTTTATAGGTAGCCAATGAAAATACATCTCTCACTTTGAGATTCAAGATTGTCGTGAGTCTCTCGTCTAACGAAAGCTTCATAACCCCAAACCTTAATATGTGCCAACAAGGGAACCTTCCCTGTCCACATCTCGTGAGGTGTTTTGACAACCTTGTTTGTTGGGACAAGATTAAGAATGTGGGCGGAAATCCATAAGGCATACCCCCAGAATGAGATTGGAATTGAAGCTCAACTCATCATGGAATGAACCATGTCTAACAAGGTCCGATTATGCCTCTCAGCCACACCATTAAGTTGTGGTGCCATAGGAGGTGTCAATTGTGAAACTATTCCACATTCCTTTAGGTAGTCATGGAATTCGATACTAAGATACTCACCACCTCTATCGGATCTAAGCATCTTTATCTTCCTGCCCAATTGATTCTCGACTTCTTGTTTGAACTCCTTGAACTTTTCAAAGGTTTCTGACTTATGGTTGATTAATTAGATATAACCATATCTGCTATAATCATCAGTAAAAGTCACATAGAATCGATTTGCATCCCTTGTGGTGGATCTGAAGGGCCCACACACATTTGTGTGTATGAGATCCAACAATCCTTCACCTCTTTCATAAGAACCACTGAAAGGTGATTTTGTCATCTTTCCAAGTAAACAAGATTCACACGTATCATCTGACCTTAAATCAAATGATTCCAACACTCCATCCTTTTGGAGTTGGGCAATGTGTTTCTTGTTGACATGTCCAAGACGACAATGCCACAAGCATGCTTTGTATAAACCATTAGATGAATCAATTTGTAAAACACTATTACGTAAATTTTCTACAACCATCACAGTTTCATACACGCCATCACAAGGTAAAGCTTCAAAATAAAATACACCATTTTTAAAAGCCAAAATAGATCCATTCTCATTATTTAAAGAATATCTAAAACCTTGTTTATATAAAGCATGAAATGAAATGATGTTTCGTGTCATCTCTGACGAGTAGCAATAATTATTCAAATCTAAACACAACCCACTTTTAAGCACTAAGTTATAAACTCCAATCTTGGTAATAGGTGACGATCTCCTATTGCCCATGATCAAGTTAATTCTCCCATGCTCCACACCCTCACTTTTTCTTAGCCCCTGCAAATCAAAATAAATGTGAAAACCACATCCGGTATCAAGGACCCAAGAATGAGAATATGATGAGTTTTTAGATAAGATAGTGTAAATACCTGCCGAGGTTGGCTTCACTTTTCCATCCTTTATATCTTGCAAGTACTTAGGGCAGCTTCATTTCCAATGCCCTTTCTCATGGCAGTAAAAGCAAGTAGCCTCTTTAGGATCAGAGGCAGGACGAGCGTCAAAACTGGCCTTTCCTTTGGGTCCATTGCTTGAGGACCCAGCTTGGGACTTTCCCTTCTATTTTTATTTAGGAAGACCTTTCCTCTTCTTCCCCTTTCCTTGGCCAACGGAAAAGACAGGATCAGTAGCAGCAGGAGTGGAGGCAACACCTTTTCCTTTCAATCCTCCTTCAACAGTATGCAACAGGTTCTGAAGTTGAGATAATGTGGTCTTTTGGTTGTTCAGATGATAAGTCATGATAAACTGATCATAACAACTGGGCAATGAGTGGACTATATCAATAGTCAATTCCTCATCAAAGTTCACATTAAGCTCAGCAAGCGTTCCATGTATCGTTGCATTCGTTGCACATGGCTAATGGCGGAATCTTCGTCTTTCATCTTGCTGGTGATGAGGGAGTTTACTACCTCGTATTTCTCTTGATGAGCTCGTTGGTGGTACTTTTCCACCAAGTCCTTGTTCATCTCATACGAATAGTAATCCTCGTAGAACCTTTGTAGCTCAGGAGTCATAATTGCCACCATGATGCAAGCAACTTTTGTTGCATCATTATAGTGCACCCTATACTCAACTAGTTCTTCAGCAGTAGCGGTAGTTTCATCAATCTCTTTTTCCTCGAAACAAAGAGCCATTTTGATATTTGTCAAAAGAAGTTCCTTTTAGAGTACATACTCTTTTTCCTCGAAACGAAGAGCCATTTTGATATTTGTCATCCAATCATTATAATTGGTGCCATCAAAAGTAACTCTCGATAAGATGTTCAAGAGTGAGAAGTTGTTGTTGGAGGAGTTGTTGTTGGAGGAGGAATCAGAAGCATTGTTGGGAGTCGATATCTGAAAGAGAAGAAAGACAACTTTTAGGTTAGATATGAGTAATCCTCAATATAACACCCAAATGAAATATTAAGGCTATGAACCAACTAGATATTTCACAACTTAGAAAAGGGACACCGTAATCTACTTGTGAAATAAATAAAGGTAGGTAAATGACGATTTACCAATTTCACCATGAAAAACAAAATTTAAGCGAATTATGTTTTTAATGAAATTCCTATATCTTTTGAGATTCATTGAACTATTCAGTGGCATGTTTAATCTCGATTATGCTCTTCCATTTGTGACAGGGATACCGAGGATCACAAACAAGATGTGAATAACCATTCAAATTAGCTTGGTACTTTCGATGTCATTTATCATCTAATTAATGTGTCAGTTAGCCACACACGCTCCATTAATCAATGATAATTTACGAGACACCCATTGCCACCTTTTATTAGTCCATATTAGTGTGCCGATTAACCACACACGCTCCACTAACGACCAATAAAGTGCAATGTGCAATTTCATGGGTTAGCATCAAATTCACATTTTTCCTAAAGTAACTAAGATTGGGAATTTAAAAATTATTTTAGTTACTTTTTTTATTTCATTATACTTATTAATGAGAATTACTTTTCCTATCAAACTCGTTCAGCTAACGACCCTCCACCAATCAAGGAAGCGGTGGGTGAGAGTGGACACCCATTCAACTACCATTTTATAGGTAGTTTCCTTATAACCCCCTTATAGATCGGCTTCGTGAATAAGGCGTACTAGCGGTTCAATTGACTTAGTCTTATACATATACTAAATATTAAACACTTAATTTTACATATAGTCTAAGGTGTGTTTTAAACTTTTCAAAATACTTGTTGGGTCTAAATTTGGTTTATACTTTGCTTTTCTAGGAAAATATATTTTTATGTAGTTTTTGTGTATTTGTGTACAACCGTACTCCTGTGTACAGCCGTACACGGGTGTACGATTGGTGATCATATATATAAGGTGACGAGTGCATGTGTAAGGCTAGAAGGCTAGAGAAGAGGAGCATGTTCTAGAGAGAGAAAGTAGAGAGAAGAATAGTGTGTGTGAGAGAATCTTTTGTAAGGAGCATCATTCATATCTTCAATACATTCAAGATTCAAGTTATTCTTCTTCTCCTTCTCTTCTATTTTGATCTGGAATCATCCGTTTGATTGGGATTCCGCACCATCAAACGGATCTGATTGATACACAAGCAGATTGGGGACTTACGGTTGGTATCAGAGCTTGGATTGTATCAATCAATTTTGTCAGATCTGGAGCGTATTTGACCTTATTTTTGTAGGATTTTTGCGTTTTTGGATAGATATTGGCAAAATAAGGGGGGTTTGTTCTTCACTTTTTTCCTAAAAACGAGTTTTTGGTCGAGTTTTGGAGCAAAAAGGGTGAAAAACGTCGTTTTTCGCGAGCTGTTGAAGGTGTACGGCCAGTTGAAGGTGTGCGGCCTCGGAGTGTGCGGATCGGTGTACGACCTCAATGTGCGGCTCGTTGTGCGGTCTTCTTCTCGTTCTCAGCCTCGCATCGCATCACTTCGTTCTCGTCCTCGCTTCGCATCACGCTTCGTTCAGCAGCAGAAATCCTCGCAGCAGCGCTCATATAAAAAAAGGAAATCGGGTTTCTGGAGGTGTCGGGGATCGAACCCGGGTCTCCTTCCAACTCAGCTTAACGCCTTACCAACTCCTCTAGCATCCCTGATGTTCTTTTCCTCCCATATTTAATTCAAAAGGACTCTCTTTCGCACCCACTTTCACAAATTTAACACTTTTAACCCCAAAATCAATTTCTTTTATTTTTAAATTCCCCTTTCAACCCAAAAATTTTAGTTTTTAATTTTTGACTTTTGATTTTGACTTTTTACTTAAAATTTTGACTTTGACTTTTAAAGTTTGACCTTTTACTTTAAACTTTGACTTTCTCGTTTAACCTTCAAATTTTCAAATTTAGCTTTTCAGTTTGACTTTTTAAATTTGACTTTTAAGGTTGACTTTTGAGTTTTTTTTGTCAAAGGGCATATTTTTAAAACAATGAGTTCTTCAAACACCAAAGTCAATAAAATTTCTTGTTCTTAAACATGCATTGATAATGTTAAAAATTTACTTGAGCATATCGAGTTATTATGTAGAGAGAACGATGACCTAAAATATGAAGGATATCAACTTAGAAAATGACAGAAACCCCTGAAGGCTGAATTAGAAGCAAAAACCAAAGACTTTAGAAAACTTCAGGAAGAGTATAGCAATAAGAGTACGAATTATAGATATGTGACTGAACAACTTGATGAGGTAACTGCTGAGCTTGACACATTGAAAAACAAATTTGAAAATGCAGATTTTACTTTTAGAAAATTTGATGTGTCAAGTGAAGTAGTTGCATCCATGATAGAACATAATTTGCAATTCATAGAGAATCAGCAAAAGGGTTTAGGATATGACAAAGTGCCTCCTCCTTATAATCATAATTATCAGTTTAAGCCATTGACTAAAGAGGAAATGGACAGAGAGCCGCATCTCAAATATGGATTTGTGTCAGGAGGTAGTATTAATGTTGAGAGTACTAATGTTTCTACTTCTTCTGCAGATCAACCACGAAGTCATTGCAAGCAAGCAGCTGAAGAGACTGTCTCTGATAATGAAATTGTATCAAAGTCTGATGAATTAAATTTTTTCGATATATTTGATAATTCTTATGTGGTTGTGCCAGAAAGTGTTGAGCTGAACGATTCCAATGCTTCTACTTCATGTGCAGGTAAAGTAGCAGAAGATGAGAACAAGGAGAAAACTATTGAACAATCCAATAACTCCTTGAACTCTGAATCTGTTGCTTCGAACTCAGTTGCTTCTGATCAACCTGCTGTTGAAAAATACAGGCCACCAAAACAAGCGAAACAGAGTGCTTGCTGTAATTGTGCTTGTAGGAACAACAAGGAACAAGGCAAGGACACGCCACCAGGGGAAGGAAGAAACAACTTCCCAGAGAAGAAAAGGACATGTTTTCACTGTGGAACACCTGGACATATTGTCAGACATTGTCCAAATCGCGCATACGTTCCCTACTACGCACATTGCTGGCAGAACGCACCAATAGGGAGATTTTACAAAAGAAATACCTCAAGGTCACGTTCAGACAATGGCGACTGGAATGCCACGAAGGGCAGGAATCCAACTCCCAAGAGCAAGAAGGGAATGTCGGCCAAGAAGCCAAATCCAAGAGATGCTCCAATAAAGCCAAGACCAGTTAGGTCAAAGCCATCTCGACAGCCGGTTTCAAGTTCAAAAGCAAGCGATAAGGCACCCACCAAATCGAAAAGGAAATGGGTTAAACCCGACTACAGATGGGTTCTGAAGGTTCACTCTCCCAAATCTCCTAATGTTTCTAACGTTTCTACATCTTCTGTTTGTGATAAGCAGGATATGTCATGGGAGAGAGTTCCGTGCAAGGATGACAAAGGTCAACCCAGTTTCAAAATGGACTGGGTTCCAAAGACCAACTGATCCCGCTTTGTGTCGGAGCAGCTATGGAGGAATAGCATTAGACTTCGGTTTGTTGATAGTGGCTGTTCCAGGCACATGATAGGGGACATCTCTCAACTGTAAAACTCTCAGAACTTTAAGTGAGAGTATGTGTCCTTTGCGGGAAAGGAAGAAAGGAAGGGATCACTCATGGGGTTAGTGCTTAACGATGTGAAGAATTTTCGGATCTATTCTGAGATTATGCGTGCTGTTCTCAGACCTTCTGGATGAAAATTCAATCGGTGACTTACGGTTTGAGTTTTCTTCTCGATTCTCTTGATTTTATCTTACACTGTTTCATTTCAAAGACATTTTTCTTTAATTTCTTTATATGTCTTTCTTTAGTAGGTTGTTTTGGGAAGTGATATGAAGTATAGTGCTAAAGGGCAATTTATGATGCGTGTAATGCACTAAAGCCGAATTGTCTAGACTTTGTATTCAATGTGCTGGTGGGCACAAAGGATTCAAAAGGACTAGACATTGATTCACCATGAAAGGACTTGACTAATATGAACTTAGATAGTTTCATTTGGACTGACCATACGACACTCGGGTAGATTGAGCAGTGAGATAAACATGGGAACCTGCGAGATACACTAAAAGTTAATTATCTAGAACTGTGGATCAATATTTCCTTGATGTATGGACTCATGTCCTTAATTCCGTTATTGATAGGCCAACTGGGGGGTTCTGATAAAGTAGGTCTGTAAGAAATTATTTTCTTGCTTTCTATCTGTCAGTCATATGTTGTTTCCTTTGCGTGATTGGAACATATCTGACCTGGATTGAAACATATGCAACTCTAATTATACGCACCTCCTTATCTATGAAATTATTTCTATCTGTTAGCCATATGTTGTCCCCTCTGCGTGATCAGAAGATCCGACCTGGTACAAAGCATATGCAACATTCTACCTCTCAATCCCTCTATCTCTGTTAGTCATATGTTGGTCCCTCTGTGTCATTGGAAGACATCCGACCTGGGATACAACATATGCACTTCTATATCTGACTTCTTTCTTAATGATTGAATACTCACCTAAAGTAAGGAATTCTTTGGAAGTTCTTGATTACCAGGGTATATCGGGAAGTGGGAAACACGTTCTAGTACATCTAAAATTGAACCACTTAATAGGTTGTCTGTAGATCTTGCTGCTTAATTTAAGTGGACAACAATATCCTTGGTCGTCGTCAGCTAAATGTCCCTTTAGGAATATATATCACAATGACTTGTCATTTATAATCTGTCAGATCTGTCCATACCCTTTGTGTTTAAGTGGACCACAATACCGGTGATAGACCAGATCTAGACATGCAGGCGTGTGCTGATAAACGATATTGGATTGCTTGACAACTTTGATCCCAATATTAAGCAATTGATGATTCTCTTTGTCATATCCTGTCACAAATTTAGGGGGAGAATTAAAAAATTCAAAAATCAAACAAAAATCAGAAAATTCAAAAATCAAACAAAAATCAGAAAATTAAAAATCCAAAAATAGTGTTATTTCTATTTTATTTCTTGTTCAGAAAAAATCAAAAATCCAAAAATATTTTTTTTTCTGTTTTAGAAAATATGAAAAATACAAAAATATTGTGTGCTAAATTTTCTTTTAGTTTTGTTTTGTCTTGAAAAGTGAATTCAGATATAGATGAGATTCATGGAGACTGTATCGAGATTTCTGAGCCAAGGCTTCATCCGTGAGCATCGAAGAATTCTCATTCCAAGGAGCAAGAAATGAAGATTATTCTTCCAACATTCAATCCTTCAACCCCAGAAGCAAGGTCAAGCTGCACTTGAAGATTACGTGACAGATTGCAATGAAGCCTCCTCAATCAATTTGCTGTTATTCTTGAACCTGCTGAAGTGATCCAGAAGATTAGTTCTCTCTGTTGTTCTCTCTGAAGATTCTTAAGCTGAAAGCGCTATCTTTCAAGAATCTTATCAAGAAGCCTCCTCACCCGACGAGCGTTCAACGTCAAATTTTGAAGAAAAGCCCAACTGCTCGAGATGAAGTCGTTTATTGAAGATTCATCATGTTCATCTTGAAGCTATGAAGAATTTGAAGATTAATGTTAAAGCCAAGCTCCCAATGAAGATTGACAAGAAAAGCCAGCTACTTTTTAGGGGGAGCTTGTTGGTTCAATTAGAAAAGAAAGCTATAAACCAAGGGGGAGATTGTTGGGCCTAAATTTGGTTTATACTTTTCTTTTCTAGGAAAATATATTTTTATGTAGTTTTTGGGTATTTGTGTACAGCCGTACTCCTGTGTACGGCCGTACACGGGTGTACGGCTGGTGATCCTATATATAAGGTGAGGAGTGCATGTGTAAGGCTAGAAGGCTAGAGAAGAGGAGCATGTTCTAGAGAGATAAACTAGAGAGAAGAATAGTGTGTGTGAAAGAATCTTGTGTAAGGAGCATCATTCATATCTTCAATACATTCAAGATTCAAGTTATTCTTCTTCTACTTCTCTTCTATTTTGATCTGGCATCATCTGTTTGATTGGGATTCCGCACCATCAAACGGATCTGATTGATACACAAGCAGATTGAGGACTTACAGTTGGTATCAGAGCTTGGATTGTATCAATCGATTTTGTCAGATCTGGAGTGTATTTGACCTTATTTTAGTAGGATTTTTGCGTTTTTGGATAGATCTTGGCAAAATAAGAGGGGTTTGTTCTTCGCGTTTTTCCTAAAAACGAGTTTTTGGTCGAGTTTTGGAGCAAAAAGGGTGAAAAACGTTGTTTTTCGCGAGCTGTTGAAGGTGTACGGCCAGTTGAAGGTGTGCGGCCTCTCGTTCTCAGCCTCGCATCGCATCGCTTCGTTCTCGTCCTCGCTTCGCATCACGCTTCGTTCAGCAGCAGAAGTCCTCGCAGTAGCGCTCATATAAAAAAATGAAATCGGATTTTTGGAGGTGCTGGGGATCGAACCCGGGTCTCCTCCCAACTCAGCTCAACGCCTTACCAACTCCTCTAGCATCCCTGATGTTCTTTTCCTCCCAGATTTAATTCAAAAGGACTCTCTTTCGCACCCACTTTCGCAAATTTAACACTTTTAACCCCAAAATCAATTTCTTTTATTTTTAAATTCCCCTTTCAACCCAAAAATTTTAGTTTTAAATTTTGGACTTTTAATTTTGACTTTTTACTTAAATATTTGACTTTGACTTTTAAAGTTTGACCTTTGACTTTAAACTTTGACTTTCTCGTTTAACCTTCAAATTTTCAAATTTAGCTTTTCAGTTTGACTTTTTAAATTTGACTTTTGAGTTTTTTGTCAAATGGCATATTTTTAAAACAATGAGTTCTTCAAACACCAAAGTCAATGAAATTTCTTGTTCTCAAACATGCATTGATAATGTTAAAAATTTACTTGAGCATATCGAATTATTACGTAGAGAGAACGAGGACCTAAAATATGAAGGATATCAACTTAGAAAATGACAGAAACCCCAGAAGGCTGAATCAGAAGCAAAAACCAAAGACTTTAGAAAACTTTAGGAAATAGCAATAAGAGTGCGAATTATAGATATGTGACTGAACAACTTGCTGAGGTAACTGCTGAGCTTGACACATTGAAAAACAAATTTGAAAATGCAGTTTTTACTTTTAGAAAATTTGATGTGTCAAGTGAAGTAGTTGCATCCATGACAGAACATAATTTGCAATTCATAGAGAATCAGCAAAAAGGTTTAGGATATGACAAAGTGCCTCCTCCTTATAATCATAATTATCAGTTTAAGCCATTGACTAAAGAGGAAATAGACAGAGAGCCACATCTCAAATATGGATTTGTGTCAGGAGGTAGTATTAATGTTGAGAGTACTAATGTTTCTACTTCTTCTGCAGATCAACCACTAAGTCATTGCAAGCAAGCAGCTGAAGAGAGTGTGTCTGATAATGAAATTGTATCAAAGTCTGATGAATTAAATTTTTTCGATATATTTGATGATATATTTGATAATTCTGATGTGGTTGTGCCAGAAAGTGTTGAGCTGAACTATTCCAATGCTTCTACTTCATGTGCAGGTAAAGTAGCAGAAGATGAGAACAAGGAGAAAACTATTGAACAATCCAATGACTCCTTGAACTCTGAATCTGTTGCTTCGAACTCAGTTGCTTCTGATCAACCTGTTGTTGAAAAATACAGGCCACCAAAACAAGCGAAACAGATTTCTTGTTGTAATTGTGCTTGTAGGAACAACAAGGAACAAGGCAAGGACACGCCACCAGGGGCACGAAGAAACAACTTCCCAGTGAAGAAAAGGACATGTTTTCACTGTGGAACACCTGGACACATTTTCGGAAATTGTCCAAATCGCGTATACGTTCCCTACTACGCACATGGTTGGCAGAACGCACCAAGAGGGAGATTTTCCAAAAGAAATCCCTCAAGGTCATGTTCAGATAATGGCGACTGGAATGCCACGAAGGGCAAGAATCCAACTCCCAAGAGCAAGAAGGGAATGCCGGCCAAGAAGCCAAATCCAAGAGATGCTGCAATAAAGCCAAGACCGGTTAGGTCAAAGCCATCTCGGCAGCCGGTTTCAAGTTCAAAAGCAAGCGATAAGGCACCCAACAAATCGAAAAGGAAATGGGTTAAACCCGACTACAGATGGGTTCTGAAGGTTCACTCTCCCAAATCTCCTAATGCTTCTAACGTTTCTACATCTTCTGTTTGTGATAAGCAGGATATTTCATGGGAGAGAGTTTCGTGCAAGGATGACAAAGGTTAACCCAGTTTCAAAATGGACTGGTTTCCAAAGACCAACAGATCCCGCTTTGTGTCGGAGCAACTATGGAGGCATATCATCGGACTTCGGTTTGTTGATAGTGGCTGTTCCAGGCACATGATAGGGGACATCTCTCAACTGTACAACTCTCAGAACTTTAAGTGAGACTATGTGTCCTTTTCGGGAAAGGAAGAAAGGAAGGGATCACTCCTGGGGTTAGTGCTTAACGATGTGAAGAATTTTCGGATCTATTCAGAGATTATGCGTGTTGTTCTCAGACCTTCTGGATGAAAATTCAATCGGTGACTTACGGTTTGAGTTTTCTACTCGATTCTCCTGAGTTTATTTTATACTGTTTCATTTCAAAGACATTTTTCTTTAATTTCTTTATATGTCTTTCTTTAGTAGGTTGTTTTGGGAAGTGATATGAAGTATAGTGCTAAAGGGCAATTTATGATGCGTGTAATGCACTAAAGCCGAATTGTCTAGACTTTGTATTCAATGTGCTGGTAGGCACAAAGGCTTCAAAAGGACTAGACATTGATTGACCATGAAAAGACTTGCTAATATGAACTTAGTTTCACTTGGACTGACCATACGACGCTCGGTAGATTGAGCAGTGAGATAAACATGGGAACCTGCAAGATACACTAAAAGTTAATTATCTAGAACTGTGGCTCAATATTTCCTTGATGTATGGACTCATTTCCTTAATTCTGGTATTGATAGGGCAACTGGGGGGTTCTGATAAAGTAGGTCTGTAGGAAATTATTTTCTTGCTTTCTATCTGTCAGTCATATGTTGTTTCGTTTGCGTGATTGGAACATATCTGACCTGGATTGCAACATATGCAACTCTAATTATACGCACCTCCTTATCTATGAAATTATTTCTATCTGTTAGCCATATGCTGTCCCCTCTGCGTGATCGGAAGATCCGACCTGGGACACAACATATGCAACATTCTACCTCTCAATCCCTCTATCTCTGTTAGTCATATGTTGGTCCCTCTGTGTGATTGGAAGACATCCGACCTGGGATACAACATATGCACTTCTATATCTGACTTCTTTCTTAATGATTGAATACTCACCTAAAGTAAGGAGTTCTTTGGAAGTTCTTGATTACTGGGGTATATCGGGAAGTGGGAAACACGTTCTAGTACATCTAAAATTAAACCACTTAATAGGTTGTCTGTAGATCTTGCTGCTTAATTTAAGTGGACAACAATACCCTTGGTCGTCGTCAGTTAAATGTCCATTTAGGAATATATATCACAATGACTTGTCATTTATAATCTGTCAGATCTGTCCACACCCTTTGTGTTTAAGTGGACCACAATACCGGTGATAGACCAGATCTAGACATGCAGGCGTTTGCTGATAAACGATCTTGGATTGCTTGACAACTTTGATCCCAATATTAAAAAATTGATTATTCTCTTTGTCATATCATGTCACAAATTTAGGGGGAGAATTAAAAAATTCAAAAATCAAACAAAAATCAGAAAATTCAAAAATCAAACAAAAATCAGAAAATTAAAAATCCAAAAATAGTGTTATTTCTATTTTATTTCTTGTTCAGAAAAAATCAAAAATCCAAAAATATTTTTGTTTCTGTTTTAGAAAATATGAAAAATACAAAAATATTGTGTGTCAAGTTTTCTTTTAGTTTTGTTTTGTCTTGAAAAGTGAATTCAGATATAGATGAGACTCATGGAGAATGTATCGAGATTTCTGAGCCAAGGCTTCATCCGTGAGCATCGAAGAATTCTCATTCCAAGGAGCAAGAAATGAAGATTATTCTTCCAACATTCAATCCTTCAACCCCAGAAGCAAGGTCAAGTTGCACTTGAAGATTATGTGACAAATTGCATTGAAGCCTCCTCAATCAATTTGATGCTATTCATGAACCTGCTGAAGTGATCCAGAAGATTAGTTCTCTCTGTTGTTCTCTCTGAAGATTCTTAAGCTGAAAGCGCTATCTTTCAAGAATTTTATCAAGAAGCCTCCTCACCCGACGAGCGTTCAACGTCAAATTTTGAAGAAAAGCCCAACTGCTCGAGATGAAGTCATTTATTGAAGATTCATCATGTTCATCGTGAAGCTATGAAGAATTTGAAGATTAATGTTGAAGCCAAGCTCCCAATGAAGATTGACAAGAAAAGCCAGCTACTTTTTAGGGGGAGCTTGTTGGGTCAATTAGAAAAGAAAGCTATAAACCAAAGGGGAGATTGTTGGGCCTAAATTTGGTTTATACTTTGCTTTTCTAGGAAATATATTTTTATGTAGTTTTTGGGTATTTGTGTACAGTCGTACTCCTGTGTACGGCCGTACACGGGTGTATGGCTGGTGATCCTATATACAAGGTGAGGAGTGCATGTGTAAGGCTAGAAGGCTAGAGAAGAGGAGCATGTTCTAGAGAGAGAAACTAGAGAGAAGAATAGTGTGTGTGAGAGAATCTTGTGTAAGGAGCATCATTCATATCTTCAATACATTCAAGGTTCAAGTTATTCTTCTTCTCCTTCTCTTCTATTTTGATCTGGCATCATCCGTTTGATTGGGATTCCGCACCATCAAACGGACCTGATTGATACACAAGCAGATTGGGGACTTACAATACTAGGGTTTTATAATATTTTAAATTTCGAAAGTAAAATTTTTTTATTTAAATTTAAAAGAAATTTATTTATAATTATCTATTAATTAAACGTTTAAATAATTTATTAAACCAATTGAGGATTATCCAATTAAATTAATCAAAATAATTTAACCTAATCCTCTCCCCATAATTTTCGAAAAACATGGGAGGGATAATTCAAATTTTATAATTATCAAATTAATCACATAAAGTGATAATTACCAAAAATAAGAAAACCCTATCATGAAACCCTAATTTTCGAAAATACCTAATCTTGGGAGGAAGGCAAGGATTTCAATCCTTGCCATATTTCGGAAATCAAGAGGGTTTAGGAAACCCTAATTTCAAAATCTTGTAGGACAAGGGAAAGGGTTAAAACTCTTTTCAAAATATCGAAACTAAGGGTTAGGAAATCCTAATTTCAAAAAACCCTAAGTCCAAAAGGGTTTAATTGCCATAAACCCTAATTGATCAAATTCAAACAATTACAATCAAATTCAATAGAAAACAAACCAAGGCTCTGATACCACTGATAGGTTTTGAGCATAACAAACAATTCCTATGTGTGCATGCAACCCTAATTCCTGGATCTATGTTTTCTCTAATTGAACATACAACTTTGAACATCAAACATAAAACCCTAGAAGGTATATACTATTTTCAAAATCTATGAAATAGGGTTAAGAAAACATACCTTGATTTTTATTTGGCAATAACAATCGAAAACCTAGTAATCTTTTTCTTCGAGAGAAAGCGTCACAAGTGTCACACCTCTAGTAGATCACACCTAAACTAAGCAAGAGGATGAGAGAGGAGAGAGGAGGAGAAGCTATTAGAAATTCGGTTATCCTTCTGGGATTCAGATGGCCGAAAATCTCAAGTCGTATGGGTCTGTTTATAGTGCATATAGGAGACATTGGATAACCCTAATTTGAATCAAATATTATTAATTTATATTGATAATTATCCACCTCCTTAATTATCCATATGGGATAATCTAGAAACCTAATTATCCTTAGGAATTTCGTCCACCACCTTCCCTAGGAAGGTTCTGGAACCTCTTGTTCAACTATTGAACAATTGCACTTTAGTCCCTGCATTTTTAATTAATTCTTTTAATCCTGAAATTAATTCCAATTAATTTCTAATTAAATATTAATTAAATAATATGATTTATAATTAATATATTATTTTCATAATACATTAATAAATCATTTATTTCAATTTATTAATTAGATAATAAATTCAACCTCTCTCCAAAAGTCATATTATTTAGTTGCTAGTTATGAGGGCAACCCAAAAGGCCCGTGCTACTATCAATTCAAGTATATACCAATTATAGTTATGGGCTTAGACACCTAATCCAACATATATATTTGTCGTAAAAATCTTGTATTCCAAGATAATGATGGATCTTTCAGTCGTCATCCAAAAAGTTATTGTTAAAAAAGGTGATGTGTCATCAGCGGTAATGAACATCAACATAAGCGATCAATGAGTGCCTTGAAATGTTAAGTTTGTGATGTCTCATGATAGCGTTGGTTTAAACCATCATTCACCGACATAGTATTTCGTTTGAGATCTCATCAGCGTGTGGTTTCATATGTTGAATCATAAATCACTTTTATTAGAAGAAAAGTGGCAAGAATAGATAGGTGCATGTAATATATCACGGACAATGATATACCCATCGGCACATATTTGTTAAGCTCTCATCACCGTATGGTACATTACGTTGAATCATAAAACTTTAAAGAAGAATGTAAGGATAAGAATGGATTGATGCGTGTGATAGCCCACGGTACATAGACTAACCATCGGAACAGAGTTTCAAACTTTTATCAGTTTGTGGTATATCACATTAAATCGTTAAGTTTTATTAAGAAGATAAAGGAGATAATGGATTGTTTCAGTCACGATGAGGTGAAATCATCGTGAACCATTAACAGTTTAGCTCATCAACAAGAAATGGTTTAAACTTTCGTATCATAGAGTAAGTTGCAATCTAGAATGAAAGATCCACTGTTAATTCATAATGGTACCATATCATACCTCAAACTAGGAGGTCAGGGACATGAAAAACCCTTTGTCATTTAAGCACCCGACAAGTATCTTGTATGCTGATGACTATGCAACCAGTGTAAGCCATTGGGTTTTGCTCAATGTTTCAGCAGAACATGAGACTTGATGCATACGGCAAGCATGCTTGTAGGGATAAGGTCAGGTGGGAGATAATTAACCAAGAAAATAAACATCCAAGCCTTAAGATAAATTTTCTGATTAAGACCAGGAAATCTCACATTCAAAGTTTAGACAATGCTAGACAGTCAATGTGAGTGGGTGACTCAACGTTCTTAGCAGATGGTCTCGCTGATGAGAAACTTGGAGAGATTTAGTCACATACATCAGCATGCTTCTAGGGACGATGATGTATCAAAAGTTACATACTAGGCTTAGAGTTGGCACCGTCAAATTCCTTTTAAAAATGTTATAAAAGAATAAACAATATAAGAATACAAACAAAAGAATTAGTCAAACAAGAAAATAGTTTAAACAACGAGATATGTGCAGCTTTTTCAGAAAGGTGATAAAGACTCGTTCCATCAAATCTTTGGAATTGAATGGTCGTAAATGCACTTCCATTTTCCAAGATATCTACCACTTGAAATTTTAGCTATAAAAGAGAACAAACAAGATTAACCATATCAAAAAAACAACACAATTCATAAAGAGAGAGAATTCCTTTAATCGTTGAGATTCTGCAGATTGATTCCAAGCTTCATATTCACCAAGAACAAAAGAAGAATATGAACTAGTCTTTATAACCAACTAGTTAGAGGGATCCAATCTTTGTAACCTTCGAGTTATGAGAGTCACCAAGACAAAACTCGAAGGTTCCATACATTGAGATTCCTGAGGGAAGAGAATGTGAGATCACTATCTTGTTGAAGACACCTTTGGATCTGTGAGGTGATGGAGTTGCAGTGACATCGTCTTTGGAAGTTAGGCATGCCATATTACCTAACTTCATCTCATCCTATTGAAACAGAAATAGGTTGTTTAAGACAAAAGAGATATGTGTCTAGAAGAACACTTGGTGGCACAGTTATCCTCCATCTGTACTCATGAACATGAAGCAACATGTCAATCAGCGTGTGCATCCGTGTCAGTGAGAGGGCAGTTTTTGCTGAAGAAAAGATGCAGAGTCAACATCAACTAGCTCTTACAAGGAGGGTGATGCATTCAAGAAGTTACACGCTGATCTTAATCAGGTAGGATCAATTTTAAGAGGAAAACGGAAGGTCTTAACACATACAGAGGAAAGAGAAGAACGAACATTGGCAATGTTAGTAGCAAAATGTGTATGTACAATGTATACTTCTTTGGTAAAGAATAGAATAATTTTTTTTAATGCAAACAAACCAAAAATAAATTAAAAATGTAGCAACTTATGTTCAAAAATTTAAGAGTAGCAAAGCAAGAAGCAAAAATAAAGTATCAATGTCTAAACCAATAATCATCAAACCATATAAATGTCGTTGTCCCTTACTGCAGTAAGTATGACTTTGTTTCCAGAATCAAACACTTTTCCCTCATGACGGTTGCAAAGAAATTTATAACCATCATCACAGAGTTGACTGATGGAGATGAAGTTTCCTTTTAGACCTTATTCATAAAACACATCCTTCAGCTTAATCGTTCTGCATTCAAAAGTTCCAACACTTGTTACAGCTCTTCCACTATTGTCGCCAAAGGTTACCATTGGACCATCCTTCTCTGCAAAATTTGTTAAGAGGGACTTGTAACCGGTCAAGTGTCTACGGCTTCAACCGTCTAGGTACCAAGTTTGTCCTAGATTTGTACTTGATCTGGTATCAGCGTGAGAACTATCAGCATCACATATTCCATCAGGGGAACCATTTATAACAACCATAAGACCCTTGACATTCAGCCCCTCATCTTCAGAAGTCTCCTCTTATTCTACACATTCTTCAAGATCCTCTTGTTTTGCAATGAAGGCTTTAGGCAGAGAGATGTTTTCCTTCTTCATGTGAGCTACCATGTTTTATATAAGACTTCATAATTCTCATGGCTCTGGGCTTCTTTCTTTGCCTTGCAATCCCTGGAAAAATGGTCAGGGCTGCCACAATTAAAGAAATTACTTGAGTTTCGCTTCTCAGAAGTGTATGTCCTTGCTGAACTACTTCCCTTGAAATGAGTGAGCTCTTCTAACCCCGTTTGCTCTGCTTTCTTCGTAGTGTTTGGCGATAAGTGCAGTGCTGGCAACAAGCTCATTGGTGAGATCTTCATCACTCTTTTCACCATGATCTGAGTTATCTGATTGCTGATGTGTTTCATTGTTTCTTTTCGAGACACCAATGCAACAGACTTTTCCTTATTCGAGTCCTTCATGATTTCTTTACGAAGATCTTTGGTCGCTTCATAATTTTGTAGATTACCAAACAAGGAATTTAGATCCATGGTATCAATTTTCTTACCATTCTTGAGAACATCAACATGATGTTCCCAGCTTTTCCCAAGAGAATCGAGAAATTTTAGAACCAGCTGAGATGAATGCTTGACGATCCCCAGCCTGTGCATATCATTAACTAAACAATTAAACCTATTAAAGGTTTGGGTTAAAGTCTCACCTCGTTGAGCAAATAAGTGCTCATATCTCCGATTGAGATTGTTGATGGTTGTAGCCTGAACTTCCATAGTGCCTTCATAAGCCATTGTCAGCGTATCCATCATCTCTTAGGCTGATTCATAATTTTTTACGAGATGATACACGTGGTATGGAAGAGAGTTTCTAATAGCAACCATGGATTTTACATCAAGACTAAGAAGTCTTTTGTCATCGACATCATAACTCGTCTCTATCTTTTGCTTCAGGGGGCCAACGGGAGCATTGTTGGCCATGGGTTGGTACATAGGAACATGGGGACCTTTTTCAATAATATTTCTCATCTCATAATCAATGATTTCAAGAACAACCATTGCCTTTGTTTTCCACATAATGAAATTGTGCTCATCAAAGGGAGGACTTTTTTTAGACCAAAGGATTTAGGATTCGACATGATTACTTGAGTGTATCACAAACCCGTTCTGATACCAATTGAAGAGTTGCATCGATCGGATACACTTCAAGTATAATTACAAAAGAAAAACTTAATCAAGAAAATAAAGAACATAAATTAAAAGGCACAGAGAGTTCTCCAAATTGTTTCTTTCACCAAGAAAGAGGTTTTGCCCTCACCAAGAAGATGGTTGTCATAAAGACGATTATGAAACCAAGCCACTTTCACAAGATTTGGGCTTACCCTAATATTGTATATATACTAATCTATACATATCAATCCCTTGATTAACGGGATTGCGTCTAATCTATACTAAGAACCGATCTTATAAAAAAGATATCGGATCTGTGATCTATTCTATACTTATCTACATCATTACCTAATATACAAAAGATTACCTATGAATAACTATACTATGTGCTGACGCTGATAAGCTTAATACACTGGCACTGTCGATGTTATAGACGCCGACACTGATCGATAGTGGAGAGCGTTTGACTCATCAGATCATAAGATGTGACCTTACAATAACCGACTATGAACTTTTAGAATAATAAGATTATGCATGTATTATGTAACATCGCAAAATTCAAGGCCAAAATTTCATTTTTAAATAAGTTATTATAAAACCAACAGTATAAGAAAACATCCATAATATCATGACATGTCAAAACCAAAGTAGAAATAATCAAAACGTGTTATCATGAAACAATATCAGAGTGTAATCCCAATGATCTCATGTGCGGAAAACCATAGTGTGATGTGATGCGGTCAAGCCGGCTCCTTTCCTTTAAAAACGAAGTACCTGAAACCAAAATTGAAAACCGTAAGCATGAAGCTTAGTGAGTTCCCCCATCATACCACGTACCATACAACCACGTATCATACATACTGCCGGGCAATTCTGGGGTGCCCGACCTACCCATGTCAAGCCATTCTGGGGTGCTGACTACCCGTGTCAAGCTATTCTGGGGTGCTGACTGCCCGTGTCAAGCAGTTCTGGGGTACTGACCTACCCTCCGGTCTATCTCAACCGGCAACGGGGACTATTTCACCCCTTACTACTATCAAATAATAATCACACTATCATAATCATGATGTCATAATCATACTGTCGGAATCATACTATCAAGAATTCCTGGGGTGCTGGCCTACCCTTCGGTCCTAACGACCGAGGCGAGGGACTATTCCCTCCTACTACCGCTATCACATAAAGCATATCATAGTGGCACATAAAACACATCTAGTAATAGCAACCTAGATAATTATCACACAGACAATCATCTAAAGACAACCCATGCTGGTAGGCCGGCATTGTGGCCGTACACCCACCTCTACTGGAAGATAACTCACCTCACAATGTTGAACTCCCGTAGACATAACCCCCAGCTGTTGGATGATAGATTACGGAACTGTCAATATCAAAACATCACCCAATTAATAATTGGGTTCCAACACATAACCATAAATACATACTTGGGGGTAAATACTACTTTACCCCTAACTTAGCTTTATTCAAGCCCAAGGCCCAATCCAAAGGCCCAAAAGTCAACTATGAGTCAAAGCCCAACATATGGCCCAATTTTCCAAATTGGGCCCAAACCTTTACAAGGTCTTACCATAAGGCCCAACCATTTAGTCCAGTCCAACATTCAACATTCTAATGGCCCAATATCACATAATCATAAAGGCCCAAACTATGGCCCATCTATGGCCCAATTTTCCAAATTGGGCCCAAACCCTCACATGGGCCTTACCCTAAGCCCATCAACATATTCTAGTCCATATGATTATTCTTGGACGGCCCATTAATAAACCAATCATCAAGGCCCAATAGAAAGGCCCAACAATAAACCCAAGTGAAATTAGGGTTTTCACATGAAATGATGATTAGGGTTAAGTGTCCCTACTTAACCCATTAAGGACTTAATCCGTTAAGTCCCACCTAGCCTTAGGTTAATTGCAACTGGTTATTAATTAATATTTTAAGTTCATTAAATAATTCTGATGCGGTCCCGATAAGTCCCAAATTAGGGTTTCATGGTATTAGGGTTTTCCAAACCCTAATTAGGGTTTCCAACCTATATTAGCCCAATAGGCCCAATAACTAGGTCCTTTGACCAATTAGGGTTCATTAGGCCCATTATGATTCCACTAGGCCCATTAAGGTTTCACTAAGCCCATTAGGGCTTCATTGGGCCCATTAGGGTTTCAAGCATCCCAACCGAATCAACACAACCAGGCAAAGCACACCGCCACCCGACACGGCGGCCGGTGGCGGCAGGAGGCGACAGCCACCACCCTACGGTGGTGGTTTGAGATTTCTATTATTCCATTTTTGTTACAATTTACAATGCCAATCCGATCAACACACACACACACTAATCTAATTAAACACACACGCACAGCTACCTAATGGTGACCGGCGGTGGCGCATGGCGGCAGCCACCACCTCACGGTGGTGGTGGATTTTCGGCCAACAAATAAGCATTCCACATAACTCCATCAATCCCACACTCAAACACATAGTAAATCGAATACACAGCTATATCACGCACACACAGCCACCTCTCACGGTGGCTGGCGGCGGCAGAAGAAGCATTTTCGCGGCAGCAACGGTTTTTGCGATAACAGCCACCACCTCACGGTGATGGCGGATTTCTTGTGTCTTCGTCCAGTAACACACATCCTCACGAACGAGTACTCGTCAAGCTCACTCCGAAGTGTATCCCAATCTCATCCACTTCTCGTGGTGGCACAAGGCAGCCGGGAAGGAGCACCAGCTGCAACAGCCGCCCGGGATGATCAACAGCGACTGAGCAACGACAGAAGAAGGCGGAGAGGCGCGATGCAACCCCACCGGTCGTTGAGAGCGGCAGAAAAAGGAGGAAGAAGGAGATGACGTCCGTTCTTGGTTCTCGTCGGCAGCTGAACAGCAACGTGCTGGAGGGTGGCTCTGGCCGACGGCATGGACGTTGGTGGCCGTTCGGAACTTCGTCTGGCCGGAAAAACGTGAAGGAGTTGGGTGGCGGCTGGGGGAGAGAACGAGGGTAGTGAAGTGTTGACGGCTGAGAATAATATCCCTAGGGTTAGGGTTTTGGGGCAATGCAACAGTTATATACCCGCTGCCATAACAATCTTCATCCCATATTGGCAGGAATGGTCCCTCCCAATAAAATCTTTTCAAACCAAGGCCCTTAATTTACCTTTTCTACCCCAGCTTTGGAAATTCCTTTCAAATTCTATACCTGATTTACCAAATAGCCCCTTAGCCTCCAAAATCTCTTCAAATGAAGTCCCAGAAATTACCATTTAGTCCTTGCCTTCACAAATATTTACAAAGTCAATCTGAAACTCACACTTTTAACCCCCAACTTCTAAACTTGTCACAATTAGCTCCTCGAGACCATCCTTTGATATATAATTATTTATTTTAGTGTAACATCCCAAAATTTAGAAGTATGGTTGAAGGACTTAACAGTAAATTGAAGAAGGTACTCGACGAGTAGGTATGCTTACTCGTCGAGTCGGAGCGGGTTGTGGTCGCAAGTTAAGTGACCAACTCGCCGAGTCGGCAGCTGGACTCGACGAGTTGGTGCTGAAAAGAGAAAACCCTAATCTTAAGGGTTGCACCCTATTTAAAGGACCATATATCCTCCCTTCAGCCTCCTTATTGCCCTTGAGAGTCAGTAAACCCTAAAATCGTGTGAGCTTCCATTGTTAAAGAGATTTGAGCTTTGGAGGAGGAATTTTGAGAATGGAACTTGAAGATCAAGAGGCTAACATCAAGGGATTGGTATAGATCCAAGATCTACTTCAGCTTGGGCACATTTTGGAGGTAACAAGCTGTTACCTTGACTCTATTGCATTTATATCTATTCAAGAATGAGATTTGGGGCCATTTTGGCATGTTAAAGATCTATTTCGGGTTAGGGGTCTAGATCTGAGGTTGCTACTTCAGATCTAGACTTGTCTTAGTCCAAAAACTCACAAAGTATCAGCCTTTGGCTTGTTGGTGAAGCATCCTTGTCTTAAACCTTAGCCCTAGATTGATTTGGGCTTATAGCTCTTTGTTTCCACGTAAAGTTTGCAACTTTACGTGAGAGTCATGCCCTAGAAGAGTGGATCTACAGTTTGGAGCCCCTGCATGACTCGAAAAGCCTCTATATGAATAAAGGACTGAAGGGACTCGGCGAGTCTGTTCTTGGACTATGCGAGTCTGTTGAAGATAGGCATGGACTCGACGAGTTGGAGGAACAACTCGGCGAGTCTGTTGAAGATTATCGTGGACTCGGCGAGTCTGTTCTTGGACTCGGCGAGTCAGAACGCAAAAACCCAACCTCTTCTGGTTAAGACTCAGATCAGTGAGTTGAGTGGTGACTCAGTGAGTTGGACATGATAGGACTCAGAGATTGTTGAACTCGACGATTCATGGGGTGACTCGGCGAGTCGAATCGTGATATAAGAGTTTTCTGAATTTAGGAACTCGGCGAGTCACCGGGTTGACTCGGCGAGTAGGGTCAATCAGGAAGGTTGACTTTGGCCAGGACTTTGACTTTGACCAGTTTAACCTTCAAGGGTATTATGGTAATTTGGATATTTATGTCAATGGATCATTGATGGCTATAGGTGTTGGAGAGTGGGGCAGTGCTTCGGGATTGCGCTTTCGTGGTTCGGTTCGGCAGTGGCAAGGTGAGTTATCCTCACTATACCCAAGGGTCTAAGGCACCAAGGCCGGCCCTTTGACTTGTTATTTGAGTTAGTTACTGCTGTGTTATGTTAGTTGGCATCCTGGTAGATAGGATGGCTATATGATGGTATGCTCTGTTAGATCGGTATTCTGGTAGATTGGATGTGGCTATGCTTAGTGACCTGTAGTTGGTCTGACTGTCTGTATGTTGGTAGGAGATTACCTGTTATATGTGCACGTGTTGAGCAGTAGTAGAGGGTATTCCATCCCAGTAGGATGATATAGCCCTAGTATGTTGTCTTGTAGACTGTTATATGATTATTTAATAGGTGCACATGTTTGCTAGTATGTGGGCATTCCAACCCGATGGTCGAGGGCCAGGAGTATTCCATCTCGGTAGGATGATTGGACTCATAGTAGGTGGGCATTCCAACCTGATGGTTGAGGGCCTGGGGTATTCCATCCCGAGGGATGATTGGACCCATAGTAGCTATTGTATGTATAGTAGGTGGGCATTCCAACCCAGTGGTTGAGGGCCAGGAGTATTCCATCCCGGTAGGATGATTGGGCTCATAGTAGGTGGGCATTCCAACCTGATGGTTGAGGGCCTGGGTATTCCATCCCGAGGGATGATTGGACCCGTAGTAGTTATTATATGTATAGGTGTGCGGGCATTCCAACCTGATGGTTGTGGGCCGAGAGTATTCCATCCCGAGGATGATTGGACTCGTAGTATGTTACCATTCCAACCCGACGGTTGAGGGCCTGGCGTATTCCAACCTGACGGTTGATTGGACCCATAGTATGCTGTTCATTGCTGTATGTGTATGGTTATGTGTGTACGGGTATTTTAGGGGAACTCACTAAGCTTTCGAGCTTACGGTTTTCAGTTTATTGTTTCAGGTACATCGGGTGATCGTGGCAAGGTAAAGTCGTGCTCCTCATATTTCATGATTTTGTGATTTGGTTCTGGGGAGACTCTGATGTTTGAACTATTTTGAAAACAAGTTGTAATAACTTAATGGTTTTTGAATGGATTAAAATGTTTTAAATTGGCTTAAATTTTGTGGGTGTTACAAGTTGGTATCAGAGCCTTCGTTTGAGTGAATTGGAGGAACATTCGTGTGAATCCAATCTCAAATTAAGGAAAGATTTTCAAATGGTTTCAAAATAAGTAAAGGAGGATGCAGAGGGTACGATCAGCTGGAGCCAGTAAGTGGATCTACAGTTTGGAGCCCCTGCATGACTCGAAAAGCCTCTGTATGAATAAAGGACTGAAGGGACTCGGCGAGTCTGTTCTTGGACTCGGCGACTCTGTTGAAGATAGGCATGGACTCGACGAGTTTGAGGAACAACTCGGCGAGTCTGTTCTTGGACTCGGCGAGTCAGAACGCAAAACCCCAACCTCTTTTGGTTAAGACTCAGATCAGTGAGTTGAGTGGTGACTCGGTGAGTTGGACATGATAGGACTCAGAGATTATTGAACTCGACGAGTCATGGGGTCACTCGGCGAGTCGAGTCGTGATATAAGAGTTTTCTGAATTTAGGAACTCGGCGAGTCAGCGGGTTGACTCGGCGAGTAGGGTCAATCAGGAAGGTTGACTTTGGCCAGGACTTTGACTTTGACCAGTTTGACCTTCAAGGGTATTATGGTAATTTGGATATTTATATCAATGGATCATTGATGGCTATAGGTGTTGGAGTTTGGGGCAGTGCTTCGGGATTGTGCTTTCGTGGTTCGGTTCGGCAGTGGCAAGGTGAGTTATCCTCACTATACCCAAGGGTCTAAGGCAGCAAGGCCGGCCCTTTGACTTGTTATTTGAGTTAGTTACTGTTGTGTTATGTTAGTTGGCATCCTGGTAGATAGGATGGCTATATGATGGTATGCTCTGTTAGATCGGTATTCTGGTAGATTGGATGTGGCTATGCTTAGTGACCTGTAGTTGGTCTGACTGTCTGTATGTTGGTAGGAGATTACCTGTTATATGTGCACGTGTTGAGCAGCAGTAGTAGAGGGTATTCCATCCCGGTAGGATGATATGGCCCTAGTATGTTGTCTTGTAGACTTTTATATGATTATTTAATAGGTGCACATGTTTGCTAGTATGTGGGCATTCCAACCTGATGGTTGAGGGCCAGGAGTATTCCATCCCGGTAGGATGATTGGACTCATAGTAGGTGGGCATTCCAACCTGATGGTTGAGGGCCTGGGGTATTCCATCCCGAGGGATGATTGGACCCATAGTAGCTATTGTATGTATAGTAGGTGGGCATTCCAACCCGGTGGTTGAGGGCCAGGAGTATTCCATCCCGGTAGGATGATTGGGCTCATAGTAGGTGGGCATTCCAACCTGATGGTTTAGGGCCTGGGGTATTCCATCCCGATGGATGATTGGACCCGTAGTAGTTATTATATGTATAGGTGTGTGGGCATTCCAACCTGATGGTTGTGGGCCGAGAGTATTCCATCCCGAGGATGATTGGACTCGTAGTATGTTGGCATTCCAACCCGACGGTTGAGGGCCTGGCATATTCCAACCTGACGGTTGATTGGACCCATAGTATGCTGTTCATTGTTGTATGTGTATGGTTATATGTGTACGGGTATTTTGGGGGAACTCACTAAGCTTTCGAGCTTATGGTTTTCAGTTTATTGTTTCAGGTACATCGGGTGATCGTGGCAAGGCAAAGGCGTGATCGTACTGCTCCTCATATTTCATGATTTTGTGATTTGGTTCTGGGGATACTCTGAGGTTTGAACTATTTTGAAAACAAGTTATAATAACTTAATGGTTTTTGAATGGATTAAAATGTTTTAAATTGGCTTAAATTTTATGGGTGTTACAAGTTGGTATCAGAGCCTTCGTTTGAGTGAATTGGAGGAACATTCGTGTGAATCCAGTCTCAAATCAAGGAAAGATTTTCAAATGGTTTTCAAATGGTTTCAAAATAAGTAAAGGAGGATGCAGAGGGTACGATCAGCCGGAGCCAGTAAGTGGATCTAGAGTTTGGAGCCCCTGCATGACTCGAAAAGCCTCTGTATCAATAAAGGACTGAAGGGACTCGGCGAGTCTGTTCTTGGACTCGGCGAGTCTGTTGAAGATAGGCATGGACTCGACAAGTTGGAGGAACAACTCGGCGAGTCTCTTCTTGGACTCGGCGAGTCAGAACGCAAAACCCCAACCTCTTCTGGTTAAGACTCAGATCAGTGAGTTGAGTGGTGACTCAGTGAGTTGGACATGATAGGACTCAGAGATTGTTGAACTCGACGAGTCATGGGGTGACTTGGCGAGTCGAATCGTGATATAAGAGTTTTCTGAATATAGGAACTCGGCGAGTCGCCGGGTTGACTCGGCGAGTAGGGTCAATCAGGAAGGTTGACTTTGGCCAGGACTTTGACTTTGACCAGTTTAACCTTCAAGGGTATTATGGTAATTTGGATATTTATGTCAATGGATCATTGATGGCTATAGGTGTTGGAGAGTGGGGCAGTGATTGCGCTTTCGTGGTTCGGTTCGGCAGTGGCAAGGTGAGTTATCCTCACTATACCCAAGGGTCTAAGGCACCAAGGCCGACCCTTTGACTTGTTATTTGAGTTAGTTACTGCTGTGTTATGTTAGTTGGCATCCTGGTAGATAGGATGGCTATATGATGGTATGCTCTGTTAGATCGGTATTCTGGTAGATTGGATGTGGCTATGCTTAGTGACCTGTAGTTGGTCTGACTGTCTGTATGTTGGTAGGAGATTACCTGTTATATGTGCACGTGTTGAGCAGTAGTAGAGGGTATTCCATCCCAGTAGGATGATATAGCCCTAGTATGTTGTCTTGTAGACTGTCATATGATTATTTAATAGGTGCACATGTTTGCTAGTATGTGGGCATTCCAACTCGATGGTCGAGGGCCAGGAGTATTCCATCTCGGTAGGATGATTGGACTCATAGTAGGTGGGCATTCCAACCTGATGGTTGAGGGCCTGGGGTATTTCATCCCGAGGGATGATTGGACCCATAGTAGCTATTGTATGTATAGTAGGTGGGCATTCCAACCCAGTGGTTGAGGGCCAGGAGTATTCCATCCCGGTAGGATGATTGGGCTCATAGTAGGTGGGCATTCCAACCTGATGGTTGAGGGCCTGGGGTATTCCATCCCGAGGGATGATTTGACCCGTAGTAGTTATTATATGTATAGGTGTGTGGGCATTCCAACCTGATGGTTGTGGGCCGAGAGTATTCCATCCTGAGGATGATTGGACTCGTAGTATGTTGCCATTTCAACCCGACGGTTGAGGGCCTGGCGTATTCCAACCTGACGGCTGATTGGACCCATAGTATGCTGTTCATTGCTGTATGTGTATGGTTATGTGTGTAAGGGTATTTTAGGGGAACTCACTAAGCTTTCGAGCTTACGGTTTTCAGTTTATTGTTTCAGGTACATCGGGTGATCGTGGCAAGGTAAAGTCGTGCTCCTCATATTTCATGATTTTGTGATTTGGTTCTGGGGAGACTCTGATGTTTGAACTATTTTGAAAACAAGTTGTAATAACTTAATGGTTTTTGAATGGATTAAAATGTTTTAAATTGGCTTAAATTTTATGGGTGTTACAAGTTGGTATCAGAGCCTTCGTTTGAGTAAATTGGAGGAACATTCGTGTGAATCCAGTCTCAAATTAAGGAAAGATTTTCAAATGGTTTCAAAATAAGTAAAGGAGGATGCAGAGGGTACGATCAGCTGGAGCCAGTAAGTGGATCTACAGTTTGGAGCCCCTGCATGACTCGAAAAGCCTTTGTATGAATAAAGGACTGAAGGGACTCGGCGAGTCTGTTCTTGGACTCGGCGAGTCTGTTGAAGATAGGCATGGACTCGACGAGTTGGAGGAACAACTCGGCGAGTCTGTTCTTGGACTCGGCGAGTCAAAACGCAAAACCCCAACCTCTTCTGGTTAAGACTCAGATCAGTGAGTTGAGTGGTGACTCGGTGAGTTGGACATGATAGGACTCAGAGATTGTTGAACTCGACGAGTCATGGGGTCACTCGGCGAGTCGAGTCGTGATATAAGAGTTTTCTGAATTTAGGAACTCGGCGAGTCAGCGGGTTGACTCGGCGAGTAGGGTCAATCAGGAAGGTTGACTTTGGCCAGGACTTTGAGTTTGACCAGTTTGACCTTCAAGGGTATTATGGTAATTTGGATATTTATGTCAATGGATCATTGATGGCTATAGGTGTTGGAGTTTGGGGCAGTGCTTCGGGATTGTGCTTTCGTGGTTCGGTTCGGCAGTGGCAAGGTGAGTTATCCTCACTATACCCAAGGGTCTAAGGCAGCAAGGCCGGCCCTTTGACTTATTATTTGAGTTAGTTACTGCTGTGTTATGTTAGTTGGCATCCTGGTAGATAGGATGGCTATATAATGGTATGCTCTGTTAGATCGGTATTCTGGTAGATTGGATGTGGCTATGCTTAGTGACCTGTAGTTGGTCTGACTGTCTGTATGTTGGTAGGAGATTACCTGTTATATGTGCACGTGTTGAGCAGCAGTAGTAGAGGGTATTCCATCCCGGTAGGATGATATGGCCCTAGTATGTTGTCTTGTAGACTTTTATATGATTATTTAATAGGTGCACATGTTTGCTAGTATGTGGGCATTCCAACCTGATGGTTGAGGGCCAGGAGTATTCCATCCCGGTAGGATGATTGGACTCATAGTAGGTGGGCATTCCAACCTGATGGTTGAGGGCCTGGGGTATTCCATCCCGAGGGATGATTGGACCCATAGTAGCTATTGTATGTATAGTAGGTGGGCATTCCAACCCGGTGGTTGAGGGCCAGGAGTATTCCATCCCGGTAGGATGATTGGGCTCATAGTAGGTGGGCATTCCAACCTGATGGTTTAGGGCCTGGGGTATTCCATCCCGAGGGATGATTGGACCCGTAGTAGTTATTATATGTATAGGTGTGTGGGCATTCCAACCTGATGGTTGTGGGCCGAGAGTATTCCATCCCGAGGATGATTGGACTCGTAGTATGTTGGCATTCCAACCCGACGGTTGAGGGCGTGGCATATTCCAACCTGACGGTTGATTGGACCCATAGTATGCTGTTCATTGTTGTATGTGTATGGTTATGTGTGTACGGGTATTTTGGGGGAACTCACTAAGCTTTCGAGCTTATGGTTTTCAGTTTATTGTTTCAGGTACATCGGGTGATCGTGGCAAGGCAAAGGCGTGATCGTACTGCTCCTCATATTTCATGATTTTGTGATTTAGTTCTGGGGATACTCTAAGGTTTGAACTATTTTGAAAGCAAGTTATAATAACTTAATGGTTTTTGAATGGATTAAAATGTTTTAAATTGGCTTAAGTTTTATGGGTGTTACAAGTTGGTATCAGAGCCTTCGTTTGAGTGAATTGGAGGAACATTCGTGTGAATCCAGTCTCAAATCAAGGAAAGATTTTCAAATGGTTTTCAAATGGTTTCAAAATAAGTAAAGGAGGATGCAGAGGGTACGATCAGCCGGAGCCAGTAAGTGGATCTAGAGTTTGGAGCCCCTGCATGACTCGAAAAGCCTCTGTATGAATAAAGGACTGAAGGGACTCGGCGAGTCTGTTCTTGGACTCAGCGAGTCTGTTGAAGATAGGCATGGACTCGACAAGTTGGAGGAACAACTCGGCGAGTCTGTTCTTGGACTCGGCGAGTCAGAACGCAAAACCCCAACCTCTTCTGGTTAAGACTCAGATCAGTGAGTTGAGTGGTGACTCAGTGAGTTGGACATGATAGGACTCAGAGATTGTTGAACTCGACGAGTCATGGGGTCACACGGCGATTCGAGTCGTGATATAAAAGTTTTCTGAATTTAGGAACTCGGCGAGTCAGCGGGTTGACTCGGCGAGTAGGGTCAATCAGTAAGGTTGACTTTGGCCAGGACTTTGACTTTGACCAGTTTGACCTTCAAGGGTATTATGGTAATTTGGATGTTTATGTCAATGGATCATTGATGGCTAAAGGTGTTGGAGTTTGGGGCAGTACTTCGGGATTATGCTTTCGTGGTTCGGTTCGGCAGTGGCAAGGTGAGTTATCCTCACTATACCCAAGGGTCTAAGGCACCAAGGCCGGCCCTTTGACTTGTTATTTGAGTTAGTTACTGCTGTGTTTTGTTAGTTGGCATCCTGGTAGATAGGATGGCTATATGATGGTATGCTCTGTTAGATCGGTATTCTGGTAGATTGGATGTGGCTATGCTTAGTGACCTGTAGTTGGTCTGACTGTCTGTATGTTGGTAGGAGATTACCTGTTATATGTGCTCGTGTTGAGCAGTAGTAGAGGGTATTCCATCCCGGTAGGATGATATGGCCCTAGTATGTTGTCTTGTAGACTATTATATGATTATTTAATAGGTGCACATGTTTGCTAGTATGTGGGCATTCCAACCCGATGGTTGAGGGCCAGGAGTATTCCATCCCGGTAGGATGATTGGACTCATAGTAGGTGGGCATTCCAACCTGATGGTTGAGGGCCTGGGGTATTCCATCCCGAGGGATGATTGGACCCATAGTAGCTATTGTATGTATAGTAGGTGGGCATTCCAACCCGGTGGTTGAGGGCCAGGAGTATTCCATCCCGGTAGGATGATTGGGCTCATAGTAGGTGGGCATTCCAACCTGATGGTTGAGGGCCTGGGGTATTCCATCCCGAGGGATGATTGGACCCGTAGTAGTTATTATATGTATAGGTGTGTGGGCATTCCAACCTGATGGTTGTGGGCCGAGAGTATTCCATCCCGGGGATGATTGGACTCGTAGTATGTTGGCATTCCAACCCGACGGTTGAGGGCCTGGGGTATTCCAACCCGACGGTTGATTGGACCCATAGTATGCTGTTCATTGTTGTATGTGTATGGTTATGTGTGTACGGGTATTTTGGGGGAACTCACTAAGATTTCGAGCTTACGGTTTTCAGTTTATTGTTTCAGGTACATCGGGTGATTGTGGCAAGGCAAAGGCGTGATCGTACCGCTCCTCATATTTCATGATTTTGTGATTTGGTTCTGGGGATACTCTGATGTTTGAACTATTTTGAATACAAGTTGTAATAACTTAATGGTTTTTGAATGGATTAAAATGTTTTAAATTGGCTTAAATTTTATGGGTGTTACAAGTTGGTATCAGAGCCTTGGTTTGAGTGAATTGGAGGAACATTCGTGTGAATCCAGTCTCAAATCAAGGAAAGATTTTCAAATGGTTTTCAAATGGTTTCAAAATAAGTAAAGGAGGATGCAGAGGGTACGATCAGCCGGAGCCAGTAAGTAGACCCCAAAATACCATACAAGTTATTTGATTATGTGATATGATTAGAACAGCATGCTAGTACTAGGCTAGGGATCTTCAGGAATTGCATGATAGAATTGCCTGATTACATGATGCCTGCTAGCCTAGGGTTTTCCTTGTATGAGATTGACATCATTACTGTAGTTACTTATGTATGCATCACGGCTGTGTATAATTAAGATCTTATAGCCTGAGAATGTTTAATTCGGCCTTATGTTCTATTCTCATTGGCTAGGGCTTAGGGTAGGATCGAATATTCGAAATTCTATGTGGTCCAGCGTTATGTATGGCTAGCATACACTAGTGTTGCAGGGTTGGTGGAAGTTTCATGGATGGGTGGGTTGTGTGAGGCCGGGAGGCCAGTTATGAGATATTTAGCATTCCTCTAAGAGTGAGCATTGAGCATTCGTTGTGTTATGTATATTATTAGTTTGTTGTGGTGATACTTGAGACAAATATGGGTAGGTGTGGAAGGTAGTATGGGCCCGTACTACTGAAAGCACATGACCCATACGCGTAGCAAGGAAGTCACAACCCCTAGGGTTTAGAAGGGAGTTGGTCCCCGGTTATCTAGGCGGATTGTCTAATATTTTTCCTCTTCTATTTTCAGTATGGTGGTTACGAGGCGTGTCGTGACTGGATCCAGATCGGGATCAGGTCACGGTGATCAGGGGGCCCCAGTGGCACCTGAGATTATCGGTCAGGAGGGGCCAATGTTGACAGAGGACCGGGTCAGGGAGATCATCCGCGAGGAGGTGGTCGAGATTGTCCGGGGTCAGATTCCGGAGTTGGTCGGGACTATTAAGTCCGCTATGAGGGAGTACTTCGATGATCGTTATGCAGCTCTCACTGAGACGGCTGCGGCGGCAGCTACAGCGGCTGTAACAGCGGCAGGGGGAGGAGTCGGTCGGGGCTTCCAGTATCGAGACTTCGATAATACGAAGCCCCCTACCTTCGACGGAGTTCCGGATCCGATTGTTGCGATGAGATGGTTGTCGGACGTGGAAGGATGTTTCTTCACGTGTCCGTGCCCTGCTGAGCAGAGGGTGAGGTGTGCTCTGAACCTTTTAAGGCTCGGGGCGAAGGATTGGTGGAGGTTGACTACGGGATCATATTCTGACACGCAGCGGGCTGCGGTTACTTGGGATCAGTTCCGAGACATGTTCAGTACCCGTTATGTTCCGCGGGTTGAGCGGGAGATATTGGCTCAGGAGTTTTTGGAGGTTAGACAGGATTCAGAGTCTGTGACGGAGATCACCAGGATGTTTACGGAGAGGGCTATGTTCTGCCCAGAGTTTGCTTCGGAGCAGGCCCAGATGACCCGGTATCTGAGCATGCTCAAGAGGGACATCAGACAGTTTGTGTCCACGCAGAGATGTGATACTTTGTTGGAATTGCAGGAGGCCGCCAGGCGGCGCAAGGTAGAGATTGAGCTCCAGCTGAGGGAGCAGAGGCAGGCCCCAGTGCAGTCGCAGCCTGCGCCGAAACGGATGAGGGCCACTGATTATCGTCAGGAAATCCAGAGGAGTCGCACTTGTAGGAAGTGCGGTAAGGTACATGATAGAGTTTGTCGATCTTCTTCTGGGTGCCACAAGTGTGGCAAGGAGGGCCACATAGCCAGGGATTGCAGGCAGCAGGCTCCAGCTTCCAAAGCCCGACTTTGTTATCATTGTGATCAGGTGGGCCATATGAAGGCCCAGTGTCCTCTCTTGGCTGCCAGGCCAGTGCAGGTCCCAGCACCAGCCACTTTGAGACTTACTGACGGGGGTCAGGGTCGATCAGAGCCTCCGAAGGCTCCAGGCCGTGCTTATCAGCTTGTGGCCGAGGAGATCGGGACAGCGCCAGAGGTGACAGCCGGTATGTCTTTTCCTTCTATATCTTGTTCATGTTATTATGAGTTGTTTGTTTCCTGCATAAGTTATTAGAGCATAGTAGATGATAGTGAGAAGTTATTATTGAGAAATTATAGAGGGGTAGTATCTGGTGATGCATTCAAGAGATAGGAAGGTCATGATCCAAAGATTCGGAATCATCAGTGGGAACTCGGATCCTTTGAAGTTCGTTGTCTCGGATTGGGACGATTGAGTCGCGTACCAGCTTCGCCGCTGGTAGACAGTAGTTAGTGCTCTAAGTGGGGGAGAATTGGAAATTTTCAGATGGGGCGTGGTTTGGAAGGATGTCGCCTGACGCAGTTTGGATGTCGGTTACGGGAAGTGGTGCGATGAGGCGTTCTAGTTATGGTAAGAACCCTGTCTGTATGGTGGATCTTTGAGCGAGCAGTGAGGATACTGTTATGCTATAACAATCAGTGGGGTTGTTCCCAAGTGTCGAAAATGTTGAGGGTCATGCGAAAGACTCTTTATGGATGGTGGGTTATGCAATCAGTTTCTGAGTATATATACGTATTATGGGATAGCGACGTGCTCCACAAGTGGATATGTAGAGTGAGGTTCCGATATTTCGGCACCGACTGATGATGCGAAGTCATGGTTCAGGTCTCCTTGGAAGAGGAGAAGGTGAGTAACTCCAGATTGGAGATTTGGACAGAGAAGCTAGAGATAGCGGAGTTGATAGACTCGGGAGCAGTCTAGATCGGCGCTGAGAACCGTGTGAGGATATTCCAGTCGTAGGTCGTAGACCTAGAGATCGCGAGAGTAATGTTTCCGGTCATGGTACGTTTGGAGTAGACGTGATGTCGAGATTTGGGTGAGTTACACTCGGTTGTGTCGAATCAGAGTAGATTGAGGGAGCTGGAAGGTTGGATCCTTGGGCTTCAAGTATGGTTGCAGGCATGGGTTTTGTGAGTAGTGGTATTCCAATCTAGGGTATTCCATCATGAGGATAACCGGACCCTATGATTGATTGGACCTGGTGTGTTTGGTATTCCAACCCGAGGGTTGATTGGGCCAAAACATGCGTGGGAATGTGAGGGTATACCATCCTTAGGATGACGGGACCCGTTATAGGCGTACCTAGTATTCCAGCCCGAGGCTGATTGGGCTAGGTACGAATGGTTATGTGATATAGCTGGCTGATTCATGGGAGTTGCTAGAAGCTGAAGGATGCAGTATCCTGTCATTGTAGAAGGGAATAGATTCGGGATGGGAACAGGATTCGTTCCCTATTGCAGGTTATCCGGGTTATCGCCAGTTTTGGGCGAAGGAAAGGTGGATTAGTGTTATAGCAGAGCTCAGTGGATTATTGTGGTGTCTAACTTTCGCAAGTCTCGAAGGTGTGTTCAGGTCAGGAAGGTGGCAGTATCATCGGGTGATACTGGATTGATGTGTTCTGACATTAAGTAGAAAAGGCCGGTGGTCGGCCGGGAGTATTGGCAAGGATACCACATGAGAAGAAATTATTTTAAAAAGGGCGTACAGTGGTAGGGTCGGGAAGGACCTGAGTTGATTGGGAAATTGGAGTCTGCAGTGCAAGAGGTATATTCAGAATCATATATTGCAGTAGGCTTCGAGGACAAAGCCTAATTTAAGTGGGGGGGAGTTGTAACATCCCAAAATTTAGAAGTATAGTTGAAGGACTTAAGTGTAAATTGAAGAAGGTACTCGACGAGTAGGTATGCTTACTCGTCGAGTCGGAGCGGGTTCTGGTCGCAAGTTAAGTGACCAACTCACCGAGTCGGCAGCTGGACTCGACGAGTTGGTGCTGAAAAGAGAAAACCCTAATCTTAAGGGTTGCACCCTATTTAAAGGACCATATGTCCTCCCTTCAGCCTCCTTATTGCCCTTGAGAGTCATTAAACCCTAAAATCGTGTGAGCTTCCATTGTTAAAGAGATTTGAGCTTTGGAGGAGGAATTTTGAGAAGGGAACTTGAAGATCAAGAGGCTAGCATCAAGGGATTGGTATAGATCCAGGATCTACTTCAGCTTGGGCACATTTTGGAGGTAACAAGATGTTACCTTGACTCTATTGCATTTATATCTATTCAAGAATGAGATTTGGGGCCATTTTGGCAAGAAAAAGATCTATTTCGGGTTAGGGGTCTAGATCTGAGGTTGCTACTTCAGATCTAGACTTGTCTTAGTCCATAAACTCACAAAGTATCAGCCTTTGGCTTGTTGGTGAAGCATCATTGTCTTAAACCTTAGCCCTAGATAGATTTGGGCTTATAGCTCTTTGTTTCCACATAAAGTTTGCAACTTTACGTGAGAGTCATGCCCTAGAATAGTGGATCTACAGTTTGGAGCCCCTGCATGACTCGAAAAGCCTCTGTATGAATAAAGGACTGAAGGGACTCGGCGCGTCTGTTCTTGGACTCGGCGAGTCTGTTGAAGATAGGCATGGACTCGACGAGTTGGAGGAACAACTCGGCGAGTCTGTTGAAGATTGTCGTGGACTCGGCGAGTCTGTTCTTGGACTCGGCGAGTCAGAACGCAAAACCCCAACCTCTTCTGGTTAAGACTCAGATCAGTGAGTTGAATGGTGACTCAGTGAGTTGGACATGATAGGACTCAGAGATTGTTGAACTCGACGAGTCATGGGGTGACTTGGCGAGTCGAGTCGTGATATAAGAGTTTTCTGAATTTAGGAACTCGGCGAGTCAGCGGGTTGACTCGGTGAGTAGGGTCAATCAGGAAGGTTGACTTTGGCCAGGACTTTGACTTTGACCAGTTTGACCTTCAAGGGTATTATGGTAATTTGGATATTTATGTCAATGGATCATTGATGGCTATAGGTGTTGGAGTTTGGGGCAGTGCTTCGGGATTGTGCTTTCGTGGTTCGGTTCGGCAGTGGCAAGGTGAGTTATCCTCACTATACCCAAGGGTCTAAGGCACTAAGGTCGGCCCTTTGACTTGTTATTTGAGTTAGTTACTGCTGTGTTATGTTAGTTGGCATCCTGGTAGATAGGATGGCTATATGATGGTATGCCATGTTAGATCGGTATTCTGGTAGATTGGATGTGGCTATGCTTAGTGACCTGTAGTTGGTCTGACTGTCTGTATGCTGGTAGGAGATTACCTATTATATGTGCACGTGTTGAGCAGTAGTAAAGGGTATTTCATCCCGGTAGGATGATAGGGTCGTAGTGTGTTGTCTTGTAGACTGTTATATGATTATTTAATAGGTGCACATGTTTGCTAGTATGTGGGCATTCCAACCCGATGGTTGAGGGCCAGGAGTATTCCATCCCGATAGGATGATTGGACTCATAGTAGGTGGGCATTCCAACCTGATGGTTGAGGACCTCGGGTATTCCATCCCGAGGGATGATTGGACCCATAGTAGCTATTGTATGTATAGTAGGTGGGCATTCCAACCCGATGGTTGAGGGCCAGGAGTATTCCATCCCGGTAGGATGATTGGGCTCATAGTAGGTGGGCATTCCAACCTGATGGTTGAGGGCCTGGGGTAATCCATCCGGAGGGATGATTGGACCCGTAGTAGTTATTATATGTATAGGTGTGTGGGCATTCCAACCCGATGGTTGTGGGCCGAGAGTATTCCATCCCGAGGATGATTGGACCCGTAGTATGTTGGCATTCCAACCCGACGGTTGAGGGCCTGGGGTATCCCAACCTGACGGTTGATTGGACCCATAGTATGTTGTTCATTGCTGTATGTGTATGGTTATGTGTGTACAGGTATTTTGGGGGAACTCACTAAGCTTTCGAGCTTACGGTTTTCAGTTTATTGTTTCAGGTACATTGGGTGATCGTGGCAAGGCAAAGGCGTGATCGTACCGCTCCTCATATTTCATGATTTTGTGATTTGGTTCTGGGGATACTCTAATGTTTGAACTATTTTGAAAACAAGTTGTAATAACTTAATGGTTTTTGAATGGATTAAAATGTTTTAAATTGGCTTAAATTTTATGGGTGTTACATTTAGGGCTACCATTTGTTCATTAATTAATTTATTTATCTAATAAATAAACAGGGTGTTACAACTCTCCCCCACTTAAATTAGATTTTGTCCTCGAAATCATTCCTTACCATTCCTTATTCGCCCAACCACTCTAGTAGCATGGTCACCAACCTGGGCACACCCTAGCCTTCCCAGGGTAGCCATGACCAATCCTCGTAAAGCCCTAAAATCCGCAGGTGAACGAATTCCTCGCAACAAGATCACATGTACTCTGTCCGAAATCTGCTGTCTCGAGATGGTCTGAATCCCTACAGATCGCTCATACTTAATCATTGTCGTTGAAACTAGTCTGTTTATCCCTCAAATGACTAATCAACTTCTAATAGCTCGAGGTTCCCAATATAAAACATGATCGCATGCCTAATTATCCCTGCAGATCACTAATACTTGGCCAAGGCTCAGCTAATCCCGCTGTGAGTGACTTGGCAATTCCCAATCAACCAGCTATTCCATCCGTATTTGCAACCCAAAACACAAATACTAATACTGCCCAAACGCTGAAACTGCCGGAACACTGATCTTCCTGAAGCAGTATGTTGCCACCTGGCTATTCTCAAAAATCTACCGAGACCTGCCTGGTCTCAGTTCGCTCGCCAATCATCTGAAATACCGAGTTCCGGCCCGGCTGCGGAGCCAAAGGACTCCCACTTAGTCGCCTCACACGACTTCTGAACGAAATCCTTCTCTGGACTAGTTGCCACTAGTTATCATGCCCCTGTGGCTCTAACAGCTTTCTGATCTAACCGATCGGGTCCATGCGTCGAATCCTGACATTATCAAATCCAAGACTAAAAGTGATTGCTACCTGACCAATGGTAGCCTTATCTCACACGTCCTTAAGCAGTTTATTGCTTCCCTGATCTCATAACTATAGTGACGCTCCTACAGTCTTATCAATGGCCCAACCCGATCTAATCCATTTGGGTAATTTCGAAATCCAATCCGTGGATTTCCATATCCTCACTGCTGCACCCGAACTGGTGGGTACTACTGGTCCTTCTGCATCCTAACAACGCACTCATGCTATCTACCAACATAGTGAATGCTACGGCTACACCCGCAGTCTCACTACACTCTATCACTATCTGACCGCTAGTGGATGCTACGGCTACCCCCGCAGTCTTACAACACTTCCCATGCTAACTGACCACTAGTGAATGCTACGGCTACCCCCGCAGTCTTACAACACTTCCCATGCTAACTGACCAGTAGTGAATTCTACGGCTACCCCCGTAGTCTTACAACAATTCCCATGCTAACTAACCACTAGTAAATGCTATGGCTACCCCCATAGTCTTACAACACTTTCCATACTATCTGACTACTAGTGAATGCTACGGCTACCCCCGTAATCTTACAACACTTTCCATACTATCTGACTACTAGTGAATGCTACGGCTACCCCCGTAGTCTTACAACACTTTCCAAACCGGGTCGAACACGCACTCGACCTAACACACCACTGAACTTGAGTCCTGACCGGAACTCTAACCTGGTTCCCGAAACCTGCTATCACGTGACCCCACTTATCAGTACCGCACCCATGCCCGTGATCAAAGCGTTACAGTAAACCACAAACTCATCTACACCCTCTGGCAGGGTGAGAATCGGTGCCTCGCACAACCACTGTCTGAGAGTCTCGAAGGCTGCCTGCTGCTCAGGCCCCCAGCGAAAGGCCACCGATTTCTTGGTCAGTCGGGTCAAAGGAACCGCAATCTCGGAGAAGTCCCGTATAAATCTCCCGTAATGACCTGATAGACCCAGGAAAATCCAAATCTCAGTTGCAGACCTCGGAATCTCCCACTGCATCACGGCCTCTATCTTGTCTGGATCGACTAGAATATTCTTCTAGTTGATAAGGTGCCCAAGAGATTACACCCCTCACAACTAGAACTCACATTGGAGAACTTTATAAGAAGTCTCTCCCCCACTTAGATTCGACTAAGTCTTCACGGCACGCGAGAATTGAAGGATTCCCAATCCTTCTCGCTTTATAGTATCCCACTGATGACAACCTGTGATTACCAATGCTAGAGATTAATCATCGGTTAAACCTTAAGATCGCCCATACTAGGAAATCTTGAAGAGTACTCTTGAAACCTGGTCAAGTCTGATACCTCAATCCACCTCTCATGCTGACAATTGGAGGCTTTAATTCTCACCTTGGCTGACGAATCCTCGTTCTCACTTCCAATCTTGCAGCACCACTGAACTCTAACTGAACACAACCCATGCGAGAAATGCAATTCTCTTGAACATCCAATGACCGAATCACCCATGCATCTAACACTCGCAACTGACTCCACTATCTTCATGCTACTAATCCTTCCCTAGCAACGATGGTGCCTTGAACTCCAAAATTCTTCCATAGACAGCTAATGACCATACCCAAACAATGCTAGAACCACTGAACCCTGGCTTCACTAGAGAACTATCGCTCTTCTCCTGGCCCAATATTCTCTGAATAATACTCCAGCACAGATCCTGACAAAGATCCGGGATGAGAACGGTACACACGGAATCCACTCCGCAAGATACATCCCTCTGTAGGTTCATCAAGGACTTCCGGCATGCAGATTGGCAAATCCTTCAAAACCCAGACCGTAGCAGAAACCGACCTAATATTTGTGTTGGAGCATGGAAATGCTCTACAAATAATGAGTGATAGTTAGGTTGTATTTCCTCTTTATTGTATTGTTGGTGTATTTGTCTCTCCCTCCTATATAAAGGGAGAGATGGTCATTTCTTATTATGCACCTTTTCTTACAATGTAATTCTAGAGAGAGAAAGTGGTGGGATTTCTCCCATCCAGGGAGAGTTTCTTTCTCCCACCATTGTTCTTCATGAATATTATTATTATCTCTCTTTTCTTTCTCATCTTAAGAATGCTCATCATGTTCTTTATATTTTTATATTTTGATACACGATAAATTTCTAGATATTATTCTTCCGCATCCACCGTTCGTATAAAATTGGGTTCCTACAATTGGTATCAGAGCCGTACCTTGAAGGTTTAATCGACTAGTCCAAGGGAACGACTCACATTCGATGATTATCTTGAAGTTTTTCGTGTTTTTGCAAGAATTTTCGGGTTCAAACCGGAAATTTCTGATGAGTTTTCTATTTTTCTGGGTGATTCTTACTTGGTAAAATAATTATGTTGCTGCTGCTCAATCAAATTCACTGCTGGAAATTTTTGTTCTTAGTGTTCTTAGTGTTCTTAGTATTTTTCTGTTGAAGAAATGAAGAAAAATGGGAGAAGAAATTATTTTTGTGGTCTCAAATTGTTGAAGAAATTGTTCCAGGGAGTTCTTGTATTCTTGGATGAGAAGACACAAAATAATGGGCTTATTTTCTTGAAGAAAGTGGAGAAAAGCATCTCTTTATTGAAGTTTTTTTTACCCAGCAACTATTATTCTCAAAGGTATGAAGTTCTTGTTCTTCATAATTTTAGTGCTGTGAACCTTTGATTTGAAGATGTTTTGGACGCAATATTTGTTTTCAAAAAGTCAATTGTCCTTGTTACTCTTTTGGGTAAAGAGTACTCCACTCATTTTTTCCTTCCCAATACAAAACCATGTGACTATGACAAATCCCATCACATTTTGTCCCCTAAAAACCCCCTGTACACTCCTCTTTTTGCCTTCCCAAGACTACTTTTGACCCAAAATGCTTAAAAAAATATTCCCCTTCAAGAAAATATGAATAAATGGCCTTTGCGGTACCATTTTTCATGAAAAAATAGCATTTTTCGTCATATATTCAGCCCTTCTCGGAGCCCAAAACCGCAGCCAAAAACTGCCTACCGGAACCTCCTAAGCAGCCTCCCCGCAGCCCCTCTCAGGCCTTGGTCCGCAGCCTCTCAGCTAAGCCTTGGTCCGCAACCTTTTAGCCTAGCCGAGAAGCCCACAGCCTTCTAAGCCCTCTGACCGCAATCTCGAATCAGCAGCCTCGGATCCGCAGGCACTCACCCGCAGTTCGGACCGCAGGCTTTCTTCTCGGTTCGCACCGCCCCTGCAGTATCAGACCACTTCGGTACTACTGCAGTCCGACCCGCAACTGTTGCCTTTTTCTTGACCGCAGCTTAGCCTCCGTCCGCACCCATCTACCACCGCACCCACCTCCATCCGCAACCCTCTTCCATCCACATCTTCTTCCCATCCGAAGCCACCCCCCAGACCCGCCTTCTTCTTCACTTCGGATCTCCTTCAGCCCTCCTCCTCCTTTCTCCTACCAGCCTTCAGCCCCTCCCCTCATCCCCTCTCCTTCTTCCTTCTCCCCCCCCCCCCCTCTTTATTCCCTCATTCCTCCTTTTTCCTTCCTTTTTTTTAAAAGCCTTCTTATTTTTTTTTAAACTTCAATTTTTTTTATTCAGCCTTTTTTTTCTGCATTATTTTTTTTTTCAATTAATTTTTTTTAACACCAATTTTTTTGATTTAGCCTTTTTTTTATTATAACCAATTTTTTTTAAAACCAATTATTTTTTGAACACTAATTATTTTTTTAACACCAGTTTTTGCCACAACCGAACCTTGGATTGTCACATTGGTTTACTTCATGCCGGTTATTTTTGGAAGAATACTCCTACCGCAGTCGGACTTCATATCATTCTTTGTGATGCTTGCACCGCAACGGCGATTAATCAACAAAGTTGTTTCGCATTCTTCACTTTATGGGATTTTATGACTTGGCGCTATTGATTTTTGGTTGACGAATCATGTATCATGAGCATGTGGACTTTATTTTCTATTGAAGACCGCTTCGAGAGTTCTGACACCGCAGTTTGGATATTTTTTGGCAAGTGCGGAATTAAGAATGATTTAGTGAATCATCAAGTAAAATCAAGAACATAAACACAAGATCTAAATAATTCTTTTAAGCTCTCATTAGTTTCATATAAAGAGTACAAAATGGGTTTTGCAAATATTCTCTCTCTAAACTAATCTCTCAAAATGTTCATTAGATAAAATGAGTGTCACTCACTTCCTTATAAAGGAAAGACAACTCATTATGCACACACAAAGGAGTAAGCCCTCATAACATCCAAGAGTGACTTTGCACCCTTACATTCTCCCCCTCAAAGTTAGGATTGGATGTCTGGATTCAATCTCCAACGAGCACGCGCGATCAAGACCAAACTCCCCCTCGAAGTAAACACCGGTCTTCTAATCCGCAAATGAAAGATCCGCTTCGAATACCCATCATTCTCCCCTTTTTATAATCAAAAAATGATTATAAAACCCATTAAGGGTGAGAAGCGCTCGAGGAATGAACTTTACAAAACTCCCCCTTGATGTGTGTCAAAAATGAAACACCAAAAATCTTGCACGGAAAAACAATCACGAAAAAGCCACAAAAAATTTCCAATTTATGAAAGTTTTTGACTTTTTGGGTGAAAGTTGCAAAATTTTTCAAAAACCGGGTAGAAATTGTCACTTTCTGAAACTTGCAGGAACCCGTTGCGCCAAAAACAGCCAAATATGTGAAACTCTACCCCATTTGCAAAACTAGGCATAAAGCGTAAATTCGCACAAACTGCAGGGACCAGAAATGCATTTTCTTCAACTTCTCAGCAAAAACAGTCCTTTTCGAAATGGGGCAAAAACTGTCAAACTTTCGAAAGTATAGGGACTGCTTACGAAACTTTTCCATTTGTCTTCAAAACTAACGAAACTTGTGTCCAAACTGTCGAAAATTTGTAAATTGTGTCAAACTTTCGAAACATTAAGGGCTATTTTCAAAACTTCTTCACAATTCATCAAACTATCGAAATAATACACCAACTGTCGAAATTGGACGAAAGATGCCATTTCGTTAAAATTGCAGGGACCATTTTCGTAAGTTTCATGTTTTCTTCTTCCCCAATTTGTTATACAGGGACGACGTGAACTAACTAAACTTTCACAGCATCATTTCGTACGAATTCTCAGCACCAAAATTTTCTCTCTCCCCTTCGTTAGATTCAATCAAAACACCAAATTAACGAAAATTTTTCCCACTGATTAACGAAATCGAAGGCATTCGAAGCCTCTGAATCAAGTCTTAATCATTCAATTCCTCACTGAATCAAAAATTCGTTCCTACAGTTCTTCCCAAACCAAAACCTTTCGCTTATCAATACAGGACCAAAATCAATAGCCATTCGCGAATGAAACATTGACCATCACAGGGACCCTTCGCCATCACGATTTCATGTTTTCGTTAACACATCAAGTATAGCCATTTGAAATTAAAGTCTCAGCTTTCGTTCTTTGATCCCAAAGAATTCGTTAATAAAGGCGGTCGACTCCAAAATCTTTCCAGTTCGTTATCAAAACCTTCGAAAATCTAAAATCAAAAACCATAGAGTTCCATTCCTCCCAATTGACGAATTCGTCAATACCTTTAATTCCAAATAACATCAATTACTTTTGACTATTAAGCTTTGACTTTCGTTCTTCATCCATCATCGACTTCCAGTGAACACACGATCCAATTGATCAACCAAAATCGAATTCAACGACTCCAAAATATTCGACTATTGACTACAAAATCATCAATCGAATTCAACTTTACTCAAAATCGACGCTTCGCTATTACAAACCAACGACACTGAATAATCGATTCCAAAATCAAATTCTTCAATTATCTTGCCTTCGCTTTTAATACACAAACCAAATCATATGTTCGTTATCAAGCATCGATATCAAACCAATACCAGTTACAAGCAAGGAGTACCAACCATCGATCCTTATTTCGCCTTCGAACATCGACTCCAACTGTTACTCAACCCAACACAATGATTCGAACATCAAGTAAACTGTTCCAAACAAATCTATCATTCAGAATCGGCTTTGACCCCCAACTTGATATCATATACGAAAAATCAACACCATATAAGGCAAATTCGATTTCAATACTTCCTTCCTTGTGAATTCGAACATACATCTACCACTGAAGTCGAATGGTAACATTCTATTGAATCAGATATATCAATCAACAGTCAAAATTCGACTTTGACTTTTCGATCTTAAAAGTCAACAAACACCAAATTGATGATTAAAACATCAAATTGCAGATCAAAATCATGTTTACACAACTGTTCTTCGCATATTCTTCAAGTATTCTTGACCAATTTCATCAAGATTAAAGAACTAATTTTTTATGTCTTTATCAACGACTTAATCATGATCGATTTTATGATTAAACACCTTATATAAAATCGATTCATAAGCTGAGATTACCAGATACTTCTAGTCCATTAGTAAAAGACTACAAATCGAAATCGGAACTCAAGAATTTAATGATCAAAAAATCGAGACATGTGATTTCAGAATGTACAAACGAGAAAAGCCTATGACGACGAACACCATATCTTTCGACTGAATTTAATGAATCAGTGGGCTCCCAATAATTGATCAATGAACAGTGAAGACTTACCAATTTGGGCCTTAAAATCGAAATGATTAATAGAAATTAGGATTGGGCTTTGAAATCAAATTTGGATGAACAGTGAATTTCGAATGATTGAGTAAAAATAATTTTTATTTTTGAATTTTTGATCTAAACAAAAATAATTGGATCAACTATGGGGTTGAAACAGATTAGATCCAATGAGGCAAATCGATCAAAAATGAAAAACGAAAAGTACGAATCGAAATCATGGACGTTTGGGAATCCATTTGAGAATTTGAGATACCTTTTTGACGAATCGAGTTCCGTTTTCAACGAACGAATCAAATTTAGAAGATCTTGGTTCTTTTGACGGAACAAGAAAATCTCCAATTTGAACATTGTACCACCCACTATGCGTGATGTACAACTCGTTCTTCGTGTTCTTCGTGTTCTTCAACGATCCAAGAACATCTTCAAAAGAACCACCAACACATTTGGGTTTTGACTTCAAATTCAATGCAACATTTGGAGATTGTTGCTTCGGAACCCAAATTTGCTTCACGGATTTCGGCTTCACAACATTTGACGATTTTTGAGAATAAACCCGCTTGTTCTTCCGTTTAATTTTCTTCTTCTTTTTCTTTCTCATCTTTTTGCATCTTGAAGACTTGATTTCATGAACAAACCCACTTTCCACAACTTGAACTTTGTGAGTTTGAATCAAATCTTTTGGAGTTTGATACTTGTGAATTTCTTGGATCACCGGCTTCCGATAAGGAATCATTCCTTCAAACGAATCACAAGAACACAAAATATCATCGGTTTGAACTCCAATTGAGCAAAAAACTTTTTCATCATGAGAATCAGCTTGAACTCCTTTTTCTTGAACTTCAACAACATCAAGAACATCTTCAACAACCATAAGAGCATGAAGATCACTTGGATTTTCAACAAGAGAAATGTATCTTTTGTTATACAAATCTCTTTCTTCTCCTTCTTTTCGGTTATCGCTTGCAACTAAATTGAGTATAAAAAGATCATACAAACATTCAATCTTTGAAAGTGGTTGAAATATCAATCTTCCATGATCATCCTTCAAACCGCCATAAGAAATCAAAGTTTCTTTTGAAATCAACCCACTTAACACCAATCCATAGAATTGATATTTGTTGACTTTGTATTTCAAATCTTTAACAATCACAACCCAAGAATTATACTCCAAACGCACCATGATCACAAAAACTTGAAGATTTCTAGAGAGAGAAAGTGAATATGAACCAAATTCTAGTAAGAGAAAGTGGTACAAACAAGTATTCTAGAGAGAGAAAGTCGAATTATGGATCAAATCAAAGAAAAATTCGACTTCTAGAACACACAACACTCTCTAATCACGAAGATCAATAAGAACATGAAGAATCACCAAATCAAAATAGCCATTATGGATCAATTGTTGATCCAATCAAGAACACCCGCTCTGATACCAATTGTAGTGGTGTTGATTATGATGGCATGTGCGGAATTAAGAATGATTTAGTGAATCATCAAGTAAAATCAAGAACATGAACACAAGATCTAAATAATTCTTTTAAGATCTCATTAGTTTCATAGAAAGAGTACAAAATAGGTTTTTGCAAATATTCTCTCTCTAAACTATTCTCTCAAAATGTTCATTAGATAAAATGAGTGTCACTCATTTCCTTATAAAGGAAAGACAACTCATTATGCACACACAAAGGAGTAAGCCCTCATAACATCCAAGAGTGACTTTGCACCCTTACATTCTCCCCCTCAAAGTTAGGATTGGATGTCCGGATTCAATTGCCAACGAGCACGCGCGATCAAGACCAAACTCCCCCTCGATGTAAACACCGGTCTTCAAATCCGCAAATGAAAGATCCGCTTCGAATACCCATCATTCTCCCCTTTTTATAATCAAAAAATGATTATAAAACCCATTAAGGGTGAGAAGCGCTCGAGGAATGAACTTTACAAAACTCCCCCTTGATGTGTGTCAAAAATGAAACACCAAAAATCTTGCACGGAAAAACAATCACGAAAAAGCCACAAAAAATTTCCAATTTATGAAAGTTTTTGACTTTTTGGGTGAAAGTTGCAAAATTTTTCAAAAACCGGGTAGAAATTGTCACTTTCTGAAACTTGCAGGAACCCGTTGCGCCAAAAACAGCCAAATATCTGAAACTCTACCCCATTTTCAAAACTAGGCATAAAGCGTAAATTCGCACAAACTGCAGGGACCAGAAATGCATTTTCTTCAACTTCTCAGCAAAAACAGTCCTTTTTCAAAATGGGGCAAAAACTGTCAAACTTTCGAAAGTATAGGGACTGCTTACGATACTTTTCCATTTGTCTTCAAAACTAACGAAACTTGTGTCCAAACTGTCGAAAATTTGTAAATTGTGTCAAACTTTCGAAACATTAAGGGCTATTTTCGAAACTTCTTCACAATTCATCAAACTATCGAAATAATACACCAACTGTCGAAATTGGACGAAAGATGCCATTTCGTTAAAAGTGCAGGGACCATTTTCGTAAGTTTCATGTTTTCTTCTTCCCCAATTTGTTATACAGGGACGACGTGAACTAACTAAACTTTCACAACATCATTCGTATGAATTCTCAGCACCAAAGTTTTCTCTCTCCCCTTCATTAGATTCAATCAAAACACCAAATTAACGAAAAATTTTCCCACTGATTAACGAAATCGAAGGCATTCGAAGCCTCTGAATCAAGTCTTAATCATTCAATTCCTCACTGAATCAAAAATTTGTTCCTACAGTTCTTCCCAAACCAAAACCTTTCGCTTATCAATACAGGACCAAAATCAATAGCCATTCGCGAATGAAACATTGACCATCACAGGGACCCTTCGCCATCACGATTTCATGTTTTCATTAACACATCAAGTATAGCCATTTGAAATCAAAGTCTCAGCTTTCGTTCTTTGATCCCTAAGAATTCGTTAATAAAGGCGGTCGACTCCAAAATCTTTCCAGTTCGTTATCAAAACCTTCGAAAATCTAAAATCAAAAACCATAGAGTTCCATTCCTCCTAATTGACGAATTCGTCAATACCTTTAACTCCAAATAACATCAATTACTTTTGACTATTAAGCTTTGACTTTCGTTCTTCATCCATCATCGACTTCCGGTGAACACACGATCCAATTGATCAACCAAAATCGAATTCAACGACTCCAAAATATTCGACTATTGACTACAAAATCATCAATCGAATTCAACTTTACTCAAAATCGACGCTTCGCTATTACAAACCAACGACACTGAATAATCGATTCCAAAATCAAATTCTTCAATTATCTTGCCTTCGCTTTTAATACACAAACCAAGTCATATGTTCGTTATCAAGCATCGATATCAAACCAATACCAGTTACAAGCAAGGAGTAGCAACCATCGATCCTTATTTCGCCTTCGAACATCGACTCCAACTGTTACTCAACCCAACACAATGATTCGAACATCAAGTAAACTGTTCCAAACAAATCTATCATTCAGAATCGGCTTTGACCCCCAACTTGATATCAGATACGAAAAATCAACACCATATAAGGCAAATTCGATTTCAATACTTCCTTCCTTGTGGATTCGAACATACATCTACCATTGAAGTCGAATGGTAACATTCTATTGAATCAGATATATCAATCAACAGTCAAAAGTCGACTTTGACTTTTCGATCTTAAAAGTCAACAAACACCAAATTGATGATTAAAACATCAAATTGCAGATCAAAATCATGTTTACACAACTGTTCTTCACATATTCTTCAAGTATTCTTGACCAATTTCATCAAGATTAAAGAACTAATTTTTGATGTCTTTATCAACGACTTAATCATGATCGATTTTATGATTAAACACCTTATATAAAATCGATTCCTAAGCTGAGATTACCAGATACTTCTAGTCCATTAGTAAAAGACTACAAATCGAAATCGGAACTCAAGAATTTAATGATCAAAAAATCAAGACATGTGATTTCAGAATGTACAAACGAAAAAAGCCTATGACGACGAACACCATATCTTTCGACTGAATTTAATGAATCAGTGGGCTCCCAATAATTGATCAATGAACAGTGAAGACTTACCAATTTGGGCCTTAAAATCGAAATGATTAATAGAAACTAGGATTGGGCTTTGAAATCAAATTTGGATGAACAGTGAATTTCGAATGATTGAGTAAAAATAATTTTTATTTTTGAATTTTTGATCTAAACAAAAATAATTGGATCAACTATGGGGTTGAAACAGATTAGATCCAATGAGACAAATCGATCAAAAATGAAAAACGAAAAGTACGAATCGAAATCATGGACGTTTGGGAATCCATTTGAGAATTTGAGATACCTTTTTGACAAATCGAGTTCCGTTTTCAACGAACGAATCAAATTTAGAAGACCTTGGTTCTTTTGTCGGAATGAGAAAATCTCCAATTTGAACATTGTACCACCCATTAGGCGTGATGTACAACTCGTTCTTCGTGTTCTTCGTGTTCTTCAACGATCCAAGAACATCTTCAAAAGAACCACCAACACATTTGGGTTTTGACTTCAAATTCAATGCAACATTTGGAGATTGTTGCTTCGGAACCCAAATTTGCTTCACAGATTTCGGCTTCACAACATTTGACGATTTTTGAGAATAAACTCGCTTGTTCTTCCGTTGAATCTTCTTCTTCTTTTTCTTTCTCATCTTTTTGCATCTTGAAGACTTGATTTCATGAACAAACCCACTTTCCACAACTTGAACTTTGTGAGTTTGAATCAAATCTTTTGGAGTTTGATACTTGTGAATTTCTTGGATCACCGGCTTCCGATAAGGAATCATTCCTTCAAACGAATCACAAGAACACAAAATATCATCGGTTTGAACTCCAATTGAGCAAAAAACTTTTTCATCATGAGAATCAGCTTGAACTCCTTTTTCTTGAACTTCAACAACATCAAGAACATCTTCAACAACCATAAGAGCATGAAGATCACTTGGATTTTCAACAAGAGAAATGTATCTTTTGTTATACAAATCTCTTTCTTCTCCTTCTTTTCGGTTATCGCTTGCAACTAAATTGAGTATGAAAAGATCATACAAACATTCAATCTTTGAAAGTGGTTGAAATATCAATCTTCCATGATCATCCTTCAAACCTCCATAAGAAATCAAAGTTTCTTTTGAAATCAACCCACTTAACACCAATCCATAGAATTGATATTCGTTGACTTTGTATTTCAAATCCTTAACAATCACAACCCAAGAATCATACTCCAAACGCACCATGAACACAAAAACTTCAAGATTTCTAGAGAGAGAAAGTGAATATGAACCAAATTCTAGTGAGAGAAAGTGGTACAAACAAGTATTCTAGAGAGAGAAAGTCGAATTATGGATCAAAACAAAGAAAAATTCGACTTCTAGAACACACAACACTCTCTAATCACGAAGATCAATAAGAACATGAAGAATCACCAAATCAAAATAGCCATCACGGATCAATTCTTGATCCAATCAAGAACGCCCGCTCTGATACCAATTGTAGTGGTGTTGATTATGATGGCATGTGCGGAATTAAGAATGATTTAGTGAATCATCAAGTAAAATCAAGAACATGAACACAAGATCTAAATAATTCTTTTAAGATCTCATTAGTTTCATAGAAAGAGTACAAAATAGGTTTTGCAAATATTCTCTCTCTAAACTAATCTCTCAAAATGTTCATTAGATAAAATGAGTGTCACTCACTTCCTTATAAAGGAAAGACAACTCATTATGCACACACAAAGGAGTAAGCCCTCATAACATCCAAGAGTGACTTTGCACCCTTACATTCTCCCCCTCAAAGTTAGGATTGGATGTCCGGATTCAATTTCCAACGAGCACGCGCGATCAAGACCAAACTCCCCCTCGAAGTAAACACCAGTCTTCAAATCCGCAAATGAAAGATCCGCTTCGAATACCCATCATTCTCCCCTTTTTATAATCAAAAAATGATTATAAAACCCATTAAGGGTGAGAAGCGCTCGAGGAATGAACTCTACAAAACTCCCCCTTGATGTGTGTCAAAAATGAAACACCAAAAATCTTGCACGGAAAAACAATCACGAAAAAGCCACAAAAAATTTCCAATTTATGAAAGTTTTTGACCTTTTGGGTGAAAGTTGCAAAATTTTTCAAAAACCGGGTAGAAATTGTCACTTTCTGAAACTTGCAGGAACCCGTTGCGCCAAAAACAGCCAAATATGTGAAACTCTACCCCATTTTCAAAACTAGGCATAAAGCGTAAATTCGCACAAACTGTAGGGACCAGAAATGCATTTTCTTCAACTTCTCAGCAAAAACAGTCCTTTTTCGAAATGGGGCAAAAACTGTCAAACTTTCGAAAGTATAGGGACTGCTTACCATACTTTTCCATTTGTCTTCAAAACTAACGAAACTTGTGTCCAAACTGTCGAAAATTTGTAAATTGTGTCAAACTTTCGAAACATTAAGGGCTATTTTCGAAACTTCTTCACAATTCATCAAACTATCGAAATAATACACCAACTGTCGAAATTGGACGAAAGATGCCATTTCGTTAAAAGTGCAGGGACCATTTTCGTAAGTTTCATGTTTTTATCTTCCCCAATTTGTTATACAGGGACGACGTGAACTAACTAAACTTTCACAGCATCATTCGTACGAATTCTCAGCAACAAAATTTTCTCTCTCCCCTTCGTTAGATTCAATCAAAACACCAAATTAACGAAAATTTTTCTCACTAATTAACGAAATCGAAGGCATTCGAAGCCTCTGAATCAAGTCTTAATCATTCAATTCCTCACTGAATCAAAAATTCGTTCCTACAGTTCTTCCCAAACCAAAACCTTTCGCTTATCAATACAGGACCAAAATCAATAGCCATTCGCGAATGAAACATTGACCATCACAGGGACCCTTCGCCATCACGATTTCATGTTTTCGTTAACACATCAAGTATAGCCATTTGAAATCAAAGTCTCAGCTTTCGTTCTTTGATCCCTAAGAATTCGTTAATAAAGGCGGTCGACTCCAAAATCATTCCAGTTCGTTATCAAAACCTTCGAAAATCTAAAATCAAAAACCATAGAGTTCCATTCCTCCCAATTGACGAATTCGTCAATACCTTTAACTCCAAATAACATCAATTACTTTTGACTATTAAGCTTTGACTTTCGTTCTTCATCCATCATCGACTTCCAGTGAACACACGATCCAATTGATCAACCAAAATCGAATTCAACGACTCCAAAATATTCGACTATTGACTACAAAATCATCAATCGAATTCAACTTTACTCAAAATCGACGCTTCGCTATTACAAACCAACGACACTGAATAATCGATTCCAAAATCAAATTCTTCAATTATCTTGCCTTCGCTTTTAATACACAAACCAAATCATCTGTTCGTTATCAAGCATCGATATCAAACCAATACCAGTTACAAGCAAGGAGTAGCAACCATCGATCCTTATTTCGCCTTCGAACATCGACTCCAACTGTTACTCAACCCAACACAATGATTCGAACATCAAGTAAAATGTTCCAAACAAATCTATCATTCAGAATCGGCTTTGACCCCCAACTTGATATCAGATACGAAAAATCAACACCATATAAGGCAAATTCGATTTCAATACTTCCTTCCTTGTGGATTCGAACATACATCTACCATTGAAGTCGAATGGTAACATTCTATTGAATCAGATATATCAATCAACAGTCGAAAGTCGACTTTGACTTTTCGATCTTAAAAGTCAACAAACACCAAATTGATGATTAAAACATCAAATTGCAGATCAAAATCATGTTTACACAACTGTTCTTCACATATTCTTCAAGTATTCTTGACCAATTTCATCAAGATTAAAGAACTAATTTTTGATGTCTTTATCAACGACTTAATCATGATCGATTTTATGATTAAACACGTTATATAAAATCGATTCATAAGCTGAGATTACCAGATACTTCTAGTCCATTAGTAAAAGACTACAAATCGAAATCGGAACTCAAGAATTTAATGATCAAAAAATCGAGACATGTGATTTCAGAATGTACAAACGAGAAAAGCCTATGACGACGAACACCATATCTTTCGACTGAATTTAATGAATCAGTGGCCTCCCAATAATTGATCAATGAACAGTGAAGACTTACCAATTTGGGCCTTAAAATCGAAATGATTAATAGAAATTAGGATTGGGCTTTGAAATTAAATTTGGCTGAACAGTGAATTTCGAATGATTGAGTAAAAATAATTTTGATTTTTGAATTTTTGATCTAAACAAAAATAATTGGATCAACTATGGGGTTGAAACAGATTAGATCCAATGAGGCAAATCGATCAAAAATGAAAAACGAAAAGTACGAATCGAAATCATGGACGTTTGGGAATCCATTTGAGAATTTGAGATACCTTTTTGACGAATCGAGTTCCGTTTTCAACGAACGAATCAAATTTAGAAGATGTTGGTTCTTTTGTCGGAACGAGAAAATCTCCAATTTGAACATTGTACCACCCACTATGCGTTATGTACAACTCGTTCTTCGTGTTCTTCGTGTTCTTCAACGATCCAAGAACATCTTCAAAAGAACCACCAACACATTTGGGTTTTGACTTCAAATTCAATGCAACATTTGGAGATTGTTGCTTCGGAACCCAAATTTGCTTCACGGATTTCGGCTTCACAACATTTGACGATTTTTGAGAATAAACCTGCTTGTTCTTCCGTTCAATCTTCTTCTTCTTTTTCTTTCTCATCTTTTTGCATCTTGAAGACTTGATTTCATGAACAAACCCACTTTCCACAACTTGAACTTTGTGAGTTTGAATCAAATCTTTTGGAGTTTGATACTTGTGAATTTCTTGGATCACCGGCTTCCGATAAGGAATCATTCCTTCAAACGAATCACAAGAACACAAAATATCATCGGTTTGAACTCCAATTGAGCAAAAAACTTTTTCATCATGAGAATCAGCTTGAACTCCTTTTTCTTGAACTTCAACAACATCAAGAACATCTTCAACAACCATAAGAGCATGAAGATCACTTGGATTTTCAACAAGAGAAATGTATCTTTTGTTATACAAATCTCTTTCTTCTCCTTCTTTTCGGTTATCGCTTGCAACTAAATTGAGTATAAAAAGATCATACAAACATTCAATCTTTGAAAGTGGTTGAAATATCAATCTTCCATGATCATCCTTCAAACCGCCATAAGAAATCAAAGTTTCTTTTGAAATCAACCCACTTAACACCAATCCATAGAATTGATATTTGTTGACTTTGTATTTCAAATCTTTAACAATCACAACCCAAGAATTATACTCCAAACGCAACATGATCACAAAAACTTGAAGATTTCTAGAGAGAGAAAGTGAATATGAACCAAATTCTAGTGAGAGAAAGTGGTACAAACAAGTATTCTAGAGAGAGAAAGTCGAATTATGGATCAAATCAAAGAAAAATTCGACTTCTAGAACACACAACACTCTCTAATCATGAAGATCAATAAGAACATGAAGAATCACCAAATCAAAATAGCCATCACGGATCAATTCTTGATCCAATCAAGAACACCCGCTCTGATACCAATTGTAGTGGTGTTGATTATGATGGCATGTGCGGAATTAAGAATGATTTAGTGAATCATCAAGTAAAATCAAGAACATGAACACAAGATCTAAATAATTCTTTTAAGATCTCATTAGTTTTATAGAAAGAGTACAAAATGGGTTTTGCAAATATTCTCTCTCTAAACTAATCTCTCAAAATGTTCATTAGATAAAATGAGTGTCACTCACTACCTTATAAAGGAAAGACAACTCATTATGCACACACAAAGGAGTAAGCCCTCATAACATCCAAGAGTGACTTTGCACCCTTACACTAGCTACCTCATGAATATAGCTAGCTCATATTACTAAGAGTCCCACAAAGCACAAAGCAAGCAGCATTCAGACAATGGAAAATCTAACCATCATATTCTAATCAAACCTTTCTATCCTCTACTCAGGGATCTGTACATGCAATTCAAAGGCTCCTACAATCAGGCATAACCTAAACAGGCTATCCTATTACTGACTTATCAGTACTAGCATGCAAGTCTAGAAGCACATACAATACGCATATAAGTCATCCTTCCTATATCATCAGCCCTAATCTAGCATGCAGTTCTCATAATCATATCATATCATAGAATAACATAAGATAACATGTATGGGTATCTTGGGGAAAACTTACTTGAGCTCGGCTGATTGCACGCATCACACACCTTGTTCTTTTCAAAGTTCTTTTCTCCTTCCAATTTCTTTGCAAACTCTTTTAATAAATGATTTTCTTTTGAAAATTTTCATACCAAGTCCTTAGTTTGAGTTCAGACGCACCCGAGAGTGTGCCCGAATCCCTCAAACCAAGGCTCTGATACCAACTTGTAACATCCCAAAATTCAAAGCCAAAATTTCATTTTTAAATAAGTTATTATAAAACCAACAGTATAAGAAAACATCCATAATATAATGACATGTCAAAACCAAAGTAGAAATAATCAAAACGTGTTATCATGAAACAATATCATAGTGTAATCCCAAGGATCTCATGTGCGGAAAACCATAGTGTGATGCGATGCGGTCAAGCCGACTCCTTTCCTTTAAAAACAAAGTACCTGAAACCAAAACTGAAAACCGTAAGCACGAAGCTTAGTGAGTTCCCCCATCATACCACATACCATACGACCATGTATCATACATACTGCCGGGAAATTCTGGGGTGCCCGATCTACCCATGTCAAGCCATTCTGGGGTGCTGACTAACCGTGTCAAGCCATTCTGGGGTGCTGACTACCCGTGTCAAACAGTTCTGGGGTGCTGACCTACCCTCCGGTCTATCTCAACCGGCAACGGGGACTATTTCACCCCCTACTACTATCAAATAATAATCACACTATCATAATCATGCTGTCATAATCATACTGTCGGAATCATACTATCAAGCATTCCTGGGGTACTGGCCTACCCTTCGGTCCTAACGACCTGGGCTAGGGACTATTCCCTCCTACTACCGCTATCACATAAAGCATATCATAGTGGCACATAAAACACATCTAGTAATAGCAACCTAGATAATTATCACACAAACAATCATCTAAAGACAATCCCTATTGGTGGGCCGGCATTGTGGCCGTAGACCCACCTCTACTGGAAGATAACTCACCTCACAATGCTGAACTCACGTAGACATAACCCCCAGCTGTTGGATGATAGATTACCGAACTGTCAATATCAAAACATCACCCAATTAATAATTGGGTTCCAATACATAACCATAAATACATACTTGGGGGTAAATACTACTTTACCCCTAACTTAGCTTTATTCAAGCCCAAGGCCCAATCCAAAGGCCCAAAAGTCAACTACGAGTCAAAGCCCAACATATGGCCCAATTTTACAAATTGGGCCCAAACCTTTACAAGGTCTTACCATAAGGCCCAACCATTTAGTCCAGTCCAACATTCAACATTCTAATGGCCCAATATCACATAATCATAAAGGCCCAAACTATGGCCCAATATCACTTAATCATAAAGGCCCAAACTATGGCCCATCTATGGCCCAATTTTTTAAATTGGGCCCAAACCTTCATATGGGCCTTACCCTAAGCCCATCAACATATTCTAGTCCATATGATTATTCTTGGATAGCCCATTAATAAACCAATCATCAAGGCCCAACAATTAACTCAAGTGAAATTAGGGTTTTCACATGAAATGATGATTAGGGTTAAGTGTCCCTACATAACCCATTAAGGACTTAATCCATTAAGTCCCACCTGGCCTTAGGTTAATTGCAATTGGTTATTAATTAATATTTTAAGTTCATTAAATAATTTCGATGCGGTCCCGATAAGTCCCAAATTAGGGTTTCATGGCATTAGGGTTTTCCAAACCCTAATTAGGGTTTCCAACCCATATTAGCCCAATAGGCCCAATAACTAGGTCCTTTGACCAATTAGGGTTCATTAGGCCCATTATGATTCCACTAGGCCCATTAAGGTTTCACTAAGCCCATTAGGGGTTCATTGGGCCCATTAGGGTCTCAAGCATCCCAACCGAATCAACACAACCAGGCAAAGCACACCGCCACCCAACACGGCGGCCGGTGGCGGCAGCCACCACCCTACGGTGGTGGTTTGAGATTTCTATTATTCCATTTTTGTTACAATTTACAATGCCAATCTGATTAACACACGCACACACACTAATCTAATTAAAAACACACACACAACTACCTAATGGTGGCCGGCGGTGGCGAATGGCGGCAGCCACCACCTCACGGTGGTGGTGGATTTCCGGCCAACAAATGAGCATTCCACATAACTCCATCAATCCCACACTCAAATACATAGTAAATCGAATACACAACTATATCACGCACACACAGCCACCTCTCAAGGTGACTGGCGGCGGCAGAAGAAGCATTTTAGCGGCAGCAGCGGTTTTTGCGACAACAGCCACCACCTCACGGCGGTGGCGAGTTTCTTTAGTCTTCGTCCAGCAAAACACATCCTCACGAACGCGTACTCGTCAAGCTCACTCCAAAGTGTATCCCGATCTCAGCCACTTCTCGTGGTGGCACAAGGCAGCCGGGAAGGAGCACCAGCTGCAACAGCCGCCCGGGATGATCAACGGCGACTGAGCAGCGACAGAAGAAGGCGGAGAGGCGTGATGCAACCCCACCGGTCGTTGAGAGCGTCGGCAACATGAGGAAGAAGGAGATGACGTCTGATCTTGGTTCTCGTCGGCAGCTGAACGACAACGTGCTGGAGGGTGGCTCTGGCCGATGGCATGGACGTTGGTGGTCGTTCGGAACTTCGTTTGGCCGCAAAAACGTAAAGGAGTCGGGTGGCGGCTGGAGGAGAGCACGAGGGTAGTGAAGTGTTGACGGCTGAGAATAATATCCCTAGGGTCAGGGTTTTGGGGCAATGCAACAGTTATATACCCGCTGTCATAACAATCTTCATCCCATATTGTCAGGAATGGTCCCTACCTATAAAATCTTTTCAAACCAAGGACCCTAATTTACCTTTTCTACACCAGCTTTGAAAATTCCTTTCAAATTCGATACCTGATTTACCAAACAGCCCCTTAGCCTCCAAAATCTCTTCAAATGAAGTCCCAGAAATTACCATTTAGTCCGTGCCTTCACAAATATTTACAAAGTCAATCTGAAACTCACACTTTTAACCCCCAACTTCTAAACTTGTGACAATTAGCTCCTCGAGACCATCCTTTGATATATAATTATTTATTTTAGGGCTACCATTTGTTCATTAATTAATTTATTTATCTAATAAATAAACAGGGTGTTACAAATTAAGCAAGTTAATATAGAACACAACAAGTATTAATGTGATGATCATATCCCAGTATATCAAAACATTATTTTATAGTTGTTGTTACAATATTCCAATATCCAATACTAAATCCAAAACAAAATTCCATTTCTAGAATAATAAGGTATAGCTGAAGTGTGACCACTCATACTTAGCTTAAAAAGAAAGACTTTATTAATGGGTTTGACTAAATTTAATTTGTGTGAATTCTACGAATACTATCATCTCCATATTTGACTTTACTCTGGGTATAACTAAATATATTGGAGAGTATGATTGGTGTTCTTTCATGACATAGAGTCTCTTAGATTGATTAAGTATACTCTCAAAGTCATAAAGATTTCTATGTGATCCTTGAATAGAAGAAATCAACATAGCTTTTTAATGAAATCATTCATCCAATCATATTTGACTTCAACTTCTAAAGTAGTGTATTCTTATTTTGTAGAAGATTGTGTCATTATGTTTTGCTTGGACCTCATTCCAACTAAACTTACTCTTCATTCCCCCAATGAAGTCATAATCCACTTATAATTCATAATTATCTATATTTTTTTAGAAATCATAATCATATGTAGCTCTTTACATGAAGATTTTATTCTAAACTAATTATCTCATTTACATTCTCTTAGTTCTTTTTAAGTACTCTTAGAATATTTTCATCTTCATTCAGTGACTTAACCATGTATTCAATTTGTATCTCATGATATGAAATAAATGATGGATTCATTTGCCGAGAATATAGATTATAAATCATTTCATCTAGCTCAAACCTATGTGTTAGGTGCTTTTGAAACAGACTCAAAAAGGTGTCATGTAACAATGTCAAGAATCCTCCAAAGGAATCTTGTATTTTGCCACTTTCAAGATATTGTTAATTCATGCAAAAGAGTTTTAAAACTTTCAATATTCACATTTATATATCTCTATATATTTTACATTCCAAGAATGTATCTTGTTACTCCTAAGTCTTGCATTTTAGAAATACTGTCCGAGTCAAGGGGAAACAACCATGCATAGTCAGAATGTTATTTCAAATGATTAAGTATGTCTCATTCATACAATATTAGCAATATCACTAAGATCCCATAATTCTTAGTAAACATATATGTTCTTCTCATTTTAATATAAAAACATATATTGTATCTTCATATTAAAATGACTATTCCAACCTTAAGATGTTTGCTTTATATCCACAAGTGGATCTTAAGCCTTACACATTTGTTAGGATAACATGGATTAAGAAAACCTTCAGGCTAAGCTATATAGATATCTTCTAGTAGATGTCTATTAAGAAAAACAGTCTTTCTTGAAATCTATTTGTTGTGTCTCATATTAAGAATATGAAGTAATAGTAAATAATATCCTTGTTGGTCTAATCATAGCTACTTGTGAAAAGGTTTGATCATAGTCAATGTCATGAGTATGATAAGGACTATAGTCAATGACACGAGTATGCTAAAATCCTTTTATGACAAGCCTTGCTAAATGTGTATGATATACGTGTATTTATTTTTTCTAAAATTATCTCTTACTCCTTCTAGCCTTGCTATAGACACGAAGATTAATCAAGCCCATACTTGATTATGCCGACAAGCGCCGATCGGACCTGGAGTTTCAGGTCGGGGATATGGTTCTTCTGAAGGTGTCGCCATGGAAGGGCGTCATCCGATTCAGGAAACGGGGCAAGTTGGGTCCCAGGTACATTGGACCATTCAGGGTCCTAGCCAGAGTGGGCAAGGTGGCATATAGGTTGGATCTGCCAGCCGAACTCAGTCAGATTCATAGTACTTTTCACGTCTCCCAGTTACGGAAATGTTTGGTGGACGACTCAGCAGTGGTACCCTTAGAGGATATTCAGGTCGATGACAGCCTGAATTATATTGAGCGGCCTGTAGCGATTCTCGACCGGAAGTCGAAGGATCTGAGGAATAAGAGGGTGGAGCTCGTGAAGGTGCAATGGCAGCACCGGAAGGGCTCGGAATGGACTTGGGAGTCGGTGGATGAGATGATGGAGCATTACCCAGAGCTTTTCCAGGAACGAGCAGCAGACTTCGAGGACGAAGTCTAAAATAAGTGGGGGAGATTTGTAGCACCTGGTTCCTGGTATGTATTTTAATTAAGTAATTTTGCATTTTTGGCCTGGGACTCGGTGAGTTGAAGGCCCAACTCGCCGAGTAGAAGCGGGATGAGACGCGGGATTTAATTGATGGACTCGTCGAGTCGGGTCCCGGACTCGACGAGTAGGCTCTGACTGGACAAAACCCTAATCTGAGGGTTTGCACCCTATTTAAACAACCTTATACAGTCTCCATCGCCCCTTTATGCTCCCAGAAACCCTCCATAGCAAACCCTAAGTGTTTTGGTGCAAGATCTAAGGCTTTTGAGTGATTTTTGTGGGTTTAGACCTCAAGGAAGGAGGAAGGACATAGAAGGATCAAGAGGAGACTGAAGGATTCGAGTTAGGTTCATCATTTGCAGTCTTTGAAAGGTATAAAGTCTGTACCTTGCTTGCTTGTTTGTTAGATCCCTTTTTGGGGAAGATTTAGGGCTTTTTAAGCCATATGAGGTAGCCAACCATGATTGCAAACATGGTTGGGGGTCAAGACTTCGGATCTAAGTCTTGGGAAGAGTCACAAGGCAGATTTGGGTTGCTTTTGCACCCAAGGAAGGCCTCATGCAACAAAAGAGCCATTTAAGAGCCTTTTTGGCTCAAAAGTCTCATGCATGCACGTAAAGTTCGTAACTTTACGTGCTAGATCGAGCTTAGGGGCTTGGATCTATCATTTGGACAAGTGTTGTACATCAGAAATCGAGGATTTAGGGTGTGGATGTTATCGACTCGGCGAGTCTGTTCTTGGAACTCGACGAGTCCAAGGCTTTGAGTTCCATATCTGTTGAGGGTCAAAGAACTCGGTTGGGTGTTAGAAGGGTTGTAACTGGACAGAAAGAGTGACCCAACGCATTGGACTTAGTTTTAGACCTGGAGTTCATGGGACTCGACGAGTGCTAGAATAGACTCGGCGAGTCCAAGGCAATCTTCTTATGATTGAAGATGAACTCGACGAGTTGTTCATACAACTCGGCGAGTCAAGGTCAGAACTTGTTCATCAGATGAAGGTGAACTCGACGAGTTGTTCATACAACTCGGCGAGTCGGATGAAGGTCCATTCGATGTTCATATCGAAGAGGAACTCGTCGAGTCGTCGCTAAACTCGACGAGTAGGGTCGTGGATGAGGACAGTTGGAGAGATAGGGACTCGACGAGTTGGCGGCCCAACTTGACGAGTCGGGTCAACTGGAAGTTGACTTTGACTTTGACTTGGACTTGGTCAGGGGTAAAATGGTCATTTTACCCTAAGAGTAGATATCAGATTCTGACTGAGTGTTTTGTGGGAATTGTAGCCGGAGGATTTCCGGAGCAGCAGCGGACAGAGGTTCCCGCACAGATTATCAGCAGCTACTCGTACGAGGTGAGTTACCTTCCAGTAGGGGTGGGTCTAAGGCCACAATGTCGGCCCACCAAAGAGGAGTATTTAGAAGATGATTGTCTTTGTGATAATTATCTTGGTCTGGTTACGTGCTTTGGTCATGAGTTTTATCTGTATAATATGTTACGTGTATAATAGGGATTAGTTTCCCTGACAGCGGTCCTTAGGACCGAAGGGTAGGTCAGTACCCGGATATGCCTGACTGTATGTTTATGTCTTGTTGATTGTATGCTAGTGGTAGGGGGTGGAATAGTCCCCAGTTACCAGTTGAAAGATACCGATGAGAGTTACCGGTTGAAAGATACCGATGATGATTACCGGTTGAAAGATACCGATGATGATTATCGGTTGAAAGATACCGCTGAGGATTACCGGTTGAAAGATACCGACGATGATTACCGGTTGAAAGATGCCGATAATATTAAATGGTATGTGGTATGATGGGGGAACTCACTAACCTTTGTGCTTACGGTTTCGGTTTTGTTTTCAGGTACCTCTTCGTCTAAGGGGAAGGAGCCGGCGGCGTAGCATCGCATCACACACACACATATGATTCTGCATCGGACTTTCTGGGATTGTACTCTAATTTTCCTTAGTTTTGATGTCATGGTTTGGGACACAACATTATGATTTTGTAATGTGTTGCTTTATTGACAGTGTTATGGTAAAATGTTTTAAAAATTATTAATTTAAAAATGAAATTTTCGGGCTTGAATTTTGGGATGTTACAAGTTGGTATCAGAGCCCTGGTTTGAGGGATTCGGACACACCCTCGGGAGTGTTTGGACTCAAACCGAGGGATTCAAAAGATTTTTACAAAGAAAATGGTTTTCTAAAATCTGAGTCAAAGGGTTTTGAGAAAGAACAAGGTGTGTGGTGCGTGCGACCAGCCGAGCTCAAGTAAGTTTTCCCCAAGATACCCATACTTGTTATAATAAGTTATATGATATATGACTCTGAGAACTGCATGCTAGATTAGGGCTAAGGATCTAGGAGGATGCCTTGTATGCCTGATGTATATGATTCTGAGAACTGCATGCTAGATTAGGGCTAAGGATCTAGGAGGATGCCTTGTATGCCTGATGTATATGATTCTGAGAACTGCATGCTAGATTAGGGCTAAGGATCTAGGAGGATGCCTTGTATGCCTGTTGTACGAGCTGTATGTTAGGACTGTTTAGTCAGCAGTAGGATAGCCTGATTAGGTTATGCCTGATGCGGTTACTCGATGCACGAATGTTGCTTGCTTTGTGCTTAAGGGGTCCTGGCTAACTTTAACTAACTAGTGAGCGGTTATTTAACAGTACTCGCAAGCTAGTTAGGGAAGGGAAGTAGGGACTCCTAGTGCAGCTAATGGCGGAGAGTAGGTCAGAAAGTGCCCCAGGAAAGCCAGGGATGAGACTAGATGGAAAGGGATATTGGTTAAGGGACCTGGTGAAGTCGAGACAGTCCTTGAGGAAAGTACGGATAGATGTGGAAGGTAGTATGGGCCCGTACTACTGGAAGCAGAGGATCCGTACTCGAATCAAGGAAGTTTGAGACAGAACCGGGAACCTTGGAGAGTGTGTTAGACCTCTCGAGAGTATGTATGATCCTAACACTTATGCATATATTTTCAGCATGGTGACCACGCGACATGGAGCAGGAGGTTCCGGATCAGGATCAGGATCAGGCTCGGTTGCAGGATCCGAGCAGGTTGATGACGGGCTGTGCGAGTTCATTGCGTCTGAGATCACGAGAGGCATTCTTGAGTCGACCCCGATCATTTTCGGGTCGATCAAGGAAGGGATTGTTGAGCTGATGGAGGATCGCCTCAGGACGTTCAGGAGTGACATGGCGGCCAACCAGTCAGGATCACGCACACTGTCCTTTAAGGACTTCAGAGGGAGTGGTGCGCCGGATTTCCATGGGGTGAAAGACCCCATTGCTGCTAGGAGATGGATCGCAGACATCGAGTCTGTGCAGCTGACGAGCTTCTGCCCGGAAGGGTCGAAGGTCCGTTTCGCTGCAGGGTGTTTGAGAGACAGGGCCAGAGATTGGTGGGAGTCGATTGGTGACTCATTGGGAGCCCCAGCTGTTGAGGCTATGACCTGGTCAGACTTTGTGACCAGATTCAGGGCGGAGTTTACGCTAACTGTGGAGCTTCAGCAGCTGGCCAGGGAGTTCTTGGACATGAGACAGACTACGGAGACTGTGGCGGAAATCACCGCTAAGTTCCGGGAGAGGGAATTGCTGGTGCCCCAGTATGCGGGTGATGAGGACATGAAGAGGACCCGCTACCATGACATGCTACGAGCTGACATCCGGGAGCATGTTAGTTTCTCAGCTTGCCCTACCATGGATTCCATGATTTCCAGGGCCAAGGAGAGGGAGATTGATCTGGAGCATATCCAGAAGAGGAAGGTAGCAGAGGGGCTGACGACGGGGGCTTCGGGGAAGAAGCCCAAGGGATCCGATGGTAGGCCGAAAGGCCAGTCAGGGCGGGACCGCTGTGGGAAATGCGGTCGGTCACACGAGGGAGCTTGTCGCACTGCGCCGGGTTCAGGCTGCTATAAGTGTGGCAAGGTTCGGCATTTTGGCAGAGATTGTACTGCCCCTACTCCTGCGATTCAGATATCAGACCTGATTTGCTTTCATTGCAATCAGAAGGGCCATAAAAAGGCCAATTGCCCTAGATTGACAGCAGCAGCAGCGGCGCCGGCAGTGGCGCCGACTCCAACGACAGCACGGGTTGTGGATGGCCGGAAGGCCAAGTTAGAGGCTCCAGTGGTTCGGAGCCGAGCATTTCAGCTGACAGCCAAGGAGGCACGCGCTGCACCCGATGTGGTGACGGGTATGACTTCTTGTTTATGCTTTTATGATATGCTGCTGTGATTTTGATATGTTATGTATGTGCTCTGTTTAGGATCGTTCCATGTGAACGGTATCCCAGTTCAGGTATTGTTTGATTCGGGTGCTACCCGATCGTTTGTCTCTCTTGCGCTTAGCAAGAAGTTTCCGGAGTCGTCAGGCACGTTGGATTGCCCTCTAGAGGTCGAGATTGCGGACGACCGGTCAGTGCGAGCATCAGAGGTCTACCGAGATTGCGTCCTGCGACTGTTTGAGGAGCGTTATCTGGTAGATCTGGTTCCCATACCTTTGCGGGGGAACAAGGTTATTATCGGTATGGATTGGCTAAGCCCCAATGGGGCAGTGATTGACTGTGCGCAGCAGTTGGTGCGGATCAGGACCCTAAGTGGGGGAGAGCTGGTGATTCAGGGCGAGAGGCCACAGCAAGGACCAACTTTATGTTTGGCAGCGAGGGCTAGGCGCTACCTCCAGCAGGGTTGCGCAGGTTATGTCGCCTATGTTATGGATACCCGGGAGGCGGGTAGGGCGACGGTGGGCGATGTGCCCGTGGTACGAGAGTTTGCGGACGTATTCCCCGAGGAGTTGCCTGGGATACCTCCGGAGCGACAGGTGGAGTTCAGGATCAACCTAGTCCCTGGTGCGGCTCCGATAGCCAAGGCACCGTATCGGTTGGCTCCTCCTGAGATGCAGGAGTTGTCTACACAGCTGCAGGAGCTGTTAGACAAGGGATTCATTAGACCGAGCAGTTCACCCTGGGGAGCCCCGATTCTATTTGTGAAGAAGAAGGACGGGTCGCATCGGATGTGTATAGATTATAGGGAGCTGAATAAGGTAACGGTGAAGAACCGTTACCCACTCCCGAGGATTGATGACCTCTTTGACCAGCTACAGGGAGCATCTTGGTTCTCCAAGATTGATTTGCGATCAGGGTATCATCAGATGAGGGTCAGAGAGGAGGATGTACAGAAGACTGCGTTTCGGACGCGCTATGGCCACTATGAGTTTGTGGTGATGCCTTTAGGGCTCACCAATGCTCCTACCGCGTTCATGGACCTCATGAACCGCGTATGTAGACCGATGTTAGACCGGTCTGTGATAGTGTTTATTGATGATATCTTTGTTTACTCCAAGACGCGGGAGCAGCATGAGGAGCATCTGCGAGAGGTTCTGGAGACTTTGAGAAGGGAGAACTTGTATGCTAAGTTCTCCAAGTGTGAGTTCTGGTTGCGCGAGGTGCAGTTTCTTGGGCACCTTGTCAACCAGAACGGGATTTCGGTAGATCCGGCCAAAGCGGAGGACGTGATGAGATGGGAGGTTCCGAGGTCTCCATCTGAGATTCGGAGTTTCCTAGGATTAGCCGGCTACTATTGGAGATTCATCCAGGATTTCTCCAAGATAGTCGTACCCCTGACCAGGCTAACGAGGAAGGCCGTGGTCTTTCGTTGGGGGCCTGAGCAGCAGGATGCATTCGAGACATTGAGGCAGAGATTGTGCGAGGTGCCAATCTTAGCCCTTCCAGAAGGCATGGAGGATTTCATCGTGTACTGCGATGCGTCCATCTTGGGTTTGGGCGCAGTATTGATGCAGAGAGGGCATGTCATTGCTTATGCTTCGAGGCAGCTGAAGCCTCACGAGGCGAACTACCCGACGCATGATTTGGAGCTGGGGGCTGTTGTGTTCGCCCTCAAGATTTGGCGTCATTACCTCTAAGGGGTTCGTTGTACGATTTACACGGATCACAAGAGCCTGAGGTATCTCATGGACCAGCCAAATCTGAATATGAGGCAGCGTCGTTGGCTTGATGTGGTAAAGGATTATGACCGTGAGATCCTCTACCACCCGGGAAAGGCCAATGTGGTGGCCGACGCGCTTAGCCGCAAGGCAGCGCCGATCAGGGATATCTGTCTGAGGATGACAGTGGTGACTCCGCTTTTGGAGCGGATTCGGGAGGCCCAGCAGGAGGCCATGAAGGAGGAACATCGGAAGAGCGAGCGGATTGTGGGACAGGTTTCCTCCTTCGACTATGACAGCCGAGGATTATTGACACTACACCGTAGGGTGTGGGTGTCGTACCACGGGGGTGTGCGCCAGGTTCTGATGGAGGAGGCGCACAAATCCCGATTCTCCATTCATCCCGGGGCGACGAAGATGTATAGGGATCTTCGCCTGGACTATTGGTGGCCCTGCATGAAGTGGGATGTAGCATGGTACGTGGAGCGGTGCTTGACCTGCAGGAAGGTCAAGGCCGAGCACCAGAGGCCACACGGCAAGATGCAACCGTTGGATATTCCACTGTGGAAATGGGAGGACATTACGATGGATTTTATCACAAAGCTTCCCAGGACCGCGCGAGGGGTGGATTCGATCTGGGTCATCGTCGATCGATTGACCAAGAGCGCTCATTTTATTCCGATTCAGGAGAGCATCTCGGCCGAGAAGCTGGTCGCCATCTATATCCGAGAGGTGGTAGCTCGGCACGGAGTGCCAGTTTCAGTGATTTCCGACAGGGATGTGCGGTTCACTTCCAGGTTTTGGAAGAAGTTTCATGACAAGCTGGGTACTCGTCTGCATTTTAGCACCGCCTTTCACCCGCAGATGGATGGTCAGAGTGAGCGGACCATCCAGACGCTAGAGGATATGCTGCGGGCATGTGTTTTAGACTTCGGAGGTAGCTGGGATACCTACCTTCCGTTGGCAGAGTTCTCGTATAATAATATCTATCATGCGAGTATCGACCGTCCTCCCTTCGAGATGTTATACGGGAGGAAGTGCAGAACCCCGATATGTTGGGGTTGATGGGTTTGAGCCATAAGAACTTTCCTATGTGCACATGCAAACCCTAATTGCTTGGATCTAGGTTTCTCTAATTGAACATCCATTGAATCCAAGACTTGCAATACTAGATCTAATGTAATATATTGAATCTAATCATATGAAATCAGATCTGAAAGAATACCTTGAATTACTTGCTTGATACTTCTTCTTCTTGGAGCTTAGAGTCACAATTGTCACTCCTCTAATGGCTTACAAACACCAACTAGCAAGAAGATGATCTTGAGAGAGAGGGAGGAGGGATAGAAATCGGCTCTAGGGTTCCTTGGCTTGCAAGAGTGCCGATTTCTCCACCCCAAGGGTTCTATTTATACTATGAGCTATTAGGGTTTCTCCTTTAACCCTAATTGAATGACTTAGGCCCTAAGCAATCCAAGATCCTTCTAGATACAAGGCTTGGACGAATTTAAGGTTCCCAAACCCTAAATTTCGTCCACCCCAATATCCATAAGGATACATAGCCCAAAATACAACTATCACACATTTGACAGTTTATGCCCTTTTATTCAATTAACCTCTTTAAGTCACCAAATTAATTCTCAATCAATATATGACTTATATTAATCAAATAATATTATTATTCCTTAAATATATATTATTCTCATAATATATTAATAATATTTCTTCTCTCTTAACAAATCATCCTGTCAAGTTGCTATGGTGAAGGCAACCCAAAAGGACCATGCACAACCGGGTCAAGTACTTACCAAATATAGTTACAGCCTTAGACACTAATCCAACAGTCTCCCACTTGGATAAGTCTAGTAACTATATATGCAAACACAATCCGATTAGCAATCGTAGCTCTCAAAGACGCTGTCAAACTCTGATCTTATAAGTATCCTGTCCTTTAGATAAGGGATCGTATAATCCTCTGTTCTAGATATCGTGCGGACAATTACATGGAACATGGTCATACTTATTGTCCTGCAATTTGTTTCTCGATCTCAGATTCATTTGACATAGAACTTAATCGAACACATCAATTTAGTTCTGACCGGGCCCGGCACATAAGTCAAATCAAATCATCGAGGGGCCCTGATATCGCTTTTACCCTCTTAGGATAAAAGGAACAGATAAACTTCGACTCATATGCATTTATTATCCACTAATCAAATTACACACAACAATACGTTTTATAACATCAAGTTACTGATGCGTTTGCACATTATCAATGCATAACCAATTAACAAACAATAAACCATATATCTAGGTTTTAAGACTATATGATATTACCATCTTGTGATCACTCGTGATAAATTCCATGAAGTGATTCCAACAAGTGCGGGTTTATTCCAATGCTCAAATCAAGTTCATAAGCACTCATGAACGTTGCAGCAAACCTTTGCAATGTCTAATACTTTTAGACAATCTACACACCAATTCATGACAGTCTTCATTCATACCTACTTCCAACATATGAACGACTGTGGACTATTTGAATAATTCGATTATTATCAAATAATTAATTACTCAGGAAGTCAAAACATGCAAAATGAAACAACAATTAACATAAGACAGTAGCTTTACTTATAAATAATACTCCTTTATTTAATCATCAAATGTCAATTACATTTATCTATTACACGTTTCCAAACTATCTAATCTAAACTAATATCGTCCTTTAGCCCAATGCTCCTAGCGTGCTGCAAATGCTTAACCCTGCTTAGTCCCTTCGTAAGCGGATCTGCTGGGTTATCCTCTGACGATACCCTCTTTACCACGAGGTGTCCTTCTTCTACTCGATGTCTAATAAAATCATATTTTCTGTCGATATGTCGAGATCTACCATGATCCCTCGGTTCCTTGGTCAAGGCAACCGCTCCTTCATTATCACAGAAAATTTCCATAGGCTCCTTTATGGTAGGCACAACTCCAAGATCACCAATGAAGTTCTTCAACCACATAGCCTCCTTTGACGCTTCGCTCGCTGCAATGTACTCTGATTCGCACGTTGAATCAGCTACTATTTCTTGCTTGGAACTTTTCCAAGTCACCGCTCCCCCATTAAGGGTAAAGACCTAGCCCGACTACGAACGGTAGTTGTCCCTGTCGGTCTGAAAGCTGGCGTCACTATACGCTCGTACCTTTAAGTCATCACTCCCTCTGAGGACTAAAAACCATTCCTTGGTCCTCCGAAGGTACTTAAGTATATTCTTGACTGCAATCCAATGAGCTCTACCTGGGTTCCCCTGATATCTACTGACCATGCTCAAAGCAAAGGCCACATCAGGGCGAGTACAAGTCATAGCGTACATGATTGAGCCTACTGCGGAAGCATAGGGTATTCGGCTCATCTCAGCTATCTTGGCTTCTGTACTCGGGCTTTGAGTCTTACTCAATTTGGTATTACTCTGTATCGGTAGTTCTCCCTTCTTTGAGTTTTCCATACTAAAACGTTTTAGTACTTTATCCAAGTAAGTATTCTGACTAAGTCTTATTAGTGTCTTACTTCGTTCTCTCACTATCCTTATCCCTAAAATATAGGAAGCCTCTCCGAGGTCCTTCATAGCGAAACACTTCCCGAGCCAGGACTTAACCTCCTGCAGAGTCAGGATGTCGTTTCCCATGAGCAGTATGTCATCGACATACAAAACGAGGAAGCTAACTATACTCCTACTGGCCTTGACATATACACATGATTCATCTTCACTTCGTACAAATCCAAACTCTTTGACTTTCTCATCGAAGCAAAGATTCCATCTGCGAGACGCTTGCTTAAGCCCATAAATGGACTTCTCAAGCTTACACACTCTATTGGGATGCTTTGGATCGACAAAACCCTCTGGCTGAGCCATGTAAACATCCTCAGCCAACTTCCCATTAAGGAAAGCGGTTTTTACATCCATTTGCCATATTTCATAGTCATGAAATGCAGCAATGGCTAGCATCACCCTAATAGATTTTATCTTCGCAACTGGTGAGAAGGTTTCGTCGTAGTCAACTCCAGGAGTCTGAGTGAAACCCTTCGCAACCAATCGCGCCTTATAAGTGTGCACGTTTCCATCCACGTCGGTCTTCTTTTTGAAGATCCACTTGCACCCGACCGTCTTACGACCTGGTACATTGTCAACCAAATTCCAAACTTGGTTGTCATACATGGACTGGATCTCGCTGTCCATCGCCTCTTTCCATTTCACAGACTCTGGGCCTGCCATGGCTTCCTCATAGCTATTAGGTTCATCTAGATTTATTAGTGTACCATCACTAATATACGTGTCCCCTTCGGTAGTAATATGAAAACCATAAAACTGGGGTTGAACTCTAACTCTTTCGGAACGTCTAAGAGGTAAGGACTCGTCAATTGGTTCAACTGGAGTTTCCTCCTCTGGTTGAGCGCCAGTGTTAGAGGTTCCTTCATCGCTAGATTCTTGAATCTCTTCAAGATCGACTTGCCTCCCACTGTCTCCTTGGCTTATGAGTTCTCGCTCTCGGAAAACCCCTCTCCTCGCAACGAAGACAACATTGTCACTCGGTCTATAGAAGAGATATCCAAAGGATTTATGTGGGTAGCCGATGAATATACATCGCTCACTATGAGGTTTGAGCTTGTCGTGAGTTTCTCGTCTTACGAAAACTTCACAGCCCCAAACCTTGATATGTGCCAACGAGGGAGCTTTCCCTGTCCACATCTCGTGAGGTGTTTTGGCAACCTTCTTTGTGGGTACTAAATTAAGGATATGGGCGGCAGTCTCTAAGGCATACCCCCAGAATGAGATAGGTAGTGAAGCACGACTCATCATGGAACGAACCATGTCTAGCAAGGTTCAATTACGCCTCTCAGCTACACCATTCAATTGTGGTGTCCTAGGTGGCGTCAATTGTGAAACTATTCCACATTCCTTGAGGTAGTCGTGGAATTCAAGACTTAGGTACTCTCCACCTCGATCAGATCGAAGCATCTTGATTTTCCTGCCCAATTGATTCTCCACTTCTTGTTTAAACTCTTTGAACTTTTCAAAGGTTTCTGACTTGTGCTTGATTAAGTAGATATATCCATATCTGCTATAATCATCTGTGAAAGTCACATAGAAGCGATTTGCATCCCTTGCGGTGGATCTAAAGGGTCCACATACATCTGTATGTATGAGATCCAATAAACCCTCACCCCTCGCACAAGTGCCAGTGAAGGGTGACTTAGTCATCTTTCCAAGTAAACAAGATTCGCACGTGTCATCTTCCCTAAGGTCGAACGACTCCAACACTCCATCCTTTTGGAGTTGGGCTATGCGCTTCTTGTTGACATGTCCAAGACGACAATGCCACAAGGATGCTTTATCCATACCATTGGAAGAATCCATACACAACACATCATTTCCTAGGTTATCTACAACCATAACAGTTTCATAAATTCCATTACAAGGCATTGCTTCAAAATATAAAACACCATTTAGATAAGCATAAATCGAACCATTCTCATTATTAAACGAATATCTAAATCCTTGTCTAAATAAACCATGAAAAGAAATGATGTTTCTTGCCATATCGGGCGAGTAGCAACAATTATTTAAATCTAAATTTAATCCATTTCTAAGCACTAAAGAATACACTCCAATCTTGGTGACAGGCGACGTTCTTCTGTTTCCCATGATCAGATTTATTCTTCCAAGCTCCACATCCCTATTTCTTCCTAGTCCCTGCAAATCAGAACAAATGTGGTAACCACACCCTGTATCAAGAACCCAAGAAATAGCATGAGATGAATCATTAGATTTAATTGTGTAAATACCTGCGAAAGATGGCTTGATCTTCCCGTCCTTGATGGCTTGCAGATATTCCGGGCAGCTTCTCTTCCAATGCCCTATTTTGTGGCAATGGTGGCACTCTGCCTCCTTTGGGTTTGGGTTGGGCTTAGCAGGATCAACCTTGGTCCCACTAGAAGAGGAACCATTTTGGGACTTTCCTTTGTGGTGGTTCTTTGAAAAAACCTTCCTCTTCTTGCCCCTTCCCTGTCCAATAGCCAAAACAGGAGCAACGGGTGGATTGGGAGTTGGTGCAACAGACTTGTTCTTGAGGTTGCTCTCAGCAGTCCTCATGAGCCCTTGGAGTTTACTTAGGGTGACCTCTTCCTTGTTCATGTGGTAGGTCATCCTAAATTGGTTGTAGCATGAGGGCAAGGAGTGAAGAACAATGTCGATAGCCAAATCTTCCCCAAAGTTGACATTCAACTTGCGAAGACGATCAACATACCTTTGCATCTTTTGCAAGTGCACAGTAAGAGACTCTCCACTTCCCATTTTAGCAGTAATCATATTCGTTATGATTTCATAGCGCTCTTGCCTCGCGCTTTGGTGATACCTCTCCATCAAGTCTAGATGCATCTCATAAGGATACATGTCCTCATAGGACTTTTGGAATTCTGAGTTCATTGTGGCTATCATGATGCAATGGACCTTCGTTGCATCACGCTCATGGTTCTCAAAGACAGCCATTTCTTCAGGAGTAGCAGTTTCTGGATTGATCTTTTCGAGCTTCTCATCGAGAACATACTCTTTGTCCTCGTAACGCGCGATTGTGCGAATGTATCTTATCCATTCGCTAAAGTTCGTTCCATCGAATGTCACTTTTTGACAAAGGCTCATTAGAGGAAATGAGCTAGCAGCTGCGTTGTTTGCGTTAGACATCTACAAATAGAAAGAACAAAGTTTGATTAGATTAAGTCCCTAATTAACACCCAAAATGAAAAATTAGGGCTAGGACCCAACAACGTTATTTACACATTAGAAAAGGGATGCCGTAATCCAATATGCAAATAATTTGGAGGTAAGTGAATGACGATTCACTAATTCTTCACAATAAAAACATAAGCTTTAAGTTTTTAAATGTATTGAGAATTCCTAGATTTCTTTGAGATTCATTGAACCTTTCAATGGCATGTTTAAATCTCGATATGCCCCTCTCGTTTGTGACTGGGATGCCGAGGATCACAAAGTGGGTGTGAATAACCATGCAAATGTACATGGTGCCCTCACTGTTACAGTTACCTATTCAATGTGCTGGTTAACCACACACGCTCCATTGAACTATAACGAACGATGAGTCATCCTTTGCCACCTTTGCTTAGAACCCAATTAATGTGCCGGTTAACCACACACGCTCCATTAATGTCTTAGCAAGGGTACAAAGTGTAATTTCATGGGATTGCATCAATTCACTTTTCCTAAAGTAACTAAGATTGGGAATTTTATAAAACGTGTTTAGTTACTTTATATAGATTCATTATACTTATTAATGAGAGGAGGTTTGCCCTATCCTACCCGTTCGGCTAACGACCCTCCACCAGTCAAGCAAGCGGTGGGTGTGAATGTACACCAATTAAGCGCCATTTTATAGGCAGCAACCTTATACCCGCCTTATAGACCGGCTTCGTGAATGAGGCCTACTAACGGTAAGACTAGCATTGTAAATCATACATATATATATATATATATATATATATATATATATATATATATATATATATATATATATATATATATATATATATATATATATATATATATATATATATATATATATATATATATATATATATATATATATATATTAAGCTTGTAATAATATAATAGTATACGGTTGAATTTTAAACTTGTAAAATTCTAGGGATTGAAATTTAAAATTATCCAAATTAAACTTTTAATCACAAAATTTAAAATTTCAAAGCTTGAGGACAAGTCTTGAACTTTTTCAAAGCATAAGGATCAAATAGCAAATAATATAAATCATCTAATTAGATTATCTCAATTTGATCTTATTTAATGTTACTTGCAAGACAATTTACCAATTCAATTCAAATAATCAATTATAATCATATAAGGAAATTATTATTCAACTAATTGACAATTATCTTTTATTTGATCAAGAATATACTCATATATATGATTAAAATCGGATTTTAATGACCCAAAACAGTTAAGGCAAGCATCCTCAAGTAAAACAGCAAGAAATCCCGAAACTTCCTCCTTCTGACGCTCGAACTCGCCGAGTACCTCTATGGACTCGCCGAGTTGGAGCTACTCGCCGAGTCCACAGTGGAACTCGCCGAGTACAGCAGTCAGAATCACAAAATCGAATTTTTTCAAGCAACAAGCAATCAACCAATGCAACAATTCAATAGAAATCAATCAAAGCTCTGATACCACTGATGGGTTTGAGCCATAAGAACTTTCCTATGTGCACGTGCAAACCCTAATTGCTTGGATCTAGGTTTCTCTAATTGAACATGCATTGAATCCAAGACTTGCAATACTAGATCTAATGTAATATATTGAATCTAATCATATGAAATCAGATCTGAAAGAATACCTTGAATTACTTGCTTGATACTTCTTCTTCTTGGATCTTAGAGTCACAATTGTCACTCCTCTAATGGATTACAAACACCAACTAGCAAGAAGATGATCTTGAGAGAGAGGGAGGAGGGATAGAAATCGGCTCTAGGGTTCCTTGGCTTGCAAGAGTGCCGATTTCTCCACCCCAAGGGTTCTATTTATACTATGAGCTATTAGGGTTTCTCCTTTAACCCTAATTGAATGACTTAGGCCCTAAGCAATCCAAGATCCTTCTAGATACAAGGCTTGGACGAATTTAAGGTTCCCAAACTCTCAATTTCGTCCACCCCAATATCCATAAGGATACATAGCCCAAAATACAACTATCACACATTTGACAGTTTATTCCCTTTTATTCAATTAACCTCTTTAAGTCACCAAATTAATTCTCAATCAATATATGACTTATATTAATCAAATAATATTATTATTCCTTAAATATATATTATTCTCATAATATATTAATAATATTTCTTCTCTCTTAACAAATCATCCTGTCAAGTTGCTATGGTGAAGGCAACCCAAAAGGACCATGCACAACCGGGTCAAGTACTTACCAAATATAGTTACAGCCTTAGACACTAATCCAACAGGGGTGAGGTTGGCCAGGGGGTCATGGGGAGCACCGAAGTGGTGCTCAAGACGACAGAGAGGATTCAGCAGGTTCGGAGCAGACTTCAGACTGCTCAGAGTCGGCAGAAAAGTTATGCCGACAAGCGCCGATCGGACCTGGAGTTTCAGGTCGGGGATATGGTTCTTCTGAAGGTGTCGCCATGGAAGGGCGTCATCCGATTCAGGAAACGGGGCAAGTTGGGTCCCAGGTACATTGGACCATTCAGGGTCCTAGCCAGAGTGGGCAAGGTGGCATATAGGTTGGATCTGCCAGCCGAACTCAGTCAGATTCATAGTACTTTTCACGTCTCCCAGTTACGGAAATGTTTGGTGGACGACTCAGTAGTGGTACCCTTAGAGGATATTCAGGTCGATGACAGCCTGAATTATATTGAGCGGCCTGTAGCGATTCTCGACCGGAAGTCGAAGGATCAGAGGAATAAGAGGGTGGAGCTCGTGAAGGTGCAATGGCAGCACCGGAAGGGCTCGGAATGGACTTGGGAGTCGGTGGATGAGATGATGGAGCATTACCCAGAGCTTTTCCAGGAACGAGCAGCAGACTTCGAGGACGAAGTCTAAAATAAGTGGGGGAGATTTGTAGCACCTGGTTCCTGGTATGTATTTTAATTAAGTAATTTTGCATTTTTGGCCTGGGACTCGGTGAGTTGAAGGCCCAACTCGCCGAGTAGAAGCGGGATGAGACGCGGGATTTAATTGATGGACTCGTCGAGTCGGGTCCCGGACTCGACGAGTAGGCTCTGACTGGACAAAACCCTAATCTGAGGGTTTGCACCCTATTTAAACAACCTTATACAGCCTCCATCGCCCCTTTATGCTCCCAGAAACCCTCCATAGCAAACCCTAAGTGTTGTAGTGCAAGATCAAAGGCTTTTGAGTGATTTTTGTGGGTTTTGACCTCAAGGAAGGAGGAAGGACATAGAAGGATCAAGAGGAGACTGAAGGATTCGAGTTAGGTTCATCATTTGCAGTCTTTGAAAGGTATAAAGTCTGTACCTTGCTTGCTTGTTTGTTAGATCCCTTTTTGGGGAAGATTTAGGGCTTTTTAAGCCATATGAGGTAGCCAACCATGATTGCAAACATGGTTGGGGGTCAAGACTTCGGATCTAAGTCTTGGGAAGAGTCACAAGGCAGATTTGGGTTGCTTTTGCACCCAAGGAAGGCCTCATGCAACAAAAGAGCCATTTTAGAGCCTTTTTGGCTCAAAAGTCCCATGCATGCACGTAAAGTTCGTAACTTTACGTGCTATATCGAGCTTAGGGGCTTGGATCTATCATTTAGACAAGTGTTGTACATCAGAAATCGAGGATTTAGGGTGTGGATGTTATCGACTCGGCGAGTCTGTTCTTGGAACTCGACGAGTCCAAGGCTTTGAGTTCCATATCTGTTGAGGGTCAAAGAACTCAGTTGGGTGTTAGAAGGGTTGTAACTGGACAGAAAGAGTGACCCAACGCATTGGACTTAGTTTTAGACCTGGAGTTCATGGGACTCGACGAGTGCTAGAATAGACTCGGCGAGTCCAAGGCAATCTTCTTATGATTGAAGATGAACTCGACGAGTTGTTCATACAACTCGGCGAGTCAAGGTCAGAACTTGTTCATCAGATGAAGGTGAACTCGACGAGTTGTTCATACAACTCGGCGAGTCGGATGAAGGTCCATTCGATGTTCATATCGAAGAGGAACTCGTCGAGTCGTCGCTAAACTCGACGAGTAGGGTCGTGGATGAGGACAGTTGGAGAGATAGGGACTCGACGAGTTGGCGGCCCAACTTGACGAGTCGGGTCAACTGGAAGTTGACTTTGACTTTGACTTGGACTTGGTCAGGGGTAAAATGGTCATTTTACCCTAAGAGTAGATATCAGATTCTGACTGAGTGTTTTGTGGGAATTGTAGCCGGAGGATTTCCGGAGCAGCAGCGGACAGAGGTTCCCGCACAGATTATCAGCAGCTACTCGTACGAGGTGAGTTACCTTCCAGTAGGGGTGGGTCTAAGGCCACAATGTCGGCCCACCAAAGAGGAGTATTTATAAGATGATTGTCTTTGTGATAATTATCTTGGTCTGGTTACGTGCTTTGGTCATGAGTTTTATCTGTATGATATGTTACGTGTATAATAGGGATTAGTTTCCCTGACAGCGGTCCTTAGGACCGAAGGGTAGGTCAGTACCCGGATATGCCTGACTGTATGTTTATGTCTTGTTGATTGTATGCTAGTGGTAGGGGTGGAATAGTCCCCAGTTACCGGTTGAAATATACCGATGACAGTTACCGGTTGAAAGATATCGATGATGATTACCGGTTGAAAGATACCGATGATGATTACCGGTTGAAAGATACCGACGATGATTACCGGTTGAAAGATACCGATGATATTGAATGGTATGTGGTATGATGGGGGAACTCACTAAGCTTTGTACTTACGGTTTCAGTTTTGTTTTCAGGTACCTCTTTGTCTAAGGGGAAGTAGCCGGCGGCGTAGCATCGCATCACACACACACATATGATTCCGCATCGGACTTTCTGGGATTGTACTCTGATTTTCCTTAGTTTTGATGTCATGGTTTGGGACACAACATTATGATTTTGTAATGTGTTGCTTTATTGACAGTGTTATGGTAAAATGTTTTAAAAATTATTAATTTAAAAATGAAATTTTCGGGTTTGAATTTTGGGATGTTACAAAACTAGTACCAACAATTACTACATCAGGATATGGTTATTGAGCTTCTTCAAGTTCCATATGCCTCCCACTTGCTTTGTCACTAGAAGCTTGCTTTCTGCTCACTCAACATTCAGAAGAATGAGATAAATTATTCTTTATGGGTTTGTATTAATAATCTAAATGCCCTTTTATAATAATCTCTAGATATGTAATTTGTTGGTGTTTGTATTCTAGATACAATTAATAGTGATTAAGGTATAATCCCAATAGCATAAAGGAATATAATTTCTATTGATTAGGAAGTAAACTTTATCTGGTAAGGTCTAATTCATCCTTCATTATCACGTAAAACTTTAGATGGTGTTACTAGATTGTATCTCAACTTTATATTCAAAAGCTTTAACCATGACTTCTCAATTATGCGTTACCATGTAAATATAATTATAACTACTATAGTTCTTAATAAAGTTGATTTGTTATCTTGCATTAAATCATAGACATTCATTAGAAAGGAAGTCATACACCATAGTGTATAGTTCCTAAATAATTATTTTCTCTACACTTTAGTGAAAATATGATTAGGAATCCTTTATATATAAATAAGATTCATATATGTTAAATAAACTACATTATTTGCCTTCAAATATCCCTTTCTTGAATAAATTAATCAAAAGCAAATATTCTTTCTTTTTTATGGTCTCCTTGAATATTTTATAAAAAGAAGAAGCTAGTTTTTCTATAAAAACTCTTCTAATTTTAATAACTTATAAAACATATAAATCCATATAATACAAAAAAAAACCTTTTCGGTCCAAAAAGATGTACATGGCATAATAAATCATACCTTATGATGTATTATGATATATTTTGATTCTTAACATTGAAAATTAATATTTCCATGAAATAAATAATTTACAACTAATTACAAGATATATATATATATATATATATATATATATATATATATATATATATATATCATTAATCAAATTCTTTTAAATAATATATTTTCATCAAGTTGTTGTTAGTGCAACCCTTTAGGATCATATATTATCTAGCAATACCATTCTATAATGAATCTTGTGCATATAGATCTTTATGTAACATCCCCATCTGGTGACATTTTGTGTATAAACCAACCACATCTAGTGACATTTTGTGAGTCATCACATAAATACAAAGTTCATTCCTAAAGTACATAAAGGTACCAAATCTTCAACTTGTTGCACTTTTTTCCTCCCACTTGCTTTGATAACACCAAGTAGTAAAACTTCATAAGTTTATAAAAGTTATAAACACTTTATAAAATCATGGGGTGACATTTGATCCTTCAAAATGGTATTCATCTTCATCTTGTTACATTTTTATAAAAGTAAATTATTTCTAAAAGTAACCTATTACTTACAAAAATAAACAAAATAAAAACTAATCTAATTATTATTACATGCCATATGAATAAATAAATATTATAACTAGCTAAACAAATCAACACAAACAACATCACATGAGGTCCATGTCTAGTTTATGCACATCATACACATATATATACTCAAAATTATATAAAACAACACTTGGTTTTCTAAAACAACTTTGGTGACAAAATATGCACGTAAACTTTTGACACTAAAAAATAACAATTATAAAGTTGTCATAGAAAATGTGTATGAATTTTCTTACAAAAAGAAAACCATTCACGTTTTCCAAAAACAAAGATTATACTAAATAATCTAATAATATAACCAAGCTTGCAAAAATGGCTCTGATATCAAATGTTGGGTTTTATTCAAAATCGTTTTCCGAAAAACGCTAAAAACAGAAACGGAAGCTTTAAAAATAGAAAAAATTTAAAACCATTTTAACCCACCAATTGAAAGATTAAAACAACCATAAAATGAAAAAAATACAACCTTTGAAGACTTTGATTCCTTTCGGGAGGTTGTAAGTTGATGAAGATGTCAAAGACTCAAAGTAGATGCTCTCTATAAGCATCCACCAATAATCACCCACTTGACTTGGATGCTAGTCCTTCTTGTAAAATAAGCTCTTAAGCCTTTAAAAACAAAAACCAATCTTTTTTCATAAAAGAGAGTATGAAAGTATTAACTTCTTCTGTTATCATCTTAACCATTTAAGAGAAAACATAGATATAGGGAGAAAAACCATTGTTTTGGCTAGCAAAAACGAGCCAAATAAAGGCCTTCTTTTCTTCTTTGTATAGTAAGTCTTAACCCCTTAAGATGCCATATCATAAGGACAAGGTATGGCCTTCAAAAGAGAGGTATGGAGACTTGATTATGGAAGACAATGCAAACAATAACCATCTATCACACCACCTAGTGGTGTCCTTGACATTTAAAGAGAAAGAGACATAGTATTTTGCACTCTTTCATAATTTTATAAAAGCTAGTTTAATGTTGGGAAATCTGAAGAAAAGTCCCAATATTTTTGGAAAAGTTACACTTTAGTCCCAAGATTTTTTTTGAACGAAAAAATCCTAAAAACCGGCAAAAATTTGCATTTTGACCCTTTTTGACCGGTTGGAACCGGTACCAAATTAATTTGGGACTATTTCGTAAACTAACCCAAAATATTAGGTCTTTTCTGTAAACAAAAATATTAGGACTTTTCTGCAAACAAAACCCTTATTATTATTATTATTATTATTATTATTATTATTATTATTATTATTATTATCATTATTATTATTATTATTATTAAAAATATAAATAATAATACTATTTTTTGAACTTGTATTATTAATATTGTTAATAATACATATAAATGCATTTAAATGAAAAAAAAATATTAATGACATTGTTTAAGGGTGGAGGTCGAGGAGATGGTGATGTTTTTAACATTGAAATCATGAATGTCTATTTGTATATTTTTACTTTTTATATGGTCATTTCACATTTGTTATTATTGTTTTCAATTCAGAATATTAATACTTAATAGTTTAAAAGAAGATGTATATTTGTAAAATTATTTATAAATAGTTTAAGGTAGAAGGATTTCTCACTTTTGCATATAAAATTGTTTAAGGTAGAAGGGTTACTTTCCAAATCCAACAGATCCACTACAAACATCTACATAGGTAGCCCATATCAAAATTCAAAAGTATTAATTATAATATCTTGTTTAATAAAAAGTAATATGAATAATTCAAAAGTATTAATCAAAATTCAAAAGTATTAATCCAAAAAAACATATCCTGTTATTTTTTATTATACAAGATATTGTAATTAATACTTTTGAAGTTTGATATGGCCTACCTATATAGATGTTTGTAATAGATATGTTGGATTTGGAAAGTAATCCTTCTATCTTAAACAATTTTATATACAAAGTGAGAAATCATTTTACCTTAAATTATTTATAAACAATTTTACAAATATACACCTTCTTTTAAATTGTTAAGTATTAATATTCTGAATTGAAAAAAATAATAACAAATGTGAAATGACCATATACAAAGTAAAAATATACAAGCAGACATTCATGATTTCAATGCTAAAAGCATCACTATCTCCTCCACCTCCACCCTTAAACAATGGCATTAATATTATTTTTTTCATTTAAATACATTTAAATGTATTATTAACAATATTAATAATAACAAGTTCAAAAAATAGTATTCTTATTTATATTTTTAATAATAATAATAATAATAATAATAATAATAATAATAATAATAATAATAATAATAGTAAGGGTTTTGTTTGCAGAAAAGTCACAATATTTTTGTTTACAGAAAAGTCACAATATTTTGGGTTAGTTTACGAAATAGTCCCAAATTAATTTGGTACCGGTTCCAATCGCTCAAAAATGGTCAAAATGCAAAATTTTGCCGGTTTTTAGGACTTTTTCGTTCAAAAAAAAAATCTTGGGACTAAAGTGTAACTTTTCCGTAAATATTGAGACTTTTCTGACAATTTCCCTTTAATGTTTATAAAAACCAAAGCCTTTTTAGTTTATATAAATACACGTGACTTTTATAAATCATACATTATGATTTTATTTGATACTTATTATTAAAATGATGATTTTCATAAAATAATAATTTCTCCAATTAATTACAAGAAATATAAATATTTATCAAGAATCGAATTCTTATAAATCTTCAATTTACGTCAAATGTTTATTAGTGTGGCCCTATAGGATCATATGCTATTAGCAAATATTATTTTATAATGATTATTGAGCATATAAATCTTTCACAGACTGGTACGTACGAGAGCACATGCAAGTGGAACTGAGGTTGGTGATTCCTAACTTCTGTTATTTTTCAAAGTATGTTGTTATAACTAGTAAAATATAGATTCTAGGATGCATGTGCACTTAGGTATATCTTTTGATTTTTCCGCTACATTTAGATAATATACTTGATGTAATAAATCCTCAATATAATCATCTCAAATTCGGCAGAGAATCATGACATTCATGATATTCCCATTATGATATGATGCATTGAATTGTACATGGTCACTATGATTTTGCTTTTTTTATTTAAATGTTTTCTTTCTAATTTTTATGGTTTGCAACAATAAGAATTAGGGTTCATACTTAAAAAGTTAAAGTTGATTCCATCATTTATGTCTTCATCAACGTCAAGTTATAATAGATACCATAAAAACAAGACTTTGTGAGAAAATCTAGAGACTATATGCTGCCAAATTTACTTCCTTTTTGCCTTTATCTGTGAAAAGTTTTGGACACTGATTCTCGAAGTCACCATTTTATTTGTAATTCCAGCAGACAATATCCTTTCCTCTTTATTTCCCCTTTCTTCCTTGACTTTCCTCTAACGTTACCTCCTATGTTCGTTTTTCTCCCCTTCTCTTCGGTAAAAATTAAATCTTGAATGCCATAGAATGTGAACATTGTAGTTTCGGATGAACTACTAATAGTCGTGACAGTTCCATACTAACTATCCGGTAATAAATATAACAATAGTGCATGGACTTCATCATCAAAACTAATGTCAACAAATATCAATCTTGATATTATTGAATTGAACTCGTTGATATGGTCTGTCATTGACTATCCTTCCTTCATCTTCGTATTCATAAGCTGTATAATCAAGAAAAAAATATTGGTTGCAGAAGGTTTCTCGTACATGTTAGACGTAGTGATCAGTCTGAAAGTTGTCTTCTCATTGATAATGTTGTAAGAAACATTCTTTTCCAATGACAACCTAATGACACATAGGGCTTGTCGATCTAAATTATCCCATCTTCCCGCTTCATAGCCTCTACGTTCTGCCAATTAATGGGAGGTGTAACTTTTTCTAGTAAAGGTAATATTCGATTTGCATTGTCCCGAAACCGAAATCATTGTTGGAAAATTTAGTATAAATATTTATATTTTTACTAACTTTGGACATATATAAATATATACATATGTTGTATATCTAACTAACTCTAAGTGGGTTTGTGTTCTCCTCCACGAGGACTTCGAAACGATATATTATATGTCCAAAATGGAGTATATGTGAATGAGATATCGATACTCAAAGAAGGGTATTTGAGAATAAGTTTAGAAAAAAGGGATGGATGTGGGAATGAGTGCCACATTGGTAGAAAGACCAAACTCAACAAGGTTTATAAGTTTGAATGCATGAAAGGCTTACAAGCTTGTGTCTATGGTTTTACTAGAATTCCTACCCGCGCGCAGGGGGGTGCAAATCTTGGATTTCGTAGACCAAAAACACCGAACTTGTGCATGGACACGAATGCAGCTCCGAAAACTCGGGCACGCGCTACCCTCGTTTTTGCTAAACTTGACAGTTTTGGTCCCTATTTTGAATTTTATAACAGATGCATTAATTACGTAATTAATGACATTTATTGGCATTAAACGCTCAATCAATTATTGATTTGTTTCCATTACACGATTCAAGTATAAAAGGAGATCTTAACATCTCATTCAACACACGAATGAAAATAATCTTCTTTCTCCTCCTTCTCTGTACTCCTGCTTTCGGCGACTCTTTCAGGCAAGTGAAATATCCGGCAGTACACCACTGTTAAGGTTGTTGTACCCTGGGAACAGACAGCGAATCTGTTTAAGGGAATCGAGTCCAACTCGAGCCTCAGCCACCACGTTTGCTACTAATTTTTCTTTACAGGAAACTTTCAAGAGGAAAAACGAAGTCCTACACTAACAGTCTTAAACAGATTTCTATTTTGTTCTAAAACTTTCGTTTTTTTCTGTTCTTTTATTATAAATCGATTTTGTATCAATTTTTCCTGTAATCTATTTAACTGTGGTTACGACTCTTTCAGAATGTCTGGAACTCCTGTTGCTACTGGAACTCCTGTTGCTACTGGAACTCCTGCTGCTGGTGCTACCCCTCCTGTGAACCCAAATGCACCGGTTCCAAACATCATGGCTAATCATGTTGAGAGACCTGAAAAATTTTCTGGTCTCAACTTCAAGAGGTGGCAGCAGAAGATGCTATTCTACTTGACCACCTTGAACCTGGCTCGGTTCCTAACAGAAACTGCTCCTATAATTGGTAAGGGGCAGGCTGATGCTCAATCTGTGAATGCAGTGGATGCATGGAAGCATTCAGAATTTCTATGCCGCAACTATGTGTTAAATGGGCTAACTGATGCACTTTACAATGTTTATTGTAAAGTTGCAACTGCTAAGGAACTATGGGAGTCTTTGGAAAGGAAGTATAAGACAGAAGATGCTGGAACTAAGAAGCATGTTGTTGCTAAGTTCTTGGAATACAAAATGGTTGACTCAAAATCTGTTATGAGTCAAGTCCAAGACCTTCAGTTCATCATACATGATAACAATGCAGAAGGGATGGATCTTAATGAGTCATTCCAAGTTGCATCAATGGTTGAAAAGCTTCCTCCTGGTTGGATAGACTTCAAAAACTACCTTAAGCATAAGCGAAAGGAGATGTCTGTGGAGGAACTGGTGCTGCGTCTTCGGATTGAAGAAGACAATCGAATGGCCTTGAAGAAAGGCAGTGAAGTTGAATCTTCAAAGGTTCATATGGTGGAAGTTGGTCAAACTTCCAAGAGCAAAAGCAAGGGACCTCACAAAGGCAAAGCAAAGGGCAAAAACCTAGGCCCCAAGGCAGGAACTTTCAAGAAGAAGTTCAAGTGCTACAACTGTGGCCAACCGGGTCACAAGGCTTCGGAGTGCCCGCAACCTAAGAGGGAAAACCGTCAAGCAAACATGGTGAATGACAACATGGAGTTGGTGGCCATGATAACTGATCTCACGGCTATGGTTTATGAAGTGAATCTCATGAATACAAATTCAAAGGAGTGGTGGATTGACACGGGGGCTACTCGTCATGTGTGTCATGACAAGAGTGTTTTCAACACCTACAAATAAGTTGAAGATGGTGAAAAGCTCTACATGGGAAATGCAGCTACCGCCGATATCAAAGATGTTGGTGATGTCATTCTAAAAATGACTTCGGGGAAAGAAGTGAAGCTTAGACATGTTTTGTATGTTCTTGAACTTCGTAAGAATCTAGTGTTGGGTGGTTTGTTGAACCAATTTGGTTTTAAGCTAGTGTTTGAGTCGTACAAGTTTGTTTTGTCGAAAAATGGTATGTTTGTGGGAAAAAGATATGCCTTGAATGGCATGTTCAAATTGAATGTAATGGTGACAAACAAATTGAATAATGAAATTTCTAGTTCAGCTTATTTGCTTGAGTGTTCAAATGTTTGGCATGGTCGCTTAGGACATGTAAATTACAATTCTATTAAGCGATTAATTAAACTAGAATACATACCAAAACTTAATATTGACTCAAATCACAAATGCCCCACATGTGTTGAAGCAAAACAAACTAGATTATCTTTCCAAACATTCAAAAGAAACACCGAACCTCTTGATTTAATTCACACTGATGTGTGTGATTTAAAGTCAATTCCTACTCAAGGTGGGAACAAATACTTCATTACATTCATCGATGATAACACGAAATATTGCTACATATATTTACTTAAGAGTAAAGATGAAGCAATAGACAAGTTTGTCTTGTACAAAAATGAAGTTGAGAATCAACTCAACAAGAGAATTAAAGTAGTTAGAAGTGATAGGGGTGGAGAATATGTTTCTCCTTATGCTGAATTTTATGCGAAAAATGGAATTCGTCATGAATTCACATCACCCTATTCACCTCCAACCAATGGAATTGCTGAAAGAAAGAACCGCACCTTGAAAGAAATGGTCAATGCCATGATAATAAGTTCGAGTGTAAACCAGTCAATGTGGGGGGAAGCTATTTTGTCGGCTAACTATCTTTTAAATAAGATACCTCGCAAAGAAAAGAAAGAAACACCGTATGAACTTTGGATGGGAAGAAAGCCATCGTATAAGTACTTACGAGTGTGGGGGTGCCTAGCTAAAGTTGTAGTACCACCGCCTAAGGTACAAAAGTTAGGACCTAAAATAGTGGATTGTGTATTCATTGGATATGCACAAAGTAGTAGTGCTTACCGTTTTCTTGTGCATGATTCTAAGAATCCATAAATACACAAGAATACCATAATGGAATCAAGGAATGCTTCATTCTTTGAAGATGTGTTTCCTTGTTTGAACAAGGAAGTTGAAAGCCCATCTTTACCAAACAACGAAGCTGTTCGAGAAGAAGAACAAGCTCAATCTTAGGAAGAAGAGATAGAACTCAGAAGAAGTAAGAGGGCTAGAGTTGAAAAATCATTTGGTGTTGATTTTTACACCTATGTGGTGGAAAGTGAACCTAAAACCTACCAAGAGGCGGTTAATTCTTCTAAGGGACCTCAATGGAAAGAATCCATCAAAAATGAGTTAGAATCTATCTTACAAAACCATACGTTGGAACTAGTGGATCTACCTCCATGTAGCAAGCCACTGGGTTACCGCTAGATTTTTAAAAGAAAGATGAAACCTGATGGCAGTATTGATAAATACAAGGCAAGACTAGTAATCAAAGGTTATAGATAAAAGGAAGATCTAGATTACTTTGATACGTATTCGCCAGTGATGCGAATAACATCCATTATATTAGTTCTTTCCATTGCAGCTATTAGAAACCTGCAAGTTCATCAAATGGATGTGAAAACTGCTTTCCTAAATGGGGAGTTGGAAGAAGAAATTTATATGGAGCAACCTGAGGGTTTCATTGCCTCGGGACAGGAGAACAAGGTTTGTAAACTTGTTAAGTCTCTATATGGATTAAAACAAGCTCCAAAACAATGGCATCAAAAGTTTGATCAAGTGATGATGGAAAATGGCTTTAGAATCAATGAGTGTGATAAGTGTATCTATGTGAAAAGCACCACTCATGGGTATGTCATCCTGTGTTTATATGTTGATGATATGCTTATCATTAGGAGTGATGACAAGATAATAATATCTACGAAAGATATGCTAAAATCCAGGTTCGCCATGAAAGACATGGGTTTAGCAGATGTGATTCTTGGAGTCAAGATCACAAGAACCCAAAGTGGTTTGATTTTAAGTCAAACACACTATGTGGATAAGATTCTTGAAAAAATTGCTAAGGGAGATACTAGCATAGCTAGAACTCCAATTGACACTAGTCAACATCTACGTAAAAATAGAGGTGAAAGTGTTAATCAAGTGGAATATTCAAGAATTATTGGCAGTCTGATGTATCTAATGAGTTGTACCAGACCTGACTTAGCATATGCTGTGAGCAGACTAAGTAGATACACAAGTAAACCCAGTTATGAACACTGGAAGAGTATTACTAGGTTGCTAAGGTATGTAAGATACACGTGAGAATATGGATTGCATTATGGCATACATCCAGCAGTTATCGAAGGATACACAGATGCAAATTGGATATCTGACATAAAAGATTCTAGGTCTACAAGTGGATATGTGTTTACACTTGGAGGTGCTGCTGTAGCATGGAAATCATCTAAGCAAACAGTTATATCTAGATCCACGATGGAATCTGAATTTATGGCCTTAGATATTTGTGCTGAAGAGGTGGAGTGGCTACGTCAATTTGTAGAGGACATTCATAAATGGCCTAAGCCGGTAACGGCCATATGTATACATTGTGATAACCAATCGACAATTGGTAGAGCTCAAAGTACAATGTATAATGGGAAATCAAGGCACATTAGACGTAGACATAAAACGATACGACAATTAATCTCTACGGGGGTTATCACGGTTGACTGGGTAAAGTCAAAAGATAACATTGCGGATCCGCTTACAAAAGGCTTGAGTAGAGATGTAGTTTATAAGTCATCAAGAGGAATGAGACTAAAGCCCATTAATGAATAAATTCATACGAAGGAAACCTTACTCAGAAGACTGGAGATCCCAAGATCTGGGTTCAAAAGGAGAACCTAATTGTATGAGTGAGGCAGGTCACTGTGAGGGAGATTTAACACTACTTCCTAGTCCATTCCTATACGTAGTGAAAAAATTAGGCTAAACATATGGTTTTTAATGATTCTTGGAATCACCTATGTGAGAGAGAAGTGGGGTCGCTTCGAAGGGAATTATAGGGGCACAATTCCTAAAGCTCTTGTAGAACCAGGTTAGTGTTCATGACCAAAACGAACACGTCTATGAGGATATGGACTTGTCAGGAAGAGTCCTGTGATATTTACATTGTCGTCTACATAAATGGCAGCTTAGTTCAAAGACACCGAGATCTACAATCTGCTAGGAGATTAAGTGTAATATCTTAAGGGAGGGTTCAAAGGGTAATACCTACCTATCCTATGCAGGATTCAACTGTTGAAATTTTCGTTTGGAAATTGGATGTGAAGGGATCGATCTCCATTCATGTGGGGGATTATTGGAAAATTTAGTATAAATATTTATATTTTTACTAACTTTGGACATATATAATTATATACATATGTTGTATATATAACTAACTCTAAGTGGGTTTGTGTTCTCCTCCACGAGGACTTCGAAACGATATATTATATGTCCAAAATGGAGTATATGTGAATGAGATATCGATACTCAAAGAAGGGTATTTGAGAATAAGTTTAGCAAAAAGGGATGAATGTGGGAATGAGTCCTACATTGGTAGAAAGACCAAACTCAACAAGGTTTATAAGCTTGAATGCATGAAAGGCTTACAAGCTTGTGTCTATGGTTTTACTAGAATTCCTACCCGCGCGCAGGGGGGGGGGTGCAAATCTTGGATTTCGTAGACCAAAAACACCGAACTTGTGCATGGGCGCGACCTGCGGACACGAATGCAGCTCCGAAAACTCGGGCACACGCTACCTCGTTTTTATTAATGACATTTATTGGCATTAAACGCTCAATCAATTATTGATTTGTTTCCATTACACGATTCAAGTATAAAAGGAGACCTTACCATCTCATTCAACACACGAATGAAAATACTCTTCTTTCTCCTGCTTCCGACGACTCTTTCAGGCAAGTGAAATATCCGGCAGTACACAACTGTTAAGGTTGTTGTACCCTAGGAACAGACGGCAAATCTGTTTAAGGGAATCGAGTCCAACTCGAGCCTCAGCCACCACGTTTGCTACTAATTTTTCTTTACAGGAAACTTTCAAAAGGAAAAATGAAGTCCTACACTAACAATCATGCCCTTCCTTTTTCGGCCATAACTCTTATACCAATTATGAGGACTAAGATGCTCCTAACCAGAGGAACATGACAATAAAATGCAAAGAGTAACACAAGAAACAATACACAAGGATTTAAGTGGTTCACTTGCTAATCAAGCTACGTACACATGCAAGCTAAAAAGATTCTTTTATTGATTTGAATGTTAATACAATGGTGGCGTCTTCATTGCACTCATAATAATTCTAACTTACCCCTCTCTCTCTTTCTCTCTCTCTCTCTCTTTCTCTCTCTCTCTCTCTCTCTCTCTCTCTCCTCTCTCTTTCTCTCTCTCTCTCTCTCTCTCTCTCTCTCTCTCTCTCTCCTCTCTCTCTCTCTCTCTCTCTCTCTCTCTCTCTATTTTAGGGTAAAAATAAATGAGATATTTATAGGGGAGTTGACCTAAATGATGTAGGATTCATATCCAACCCAATAGACCCTTCTGACAGAACATTTGACTACAATGTCAACGTGTTCTCCAAGATAAGAGTTTCGAAAATCCAATGAGTTCTCAAATGTAATTACAAACATTTCGGATGAACTTGTCTTTGCTAAGAAAATAGTCCGCAAACTAAGTTCCAAACATTTCTATCTTCCATATTTCTTCTATTTCCTAAAACCTTCTGTATGCAATAACTTTGGCATCCACACAAAAAAAACCCTTATGTTGTATTCCACAATACGGAGCTCAAACAGTAACTCCTCAAACTTTCCATTTAGACGCCTTTGGGGATTCCGATCAGGATTAAAATGGAAAAAATATAAATGTGTGTTATCTTCCCCCTTTAGATCCTCAACATTGGAAAATTAAACCGTTTTGATCGCTATTCGAATAGAAGGTAAGTTAATATTTGAATAAGGCATGTTAAGTAGAGGTAAAAACCTCATGAATTTATGGAGTCTAAAAATGCATGGAGAATGTAAGACTGTGATTTCTAATGGGTAAATCATTTCCCCGATTTTTAGCACAAAATCAAAATCCAAACCACTCACGCAAAGGGATATCGACAACCAAATCTACAAACATATCTATTAGGCTAGATAGAAGCTTGAATCTACAAATGAAATGGTTGTGTATGGTGGTTGAATGGAGACAAGATAACACTGAGAGAGGGTATGAGTGGTGCCAACGACATAAGGTGGTGTTAGGGGATGTCTCTTGTGGTGACTTTAGGGTGAAGAGAGACGGCTGTAAGGGCGAATAGGAGATGATGGAGAGAGGTGGAGGAGGGTGGCTGCCAACTTTGGAGATGGGAGGCAAGGGGTTTGTGGGTGAGGTTGACACGACAGTGTGTTCTTAAGGTGTAACAAAACGAGAAAAAAAAACGATAAAAAACTCAACATCCGTAAATTTGTCATCTTATAAGTAGTTAACTCCTAATTTCTAATTCTGGTAATAGGAAGAATCAATCTTGTAACAAAATAGAACCTTGAGGAAAACCATATAAGGAAAATGCAAATTTTAACGAGTTGTGACTTTTTATAAGGTTTAGACTATTTGTGTGATTTTGTTTTCAATTTTTATATGTGATAGGAAAAACTATTTCCAGGCAGACGGTTTTGCTACTTTCACTCTTTCTTCCCTTCAAGGCTTCAACAATAACTTTGTGTAGTCCGATGCTGATATATCTTTCCCTATTTTCCCTATATCAATCGTAACATGATCCCAACAACCTAGATCTTTCTCACTCGCTGCTCCGGCGATCCTTCTTCACCATCTACGAATCAAGATCGGAGGTAAATCTTCGCCTCATATCCATCTATTAATTACCGGCCGAGTTTGCGTAGATTTCAATATTCGTGTTGCTAGTTTCGATTTACAAATATTCTTTACTCGATTGCTGTTAAATTACGTGATTATATTTCTGTATGGTAGTTTATGTTTTCCTTTTTCAATCGAAGATTATTTTCTACTTCTATTAACATACTAAAGATTCTGCGAAATGGATTCGCGATTATCTTTATAAGGTATCCTCTTACTGTTCTTGATTGACCTAATTTTGAGTTAAATTTACAGTTATTTGGTGGTTTAGTGAGAATTGAGATGGCGGATAACAATGGGAATTCCAATTCACCTGCTGAAAACCAAAACCACAACTCTAATGAATCTATAAACCCTACAACCAACCAGAACGATGCATCCATTGATGCAATAGCACAAAAGGTTCAGGAGTCTCTAACTCTTTCCAAGAGGCATAAGTTTTGGGAAACTCAACCAGTCGGACAGTTCAAAGACGTTGGAAACTCAACCCTACCAGAAGGCGCAATTGAGCCTCCAACACCATTATCAGAAGTTAAACAAGAACCCTATAATCTCCCAGGTCCATACGAATGGATCACATGTGACATGGATACAAAAGAGATGTGTGCAGAAGTTTACAATCTCCTTGCTAACAACTACGTTGAAGATGATGAAAACATGTTCAGGTTTAACTACTCAAAAGATTTCCTTCAATGGGCACTTCGTCCTCCAGGGTATTACAGAAGTTGGCATATAGGGGTTCGAGTCAAGTCATCAAAAAAGTTAGTAGCTTTCATAACTGGAGTTCCTGCTAAAATCAGAGCTAAAGACAGTGTTGTTAACATGGCAGAAATCAATTTCCTCTGTGTTCATAAGAAACTTAGATCAAAAAGACTCGCCCCAGTGATGATTAAAGAAGTCACAAGAAGAGTTCACATGGAAAACATATGGCAAGCTGCTTATACTGCTGGTGTGATTTTACCTACACCTATTTCCACTTGTCAATACTGGCACAGATCTTTGAACCCTAAAAAGCTAATTGATGTTGGGTTTTCAAGACTTGGTGCTAGAATGACCATGAGTAGAACCATTAAGCTTTACAAGTTACCAGATTCACCAATCACACCCGGGTTTAGAAAAATGGAGCTCCATGATGTTCCTGCAGTTACCCGTTTGCTTAGGGAATATTTGAAGCAATTCATAGTTGCTCCTGACTTTGATGAAAATGATGTGGAACATTGGTTGCTTCCTAAAGAGGATGTAGTGGATAGTTTTTTGGTGGAAAGTAGTGAAACACGTGATGTGACTGATTTCTGTAGTTTTTATACACTTCCTTCAACGATTCTTGGAAACCAGAATTACTCAACTTTGAAAGCTGCGTATTCGTACTACAATGTGTCTACTAAAACTCCAATGCTTCAGTTGATGAATGATGCTCTTATTGTGGCTAAGAAGAAGGGTTATGATGTTTTTAATGCTTTAGATGTTATGGAAAATGAAAGTATTTTGAAGGAGCTGAAGTTTGGACCTGGTGATGGGCAATTGCACTATTATCTGTACAATTATCGGTTAAATCAACCACTGAGACCTTCAGAACTTGGGCTTGTTCTCTTGTAGTGTTGTGGGATCTCTGGAATGGAATCATCAATTCCTGTTTTGCCTGGTGAACTTCTTTTTCATAATCAGTTTTCTTGATTTTTCACAGGAGTTGAAAGGTACTTGGTATCCTGAAAACTTGTTTGCATTTTGATATACATTGTGATTTCAGATCATGTTTTTATGGTAATTGGGTATGTTTTTAGAACTTGATGACATGTGTTGATTCATTAACAGAAAATCTTCTTTTATATGATTCTTGCTTTGGTTGTCCATGTCAATCGATATCATGGAATTGAGTCTTGGTAAATTATATCATTGGTTTCTTTTGAATGAGGTTGATGTAAGTTTTCGTGGGTGTTTAGTCTTTTTTTTTTGTTAAATCTCATGCTTATCGGGTACCCTTATACTCTTTATCTTTTAAAGTATTTGGTTGAGTGTTGGATTATTTTTGAAGTACTTCCTAGTTTCTGTTTCAGTTGAGGTCATATTCAGATCTTGCCAATGCCATTTTCTGTTAACTTTTTGAAGTACTTCATAGTTTCTGTTTCACCTGATTTGCTTACTTTTTGCTATTGGATTCATTTTATTGACCATTTAGGGGGGAAATTGTTTTTTTGTTTTTAGTTTATACTTTTTCTTTAGTAAGTACATTTTCAGATCTTGCTAATGCCATTTTCTGTTAACAAGTTATGTCAATTTTATGAAAGGGAATTTTTTATTTGAATTACCGATTAACAAGACAAACGGTGTTAATCACAATGTATAGTAAGGTTAAGGGTATGGTTACTATCAACCCACTAGAAAAGTGTTGTCACGTTAGTGGAAGACTGGAAGTTTCAGTGCACTTTCACTACTAAACCATTAGCCCTTGAAAATGGTTACCACTCCATATATATATATATATATATATATATATATAAAACATAATTTAAAACATAAATAAATATTTTACATTAATTAAAAACACACAAATTTAAATCCTAAATTACTTTTAAAAAACATAAAAAATTAAAACCTAAATTACTAAAAAAACATAAAACATACCAAATAAAACATAAATATTAAGACGTTAGATCCTAATTTCCATATTTTTCGCGGACTTGTTGGATTTTTAGAAACGTCGCTAGATTTTCCGGATTGAGATCCGGTTGGGGTTTTGTGTTTATGATTTGTAGATCTGTAAGTGTTATTTTTTGGACACGAGCTTCCTCTATTGATTCAATTTTTTTTTCTAGAAAAATTAGAGTTATGTCTAACTTTTCCTCTAGTACGTCTTCGCTACTCACTTTTTTGCCTGAAGACGCTGCCTTTTTTGCTTTGTCCCTTCCCGGTGGTTAACAATCTTTCCACGCTTTTTGTTCCCAAATGGCTTACCATTATTGGTAATTTTGTATTGGTAATATGCGGTTGATAAAATATTGAAATTGTTGCTGCCACTTTTGTGCATATTTATCGTCAAATATGCCGTTAAATTTGGTGCAAGCTACTCGTAAGTCACATCATTTTGCATTCACTGTGCCGTACGTCCGGTCCGTTTCCTTTCATAATAGCGCGTGAAAGTGGTTTAAAATACGTTTCCAAAAACTTTGACTTGATTGTGCATTGCCAACTTGCTGTCTTGCGATATGAAAATCCAAGCTTTTGCTAAGGCTTCCTCCTCGTCTTAGCTCCATTGCGTAGTTTTTTTTTTTTGAGCCTTTCCATTTTGTTGCCTTATTCGAAATGGTTGTTGTGTTTCTTGTTGTCATTGTCAAGGTTTATAAGTTGTGATTGAGATAATGGGACTTGAGATGGTTGTGAAGGCTGTGCCTGAAGTTGTTGAGGTCGAGAAGATTGGGGTTGAAATTGTTGAGAATATTGTTGAAAGACTTGAAATTGGGGTTAATTGAATTATTGTGGTCGTTGTTGTTGGTAGTAGTTTGTGTGGTATGATAGATTGGTGAATAAAGATTATTGTTGGATTGAAGATGTTATCAATTACATGTAACTAAGATTTGCATATGGATTATTTGAAGTCTGTGGAGTGTGTGAGGTATTTTGATTTGGATTCATAGGTTGAAGAAAAAAATAAGAAAATAATTTTTTTTTTGTAGTGTGAAATGTATAGAAAATAGATTATATTTATAGTTGTAGGTTTTTTAAATTTGAAAATTAAATAATTTTTTTTATTGATGTCAATGGATACAAAATGAAAAGAACGGTCAAATATGTGACCGTTGCCACCTTTATTCTCATTGGATGTCTTTGTCTGTCTTCATGACCACTCCACAGCCAGCCAACCCTCCACAGCCAGCCAACCCACCACTGGTGTTTGGGATAGTGTTCACGTGTCTTATGAAAGACTAGCCATGTAGGATGGCACGCGTGGTTTGGAATACCATACCGGATAGCTTAAGTAAAGCATATTACTTAAATATGCACGTCACCTTGTTTTAGAACTTAAACATAAAACATTTTTTATTTTTTTTATGATTGCAAATAAACTAAACATGTCCATAAGGTTCATTTATTTTATTTAAACTATATTTATATACTTAAATCATACGTATCCTCGTCAAACTAAATGAAGTACAAGATCCAGTTTATAACTATATTTATATACTTAAATCATACGTATCCTCGTCAAACTAAATGAAGTACAAGATCCAGTTTATCTAAGTACATGAGCTATTCTAATGATTCATCAATGTTTTGTCAATAAACAAGAGACAAAAATATTTTTCATGTAATTTTCAAAATAATATAAAACTATAACATATAATAGTGAAAACCAGACAACCCATGGACTCCGTAAGAAATTGATTATAAGAAGTAACAACATTTTTTAATTTATGATTTTATACCAGGTGACTTGGCATTTGGTTAATGAGTTTATACTTCATTTATGAAAATGAAATACAAACCCATTGCATAAATCAAACATTCCTTAAATCTATTCTTAAATCTTAATCTTACCAAAACTCTCGATACTTATACTGATAGGTCACAGAAAGACATGTCGATTGATATCACACTATCTATATCGGGTGCACATGAACCCTTGTTAGTATTGTACATACAACAACCTACACAAAATATACTTGCTATATATTTTTCCTTATATAATTACACAACCAAGAAACCAAACATAAAGAGCCGTTGGTATACATCTAAAAACACAGTAAACCATAAACCCCTGAAATATACATTTCATAAAGACACACGAGGAGTCGACACCGATGATTTCTTGTGCAACTTTTGTCTCAAATGTCTAATTTTAGCATCAACTCTCGCCGAAAACCCAATCTTTGTTTCTTGCCTTGCTTTCGATTTCTCCCTTCGCCACATATGTCGATCTTCAACGTCTTTTTTATAATACTTGATTTCTTGAATCACATGATGATCCATTGGATTATAAGATCTTTGAAACGAAATATGAGCCAAATAAGGCAAATTACACGCAACCGCTACTAACAATATACTAAGCCAATAAATGGGAGCGGGTGCGAGAGCTTCTAGAAAGATCTTGTACACGTTTCCGGAAAGATCCGGAGACAACATGCCGTATAGTATGAGGAAGATGTACCATGTAATGATGCTGAAAAGGATTAGGAAGTGTTGGATCCATGTGAAGTGGCTCATTGTGAGGGCGATTTGGGAATTTACAGAGTAGATGACACATGTGAACATTACGGTCCCCATGACTGCCATGTCAGCGGTCTGCCCGTCTGCCCGGAACGCTTGGTCGTAGAAGATTATGATGTTGAGGAAGAATACGATGAGGGAGCAGTAGAGACCGTTGCCCATCCACCCGAAGATTCTGTACCAGTCGAAGAAGAGATTTCTTGGGCCTTGTTGATATAATGCTGGAAACTGCACTTGTGTGGGATTTTGTTAATATAAGTAGGGAAGGAATGGAATTGTTAGTTCTCATTCCATCATGGAATGAAAAATTGCAACATAACATATATAATAAAATTTAAGAAAAATCTAACCTGTAAGCAGATCTCAGAAGAAACATCTTGTTCAAAAACCCCAAGTGAAATCACTGGCAATGATGTAAGAACAACATTGAATAATAACATATACCAATCATCATAAACCGATTGTCCCGAAAACCCGGTAAATGCCTCGAAGTAGAATAGCGTTAGCCCAAAAGCAATATTCTTGTAGAAAAAATAGCAAATCTGCAATATAATAAATTTAAAATCAATCAATTAATATTTCCTCAAAAGCAACAACCCCTGGCCCACTAGGTGGCTGACATAAGAGCACAGTGCCCACATTAGGAGAGATTAATTAATTCGTACCATTTGAGCAATTCTCTTATAGCACCAATGGCCATGTACAACAAGAAGCCTTTCAAGAAACCGAAATTGTGCAATAGCAAAATCACTAGCCATCACGGCCTACAAAAAAATTGAAATAAAAATAAAAAGTTTAATAAGCAACAATTTATGTCAAAAAGAGCGTTTTAAGTTTTAATACGTATTACAAACCTGCATTCCTTCAACACCACTGATTCCGACTCCGATATCTGCTTCTTGAATCATTCCGACATCGTTTGCACCATCTCCAATTGCTAAAGTCGTTTTCCCGGTTCCTTCTTTTACCAATCTCGTAACCTAATATACAAATTTACAAGTTATATATATAAATCATAGAAACTATATATATATATATATATATATATATATATATATATATATATATATATATATATATATATATATGGAAAAATTCAATAGAGAACCATTATTAATCAAGGAACCAAGGAACCAATCCAAAGCATCGGAATTTAAAGCGATCAACGGCAAAAAAAAGGGTTGTAAACTTTTATAATGGACGCACATGTACCGGATTATAACAAAACCCACTTCTTTTTTTTCATTTAAAATTTTTTATCGAAAAAAAAAACCGAATATACTGTTGTTCACGATTTTTCGTCCTCTTTCCATAGAGATCCATGATGATATATAAAAAACGAACTTTTTTTTTCGAAAAAAACCCACTTAATTTTTTTAGTTTTTTCAATATTTAAGTTTATTTTTATAAAAAAAAAACTAATTATACCAAAAATATTAATTTTTTATACTCTATTAATAAACATCAACACCGATTAAAAAAACAAAAAAAAAAAAAAAAAACCTCGATCAGTATAGATTCACACTGTGAATCTAAACTGTAAATATTTCAAATTTTAACATTCACAATGTGAAAAAACTCCGATCAGTTCAGATGCACACTGTGAATTTGACGTGTGAATCTGACTTATTATTATGCACACTGTGAATCTGAGGAGGTTCACAATGTGAATCTGAACAGGTTTACAATATGAATCTGAACAGGTTCACAATATGAATCTGAACTGAAATATCGTTTTTTTTTTTTTTTTAAACATGAATATGAATCTATGTTTAAAAAGTACAAAAAATATGAATTTTGATATATTTATTAATTTTTTTCTATAAAAAAATAGACCTTAACTTTTTTTATCAAAGAAAATGAAGTGAGTTTTTTTCGAAAAAAAAAGTTCGTTTTTTATATATCATCATGGATCTCTATGGAAAGAGGACAAAAAATCGTGAACAACGGTATATTCGGTTTTTTTTTCGATAAAAAAAATGGTCTAAAAAAAATTTTAACGAAAAAAAGTGGTGGGTTTTTTTGTAAATGGTGGATTTTTGGTATAATCTGGTGTGTGTGCGTCCAATGTAAAAGTGTACATCTATTTCCTTAGCCGTTGATAGTTATGATTTCCGACGCTCACGATTGGTTCCTTGGTTAATTATGGTTCTCTATTGAACCTCACCCTATATATATATATATATATATATATATATATAATTATGGTTCTCTATTGAACCTCACCCTATATATATATATATATATATATATATATATATATATATAGGGTGAGGTTCAATAGAGAACCATAATTAACCAAGGAACCAAAGAACCAATCTTTTTTTCAACTTTTAGAACTTATTTTTTATCAAAAAAAAACTAAAAATACAGAAATTCATAACTTCTTATCCTTTTTCCAATGATATCAAATTCGATTTTTTTTTTTTTTTTTTTTTTTTACGTTAAATTCACAATGTGAATCTTGGAAAATTCACAATGTGAATCCGGATTCACATGGTGAATCTGAAAAATATTTTTCACATTCACAATGTTAATAAATGAATTTAGATATTTTTTGATTTTTTTTTCGATAAAGAATAAGCTCTAGAAATTTAAAAAAAGATTTGGTTCCTTGAAGAACCAATAATTATGGTTCTCTATTGAACTTTTCCCTATATATATATATATTCAATTTGTGACAAAAAAATATTTACCAACGCCTTTTGTTTAGGGGAGACACGACAACATATGACAGATGCGCAATCAACGGCTAAATTCAAGAATTGAAGCTTCAAATCGTCCTCTAAAGCGTACGTTAATGTCTTCCCATCAATTATTAATGCAAATGCAGCATGAGGATCTTTTTCGAGTTTAACCATTTGAGAAGCATTGGTAATTTGCATCAAAATATTCTCCTTAACACCCTGATCATAAAAAATAAAAACAATGAAAACAGTTTCCTTCATGAATTGACATTTAAATATGAACAAATACCTCGTTGGAATTGTGGTTTAAAACGTCGATGTTTGTTGTTATACATATCTGCTTCATTCCATGCCGAAGTAAACTGCAAGCAAATCTGCACATACCAAGATAATTTTAAATGAGACTAAAAGACCATTTTACCCTTGCATTCCAAAAAACGAATTTCACAATATTCATCAATTTTTAACATGAGAAGAGTTGGGAGAAAAAAAAGTAGAAAGGAAAATAGGTAAATGGTTAGTGTCTTAATACATTAAGCCAGGTTTTGTGGCTCAATTCATTAAGTCAAAAAGAAACAGCCCTTAAATTTCTGTTGCTAAATTTCATGCCCTAATTTGGATTTTTGGATCATACCCGATATTGATTGCAGTTTCCATCTTGTCCCCTGTGAGAACCCAAATTTTAAGACCAGCTTGAGCAAGTTTATCGATGCATTGAGGCACCTATAAAAAAAGACGATTTTACCCTCAGAAAAAAAATCGATAACATGCTACACATAGATACATAGATACATACCCCTTGCTGTAATTTGTCCTCAACAGCAGTAGCACCAACAAGGATCAAGTCTTTTTCCATTATGTCAGATAAACGTTCAAGCATAGCATCCCGATCACCATTAATGGAAGTTTTAGCTTTCAAAAACTCATCATTCCAAGTGAAATATTCTGATGGATCAAGTATTTTGTAAGCAAATGCAAGCGTACGTAATCCAGCTTCTGCATATTCATTTAGATGTCTTTTTGTGGCTTCTTCAAATGATCTTCCATTTTTCGATAAACGATCAAAGATGATGCTACAAAGAGAATTAGATGATGATGATTATATCATTATACTTTTATATATTTTCTTATTAGGAAATTGTACTTTTAAAAAAATGTCCTACCTGTCTGCACCTTTGCATAGTAGGAAAATTTGTCCAGTTTCATCTTGAATGATGACTGACATCCTCTTTCGTTTGCTTGTGAAATCCAAAAGATTTAGAAGTTTGTATTCCCTGTTCCATGATAATATTTAAGAATAGAAACACTAATTAATAACTATAGCCATTCTTAATGTGTTAAGTCAAAGAGAAACAGTTGTATATATCTGTCCAGATTAAGTGCTTAATGTATCAAGTCAATCACATTAAAAAGAAACAACCAGTTAATTGAGATCATATTAATACCTTTCAATTGGCTCATGAGATGAAGGGTGCTTTTCACGAACAAATATACTCGATTGAGTTCGTTTGCAGTATTCAAATCCAAACTCTCTTGCTGCAACAAGGAAAGCTCCTTCATCTGGTGACTCAGCTTCATAAGTCAAACCCCCAGTCAACTCATTTACATCAGGAATTGCAGTGTGACAAAGAGCAAGAATCCTTAAAAACATCAAAACAACATCTGCATTTGGCTCTTTATACCAATTCCCATTCATCAACCGAATATCTTCAAAACTAAACCCCTTGATTCGATTCTGAGAGCTTCCACTTGTGGGACCCGGTAAAACCTCCAATTCAATTTCCGACCCGTGTCGGGTCCTGGTTCTTGACATATCATTAACCTCCATAGCCATTTGAGTTGCAGCAGCAAGTTCCACTTCACTAGAACGAATCCCATATTGGGTCCCACCTATTGAGCATTTTAAAAAATCCATTTGATTACATGTCAATGTCCCGGTTTTATCAGAAAGAATCGTGTCCACCATCCCTAATTCTTCATTCAAATTTGATGTTCTAGCTTGAGCAGGTGTACATGTGTCCTCATCATACATGTTTATATCTTGATTTATGAAAAGTGCTTGTAATACCTTCACAAGCTCAATGGAAACATACAGTGAAATGGGTATCAAATACCCGTAAAGAATAAGTGCAGTGATTAAATGAATACAACCCGAGGTAAACGGGCGGGTCGGGTCGTATAACCGTTTTTCGTCGTGAGGAAGATACCAAAAGGGCATTTGTTTACTTGTCTTGATTGCAAACCCTATTGAACTTATCAAAGAGATCAACACAAGAAGTGTGAAAAGAACATAGATGATTTTATCCATTTGTTTCTCAATTGTGCTTCTTTTCGAGGGCGATTTCGTCGCATTTTGCATAACTTTGCTATCATGACCTGAGAATATCACCACCCCATAAACATGAGAAGTGTTTCGAAGCTTGGAATCTCTTAAAAGAATTTGGGTGGTGTCAAGAGGGTAAATTTGTCGATCATATTCGAAATTACCCACGAATGAGTACAAATTAGGGTTTGGATCTTCACATTTGATTGTTGCTTTGAAATCTTGAAAACTTTGATCATCATCTAAAGGTAAAGTTACCTCTAGAGATCTTTTAACTTTTAAATTTGTCTCCCCATCTAAATTCATGGTTTCCACATAACAAATCCCATCTTCATAACTAGATGATAGAAACAATAAATCTGCAGGAAAAAACTGGTCTTTTTCAACTTTGACAACATCTCCAACTTCAACTTTCATCCATGGCTTTTTAACAAACACACCATTTCCAATATGGACTGAAACTTTTCGCATATTTACCTTCATATCCTGCATAAATCGGTGCCAATTTTCCACAGCTTCTTTTGTCATACTAAGCCCGATTACAAACACCAAAGGTGCAATCATACTGTAAGGTGAGAAAGGTGAAACAGGTGAGATAGATAGGGCTGCAGCTAGGAGGAAATACAAGTTTGCAACTCGCCTGAATTGCTCAAAGAGGGCTTTGGGTAGGAAGGTTATGACATTGTACTTTGTGGTTGATATGTAATTTGAAGAATATTTGAGGGGTTTTTTTCTATGGAATCCGGGTTCATTACAACAAACATGTCTTGAAAATCCTGGCCCTTGAAACTGATGAGGCTCATCGATTGATTCACGAGGTGGTCGAATGCATCCGAATGTGTAGAGACTGCTTCTTTTTAGCCTAGCTCGCATCCTTCCATGAGCCATTATATGAGATTTTCAGCAGAATTTAGAACACTGGGGTAACTTTATTGATTTGGCCACGATAAACTTATAAGAATGCTGGATTTACCTCCTGCAAATGTTCAATAGATTAGATTGATGTTAATAAGCGCAATTTGTGCCTAAACATGCTCATAGGAGTCGCAGATTTGGCTTTCGCATTTAGTCAAATAGTAGAGCGGCAAACTGAAATCGTTTATCGCAAAAGCAAGAAAACAGTACATGAACCTCAATTGGGACAATACTCATGTGGTTTTAATATTAAGCAATGATAATACGAATTGGGATAACAAAAAAAAAACGAAGATCAGATTAAAACCCTTACCCCTACAGCGTAACAGACGAATGCCTAGTCAAATTGAAAGATGAATTTACAAAACTGTAAGAACCTTGATTGTGGAAAAGGACAAATCAGCTCAACGAAAGCTAGAGTGAAGAAAAGAATATGCATTGCCCAAACATGAATCAAGCAGAACCCATTGGTTCTCATGAAGTAATTCAAACAAAAATTCCAACACCCAAAAAAGGAAAACACAAATACAGTGAAAGATAAAGGTTAAAAAGTGTACCTGATAAGCATGAGATTTCATCAAGAAAAACGAAAATGGAACCAGACCCATTTGAAGGCGATGAGATCAAAGAATGCCAGCTCGTTTTGTTGTAGAGATCGTGACAAATTGGAGAGCAGAAAAAGGGTTCAGGCAACGGAAGAACAAAGCCCTCTTTCTCCGTCGTCTCTTCCACTTAATTCTAGTTTAGAGTACTCAAAACTACACTACTATAATTAATTCTGAAAATTTCATAACATAAATTCATTAAAATGATCTTTGGATTTATTGATGCGTAATTTATTTGAAATTTTAAATTACTGGTTTTTTGGCAATTAATTTGATCATAAAATATATAATGTAAATTGCGAAAAAAAAAATGTTTTCTCTTATGCAAGAAGTTTAGTTTGAATCGGTCAAACCTACTCCGACCCACACTCGAATGAGACGGGTCACACTTAACCTACGTGGCACAACCAAACTTAAATATGGGTCCATCTATTTCCTTTCTTATTTTCTTACTTTAAAATAAATACATGCCATTTCCTTACTTTATGCCATTTCCCATGGTTAAATTTATTTTTGTTAATATCAATAATAAATACATGCCATTTCCCATGCTTAAATTTATTTTTGTTAAAATCAATGTTTTAAAAATCGGGTCAGACCGCCAGTTGAATCTGGGAAAGATAACAGTTCAACTAGCCTTTTTGATTATTTAAGAATTGAAATGAACAGACTATTTTTATATAAACTCGATTGAAACGGTTATACTGCACTGTTAAAAACCGCTATGTAACTAATTTTAAGAAGAAAATAGTAATGTTTTCTATTAAAATGAAGTTGATAGAGAATTTCATTTACTAAGCGAACATAAAATTGATCCATTTAATACCTTAATGTCTCAAAATTTCTAATTGGATTTGATCTTGATACGTTTCTATTCATTTAAAATTATATTTTGTTTTGTTTTATATTTCATGTATCTTTTTTATGCTTTTGGATTGATATATAAGTTATGGTCATTTGTTTTTTTTTAATATTTTTGAATTGATCTCCAAAACTAGTTGTCACGTATATATATTTAATGTTTAAATTTATGGGCGTCAAATTTTTTGTTATATATATATATATATATATATATATATATATATATATATATATATATATATATATAAAAAAGGCTATGTTCAAATGTAAATTACAATTATTGTGTAAATATGTAATTCAATCTTGGCTATCGAATCAACGAAAAATAAAAACATTTTTGAATGAATATGATTGCATTTATTATTATTTTATTCTATTATTTTTTTAGGAATTCAAAATTTAAATTCGCTTAAGGGTAATATGGATATTTTGTATTTTGTTATTTTAGGCAACAAAATAATAAATCTAGATTTTTTAGGAATTGATTTTTATTTTTTATTTTTTTTAGAAAAAAATACAAATATTTGTGAAAAAAAAATTGAAAAAAAATACATATTTTTAACTAAATATGTTTTAATTCTTGAAAGAATATGATTTTTTTGAACAAGACATTTTTAAATAAATATCAACTGGAAATACATAATATACTAAAATCTAACATCATTCTTATGAGAATAAACTTCATTTTTTACATAATAAAAAAAAGCTACATTCTTGATAGAATATATTATGGTCACTGAATATTTCTAAACACTTAAAAGAATTACATAATAAAATAATGAAGAATCTACTAAATATTCATTAATCTTGAAAGAATTACACCGCCAATTCTTAAAAGAATGTCCTTTTTTTTATCCAAGTGTGCATCCAAAAAAATCTCAGATAAGCATCCATCATTATTCTTGTATGTGAATTACAGCCACCAAGTTCCAAAAAACTACAACGTTTTCTATGTGTGCTTGTTTATGTTAAAATCTCCAAACCACTCCATGATTTTGTTACACTTTAGGTTGTTGTAATGCTCAAGAAAGAACATATTGCCAATTGTTGATACTCCATACACAACAAAAAACATTCCCCACATTGGAAAACATTTTTTAACATTTTTTATAGGCTATTTACTAACATTGTATTTTTTTGTGTATAGACCGTCCCCTTGTTGTGTACTTAGTGATCTAATGAATTCATTTTCTGCCTCTTTTGTATCTAAAGTTTGTGTTTAACCATATAGGCTTGAAGTATTACAAAGTATATCATGACTCCGATTAATTCTTGTATACAAAAAAAACTAAAAATGGCACAATAGAATTAATATAGAAAAGAGTTATTACCCTTGGTTGGAAATCCTTAAAAGCATCAAGACCATGTGGAGTTTAAATTAATTAGAACAACTTAAATAATATAATTATTCATGTAACGTCCCAAAAATTCATAGTAAAATTTTCATTTTTAATTAAGTTAAAGTCATTCATTCATTGTTCCAAATGACGTTCAGAGTTAAAGTATTCTCAAAACATTAGAGTAATTTGTAAACATTTAGTGCAGAATAAAACTTCAGGGGATGCAGTGCGATCAAGTCGAACCTTTCATTTTAAAAACGGAAGTACCTGAAACCATAAACATAAACTGTAAACACAAAGCTTAGTGAGTTCCCTAAAGTACCACATACAATACACATATACATATAACAACATGTGGCTATGTCGGGTCCGTATCAACTCCATATGACAACATGTAGTTGCGTCAGGTCCGCATCAACCCCATATGACAACATGTAGCTGTGTCAGGTCTGTATCAACCCCCGGGTCCGTATCAACCCATATTTTTATAGCAAGTAGTTGTGTCGGGTCCGTATCAACCCCCAAGTCCATAATTACTCCAAGACCATATTGGCTCTATGCATATAACATACAATCATATTGGTAATAGTCACAAAGACAACAAGCATAAAAGCATATCATTAAGTGTCACAAAGACCACTACTATCCTACAACATAATCCAGTGGGTCGACATTGGTGCCTTCGACCCACAATTACAGTGAGGAGACTCACCTGAATCATAAAGCCGACTATCACTCATCTCAACAGCGTGCCAAACACAGCTAATTGCTCTCCTACCAAATGATGGGTGCTTAACACCTCCTATCAATCCACACAAGGTAAACCCTAAGTCTACCTTCTAAAACCAGAATTTGACCAACAGTCAACCCAAGCCAAAAGTCAAAGGTCAAAGTCAAAGTCACCAGCCCATAATGTCAACTATCCATCCTCACGTCGTGACCAGCCCTTGGTCACGTCGTGAGAGCTTACTCGGTCCGATTCCAACTCATCCTGACTCACCTTGGCCAACTCAGTCAAGGAAACTCAACTTAGCTGTCATCACGACGTGAGCAACCTTATCTCACGTCGTGAGCTCCAACAACTTACCAAAACGGGATCAACCACTCCTCACATCATGATCAGTCTGAAGCAAAAAGTCCAACTTTTAAGTCCTTAATCTATTAAGCCTTAAACTCAAACTTTCCAGAAGGTCTTATAACTCCATAATATATTGGAAAGTCGATGCTTTTAAGACATATATGTCCAATACATGTCTAGATCTCATTTGGGTCAAAAGTTGAAGAAAAAGACATACAACTTTCATGTAAGGTTCCAAAACTCAACCATTCTCTAGATCTGAACTCTAAGACACTCCTAAGGCCCTTATAACCCATAAAGTTACCAACATTATGGTTTCCATTCATTCAAACTTGCTCAACAAAGGATAAAAGTGAGACAAAACTTAGATCTAGCCTTATATAACAATAAATGTGGAAGTTTTGACACTTAGAAGGGTCCAAAAACTATATGAAGTGATGATGATGATGATTCCTTGCAAGCCTCTACAAAAAAATCCCCTCTTTCTTCTTCTTCTTCTATTCTTCTTCCAACCAAGAAAGGCTCCAAAATGGCCAAGAATTAAGCAAGGGATAAACTAGGGGTTTCTGAGGTGAAAAAGGGTTTGGAAGCTGATAAGAAACCCTAAAATAGGTTTAGAGGTGCTTAAATATGAAGGAAACCCTAAAATATCATGGGCTTGGGTTGCTTCAGTTCTCACGTTGTGAGCCTTTATGTTCTCATGTCGTGAGAACAGTCCCACACAAACATTCTCATCTTAGACACCTCACGTCGTGAGGCTCATTTTTTCTTTCAAAATCCAACCTTTTGACTCCTTGAAACCCTGATTCGACTCATCCAGGAAAATGCGTGTTACAATTCAATTGGATTATAACTTAAGCTAGTATATGCAATCGTTGAAAACAAGAGGTTGCAAAATCTGCAAATTAAATAATCTGATACGTTAGTCATGAAGATCACAGAACCTTGATAGTCATGAATCTTCAATTGATGGAGTCTGAAGAATATGAATGTGGCTGGTAGAGATGGTGGAATGGTGGTGGCTAGGCTAGAACAAGGTGGTGACAGTTTAAGAGGGTTGTGACATCATGATGGTGAGTGACGACCGATGAAGTTAGGGTTGTTATAAGATGGGCTGGAAAAGATGATAAGAAGGGTAACTTTCAATCTTCCATAAATATAGGGATATAATTAATATACTAAATAATTTAATTAACTAAATTACCATAATGCTCGTATAAAATGATTCGTCCATATTATGTTATACATTTACACAATAATTGTTAGTTTACATATGATTCTATCTCTCTCTCTCTCTCTCTCTCTCTATATATATATATATATATATATATATATATATATATATATCTCCAGTAAAATCCTAAATTTTGGCCAACCTAAGTTATAATCCTGAAGTAATTGTTTTTTTAAGTAATAAAAACAGGCAAAATATTGCATTCAGCCCCTTTCCTACCGGTCAGAACCAATAACAAATTAATATGAGGTGATTTCGTAAACTGACCCGACCAGAGAATGACACATTAGCATCCCGACCATTTGTACGGCGCACCCAGACAGAGTGTGCGGCGTGCATATCTTTTTTCGGCTATAAATACTTGCCACCGTATATGCTTCTCATATCCCACCCCTATAACTTAATCCCTCGAGTTCTCTCTGCATTATATCCAAATTTCCTTAGTTTCTAGTATACCGGTGAAGCCCTGCGACCCCTGAGTGCCCGATAAGTAGTAGCCCTCGAGTAGAAGCTTTGTCAATGCAATTTCCGGATTTTTTTCTAGGGAATCCTTGTAAGTTAAATTACACTCTATATTATTTTAGTGTAATTTATATTTAAATTCATAGTCGTTGTTATAAATTTATAAATAAGATTTGTCAGTAAATCCAACGTCATATTATTGATTGATCTACTTACGAGGATGATGTCTAGACTGGATTTAGTGAGGTGTATAAAGTGAGATTTCCAAATAGTAACTTTGTATACCAAACAGACCCTACCTCCGATATGATCCTACTTAGTTGTCCCTTATCAGCTGTAGATCACTAGACATTGTGGTTATTGAGGGATCCATACTATCATTAGTCATAAAGAATATTAGATTAAGACTTAGTGATAATTATACTAGGTCACATCAAAGGAAAAACTAAGTGCTAGAGTGAAGCGTTGTCCGATTTCCAAGTCATCACTTTAAAAGGTGAGTGCAAGTATTCTAATTGCTTAAATGATATGTGGGTTGTCTTGTTGTGTTTAATATATACGTGCAACATGATACAATTATTACTTGGTTAAACTATCTATACTTTATCATATATAATAATAGGATTGGGTAGTAATGGGTCGTGTGAAATAATAAACGAGCGGTCGTGATTCAACCATGTGAGATAGCGGTTGTGATAGTTTAGTGAGAAATGTGCAAAATAATAAGTTGTGCATGTTGTGTCTATCCAAAGTACTATTGTACTGTCGTGTCTGCCGTGTTTTTCCAAAGTACTAATGTACTAGCTTGCTTACCCAAAATATTATCATACTGTCGTGCCTAATCATCTAAGAAATATAGGTGTCGTCTAATAAAGATCCTTTAGGAAAGATCCCTTGAGATCATTATGTAACATCCCAACCATCAGGTATTATTAATTTTTCCTTTTAGACTTCATGTTTAAGGTCTACTCGACGAGTTGGCGCTATGAATCGTCGAGTAGCAGCGGGCCAGGACACGTCATTTAATGAGTGACTCGTCGAGTCGGCATCGGGAACTCGACGAGTAGGAACTGGCAGTGGAAACCCTAATTTTCAGGGTTTTGCACCCTATATATTGGACCATTAGCGCCTCCCACTGTTCTCTATCACCCTCTTGAGACCCAGAAACCCTAATTGTCGTGAGTGAGAGCTTGGAGAGTGTTTTGGAGTTTTGGTGAGTGACTTTTGTGAAGGAAATTTGTAGATCAAGACGCTAGCATCAAGATTTCTGTGTGGATCCAGAGTCTACTTCAGTTTGGGCATGTTTTGGAGGTAACCAGCTGTTACCTTAACCTCTTTTTCTTCCAAGAATCATTCATATGTGAAAACTAGGGCTTTCTTTAGTTATTCATGAAGGGATTTTGGTATGGGAGCTAGATCTGAAGTTGAAACTTCAGATCTGAACCTCTTTTGAGTCCTAAGTCCATAAAGTTTCCAGCTCTTGCAAGGATGAGACTCTCCCAAGGTGTAAAGCTCCATTAGAAGCTTAGATTGGTCATTTAGAGCCTTTAGGGCCTTGCATGTGTGTAAAGTTTGCAACTTTACGTGATAAACATGCCTTAGAAGCTTGGATCTGTAATCTGGAACCTTGGCATGGCTTAAAAAGTGTCTGCATGGATGAAGGTCTGCAAGGACTCGGCGAGTTGCATAGTCAACTCGGCGAGTCATATGAAGATGGTCGTGAACTCGTTGAGTTGATGAACAAACTCGGCGATTCCGTTGAAGATTGCCTTGAACTCGGTGAGTCGTTCGATGACTCGGCGAGTCGGCTAGGGTTTCTCCCAATTCTTGGACACGTATGAACTCGACGAGCTAAAGGGGAACTCGACGAGCTAATCAAGGATTTCATGACTTCTCGAGTTCAGGAAGGACTCGACGAGTCGAGTCAACATGGACTGTTGACTATGACTGGGGACGTTGACTTTGACCAAGAGTTGACCAGTTGGCTTCTGAGAGTATTTTGGTAATTTGGAGATTTACGAAAAAGGGTTTTATGGTAACGATAGGTGGTGGAGGTCGTGTTGGTGATCCGGGAGTTGAGCTTCTAGTTTCAGACGACAGTTGCGAGGTGAGTTTTCCTCACTATACTCAAGGGTCTAAGGCACCAAGGCCGGCCCTTTGGATTATTATATGGTTATGTTATGCTAGTATGATCTGTTAGATCGGTATCCTAGAGGGTAGGATAATATTATATGATATGTGGTATGATCTGTTAGATTGGCATCCTGGAAGATAGGATGGTGTTATGTGCTATGTGGTAAGATCCGTTAGATCAAGTATTGTCTATAGACTGTTATGTGATTATCTATTATATGTGCACATGTTTGTTTGCCGGTTGAGGCTTATCTGCTTGGTGCGAAGGCCAATAGACCTGGGCATTCCAACCTGTAGGTTGTGGGCCGTGAATATTCCATCCCGAGGATGATTGGACTCAGAGTATGTGGGCATTCCAACCTGTTGGTTGTGGGCCTGGGGTATTCCAACCTGATGGTTGATTGGACCCATAGTGTGTTGGCAATCCAACCTGTTGGTTGTGGGCCTGGGGTATTCCAACCCGATGGTTGATTGGACCCATAGTATGCTGTTATGATTATATGTGTATTGTTGTGGGTATGGGTATTTTGGGGGAACTCACTAAGCTCTCGGGCTTACAGTTTCAGTTTATTGTTTCAGGTACATCAGGGGATCGCGGCAAGGCGAAGGCGTGATCATACAGCTCCTCATGTTTTGTCTATGTTTCTGGGAAAACTCTGATATTATACATTTTGAAAACAAAGTTGTAATGATTTTTAATGGTTTTGGAAATGTTTTAAAAGTTTTAAATTGGGTTGAAAATTTTTGGGTGTCACAAGTTGGTATCAGAGCCTTGGTTTGAGTGAATTGGAGGAACATGCGTGTAAATCCAGTCTCAAATCAAGGAAAGGTTTTCAAAATGATTTCTAAAATGGTTTTCAAAATAAGTAAATGAGGATACAGGATGTACGATCATCCGGAGCCAGTAAGTAGCCCCAAAATACCATACAGTTACTTGATTATGTGATATGTTAGAACAACATGCTAGTGCTAGGCTAGGGGTCTTCAGGAATTGCATGATAGAATTGCCTGATTGTATGATGCCTGATAGCCTAGGGTTTCCCTTATATGAAATTGACATAATTACTGTAGTTGCTTAGTGTATGCATCACGGCCGTACATAATTAAGATCTTATAGCCTAAGAATGTTTGATTTAGCCTTATGTTCTGTTCTTGTTCGATTGGGAGCTTAGGGTAGGATTGGATATTCGAAAGACTATAGGGTCTAGCGTTATGTATGACTAGCATACACTAGGGCTGCAGGGGTTGGTGGAAGTTTCATGGATGGGTGAGTTGTAGGGGACTGGTAGGTCAGTTGTGAGACGGTTAGTCTTCCTCTAGGAGTGAGGATTGAGTGTTCTCTATGATATGTGTCACACCCCGGCCGTCGGCGGAAACACCGGGCGGTGTAACGTCATTTCTCGTATCATAGTTATCAACTTCCTGAAAACACATGCAATTTAAAATACGTCAACATAAAGTTGGTGAGTCCACAGGTTTTGACTCCATATAAAAATAATACATTTTCCAAGTTCAAAAGTATAGTTTTGAAAATATTATTTTGACTCTCCAACGTTTAGTATATATATCATAGGTATAAAATTTTACTTACCAAATAAGTAATGTACCTATAAGTCTCATATACTATGAATATAAGTGTTTGTAATTCCATACAAACGAAAGTTGCTACGTATAAATCTTATTTCAATTCTATACGAGTAAAACCGCTACGTATAAATCTATTTCAATTCTATACGAGTAAAACCGCTACGTATAAATCTATTTCAATTCTATACGAGTATGTGTGTTAGGTATAATTATCTACTTAATATACAAGTATTATACCTACTAGTTTCTTGTACCTAGAGTATAAGTGTTTGGGAAACTTATACTTAACATTAATACTTGTATAACGACAAAGTATAATGCTTCTAACAATTTGCTACCATGAGTCCATAACCGCGGCTATATGACTAGTTTCAAACCTCTTCTTGATGCTATAAGTTTCGCATCTTGAGATAAGTTCCACACGCTTCATCAACGTCGGAACAATAAACAAACAAAAGGACAGTTCGTCACTCGCACACGGTTTTGTTGTAGCTAGCAACCACGAGTGGGGTTGTCAACTCGTATCTTATTCATACACGACTTCCTCGCTCACACGGGATTAACGGTTACAGGTCAGAGGATTTTCCCTAAGATTTCCAATCTTAGTTGATGAATACAATAGCTCATGTAGACTTGTCGAGTTCCGTTAGTTCTAGTAGTAAAATCATATTCGTGTCTAAAACCCTAAGTTATTAGACTATGCTTTTAACATTACTCCTAATTTATAATACTTAGGTAGTACAACAGCTATAATTAGAATTAAAACCAGGTTTTATCTTGACATAAAACCAGTAATAACAACATATAACGTTCCTAGTTTTATCTTGACATAAAACTATCAATAACAATATATAACATACTAAGTTTTATCTTGACATAAAACTAACAATAACAACATATAACATACCAAGTTTTATCTTGACATAAAACCAATAATAGCAACATACTTTATAACTTAACATATAGAACTTCCGAATATAACTTCGGAACTATATCGCACACAAAATATATATAGTTACCTAAGTATAACTCAAGATCTACATTAATATACTACTATAACAATAACATGCTAACAACTTTACGATAGTTGTATACTTTCAAATATGAAATAACTATATCCCGGTTATTATAACTATCTACGTTGATACTAATATACTATCATATAGACATAATAATAACGTATTTATAATATTTAGCATGCGTTTTCCCCCGAAAACATTAGAAAGTGGGGCCGTGAAACTCACCTTAATAGCGTGATTTTATGTAATCTAAGCAGAAACGGTCAGCGTACGAGGTCGTCGAGGCTCGGGATGCAAGATGGCTTTAGCACAGGAGAGAGGAGAAAGGGAAATTGTGTAAGGAATAGCTGAAGTCAGACCTGCTATTTATAGGAAGGATTTTGGACCCTCACGACGTGAGAAACTCATTGTTCACGTCGTGAGTTCCAAACTTATCACTTCGTAGACTTGCCATCCGTCTTCTAGCTTCCGAAGGTGGCAAAATGACTCCTCACGTCGTGAATTATCAATGTTCACATCGTGAGTTTGGATCTTATCCCCTCGCAGCCTCGTCACACCTTCTAGATCCGAAATATGGCGGTTTGACTCCTCACGTCGTGAGTTTTTGTGCTCACGTCGTGAGTTCAGTCAAATTAGGGTTTCTGACAGCGAAATCTTCGGAAGGCCATAACTTTTGCATACGAACTCCGTTTTTGACGTTCTTTATATCCACGCGTAGGTAATTCCGAGTACTACAACTCTCTAATAGATTACAATATCTAATTCTAAGCCTATTTTAAATCCCTATTGTTATAAGGCATTATAGCGTTAGAATTTATCATAACTTCTTCACGCAAAGTCAGATTTAGATGTTCTCTATATTTTTCGAATCGTATGGACGTATACTTTGAGTTGTATCATGAAAGTTCATACTTTAACATGAAGTACATAGTAAGTTTATCATATTACTAGTTTAACAAAATCACATTACATGATTGGCATAATCACATGTGATTGTTATTGACCTAATTTTGACGGGTGTTACATTCTCCCCCCGTTAGAATAATTTCGTCCCGAAATTTATCTTATGGATGGGGTTTTGTTAAATAGTTGGGGGTATTTTTTTTCATCTGATCTTCATATTCCCAAGTAAATTCAGGTCCTCGTAAAGAGTTCCATCGAACTTTCACTATGGGAATACGACTTTGTTTTAATCATTTGGTGTATCGATCCATGATTTCGACAGGTTCTTCCACAAAGTTGAGTTTGGTATTGACTTGTATCTCGTCGAGAGGTACAACAAGAGTGTCATCGAATAGACATCTTTTGAGATTTGACACGTGAAAAACATCGTGTACATTGCTTAGCTCTTGAGGTAACTTGATTTGGTATGCGACAAAACCAATTCTTGCTATAATTTCAAAAGGTCCTATATATCGTGGGTTTAGTTTGCCTTGTTTCCTGAATCGAATTACGACTTTCCAAGGAGAGACCTTTAACATTACTCTATATCAAACATGGAATTCCAAAGGCTTACGTCTTACGTCAGCATAGCTCTTCTGACGATCACGTGCTGCCTTTAATCAATCCTTAATTTGCACAATCTTTTGAGTTTGTCTCGTGGATTATTTCTGGCTTAGTACGTAAGGTATCACCTATATGTTCTCTGGCCAATTGTGTGTCTCCAACTTCTCAGTGCAAAACTACAACTCCCAATTCAAGGTCATGGGTAGTGTAATTATTCTCATGCACCTTTAGTTCTCGTGATGCGTAGGCGATAACTTTTCCTCTTTGCATCAACACACATCCCAATCCTTGATTTGATGTGTCGCAGTATACGACGAAATCTTCTGTCCCATCTGGAAGGGATAGGATTGGTGCACTACACAACATTTGCTTTAGTTTCTGAAAAGCAGCTTCTTGTTTGACTTCCCAGTTGAACTTCATATCCTTATGGGTTACTGTTGTAAACGGCTTGGCTATTTTGGAGAATTTCTCTATGAATCTACGGTAATAGCCAGCAAGTCCTAAGAATTGACGCACTTCTGTTGGCGTCTTTGGTGCTTCCCAATTCTTAATTGCTTCAATCTTGGAGGGTTGGACATGAATCCCTTTGTTGCTAACTACATGACCTAAAAATTTGTACTTCTCTAATCCAAAATTCACATTCGGAGAATTTGGCGTACAACTTTTCTTTTCTTAGTAGTTCCAAGATTATTTACAAGTGTTGACCGCGTTCTTCCTTGGTTTGTGAATATATCAATATATCATCGATAACTACTATCACAAATTTATCCAAGTACGGTTTGAAAACACTATTCATGAGGTCCATGAGCGACGATCAATCCAAAAGCTTAACTAGGAACTTAGATTGACCATACCGAGTCCTAAATGTTGTCTTCGGAACATCGTCTTCTTGTACTCCGAGTTGATGGTATCCTGATTTGAGATCTATCTTTAATCTTCTAGAATCTTCAAGTGTTTTAGTCTATCAACCACCGTATTCAAGTTTGGTTGTGCATCGGTCTGACCATAATTAAACATAAGTGATCAGTCTACGTTTAGTTGTGGTTCGTACCATGTACAATAAAACTCGGCTAAGTAGTTTGACCTAAAACCTTGCGTTGAATTCTTATCGAGGGTTTGGGTTTTCTATATTTTTGGGTTATATACATGTGTTCTCATCGCGGAACTGAGTTCATACATAACTCTATATCTTTGTGTTTGTTGTATTCACGAGTATTATTAATTATTGTTTGTTACTTCAGGTCTAGCTGATAAGGCACCGGCCAGTCAGGACAGTCGGTGGGCAGGATCATTTTAGCATATAGCCGTTCTGAAATCCAGCAACCCAAATCGACATGTCTATCCTTGTCACCGCTCCCGTAAGTAGTCTTTCAGTAGTATAATTTAATAATACTTTTTATTTATAAGTTAAGGGATATACCTAAACCTAACAGAGTAAGCCCTAAACTATAGTCGTGCTTTCCTAAGAAAGTACTAATTCACTATAGTTAATAGCTCTGATACCAATCTGTCACACCCGGCCGTCGGCAGAAACACCGGGCGGTGTAACGTCATTTCTCGTATCATAGTTATCAACTTCCTGAAAACACATGTAATTTAAAATACGTCAACATAAAGTTGGTGAGTCCACAGGTTTTGACTCCATATAAAAATAATACATTTTCCAAGTTCAAAAGTATAGTTTTGAAAATATCATTTTGACTCTCCAACGTTTAGTATATATATCCTAGGTATAAAATTTTACTTACCAAATAAGTAATGTACCTGTAAGTCTCATATACTATGAATATAAGTGTTTGTAATTCCATACAAACGAAAGTTGCTACGTATAAATCTTATTTCAATTCTATACGAGTAAAACCGCTACGTATAAATCTATTTCAATTCTATACGAGTAAAACCGCTACGTATAAATCTATTTCAATTCTATACGAGTATGTGTGTTAGGTATAATTATCTACTTAATATACAAGTATTATACCTACTAGTTTCTTGTACCTAGAGTATAAGTGTTTGGGAAACTTATACTTAACATTAATACTTGTATAACGACAAAGTATAATGCTTCTAACAATTTGCTACCATGAGTCCGTAACCGCGGCTATATGACTAGTTTCAAACCTCTTCTTGATGCTATAAGTTTCGCATCTTGAGATAAGTTCCACACGCTTCATCAACGTCGGAACAATAAACAAACAAAAGGACAGTTCGTCACTCGCACACGGTTTTGTTGTAGCTAGCAACCACGAGTGGGGTTGTCAACTCGTATCTTATTCATACACGACTTCCTCGCTCACACGGGATTAACGGTTACAGGTCAGAGGATTTTCCCTAAGATTTCCAATCTTAGTTGATGAATACAATAGCTCATGTAGACTTGTCGAGTTCCGTTAGTTCTAGTAGTAAAATCATATTCGTGTCTAAAACCCTAAGTTATTAGACTATGCTTTTAACATTACTCCTAATTTATAATACTTAGGTAGTACAACAGCTATAATTAGAATTAAAACCAGGTTTTATCTTGACATAAAACCAGTAATAACAACATATAACGTTCCTAGTTTTATCTTGACATAAAACTATCAATAACAATATATAACATACTAAGTTTTATCTTGACATAAAACTAACAATAACAACATATAACATACCAAGTTTTATCTTGACATAAAACCAATAATAGCAACATACTTTATAACTTAACATATAGAACTTCCGAATATAACTTCGGAACTATATCGCACACAAAATATATATAGTTACCTAAGTATAACTCAAGATCTACATTAATATACTACTATAACAATAACATGCTAACAACTTTACGATAGTTGTATACTTTCAAATATGAAATAACTATATCCCGGTTATTATAACTATCTACGTTGATACTAATATACTATCATATAGACATAATAATAACGTATTTATAATATTTAGCATGCGTTTTCCCCCGAAAACATTAGAAAGTGGGGCCGTGAAACTCACCTTAATAGCGTGATTTTATGTAATCTAAGCAGAAACGGTCAGCGTACGAGGTCGTCGAGGCTCGGGATGCAAGATGGCTTTAGCACAGGAGAGAGAAGAAAGGGAAATTGTGTAAGGAATAGCTGAAGTCGGACCTACTATTTATAGGAAGGATTTTGGACCCTCACGACGTGAGAAACTCATTGTTCACGTCGTGAGTTCCAAACTTATCACTTCGTAGACTTGTCATCCGTCTTCTAGCTTCCGAAGGTGGCAAAATGACTCCTCACGTCGTGAATTATCAATGTTCACGTCGTGAGTTTGGATCTTATCCCCTCGCAGCCTCGTCACACCTTCTAGATCCGAAATATGGCGATTTGACTCCTCACGTCGTGAGTTTTTGTGCTCACGTCGTGAGTTCAGTCAAATTAGGGTTTCTGACAGCGAAATCTTCGGAAGGCCATAACTTTTGCATACGAACTCCGTTTTTGACGTTCTTTATATCCACGCGTAGGTAATTCCGAGTACTACAACTCTCTAATAGATTACAATATCTAATTCTAAGCCTATTTTAAATCCCTATTGTTATAAGGCATTATAGCGTTAGAATTTATCATAACTTCTTCACGCGAAGTCAGATTTAGATGTTCTCTCTATTTTTCGAATCGTATGGATGTATACTTTGAGTTGTATCATGAAAGTTCATACTTTAACATGAATTACATAGGAAGTTTATCACATTACTAGTTTAACAAAATCACATTACATGATTGGCATAATCACATGTGATTGTTATTGACCTAATTTTGACGGGTGTTACAATATGTATGTTGTTAGGGTGTTGTGGTGATACTTGAGAAAAATATGGGTAGGTGTGGAAGGTAGTATGGGCCCGTACTACTGAAAGCACAGGACCCATACGCATAGCAAGGAAGTCACAACCCCTAGGGATTAGTCGGGAGTTGGTTCCCAGTTACTTATGCGGATTGTCTGATATCTTCCTGATATGTTTCAGAATGGCAGTTACGAGGCGTTTCAAGTCGGGGTCCGGATCAGGATCAGGACAGGGTGATCAGGAGGCCCCAGTGGCACCTGAGGTTATCGGCCAGGAGGGGCCAATGTTGACAGAGGATCGGGTCAGGGAGATCATCCGCGAGGAGGTGGTCGAGATTGTCCGGGGTCAGATTCTGGAGTTGTTCGGGACTATTAAGTCCGCTATGATGGAGTATTTCGACGACAGATATACATCCCTCACTGAGACAGTTGCCGCTGCAGCCACCGCGGCTGTAACAACGATGGGAGGGGGAGCGGGGCGAGTTTTTCAGTACAGGGACTTCGATAACATGAAGCCCCCTACTTTTGATGGGACGCAGGATCCCGTCAAGGCTATGAGGTGGATCTCGGATGTGGATGGGTGTTTCTTCACCTGCTCGTGTCCTACTGACAAGAAGGTCAGGTGTGCTCTGAACCTGCTAAGGTCCGGGGCCAAGGACTGGTGGAGACTTGCGACTGGGTCGTACACAGATGACCAGAGAGCTGCTGTTACTTGGGAGCAGTTCAGAGACATGTTCCGCGCCAGTTACATTCTGCGGGTCGAGCGGGAGCGTTTAGCACAGAAGTTTCTGAGTTTGAGACAGGATGGGGAGTCGGTGACGGAGATCACCCGTATGTTCACTGAGAGGGCGATGTTTTGCCCGGAGTTTGCTTCCGAGCAGGCTCAGATGACCCGTTATATGAGCATGCTCAAGACTGACATCCGTCAGTTTGTGTCTACCCAGCGATGTGATACACTTCTGGAGTTGCAGGAGGCCGCTAGACGGTGTGAGTTGGAGATTGAGCTGTAGTTGAGGGAGCAGTGGCAGGCCCCGACACAGTCACAGCCAACACCAAAGCGGTCCAAGACCACTGATACGAGGACTGGGGGACAGCCAGGCCACACTTGTGGGAAGTGCGGGAAGGCTCATTCAGGGATGTGCCGGACAGGGAGTGGGTGCCACCGATGTGGCAAGCAGGGCCATTTGGCCAGGGATTACAGGCAGCCGACTCCGACTTCCAGAGTCAGGCTTTGCTATCATTGTGAGTAGGTGGGCCATATGAAGGCCCAATGTCCTCTATTAGCCGCCAAGCCGGCGCAGGCTCCAACGCCGACTACCTTGAGGATCACGGATGGGAGACCAGTCAGGGCAGAGCCTCCGAAGGCTTAGGGTCGTGCTTTCCAGATGACCGCAGAGGAGGCCAGGGCAGTACCAGATGTGGTTGCCGGTATGTTTCTCCCCTCTATCTCATTTATTATAATTGTGTTATGCTTATCTGTTGTACCTGTGATTAGGTACGTTTTTAGTGAACTCTTTGCCCGCTTTGGTTTTATTTGACTCGGGGGCGAGTCGGTCTTTCGTATCTTAGTCATTTAGTAGGGAGTTCAGTGTGCCAGCGGGCGAGTTAGAGTGTCCGTTGCGAGTGTCTATCGCCAACGAACACGGGGTTTCTGCTTCTTCGGTTTATCGAGGGTGTGATTTGGAGATTTTTGGGGTGTCCTTTCCGATAGATTTGATTCCGATTCCCATGGGGGAGGTGTGCGTGATTGTAGGCATGGATTGGCTCAGTCGGTTCGATGCTATGATTGATTGCGAGGGCCAGCGAGTGGTAGTTCGAACCCCAAGTGGGGGAGAACTGACTGTATATGGTGAGGGCACCAGAGTGGGATCAGGGTTTTGTTCAGCTGCCAGGGCTTGGCAGTACATTCAGCACGAGTGTGCGGTTTATCTAGCATATGTGGTAGATACGCGGGTCAGGGATCAGATTTCGGTTTCCGATGTACCGGTAGTCAGGGAGTTTGCAGATGTGTTTCCGGAGGAGTTGCCGGGGATACCTCCGGAGAGGCAGGTCGAGTTTAGGATCGACCTGGTGCTAGGTGCGGCCCCTATCGCTAAGGCTCCGTACCGATTGGCACCGCCAGAGATGCAGGAGCTGTCGTCACAGCTATAGGAACCGCTAGGCAAGCAGTTCATTCATCCGAGCAGTTCTCCATGGGGAGCACCGATTCTTTTTGTCCGGAAGAAGGACGGTTCGCACCGGATGTGCATTGACTACCGGGAGTTGAATAAATTAACGGTGAAGAACCGTTACCCACTCCCGAGGATAGACGATCTCTTCGATCAGTTGCAGGGTGCATCTTGGTTTTCCAAGATAGACTTGAGGTCTGGGTATCATCAGGTCAGGGTCAGAGAGGAGGACGTGGAGAAGACCGCGTTCCGAACTCGTTATGGACATTACGAGTTCGTGGTGATGCCGTTTGGGCTCACCAACGCGTCAGCGGTGTTCATGGACCTGATGAATCGGGTCTGTAGACCGATGCTCGATCGCTCGGTCATAGTGTTTATAGATGATATCTTGGTGTATTCCAAGACCCGAGAGCAGCATGAGGAGCATCTGCGGGAGTTGTTGGGAGTTCTAAGACGAGAACGGCTGTACGCCAAGTTCTTGAAGTGTGAGTTTTGGCTACGAGAGGTCCAGTTCCTCAGACATCTCGTTAACCAAGAGGGGATTTTGGTCGATCCGGCCAAAATCGAGGCGGTCATGCAGTGGGAGGTTCCGAAATCTCCCTCAGATATCAAGAGCTTTCTGGTATTGGCAGGGTACTACCGTAGATTCATACAAAACTTCTCCAAGATTGCGGTACCCCTCACTCGTATGACGAGGAAGGGGGTGGATTTCCGGTGGGGCCCTGAGCAGCAGAGGGCGTTTGAGACCCTCCGACATCGGTTGTGCGAGGCACCAGTCTTGACACTCCCGGAGGGAGTTGAGGATTTTGTGGTGTTCTGTGATGCATCCATCACAGGGTTAGGGGCGGTCCTCATGCAGAAAGGACGAGTGATAACTTATGCGTCGCGGCAATTGAAGCCGCATGAGACAAGATACCCTACGCATGACTTGGAGTTGGGGGTGGTGGTATTCACCCTCAAGATATGGAGACATTACCTTTATGGGGTCCGTTGTACCATTTACACGGATCACGAGAGCTTGATACATATCATGGATCAGCCGAACCTGAACATGAGACAGCGCATGTGGCTGGATGTAGTCAAGGACTACGATTGCGAGATCCTTTACCACCCTGGTAAAGCGAACGTGGTTGCGGATGCTTTGAGCCGCAAGTCAGCTGGGTCTTCCACCCCATCGGTATGTATGAGGATAGCAGTGGACTCTCCGCTTGTGATTCTGATTAGAGATGCCCAGGTTGAGGGCATGCGACCGGAGAATTGGAAGCTGGAGAGGATCAAGGGTGAGAATACCCGGTTTGAGCAGGATAGTCGGGGATTATTGACCCGATGCGGTCGGGTTTGGGTTCCGATGTCTGGCGGGGTTAGGCAGACGGTTATGGAGGAGGCTCATAAGTCTCATTTTTCTATTCACCCGGGGGCCACCAAGATGTTCCGGGATTTGAGTTTGAGCTATTGGTGGCCGTGCATGAAGCGAGAAATCGCTTGGTACGTCGAGAGGTGCTTGACCTGTAGGATGGTCAAGGCCGAGCAGCAGAGGCCGCATGGCAAGCTGCAACCCCTGGAGATCCCCATGTGGAAATGGGAACAGATCACGATGGATTTTATTACCAAGTTGCCGAGGAAGGTGAAGGGGTTTGATGCTATATGGGTCATCGTGGATCGATTGACCAAGAGTGCCCATTTCTTGGCCATACGGGAGAGCTCATCGGCCGAAAAATTGGCCGACATATACGTTCACGAGATCGTGTCTCGCCATGGGGTTCCCGTTTCCATTGTCTCTGATCGGGATGTCAGGCTTACCTCTCGCTTCTGGCAGAAGTTTTACGAGGAGCTGGGCACACGGTTGCACTTCATCACAACATTCCATCCGCAGACTGATGGTCAGAGCGAGCGGACCATTCAGACCCTCGAGGATATGTTGAGGGTGTGTGTCATCGATTTCGGTGGGAGCTGGGACTCCCACCTACCGCTTGCAGAGTTCGTCTACAACAACAACTATCATTCCAGCATTGGCGCCCCGCCATTCGAGCTGTTGTATGGGCGGAGATGTCGCACCCCGGTTTGTTAGGGTGAGGTTGGTCACAGGGTGATGGGTCGGACGGAGGTGGTATTGCAGACTACCGAGAAGATTCAGCAGGTTAGACAGCGGCTGCAGACCGCTCTGAGTCGGCAGAAGAGTTACGCTGACCGACGCCGATCCGAGTTAGAGTTTCAGGTCGGTGACATGGTACTCCTAAAGGTCTCGCCATGGAAGGGTGTGATCCGCTTCAGGAAGAGGGGAAAATTGGGTCCCCGATATATTGGGCCATTCAGGATCATTGTCAGGGTTGGAAAGGTGGATATCAGACTAGAGCTGCCGGAGGAGCTTAGTCGGATCCACAGTACTTTCCACGTTTCGCAGTTGTGAAAGTGCATTGTGGACCCGGAGGCAGTGGTGCCGCTGGATGACATTCAGGTTGATGAGCGCCTGAATTATATTGAGAGGCCGATTGCCATTTTGGAAAGGAAAGTGAAAGTCCTGCGCAACAAGGAGGTTCCGTTGGTAAAGATACAATGGGAGCATCGGAGGGGATCCGAGTGGACATGGGAGTCGGAGGCTGAGATACGGGAGCATTACCCGGAGTTATTCGCTACAGCTGACTTCGAGGACGAAGTCTAAGTCAAGTGGGGGAGAATTGTAACATCCCAACCGTCAGGTATTATTAATTTTTCCTTTTAGACTTCATGTTTAAGGTCTACTCGACGAGTTAGCGCTCTGACTCGTCGAGTAGCAGCGGGCCAGGACACGTCATTTAATGAGTGAATCGTCGAGTCGGCATGGGGGACTCGACGAGTAGGAGCTGGCAGTGGAAACCCTAATTTTCAGGGTTTTGCTCCCTATATATTGGACCATTAGCGCCTCCCACTATTCTCTATCACCCTCTTGAGACCCAGAAACCATGATTGCCGTGAGTGAGAGCTTAGAGAGTGTTTTGGAGCTTTGGGGAGTGACTTTTGTGAAGGAAATTTGTAGATCAAGAGGCTAGCATCAAGATTTATGTGTGGATCCAGAGTCTACTTCATTTTGTGCATGTTTTGGAGGTAACCAGTTGTTACCTTAACCTCTTTTTCTTCTAAGATTCATTCGAATGTGAAAACTAGGGCTTTCTTTAGTTATTCATGAAGGGATTTTGGTATGGGAGCTAGATCTGAAGTTGAAACTTCAGATCTGAACCTCTTTTGAGTCCTAAGTCCATAAAGTTTCCAGCTCTTGCAAGGATGAGACTCTCTCAAGGTGTAAAGCTCCATTAGAAGCTTAGATTGGTCATTTAGAGCCTTTAGGGCCTTGCATGTGTGTAAAGTTTGCAACTTTACGTAATAAACATGCCTTAGAAGCTTGGATCTGTAATCTGGAACCTTGGCATGGCTTAAAAAGTGTCTGCATGGATGAAGGTCTGCAAGGACTCGGCGAGTTGCATAGTCAACTCGGCGAGTCATATGAAGATGGTCGTGAACTCGTCGAGTTGATGAACAAACTCGGCGAGTCTGTTGAAGGTTGCCTTGAACTCGGCGAGTCGTTCGATGACTCGGCGAGTCGGCTAGGGTTTCTCCCAATTCTTGGACACGTATGAACTCTACGAGCTAAAGGGGAACTCGACGAGCTAATCAAGGATTTCATGACTTCTCGAGTTCAGGAAGGACTCGACGAGTCGATGGTCTGCACTGGACGAGTCGAGTCAACATGGACTGTTGACTATGACTGGGGACGTTGACTTTGACCAAGAGTTGACCAGTTGACTTCTGAGAGTATTCTGGTAATTTGGAGATTTACGAAAAAGGGTTTTATGGTAACGATAGGTGGTGGAGTTCGTGTTGGTGATCCGGGAGTTGAGCTTCTAGTTTCAGACGACAGTTGCGAGGTGAGTTTTCCTCACTATACTCAAGGGTCTAAGGCACCAAGGCCGGCCCTTTGGATTATTCTATGGTTATGTTATGGTAGTATGATCTGTTAGATCGGTATCCTAGAGGGTAGGATAATATTATATGATATGTGGTATGATCTGTTAGATTGGCATCCTGGTAGATAGGATGGTGTTATGTGCTATGTGGTAAGATCCGTTAGATCAAGTATTGTCTATAGACTATTATGTGATTATCTATTATATGTGCACATGTTTGTTTGGCGGTTGAGGCTTATCTGGTTGGTGCGAAGGCCAATAGACCTGGGAATTCCAACCTGTAGGTTGTGGGCCGTGAGTATTCTATCCCGAGGATGATTGGACTCAGAGTATGTGGGCATTCCAACCTGTTGGTTGTGGGCCTGGGGTATTCCAACCTGATGGTTGATTGGACCCATAGTGTGTTGGCAATCCAACCTGTTAGTTGTGGGCCTGGGGTATTCCAACCCGATGGTTGATTGGACCCATAGTATGCTGTTATGATTATATGTGTATTGTTGCGGGTATGGGTATTTTGGGGGAACTCACTAAGCTCTCGGGCTTACAGTTTCAGTTTATTGTTTCAGGTACATCAGGGGATCACGGCAAGGCGAAGGCGTGATCGTACAGCTCCTCATGTTTTGTCTATGTTTCTGGGAAAACTCTGATATTATACATTTTGAAAACAATGTTGTAATGATTTTTAATGGTTTTGGAAATGTTTTAAAAGTTTTAAATTGGGTTAAAAATTTTTGGGTGTCACACATTATTTCAAGATTAAGACGTGAGGATAACGGAAATGGGTAACTGAGTTATTTGTTTGCTGAAAAATATATAATTAAATATTATAATATTGTGGGTTTAAAACCCTATGTACTCATCAGGTTTCCAAACTTTACCCACTCAGTTTATTTGTATCGTAAATACTTGGATACTAATGCTTGTGTCTACTGAGAGATTCAAGGTGATGTAGACCATTAGTATATTGAGATGTTGTAAGCCTCTGTTTTATGCTTATGTTTCTTGTATTAGTTATGACATCCCAGACTTTTAAAATATAAAATCTTTTGAAAGGCCTTGATTTTGATATTATATCATGTCAAAGATATTTTGGGACCAATTCCGCAATAACAAAAGTATTAAATAAACGTAAACAAAAATTTTTAAAATAATTGTGAAAATGGGGATGTCACACACACACGTGCATATATATATATATATATATATATATATATATATATATATATATATATATATATATAATACGTATAAATGAAAAAAAACTTGAAAAACATTTTTTAAAGTATAAAAATATAAAAAATATTTTTATATGTATTTGTCATATTTATACATAGTTTTTACGTATAAATATTTTTATATATATAAATTTGTATTTAAAATATATTTATACATGTATTTATTTAATAATATTAATAATACGAATTTAAAAAATAATGCACTTATATACATTTCACAGTTAAGATATAATTATGTAATGTGCAGATAAATGCTTAGCAGTTTGACAAAAGATATTACGATGCTTCATAAAAGTTCTATTTTCCGAAGTCAAAATACAAACATTATCTTTAATTCTACTAATTTCTAACTCTAACTGCTCTATTTTTAATCTTATTTCCTCATTTCTTAAACTGCGTCTGTTAAGAGCATCATCACGATTAGAAACTTTTAATCTATTCAATCTTAAACTTTCACATAATTTAGAGATGTTTTCTTTCAATTCGGTCGATTCATCACAATATTGATAAATAGGAATATCTAAAGTTTTGAGAATAGAGTGTACCTTTTCAGTTACCTTATTACAGGCCTCCATGTGATCCCTTGCACTCTTGGTTGAAAAGCAAGATGCATACGATTTTGCATCATCAGAAACATTTCCATTCTCCAAATCATATTCCTTCTCATCCGAACTCAAGCTTTGCACCATCAAGCACTTGTCTACCTTTTCATCGGCAACAACATTGTTAGTCATGAAACAGTTTCCATGAGTGGGTCTGCGAACCTACTCATCCTTCGACTCGGTAGACCACACTTCAACATAACCATCATCACTCTTTTCTTCTTCCACCATTAATACTTTCCCTTATATCTTTAGCTTTTTCAGATCATCTATTTTATGAAAATGATATGACTTATCCTTCACCTTTTCCTTCTTTTCATTTTGTTTTCTTAACATACATTCCTTGGAAAAGTGGTTTTTTCCATTACAATAGTTGCAATCAAAACCAGAGTCACCTAACAGATGATTCTTATTCTTCTCTTCTTATTTCTTGTAACTTAAGACATCATCTCTTTTCCCTTTTTCAGAATACGAACTTCCACCTTTGTAACCGTTTCCACCATCAACCCCAACATATATCCTTTGAACTTTAAATTTTTTTTTTTTGAAAAATTTCTTAGGATTGCTAACCATTAGTGCTTCTCTTCACTGGTAAATTCACTGGTAAATTCATCTTCAGTAGCATCTAAATCTAAATCATTAGGGAAAAGAATAGGAATACAAGTGGTAGATCCAATACTACTCGGTAAATTGAAAGAAATGGAGTGAGAATCGTCTTTAGACATGATTGCAGATAAAAATTTAGGACACAAATCAAATCTATGACCAAAACGTAGATTTCAAATCGAGAAAAGATAATAGAACAATGAATATAAGATCAAACTGCAAACAGTTTGCAAAATGCGGAATAGATCGAAAATTCAAAGTAAAAGTTGAAAACTCGAAGAACTCGAACAAATTGGGGATTTAAAAATAGCTCATAGAAATCCTACTCTGATACCACTTGATATGATCGAATAGATTCCATATGAAGAAAATCAAGATTGAAAAAGACGTAATCAAAAAAATCGAATGAACTCAGCAAGGTAAATAAGATCTATTTTTCATTAGAGAGTAAGGAAGGTTCAATTACAAACAAGTAAGATCCTCAATCAAAAGGTACCATCTCTCTCTAACTAACATCATTTATATAAGTGGATAAAGGAGTCGGTTAGGCATCTAACCAATGAGGTCAGGATTCCTAAGTTAGATAATATGTCAAAACAAGTCACTGACAAGGACTGCGAAGCATAAGTAATAACTACAAAATGCCAATATGCGAGATCAAATAAAGAATTCACATACGAAAAGTGAAGACATAAACATACAAGACTTACGAACCTTTTTGCATACAGACTCAAAACAATCTATACAATATACAAGACCTAACAATTTTTTTATAAAATAATAATAATAATAATAATAATAAGGTTTTTTGTAGAAAAGTCATAATATTTTGGGTCAGTTTACGAAATAGTCCTAAATTAATTTGTTACCGATTCTAACCGGTAGAAAAGGGCCAGAATGCAACAATTTTACCATTTTTAGGACTTTTTGCTAAAAAAATAAATCGGGACTTAAACGTAAATTAGGCCAAAGTTTTGGGACATTACTGTAGATTTCCATATATATATATACATACATATATATATATATATATATATATATATATATATATATATATATATATATATATATATATAGGTATGAAGGTAACAAATTTGTTTTCTGCATATTTTTTGATGAACTAAAAAAATGAATCGTTAGATGAATAAAAAATAACATGATTCACAAAAAGAATTCCCGGAAAAACATTTCGATAATTCATTTCCGCGATGATTTTGTTCTTATTCACTAAAATTGTCAAAAGAATGAATTTTTGTTTGATTTATTGAAAAAGGAATCATGAAGGTGTTTTTCTGGGGAATTTTTTTTCTTGTGAATCATTTACTTTTGATTCATTTTGTTGGTTCACTAATATATATATATATATATATATATATATATATATAATTATATAATTACCTTTCTACGAAAAGTTTCCTTCTTATTTGATCTACATTATATATATATATATATATATATATATATATATATATATATATATATATATATATATATATATATATATATATATATATATAACAAGTTTTTACAAATCCTAACAAGAACAAATTCATGGCTTCGGAAACATACAAAATTTATTCTAACGCAAATTAAGATCAAAACCCTACGAGGATCACTAGTCTAACAATATGAACAACAAAGTTAGTCAAGAAATACTAACCTTTAGCAAAACCGATTTGGTTGAAGATCCCTTGTGAATGCCAATTTGCTTGAAGCTTGAGAAAGGTATATCACCCAAAGTAGATTGTCTCTAAAGTGTTACACCCAAAAGGCTAAATTGAAACTAATGGTCCTTAGATTAGTCCTCTAGATTTCAATAAAATAAAAAAGAAAAAAAATCCAGTCACAAAATGTGAGAGCATTGGGACGAAAATTAGAGGAGTCTGGGAGGGATATTTATAGCTGAATGTGACTTGGTGGAAAAAAAACTTGATAAGTATAAATGCTAAATTTAAATTCAAATCAAATCAGTTTCCACCTCTTTCCATAAATAACCAAATTCGTAAATCAGTAGGGATAATCCCTAACTTCTTTTTTCCCCTCTCCTATAAGTTCCAGAATATTCCAGTTACTTAATTTTTTGAATAATTAACGTCTAGTCCATGTACTTTTAATTAATACTGAATTAATTCTTAGATTAAATTACATGAATTGTCCATAGTGCAGATGCCAAAAGGCACATGTACCTATTTTCAAAAATTAACTTGGAGAGTCCCTCGTTTGTTTTAAACTTGCATGCTTCATTCCTACTGATATGAAATGACTATTTTTCCCTTAATAATTTCTTTTTCCATTTTCTTTTATTTGATTATTAGTTTTAAATACAAATAAAACAAATAGTCCCCACCTTTCCGCCTTCCATTTCCAAGCTCCTTATTCCTAATTTCATCTCCCTCTTTTTCACCTTCCCTTCACCAACGTCGACAAAAACCCAAACACAAAAATAGTGAACAAGTTTGAAACTAGTGAACACTTGCGTGAAAACATTCTTGCCCTTGTGCTTCCCAAAAATCTTTTCACTAAGTTTTTCGAATTCAACGTACCAAGACGACAACTAGTTCATTTTGATAATATGTATTCATCTATACTGAATAATTCTCCCAGAAAACAGGTTCCAATTGGACCAAATCATCAAGTCATATGAATTTAAGCCGATGCCAAAAAACCATCAAGCTCAAACCCAAATGAAATCAACTTAATTACCAAAATCGGTAACCAACATTATAGTGAAAAAAAAGAGGGATTAAAATGGGGAAGGGAGGGGGTCATCTTCTTCACCCCCACAACACCGTCAACCACCCTTATAACCATCATCTTCACCACTATATCGGTACACCTTATCCCTCCATCACAACCAACCCTTCAATCGGCCTTCATTATCATCATACCATCACTATATATCGTCTTGAACCATCACTCCATCATAAATGAACACCTTACCCCTATTGTTTCATAATTGCAAGTCAACAGACAGTTGTCGGAGGTTGCCGGTTAAAGACAACTCTTACATTGAAGATCTAGTTGTTTCTTCCTTTTTAGTCTCCGTTAAATGCCCTAGCCACCATAAAACTTGATCAAAATCCCACCAAACCTTTCTTATTGACAAACACACCCATACTTCCTCCTTACCGATTGTTTTTAACCCACAATCTCCTTCCTAAAAACCCAGTCAAAACCACTGCCACCGCCGATCTACAGCTTGTGTGTGTTGTGTTTCTTGTTTTCTCCATCAGTACCATAGTAAAAGGGGTGGGCAAGCTTCGCTGGAGTATGGAGACGGTAATGGTGGCTGGTGATTAGCCGATGAGTTGAAGGTCTATGTTTTCCCTCTCATCGAGTCTGTATGTTTTTATGTGTTTTTTTTCTCCGATTGTGGATGGTTTGGGGAAAGTGAAGTGGAGGGGGCCTTTATTATTTATTTTTTAATTAGAAATCATAATAAAAGCATTAGATTAATTGAAAAATAATTATACAAGGGTAGTTTAGTCGTTTCAAATTTGTCACGAACTAAGTTCGCAATAAAATCGTCTTTTAGGGATGAAACGTGGAAGGTTAAATCAAACGAGGGACAGTCTGAGTTAATTTTTGAAAATAGGGACTGAACGTGACTTTTGACACCTGCACGAGCGACAGTTTGTGTAATTTACTCTAATTCTAATTAATTCCAATTAATTCAAATTAGTCTAAACTAGTTTCTAATTAATTTATCATGTTATGACAAATTAATAAACTATTTATCTCTCCTTCTCTCTCTCTCTCTCTCTCTCTCTCTCTCTTAGTTTATATTATAACTCTTTAGCTCTTGAGGGCAACCCTAAAAGGATATTGTTATTATTCCCAAAGTTATACCAATTAGTTATGACATTGGACACCTATTTCCAATAGTCTCCCACTTGGACAGGTCATTAACTACTATTGGTCGAATAACTTCGAAATATCCACAAAACATGCCTTCCTTAGAATTCATTGAACTCTAATAAAATCAAGAATCAACCCTTTGATAGGTGATCAATTATTCCTTTGTTTCTACAAGATATTTGTATGAACTGGGTCATGGATTTATGAATCAACCTTACATTTCAAAATTATGTTACTCGATTAATGATTTATGATGACTTAATCTGACTACTAATTGAACACAATAATTGTTAGATCTATATGCTCAAGAATCATTATTGAGTGATATTACTAATAACATATGATCCTATAGGGTCACACCTTGATCAAGTTGATATTTATTAAATATTTATTAAGAATTTGATTATTAATAAATAAATTTAACTCTTGTATTTTATTGGAGAAAAATTTATGAAAATAATAATAAAAGGAAATACAATTAGTCATTACATCGTATGGTATGATTAAATAAGTCATGTATAATTTTTTGGACACTTTCACAAACCATTACTTAACTATTTAACTGGCTTTGTTAGTTAAATGAACTAGGAAACATTTTTTTTTGTCTTCATTAGGTCTCATGGCCGAAACTTATAGGAGAGTGGAAGGTTGCTTGTCAACCTCCCTCCATGTCTCCCATGCTTCTCTTTTAGACCAATATTTTATAGTTTAATAGTTTATAGCCTTTCAGACTTTTCATGGGATATATAAAGGAGAGTGTTGCTTGCAAAAAGCCCACCTTTTCTCTTAAAAAAGACCTTGAAGCCATAACTTCCCTTGTCCATCTTCTTTTACTCTCTTTTGAAGACAATACTTGGTTTTTGGTGCTCTTTGTGTCTTCCTTTTTAGTGCTTATTTGTAAACACTTAAAGGCTTAAATAACAAAGCAATACAATAAGAAAAGTAGCATTTTGGGTACCTTAATCTTGTTGGTGGATTACTTGTAGAGAAGTTCAAGCTCCTTGTTCTTGCTATCTACTTCAATGCCCCAAATCCATGACGGTCCAAAGGCTCCAAATGTTGTCATTCTAAAACACTAATATCATTCTAACCTCTTTAAAATGATCCTTGATGATTTGGTTTTGTTATATACTTGAAAATTGTAAGAAGATTTTAAAGCTTCCATTTCCAGTTTTTGTGAAAAAACTCTCTATTTTTATTTATCAAAACTCATCAGTGGTATCAGAGCCATATTTTATATGTTAGAATGATTTTTCATTTTTGATAATCTTTGGTTTTTGGAAAACAAGCATATATTTCTTTTTGCCTGAAGAAATGTCCATATTTGTTTTTTTGGCAACTTGTTGTTTAAAAGTGTTTATTTTTTATATAACAATTTTCCATGCATTTTGCTTATATAAAAGTTGTATTAGAAAAAACAAAGAGTTGTTTATTGATATGTTTGTTATGTGTAAACAGGTGATTAGGATAATTTGTGGTTGTTATTTATTTATTCATATCATGATATAAGAGATAAATAAGTATTATTTCATTTGTTTATTTTTATATGTAATAAATTAGTTTTTAGATTCGTTGTATTTTATTTTTATAAAAAATGTAACAAGATGGAGCCTGAAGATCATATGAAGACATAGAGCCTTTTTGAAGACCTTGAAGTGTCCTATTAAGTCCTTTAGGAAATAACTTAATATTTGTTGTGATGGCTCACAATAAATATTACTAGAAAATGGCTTTGTTTATACACTTTAAAATGTATGCTTGTGATGTTTATTCCTGGTTGTTATAAAATGTTGTATGTATGTAAACGTGTTTTCCATGATTAAATCATTTTCACAAATAAAATGTAACATCAAGTTGGGGTTTATAGTTTTAAATAAAAGTTTCCAAGATAAGATGAGAAAAAATGGTTTTTTTTTTGTTAAAAAGAGTTTTAATTTTTTAGAACTCTTAAAATAGCCAAACTTTTAAACATTTAAAAAGGTTTAAAATGTTTTTTAAACTTAATCTAAACTCCATAAGTCTATAATAAAATGATGTTTTATTAAAAAATTAAAAACTGGTTCCAGTCGTTATAAGGTCGAATTAAAATTGAATATAAATTTTAACTGGTGAAATTGTAATGTACCATGGAATATTTTGTGCATGAAATATTCATGATACAAAATGTTTTAAAAATGCTAGAATAATAAAACATTTATAAAAGTCATTTTTCCAAAACTTCAAATCTATGCAATCCACTTAAAAACACTTAACATTTTGTGTGCGATTCTTGTAGATTTTGGGTCACCTTATTTATTTGGATTGTCCAAAATGGCCAAGGTGTTTTATATTTGCTTATGGGATAAAAGTCACCTAACCATTTGTAAAATATAATTCACAAGTTTTTTAAATGGATAATTTGATCAATTTTTATGTGATAAAGGTCACCTAAGCATAAACGTTTTGAGGCATAGATGGGATAAACATGCCATTAAAAACAAAGTAATAAATTTTGGATCCCATTAATCTAAGAATTACATAAGAGTTGTAGTTGGTTATCGCAACCTACCAATCAACAAAATCACTTGTGTTGTGGGTCAATGCCTTAAGTTATTTTGGGTGATGTGGATCTTAGCTTTTCAAAATTAATTTTAAAGGGTAATTAATTTTAAAAGAAATTATATCAAAGATATTAAAATGAATTTATTTTGTAGATGATTACCCCAATTGTAACCACCTCATCACTCGCCATCTGATCAATCCTCGAAAAAGAAAAACTAAGCAGATCCAACTTTATTGATTGGTTCAAACAACTTAGAATTATCCTCAAGCTTGAGAAAAAGGACTATGTCCTTGATGGACCAATCCTAGAAGAGCTCCCAGCCAATGTTGCCAAAGCATTGAAAGATTCTTAGGCAAAACAAGTAAATGATTCGACTGAAGTGGCTTGCAAAAATGACTCCAGAGCTTCAGAAAACTTTTGAGTTTCATGAAGCATTTGATATGATTGAGCAACTTAAAATCATGTTTCAAGTTTAGGCTAAGCAAGAGAGGTTTAAGACCTTGAATGCTTTTATTGGTTTCAAAATGGCTAAGGGATCTTCTGTGAGTGCACATGTACTCAAAATATAAGCTTACGTTGAGCATCTTGCCCGCCTCAGATTCCCATTTGGGTATGAGCCAGCGACCGATGTGATCCTAACCTCATTGCCTAAGTCATCCAACCAATTTGTATTGAACTTCACTATGAATGAATTGGAGAGGAGCATTAGTGAGCTTCAAAATATGCTTAAGAATGCCAAGGCAAACATCAAGAAATCTATGAATAATCAAGTGCTAATGATACGCGAGGGTCAAATCTCCAAGAACAAAACCGGTAATAATACCGGTAAGTGTCACACCCCCGAACCGGAACGTCGGAAACGTCTGGGGGCGAATGACTTTAATGAGTTCCCGAGAATACAAGTTATTTTGAAAAGCGTCAACATATAAAATGTTGGTGCGTTCATAAGCATGTTTGTATGAAAACTTTACATTGGTTTGAAAACTCCAGAAAATCCGATATTTTCTGTAAAAATAGTTTGTGAGTTTTTGTTTCAAATCTTGTATTATAGCATGTGTATCCCTGTTTTATCTTGTTTGAAAAATGTATAGAGAGTGATTCCCAGAAAATCTTGTATTTTCTGTGTCAGGAGAAATTATGGTCTTAAACCCAAAGACCGGAGTGAGGTGGATAGTACAAATAATCAACATAGTGTTTATACTTTGCAAAACTGAGTGGTATGTATATTAAGTGTAAAACTTATAATAGTTTTGTTATTATCTATATGAGTCGTTATAACCATACTAATATGATGGAGTGCCTGTCTTGACGTTCTTTAGGCGTCAGTTTCTGAGAAGACATTTGTCACCCTAGACTGGCCTGTCTAGCTGTAGCGAGCAGCTCAAGTGTGGGGTATCAACCCCGTATAGATCAATACACAAATTCCCTTCCGCCCTCCAGGAGACTCTGGTTATAACTACATGACTTACTGTGTACACTAAGGTAGGTACGGTGAAGATGCGTCTCACAAGAGCCTTAACAAAATTTCTACGCGAATAATGTGTTTCATTATCTGAGCATTAAAATAATGTTACAAGTGTATATTTTTGAATATAACTCATAACTAGTAAAAATGTAATCAATTTTATCGGGAGTGTCAGAATAGTTCGTTGTTTCATCGTTGTTATCAAAATAGTCAATTGTTAACGATATGGTCACGAGAGGCCCAATTTACATAAAATTGACACTAGTGCCCATTTGACATAAAATGTGTCATATAAGGCCCAATTAGGATAGAATTGGCCACATAAGGCCTATTTTGACTTAAGTATTCAAGAATGGCCCATATTTGTTAGTTTGTTCACTTTCAGCCCATTTTAGTTTGAAATATCATAAATGGCCCATTTTTATGAAAAATGACACTTTTGGCCCAATAATACCAAAAATGTCAATAAAAGCCCATTTTTCCAAAAATGACGTTTTCGGCCCAATAATACCGAGAATGTCAATAAAAGCCCATTTTTATGAAAAATGACACTTTTAGCCCATAAATACCGTGAATGTTAAATAAAACCCACTTTTATGAAAAATGACAAATATGGCCCATTTTATGATTTCTTTAGTTTTGTTGTGAATATTCAAGCTTACTTAGCATCTTTAACCAAACATAATAAGATACATAATGTAAGTTATTCGAACAACTTCAAGGTTTGGGTAAATCTCTAAATTTTGGAGCTTTTAGCATAATATCACAACATAATAACACATATATTATACCAAACATACACATGCAAGCATATATAACAAGATTTTACACAAAACTAGCTTGTATTCTCCCCCAAAAGATAGTAAATCACGAAAAACAAGGGGTATGAAGCTCACCTTGAGTTTTCTCGGTTATGAAGAGGAAGAATGGGGTGAGTTTCGGCCTTAGCTAACTTCTTGAAGAGATTTTTCGATGTTGATATGGTTCTAGGAAGCAAGACAAGAAAGATGAAGTTGTATGATGAATAATGTTAGTGTAAGATAGAAACAAAACATCTTGAGGGTGATCTTAGCTTACCTAGTGTATGAAGGTTTGAGAAAAGCTTCTTAAATGCTTACACACCCACGAAAACTGAGGGAGAAAGACGAGAGAGTTTTCCTTGAGTTAGAGAGGGAAGTGAGGAATGTGATTGGAGTTTGAAAGAAAAATGGTGGTGAGGAGGGTGGCTTCGGCTGAGATATGGAGGAGAGGGAAAGAGTTTAGTGGTAATTACATGGTGGTTAAACAAAGTTGCTTGGATGTATGTAAAACAATAGCCTAGATACATGGTGTCTAATGTGGAGGTGGCATCACCTAATTCCATTGCAAATTTCTCTCACTTTTTTTAGAACCGAGAATAGGAGAGGGGAGAAAGAAACAAATTTTTAGGCTTGGGTTTGGAGTGTAACCGAGAACCCCTAGGCTCAATAGGGTTTTCTGTTTTAAAGGCCCAAAATAAATGGTTCTCGGCCCAATAAATGATCTATGGAGGGTATTAGCCCAATTAAGTCTTAAATTAATTTTTCATGGCCCAGTAAGGCCCATTAAGAGAGTTTTAGCCCCAAAATAATGCCAAATGGAGTATTGGGCCCACTATGACCCAAAGAAGGTGTTCACAGCCCAATAAGGCCCACTAAGTGTCTTATGGCCTAAATCAGGGTTGAATAATAAATTTCGGCCCAATTAGGGCCCAAATATGGGTTCTTGGCCCAAAAGTACCAAGTTGAGAGGTTATTGGCCCATTAGTGCCCAATAAGAGAGTTTTGAGTTAAGGCCCAAATTTGAATGCACATAACTTATTGGATTAGATTTTTGGGCTTATACGGGAAGGTTTCGACTTGAAACAAAATTCTGGATGTATAAATTCGTATTGTATTGAAAATAACTTATACTGCACATAATGTTACATAGTTACGCAAAGGATGCTAGTTGTATATGGATAGGAATTTCTAGCCCTAAAATGCTAGTTGTGACAGTAAGTGGAAAGGCAAAGCTGCCAAGAAAGGTAAGGACCATGGAAAGGGTCAAGGGAAGCCTCCTGCTACCAACCCCAATCCCAAGCCCAAACCTATTGCTGACTCTGATTGGTTTCACTGCAATGACTCTGATTGCTTTCACTGCAGTGAAAAGGGACAATGGAAACGCAACTGTCCCAAGTACATAGAGGAAGTTAAGAAAAACAAGGCCAACCAGGTTGGCATCTCATGTATATCTGTGATTGAATTATATGCATTCTGTACTAAATCATGGGCATTCGATACTGGAAGAGGTAATAAAATCTGCAATGATTTGCAGGGACTAAAGAATGTTAGAGAACTTAAAGATGGCGATTTGCAACTCCATGTGGGAAATGACACTCGAGTAGTTGTAAAAGCTAGAGGAAAATATCATATTTTTCTTCCAAATGGTCTTAATCTTATTTTGAACAGTTGTTGTTATGTACCTAGTATAACTAGGAACAAGGGTTTCATTATAAGTTTGACTTTCATTTTGGAAACATCTCTGCATTTAAAGATAATGTGCTATATTTTGAGACTAATCCTAATAATGGAATATATGAAATCCATTTAAATGGTTCATACCAAAAGGACAATTCAATGTACAACTTAACAAATAAGAAAACAAAGTCGGACTTAAATATAACTTATTTAATGCATTGTCGGCTTAGACACATAAACAAAACTCACATTGTTAAGCTTCAAAAGGATGGAATCTTAGAATCAACAGGCTCAGAGTCTTTTGATGTGTGTGGATCATGTCTATGTGGCAAGATGACCAAAGCTCCTTTTACCGGTGTTGGTGAAAGGGCTTCAGATCTATTAGTACTCATACATAGTGATGTATGTGGACCTTTGAGGACAAAAATAAGAAATAGTGAAAGATACTTCATTACATTTACTGATGACTTCAGTAGATTTGAATATGTGTATCTCATTAAACACAAACATGAAGCATTCGATGTCTTCAAGGTAATCCAAAATGAAGTACAAAATCACATTGGTAAAAATATTAAAACCATACGATCACATTGTGGTGGTTAATATCTAAGCTATAAATTTGATGAACATCTTAAAAATTGTGGCATAGTGTCACAACTCACTCCATCGGGAACACCAAAACATAATGGTGTTTCAGAAAGGAGAAACCATACTGTACTTGATATGGTACGATCAATCATGAGTCATGCTTTGCGTCCTCATTCATTTTGGGGTTATGCCCTCAATACCGCAGCTCGAATTGTAAACATGGTCCCAACTAAAAAGGTTAGTAAGACTCCCTACGGGTTATGGCATGGAAAAGTTCCATTAATGTCTTACTTAAAGCTATGGGGATGTGAAGCATATGTTAAAAGAGAGACTTTTAACAAGATTGACCCTAGATCTCAAAAGTGTATCTTTGTGGGATACCCAAAGAAAACCATGGGTTATTACTTCTTCCAGAAAAAGAGAATCAAGTGTTCATCGCCCGTAAAGAAGTGTTTCTTGAAAATGACTTTTTCTTGTATAAAGCAAGTGGGAGCCCCATTGATCTTGAAGAAATTAATGAAACACAACCTTTAAGTGAGAATGATAATCAACAAAGCATTTTTGAATCTGAAATTATCGTTTAGATACTAGAAACCACACCAACTGTATGACATAGAGTCTAAAATTTGTCATTCCTAAAGAGGAAGTCTTCTTGATGGATCAATGTGAGCCCATCAATTTCAAGGCAACTATTGCAAACCCAGAGTCTAATAAATGGGTTGAAGCCATGAAAGCTAAAATGTAGTCCATGAATGACAATCAAGTATGTGACGTGGTTGACTTACCTCCTAACAGTAGGGCTGTTGGAAGCAAGTGGATCTTCAAGAAGAATATTGACATGGACGAAAATGCACAAACATTCAAGGCACGACTTGTAAAGAAAGGGTATACTCAAATTCAAGGTGTTGACTATGAATATACTTTCTTTCCAGTTGCCAAGATTAAATCTATTAGGATTATCATGGTCATAGTTGCATATTACGACTATGAGATATGGCAAATGGATGTCAAAACCACTATTCTTAATGGATATCTTGAGGAAGATGTCTATATGGAACAACTTGAAGGTTTTGTTAAACTAGATAACCTAAATAATGTGTGAAAACTGAATAAGTTCATTTATGGATTGAAACAAGCATCTAGAGCCTGGTACCATCATTTTGATGAGAACATCAAAAAGTTTGGTTTCTCAGAAAGTCCCAATGAACCATGTGTATAAATAAAAGAAAGTGGGAGCCAAACTGTTTTTCTAATTCTATATGTCGATGACATATTACTGACTGGGAAATATATCCCAACATTGAAAGAGACTAAGGCCTACCTTAGTAAGTCCATTCAAATGAAAGATCTAGGGGATGCTGCATACATACTCGGTATTAGGAACTATAGAGATAGATCCCAAAGACTCATTGGTTTGAGTCAGAGCACATACATTGACAAAGTCTTTAAATGCTTTTCAATGGATAACTCAAAAAAAGAATTGTACCCATACTGCCTGGAACCATTCTTTCTAAGGTTGACAGATCTAGTATTGAAGATGAAATCAAAAGAATGAGTCACATACCGTATGCTTCAACAGTAGGTTCAATTATGTATGCTATGACATGTACACTATCATATGTATCTTATGTTATTAGTCTAACTAGTAGGTATCAAGCTAATCCTGGTGAGAAACATTGGATGGTGGTTAAAAACATACTTAAGTACTTAAGAAGGACTAAAAGACACGTTTCTAGTTTATGGAGGAGTTGACGAAGAGCTTATTGTAAGATGTTACACTGATGCTGGTTTAAGCACTAAGCGAGATAACTCTCGATCACAGTCGGAATACGTGTTCACACTTAATGGAGGAGCCATTGCATGTAAACGTTCAAAGCAAGAAGTGGTCGCACTTTCTACAACATAATCAAAGTATATAACTGTGTGTGAGACAACTCAAGAAGTTGATTGGATGAAGAAATTCATCGGTGATTTAGATGTTATTCCAAGCATCAATAATGCCATTGAGACTCTTTATGACAACACTGGTGCTATCGCTATCATAAGAGACCCGATGGTTACCAACAAGACTATACACATTCAATGAAAATTCAATTTCATTCGTCAGGAATTGGAATTGGGAAATGTAGGCATTGAGAAGGTTCATACAAATGATAATCTATAAGATCTATTTATGAAGCCTCTTTCTCAAAATAAGTTTGAGAGTCATGTAAAAGGAATCAGTCTTCAGTTAGCTAGTGATTGGATTTAAAATCTGTACTTTACTAATATCTAGATATTTAGAACTATGTAGCGATGATATGGAATCTCTTCTGATATATGAGATATCTCTTTTGTGTTAAATATTATTGTGTTATATGTTAGCATGTTATTTAATCCTTGAATAATGTAATTATTCAAAATTGTCCATAATCAGTCACTGTTGTGGGAGCAACTGTGAATTAAGACTAATATGAATCGGCTTGGTTGATTTCTAGTGGTGAAATAGAAAAGTGTTGCATCTAAATTCATATGTACTTGTTAGAGAAAAACTATTGGATATGACCCGCATCAAGAGTCACTTCATGGATCGTTATCATAAGTGAATCTTGAACACAGGTAAATATCTTTATGTCTTTCGACATGATATACATACTGGAGAACTCTGATATGAGGATTGTTATACTTTGACATGGTTAGACGTTGTTCGTAACTGTGCATTCATAAAATCCTTCGTTGGGTATATCATGAACTATATGAGAGTATGTATGTAGTTAAGATGAGATTTGTTCCTCTTATGTGTTGAGAGTTAGACATCTAAGGCGCCTTACTTAAAGTTGGATGTCAAATGAGAATGATCATGTTCCATGTCTCATATCCAAAATGATGTCAGAAACAAAGAGAATATTGATACACTTACCTTATGATTCAATTGTAGCTTTTTGAGCTCCTGAAATTAGATGTTGATTAATGGCACCCCTTCGTGTGTTGTTAGGGGAAATAGCCTATTGCTAGACGCCAGCTACTGTCTATGAATGTTTGTAATGAATCTTGTGCAAGTAAGAGATTGTTGGATCTATATTCTCAAGAATCATTATTGAGTGATATTACTAACAACATATGATCCTATTTGGTCACACATTGATCAAGTTGGTACTTATTAAATATTTGTTAAGAATTTGATTATTAATAAATAAATTCAACTCTTGTATTTAATTGGAGAAAAATTATTGTTTTATAAAAATAATAATAAAAGGAAAAAGAAACTAGTCATTACATCATATGGTATGATTAAATAAGTCATGTACAAGTTTTTGGACACTTTCACAAACCATGAATTTGATGGGTTATGAGCACTACATCATTCCTACGGTGTACATGCAAACCCTAAAGCTTTGGATCTAGTTTGTCTAATGAACATGCAATAATCATCCAAAGACATAAACCCTAGATCTAGCATGTGATAATCAACATTAACATAAGAATAGGGTTTAGATCTTACCTTTGATTGTTATGTAGCAATAACAATCTATTCCTTCTTGTAATTGTCTTCTAAAAGCTTAGAGTCACAAATGTCACTCCTCTAATGGCTCACAAACACCAAGAGCAAGAGGATGAAAAAGGAGAAGAGGAGAGGCACTCAAAAACGTCTAGAAACCCTAAGGAATCAGTTCACCACGTTTTTGGTGCCCTATGGGTGCTTAAATAGTGAGGCTATTAGGGTTATCTAACAAGGAAACCCTAATTTGACTGCTTAGGCCCTAAGCAATCCATGAAATCCTCCTTTAGAGGCGTTGGACGATTTCTAATGGGTTTCCCCATAGAATTCGTCCACTCCTCTAATAAGGAGTCCAATAGCCCAATATTCAACTATCACACAATTGACAGTTCTAGTCCCTTAAGTTTAATTAATCTCTTTTAGCCACAAAATTAATTCTTAATTAATTATTGACTAATACTAATTAAACAATATGATTTCTCCTTTAATATATTATTCGTATAATATATGAATAAATCATAATTAATCCTCTCTCTCCATAATTCATCCTATCAAGTTGCTTTGGTGAAGGCAACCCAAAAGAACCATGCACCATCGGGTCAAGTACATACCAAAATAGTTATGGACCTAGACACTAATCCAACAGAATTAACTAAGTAATTGGCTTTGTTAGTTAAATAAATTAGGAAACATTTTTTTGTCTTCATTAGGCCTCATGGCCAAAACTTTTAGGAAACTGGGAGGTTGCTTGTCAACCTCCCTCCATGTCTCCCATGCTTCTCTTTTGTACCAATACTTTATAGTTTAATATTTTATAGCCTTTTGCACTTTGCATGGGATATATAAAGGAGAGTGCTGCTTACAAAAAGACCATATTTTTCTTAAAAAAGACCTTGAAGTTGTAGCTTCCCTTCTCCATCTTTTTTTGCTCTCTTTTGAAGACAATACTTGGTTTTTGGTGCTCTTTGTGTCTTCTTTTTTAGTGCTTATTTGTTAAGAAATTAAAAGCTTAAAGAAAAAAGAAATACAAGAAGCAATCTAGCATTTTGGGTACCTTAATCTTGTTGGTGGATTACTAGTAGAGAAGTCCAAGCTCCTTGTTCTTGCCATCTACTTCAACACCCCAAATCCAAGAAGGTCCAAAGGCTCCAAAGGTTGTCATTATAAAACACCCTATGGTTGTTTTAATATCATTCTAACCTCTTTAAAAGGATCCTTGATGGTTTGGTTTTGTTATATACCAGAAAATTGTAAGAAATTTTTAAAGCTCCTATTACCGATTTTTGTGAAAAACTGTTAGATGCATTTTATATGCATCTATTAGCACGTTTTTGTTAGTATTTTCTTATAAAATGCTAACTAATCCCTTGTTTTACCATGAGTTGCGTATTTCTCATTATTTCCATAGAATGGCCATACTACTCACGTTTGTTACGATTTTCAGGGAAAATTAGCACGGATTGAGAATACGACACTTTGAGGATGCGTTTGATGAATCATTGGAGCCAAATTGGAGCCTAGGTCTTATGGAGGATGCCGAGGAATGCTTGGAAGCTACTCTGATGAAGGAGAAAAAGATGTTTCGCTTAAAATACACAAAACTCGATCGAATTATAGCCAAATTCGATCGTGTGAAGTCTTCGAGGATTGCTTACCTTGGCTTGAAGTTTCAGGAAGAAAATACAAAAAAATTCGATCGAATCTTCCCAGAAAATTCGATCGACTTGATGCTTCGAACTTGGAATCCCTCAAATTTCAGTTAAATGTCAGATTTGATCGAAGTCACAAAAAATTCGATCGCGCTTAAAAAAATTCGATCCAGTTTATTGTCGGGTCTTATCTGGACGTATAAATAGCACCCTAAACATGCATGTCACCCTAATCTTCTACTAGAGGCGATTCCTGAAGACAGAGAGGTGATTTTTGGAAGATTCCAAGTGCCAAACCAAGATATGAAAAACACGATTCAATATGTATCATTAGTTTAGTGAGATTTATTAGTTAGAACTTAATTTAATATTTTGTAATCCGTTTTTGGCCATGTTCGGCTAAAAACTCAATGTCTCTCTAGTTTAAGAATGAAAGATATCATCATCTCATAATTACTCATGATTGAATCCATGAAATAATCTCTCTGAGTGTGGGTTCTATAATACTTAAAAATCTATATCAGGTACTCATACGTTAGTCTCAATCTCCATGCTATGTCTAATCGATATAGACAATCTGCTAACACTTTATGACAATATTAAATCAATAATTAATTCCAATAGTATGATCGATTATGGAGGTTGAGTAAATTAATACTCAAGAAGTGGGGATCTAACATGCATGTAACATCCAAAAAGTGCTAGTAAAAATTTCATTTTCAAAACACCCAAAATGATACAACCAATTGTTCTAAAACCAAACATATTAAAATATTCTCAACATCTGTGTAAATCAGATAAACAGTGCAGAATAAAAATCAAGGGGATGTTGTGCGATCACGCCGAGCCCTTCCCCTTGTAACCAGAAGTACCTAAAAAATTTAAACCACAAAACCGTAAGCACAAAGCTTAGTGAGTTCCCCAAAATACCACATACCATACATAACATTGAGCCCTGCCCGCATAACCGGCCCCACCCAACATAGAGGTCCCCGTCCATGATACAAACGGGCCCCACCCAACATAAAAATGGGCCCCGCTCAGCACATAATGCAAGAGTCACAAAGACAGCTAACATCCCACAAAGTATAGTGAAAAGACTCATCTCACAACGTAATCAACATAAATCAGCTCACACAACCAAGAAGTGGATACTACACACCACCTATCAAATCACATAATGTAAACCCTTAGTCTACCTTTTAAAACTAGCATCTTACTAAAATTCAATGGTCAAAGTCATTGGCAGTTGACCTCCACCTTGTGGTCAGGTCATGGCCACGTTGTGGCTATCCAATTTGTCCGCGATCAAATCCGCTACCACGTCGTGGCAGACATGCCACTACGTTGTGGCAGAATCCATACAAAACAGTCACAATTTCCTTCTTTGCTACGACGTGACACCCATCTTGCCACGTTGTGGCTATTGCACTTGGGCCTCTTAATAGATTAAGTTCTTAATTCGAAAGGATCCTTGTTCATACTTTCTAGAAAGCTTCTTGGGACAAAAAGAGCTCATAAAAATACAAACCTCATGGACATGCTTGCCTCATGCATGTCCTTCCCTAAACCATGTCAAAATATGAGAAAAGTTCCCTCTTATACATGCACGACTCCAAAAACCCAACCATCTTCTAGATCCAGAAGGTAACAAGCTCAAGTGACCTTGGTGAATCATAAAGTTGCAAACTTTATCTCATTAGATCAATCAAAACTTATCAAAGGACCCAAACATGCAAAATAATTAGGGGTGCGCAAAGGTGGGTACCCGCCCTAATTCATTGGAACCGGAACCGACAGTTCTTGAAATCTTGGAACCGGAACCGGTTCCGGTATCGGATACTCTGTTCATAATTTTCTTTTTATAAGTTAATAATTAGAAACCGTAAACTAACAATATATAATGTGATATCCCCAAATTTACGGTCATTTTAAAACTTTTATTTATGCTTATTTTAAAACAGAGTATTTATTTTGTTTGTGGAATTGGTCCTAAAAATATTATTTCAATGTGAGATAATATTAACATTAAACATATCCGAAGAAACCTTCAAGATTGATATCTTGTCAAAAATTAGGATGTCATAACTGATATAAAACATAAGCATAAACAGACTTTACATTAATTTACAGTAATGATCTACATCTCCTTTAATCTCTCAGTGTAATGTATCTTTGCATTGATACATGGGATACAAATAAACTGAGTGGGTCAGGTTGGGAAACATGGTGAGTACATATGGTTTTTAACCTATAATAATGTAGTTAATATGTTCAATTATCAACCATTTAACCCAATTACCCATCCCCGTTTTATTATTTATTCTTCCCAAAGGATTTATCCTAAGGGCCATCGCCTACATCGCATTTACTTTTCAATGCCTACATCTCATTTCCTTATATATATTTATTACTAAGTACATTTCCTAAGGATCATCGCCTACATGTCATAGACAATACTGATTCGGGGATTACTCCCCCAATACGGGTCCAATAAGGGTTAGAGTATCATCACATGAATACGTAGTTACTACATCGCTTGAACTTGTAATTCATCACCTACATGTTATGAGTCTGTCGGTGTTTCCACATGACTTGTTTAGATTAGTTAGTGGTCGCCATCTATAAGTTACAGTGAAAGCAAAATAGTGTAGCTTAACTTACAGAGGTTTTAGAGAAACCCTGGAAATTAGGCTGGCATAACTCTGACTTGCTAGCTACTAGATTTCGGGCTTTATGGGACCTCAGAGCTTCGTCAAATACTTCAAAACTAAAGGAAAATAGGATCAATAGAGAGAGAGGAATGTTTGGGAGTGATTTGTGATGAAGAAATGAGGTAAAATCATCTATATATAGGTTATTCTAGAGCCTCTCACATCGTGAGACATGGTGCTCACATCATGACCTTGCGTAGGCAGCAAGGCTTCGCCTTTCGTGCTAACACGTGGCACCTGACGGGGGTAAAAATTCAGAGCTTAAAAAATTCGTAACTTTTGCATACGAGCTCTGTTTTTTACGTTCTTTATATTTACGCGTATCTATCGACATGATTTACAACTTTCATTTAGACTCCATCAGATAATTTTTGACCAATCCTAATTTTAACAGTCTACGAAGATTACACTGTTAACGACTATGTAAAATTCCTAACTTTTACATACAGACTCTATTTTTAAATGTCTTTATATCGTTGAACTCCTATTAACGAGATCTTCGACTCTCATTTAGATTGTTTCGGCTAACAATCGACCTATCTGAAATTTGATTTCTGAGCTATATATTGCTACGCTGAATCTTAGAAAAATCATAATTTCCTCTGATGTGTAACACCCTGTTCCGAATCAATTTCTAATTCAAGGCTGTGGCCCGAAGATCGGTCATCATAAGGCTTAGGGCCTTTGGAAAGGCGAGATCTAGACCCATCTGGGTGCGAGTAATGTAATTAAGGTGATCCGGGTGTTCGGTTCGTGTTTTAGAGCCTAGGGGTATTTCGGTAAAGTGGCAGTTCGGGGTTTTATGGAAATTAGATTTTTGTTCGGAAGGTCTTAAGGCCGGTATGAGTTGATTGAAGTGTAGGGATTCTCATTACCTTTTCCTAGGTATAAGAATCGTCGGAAACAGACTGGTAATGAAGAAGTTATGACCTTCGGAAGGTTGGTGAAATTAGGGTTTCACCAAGTACGCGGGACGTACACAAGTGTACGCATGGCATACTAGAAGGAGGGCCAGTATGCGGGGCGTACATCTTCAGTACGCTAGGCGTACTAAGCTTGTTGGTCGCGATCACCATTTGGAGTATGCACGGTGTACGGGAAGTACGCTGGGCGTATTCCAGTCAGTCCCAAACCTTATTTTTGGGTCTTGGACCCTATTTAAATTCCTTATCTCATCATATAACCCTAATATCTTCCGCCTCCATCCCTCTAAACCCTATAAATGAAACCTTAACCCCCATTTAAATGGTTTTTGAGTTTTGGGTGCTATTTCATGCTTTTGGTGTTCATAGAAGAAGAAAGAGCTTCTTGGAGAGGTGTGGGATTGCTTGTGGCTTTTGGATCCAGGCTTGTTGCATCTTGATATACATCTTGAAGGTAACAAGTTTCTACCTTGGTGATCTTATATGTTGGATCTATTTCATGTGGTATTGTGTGCATTTTGGGTCTTTGTGTTAAAGATGGGTTTTTAATCTACTCCACAAGCAATGGGTGCTAGATATTAGCTCCATTCAGTCCCTAGGTTCATAGAAATGCAGGATTTATAGTGCCTTTTGGTCCATGCAAGCATTAAGAAAATTTTTAAGTCCTTATTGAGCTTTTGAGTCCATTTTTGCCATGCAAGCACGTAAAGTTGCCAACTTTACATGATAAGTAGTCTTATGGAATCAGATCTGACAGTTTGAAACTTTATCTTAACCAATTAAGGGCTTATTAAAGTAAAAAAGGGGTCTGAGGAGTACCCTGGGCGTACGTAAGTGTACGCTCAGCGTAATGCTGATTTTGTGCTTTAAGGACTTGTACTCTGTGCTTTGAAGTCATGTACGCAGGGCGTACGTCTTGAGTACGCTGGGCGTACTCTTCAATTCAATATTATTGGGCCTTTTGAGTTTGGGCCTTGTTGGGCCAATGGGTTTCTATTTTTCGGCCATGGTTAGGTTGAGGACTTTCTTGGTATTGGTCCCTTATGAATTTTAGGCCAAACTAGGAAGTGGGCCATATTGGGCTTTAGTTGCTTTTGTCTTGGTCCTTGGATTGCCATTATGGTTTTTGGGATTTCTATGCATGTTGGGATGGGCTTTGGTTATGGAACATGTAAGGAAAGGGTAAAATGGCCTTGTACCCTTTAGGAAGTTAGTTTATGGAGTGGGCCTCAGATTTTGGGTTATCAGGTTAATTATTGATTAAGATTGTAGTTATTGTTAGTTGGCGCAAGGTTATCCAGTTCGGCGGTGCGAGCAGTCATTTAAGTAACAACAGATTGAGATGAGTGTTCCTCACTATACTTTCGGGTCGAAGGAACCATGGCCGACCCTTTTGGATTGTTATCTTGTTTGTTGTATGATTGAGTATTGTAGTGATCTGTTAGACCTGTATCCTGGTAGATAGGATGATGCTATGCTTAGTGATCTATTAGATCTGCCTGATATCTGTTCTGGCTATACGTTTATCGGTTGCATGTGTTGAGGTAGTGTGCTTGGGTTGAGACTGTACTGCTTTGTGTTGCCAGTCAATAAACCTGGTAATATTTATATCGATATGTTATATGTATGCTTATCTGTTATGTATATGTCGACAAGGTTTGTGTGTGTGGTTGGGTTGAGGCGGTCCTGCTTAGTGCTGAAGGCCAACAGACCCAGGGCGGCCCGGATAGGTTGAAGGCCAGTAAGGCGTACCAGTCAGGCCGAAGGCCCGGAGAATGGTGCAGATAGGCTGAAGGCCCGGTGAGGCGGTCCAGTCATGTTGAAGGTTCTGTGAGTGGTCCAGATAGTCTGTAGGCCGGTGGGGCATTCCAGTCAGGCTGAAGGCTCTGTATGCATGCTGTTTGTTGTATATGTTATATGTTGTGTGTTGGAACTGTGGGGGGAACTCACTAAGCTTTGTGCTTACAATTTTTTGTTTATTGTTTCATGTGTTTTAGAGAATCGTGGCAAGGAGAAGGCGTGACCGTACACATCCTAATTTTATGTCATTGATCTTGGGAGGCACTGATTTTTAAATAATGTTTTGGGAGCACTAATTTTGTAAGCAATTCTATTAGTAAAACAGTCATTTTGAAAAGTTTAAATTTGTTGAAAATTTTGGGATGTTACATGATGAAGTCAAATTTAGACGTTCTCTATATGCACACTCTTATTTTAACGATTACTATGACTTTCATTTAGACCACTTTGAATAAAAAGTAATTTATCAAAAATTTACTTTTTACGATACGCAGAGTCGTGCAGATTTAATCGTGAAACTTCGAAGAAGCGTAACTTCTTCATACGAAGTCGGATTTCAGTGTTCTTCATATGTATGAAATCTTTGTGATATATACTATAACTTTGGTTAAGATTATTTATCCTAAATAATCTTCTATCAAAAATTCATTTTTAACACTTATTATCTCTAAATTGACTAACCCGAATCTGCGGGTGTTACAATTATCTCCCCCCTTAGGATGATTACGTCCCAGAATCATTAACAAAACAGGGCTTGTATAATGACTCTACATGTTACCTTTTCATCCTAGGTGGTAATCGTAACTCTTATGTCATTTCTATTAAGTTCCTAATTCTTAGACTTCTTGACCGTTGACGTTGCTGCACCTACTCTTCCTTCTAAATTTGATCTCCACTGGGAGCTCCTGCCCCTAAGATAAGGTCTTCACTTTGATTATTCTAACATATCGATGGGTCATTTCCTTAATGACCTTGCATCGATGATGCAATGGCTAGACTTAGGTTTCTTTGAGTCGGTCTCTAACTCGAAAGATACCTTCCTTCATGTTCTAATGTGATATAATCACATTATAGCATGTAGCACTTCTAGCTACAAGCTGCTTAATCTTAATGATGAACATGATAATTCTACTGATTGCTTCAATTATATTTTCGTTCAATCTAAAGTCAGACACTACGTCGAATTTACTTCATAGATTAGTCGGACTCGATATGATATGACCACTAAGGGTGGAATAATATTTATCTTCGTAGTCATTACGAAAGAAAACTTAATGATGGAAATGAACAAAATAGCTCGATTACTTAGAGACTTAGTAACTTTGTGACTTTCCCTGATCCGAGTAAGAGTCATGTGCTTTTGGTGGTATAGACCTCTACTACCTTTCACACCTACTCATACTCGTCTCAAGAGTTTCCTCGTAGTCCCAATTTATTATTTGTAAAATCAAAAAAACAATATAACACATACGAATGTGTCCATCAATCATAGAAATTTCCTTAGGCTCCACTAGGACTTCCTCCATGCGTATATTCAACAATGATTCTTCTTCTACTTGGTTGGTGGTGGAAACGCCAGACGATGGGACGACTTCAGAGATTACACCAAAAGTTCTATCTTTCCGCCAGTCGAAAGTGTACTTCTCCCATACCAGACGTATTATTTATTAGACATATTCTAAAGGCAAGATACCACCCTATAGGTATTGCTTATGATATCTTCTGATAGGTATCATTCACTATCATAGGCCTTCTCATTTCCTCCATTTCTCAGTCCTCTACGATTCTTTATCATGACATTCTGTTCACCAAAACAGGCGTTCGGTGTGCCGAGATGAGAATATAAATAGAGAAGGTTTAGACGCATAATCTTCCTTATTACTCCAAAAAGTTACATGCCAGTTCTGATACCACAACTAAATGTTTAGAAACCCGAGCACTTAAAATTTCCTAACTCTAGGCTGGAAATAGACCTTAAATCTAGTAATATCAATTTAGATAGGTTACCTAAGGCATCTCAATGCATCTTATAGATATAGCATGCAAAAGTCATTTAGTACAATTAGCAAATTAGGCATATAATCCTAAAGTAAGCTAGTGCTTGTGTCAATTCAGGTGTACTGCCTAAGATATAATAGACGCACTTCTCACGATCATCGCTTAACATTCTAAGTTTAAGCCTCGAAATCCTACAAATTACTAGTTCGATTAAACTAATGATCTGATACCAAAAGTTGTTGATAATGTTTAAAACCAAATGAAAATTATTAGTAACCGTTTACATATTGTCACCTTTTGTTCCTCTAACTCTCATTGTACTAACACATCACTATTGAGTTTTTGTGAATAAAAAGGTCTCAACTCTTCATTGTCCAAAATTTTAGCTTGAACAGTATGTTTCTATGAATAAAAAGGTGCTTCTTTCTTGATCCTTACAATAAATCTTCTTATTCTTCCTTCAAAGTGCACCAAAATACCAAATATATGTTCAAATATGGGAGATAGAGGATTAGAGTTTTCTTCAAGGCTCTTGGAGGTGATGGAGGTTGAGGGTGGAGGAAATCCTAGCCACCACTTCCCTTAAATACGACCTTAAGCCCAAAATTAGGGTTTGCTCAAAAACAATCGCCACGTCGTGGCGGATAATTGAGATGCACATTTTCTGCAGGTCACGCCACATCGTGACCATCCAAAATTCATAATCTTACTAGAAATTTATACATGAAAATCCGGATGTTACACTCCTATGAATAAATAATTCTCTATTATTTAATCACCAAAACAATTACAAAATTTATACATAGCGCCAACAGGGTGTTAAGTGAGCGCCATAATGACAAGTCTCTTTCCATGTTTATGGTGGACTTCTCTAATGCGTTTAACCTTGTTGACAGATCTGTATTACTTGATGAGCTTAGACTGAGGTACCCTTCTATATCCTTGTGGGTAGAATTCCTATATGGTCAAGCAGCAAGGTTGTATCTAGGAGACACACATATTTGGTCAACTACTAGAGTTTAGCAATGAGACCCCTTGGAACCACTTCTCTTTGCCCTTGTGTTGTACCCGCTCTTGCATAATATTAGAGACACTTGCAAGCTTCTTCTCCATGCATGGTATCTTGATGATGGCACACTTATTGGAGATTCGGAGGAGGTGGCCAAAGCGTTAGACATTATTAAGGTTATTGACCCAAAATTGGGCCTTTAGTTGAATATCAAAAAAACCGAGCTCTTTTGGCCCTCGTGTGATGTTAGGAAGCTGTGTGAGGGGCTATTCCTGGTTGGCATTGGGAGGTCGCCATTGGGGGTGAAAATTCTCAGGGGAGCTGTTAGTAGAGTTGCTAGCTTCATTACCAACTTAGTCATAAAGAGAGCCCGAAACACTGTGAATTTGATGCGCCTTCTCCCATAATTTTCTGAGCCGCAGAGTGAGCTCCTTCTACTTCGGTCTTGTATGGGTATTGCTAAACTTTTCTTTGGGCTGGGGACATGGCAACCCATTCACATGGAGGAGGCAACATTGTTCTTTGACAATGGGTTGCCCGGGGTGATTGAGGACATTGTGGTTTGTGGTAGCCCTTTCTTTGGTGACATATAGTGGTGAATTGCTTCCCTACCCATTAGGTTTGATGGTTTGGGTTTATACTTGGTAGTAGAGGCTACCTCATATGACTTTGTTGGATCAAGGCCCCAATCTTGGGTATTGTAAGACTATATCTTCGGGATAGTGGCATATATGGTATGGATTCTGATTATGCTTGTGCCTTAGCTTCTTTTCATAACAAGCTTCCGGACATTGACCTTAGTAGATTTATTACTACGAACACCCCCCTAAATTCCAGAATACACTGGCGAGTGCTCTTTTTAGTAAAATTGTCCAATATATGGAAGTGCATTTCAACATGACGGCTCGACAGAAAGCACTTTTCCAGTGTTTACGTGCACCACATGCTCAAGATTTTCTTCTAGCTATCCCTATTGATAGTCTTGGCCAACAAATGTCCCCTGTGGAGTATCGTACCATCCTCACATATCGACTCATGATTCCAATATTCCCAACTGAAGAGATATGTCCGGTGTGCCGCAAGGCATGTTTGGACTCTTGTGGAGAGCATGCAGTTCATTGCAAAGAACTCTCGGGGTTTAAATACAAGCACGACATGGTTAGGGATGTTTTGGTCGACATATTTAAGCACGACAGGGTTTCCACCAAGAAAGAGGCTCCTGTGAATTTCTTGACTGACCCGAAAAAAGGAAGGTCAACCCTTAGACCGGTTGGCATTTTGATTTTTGGATGGGCTGGAGGGAAACACACATGTGTGGACCTTACAGGGGTATCCCCTCTCATATGATTGAGGGTAGGGGGTTTCATGGCGGGATAGGCTTTCAAATCTGCTACATGCAAGGTCCCCAAACATGAGCAATCATGCATGGGAAATCAAAACATGTTCATACCATTTGCATTTGATACGTTTGGTTTCCTTGCACCGGATGCGGTGAAGCTTCTTAATAGAGTACAACGGATCATGCATAACAATGTTATATCCCCTAGATCTATGGATGTAGTCTTCATAAGAATTGGATTTACCATACAAAAGGCTTAGCAACGCAACTTGTTGCCTGTTTACCTTATCATTCGTTGTACGATTATAACTAAGATTTATAAAAAAACTAATCAACTAACTACTAAACTTAAGATCATCTCTCATGTCTATGCTCCTAGCATGCATACTATGTATTGGTTAGTCCCTTTTGTGAATGAATCAACTGTATTTTCCTTTAACGATGCCCCTTTCACGACAAAATCTCCATCTTCAGCTCTGTCTCGAATGTAATGAAACTTCCTCTTTATATGCATTGACTTTTCATGATCCATAGGTTCTTTAGTCATAGTGACCGCACCTTTGTTATCACAGAATATTTCCATGGGATCTTTGTTGCTCAGGATAACTCCAAGATCACCAATGAAGTTCTTCATCTAGGTAGCTTCCTTGGACGCCTCACTAGTAACAATATATTCAGACTTTCTGGTAGTTTTTGACACCATTTATTGTTTGGAACTCTTCCATGTCACCTCATCACCATTTAACATGAATATCCATCCGGACTGTGACTTCGAGTAATCTCTATCCGTTTGAAAAATTGCATCACTATAGCCTTTCACAACCAACTCTTATTCACCACCATACACAAGCAACATATCTTTAGCATTCCTCAAATACTTAAGAATGTTAATGATAGTTGTCCAATGACCTAGCCGATTTTCCTGATATCGACTCGCCGTGCTCAAAGCATATGAAACGTCAAGGCGAGTACATGTCATAGTGTACATTATCGATCCTATAGCCAAAGCATAAGAAGATTTACTTTCTTGAAATTTCCATATTGAATCTTTTCAATACCTTATCCACATATCTGGTTTGAATAAGTCCTATTAGACGCCTAGATCTATCTCTAGAGAATCTCATAGCGAAACATTTCTCGAGCCAAGTTTTTACACTTTGTAACTCAAGGATATCATTTCCTATGAGTAGTATGTCATCAACATACAACGGAGACAACGACACTCCCACTAGATTTGACATATACATAAGACTTATATGGACTTCTTGAAAAACCATACGCTTTGACTTTTTCATGGAAACACAAATTCTAGCTTCACGATGCTTGTTTTAGTCCATAGATGGACCTTTCAATCTTACACACTTTATTTGGATACTTGGCTTGTTCAAAACCTTTAGGTTGTGCCATACACACATCCTCTAAAGTTTATCATTAAGGAAAGCGAGTTTAACATCCATTTTCCATACCTCATAATCATAAAAGGCAACTATGGTAAGTAGTATCCTAATAGACTTTACCTTAGCTACTGGTGAGAATGTTTCCTCGTAATCAATTCCTTAAGTCTAAGTGTAACCTTTTGCCACCAACCTAGCTTTTAATGTGTGCACATTCCAATCCATGTTGGTCTTCTTCTTGAAGATCCATTTACAACCTACTATCTTAAGACCGGGTGTCAGATCAACCAAATTCCAAACTTAGTTATCCTTCACGGACTGAATTTCGCTAACCATAGCCTCTTTCCATTGGACATGCTCAGGGCCTGCTATCACTTCCTTTATTTAGATAGATCATCAATATTGACTAATGTTTTATCACTAATCAACGTGTTTCCTACCACCATTATATGGAAACCATAAAATTCGGGAGGAGCACTAACTCTACTGGATCTACGAAGAGGTAAAGATATGTATTTTGGCTCAACAACTTTCTCAACCTCTGGTTGAGTGCTCGTGCCAACTATGGGTTCATTATTGGTTAACTCTTGGATATATTGAAGACCACTTTGAATCCCACTAAGTTCTTGAAATATAAGTTCTATATTAAGGAACACTCTTTTTCGAGCTATAAACACCACATTTTCACTGTGTCTTTAAAACAAATATGCAAAGCTTTTTGTGGAAAACCGATAAAATGACACTTCTCAGATCTAGATTCAAGTTTGTTTTGGGTTTCATGCTGAATGAAAATCTCACAACCCCATACCTTAGTGTGATTGAGTGAAGGAACTTTTCCAGTCCATAATTCATGAGATGTCTTTGAAACCTTCTTTATTTGTACAAGGTTTAAGATATGGTTTGCGGTTTCAAGTGCATACACCCAAAATGTAATTAGTAATGAAGAATGAATCATCATAGATTGAACCATGTCTAATAGGGTTCAATTTCTCCTTTTAAAAACACCATTAAGCTATGGTGTTCTTGGAGGAGCTAACTATGAAACTATTCCACAATCTCTAAGATGATCGTTGAACTCAATACTAAGTTACTCTCTTCCCCTTTCAGATCGGAGAACCTTTATCTTCTTTCCCAATTGATTATCCATATCATTCTGATACTCTTTGAACTTTTCAAAAGTATCCGAATTATGTTTAATCAAATAGACATAACTGTATCTACTAAAATCTTCAGTAAATGTAACTTACCAGTGTAAATTACCGTCTCTTGTAGCGGATTTGAAGGGTCTACATACATCCGTGCATATGAGATCCAACAATCCTTCACCTCTTTCTCATGTCTCTTGAATGGTGATTTAGTCATCTTGCTTAATAATCAAGACTCACATACATCATCCGATTTTAAGTTGAATGATTCCAATATTCTGTCCGATTGGAGCTTGGTGATGTGTTTCTTGTTTATGTGGCCAAAGCGGCAATGCCATAAGCACGATTTACCTAAGTTATTATAAGAATCATTATTTTTAAGTTAACATTGCTATTATTATAAACACAAATACTACTTTAATATATTCCATTGCAAGGAGAAGTTATAAACATAAAATAATCATCTTTAAAACCAAAATATTACCCCTTTTATTGTCAAATGAAAACCAAAAACCTTGTTTAAACAATGCATGAAATGAAATAATATTTCTAGTCATCTCTGATGAGTAATACCTGTTAACTAAATTAATCCTAACTCCACTACTAAGCATAAGCTCGAAATCTATGACCATCAAGACAGGCGACATGCGCCTATTCCCCATGATTAGATTTAGCTCCCCATGCTTAAGCTTCCTTCATTCCTTCAGACTCCACAATATAGTTCATATGTGAGTACTACATCCCATATCAAGAACCCACAAATGTGAAGTAATAGTATTATGGAGTTTGATCATATAAGTACCTGAGGTGGATCCAATCGCTTTCACCTTAACATCCTTGAGATATTTCAAGTACTTAGGTTAGCTTGATTTCCACTCCCCCTTAACGCCATAGTAGTAGCAAGTTGACTTTTTCGGATCACTATTTGGTGGAATGGAGGATTCACCCTTTCCTTTATCCCCATAACCATAAGGTCCGACCGGATCCTCTCCTTTCCATTTGGGATTGGAATATTTCCTCTTCTTTTCCACCATTTTGAATGGCAAGAATGAGCGCCAGAGAGTTAACTTAAATTTTCTTCAATACAACTTCAGTGGTTTGGAACAAGTTGTAGATTTTAATCAATGTCTGATCTACATTATTAAAATGATAAGTCATTATGAAGTTATCATATGAACTAGGGAGAGATCCAAACACAAGATCCACAACTAGGTTCTTATTAAGGACAACATTGAGATTCTCAAGTTTGTCTATATAATTCCTCATCTTTTGAACTTGGGCACTGTGACAACCCGGAACTTTTATCCTGTACAATTGGTCAATCATATCAATATTAAACTCAGTTTTATCACCTTTTAACGCCGTTTAAGGGTTTCATCAAGCGTTCTAAGCCTCGTACAATCAAAGTTTGGGTCCTAGGTCGAGTAATACCAAGTCATAGTTCAACATTCGGGCCATACACCCTCTCGGGAGGAGTGTACGGCCGTATACATGGGTGTGCGGCCGCACACCCACCCCTCAACTGTACACCCTCCTCTATATATAGGAGGAGACCCCTTCATTCACTCTTTTCCCCTTTTGGCTGCACACTACTTTCCCTCTCTAGAATCTTCACATAAGGACCCTCCAAAGGCCTCAAAAACGTGAAGTACTCCATCATTCAGCTTGTTATACTGGTAAGACACCTTGATGTAAGCCTCAAACTCTTCACTTGAAGGTGTACGGCCGCACACCTTCATAAGGTGGCCGTGCACACCTCAAAAACCCTCCAAAGTGAGAGTTTGATCCCCCATCTTCTAGTTGGACTTGGATTGAACCTTACAACACTGGAAAAATCGACTTTTGGAGCATAAATGAAGAGTGTACGGCCGCACACCCCTGTGTACGGCCGCACACACCCTCTGTACGACCGCACAGTCCTGTGTGCAACCGCACACACATCCTGGCCGCACACCCTGGCCGTACACACACTCATATGGCCATACACCTTCCCCCGATCGATCATTTATGGCTCCGACACTTAGTTCAAGCATTTCCAAGTCTTTAGGGTGGTTTCCCATCATGTTTTGTCATGGAATACCTTAATCTAATACATATATGTGTACTATATGTTAATAGGATCCGCTTGCGTACAAAACATTAGTTGACACTCAGCACTCGTAACCGATCGTACTCCCGAATCCTACGTCAAATGGTGAGTTCATACCCCTACGCTTTTATAAGTTTTTATAACGTTTTCAGGGGGGGGGAATACACCCTTTCCTTTATCCCTTTTGTAAAATGCGGAGCATAAGGGACGTTTTCTAAACATAATTGCATAGTTTTCAGAACAGTACATGAACACAACTTACCAGTCAAACTATAATAGGTATAGTTTGGGGATTTCATTACCGGTTTTACAGAATCAAACTCCATGCAAAGTCAAACATATAAACTATGACATATTTAGTTTATCCATACAGATAACAAGAGTATCTTACTAAATAATTATTTTGTGTATAATTATTTATACTCTACAACGTATACAACGATTTCGAACTCGAGAACAACCAAACTACACGTAAACTAGTTAATACCGGATTGTGAGACTTATCTTCGTTATGCCCTTCGGGGTACCAATAAATCCTCACCGTTAGTATAACCAGAGTCTCCTGGAGCGAGAGCGTGAAATTTTTGAATAGATGTATTCGGGATTAACAATACCACACCTGAACTATTAGCTGCAGTTAGGCGGGGACGCCTGGGGTGACAAATTTTGTAATCATACGACGCCTGAAGAAACGTCAAGGAGGTCACGGGTCATATTATTATAGTTATACGACTCACAATAAGTATAAACTAACCTTTGTTTACGGGATTTCTTTCTTCAATAGTTTTATTTTAACTAATGAAACTACTTATCTACTTACTAGAGGGTATTCCTGGGAATTAACTCTTGGTTTTATTTGAATAATAAAACTACTTATATACTGGTAGTAGCCAAGGCTTACCAAACGAAACATACCTTACTTACTGGCGGTAGCCAGGGCTTTCAAAAGAATCATACTTTTCATACAGTAATCAACAAACATGTTAGAAAATATTGGATTTTCTTGGGAAGCATGCATACTATTTCGAAACTCGACAACGAAGGTTTTCGTTACAAACGATATTTTCTACAATGAAAAGGAATCAATTTTACAAATTCAGTGACTAGTTTCCACTACAAAACATGCTTATGAACTCACCAGCTTTATGCTGATACGTTTTCAAAATCGCTTGTATTCTCAGGGCAACTATAGACAGGTACTTATGCCAGCTTTTGGAGAAGACGGAGCATTTTGGAGTCTCGTCTTTAACTTTTGCTACTTTTGAATATACTGATATGTACAAATTATGTTTTCAAACAGATGTAAATATTCATATTGTAATGTAATGGTTGTGTTTACTTTGATTGCTATGATACGATTGTTGTGATACTACGCATGAAGTCACCCGCCCCCGGACGTTTCCGCCGTCCGTTCTGACGGTTCGGGGGTGTGACAGATTGGTATCAGAGATATTGTTTATAGTGAACTAAGTATACCGAACCTTACATGGTATACAACTATAAACACTAAGGGGCTGAAGTGCTCTGAACTAAAAGTATACTTTTAAAATATAAGTATTTTACGAAAAGTATACAAGCATACCTACATACCAGAAACAGTATTATGGGTAGAACAAAATAGAAGTATTTGGATGTTGGGCACTGCGGTTAAACCTGGGCAGTTATGTAATCATGTCTAGGGTCAATATAGTTTGATCAACTATATTCATTCGAGACATGACCAACATATGCTTGGGAGTGACTGTGGGGTTACAACAGGTCTAAAACTTACCAAGTATCCATACAACAAGACGTCGATAGAACAAACCAAACAACCTAAAATACTATAGGAGTATTTTATCTGAGTCAAATTCATTACAGAGATTCTCTTCCAAGTGTTACTACTCATTCCTTTTAGCGATAACTTAATTGCATTGGTAGCTTTTCCTTGTTTATCGCTTAATAGAACAATCTAGCTATCATAGTGAGATATATATTGCTTTATATCTCTTGATTCGATTCCAGAGGACTTACCATCCTCTTCTTCCTGGTTGTTTCTAGAACAAGATGCCTCCCCGTCGAAGACCCATCAGAAGGCACAACAACACGCCACCACCACCGCCACCTCCTCAGTTCGATCCTGCCATGTTCCAGGCAGCTGTTACTGCAGCTGTGGCTGCTGCAATGTCACAGATTAATCCTGGCGGATCTGGCGGGTCGGGAGGTGGTACTCATCCCCAAAATCCTGAAGGGAGTCAAGGGCAGCAGAAGGAGTGCTCCTATAAAGACTTCATGACTACGAAACCCACACCCTTCGACGGCAATGGAGGTGTTATTGCCCTAACTCGATGGTTCGAGAAAATCGAGTCTATCTTCGAAATTTGTTCCTGTTCTGAAGCTAACAAGGTGAAATTCGCCGCTTGCACTTTCACCAATAGAGCATTGACCTGGTGGAATGGTCGGGTCAAATCTTTAACTCTGCCAATAGCAAATTCTATGGGTTGGGAGAGCCTGAAGGAGCTCATGCTAGCTGAGTATTGCCCACGAGGCGAAATGCAGAAATTGGAGCACGAACTCTGGACCCTAAAGATGAAGGGTTCCGATATTGCTGCCTACACTTCTAGGTTTGAAGACCTAGCACTTCTTTGCTCGGGAATGGTCACCCCAGAGAGTAAGAAGATTGAAAGATATATCTGGCGATTGACGCCCCCAACCCAAGGGAATGTCTTGGCCGCCAGGCCAAACACTTTTGACAGCGCCAAGTGTTTGGCACAGACTCTCATAGATCACGGCGTTGATCTCGATAATGTGATAGCCACTCCTGAACCAGCTAAGGGAAGTGGAGAGAAAAGAAAGTTCTGGAAGCAACGAAAGGGCCAGTCTTCGCAGGAGCCCTCCAAGAAACAACATACGGTGGCAGTTCACGCTGCTACTACTCCTGCCACTGCTCCTGCAACTCCGCACCTACCAGTGGATATACTGGTACCCTCCCTTGGTGCAGAAAATGCAACTATCATCACCGCATCCCCGACCCTTGTCGTGAAATACTCTGCAGCAATTGTGGCAAGAAGGGCCACCTGGCTCGATGCTGCAGAACACCAGTCCAACCAACCAATCAGGCCTCTGGAGCAGGTGTCGGTAAAGCCTGTTATGGCTGTGGGGAAGTCGGGCATTTCAGGAGAAACTGCCCCAAGGAAGCAACGACGGACAACACAGGGAAGGTACTATATATGGGGCAAGAGGAGGCAGTTGCTGACCCTACCGTTGTTACGGGTACGTTCCTCCTTGACAACTCTTATGCATGCATTCTTTTCGATTCTGGTGCTGAGAGAAGTTTTGTTAGTCATGCATTCAAACAACTTCTTAAAAATAAACCTCAACCCTTAACCGAAAACGTTTACCGTCGAGATGGCTAACGGTGAGAAAGAGAACACTAAAGATATAATCCGCGGTTGCACCCTTACTTTAAATGATCATTCTTTTCCCATCGACCTTATGCCGATTTCTATAAAAAGCTTCGATGTCATCATTGGCATGGATTGGTTGAGCCCCAATCATGCTGATATCCTTTGTTACGAAAAATCCATTCGTCTCAATCTTCCCTCTGACGAAGCTCTCATGATCTATGGCAATAAACTCAGTTCAAACCTCCGCATCAATTCGTGCATCAAAGCCCATAAACTTCTGCGAAAGGAATGTCATGCATTCTTAGCTCATGTCATTAACGAGAAGCAGGAAGTTAAAGACCTCGAGAGCATCCCCGAAGTCTGCAACTTTCCTGATGTCTTTCCCGAAGAGCTTCCGGGAATTCCTCCCGAACGCCAAGTCGAGTTTCGCATCGACTTAATCCCCGGAGCTACCCTCGTGGCTAAGTCCCCTTATTGCTTAGCGCCAGCAGAAATGCAGGAGCTCTCTAGTCAGCTCAATGAGCTGCTCATCAAAGGATTCATCAGACCGAGTTCCTCACCCTGGGGAGCCCCGATCTTGTTCGTGAAAAAGAAGGATGGATCCTTCCGAATGTGTATTGACTATCGTGAACTGAACAAACTCACAGTTAAGAACCGTTACCCTCTTCCTCGAATCGACGACCTCTTCGATCAACTTCAAGGTGCCAGCTACTTCTCCAAGATAGAACTAAGATCAGGGTATCATCAACTACGAGTCCACGAGAGTGATGTTCCTAAGACAACATTTCAGACTCGGTATGGTCACTACGAATTTGTAGTAATGCCCTTCGGTCTAACCAACGCACCGGCGGTATTCATGGACCTGATGAATCGGGTGTGCCGTTCCTTCCTAGACAAGTTCATAATCGTGTTCATCGACGATATACTTGTGTATTCCCAAAGTGAAGAAGAACACCGACAAGACTTGAGATTGGTGCTGGAAACTCTAAGGGCGGAGAAGCTGTATGCGAAATTCTCCAAGTGCGAATTTTAGATTCGAAAAGTAACCTTCCTAGGTCACGTAGTAAGCGAGGAGGGCATACACGTGGACCCTTCCAAAATCGAGGCGATAAAGAACTGGTCAGCACCGAAAAAGCCCACAGAAATCCGTCAATTCTTGGGTCTTGCTGGCTATTATCGCAGATTTATCCAGAATTGCCAAACCCTTAACCACTCTGACTCAGAAAGGTGTACCCTTCTGTTCGAGTGAAAAGCAAGACACTGCATTCCAAACGTTGAAGTAGGCCCTATACAGCGCACCTATCCTGTCTCTGCCCGAAGGGACGGAGGACTTCGTTGTCTACTGTGATGCATCCAATCAGGGCTTGGGCTGTGTGCTCATGCAGCGAGGAAAAGTTATTGCTTATACCTCGAGACAGCTGAAAGCACATGAAGTCAACTACACAACACACGACTTGGAGTTGGGAGCAGTGATCTTCGCATTGAAGATATGGAGACATTACCTTTATGGAACCAAGTGCACTATCTTCACTGACCATAAAAGCCTACAACATATTTTCGACCAGAAGGAGTTGAACATGAGACAACGGCGATGGGTAGAGCTACTCAGCGATTACGAGTGCGAAATACACTACAATCCCGGCAAGGCCAATGTGGTGGCAGATGCCCTCAACCGGAAGGAATGCTCAGGTCGTAGGGTGAAGGCACTGACCATGACTATCCATTCACATTATCGCGCAAATCAAGGAGGATCAGCTGGAAGCCTTAAGACCAGAGAACGTGTCGGGTGAAGCCTTGAGAGGAATGGAAAAGAACCTAGAGATCAAGGGAGACGAAGTCTATTATTTCATGGACCGAATCTGGACCCCAAAGTTTGGTGGTTATAGGGAGGTTGTCATGAACGAAGCTCACAAGACCAGATACTCCGTTCACCCAGGTTCGGATAAGATGTACCTTGATCTCAAGAAGCTATACTGGTGGCCAAACATGAAAGCAGAGATCGCTACATTCGTGGGCAAGTGCCTGACTTGCGCCAAAGTGAAGATCGAATATCAGAAGCCTCAGGTCTACTCCAACAGCCGGAAATACCAGAATGGAAGTGGGAGAGGATTACTATGGATTTCATCACCAAATTACCCAAATCTCCGAGTGGGTACGACACCATCTGGGTAGTACTCGACCGATTGACAAAATCCGCTCACTTCTTGCCAATCAAGGAGACTTTCAAAATGGAGAGACTCACACGGATCTACATTCAAGAAATAGTTTGACTGCACGGTGTGCCTGTGTCCATTATCTCCGACCGAGATAGCAGGTTCACTTCGAGATTTTGGCAGTCCCTGCAGAAAGCTCTTGGAACTAAGCTGGATATGAGTACATCTGCCCATCCTCAGACAGATGGGCAGAGTGAGAGAACCATCAAGACCTTGGAAGACATGTTGCGAGAATGTGTTATCGATTTTGGTAAGTCGTGGGACATCCATTTACCCTTGGTCGAATTATCCTACAACAATAGCTACCACACCAGTATCAAGGCTGCGCCGTTTGAGGCCCTATATGGCCGTAAGTGCAGATCCCTTTTGTACTGGGCTGAGGTAGGCGACACGCAGCTAGCCAAGGGGCAAGTCCCAGACAGCACTCTCACAGGCCCAGAGATCATCCGTGAAACTACAGAAAAGATTGTACAAATCCGGGAATGACTGAAAGCCTCACGAGATAGACAAAAGAGCTACGCCGATAAACGACAAAAACCCTTGGAGTTCCAGGTGGGAGATCGTGTTCTGCTGAAGGTCTCGCTCTGGAAAGGCATGATACGCTTTGGAAAGCGCGGAAGGCTAAATCGGAGGTACATAGGACCATTCAAAATCCTCGCTAGGATCTGTCCCGTAGCATACAAACTCTGTTTACCTCAAGAGCTTAGTAACATTCATTCCGTCTTCCATGTCTCGAATCTTAAAAAGTGTTTATCCGATGAAACCTTTATGATTTCTCTTGATGAGATTGAAATCAACGAAAATCTTAACTTTGTGGAAGAACTAATCGAAATCATGGATCGGGAGGTCAAGCGAACAAAACAAAGTCGCATCCCGATAGTGAAGGTTCGCTGGAATGCCAAGCGGGGACCTGAATTCACTTGGGAGCGCGAGGATTCAATGAAACAGAAGTATCCGCATCTCTTCTCTAATTCATGATTTGTATTCTATGTTCAAATTTCGGGACGAAATTCCCTCTAACAGGGGGATGATGTGACAACCCGAAACTTTTATCCTGTATAATTGGTCAATCATATCAATATTAAACTCGGTTTTATCACCTTTTAACACCGTTTAAGGGTTTGATCAAGCATTCTAAGCCTCGTACAATCAAAGTTTGGGTCCTAGGTCGAGTAATACCAAGTCATAGTTCAACATTCGGGCCATACACCCTCTCGGGAGGAGTGTACGGCCGTACACATGGGTGTGCGGCCGCACACCCACCCCTCAACTGTACACCCTCCTCTATATATAGGAGGAGACACCTTCATTCACTCTTTTCCCCTTTTGGCTGCACACTACTTTCTCTCTCTAGAATCTTCACATAAGGTCCCTCCAAAGGCCTCAAAAAAGTGAAGTACTCAATCATTCAGCTTGTTATACTGGTAAGACACCTTGATGTAAGCCTAAAACTCTTCATGTTCTTCGTGCTCGTCATCACTAGAAGGTGTACGGCCGCACACCTTCATAAGGTGGCCGTACACACCTCAAAAACCCTCCAAAGTGAGAGTTTGATCCCCCATCTTCTAGTTGGACTTGGTTTGAACCTTAAAACACTGGAAAAATCAACTTTTGGAGCATAAAAGAAGAGTGTACGGCCGCACACCCCTGTGTACGACCGCACACACCCTCTGTACGACCGCACACTCCTGTGTGCAACCGCACACACATCCTGGCCGCACACCCTGACCGTACACACACTCTTATGGCCATACACCTTCCCCCGATCGATCATTTATGGCTCCGACACTTAGTTCAAGCATTTCCAAGTCTTTAGGGTGGTTTCCCGTCATGTTTTGTCATGGAATACCTTAATCTAATACATATATGTGTACTATATGTTAATAGGATCTGCTTGCGTATGAAAGATTAGTTGACACTCAGCACTAGTAACCGATCGTACTCCCGAATCCTACCTTAACCGGTGAGTTCATACCCCTACGCTTTCATAAGTCTTTATAACGTTTTCAGGGGGGGGGGGGGAATACAAGCCAAACATAAAGGTTTTCACAACTTAAAAACTGATGCAATTACAATAGTTTTACGTTAAACGTTTAGATACTTTATCCCTTTTGTAAAATGCGGAGCATAAGGGGCATTTTCTAAACATAATTGCATAGTTTTCAAAATAGTACATGAACACAACTTACCAGTCAAAGTATAATAGGTATAGTTTGGGGATTTCATTACCGGTTTTATAGAATCAAACTCCATGCAAAGTCAAACATATAAACTATGACAGATTTAGTTTATCCATACAGATAACAAGAGTATCTTACTAAATAATTATTTTGTGTATAATTATTTATACTCTACAACGTATACAACGATTTCGAACTCGAGAACAACCAAACTACACATAAACTAGTTAATACCGAATTGTGAGACTTATCTTCGTTATGCCCTTCGGGGTACCAATAAATCCTCACCGTTAGTATAACCAGAGTCTCCTGGAGGGAGAGCGTGAAATTTGTGAATAGATCTATTCGGGATTGACAATCCCACACCTGAACTGTTAGCTGCAGTTAGGCGGACACGCCTGGGGTGACAAATTTTGTAATCGTACGACGCCTGAAGAAACGTCAAGGAGGTCACGGGTCATATTAGTATGGTTATACGACTCACAATAAGTATAAAGTAACCTTTGTTTACGGGATTTCTTTCTTCAATAGTTTTATTTTAACTAATGAAACTACTTATGTACTTACTGGAGGGTATTCCAGGGAATTAACTCTTGGTTTTATTTGAATAATAAAACTACTTACATACTGGTAGTAGCCAGGGCTTACCAAACGAAACATACCTTACTTACTGGCGGTAGCCAGGGCTTTCAAACGAATCATACTTTTCATACAGTAATCAACAAACATGTTAGAAAATATTGGATTTTCTTGGGAAGCATGCATACTATTTCGAAACTCGACAATGAAGGTTTTCGTTACAAACGATATTTTCTACAATGAAAAGGAATCAATTTTACAAATTCAGTGACTAGTTTCCACTACAAAACATGCTTATGAACTCACCAGCTTTATGCTGATACGTTTTCAAAATCGCTTGTATTCTCAGGGAAACTATAGACAGGTACTTATGCCAGCTTTTGGAGAAGACGGAGCATTTTGGAGTCTCGTCTTTAACTTTTGCTACTTTTGAATATACTGATATGTACAAATTATGTTTTCAAACAGATGTAAATATTCATATTGTAATGTAATGGTTGTGTTTACTTTGATTGCTATGATACGATTGTTGTGATACTACGCATGAAGTCACCCGCCCCCGGACGTTTCCGCTGTCCGTTCTGACGGTTCGGGGGTGTGACAGATTGGTATCAGAGATACTGTTTATAGTGAACTAAGTATACCGAACCTTACATGGTATACAACTATAAACACTAAGGGGCTGAAGTGCTCTGAACTAAAAGTATACTTTTAAAATATAAGTATTTTACAAAAAGTATACAAGCATACCTACATACCAGAAACAGTATTATGGGTAGAACAAAACAGAAGTATTTGGATGTTGGGCACTGCGGTTAAACCTGGCAGTTATGTAATCATGTCTAGGGTCAATATAGCTTGATCAACTATATTCATTCGAGACAGGACCAACATATGCTTGGCAGTGACTGTGGGGTTGCAGCAGGTCTAAAACTTACCAAGTATCTATACAACAAGACGTCGATAGAACAAACCAGACAACCTAAAATACTATAGGAGTATTTTATCAGAGTTAAATTCATTGCAGAGATTCTCTTCCAAGTGTTACTACTCGTTCCTTTTAGCGATAACTTAATTGCATTGGTAGCTTTTCCTTGTTTATCGCTTAATAGAACACTCTAGCTATCATAGTGAGATATATATTGCTTTATATCTCTTGATTCGATTCCAGAGGACATACCATCCTCTTCTTCCTGGTTGATTCTAGAACAAGATGCCTCCCCGTCGAAGACCCATCAGAAGGCACAACAACACCCCACCACCACCGCCACCTCCTCAGTTCGATCCTGCCATGTTCCAGGCAGCTGTTACTGCTGCTATGGCTGCTGCAATTGTTGGATTAATGTCTAAGTCCATAACTATAATTGGTAAGACTTGACCCGACCCGGCATGGTCCATTTGGGTTGTATATCATCAGGACAATTTGTTAGGATGGACTTTTGAGAGAAGGTTATTTATGGTTTATTAATATATTATAAGTTATAATATATTAATATGAAATCATATGTTTTAATTAGTATCGATCAAGAATTAATTTGGAATTAATTTAGTGATCAAGAGAGACTAATTAAATCTATGGGGACTAATTATGATATTTGTATGCTAGTATAGGGTAATATCTTGGAAACTTCATATTTGCATGTATAATAGAGAAAACATAGATCCAAGGTATTTTGGGTTGTATGTGCACCATAGGATGTTGTAGTATACTAAAACCCAACAGAGGTATCAGAGCCATGGGTTGTTTTCTGTTATATTGATGCAAATGTTTTATTTTCAAAGTTGAAAAAAAAAAGAAAAAAAAACATGACGTTTGTCAAATTTTATGATAATTACTTGTTTTTGTGAAAAACTAATTATTTGTAAAATTTGAATCATTTGCTATATTAGTTGAATTAGGTCAAATTTAGTAAAAGATAAAATGATATGGTTATTTTATTAGTTTTAAAAGTTTGATCTAAAGAGTTTTTTGAAACCTCCATAAGTTATGGATATGAAAAGGTTTTAAAAAAAATTGATTCAAAGTTTTTTATGGAGTTACAAAACTTGGTCTTAATGTTTTAAAGAATTCCATAACTTGTTCTTAAGTTATGGAACATGAAAAGTTTTTTTTTTGTGTTACCTTGTTTTATGAGTTAATTTAGATTAATGAAAAAAATTGTGTGTTAGTTGTTTTCAATCCAAATTGATCTAGAAATAGTTCATAAAATGTGTTTTTGTAACTTGTCCTCAAGTTATATGAAAAGTCACATTTATGAATCCTAAACCTCATAAAAATTGTCATAGGTTACAAAATGAAGAGTTTGCCCTCATTAAATGGTTTTATGACTCCATAACTTGTCATCAAGTGGTGGAGGTTCAAGAGTCTCTTCATTAAATAAAATGTTTAACTTTAATTAAACTCATAAGCTATGAAAAATCCAAGAGTTTTGAAAGGTTTCAAAACTTGTCCTCAAGTTTTGGAATTTGTAAAGTTACCCCCCATGTATACTTTAATTCCAAACTAGACCTTAGAATTTTAAAAGTTTAAAATTCAACCCTTATACTATTATTATAATTTTAATTATATAAATATGTATAAGATAAAGTCGTCTTACCATTAGTAGGCCTCATTCACGAAGCCGGTCTATAAGGGGGGTATAAGGTTACTGCCTCTAAAATGGCAGTTTAATGGGTGTCCACTCTCACTCACCGCTTCCTTGACCGGTGGAGGGTCGTTAGCCGAACAGGTAGGACAAGGACTATAATTCTCCCTTCATTATAACTATAATGATAAATACTAAGTAACTAAACACTTATAAATTCCCAATCTTAATTACTTAGGAAAATATGAATAAGGTGCTAATCCATGAAATTACACTTTGCACTTTGTTTAAGCTGTTAGTGGAGCGTGTGTGGTTAACCGGCACACTAACCTGGACTTAACAAGGTAGGCAAAGGGTAACTTAATGTTTATCATAGTATCGTTGGAGCGTGTGTGGTTAACCAACACATCGATTGAGGGGTAAATATTAAGGGTACCAAGTATATTTGCATGGTTACTTCACACCTTGTTTTGTGATCCTCGGCATCCCAGTCACAAAACCTGAAGGGCACACTCGAGATTGAAAAGTTCAATGAATCTCAAAAGAATCTAGGAGTTTCAAAACCAATTAAAACCTAATAATAGATTTCGTTTATCTTGGTGGAAATTGGTGAATCGTCGTTCACCTACCTTCAAATATTTTATAGCTTGGATTACGGCATCCTTCTTCCAAGTTATAAAATAGTTTGTTGGGTCCTAGCCTTAATATATCATATTGGGTGTTATATTAAAGACTTAAATCAACTTTACGTGAATTTCTCCCATTGTTGATGTCTGGTTTAGACAACAATGATCTTCCCAAACCAAGCTTTCCTAATAAATATGACTTCCCGAGTTTGGCTCATGGAAGTCATACTTCTCTTCCTCCACCTCCTCCAATTATTCTCCCTAACCCACAAGTTCAAGGTCACTCAAGCCCTAATGGCAAGCAAGGTCTATGTGTGATCACATCTTAGAGATGAAGTCACATATTGACAAGCCGGGAGAGTTGGGTGTCAAAGTCTTGAGAAAGTTGGATGTTCAATCACTTTCTAAGTCACATAGTGAGTTCCTGTGGGACTACTATGAAACAGACTATGACATGAACCTTAATGATCATATCTATTTGCTTGGTGCTGCTGAATCAACAATGATTTGGAACGATAGTAAAGCAAATTTGATTAGAAGATCAACTTCCAAAAAAAATTTATGGACAGTGACAATGGTGACACGGGAAATCCAGAAAAAGCATTCTCTTCCCAATGGAAAGGGATTGGCCATAGTCAAACCGGTTGACCAAATGGCAAAGAGAAAGGCTAAGTCTGAGATAGTCCCATTACCAAAGGGTCCATATGTTTATTTTGCCAAAGGAAGGGGCGTTGATTGCAAAGCTACCAAATTTACCTAAGGATGTTAAAGTCAATAAGTTTGACTCTGCATCAGGTAGAGCCCATTATCTAACTCTGTTAAGTTCTATTCTGAGATCCTCATTACATGATGTGACTGGGTCACATGTTGATGTTTTAAGAATCAAAGAATAAAGAGAAATCTTAAAGGAAGTATATGCTGATTCTGATCGCGAAGGTGGATTTCGATCGTATCAGAATTTTGAGCAGTTGCTTAAGAAGTTATGATATATTGCTAAGGAATAGATAACAACAATTTTCCATGTGGATTGTAAGGATAAGTTTTTCCGCAAAGTTTTAAAATAAAAGAAAATTGTTTAATTTTATTTATTTGAAGTATCCTTACAATGGCATTTGTGGAAAATTGTTGCTTATATGATTCCACCGACAGCAATATTGGAAAATGGATTTGATTCTTTCATTTGTGGTAGTGTCTAAATTTACCAAATCAGGAAAGTTCCTCATCACCCAAGTTTCAATTGGACCGAAACTTGGAATCATGCAAGTTGAATAGTATGATGAATGAGAACTTTCAAGCATTGGAAAATCAAGACTAATTACTTGTTCACATGGATGTGTGAGTCAAGTGAAGGACTAAAGGGATCGAGTACACATTCTTGTGCACTGGTCATGTCCACCACAAAGCTCGTTAAGACTATTTGATTTACTAAAGTTTAGTAAATATGGTTATACTTACAAGTTTAAGTATAATTCTGAAACATTGGAAAAGTCTCAATGTATGGCAGAACGAATGGGAAGAATCAAATTAGGCAGAAAGATAAAAGTTTCTCAAATATGAAAAGATGGGAGAGTACTTTAGTATCATGTTTGTGATCATCTTAATGATTTAGAAATCATATCACAATTAGTCCTCTAAAGGCCATCTTAGTGCATTCTTATGACTAAGAAGAGGAGTCATGAATTGTTGAAATGGTTAGATCAGGAAGATGAGTCATACTTCGTTCCAAAACAATTCTTAGAGTCATACTCCAAGATTGTAACTTGAGTGACATATCTTAAAGAAAGGTTTAAAACACTTGTCAAATGTAAGAGTAAAAATGTCCTACTCTTGTACATTTGAAATTGGTAAGTTGTGATGTTTTGGATAAAACAAAGACCAACTTAGGCCAATTGTGTGAAGTGTTTGTCTTGATTAGAATCCACACTATCTCTTGAATATTTGACAAGAAAGTCTTATAGGTCAGGAAGACAGTGGGAGTATAAAAGATCATGAAATAGTTTCAAGAACTAATCAAGAAGAAAACCTGTATTTCATCACTAGAACACGACTAGAGGTTTATAACCTATCGTGTTGACATTTCTGTGCCCATTCCAGTTAAAGTTGGCTTTGCATATGAGTTCTGAGAGTTCTCAGTTGGTTGCATAACAACTTGGAAGCAATGGCAGGCCCTTGAGCTGCCAGGTGGTAAGAAATTAAGATTGAGTTCAGTCCATATGTGTTTGGATTTGTCATTATCCTTGTCTTGTGACTATGGTTTTGACGATTCACATGGATAAGAACACATACACCATAAAATCTAAGGGTCATAAGGTTTCTCTCCGATTCATGAAAATGATGGTGAGGAAACACTTCCACCAAGTAGATTTGAAGCAGATGGCAAAAGGTCTAAACAATTGAGACTATGATTACGGCATCCCTTTTCATAGTTCTGAAATTGTTTAGACACACATGCATTCTATCTAAGGAAAGGTGTATGATTTTGATAAAGTCTTATCAAGGCAATCTCGTCTCAGAAATCTAAACTTTGGTATGAAAGTCAATAAAGTATTGATTCTAGAAGTCCAGCTGATTTCTGAGTACATGTCAAAGCTAGTGGAAGCATAAGTGTTATGCTAATAATCATCATGTTAGTGGGAGCATGATAATTATCATAAAGGTTGCAAGTTAGCAATGTTAATTATAGAAAACAAAAGTTTCAATTTGTGGAGTTGCAGGGGTTGAAAAGTTGTTTTTGCTATAATTAAGGGAGAGGAAATTATACTTCATTTCAATTCTAAAAGCTTAGATTGAGGCTTTAATCATCTTTAGTCAAGGATATATATGAATTTTGTGTTGGAATGACTCAACATAAGGAAATTCTATATATGGGTCTATTATTTGCGTTCTAAAATTAGATTATGATTACGACATCCCTTTTCATAATCTGAATTATGAGAACTTGGCAAATAGAAATATTGTAGCAAAAGGATTGGTCTAGTATCATGTCTTTATGTGAGACATCATGAATCGTGTCCCATATGCTTCGGATATAGGATCGATTGCATGTGCTATAATATTCATTCTTTCTAAAATTTTCCAAATGCCTGAGACATTAAGAAGGGAAAAGGTCTAGAATTGGATATGACTAAAATGATTAAGCAATTGTCGAGGATAATCTGAGGTTTACCAAAGATTGGTTGCTCAGGGACAGTTGGAAGTATAATGCTAATTTTGGAAGGACCATATTGACCTATTCTGAAAAGAGGCATCTCTTATTCAGAAGTGATAGTCAAAATGAGAATATGGAGTTGTCTCCATAGGTGGAAGTTATCTGTGTAAGATTAGAAAACTTAATGCAAGAAGAATATTCAAAGCAATGTTTTTGGAATTAGTTTCCATGGAGTTGATCTTCATTGGAATGCCCTGTAATGACCGTTGACAAGTCTTTATGACCTTGTACATATTCATTACAAGAGGGTCAGTGCATACAAGTTTAAAATCTAAACAGATTTCAGTAAATGATAAGAATTTGGAATTCTTACATTCTTCGATAAGGAGTTGGGAGTGTGAAATTAGAATCATTGAAATTATGTTCAATTGGTTTATTTCACAAAGTAAGGATCATAGAAAAACATAAAGTGCATACTTGGTGTATGGCAAAACTATTGTTTTGAAAAACATAGTGTACTTTCTTGGAGCATGGGACAACTAGTGTTTTTAATTCAAGTATAAAGTTGATGAAACCGAACCAATGAATAATTAGTAATCAGTATGGTGATAAATAAAAGTGTCTTATTTATATTCATAGGTTTTGATACCATATTAGATTAAATTATTCTTGTGTTTCATTTTGCATGTTTTGACTTCCAGAATAAACTAGGTTATTCTTCCCGAATGACTAAGTTATTCAAACTATCCACAGTCGGTCATATGTTGGAAGTAGATATGAATCAAGACTGTCATGGGTTGGCTTGTAGAGGTCTAAGATATTGGACAAAGTGGTGCTACAACACTCATGGGTGCTCATAAGTTCTGAGTATTAGATTCAACCCACGCTCATTTGAATCACTTCATGGATTTTATCACGAGTGATCATGAGACGATAATATCCTATATTCTTCAAACCTAGAGATATGAGTTGCTACTATGAGTTGGTTATACATTGATTGCACGAAAACACATTGGTAACTCGATGTTATAAAACGTGCCTTGTGTATGATTCAACAAGTAGTAGAACAAGCCATATGAGTCGAAGTTTATCCATTCCTTTTACCTTCGGGATAAAAGCGATATCTGTGGGCCCCTCGATGATTTAAAGATGATACATGTGAGTGCTTGGCCAAGCCAGGACTGATTTGATTTGTTCAATCAGTCAGTCATCATGAATCGGAAATCGGGAAACAACAAATGGACAGAGAGAATGATTGATAATCCATGTCTCAGTCCATATGATATCTAGAATGGAGGAATATATGACCCCTTATCTAATGGACAAGTCATTGACAAAGGTCAGAGTTCATCGACAAGGTCAGAGTTCGACAGAAGCTTTTGAGAGCTACGATTGCTAGTCAGGGTTTGAAGTCATACTCAATAATAGTTTTAGACTTATCCAAGTGGGAGACTGTTGGGTTAATGTCTAAGTCCATAACTATAATTGGTAAGACTTGACCCGACCCGACATGGTCCATTTGGGTTGCATGGCATCGGGACAATTGGATAGACAAGATGAGGAAAAAAAAGGATACTAGTGATTTATTTTAATATATTATAAGTTCTAATATATTAATATATAATCATATTATTTAATTAGTATTGATCAAGAATTAATTTATAATTAATTAAGTGATTAAAAGGAACTAATTAAATATGGACTCTTAGATATATATGTGTGATGGGCCAAGTTCATTTAGGTTGGGCTAAGCTTTCATGGATAGTCCATGGAGTGTTGAACCCATGGATCATATGAAATGAAGGGTCATGGGTTTAACCCTAATCTCCACACTATATAAAGATGTCCTTGGTTGGTGAAATTGGCACTAGTGTGTGTACACAAAAGGGCAAGGCCGATTTCACTAGAGAGAACCAAAGTATCCTTATTCTCAAGGTTATTCCAAGTGTTCATGGTGTTGTGTGAACCATTTGAGGTGTCACACTTGGGGCACTATGCACTCAAGCTTCATGAAGACAAGTTACATAAAAAAAAGGTATGTATTCTATCTATTTTATTACCCAAGTATATGATATTTGTATGCTAGTATAGGGTAATATCTTGGAAACTTCATATTTGCATGTATAATAGAGAAAACATAGATCCAAGGTATTTAGGGTTGTATGTGCACCATAGGATGTTGTAGTATACTAAAACCCAACAGCAATGTCACAGATTAATCCTGGCGGATCTGGCGGGTCGGGAGGTGGTACTCATCCCCAAAATCCTGAAGGGAGTCAAGGGCACCAGAAGGAGTGCTCCTATAAAGATTTCATGACTGCGAAACCCAAACCCTTCGACGGCAATGGAGGTGTTATTGCCCTAACTCGATGGTTCGAGAAAATCGAGTCTATCTTAGAAATTTGTTCCTGTTCTGAAGCTAACAAGGTGAAATTCGCCGCTTGCACTTTCACCAATAGAGCATTGACCTGGTGGAATGGTCGGGTCAAATCTTTAACTCTGCCAATAGCAAATGCTATGGGTTGGGAGAGCCTGAAGGAGCTCATGCTAGCTGAGTATTGCCCACGAGGTGAAATGTAGAAATTGGAGCACGAACTCTGGACCCTAAAGATGAAGGGTTCTGATATTGCTGCCTACACTTCTAGGTTTGAAGACCTAGCACTTCTTTGCTCGGGAATGGTCACCCATGAGAGTAAGAAGATTAAAAGATATATCTGGGGATTGACGCCCCCAACCCAAGGGAATGTCTTGGCCGCCAGGCCAAACACTTTTGACAGCGCCAAGTGTTTGGCACAGACTCTCATAGATCACGGCGTTGATCTCGATAATGTGACAGCCACTCCTAAACCAGCTAAGGGAAGTGGTGAGAAAAGAAAGTTCTGGAAGCAACGAAAGGGCCAGTCTTCGCAGGAGCCCTCCAAGAAACAACATACGGTGACAGTTCACGCTGCTACTACTCCTGCCACTGCTCCTGCAACTCCAGCACCCACCAGTGGATATACAGGTACCCTCCCTTGGTGCTGCAAATGCAACTATCATCACCGCATCCCTGGCCCATGTCGTGAAATACTCTGCAACAATTGTGGCAAGAAGGGCCACCTGGCTCGAGGCTTCTAACGCCCGTGTTTCTAGGCTAGGCATTAATATTGACATAATGGTCTAGGTTAACCTTTGTGACTCAGTTTGGAAAATGAAAAGGAATTATGTGAATATTATGTGTTTTATGCTTAATTATTAGGGTTTAAATAATTAAGAATAAAAATGAGCGTCAAAAATTAAATTTTAGATAAAGCCGATATCAATTAAGAAACTGGTGGTGGGCGTGACAAGGATTACGATTATATAAAGAAAGCCAAAATCCGAGTTATAACGAAGAAGTTATGACCTGTCGAAGTTTCACAACAAACCGACACAATGCCGAATGTCGTAAAAAGTGAGTTTTTGATAAACTACTTTTTAGCCTTAGTAATCTAAACGAAACTTGTAGTGTTCGTTAAACTGAGAGTAGGTATAACAAGAACACCCAAATCTGACTTCGTATGAGGAAGTTATGATTTTTTGAAGTTTCAGCTTAGTCGTAGACATCTAAATACTCGAATTTTAGATCAAATGATTTTTAGCCGACACGACCTAAACGAGAATCAAAGGTCTCGTAAATAGTAGCACAACGGTAAAAAGTCTGACGAAAACGGACGTCGGATGAAGAAGTTATGAATTTTTAACGGATTTCCTGTCCTAGTCTGTTAAAAATAATAATATAAAAATTAATTCAAAATTAGCCGACGAAGTCTAAACAGAAGTTGTAGAGCGTAATTTTACCTACGCGTGCATATAAAGAACGTAAAAAACGGAGCTAGTAAGCGAAAGTTATGGATTTTAGACGTTTTTGCACAAAAACCGAGAAAATTCGCATAGTCACGATTTGCCACGTCACCCTCGCTTAGAACGTGCCACGTGTCCGAAATGGGTGAGTTAGGTGAGCCACGTGTCCGATCTGCTGAGTCATCCGAGCACCTGATCTGATCCGAAGTGGTCCAATAGCGGTGCGACATGTACCTTCTTGCAGGAGACCGAACCCTCGCAGCATGCCACGATGCCTCTACTTCGGACCCTAGACCTCGGTCCAGTAAGGAGCTGCCAGCAAGCCTTCGCAGGTGCGAGCCATGTGCGAGCCATCCCCTGCGAGTCCTCGGATCAGCACACCTGGAGGCTTCTCAGCCGTTGGATCAGGAGGCTCGCCCCTATAAATAAAAGGGTGCGAGACCTCCCGGGGGTATTTTGAAAACTTGTCAATTTTAGCCCCTAAACCCATATTTCTTTCATTCTAACTTCCCCCGAAGCCCCGGTATCGATTATAACCCCCAAAATACGCCACGAAGTGCCCGTGAAGCCCGGAAAATTTATCTTTTCGGTTTCGAAGCCCGACCCTTCGCAGAGCCCGGTTTCTCAATAAAACTCCCGGTTTTATTAGAAACGATCGTTTTAGGAAACGAATTGCTGCCCGATTTTCATTAAATCAGGTGAGTGTGTAGTTACTTTCACCTTACACATAGATATGAAGTATTTTACATAAAATACGTGCTGTGTGAATATTTATTGTTTGTTTATTTGAGTTGGATGTTAAAGGTGTGATTTATACATGTTTTTAAATAATTTAAACTGTATATGTATTTTTATCTAAAAAAATGTTGGGTAAAACATGGGTAGATGAAATAATAGGTGTGTGATGATAGGTGAGTTGGATAAAGGAGATGATCAGTAATATTGATCATGAGTTGAGGGTGAGTGGTGAAATTTGAGAGAATCACTTACCCAAAATGTTGGCCCCCGTCATTCAGCAGAGTAGGGATGACAAGCATGGACTATTCTAGATGGTCTGTGGAACACTAGCAGGCCCGCAACCTGTAGGTGTAATGAACTATATGTTCATTTGGAGTACTCTAAAAACCCATTGACATGTATGACAGGGTGAATACTGTCAATAATATTGTCAATAAATAAGAGCAATGAATTTAGCCCCTGTTGTATAAACCCTGGTGATGGTGTGACCTTGTGCCTATTCCTTAGGATGAATCCTTAGGAAGGAGTGATAGTTGAATCTTAGGGTAAACCCTTAACAAATTAATAAGATAATGGGTTTGGGGTAATTTGGTTGATTGATTGATCTTTAAGTACAATAAATTTATTTATTGTGGGTTGAAAACCCTATATGCTCACCAGGCTTCCAAGCCTGACCCACTCAGCTTTTTATGATTACAGGTAGTGGACCCCGAGCATAGTCGGATGATGATGATGACTGATTTATGGATTATAGGCCAGTAGTTATAAATAACTGTTGTAAGGCTTATAATGTCTTGTTTATGCTTTTGATCTGTATCGGAACATGACATCCCGAGGTTTTAATATAAAAGGAAATTATATATTTCTTAAAGAAAGGTTTTGATAAACATTATCATGTTTTATATTGGGGACCTATTCCGCAATATCTTTTGAAAAGATTTCTCTGATTTTATTTTAAAAAACATAAATTAAATCGGTCTTTTCTGGCCGAGAAATTAGGGGATGTCACAGTTGGTATTAGAGCATTAGTTTAAGCGAACTAAGAAATTGTAGGATTTCTACACTTAAACTTAGAATGCTAAGTGATGATTGTGAGATGAGTGTTTACCATATTTTAGACACGAGCACTAGTTTATTTTAGGAAAGATGCCTAAAATGCCTTTATGTGCTAAATGCTATATGTTGCCATATATGCCATTATTTGTTCGGATCTATGGTCTGTTGCCGACCGGATCTGCGAACCTTATGTGTATAGGATTTTAAGCGTATGATTACGAGATTAGAACTAACATGTAAACGTTTCGGAGTGATAAGGGAATTGACACGTCTAACAAGGATAAAGACCTAAATTCGCCTTATTCGGTATATAGATTGTAATGGCAAGAACTCGAAGTGGAGCAGGAAATGCAAACAGAAACCAACAACCTCAACCTCAAGTGGTGGAACAGGTGCCTATAGTAGGAACTACACCCGAACCCATCACCATGGCTGGAGTACGAGCTGTGATTCAGACCATGATGGCTGAACAGAGGGAGGAGTTGAGGCAAATGTTGCTGAACAATAGGGATGAACCTTCAGTTCCTGTTGAACAACGTGAACTAAATGACGATCGATCTAAAGAAGGGAACAACAGCAGATCAGTTGGTCAAAGTGAACCGCTCGTGGTTGGAAGGAATAACCACGAGGGTAGAGTGGAGAGAAATGGGTGCAAGTATAAGGACTTTATGACTTGCAAGCCATCGACCTTCACTGGAAAAGAAGATCCTGTCGGAGTAATGGACTGGATCTCGGAAATGGAGTTGGCTTTCATGACTTGTGATTTCCAAGGCAAGTTACAAACTACCTTTGCAGTGCGTCAGTTCAGGGGTAGTGCTGCTCGTTGGTGGAATACATCGGGGAAAACCTTAAGCCCTAATGAGCCATTGCAAATGACTTGGGCAGAGTTCTTGGTGCACTTTAAGCGCAAGTACTGCTCGGCCCAAAACGTACTTGAGTTAGAAAACCAATTTCTAACGTTGAAGAAGGAGAGTATGACCGTTGACGAGTATACGAATAACTTCACAGACAAAATGGAGTTTGCTTTGCGTATTGTCCCAGATGAGCTGGCGAAAATTGACAGGTACGCAAAGGGACTTCCATGGGAGTATGCGGTGCCAGTACGTCAGGCACGTACTTTGGAGGCAGCTATCTGGGCTGCCAAGTCTGTTGAAGATATGATAAAGGGGAGAGCCGCCAGCAAGGCTGAAGTTGGTGAAAAGAGAAAGTTTGAAGGAACTTCAGGTTCCAATAAGAAGAACAAATTCTCGAAGACTGGTTCGAGAAAATTCGGAGGTGAAGCCGAAGCCAAGTGATGTGACAGGTGCAAGAAGAAACATGCTGGGAAATGCAGCGTGGAACTCACTTGTTAGAAATGTGGAAAGCCAGGGCATTATGCCAATAAATGCACCTTCACTAATAATGTCTGTCATGGGTGCCATGAAGAAGGGCATATTTTGAGGGATTGCCCAAAGAAGAAGGAGGCAGCAATGCCCAATGTTCCACCAAAACCAAAACCAAAGGCATTCCAAATGATCCTTAATGAAGCAGATGGAAATATAAGGGATCATGAGTAAGGACCTTATGTTCCCAAAACTAAGACATAAAGTAGCAATGTAGTTAGTAACTTGTAGTTTAGCCTATTAGAGGCATAGTATAGGGTAAACTTGAACCTTTGTGTAATCGTTTCAAGGAAATAATATAAACCCTGGTTTTGTCATCTGATGAATGGAATGGTTGGTGTAATTTTTGAAGTTGTCCCAATCGTTTGGAATTTCCATCACCAACCAAGTTGAAGCAGAATTGATGATTGAAGATACGCATGGAAGAAGTCCTAGTAGAGTCTAGGAAAATTTTATGATTAATTGGACACATTCGTATGTGTTAAATTGTTTTGTGATTTTAGGACTTGGGGACTGCGAGACAGTACTTGGGACGAGTATGAGTAGGTGTGAATAGTAGTAGAGATCTATACTACTGGAAGCACAGGACTCACACTTGGATCAGGGAAATTCACAAGGTTACCAAGGAACTCGTAATTGATTCCGTCTTATTCTAGTCTATCGTTACCATCGTTTCGGTAATGACTAAGAAGATGATTGTTATTCTGACCCTAGTGGTCATATCGAATTGAGTCCGACTACGATGAGTTTGTTATGTGGTTCAGAGAACCAAGTTCGATGTAGTAGTTGACTTAAGCCGAATTGAAGTAAAGGCTGATCAAAGCGATCAGTAGAAGTATCGCTTTCGTTGTTAAAGAAGTTGGGTTAGGTTGTGTTCTGACCCAAAGGGAATAAAGTGATAGCGTATGCATTGAGGCAATTGAAGGAGCATGAAAAGAACTACCCCACTCGTGATCTGGAGTTGGCAGCGGTAGTATTCGCCTTAAAGGTATGGAGAAGGAATTGAACATGAGGCAACGACGCTGGCTAGAGTTACTCAAGGACTACGACTATGAGATACTTTACCACCCTGGTAAAGCAAATGTTGTTGCTAATGCTCTCAGTCGGAAGGTAAATCTTGAAAAGAAAAGGCCAAGAGCGTTGAGAATTGAAGTTGTCTCGACAATTATGAAAGCTCAAGAGGAAGCTTTAGAGAGAAATGACCGAAAGGAGGAACGTTTGGGCAAAACGTTGGTGTATAATACAAACGGTCAAGGACTGAAGGTATTCAAAGATAGGATTTGGGTACCTAAGGCGGGAGGAGTAAGAGGTCTTCTGATGGAAGAAGCTCACAAAACCATGTACTCGATTCATCCCGGTAGTACGAAAATGTATAGGGATCTAAAACCCTATTACTGGTGGCCGACGATGAAGCTCGATGTTGCAAAGTATGTGCACGAGTGTGTAACTTGTGCTAGGGTTAAGGCACAACATTAGAAACCGTATGGGAGTTTAGAACCTTTGCCTATACCCATGGGCAAATGGGAAGACATCACTATGGATTTTGTGACTAAACTGCCCAGAACAAGGAACGGTCACGACATGATTTAGGTGGTCGTTGATCGCTTCACTAAGAGTGCGCATTTCATAGCAGCCAATGAGAAATGGTCTATGGATAAACTTCCGAATTATTATGTGAAAGAAATTGTGAGGCTTCACGGTGTTCCGTTAACGATTGTATCCGATCGTAACAGCCGTTTTACCTCAAGGTGTTGGAGGAGTCTGTAAGAGGAATTAGGTACCAAGTTGTGTTTGAATACGGCTTACCATCCGGAAACCGATGGTCAGAGCGAATAAATGATTCAAACGTTGAAGGATATGCTGAGAACCTGTACCCTGGAATTCCAGGGTAACTGGGATGAACATTTGCCTTTAGTAGAATTTTTTCTAGGGTAATAGTTTCCACTCAAGCATCAAAATGGAACCTTATCACGGTTTGTATGGGGAAAAGTGTTGAATGCCGTCATGGTGACTGGAAGCTGGGGAAAAGCAGCTTATGGGACTTGAAATAGTCCATCAGATTGCTGGAAAGTTAAAAGTGATTAAGGAAAGGATGTTAGCTGCTCAAAAGAGCTATGCTGACAAGAAAAGACAACCGATATCATTCGAAGTTGGAGATTCGGTTTTACTTAAAGTCTCGTCATGGAAGGGACTTATAAGGTTTGGTAGAAGGGGAAAGTTGAGTCCAAGGTTTATTGGACCATTTAAAGTTCTTCGGAGGATCGGGAATCAAGCTTACAAGCTAGAATTACCGAAAGAATTGGAGGGTATTCATAACACCTTTCATGTGTGTTATTTGAGGAAGTTCACGGGAGGTGTGCCCGACATAATTCCCATTTATGAATTAAGGTTGGATGAGAGCAAGAGGTTAGTTGGAGAACCTGAGGCAATCGTTGACCGTAAGACTAAGAAGTTGTAACGTATGATAGTCGATTTAGTTCTTGTGCATTGGAAACATATAAATGGGCCAAATCTCACCTGGGAAACGGAGAGTGACATGGTGAGTCGCTACCCGTAGTTGTTTGTCGTTGTGTGATTCCGGGGACGGAATCATCCTAAGGGGGAGAGAGTTGTAACGCCCGTGTTTCTAGGCTAGGCATTAATATTGACATAATGGTCTAGGTTAACCTTTGTGACTCATTTTGGAGAAATGAAAAGGAATTATGTGAATATTACGTGTTTTATGTGTTTTATGCTTAATTATTAGGGTTTAAATAATTAAGAATAAAAATGAGCGTCAAAAATTAAATTTTAGATAAAGCCGATATCTATTAAGAAACTTGTGGTGGGCGTGACAAGGATTACGGATATATAAAGAATGCCGAAATCCGAGTTATAACGAAGAAGTTATGACCTGTCGAAGTTTCGCAACAAACCGGCACGGTGCCGAATGTCGTAAAAAGTGAGTTTTTGATAAACTACTTTTTAGCCTTAGTAATCTAAACGAAACTTGTAGTGTTCGTTAAACCGAGAGTAGGTATAACAAGAACGCCCAAATCTGACTTCGTATGAGGAAGTTATGATTTTTCGAAGTTTCAGCTTAGTAGTAGACAGCTAAAAACTCAAATTTTAGATCGAGTGATTTTTAGCCGACACGACCTAAACGAGAATCGAAGGTCTCATAAATAGTAGCACAACGGTAAAAAGTCTGACGAAAACGGACGTCAGATGAAGAAGTTATGAATTTTTAACGGATTTCCTGTCCCGGTCTGTTAAAAATAATAATATAAAAATTAAAGTCAAAATTAGCCGACGAAGTCTAAAAGGAAGTTGTAGAACATAATTTTACCTACGCGTGCATATAAAGAACGTCAAAAAACAGAGCTAGTATGCGAAGGTTATGGATTTTAGAAGTTTTTGCACAAAAACCGAGAAAATTCGCATAATCACGATTTGCCACGTCACCCTCGCTTAGAACGTGCCACGTGTCCGAAATGGGTGAGTCAGGCGAGCCACGTGTCCGAGCTGCTGAGTCATCCGAGCACCTGATCTGATCCGAAGTGGTCCAATAGCGGTGCGACACGTACCTTCTTGCACGAGACCGAACCCTCGCAGCATACCACGATGCCTCTACTTCGGACCCTAGACCTCGGTCCAGTAAGGAGCTGCCAGCAAGCCTTCGCAGTTGCGAGCCATGTGCGAGCCATCCCCTGCGAGTCCTCGGATCAGCACACCTGGAGGCTTCTCAGCCGTTGGATCAGGAGGCTCGCCCTTATAAATAGAAGGGTGCGAGACCTCCCGGGGGTATTTTGAAAACTTATCAATTTTAGCCCCTAAACCCATATTTCTTTCATTCTAACTTCCCCCGAAGCCCCGATATCGATTATAACCCCCGGAATACGCCACGAAGTGCCCGTGAAGCCCAGAAAATTTATCTTTTCGGTTTCGAAGTCCGACCCTTCGCAGAGCCCGGTTTCTCAATAAAACTCCCGGTTTTATTAGAAACGATCGTTTTAGGAAACGAATTGCTGCCCGATTTTCATTAAATCAGGTGAGTGTGTAGTTACTTTCACCTTACACATAGATATGAAGTATTTTACATAAAATACGTGCTGTGTGAATATTTATTGTTTGTTTATTTGAGTTGGATGTTAAAGGTGTGATTTATACATGTTTTTAAATAATTTAAACTGTATATGTATTTTTATCTAAAAAAATGTTGGGTAAAACATGGGTAGATGAAATAATGGGTGTGTGATGATAGGTGAGTTGGATAAAGGAGATGATCAGTAATATTGATCATGAGTTGAGGGTGAGTGGTGAAATTTGAGAGAATCACTTACCCAAAATGTTGGCCCCCGTCATTCAGCAGAGTAGGGATGACAAGCATGGACTATTCTAGATGGTCTGTGGAACACTAGCAGGCCCGCAACCTGTAGGTGTAATGAACTATATGTTCATTTGGAGTACTCTAAAAACCCATTGACATGTATGACAGGGGTGAATACTGTCAATAATACTGTCAATAAATAAGAGCTATGAATTTAGCCCCTGTTGTATAAGCCCTGGTGATGGTGTGACCTTGTGCCTATTCCTTAGGATGAATCCTTAGGAAGGAGTGATAGTTGAATCTTAGGGTAAACCCTTAAGAAATTAATAAGATAATGGGTTTGGGGTAATTTGGTTGATTGATTGATGTTTAAGTACAATAAATTTGTTTATTGTGGGTTGAAAACCCTATATGCTCACCAGGCTTCCAAGCCTGACCCACTCAGCTTTTTATGATTACAGGTAGTGGACCCTGAGCATAGTCGGATGATGATGATGAGTGATTTATGGATTATAGGCCAGTAGTTATAAATAACTGTTGTAAGGCTTATAATGTCTTGTTTATGCTTTTGATCTGTATCGGAACATGACATCCCGAGGTTTTAATATAAAAGGAAATTATATATTTCTTAAAGAAAGGTTTTGATAAACATTATCATGTTTTATATTGGGGACCTATTCCGCAATATCTTTTGAAAAGATTTCTCTGATTTTATTTTAAAAAGCATAAATTAAATCGGTCTTTTCTGGCCAAGAAATTTGGGGATGTCACAAGGCTGCAGAACACCAGTCCAACCAACCAATCAGGCCTCTGGAGCAGGCATCGGTAAAGCCTGTTATGGCTGTGGGGAAGTCGGGCATTTCAGGAGAAACTGCCCCAAGGCAGCAACAGCCGACAACACAGGGAAGGTACTATCTATGGGGCAAGAGGAGGCAGTTGCTGACCCTACCGTTGTTACAGGTACGTTCCTCCTTGACAACTCTTATGCATGCATTCTTTTCGATTCTGGTGCTGAGACAAGTTTTGTTAGTCATGCATTCAAACAACTTCTTAAAAATAAACCTCAACCCTTAACCGAAACGTTTACCGTCGAGATGGCTAACGGTGAGAAAGAGAACACTAAAGATATAATCCGCGGTTGCACCCTTACTTTAAATGATCATTCTTTTCCCATCGACCTTATGCCGATTTCTATAAAAAGCATCGATGTCATCATCGGCATGGATTGGTTGAGCCCCAATCGTGCTGATATCCTTTGTTACGAAAAATCCATTCGTCTCAATCTTCCCTCTGACGAAGCTCTCATGATCTATGGCAATAAACTCAGTTCAAACCTCCGCATCATTTTGTGCATCAAAGCCCAGAAACTTCTGCGAAAGAAATGTCATGCATTCTTAGCTCATGTCATTAACGAGAAGCAGGAAGTTAAAGACCTCGAGAGCATCCCCGAAGTCTGCAACTTTCCTGATGTCTTTCCCGAAGAGCTTCCGGGAATTCCTCCCGAACGCCAATTCGAGTTTCACATCGACTTAATCCCCAGAGCTACCCCCGTGGGTAAGTCCCCTTACTGCTTAGCGCCAGCAGAAATGCAGGAGCTATCTAGTCAGCTCAGTGAGCTGCTCAGCAAAGGATTCATCAGACCGAGTTCCTCACCCTGGGGAGCCCCGATCTTGTTCGTGAAAAAGAAGGATGGATCCTTCCGAATGTGTATTGACTATCATGAACTGAACAAACTCACAATTAAGAACCGTTACCCTCTTCCACGAATCGACGACCTCTTCGATCAACTTCAAGGAGCCAGCTACTTCTCCAAGATAGACCTAAGATCAGGGTATCATCAACTACGAGTCCACGAGAGTGATGTTCCTAAGACATCATTTCAGACTCGGTATGGTCACTACGAATTTGTAGTAATGCCCTTCGGTCTGACCAACGCACCGGCGGTATTCATGGACCTGATGAATCGGGTGTGCCGTTCCTTCATAGACAAGTTCATAATCATGTTCATCGACGATATACTTGTCTATTCCCAAAGTGAAGAAGAACACCGACAACACTTGAGATTGGTGCTGGAAACTCTAAGGGCGGAGAAGCTGTACGCGAAATTCTCCAAGTGCGAATTTTGGATTCGAAAAGTAACCTTCCTAGGTCACGTAGTAAGCGAGGAGGGCATACACGTGGACCCTTCCAAAATCGAGGTGATAAAGAACTGGTCAGCACCGAAAAAGCCCACAGAAATCCGTCAATTCTTGGGTCTTGCTGGCTATTATCGCAGATTTATCCAGAATTTCTCCAGAATTGCCAAACCCTTAACCACTCTGACTCAGAAAGGTGTACCCTTCTGTTGGAATGAAAAGCAAGACACTGCGTTCCAAACGTTGAAGTAGGCCCTATGCAACGCACCTATCCTGTCTCTGCCCGAAGGGACGGAGGACTTCGTTGTCTACAGTGATGCATCCAATCAGGGCTTGGGCTGTGTGCTCATGCAGCGAGGAAAAGTTATTGCTTATGCCTCGAGACAGCTGAGAGCACACGAAGTGAACTACACAACACACGACCTGGAGTTGGGAGCAGAGATCTTCGCATTGAAGATATGGAGACATTACCTTTACGGAACCAAGTGCACTATCTTCACTGACCATAAAAGCCTACAACATATTTTCGACCAGAAGGAGTTGAACATGAGTCAACGGCGATGGGTAGAGCTACTCAGCGATTACGAGTGCGAAATACGCTACAATCCCGGCAAGGCCAATGTGGTGGCAGATGCCCTCAGCCGGAAGGAATGCTCAGGTCGTAGGGTGAAGGTACTGACCATGACTATCCATTCCCATTTATCCGCGCAAATCAAGGAGGCTCAGCTGGAAGCCTTAAAAGCAGAAAACGTGTCAGGTGAAGCCTTGAGAGGAATGGAAAAGAACCTAGAGATCAAGGGAGACGGAGTCTATTATTTCATGGACCGAATCTGGACCCCAAAGTTTGGTGGTTATAGGGAGGTTGTCATGTACGAAGCTCACAAGATTAGATACTCCATTCACCCAGGTTCAGATAAGATGTACCTTGATCTCAAGAAGCTATACTGGTGGCCAAACATGAAAGCAGAGATCGCTACATTCGTGGGCAAGTGCCTGACTTGCGCCAAAGTGAAGATCGAATATCAGAAGCCTCAGGTCTACTCCAACAGCCGGAAATACCAGAATGGAAGTGGGAGAGGATTACTATGGATTTCATCACCAAATTACCCAAATCTTCGAGTGGGTACGACACCATATGGGTAATACTCGACCGATTGACAAAATCCGCTCACTTCTTGCCAATCAAGGAGACTTTCAAAATGGAGAGACTCACACGGATCTACATTCAAGAAATAGTTCGACTGCACGGTGTGCCTGTGTCCATTATCTCCGACCGAGATAGCAGGTTCACTTCGAGATTTTGGCAGTCCCTGCAGAAAGCTCTTGGAACTAAGCTGGATATGAGTACATCTGCCCATCCTCAGACAGATGGGCAGAGTGAGAGAACCATCAAGACCTTGGAAGACATGTTGCGAGCATGTGTTATCGATTTTGGTAAGTCGTGGGACATCCATTTACCCTTGGTCGAATTTTCCTACAACAATAGCTACCACACCAGTATCAAGGCTGCGCCGTTTGAGGCCCTATATGGCCGTAAGTGCAGATCCCCTCTGTGCTGGGCTGAGGTAGGCGACACGTAGCTAGCCAAGGGGCAAGTCCCAGACAGCACTCTCACAGGCCCAGAGATCATCCGTGAAACTACAGAAAAGATTGTACAAATCCGGGAACGACTGAAAGCCTCACGAGATAGAAAAAAGAGCTACGCCGATAAACGACGAAAACCCTTGGAGTTCCAGGTGGGAGATCGTGTTCTGCTGAAGGTCTCGCTCTGGAAAGGCATGATACGCTTTGGAAAGTGCGGAAGGCTAAATCCAAGGTACATAGGACCATTCAAAATCCTCGCTAGGATCGGTCCCGTAGCATACAAACTCCGTTTACCTCAAGATCTTAGTAACATTCATTCCGTCTTCCATGTCTCGAATCTTAAAAAGTGTTTATCCCTTGAAACCCTTATGATTCCTCTCGATGAGATTGAAATCAAAGAAAATCTTAACTTTGTGAAAGAACTAATCGAAATCATGGATCGGGAGGTCAAGCGAACAAAACAAAGTTGCATCCCGATAGTGAAGGTTCGCTGGAATGCCAAGCGGGGACCTGAATTCACTTGGGAGCGCGAGGATTCAATGAAACAGAAGTATCCACATCTCTTCTCTAATTCATGATTTGTATTCTATGTTCAAATTTCGGGACGAAATTCCGTCTAACGGGGGGATGATGTGACAACTCGGAACTTTTATCCTGTATAATTGGTCAATCATATCAATATTAAACTCGGTTTTATCACCTTTTAACACCGTTTAAGGGTTTGATCAAGCGTTCTAAGCCTCATACAATCAAAGTTTGGGTCCTAGGTCGAGTAATACCAAGTCATAGTTCAACATTCGGGCCATACACCCTCTTGGGAGGAGTGTACGGCCGTACACATGGGTTTGCGGCCGCACACCCACCCCTCAACTGTACACCCTCCTCTATATATAGGAGGAGACACCTTCATTCACTCTTTTCCCCATTTGGCTGCACACTACTTTCTCTCTCTAGAATCTTCACATAAGGACCCTCCAAAGGCCTCAAAAAAGTGAAGTACTCCATCATTCAGCTTGTTATACTGGTAAGACACCTTGATGTAAGCCTAAAACTCTTCATGTTCTTCATGTTCGTCATCACTTGAAGGTATACAGCCGCACACCTTCATAAGGTGGCCGTACACACCTCAAAAACCCTCCAAAGTGAGAGTTTGATCCCCCATCTTCTAGTTGGACTTGGTTTGAACCTTAAAACATTGGAAAAATCGACTTTTGGAGCATAAATGAAGAGTGTACGGCCGCACACCCCTGTGTACGGCCGCACACACCATCTGTACGACCGCACACTGCTGTGTGCAACCGCACACACATCCTGGCCGCACACCCTGACCATACACACACTCTTATGGCCATACACCTTCCCCCGATCGATCATTTATGGCTCCGACACTTAGTTCAAGCATTTCCAAGTCTTTAGGGTGGTTTCCCATCATGTTTTATCATGGAATACCTTAATCTAATACATATATGTGTACTATATGTTAATAGGATCCGCTTGCGTACGAAACATCAGTTGGCACTCAGCACTCGTAACCGATCGTACTCCCGAATCCTACGTTAAACGGTGAGTTCATACCCCTACGCTTTCATAAGTTTTTATAATGTTTTTAGGGGGGGAATACAAACCAAACATAAAGGTTTTCACAACTTAAAAACTGATGCAATTACAATAGTTTTACGTTAAACATTTAGATACTTTATCCCTTTTGTAAAATGTGGAGCATAAGGGGCGTTTTCTAAACATAATTGCATAGTTTTCAGAACTGTACATGAACACAACTTACCAGTCAAACTATAATAGGTATAGTTTGGAGATTTCATTACCGGTTTTACAGAATCAAACTCCATGCAAAGTCAAACAAATAAACTATGACAGATTTAGTTTATCCATACAGATAAGAAGAGTATCTTACTAAATAATTATTTTGTGTATAATTATTTATACTCTACAACGTATACAACGATTTCGAACTCTAGAACAACCGAACTACACGTAAACTAGTTAATACCGGATTGTGAGACTTATCTTCGTTATGCCCTTCGGGGTACCAATAAATCCTCACCGTTAGTATAACCAAAGTCTCCTGCAGGGAGAGCGTGAAATTTGTGAATAGATCTATTCGGGATTGATAATCCCACACCTGAACTGTTAGCTGCAGTTAGGCGGGCACGCCTGGGGTGACAAATGTTGTAATCGTACGACGCCTGAAGAAACGTCAAGGAGGTAACGGGTCATATTAGTATGGTTATACGACTCACAATAAGTATAAACTAACCTTTGTTTACGGGATTTCTTTCTTCAATAGTTTTATTTTAACTAATGAAACTACTTATCTACTTACTGCAGGGTATTACAGGGAATTAACTCTTGGTTTTATTTGAATAATAAAACTAGTTACATACTGGTAGTAGCCAGGGCTTACCAAAGGAAACATACCTTACTTACTGGCGGTAGCCAGGGCTTTCAAACGAATCATACTTTTCATGCATACTATTTCGAAACTCGACAACGAAGGTTTTCATTACAAACAATATTTTCTACAATGAAAAGGAATCAATTTTACAAATTCAGTGACTAGTTTCCACTACAAAACATGCTTATGAACTCACCAGCTTTATGCTGACACGTTTTCAAAATCGCTTGTATTCTCAGGGAAACTATAGACAGGTACTTATGCCAGCTTTTGGAGAAGACGGAGCATTTTGGAGTCTCGTCTTTAACTTTTGCTACTTTTGAATATACTGATATGTACAGATTATGTTTTCAAACAGATGTAAATATTCATATTGTAATGTAATGGTTGTGTTTAATTTGATTGCTATGATACGATTGTTGTGATGCTACGCATGAAGTCACCCGCCCCCGGACGTTTCCGCCGTCCGTTCTGACGGTTCGGGGGTGGGACAGATTGGTATCAAAGATATTGTTTATAGTGAACTAAGTATACCGAACCTTACATGGTATACAACAATAAACACTAAGGGGCTGAAGTGCTCTGAACTAAAAGTATACTTTTAAAATATAAGTATTTTACGAAAAGTATACAAGCATACCTACATACCAGAAACAGTATTATGGGTAGAACAAAACATAAGTATTTGGATGTTGGGCACCGCGGTTAAACCTGGGCAGTTATGTAATCATGTCTAGGGTCAATATAGCTTGATCAACTATATTCATTCGAGACATGACCAACATGTGCTTGGGAGTGACTGTGGGGTTGCAGCAGGTCTAAAACTTACCAAGTATCCATACAACAAGACGTCGATAGAACAAACCAGACAACCTAAAATACTATAGGAGTATTTTATCAGAGTCAAATTCATTGCAGAGATTCTCTTCCAAGTGTTACTACTCATTCCTTTTAGCGATAACTTAATTGCATTGGTAGCTTTTCCTTGTTTATCGCTTAATAGAACACTCTAGCTATCATAGTGAGATATATATTGCTTTATATCTCTTGATTCGATTCCAGATGACTTACCATCCTCTTCTTCCTGGTTGTTTCTAGAACAAGATGCCTCCCCGTCGAAGACCCATCTGAAGGCACAACAACACGCCACCACCACCGCCACCTCCTCAGTTCGATCCTGCCATGTTCCAGGCAGCTGTTACTGCTGCTGTGGCTGCTGCAATGTCACAGATTAATCCTGGCGGATCTGGCGGGTCGGGAGGTGGTACTCATCCCCAAAATCCTGAAGGAAGTGAAGGGCATCAGAAGGAGTGCTCCTATAAAGACTTCATCACTGCGAAACCCACACCCTTCGACGGCAATGGAGGTGTTATTGCCCTAACTCGATGGTTCGAGAAAATCGAGTCTATCTTCGAAATTTGTTCCTGTTCTGAAGCTAACAAGGTGAAATTCGCCACTTGCACTTTCACCAATAGAGCATTGATCTGGTGGAATGGTCGGGTCAAATCTTTAACTCTGCCAATAGCAAATGCTATGGGTTGGGAGAGCCTGAAGGAGCTCATGCTAGCTGAGTATTGCCCACGAGGCGAAATGCAGAAATTGGAGCACGAACTCTGGACCCTAAAGATGAAGGGTTCCGATATTGCTGCCTACACTTCTAGGTTTGAAGACCTAGCACTTCTTTGCTCGGGAATGGTCACCCCAGAGAGTAAGAAGATTGAAATATATATCTGGGGATTGACGCCCCCAACCCAAGGCAATGTCTTGGCCGCCAGGCCAAACACTTTTGATAGCGCCAAGTGTTTGGCACAGACTCTCATAGATCATGACGTTGATCTCGATAATGTGACAGCCACTCCTGAACCAGCTAAGGGAAGTGGTGAGAAAAGAAAGTTCTGGAAGCAACGAAAGGGCCAGTCTTCGCAGGAGCCCTCCAAGAAACAACATACGGTGGCAGTTAACGCTGCTACTACTCCTGCCACTGCTCCTGCAACTCCAGCACCTACCAGTGGATATACTGGTACCCTCCCTTGGTGCAGCAAATGCAACTATCATCACCGCATCCCCAACCCATGTCGTGAAATACTCTGCAACAATTATGGCAAGAAGGGCCACCTGGCTCGAGGCTGCAGAACACCAGTCCAACCAACCAATTAGGCCTCTGGATCAGGTGTCGGTAAAGCCTGTTATGGCTGTGGGGAAGTCGGGCATTTCAGGAGAAACTGCCCCAAGGCAGCAACGACCGACAACACAGGGAAGGTACTATCTATGGGCCAAGAGGAGGCAGTTGCTGACCCTACCGTTGTTACGGGTACATTCCTCCTTGACAACTCTTATGCATGCATTCTTTTCGATTCTGGTGCTGAGAGAAGTTTTGTTAGTCATGCATTCAAACAACTTCTTAAAAATAAACCTCAACCCTTAACCGAAACGTTTACCGTCGAGATGGCTAATGGTGAGAAAGAGAACATTAAAGATATAATCCGCGGTTGCACCCTTACTTTAAATGATCATTCTTTTCCCATCGACCTTATGCCGATTTCTATAAAAAGCTTCGATGTTATCATCGGCATGGATTGGTTGAGCCCCAATCGTGCTGATATCCTTTGTTACGAAAAAATCCATTCGTCTCATTCTTCCTTCTGACGAAGCTCTCATGATCTATGGCGATAAACTCAGTTCAAACCTCTGCATCATTTCGTGTGTCAAAGCTGTCACACCCCAAAACCGGAACGACGGAAACGTTCTGGGGTGGAGGACGTCATGTATAGTATCACAACAAAGCATAATAGTAAACAAGCAACAACATCCATTGCATTAGTAGAATAATTTTGATACAAGCGTGTTCTGTATAGTATATAAGACACCAAAAATGAATAATCAAAATAAAAGATGGGTCTAGCAGTTGCTCCATCTTCTCAAAAAGCTTCATCGGTACCTGTCTACTGATGACCTGAGAATACAAGTTATTTTGAAAAGAGTTTACTAGCGTCAACGATGGTGAGTTCATAAGTAGTTAGTGTCTTTGCTTGTACAAAATTGTTGTAACAACGTAGTGTAAAATGTTCATAGTTGTTTGTAAATGTTTGTAAATAGTTGAACTCCCTAGAAAATCCTATATTTTCTACTGAAATGTAGTCTTCTACCATGACCCGACTGTTTGTATGTTTGTTCCTTATGTAGTGTAAGAGTTTTCCCCCGTGAAACTATCATTATAAAAATATAGTTTACTTAAATGTGTATGTGACAGAATCACAAAGTAAATGTCATAGGAAAATAATGTTTTACCTCAGCAGTGACACTGCTGGTCATAAAGTGATGAAATACAGACTCCAAGTAGTACTAAATGTGCAGTACACCTCGGGGAGTCTAAAGAAAATGAAAATGCAGACTCCAGGTGGTATTAAATGAATAATACGCCTCGGAAAGTCTGTTTTGCCTTTAATTCTTAATTGGTTAATTAAAGGTTTGAATGTGAACTCGTATGTAACCATGCTGATCGACGGCTGAATAACTGATGACCCTCCGGTGTCATATGTAGTGAGGTAACATTCTGTCACCCCTTGGCCAAGACGGCTGGGACTGTAGCTAGCAGTCAGGGTGTGGGAGTGTCTGTCCCATATAGATCTATACACACAATGCCCGCTCTCTCTCCAGGAGACTCTGGTTACAAGGTGATACAACAATGCAGTGTCGTATCGAAAAGTAGTATGTCACATTCTGTTTATAGTATTCAAAAGTTTTGTATAGTAGTTCATAGTATAGTAATGTTTTCTCTGTACTAGTGTATAGTATATCCTCTTGCGTAGTGTATAGTATGTTCTCTTGTATAGTGTATAGTATGTTCTCTTGTATAGTGTATAGTATGTATTGTTTCTCAATGTTGTACTTATGTAGTGACTCGTAAATGTTCAGACTCTTGTATGTATCGTTGTAGTAGTAATAGTGAGTAGTAATCCCTTAACTACACCTATTATAGTTAAATAGTAATGTTGTTTGTATGCCTTCGTTACACAATGGTACTGAACTGAAGTGCAAGCTTTTATATCCAACATATATATATATATATACATATATATATATATATATATATATATATATATATATATATATATATATATATATATATATATATATATATATATATATATATATATATATATATATATATATATATATATGATATATAACTCAGAGTTCAACGACATTCGGACAAATAACAGGATACCCTAAGCCCACAACCAAACAAGGAACAGGAAATAAGGTGAGCTATCAGTTCTAAGTCCTTCAAGTCTTACTTATATAAATATATTAGTGCAGATATGAGTTTGAAAATAATGTAAGTTTAAGAAGGTTTGAAAACAGTTTTAACATCTAAAATAGTTTGATAAAGGGTTTTGAAGTGCTTGAAATCCATAAGTTTGATAGTAATTTGAAAGTAATAGAAAATCTTTCTGTTTGTTCTAGACATTAATCACATGTAATTAAAGCAATATCTAGAATGCTTCAACTTGTATTCCCCCCATAAAAGCATTTAAAATCATTTCAAAGGTTGATTAAGGGGTATGAACTCACCTGAAATGAGTGATGCGAATGTAAGATCGGAAAAAGGATGCTAAGTGTCAAGTGAAGACTTGAGCACACACGGATCCTATTTAGCATATAAAGACACATATTTGAATGCAATTAGTGTTTACTCAACTAATCAGGTAAAGAATAACACTTTAAGGACTAAGAAATCCTTAAATGTAAGTGTTACAATCACTAAGGATTGCATAAAAGGGGTGTATAGCCATTTAAAGGAGTTTTCGGTCCAAGTAGTATGTTTCTTGAGGTTTTCGGCCCAAAGGGTTTTCGGTCCAAAGAGGCTTTCGGTCCAAAGAGGCTTTCGGTCCAAAGAGGTTTTCGGTCCAAATGGTTGGCCGAAAACTCATGATGTTTGGTGATTTTTAAGGGCTTTCCACAATCAACGAAGTGTTCTAGGCTCAATACTAAGTATTAGGAAAGGCTTAAAGTCATTTTGCGCCCTTCATAAGGGTTTTCGGTCTAAGGAGATACACTAAACCTAAAACACCTTTTGTTCTTGGATAAATGATGATTTCGAGGCCCTAAATCAAGAGTTTCACTAGATAAGAAGTATAGGGAAGTAATACTTACGATATGGAAGCAAAGAAGGGTGTTTTCGGCCCAAAACACTTGAAGATCTATGAAAAAGAGAAGATTTCATGGATGAAATCATGTATAACTACTAGATGAAGTGTTGTATCAACAAATCAAGAGAAGAAACACTTACATTTTTAGAAGATTTGGAAGAAGCTCTTATGATACTTGAGAGAGAATGTGGGTGTTCTTGAGTTTGGAAGTAAGAAATAAGGAGGGAAGGAGTAAACTCATGCCTTAAGCATGAGTTCTCGGTCAAAGGGGGGTTCTCGGCCCAAACCCCTCATGTTTGGCCGTGAACACCTCATTAAGGTGTTAATTGTTTTATTTGTTCCCCAATAATCCTAGAAAATACTTCCTTTCATTTGTTCTCTCGAAAAATAAATATTAAAAAAAATACCCAACCGGACTTTAAACCGAGCTAAAAATTAGCAGAAATGAATTTGACTTTTAATTGAAGTGCTAGACGGTAGAGTTTGATCAAATGGAAATTTCAAGTTGTCACAAAAGCCAAGAAACTTCTGCGAAAGGAATGTCATGCATTCTTAGCTCATGTCATTAACGAGAAGCAGGAAGTTAAAGACCTCGAGAGCATCCCCGAAGTCTGCAACTTTCCTGATGTCTTTCCCGAAGAGCTTCCGGGAATTCCTCCTGAACGCCAAGTCGAGTTTCGCATCGACTTAATCCCCGGAGCTACCCCCGTGGCTAAGTACCCTTACCGCTTAGCGCCAGCAGAAATGCAGGAGCTATCTAGTCATCTCAATGAGCTGCTCAGCAAAGGATTCATCAGACCGAGTTCCTCACCCTGGGGAGCCCCGATCTTGTTCGTGAAAAAGAAGGATGGATCCTTCCGAATGTGTATTGACTATCGTGAACTGAACAAACTCACAGTTAAGAACCGTTACCCTCTTTCTCGAATCGACGACCTCTTCGATCAACTTCAAGGAGCCAGCTACTTCTCCAACATAGACCTAAGATCAGGGTATCATCAACTACGAGTCCATGAGAGTGATATTCCTAAGACAGCATTTTGGACTCGGTATGGTCACTACGAATTTGTAGTAATGCCCTTCGGTCTAACCAACGCACCCGGCGGTATTCATGTACCTGATGAATCGGGTGTGCCCTTCCTTCCTAGACAAGTTCGTAATCGTGTTCATCGACGATATACTTGTCTATTCCCGAAGTGAAGAAGAACACCGACAACACTTGAGATTGGTGCTGGAAACTCTAAGGGCGGAGAAGCTGTACGCGAAATTCTCCAAGTGCGAATTTTGGATTCGAAAAGTAACCTTCCTAGGTCACGTAGTAAGCGAGGAGGGCATAAACGTGGACCCTTCCAAAATCGAGGCGATAAAGAACCGGTCAGCACCGAAGACGCCCACATAAATCCGTCAATTCTTGGGTCTCGCTGGCTATTATCGCAGATTTATCCAGAATTTCTACAGAATTGCCAAACCCTTAACCACTCTGACTCAGAAAGGTGTACCCTTCTGTTGGAGTGAAAAGCAAGACACTGCGTGAACGGAGTATCTATGTAAACTTATGATTTTAGGTTAATTGTCCTTTCTAAATTTTAAAAAATATGACATTATAATATTAAATATAAACCTAATTATATCATTTGACTTTTGAAGATACACCCAATTAGTGAACTCGACCTTACAAAACCTACTAGTATGTTAGGATTCAAATGGCCTTTGTGAATTCCCAAAACATACTTCCAGTTTTCTTTATTCATGCACTATAATTCTAAAATCTACATAACTATATCAATATACTTCCCAATGTTACGTTGCAAATAATCTATTATGGTCCAAACATGTAAAAAAATATACATTGTACTTTTTTTCGTTGCATTGTAAAACCTGTACAAATTACATGCCACAACATTCATTTTTCACGTATCCTTGTTATGAACCAAAACTTATTGTGATCCAAAAAGTGTTATGATTCAAAACACATTATGATTAAAAAATTATTATAATCCAAAAGAAAATAGTTAAATTGATTTTTTTCATCCAAAATAGTATGATCCAATATGTTATTATCCAAATACTAGAATGCTTCGATTTTAATTTTACAACTATGTTATGATCCTAAACTTTACGATGATCTAATTCGAATAATTTAGAATCCAAAAATTTTATTATAAAATGCTACAAATGTGGTGATAAACAGATAAATAATTTGTATAAACCCAAAGAATGTGACAAATCAATGATATGATTCACATATGTTATGATCCAAAAGCCTATAAAACTTTTTATGACACAAACACGAAATAGACCATAAATATCTCAAATCAGAGGTTAATTGTGATGGTATGTTCAAAATTCATAACAATGTATTCTTAAAAATAGAGATACATGGAACCAAGTTTGTAGTGGATTTTAATCAACCAAACAAAGATATGAAATTTAATGGCAATAAGATGAACCTTAAAAGAAAGCATATACTCTCCATCATGATCAATTATATGTTATTTCGAAAAAACTAAACATACCAACATAATGAGGCCACTACAAAACTTATACAAACATTCAGCAACTACCATACAAAAATTTTAGAATACAAGAACATCAACTAAAGACAAAGTTGAATCATTAAGCCATCTATAAAATCACAAAAAACATAGTGAAACCTGCAAATATGCCCAACACTGAAAGAAAACACATCCCAAAGGCACTCACTGAATTCTGAATTGAACTGAGAATGATGAGCTCTCTTGGGATTTCAGCAAACACCTATAAGGTATCATTAAATATAAGTTGATAACCCTTTTATCATTAATTTTATGCAATGAATCTTCTTACAAAAATATATAAGCCGTATAAAAGAAACTAATTTAATGGAACTGACCAAAAGTGGATTAAATAAACATTCCATCACATACTATCACGTCCCGTGAGCTCGGTTCGGTTGAGCATACTAAGTTATTTTTACTTAGGTTTTTCCTTTTGGGTCTTATTGTCCGGGGATGGACCACGAGTTCAGTTCGGTTGAGCATACTAAGTTATATGTACTAGGTTTTTCTTTTTGAGTCATATTATCCGAGGATAGCCCACAAGCTCGGTTCGGTTAAGCATACTAAGTTATTCTTAGGTTATTCTTTTTGGGTCTAATCGTCCGGGGAATGACCTATGAGCTTGGTTCAGTTGAGCATACTAAGTTATATTTACTTCAGTCTCTTTTTAGGTCTTATTTTCCAGGTAGAACCTGCGAGCTTGGTTCATTGAGCATACTAAGTTATTTTTACTTAGGTTTTTCTTTTAGGGTCTTAATGTCCCATGTAACACCCATTTTCCAGGATGGATCGATTTAGGGTTTCTAAAAGGTCGAATTTTAGGGGAGATTGGGTCTCGCAACATGACCTTTGAGTGGTCATGACGTGAGGATAGTTAATGTGTGACTTCTATCCCAGACTGATCTCATGACATGAGGCATAGAGGCTCACGATGTGAGAACTGATGCAACCCAAGCCCATGATCTTTCAGGTTTCCTTCGTATTTAAGCCGCTCTAAACCCATTTAAGGGTTCATTTTCAGCCTCCAAACTCGCTTTCACCTCAAGAAATCCTAGCCTTCATTCCTTGCTTGAATCTTGGCCTTCTTGGACCATTTCTTGGTTTGAAGAAAAATACAAGAGGAAGAAGGTGATCTTTTTTAGAGGATTTCAAGGAATCATCATCACCATCACCTTACTTTGTTCCTGGACCCTTGTAAGTATTAAAGCTTCCATCTTTATTGTTGTTTGAGGTTAGATCTAGGTTTTGTCCCACTTTTCTCTTTCATTTAGCAAGTTTTCATGAATGGAAACCATAAAGTTTGCAACTTTATGGGTTATATGGGTCTTAAGAGTGTCATGAGGTTCAGATCTAGTGAATGGTTGGGTTTTGGAACCTTGCATGTAAGTTGGATGACCTTTTCTTCAATTTTTGATCCAAATGAGATCTAGACATGTATTGGACATATATGTCTTAAAAGCATGAACTTTCAAGTGTAGTATGGAGTTATAAGACCTTCTGGAAATTAAGATTAAAAGGCTTAATGGATTAAGGACTTAAATGTTATATTTTTGGCTTCAGACTGTGCTCATGACGTGAGACATAGGGTCTCACAATGTGAGGATTAAATGATCCTGTTTCTGTTAAGCCGCTTGGGGCTCACGACGTGAAAGAAGGCTACTCACGTCGTGAGGTCAGCTCCAGTGACTTTTCATATCTGAGTTGGCTGAGTTGAGTCGAGATGAGTTGGAATCAGACCGAGTGATCTTTCACGACGTCACCAAGGGCTGGTCACGAGGTGAGGCTGAATAGTCGACATTATGGGCTATTGACTTTGACTTTGACCATTGAGTTTTAGCTTAGGTTGACTTTTGGTTAATTTTATTTTTAGAAGGTAGACTTAGGGTTTACCTTGTGTGGATTGATAGGAGATGTTAAGCACCCATCAATTTGCAGGAGAGCGGTTTAGCTGTGGTCGGTGCAGTATTGAGTTGAGTGTTAGTCGGCTTTGTGAATCAGGCGTGTCTGATCACTATACTCGGTGGTCGAAGGCACCAATGCCAGGTGTTGGTTTATGTTATATAGGAAGACCACGGGGTAACCCTTGGCATTTATATGAAAGAAACGAAGGTAGCTCCCGACAAATTATATGCAAGACCAGGAACCGAACCCCGAGAGTTATATGTAGTATGCTAGTTGTCTTTGTGATACTTGCATGGAAGACCAGGAGGCGGCTCTTGGCACTTGTCTGTAAGACCCATGGTTTTGGCCCCCGACTTGGAAAGGAAAGACCATGATACTTTGGCTCATGGCATAATGGCAAGACTATGGTTGGGACATAACAATCTCTATTGTATGTATGGTATGTACTATTTTGGGGAAGTCAATAAGCTTTGTGCATATGGTTTCAGGTACCTCCGGTACAAAAGGCAATGACTCGGGGTGACTCAACTACATACCCCAACGTTTTTTCATTAGCCTTTTATGACTTGTACTCTGATGTTTAAAGGATATGATTACTTTGGTTGGCTTTGGAACGACTCGTTTATATGGTTTATGGAATTAAATATGAAAAATTTTATTATGAAGTTTTGGGAAGTTTCAAGTTGGTATCAGAGCCTTGGTTTGAGGGATTCGGGCACACTCTTGGGTGTGACTGATCTCAAACTAGGGAATTGGTAATCTTTTATAAATAAAACAAATTTCTAAAAAGATTTTCATAAAGAGAAAAAGCGGTGGGATGCGTGCAATCAGTCGACCTCAAGTAAGCGATTCCCAGAATACCCATACATGTTGATATGTTATATGATATGAATGCTTTCATGCTAGGATAATGCTAAGGATACTTTATGGAATTGTATGATAGATTTAGAATTTGTATTGGTAAAAGTAATTGCTAAGTGTATGCTTTAAAAATTGTATACGATTAGGATCATATTGCCCTAGAATGACTGATTTAGCCTTATTTCATGTTCCTCGTCTGGTTGTGGTCCTAGGGTAGAGTATTTTATTTGACATTCTAATTGATCGTGTATTGTGTATAATTTGCATGCATAAGGAAACCGACAGTGAGAGTAGATGTTCCTAGCATGTTAGTAACAAGTAAGCTTGGGATGTTCTTTGTTTGTTTTATGGCTTGGAGTGTTACTGCATGATTGCCGCTTGGTTTGTGCTTTGTGGGACCCTTAGTGATTTGAGTTAACGATTAAGTGAATACATTAAGTCACATGCTGCGGAGGTTAAATAATCTCAGAGTGATGGTTTTGGCTCTATTGTGCAGCTCTCGTTTGAGTCTAACCGTTGTAGGATTGAGTCTTATACTCAAAGGATTATCTAAGCTTTGTTACATGTGATTGCATTCATGAAGTAGTTAGCTGAAATTAGTGGGAGTTTTTCAGCAGGTGATGGCAAGGTGAGGTCAGGAACCTAGGAGAGCCTAGAAAGTGCTTTAGTGGGTTGGTTGCGCTGATTAACAGGTATTTGGAACAACAGTTTGATAAGGTAATGTAGAGGATTTGGGATGATTCTTGAGGAACGTATGGATAGGTGTGGAAGGTAGTATTGGACCCGTACTACTGAGAGCACATGATCTATACTCGAATAAAGGAGAATTATGAAGATTCTAGGAAGCAAGTAGGACGAGGAATTCTTTGGGTATGTTCTGATTATTTGTATGATTGCTTTTCAAAATGGTGATGAGCATGCATAGAGGAGGTTCAAGTTCTGGTTCAGGCTCAAGTGCATGCGCTGAGCCGATGTGGTAGTTCATCTCGACGGAGATCACCAGCGGTATTTTGGAGCAGACTCCTATGAACTTTGCTTTGGCGAAGGAGGGGATCATGGAGATTTTGGATGAGCGTTTGGGTACATTCCTCAGTTAGATTTTGGCTATTGTAGGAGCTCATACTGTTTCCTTCCATGAGTTCTGTGATTGTGGAGCTCCTGAGTTCTTTAGGGATAAGGACCCCATTGCTAGTAGGAGGAAGTTAGTGGACATGGTGAATGATTTTCGGACGAGCTACTTCCCCGAGAGGTCGAAGGTTAGATTTGCATCCTGTCTTCTGAAAGACAGAGCTCGAGATTGGTAGTAGGAAGTAGATTTCACTTTGGGAGGTGAGGCCATTGAGACGTTGACTTGGGATAAGTTCATGACCCAGTTTAGAGCGGAGTTTGCACCAGATATTGAGGTGCAGTAGTTGGCGAGGGAGTTTTAGGACCTTCGAAAGACGACTGAGACAGTAGCAGAGATCACCGCAAAGTTCACAGAGAGGGCCTTATTGGTCCCACAGTACGCTGCAGATAAGGAGATGAAGAAGACAAGGTATCATGATATGCTACGAGTCGACATCAGGGAGTTTGTTAGTTTTTCAACTTGTCGGACCATGGAGGACATGTTAGTTAGAGCCCGGGAGCGGCAGATTGATTTGGAGCACCACAGGAAGAGGAAACCACAGCAGGTGCAGACGAGTGTGTGTGTATGGGGGGGGGGGGGTTCTACGAAGAGACCCTAGATTTCTGATCAGCGAGTGAGGGGCCAACATGGCCGAGGTCAGTGCAACACATGCAGGAAGTAGCACGATGGGATTTGCCAATCTAAGGGTATGTGTTGCTACAAGTATGGTAGGATTGGTCACGTCAGTAGAGATTATCTCCAGGGAACGAGTCCGTTATGTTTCCACTGCAACCAAATGGACAACAAGAAGGCCGACTGTCCATAGTTGATAAGGGGAGCAGTGAGGGAACCTACTCCAGCCACTCTGAGGATTACCGATGGTCGTGAGGGAAAAGTTTATGTTCCTGTGGTGAGGGGCCGGGCATTGCAGTCACAGGTTTTTGGGACTTTTCATCCCAGGACGGAACGTAAGCTCGGTTTGATTAAGCATACTAAGTTTTTTTTTACTTAGGTTTTTCGTTTTGGGTCTTATTGTCCAGGGACGGACCACGGGCTCAGTTTAGTTGAGCATACTAAGTTATTTTTACTTAGTTTTTTTATAAGATCATACTCATTAGTAAAGGGGGTTTGCAATACAAAATTTATCCCTTCAAGGGGCTTATATGTTTACAAACTTGGCTTATTTTAGCCTCCCCTTCCTATTCTTTTGTTAAAAAAATGGAATTTCTTGAGGTTGGAGATGTTCCACGTACGGCGGATTCAGTTTCTGTGGAGAGATTCTAAAACATAGGACCTATTTCGTCGTGCTTTCGAGACCCTATATTGGCCTTCCCAGTTTACGCTTAACTTCCTACCCTACTTAGCTTAGCTTGCTTCATTTTTCTTAGGACTAGGTCTCCTACCTTGCAAGCAATTTCTCTGAATCGTTTGTTGTAGTATTTCTCCACGACTACTTTGTATCTTGCCTGACGTATAGTTGCATCCTCCTTTTTTTCTTTGACTAGGTCTAGGGTTGTACACAAGTTATCATTTTTCTTGTTTAGTTCGAATCTTTGGACTCTCTCTGTGGTCAAGTTCAATTCTAGGGGAATTACCACTTCCATACCATACACTAGAGAAAAAGAGTTTCCTTAGTGTACCGTCTAGTGGTAGTACTGTATGCCCATAATACGTTGTCTAATTCTTCTGCCCATATCTCTTTGGTACTGTACAGCCTGGTTTAGGCCTTCAGACGATGGCTAGATTTGTAACTTCTATTTTCCCATTATCATGGGGTATGCTACTGATGTGCATTTTTGTTGTATTTTCATTCGAACACACTATCCTCTGAAGGGTTCATTTTACAAACCGTGTTCTGTTATCACCGACGATAATGTGTGGGACTCTGCAGCAACATATGATCTATCTGCAAATGAATTTGGCTATGTGTTTCTCCGTTATGTGGGATAAAGGTTTACCTTCTACCTATTTGGAGAAGTAATCTACAACTACTACTAGAAACCTCAATCTACCTAATGCATCTGGATGTGGGCCAACAATGTTTAAGCCCCATGATTCAAGGGCCATGGACTTGATATGCTTGTCATTTCTGTATGTGGCAGTCTTGGTTGTTGTCATACCTTTGACATGGGTCATGTTTCCTGATGAACTCCCTACTATTTGATGATAGTGTAGCCAAAAAATACTCGGTCTTGATTATCTTGTGGGTTATCGCTCTTTCTCCTTCATTGGCTCCACAAACAATGACGTGTAACTCCTCGATTATTGTTTGTCATTTTTTGGGAGTTTCGCACTTGAGCCATGGTCTTCCCATTCCTCGACGATACAATATTTCGTTATTTAGGACATAGTTTGGTGCTTTTGCTTTCACCTTTTTTGCATGCATGGCGTCATTCGATTCAATCCCGTCTTTCAGATATCTTATTAATAGGCTCATCCAGTTTCCTAATACTCATTCTTTTATTCTAAACAGCTTATCTTCATCAATGCTTTTACTATCCAGGATTTCCACGAGGACCTTTTTGGCGATGTGACTGAAGGCGACTGATGTCATCTTGCTCAGGGCTTCGACTTGTTTGTTTTGGGAGCTTGGTACTTGAAGTATGTTGAATGTTTTGAAATTAGACACCATCTCCTTTGTCTTCTCAAGGTAATTTTTCATCGGGGTTTCCCTTGCCTCATACTTCCCCTTAACTTGGTTCACGACTATCATTGAATCTCCATATGCTCTTAGGTTCTTTACCTCTAATTCTCTTTCTATCCTTAGTCCTGCTAGGAGAGCCTCGTGCTCCGCTTCATTATCCAAACATATGAATTTAAATTGTAAGGCATACATATACATTTGAACTTCAGGGTTGTTCAAGACAACACATACTCCCGACCTAACTCCATTCCATGCTCCATCTGTGTAGAGTAACCAACAATTGTGGACAGTCATAACGTTCTCTGTTCCACTGTTCTAATCGTGTTAGCTTCGATGCTTTGTATTTTTATGAGAAAATCGACTAGGGCTTTCCCCTTGATGTTGGCTCATGGTTTGTATTGGATGTCGTGTTCACCTAGCTCAATAGCCCATTTTTATAATCATCCCGAACTTTCCAGTTGTAACAGTACATGCATGATTGGTTGGTTTGTTAGTACACAAATAGTGCGCGCTTTGTAATACCTTCTTAATCCTCGTGCGGTGTGCACTAGTGCTAAGACTAGCTTTTCTATCAATGTATAGTTATTTTCTAGTCCTTGCATCATCGGTCTCATAAAGTACACGTATGTTTGCACTCCTAGCTGATCTACGGTCATTACCGTGCTCAAGGCATGTTCCAAGGTTGCAATGTACATAGTCATTAATTATCCTGGTCACGGACTTGCTAGTGCGGGTAAGTGCATTAGATTTTTCTTGAGTTCGGCCAGGGCTTGTTCAACTTCACTAGTCCATTTAATTTTTTTTCCGACCGAGTTGTTTTTAGAGCACCTAAAAAAAAGGGATAGACTTTTGATGTGAAATTTATATACTACTAGTTTTAAACTAATAAACCTAAGCTACTTAACTAACTGATTGCACTTAGACAATGTACCTAGTCAATTTATAGAATAGTTTAGGTAAGTCGGGTGTCGAACTCAGGGAACAATATTTTAAATCAAGAAGAATAAATACTTTTGTTTAGCTTCGAATCCCTCCTTTTTCCTATGATTAATTTCAAGACAATGAATTAATTCCATTAGTTACCAAATAAAAGTTACTAGTCATCATGATCAGACTAACTAGCATAAGTCAATTCAATAACTTTAATGCCAATGATCATGCAATTTAAGGACACTAAATTGATCTTATAGATAATTTGGACTCTGAATGATAAAATCTATGGACTACTATTCTATGGTCAAGTCTAGTAATCAAGCAAATGTTATGGTTAAATACTGCTCTCTAACACAGTTAAGCAACTAATTATCACCTATATCAGGATATGGTCAATCTCTAGCTCTAACAATTTAATGGTCATAAACAACTAGGTAAACCAAGTTCATGCAATCAACTACAGTTTAACTACACTAAACTTGAAGCAAGGTGAATAAGATAGAAACCTTAACAAGCTAGGTTTAGATTTATCAAACAATATATAAAGCAAAAACCAACTTCATAGATCCATTAATTATGAAATCAACACATAGTATTTGGGGGTTCATATAATCTAAACGAAAAAAGGGTTAATCGCCCATGATTAAAGTAGAAAAATGCATAAACACAAGGAAAACTAAGCTAAACATGATTAAGACTAAATCAAACCAAATGATCTATTCAAATTCTTGCTCCAAACTCATAGTTTATTAATCTCTAATCTTCTCCTGCCTTCCAAGGGTTCTTAGAAGGGTTATTTTTTTGTAAATAGTCACAACCCTCTGGACTCTCTCTTCTTCTTTCGACCTAGTGATCAGAATATATATACACTTTCCAAATTCTGGTTGCCATGTCGTGGAGGTGGGATTCCTTGTCACACACGAACTCGTAGACCGACACGTGGAGTTTTTGGAGATTTTTTATTCATCACGCCGTGACAATGCCCTTGTCATGACGTGAGAACTGTAAATTCGCATTTGGCACAAACACGAAAGTTATCTGAAATTTTTCTACTCTCCAGAACTTTTTGATTCTCGTCAATCGGAGTTACGATTCATTGGATATGGCCAAAATACCGACGAGGGTTCAAGTTATCCAACAACATCCTTTTTGTATCTTCTTCAGCTCTAGCCCTTCCAGTATCCAACTTTTTTCTTTTGTAGTCCTTTTCTTCGAGAATGTCTATTTTTGGCTGCAAAATACAATTTAAACATTATAAGTATCAAATATCTTTGCAATTTACCAAAATATAGCTTACATGTATTAAACTAATGCCTAGAAATATGTATAAATATGACAATATCAAAATACCGACACTTGTCTTTTGCTTTCCCTAAAGAAAAACTTTATATTTAATCCATCATATAGAACCTTGCCCACCAATATGACACAAGACAATCCGAATTGAACCCACTAATTGCGCCTTACCTCAATGTATGTATTTGTGTCTAAATCCTAATTACCTTCCAAGTCCTAAATACATACGATCCTCATAAATTCTTTCCACTTATTTTGAACAACATTCATTTTATGCATCCCTCTGAATCCATCCCCAAAAAACTTTCTTAACGTCAAAGTATTTTTGTTTATGCTCCCAAGCATACATATGGAAAAATAACCTAGAAAAAAATTACAATAAAAATAACTTTGACTCTTGGCAATTTTGCATTATTCTTCAATTTCTTCAACTTGAGTCTTCAATAATTTTAACTTTTTGAACTTTTCTTCATAATATTTCTTGATCTTCATAACTTTGTAGACTCTTATTTACTCACAATTTTGCAACTTTTTTTTCGTTTCAATTTTTTTCTTTCTTTTTTTACAACTCACTTTTTTCACTCAAAACTACAAATCCTCAAAAGAAAAATATGCTTAAGCAAGGGAACTTAACTTCAACCCTTATTGGTTAGATGTATTAGTCTAAAGTACAATGACTACATAAGCCACTCCTGGATAAATTTCTGGTATACGATGGTAAACATATTATGTCCCTCAAACTACACAAGGTTGTGTTTTGTCTCACGGTTTCACTAAGACTCGGAAGCCACAAATACACTATAACATATCGGCTCAACTAAATCTTAGGGTTCGCATCACATCATCCCATATAAAACTAGTAAACTAGCCCAAATGCAATAATATTAAAATTTAAAGAATGACTAGATTTATTAGACTATTTTTGCAAGCCTATTAATTTTATAAATTTTAGCATTTTTCTAAATTACTTTTATGCTTGATTATCCTTTTTCGACAATGCCCTCATTGTATGCTTTGAATAATGAATGCAATAAAAAACAATAAAAGGGTGAAAAAAGAACTGACTCCCTTGGGGTAGTAGTGGCAAGATCGAATCTGATAATGGTGGGAAAGCTTGAACATCTCAATAATATCTGGAAAATGGAGCCTCTGCTTGTGACTTTTTAGGATAAATGTAATCAGAACCCTTGAATTCGAAAAGTGGTATGAAAAAATCTTCAAAATAATGCATTGGGATTTGTCACGAAGTGGGAAAGCATATGCCACGTCGTGGAGTCGAATCTGAAAGAGTCTGATTGCGATAAAAAAAATTGCATCGCGACGTGGGAATATGATGGCCATGTCATGGGATCGAGGATGATAAATTCCGATCGCGAAAATAACTAACACCACAACATGGCAGAGTTATGGTAACTTTGTGGTTACTGGGAGGTTTCGAAAACAGTTTCTGTTCCAATTGCTCTTGAAAATTCTTCATTTCATGACACGGATGCAAAAACAGATTTTAAGCTTCATTATCTCCCGAAATCTCCACTAAACTTATTCAAAAATGACAAGCACCCCATACATATTCAAAGATGTGGCTCTCGATTCAGCTTTTTCCAGTTAAGCTCCTTTGCTGCTTTCACTTCTTCTAACACTGTTATCATGAGATCAAGAACTAGAGAAACACATCATCATCTAGTTAAACAAAAACGAAATTTATAAAAGAAAACAAAAAACAAAAAATATAAATTAAAAGAAAATACAAACATAAATAAAACGTCAGGTTGCCTCCCAATAAATGCTTCTTTTTTATGAAGTCATGAGTCAGACTCCTTCCCATTCTACGTTGCATCTTGAACCTTGTTCGTGTGTAGGCACCTTTTCTATTGAATGCCTTTTTCGAGCTTTCTTTCATTTTACGGTTGACATCTTCCTTGTGTTTGCGCTTGAGTTTCTCCTTTATTACCGCTTCTGAAGCTTTCATCTTGTCTCTTTCTGGGTTCATCTTGTAAAAATTTAACTTTATGCTCTCTTCTTCTTTTTCTTTATTTGACTTCGTGGGATCTAGAGATATTGTAAAAGAAAATACCTCAAAAATCATGGGAGTTAAAACTCGAGGTTTTGAATGATTCACTTCTTCTCTCGAATGCTCTTCTTGCAAAGGTTCCTACCATTCTACCTATTCTTCATTTTTAAAATTTTCAAGTTCATTATGCTCCATGAACTTCGTGTGTTCTTGCTTCACAAGATTTTTCTTGGCTCGAGATGGCTAAGGAAGAGGTGGTTGGTACGTCTTAACACATGAGAAATCATAATCCTCTTTTATTGCCAACGATGTGGCATTATTGTCTCCACGTCGTGGCTTCTGATCATAGTCACGATTATGTTCTTCCTTTCTTTTTTCTCCAAGAGACTGTTTGGGCTGATTTTCTATTGGTTCAAGGACCACGTTTGGTTTAAATTCTTCCTCTTCTTCTATATAAATATCCATGACATGGAAAATTGGGGTTGACTTGGTTTTACATGAAGATGTGTCCGATAATCTTTCTTGCACAAGCTTTGTTAATTGCCCGACTTGTGATTGGACGCTCAAAATGGATGCTTATTGATCTCTAAATGATGCATCAGTGGCATCATGTATTTTCTCGCTAGATGTGACATCCCCATTTTCACGGCCAGAAAAGACCGATTTTGTTTATGCTTTATAAAAATCAGAGTACCTCTTTTAATAAAAACGTTGCGGAATTTGTTCCTACTAAAACATGATAAATACGTTATCAAGGCATTTCTGAAGAAAAGTATTTTTTATTCATTTTAAAACATTTGGGATGTCATCGTCAATACAGAAACATAAGCATAAACAGAACTTACATTCATTATCACTAGTGATTTATATCTCCTTAATCTCTCAATGTAATGTGACTTCATATCAACACCTGTGATGTAATTAAACTGAGTGGGTCAGGTTGGGAAACCTGGTGAGTACATAGGGTTTTCAACCCACAATAATATAATTATTAACTTTAAACATCAAACAATCAACCCATTTACCCATCCCCATTATCTTCTTTACTCTTAAGGATCTACCTTAAGAATTCGCTATTCCTCGTTCATTCATTCCTAAGGATCATCCTAAGGAATGGGCACGAAATCCATCGTTGCCAGGGTTTTCTCTACAGCAACTAAGTCGCATAGTCGCCATGATATATGCACTAAGTCTCATAGTCGCCAGGGTTTATACAACAGGCACTACGTTGCATAGTCGCCAAGGTTTAGGCACTAAGTGTCATAGTCGCCAGGGTTATCTCGTTTATCGACAGTATCGTTTCCGAGAATCCATTTGCAATACGTGTCAATGGGTTTTTAGAGTACAGCTGGTGAATACACAGTTCAAATACACCTATAGGTTGCGAGCCTGCTAGTGTTCCACTGGAATGTCTAGAATAGTCCGTGGTTGTCATCCATACTCTGCTGAATGACGGGGCCAACAAATGGGTAAAAGGCTTCTCTCATGGTTTACCTCTCACCCTTATCTCATGGTCTATATCACCTCTCATCATTTTGTTTTTGTCACACAACAACTATTTCATCTACCCATGTTTTACCCAACACATTTGTAGATATAAAATACATATACAGTTTAAATCATTTAAAACATGTATAAAAATCTTTCACCCAGCATAGACGGCAAGTATACAGACAATATGCACACATAGCATGTAATTTATATTAAATACTTCATATCTATGTGTAAGATGAAAGTAACTATGCACTCACCTGAAAGGTGGTGACTCTACACTCGAACAACGATTCGTTATCTCAAAATAATTTTCTCTCGACAAAACCTACTATCAATACCACTAGGGTTTAATCTAACGTTAACCGCGACTAATTAATAGTCTAGTTATTATTATTATATAAGCGTTAAACAACACTCTATATAACTCATAATAATAGCCCAAATAACTATTTTAAGGTCCTAATAATGTTACTATAATTAATTAGAAGCTATATTTAAAAATTGCATAGGCGTAGCTCACTTACAGCGGGTTTTATAGAAAATTGGGCTTCGCTTGGAGCAGCGTTTCTGAACCGAAAGACCTTTTTTCTCGAAACTCCGGGAGGCTCCGGGCTTCCTTTGGGTGCTAGAGGTTTTACCTAGGGTTTAGGGGGGGGGGGTTAGAACCCTTAGAGAGAGAAAGAAATTAGAGAGACAAAAGATTTTTGGTGTGAGAAGTCGGAACACCTCGCAGCCTATTTATAGGCGCCTGATCTCGGACTTACGTTGGGCGTCGGACTCAGATACGCTGGGCGTAGCTCGGATAAGGTTGCCAGCTTCGCACCTGCTGGCTCGCACATCGGATGGATAAGAACCGAAGTACGCTGGGCGTACTCGGCCTCGGACGCGGGGAGTAATTGCGAGGCTACGTGGCGTGATCCGAAGCGAGGCCTAATCAGTGATGGATGGTCTAGATGTTGCCACGTCATCACAGTTTCGAAAATTCAAGTGCAATCTTTAAAAATATGTAAATCTCACGTACCAGCTCCGTTTTTGACGTCCTTTATATCCACGCGTAGGCGGGAACGTACTCTACAACTTTCGTTTAGACTCCGTCGGCTAATTTCGACTGTATTTTAAATTTATATTTTTAACAGGCGGGGACAGGATTGGTCTGTTAAAAATTATAACTTCTTCATCCGACGTCCGTTTTCGTCTGTCTTTTTATCGTTACGCTACTATTAAAGAGATCTTCGATTCTCGTTTAGGTTGTGTCGGATAGAAATTGCTCGATCTAATATTCGAACTTCGGGCTGTACACCGCTAAGCCGAAACTTCGAAAAATCATAACTTCCTGATACGAAGTTAGATTTGGGCGTTCTTTTTATAGACGCTCTCAGTTTAACGTTTTATATGACTTTCGTTTAGATCTCTAAGGCTAAAAGTCACTCTATCGTAAATTCACTTTTTACGCTTCCCGGTGCCGTGCCGGTTTTGCCGTAAAACTTCGACGGGTCATAACTTCTTTGTTATAACTCGGATTTCGGCGTTCTTTATATGTACGGAACCCTTGAGACATATTCTGCAGCTTGGTTAAGATTGTTTATTCTAAATAATCTTTTGTCGAAAGTTGTTTTCGACCCCTATTATCTCTAAATTGACTAGCCCGGATCTACGGGCGTTACAATTATCTACCCTTTAGGATGATTACGTCCCGGTATCATCAACGAAACAGGGCTCACATAATGAATCCATCTGTTATCTCGTAATCCTAAGTGATAACCGTAACTTTGATGTTTCTTCGAATTTGTATCTAACTCTTAGACTCCTTGACTACAGGCGGTGCTCGATCTTGCACCTGTTCCCTTTCTCGCATTAGACTCCAAATTATGACCTTAAAGTCACAATATCGATCCTTACTGGAGACTCCTTCTTCTTCTTGACAAACTTAAGAATAAATTCTTTCATTTATATAATAGATTGATGTGCGTCGTTCTAACGACCTCTCGTCGTATGTTGCAACACTTAGACTCAGGTCTCTTAGAGTCAAATTCCAGAACAGACTATACCTTCCTTCATGTTCTAATGTAATTTAATCACATCCTAGCACGTAGCACTTCTAACTACAAGTTTCTTACTTTAACAACGATCACAATCACTTTGACTATCTTTTACTTCAATCTTCTGGCTTAAGTAGGATGATACATCAAAGTTGGTTCTCTGAACCACGTAACATACTCATCTTAGTCGGACTCGATATGATATGACCTCTCGGGTCGGAATAATAATCATCTTCTCAATCATTATCGAAACAATGGTAACGACATACTCGAATAAAACGAAGTCAATTACTAGCTCCTTGGTAACCTTGTGACTTTCCCTGATCCAAGCGTGAGTCGTGTGCTTCCGGTAGTATAGGCCTCTACTACCATTCACACCTACTTATACTCGTCCCAAGTATTGTCTCGCAGTTTCCCCAAGTCACCACACAAGTAAATCACACAACAGCTTAACACATCAGATAACAAAACGAAGGTTTTATATTATTTCCTGAAACGATTACATAGGTGTTCAAGTTCAACCTATACTATGCCTCTAATAGGCTACTGCATAACCCGATCTTTGGATGAGAAATCCTCATCCTTGATTCCTCGCATTGTTGTCTGCTTCATCGAGGATCATATGGAATGCCCTTGGTTTCGGCGGTGCCTCTGGCCTTTCTGCTTCATTTTTCTTTGGGCAATTTCTAGAAATATGCCCTTCTTTGTTACATCCGTAGCACATCTTCTTGTTGGACGTGCAGTTGTTGGCGTAATGCCCTGTCTTTCCACATTTGTAGCAAGTCATCTCCTCGCTACACTTTCCGAAGTGTTTCTTCTTACACTTCTCGCACCACTTAGCTTCACCTTCCCCTCCAAATTTTGAGATTTTTCTTTCTTTGTTGGTCTTTGAAGATCCCTCATGCTTCCTTTTCTCGCCAACTTCGACCTTATTGGCGGCTCTACTCTTGATCATCTCTTCTACAGACTTAGCATCCCAGATAGCTGCCTCAAGAGGGTGTGCCTGACGTACCGGCACCGTATACTCCCATGGGAGTCCCTTGGCATACTTGTCGATTTTCGTTAATTCATCCGGCACAAGACGTAAGGCAAACTCCATCTTTTCTGTGAAGTTGTTGGTGTACTCATCAATCGACATGCTTCCCTTCTTCAGGGTCTGGAACTGGTTCTCTAGCTCGAGCAGGTTTTGGGCTGAGCAGTACTTGCGTTTGAATTGCACCAAAAACTCTGCCCATGTTAGTTGCAGGGGCTCATTGGGGCTCAGAGTCTTTCCCAGGGTGTTCCACCAACGAAATGAGCCTCCTCGGAACTGACGCACTACAAATGTGGTCTGTAGTTTGCCTCTACAACCACACGTCATAAAAGCCAACTCCATCTCTGAGATCCATTCCATAACTTCGTTCGGATCTTCCTTCCCGGTGAAACTCGATGGCTTGCAAGTTAGAAAGTCCTTGTACTTGCATCCATTCGTCTCGACTCCGTCGTCCTGGTTGTTCCTCCTAATCACCGATGTATCATCTTGACTAACGGTCCTGCTGTAGTTTCCCTCCTCAGACTGCTTGTCACTCAGCTCGGGCTGTTCAACATGCAACGTGGGCTCATCCCGATTCTGTTGAAGTAATCGGCTTGTTTCCTCCATTTGACGATCCAACATTGTCTGGATCATCGCTTGCACTCCGATCATTGTGATTGGTTCAGGAGCGGCTACCACCACAGATATTTGCTCAACCACTGGTGGTTGATTCCTGTTCCCATTCATGTTCCCGGCTCCACTGCGGGTTCTTGCCATTTCGATCTATACACCCATTTAAACGTTTTATGTGTAATGACAAGAATTAAGATATGAAAGATTTTATTGACGTTTGACGTATAAATCTCCCTATTACTCCGAAAAGTTATATGTCAGTTCTAATACCGTATTTAAACGTTTAGAAACCTGAACACATAAAGTTTCCAGATCCGGTCGGCAACAGACCATAGATCCGATCATATAATGTATATCATAAATCATTTAGCACATAAAAGCATGTTAGGCATTTTCCCTAAATAAGCTAGTGCTTGTATCTATTCAGGTGTATTACCTAAATTTTATTAGACACATTCCTCACAATCATTGCTTAGCATTCTAAGTTTAAGTCTAGAAATAAATCCATATTCCTAGTTCGCTTAAACTAATGCTCTGATACCAACTGTGACATCCCCATTTTCACGGCCAGAAAAGACCGATTTTGTTTATGTTTTATTAAAATCAGAGTACCTCTTTTAATAAAAACGTTGCGGAATTTGTTCCCAGTAAAACATGATAAATACGTTATCAATGCATTTCCGAAGAAAAGTATTTTTTATTCATTTTAAAACATTTGGGATGTCATCGTCAATACATAAACATAAGCATAAACAAAACTTACATTCATTATCACTAGTGATTTATATCTCCTTAATCTCTCAGTGTAATGTGACTTCATATCAACACCTGTGATGTAATTAAACTGAGTGGGTCAGGTTGGGAAACCTGGTGAGTACATAGGGTTTTCAACCCACAATAATATAATTATTAAGTTTAAACATCAAACAATCAACCCATTTACCCATCCCCATTATCTTCTTTACTCTTAAGGATCTACCCTAAGAATTCGCTATTCCTCGTTCATTCATTCCTAAGGATCATCCTAAGGAATGAGCATGAAATCCATCGTTGCCAGGGTTTTCTTTATAGGCACTAAGTTGCATAGTCGCCAGGATATAGGTACTAAGTCTCATAGTCGTCAGGGTTTATACAACAGGCAGTACGTCACATAGTCGCCAGGGTTTAGGCACTAGGTCTCATAGTCGCCAGGGTTATCTCGTTTATCGACAGTATCGTTTCCGAGAATCCACTCGCAATACGTGTCAATAGGTTTTTAGAGTACAACTGGTGAATACACAGTTCAAATACACCTCCAGGTTGCGAGCCTGGTAGTGTTCCAGTGGACTGTCTAGAATAGTCCGTGGTTGTCATCCATACTCTGTTGAATGAAGGGGCCAACACATGGGTAAAAGGCTTCTCTCATGGTTTACCTCTCACCCTTATCTCATGGTCTATATCACCTCTCATCATTTTGTTTTTGTCACACAACAACTATTTCATCTACCCATGTTTTACCCAACACATTTGTAGATATAAAATACATATACAGTTTAAGTCATTTAAAACATGTATAAAAATCTTTCACCCAGCATAGACGGCAAGTATACAGACAATATGCACACATAACATGTAATTTATATTAAATACTTCATATCTATGTGTAAGATGAAAATAACTATGTACTCACCTCAAAGGTAGTGACTCTACACTCGAACAACGCTTCGTTATCTCAAAATAATTTTCTCTCGACAAAAGCTAGTATCAATACCACTAGGGTTTAGTCTAACGTTAACCGCGACTAATTAATAGTCTAGCTATTATTATTATTATATAAGCGTTAAACAACACTCTATATAACTCAAAATAATAGCCCAAATAATTATTTTAAGGTCCTAATAATGTTACTATAATTAATTAGAAACTATATTTAAAAATTGCATAGGCGTAGCTCACTTACAACGGGTTTTATAGAAAATCGGGCTTCGCTTAAAAGCAGCGTTTCCGAACCGAAAGACCCTTTTTCTCGGGACTCCGGGAGCCCCGGGCCTTCCTTTGGGTGCTAGGGGTTTTACCTTGGGTTTAGGGGGGGGGGGGGGTTAGAACCCTTAGAGAGAGAAAGAAATTAGAGAGAGAAAAGATTTTTGGTGTGAGAAGTCGGAACACCTCGCAGCCTATTTATAGGCGCCTGATCTCGGACTTACGTTGGGCGTCGGACTCAACTACGCCCATATAAGGTTGCCAGCTTCGCACCAGCTGGCTCGCACATGGATGGATAAGAACCGAAGTGCGCTGGGCGTACTCGGCCTCGGACGCGGGGCGTAATTGCAAGGCTACGTGGCGTGATCCGAAGCGAGGCCTGATCAGTGATGGATGGTCCAGATGTTGCCACGTCATCACAGTTTCGCAAATTCAAGTGCAATCTTTAAAAATTCGTAACTCTCGTGTACGAGCTCCGTTTTTGACCTTCTATATATCCACGCCTAGGCGGGAACGTACTCTACAACTTTCGTTTAGACTGCGTCGGCTAATTTCGATTTTTATTTTAAATTTATATTTTTAACAGGCCGGGACATGATTGGTCCGTTAAAATTTCATAACTTCTTCATCCGACGTTCGTTTTCGTCTGTCTTTTTATCGTTACGCTACTATTAACGAGATCTTCGATTGTCGTTTAGGTTGTGTCGGCTAAAAATTGCTCGATCTAATTTTCGAACTTCGGGTTGTACACCGCTAAGCCGAAACTTCGAAAAATCATAACTTCCTCATACAAAGTCAGATTTGGGCGTTCTTTTTATGGACGCTCTCGGTTTAACGTTTTCTACTACTTTCGTTTAGATCACTAAGGCTAAAAGTCGCTCTATCGTAAATTCACTATTTAAGCTTCCCGGTGCCGTGCCGGTTTTGCCGTAAAACTTCGACGGGTCATAACTTCTTCGTTATAACTCGGATTTCGGCGTTCTTTATATGTACGGAACCCTTGAGACATATTCTACAACTTGGTTAATATTATTTTATCTAAATAATCTTTTGTCGAAAAGTCGTTTTCGACCCCTATTATCTCTAAATTGACTAGCCCGGATCTACGGACGTTACAATTATCTCCCCCTTAGGATGATTACGTCCCGGAATCATCAACGAAACAGGGCTCACATGATGACTCCATCCGTTATCTCTTCATCCTAAGTCATAACCATAACTTTTATGTTTCTTCGAACGGGTATCTAACTCTTAGACTCCTTGACTACAGGCGGTGCTCGATCTTGCACCTGTTCCCTTTCTCGCATTAGACTCCAAATTATGAGCTTAAAGTCACAATCTCGATCCTTACTGGAGACTCCTTCTACTTCTTGAAAAACTTAAGAATAAATTTGTAACACCCAAAAATTCAAACCAATTTAAACTTTCAAAAACATTTCAAACCATTAAAAATCATTACAACTTTGTTTTCAAAATGTATAATATCAGAGTTTTCCCAGAAACATAGACAAAACATGAGCAGCTGTACGATCACGCCTTTGCCTTGCCGCGATCCCCTGATGTACCTGAAACAATAAACTGAAACTCTGAAACTATAAGCCCGAGAGCTTAGTGAGTTTCCCCAAAATACTGATACACATACAGTCCATATAAACATATCATAACAAACTGAAAAACATGTAATGGGTCCCCAACTTTACAGACTGGATTACCCCTGAGCCCACAGTACGAGTCTCCCTTTAGCCCGTAACTGGAATGCTCCCGAACCCACAGTACGAGTCTCCCTTTAGCCCGTAACTAGAATGCTCCCGAGCCCACAATACGAGTCTCCCTTTAGCCCGTAACTGGAATGCTCCTATGGTCTGTTGGCTACCGCACGGAGCAGTACAACCTCAACCCATCCCACATAACATATAACATACCACATAACCACTGAGCATGCAATAATCATATAACATCACAGGTAGTCCTACAGGTCTACCTAACTGACATAACTACTAGCATGCAACACTAACTTATACTCAACATCTAACACTGCTAGACTAGCATATCCAATGGGCCGACCTTGGTGCCTTAGACCCCTTAGTATAGTGAGGATAACTCACCTTGCAACTGTCGTCTGAAACTAGAAAGCTCAACTCCCGGATCACCAACACGAACTCCACCACCTATAGTTACCATAAAACCCTTTTTCATAAATCTCTAAATTACGAGAATACCCTCAGAAAACAACTGGTCGTACATCCTGTATCCTCCTTTACTAATTTTGAAAACCTTTTTAAAGAAATCATTTTGAAAATCCTTTCCTTGATTTGAGACTGGAGTTACACGCATGTTCCTCCAATTCACTCAAACCAAGCCTCTGATACCAACTTGTAACACCCAAAAATTCAAACCAATTTAAACTTTCAAAAACATTTCAAACCATTAAAAATCATTACAAATTTGTTTTCAAAATGTATAATATCAGAGTTTTCCCAGAAAAAGAGAACAAAACATGAGGAGCTGTACGATCACGCCTTCGCCTTACTGCGATCCCCTAATGTACCTGAAACAATAAACTGAAACTGTAAGCCCGAGAGCTTAGTGAGTTCCCCCAAAATACCGATACACATACAGTCCATATAAACATATCATAACAAACTGAAAAACATGTAATGGGTCCCCAACCTTATAGACTGGATTACCCCTGAGCCCACAGTACGAGTCTCCCTTTAGCCCGTAACTGGAATGCTCCCGAGCCCACAATACGAGCCTCCCTTTAGCCTGTAACTGGAATGCTCCTAAGGTCTGTTGGCTACCGCACGGAGCAATACAACCTCAACCCATCCCACATAACATATAACATACCACATAACCACTGAGCATGCAATAATCATATAACATCGCAGGTAGTCCTACAGGTCTACCTAACTGACATAACTACTAGCATGCAACACTAACTTATACTCAACATCTAACACTGCTAGAATAACATATCCAATGGGCCGGCCTTGGTGCCTTAGACCCCTTAGTATAGTGAGGATAACTCACCTTGCAACTGTCGTCTGAAACTAGAAAGCTCAACTCCCGGATCACCAACACGAACTCCGCCTCCTATAGTTACCATAAAACCCTTTTTCATAAATATCCAAATTACCAGAATACCCTCAGAAGTCAACTGGTCAACTCTTGGTCAAAGTCAAAGTCCACAGTCAAAGTCAACAGTCCATGTTGACTCGACTCGTCGAGTGCAGTTCACCGACTCGTCGAGTCCTTCCTGAACTCGAGAAGTCGTGAAATCCTTGATTGGCTCTTCGAGTTCCCCTTTAACTCGCCAAGTTCATACGTGTCCAAGAATTAGGAGAAACCCTAGCCGACTCGCCGAGTCTTCGAACGATTCGCCGAGTTCAAGGCAATCTTCAACGGACTCGCCGAGTTTGTTCATCAACTCGACGAGTTCACGACCATCTTCATATGACTCGCCGAGTTGACTATGCAACTCGCCGAGTCCTTGCAGACCTTCATCCATGCAGACACTTTTTAAGCCATGCCAAGGTTCCAGATTACAGATCCAAGCTTCTAAGGCATGTTTAACATGTAAAGTTGCAAACTTTACACACACGCAAGGCCCTAAAGGCTCTAAATGACCAATCTAAGCTTCTAATGGAGCTTTACACCATAGGAGAGTCTCATCCTTGCAAAAGGTGGAAACTTTATGGACTTAGGACTCAAAAGAGGTTCAGATCTGAAGTTTCAACTTCAGATCTAGCTCTCATACCAAAATCCCTTCATGAATAACTAAAGAAATCCCTAGTTTTCACATATGAATGATTCTAGAAGAAAAAGAGGTTAAGGTAACAGTTGGTTACCTCCAAAACGTGCCCAAACTGAAGTAGACTCTGGATCCACACGGAAATCTTGATGCTAGCCTCTTGATCTACAAGTTTCCTTCACAAAAGTCACTCCCCAAAGCTCCAAAACACTCTCCAAGCTCTCACTCACAGCAATTAGGGTTTCTGGGTCTCAAGAGGGTGATAGAGGACAGTGGGAGGCGCTAATGGTCCAATATATAGGGTGCAAAAACCCTGAAAATTAGGGTTTCTGCTGCCAGCTCCTACTCGCCGAGTCCTATGCCGAATCGACGAGTCACTCATTAATTGACGTGTCTTGGCCCGCTGATACTCGACGAGTCATAGCGCCAACTCGTCGAGTAGACCTTCAACGTGAAGTCTAAAAGGAAAAATACTAATAATACCTGATGGTTGGGATGTTACAATTCTCCCCCACTTGACTTAGACTTCGTCCTCGAAGTCAGCTGTAGCGAATAACTCCGGGTAATGCTCCCGCATCTCAGCCTCCGACTCCTATGTCCACTCGGATCCCCTCCGATGCTTCCATTGTATCTTTACCAATAGAACCTCCTTGTTGCGCAGGACATTCACTTTTCTTTCCAAAACGGCAATCGGCCTCTCAATATAATTCAGGCGCTCATCAACCTGAATGTCATCCAGTGGCACCACTGCTTCCGGGTCCACAATGCACTTTCGCAATTGCGAAACGTGGAAAGTAGTGTGGATCCGACTAAGCTCCTCCGGAAGCTCTAGTCTGTAAGCCACCTTGCCAACCCTGGCAATGATCCTGAACGGCCCAATATATCGGGGAGCCAATTTTCCCCTCTTCCTGAAGCGGATCACACCCTTCCAGGGCGAGACCTTCAGGAGTACCATGTCACCGACCTGAAACTCTAACTCGGATTGGCATCGGTCAGCGTAACTCTTCTGCCGACTCGGAGCGGTCTGCAGCCGCTGTCTAACCTGCTGAATCTTCTCGGTAGTCTGCAAGACCACCTCCGTCCGACCCATCACCCTGTGACCAACCTTACCCCAACAGACCGGGGTGCGACATCTCCGCCCATAGAACAGCTCGAATGGCGGGGCGACAATGCTGGAATGATAGCTGTTGTTGTAGGCGAACTCTGTAAGTGGTAGGTGGGAATCCCAGCTCCCACCGAAATCGATGATACACGCCCTCAACATATCCTCGAGGGTCTGAATGGTCCGCTCGATCTGACCATCAGTCTGCGGATGGAAGGCTGTGCTGAAGTGCAACCGTGTGCCCAGCTCCTCGTGAAACTTCTGCCATAAGCGGGAGGTAAACCTGACATCCGGATCAGAGACAATGGAAACGGGAATCCCATGGCGAGACACGATCTCGCGAACGTACATGTCGGCCAATTTCTTGGCCGATGAGCTCTCTCGTATGGCCAAGAAATGGGCACTCTTGGTCAATCGATCCACGATGACCCATATAACATCAAACCCCTTTGCCGTCCTCGGCAACTTGGTAATAAAATCCATCGTGATCTGTTCCCATTTCCACATGGGGATCTCCAGGGCCTGCAACTTGCCATGCGGCCTCTGATGCTCGGCCTTGACCATCCGACAGGTCAAGCACCTCTCGACGTACCAAGCGATTTCTCGCTTCATGCATAGCCACCAATAGCTCAAACTTAAATCCCGGAACATCTTGGTGGCCCCCGGGTGAATAGAGAAATGAGACTTATGAGCCTCCTCCATAACCGTCTGCGTAACCCCGCCAGACATCGGAACCCAAACCCGACCGCATCGGGTCAATAATTCCCGACTATCCTGCTCAAACCGTGTATTCTCACCCTTGATCCTCTCCAGCTTCCAATGCTCCGGTCGCATGCCCTCAACCTGGGCATCTCTGATCAGACTCACAAGTGGGGAGTCCACTGCTATCCTCATACATACCGCTGGGGTGGAAGACCCAGCTGACTTGCGGCTCAAAGCATCCGCAACCACGTTCGCTTTACCAGGGTGGTAAAGGATCTCGCAATCGTAGTCCTTGACTACATCCAGCCACCTGCGTTGCCTCATGTTCAGGTTCGACTGATCCATGATATGTCTCAAGCTCTTGTGATCCGTGTAAATGGTACAACAGACCCCATAAAGGTAATGTCTCCATATCTTGAGGGCGAATACCACCGCCCCCAACTCCAAGTCATGCGTAGGGTATCTTGTCTCATGCGGCTTCAATTGTCGCGACGCATAAGCTATCACTCGTCCTTTCTGCATGAGGACCGCCCCTAACCCTGTGATGGATGCATCACAGAACACCACAAAATCCTTAACTCCCTCCGGGAGTGTCAACACTGGGGCCTCGCACAACCGCTGTCGGAGGGTCTCAAACGCCCTTTGCTGCTCACGGCCCCACCGGAAATCCACCCCCTTCCTCGTCAGATGACTGAGGGGTACCATAATCTTGGAGAAGTTCTGTATGAATCTCTGGTAGTACCCTGCCAATCCCAAAAAGCTCCTGATGTCTGAGGGAGATTTCGGAACCTCCCACTACATAACCGCCTCGATTTTGGCCGGATCGACCAAAATCCCCTCTTGGTTAACGAGATGTCCGAGGAATTGGACCTCTCGTAGCCAAAACTCACACTTCGAGAACTTGGCGTACAGCCGTTCTCGTCTCAGAACTCCCAACAACTCTTGCAGATGCTCCTCATGCTGCTCACGGGTCTTGGAATACACCAAGATATCATCTATAAACACTATGACTGAGCGATCGAGCATCGGTCTACAGACCCGATTCATCAGGTCCACGAACACCGCTGGCGCGTTGGTGAGTCCAAACGGCATCACCACGAACTCGTAATTTCCATAACGAGTTCATAACACGGTCTTCTCCACGTCCTCCTCTCTGACCCTGACCTGATGATACCCAGACCTCAATTCTATCTTGTAAAACCAAGATGCACCCTGCAACTGATCGAAGAGATCGTCTATCCTCAGGAGTGGGTAACGGTTCTTCACCGTTAATTTACTCAACTCCCGGTAGTCAATGCACATCCGGTGCGAGCCGTCCTTCTTCCGGACAAAACGAATCGGTGCTCCCCATGGAGAACTGCTCGGACGAATGAACTACTTGCCTAGCAGTTCCTGTAGCTGTGACGACAGCTCCTGCATCTCTGTCGGTGCCAATCGGTACAGCGCCTTAGCGATAGGGGCCGCACCTGGCACCAGGTCGATCCTGAACTCGACCTGTCTCTCCGGAGGTATCCCTGGTAACTCCTCCGAAAACACATCTGCAAATTCCCTGACCACCGATACATCAGAAACCGAAATCTGATCCCTGACCCGCGTATCTACCACATACGCTAGATAACCCGCACACCCGTGCTGAATGTACTGCCGAGCCATGGCAGCTGAACAAAACCCTGACCCCACTCTGGTGCCCTCGCCATATACAATCAGTTCTCCCCCACTTTGGGTTCGAACTACCACTCGCTGGCCCTCGCAATCAATCATAGCACCGAACCGACTGAGCCAATCCATGCCTACAATCACGCACACCTCCCCCATGGGGATCGAAATCAAATCTATCGGAAAGGACACCCCGAAAATCTCCAAATCACACCCTTGATAAACTGAAGAAGCAGAAACCCCGTTTTCGTTGGCGATAGACACTCGCAACGAACACTCTAACTCGCCTACTGGCACACTGAACTCCCTACTAAATGACTGAGATACGAAGGACCGACTCGCCCCCGAGTCAAATAAGACCAAGGCAGGCAAAGAGTTCACTAAAAACGTACCTAATCACAGGTACAACAGATAAGTATATAGCAGATATAGAAAATGAGATAAAGGATAGAAACATACCAGCAACCACATCTGGTGCTGCCCTGGCCTCCTCTGCGGTCAACTGGAAAGCACGACCCTGAGCCTTCGGAGGCTCTGCCCTGACTGGTCTCCCATCCGTGATCCTCAAGGTAGTCGACGCTGGAGCCTGTGCCGACTTGGCGGCTAGTAGAGGACAGTGGGCCTTCATATGGCCCACCTGCTCACAATGATAGGAAAGCCTGACTCCGGAAGTCGGAGTCGACTGCCTGCAATCCCTGGCCAAATGGCCCTGCTTGCCACATCGGTGGCACCCACTCCCTATCCGGCACATCCCTGAATGAGCCTTCCCGCACTTCCCACAAGTACGGCCTGGCTGTCCCCCAGTGCTCGTATCAGCGGTCTTGGACCGCTTTGGCGCCGGCTGTGACTGTGTCGGGGCCTGCCGCTGCTCCCTCAACTGCAGCTCAATCTCCAACTCACGCCGTCTAGCAGCCTCCTGCAACTCCAGAAATGTATCACATCGCTGGGTAGACACAAACTGACGGATGTCAGTCTTGAGCATGCTCAGATAACGGGTCATCTGAGCCTGCTCGGAAGCAAACTCCGGGCAAAACATCGCCCTCTCAGTGAACATACGGGTGATCTCCGTCACCGACTCCCCATCCTGTTTCAAACTCAGAAACTCCTGTGCTAAACGCTCCCGCTCGACCCGCAGAATGTAACGGGCGCGGAACATGTCTCTGAACTGCTCCCAAGTAACATCAGCTCTCTGGTCATCAGTGTACGACCCAGTCGCAAGTCTCCACCAGTCCTTGGCCCCGGACCTTAGCAGGTTCAGAGCACACCTGACCTTCTGGTCAGTAGGAAACGAGCAGGTGAAGAAACACCCCTCCACATCCGAGATGCTCCTCATAACTTTGATGGGATCCTGCGTCCCATCAAAAGTAGGGGGCTTCGTGTTATCGAAGTCCCTGTACTTAAAAACTCGCCCCGCTCCCCCTCCCGCCGCTGTTACAGCCGCGGTGGCTGCAGCGGCAGCTGTCTCAGCGAGGGCTGCATATCTATCGTCGAAATACTCCATCATAGTGGACTTAATAGTCCCGAACAACTCCAGAATCTGACCCTGGACAATCTCGACCACCTCCTCGCGGATGATCTCCCTGACCCGATCCTCTGTCAACATTGGCCACTCCTGGCCGATAACCTCAGGTGCCACTTGGGCCTCCTGATCACCCTGTCCTGATCCTGATCTGGACCCCGACGTGAAACGCCTCATAACTGCCATTCCGAAACATAACAGGAAGATATCCGACAATCCGCATAAGTGACTGGGAACCAACTCCCGACTAATCCCTAGGGGTTGTGACTTCCTTGCTACGCGTATGGGTCTTGTGCTTCCAGTAGTACGGGCCCATACTACCTTCCACACCTACCCATATTTGTCTCAAGTATCACCACAACACCCTAACAACATACATATCATAGAGAACACTCAATCTTCACTCCTAGAGGAAGGCTAACCGTCTCACACCTGACCTACCGGTCCCCTACAACTCACCCATCCATGAAACATCCACCAACCCCTGCAGCCCTAGTGTATGCCAGTCATACATAACGCTAGACCCTATAGACTTTCGAATATCCAATCCTACCCTAAGCTCCCAATCAAACAAGAACAGAACATAAGGCTAAATCAAACATTCTTAGGCTATAAGATCTTAATTATGTACGGCCGTGATGCATACACTAAGCAACTATAGTAATGATGTCAATTTCATATAAGGGAAACCCTAGGCTATCAGGCGTCATACAATCAGGCAATTCTATCATGCAATTCATGAAGACCCCTAGCCTAGCACTAGCATGCTGTTCTAACATATCAAATAACTGTATGGTATTTTGGGGCTACTTACTGCCTCCGGCTGATCGTACATCCTGCATCCTCCTTTACTTATTATGAAAACCTTTTTAAAGAAATCATTTTGAAAATCCTTTCCTTGATTTGAGACTGGAGTTACACGCATGTTCCTCCAATTCACTCAAACCAAGCCTCTGATACCAACTTGTAACACCCAAAAATGCAAGCCAATTTAAACTTTCAAAAACATTTCAAACCATTAAAAATCATTACAAATTTGTTTTCAAAATGTATAATATCAGAGTTTTCCCAGAAAAAGAGAACAAAACATGAGGAGCTGTACGATCACGCCTTCGCCTTGCTGCGATCCCCTAATGTACATGAAACAATAAACTAAAACTGTAAGCCCGAGAGCTTAGTGAGTTCCCCCAAAATACCGATACACATACAGTCCATATAAACATATCATAACAAACTGAAAAACATGTAATGGGTCCCCAGCCTTATAGACTGGATTACCCCTGAGCCCACAGTACGAGTCTCCCTTTAGCCCGTAACTGGAATGCTCCCGAGCCCACAATATGAGCCTCCCTTTAGCCTGTAACTGGAATGCTCCTAAGGTCTGTTGGCTACCGCACGGAGCAATACAACCTCAACCCATCCCACATAACATATAACATACCACATAACCACTGAGCATGCAATAATCATATAACATCGCAGGTAGTCCTACAGGTCTACCTAACTGACATAACTACTAGCATGCAACACTAACTTATACTCAACATCTAACACTGCTAGAATAACATATCCAATGGGCCGGCCTTGGTGCCTTAGACCCCTTAGTATAGTGAGGATAACTCACCTTGCAACTGTCGTCTGAAACTAGAAAGCTCAACTCCCGGATCACCAACACGAACTCCGCCTCCTATAGTTACCATAAAACCCTTTTTCATAAATATCCAAATTACCAGAATACCCTCAGAAGTCAACTGGTCAACTCTTGGTCAAAGTCAAAGTCCACAGTCAAAGTCAACAGTCCATGTTGACTCGACTCGTCGAGTGCAGTTCACCGACTCGTCGAGTCCTTCCTGAACTCGAGAAGTCGTGAAATCCTTGATTGGCTCTTCGAGTTCCCCTTTAACTCGCCAAGTTCATACGTGTCCAAGAATTAGGAAAAACCCTAGCCGACTCGCCGAGTCTTCGAACGATTCGCCGAGTTCAAGGCAATCTTCAACGGACTCGCCGAGTTTGTTCATCAACTCGACGAGTTCACGACCATCTTCATATGACTCGCCGAGTTGACTATGCAACTCACCGATTCCTTGCAGACCTTCATCCATGCAGACACTTTTTAAGCCATGCCAAGGTTCCAGATTACAGATCCAAGCTTCTAAGGCATGTTTAACATGTAAAGTTGCAAACTTTACACACATGCAAGGCCCTAAAGGCTCTAAATGACCAATCTGAGCTTCTAATGGAGCTTTACACCATAGGAGAGTCTCATCCTTGCAAAAGCTGGAAACTTTATGGACTTAGGACTCAAAAGAGGTTCAGATCTGAAGTTTCAACTTCAGATCTAGCTCTCATACCAAAATCCCTTCATGAATAACTAAAGAAAGCCCTAGTTTTCACATATGAATGATTCTAGAAGAAAAAGAGGTTAAGGTAACAGTTGGTTACCTCCAAAACGTGCCCAAACTGAAGTAGACTCTGGATCCACACGGAAATCTTGATGCTAGCCCCTTGATCTATAAGTTTCCTTCACAAAAGTCACTCCCCAAAGCTCCAAAACACTCTCCAAGCTCTCACTCACAACAATTAGGGTTTCTGGGTCTCAAGAGGGTGATAGAGGACAGTGGGAGGCGCTAATGGTCCAATATATAGGGTACAAAAACCCTGAAAATTAGGGTTTCCATTGCCAGCTCCTACTCGTCGAGTCCCATGCCGACTCGACGAGTCACTCATTAATTGACGTGTCTTGGCCCGCTGCTACTCGACGAGTCATAGCGCCAACTCGTCGAGTAGACCTTTAACGTGAAGTCTAAAAGGAAAAATATTAATAATACCTGACGGTTGGGATGTTACAAAATTCTTTGATTTCTATAATAGATTGATGTGCCTCGTTCTAACGACCTCTCGTCGTATTTTGCAACACTTAGACTCAGGTCTCTTATAGTCAAATTCCAGAATAGACTATACCTTCCTTCATGATCTAATGTGATTTAATCACATCCTAGCACGTAGCACTTCTAAATACAAGTTTCTTACTTTAACAAGGATCACAATCGCTTTGACTATCTATTACTTCAATCTTCTGGCTTAAGTCGGATGCTACATCAAACTTGGTTCTCTGAACCACGTAACATACTCATCTTAGTCAGACTCGATATGATATGACCTCTCAGGTCAGAATAATAATCATCTTCTCAATCATTACCGAAACAATGGTAACGACATACTCGAATAAAACAAAGTCAATTACTAGCTCCTTGGTAACCTTGTGACTTTCCCTGAACCAAGCGTGAGTCATGTGCTTCCGGTAGTATAGGCCTCTACTACCATTCACACTTACTCATACTCGTCCCAAGTATTGTCTCGCAGTTTCCCCAAGTCACCACACAAGTAAATCACACAACAGCTTAACACATCAGATAACAAAACAAAGGTTTTATATTATTTCCTGAAACGATTACATAGGTGTTCAAGTTCAACCTATACTATGCCTCTAATAGGCTACTGCATAACCCGATCTTTGGATGAGAAATCCTCACTAGTGATTTATATCTCCTTAATTTCTTAGTGTAATGTGACTTCATATCAACACCTGTGATGTAATTAAACTGAGTGGGTCAGGTTGGGAAACCTGGTGAGTACATAGGGTTTTCAACCCACAATAATATAATTATTAAGTTTAAACATCAAACAATCAACCCATTTACCCATCCCCATTATCTTCTTTACTCTTAAGGATCTACCCTAAGAATTCGCTATTCCTCGTTCATTCATTCCTAAGGATCATCCTAAGGAATGGGCACGAAATCCATCGTTGTCAGGGTTTTCTCTATAGGCACTAAGTCGCATAGTCGCCAGGATATAGGAACTAAGTCTCACAGTCGCCAGGGTTTAGGCACTAAGTCTCATAGTCGCTAGGGTTATCTCGTTTATCGACACTATCGTTTCCGAGAATCCACTCGCAATACGTGTCAATGGGTTTTTAGAGTACAACTGTTGAATACACAGTTCAAATACACCTACATGTTGCGAGCCTGCTAGTGTTCCACTGGACTGTCTAGAATAGTCCGTGGTTGTCATCCATACTCTGCTCAATGACGGGGCGAACACATGAGTAAAAGGCTTCTCTCATGGTTTACCTCTCACCCTTATCTCATGGTCTATATCACCTCTCATCATTTTGTTTTTGTCACACAACAACTATTTCATCTACCCGTGTTTTACCCAACACATTTGTAGATATAAAATACATATACAGTTTAAATCATTTAAAACATGTATAAAAATCTTTCACCCAGCATAGACGACAAGTATACAGACAATATGCACACATAGCATGTAATTTATATTAAATACTTCATATCTATGTGTAAGATGAAAGTAACTATGCACTCACCTGAAAGGTGGTGACTCTGCACTCGAACAACGCTTCGTTATCTCAAAATAATTTTCTCTCGACAAAACCTAGTATCAATACCACTAGGGTTTAGTCTAACGTTAATCGCGACTAATTAATAGTCTAGGTATTATTATTATTATATAAGCGTTAAACAACACTCTATATAACTCATAATAATACCCCAAAAAATTATTTTAAGGTCCTAATAATGTTACTATAATTAATTAGAAGCTATATTTAAAAATTGCATAGGCTTAGCTCACTTATAGCGGGTTTTATAGAAAATCGGGCTTCGCTTGGAACAGCGTTTCCGAACCGAAATACCCTTTTTCTCGGGACTCCGGGAGCCTCCGGGCTTCCTTTGGGTGCTAGGGGTTTTACCTAGGGTTTAGGGGGGGTTAGAACCCTTAGAGAGAGAAAGAAATTAGAGAGAGAAAAGATTTTTGGTGTGAGAAGTCGGAACACCTCGCAACCTATTTATAGGCGCCCGATCTCGGACTTACACTAGGCGTCGGACTCAGCTACGCTGGGCGTAGCTCGGATAAGGTTGCCAGCTTCGCACCAACTGGCTCGCACATTGGATGGATAGGACCGAAGTACGCTGGGCGTACTCGGCCTCGGACGCGGGGCGTAATTGCGAAGCTACGTGGCGTGATCCGAAGCGAGGACTGATCAGTGATGGATGGTCCAGATGTTGCCACGTCATCACCGTTTCGCAAATTCAAGTGCAATCTTTAAAAATTCGTAACTCTCGCGTACGAGCTCTGTTTTTGATGTTCTTTATATCCACACGTAGGCGGAAACGCACTCTACAACTTTCGTTTCGACTTCGTCGGCTAATTTCGACTTTATTTTAAATTTATATTTTTAACAGGCCGGGACAAGATTGGTCCGTTAAAAATTCATAACTTCTTCATCCGACGTCCGTTTTCGTCTGTCTTTTTATCGTTACGCTACTATTAACGAGATATTCGATTCTCGTTTAGCTTGTGTCGGCTAAAAATTGCTCGATCTAATATTCGAACTTCGGGTTGTACACCGCTAAGCCGAAACTTCGAAATATCATAACTTCCTCATACGAAGTTAGATTTGGGCGTTCTTTTTATGGACGCTCTCGGTTTAACATTTTCTACGGCTTTCGTTTAGATCATTAAGGCTAAAATTCGCTCTATCGTAAATTCACTATTTACGCTTCCCGGTGCCGTGCCGGTTTTGCAGTAAAACTTCGACGGGTCATAACTTCTTCGTGATAACTCGGATTTCGGCGTTCTTTATATGTACGGAACCCTTGAGACATATTATACAACTTGGTTAAGATTATTTATTCTAAATAATCTTTTGTCGAAAAGTCGTTTTCGACCCCTATTATCTCTAAACTGACTAGCCCGGATCTACGGGCGTTACACTAGATTCCATGGATCTAAACAAAATTGACTTTAGAGCGGTTATCTTTTCAGATTGGACTTGTTCTGTTTGGTAGAATGCATGCTTTAGTTGTTGATATTCCATTGTATCTCCACTTGTATAACATACTCGACCCCTCTGGTATTCACAATCCCTTGTATAATAGGGTCCCCCACAAGATTTGCATCTATCTTGTACCATATTAATTGATTCACCCATTTTTGTGATCTTATTTTTCATGGCGTTGAGTTTCGCCATTACCACCGTTAAGACTTTAGAAGCTCCATCTCCATTCGCTCTTCTTCTCGTGATATCTTCCCTTGGGTTGTAAAACTCCCTTCAATGCTTGGCGAATTCTTCAATTAAATCTTTGTTAGTGGCCATATCCTTCTTTTTCATGGGCCCTTGGGAATCTAAAAGTTGGCGGGTGCACACGTTGATTCCATCATAGAAAATTGAAATTTCTTGTTACACAATGAAATCATGTTGAGGGCAATTTCGTAACAATCTCTTGTAGCTCCCCCAAGCTTCGTATAGCGACTCCCCTTCCAATTGTTCGAAATTTTGGATATTTCTCTTAAGTTTTGCTACTTTAGAAGGAGGGTATATAGGTTAATGAATTCAGTCCTAAAATCTGCCCATGTCGTGATTGCTCCAAAGGGAAGTGACTTAAACCATTCTTCAGCTTCACCCTTCAGTGTGACCGGTAAAATTCATAGCATCACTGCATCTTTGCTCACGTTTGGAGCATTAAAATAATTTGGAATTTCCACCACCTCTTTTATGTGCTCGTAGGCGTCCTCACGGTCCTTCCCAAAGAATGGTAGATCTTTTAGCATACTAAGAATGTGTCCCGGAAGCTCAAACTTTGTCGTGGTTGGAATTTTTGGTGGAAGAAGAACCGACCCATTATCGTTTCTCATATGCCGATTATACTCTTCCATTGTCATGGTCATGATGTCCCCCATATTTCCTGCGAAAACAAAACTAGAAAAACACGCGTAAAAGGAACAAAAACTAAATAAACGAAAAACTGAAAAACATAATTCTCACGTCGTGACAATGAGACCGTCACGTCGTGAATTCTGCAAAAATAGAAAAATAAAAATAAGCATAAAATTAATGTTTTTGCAAGTTTTACCCCACAAAAAGAAACGATTAACCTAAAACAATTAAATTATAACTAACATAAGTTGTTCCCCAACAATGGCGCCAAAAACTTGATGTGCAGTTTGTAACGTCCCAAAAATAATGACATAAAAATTTCGTTCTTAAATTAATAAATCGTTAATACATATCATTTCCATAAAACCAAGGTAATCGAGATTTAGAAAAACATCCTCAAATCAGAGTAAATCATAGAATGCGGAAACATGTGGTGTGTGCCTTGCAACCATCCCGAGCTCTTCCATTTGAAAACTGAAGCACCTGAAACATAAACGGAAAACCGTAAGCACAAAACTTAGTGATTTCCCCAAGATAACTCATACCAAACATACATAAATCACATACTGGCCCCCTGCCCTCCATCGGGCCTCGCCCGGTCTCGAGTCCCACCCGGCATCGAGCCATGCTCGGTTTACAGATCTGTCAATCACTAGGCCCCACCTGCCATTGGGCCCCGCCTGATACACACATAATCATATAACCATATAATCATATAAACATATAAACTTACTAGCACATGAAATAATCACAAAGACTATAACACACCATAGGGTCATCGAGCCTCGTCCGGCATCAGGCCTCGCCTGGTAAGCATCAAAACAGTTACTAACAACCATCATGCAATATACTCATCAGGCCCCGCCTGACATCAGGCCTTTCTCGGTAAGCATATCATCTCATAATGCATGCAAGAGTTACGCAGACATCTAGGATTCTAATATGAAAACCATGGGCCAGCATTGGTGCCTTCGACCCTCTAAACCCAGTGAGGAGGCTCACCTCGCACTGCCAAATCACATAGACGATCCCTGGCTACTGGCTGATAGATCCTCGAACTATCAATATCAAAACAACATCTAATTAAAAATTGGGTTCCAATCCATAACCAAAAATCCATAATCGGGGTAAAAAGACCATTTTACCCCTAACCTAGCTTGGTCCAAGACCAAGGCCCAAACTTACCATCTGAAAATCCCCAAAGAAAAATAATCAACCAAGGCCCAATTATGGCCTAATTTTCCAAATTGGGCCCAAACCCCTTAAATGGGCCTTACCCTAAAGCCCAACCAATTTCTTAGTCCAAAACACTTGTACTCATATGGCCCAATAAGAACCCAAACACCCAAGCCCAAAAAGGAAGCCCAACCACGAAGCCCAAAAGCGAAAACCCTCCTGAATGAGTACGCGGGGCATACCCAGCTGTACCCTAAGCGTACATGCAATTTGGCTTGTAAGTTGCGCGTACGGACTTGTACGCCCAATGTACTCATCCATTATGCCAATTTTGACATTAAGCTCTTAATGCCTAAGTCCAGAAGTCCAAACTACAGATTTGAGTGCACACAAGTGTCTAGAACCATACAGTCACTGACTTGCTGACTTTGCATATGCCAAAAGAACCAATCATCAAGATAAAACATCATACTTTCACCAAATGGACACCAATTCATGCATGGGGGATTCAAAACCCTAAAGGAGACAACTTTATGCATCTAGAACCTTATAGAAACCAAGAGTGGCAACTCATAGCTCCTAAAGTGGTACCAAACCACTAGATCTCATTGTTGGGGCCAAAAAGAGACCAAAACTTACACAACATAGACCTAATCCAAAAATGAACAAGATCAAAGCTTTTTACCTCAAACAAGCTGGAAATGAAGCACATAATCCAGATCCACAAGCTCTTCCTTGATCCACAACCTTGCACAAAGCTCCATCTTCTTGGAAATGACCCAAAAACACCAAAATACACACCATAAGCTCAGAGTCACAACCATGGAGGCTAAAGGACGTTTTCTAGGGTTTTGGGGACTTGGAGGCTGGTAAAGAGGCCAGCCCTAAAGACTTAATGAGCTTATATAGGATATACATCCGAGAATTAGGGTTTTCCCTTTCCCCCTCGTACTCCTCGTACGCCCAACGTACTAGGTCTCGCAACCCTGATCTGAACCTTGCAGTACGCTAAGCGTACTCAACATTACGCGCAGTGTAATGCCCTTTGCATGAGTACGCCCCGCATACTCCGTAGGTACGCCCCACATGTTAGGGTTTCCCCATAAACCCTAACATATTCCGAAGACCATAACTTCTTCGTTACAATTCCTATTCTGACGATCCTTATATCCATAAAAAGTTAACGAGAAGCTCTACACTTCCATCAACTCGTACTTGCCTTACTAAATCCCGAGCAAAAATCCATTTTCCATAGAAGCTCGAGCTGACTAATTACCAAAATACCTTTTAACTCCCAAAACACAAACGAGCCCAAAACTCAATTCTTCAAGGGTCTTAAGCCTCCTAACACACAATCCCTGATCACCACCCCAAAATGGGAAATGATTCGAAACAGGGCGTTACAACTCACCCATACTTAAGTTAGATTTCGTCCTCGAAATGATTCCTTACCATTCCCGACATGCCAAACAACCTAAGCAACACGACCACAATCTCAAGCATACCCCAGCCTTCCCCAAGGCAATCGAAACCAACCCTCGCAGGTCTTTCCAACTCGAATATAAACAGATACTTTCTCCAACTGAAAGTAATCCCTTGCAACATAACTACATCTACTCAATCTGAAATCTGAAGCCTCGACATGGTTTGTCTCCCTGACAGACCGCCCACACTGAACCATTACTGAAATCATTTCACTTATCACCCAACTGACTACCCAACTTCTAATAACTTGAGGTTCCCGTTACAAAACATAATCACATACCAATTATCCGTGCAGAACACTTATACTTGACAGAAGGCTCAAATAAGCCTTCGAGTAAGAGACTCATCCCTACAACGGTTAGACTCAGACGAGAGGTGCGCAATAGGATCAAATTATTTACTATGAGATTATCCAACCCGGAAATCCCAACTGCAAGTGACCTAACATCTCCTCCGAATTGTCACACCCCAAAACCGGAATGGCGGAAACGTTCTGGGGTGGAGGACGTTATGTACAGTATTACAACAAAGCATAATAGTAAACAAGCAACAACATCCATTGCATTAATAGAATAATTTTAATACAAGCGTGTTCTCTATAGTAAGTAAGACACCAAAATGAATAACCAAAATAAAAGATGAGTCTTGTATGTGCTCCATCTTCTCAAAAGCTTCATCGGTACCTGTCTATTGATGACCTGAGAATACAAGTTAATTTGAAAAGAGTTTATCAGCATAAAGCTGGTGAGTTCATAAGTATTTAGTGACATTGCTTGTATGAAAATGTTTGTACCAACGTAGTGGAAATGTTCATAGCTTTTTGTAAATGTTTGTAAATACTTATGCTCCCTAGAAAATCCTATATTTTCTAGTGAAATGTAGTCTTCTACCAAGACCCGACTGTTTGTGTATTTGTTCCTTATGTAGTGTAAGAGTTTTTCCCCAGTGAAACTATCATTATGAAAATATAGTTTACTTAAAAGTGTATGTGACAGAATCACAAAGTAATGAAATACAGACTCCAGGTAGTACTAAATGTACAATACACCTCGGGGAGTCTAAAGTAGTAAAATGTAGACTCCAGGTGGTATTAAATGAACAATACGCCTCAAAAAGTCTGTTTTGCCTTTAATTCTTAATTGGTTAATTAAAGGTTTGAATGTGAACTCGTATGTAACCATGCTGATCGACGGCTGAATAACTGATGACCCTCCGGTGTCATATGTAGTGAGGTAACATTCTGTCACCCCTTGGCCTAGACGGCTGGGACTGTAGCTAGCAGTCGGGGTGTGGGGGTGTCTGTCCCGTATAGATCTATACACACAATGCCCGCTCTCCCTCCAGGAGACTCTGGTTACAAAGTGATACCACAATGAAGTGTCGTATCGAGAAGTAGTATGTCACATTCTATTTATAGTATTCAAAAGTTTTGTATAGTATGTCATAGTATAGTAATGTTTTCTCTGTACTAGTATATAGCATACTCTTTTGTGTAGTGTATAGTATGTTCCCTTGTATAGTGTATAGTATGTATTGTTTCTCAATGTAGTACTTATGTAGTGATTCGTAAATGTACTGACTCTTGTATGTATGGCTGCAGTAGTAATAGTGAATAGTAAACCCTTAGCTATACCTATTATAGTTAACTAGTAATGTTGGTTGTATGCCTTCGTTACACAAAGGTACTGAACTGAAGTGAAAGTTTTTATATCCAACATATATATATATATATATATATATATATATATATATATATATATATATATATATATATATATATATATATATATATATATATATATATATATATATATATATATATATCAGGATACCCTAAGTCCACAACCAAACAAGGATACCCTAAGTCCACAACCAAACAAGGAACCCTAAGTCCACAACCAAACAAGGAACAGGAAATAAGGTGAGCTATCACTCCTAAGTCCTTCAAGTCTTACTTATATAAGTATATTAGTGTAGATATGAGTTTGAAAATAATGTAAGTTTAAGAAGGTTTGAAAACAGTTTTTAGCATCTAAAATAATTTGAAAAAAAGGGTTTTGAAGTACCTGAAATCCATAAGTTTGATAGTAATTTGAAAGTAATAGAAAATCCTTTTGTTTGTTCTAAACATTTATCATATGCGATTAGAGCAATATCTAGAATGTTTCAACTTGCATCCCCCCCCCCATAAAAGCATTTAAAATCATTTAAAAGGTTGATTACGGGGTATGAACTCACCTGAAATGAGTGATGCGAAGGTAAGTCGGAAAAAGGATGCTAAGTGTTAAGTGAAGACTTGAGCACACACAGATCCTATTTAGCTTATAAAGGCACATATATGAATATAATTAGTGTTTACTCAACTAATCAGGTAAAGAATAACACTTTAAGGACTAAGAAATCCTTAAATGGAAGTGTTACAATCACTTAGGATTGCATAAAAGGGTTGTATAGCCACTTAAAGGAAGTTTTCGGTCCATGAAGGGTTTTCGGTCCATGAAGGTGACCGAAAACTCAAGATGGTTGGTGCATGTGGTGATTTTCAAGGGCTTTCAAACATGCATAGGGGTTCTAAGCTTTATCCAAAGCCTTAAGTGAGTTTTAAGGTCTTAAAGGCACCTTTCTTTAGGGTTTTCGGTCAAAGGAGATGCACTATTCCGAAAACTCCTTTTGTTCTTGGAAAATGACGATTTCCAGGCCTTAAACAAGAGTTTCAACTAGATAATATGTGCAAGAATGTAATACTTACGATATGGGAGAAAAGGAGGGTGTTTTCGGCCCAAAAACACTAGTGTGTGTTCTTGGTGTTCTTGGTGTTCTTGAAGAACATTTGAAGATCTAAGAAAAAGAGAAGATTTCATGGATGAAATCATGTATAACTACTAGATGAAGTATTGTATCAACAAATCAAGAGAAGAAGCACTTACATTTTTGGAAGATTTGGAAGAAGCTCTTATGATACTTGAGAGAGAAAGTGGGTGTTCTTGAGTTTGGAAGTAAGAAATGAGGAACGGAAGGCGTAAACTCATGCCTTAAGCATGAGTTCTCGGTCAAAGGGGTTTTCGGTCGAACCCCTCATGTTTGGCCGTAACACCTTATCAAGGTGTTATTTGGTTTATTTTGATCCCCAATAATTCTAAAAAAATACTTCCTTTCGTTTATTCTCTCAAAGAATAAATATTTAAAAATACCCAAACGGAGTTTAAACCGAGCTAAAATTAGCAGAAATGAATTTGACTTTTAATTTACGCATTTGACTGTAGAGTTCGTACAAATGAAAATTTCAGGTTGTCACATCATCCCCCCGTTAGAGGGAATTTCGTCCCGAAATTTGAGTTCAAGCAACTAAGTTATTACAAATAACTAAGTAAAAGGATGAGGATATTTAAGTTTCATTTGATCCTCGTGCTCCCAAGTGAACTCCGGTCCTCGCTTGGCGTTCCAGCGAACCTTCACGATTCGGATGCGGCTTTGTTTCGTTCGTTTGACCTCTCGGTCCATGATCTCTACAGGTTCTTCCACGAATTTGAGGCTCTCGTTGATCTTGATCTCATCGAGCGGGATTACAAGAGTCTCGTCGGATAGGCACTTTTTCAAGTTCGAGACGTGAAAGGTAGGATGTACGTTACTAAGCTCGTAGGGTAGATTGAGTTTGTAAGCTACGGGGCCGATTCTAGCGAGAATCTCGAAAGGCCCTATGTATCTTGGATTCAGCTTTCCACGCTTTTCGAAGCGTATCAAGCCCTTCCAGGGTAAGACTTTCAAGAGGACTCGGTCTCCCACCTGGAATTCCAAAGGTTTCCTCCGTTTGTCTGCGTAGCTTTTCTGTCGGTCTCTAGAGGCTTTCAATCGTTCACGAATTTGAACGATCTTCTCTGTCGTTTCCCGAATGATCTCCGGACCCGTGAGAGTGCTGTCAGGAACTCGTCCTTTAGCTAACTGGGTGTCACCCACCTCAACCCAGCACAAAGGGGATCTGCACTTCCGGCCATAGAGGGCTTAAAATGGAGCAGCCTTGATGCTCGTGTGATAACTGTTGTTGTAGGAAAATTCGACAAGGGGTAAGTGAGTATCCCATGTCTTCCCAAAGTCGATTAAACAGGCTCGCAACATATCTTCCAGGGTTTGGATAGTCCTCTCACTCTGTCCATCGGTCTGTGCATGGTAGGCTGTACTCACGTCCAGCCTCGTTCCTAGGGATCTTTGTAGTGACTGCCAGAACCTCGAAGTGAATCTACTATCCCTATCGGAGATAATAGATATAGGAACACCATGCAGTCGTATGATCTCCCTAATGTATGTTCTTGTGAGCTTCTCCATTTTGTCGGTCTCTTTGATGGGTAGGAAGTGCGCGGACTTAGTCAATCTGTCGACGATGACCCAAATGGTATCAAGCCCACCCGTTGTCTTGGGTAGCTTGGTTATGAAGTCCATAGTGATCAGCTCCCACTTCCATTTAGGTATCTCTGGTTGCTGAAGTAAACCTGATGGCTTCTGGTATTCGACCTTAACCTTTGCGCAAGTAAGGCATTTACTTACGAAGGTAGCAATTTTTGCTTTCATGTTAGGCCACCAGTATAGCTTTTTAAGATCCAGATACATCTTATCTGAACCCGGGTGGACGGAATATCGAGTGTTGTGCGCTTCCTTCATGACTAAGTCTCTGAAGCCACCGTGTCTTGGTGTCCAGATCCGATCCATGAGATATAAGGCTCCGTCACCCTTGACTTCCAAGTTCTTATCCATTCCTTGCAGGGATTCTCCCGCTACTTACTCAGGTTTTAAGGCTTCGAACTGAGCCTCCTTAATTTGTGCGGATAGATGCGAATGGATAGTCATAGTTAATCACTTGACTCTTCGTCCGGAATATTCTTTTCGACTTAGGGCGTCTGCTACCACGTTGGCTTTACCTGGATGATAACGAATTTCGCACTTGTAGTCATTGAGTAGCTCGACCCACCGTCGTTGTCTCATATTGAGCTCCTTCTGGTTGAATATGTGTTGTAGGCTTTTGTGGTCTGTAAAGATAGTGCTCTTCGTACCATACAGGTAGTGTCTCCAGATCTTCAGAGCAAACACAACTGCTCCTAATTCGAGGTCGTGAGTGGTGTAGTTGACCTCGTGTATCTTCAGCTGTCTTGAGGCGTAGGCGATGATCGTACCTCGTTGCATCAGAACACAGTCGAGCCCCTGGTTGGATGCATCGCAGTACACCACGAAGTCGTCTATCCCTTCCGGGAGGGATAGTATCGGTGCGGTGCATAAGGCTCGCTTCAGTGTTTGGAACGCCTTCTCTTGTTTCTCTTCCCAGTCGAAGGCCACGCCTTTCTGGGTCAATGTCGTAAGGGGTTTCGCAATTTGAGAGAAGTTCTGTATGAACCTGCGGTAGTAGCCAGCGAGGCCTAGAAATTGACGAATTTTCGTAGGCGTCTTTAGTGCTGACCAGTTCTCAATAGCTTTAATTTTGGATGGATCCACGTGGATTCCTTCTTCGCTAACCGCGTGTCCTAAGAATTCGACTCTTCGAATCCAAAATTCACATTTAGAGAACTTCGCATAGAGCTTCTCTGATCGTAAGGTTCCTAGGACTTGTCGTAAATGATCGCTATGCTCCTCCTTACTTCGAGAGTAGATAAGTATGTCATCGATGAAAACGATAACGAACTGATCCAAGTAAGGACGACATACCCTATTCATTAAGTCCATGAATACTGCGGGCGCATTGGTCAATCCGAATGGCATCACCCCGAACTCGTAGTATCCGTAACGAGTTTGGAAGGCTGTCTTCGGAACGTCCTCCTCAAGCACTCGTAACTGGTGATACCCGGATCTCAGGTCAATCTTGGAGAAGTAACTCGCCCCTTGCAGCTGGTCGAATAAATCGTCTATACGATGAAGTGGGTAACGATTTTTGATTGTAAGTTTGTTGAGTTCCCTGTAATCGATGCACATACGGAACGATCCGTCTTTCTTCTTCACAAACAAGACTGGTGCTCCCCAGGGTGAGAAGCTTGGTCTTATAAAGCCCTTGCTGAGTAGTTCCTTAAGTTGACCGAACAGTTCTTGCATCTCAGCAGGTGCTACACGATAGGGCGCTTTGGCTATGGGGGTAGCTCCTGGAACTAGGTCGATTCGGAACTCGACTTGACGTTGCGGGGGTAACCCTGGTAGTTCTTCCGGAAAGACGTCGGGGAAGTCGCGTACAACGGGGAGGTCTTTTAGGTCTTTGGTTTTCTGGTTCGCATCGACTACGTGTGCAAGGAATGAACGATATTCCTTACGCAAGTACTTCTGGGCTTGAATACTAGAGATGATACGAAGACTTGTACTGGGTTTGTCTCCATAGACTAACAAGGTTTCGTTATTCGGTAGGTTTAGGCGGATTGCCTTCTCGAAGCATAGAATATCAGTACGATGGAGACTCAACCAGTCCATGCCCACAATGACATCGAAGCTCTTGATTGATACTGGTATGAGGTTGATTGGAAATGAATGATTATCTAGCGTGAGGGTATAACCTATGTAAATCTCGTTAGAACTATCTGTCTTTCCGTTAGCCATTTCTACGACGAAGGTTTCTTTTAGTGCTTGCAGTGCTTGATTAAGTAAGTGTTTAAATTTTTGGTTTACGAAGCTCTTCTCTGCCCCACTCTCAAATAGGATACATGCATATGAGTTATCGAGAAGGAACGTACCCATGACTACTGTGGGGTCTGCCACGGCTTCATTGTGGCCAATAGCAAGTAGTCTTCTTGCTCCTCCGGCATTCCCAGCTTTCGGACAGTTTCTTTTGAAGTGCCCTGTCTCGCCGCACCCGTAGCAGGCTTGGCTCACTCCTACACCGGGAACCTGGGTGATGGGTTTGGGTGGTGTTCTGCAAAACCGGGCGGTATGGCCCTTCCTGTCGCAATTAGTGCAGTGCATTTCTCGGCAGGGGCCGTTATGATGGAAAGAGCACTTGGTGCACTTGGGTAGGGTCCCTGCATATGGTTTGGCTGGTACAGGGGCAGCAGGAGTAGTGGCAGCATGAACAGCCACCGTCTGTTGGTTCTTGGAAGAGGGTTGAGCTGATTTGCCCTTCTTTCGGTCCCAACGTTTCCTCTTGTTGTCAGCTGTTTTGGTTGGTGCGGGGGCAGTCATTGTAGTTGTTGTTGGAGTAGAAGGAACCTCATGATCGATGAGCCTTTGGGCCAATTCCTTGGCACTATCAAAGGTCGCAGGGTGTGATTCTAGAACGTTCCCTCGATATGGGGGTACCAGACCCCAGATGTATCTTTCAATTTTCTTGCTTTCGGTGGGGACCATGTTGGGACATAGAGTCACCAGGTCGCAGAACCTGGTTGTATAAGTCACTATGTCGGAACCCTTCATCTTGAGGTTCCACAGTTCCTCCTCGAGCTTCTGAATTTCGCCCCTCGTGCAGTACTCCCTTGTCATTAGGTCCTTCAGTGTATCCCAGCCCATGGCGTGAGCTGCTACCAGGGAGAGTGATTTGACATGGCCATTCCACCACGTTAGGGCCCTTTCGGTGAAGGTACAAGCAGCGAACTTTATCTTTCTTCCTTCAGGGCATGAGCACATCTCGAAGATTGCTTCTGTTCTTTCGATCCATTGGGACAGTGCAATGATCCCTCCGGTTCCGTTAAAGTACATTGGTTTGCAGCTGATGAAATCTTTATAGGTACACTCCCGTTTACGTGGGTGGATTTCACCATGGCTAGAGTTGGTGCCTGTTTCCAGCTCCACTTGCACCACCAGAGTTTATTTAGGCCATGGCTACGGTCACAGCTGCGGTCACAGCTGCTTGAAACATCACCGCATCGAACTGCGGAGAAGGTGGAGGTGGTGGAGTTTGATTCCCAGGCGTGTTTCGGGTCAGACGCTTTCGAGGCGGCATCCTTTACTGAAAGTTTATGAAGATGATGAAAATAGTAAGAATCAATTGCAAGAATGATGAGAGTGTTTCATGGACTAAATCGCATAGTCCAACTATTAGATAGAGACATATCAGTAGAGTAGGGAAACACAAGAGTAAGGACTTTCCAATAGATTAGATAACTACGAATATTACTGGTATTAGTGATGTAAAATGAGTTCGGGAAAAATGACCTAACAGTAGGTCTTACATCAAACCATAAGGGAAAATGTTGGCAGTATTAGAAGTCTAGTTAGAGTACTTTAAAAGTTTGGAAGGTTTTACAGACAAGTGCTCCATAGAGCACAGAAAAGAAAGGCTATTCCTTAACCAAAAGAGAAAGATGAGTCGACATCTTCTACCGGTGATGGGTATCCCTCGGGCGAATCCTCAGGTCTGCCAGTTGGCGTACAACTTCCTGAAGATGTCGCTCATGCGCCCTCTGACGCACTCGGAGTTCCATGACTTCGGCTCGGGATGCAGTTAGCTGTTGCTGCAGAGCCTCGTTGGTCCTCCTAGTTCTTTCCATAGCCTCTTCGAGTTGGCGAATGCGGACTGTGTTAAGGCCAGAGTTGGTGTCAACTTCCATTACTCGGTCGATGGCTACATGACCTTGCTCGACGTTCCGAGCAATCCTACGGACCATGATGGGTAGCACACGGTCAGCTGAGCCTCCCTTGCTTAGATTGTAAAAACTCCGGTCTCCATTGTAAGGTAAGGGCTGACCCTGCTCATCGCTCCAACGATTCAAGGTTGTTGCCAACACGGGAGTGGGACCTTGAAATGTCGGACGGGGGTTGAGGTTTGGGACTTGGCCTTCTTGGGGTAGGTTGTTCTGTATAGTAAGTAAGACACCAAAATGAATAACCAAAATAAAAGATGAGTCTTGTATGTGCTCCATCTTCTCAAAAGCTTCATCGGTACGTGTCTACTGATGACCTGAGAATACAAGTTAATTTGAAAAGAGTTTATCAGTATAAAGCTGGTGAGTTGATAAGTATTTAGTGTCATTGCTTGTTTGAAAATGTTTGTAACAATGTAGTGTAAATGTTCATAGCTGTTTGTAAATGTTTGTAAATACTTATGCTCCCTAGAAAATCCTATATTTTCTAGTGAAATGTAGTCTTCTACCAAGACCCGACTGTTTGTGTATTTGTTCCTTATGTAGTGTAAGAGTTTTTCCCCAGTGAAACTATAATTATGAAAATATAGTTTACTTAAACATGTATGTGACAGAATCACAAAGTAATGAAATACAGACTCCAGGTAGTACTAAATGTACAGTACACCTCGGGGAGTCTAAAGTAGTAAAATGTAGACTCCAGGTGGTATTAAATGAAAAATACGCCTCGAAAAGTCTGTTTTGCCTTTAATTCTTAATTGGTTAATTAAAGGTTTGAATGTGAACTCGTATGTAACCATGCTGATCGACGGCTGAATAACTGATGACCCTCCGGTGTCATATGTAGTGAGGTAACATTATGTCACCCCTCGGCCTAGACGGCTGCGACTGTAGCTAGCAGTCGGGGTGTGGGAGTGTCTATCCCGTATAGATCTATACACACAATGCCCACTCTCCCTCCAGGAGACTCTGGTTACAAAGTGATACCACAATGAAGTGTCGTATCGAGAAGTGGTATGTCACATTCTATTTATAGTATTCAAAAGTTTTGCATAGTATGTCATAGTATAGTAATGTTTTCTCTGTACTAGTGTATAGCATACTCTTTTGTGTAATGTATAGTATGTTACCTTGTATAGTGTATAGTATTGTATAGTGTATAGTATGTATTGTTTCTCAATATAGTACTTATGTACTGATTCTTGTATGTATCGCTGCAGTAGTAATAGTGAATAGTAAACCCTTAACTATACCTATTATAGTTAAATAGTAATGTTGTTTGTATGCCTTCATTACACAAAGGTACTAAACTGAAGTGAAAGTTTTCATATCCAACACACACACACACATATATATATATATATATATATATATATATATATATATATATATATATATATATATATGTATATATATATATATATATGTATATATATATATATATATATATATATATATATATATATATATATATATATATGATATATAACTAAGAGTCCAACGACATTCGGACAAATAACAGGATACCCTAAGTCCACAACCAAACAAGGAACAAGAAATAAGGTGAGCTATCAGTCCTAAGTCCTTCAAGTCTTACTTATATAAGTATATTAGTGTAGATATGAGTTTGAAAATAATGTAAGTTTAAGAAGGTTTGAAAACAATTTTTAGCATCTAAAATAATTTGAAAAAAAAGGGTTTTGAAGTACTTGAAATCCATAAGTTTGATAGTAATTTGAAAGTAATAGAAAATCCTTCTGTTTGTTCTAGACATTTATCATATGCGATTAGAGCAATATCTAGAATGTTTCAACTTGTATCCCCCCCCCTCCCCCCATAAAAGCATTTAAAATCATTTAAAAGGTTGATTACGGGGTATTAACTCACCTGAAATGAGTGATGCGAATGTAAGTCGGAAAAAGGATGCTAAGTGTCAAGTGAAGACTTGAGCACACACGGATCCTATTTAGCATATAAAGGCACATATATGAATATAATTAGTGTTTACTCAACTAATCAGGTAAAGAATAACACTTTAAGGACTAAGAAATCCTTAAATGGAAGTGTTACAATCACTTAGGATTGCATAAAAGGGTTGTATAGCCACTTAAAGGAAGTTTTCGGTCCATGAAGGGTTTTCGGTCCATGAAGGGTTTTCGGTCCATGAAGATGACCGAAAACTCAAGATGTTTGGTGTATGTGGTGCTTTTCAAGGGCTTTCAAACATGCATAGGGGTTCTAAGCTTTATCCAAAGCCTTAAGTGAGTTTTAAGGTCTTAAAGGCACCTTTCTTTAGGGTTTTCGGTCAAAGGAGATGCACTATACCGAAAACTCCTTTTGTTCTTGGAAAATGACGACTTCCGGGCCTTAAACAAGAGTTTCAACTAGATAATAAGTGCAGGAAAGTAATACTTACGATATGGGAGCAAAGGAGGGTGTTTTCGGCCCAAAAACACTAGTGTGTGTTCTTGGTGTTCTTGGTGTTCTTGAAGAACACTTGAAGATCTAAGAAAAAGAGAAGATTTCATGGATGAAATCATGTATAACTACTAGATGAAGTGTTGTATCAACAAATCAAGAGAAGAAACACTTACATTTTTGGAAGATTTGGAAGAAGCTCTTATGATACTTGAGAGAGAAAGTTGGTGTTCTTGAGTTTGGAAGTAAGAAATGAGGAAAGGAAGGTGTAAACTCATGCCTTAAGCATGAGTTCTCGGTCAAAGGGGTTTTCGGCCCAACCCCTCATGTTTGGCCGTAACACCTTATCAAGGTGTTATTTGTTTTATTTTGATCCCAAATAATTCTAAAAAAATACTTCCTTTCGTTTATTCTCTCAAAGAATAAATATTTAAAAATACCCAAACGGACTTTAAACCGAGCTAAAATTAGCAGAAATGAATTTGACTTTTAATTTACGCGTTTGACTGTAGAGTTCGTACAAATGAAAATTTTGGGTTGTCACACGAATACAAGCTACTCCACACACGTGTTCCAAATTAATTATTTTGTCTGGACTTATCTTGATGCCCTTCACAAATAGAACCAATCCAAGACACAATAACAAGATCTTGATCTATCATCAAAACTGAATCCATTCATTACCCTTGAACCCTTCGATTGATGCCCTCGGCATATAGATTCCCCAATCCTTATCCCTCTGAAAAGAAAATCCTACACAAGAGACTCGCGATTCCCAAATCGATATCTCACCCAAAAACCAACCCGATACTTAACTCATAACCCGAGATCCACATATTTGCTCTTGCATTACATCCAAAACCTTTTGGTTCACGACAACCCCTCACTAGACCGAAATAATAAGGTTCCCAAACCTTCGCCGAGACTACCAGTATCGCACCTGGTCCAACCACCAGGTTCCCAAGAGTCCAAATAACAAGGCTACCCAACCTATAAACCCCTCTGCGTCACACACTGAACATCCGCTAAATCTTGCCACTTAAGATCCAAAACTTTGACCCAACGGTCTCTACCAGGTCCCACCTGTATTGCCATAATCACACGGGCCTCACCCATCGGTCCCACCCAAACTATACCACGGAGCGGCCTCGCCTATGGGTCCCACCCATCTAGAGTTGCATAGGCCCTACTCCGCCTCGGACCCCAATGGTCCTTCACATAAAACAGAGAAATACTCCTCGACAAAATTCTTACCAGCGTGCCCAATGCACAAACTGATTCCCCCTTTACGCTCATGACCACCTCCAATGATAATCTACCTAGACCTGGTGAATGCTATGATCCCATCGCAGTCTTACAACACTTCAAACCAACAATGATTACCACTCATGGCCCTACAACACCCAAACCATCACGACCCCACTCAACCTGAGCCGGAACCTGCATCTGAATGCATCCAATCAGGTGTTCGGGTCATACTTTGAATTCAAAAGCCCTCAAATTGGACTCAACCACAAGCCTCCTATGCATAACAAAGGAGACAACGACCAACGGTTGGAAGTTTCCTAAACTCCCACTTACACATCCTCAGTCTCAATGGCCACTTGGGTTGTCTCTCCTCCTGGCCAGGATGTGAAACTTGCCCTACTTCACACCCTTCCTGCCTCCCAGACAACATGATCGATTCTCCCCAGTTGTATCCGATGACGCTCTCTCATCCCTTAAATCCTATGGGTCCCTCAACCCATCAACCTCATATAGCATGAACTGCCTACGACCTGCACTAATCAGTACTAACATTCCATTATTAGCCAAACTCAAAGATTGCCCAATTCCTGAAATCCTAAAGAATATTCTTGAATTCTTAACCAATCTGATAATCCAAATCACTTCCCATGATACCATACCAGCTCCTTGAGTTCTTATGCTAGCGACTAAAAACCACAACCCTTGTCATGCAATGACGAACATCCACTCCAATTTCCATTCTCAAAGAGTCACTAAACTCTAACCGACTACAATCCATGCGAAAAATACAATCCCCCTGACACATCCAAAGATCAAACAACTCACACAACTGACATCGCCATCTTCCTGCTACCGCTCCTCTCAAAACAACAGTAGGGTTTGAACCAAAAAGTTCTTCCGTAGACTACCGCCGATCATACCAGAATAGATGATAAAACAACTGAACCCTGACCAAAGATCTTCCAAACAACACCCCTGAATTGATCCCGAGAAAGACCCGGATTAACAATTAAACACGCTAAAACTCACTCAACAAGATACTGTTGGGTTTTATGTACTCTAACATTCCTATGTTGCACATACAACCCTAATGCTTTGGATCTAAGTTTTCTCTAATTATACATGCAATAAACATTTTCCAAAGCATGAAGCCTAAACTAGCATGCAAGGTGATATTTGAATCGTAAAAACTAGTTAGAATATTACCTTGTGTAGTAGCTTGAATAACTTAATTAGCCTCAAGAAAGCTTAGCACCAATAGTGTGATGCCTCAAATGGAATCATAAAACACCAAGAACAATTTAGGATGAATATGGAGAGGTTATGGAGACTAGAAATCAGATTCTACTCTTGGAATAACAAGTGGTAACCGATTTTAGCTTATCAATATATATATATATATATATATATATATATATATATATATATATGTAGAATATCAAAGGTCATGTGTAACCCTAATCCATACCCATTAGCCCATGACCCATCCATTTGATTTGGATAAATACTTCATGGATTAACCATAAGCCCATCACAAATCAAACCATGGATCTTTAAGCCCAACTCATATGTATCATTTTAATTAGTCTCTTTTGATCACTAAATTAATCCTTAAATTAACTCTTGATCAATAGTAATTAAATAATATGATTCCTCAATTAATATATCATACTTATAATATATTAATAAATCATAAATAACCTCTTACTCAAATATCCTTCCTAACATATTGCTTTGATGAATGCAACCCAAATGGACCATGCTACTATCGGGTTAAGTACATACCAATTATAGTTATGGGCTTACACACCTTTTCCAATAGTCTCCCACTTGGATAAGTCTAATAACTGTAATTGCCAATGTAACTTAAAATCCGATTAGCAATCGTAGCTCTCAAAAAGCCGCTTCTGAACTCTGACGCGTCCATTAGATAAGTGATCATATAATCTTCTGTTCTACAAGATATCGTGTGGAGAAAGACATGGAATTAAATTCATACTCATTGTCAAAAATTTTGTTTCCCAATTTCTGATTTGTTTGACATAGAAGTTAATTGAACACATCAATAGAGTTCCGACCGGGCCCGACACATAAGTCAAAACAAAATCATCGAGGAGCCCAAGATATCGCTTTTAATCCTCGTAGGATAAAAGGAACATATACACTTCGATTTATATGCTTGTACTAACTATTCATTGAATCATACATAAAAACACGTTTTATAACATCGAGTTACTGATACGGTTTCACACTATTAATGTACAATCAACAAATAATCGCCAACTCATATATCTTGGTTTGAAGATTATACAATATTATCGTCTCATAATCACCCGCGATAAATTCCATGAAGTGATATGTGAGCGTGGGTTTAGTCCAATACTCAAATCTTATTTCAAGAGCACTCATGAATGTTTGTAGCAATCGTTTTCTATGTTTAACTCCTTAGACAATCATACAAAAACCCATTAATGACAGTATTCTTTCATGACCTACTTCCAAAGTTTGATCGAATGTGGATAGTTTGAATAATCTTATTATTCTGGAAATCAAAACATGCAAAATGAAACAATAGTAAATAATTGACACAAGACAGTAACACTACTTATAAATAAAAACACCTTTTATTCAATCATCAAATGTCATATACATTTTGACTATTACAAGTTTCTAAAATTCTATCTAATCACTAATACTAATATCCTCCTTCAGCCCGACACTACTAGCGTGCTGCAAGTGCTTAACCCTACTCAGTCCTTTTGTAAGGGGATCTACGGAATTCTCTTCTGACGATACCCTCTTAACCACGAGGAATCCCTCTTCTACTTGATGTCTTATGAAGTGATATTTTATGTTGATGTGTCTTGATCTGCTATGATCTCTTGGTTCCTTGGATAAGGAAACTGCACTATCGCTATCACAGAAAATCTCAATGGGCTCCTTTATAGCTGGTACAACTCCAAGGTCTCTGATGAAGTTCTTCAGCCATATCACCTCCTTCGATGCTCCACTTGCTGCTATATACTCTGATTCGCACATTGAATCAGCCACAGTCTCCTATTTGGAACTTTTCCAAGGTATTGCTCCTCCATTTAGGGTAAATATCCAGCCCGACTAAGAGCAGAAATTATCTTTGTCAGTCTGAAAGCTGGCATCACTATACCCTACCACTCTTAAGTCATCACTACCACCAAGGGTAAGGATCCAGTCTGGCATTGCTTTGAATAGGTAATTCTCCTCTCTTGGAATCCTGCATGTTGAAACGTTTTAGTACTTTGTCCAAATAGGAACTTTGACTAAGTCCTATTAGTCTTTTACTCCTGTTTCTCAATATCCTTATCCCTAGAATGTAAGGAGCTTCTCTGAGGTCCTTCATAGCGAAACACTTCCCAAGTCAGGACTTAACCTCCTGCAAGGTTGGAATGTCGTTTCCTATGAGCAGTATGTCATCCACATACAACAAGAGAAAGCTAACTATATTCCCACTAGCTTTGACATACACACATGACTCATCCTCACTTCTCGAAAAGCCAAACTCTTTGAATTTCTCATCGAAACAAAGATTCCATCTGCGAGATGCTTGTTTTAATCCATAAATGGATTTCTCAAGCTTACACACTCTATTAGGATACTTTGTATCGACAAAACCCTCTGGCCGATTCATGTAAACATCCTCAGCCAACTTCCCATTAGTGAAAGCGGTTTAGACATCCATTTGCCATATTTCATAATCATGAAATGCAGCTATGGCTAGCATAACCCTTATAGATTTAATCTTAGCCACTGGTGAGAAGGTCTCATCATAGTCAACTCTAGGAGTTTGAGTAAAGCCCTTCGCAACTAACCGCGCCTTATAAGTGTGTACTTTCCCATCCATGTCGGTCTTCTTCTTCAAGATCCATTTGCACCCGACTGTCTTACGGCCTGGTACATTGTCAACCAAGTTCCACACTTGATTGTCACACATGGACTGAATCTCGTTGTCCTATGCCTCTTTCCATTTAGCAGACTCGGGGCCTGCCATGGCTTCCTTGTAGTTGTTAGGTTCATCCAAATTTACCAGTGTACTATCACTGATAAATGTATCACCCTCAGAAGTAATATGGAAACCATAAAACACAGGTGCCTGTCTAACTCTACCGGAACGTCTCAGAGGTAAGGACTCGTCAATCGGTTCAACTGGAGTTTCCTCCTCAGGTTGAGCGCTAGTGTTTGAGGTTCCTTCATCGCTTAACTCTTGAAGCTCTTCAAGGTCAATTTGCCTCCCACTGTCCCCTTGGCATCTGAGTTCTCTCTCGTGAAAGACTATTCTCCTCGCAACAAAGACAATATTGTCACTCGGTCTATAGCAGAGATATCCAAAGGATTTCAGTGGGTAGCCGATGAAAATACATCGCTCGCTACGAGGTTCGAGCTTGTCGTGAGTCTCTCGTCTTACGAAAGCATCACAACCCCAAACCTTGATGTGGTCTAACGAGGGAACCTTACTTGTCCACATCTCGTGAGGTGTTTTGGAAACCTTGTTAGTTTGGACTAGATTAAGGATATGGGCGGAAGTCTCTAAGGCATACCCCCAGAATGAAATAGGTAACGAAGCTCGACTCATCATAGAACAAACCATGTCTAGCAAGGTTCGATTGCGCCTCTCAGCCACACCATTAAGTTGTGGTGTTCTAGGTGGTGTCAATTGTGAAACAATTCCACATTCCTTAAGATAGTCATGTGTCACACCCCAAAACCGGAACGGCGGAATAGTTCGGGGGTGGAGGACGTCATGTTTAGAATCACGAGATATGTATATGGTAAGCAAGTAATGAACAACCATTTCATTTCGAAAGAAAATGTTTACAATGTGTGTGTTCACAAAACATAGAATTCATACACAAATAACAAAACAAGACTTGAAGCTATAATGCTTCATCTTCTGAATCCCCAGCACGAGCACCTGTCTAATAGTCTCCTGAGAATACAAGTTATTTGAAAGAGTTGGTCAGCAATTAAGCTGGTGAGTTCATAAGAGTTTAGTGATGTAAGTAAGTTGTAAAGTGTTGATGAAAATGTAGATGTAAAATGGTGTTGAAAATGTAGTTGTAACATGCAGTTGTAAAATGTCGTAAGTTGTAAGTTCTGTTTTGGAAAAGTTCGCCTATTCCTCTAGAAAATCATATACTTCCTACTTTGATGGAAGTTAAGTAAAATGATACTACAACCCATTCTATGGGTACTAAGTGGGTACAAGTTATATAAGACTCAGAGTAAACAAACAATCGATTGTGCGCATCTGCCCTAAGCTCACAACCGAACAAGGAACAAGAATTAAGGCGGATAGCACACATTCCATTGGTTGTTAGATCATCGTCATATATAACCCTGGTGTAATCACTTGTTACTCATGGAGTTAATTGTAATGTTTCCTTTATATCTAATGAAGAAGTTCTTTAAGAAAACCCTTATTTCTTATAATAAAATAGTGACCATAGTGACTAATTTTATAATAGCTTAGTTTATACTGCTATATATAATCTAATATCGGATAGAAAGTTAATTGAGCGAATCTTCCCTAATTCCACAACCAAACGAGGAACAGGAAGTAAGGCGGAAAGCACACATCCAACTACCTATTGGGTATTAGTTTTATACATAAACATGGTGTATAAACTAAGGTAGTATAGAGTTACTCATATAAGGTCTTTAAAATTATGCCGGTTTTAATAAAATGGATTAAACCCTTTACTGGGAAGTTTCTAGTTTTTGAATACAAAAGTACTGAAAGTATGTTTTGTACTAGAAAAACCGTGCTTTGACTCTGTATCCTATAGCCTGACCAATACCTGGTACCCTTATGATGACTCAATGTATACTAAACATACATATATATAGAATCGGGAAGAAAATAGATTGGGTGAATTCGTTCCATGCCCACAACCAAACAAGGAGCATGAAATGAAGCGGAGAGCACACATCCTATTACCTGTCGGACCCTATTGGTATATATATATCCTGTTATATATACATTAAGGAATCATAAGACTAGCATTATGGTCCTATCTTTTACTCGTCTCCTTCTACCAAGGCATCTTCTGTTATGTGCTAGACTCGACTGTTCCGTTTGTCGTTTGTAAGAATGTATTTTTTTCCCTAGTTTATAACTATCTTGACTCGAAAATAGTTTGGGTTGGACATTCAAGTGGTACCGTCACTTTATGAAAGAAAGGGAAGTGTAAGTACACAGTTGTCGTTTATAATGACATGCGGATGTACTAATAACCTAAAAACATATTTGTTTTATTACGGTTATAATGTGAAGGCTAGAACTCTTACTATACGCTCTCCCTGTCAGGAGATTAGGGAAACTAAACACGACCTCTGCAAATTCTTGCAAGCCATGTAATTCACATTAAAGTATATGATCATGTATACCCAATATAACTATCACCTTTTGTTTAAAACAATGAGTTAGTGATTCATTGGTATAATTAGATCTTGTATGTGTGTTCTCATGCTATAGCAACCTAACTTGTTTGTTTTGTACTGTATCTTGTACGTTCTGTTTGTTTCTAGTAATTGTGTGTTCTCTCTATATGGTATTGTTTGATTCTCTTCACTATCTGTTCTGTATGGTATTGACTCTTTGTGTGCTTCATTGTACTAGAAGTAATGAATAGCATTCTCCTAAACTATACCTATTATAGCTTACTAATGTTCTACTTGGACTGTTATTGGAAAGACTCGTTTATCTACTAAGTTATGTTTGTACTTTAAAAACAAAGTGTTGTATAACTAGAAAGTAACATAACTTTAAAAGAGTTTTGAAATGTTTTGACGACTTATAAATGACATAAGTAACATTTTGAAAGATGTTTATAACAAACATTTACACAATTATCATTGTGTTCAACTTGTATTCCCCCCCCCCCTTAAAACAGTTAAAAGATTCATTACGGGGTATGAACTCACCTGTAGTGAGTGGTTTGGATGAACGGATGGTATAGGATGCTAAGTGTCAATTGAAGACTTGAACACACACAAGGATCCTAGTTAACATATAATAACACATATATGTATCCAATTTGTCATTTAACAACTAATTAACCAAGTTAAGACATCCTAGGACATCAAAAACACTTGATTTAAGTGCTATAAGTACTAAGGATTGCATCTAAGGGTTGTAGGGCTTGGCTTTTAAGTTTAGGGTCCAAGGGTAAACTCTTTATGAGTTTACGGTTTTGGGACCAACTCCCTTGGAGTTTATGGTCGTAAACCCATGAGTTTACGGCCGTAAAATCATGGTACTTCTACCATTTTGTGTTTTGAAGTCCTAAAAGTCATAATGAAGCATCCTTACTTCAAGGCTAAGCCTTAGGAAGTGATTGTGGCAACATTTCACCCCTTTGTAGAGTTTACGGCCCATGGACCATTTCTCCATGCGTTTACGGCCGTAAACTCTAATGGTCCTTGATGTTTTCGATGTTAAAGGTCCTATACACTTCAAGGAGGTTCTCGGTCACTTGCCTTGCATCCTATAGGGTTTATGGCCCTAATGGACACCAAAAAGGGGTTTACGGTCTTGGGAGTTTACGGCCGTAAACTCCCTTTGATCTTGTGTTCTTGATGTTTCCAAGTCTCTAAGCATGGATAGTAACTAGATATGAAGTATAGGGAAGTGTACTTACGATCTAGAAGCTTGAAATGGTTGATATTGGCCAAGAACACTAGTGTGTGTTCTTGGTGAAACTTGAAGATCTAAGAAAACATGATTTTTATGGATGAATCATGAGGATGAAGCTAGTTAAGAAGGATTATCAACAAAGTAGAGAAAGAACACTTACGATTTTTGAAGATCAAGTATGAAGATCGGGATGATACTTGAGAGAAAACTCATGTGTTCTTGAAGGGAAAGTGAAAGAATGAAGAAAAGTGAAGGAAATGAACTTATATGGAGGATTTTACGGCCTACGTGAGTTTACGGCCGTAAACTCCATGTTTACGGTCGTAAACTCCATTTGATGGAGTTTAGGGCTTGATTCTTGTACTATGGCCTTTAGCAGATAAATTCCAACACTTATTCCTTAAGTGTACTAGGCTAAAACTCCTTAGAAAGTCCTTTAACCGGGCTAGAACTCAGAACTAATGAGTTTGACACTCATTTGAGTTGATTGACTGGGCTTTAAAAATCAAAATTTTTCCGGGTTGTCACATCATCCCCCGTTAGATGGATTTTCGTCCCGAAATTAGCTTTCTTAGCATTACTACTGGGGTTGCGCTCCTCTGATTGGCAGAATACCCACTCGTAGACTTGGCAACTTTGCCCTTCTATTTATGATAGGATTTGTACTTTGTCCATCTATCATTACCTCGTGTATACAAGTCGTATATAATTAGGGTTAGTAAGACGGTCGGATGTGCGACTCTGCCCCAGGTCCACAACCAAACAAGGAACAGGAGATAGGGCGGAAACACACATACTAAATCTGCGTAATCATAATCATATACTACCCTCGCGTATACACGGAATAGTAATAGGTGGGCTGTATTCGTCCTTAGCCTCTGTGCTCGAACTTGGTCTGCTGGACGAGTGGTGTTTCGTGACGGTCTGCAGACATCTGACGATAAGGCTTCGGAGGACAAAGTACTCTTCGCATGAGTACTTCGGGGGTTTAGAATACGAAAAATAAAACTGAGGTTTAGGTCGGACCTTCGATACGAATGACGAAAGTTTCGAGAACTTGCCGATCGAGGCGATAGAAACATATGAACTCAATATGGTGAGGACCACGCCAACTCATGACGAATGAAAGCAACGAACTCTTTACTGAACAAAGTTTTGGTCAAATGAAAGAAACGTCTGATATACGACAATGTATCCCTTATATGCTCGATACTGTACTCCTAGTATGTTCGACAATGTACTCTTTGTAAATGTTCCCGTGTTTCCTGTTTTCTTTTTGAAGTTAACACTCCTACGTATCGTACCTACTATGTGCGCATACATACAAACAAAAGTGCTCTATTAACTGGTGGAGATACTTTATATCAAATCCTCTTTGGTATCACTACAATCGCCTACCATATACAAGTTATGAATATTTAAGATGAACAAGGCAGTCGACTGAGTAACTCTACCTCAAATCCTCAACCAATTAAGGAATGGGGACCTAAGTGGAGTCACTCACTCTAAGTTTGCAACATCTTAGTTGTGCACAACCCTGATGTATATGGTAAGCCATAATAGCTTCTCTAAGGGATCTTTTAGTTCTCTTGAATACTGTGACCTATTTCAACATGTGAGTTGTTATAGTTACTTTTAAGAGTTATCCCCAAATTTTAATCTTATTATGAATATAAAATTAATTTTAAAAGTAATTACTATTTCGAAAACGTACCGCTACTCGTCGACGACTCCGGGGTAGATTCTCCTGCGGTGATCATCAGAATGCGTCCATCCGCGCCTGAGTTCCTTTTTATTGGGCAGTCCCTCTGAAAATGTCCAGCCTCACCACAGCCATAACAGGCTTGGTTTTCTTCAGTTCCGGGGACTTGGGAGATCGGTTGAGCCGGTGCCCTGCAGAAACGGACTGTGTGTCCCTTTCTGCGGCAGTTCAGACACTGCATTTCCCAGCATACTCCAGTGTGGTGAAAGTTGCACTTTCCACACTTCGGAAGGTTTCCAGCATATCGATTGGCAGGTGCAGAAGCAGTAGGCATCGTAGCGGCATACATAGTACTCACTCGTTGCTCTTGCGGGGTGTCTTGTGTTGTTCGCTTCTTCTTTCTCTTGTTCCCCGACTTCTGATTACAGCCCTCTTCCCTCGATGGCTCGGGAATAGGGACTTTTACACCATGGCGGACTGCATGGTCGATGAGTCGCTGAGCCAGGCGTTTAGCACTATCGAACGTGGCTGGGTTAGAAGACAACACATTTCCTTGGGTCGGAGCAGTCAGACCCCAAATGTATCTTTCTATCTTCTTGCTCTCCGAGGTAATCATCCCGGGGCATAGAGCTGCTAGCTCGCTTAACCGGTCGGTGTAGGTCACTATGTCAGAGCCGACCATAGTAAGACCCCACAGCTCTTGTTCTAGTTTTTGAATTTCGCCTAACGGGCAGTATTCCTCCCGCATTAACTCTTTTAGGTTTTCCCAACCTATTGAGTTAGCCACTGATAGAGTCAGTGATTTAACGTGGCTGTTCCACCATGTTAGGGCCTTGCCAGAGAAGGTGCAGGCAGCAAACTTCACTTTGCTTCCTTCTGGGCATAAACAGATTTCGAAGATCGACTCTGTTTTCTCGAACCATTGCATGAGGGTGATGACTCCTTCAGTCCCATTAAAGGACAATGGCTGGCATTTGGTGAAGTCCTTGTAGGAGAACTCTCTCGAGCGCCCGAGGACCTCACCTCGAGTAGAATCAGTAGGCGTTCCACCTCCATTGGTACTGATGGAGTGATATTGAGCCATGGCTGTTGCCACAGCCGCAGCCACTGTAGCGTTTATTGCTGCCATATCGATTTGCGAAGGAGGCGGTATTGGAGTTATCGGAGTAGTGCATCTGTTAGATCTGCGAGGAGGCATCTTTGCTAAAAGAATACAAAGATGAGACGGAATAAGTCTAAAGCAATGGACACAAGCCGAAAGCTGAAAAGACAAGGTTATCCTAGTTCTGGATGTCTCGGGTCCTGACTTCCACAGGGTTCTAGAAACAATTCATAAAAGAGTCTATACCTAATAAACTCTATGAATTTGAAATAACTATCCTCGAATGAATATATGTTTCCTGAATAACTGTTACCAGTTGCATGTAAGAAAATAATCTTAACATATAATGTGAGCAGTGTTTCCACTCGCTCATTAAATTAACCAGATTATTATTTATTAGTGTGACGTGTAAGACGTTTTGGTTACTTCGGCTGATCCTTCTTTGCAAACTTCTCATGAACTTGTTCTTGTTCCTCCTGGACTCTTCTGTTGTCTACTATGAGGAAGTGGTTACATCTATCTGGGCTTGTCGTGCGAGAATGAAAGTGACTAAAGAATCTATGAGCTTTAAGGTAACTTTATGGCGTGATCCTTACGGGGTCCTCCTATAATTGTACAATGTATACAAGTCTGTATATAATTGAAGATTAAATAGACTTTCGAATGAGTGATACTACTCCAAAACTACACCCTTAAGAGGAATGGATAGCGAAGCGTAGACCACAGATTCTAAGTCTATAAGATCTTGATTATATATATAACTTTAGGAATATACCTTGCAAGATTATAGACCTATCCGTAAGGGTCTTTTCAGTTATCACATGGTTATTTATATGGACTAAAATACTCCTATAGTATTCTAACGTAATGTACTTGTTTTGGTGCTCAGGTAAGTTTTAACACTGTTGCAAAACCACATCATTCCAAACACATGTCGGTCACATCTCGAACGAATATAGTTGATCAGGCTATATTGATCCTAGCTATGATTACATAACTGTTCAGGTTGACGACAGTGCCCAACCTTTAAATACTTTTAGTTTTGTTCTCCTCGTGACACTAGTTCTATTATGTACATGTATAAGCAAGTAGGTATATTTTTATAACCTATAGTTATATTCTAAAAAAATATCATTATCGAGAGCACTTAAGCCCCAATGTATTTATAGTTGTATATCTTTTATCGGTTGATATACTTAGTTCACTATAAACAATGCTCTGATACCAATCTGTCACACCCCAAAACCGGAACGGCGGAATCGTTCGGGGGTGGATGACGTCATGTTTAGTATCACGAGATATGTATATGGTAAGCAAGTAATGAACAACCATTTCATTTCGAAAGAAAGTGTTTACAATGTGTGTGTTCATAAAACATAGAATTCATACACAAATAACAAAACAAGACTTGAAGCTATAATGCTTCATCTTCTGAATCCCCAGCACGAGCACCTGTCTAATAGTCTCCTGAGAATACAAGTTATTTGAAAGAGTTGGTCAGCAATTAAGCTGGTGAGTTCGTAAGAGTTTAGTGATGTAAGTAAGTTGTAAAGTGTTGTTGAAAATGTAGATGTAAAATGTTGTTGAAAATGTAGTTGTAACATGCAGTTGTAAAATGTCGTAAGTTGTAAGTTCTGTTTTGGAAAAGTTCGCCTGTTCCTCTAGAAAATCATATATTTCCTACTTTGATGGAAGTTAAGTAAAATGACACTACAACCCATTCTATGGGTACTAAGTGGGTACAAGTTATATAAGACTCAGAGTAAACAAACAATCGATTGTGCGCATCTGCCCTAAGCTCACAACCGAACAAGGAACAGGAATTAAGGCGGATAGCACACATTCCATTGGTTGTTAGATCATCGTCATATATAACCCTGGTGTAATCACTTGTTACTCATGGAGTTAATTGTAATGTTTCCTTTATATCTAATGAAGAAGTTCTTTAAGAAAACCCTTATTTCTTATAATAAAATAGTGACCATATTGACTACTTTTATAATAGCTTAGTTTATACTGCTATATATAATCTAATATCGGATAGAAAGTTAATTGAGCGAATCTTCCCTAATTCCACAACCAAACGAGGAACAGGAAGTAAGGCGGAAAGCACACATCCAACTACCTATTGGGTATTAGTTTTATACATAAACATGGTGTATAAACTAAGGTATTATAGAGTTACTCATATAAGGTCTTTTAAATTATACCGGTTTAATAAAATGGATTAAACCCTTTACTGGGAAGTTTCTAGTTTTGAATACAAAAGTACTGAAAGTATGTTTTGTACTAGAAAAACCGTGCTTTGACTCCGTGTCCTATAACCTGACCCATACCTGGTACCCTTATGATGACTCAATGTATACTAAGCATACATATATATAGAATCGGGTAGAAAATAGATTGGGTGAATTCGTTCCATGCCCACAACCAAACAAGGAACAGGAAATGAAGCGGAGAGCACACATCCTATTACCTGTCGGACCCTATTGGTATATATATATATATCCTGTTATGTATACATTAAGGAATCATAAGACTAGCATTATGGTCCTATCTTTTACTCGTATCCTTCTACCAAGGGATCTTCTGTTATGTGCTAGACTCGACTGTTCCGTTTGTCGTTTGTAAGAATGTATATTTTTCCCTAGTTTATAACTATCTTGACTCGAAAATAGTTTGGGTTGGACTTTCAAGTGGTATCGTCACTTTATGAAAGAAAGGGAAGTGTAAGTACACAGTTGTTGTTTATAATGACATGCGGATGTACTAATAACCTAAACACATATTTGTTTTATTACGGTTATAATGTGAAGGCTAGAACCCTTACTATACGCTCTCCCTGTCAGGAGATTAGGGGAACTAAACACGACCTCTGCAAATTCTTGCAAGCCATGTAATTCACATTAAAGTATATGATCATGTATACCCAATATAACTATCACCTTTTGTTTAAAACAATGAGTTAGTGATTCATTGGTATAATTAGATCCCGTATGTGTGTTCTCATGCTATAGCAACCTAACTTGTTTGTTTTGTACTGTATCTTGTACGTTCTATTTGTTTGTAGTAATTGTGTGTTCTCTCTGTATGGTATTGTTTGATTCTCTTCACTATCTGTTCTGTATGGCATTGACTCTTTGTGTGCTTCATTGTACTAGAAGTAATGAATAGCATTCTCCTAAACTATACCTATTATAGCTTACTAATGTTCTACTTGGACTGTTACTGGAAAGACTCGTTTATCTACTAAGTTATGTTTGTACTTTAAAAACAAAGTGTTGTATAACTCGAAAGTAACATAACTTTAAAAGAGTTTTGAAATGTTTTGACGACTTATAAATGACATAAGTAACATTTTGAAAGATGTTTATAACAAACATTTACACAATTATCATTATGTTCAACTTGTATTCCCCCCCCCCCCTTAAAACAGTTAAAAGATTCATTACGGGGTATGAACTCGCCTGTAGTGAGTGGTTTTGATGAACGGACGGTATAGGATGCTAAGTCTCAAGTGAAGACTTGAACACACACAAGGGTCCTAGTTAACATATAATAACACATATATGTATCCAATTAGTCATTTAACAATTAATTAACCAAGTTAAGACATCCTAGGACATGAAAAACACTTGATTTAAGTGCTATAAGTACTAAGGATTGCATCTAAAAGTTGTAGGGCTTGGCTTTTGAGTTTAGGGTCCAAGGGTAAACTCTTTATGAGTTTACGGTTTTGGGACCAACTCCCTTGGAGTTTACGGTCGTAAACCCATGAGTTTACGGCCGTAAACTCATGGTACTTCTACCATTTTGTGTTTTGAAGTCCTAAAAGTCATAATGAAGCATCCTTACTTCAAGTCTAAGCCTTAGGAAGTGATTGTGGCAACATTTCACCCCTTTGTAGAGTTTACGGCCCATGGACCATTTCTCCATGAGTTTACGGCCATAAACTCTAATGGTCCTTGATGTTTTCGATGTTTAAGGTCCTATACACTTCAAGGAACGGTTTTGTATCACTTGCCTTGCATCCTATAGGGTTTATGGCCTTAATGGCCACCAAAAAGGGGTTTACGGTCTTAGGAGTTTACGGCCGTAAACTCCCTTTGATCTTATGTTCTTGATGTTTCCAAGTCTCTAAGCATGGATACTAACTAGATATGAAGTATAGGGAAGTGTACTTACGATCTAGAAGCTTGAAATGGTTGATATTGGCCAAGAACACTAGTGTGTGTTCTTGGTGTTCTTGGTGAAACTCGAAGATCTAAGAAAACATGATTTTTATGGATGAATCATGAGGATGAAGCTAGTTAAGAAGGATTATCAACAAAGTAGAGAAAGAACACTTACGATTTTTGAAGATCGAGCATGAAGATCGGGATGATACTTGAGAGAAAACTCATGTGTTCTTGAAGGGAAAGTGAAAGAATGAAGAAAAGTGAAGGAAATGAACTTATATGGAGGATTTTACGGCCTACATGAGTTTACGGCCGTAAACTCCATGTTTACGGTCGTAAACTCCATTTGATGGAGTTTAGGGCTTGATTATTGTATTGTGGCCTTTAGCAGATAAATTCCAACACTTATTCCTTAAGTGTACTTGGCTAAAACTCCTTAGAAAGACCTTTAACCGGGCTAGAACTCAGAACTAATGAGTTTGACACTCATTTGAGTTGATTGACTGGGCTTTAAAAATCAAAATTTTTCCGGGTTGTCACATCATGGAACTCGATACTAAGATACTATCCTCCTCGATCGGATCGAAGAATCTTTATCTTCCTGTCCAATGGATTCTACAATTCTTGCTTAAACTCTTTGAAATTTTCAAAAGATTATTACTTATTCTTGATTAAGTAGATATAGCCATATCTGCTGTAATCATCAGTAAAAGTCACATAGAAGCAGTTAACATCCCTTGTGGGGGTTCTGAAGGGTCCAGACACATCTGTGTGTACGAGATCCAACAGACCCTCACCTCTTGCACAAGTTCCAGTGAAGGGTGACTTGGTCATCTTTCCAAGCAAACAAGATTCACAAGTGTCATCCGAATTTAAGTCAAATGACTCCAAGACTCCATCTATTTGGAGTTGGGCTATGCGCTTCTTGTTAACATGTCCAAGACGACAATGCCATAAGCACGCTTTCTCCAAATCATTGGATGAATCGATATACAACACATTATTTCCTAAGTTATCTACAACCATCACAATTTAATATATGTCATTGCAAGGTAATGCTTCAAAATAAAATACACCATTGTAATAAGCATTAATACTACCAATTTCATTATTAAAAGAAAAGGTAAAACCTTGTTCATACAAACTGTGAAAAGAAATAATATTCCTCGCCATATTAGATGAGTAGCAACAATTATTCAAATCTAATTTTAAACCATTACTAAGCAATAAAGAAAAAACTCCAATCTTGGTGACAGGCGACTTTCCCCTATTCCCCATGATTAAGTTCATCTTCCCATTCTCCACATCCCTACTACTTTTTAGACCCTGCAAATCAGAACAAATGTGTAAGCCACATCCTGTATCAAGGACCCAAGAATTAGCATGTGATGAGTTATTAGATAGAATAGTGTAAATACCTGCAAAAGAGTTTTTGATCTTCCCATCCTTTATGTCCTGCAAGTATTTGGGGCAGCTTTGCTTCTAGTGCCCTTTATCATGACAATGGAAGCACTCGACTTCCTTTGGATTGGAAGAGGGTGTGACAGAACCAACTTTGGTTCCACTGGAAGAGGATCCAACATGGGACTTTCCCTTATGACTCTTGGAAGGAGTCTTCCTCTTCTTTCCCTTCCCATTTCCAATTTCCAAGACAGGGGCAGTTGCAGTAGGAGTAGGTACAACAGATTTGCCTTTCAAACTGCTTTCAGCAGTTCTCAAGAGACCTTGAAGCTTGCTTAGAGTCACCTCCTCTTTGTTCATATGATAAGTCATACAAAACTGATCATAACAAGGAGGTAAGGAGTGAAGGATAATGTCAATTGCCAATTCTTCATCGAAATTGACATTCAGCTTTAGTAAGCGGTCCACAAACCTTTGCAACTTTTGCAAGTGGGCCGTGATGGACTTTCCATCCTTCATTTTGGTCGTGATCATGGAGGCAATGATCTCATACCTATCCCGCTGAGCACTTTGATGGTACCTTTCCGTCAAGTCCTGGTGCATTTTATAAGACCAAAAGTCCTCATATGACTTTTGGAGCTCAGCAGTCATGGTAGCGATCAATATACACGACACTTTGGTCGTGTCCTTCTCATGAGTTTTGTACTCAGCAATCTGTTTGGGAGTAGCAGTAGTTTCATCAATCTCTTTAAGCTCTTTAGCAAGGACATATTCTTTGTCCTCATAACTAATTGCCATTCTGATGTTTCGAATCCAATCATTGAAGTTCGATCCATCGAAGATGACCCTCCCACATAAGTTCATTAGGGAGAAAGAGCCAAAAGGGATTGGGTTGGAAGCATTGTTTGAAGTAGACATCTGAAAAGAAAGACAAAGTTTAGATTACATAAGGATCCTTAATATAACACCCAAAATGGAATATTAAGGCTAGGACCAAACACAATATTTTACAATTCGGAAGAGGGATTCCGTAATCCAATTGCAAGATATTTGAAGGTAGGTAAATGACGATTTACCAATTTCCACCATGAAAAACGAAATTGAAGATTAGGTTTTAAATGAATTGAAATTCCTAGATTCTTTTGAGATTCATTGAACTTTTCAATGGCATGTTTAAATCTTGATTATGGCCTTCAAGTTTGTGACTAGGATACCAAGGATCACAAACAAGGTGTGAATAACTATGCAAATTAGCTTGGTACCCTCGATGTCACAAATCACCTAATCAATTTGCCGATTAACCACAAACGCTCCATTGATCCATGATTAACATCAATCTACCCTTTGCCACACATTGTCAGTCCTAAATTAGTGTGCCAGTTAACCACACACGCTCCACTAACGACTTAACAAGGTGCAAAGTGCAATTTCATGGAATAGCACCATTTTCACATTTTTCCTAAAGTAACTAAGATTGGGAATTTATAAAAGTTTAGTTACTTTAATAATTTTGGTTATACTTATTAATGAGAATTAATGTCCTATCCTACCCGTTCGGCTAACGACCCTCCACCAGTCAAGGAAGCGGTGGGTGAGAGTGGACACCCATTAAACCACCATTTTATAGGCAGTAACCTTATACCCCCTTATAGACCGGCTTCGTGAATGAGGCCTACTAACGGTAAGACTGACTTGTCTTATACACATATATAAGTATTTAAACTTTAATATTATAATAGTATAAGGGTTGAATTTTAAACTTTTAAAACTCTAGGGTTTGGAATTAAAGTTTCATTAATGTAACTTTTCAAGTTCCAAAACTTGAGGGCAAGTTTTGTAACTTGTCAAGACTTTTGAAATTCATAACTTATGAACTTTTATGTTCCATGAATGAGACCTTTCTAATTCCAAACTTGTGTACAAGTTATGAAACCTTCCAAGACTCTTAGAATTCTATAACTTACATTAGTTAATGGTTTCATAAATAAGGACTTTTCATATTCCATAACTTGAGGACAAGTTATGGAACTTTTTCAAGAACACATATGGATCAAATTAACTAGTCCAATTATGATATGATGATAATTTACCAATTTAACCTAATTTGATTCATATTCAAGATAGTTTCAAGTTTTACAAATAACTAGTATTTCACAAAAATCAAGTAGTTATCTTAGAATTTGACAAATATCATGTTATTGGATGGGGATTAACATTACCATATCATTAAAATCGAATTTTGTAAACCAAAACAGTTTGTGGTAATGTTCCTAATCCAAATCAGGCCAAAAACTCGAAGATTCTGCTCACAGACAGTTCAACTCGTCGAGTGCACTTATGAACTCGACAAGTTCAACATCATAAGGCACCTACTCGTCGAGTTCCTATATGGACTCGTCGAGTAGGCCGTGTCAGAATCCAGTTTTGCAGTTTTTTCAGCTTTGAAAATTACACAGTTGCATCAATACAATAGAAAACATCTTAGGCTCTGATACCACTGTTGGGTTTTATGTACTCTAACATTCCTATGGTGCACATACAACCCTAATGCTTTGGACCTAAGTTTTCTCTAATTATACATGCAATAAACATTTTCCAAAGCATGAAGCCTAAACTAGCATGCAAGGTAATATTTGAATCGTAAAAACTAGTTAGAATATTACCTTGTGTAGTAGCTTGAATAACGTGGCCTCAAGAAAGCTTGGCACCAATAGTGTGATTCCTTAAATAGAATCACAAAACACCAAGAACAATTTAGCATGAATATGGAGAGGTTATGGAGACTAGAAATCGGATTCTACTCTTGGAATAGCAAGTGGTAACTGATGTTAGCTTATCAATACATACATACATATACATACATACATATATATATATATATATATATATATATATATATATATATATATATATATATATATATGTAGAATATCAAAGGTCACGTGTAACCCTAATCCATACCCATTAGCCCATGACCCATCCATTTGGTTTGGATAAATACTTCATGGATTAACCATAAGCCCATCTGTTAGATGCCATTTTATGCATCTTATAGTGTAGTTTTCATTAGCATTTAGGATCATATTTTGTACATTTGCATGTAATTTATTTAAATAATGTTCAGCTCATGTATTTCGTTAGAATTCCCGTACTGCTCATGTTTTTATGTCAATTTCAGATAGTTCGAGTGGAGCATTGCTTTGGGAGCAGTTGGATGTGCGTTTGGAGCTTAAAATGGAGCTTGGAACTTATGGAGTATGTTGCGGAATGATTGGAAGATGCTTTGGTCAAGAAACATCCAATCGAATTGATCACACGAAGATAGAATTTGCAATCTAAAGTTAAAGGATGTTGCTGGCATCTTTGAGTCCCTGTCAGTATTTTGACCATATCTCGAGAACCGTAACTCCGATTGAGGCGATTCAAAATGATCTGAAAAGTAGACCAAATTTCGGACGTCTTAGGCACAACATGCGATCGCAGGTTTCCTTTATGCGATCACATGGGGCCTTTATGCGATCGCAGGTTAGGTCGCAACTTGGATTCGAGGTTTTTTAGTGCTAAAAATTCATCCGGAAGTGAAAAATGAAAACCTGCAATCGCAGGTTGTGTACATGCGATCGTAGGTTGGCCAAAAAGTGCCAAAATAGCATCCTACTTCATTAAAAAGGCCCGTGATGCGTTTTCTTCAAAACCTGCGATCGTAGGTTGTCTATATGCGATCACATGCACGTCGTTTTTGCTGTTGGACGTATAAATAAACCCTGGTAGCATTCCAGTAACCTAAGTTGGCGTTTCCAGAGGTACCAGACGACGAAAATACGATTTTGGAGGCGTTTCTTCTCTGATTTCAACGATTTCTGAAGATCTAAAGACTGTGGATCATCTCCTTCAAGTAGATTAGTAAGATTAGTTCTTTGATGTCTCTTTTTATTTGTTTTTATTAGATTTTAGTCATGTCTGGCTAAAACCTTAGTTTTCAGTTCTGCAAAGACAAGTACTTTTCATGTGATTGATCATCAGATCTGATTTTTGATTTGTGTTTCTATCTAGATTCTTCAGTTTTGTTCTTAATGAATGTTTGATTTTGATTCTTGTTATTCTGATCACCTAATCAGGGTTTAATCATCCCTGTTAATCAGTTATAGAATCCGTAATTGTTCTTATCAACTGGTAATAAGTAACAAGTAATATATCGGTTCCGTGTTTGGGATTTGATTTTATTATAAACTGTAAAAACCATATCTTTAAGCTTCTGAGCTTGTGAGAAGTATTGGGTATTGCTGGGAATTTTACAAAGAACTTAATGCAAATTTTCTGATCTTAATTAAGAGCTTGTTTGATTAGACAGTAAAACGTTAGGGTTAATTGAAGAGCTTGTTTTGATTAACTAGTTTAGGTAAAAGAGAAATTACTAGAGCTTGTTAGTTTTTTTCAGTACCAGCTTAGATAGAATGCATCTCAAATAATCAGGTATGGATCAGTTACATGATTAGGAAAGTCACAGCAGAACTGAAACCGTTTTTATTATTGATTTTCATTTAGTTTAATATCACTACATTTTTAGTTTTTAGTTTACAAATAAAACCCCCCTTTTATAATTTCTGTTTTGACTAGATGTGCCTGATGCAAAAAGGCATTGACTTTTAGGTTGTGTCCCTGAGGATTCGACCCTGCTTCCCTGTGCTTTATTTTTAGTGCAACCAGCAGTTATAATTTAGTTGTTTAATACGCGCGCGACAGCGTGTTAACAAAACAAATCAAACCATGGATCTTTAAGCCCAACTCATATGTATCATTTATTTAGTCTCTTTTGATCACTAAATTAATCCTTAAATTAATTCTTGATCAATACTAAATAAATAATACGATTCCTCAATTAATATATCATACTTATAATATATTAATAAATCATAAATAACCTCTTACTCAAATATCCTTCCTAACATATTGCTTTGATGAATGCAACCCAAATGGACCATGCTACTATCGGGTTAAGTACATACCAATTATAGTTATGGGCTTAGACACCTTTTCCAACAGATACGACCCTCTAAGGATACCTCGAAGACACCCGGCATGCAGAATGGCATATCACAATCCTTGATAATATAATCCAAACAATAGCAGAAAACCAACCCGAGATATGACTTACCCATCCCAAGCAAAATTTCAACGCGATACAGATTCCTGATAACAACCCAGAAGAAAACAGAAGATGACATTCCCGCAAAGGCACCTGAAGGAATCCTGACCTCCTCCTATTGAGTTACCCCGACCATCCTGAGGATATGGTGCACAACTCACCTCCAATAGCAAATGACGAGAACTAACAATAGGATCCTTCTTCATGAAGGGTTCTAGAGATTCACAAGCTTTTGGGCTCCAGATGAGCCGCCAACTGATCTACCACAATCCTGACCTAAAAGGCCCCAAGATGACCATCAAAGAGCTGCAAGATCCCTTCCATGGATGAACCAAAGAGCACCAAGGTCCAATCCGAAACACCGCGAGTAATCTCCGATGAGATGAACTCTCGTGACCGCACATCGACCGACTTAGTACCTGCTACTGAGCCGGAACCAGAATCTGAATCCCATTCCTGAGTGCTCAACACCATACCAAAAACAGCACGTAAAAGATCCGAATATACCCAAGAATTATCATCCCACATGCTTCTTATATTCTCCAAGACTCCCCCCGACTCGTGTATGGATCATGTGCTTTCAGTAGTACGGGCCTAATACTACCTTCCACATCTATCCATACTTTCCTCAAGAATCCTCTCGAATCCTCTAACTCACCTTCTCAAATCCATACACCAAACACTCGCTACCCAGCGCAACAAAACCCACCAAAGGAATCCCTAGGCTTTCCTAGGTTCCCGACCTTACCCTGCTCTCAGCTGCTGAAGAACTCCTCATAATATCAGTCACCCACCTCATGAATACAATCACATGCAACAAATCTTAGATAATCCTTCGAGTAACAGACTCATCCCTACAACGGTTGGACTCAGACAAGAGCTATGCAATAGGGTCAAATTCATCAATTTTAGATTATTCAACCCTTGTCACATGTGACTTGGCATATTCACTTAGTAGTTAACTCCCATCACCTAAGAGTTCCACAAAGCACAAATCAAGAAGCATTCGAGCAGTAGCACTCGGATTCTGCATACTACAACTCATACTAGGAGCTCCCACTCCCGCTACTAAATGCCTTACACATCCAAATCATACCCAAAACAGCATCCCATGCTTCCTAGGCTAACATGCATCACATATCAGGCCAACTTATCTCCGGCTAATCAAAACTAGCATGCAAGTCTACAAGCTTATACATTAGGAATACAAAGGCATCTCTCCTAGCATTCTATCATGCAAAAACTTAGCAGATCCTTAGCCCTAACTAGCATGCGATTCACATATTCATAAATCAAATAATACCAGATTACATGTATGGGTATTTTGGGAGAAACTTACTTGAGCTCGGTCAATTGCATGCAGCACACCCTTTCTTATTTTAGAAAATTCCTTTTCTAAAAATATATTTCTTTTTGACAAAATTTACCAAATCCTCAGTTTGACTTCAAACTGCTAGATTAGTGTCTAAGTCCATAACTATATTTGTATGTACTTGACCCGGTTGTGCATGGTCCTTTTGGGTTGCCTTCACCAAAGCAACTGGACATGATGATTTATGGAGAGGGAGAGGATATTATGATTTATTAATATATTATAAGAATAATATATTAAAAGAGAAATCATATTGTTCAATTAATATTGGTCAAGAATTAATTAAGAAATTAATTATGTTGCAAAAAGAGATTAATTAAATAAAGGGGACTGGAATTGCCAATTATAAGATAATTGATTTTGGGCTGTGAATCCTTATTGACATAAGGGAGGACGAAATTAGGGTGGAAGCCCACCTTGAAATCGTCCAAGCCTTCTTCCAGAAGGTTACTTGGACTGCTTAAGGCCTAAGCTATCCAATTAGGGTTTTGGCTGAAACCCTAGCAGCTCAAGTATATAAGGACCCCTAAGGCTTTAGTTTTCGGCTACCAGAAGAAACCCTAGAGTTCCTATAGCCGAAATTAAGCCTCCCTTCCCTCTCTTCTCAATCATCTTCTTGCATTGGTGTTTGTAAGCCATTAGAGGTATTACATTTGTGATACTAAGCTCTTGAAGTTGAATATTGTTGAAGATTCTTGCTACTATCAAAAGGGAATCATCTAACTTTGTATTAGATGTAGATTTCGATTTTTATAGTATGCTATATTAGGATTTACAAGCTTTGGATAATTTGCATGTACAATAGAGAAACCTAGATCCAAAGCTTTAAGGTTTTGCATGTACACATAGGATGTTCTTTTGCTCAAAACCCATCAGTGGTATCAGAGCCTTGCTTGGTTTCTATTGTATTTGATGCATTATGTGTTTGTTCTTTACTTGAAATCGATTTTCTGGCTTTCTTCCTGACAGACTTGTCAAGTCCCAAAGAGGACTTGCCGAGTCAGATGAACTCGACGAGTCCAAAAGGGGACTCGGCGAGTCGGGATGTGAAATAGAGGGAATTTCGGGATTTTTGCTTATTTTGACTTGGGATAATTACCATAAGTGTTTCTAATTAATAAAATCCGAATTTTATTTATTCTATATGATTATCTTTGTCAAAATAAAAGATTTTTGTCATTTATTTAGATAATTATTACCTTATTTGACAAATATTAATTATTTGAATTATTTGATCAATTATCTTGCATTCAATTGGATAAGGTCAAAATTAGATAATCACCAAATTAATTGTTTAAATTGTTTATTTGAATTTTGATCTAGATAGTTTTGAAATGTTTCAAAACTTGCCCTCAAGGTTTGAAATTTAAAGTTTTTGATAAAAGGTTAATTTTGAAATAATTAAATTCCAAACCCTAGAATTTTACAAGTTTAAAATTCAACCCAATACTATTATAATATTATAAGAATAACTATTATATATGTATAAGTTAAATGCTAGTCTTACCGTTAGTAGGCCTCATTCACGAAGTCGATCTATAAGGGGCGGGGGGGGTATAAGGTTATGGCCTATAAAATGGTCGTTTAATGGGTGTCCACTCTTACCCACCGCTTCCTTGATTGGTGGAGGGTCGTTAGCCGAACGGGTAGGATAGGGCAACCTAATTCCTCATTAAAAGTATAATGATTAATAAAGTAACTAAATGTTTTTATAAAATTCCCAATCTTAGTTACTTTAGGAAAAATGTGAATTTGATGTTATTCCATAGAATTACACTTTGTACCCTTGCTAAGACGTTAGTGGAGCGTGTGTGGTTAACCGGCACACTAATTTGGCTCTAAGTAAAGGTGACAAAGGGTGAATCGTTGTTTGTCATAGATCAATGGAGCGTGTGTGGCTAACCAGCACATTGATTAGGTGACTGTAACATCGAGGGCACCAAGTACATTCGCATGGTTATTCACACCCTGTTTGTGATCCTCGGTATCCCAGTCACAAACTTGAAGGGCATATCGAAATTTAAACATGTCATTGAAAAGTTCAATGAATCTCAAAAGATCTAGGAGTTTCAATACATTTAAAACTTAATCCTTTTGTTTTTCATGGTGGAAATTAGTGAATCGTCATTCACTTACCTTGAAATTATTTGCAATTTTAATTACGACATCCCTCTTTTAAGTTGTGAATAATGTTGTTGAATCCTAGCCCTAATTTCTCATTTGGGTGTTTAATTGGGGACTCTTATCTAATCAAACTTTGTCTCTTTTCTTTTTCAGATGTCAAACTCAAACAACGCTCAAGGCTCGAACTCTTCTGGCTCATTCTCACTCATGAATTTGTGTGGGAGGGTGATCTTCGATGGAAACAATTTTAATGATTGGATACGCAACATACGAATGGTTACCCGCTACGAGGACAAGGAGTATGTCCTCGACAAGGAGCTGAAGGAGGTGAACATTGAGACTGCTACTCCCGAGGAGATTGCTGCTTTTGAGGCCCATGAGCGAGATGCCACGAAAGTCCATTGCATCGTGCTCGCTACCATGACAACAGAACTCCAAAAGTCCTACGAGGACTTCTACCCCTACGAGATGCATCAAGATTTAATGGATACGTACCATCAAAGTGCGAGGCAGGAGAGGTACGAGATCATCACTTCGATGATCACGAACAAGATGAGAGAAGGAGAGTCTGTCACTGGTCATCTCCAAAAGATCTAAAGATATGTTGACCGCCTGCAGAAGTTAAATGTGGACTTCAGTAAGGAGCTGGCGATTGACATAATTCTTCACTCCTTACCTCCTTGCTACAACTAGTTCCGCATGACCTACCACATAAACAAAGAGGAGGTCACGTTGAGCAAGCTTCAAGGGTTGTTGAGGACTGCTGAGAGCAACCTCAAGGATAAATCTGTTGCATCAACTCCTACTGCTGCCCCCGTCTTGTCTATTGGGCATGGGAAGGGTAAGAAGAGGAAGGCTCCTTCCAAGAGCCACCATAAGGGAAAGTCCCATGATGACTCCTCTTCTAGTGGAACCAAGGTTGGTCCTGCTGCACCCACCTCCAACCCGAAGGATGCAAAGTGCTACTACTTCCATGAGAAGGGGCATTCGAAACGAAGCTGCCCAAAGTACTTGCAAGATATCAAGGATGGTAAGATCAAGCTGTCCTTCGTGGGTATTTACACTATTCAATCTAATAACTCATCGCATGCTATTTCTTGGGTACTTGATACATGATGTGGTTTTTGCATTTGTTTTGATTTGCAGGGCCTAAGAAGAAATAGGGATGTGGAGAATGGGAAGATAAACTTGATCATGGGAAACAGAAGATCGTCGCCTGTCACCAATATTGGAGTTTACTCTTGAGTGCTAAGTAGTGAGTTAGGACTAGAGTTGAATAATTGTTGTTATTCGCCAGAAATGGCAAGAAACATCATTTCTTTTCATGGTTTATATAAACAAGGATTTAGATTTTAGTTTGATAATGAAAAAGGTTCTATTAATGTTGTTCTTAATGGTGTTTTCTATTTTGAAGCATTGCCTTGTAATGGAATATATGAAATAGTGATGGTTGTAGACAATTTAGGAAATGATGTGTTGTGTATCGATTCTTCCAATAATTTGGATAAAGCATGCTTGTGGCATTGTCGTATTGGACATGTCAACAAGAAACACATAGTCCAACTCTAAAAGGATGGAGTCTTGGAGTCATTTGACCTTAGGGACGATGACGTGTACGAGTCTTGTTTACTTGGAAAGATGACCAAGTCACCCTTCGCTGGTACTTGTGAAAGGGGTGAGGGTTTATTGGATCTCAAACACACCGATGTGTGTGGGCCCTTTATATCCACCACAAGGGATACAAGCCGCTTCTATGTGACTTTCACCACTGATTATAGCAGATATGGGTATATCTACTTAAACAAACACAAGTTAGAAACCTTTGAAAAGTTCAAAGAGTTCAAGCAAGAAGTGGAGAATCAATTGGGAAGGAAAATCAAGATGCTTAAATCCGATCGAGGTGAAGAGTACATTAGTCTTGAATTCCACGACTATCTCAAGGAATGCGAAATCGTTTCGCAATTAACTCCACCTAGGACACCTCAGTTGAATGGTGTAGCTGAGAGGCGTAATCGAACCTTGCTCGACATGGTTCGTTCCATGATGAGTCGTGCTTTGTTACCTATCTCATTCTGGGGGTATGACTTAGAGATTGCCGCCCATATCCTTAACTTAGTCCCTACAAAGAAGGTTACCAAAACACCTCACGAGATGTGGAGAAGGAAAGCTCCCTCATTGGCACATATCAAGGTTTGGGGTTGCGAGGCTTTCGTAAGACGAGAGACTCACGACAAGCTCGAACCTCGTAGTGAGCAGTGTATTTTCATTGGCTACCCCCAGAAGTCCTTTGGTTATGTCTTTTATAGACCGAGTGACGATGTTGTCTTCGTTGCGAGAATAGGGGTTTTCCAAGAGCGAGAACTCATAAGCCAAGGAGATAGTGGGAGGCAAATAGATCTTAAAGAGCTTCAAGAATCGAACGATGAAGGAACCTCAAACACTGGCTCTCAAGTTGAGGAGGAAACTCCTGTTGAACCGATTGACGAGTCGTTACCTCTTAGACGATCTGAAAGAGTTAGCGTTCCACCCCAGTTTTATGGTTTCCATATTACTACTGAAGGGGATACGTTTATTAGTGATAGTACACTAGTAAATTTGGACGAACCTAACAGCTATAAGGAAGCCATGGCAGGCCCAGAGTCTGCAAAATGGAAAGAGGCTATGGACAGCGAGATTCAGTCCATGTATGACAACCAAGTTTGGAATTTGGATGACAATGTGTCAGGTCGTAAGACGGTCGGGTGCAAGTGGATCTTCAAGAAGAAGACCGACATGGATGGGAAAGTACACAGTTATAAGGCGCGATTTGTTGTGAAGGGCTTTATTCAAAATCCTGGAGTTGAATATGATGAGACCTTCTCACCGGTTGCGAAGATAAATTCTATTAGGGTGATGCTAGCTATTGCTGCATTTCATGACTATGAAATATGGAAAATGGATGTCAAAACTGCTTTCCTTAATGGGAAGTTGGCTGAGGATGTTTACATGAGTCATCCAGAGGGTTTTGTTGATTTGAAGCATCCTAATAAAGTGTGTAAGCTTGAGAAGTCCATTTATGGATTGAAACAAGCATCTCGTAGATGGAATCTTTGTCTCGACGAGAAAGTAAAACAGTTTGACTTCCTGCGAAGCGAGGATGAGTCATGTGTATATGTCAAAGCCAGTGGGAGTATAGTCAGCTCCCTCGTATTGTATGTCGATGACATACTACTCATAGGAAACGACATCCCAACCCTGCAGGAGGTTAAGTCCTAGCTTGGGAAGTGCTTCGCTATGAAGGACCTCGGAGAGGCTGCCTATATTTTGGGAATAAGGATAGTGAGAAACAGGAGTACAAGACTAATATGACTTAGTCAGAATACTTACTTGGACAAGGTACTAAATCGTTTTATTATGGAGAATTCTAAGAAAAGGGAGTTACTGGTCCAAAGCAATACCAAATTGAGTAAGACTCAAAGTCCGAATACCGAGGCCGAGATAGCAGAAATGAGTCGAGTACCTTACGCTTCCGCAGTTGGCTCGATCATGTATGTTATGACTTGTACTCGCCCTGATGTGGCCTTCGCTTTGAGCATGGTCAGCAGATATCAAGGGAACCCTGGTAGAGCACATTGGACCGCAGTCAAGAATATTCTTAAGTACCTTCGGAGGGCCAAGGAATGCTTTCTAGTCCTCGATGGGAGTGATGACTTAAGGGTGAGAGCGTATAGTGACGCCAGTTTTCAGACAGACCGATATAATTATCGATCTCAGTCAGGCTGGGTCTTTACGCTAAATGGAGGAGCAGTAACTTGGAAAAGTTCCAAGCAGGAGACCGTAGCTGATTCAACGTGTGAATCAGAGTACATAGCAGCGAGCGAAGCGTCAAAGGAGGTGATATGGTTGAAGAACTTCATCGGAGACCTTGGAGTTGTTCCAGCCATAAAGGAGCCTATGGAAATTTTCTGTTATAACGAAGGCGCGGTTGCCTTGACCAAGGAAACGAGGGATCATGACAGATCCCGACATATCGACAGGAAATATCATTTTATTAGACATCGGGTGGAAGAAGGACTCCTCTTAGTGAAGAGGGTATCGTCATAGGATAACCCAGCAGATCCCCTTACGAAGGGACTGAGTAGGGTTAAGCACTTACAACACTCTAGGAGTATTGGGCTGAAGGATGATATTAGTTTAGATTAGATAGTTTCGAAACGTGTAATAGATAAATTGTAATTAATATTTGATGAATAAATAAAGGAGTATTATTTATAAGTAAAGTTACTGTCTTGTGTTAATTATTTACCTATTGTTTCAATTTGTATGTTTTGACTTCCTGAATAATAAGATTGTTCGAACAGTCCACAGTCGCTTATACTTTGGAAGTAGGTATAAAAGAAGACTGTCATGAATTGGTTTGTAGACAGTCTAAAGTGTATTAGACATATCAAATGTTTGCTGCAACGTTCATGAGTGCTTATGAATAAGATTTGAGCTTTGGATTAGACCCACGCTTGCTGGCATCACTTCATGGAATTTATCACGAGTGATCGCAAGATGATAATATCTTATAGTCTTTGAACCTAGATATATGGTTTATTGTTTGCAAGTTGGTTGTGCATTGATAATGCGTAAACGCATCAGTAACTTGATGTTATAAAACTCATCGTTGTGCATGATTCGATGAGTGAATAGTAAATGCATATAAGTCGAAGTTTATCTGTTCCTTTTATTCTAAGAGGGTAAAAGCGATATCTGGGCCCCTCGATGATTTGGTTTGACTTATGTGTCGGCCCCGGTCAGGACTGAATTGATGTGTTCAATAAAGTTCTATGTCAGACAAATCAGAGATAGAGAAACTAACTGTTGGATAATAAGTATGACTATGTTCCATGTAATTGTCCGCACGATATCTAGAACAGGGGACTGTACGATCCCTTATCTAAAGGACAGGTTATTGATAAGATCAGAGTTTGACAGCGGCTTTCGAGAGCTACGATTTCTAATCGGATCCTGAAGTCATACTTCCATTTATATTTATTAGACTTATCCAAGTGGGAGACTGTTGGATTAGTGTCTAAGTCCATAACTATATTTGGTATGTACTTGACCCGGTTGTGCATGGTCCTTTTGGGTTGCCTTCACCAAAGCAACTGGACAAGATGATTTATGGAGAGAGAGGATATTATGATTTATTAATATATTATAAGAATAATATATTAAAAGAGAAATCACATTGTTTAATTAGTATTGGTCAAGAATTAATTAAGAAATTAATTTTGTGGCTAAAAGAGATTAATTAAATAAAGGGGACTTGAATTGCCAATTATAAGATAATTGATTTTGGCTGTGAATCGTTATGGACATAAGGGAGGACGAAATTAGGGTGGAAGCCCACCTTGAAATCGTCCAAGCCTTATTCCAGAAGGTTCCTTGGGCTGCTTAAGGCCTAAGCTATCCAATTAGGGTTTTGGCTGAAAGCCTAGCAGCTCAAGTATATAAGGACCCCTAAGGCTTCAGTTTTCGGCTACCAGAAGAAACCCTAAAGTTCCTATAGCCGATTTTAAGCCTCCCTTCCCTCTCTTCTCAATCATCTTCTTACCTTGGTGTTTGTAAGCCATTAGAGGTATTACATTTGTGATACTAAGCTCTTGAAGTTGAAGATTGTTGAAGATTCTTGCTACTATCAAAAGGTAATCATCTACCCTTGTATTAGATGTAGATTTCGATTTTTATAGTATGCTAGATTAGGGTTTACAAGCTTTGGATAATTTGCATGTACAATAGAGAAACATAGATCCAAAGCTTTAGGGTTTTGCATGTGCACATAGGATGTTCTTTTGCTCAAAACCCATCACAAGCACATTCGAGAGCGTGCTCGAATCCCTCAAACCAAGGCTCTGATACCAACGTGTAGTGTCCCAAAAATAATGACATAAAATTTTTGTTTCTAAATTAATAAATCGTTAATACATATCATTTCCATAAAACCAAGGTAATAGAGATTTAGCAAAACATCCTCAAATCAAAGTAAATCATAGAATGCAGAAACATGTGGTGTGTGCCCTGCAACCATCCCGAGCTCTTCCATTTGAAACCGAAGCACCTGAAACATAATCTGAAACCGTAAGCACAAAGCTTAGTGAGTTCCGCAACATACCTCATACCAAACATACATAGATCACATACTGGGCCCCCACCCTCCCTCGGGCCTCGCCCGGTCTTGAGTCCCACCTGGGCTCGGACTCCACCCGGCACCGGGCCCCGCCGAACATCGATCCTCACTCGGTTTACAGATCTGTCAATCACCAGGCCCCGACTGATACACACATAATCATATAACCATATAATCATATAAACATATAACCTTAATAGCACATGCAATAATCACAAAGACTATAGCATACCATAGGGGCATCGAGCCTTGCCCGGTAAGCATAAAAACAGGTACTAACAACCATCATGCAATATACTCTTCAGGCCTCACCTGGCATCGTGCCTTGCCCAGTAAGCATACCATCTCATAACGCATGCAAGAGTTACGCAGACATACAACATTCTAATATGAAAACCATGGGCCAGCATTGGTGCCTTTGACCCTCTAAACCTGGTGAGGAGACTCACCTCGCACTGTCGAATCACATAGACGATCCGTGGCTGTTGGCTGAGAGATCCTCGAACTGTCAATATTAAAACAACACCCAATTAACAATTGGTTTCCAATCCATAACCATAAATCCATACTCGGGGTAAAAAGACCATTTTACCCCTAACCTAGCTTGGTCCAAGACCAAGGCCCAAACTCACCATCTGAAAAGCCCAAAAGACAAATAATCAACCAAGGCCCAATTATAGCCTAATTTTCCAATTGGGCCCAAACCCATTACATAGGCCTTACCCTAAAGCCCAACCAATTTCCTAGTCCAAAACACTTATACTTAGATGGCCCAATAAGAACCCAAACACCTAAGCCCAAAAAGGAAGCCCAACCACGAAGCCCAAAAGAGAAAAACCTCCTGACTAAGTACATGAGGCGTACCCAGCTGTACGCTAAGCGAACATGAAATTTGGCTTGTACGTTGTGTGTACCGACTTGTACACCCAGCGTACTCATCCATTAAGCCAATTTCGACATTAAGCTCTTAATGCCTAAGTCCAGAAGTCCAAAACACAGATCTGAGTGCACACAAGTGTCTAGAACCATAAAGTCACTGACTTAGTGACTTTGCATGCACCAAAAGAACCAATCTTCAAGATAAAGCATCATACTTTCACCAAATGGACACCAATTCATGCATGGGGGATTCCAAACCCTAAAGGAGACAACTTTATGCATCTAGAACCTTAGAAACACCAAGAGTGGGAACTCATAGCTCCTAAAGTGGTACCAAACCACTAGATCTTATTCTTGGGGCCAAAAGGGACCAAAACTTACACAACATAGATCTAAGCCAACAATGAACAAGATCAAAGATTTTTACCTCAAACAAGCTGGAAATGAAGTATATAATCCAGATCCACAAGCCCTTCCTTGATCCACAACCTTGCACTAAGCTCCATCTTCTTGGAAATGACCCAAAAACACCAAAATGCACACCATTAGCTCAAAATCACAACCATAGAGGCTAAAGGATGTTTCCTAGGGTTTTGGGGACTTAGAGGCTGGTAAAGCAGCCAACCCTAAAGACTTAATGAGCTTATATAGGATACACATCCGATAATTAGGGTTTTCCCTTTCCCCCTCGTACGCGCAGCATACGAGGTCTTGCAACCCCGATCTGACCCTCACAGTACGCTAAGCGTACTCAACATTATGCGCAACGTAATGCCCTTCACATGATTACTCCCCGCGTACTCCCTATGTATGCCCCGCGTACTAGGGTTTCCCCACAAACCCTAACATATTCCGAAGACCATAAAGTCTTCGTTACAATTCCAATTCCGACGATACTTATATCCATAAAAAGGTAACGAGAAGCTCTATACCATCAACTCGTACCTACCTTCCCAAATCCCGAACAAACATCCATTTTCCATAGAAGCCAGAGTTGACAAATTACCGAAATACCCTTTGACTACCAAAACACAAACCGAATACCCGAATCATTCAAAATACATCATCCACCTCGAAATGAGCCTGAAACTCAATTCTTCAAGGGTCCTAAGCTTTCTAAAACAATCCCTGATCACCACCCTAAAATGGGAATTGATTTGAAACAGGGCGTTACAACAATTTATATACTACCCGTTTTAAATTTGTAAACCTACCCTACATAACTAACTGATTGAACTTAGGCAGTGTACCTGGTCAATTTATAGAATAGTTTAGGTAAGTCGAGTGTCGAACTCAGGGAACAGTATTTAGCTAATAATATAACTACTGGAAATTATTCTAAAACAAGAACTAAAATGGGGGGTTTTTCTCTGATTTTTCAAGTTCGGATTAACTTAATTACTTAATCACTTACTAAAGTAAACAACTAGAAATATGATTTTAAATCAAGAAGAATAAATACTTTCGTTTAGCTTCGAATCCCTCCTTTTCCTATGATTAATTTCAAGACAATGAACTAATTCCATTAGTTACCAAATAAAAGTCACTAGTCATCATGGTCAGACTAAATAGCGTAAGTCGATTCAATAACTTTAACCCCAATGATCATGAAAGGTAAGAAAACTAAATTGATTTTAAAGATAATTTGGACTCTAAATGATAAAATCTATGGACTACTATTCTATGGTCAAGTCTAGTAATTAAGAACATATTATGGTTAAATACTGCTCTCTAACACAATTAAGCAACTACTTATCACCTATACTAGGATATGGTCAATCTCTAGCTCTAGCAATTTAATGGTCATAAACAACTAGGTAAACCAAGTTCATGCAATAAACTGCAGTTTAACTACACAAAGCTTGAGGCAAGGCGAATAAGATAGAAACTTTAACAAGCTAGGTTTAGATTTATCAAACAATATTTAAAGCAAAAACCAACTTCATAGATCCATTAATTATGAAATCAGCACATAGTATTTGGGAGCTCGCATAATCTAAATGAAAATAAGGATTATTAGCCCATGATTAAATCAGAAAAACGCATAAACACAAGGAAAACTAAGCTAAACATGATTAAAACTAAATCAAACCAAATGATCTATGCGAATTCTTGCTCCAAACTCGTAATTTCTTAATCTCCAATCTTCTCATGCCTTTTAAGGGTTTTTGGAGGGTTTTTTTTTGTAAATAGTCGTACCATTTGGCCTCTCTTTTCTTCTTTTGACCTAATGATTAGAATATATATACTTTCCAAACTCTAGTTGCAACGGCGTGGGAAATAGGCGTCACGTTGTGGAGGTGGGATTCGTTGTCGCAAACGAACTCGTAGACCGACACGGGGAGTTTTCAGAGATTTTTTATTCGTCACGTCGTGACAATTCCCTTGTTACAACGTGCACATTTGGCACAAAAACGAAAAATGTCCGAAATTTTGTCTAGTTTCCAGAATTTTTTGATTCTCGACAATCGAAGTTATGAGTAATGAGATATGGCCAAAATACTCATGAGGGGTCAAGTTCTCCAACAACATCATTTTTGTATCTTTTTTAGCTCCAACCCTTCCAGTATCCAACTTTTGTCGTTTTCAGTTCTTTTCTTTAAGAATGTCCGTTTTTGGCTGCAAAATACAATTTAAACATCATAAGTACCAAATATTTGTGCAATTTACCAAAATATAGCTTTAATGTATTAAACTAATGCCTAGAAATATGTATAAATATGAAAATATCAACTTTTCAGCCGACGTGGCTAGAAAACTTTCTAATGCAGCCATCTTGCCATTCAGGCTCTATATTCCCTTTATAGTTCTTGGGGATTGGGTTTTCATAATGGCTTTGATTTTGTCCAGATTGGGCCTGACCCCAATTAGTGTGATGACATACCACAAGAACTTCCCTTATTCGGCTCCAAAGATACATTTATTTTGGTTCGACTTCATGTTTGTTTCTTTTAGTCTATCTAATGTTTCTTGGACATTGTTAATGAATGTTTGGTCATCTTTTCTTTTTATAACTAGATCATCAACATAGACTTCTATGTTCCCCCTATTTGATATTTGAATATATTGTCTATCAGTCTTTGATAAGCGACTTCATAATTTCTCAAACTGAAAGGCATTTTGGAGTAACAGATGATACCTTTTTCAGTGTGTAACGTTGTCTTATCCTTGTCTTCTTTGGCAATCTTGATTTTGTGGTACGCCTTGTATGCATCCAGGAACGACTTCCATCTGAACCCTTCCAGTGATTCCACATTTTCTTCTATCTTGGGTAACATATAGTTGTCCTTTGGACAAGCTTCATTGAGGTATGTGAAGTCTACGTATATTTGTAATGTCCCATCCCTCTTCTTTACCATGAATAGGTTTGCCATCCATGTAGGGAACGTTGTCTTTCTAAGTACTCTGACATTCACCAGTTCATCTACTTCTTTATTAACTACTGCATTTATTTTCGGGCCATCAACCTTTTCTTTTGGGTGATTAGTGTTCTTCCTTCTGCTATTCTCATCCTATGCTCTATTAACACTCTAGGGACCATCCATGTTTTCTGGCTTGCAGAAAAATACTCCTATCTTTTCCTTTGATAATCCTATTAATTTTTATTTCAGATGAGATGGGAGTCTTTCCCATTCTTATAGGTTGTGTTGGGTACTATTCGTGTGTAACCACTTTTATATGTTCTTTTTGACTTTTTCATCAGACTCTTTTTTCTCTCTCCATTACAATGCAACGCTGCATTGGTGTAGGGTGGCTTATGATTGTAATTATTCGTCCTTCATATGTCATTTTGAGAACTTTGTGAACTGTGGACGTCACTCCTTGTAGCTGCCATATACATGTTCTTCCTAAGATTATGTTGTATGTGGAGCGAGAACTTATTATCAGGATCTTGGCTAATATTGTTTTCTGTAGAGGGATGAAAGCATCTTCAAAGGATATAGGTAAAGAAAAGATTCATATTGGCCATACCGCCTGACCTTTGAACCAATAGACGGTCAATTTCGGGGGTCAGATATGCTCTTTTAATGTTTCTGGCAATTTATCAAAGCATTCTTCATACAAAATGTTAGCCGAACTACTAGTATCGACGAACACCCTGTGAATTAGGGTACCCATATCCTTCCGCAAATAATTAGTGGTTGTCCCCTCGGTACAACTTTATGAAGGGGCCACCATCCATGAATTCTACATTGTTTCGCCTTGTTTTTTAGTGAATTCTTCTTGTTGGTTCGTCGTATATACCCCTTATCAAGAGTATATCCGGCCATTGGTTTCTTTTTTGTTTTGACTCTTTTCAGCTAGATTATTCGTGCCGTTCTTTGTCTTTTTTGAATCGTTCATAATTGTCAGTCGAGTGTCCCTAACACTTGTGAAATTCGTAGTACTATTTTGGATCTTTGGGGTACCTTCGTTTGGCCCATTCTTTGGTGGGGCTACTTTTCATCTTTTCATTTGCCGTGTATATCTCTGAACTATGTTTTGGGGTTCTTTTGAAATGTTTTCTGCTCAACCAAGATTTAAATGAGTTTTGAGGTGAATTGAAGATTCTTTTTTCTTCACTGTGGGGCCCTTGGCTGTGTCTTCTTTGGTCTAGTAGGGTTTTTTTTCAAAACCTACGATTTATATCCGGATGAATCGATTCACCTTTTTAGTAGTTCTTCTGTGTTTTTGAATTCTCTGCCATGTAGTTATAAAAATAGCGGCCCGTTTCAAAGTCCTTATGTGAATTTCGTATTAATCATGGGGTCGTCTCTGCTCGGACCTCGTGTACATATTTCAGTGAACCTTTCCAGGTATGCACCGTTGGATTCTCCTTCGCGTTGTCAACATGAAAATATGGGTTATGCCTCTTTTTGGAAGTTTCTCTTTCGTATGAAGCTAGTTGTGAACTTCTTACATAAATCTTCATAATTGGAGATGGTCTTGGGAGGGAGGCTTTCTAACTAATACCTTGCTGACCCTTCCAAAGTTCCAGTGAAGAATATGCACTAAAGGTTTTGGTTCATGGGGATAGTCCGAATTGCCCATGTGAAGCTGGATACGTGATCGTCGAGATCTGTTGCTCCATTGTATCTACTTACAATCCGCCTCTTCACTCTATTTGGTATACGTGTTTTCTTGATTTCATCGAAGAACGACGACTTAAAGTTTAGAGACTTGAATTATTTATGATAATTTGGGAACTCTTCGTCTGATGAGTCGACTTGAACTTGTTTCTTCTTCTGCATTGCATGCTTTTTTTACGGGTGATACCTCTGTCTCTCTATCAAATTTTCTTTCTTTTGGTTCGAGCACTCTTTTTCTCTTTCTTCAGAAGTGTCAGAGTCGTTGGTGTGTATGGATATTTGTTCTTCGTCTTCTTCCAACGATGCACTCTTCTCAGCCTTTATTTGGAGATACTTATCGATGTTGGTTTCAATGTTCTTGGGAATCGGTTGTACACTCCCAGCCACTAAGGTTTGCTTTTATCTGATGGGGATGTTTTCGGTGGGGGTGAGTATGGATCCATCCATCACTTTAAGTAAGAGGTCCAGCGGATGGCAACAAATGTTGCACCCGAGCTTCTCAGGCTGACGATGATCTTCAGAGCACAAAACGGCTACTCTAATCCCAATACTTTGGCTGCAATACAAAAAGGGTTAGAGTGACCTCGGATAAGCGTCCAAGACCTCTCTGATGGTAAAATGAGTAGGTTGTTTGTGATTAAGAACTAAGTTGTGAGTTTAGAATGAATGGGGATTAATTTAGAGTGACCTCCACTACGCATAATATTCCTTTGGTTTCTCTTTATAGTGGGTGCTTAGGAAATAGTATAGTGATATGTTCGATGGACTACATCGAGCCGTCAACTGTACTTCCCGCTCATCCCTTCTGCCTACAACCAATTAAGTCTGGGCTTACACCTAGGGGTCGACGTCAGGTAATAAGCCATATCCAGACGTATTCCGACTCCAAGCTCTGTATTGGGACTGGACTCTCTCTTTGATCCGATTTTTCGGGACATAGGTCATATATATATATATATATATATATATATATATATATATATATATATATATATATATATATATATATATATATATATATATATATATATATTAAGAACTCAAAGATTTGTGAAAACCCGATTATTATATATATATATATATATATATATATATATATATATATATATATATATATATATATATATATATATATATATAATAATCGGGTTTTCACAAATCTTTGAGTTCTTAATATATATATATATATATATATATATATATATATATATATATATATATATATATATTAAGAACTCAAAGATTTGTGAAAACCCGATTATTTTTTTTTCAAAAATTAATTTGCAGTAACTTGGGACATCTTTTTTCAAAAAAAAAAACAATTTTTTTTATGAATTATTAAGTTGCTCATTAATCCCTTAAAACGCTGAAAATATCTAAAAAAAATGGATTTTGAAATGTGCATATAAGCATATTTTCATGTCTTTATCATATTATTTATACTAGTTGTGAGATCCATATATTAAATGAGTTAATTAAAATATTTTTTTAATATAAAGGTAAAAATATTTTAGAACTTTGAATTTATAAGAAAATAAGAAAAATAATGAATTATTATAATAGAAGTGTTTTTATCTTTTAAATTTAAACAAATAATTTAAATAAACAAAAAAAACTAATGAGATTTAGTTTTCGAAAATTTGAAATTAAAAAGTAAATTCATTAAGGAAATTGATATCCAATTATTACTATATTTATTACAATTATTATATTAAAGTATAATGTGGAATTTAATAAAACAGAAAAACTAATAAAATGACATGTGGAAAAAAATAATTCAAATTAACCACAAAATGACATTTGACAAATTGAATAAGAGTGTGACAAGTGGCAAAAAAAACCTCCATTTATTAAAAATTAGTTGTGAGACCCATGTATTATATGTGTTAATTTTAAAAAAAAAACTAAATATAAATATCAAAATAGTTAAGAACTTTGAATTTATAAGAAAATAAGAAAAATAATGAATTATTATAATGGAAATGTTTTTTATCTTTTAAATTTAAACAAATAATTTAAATAAATAAAAAAACTAATGAGCTTTAATTTTGGAAAATTTGAAATTAAAAGGTAAGTTTATTAATGATATTGATATCAATTTATTACTATATTTATTACAATTATTACATTAAAATATTATGTGAAATTTAATAATATAGAAAAACTAATAAAATGACATGTGGAAAAAAAAAAATTTTCAAAATAACATTTGACAAATTGAATGAAAGTAAGACAAATGACAAAAAGAATCTTCATTTGTTAGAGAACATGATTTTGTTATATTCTATCAAAAGAGTATTTCCAATTAATTAACTAAATTAATTGATATTCATGTCAAATTCAAGTAATCAAATTGTTTTATATGTTAGATAATAAGCTTTTTCTATGTACTTTCCTTTTAACTTCAAATGATCTTTTATTGAATATCATAATCTTTTTATTAAATAATTACTATTTTAGTTCATATTCAAAAATTAACATCGACTCTTGTAAGGGTAAAAACAATAAAATTAAATAGCTTCTATTTAGATAATTGAAAAACTATAAATTTGTCAACTACGTCGATCGGTTAAGTTCGACTACTACAAATGTTTTTAGCACTACTGACAACGACATATTACTTTCTTGACCTTTTTTTTTTCTTTTTTATTAATTATATATTTCACAAAAGAAATTACTTCCTCGTCAAAATTTAATCCACAAAAATAAAACATGATATGTTTATTTTAATGTAGATTCAAATAACCACATATACTACGTCCATGGGTATACAAATTTTTTTTAGCTTCAAACATTAATATGGATACTATAGACTGTAACATGATGACAGTATTAAATAGTTTCTATCCAATATTTGGATAGTAGAAAACCATAAATTTGGCTAATACATCGATTGGTAAAATCATTTCTACTTCAAATGTATTTAACAACGGTGACAAAATTATGTTCGTATAAAATATCGTTCGTATCTTAAAACCATTTTACATATTAATTTGAATTAACCATTATAAATTTATTGAAAAACATATAAGTTTATAAAATAACGAATGTTTGCAAATATATGATTAATGATTACGTTCTTTAAGTATAAATATTGTTTAGTTTGTTAACCGTGGATTCCACGGTTTATCAACTAGTTGTTTATATATAACATATTATATATATATATATATATATATATATATATATATATATATATATATATATATATATATTTGCATGTATACATGTATACGCCTATTAAAAACGGAAAATTAAACCAAATATTGCACCAAAGACGAAATGTGTCAAAATTAGCAACGGATCAATATAGCACACAAGGTTGAGAACAATTTTTAATTTATTCGCTCTTTAACTAGTTTCTTGAATATAATTGTTTGTCACTCATAGTCATTTTTTTTGGATTACCGCGCTTTTGTAAAATAAGAGCATTTATGTGGTTCAGTGAAGAAGTTAGCTACGTCCATATCGTACTGCCAAGTCAATCATTTTGATCTCGGATTATGGTTTTACAGATGAACGGAGATACATTTATCTTTGATTATCTTCACATTCCACTTATTACCATGTTATTTCATAATCCCCATAAACCCTTGTTTCTTTTATTACTTTCACATTTCTTATCAGAAACTATAATGGATTTGTGGATAAACATACATGAAGTATGGTAACCTTTGAAAGAAAAAAATAAATTCTAATATTAAATACCAAACAAAATAAGACTACATATCTTGCATCAAACACGTTGGATCTAGACAAGGAAATGAAGGTAACATCGATCGATCTTATCATTCTTTACTTTTTGCTATTTTAAAGCAATTTACTTTAGTTTCACACTGCTTTTTAAAGGGAGCTAAATGGCAAACACATATATTCTATTAAAAGAAAAAGTAGAAAAGAACGGCATAAAGGTTTTTAATTCCACCCAATTACCATTTCCCTCACGAGTCTCTTCAATCAACTGCAATTTTATTACATGTAAATCCGTATTTGATTCAAACAAAATCTGTAGTAAAATTTCAACTTTGATCGTAGGCATATTCAATGGTAAATAGATACCATGTCCCAAAAATATTATTATCTTATCATTCAATTAACACTTTCTTGACAAAATTCTGTGGTATGCATTTTTTTTTTTGGAGTTTTTAGTCAAAACTACAATTTTTTTTGAATTGGTGGTATTTTTGAGGTAGTTTGCTTGTGATTTTGGTCATTCAGTAAACTGAAAAGACTAAATTGCCCTTATTATATTTATTTTCCATTTTCTTTTTTTCCAATAAGTTTTTATATATAAAAAAATAAAAATAAGGGCCCACATACCTCTCTCTCTCTCTCTCACTAAAACCAAAAATAGTTTGTAAAAAAGCAGAATATTGAATTTGAATCGATATCAAACCAAAACTGAATCTGAAATCAAGTTATCTGAAATCAATTTTTCCAAATCGAGGCTCAAATTAGTCGACATCAAGAACACTTTCAAACAAACCCAGTAACAACAATCGAGATCAACCACGATCTCAGTCAATGAAATCTCAACCATAGAATGTTGGACACTGATATGAATTAGAGCAGATTAACTCTCTCTCTTGTCGACTTTCACCTCCCAGCCAAAAGCTTAACACCAAATTTTCCTTAAAGATTTTAGTTCGAGGGTCTGAAAATCATATCAAATATAGCCACAAACAGGAAATACATTAACCAAATCGAATCACCCATCTGAAATACATTAAAAGAACTGGGTTAACAAAGATCAGAGACATAAAGATGAGCAAATTAACATAGATGAAAGAGGGAAGGACATGGAGCCTTCGGTGGTGTTAGATCGGTTGTAAAACCAGATCCATGGAAATCAATGGAAATCAGAACCTTCATCATCTTCTTCTCCGTTTCTCAACTGTTGATCTGAACCTGGCAAGTATCGATGAGTGGTGGTGAAGGCCGGTGAATGGGAATGTGGAACGGTTTCTGCTCCGATTTTCTTCTAAGGATAAAAGATGAATACGGTGGTGGTGACTCCTATGAACTTCATCTCCCCATATAGATCCAGAAATCCAGAAATCAAACGGTTTTTGCTCCGATTTTCTCTAGATTTTTCTTTCCCTTTCATTATTGATGATTTAGATTTTGGGTGAAGAATAGAACCAAGCATGAACGATGATGTGTTTCCAGATTTGTTAAAGTGTGTTTCTTGGTTTTGATAGAGTAGTTTTTTTTATTTGATTTCATTATCCGAGAAAGAGAGAGAGAGAGAGAGAGAGAGAGAGAGAGAGAATGGGTTGTGGGCCCCATTATATTATTAATATAAATTAAATAAAAAACATTAAACAATAAATCAAGATGGCTGTTGAAGCAAAGTTCAATTAGGATTGATAGATTCTATGCAGACAAACAATTAAGAACGTAATTATGAACACAAGAATGGATTTGAATGTGTCGTATGATTAATGCTTTAACACCTCAAAAGAGCTCGATTAAGAACTTCGACTGTAGAGGTGTTTAGGGTTACAAAACAATAACGATAATAATCACCAACGTTAACCTTTTAATGCATACATGCATGCATTATTTATAGTCTAACCCTACTAGCTAATCACGGATGGATAGGCCCAATCCGGATACAAAACACAAGCCCATGACGCAACACAATTAGACCCAACAATCTCCCCCTTTGCGTCAATGGAGCCGAAAGCTCACTTAGGTTGAGCTGCAGAAGACTTCTTTATTGTTTTGAACACCTTCGGTATGATGGCCAATAGATGATGACGAAACATTATGTACCACTGAAGCATGTCTGTGAAGTTCTTCTTGTCTGTTTCTGAGTTCTACTTGCACCGATGAATAATGTTGATAATGTGCTCCAAGCAGTCTGTTGAAAACAGATGTTTATCAACAAGAGCGAATAAAAATCTGTGTGCTTCGCCTTTTGTAAACATCACAGTAAGATGTGTAGAATCAATTAGGCCCATCTTCATCTTATTCACATCTCCGGGTTTCGGTGTTGGCTTGATAGTCGGTTTCTTGTTCATTACTTTCGCTATCTCCTGATCCATAGCAGCAACCTCATGGATGTAAGAAGCCAACATCCTCTTCAAGTGATCCAGTATCGGCTCATATTCCTTCGGATTGGTGAGCAGAATGTTAAACAATAGGATCGAGTCATGAGGATTTAGATTTGGAAGGTCTGCCAGGGAAATAATCGACACCGAGTTTGCTGATCCTCGTGTGATTTTAAAATTAACATTTATGAACTTCCCAGCAGGCGTAGCTTTTAGTACCTTGACAGTAACTATCTTCTGTGCGCTCCATGTCAAGTACTGCGGTTAACCATACTTCAAATAAAAGTCAATAAGCTCACGATCAACTTTCGGATGAGGAAAAGGAACTTCAGCAGTCGAATCAAAAGAATGAAACGTGAATGCCTTTCGTGTTATCGGCATGTCGAACTGTGAGTCCTTAGAATTGTCACAATCAAACGAAGCGACAGGTTCCAACCAGTAAACACTTTGAAACTCTATAGCTTGATTGATAAGTGCCTCTTTTGTCTACAGGGGAAACAAGGCTTTCTTGCAGTTTAAGGCTTCTTCTTCTTCCTTGTTCCTCCTTTCCCTCTCCTCTGCTTCCTTTGCAATCCTCAAGGTTTCATCCAACTCTTTATCCCTCTTCTTTCGTTTAAGGGCCTCAGCAATAGTCTCATCAGATTCGTCATTACTGTCATCATCAACCTCCTTCTGCTTGGCTTGAGAACCAGAACCCGAAGCTTCATTACCCTTCGGTTCGGTTGTAACTTTGACTTTCGGTTGAGCAGATTCGGTTTCAGTTTTCACAGGAACCTTCAGTTGAGCACCTTCTCCCCCTTATTTTGGAGGTATGAATCTCTCCGAAACACCCTTCATTTCATGTAACAACCCAAGGGCAGGAAGAAGTTTTGTAGTTAGATGATTCCTTATGGTCAAAGTAAGGATAGGATCATGAGCACTAAGAATGTTGGTCAGCATACCCTTGACATCCCCTGCACAGCTTCGAAAAACAGCTCTCTCCGTCTTCAACAAAGTAATTTCCTTTTCAGCTTGAGCGAGCTGAACCTTCTGAAGTTCAATTGTGGATGCTTGTCGGGCAAGATCTTCCTTCAGAGCACTTTCTTTTGCTAAATCAGCGTGAAGAGATTCCAGCCGAGAAGACACAGAGCTGATAAGTGAAGTGTTCTCTGCTTGGATGGAAGAACGAACATCCTCAAACTTTGTGTGCTCCTCTTGAAGGGACTTGGAAAATGAATCCACAGATGCTTGCACCTTGGCTGCAGTTGTATCAGTATGCCCTTTAAGTGACTCGAGAAAGATCTGAGTAGTATGAACAATATCAGCAACATCATCAGTGGCCTTTTTGCAAGAAGAAGTAGAGTCATTAACAGCCTTAGTGGATTTGTCAATGGAGTCAGTGTATTGCTCAAGAGCTGTGTCCAAAAAGGCTTTGAGCACAACACCACTGTAGGACTTGTTTTCATCAAGCAATTTATCCAGTTTCTCATTAATGCTCTGCAAGTGTTGGCGTGTGACTGGAGCATCATCATCCTCATCGGTAGGAATCCGATAGGGACTGTAGTATGTAGAATCAAACTCATCATTAGCACCACCGAGAGTGGCACCGGAATCGGTTGAAGGTGAGGGTGAAAGTGGTGTGGAAGTAAATGGAGGTTCTATTTCAGTAGTCGCCCCCGTATCAGATACGTTGACTCTTACTGTCGGTTCAGGGATTGTAGTGGAAGTTGATTGGGAAATAATAGGAGGTGGTAAGGGAGTTGTAGAAATAGGAATAAAATGAACTGGTGGTGGTGTTGATAGAGAAGGTGTTGTTGGAGATGTGGTAGGTGGTGGAATAGGAGCAACCGAAACTGGAACTGTCTGTTTTGGTGATGGAGGTGGTGTTGGAAGTTTGTTATGAAGAGATTCGGTTTGAGTAGGAGATCGGGGAGGAGTGTTACCTCTCAGTGATTCATGATGAATTTCCTCTTCTTCATCCTCCTCATCATGTTCTGAACTGGGAGGAGTGGGACTCTTGGACCTCTTCGCCATCTTCTTAATCTTCTTTGGTTTAGAAGAATCCCCTTTCGCAGACTTTCGCTTCTTGGACTTGGCAGACTTAGATTTATCATCCTCTGTTGTCTCTTTCTTGGTAGTAGCCCGTTTCCCTCAGTTCCCAGGCTTGTCCACATCATCCAAGGCATCCTGCTGTTCGGGAGATAAGACTCTCGGTTACTTGGGAGGAAGTTTGCAATAATCAGCCATGAGTTTACTCTCGGCTGTGACACATCTGTACATTGTCTCTGGTATAGAGCCATTGTGAGGGAACTTTTTAGGATCGGAAATTATGATTTTCTTGGTGTGAAACGTAGCAATAGACGCGACTAGGGCATCCTTCATTACCGGAATATCCAAAGAATTAATCGCCCTTCGTGTAATGAGAGTCCATAATCGACCACACGAAATTTCCGAATTCCTCGTAGAAGTGTTGAGGCTTTGCACCACTTGGGACCAGATAATCGACCCATAGTCGAGATTGATACCATTGTAAAGACCGTATAGAAGGGTTAGAAAACCCTTGCTGGTGCCATCAGATCCACCACTCCTCTCCGCCAAACTCTTGATGAGGAGAGTTAGCAACCCATTCCATTGGGGTGGTAAGCAAGACTTCTTAACCTTCGTAACCGTGGTAAGCACGTCAGTATAGCCCATCTCGTAAAGCATCGAGAACAGTTGGGTAGTGGTGATGAAGTCTGGCGAGATTACAGACGAATCTACAACAAGTTGCAACTGGGAACATAATTTCACTTTTGAAATAGAAGCCTTATGAGAATGGATTTGGAAGTAGATTCTCTCCTTGTTCTTGTCATATGAGGCAGTAGAGTAAACCTGTGATAGGAGTGACATAGGGACGGCTTCCACCTGTGTTAGAGCTAGAACCAGTGGTCAATACTTCAAACACTCAACCACCTGTAGCATATATGAATCGTACAGAAAAGGATTGAGTTCAATAATCATGTTCTGATTTGGCTTGATCGAAAGCAATGTGGACGAAGCAGTTTAATCATGAGCCGATGAAGAAGTCGCCATTATTGATTGAAGGAAGAAGATGAACAGTTTCAAATTGCCTTGTAATTTGAGAGAATTTGTTGCTGGTAAAAGACAAATAAGATTAGAAACCCTTTATATACCGTTGCCAAGAGAGAGAAAGAATCGTCATCATAATAATGAGATCACTGAAACATCTCCTTTAAAAGCGCGATGTGACAGGTTGGTTTCTCCCAGGTATACGTCAGCACGCGTGGTTTTAGTAACCGTTCAAATTCACGCGCTTAAAATCTTATCCTCAATTCGTCCTTTGAAATTCAGCTTCGCTCCAAGATTTAGGATAACCCCTGTTGCTCCAAAAGATAAACAAAAATCGAACCAACAGCAACCAGAATGTTGGAAAATAAAAATTTTCGTGCAATAGTGTGACAAAAGAAAAAGAAATAAAGAAAAATGTGTATTGGATGTGAGTGATGTCTATTAGAAGACAGAAAGCAGGTGATTCCGGGCAAGAATCGCTTCCTTCAAAGTCAGGAGAGACTTGAAGTGCTTGTGTGGTATCCCGAGAAAATACGATCAACTGCTTGTAGAGAAACATTGCAAGGCTTCCTTTTAATTTATAGGCTTAGGGTGGCTTATCTTCAACCGAACATCGATTCTTAACATAAGACCGAACGTCGGAAAAAGTACTTGTGAGACCGATGTGGTCTGTTGAACAAGTAGGTTGGATATAAGATTTAGTGACTATACAAGTGATGGAAATCTCAAAAACAAAAATAAAGTGGATCTTTTTGGGAAGAAAAGCCTTGGTGTTAGACAATTTCATAAAAGATCACTCAAAAATAAAAATGAGATTTCATTAGGTAACCAGTAAGATCTTGAATATAATAATTCACCGTCAATTCATTGTGGGTGTTGTATTGTGGGTTTCACTCAGCACGTGGTGTACGTATCTAAGATCACAAACACAGATTTTATGCAACCATAAACCTCAGTGGTAAAGACCGAGAGTGTCAAGGATTACAGTGGTGAACCGAAAGTTGATGGAGAATATAAGGAGGGTGGCTAAAGAACCGAAAGTACCTTCTGCTATAAAGACATGACTAAGCAGAAAAACTCTTAACTCAATTGAGAAGAGTAAGGTAGCTCTTGACTTGAGTTGATTTAACAGCCTGATTGGGAAGAAACGATAGGTATAGATCGAATCATTAAGGCCTTACTCTAAGTCGTAGAGTTTTTGGTCAACATACAGCAGCATGCTTCTAGGGACCCTTAACTAGTTCAGATGGAAATGATCATACCTGCCTTAGCTCCAAATTCTGTTGTACTGGTATACTTGTGACCTAATTAAAAGAACAAGCAAACAAACACACCACACAAACAAAGCAAACAAACAAACCAAACAAAGAAAAAAAATATTTTTGAAGTTTTGAGATTTTCTGAAAAATAATAAAAACAGAAAAAGAAAATATTTTTGGATTTTTGAAGTTTTCTGAAAAATAATAAAAACAGAAAGAGAAAAATAAAGTAGCACAAAACACTCTTAAAAGAAAAAAATTAAAATAATAAACAAAATGTACAACCGAAACCTTATCTTAAAGAAATGAAGCGAAATAAGCCGAACGTTCGGTTCATTTCGGTTCCTTAAAATTCTAGAGCCGAAATAGACCGAGCGTTCGGTTCATTTCGGTTCCCGAAAATTATGGAGCCGAAATAGACCGAGCGTTCGGTTCATTTCGGTTCCTTAAAATTCCAGAGCCGAAATAGACCGAGCGTTCGCTCTATTTCGCTTGTCTAATTTTTAGTAAGATATTTGAGAATTCGGTACCGACTCTGCTTCCATCATTCCCAATCCTTGTAAAATTTTATTGAAACTCGCTTCAGGTAAGGTTTTAGTGAATATGTCAGCCAGTTGATCAGAGGACCGAACGAAATGTACTTCCACGTTCCCATCTTCTACGTGGTCCTTGATGAAATGATATCTAAGTGCAATATGCTTAGTCTTAGAGTGTTGCACTGGATTGTGACAAATCCTTATTGCACTTTCTGAGTCACAATAGAGAGGAATCTTTTTCATACTTAGCCCATAATCTCTTAGTTGACTTTGAATCCATATTACTTGAGAGGTACAAGATGCTGCAGCTATATACTCAGCTTCGGCTGTTGAAAGTGACACGCAGGTTTGCTTCTTGGACTGCCAGCTAACAAGTTTACCGTCAAGAAATTGGCATCCACCTGTAGTGCTCTTTCGGTCGAGACCACATCCTCCAAGATCAGCATCAGAAAAATCTTGAATGAAGAATCCAGATCTAGCAGGGTACCAGAGACCGAGAGATGAGGTTCGCTTCTGGTAACTGAAAATATTTTTCACCGCCACCATGTGAGGTTCTCTTGGATTAGCTTGAAACCTGGCACAATAACAAACAGAAAACATAATGTCCGGTCTACTAGCTGTTAGATACATAAGGGACCCTATCATTTGTCGATATAGTGTTATGTCAACAACAGGTTTTTCCAGAGAAGGTGTTAACTTAGTGCCAAACGCCATAGGAACCTTCACTTTTGAATCTCCCGTCATACCAAATTTTGTCAGCAAGTTCTTTGTGTATGCCTCCTGGTTGATAAAGATACCTTCTAGTCCCTGTCTAATATTTAAACCAAGGAAAAAATTAATCGGACCCATTGCGCTCATTTCAAATTTAGTCTCCATCAACTTCCTGAATTCAACCGTTAAGTTAGGATTCGTGGAGCCGAAGATGATGTCATCGACATAAATTTGAACTATCATTAGATGTTCGCCTTCTTTCTTTCGGAAGAAGGTTGGGTCAACCGAACCTTGCTTAAATTTCGACATTTTCAGAAAGCGAGTTAAAGTTTCATACCAGGCCCTCGATGCTTGCTTCAAACCATATACAGCTTTCTCCAGCACATAGCAATGATCAGGGAATTTCTCATTCACGAACCTGGGAGGTTGCTCAACATACACTGTTTCTTCTAGTTCTCCATTCAAGAAAGCGCATTTTACATCCATTTGGAAAACTTCGAAGTTTTTATGAGCAACATATGCCAGGAAGATTCTAACTGATTCCAAGCTAGCTACTGGAGCAAAGGTTTCCTCATAATCTATCCCTTCCTCTTGGCAATATCCTTTAACTACCAACTGAGCCTTGTTTCTAATAACGTTCCCTTCTTTGTCCAATTTATTCCTAAAGACCCATTTCAAGCCAACCACTGAAGCATCCTTTGGTGTGGGAATCAGCCTCCAAACTCGATTTCGTTCGAACTCATGAAGCTCATCTTGCATTGCTTGAACCCAATCAGAATGATCAAGTGCAACATTAACTGTTTTTTGTTCGACTTTGGAGACAAACGGATTAAACATACATAATTCAACTTTAGAGAATAATGCAGTTTGTTTCGCTTTCAATTGAGAACGAGTGAGAACTTTCTCAGATGATTCACCAATGATTTGTGCTTTGGGATGATCCTTGGTCCATTTCACTAATGGAGGATAATTTGGGTCAGAGGTTGGATCCAACTCTGCATTTACTTCCTCTTCAAGTTCTGATTGATCACCTTCGTCAGTTGTATTCTCTTTCTCCCCCTTGACTGGCGAAGTGTAACCTGTGTCAGGGCCAGAGTTCTCATCCTTTGTGGACGTCGGATTCTCCCCCTCGATTGGACTATTATTGGGTGGGTTTGGAGCTGTATGCTCCCCCTCGCCTGGACCTTTATGAGTTGGGGATGGATTAGGATTCTCCCCCTCGAAAGACATTTCGGTTGTCTTTGGTGCTGATGAACTCTCCCCCTTGAACATTGAGCCGTTGTTTGGAGTGTCAGTTGAGGGTTGACCACCTGTCGGTTTAGGAGGTTCACTTTCCATTTCTTTGGCAGCTTCATATATGATCTTTTTGAGATTGTCAATTTTGTTGTCTGCTGCTTTCGCCTCTGAGTGTGCTGCTTTCTCTGGTCCATCAAATAACCGAATGTACTCATCAAACAAGTTGGATGTTGGAACCGAGACTTGTCCTGATTCAGGAAATATTTCACCTAAGGCACTTTCACTCCTTTGAACTTTCTTCATGTAATTATCGTCAAAGGTTACATAATATGTTTCTTCAATTCGTTTGGAGCGTTTGTTCAAAACTCTGTGTGCTTTTGAAGTGAGTGAATAACCAAGAAAAATTCCCTCATCAGCTTTGACGTCAAACTTGTTTCGGTTCTCCTTTGAATTAAAGATGAAACATCTTGAACCGAACACGTGAAAAAATTTGACGTTGGGCTTTCGATTGTTTAAGATCTCATATGGAGTGATTGAGAATCTTTTGTTGAGCAGAGATCGGTTCTGAGTGTAGCACGCGGTTGCAACTGCATCAGCCCAAAAGTATAGTGGAAGAGAGGCGAAGCTGAGCATAGTTCTGGCTGCTTCACATAAAGAACGGTTTCGTCTTTCAACAATCCCATTCTGTTGTGGAGTATAAGGGGCTGAAAAGTTGTGAGATATCCCCTTGTCTGCCAGAAAATCCTCAAAATCTTTATTCTTGAATTCCAACCCATTGTCGCTTCTGATATTCCTCACTGTCTTTCGCAACTGTACTTCCACTTGCTTGATGAACGTCTTCAGCTTGGGAGTTGCATCTGATTTCTGTTTAAGAAAGAAAACCCAGGTGAAGCGAGAAAAATCATCTACTATGACAAGAATGAACTTACTACCACCGAAGCTTTCGATAGCCGAAGGTCCACATAAGTCAACGTGCAGAAGTTCAAGAGCTTCAACAATCTTTGTATTGATGGCTCTTTCTGCTTTGTTTGCCCATCTCACACGCTGCACACAGATGTTCCTTGTCAAACTTGAGAAGAGGAAGGCCTCGAACGTGATCACCAAGCACCAACTTATTAATGTCTTTGAAGTTCAGGTGCGATAGACGTCGATGCCACAACCAGCTTTCATCAGTGTTTGCCTTTGATAGTAGACATATTGCTAGTTTTCCTCGAATTGGGTTGTGATTTAAAGGATACATCTCTCCCTTGCGTTCAGACTTCAACATAACCTTTTTGGATTGCTTCTCAATTATTTCAGAGCCCTCATCATCAAATAAAACCTTCAAACCTGTTCCCACAACTAATTGTGACACACTGATGAGGTTATGCTGCAATCCTTCCACATACGCAACTTTTCGAATCGAGAAGTCTCCGTTGGTTATCATACCATATCCTTTGATTGTTCCATACGAGTTATTGCCATACTTCACACATCCACCATCCTTTAGGGACCGAAACTCCCTCAGCTCTTCCTTCCTTCCTGTCATGTGACGCGAGCAGCCACTGTCTATATACCATTCATCATCGAACTGCTCGTCACTGATCACCTGCAAATTCAAGCAGATTTAGGAACCAAAAGTGTCTTGGGTCCTGGTGAGTTTTTCACAGAAAAAGGAATTGCGGTAGAAACATCAACCAAATATGTTCGTTTTACTAGAGTGGTTTGATATTTTCTTTTGATGGTATACACCTTGATTTTAGTTTTATCTTGTTTAAACTTTGGTGTATTAGATGGTGTGTTGTTAGATGGTTTTGATGTTTTCTTTTGAATCCTAGGGTTAGCTGACTTTTTCTTATTATTGAACTCAGAATTAAGCTTTCCCTTGCCTTTGATATCCTTTATTGAATTTAATTTGCTTTGTGAGTTGGAAGGACCGAAACTAGACTTAGGACCGAAACTTGTCTTAGGACCGAAACTTGACTTTCGGTTCTGAGTGCCGTTGTTGGGACCGAAAGTAGATGTTCGGTTGTTAGCCTTGACGTTTGGACCGAAACTAGACGTTCGGTTCTGCGCGCTAGTTTTGGAACCGAAAGTAGATGTTCGGTTCTGAGATTTGGAATAGTAGGAATTTGGACTGAAATTTTCTTTTCCTTTCGGTTTTTCCTTTCCTTTATCAATTGATTCTTTCTTTGGAGGAACGTAGTTGGGATTTTGAGATTGCCAATGACGTTTTCGCTCATTCAGATTCTTCATGTATCTTTGATTTCTTAAGCGTTTCTGTTCAGCTAACTCCTTCTGCGATTTGTGGATATTGAAGCTAGCCTTTGGCTTCTCTTTTTGAGTTTCGGTTGTCTTAGTTGGAACATCCGGTTCTTTCATTGGTTCTTCAGGGATTTCTTTAGTTCCACTTGTGCTTGGTTTGTCGAAACTCGAGGGTTTGTTGATGGGTTCAGCAACGTATCTTCCTTTAACCCTCCATGAAGTTTGCTCAGATAAGCCTACGGTTTCGCGCGTTGTCAATAGGGGCTGACCAGAAGTAATCGTCACACCCTTCAGCGTTGTCTTTGTCGACCAGGATTTTTAACTCTGCCGTTTGTTTTGTAGTGACCCCAATAACTGCATAGACCTGATTCGGCACTGTTTGAACTTTTTGATAGACCGTAGCTTTTTCTTTGAGTTTCTGTGGCTTTTCTTTTGACAGGCGAGCGAATTCAACCGAATTTTCAGATATGAGGGGTTTCTCATTTTCGGTTTCGCTCTTCATAAACTCAGAGCAATCAACTACGTCTTCCACTGAGATTTCGCTCATCTCACTTTCCTCATCAAATTCAGACGTATTATCTAAGTTCATTTTATTTTCAGAAATTAATTTGGCGTTTGAAGAGTCAAAAGATTGAATAGTTTCAGACTTAATTTTTAACCTATCATTTTCATCCAAAAGATTTTTAAGCATACATTTATGTTCCTTAGAGTCAATGAAGGTCTCTATCTTGTCCAGTCCAATTTTGTAAGACATGGATGTCTCTTCTGAGGACACTATTGATTCACACTCAGCGATGACCTCATCCTCCTTAAATTCAAGGAAGGGCAAGATCATCTTGTGAATCTTCTTCCCTATCTCACAACTTAAATGCAATTGAGCAATATTAGTATATAAGCGCTTAGCAATCAAACAAAAAATATTACTTTGTTTTAAAAACTTTAGATTGTCTCTTTGCAAATAAATGCTTTCATCCCTAGCTCTATTTAATTCCGCCTCCTTCAGCTCAATCCACATCCTTCTCTCCTCACTTTTTGAAGACACCCTGCTGAGTTGGTCAGTTAGGTTAGAATTCGCTAAGCGAGTTTGCATGAGACTACCACTTAAGTTAGAAAATTTAAATTTTAATTCTTTTAATTCTTCCTCATAATTTATTACTAGAACTTTAAGTGATTCAAGGATGGATTGTACCTTTTTGATCAGCCGATCGCAGTCGTTGATTTTCTCACTCACGGGCTTGGCTGCAAAACATTTGTCCTCAATCAGGTTCGGTTCCTCACTTGCACTTTCGGTTGATGCACCAGCTGTGACCATCAAACATCTTCCAGCCGAACCTACATCCTTTGCCACATAAGCTCTTCCATGAGTGGGCTTTCTCACCTCTTCATCTTCAGAATCGGTTGACCAAACTTCAACGCCACCGAACTCATCTTCATCTGCATTCTCCTGCACAAACAAGGCATTCATAGAACTGTTAGTCATCTTCTTTTTCTTGATCTCTTCCAACTTGCGCATGTAGTACGCCTCATCATCTTCACCATCTCTTTTCTCAGCCATTTTCCTCAGCATGCAATCTTTGGCAAAGTGGTTCTTGCCGTGACAGTAATTGCAGTCGAACCCAGAGTCTCCTGCAAGCTTGCTCTCCTTCTTTTCTTCATCCTTTTGAGAAGAATTTTTTGCTTCATCCTTCACCTTCTCAGAACTGTAACTTCCCTGCCAGTTTCGGTTCTTATTGACAGGAAATTTTCTTCGTGCAAACTTCTTTGGATTGGTGATCATCATAGCATATTCCTCGTTTGTAAGGTCACACTCAGACATATCAGACTCTTCTTCTTCTTTTGCAATGCATTTTCCTTTTGAGACAAGGGCCAGCGATCCCACACCAGAAACTACCTTCGCTTCTTTGGTTACTACACTCTCATGGGACTTAAGTATTCCCACAAGTTTCGCTAGTGAGTAAGATTTAAACTGTTCATGTGCTTTCACGGTTGAAACCACAGCCATCCATTCTGGTCTCAGACCGTTCATGAAGGTCACATTCTGCTCGATCAACTTTCTTTCTATTCCATGCTTGATCGTCTTACTTAGGAGATGATTGAACCGATCGAAAGTTTGTATGAGTTTTTCTTCTGGTCTCTGTTCGAAAACTCCAAATTCTGACAGCAGCAAGGTTTGAATGGAGTGTTCTAGATCTTCATCGGTTGAGTAAAGTTCTTTCAACCTATCCCAGATTTCTTTGGCCGTCGTGCATGAACCAACCAACCGAAAAGTGTCAGATTGCAAGGCGAATCTGATCATTCTCATGGCCTTCACATTACACAGCAACTTGTCGTTCTCATCCTGTGGCATCTTCTCTACATCCGCCACCAGTTTGTTATATTCCTTTTGGGACTTAACTGTTGTGTTCCTTCCTGAGTGAACAAACGGCCCAAGCGTGATGGCTTCCCAGATGAGATAGCCATTGTCTTCAGATCCAACCACGTAATCTTCAAAGTGATGCGCCCATACTTCATAGTCTTGAGTGTAAAGAATGGGAATCCTGGTAGTGGATCCAATGCTGTTTGAGATGTTGATGGGATTTGTTTGCGAATCTTCGTGAGACATGGTGAGCTGCTAGAATTAGACCTGTAAACTTGAGATAGGGTTTTATCAGAAACAGAGTTGTCGTCGATATGAAGAAGACGGCTTCTATTTATACGATAAAAACGGAAACCCTAAAGAATTCTGAATACAGAAGGAATGTGTATTGATCACACAGTCTCCTGCTCTGATACCAATTGTTGAAGCAAAGTTCAATTAGGATCGATAGATTCTATGCAGACAAACAATTAAGAACGTAATTATGAACACAAGAATGGCTTTGAATATGTCGTATGATTAATGCTTTAACACCTCAGAAGAGCTCGATTAAGAACTTCGACTGTAGAGGTGTTTAGGGTTACAAAACAATAACGATAATAATCACCAACGTTAACCTTTTAATGCATACATGCATGCATTATTTATAGTCTAACCCTACTAGCTAATCGTTGATGGACAAGCCCAATCCGGATACAAAACACAAGCCCATGACGCAATACAATCAGACCCAACAATGGCAGTTTAGTCATTTCAATTTTCGGAGGGACCATTTTCACATACAAACTAGTCCAAAAGGACCACGAAGCCAAAAAGTATTGATTTGGACTAAAACCCTAAAAAAATGCATACTAGAGGAACCATTTTTGCAATTTTGGCTTCAATTAATTTTAACCTCTAATTAAATGACCGCTTCTATCTGGAGATGAGTATCGGTCCAGACCAGAACTAAACCAGACCAAGAACCGAAGAACCGGGAACCGATTTAGTGGGAAATGGAGATATGGAAACTGGACCAAATACCTCGGTTCCGGTTCCGGTTTTGGTTATGTTAGGAATAATATCCTAGATGATCGATTAGATTCGAGAACAGGTAAAAGAAGAACACAATAAAGATTCAAGAATGTCGAATGATTAAACGTCACGCCTCAGAAGAAATCTATGAATAATTGCTACTGTAGAGGCGTGATTAGGGTTACAAAGTAAAAGATAAGAGTTGACTAAAATACGATGCATGCATGCACCTTAAATACTCTAACCCTAGAATTAATAACGAGTGGACAAACCTAAATCGATAATACAAAAGACTAACTCAGAAGGCCCAATGACGCAACATCTAATACCTAAAAATCTCCCCTTTGCGTCAATTGAGGCACGAAACCATTAACTTTGGATTCGCTTCTGCACTTCATACACCTTTGGAATGATAGCCAAAATTGCTTGGCGAATATCAATGTATCATAGAACCATATCAGAGAAGCACTTGAGGTCGTCTTTGCTGTTGCCTTTGAACTTGCCCACCTCGTCCAAAATTTACTCAAGGAAGGATGTGGTATAAAGATGCTTATCAGAAAGAAAAAAGCATCCTTTGCGAAAGTCTGCTCCAGTTCGTTCCCTAGCAGAGTAAACCACGAACCATTCTCCAGTATAAATCTTCCCCTGCTTCATCTTTTCAAAATCCTTAGGAGTTTCCTTGCGAACAGCAGAAGGCTTCTTTCGCAGGACAGCAGCCACTTCAACATCCATCTCCCCAATCTCCTGAACATAGGACTTTATCATTTGCTTGAGATGAGACATGACAGGTTCGTATTTTTCTTTGTCCTTCAGCAACATGTTGTAAAGAACGAACCAGTCGTAGGGGTTAAGGCATGGTAGATCTGCAAGAGTAAACTCGTAGCATTGGTTGGTTGAACCTCTTTCCACTTTGAACTCTGCATTTGGAAAGCTATCAGTCTCTATCGGACCTGTAACTTTCACAGCGGTAATTTTGCTCAACGACCAGGTTTCGTATTGTGGCTTCATATGCTTCAGATAAAACGAGAATAACATATGATCAGCCCCACTGTCTGAGAATGGAGCGTTTGCCACTTTAACAAAAGAACGGAACCTGAAGGCTTTTGGAGTAATTGGCAAATCCAGTTGCGAGTCTCGTGTATTCCAAAGATCAAACGAAATTACTGGCTCTAACCAATATTGGCTTGGAAGATCAACATCATCACGCTGGATTCGCTTTAAGGTCCATTTGGGGGACAAGAGCTTTTTGCTCTGAAGAGTAGCCTGTGCCTCTTTCTCAACCCTTTCTTTTTCTTCAGCCTCACAGATAATTCGTTGGTGCTCATCCAGTTCAGCTTCACGAACTTTTCGCCTTTTAAGTTATTCTTCATCAGGCACTTCTTCTTCTTCATTATCAAGAATTGGGTCATCACAGAACAATTTTTCCTTGCCCTTGGGTTCTTTCTTGGCAACGGGCTTGACAACGGGGTTGACAGAAGCTTTGGGTTCTTCTTTTCGTGATCCATTAGCCACACCTTCTCCCTCTTGTTTCGGATGAAAGGATTGATCAGAAACACCTTCAAGGCGGTGAAGCATTGCAAAGACTGGCCTTAACTTTTCTGCCAGATGCTTACACATTGTGATGATGATCATGGAGTCCCTGGTCTCAATGATATATGAGAGCATGCCAGTAACATCAGTTATACAGCTTCGCATGACTGCCCTCTCAGATAACAGATCATTGACCTGCTTCTCCGAAGCTTCCAGTTTAGTACTTAACACCTTGGCTTCTTCTGACTTGAGTGCGAGGGAGTGCTTGAGGTTACTCTCCTTTATCAATTCGTCTTTAAGCTATGAAAGCTGAGACGAGATAGTGGCTTGAAATGATTCATGGTCAGTTTTCAGACCAATGCGAATCTCTTGCAGCTTCGTCTTCTCAGTTTTAAAGAGAGAGTCCAGACTCTTCATTGCTTCATTTGCTGAGGTGGATTTGGAGTTGAAAGTAGTTTGAAAATTTTCCATGAAAGCATTAGTTTCTTCAATTAGTTTATCGACTTTTTCGGTTGTGGACTTGCAAACTTCAGCAGAATCAGCGACAACCTTGTTCATCTTGTCGGCATTGGCTGTATGCTCCTTTGAAATTCCTTCAAAGAGTGAATCTACTATTGCTTTAGCATATGCATCAGAAGAGGAAGCCTTGGTAGAGAGAAGTAATTTATCGATCTTTTCATGAAGGGACTGAAGTTGCCCTTTCGAAACCTGCACCTCACCTTCACTTTCAGTCCGGATTTGGAAGGGACTGTAAGTAAAACCCCCAAGATCTTCGTCTTCTTCATCACCAAAAACCATGTCTGGGTCATCACGTTTAATAAGGGAAATAGGAGGTGAAATATGGGTGGAGAAACCTGAAGTTTGAGCCCCCGTATCAGATACGTTGACTGAAACAAAAGGTGCGGTTGAGGTAGTAGGAGGTACTGTTGAATCAGTGAATAGTAGGATGGAGAGAGGAATGCTGGTTTGTTGTTTAGAAGAAACAGGTGGAGGGCATGGGGGAATGATTATTGGGATAGAAGTGGTTTTAGGTGAAGGAGGAGGAGAAGGAACAGAATCAGTGAAAGGTTGAGTTACCACTGGATTGGATGTGTCTTTTGTGTTCTGAACGAGTTCCTATTCGTTATGAGCTGTGTCATCCTCCTCGTTGCAAACTTGATTCTCCTCCTTGGTGCGAGTATCAGACTGTGTATCAGACCCTGAACCTTCACTGCCACTTGGTGTTGGGGTCTTTCGCTTGCGAGCAAGCTGCTTTCGCTTCTGGGGATTTGCTCTAGAAGGAGCAGCTTTCACATTTCGCTTCTTTGGAGTGACAGCCGGATCAGATGGACCCTCTTTCGCTTGCTTTTGCTTACCTCTCTTTTTTACTTTGTCAGCTTCATCAATAGACAAATGCATCTCAGGAGTAATGGTGCGAGCTCCTGAAGATGGAAGCTTTTTGTATTCCTCCAATATCTTGTTGGCAGTTGGAACACAACGAAACATGGTCTTCGGAATTGAACCAACAAAGGGAAACTTCGAGATGTTAGTGATGATGATCTTGGTGGTGTGAAAAGTAGCAATCGAGGTCATCAGGGAATCTTTCATGAGGGGAACTTGGTGTTTTTCTATTGCCCTTTGAACAAAAATGGTCCAAAAACGAGCACAGGAAATCTCACTGTGTCGTGTCGTGGAGTGAGAACTTTGCACCAGTTGAGATCATAGAACTATGCCATAATCAAGGTTGATTCCGTGGTAAAGACAATACATCATAGTCATGAACTGCTTACTTGCACAGTTTGAACCTGTGACTCTTTCAGAAAAGGCTTTGAAGAGAACAGTGAACAAACTATTCCATTGAGGAGGCAGGTTGGGTTTTCTGAACTTGGAGATCGAAGGAATGAGATCTTTATACCCCATCTCATAGAACATCTCGAAAATAGCTGTAACAGAGATCGAATCTGGATTCACCATGGAGTCATCGTAGGCAAGCCTTAGCAAAGAACAAAACCTGGACTTGGTGATAGAGGTTTTCTTGTCAGACATCTCGAAGGTGATGCGTTCTTCTTCCTTGATGTACAATGCTGAGGAATAACCCTTCGAGAGTAGAGACATTGGGACGTACTCAACCTTAGTTAAGGCAATGACCAGAGGGGAATACTTCAGGCATTCAATGATGGGTAACATGAAAGAATCGTACTTGAATGACGTCAAGTCAAGAATCAGGTTTTGATTCTGTTTGATTGCAAGCAATGATGAGTGAGTAGTCTGATCTTGAACGGATGAAGAAATAGCCATTGTTGCAGGTTGATGAAGAAGAAGAACAGTAGAGAGAAATCGCCCTTAGGGTTCTTGAGAGAATTTGATAGTGGTAAATGTAATTCTGTGAATGAAAAACCCTTTTATACGATTACGCAGGAGAGAGAATTTGAATCGTCGATTGAGTGATTTCCATTGAAACGACGCCTGAAAAAGCGGGATTTGACAACTATAACACCTAAAAAGGTGTCAGGCGGCGTGATAAGTGGAAGCGTTTCAAATTCCACGTGCCTAAATTTCAAATGTTTATCCACCAACAGCCGCGTCATCATTATCTTGTTTTCATCCTTTCAAACTGCATTCGTTGCAATAAATATCCATACAACCGTTCACATTTTAGATACAGAGCAACTTGTGTGTATATCATTGAATCTGCGAAACTGAAAATGCCATAAGTACCACAAGTAAGACTGTAGGAATATCAAAGAGATCTTCGTGCGAGAGCGTCCCAAAGAAAAAGAAATAAAGCAAGATTTATCTGTGGGATTTTAGTGATGTCTTAAAAGACACGAAACTATAGATCCCGGGCAACGATCTCTTCCTTCAAAATCAAGAGAGACTAAGAAGTGTTTGTGTGGTTTCCCATTGAAATACAATCAAATGTTTGACAAGAAACATTGAAAGGCATCTTTTAAATAGGCTTATTGGGTGGCTAAGTCTCCAACCAAACAACGAACTTGACATAAGAACGAATGTTGGATGAAGTACTCGTGTGACCAGTGTAGTCAGTTGAACGAGTAGGTGAGGAATTTTTTTAGTGACAAGATTAAGTTTTTGAAATCCCAAAAAAATTAAAACTGGATCTTATGGGAAGAAGTATCTTGGAACCAGAACACTTCATAAAGATTTCGCAAAAGAAAAAGAGATTCCTTGATCATTAACACAGATATTGTGCAAATATTGTGCAACCATAAACCTCAGTGGTATAGCTGAGAGTCTCAAGGGTTACATTGATGAGGATGAAGGCAATGGAGAAATGTGAAGAGGGTTCCAGAGAAGTAAATGTACCTCTGCTAACCGAAAGTGACTAATCAGATAACTCTTAACTCAAAGCGAGAAGAGTAAGGTAGCTAATGACTAATGTAAATTTATCAGCCTGTTTGGGAAGAAACAAATGGTAGATTCGATTCATTAGGGCTTCACATCGAGTAAATCGAGGCTTTGGACAACATACATCAGCATGCTTCTAGGGACACTTAGCTAATACATAGATAAAGAAAGTGATACCCGCCCTTTCGCACGAGTCTGTGCCTCCATGATCTTCTTAAGATATTTTTGGTGTTTTTGAAATTTGTGAAAATAAAAGAAATAAAAATAAACACAAATAATATATTTTTTGTATTTTGAGATTTTCTGAAAAAGAAATAAAAACAGGACAAAAAGTTTTTGAATTCTGAATACAATAGAATATTGTACAAAGAAAATAAATTAACATCAAACAAAACAAAAAAAGTAAATTTTTTTTTGATGATGCGAATTAGGGCGAACGTTCGTGCCAATTCGTGTCCCGAAAAAAATCGGAAATGATTTAGGATGAGCGTTCGTGCCAATTCGCGTGACAAAAATAGAATTGAAAGCAAGCAAAAATTATTTGAGGCGAATTAATGTGAACGTTCGTGCCAATTCGATTCCCGAAAAAATCAGAAAAAATTAAAGCGAGCGCTCGTGCCAATTCGCGTCATAGGAACAGAAACGAAAGGATAACATATATTTTTGGATTTTTCAAACAAAAGATTTTTGAAGCTTTGAAATATTATACATAAAGTACAAAAAGGATATTGGTTAAACCGAACCATGAATGAAAAGTGGACAACAAGTCTCTGCAAACATTTGCATCGATTCAGGTCAACAACTTTACTAAAGCGAAGGTGGTTTCGGTACAGATTCAGCTTCCATCATTCCTAAGCCTTGAATAATTATGTTGAAGGTTGTTTCAGGTAAGGCCTTGGTAAATATGTCAGCCAACTGCGAATAGCACTTTCAGTGCTATGTTGCTGTCTTCTACATGATCCTTGATGAAATGATACATGTATGTGTTTTGTCTTTGAGTGTTGCACTGGGTTGTGACATATGTGAATAGCACTTTCAGAGTTACAATAAAGTGGGATTTGTTTCATGCTTAAGCCATAGTCACGAAGCTGACTTTGAATCCAGATGACTTGAGATGTACATGAAGCAGCAACTATATATTCAACTTCAACTGTTGATAAGGAGACACACGTTTGCTTCTTGGACTGCCAACTGACAAGTTTGCCATCGAGAAATTGACATCCTCCAGTTGTGCTTTTTCTATCTAATCCACATCCTCCAAGATCAGCATCCGAAAAAGCTTGAACGAAGAAGCCAAATCTCGCAGGATACTATATGCCAAGAGATGAAGTTCATTTCAAGTATTTGAAGAAATTATTGACAGTCACCATATGAGGTTCGCGGGGATTTGCTTGGAACCTAGCACAATAACAAACGGAAAACATAATATCTGGTCTACTAGCAGTTAGATACATTAATGATCCTATCAATTGACGATAAAGGGTCATATCAGCATCTGGTTTCTCCAGAGATGGTGTCAGTTTCGTTCCGAATGCCATTGGAACCTTCGCTTTGGAGTCTCCCTCCATGCCAAACTTAGGCAGTAAGGTCTTCGTGTATGCTTCCTGATTTATGAAAATGCCTTCTGGTCCCTGTCTTATATTCAATCCAAGGAAAAAGTTAATTGGACCCATGGAACTCATCTCAAATTTAGTTTCCATCAACTTTCAGAATTCAGCTGTTAAGCTAGGATTCGTAGAACCGAAGATGATGTCATCAACATAAATTTGGATGATCATTAAGTGGTCACCCTCTTTCTTGCGAAAGAATGTTGGGTCAACTGAACCCTGTTTAAATTTAGACATTTTAAGAAAGCGAGTGAGAGTTTCATACCAGGCTCTCGGAGCTTGCTTCAGACCATAGACTACCTTATCCAAGATATAGTAGTGATTAGGATACTTCTCATTAACGAACCCAGGTGGTTGTTCCACATATACTGTCTCTTCTAATTATGCGTTTAAGAACGCACACTTAACATCCATCTGAAACACCTCAAAGTTCTTGTGTGCTACGTATGCCAGGAAGATGCGAACAGATTCCAATCTTGCTACAGGTGCGAAAGTTTCTTCTTAGTCGATGCCTTCTTCCTGACAATATCCCTTAACGACGAGTCTCACCTTGTTTCTTATGACATTCCCTTCTTTATCCATTTTGTTGCGAAATACCCATTTTAAACCAACAACTGATGCATCTGGTGGAGTTGGAATTAGCCTCCAAACTTTATTTCGTTCAAACTCATTGAGTTTGTCTTGCATTGCTTGCACCCAATCAGAATGATCAAGAGCATTGTTGACAGTTTTAGGTTCTACCTTGGAAACAAATGAGTTAAACATACAATATTCTACTTGAGAAAATAATGCAGTTTGTTTCGCTTTTTTCTGAGATCTCGTAAGGACTAGTGCAGAAGATTCACCGATTACTTGGGTTTTGGGGTGATCTCTGGTCCATTTGGCTAGTGGAGGATAGTTTGGATCATAAGAGGGATCCAATTCAGCATTCACTTCTTTGAATTCGGATTGAACATCTGAATCGTCATTTGCATCCTTATTCTCCCCCTCGAATGACGAGTGGTCCTCTTCTTCAGGATTTGAATTATCTCCTGTGAATGGAGGTTCATTAGACACTGTGGGAAGTGAGTCATTCGAATCAGAGGGTGGATCTAGAGAAAGAGACGAAGTATAACCCTCCCCCTGTGATGGAATGTTTGTTTCTTGTGGAGTTGGTTGCTCCCCCTGAGGATGTGCATTGGAGTCAGAATTCTCCCCCTGGAATGTAGTGCTCGTGTCTTGAGGCATATTCATAGTTGATGGCTGATTGTGCATATCTTTAGCAGCGTCATTAATTATCTTCTTCAGTTCGTCCCCTTTGTTGTTAGCTGCTTTAGCTTCAGATGTGACATCATTTTCTGGGTCATCAAAAAGTACCATGAATTCATCATATAGATTGGAGATTTGTATAGTGGTTGGACTTGGCTTAGGAAAGATTTCCTCCGATTGATTCTCTTGAATCCTCTTCAAGTAGTTGTCATCGAACGTGACATAGTAGGTTTCTTCCATCTTCTTTGAGCGTTTATTGAGAACCCTATATGCCTTGGGTGTCAGCGAATATCCTAAAAATATAACCTCATCACCTTTCACGTCGAATTTGTTTCGTTGTTCCTTGGAATTGAAGATGAAACACCTGGAACCAAATACATGGAAAAACTTGATATTAGGTTTGCGATTTTTTAATATTTCATAGGGAGTAACAGAAAATCGCTTATTCAGAATGGATTTGTTTTGAGTGAAACAAGCAGTCGCAATTGCATCCGCCCAGAAGTATAGAGGCAGACATGCGAACGTGAGCATGGTTCGTGCAGCTTCGCACAAAGAGTGGTTTCGTCTTTCAACTACACCATTCTGTTGTGGAGTGTATGAAGCAGAGAAGTTATGTGAGACTCCCTTCTCAGCAAGAAATTCTTCAAAAGCTTGGTTCTTGAAGTCTATCCCATTGTTGCTGCGAACATTGCGAACCAGCTTTCGTAGTTGAAGCTCTATTTGCTTTATAAAAGTCGTGAGCTTCAGAGTTGCTTCAGATTTCTATTTAAGAAAAAACACCCAAGTGAAACGAGAAAAATCATCAACAATAACAAGAATATACTTACTACCACCAACACTTTCGATTGCAAAAGGTCCACAAAGATCGATGTGTAGAAGTTCCAAAGGTTCTATGATTTTCGTGTTTACTAGTGTTTGATGACTTTTTCTGCTTTGCTTCCCCATTTCTCATGCATCACACAAATGATCCTTATCAAACTTTAAGAGAGGAAGCCCTCGTACATGATCACCAAGAATAAGGTTGTTGATATCTTTGAAGTTGAGGTGCGAAAGTCTTCTATGCCATATCCAGCTGTCATCAGAGTGAGCTTTTGTGAGCAGGCATATGGCAGGCTTCCCTCGTATCGGTTTCAGATTCAGAGGATACATTTCTCCTTTTCGCTCCGACTTTAAGAGAACTGCTTTCGTTTTCTTTTCAACTATTTCAGATCCTTCATCATCAAAAGATACTTTCAAACCTATCCCTACAACTAATTGTGAAACACCAATTAGGTTGTGTTGTAAGACTTCTACGTATGCCACCTTACGAATCAAAAAATCTTCGTTCATTATCATCCCATAGCCTTTTATCTTTCCAAATGAATTGTTCCCATACTTTACATTTCCACCATCTTTGAGAGATCGAAAATCTCGCAGTTCCTCCTTCCTCCTAGTCATCTGACGCGAGCAGCCACTGTCAATGTACCATTCGGTGTCAAACTGCTCGTCACGAATAACCTGCAAAATTAACCAGATTTAGGAACCCAAAGTTGCTTGGGTCCTTGTGAGCCTTTTACAAAATGAGGAAAAGTAATTGCAAGATCAACCATATAAGTTCGTTTGATTAAAGTGGTTTCATCTTTATTACTTATTGTGAAAACTTTTACTCTATTTTCTTTAATTTTAGTTTCTTTTGCATCAGATTGTTTTCGTTTGTTTTTGGTTTGGTTCTTGACGAATTCTTTCTCAACTATCTTTGAATTAGAAGTCGATTTCTTGGTTTGAACATAAGAATCCGAAACTAACTTTCCTTTTCCCTTGACGTCTTTGAGAGAAGCCTTCGAGGGTTGAGAAGGGTAAGATTTTGATTTCCCATAGGGCTTCTTTGTTGAAGAGGATTTTGGTGCAAAGTTCCTAGATGGTTTCTGTGGATTGCAGGAATGACAGTGCGAACATTGACTAGGATTCGCATGCGAACGTGCTTTCGCATTCTGATTGGAAGATTTTTCTCTGCGAACGTAGTTGGAATTTTGGGATTGCCAAAATTTCTTCCTTTCATTAAGATTCCTATGATATCTCCGATTTCTTTGTCGTTTTTGTTTTGCAAGTTGCTCAGTGGATTTGTGAACATTCACCTTGGGTTTTGTTTTTCTTGCATGAGTTTCGTTCTTCACTGACTGAGATTCATTTGGACTTTCTTTTGTTCCATTTGAAATTCCTTTCTCATAACCTAAAAGATTGTTTAGCGGTTCAACCATATATCTTCCTTTCACTCTCAATGAGGTTCGTTCAGACAAACCCTTTGTTTCGTATGCATTGTCGATAGGAGCGGACCAGAAGAACTCGTCACAGCCATCTTTGTTGTCTTCATTGACAATGGACGTTAGTTCAACATTTTGGTTTTTATCAAGTCCTTTGGTAGAAAACACTTGATTTGGGACAGTTTGTACCTTGGGAAAAACCGTTCCTTTGGCTTTTAAATCTTTAGGTATGTTTTGAGAGATACGTGCGAACTGAACTGAATTTTCAGAAATCAAAGGTTTCGCACTTTCGTTTTCATTTTCCTGCACAATCAAAGCACTGTCCTCATCGAATTCAGATGTACTTTTGACATTTATCTTATTTTCTGAACTTAATTTGGTACTCAATGAATCGAATTTCTGTATAGTATCAGATTTGATTTGATTTTTATCATTTTCATCCAAAAGCTGTTTTAACATATATTTGTGGTCTCTAGACTTAATATATGATTCAATTCGTTCAAGTCCCACTCTGTAAGCATCAGAAGTCTCATCAGACGAGACAATGAATTCGCATTTATAGCAGTCGGCGCCTATTTCATCTTCGTTTAATTCGAGGAATGGTAAGATCGTCTTGTGGATTTTCTTACCAATCTCACAATCAAGTTGCAACTGAGTAATGTTAAAGTAAAGCCTTTTAGCAATTAAACAAATTGTGTCGTTGCAAATAAATTAACTGATGCCTAGACCTAGATAGATCCGACTCAATCTTCTCAATCCACATTCGCCTCTCATCGCTTTTCGATGAAACCCTGCTGATTTGATCAGTTAGGTTAGAGTTTGTCAAACGAGTCCTTTTTAAACTATCGCTAATGTTTGAAAAGGTGAATTTTAGATCATTTAATTCAGTTTCGTATCTAGACACATGTATTTTGAGTGATTCGAGAATTAGGTTTACCTTGTTAATCAGCTGTTCACATTCGTTGATTGGTTCACCCACTGGTTTCGCAGTGAAAATGCTATCCTCCCTTCTCTCACTTCAAACACCTTCCTGCGAACCTCGAAGTTTCCTATTTTGCAACGAATGCCCTGCCATGTGTGGGCTTGCAAACCTCTTCATCTTCCGATTCAGTCGACCAGACTTCAACTCCTCCAAACTCATTCTCAGCCACATTTTCCTGCACAATCAAAGCAGGCATAGAGTTATCATTACCCTTTTTCTTCTTAATCTTCTCCAGCTTTCGCATGTGGTAGGACTCATCATCTTCTCCTTATCTCTTCTCATTTAGCCTTCTTAGCATGCAATCCTTGGCTAGATGATTTTTTCCATGACAATAGTTGCAGTCATAGCCAGAGTCTCCCATAACCTTTTTCTCCTTCTTTTCTTCCTCCTTTTGAGAAGCGCTTTTGTTCTCATCTCTCACCTTTTCATAGCTGTAGCTGGCCTGCCAGTTTCGGTTCTTGTTTGATGGAAATTTCTTTCTTGTGAACTGCTTGGGATTAGAGCACATTAAAGCATACTCCTCACTTGTGAGATCACATTCAGATTGATCAGAATCAGGCTCTTCCTCTGCAACAGTCTTGCCCTTCGCGACAAGAGCTAGAGACCCCATACTGGAAACAACCTTCGCTTCTTTCGACACTTCACTTTCATGTGCCTTAAGAACCCCAATGAGCTTGGCTAAAGTGTAGTTTTTGAACTTTTCATGTGCTTTGATGGTAGAAACCACTGCCATCCACTCATATCTAAGTCCATTCATGAAAGTGACCTTTTGTTCGATCAACTCTCGTCCAATACCATGCTTCGTCATCTTGCTAAGAAGATGATTGTAGCGATTGAATGTTTGGCTCAGATTTTCTTCTAGCTTCTGAGCAAAAGCACCAAACTCCGAAAGCAGGAGTGTTTGTGTAGAGTGCTCAAGATCTGCGTCAGTGGAGTAAAGATATTTGAGCCTATCCCAGATTTCTTTCACAGTGACACACGAACTAACTAGACGAAAACTATCGGCCTGCAAAGCAAATCTTATGATTCTCATTTCCTTGATATTGCTAATCAGTTTATCTCTCTCGTCTTGAGGAACCTCTTTCACGTCAAGAAGCAGTTGGTTGTATTCCTTCTGAGTTCTGATGATCCTTATGGTTTCTGTGTGAGCAAATGGACCTATAGAGCTTCCCATATCAAATAGCCATTGTCGTCTGAACCGAGAACATAATCTTCGAAATGGAGCACCCAAACTTCATATTCATGAGGGAAGAGAATTGGGATCCTTTTTGTTGATCCAATACTACTCGAGATATTGATGGAGTTGATGTTGGAATCATCTTGTTGCATGATGAAGTTTTCTTTAATAACTGTAAAAAATTCAGACGTGTAAACCTGGATTGTTTGCAGGGTAATATCAAGATCCCTTTAAGCCGTCAATGTGACAATGAAGACGACTGAACTAGATCATGTATTAACGGAAACCATAAAACTCTGTAAACAGAAGAGATGCGTATAGACTACATAATCTCCTGCTTTGATACAAATTGTTAGGAATAATATCCTAGATGATTGATTAGATTCAAGAACAGGTAAAAGAAGAACACAATAAAGATTCAAGAATGTCGAATGATTAAACGTCATGCCTCAGAAGAACTCTATGAAGAATTGCTACTATAGATGCGTGATTAGGGTTACAAAGTAAAAGATAAGAGTTGACTAAAATACGATGCATGCATGCACCTTAAATACTCTAACCCTAGAATTAATAACGAGTGGACAAGCCCAGCTCGATAATACAAAAGACTAACTTAGAAGGCCCAATGACGCAACATCTAATACCCAATAGGTTCTACAAGTAAGTGTGCTCTTTAGGATGTGTTCTATTTCGGATCCTATCCGATTCGGACCGAGAACCAAAGAATTGAGAACCGATTTAATGGGGAATGAAGAACTGAGAACCGGACCGAATACTCAGGTTTCAGTTCGGGGGTTTTTTGGTCATGTTCCACTAGGTCAAATGCTAATCCTTACAATGGTAATAAAGAATATATCAACTTTAAGTACACAGACCATTACCCCTTAAATTGTATGATACCCGAGCGTCCTCTATACGGAATCCACTTTTGGATAATGAGCGTACTCTATACGACATCCGGTTACGGATATTGTTGAAGGACATCAAGAAAAAACAAACTAATGTTATGTCCCGTATATCTCTATTTTAGGGACATAGGATATTACCATATTAAAATTACTTGTGACTAATATTCCAGGAAGTAATACTCTAAGTTGGGGTTACTCCAATATTTAATCTCTATCAAGTACATGTGGATGTTATTTGCATCTCTATGCCATATCAATCACCATGAATAATCTATTAATATCCCACATCAATCTTAATTCATTGCTTTCTTTCTTAAAGTATAACCGGTTGTGGAAATTCTAAATTTTCATTCAAGGAGTATAAACATGCTAATTAGAAAACATAGATGAATCAATGATAACAATTTCTGAGTAACATATATATTAAGATCACCACTTAATAATGCTTACACCATTTGTTATTTCATATTGCATCATTTTAAAACAACAAATCAACTAATAATTTAAACTAGGCTACTTACATGGCTAATTCCTATAGCCCTAGAGTGAGAGTCATGCTTCATGACAGACAACGACTTGGTGAATGGATCAACCATCTTCTCATCTGAATATACTTTTGTAAATAATGCTAAGTCAATGTAACAGCTCGATCCAGGTATTTTCCATTTATTCCATTAATATGAAATTTGTTTGCAAAATTGGTCCCTTGGCTCTCAAAGTAAAAACGCGTGGGTGGTTAAATATGTTGGGCATACGCTTTTGTACGCAGGGCGTATGTGGCAAAAAAAACCCAAACCCTAATTTTTAGGGTTTGGTGCCTATTTAAGGACCATTAACTCATTGAGACCCCTTCATTCAACAACCTCCATCCCTCTTTTCTTCCCAATCAAACTCTAATCTTTTTTTGTTGTGTTTTGAGCTCATTTTGGTGTTTGGTGTCCACTTTGGAAGGAAGGAAGCCACTGGAAAGAAAGGAAGGAGCTCTAAGCTTTATAGATATGAGTTTTACACTTCTTGAGCAACCCATAGGAGGTATAAAGTTATGAACTTGACGATTATCCCTCTAGATTTTGCTAGTTTTAGAAGTAATGTGCTTTTAGTCCCATATTCTTGGTCCATGTGAGTATGGACTATTCTAGACCAAATGAGTTGTCCTTCTGGACGTTTTGGAGTGTTTAGAGTTATAAAAATGGGATCTTGGTCCTTCTTTTCCTTCCATGCAAAGATTATGATGTTTTAATGGATTAATAAGTTAGGATTTTAAGATTTGGACACTTTTTAGCCATGTAAAGTCATAAAGTTGGAAAATTTATGACTTAGGATGTTATTTGGGACTAGAACTGAGTTTTAGATGAAAGAAATTTAGGGATTAAGCACTTAACAAGAAAGATTGAATCTTGGCCGAGTACGCTGGGCGTACTTCTAAGTATGCAACGCGTACTCCTTTGAGGCCTCGTTTTTGGATAATGAGTACGCCATGCGTATAAGCTGAGCACGTAGAACATACTTAGTATGGAGTTGACTTTTTTACTTTTGACCAAGTTTGACATAGGGGTATTTTGGGTATTTTGAGCAGCAGTCTGAGATTTGGCCGCTTTTTGATGTATAGGTGACCTATAGAGTTGGTATTTGGAGCAACATGTTGTTCAACTATTTAGTCAGACTGTGAGGTGAGTTTTCCTTACTATACTTGTGGCTCGAAGACACCAATGTATTTCCACTAGGTTATGTATCTTGGTATATAGGATGTTGTGATGACGTAGTGATCTGTTAGATTTGTATCTGATGGGTTTTATACAAACAATCCTATGTGTGCATGCAACTCTATATTGGATCTATGTTTTCTCTATTAGACATACAAGCATTGAACACAAAATAGAAAACCCTAATGTGCATCTAATATTTGAAATCTAGATAAGAGAGATTAGAAGATATACCTTTTGTTGCTATATAGTAATAACAACCAATTCTTGAAGATCCTTTGCTTTTAAGAACAAGTACCACAAGTATAGTACCTCTAATGGCTCACAAACACACTAGGGCAAGATGATGAATATGAGAGAGAGGAGAGAGGAGTGACTTTCTAAAAAATTCAGCTCTTCTATGGTTTTCAAAGGGGTGGTCGAATTCAAGAGCCAAGGGGCTCTATTTATACTTGAGGCTAGCTAGGGTTTTAAGGTGGAAACCCTAATTCCTTAGCTTAGGGCCTAAGCAAGTCCATAGACCTCTTCCTTAGGGCTTGGACGAGAATCTCTAGAACCTTCTAGCGATTTTCGGCCCTCCCTAATAAGGGTGATCCAATGGCCCAAAACCTCAACTATTAAATATTTACAAAACAGCCCCTGTACTTTCAATCCGTTCCTTTAATCCCAAAATTAATTCCAAATTAATTTCTGATTAAATAGGTATTGACAATATGATTTCTAATTAATATATTATTCTTATAATATATTAATAAATCATATTTATGCACCAATTTATTATTCTAGATAATAAAATTAGCCTCTCTGTGCAATAGTCATCCTGTCTAGTTGCCAGTGTGAAGGTAACCCAAAAGGACCATGCTACTATCAAATCAAGTTCATACAAATTATAGTTATGGGCTTATACACCTAATCCAACAGTCTCCCACTTGGATAAGTCTAATAACTATAACTGCAAGTATGACTTCAGAATCTGATTAGCAATCGTAGCTCTCAAAAGTCGTTGTCGAACTCTGACCTAGTCAATGACATGTCCTTTAGATAATGGATCATATAATCCTCCGTCCTGCAAGATATTATGTGGATAAAGACATGGAACAGAATAATTATCAGTTCAGTCCTGACTGGGCCCGACACATAAGTCAACACAAAATCATTGAGGGCCCAAGATATCGCTTTTCCCATTCGGGAAAAAGGAACAGATAAACTTTGACTTATATACTTGTGCTATTACTCATCAAATCATACACAACAACACATTTTATAACATCAAGTTACTGATGCGTTTACGTATTATCAATGCACAACCAACTGGTAAACAAGAACTCATATATCTCGGTTTAAAGATTATACGATATTATCGTCTCATAATTACTCGTGATAAATTCCATGAAGTAATTCAAATGAGCGTAGGTTTAATCGAATACTCAAATCCTATTTCAGAAGTACTCATGAACGTTGCAGCAAACATTTGCTACATCTAAGCACTTAGACAATCTACAAGCCAATTCATGACAGTCTTACCTCATTACTCACTTCCAAAGTATGATCGCCTGTGGTTAATTTTAATAATCCAATTATTCAGGAAGTAAAACATGCAAAAGTGAAACACAAAATAAACAATTGACAAAAGATATTAAACTTTACTCATAAGTAAATCTTCCATTACTTAATCATCAAATGTCAAATACATTTATAATGTTACAAGTTTCTAAAATATCTATCTAATCACTAAAACTAATATCGTCCTTCAGGGCAATGCTCCTCACATGCTGAACGTGCTTGATCCTACTCAGACCCTTTGTGAGGGGATCTGTAGGATTCTCTTCTGACAATACCCTCTTGACGACGAGGAGTCCTTCTTCTACCCGATTCCTAATGAAGTGGTATTTTCTGTCGATGTGTCTGGATTTACCATGATCCCTTGGTTGCTTGGTTAAAGCAACCGCTCCTTCATTATCGCAGAAAATCTCCATTGGCTCCTTTATGGATGGTACAACTCCAAGGTCTCCAATGAATTCTTCAACCATATAGCCTCCTTCGACGCTTCGCTCGCAGCTATGTACTCTCATTCGCACGTTGAATCAGCCACGGTCTCCTGCTTGGAACTTTTTGAAGTATTGCTCTGGATAGGTAGCTCCCCTTTCTTGGTATTCTCCATGCTAAAAAGTTTTAGCACCTTGTCCAAGTAAGAACTTTGACTAAGTCCAATTAGTCTTCTACTCCTATTTCTCATGATCCTTATCCCCAGAATATAAGAAGCCTCTCCTATATCCTTCATAGCGAAACACTTTCCAAGCCAGGACTTAACCTCCTGTAAGGTTGGAACGTCGTTTCCTATGAGCAGTATGTCATCGACATACAATACTAGAAAGCTAACTATACTCCCGCTAGCTTTGACATATACATAGGACTCATCCTCACTCCTAGAGAAACCAAACTCTTTGACTTTCTCATCGAAGCAAAGATTCCATATACGAGATGCTTGCTTCGATCCATAAATGGATTTCTCAAGCTTGCACACTCTATTGGGGTATTTACCATCCACAAAACCTTCTGGCTGACACATGTAAACATCTTTAGCCAGCTTTCCATTAAGGAAAGCGGTTTTGACATCCATCTGCCAGATTTCATAATCATGAAATGCAGCGATGACTATCATAACGCTAATAGACTTGATCTTGGCCACTGGTGAGAACGTCTCATCATAGTCAACCCCCGGGGTTTGAGTAAAGCCCTTCGCAACCAGCCGTGCCCTTAACGTGCGTACCTTTCCATCCACGTGTTGGGTTATGAGCATTCTAACACTCCTAAGTGTACATGCAACCCTAAATACCTTGGATCTATGTTTTCTATATTATACATACAATTATGAACATCCAAGGTATTATCCTAATCTAGCATACAAAATAATAAATATAACAAGATAGAATACATACCTCTTTGATGTAGAATGTCTTCATGAAGCTTGAGTGCCTAGTGCCCCAAGTGTGACACCTCAAATGGTTCACACAACACCAAATACACTTGGAATAACTTGAGAGAAACTTGAACACTCCTTGAAATCGTCTAGCCCTCACACTCACACATTAGTGCAGATTTCTTGAGCCATGGGATTCTTTTATATGGTGGCTATTAGGGTTACACCATGTAACTCATAACTTTACCCATTCCTTATGCTCCATGGATTTTAACCTCCATGGAGTATCCATGGGTCACCCCATGGACTTAGTCCAACATAAGGAATCTTGGATCACAAGCCCACATATATAAGAATGAATGATTTACACAATCAACCCATATATTTAATTAGTCTCCTTTTGATCACTTAATTAATTCCAAATTAATTCTTGATCAATACTAATTAAATAACCTTATTAATATATTAGAACTTATAATATATTAACCAACCTTAAGTGTTATTTCTCTCATTATAGTCTATCCAAATGCATGATGCCATGCAACCCAAATGGACCATGCCGGGTCGGGTCAAGTCTTACCAATTATAGTTATGGACTTAGACATTAATCCAACAGTCTCCCACTTGGATAAGTCTAAAACTATTATTGCGTATGACTTCAGGAACCGATCAGCAATCGTAGCTCTCATAAGCTTCTGTCGAACTCTGACCTTGTCGATGAACTCTGACCTTTGTCAATGACTTGTCCATTAGATAAGGGATCATATATTCCTCCATTCTAGATATCATATGGACTGAGACATGGTATTCTCTCTGTCCATTTGTTGTTTCCCGATTTCCGATTCATGATGACTGACTGATTGAACAAATCAAATCAGTCCTGGCTTGGCCAAGCACTCACATGTATCATCTTTAAATCATCGAGGGGCCCACATATATCGCTTTTATCCCGAAGGTAAAAGGAATGGATAAACTTCGACTCATATGGCTTGTTCTACTACTTGTTGAATCATACACAAAGGCACGTTTTATAACATCGAGTTACCAATGCGTTTTCATGCAATCAATGTATAACCAACTCATAGTAACAACTCATATCTCTAGGTTTGAAGAATATAAGATATTATCGTCTCATGATCACTCGTGATAAAATCCATGAAGTGATTCAAATGAGCGCGGGTTGAATCCAATACTCAGAACTTATGAGCACTCATGAGTGTTGTAGCACCACTTTGTCCACCAACTTGGACCTCTACAAACCAACCCATGACAGTCTTGATTCATATCTACTTCCAACATATGACCGACTGTGGATGGTTTGAATAACTTAATCATTCAGGAAGAGCGACTTAGTTATTCTAGAAGTCAAAACATGCAAAGTGAAACACAAGAATAAATGAATCAAATATGGTATCAAAACCTATGAATATAAATAAACACTTTTATTTATCACCATACTGATTACTCATTATTCATTGTTTCGGTTTTATCAACTTTATACTTGAATTTAAAACAATAGTTGTCCCATGCTCCAAGCATGTACACTATGTTTTCTAAACACTAGTCATGCCATACACCAAGTATGCATACTATGTTTGTCTATGATCTTTACTTTGTAAAATAGATCAATTGAACATCACTCCAATGATCCTCTTTTCACAGTCCCAAATCCTTACTGCAAATGCAAGAATTCCAAATTCATGCCATTTACTGAAATCTGTTAGATTCTAAACTTATATGCATTGATCCTCTTAATGATTATGCACAAAGTCAGAAAGACTTGACAATAATCATTACAGAGCATTCCAAAGGAGATCAGCTCCTTGGAAACATCCTTCTTTCATTAAGTTTCCTAATCTTACACAGATTGAATAATTTCTAACTTTGAAACATTTCCATATTCCATTTTGACTATCACTTCTGAACAAGAGTTGCCTCCTTACAGATTATGTCAATATGGTCCTTCCAGAATTAACATTATACTTCCAACTGTCCTTGAGCAACCAGTATTTGGTAAACCTTAGATTGTCCTCGACAATTGCTTAATCATTTTAGTCATATCCAATTCTAGACCTTTTCCCTTCATAATGCCCCAGACATTTGGAAAATTTTAGAAAGGATGAATATAGCACATGTAATCGATCCTATATCCGAAGCATATGGGACACGATTCATGATGTCTCACATAAAGACTAAACCAGTCTTTTGCTATAATATTTCCATTTCAATTTGCCAAGTTCTCAAAATTCAGATTATGAAAAGGGATGCCGTAATCATAATCGAATTTTAGAACGCAAATAATGGACCCATATATAGAATTTCCTTATGTTGAGCCATTCCAACATGAAATTCATATATATATCCTTCATTAAATACGATTAAAATCTCAATCTAAGCTTTTAGAATTGAAATGAAGTATAATTTCCTCTCCCTTAATTATAGCAAAACAACTTTTTCAACCCCTACAACCTCACGAATTGAAACTTTTGTTTTCTATAATTAACATTGCTAACTTGCAACCTTTGTCATAATTATCATGCTCCCACTAACATGATTATTATTAGCATAACACTTATGCTCCCACTAGCTTTGACATGTACTCAGAAATCAGCTGACTTTCTTACCAAAGTTCAGATTTCTGATACTAGATTGTTTTGATAAAACTTTATCAAAATCATACACCTCTCTTAGATAGCTCACATGTGTGTCTAAACAATTTTAGAACTATGAAAAGGGATGTCGTAATCATAGACTCAATTGTTTAGACCTTTGCCACTTCTCACAAGTCCATGTTAGAGTGCCGGTAAACCACACACGCTCCACTAACGACTTTGAGAATGCAAATATCACAATTGCTATCTAGCTAAAATCTACTTAGTGAAAGTGTTTCCTCACCATCATTTTCATGAATCGGAGAGAAACCTTATGACACTTAGATTTAATAGTGTATGTGTTCTTATCCATGTGAATTTGTCAAAACCATAATCACAAGACAAGGTTAGTGACAAATCCAAACTCATATTGATTAAACTTGTGCAATCTTAAATTCTTGCCATTTGGCAGCTCAGGTGCCTGCCATTGCTTCCAAGTAGTTATGCAACCAATGGAGAACTCTCAGAACTCCTATGCAAAGCCAACTTGAATAGGCACAAAAATTTCAACACGATAGGTTATAAACCTCAAGTCGTGTGCTAGTGAAGGACTTTAGGTGTTATTCTTGATTAAGTCTTGAAACTTTCAAGAGCTTTAAGACTCCCACTGTCCTCTTGACATATAAGACTCCCTTGTCGAATATTCAAGAGATAGTGCGGATTCTTTATCAAGACTAACACTTTACACAATTGGCCTAAGTTGGTCTCTGTTTTATCCAAAACATCACAACTTACCAATTTCAAATGTACAAGAGTAGATAACCTTTTACTCTTACATTTGACTAGTGTTAACAAACCCTCTTTAAGATATGTCACTCAAGTTACAATCTTGGAGTATGACTCTAAGAATTGTTTTGGAACGAAGTATGACTCATCTTTTTGATTTAACCATTTCAACAATTCATGACTCCTCTTCTTGACTTTAGAGGACCAATTGTGATATGGTATCTTAATCATTAAGATGATCATAAACATGATACTAAAGTACTCTCCCATCTTTTCAGATTTGAGAAACTTTTATCTTTCTGGCATACTTTGATTCTTCTTATTCGTTCTGTCTCACATTGAAACTTCTCCAATGCTACAGACTTATACTTAAACTTATAAGTATAACCATATTTACTGAACTTAAGAAAATCATGACGAATAGTCTTCTTGATCTTTTGTGGTGGACTTGACCAGTGCACAAGAATGTGTACTCGATCCCTTAGTTCTTTCCTTATTCACATAAGGAATTAGTCTTAATTTTCCAAGCTGAAAGTTCTCATTCATCATACTATACAACTTGCATGATTCCAAGTTTCGGTCCAATTGAACCTTGGGTGATGAGAATCTTTCCTTATTTGGTAATATTAGACACTACCACAACCGAAAGAATCAAATCCATTTTTCCAATATTTCTATCACTGGAATCTTATAAGCAACAACTTTTCAAAAATGCCATTGTAAGGATACTTAAAATAAATAAAATCAAAACTTTTTTTCTTTTATTTTAAAACTTTGCGGAAAAACTTATCCTTACAATCCATATGAAAACCTTGTTGTTATCTATTCCTAAGCAATATAAATATCATAACTCTTAAGTAATAGCCCAAAATTCTGATCACCGAACCATGCGATTGAAATCCATCTTCGCGATCAGAATCAGCATGTACTTAATAGAGTTAGACAATGGACTTTACCTGAAGTAGAGCCAAACTTATTGACTTTAACATCCTTAGGTAAATTTGGCAGCTTCGTAACCAATGCCCCTTCCTTTGGCAATAGTTACCTATGGATCCTTGATAATGGGACTATCTCAGACTTCACCTCTCTCTTTACCATTGGGTCAACAGAGTTGACTATGGCCGATCCCTTTCCATTGGGAAGAGAGAGCTTTACTGGATATCCAATGGCATCATTGTCAATGTCCATAGCGTTTTAGGAAGTTGATCTTAGCAAATAGATAAGATCATTAATGGTATTGTCTTAGTCTGTTTCATAGGATTCCCAAAAGAACTCACTATGTGACTTAGAAGGTAGTTGAGCCACCAACTTTCTCAAGACTTTGACACCCAACTCTCCCGGCTTGTCAATATGTGACTACATCTCCAAGATGTGATCACACCTAGACCTTGCCTTGCCAATAGGGCTTGAGTGACCTTAAACTTTTTAGGAACTTGTGGGTTAGGGAGAATAATTGGAGGAGGTGAAAGAAGTATGATATCCATGGGACATCATCTTCATTTAGGAAAGCTTGTTTCAAGAGATTTGGGAAGATCATAAATGTCTAGACCAGACATCTTTTTGGGAGATATTCAAGATAGTTGATTTAAAGTCCTTAATATGACACCCAATATGAAATATTAAGGCTAGGACCCAACAAACTATTTTATAACTTAGAAGGGGGATGCCGTAATCCAAGATATAAAATATTTGAAGGTAGGTGAATGACGATTCACCAATTTCCACCATGAAAAACGAAATAATTTATTAGGTTTTAATTGGATTTGAAAGTCCTAGATCTTTGAGATTCATTGAACTGTTCAAAGGCATGTTTCAATCTCGAGTGTGCCCTTCAGGTTTCGTGACTGGGATGCCGAGGATCACAAAACAAGGTGTGAATAACCATGCAAATATACTTGGTACCCTTAATATTTACCCCTTAATCAGTGTGCCGGTTAACCACACACGCTCCACCGATACTATGATAAATATTAAGTTACCCTTTGCCTACCTTGTTAGGTCTAGGTTAGTGTGCCGGTTAACCACACACGCTCCACTAACGACTTAAGCAAAGTGCAAAGTGTAATTTCATGGGTTAGCACCAAATTCACATTTTCCTAAGTAACTAAGATTGGGTATTAATAAGAGTTTAGTTACTTAGTATTTATCATTAATACTTTTAATGAAAGGAGAATTATAGTCCTTGTCCTACCCGTTTGGCTAACGACACTCCACCAGTCAAGGAAGCGGTGGGTGAGAGTGGACACCCATTAAACTGCCATTTTATAGGCAGTAACCTTATACCCCCCTTATAGACCGGCTTCTTGAATGAGGCCTACTAACGGTAAGACTGACTTTACTCTTATACATATATATAAATATTATTAACTTATAATATTAAAAATATAAGGGTTGAATTTTAACTTTTAAAATTCTAAGGGCTAACTTGGAATTAAAGTATTCATAAGTGAAAACTTTTCAAGTTCCATAACTTATGAGTTTAAAGTAGTTTTAATTAAAAAAAAAACTTTTCAAGTTCCATAACTTGAGGACAAGTTATGGAAGACTTTAAACTAATTAATAAAAAAAATAACCTTTTTTTTATTGTAACTTATGGAACTAATTAAGGTTACACTTTTTTTTTAATTTAATGAAGAGACTCTTGAACCTCCATAACTTGAGGACAAGTTATGGAGTCATAAAACCATTTAATTAGAACTAGACTCTTCATTTTGTAACCTTTGCCAACTTTTATGAGTTTTATGATTCTTAAATGTGACTTTTCATATAACTTGAGGACAAGTTACGAAAACACACTTTGGAATCAACTCTTAGATTAAAATGGATTGAAAACAACTATTTCACATAACTTTTCTATTAATCTAAGAACCTCATAAGAACAAGATAATTCAAATCATCAATCTTCAAGAAATTAGCATGAACATACAAACTAATACAAATCTTGAAATTATGACAATTATCTTAGAAATTGGATTAGCATGAACATTACCACATCAAAAACAAGTTTATAAGTCCAAAAACATCTTAGGTTAATGTTCCTAGTCCAATTCCAACGAAAACAATCGAATATCTGCATCCAACTCGATTTTTCAGCTACTTTTGCAAGTATAACAAGAAAACAAGCATATGCTCTGATACCACTGTTGGGTTATGAGCATTCTAACACTCCTAAGTGTACATGCAACCCTAAATACCTTGGATCTATGTTTTCTCTATTATACATACAATTATGAACATCCAAGGTATTATCCTAATCTAGCATACAAAATAATAAATATAACAAGATAGAATACATACCTCTTTGATGTAGAATGTCTTCATGAAGCTTGAGTGCCTAGTGCCCCAAGTGTGACACCTCAAATGGTTCACACAACACCAAATACACTTGGAATAACTTGAGAGAAACTTGAACACTCCTTGAAATCGTCTAGCCCTCACACTCACACATTAGTGCACGATTTCTTGAGCCATGGGATTCTTTTATATGGTGGCTATTAGGGTTACACCATGTAACTTATAACTTTACCCATTCCTTATGCTCCATGGATTTTAACCTCCATGGAGTATCCATGGGTCACCCCATGGACTTAGTCCAACATAAGGAATCTTGGATCACAAGCCCACATATATAAGAATGAATGATTTACACAATCGACCCATATATTTAATTAGTCTCCTTTTGATCACTTAATTAATTCCAAATTAATTCTTGATCAATACTAATTAAATAACCTTATTAATATATTAGAACTTATAATATATTAACCAACCTTAAGTGTTATTTCTCTCATTATAGTCTATCCAAATGCATGATGCCATGCAACCCAAATGGACCATGCCGGGTCGGGTCAAGTCTTACCAATTATAGTTATGGACTTAGACATTAATCCAACACCACGTCGGTCTTCTTCTTGAAGATCCATTTGCACCCAACTGTCTTTCGACTTAGTACATTGTCAACCAAGTTCCAAACTTGATTGTCATACATGGACTGGATCTTGCTGTCTATTGCCTCTTTCAACTTGGTAGGCTCAGGGCCCGCCATGGCTTCCTTGTAGTTAGAAGGTTCATCCAAATTTACCAGTGTACTATCACTGATAAACGTATCACCATCCATAGTAATATGAAAACCATAAAACTCTGGTGCCAATCTAACTCGAGTGGAACGTCTAAGAGGCAACGACTCGTCAATTGGTTCAACATGAATCTCTTCCTCAGGTTGAGTGCTAGTGTTTGAGGTTCCTTCACCGCTAGATTCTTGAATTTCTTCAAGATCAATTGTACTCCCACTGTCCTCTTGGCATATGAGTTCCCTCTCGCGGAAAACTCCTCTTCTTGCTACGAAGACCACGTTATCACTAGGTCTGTAGAATAGATATCCAAAGGATTTCTGTGGGTAGCCGATGAAAATACATCGCTTACTTTGAGGTTCAAGCTTTTCGTGAGTCTCTCGTCTTACGAAAGCTTCACGACCCCAAACCTTCATATGTGCCAACAAGGGAACCTTCCCTGTCCACATCTCGTGAGGTATTTTGGCAACCTTCTTTGTTGGGACTAGATTAAGGATATGGGCGGCAGTCTCTAAGGCATACCCCCATAATGAGATTGGTAGTGATGCTCGACTCATCATGGAACGAACCATGTCCAACAAGGTTCGATTGTGCCTCTCCGCCACACCATTAAGTTGTGGTGTCCAGGGAGGTGTTAATTGTGAAGCAATTCCACATTCCTAAAGATATTTGTGGAACTCGATACTAAGATACTCACCACCTCTATTAGATCTGAGCATCTTTATCTTCCCGCCCAATTGATTCTCCACTTCTTGTTTAAACTCTTTAAACTTTTCAAAGGTTTCTGACTTATGCTTGATTAAGTAGATATATCCATATCTGCTATAATCATCAGTAAAAGTCACATACAAGCGATTTGCATCCCTTGTGGTGGATCTTAAGGGCCCACACACATCTGTGTGTATGAGATCTAACAATCCCTCACCTCTTTCACAAGTACCAGTGAAAGCTGATTTAGTCATCTTCCCAAGTAAACAAGACTCGAACGTGTTATCTGACCTAAGGTTAAATGACTCCAACGCTCCATCCTTTTGGATTAGGGCAATGCGCACCTTGTTGACATGCCCAAGACGATAATGCCACAAGCATGCATTATCTAATTCATTAGATGAATCAATATGCAACACATTATTTCCTAAGTTCTCTACAACCATCACAGTTTCATATACACCATTACATGTCAATGCTTCAAAATAAAAAATACCATTATAATAAGCATTAATAGAACCACTTTCATTATTAAATGAATATCTAAAACCTTGTCTGTACAAACCATGGAAAGAAATAATATTCCTCGTCATCTCTGACGAGTAGCAACAATCATTTAAATATAAACCTAACCCACTACTAAGCACTAAAGAGTAAACTTTGATCTTGGTAACAGGATACGACTTCCTATTGCCCATTATCAGGTTCATCTTCCCATGCTCCACATCCCTACTTCTTCTTAGCCACTGCAAATCAGAACAAATGTGAAAACCACATCCTGTATCAAGGACCCAAGAACTAGCATGTGATGAGGTTTTATATAGAAATAGTATAATTACCTGCAAAGGTGGGCTTTATCTTCCCATCCTTGATGTCCACCAAGTACTTTGGGCGGCTTCTCTTCCAATGCCCCTTGTCTTGGCAATAGAAGCACGTTGCTTCTTTTGGATCAGAAGAAGGAAGGGCAAAACCGGTTTTTCCTTTGGATCCACTTGAAGAAGATCCATCATGGGACTTTCCCTTCTACTTCTTAGAGGGAGCATTCCTCTTTTTCCCTTTGCCTTGTCTAATAGCCAGGACTGGGGCAGCAGCAGTAGGAGTGGATACAACAACGTTTCCTTTTAATCCACTTTCAGCAGTTCTTAACAAATCTTGAAGTTTGATCAAGGTGACTTCCTCCTTGCTAAGATGACAAGTCATGTTAAACTGATCATAGCATGGAGGTAAAGAGTGTAGGATTATGTCTATAGCCAGCTCTTCATCAAAGTTGACATTCAACTTGAGCAAACGATCTACATACCTCTACATTCTTTGGAGGTGGGTCGTGATGGACTCTCCATCTTTTATTTTGGTTGTTATGAATTGCTTGACTATTTCGTACCTTTCTTGATGTGCTCTTTGATGGTACTTTTCCATCAAGTCTTGGCACATCTCATAGGGCCAATAGTCTCCATAGAACCGCTGAAGCTCAGGAGTCATAGTGGCCACCATAATGCACGACACATTGGTCGCTTCTTTGCATTTGGCCCTTTACTCTTCCATTTCTTTGGGAGTAGCAATAGTTTCATTTATCTCGGCGAGTTCCTTGTCGAGAATATGTTCCTTATCCTCATAACGTAGGGCTATTATGATGTTCCTGATCCAATCATTGAAACTGGATCCATCAAAAGTGATCCTCCCACAAATGTTCAGGAACGAGAGTGGGTTCGAGGAGTTGTTGTTGGAGGTGGAGCCAGAAGCGTTGTTTGGGCCAGACATCTGAAAGGTAAGAAAGACAAGTTTTTGATTAGATAGGAAATCCTTAATATAACACCCGAATGAAATATTAAGGCTAGGACCCAACACAATAATTCACATTTCAGAAAAGGGATGCCGTAATCCAATTGTAAATTATTTTGTAACGCACGTGTTTCTGGGTAAGCATTAAAGACGATGCAATAGTCTAGTTCAACTATTGGAACGTGTTTTGAAGTAATAAGAATGAATTATGTGAATTTATGTGCCTTATATTTAGTTATGATAATATAATAAATTAAGGATAAAAATAAGCGTCGAAAGTAAAATGTTAGATAAAGCCGATATCTATGAAGAAAGTTGTAGTGTCGAAACAAGGATTTCGGAGATATAAAGAATACCGAAATCCGAGTTATAACGAAGAAGTTATGACCTGTCGAAGTTTCGCGACAGAACCGACAAAACGTTGTGTGACGTAAAAAGTGAATTTAGAATAAAGTGCTTTTTAGCCTTAGCGATCTAAATGAAAGTCGTGGTATACGTTAAACCGAGAGCGTGCATAAAAAGAATTCCAAATCTGACTTCGTATGAGGAAGTTATGAATTTTCTAAGATTTTGTATAACAATATGTAGCCCGAAATTCGAATTATAGATCGAGCGATTTTTAGCCGACACAACCTAAACGAGAATTGAAGATCTCGTCGATAGTAGTTTAACGGTAAAAAGACAGACGAAAACAGACGTCAAATGAAGACATTATGAATTTTTAACAGACTTTTCCTGTCCCGGCCTGTTAAAAATATAACTTAAAAATAAAGTCAAAATTAGCCGACGAAGTCTAAACGAAAGTTGTAGAGTATAATTTCACCTACGCGTGGATATAAAGAACGTCAAAAACGGAGCAAGTATGTGAAATATATGAATTTTGAAGTTTCAGGCACAAACTTCGAGACTGGAAGTACGCCCAGCGTACTTATGTGTACACGGTCCGTAATTGGCCACGTCACCCTTACCCTTGCATGCAACACGTATCTCGCACACTTGACACATCCGGAGCCACATATCACGGTACGCCCAACGTACGAGTGTACGTCCATCGTAGAAGCTTGCAAGGCAGTACCCCCCGCGTACCAGGAAGTTACACCCAGCGTAATGCCAGGCTTCGGCCACTATAAATAGCATGCGAGACCATCCGATTTTTGTTTACAAATTTTATACCTTTTCACCTTATACTTTCTTTTAAGATGCAATAAATAACCCAATCCTAGAATACCATCCTAGCATCATTAGAAAGCCCCGGAGAGCCCGAGGACCCCGAGAAAAAGAGTTTTCGAGTCGAAACTCTGCCCGCGTGAAGCCCGGTTTTTGAGAAAACTTCCCGGTTTCATCGAAAAAGATTGTTTTAAGAGACGAAGTGCTGTCCAATCATCGTTAAATCAGGTGAGTGTATAGTCACTTTCATCTTACACATAGATATGAAGTATTTTATATAAAATACGTTCTATGTGTATATATGTTGTTTGTTTATTTGAGATGGATGTTGAATGAATGTTTTATACATATTTAGAATGATTTAAACTGTATATATGTTATTTTTTTATCTACAAATATGTTGGGTGTAACATGGGTAGATGAAATAGTTGATGTATGATGAAATAAAATGATGAGAGGTCTCGATGTTGACGATGTTCCAGTCATCTAGCAGAATATAGATGTTGACCACAGACTTTTCTAGACAGTCTAGTGGAACATTAACATGCTCGTAACCTTTAGGTGTTTTTGAACTATGTATTCATTAGGTGTTTTTGAACTATGTGTTCATCAGGTATTTTTGAACTATGTGTTCATTAGGTATTTTTGAACTATGTGTTCATTAGGAATTTTTGAACTGAGTGTTCACTAGGTTTTTTTGAACTAGGTGTTCATTAAGTATTTTTGAACGGAGTGTTCACCAGGTATTTTGATTTAAGTGTTCACCAGTTGTAATCTAAATATCCTGGGAGCTGCGCCTAATGGATAATATTGGCAGTTGTGCCTAATAGATACAACATAATCATGGCAACCGCGCCTAAAGGATAATATCGACAATTGCGCCTAATAGAGAACGTCACAATCCCGACAGCTGCGCCTAGATGATAATATTGGCAGCCGCGCCTAAAAGATAACATTGGCAGCTGCACCTAATAGATAATATTGGCAGCTGCGCCTGGTTGAGAACAACACAATCCTGGCAGCTGCGCCTAAAGGATAACATTGGTAGTTGTGCCTAATAGAGAACATTGGCAGCTGTGCTATTGGCAACGATGGACTTTGTGCCTATTCCTTAGGATAATCCTTTGGAATGCATGAGTGAATGATAAAGGATTCTTAGGGTGGAACCTTAGAAACTACAGAAGTATCCCTTAAGCAGTGTTGTTAGCCCGATGATGATCCTTAAGCTAGGTCCCTTTTATTAGATGTTTAGGGACATAAAGTGAGGATAACGGGAACGGGTAATCAGGGTTATTGTTGATTGATGAAATTAATAAATTTATTGTTAGTTGATGAAATTAATAACTTTATTGTTGGTTGATGAAAATTAATAAATTTATTTATTGTGGGTTGAAAACCCTATATGCTCACCAGGCTCCCAAGCCTGACCCACTCAGCTTTTTATATTACAGGTAGTGGAATAAGAGCATAGTTCGATGATGACGAGGGATTTTGGATTGTAGGCCAGTAGATGTAAATAATTGTTGTAAGGCCTATATCGTACTGTTTACGCTTTTGGTCTGTACAGGAACATGACATCCCGAGGTTTTGTAATATAATGAAAATACATTTCTTTAAGAAATGCTTTGATAAATTTTTATCATATTTTGTTTTGGGGACAAATTCTGCAACACCTTTTGAAAGACGAAATTTAAAGCATAAACAAAATCGGTCTTTTCTGGCCGTGAAAATGGGGATGTCACATATTTAAAGGTAGGTAAATGCCGATTTACCAATTCCACCACGAAAAACGAAATTTAAATAAACTAGGTTTTATTAAAATGAAATTCCTAGATCTTTTGAGATTCATTGAACTTTTCAGTGGCATGTTTAATCTCGATTATGCCCTTCAAGTTTTTGACTGGGATACCGAGGATCACAAACAAGGTGTGAATAACCATGCAAATTAGCTTGGTACTCTCGATGTCATTTACCACCTAATCAATGTGCTGGTTAACCATACACGCTCCATTGATTTATGATAATTTACGAGTTACCCATTCCCACATTTTCTTAGTCCAAATTAGTGTGCCGGTTAACCACACATGTTCCACTAATGACTTGACAAAGTGCAATGTGCAATTTCATGGATTAGCATCAAATTCACATTTTCCTAAAGTAACTAAGATTGGGAATTTATAAAAACATTTAGTTACTTTATATTTATTATTATACTTATTAATGAGAGAATTAATGTCCTATCCTACCCGTTCGGCTAACGACCCTCCACTAGTCAAGAGCGCGATGGGTAAGAGTGTATACCGAATGGCGGTAATTTTGTAGGCCGCTTTCTTAAACATCCCTTATAGACCAACTTCGTGAATGAGGCCTACTAACGGTAAGACTGACTTTGTTTTATACATATATAATATTATACTTTTAGTTATATATATATATATATATATATATATATATATATATATATATATATATATATATATATATATATATATATATATATATGTATATATATATTGTAAGTCCCGAATTCTAAGATCCAAATCAGTGATCAAATGATATTGCAATCAATCAGAGTGTAGAAGGAGTAGAAGACAAATTAACCCAAGCATGCCCACATTTATATCATATAAACGTCAAATACACCTTGGAAAACACACACATACATCACCCTAATACAGACACATACACCTACTATTTATAGCACACCGAGTAGTACACGAGTGTACAGCCGCATACGCGTGTACGGCCGTACACAGGGTGTACGGCCGTACACACATGTCCGGACGTACACAGGCATAAAAAGGTTACAATCACCAAACCAAAGCCCAATACCCTATCAAGACTTATATAGATGGATGCCAAGCCCAAACCACAATATTAGGACCTATCAATCTCCCCCTTGGTTTGTGGATAACATAAGCTCAGTCTTTCTCAATGATTAGTACATCAGATCCCTCCATGGCCCCATACCACATCTGCTCCTTAATGATCTCCGCAACCATTCTAGTGAAATCCTTCGCGACAGGTTCAAAGATCTCCTCGGCAACCCGGATTTGATGAAGAGCCAATTGATGAATATCCCACTTTCCAAATTGAAGAAGATCCTTCTTGTCAAACAAACGAAAACAGCCATCTGGGAATTTGATGACAGCAGAAGCTGTGGCTTCATCAAATACCCAGTAGAGCATGTTCTTTAAAGAACCATCATAGAATTTTTGGAAGATAGGGATCTGTTTCACTTGATTAGTGGCTGGCCACATCACTGTTTGGATAGGTTTACCAGTCAATGGTTTAAGAACGTCAGGGTGGCTCTTGAGCAAAGATTCAACAGTGTTCATACTTGGAAATCCCCTTTTTACTTGATCTTCCAGGAAATGCTTGAATTTAGTCGCTTGAGGAACATTTCATGGATTGAGAAAGGGAGCATCAACAAGTTCAGACAAGTCAACTCTCATAAAAGAGTTGAAATCATGAATGCTCTTGTAATACTCCACATTGGCACTTTTCCGCTTCACAAGCCATAATTTTAATTCATCATGATATCCCCATGACACAATTCCAGATCTATCTCCATATGTGCCAGTGATTTGGGGTCGGCCTCCACGAACATTTTGATTTGAGTTCCTCTTGAATAAATACTTTTGCTTATTAGAGGATGACACAACTTTGGCAAGTTTTAAAGTAACGATGTGAGGAGCTTGAGCTGGTTCTTTCTCAAATCGATCAACCACTCTTGTGGTTCTGGGAGAAGGCTGAACAACCGGATTTTCATGAGGAGAAGACTCGTCTTGAGCACTGGGAGGATCTTCAATACCGTGAGGCTGTTGAAATAAAGATTGGAAATTATCACCAAAAGCTTCAAATAACTTGTTCTTCAAGCTGAAATAAAAAGCAGTCACAGATCCAAGATTGGTTTTCAACTCAGAAATCTGTTTAGACTTCAGTGCATTGTCGGCTTCTAGCTAAGCGATCCTGATATCATGCTTTCCAAGTAAAATGTCCTTCTCAATATTTTGCTGTTTTAGAATGCCACTTTCTTCTTTAGACATGACACACCAGAATGATCATCCTTTGAACGACCTTCCTCGATAGATATACCTTTTCCACGAGAGGAAGGTCCTGGACTAAGTTGAGCCAAGTGCCTTGCTAGCCTGATGGAGGCTTCATCAAGCGAAGGCCTTGTGGGGGAGTATTCTGGAGCAGCTGAAGAACCTCCAGTTTCATTTAAAGAGATTGGGTCTTGAAGGGTTGGTTAAGGTGGTGCAGTAACTGTTGTGGTGGTGATTGTGGATGAAACTAGGGGTGCTTGATCTTGAATGAACGTACCCTGCCTCGGATCTAGACGTCTTCTTTTTACAGGAGGCAGAGAGGTCTGTGTCTATGGAGAATTACTAGAAGATGGCACAAATGAAGGAATAGCTGTATCAGAGGGAGGAATCTCTGAAACAACATCCTTATGGCTTGAAGTTTCTACCATCGAACTTGAAGCAGGAGGCATTGTTTCAAGAATGTTTTCAGCAACCCTAGTCTCTGTTGTTGTTTGAGCAACTTCATTGACATTGAAAAAGAACCTATCAAGGAATTCTGAACTTGGACCTAGGCCGTCATGATCAAGATCAAGATTTAGTGGGATTTCGTCATTGTCAAAGCTAGAGAAATCCATGTGTTGGAGAAAATCATCATCACCATCATTTTCTTCATCATCACCCTCTTCATTAAAATTGTTCTGAAGCTCCATATTTCGCAGTTGGTCATGTTCTTCTGCCATGATTGTGACAGGGGAAACACGACCTTCCTCGTTTTCATGTTCAGAAGCCGAGATAACAATCTCCTCGGTTTCCGTGGGGCTAGAAAGAGCATCGGATTCAGATTGTTCACTCTCTTCAGCAAAAATTCCAAACTTGATCAGTGGATATTTCCCTTCAAAATTAACCTTTCCTGGTCGATTTTGCTTCATCAGACCAAAAGCACTTGAGACAATAGACTTGAGATCCAGAGTCTCTCCTTCTCTTTCGATATTAGCGTGCATGACATTGAAGATCAGTTGGAGGAATATTAGGTACATGAAGAACTTATCCCTCTTGTTTCCTTCAATGTTCAAAATAATCTCATGCAGAATAAACTTTGAGAAACTGAACTCAAATCCATAAGCTAAGGCAGCAATTGCACCGGTGTTAACCAGAGATATTTCATTAGCTCCTGATTTCCGGCCAGAGATACAACTCACAAACACATGAGCTAAATATTTCCAGCACGGAGGCAATAGCTTCTTGAGAGTGGGGGGGGGGGGAAAGTTCCTTCATAACCCATTTGGTTCAGAATCTCTTGAGCCCTGTCTATATCAATCTCCTTTGGGAATTCAGGCTTATCACCGGTCTGCCAAGTTTCTCGAATAATTTGCTCGGTAACCAAAATTTTCTTTCCACGCACAGAAGCCTCCAGATATTTTGTACCCTCATTATCCTTCATTACAACTGCGTTGCTCCAGAATGCCTTAATCAATTTTTGATAAATTACCGGACAGGTGGTGAGAGCAGAGAACAGACAACATCTTCTTAGGCCATCTACTATGAATTGAAACTCAGAGTGAGCCTCTGGAGGATCAGTAAGGTAAATAGCCAAGTTGTGAACTTTAGCGAAATCAAGATCTGCCATGTTGACCTGAGAAAAACACACAAGAAAAAAAAATTCATCAATAAACATAAAGTGCTTTTCCCAATAAACCATTAAATCAAGTTGCTCACTGGTTAAATTTCAATATTTTAAAGGGAAAATTGGAGTGTGCAACCATACACAAAAGTCCAGCCGTACACAGGATGTGAGGTCGTACACGGAGTGTAAGGCCGTACACGGGTGTGCAACCGTACACGGAGTGTGAGGCCGTACACGGGTGTGCGACCATACACCGAGTGTGAGGCCGTATACGGGTGTGTGGCCGTACACGCTCCAATATTGCCGAAAATCGATTTTCTTTCAATAAACCGTGGATTCTCAGTCGCTTTAGCTTAAGAACACCATTACAAGGATCGATTAGATGAAACTTACACAAACCAACAGTCAATTTCAAGGAAAATCGAGTTTTTGAAGATTCAAGAGAGAGAGAGAGAGAGAGAGTTTCGGGTGTGCGACCATACTCAAAAACTGAAGAGTGGAAGTGAGTTCGACCACCCCCACTTTATATACTCCCCCTGGAAAATGGGCTGCAACCCAAATGAACTCAAGCCCAACACCCCAATAGACTTTAAAAATGATGCATTTCAAGGACTTAAAAAAAATAAAATAAGATAAAATAAAATAAAATAAAATTTAAAAATTTTAAACTAAACTAAACTATATTTTTTCTAATTTTCTGATTTTCTTAGCAAAATAAAATAATAAAAAATAAAATAAACTTTAAAATTAAAATTGAAATTGAAATGAATCAACACTAATTTCTCATTTACCAATGCTGATAATATTTTTGTGATATTGGGATCAAAGTTGTTAGACAGCCTTAATCCGCTTATCGGTATTTCTACCTTCATGTCCATGTGTGGTCGATCGCCGGTATTGTGGTCCACTTAAGCACGAAAAATTATGACAAATTTTTTGGACATGCTATAAGTGACAAAACATTTTGATCTTGTGATCCTAGATAAACTTCCTAAGGACCATTCAGCTGACAACGACCAAGGATATTGTTGTTCAACTAAACTGAGTAGCGAGATCTACAAACAACCTATAAATGTTCAATTTTAGTTGTACTAGAACGTGTTTCCCGCTTCCTGACATACCCCAACAATCAAGGACTTCCAGAATACTCCTTACTTCAGATGAGCAGATAATTATTAAGGAAGGAGTCAGATTTGGATTGCATATGTTGTGCACTCAGGTCGGATCTCTTCCAATCACGCAGAGAGTGAAAAATATGACTAACTAGAGTTTAGAGGGATTTATAAGTAGAAGGTTACATATGCTGTGTACCAGGTCGGATTGCCAATCACGCAAAGGAGACATCATATGGCTAACAGGTAGTAAGAATAGCATAGAAGAAGATGCAGAGAGACAGAGTTGCATATGTTGTGGTCCAGGTCGGATCTTTCGTTCACACAGAGGAGGTAACATATGACTGCCAGTAAGAAAGAAAGAAAATAACTTTCTACAGACCTAATTTATCTGAATTCCCCAGTTGCCCCATCAATACCGGAATTAAGGATAAAATCCGCACATCGAGGAAAAGTTAATCCACAAATCTAGATATAGATCATTTAATGTATCCGCAGATTCCCATGTATATCTCTCTGCTCAACCTACCCAAGCGTTGTATTGTCAACCTAAATGGAACTATCTAGGTCAAGATTTGTCAGGTCTCTAAATTCCTTAAATTCATCTGATCTTAGTCAAGTCCATTTTAAAACTTTCGTGCCTACCAGCGCATCGAACACAGAGCTTAGACAATTCCACTTTGGTACCTTACACAGATTCAGATTGGCTGTTATCGCATGATTATTTCACTTCCCTACACATCACCTACAAACAAAAACTATTAGCAACATGATTTTTTTTGATTTTTTGATTTTCTAATGTTTTTGGTTTTTTTTTTTTGAAATTTCAAATTTTTGTTTGGTTTTTGTTTATTTCTCCCCCTAAATTTGTGCATGGGTGAGAATGAAATTAAAATGCACAAATTTAAACTAACCGAAAGCAAAAATTAGTCCTCAAAACGTATCATTTTCAAAAAACTCACAAGCACATCGAATCGAGCTTTGTTGAACGGCTTTGTGAACAGATCCGCCACATTATTAGCAGTGGGAACCTGTTCCAGCCGAATGAGCGAACGCTCATAGCAATCTCTGATGAAATGAATTTTGATGTCAATGTGCTTGGTTTTTGAATGCTGGACTAGATTTTTAGCAATCTGAATTGCAGCCTCATTATCACAAAAGATAGGGGTTTCTAGATAGTTCAAACCGTAATCCAACAACTGATGTTGGATCCATATAACTTGAGAACAACAAGCAAAGGCAGGAACATATTCCGCTTCTGCTGTTGAGGTTGAGACGGTGTGCTGTTTCTTGCACTGCCACGACACCAGACGATCACCGAGAAATTGACACTCTCCTGAAGTTGATTTCCTGTCAAGCTCACAGCCTCCATAATTACTGTCAGCAAAAGCATATAAATCAAATTTAGAATTTTTCGGATACCAAAGACCCAATTTAGGGTTTCCTTTGAGATACCGAAAGATCCTTTTGACAATAGTAAGATGTGAAAGTTTAGGATTGGCCTGATATCGAGCACATTGACAAACTACAAACATGATGTCTGGTTTGCTCGCAGTTAGATACATCAACGATCCGATCATCGATCTGTAGTCGGTCTGATCTACGGGTTTGCCATCAGTATCTAGAGTCAGCAAGGGTCTTTCAGCCATCGATGTCATTGCAGGTTTAGGGTCTCGGAACCCGAACTTCTCCAGCATATCGTCCACATACTTGGCTTAATGGGGCAGGATTCCGGTTGACTTCTTTTGGACCTGAAGCCCCAAGAACATTGTCATTTCATCCAACGAACTCATCTCAAACCTCTTTTTCATGACGCCTTCAAACTTTTTGCATAGCTGCGGACTTGTAGACCCGAAGATAGTGTCGTCAACATAGATCTGAACTAGAATCTGATAATTAGCCACATGCTTGATGAACAAGGTTTGATTGATAGTGCCACGAGAATATCCATGCTCGAGCAAGTGCTTTGTGAGAGTTGCATACCACGCTCGAGGAGCTTGATGTAACCCATACAACACCTTTTCCAACTTGTAGACATGATTGGGAAACTTCGAGTTAACAAACCCAGGGGGTTGATTAACGTAGATTTCTTCCTTCACCTTACCATACAAGAAGGCTGTCTTGACATCCATCTGGTAAACAGTGAAGTTCATGTAGGAAGCGTATGCAAGGAAAATACAGATAACCTCCAAGCGAGCCACCGGAGCATAAACCTCAGTGTAGTCAAGACCCTCGATCTGTCTAAACCCACAGACCACCAATCTTGCCTTATTGCGCACTATGTCTCCGGAATCATCCTGCTTATTGCGATATACCCAACGTGTGTCAAGAGACTTTTTGCCCTTAGGCAGTTCAACCAGCTTCCAAACCCCGAGATTTTCAAATTGATTTAACTCTTCGTGCATAGCATCTACCCAGTTGGGCTCATTCACAGCCATTTCAACATTCTTTGGCTCAATTCGAGAGATAAAGCAAGAATAGAGACATGTATTAACATCTCCATTCTGACTACTTGTTCTAACACCATCACCCAGCTGGCCAATGACATTTTCGATCGGATGATCGCGTTGAATACGAGAAGGTAGTTCGTGGTTGATGTCATTGAGTGAAACGGGAAGATTTTGAATGTTGATAACTCCATCATTTGCCGAATGATCCACTTCAGATGAACCTGTCTCGTTAGAAGGATCTGCCACAAACTCATTAGAAATTTTCTCAGGAAAGAGAAGTTCCATAAAAGTTTGAGTAACAACGGAAGCATCTCTGGACATGAACTCTCTTTCAACAGGAGTAAAAGGTGTGGCATCAGCATCTGGAGCATGATGTTGACTTGGAGATTCTGGACAAGTAATTGGAACATATGACTCCACTGAAGGAATCGCAGAAGACACTATCGGCGGTCTGTAAACAACTTCTTCGTCTTCGTCTTCAGGTACAGTCTTCGAACCAGAAGTAGAACCAGATAAACTATTTGAACACACATTGAATGATTTGAACAAAGTTGTGTAATCAAACAGCGAGTCAGGACCGACTCTAGCATCCGTTTCATTCTCTTGCAACCAGCGCACATCGAAGGATTCTACGATTTGCTTTGTTCTTTTGTTGTAGACCTTGTACACAGTGCGAGCAGTATACCCCACAAAATAGCAATCATCAGCTTTGGCATTGAACTTCGGGTTGGACTCCAGGTGAAGAAGGGTACAAGGATAGCCAAATACGTGGAAGTGGCTGACAGATGGCTTGTGACCATATAGAATTTCGTACGGAGTTTTCATCTGAGCTTTGTTGATCAGACCACGATTTTGAACATAACATGCTGTGTTGATCGCCTCAGCCAAGAAGAAAACTGGCAACTTTGAGTCACACAGCATCGTCCTTGCAGCGTCTTGCAATGTTCGATTCCTCCGCTCAGCAACACCGTTTTGTTGAGGCGTGCGAACGGAACTATATTGACGCACAATTCCCTTTTCTGCGCAAAAGTGATCAAAAACAGCATTCTTGAATTCTGTTCCATTATCAATTCGAAGCACCTTCACCCGGTTATTTGTTTGGTTCTCTATCATTACGATGAATTTCTTGATCAGATCAGATACCCCAGCTTTGTTGGATAAGAAGAAAACCCACGTGAAACACGAGAAGTCATCAATCACAACTAGACAGTATGAATTTCTATTGATGCTTAGGACATTGACCGGACCAAATAAATCCATGTGCAATAATTGGAGCACCTGGCTGATTGAATTGACCTGTTTTGGCAGGTGTGGTTTCCTGTGATGCTTTCCCTGGGCACATGACACACACTTTTCAAATGTTATGAAGTCTCTGACAGGTAGGCCTCGCACCATTTCATTTTTAGCAAGACGATTCAGATTCTTAGCGTTCGCATGACCGAGTCGTCGGTGCCACAGCATAGCATTTTGTTCTGAGACTTTTGAAAAGAGGCAAGTGACTTGTTCATGAATGTTTCTATTCATGTCGATGATGTATGCATTTCCATCTCGCTTTGATTTAACAGGAATCTACTCATCCGGGATGACAATTCCTGGCTTCAGAATCAGACATTCATTATCAGTGAAGTGAGTTGAATAACCCTTGTCAAAAATCTGTGAGACGCTCAACAGGCTATGCTTTAACTCGGGAGCATAATTTACGTTCTCGAAACTCAGCACTCTATTTGACACAGTTCCTTTTTGAGTAATTTTTCCGCCTTCTCCGCCCGCAAAGGAAACGAATCCCCCATTACAAGTCTGAATGTCGTTCAACTGGGAGATGTCTCTTGTCATATGCCGGGAACAGCCGTTGTCGACATACCAAGGTCTGACGACATTCCTCCGCAACTGTCCCTGCAAAATGAGCGGGATCATTTAGATTTGGGGACCCATGTCATTACTTTCCTGGGTTGACCCTCTACAATCACAGATTTATCTTTTGAACCTTTTGATTTTGAATCATCGTTGGAAACACTTTCAGGGGATGACGATGATTGGTTGGAAGTTAATTTAGGCACCCACTAGTATTTAGGTTTTTAAAAAATCACGGGTGTTTTTGAAACATTTTTCCTTCCAGTTTGCTTTGGGCATTCGAATTTTCTACCAAAAGTGGTTGAAGATCCAGAGCTGGTCTTTGACGAAACCGACCTCGGCTTAGCCTTGTTCGATTTTGGCAAACTATTTGTGACTTTATTATTGAAAACCTGTTTGTTCTTTTGAAAAACTGCCCTTTCCTTGTTTTGATTAGCCTTCCAATCATCATCTCGAGGGCGAGATCTCAAGGACTTTCTAGTTAAAGACCTTCCTCGAGACTCGTTCTCTCCTCTTTGAGACGAAAAATGCACAAATGCCCTATTAGGACAGTTTCGAGCGATATGACCGACAATACCACAATTGAAAGAAATTTGCTTATTTTCACTAAATTTGGTGCTTCCGTTTTCAGATTTCATGCTCTTATGGACCTTTCTAACCTTTACACATGTGCAATTAGAATGTGTGACAGATGTAGAGGGTGTGGATGTGTTAGCACCAGATTCAGTGGATTTTACAAAAACAACACTAGAAACATCAGAAACATTTAAGTTTGACATCACTTTTTCACAAGTAAAAACATCAGGTTTAACATCAGACACAAACTCATCACAAATGGGTACACCAAACTTAGACACTAAGTTATTAGACTCAAACTTCTCATCCCCTTGCTTTCCTTGGTTTACTGACACATCTGCATTTGAAGTAGAAATGTTAGTATCCAAAACCCTAGCACTAGGTCCTGTAGCCTGTTCAACAACAGGTTTGCCAAAAACCATATAAGGTTCTCTGTCGATCTCTTATTTTGTTAAAGGAGTAACATAATATGAATGATTAAAAGGAGGAGGGACACTCTCATATCCTATACCTACTTGTTTTTGGTCTCTCCACTTTATTTGAAGTTCAACTATTTTAGCAACTCTGTCACTTGACACATCAAATTTTTTGAAATTAAAATCAGCATTTGCAAAACGAGTTCTCAATGTGTCAAGTTCAGCAGTTACAGTGTCAAAATCTTTCTTAAGATATTTATAATGGATACATTTATCACTATACTCTGCTTGTAATTTTTTATAGTCTTTTGTCTTGGCCTCTAATTGATCTTTTAAGGGTTTCTGGACTTTCCTAAGTTGATATCCGTCATATTTTAATTTTTCTATCTCTCTACACATTGAATCGACCTGTGCACGTAAAAAATTAATTGTTTCGATGCAAGATTGAGAGCAAGTGATTTCACTGACCTCCGACTTTGTAGACTCTGGCGTTGTTTGAGCCATGAATGCAAACTGCAATTCCATCATTTCTGCTTCTGGGTCTGTTTCAACTTCTTCTTCAGCAACATCATTGATCTGGGCGAAATGACCATTTTCAGGTCCTGAGATGTTCATGGCCTGAATTTGATCCTCCCAGTCAAATGACTGAGCCACTACAGCTAGATTTGCAGTCTGGTTGTTGATGGTACCTCCTCTGCTGCTAATCACTGGCAGCATAGTTCTTTCATTGTTTTCCCTTCTGTCAGGCTTTGGACAATCTCTGGCGAAATGACCTGGTTCATGGCAATTGAAGCAACGAAGTATGCCTTTATTGAATCCAGCCTTCTTCTCAGCATTCATTCCCCAATTATTCTTGCCCGTCTTTTTGGAGAACTGTTTGGCTCTGAACACTGCCATGGCAATTTGCCAAGTAATATCCATCTCCTCAAGATCTTTAGGATGAATTTGGTCCAAGTCGGCAAAAGATAGTTGAGGAGGCAATTCGCCTACCAAGAGAGCATTGTAGTAGTTAACAAGAACAGTAGCAAGAGCTAGATTCTCATCATTTTCTTTGGAAGACGTAACTTGAGTAGGTGCCTTTGAGGATGAAGCAACTTGTGGATAAGAAACTGGAGATTGAACGTTTTGCATGGTTGGATTGACATATGTTGAAGGTTGGGAAGCAATAAAGGGCTGAACTTGAGGAGTGGCGAAGGATGAAAAAGCATTGTTGGATTGAATTCCGAGATTAACAGTTGAATATGAATTGACATGATTGATCTCTCTCTGCTTGTCATCCATATCACAAGCCTTCATAATTGCCATTGTCTCGGCTAGGCTCAAAGGATTGAGATCTTTAGTTTTCTTAATCACGGACACATTCATGTCCCATGATTTTGGCAAGGAATTCAGCAACTTTTTGTTGATTTCAGATCTAGTAACTAGGATACCTGCAGAGCTCATCTTAGTAGTAAGAGTGATGAACCTCTGCAATTGAGTTTCAAGAAATTCTCCCAAGACGTAACTGAACATGTTGAAGTTCTGCCTTAGCATGTCTTACCGGCTTTGTTTCATATCTTCATTCCCTTCATAAACTTTAATTAAAGCTTCCCATAAGGCTTTAGCAGAAGTGTACTCTCGAAAACCCTGAGCAATTTCCGGAGACAAGGCCATGGTAAGGGTAGCAAGTGCCTTTTCTTGCTGTTCAAGCTTCTCAAATTCCTCATCAGTATAATCCTCAATATCCTTTTCAACAATTGAGCCATTTGGAAGTGTTGTAGTGAGATTGACAGGTCCTTTTAAGATGCACCTCCAAATCATGAAGCCCTTCATTTTTATATATTTTTCCATACGGTATTTCCATTCAGGAAAACCTTCAGCAGACAATAAACGTGGAATGCGAGTGGTTGTACCCATTACTGAGTCAAGTTCATGATGTGTTGCAAAGTTTTGTGAGTCCATTTTGTTTTATGTTTTTGGCTTTTCAGAAATGAACAGATACACCTTCAACTATATACTCACAAAAATCCAAATTGACACTGATTTGGCTCTGATACCAATTGTAAGTCCCGAATTCTAAGATCCAAATCAGTGCTCAAATGATATTGCAATCAATCAGAGCGTAGAAGGAATAGAAGAAGAATTAACCCAAGCATACACACATTTATGTCATATAAACGTCAAATACACCTTGGAAAACACACACATACGTCACCCTAATACAGACACAGACACCTACTATTTATAGCACACCCAGCAGTACACGAGTGTACAGCCGCACACGCGTGTACGGCGTACACACATGTCCGGCCATACACAGGCATACAAAGGTTAGAAACCCCAAACCAAACCCCAATACCCTATCAAGACTTATACAGATGGATGCCTAGCCCAAACCACAATATTAGGACCTATCATATATATATATATATATATATATATATATATATATATATATATATATATATATATATATATATATATATAGTATGAGGGTGTATTTTAAAATTGTCAAAATACTAGGGTTTTTAATCAAATTTAAAATTTTCGAAATTAATACATTTTAATTTAAAATCTTAAATATTAAAAACCTTGATTTAATAATTATCCAAAATTAAAAAATTAATTTAAATTATTAAATCTCATAGGATTATCCATTAAATTAAATAAATAATTTAACCTAATCCCTTTATCCCCTAGATTTCGAAATTTTGGGAAGGGATATTTCAAAATCAACAATTATCCATTTAAACAATTAAAAGATAATACTTACCCAAAACCCTAGATATTCGAAATCTAATCTTGGGGAAGGCATTTTTCAAAAATTCTTGGGTCCGGAAACCCTAAAAATCAAGAAAATGGAGGCGAAAGGAACGGGTTCAAAAACCCTAATCAATTTTCGAAACTAGGGTTTAGAAACCCTAATTTTTTTTAAAAAAATCCAAGCCCTAGGGTTTAATTGCCATACTCCCTAATTTGTCAAGTTCAATCTATTATATCAAATATAATTGGAAACAAAACCAAAAGCTCTGATACCACTGATGGGTTTTATACAAACAATCATATGTGTGAATGCAACACTAGATTGGATCTATGTTTTCTCTATTAGACATACAAGCATTGATCACAAAATAGAAAACCCTAATGTGCATCTAATATTCGAAATCTACATAAAATAGATTAGAACACATACCTTTTGTTGCTATAGAGTAATAACAACCAATTCTTGAAGATCATTTGCTTTTGAGAACAAGTACCACAAGTGTAGTACCTCTAATGACTCACAAACACACTAGGGCAAGAGGATGAATATGAGAGAGAGGAGAGAGGAGTGACTTGCTCAAAAATTCAACTCTTCTAGGGTTTTCAAAGGGGTAGTCGAATTCAAGAGCCAAGGGGCTCTATTTATACTTGAGGCTAGCTAGGGCTTTAAGGTGGAAACCCTAATTCCTTAGCTTAGGGCGTAAACAAGTCCATTGACCCCTTCCTTAGGGCTTGGACGAAAATTTCTAGAACCTTATATGGATTTTCGCTCCTCCCTAATAAGGGTGATCGAATGGCCCAAAACCTCAACTATCAAATATTTATAAAACAGCCCCTGCACTTTCAGTCTGTTCCTTTAATCCCAAATTTAATTCCAAATTAATTTCTGATTAAATACTTATTAACAATATGATTTCTAATTAATATATTATTCTTATAATATATTAATAAATCATATTTATGTGCCAACTTATTATTCTAGATAATAAAATCAGCCTCTCTCTCCAATAGTCATCCTGTCTAGTTGCGAGTGTGAATGCAACCCAAAAGGACCATGCTACTATCAAATCAAGTACATACCAATTATAGTTATGGGCTTAGACACCTAATCCAATAGTATTGTGATATATAGGACATTGTTATGTTGTAGTGACCTGTTAGATCTGTATCCTGGTATATAGGAGGTTTCTATGTGGTAGTGATCTGTTGATCTGACCGTTATTTGTTGTCTGGTTATATATTTATCTGTTGCATATGTCGACATAATATAATTTTGGGTTGTGGCTTTATTGCTATGTGTATGATCCAACAAACCAGGTTAATCCAGCCTGATGGCTGTGGACCCGAGGGTATTCCAGTCCGATGACTGATTTGTTGGATTAGTGTCTAAGCCCATAACTATTTTGGTATGTACTTGACCCGATGGTGCATGGTCCTTTTGGGTTGCCTTCCCCAAAGCAACTTGATAGGATGAATTAGGGAGAGAGAGGATTAATTATGATTTATTAATATATTATATGAATAATATATTAAAGGAGAAATCATATTGTTTAATTAATATTGGTCAATAATTAATTAAGAATTAATTTTGTGGCTAAAAGAGATTAATTAAACTTAAGGGACTAGAACTGTCAGTTGTGTGATAGTTGAATATTGGGCTATTGGACTCCTTATTAGAGGAGTTGATGAATTCTATGGGGAAACCCATTAGAAATCGTCCAAGGCTTCTAAAGGAGGAGTCCATGGGTTGCTTAGGGCCTAAGCAGTCAAATTAGGGTTTCCTTGTTAGATAACCCTAATAGCCTCACTATTTAAGCACCCCTAGGGCACCAAAAACGTGGCTATCTTATTCCTTAGGGTTTCTAGATGTTTTTGAGTGCCTCTCCTCTTCTCCTTCTTCATCCTCTTGCTCTTGGTGTTTGTGAGCCATTAGAGGAGTGACATTTGTGACTCTAAGCTTTTCAGAAGCCAATTACAACAAGGAATAGATTGTTATTGCTACATAACAATCAAGGTAAGATCTAAACCCTATTCTTATGTTTATATTGATTATCGCATGGTAGATCTAGGGTTTATGGCTTTGGATGATTATTGCATGTTCATAAGACAAACTATATCCAAAGCTTTAGGGTTTGCATGTACACCATAGGAATGTTGTAGTGCTCAAAACCCATCAGTGGTATTAGAGCCTAGGGCTGTTTGTTAATGAATTTGATGCTATTTTGATCGTTTATTGCTTAAAAAATCGAAATTTTTTTGGTTCTGACTGCATGACTCGCCGAGTCACTTGGTGAACTCGCCGAGTCGGCTGTACTCGACGAGTCCAGGCCTGACTCGACGAGCCAAAGGGTCTGACAGCTTATTTTCACGATTTTCTTGCTGTTTCGGCTTGGGATACTTACCATAAACGTTTTTAATTAGTAAAATCCGATTTTTATTGATTTTGGGCGAATATGCTTGCCAAAATAGTAGATAATTACCAATTAATCAATTATTTGTTGCCTTATAAGATAATGTTAAATTATTTTAGTTATTTGGTGAATTATCTTGCAAATAATTGGACTAGGTCGAAATTAGATAACCAAATTAATTGTTAATTGCCTTATTTGAATTGTTGATCTAGAATGTTCTTGATAAAGTTTGGAAAAGTTTCAATTTTCTCCCTTTAGGTTTCATAGTTTTTAATTTCAACTTTAAAAGTTTTAGTTTTGAAATTTAAATAGTTAAACCTTAATATTTTGAAAGGTTTCAAAACTTGCCCTCAAGTTTTGGAATTAAAATTTTTTGATTAAAAGTTTAATTTTTTAAATTTTAAATTCTAAAACCCTAGTTTTGAAAAAGTTCAAATTACACCCTTATGGTTTTATTAAGTTAATTAATAGTATAATTAAAAGAGAGTTAATAAATCCATAATGATATGGTTTATATTTATTTAAATTAAAAGTGTAATTTATAAAATTAAACCACATAGTATTTTAAAAGTGTAAAATACACCCTATACTATATATAACATCAAAAGTCTAATATTATATATGTATAACTTAAACTGCTAGTATTACCGTTAGTAGGCCTCATTCACGAAGCTGGTCTATAAGGGGTGTTTAAGGAAATTGCCTATAAAATGGCGATTGAATGGGTATCCACTCTTACCCACCGCACTCTTGACTAGTGGAGGGTCGTTAGCCGAATGGGTAGGATAGGGCAAACCCCTCTCCTCATTAAAAGTAGAATGAATAAAGTAACTAAATGTTTTACTAAAATCCCAAATCTTAGTTACTTTAGGAAAAAGTGAAATCGATGCAATTCCATGGAATTACACTTTGTACCCTTGTCGAGACAATTAGTGGAGCGTGTGTGGTTGACCGACACACTAAGTTGGGTTTGGCATTGGTAGCGAAGGATGACTCGATGTTTGTCATAGATCGATGGAGCGTGTGTGGTTAACCGACACGTCGATTAGGTGATTGTAACATTGAGGGCACCATGTACATTCGCATGGTTATTCACACCTTATTTGTGATCCTAGGGATCCCAGTCACAAATGAAGGGCATAATCGAGATTAAACATGACATTGAAAAGTTCAATGAATCTCAAAAGATCTAGGAGTTTCAATTCATTTGAAACATAACCTTCTTTTCGTTTTTCATGGTGGAAATTGGTAAATCGTCATTTACCTACCTTCAAATGTTCTGTGAGTTGTATTACGGCATCCCTCTTCCAATTTGTAGGATATTGTGTTGGCTCCTAGCCTTAATGTCTCATTTGGGTGTTTTATTAAGGACTCAACCAACTAAACTTGAATTTTCTCCCGTTTTATAGATGTCAAAGTCTGACAACTATGGTCTTCCTAAATCCATTGGAAAAAAGTTTTCCATGTGAAGATGATGTTCCACGATTGTATTATGGATATGGAAATCATGCTTCATTTCCTCCACCTCCTCCAATAATTCTCCCTGACCCACGTGTTCGAAGACTTGAAAAGTTCAAGGTCATTCAAGCCCTATTGGCAAAAGACATGAAAATGGATAGTCTATATGTGCTCATGTCTTAGATAAAAGATTACATAGTGATAGATTGGGATTGTTAGGTGTCGATGTTTAAAGTAAGTTGGCTGTTGACTTGGTTCTTAAGTCACTTCCAGAATGATATGGTAAGAGAGTACTATATGATGGACCGCGACATGACCCTTATTGATTTGACTTATTTGCTTATTGCTGCTAAATCAGAAATGATTTGGCGCATCAGTCAGCAAATTTTTCTGGTAAATCAATATCCCAACCTTCTATAGGCAATGGCAACATTGGATGTCCAGAAAAGTTTTCTCTACGCAACAAAAAAAACTGAGTCTGAGATAGTCTCGTGTACCATTCCATAAGAATCCATGTGTTTCTACTGCCAAAAGAAGGGGCATTGGTTACGAAGCTGCCCTGACTACCTGAGAGATCTAAGAGATGGGAGAGCCAAGATGTATGACTCTGCATCAGGTAGAATCCACTATCTAACTCGATTAAGTTGCTGTTTGGAGATTCTTAATACATGATGTGATAAGATTACATTTCGATGTTTTTGAAGGATCAAAGAAAGGAAAGGAAGATTAAAAGGAAAGAAGTGAGCTAAATCTGATCATGAAGAAGTGGATCTTGATCGCATGATTCAAAGATCAGATTATTTTAGCTACTACTTTAGAGTTAGGATAGATTGCTAAATAATATTTGCGTAGTTTCTCATTTGTAATCGTGTTGTAAGGACAATATTTTTCCGCAATAAAATAAATTTTGATTTATCTTATTTATGTTTCCTTGCAATGGATTTTATCAAAATTTGTGTTTGAATGGTTCTATTGTTAGCAATATTGTGAATGGATTTGATTATTAGTTATGTTATTTGTGGAAATGTCATAAATTTACCAAATGAGGAAAGTTTCTTATCACCCAAGTTTCAATTGGACAGAAACTTGGAATCATGCAACTGGTATTGTGTGATGAATGAAAACCTTCGTATTTGGGAAATTGAAACTAATTCTTTGTTCACATAAGTATGTGAGTCAAGTGAAGGACTAGGAGATCTGGTACACAATGTTGTGCACTGGTCAAGTCCACCACAAAGAACGATAAGTTTATTCGTCATGATTTACTAAAAGTCTAGTAACCTGATTATGCTTACAAGATTAAGTGTAATTCTGAATCATTGAAAAGTTTCAATGAATAGCAGAACGAATAAGAAGAATCAATTAGGCAGAAAGATAAAAGTTTCTCCAATCTATGAAGAAGGGAGAGTAATTTTGTATCGTGTTTTATGATCGTCGTGGTTATTGTAGGAACCATATTACAATTCATCCTCTAAGGATACCTTAGTGCACTAGTTTGGCTAAGAAGAGGAATGGTAAATTGTAGAAATGGTTAAGTCAATAAGATGTATCGTACTTCGTTCCAATATCAAGTCTTAGAGGCATACTCCAAGACTGTGAATTGATTGACATAATCTTAAGTAGAAATGTTCTACATGTGCACATTTTGGTAAGTTGTGATGTCTTGGATAAGACAAAGACCAGCTAATACCAAATTGTGTGTAGGTTTGTCTTGATAAAGACATACATTGACTCTTGAATATTTGTTTTGTCAAGAAATGTTTCTCGACAAGAGAATCTTATATGTCAAGAGGTCAGTGGGAGTCTAAAGATCTTGGAAAGTTTCAAGAACAAATCAAGAAGTAAACCTCTTAAACACTAGCACATGACTTGAGGATTGTAACCTATCGTGTTGACAAAATTTTATTTCTGTGCCAATCCAGTTGAGTGATTATGCATATGAGTTCTACGAGTTCTCAATTGAATGCATAAGGGCAAACACCTTTATCAATGAAAGTACATTGACTGGCATAGGTGAGCTGCTAAACAACTTGGAAGCAATGGTGGGACCCTTGATGGCACGAAATTAAGAATGAACAAGTTCTATCCATAAGAGGTTGAATTTGTCACAAACATTATCTTGCGATTATGCTTATGACAAATTTGCATGGATAGGAACACATGCACCATAAAATCTAAGTGTCATAAGGTTTCTCTCCTTCATGAAAATGATTGTGAGGAAACGCTTTCACTAAGAGATATTTTAAGGAGATAGCGATTATGTAAATTGCATTCTCAAATTCGATTATGATTACGGCATCCCTTTTCATAGTTCGAATTGTGAGATTTGACAATTAGTTTGAACAATCGAGACTTATTGCTATAAGTTCTGGAATTGTTTAGACACACATGTGAGCTGTCTAAAGTATGGTGTATGAGTTTGAGATGCTTAGATAAAAGCTTATCAAAGCATATCGTATTAGAAACAATGAACTTTGGAAGTCAATAAGTATTGTTTTCTAGAAGTTTAGCTGGTTTCTGAATACGTGTCAAAGCTAGTGGGAGCATAATTGTTATGCTAGTATGGATATAATCATCATGTTAGTGGGAGCATGATTATTATTGCAAGTTAGCAATATTAATTATAGAAAACAAATGTTTCACTTCGCAAAGTTGCATAGGTTGAAAAGTTGTTTTGCTATAATTAAGGGAGAGAATGTTATACTTCGTTTCAAATCTAAAGGTTTAGATCGAGAAATTTTACTCAAATTTAGTCAAAAAGATATATGGATGTTATGTTGAAAGGATTCAACGTAACAGAATTCTATATATGGAAATATTTGTTGCGTTATCACACTCGATTATGATTACGACATCCCTTTTCATAGTTCGAATCGTGAGAACATGGAAAATAGAAATATTATAGCAAAAGACTGGTAAGTATCATGTCATTGTAATATTCGACTGTTCTAAATCTTTCCGAATGCCTAGGGCATTAAGAGGGAAAGAGGACTAGAATCGGATTTGACTGAATTAGTTAAACAATTGTCAAGGATAATATAAAGTTCGTCAAGGATTGGTCGCTTGTGAACAGTTGGAAGTATAGTAATGGAAGGACCATATTGACATTATTATTATTAGATATATAATAAGTTATCATATGGAAAATATGGAAATGTTTCCTTATTGGGAGTTGGACGTTAAGAGTTTATGTGTAGATTAGAAAAACTTTTATGCAAGAAGGATGTTCAAAGGAATGTACTTTGAATGTGAGACTTCATGTCTATGGAATTGTCTTGTAACAATCTCCAATAGAGCATTTTGTAATTTCATTGGCCGAGTCTTGGTAACTTTTATGCCATGACATTACGAAAGGACTGTTGCATAAAGTGTTAGAATCTAACATATTCTATAAGTGGCAAGAATTTGGTATTCTTACACTTGTGGTAAAGATTGGGAATTGTAAAATGAGTGTGATTGAAAATGTTATTCAATTATACTATTTCACAGAGCAAGGACCATAAGTAAACATAGTGTGCATGCTAAGAGCATGGGACAATTGTCGTTATAATTCAAGTAAGAAGTTGATTACCCGAAACAACAAATAATGAGTAATCAATATGGTGATTAAATAAAAATGTTTTATTTATACTCAAAAGTTTCGGGCCATATAAAATTAGTATTATTCTTGTGTTTCAATTTGCATGTTTTGACTTCCTAAATAATTGAGTTATTTGAGAACAATCGAATTATTTGAACGTTCCACAGTCGCTCATACTTTCGGAGTAGATATGAAAGAAGATTGTCATGAATTGGTGTGTAGATTGTCTAAAGTGTATTAGACATAGAAAAAGTTTGCTACAACGTTCATGAGTGCTTACGAATATGACTTGAGCATTGGATTAAACCCACGCTCACTTGGATCGCTTCATGGATTTTATCACGAGTGATTAGTAAGACGATAATATCTTATATTCTTGAAACCGAGATGTGTGAGTTGTATCTTGCGAATCGGTTACACATTGATAATATGTAAACACACCAGTAACTTGGTGTTATAAAACGTATTGTTGTGTGTGATTCGGTGAGTGAGTACAAGCAATCATTGAGTCGAAGTTTATCCGTTCCTTTTACCCAAAGTAGGATAAAAGCGATATATGTGGGCCCCTCGATGATTTAGTGATGACAAAGGAAAATGCTCGGCCTGGCCAGGACTGATTTGATTTGTTCAATTAGTCAGTTGTCATAAATCAGAAATCGGGAAACAACACATAGACTGAGAGAATGATTTCAATCCATGTCTCACGTCTATACGATATCTAGAATGGTGGAATATATGATTCCTTTTCTAAAGGACGCGTATCTGATAAGATCAGAGTTGACAGCGGCTTTTGAAAGCTACAATTACGGATCAGGATCTGAAGTCATATGCAGAATAGTTAGTAGACTTATCCAAGTGGGAGACTGTTGGATTAGTGTCTAAGCCCATAACTATTTTGGTATGTACTTGACCCGATGGTGCATGGTCCTTTTGGGTTGCCTTCACCAAAGCAACTTGATAGGATGAATTGTGGAGAGAGAGGATTATTATGATTTATTAATATATTATATGAATAATATATTAAAGGAGAAATCATATTTTTTAATTAATATTGGTCAATAATTAATTAAGAATTAATTTTGTGGCTAAAAGAGATGAATTAAACTTAAGGGACTAGAACTATCAATTGTGTGATAGTTGAATATTGGGCTATTGGACTCCTTATTAGAGGAGTGGACGAATTCTATGGGGAAACCCATTAGAAATCATCCAAGGCTTCTAAAGGAGGAGTCCATGGGTTGCTTAGGGCCTAAGCAGTCAAATTAGGGTTTCCTTGTTAGATAACCCTAATAGCCTCACTATTTAAGCACCCCTAGGGCACCAAAAACGTGGCTATCTTATTCCTTAGGGTTTCTAGATGTTTTTGAGTGCCTCTCCTCTTCTCTTTCTTCTTCCTCTTCCTCTTGGTTTTTGTGAGCCATTAGAGGAGTGACATTTGTGACTCTAAGCTTTTCAGAAGCCAATTACAACAAGGAATAGATTGTTATTGCTACATAACAATCAAGGTAAGATCTAAACCCTATTCTAATGTTTATATTGATTATCACATGCTAGATCTAGGGTTTATGGCTTTGGATGATTATTGCATGTTCATAAGACAAACTAGATCCAAAGCTTTAGGGTTTGCATGTACACCATAGGAATGTTGTAGTGCTCAAAACCCATCATGATTGGACCCGTTTCAAATTGGCATTCCAGTTTGATAACTGATTGGGCTAAGGCATTATAGTTTAACTAATTGGGTCGGGGGTAATCCAACTCGATGGTTGTGGACCCGAGGGTATTCCACTTCGATGACTGATTGGACCCAACATGCATGATTGTATATGTTCTGTTGTGTGCGGTACATTAGGGGAACCCACTAAGATTTGGCTTACCGTTTAACTTTTATGTTTCAAGCACTTCAGATTATTGGGGGAAAGCTAAGGCGTGATCATGCACATCCTACTTATTTTATAATATTTAATTTTGGGATACTCTGATTCACGATTATTACTTTTGGGAACTATGTGTCACACTCTCTGTCTGGTGGCAGAAACACCGAGTGACTCGACTTTTGGAACTATTGGCTTTACGGAAGAGACCTTCATGTTGAGTTTTCCATCTCCTTTGATAGTCTGATAGTTGTTTATACTCTATGATTAGTCTTTTAGGTCTGTAGGTTGACCTAGGAATACATGTGATTTTGAGTAGGGGTGGCAAATCGGGTCATCGTGTCGTGTTTTTGTCCGATACGACACGACATGACTGTTGGATAAGGTGTCTAAGTCCATAACTATTTCTGGTATGTACTTGACCTGGTCTGGCATGGTCCATTTGGGTTGCATGGCATCATGCATTTGGATAGACTAAAATGAGAGAAATAACACTTAAGGTTTGTTAATATATTATAAGTTCTAATATATTAAAAATATTATTTAATTAGTATTGATCAAGAATTAATTTGGAATTAATTAAGTGATCAAAAGGAGACTAATTAAATATATGGGTTGATTGTGTAAATCATCCATACTTATATAGTGGGCTAATGCTTCATGGATTATCAAGTTGGGCTAAAACCCATGGGATGCTCCATGGTGTTTATTGAAACCATGGGTCATGGAAGTGAAAAGTTATGAAAGCTAGGGTTTACATGGTGTAACCCTAATTGTAACACACTATATAAGCTTCATGTTCTTCACCAAAATCGGCCACTAAGATATACAAGTGAGGGCTAGCCGATTTCTAAGTGTTCTTCATTTCTCTCTAAGTTATTCCAAGTGCATTTGGTGTTGTGTGAGACATTTGAGGCATCACACTTGAGGTGCTAGGATCACAAGGTTTTTCAAGGAATCCAAACTACTACAAGGTATGTTTTCTTGCTTAATTTTATGTTGAAAAGTTCCCCATGTATGCTAGATAGGATATAAACCTTGGAAATCAAATTTGCACGTATCATAGTAAAACATAGATCCAAGGTTTCTAGGGTTGCATGTACACCTTAGGAGTGTTAGAATGCTCAAAACCTTACAGTGGTATCAGAGACTAGGCATGTTTGCTTGATATTTGATGCAAAATTGTGAAAAAAGCTGAAAATCTTGCTGTCTGGACAGTGGACTCGCCGAGTCCATGGGGGGACTCGACAATTCCAAGCACGAATTCAGCCTACTCGTCGAGTAGGTTCATGCACTCGACGAGTAGGAGCCTCTGATTGCAGATTTTCGACTTTTGCTGCTGGAAATAGACTAGAAACATTACCCTAAACTGTTTTGGTGTTATAAAATTTGTTTTAGATGGTGTAATGGTCATGCTAATCCATTTTCAATGGTTATTATCAAAATTTCAAGTTTTATATGGTTTATTTATGATTCTTGAAATTGTTGATATGAACATTCATGAACTTATGAGTTTAGAAGATCATAGGAATTATTTGTAACTTGCTTGTTAGTTTAATTCTTGATCATTATGTGTTTTAATGGAATCCATAATTTGTCCTCAAGTTATGGATTACCAAAAGTCATTCCTTTAAAGTCCATTATTAAACACATAGGTTACATAAAATGAAAAGTCTCTCATTTTATTAATCCATTAACTCATCAGTTATGAAAGATGAAAAGCTTTGAAAGTTACAAAACTTGCCCTCAAGTTTTGGAACATGTAAAGTCTCTTTAAAAACATTAGTTCCAACCCCTAGAATTTTAAAAGTTAAAATTCAACCCTTATACTTTATGTTATTATAAGTTTAATAATAATTATATATGTATAAGAACAAGTCGTTTTACCATTAGTAGGCCTCATTCATGAAGCCGATCTATTAGGGGGGTATAAGGTTGTTGCCAATAAAATGGCAGCTTAAGGGTGTCCACTCTCACCCACCGCTTCCTAGACTGGTGGAGGGTTGTTAGCCGAATGGGTAGGACAAGGACCTCTAAATCTTCATTAAAAGTATGATGAAAAATAAAGTAACTAAATGTTTTTATAAATTCCTAATCTTAGTTACTTTAGGAAAATGTGAATAAGGCGCTAACCCATGAAATTACATTTTACACTTTGATTAAGTCGTTAGTGGAGCGTGTGCGGTTAACCGGCACACTAACCTGCACTTAACAAGGTAGGCAAAGGGTAACTTAATATTTATCATAGTATCGATGGAGCACGTGTGGTTAACCAGCACATCGATTGAGGGGCAAATATTGAGGGTACCAAGTAATTTGCATGGTTACTTCACACCTTGTTTTGTGATCCTCGGCATCCCAGTCACAATATCTGAAGGGCGCACTCGAGATTGAAACATGCCATTGAAAAGTTCAATGAATCTCAAAGAATCTAGGAGTTTCAAAAACCAATTAAAACCTAATAATTTATTTCGTTTTTCATGGTGGAAATTGGTGAATCGTCATTCACCTACCTTCAAATATTTTATAGCTTGGATTACAGCATCCCTCTTGTAAGTTATAAAATATTGTGTTGGGTCCTAGCCTTAATATTACATTTGGGTGTTTTATTAAGGACTATCTTTATATCTAATCTAAACTTGTCTTTCTTCTTTTCAGATGTCTTCCAACAATGCTGCTTCTGGCTCAAACCCTACTGACTCCTTCTCTCTCATGAACCTTTGTGGGAGAGTCATATTTGATGGATCCAACTTTATGGATTGGATCAAGAACATCAGAATGGTCACTCGGTATGAGGACAAGGAATATGTCCTCGACAAGGAGCTTAAAGAACTCGAGCCGTCTGCTACTCCTGAGGAGGTCGCTGAATATTAGGCCCATGAAAGTGATGCTACTAAAGTAGCATGCATCATGTTGGCTACTATGACAGCCGAGCTCCAAAAGTCCTATGAGGACTAATATCCTTTTGAGATGCACCAGCATTTGACGGACTGCTACTATCAGAGTGCTAGTCAAGAGCGATATGAGATCATCTCCTCCATGATAACAACCAGGATGAAGGATGGTGAACCCATCATGGGCCACATGCAGAAAATGCAAAGGTATGTGGACCGTTTGCTGAAACTGAATGTGAACTTCCCAGAGGAGTTGGCAATTGATATCATTTTGCACTCTCTACCTTCGTGTTATGATTAATTTCGCATGGTATAACACATGAACAAGGAGGAAGTTACACTCAGCAAACTTCAAGGACTTCTGAAGACCGCTAAAAGTGGTCTTAAAGGTAAGTCGGTTGTTACTAATCCTACTCCTACCGCGGCCCCTGTGTTGGCAATCGGGCAAGGAAAAGGAAAGAAGAGGAAGAGCCCTTCGAAGGGTACCAAGGGAAAGTCCCTTGATGGCTCCTATTCAAGTGGAACCAAGAAAGGTTTCGTCACTCCTTCTTCTAACCCTAAAGAGGCTGAATGCTTCTATTGTCATGAAAAGTCGCACTGGAAGCGAAACTGCCCAAAGTACCAGCAAGATGTTAAGGATGGGAAAGTAAAACCCAACCATGCAAGTATTTACACTATATTGTCTAATAACTCACCCTATTCTAATTCTTGGGTCCTTGATACAGGTTGTGGTATTTACATATGTTGTGATTTGCAGGGACTAAGAAGAAGTGAGAATGTGGAGCATGGGAAGATAAACTTGATAATGGGAAATAGGAACGTTACACCTGTCACCAAGATTGGAGTTTATTTTTTATTGCTAAGTAGTGGGTTAACATTAGATTTGAATAAATGTTGTTATTCGCCTGAAATGAAAAGAAATATTATTTCCTTTGATGGTTTGTACAAACAAGGTTTTACCTTTTCATTTGATTATGATAGTGGTGGTATTAATGCTTTCTTTAATAATGTTCTTTATTTTAAAGCATTACCTTGTGATGGTGTGTATGAAACTGTGTCGGTTGTAGATAACCTAGGAAATAATGTATTGTGTATCGATTCTTCCACTAGTTTGGATAAAGCATCATTATGGCATTTTTGTCTTGGACATGTAAGCAAGAAACGCATAGGCCAACTCCAAAAAGATGGAGTCTTGGAGTCATTTGACCTAAAATCAGATGATAGTTTTGAATCTTGTTTGCTTGGGAAAATGACAAAGTCACCCTTCATTGGTACTTATGGAAGTGGTGAGGGTTTGTTGGACCTCATACATACTGATGTGTGTGGAGCTTTGAGAACCGCCACAAGAGATTCTAACCGCTTCTATGTTACTTTTACTGATGATTTTAGTAGATATGGATATGTCTACTTAATCAATCATAAGTCAGAGACCTTTGAAAGATTCAAAGAGTTCAAACAGGAAGTGGAGAATCAGTTGGGCAGGAACATTAGGATGCTTCGATCCAATCGAGGTGGTAAGTATCTTAGTACATAGTTCCTTGACAATCTTAAGGAATGTGGGATTATCTCACAATTGACACATCCCAGGACACCGCAGTTGAATGGTGTGGCTGAGAAGCGCAATCGAACCTTGTTGGATATGGTTCGTTCCATGATGAGTCGAGCTGCGCTACCAATCTCATTCTGGCGGTATGCCTTAGAGACTGCCGCCCATATCCTTAATCTAGTCCCTACAAAGAAGGTTGCCAAAACACCTCATGAAATGTGGACCAGAAAAGTCCCAATCTGGACCACATCAAGATTTGGGGTTGCGAGGCTTTTGTGAGGCGTGACTATCACGATAAGCTCGAACCTCGAAGTGAGAGGTGTATTTTCATCGGCTACCCACAGAGATCTTTTGGTTACCTATTCTACAGACCTAGTGATAATGTGGTCTTTGTAGCAAGGAGAGGAGTATTTCGAGAGAGATAATTCATAAGTCACGGAAACAGTGGGAGGCAAATTGACCTTGAAGAGGAACCTCAAAACCTAGCAATCAACCTGAGGAGGAAACTCCTGTTGATCCGACAGAAGAGTCTGTACCTCTAAGGCGTTCCACAAGAGTTAGTAATGCACCTGAGCATTGCTATGGTTTCCATATTACTGCAGAAGGTGATACACTTATCAGTGATAGCACACTGGTAAGTCTGGATGAACCTAACAGCTACATGGAAGCCATGGCAGGCCCTGAGGCTGCAAAATGGAAAGAGGCTATGGACAGCGAGATACAATCCATGTATGACAATCAAGTTTGGAACTTGGTTGACAATGTACCAGGTCGTAAGACAGTTGGGTGCAAGTGGATCTTCAAGAAGAAGACCGACATAGATGGTAATGTACACACTTATAAGGCGCGACTGGTTTCAAAGGGCTTTTCTCAAACTCCGGGAGTTGATTATGATGAGACCTTTTCACGAGTAGCAAAGATTAAGTCTATTAGGGTTATGCTAGCCATTAGTGCATTTCATTACTATGAAATATGGCAAATGGATGTCAAAACCGCTTTCCTTAATGGAAAGTTGGCTGAGGATGTTTACATGAGTCAGTCAGAGGGTTTTGTCAGTGCAGAGTACCCTAATAGAGTGTGTAAGCTTGAGAAATCCATCTATGGATTGAAACAAGCACCTCGCAGATGGAATCTTTGTTTCGATGAGAAATTCAAAGAGTTTGGCTTTTCGAGGAGTGAAGATGAGTCCTGTGTATATGTCAAGGCTAGTGGGAGTATAGTTCGCTTTTTGGTATTGTATGTGGATGACATACTACTCATAGGAAATGACATCCCAACTCTGCAGGAAGTTAAGTCCTGGCTTGGGAAGTGTTTCGCTAAGAAGGACCTTGGAGAAGCTGCCAATATCCTAGGGATAAGGATTCTGAGAGACAGGAGTAAAAGACAAATTGGACTTAGTCAGTGTACCTACTTGGATAAGGTGCTGAATAGGTTCAGCATGCAGAATTACAAGAAAGGAGAGTTACCAATCCAGAGTAACGCCAGACTTAGTAAGACTCAGAGCCCGAGTACAGAGGCTGAGATAGCTGAGATGAGTCGAGTACCTTATGCTTACGTTGTAGGCTCGATCATGTATGCGATGACTTGTACTCGTCCTGATGTGGCCTTTGCATTGAGCATGGTCAGCAGATATCAGGGGAACCCTAGCCAGGCTCACTGGACTGCGGTAAAGAACATTCTCAAGTACATGTGGAGGACTAAGGACTGGGTTCTTATCCTCGGTGGGAGTTATGACTTGAGAGTATTGGGGTATAGTGATGTGAGCTTTCATACTGATAGGGATAATTTCCGCTCTCAGTCAGGCATGGTCTTTACCTTAAACGGAGGAGCAATTTCTTGGAAAAGTTCCAAATAGGAGACAGTGGCTGATTCAACTAGCGAATCAGAGTATATAGCGGCAAGCGAGGCAGCAAAGGAGGCTATATGGATAAAGAACTTCATTGGAGACCTTGGGGTTGTACCAGCTATAAAGGAGCCTATGGAGATTTTCTGTGATAGTGAAAGTGCAGTTTCCTTAGCCAAGGAACCAAGGGATCACGGGAGATCCAGACACATTGACAGAAAATACCATTTCATCAGACATCGAATAGAAGGACTCCTCGTGGAAAAGAGGGTATCATCGGATGAGAACCTGGAAGATCCCCTCACGAAGGGACTGAGCAGGGTTAAGCATCTCCAGCATGCGAGGTGCATAGGGCTGAAGGATGATATTAGTTTTAATAGTTAGATAGCTTTGAAATGTCTAAAGTGTAATTGGCATTTGATAATGAATAAAAGTTGTGTTTATTTATGAGTAAAGTGTTGCTATCTTTTGTCAATCGTTTACTATCGTTTCATTTTGCATGTTTTGACTTCCAGAATAATTATGTTGTTGTATTTCATATTATTCAAATTCTCCACAGTCGGTCATATGTTGGAAGTAGATATGAATCAAGACTGTCATGGGTTGGCTTGTAGATGTCCAAGGTACTGGACGTAGCAAAGTGTTGCTACAACACTCATGAATGCTCATAAGTTCTGAGTATTGGATTCAACCCACGCTCGCTGGTATCACTTCTTGGAATCTATTTCGAGTGATCGCGAGACAGTAATGTCATATAAGTCTTCAAACCTAGAGATATGACTTGTTGCCTATGAGTTGGTTATGCATTGATTGTACGAAAACGCATTGGTAACTCGATGTTATAAAACATGCCTTTGTGTATGATTCAGCAAGTAGTAGAACAAGCATATGAGTCGAAGTTTATATGTTCCTTCTTGGATTAGAAGCGATATCTGCGCCCCTCGATGACTTTGTGTTGAACCATGTACCGGGCCCGGTCAGAACTAAATTGATTTGTTCGATTAAGTTCATTGTCAAACAAATCGGAAATCGGGAAACAAACTGCTGGACAATAAGTAAGACATTGTTCCATGTATTTGTCCGGCTGATATCTAGAGCAGAGGATTATATGATCACTTATCTTAAATGGCGTATCATCATTATCTCAGTTCTGAGAGACCTTGAAAGAGCTACGATTGCTAATCGGTTCCTGAAGTCATACTTGCAGTTATAGTTATTAGACTCATCCAAGTGGGAGACTGTTGGATAAGGTGTCTAAGTCCATAACTATTTATGGTATGTACTTGACCCGATTTGGCATGGTCCATTTGGGTTGCATGGAATCATGCATTTGGATAGACTAAAATGAGAGAAATAAAACTTAAGGTTGATTAATATATTATACGTTCTAATATATTAATAATATTATTTAATTAGTATTGATGAAGAATTAATTTGGAATTAATTAAGTGATCAAAAGGAGACTAATTAAGTATATGGGTTGATTGTGTAAATCATCCATACTTATATAGTGGGCTAATGCTTCATGGATTATCAAGTTGGGCTAACACCCATGGGATGCTCCATGGTGTTTATTGAACCCATGGGTCATGGAAATGAAAAGTCATGACAATTAGGGTTTACATGGTGTAACCCTAATTGTAACACACTATATAAGCTTCATGCTCTTCACCAAAATTGGCCACTAAGATATACAAGTGAGGGATAGCCGATTTCTAAGTGTTCTTCATTTCTCTCTAAGTTATTCCAAGTGCATTTGGTGTTGTGTGAGACATTTGAGGCATCACACTTGAGGTGCTAGGCTCACAAGGTTTTTCAAGGAATCCAAACTACTACAAGGTATGTTTTCTTGCTTACTTTTATGTTGAAAAGTTTCCCATGTATGCTAGATAGGATATAAACCTTGGAAATCAAATTGACATGTAGCATAGTAAAACATAGATCCAAGGTTTCTAGGGTTGCATGTACACCTTAGGAGTGTTAGAATGCTCAAAACCCTACAATCACAAGGTTTTATGTAACACAAACACGACACGACATGATCTCAGGTTTTTTTTAACTAACACGAAAATGAAACGATTAAAAAATGACAAACACGACATGACACGAAAAAGATAACATGAAATAAGAATTAATGTATTTAATTAATATTTATTCATACAGAACACGAAAAACACGACAGAAAATTGTTAAATCATGTCAATTTCGTGCCAAATTTTGAACACGAACACAAAATGACACGACTTCGTGTGTTTTACACTTGACACGAACACGACACAAACATAAATTCGAATTTCAGTGTCGCCTCAATTTCGTTTCGTGTTGTGTATTTTTGTCTTGTTGTGTCATCAATTGCCACCCCTAATTTTGAGAGGGTCAACATAATGTTGGTGAGTTCACAGGTTTGGTAAGTGTGAAAATACTTTGTTGATGTTCTTAAGTTAGCACTCGTTATACCCTCAACCTAGGTTAGTATGTTAGCGTACTTTCTAGTGTTCTGGTAGTAGGATTCAGATAGTTTAGTGACTAGATTTCAATCATGATTTGGGTAGAAAATGTATATTTTACTTGTTACCTTATCTCAAGGTTAATGTGTTTTGATAATATTCTCCTAATATTTTCTTTATATTGTGTTGTAGGCACTGCTTCTCAAGGCGCTCCTCGAGAATAATGGATGTTGTATTCGAACTCGTTTCCTCGAGTTTATGTGAACTATCACAACATATGATAGTTTAGTTTTAGTTTGATCTAAACTCGCTGTAACGCCTTGTTTCGAATCGTTTCACATTGCGGGGTGGTGAGCAATGAGTGGGTATTAGCAGAATTAGGACCCTTGAAAAATTTATATTTGGGCTCATGTGGAGGTGGATGATGTAATTTGGATGATTCGGGTGTTCATTTGTGTTTTGGAGCCAAAGGGTATTTTGGTAATATGTCAGCTCCGGCTTTTATGGAAATTGGATGTTGTTCATGAAATTTTAAGGCAAGTATGAGTTGATTAAAGTGTAGAGCTTCACGTTACCTTTTCATGGATATATGGATCGTCATAATTGGATTTATAACGAATAAGTTATGGCCTTCGGAATATGTTCGGGTTTGAGGGGAAACCCTAGTCTGTGGGGCGTACCTAGGGAGTACGCGGGGTGTACTGATGCGAAGGGCAGTATATGGGGCATAATGTGGTGTACGCTTAGCGTACATCGAAGATTGGATTAGGGTGCGAGCCCTCGTACGCCGGGCGTACTAGGAGTACATGGGGCGTATGAGGGGGTAGGTGAAAACCCTAATTTAGGGTGAGGCAACCTATATAAGCACATTAAGTCTTTAGGGTTAGCCTCTTTACCAGATTCCAAGTCCCCAAAACCCTAGAAATCGTCCCTTAGCATCCATGGTGGTGTTTTTGAGCTCGTTGTGTGCATCTCCGTGTGTTTTGGTTCATATTAAAGAAGATGGAGTTTGGTGCAAGGTTGTGGATCAAGGAAGAGCTTGTAGATCTTGACTCTCTACTTCATTTCCAGCTTGTTTGTAGTAAAAATATATGAACTTGTTCATTAATGGCTTAGATCTATTATGTATGAGTTTTGGTTCCTTTTTGGCCCCAAGAATGAGATCTAGTGGTTTGGTACCACTCCCGGAGCTATAAGTTGCCACTCTTGGTGTTTCTAAGGTTCTAGATTCATAAAGTTGTCTCCTTTAGGGTGTTGAATCCCCCATGTATGAGATTGTGTCCATCTGGTGAAAGTATAATCCTATATCTTGAAGTTGGGTTCTTTTGGGGCATGCAAAGTCCCCAAGTGAGTGACTTTATAGTTCTAGACACTTGTTTGGACTCAAATCTGTGGTTTGGACTTCTGGACTTAAACATTAAGATCTTAATGAAGAGTTGGGATTAATGGATGAGTACGTTGGGCGTACAAGTCTGTACGCGCAACGTACAAGAGAAATAGCGTGTACGGTTAGCGTACAGCTGAGTACGACCGACGTACTCAGTCAGGTGGGATTTTGCAAGACCGAAACGGCGGAAACGTTCGGGGGTGGAGGAGGTCATGTTTAGTATCACAAGATATGTATATAATAAGCAAGTAATGAACAACCATTTCATTTAGAAAGAAAGTGTTTACAATGTGTGTGTTCACAAAACATAGAATTCATAAGAAAATAACAAAACAAGACTTGAAGCTATAATGCTCCATCTTCTGAATTCCCAGCACGAGTACCTGTCTATTAGTCTCCTGAGAATACAAGTTATTTGAAAGAGTTGATCAGCAATTAAGCTGATGAGTTCATAAGATTTTAGTGATGTAAGTACGTTGTAGAAAGTTATTGAAAAATGTAGTAAGTTGTAGTAAGTTCTGTTTAGAAAGGTTTGCCTGTTCCTCCAGAAAATCCTATATTTCCTGCTTTGATGAAAGATAAGTAAAAATGACTCTACAGTCCTTTCTATGAGTATTAAATGGATACAAGTTATATAAAGCCCAGAGTAAACAAACAATGGGTTGTATGTATCTGCCTTAAGCCCACAACCAAAAAAGGAACATGGAATGAGGCGGAAGGCACACAGTCCATTGGTTGTTTGATCATCGTTGTATATAACCCTGGCGTATTAACTTGGTACTCACGGAGTTAATTGTAATAGTTCCTTTATATTTAATGAAAAGATTCTTTAAGAAAATCCTTACTTCTTATAATAAACAGGAAGTAAGGCGGAAAGCACACATCCAACTATCTGTTGGGTATTAATGATATATAACCATGATGTATAAACTAAGGTATTATAGAGTTAATCACCTAAAGTCCTTTATGTTTATACTGGTTTAATAAAATGGATTAAACCCTTTACTGGGAAGTTTCTAGTTTTGTTTACCAAAAGTTCTGATTTGGAAAGTATGTTTTGTACTAGAAAACTGTACATTGACTTTGTGTCCTATGACTTGACCCATACCTAGTACTCTTATGATGACTTAATGTATACTGAACATATATATATCTAAAATCGGATAGATAATAGATTGGGTGAATCTGTTCCAAGCCCACAACCAAACAAGGAACAGGAAGTGAAGTGGAGAGCACACATCCTATTATCTGTCGGATGCTATTGTTATATATATATATATATATATATATATATATATATATATATATATATATATATATATATATATATATATCCTTTGATGTATACATTAAGGAATCATAAGGTTAGCATTATGGTCCCTTTCTACTGAATGTACTAGACTCGACTGTTCTGTTGTCGTTTGTAAAATGTAAGTTTTCCCGAGTTTATAACTATCTTAACTCGAAAATAGTTTGCATTTGACTTTCAAGTGGAACTGTCACTTTATGAAAGTAATGGGAATTAAGGTCATAATGTGAAGGCTAGTAACCCTATTATACGCTCTCCCTGTCTGGAGATTAAGGGAACCAAACGCGACTGTTTAGCAAACCAGTTGCTACGCTGTGTAATTCACATTAAAGTTTTATGATCATGTATACCCAATATAACTATCACCTTTTGTTTAGAACAATGAGTTAGTGATTCATTGGTATAATTAGATCCTATAGTAGTTCCATGCTATAGCAACTTAATTTGTTTGTTCTGTATGGTATTGTTTGTTTCTCATCATAGTATGTTTGTTCTGTTATCATGTATTGTATCTAGTATGAACTGAATCTCTAAACTATACCCATTATATTTTACTAATGTTTTACTTGAACTGTTGTTGAAAAGACTCATTGATCTACTAAGTTATGCTTGTACTTTGAAAACGGAGTTTGATTAAACTATAAAGTAACATGACTTTAAAAGAGTTTTTGAAATGTTTTGATCACTTATAAAAGACATAAGCAACATTTTGAAAGATGTTTATAACAAACAATTACACAATTATCATTGTGTTCAACTTGTATTCCCCCCCTTAAAAGCATTTAAAACAGTTAAAAGATTCATTACGGGGTATGAACTCACCTGATGTGGGTGATTCAAACCGGTATGCGTGTAAGGATGAGAAGTTCCACAAATGAAGTCCCGAGACACAATAAGTCGATATAGAGGCTTGAAAGGGTTGATTTTGGCCAAGAACACTAGTGTGTGTTCTTGGTGTTCGTGGTGTTTCTTGAAGATACTTTTGAAGATCTAAGATGAAAAGTTGGATGGTACTTGAGAGAGAAATGGGGTGTTCTTGAGGTGGAAGTGAGATAATGAAGGAAGTTGCAGAATATGAGTCTATAAGGGGGAGTTTACGGCCCACCTTGAGTTTATGGCCGTAAACTCAAGTGTTGTGGCCGTGAACTCTCAATAAGAAGGTTAAGGCTTGATTTCTTGGACAGTGTCACTAGCAGGTACATTCTAACACTCATTCCTTAAGTGTTCTAGGCTTAAAACTCCTTAGAATGACCTTTAATCGGGATAGAACTCATTACCAATGAGTCTGACACTCAGTTGAGTTGAATGACTGGGCTTTAAAATTAGCTTTTTTAGCAGTACTACTGGGGTTGCGCTCCTCTGATTGGCAGAATACCTACTCGTAGACCTGACAACTTTGCCCTGGTGTTCATGATAGGATTCGTACTTGGTCTATCTATCATTACCTCGTGTATACAAGTCGTATGTAATTAGGATTAGTAAGACGGTCGGATCTGCGACTCTGCCCCAGGTCCACAACCAAACAAGGAACATGAGATAGGGCGGAAACACACATACTAAATCTGCGTAATCATAATCATATACCACCCTCGCGTATACACTGAATAGTGATAGGTGGGCTGTATTCGTCCATAGCCTCTCTTGCTCGAACTTTGCCTGTTGGCCGAGTGGTATTTCGTGATGGTCTGCGGACATATGACGATAAGGCTTCGGAGGACAAAGTACTCTTCGCACGAGTACTTCAGGGTTTAGAATACGAAACATAAAACTGAGGTTTTGGTCGGACTGTCGATACGAATGACGAAAGTTTCGAGAACTTGACGATCGAGGCGATAGAAACATAAGAACTTAGTATGGTGAGGACCATGCCCATTCATGACGAATGATAGTAACGGACTCTTTACTGAACAAAGTTTTGGCCAATTTTGAAAGAAACGTCTGTTATACGATGATGTATCCCAATTGTGTTCGATAATGTACTCCTAGTGTGTTCGACAATGTACTCTTTGTAAATGATTCAGGGCTTTCTGTTTTCCCTTTGATGTTAACACTCCTACGTATCGTACCGCTATGTGCGCATACATACAAATGAAAGTGATTTGATAACTGGTGATGATACTTTATATCATGATCCTCCTTGGTACCACTACGATCGCCTGTCATATACAAGTTATGAATATTTAAGATGAATAAGACAGTCAACTGAGTAACTCTGCCTCAAATCCACAACCAAACAAGGAACAGGAATTAAGGCGGAGTCACTCACTCTATGTCTGCAATATCTTAGTTATGCACAACCCTGATGTATATGCAAAGCAATCATAGCTTCTCTAAACAGATCTTTTAGTTCTCTTGGATACTGTGATCTATTTCAATTTGTGAGTTATTATAATTACTTTTTAAGTGTTTTCCCCCCAGTTTTAATCTTATATGAATATAAATTAATTTTTCAACGTAATTCCTATTTCGAAAACGTACCGTTGCTCGTCGACGACTTCGGGGTAGATTCTCCTGCGGTGATCATCAGAATGCGTCCATCCGCTCCTGAGTTCTTTGTTATCGGGCAGTCCCTTTGATAGTGTCCAGTCTCACCACATCCATAACAGGCTTGGTTTTCTTCAGCCTTGGGGACTTGGGAGATCGGTTGAGCCGGTGCCCTGTAGAAACGGACTGTGTGTCCTTTTCTGTGGCAGTTCAGACACTGCATTTCCCGGCATACTCCAGTGTGGTGATTGTTGCACTTTCCACACTTTGGGAGTGTTCCAGCATATCGACTGGCAGGTGCTGTAGCAGCAGGTGTTGTAGCAACGTACATAGTACTCGCTTGTTGCTCTTGCGGGGTGTCCTGTGTTGTTTTCTTCTTCTTCCTCTTGTTTCCCAACTTTTGATTATAGTCGTTTCCCTTTGATAGCTCGGGAACAAGGACTTCTACACCATGGCGGACTCCATGGTCAATGAGTCGCTGGGCCAGGCGTTTGGCGCTACCAAATGTGGCACGATTAGAAGACAACACATCTCATTGGGTCAGCGCAGTCAGACCCCAGATGTATCATTCTATCTTCTTGCTCTCCGGGGTAACCATCCCGGGGCATAATGCTGCGAGGTCACAAAACCTGTCAGTGTAGGCCACTATGTCTGAGCTGACCATCTTGAGCTCCCATAGTTCTTGTTCTACCTTTTGTACTTCGCCTCTCGGGCAGTACTCTTCTAGCATTAACTCTTTTAGGTTTTCCCAACCTATTGAGTTAGCCAATCATAGGGTCAGTGACTTAACATGGCTGTTCCACCATGTTAGGGCCTTGTTGGAGAAGGTGCAGGCAGCAAACTTCACTTTGCTCCCTTCTGGGCACGAACAAATTTCGAAGACCGAATCTGTTTTCTCGAACCATCGCATCAGAGCGATGACTCCACCTTTTCCATTAAAGGAAAGGGGTTTGCAGTTGGTGAAGTCCTTGCAGGAGCACTCTCTCGAGCGCATAGGGACCTCACTTTGAGTAGAATGAACAGGTGTTCCACCTCCGCTGGAACTGGTAGGGTGATATTGAGCCATGGTTGTTGCCACAACCGCAGCTACTGCAACATTTATAGTTGCCGCATCGATTTGTGGAGAAGGTATTGGAGTTATCGGAGTAGTGCGTCTGTTTGATCTGCGAGGAGACATCTTTGCTAAAAGAATACAAAGATGAGACATAATAAGTCTAAAGCAATGGACACAAGCCGAAAGCTGAAAAGACAAGGTTATCCTAGTTCTGGGTGTATCGGATCCTAACTTCCACAGGGTTCTAGAAACAATTCATAAAAGAGTCTATACCTAATAAACTCTATGAATTTGAAATGGCTATCCTCGAATGAATATCTGTTACCTGAATAACTGTTACCGGCTGCATGTAAGAAAATAATCCTAACACATAATATGAGCAGTGTTTCCACTCGCTCATTAAGTTAACAAGATTATTACTTATTTGTGTGACGGGTAAGACGTTTTAGTTATTTCTGTTGATCCCTCTTTGAAAGCTCCTCATGAACTTGCTCTTGTTTCCTCCTGACTCTTCTGTTGTCTACTATGAGGAAGTGCTTACATCTATCTGGGCTTGTCATGCGAGAATGGAAGTGACTAAAGAATTTATGAGGTTTAGGGTAACTTTATGGGGTGATCCTTACAGAGTCCTTCTATAATTGTACAATGTATACAAGTTGTATATAATTCAAGATTAAATAGACCTTCGAATAAGTGATCCTACGCCAAAACCACAACCAAACAAGGAACAGGTAGTGAAGCGTAGATCACAAATTCTAAGTCTATAAAATCTCAATTATATATAACCTTGGGAGTATACATTGCAAGGTTATAGACCTATCCGTAAGGGTCTTTTAAGTTATCACATAAGTTGTTTAGATGGTCTAAAATAGTCCTATAGTATTTTAACGTAATGAACTTGGTATGTTTTAAACTTGTTATCGCGTTATGGTGTCATAGAATACTTCTATAGTATTCTAACTCTAATGTACTTGATCTAGTTTTCTCTTGACTGGTGTTTAGGTAAGTTTTAAGACCGTTGCAACACCACATCACTCCCAAACTCATGTCGGTCGGATCTCGAATGAATATAGTTGATCAGGCTATATTGATTCTAGCTATGATTACATAATTGTTCAGGTTTGACGATAGTGTTCAACCTTTAAATACTTTAGTTCTGTTCTTCTTGTGATACTTGGTCTACATGTATAAGCAAGTAGGTATATTTTTATAACTTATCGTTATACTCTTAAAATATATCAATATCTAGAGCACTTAAGCCCCATTGTATTTATAGTTGTATATCTTTTATCGGTTGATATACTTAGTTCACTATAAACAATGCTCTGATACCAATCTGTCACACCCCAAAACCGGAACGGCGGAAACGTTCGGGGGTGGAGGACGTCATGTTTAATATCACAAGATATGTATATAATAAGCAAGTAATGAACAACCATTTCATTTAGAATGAAAGTGTTTACAATGTGTGTGTTCTCAAAACATAGAATTCATAAGCAAATAACAAAACAAGACTTGAAGCTATAATGCTCCATCTTCTGAATTCCCAGCACGAGTACCTGTCTATTAGTCTCCTGAGAATACAAGTTATTTGAAAGAGTTGATCAGCAATTAAGCTGGTGAGTTCATAAGATTTTAGTAATGTAAGTACGTTGTAGAAAGTTGTTGAAAATGTAGTAAGTTGTAGTAAGTTCTGTTTAGAAAGGTTTGCCTGTTCCTCCAGAAAATCTTATATTTCCTGCTTTGATGAAAGATAAGTAAAAATGACTCTACAGTCCTTTCTATGAGTATTAAATGGATACAAGTTATATAAAACCCAGAGTAAACAAACAATGGGTTGTATGTATCTGCCTAACCAAACAAGGAACAGGGAATGAGGCGGAAGGCACACAATCCATTTGTTGTTTGATCATCGTTGTATATAACCCTGGCGTATTCACTTGGTACTCACGGAGTTAACTGTAATAGTTCCTTTATATTTAATGAAAACATTCTTTAAGAAAACCCTTATTTCTTATAATAAAATGGTGACCACAGTGATTACTTCTATAATAATGTAGTTATACTGGCTATATATGATCTAATATCGAATAGATAGTTTATTGGGTGAATCTGCTCTAAGCCCACAACCAAACAAGGAACAGGAAGTAAGGCGGAAAGCACACATCCAACTATCTGTTGGGTATTAATGATATATAACCATGATGTATAAACTAAGGTATTATAGAGTTAATCACCTAAAGTCCTTTAAGTTTATACTGGTTTAATAAAATGGATTAAACCCTTTACTGGGAAGTTTCTAGTTTTGTTTACGAAAAGTTCTGATTTGGAAAGTATGTTTAGTACTAGAAAACTGTGCATTGACTTTGTGTCCTATGACTTGACCCGTACCTGGTACTCTTATGATGACTTAATGTATACTGAACATATATATATATATATATATATATATATATATCTAAAATCGGATAGATAATAGATTGGGTGAATCTGTTCCAAGCCCACAACCAAACAAGGAACAGGAAGTGAAGCGGAGAGCACACATCCTATTATCTGTCGGATCCTATTGTTATATATATATCCTTTGATGTATACATTAAGGAATCATAAGGTTAGCATTATGGTCCCTTTCTACTGAATGTACTAGACTCGACTGTTCTGTTGTCGTTTATAAAATGTAAGTTTTCCCTAGTTTATAACTATCTTAGCTCGAAAATAGTTTGCAATTGACTTTCAAGTGGAACTGTCACTTTATGAAAGTAATGGGAATTAAGGTCATAATGTGAAGGCTAGTACCCCTACTATACGCTCTCCCTGTCTGGAGATTAAGGGAACGAAACGCGACTGTTTAGCAAACCAGTTGCTACGCTGTGTAATTCACATTAAAGTTTTATGATCATGTATACCCAATATAACTATCACCTTTTGTTTAGAATAATGAGTTAGTGATTCATTGGTATAATTAGATCCTGTAGTAGTTCCATGCTATACCAACTTAATTTGTTTGTTCTGTATGGTATTGTTTGTTTCTCATCATAGTATGTTCGTTTTGTTATCATGTATTGTATCTAGTATGAACTGAATCTCTAAACTATACCCATTATAGTTTACTAATGTTTTACTTGAACTGTTGTTGAAAAGACTCATTTATCTACTAAGTGATGCTTGTACTTTGAAAATGGAGTTTGATTAAACTATAAAGTAACATGACTTTAAAAGAGTTTTTGAAATGTTTTGATCACTTATAAAAGACATAAGCAACATTTTGAAAGATGTTTATAACAAACAATTACACAATTATCATTGTGTTCAACTTGTATTCCCCCCTTAAAAGCATTTAAAACAGTTAAAAGATTCATTACGGGGTAGGAACTCACCTGATGTGGGTGATTCAAACGGGTATGCATGTAAGGATGAGAAGTTCCACGAATGAAGTCCCGAGACATAATAAGTCGATATGGAGGCTTGAAAGGGTTGATTTTGGCCAAGAACACTAGTGCGCGTTCTTGGTGTTTCTTGAAGATACTTTTGAAGATGTAAGATGAAAAGTTGGATGATACTTGAGAGAGAAATGGGTGTTCTTGAGGTGGAAGTGAGATAATGAAGGAAGTAGAAGAATATGAGCCTATAAGGGGGGAGTTTACGGCCGTAAACTCAAGTGTTGTGGCCGTGAACTCTCAATAAGAAGCTTAAGGCTTGATTTCTTGGACAGTGTCTCTAGCAGGTACATTCTAACACTCATTCCTTAAGTGTTCTAGGCTTAAAACTCCTTAGAATGACCTTTAACCGGGCTAGAACTCATTACCAATGAGTCTGACACTCAGTTGAGTTGATTGACTGGGCTTTAAAAGTAAAAAAAATAAATTCCGGGTTGTCACATCTTTGGGAACTCACTAAGCTTTGTGCTTACGGTTTTCAGTTTATGTTTCAGGTACTTCGGTTTTCAAATGGAAGAGCTCGAGATGCTTGTAGAGCACACACCACATGTTTCTGCATTCTGTGATTTACTCTGATTTGATGATGTTTTGCTAAATCTTCATTACCTTGGTTTAATGGAAATGATATGCATTAACAATTTATTAATCTAAAAACGAAAATTTTATGTCATTATTTTTGGGACGTTACAAGTTGGTAATAGAGCCTTGGTTTGAGGGATTCAGACATACTCTTGGGTGTGTCCGAACTCAAATTGAGGATTTGGTAAAGTTTTTCAAAAATGAAAGAAAAATGATTTATAAAGGAAAAAAAAGTTTTCTAATAAAAAAACGGTGTGGTGCATGCAATCGACCGAGCTCAAGTAAGTTTCTACCAAAATACCCATACATGTTATCTGGTATAATTTGATTTTTGAATCTGTGAATCGATAGTTAGGGATAAGGATCTGATCAGTTTTTGCATGATAGAATGCTAGGAGAGATGCCTTGTATGCTTATTGATTGAGCTTGTAGACTTGCATGCTAGTTTTAATTAGCCAGTGATAGGTTGGCCTGATATGTAATGTCTTATAGCCTAGGAAGCATGGGATGCTAAATTGGGTATAATTTGTATGCGTAAGGCAATCAGTAGCAGGATTGGGAGTTCCTAGTATGAGTTGTAGTATGTGGGATTTGATGCTCGTGATTATTCTATGGATTGGAGTGCTACTGGACGAATGCTGCTTGATTTGTGCTTTGTGGAACTCTTAGGTGATGAGAGTTAGCTACTAAGTGAATATGTCAAGTAACATGTGACAAGGTTTGAATAATCTCAGAGTGATGGATTTGAGCCTATTGCCCAGCTCTTGTTCGAGTCCAACCGTTGAAGGGATGCGTCTGTTACCCGATGGATTATCTAAGCTTTGTTGCATGTGATTGTATTCATGAGGTGGGTGAGTGGCATTATGGGGAGTTCTTTAGCAGCTGATGGTAGGGTGAGGTTGGGAACCTCGGAAAGGCTAGGGATTGCTTAAGTGGGTTTTGTTGTTCTGGTTAGCGAGTTTTGGTGTATGGATTTGAGAAGGTGACTTAGAGGATTCAGGAGGATTCTTGAGGTAAATATGGATAGGTGTGGAAGGTAGTGTTGGGCCCATACTGCTGAAAGCACAGGATCCATACTCAAATTGGGGAGAGTCTTAGAGAATCTAGGAAGTTGTGGGATGAGGATTCTTGGGTATATTCGGATCTTCTGCATGTTGTTTTTGGTATGGTGTTGAGCACTCAGGAATGGGGTTCAGATTCTGGTTCCGGCACAGGAGCAGGTACTGAGCCTATCGATGCGCGGACGCTGGAGTTCATCTCATCAGAGATTACTCGTGGTATTTTGGAATGGAACTCGATAGTATTTGGTTCAGTCAAGGAAGGGATTTTGGAGCTCTTGGATGGTCATCTCGGGGCCTTTCGGGCCGAGGTTGTAGTAGGGCAGTTGGCGGCTCATATGGAGCCCAAAGATTGTGGATCCCTAGAATCCTTCGGGAAGGAGGATCCTATTGTTATTTCTTGTCATTTGGGATCAGAGGGGAGTTTTGCATCACGTCCTCAGGATTGTCGGGGTAACTCGGGAGGAGGAGGTCAGGATTCCTTCAGATGCTTTTATGGGTATGTTATCTTCTGTTTTCTTCTGGATTGTTACCAGGAATTTGTATTGCGTTGGAATTTTGCTTGGGTTTGGGTAAGTTATTGTTGGATTAGATGTCTAAGCCCATAACTATTATTGGTATGTACTCGACACGAGAGTAGCATGGTCCATTTGGGTTGCACTTCACCAGAACAATTTGTATGGATAGTCTTTTGAGAATAGTATGTCTATGGTTTATTAATATATTATAAGTTATAATAAATTGATATGAAATCATATTATTTAATTAGTATTGGTCAAGAATTAATTTGGAATTAATTATGTGATCAAAAGGAGACTAATTAAATATGGACTCTTATATATATATATATATATATATATATATATATATATATATATATATATATATATATATATATATATATATATATATATATATATATATATATATAGAATGGGCCAATAATTATTTAGGATGGGCTAAGCTTGCATGGATAGTCCATGGAGCTTTTAACCCATGGATCCTATGTAAATGAAAGGTCATGGGTATTAGGGTTTACATGGATGTAACCCTAATCCACCATACTATATAAAGAGGTCCTTCGCACTTGAAATTGGCACTAGAGTCTGAAGAAAGAGGGCATAGCCGATTTTGAACAATTGTATACTATTGTCTCAAGCTTTCCAAGTTGTTTTGGTGATTTCTGATTCCATTTGAGGCTTCCATATTATTGGGTAAGCTCTTAAAGGTTCAAGACTTCAAGCTCCATCAAAAGGTATGTCATCTAACTAGACTCTTGTAGTATAGTTGCTCCATAATATGCTAGTTAGGATGATGCTTTGGAATTTTTTATATTTGCATGTATAATAGTGAAACCATAGATCAAAGGCACATTGGGTTGCATGCACACCATAGGAGTGTTAGATTGCTTAAAATCCATCAGTGGTATCAGAGCCTAGGCTTGGTTTTCAGTTATACTTGATGCAATTGCTGAAAAAATCGAAAATCTGGCTTTCTAGACAGTGGACTCGTCGAGTCCAAGAGGAAATTCATTCTACTCATCGAGTAGGTTCATACAATCGACGAGTAGGAGGCCCCGAGTGCAGATTTTCAACTTTTAAGGCTGGAATTGGACTAGAATCATTATCCTAAGCTGTTTTTGAACTTATAAACCTGTTTTTGATGTGGTAATGATCATTCTAATCCAATTCAAAATATAATTATCAAAAGTTTCATGGTTTGTATTAGTTTAATGGTTAGATTAATTACATGAAAATTGTTTCATTTGAATTGTCTTGTTCATATGAGTTTAATCTAGATCATAGTTTTTCTTGACATGTTTATTTTTTTATTAGATGATCTAAATGGCATTTAATGGATTCCATAACTTGTCCTCAAGTTATGGAAAACCAAAAGTCTTTCTTGTTAATGAGTCTTTAAAAGTCATGAGTTATGGTTTTGAAGAGTTTTTTTTCCCATAAATTGTTTTATGACTTCCATAACTTGTCCTCAAGTTATGGATTTCCAAGAGTCTTGCCATTAAAAGCCATATTAAACTCATATGTTATAGATCCCAAAAGTTTTTTTTGAATTGTTCAAAACTTGCCCTTAAGTTTTGGAATTTGTAAAGTTACACTTTTGAATACTTTAGTTCCATACCCTAGAATTTTAAATAATTTAAAGTTCAACCCTTATACTATTATAATATTATAGGTTTAATATTATATGTATAAGAGTAAAAGTCAATCTTACCATTACTAGGCCTCATTCACGAAGTCGGTCTATAAGGGGGGTATAAGGTTACTGCTTATAAGATGGCAGTTTAATGGGTGTCCACTCTCACCCACCGCTTCCTTGACTGGTAGAGGGTCGTTAGCCGAACGGGTAGGACAGGATTCTAATTCTCCCTTCATTAAAAGTATAATGATAAATATAAAGTAACTAAACACTTATAAATTCCCAATCTTAGTTAATTTAGGAAAAATGAGAATTTGGTGCTAACCCATGAAATTACACTTTGTACCTTACTAAGTCGTTGGTGGAGCGTGTGTGGTTAACTGGCACACTAACATGGACTGGTAAGAGTGGCAAAGGCTAACTTAATGTTCATCATATATTGGTGGAGCGCATGTGGTTAACTAGCACATCAATTAGCTGATAACAATTAAGGGTACAAAGTTAATTTGCATGGTTATTCACACCTTGTTTGTGATCCTCGACATCCCAGTCACAAAGTTGAGAGGGCACAATCGAGATTTAAACATGCCATTGAAAAGTTCATTGGATCTTAAAAGATCTAGGAGTTTCAATCCAATAAAAACCTAATACCTATTTCGTTTTTCATGGTGGAAATTGGTGAATCGTCATTTGCCTACCTTCAAATATTTTATAGCTTGGATTACGGCATCCCTCTTCCAAGTTATAAAATATTGTGTTGGGTCCTAGCCTTAATATTTCAGATTGGGTGTTATATTAAGGACTTAAATCAACTAACTTGAATTTCTCCCATTGTAGATGTCTAGATCAGACAACTATGGTCTTCCGAAATCCCTTGGAAAAAGCTTTCCTAATGAAGATGATGTCCCACGATTGGATCATGGAAATCATACTTCTCTTCCTCCACCTCCTCCATTAATTCTCCTTGATCTACAAGCTCGAAGACTTGAAAGGTTCAAGATCACTCAATCCCTATTGGATAGTAAACACAAAGATGGAAAGCCTATATGTGCTCATGTATTGGACATGAAGTTGCATATTGACAGGCTAAGGATGTTGGGTGTCGTCTTCCCAAGGAAGTTGGCTATTGACTGGGTCCTTCAGTCACTTCCCGAGTCATATAGTGAGTTCGTTAAAGACTACTATGTGACAGATCACGATATGACCCTAATTGATCTTACCTATTTGCTAATTGTTGCCGAATCAGCAATGATTTGGCACCACGGTCAAGCAAATCTGATTGGAAGGTCTACATACCAAGTTGACATGGACATCCCAGAAAAGATTCCTTCCCCTAAAGGAAAGGAATTGGGCATGGTAAAAAGTTTTGATCGTAAGAGAAAGGCCAAATATGAGACTGCTCCATGTGAGCCTGTGTGTTTCTATTTGCAAAGACAGGGACATTGGAATCGAAGCTGCCCAGAATACATGAGAAGTTTAATCAGAATGTATAGTTCTGCTTCAGGTAAGTCTACTATCTAACTCTGTTAAGTTTCTAATTGTTGATCCTTAATACATGATGTGACTAGGTTGCATTTTGATGTTTGGCAGAATCAAGCAAAGGGAAGGAAGCTTAAAAGAAGAGTCTGCTGAATCTGATCGCGAAGATGGATTTCAATCGCATGGTTCGAAGATCGGATTTTTGAGCTACTGCTTGAGAGTTATGATAGATTGCTAGGAAATATGTAATAGCATAGTTTTTCACTTATAATTGCATTGTAAGGAAAAGTTTTTCCGCATTTTATAAATAAATAAAATTTTGTTTTTGTTTTATTTTATATCTCCTTGCAATGACATTTATGAAAAATTGATGTTTGTATGTTTCTAGCAATATTGAAAATATGAATTTGATTCTTTCACTTGTGGTAGTGTCTAAATTTACCAAATAAGGAAAGATTCTCATCACTCAAGTTTCAATTGGACCGAAACTTGGAATCATGCAAGTTGTATTGTATGATGAATGAGAATTTTCATCTTTGGAACATTAAGACTAATTCCTTGTTCACATGTATATGTGAGTCAAGTGAAGGACTAAGGGATCGAGTATACATTCTTGTGCACCGGTCAAGTCCACCACAAAGATCGATAAGACTATTCATCATGATTTACTAAATTTTAGTAAATATGGTTATACTTAAAAGTTTAAGTATAATTCTGAAGCATTGGAAAAGTTTTAATGTATGGAAGAACGAATGAGAAGAATCAAATTAGGCAGAAAGATAAAAGTTTCTCAAATCTGAAAAGATGGGAGAGTACTTTAGTATCATGATCATCTTAATGATTATGAAAACATATCGTAATTGATCCTTTAACGACATCTTAGTGCATTCTTATGGCTAAGAAGAGGAGTCATGAATTGTTGAAGTGGTTAAATCAAGAAGATGAGTCATACTTCGTTCCAAAACAATTCTTAGAGTGATGCTCCAAGATTGTAACCTTGAGTGACATAAAGAAAGGTTTATAACACTTGTCAAATGTAGAGTAAAATGTCTTCTACTCTTGTACATTTGAAATTGGCAAGTTGTGATGTCTTGGATAAGATAAAGATCAAATGTGACCAATTCTGTGAAGTGTTTGTCTTGATAAGAATCCGCACTATCTCTTGAATATTTTTTTGTCAAGGAATGTTCTTGGCAAGAGAGTCTTATATGTCAAGAGGACAGTGGGAGTCTTAAAAGATCCTGAAAGAGTTTCGAGAACTAATCAAGAATAAAACAAGTACTTCATCACTAGCACACGACTTCAGGTTTATAACCTATCGTGCTGACATAATTCTTGTTTCTATGCACATTCCGGTTAAAGTTGACTATGCATGTGAGTTTTATGAGTTCTCAATTGCTTGCATAACAATTTGGAAGACATGGTAGGCCCTTGTGCTGCCAGGTGGCAATAAATTAAGATTGAACAAGTTTAGCCCATATGAGTTTGAATTTGTCACTAAACTTGTCTTGTGATTATGGTTTTGATAAATTCATATGGATAGGAACACATACACCATAAAAATCTAAGTGTCATAAGGTTTCTCTCCGATTCATAAAAATGATGGTGAGGAAACGCTTTCGCTAAATAGATTTTAAGTAGATAGAAATTGTGATATTTGCGTTCTCAAGGTCGTTAATGGAGCGTGTGTAACGCCCGGGTTTCGGGGCTAAGCATTAATAGATGATGTAATAGTCTAGGTCAACTATTGTAACTCTTTTTGAAGTAATAAAAATGAATTATTTGAGTATTATGTGAATTATGTGAATTTATGTGCTTTATACTTAATTATAAAGGTATAATTAATAAAGAATAAAAATAAGCGTCAAAATTAAAGTGTGTGATAAACCCGATATCTTTACATAAAGTGGTGGTGGTCGAAACAAGGATTCTGGGGATATAAAGAACGCCCAAATCTAACTTCGTATGAGGAAGTTATGATTTTTCTAAGATTTGACATAGCAGTGCACGACCCGAAACTCGAATTTTAGTTCGAGCGGTTTTTGGCTTACGCGACCTAAATGAGAGTTGAAGAACTCATTAATAGGAACTCAACGACAAAAAGAGAGACAAAAACGGAGTTCGTTTGTAAAAGTTATGAATTTTACGCGGACATTTAACTGTGTAATCACCTTCTACTGTTAAATTTAAGATCGGTCGAGAATTAGCCGACATAGTAAAAAGGAAAGTTGTAGATTTTATTTTTACCAACGTGTGGATATAAATAACGTCAAAAACGGAGCTCGTATGCGAAAGTTATGGACGAAGCTTAGTTACTACTTTTCGAGTGCGACGAATTCGATACAATTTTGTAAATCCGAGATAGAATGAGAATTAGCCAACGGGGTCTAAATAAAAGTTGTAGTAATCGTAAATACCAACGCATGGATATAAATAACGTCGGAAACGGAGCTCGTATGCGAAAGATATGGACGAAGCTTAGTCGCTACTCTTCATGCGCGATAAATACGATACAGTTTTTGTAAATCTGAGATAGAAGGAGAATTAGCCGACGGGGTCTAAATGAAAGTTGTATTACATGTAAATACCAACGCGTGGATATAAAGAACGTAGAAAACGGAGCTCGTACGCGGAAGATACGAACGAAACTTAGGGGCTACTTTATTATAAAATCCCTATAAATAAAGGGTGAACTCTTCATATTTTCTTCATACCATAAGCCTTTCTTTCTCTCTCTAACTTCTCTCTAGCCTCCCTAAACCCCTCCCAAATCTAGGGAACCTCCCTAGCACGAGAAGGAAACCCCAGAGCGCTCGACGGCTCCGAGAAGAAAAGCTTTCGGCTCGGAAACGCTGCTCCAGCGAAGCCTGGTTTTTAATAAAAACCCGCTGTTTTGTCGAGGAAAATTGTTTTAAGAGTAACGAAGCATTGTCCGAGTGCAGAGTCACCACCTTTTCAGGTGAGTGCATAGTCACTTTCATCTTACACATAGATATGAAGTATTTAATATAAATTACATGCTATGTGTGCATATTGTCTGAATACTTGTTGTCTATGCTGATGAAAGATTTTTATACATGTTTTAATTGATTTAAACTGTATATGTATTTTATATCTACATAATGTTGGGGTAAAACATGGGTAGATGTAACAGACGATGTGTGATAAAATGATGAGAGGCCTCGATGTTGTTGTTGTTGATTCTGTCATCTAGCGGAGTATGGATGACAACCACGGACTCTTCTAGGTAGTCCAGTGGAACGCTAGCAGGCTTGCAACCTGTAGGTGTTTTTGAACGATGTGTTCACCGGTGTACTGCATCCCCCTCATGGTTGCTTTTAGGACATTTATTGCTGAGGACCCCCTTAGCAGTAGTGTCCATCCTGATGATGATCCTTAGGCTAGGTCCCTTATGATAGGTGTTTAGGGACGTAAAGTGAGGATAACGGGAACGGGTAATCGGGTTATTGTTGGTTGATGAAATTAATAAACTTATTTATTGTGGGTTGAAAACCCTATGTGCTCACCAGGCTCCCAAGCCTGACCCACTTAGTTTCTTGTATTACAGGTAGTGGTGCACGAGCATAGATATGATGTTTGGGATGAGAGATTACGGATATAGGCCTGTAGATATGAATAAATGTAGTAAGGCTTATATTGTACTGTTTATGCTTTTGATCTGTATCGAACATGACATCCCAAGGTTTTTAATGAAATACATTTCTACAGAAATGCTTTGATAAATCTTTATCATATTTTATTTTGGGAACAAATTCCGCAACACTTTTATTTAAAATATTACTCTGATTTTTAAACAAAGCATACAAAAAATCGGTCTTTTCTGGCCGTGACAATGGGGATGTCACAGCGTGTGTTGTTAACCGGCACACTAACATGGACTTGTGAGAAATGGCAAAGGTCTAAACAATTGAGACTATGATTAGGGCATCCCTTTTCATAGTTCTAAAATTGTTTAGACACACATGTGAGCTATCTAAGAAAAGGTGTATGATTTTGATAAAGTCTTATCAAAGCGTCTCGTATCAGAAATCTGAATTTTGCTAAGTCAATAAAGTATTGATGTCTAGAAGTCCAGCTGATTTCTAAATACATGTCAGAGCTAATGGGAGTATAAGTGTTATGCTAATAATAATTATCATGTTAGTGGGAGCATGATTATTATGTTTTGTATTGCAAGTTAGCAATGTTAAATATAGAAAACAAAAGTTTCAATTCGTGAAGTTGCAGGGGTTGAAAAAGTTGTTTTGCTATAATTAAGGGAGAGGAATTCATACTTCATTTCAAATCTAAAAGCTTAGATTGTGAGATTTTAATCAAATTTAGTCATGATTACATTATTTGCATTCTAAATTTCGATTATGATTACGACATCCCTTTTCATAATTCGAATTACGAGAACATGGCAAATTATAAGAAATACTGTAGCAAAAGACTGCTCATTAAGAGGGGAAAAGGAAGAGAACCGGACATGACTGAAATGATTAAGAAATTGTCGAGGACAATCTGAGGATTACCAAAGATTGGTTGCTCATGGAAAATTGGAAGTATGGTGTAAATTTTTGGAAGGACCATATTGACATATTCTGAAAAGAGGCAACTCTTGTTTAGAAGTGATAGTCAAAATGGGAATATGGAAATGTCTCCATAGGTGGAAGTTATTCAATCTGTGTAAGATTAGAAAACTTAATGCAATAAGGATGTTCAAAGGAATATACTTTGAATGTGAGACTTCGTTTCCATGGAATACTTTTTAATGTTTGTTGCCAAGTCTTTGTGACTTTTGTGCATAGTAATTACAAGAGGACCAATGCATATGAGTTTATAATCTAACAGATTACAGTAAATGACAAGAATTTGATATTCTTACATTTACGGTAAGGATTTGGAATTGTGAAATGAGCATCATTGGAATCATGTTCAATTGGTCTATTTTACAAAGTAAGGATCATACACAAACATAATGTGCATACTTGGAGTATGCCATAACTATTGTTTAGAAAACATAGTGTGCATGCTTGGAGCATGGGACAACTAAAAGGTGTAATCAATATGGTGATAAATAAAAGGTGTTTTATTTATATTCATAAGTTCTGAGACCATATTGGATTCGCTTATTGTTGTGTTTCACTTTGCATGTTTTGAATTACCGAATAACTAGGTTATTCAAACTCTCCACAGTCAATTATACTTTGGAAGTAGGTATGAATCAAGACTGTCATGAATTGAGCTTGTATATGTCAAAAGTGTTTAGAGATAGAAAAAGTTGCTGCAACATTCATGAGTGCTCCTAGAATGAGATTCGAGTATTGGATTAAACCCACGCTCATTTGACTAACTTCATGGATTTTATCACGAGTGATCATGAGACGATAATATCTTATATTCTTCAAACAGAGACGTGTGAGTTGTAGTTGCATGTTGGTTGCATATTGACATATGTAAACGCAACCAGTAACTTGGTTGTTATAAAACATATCATTGTGTGTGATTCGTTGAGTAAGTACAAGCGGACATTTGGGTCGAAGTTTATCCATTCCTTTTACCCTTGGAGGGATAAAAGCGATATCTGTAGGCCCCTCGATGATTTAGTGATGACACCCCTAAGTGCTTGGCCAAGCCTGGACTGATTTGATTTGTTCAATTACTTAGTCGTCATAAATCGGATATCGGGAAACAACAAATGGACAAAGAGAATGATTATAATCCATGTCTCAGTCCATATGATATCTAGAATGGAGGAATATATGATCCCTTATCTAATGGACACGTCATTTGACTAGGTCAGAGTTCGACAGCGGCTTTAAGAGATACAATTGCTAGTCGGGATCTTGGAGTCATACTTGAATAATAGTTTTAGACTTATCCAAGTGGGAGACTGTTGGATAAGATGTCTAAGCCCATAACTATAATTTGGAATTAATTCTGTGATCAAAAGGAGACTAATTAAATATGGACTCTTATATATATATATATATATATATATATATATATATATATATATATATATATATATATATATATATATATATATATATATATATATATATATATATATATATATATAGAATCGGCCAATAATTATTTAGGATGGGATAAGCTTGTATGGATAGTCCATCGAGCTTTTAACCCATGGATCCTATGTAAATGAAAGGTCATGGGTATTAGGGTTTACATGGATGTAACCCTAATCCACCATACTATATAAAGAGGTCCTTGGCACTTGAAATTGGCACTAGAGTGTGAAGAAAGAGGGCATAGCCGATTTTGAAAAAGTGTCTACTATTCTCTCAAGCTTTCCAAGTTGTTTTGGTGATTTGTGATTCCATTTGAGGCTTCCATACTATTGGGGCTAAGCTCTTAAAGGTTCAAGACATCAAGCTCCATCAGAAAGCATGTCATCTAACTAGACTCTTGTAGTATAGTTGCTCCATAATATGCTAGTTAGCATGATGCTTTGGAATTTTGTATATTTGCATGAATAATATTGAAAACATAGATCCAAGGCACATAGGGTTGCATGCAGACCATATCAGTATTAGATTGTTGAAAACCCATCAGTTATATCTTGGGTTGGTTCTTTGCTATTGTCTAGGTTATCAAGGATTGTTATATGACATTGTTTATGCCGAGAGTCTTTAATGATTGTTTAGAGGGTCGTATCTTGTTGAGCGGGTTTCAGCGTGTTCAATTGTTGATCTAGGTCTTTGTCGGGATCAATTCAGGGGTGTTGCTTGGAAGATCGTTGGTCAGGGTTCAGCGATTTTATCATCCGTTCTGGTATGATTGGTGGTTGCCTATGGAACAACTTTTGGGTTCAAGCACTACAGTTTCTAGGAGAGGAGCGGTAGCAGGAAGATGGTGGTATCAGTTGCATGAGTTGTTTGGTCATTGGAAATGTCAGGGGAGTTTTATATCCGCATGGGTTATAGACGGTTAGAATTCTATGATTCTTTAAGAATGGAAGTTGGGGTGAAGATTCATCAGTTCAGGGAAAGGGTTATGGTTTTTAGTCGCCATCATAAGAACTCAAGGAATTGGTAAGGTATCATGGGAGGTGATTTGGATTATCAGATTGGTTAAGATTTCAAGAGTATTCTTCAGGATTTCAGAAGTTGGGCGATCATTGGGTTTGGCTAGTAATGGAATGCTAGTATTAATTAGCATAGGTCATAGGCGGTTCATGCTATATGAGGTTGATGGGTTGGGAATCCATCGGATTTAATAGGTGAGAAAGCTTCGTCGAATCAAAGTGGGGGAGAATCGATCAGGATTTCCGGGAGTTAGGAAGGGTGTGGAAACTAGGGCAAGTTTCATATCATGGCCAGGAGGAGAGATCACCCAAGTGGCCGTTTAGATTGAGGTTATGTAAGTGGGAGTTCATGAAACTTCCAACCGTTGGTTGGCGCCTTCTTTTTTTATGCATGGCAGGCTTGGGGTTGAGTCCAGGTTGAGGGCTTTGGAATTCGAAGTATGACCCGAACACCTGATTGGATGCAGTTGGATGCAGGTTTCGGCTCAGGATGAGTCGGGCTGGGATGGTTTGGGTGTGGTAACGCCATGGGTGGTAACCATGGTTGGTTAGAAGTGTTGTAAGACTGCGATGAGATTGAAGCATTCACTAGTTCGAGGTAGACTATCGTTGGAGGTGGTCATGAGCGTAAATGGGGAATAATATCGTGCTTTTAGCACCCCGGTCAAGATTGTCAAGGAGTAATTCTCTGTTTAGGTTGAGGACCATTGGGGTCCGAGGCGGAGTCAGGCCTATGTAGCCCTAGATGGGCGAGACCCGTCAGCGAGGCCGCTCCGTGATATAGCTAGGTGGGACCCGTGGGTGAGGACTGTATGATTATGGAAATACAGGTGGGACCTGGTAGAGACCGTTGGGTCAAGGTTTTGGATCTTGAGTTGTAGGCATACGTGGGTGGTCAGTGTGTGACGAAGAGGGGTTTTTAGGCTCGGTAGCCTTGCTATTTGGACTCTTCGGAACCTGGTGGTTGGACCATGTGCGAGACTGGTAATCTCAACGATGGTTTGGGAACCTTTATATCTTCGTATAGTGAGGGTTTGTCGTGAATCAGAAGGTTTTGGGTGAAAAGAAAGTGCATATTTGTGGATCTCGGGTTATGAGTTAAGTATCGGGTTGGGTTTTGAATGAGATCTCGAGTTGGGAATTGTGAGTGTTTATGTGTGCAGGATTTTCTTTTCAGTGGGATAAGAATTGGGTTATCTATATGAGAAGGGCATCAATCGAAGGGTTCAAGGGTGAGGAATGGATTTAGTTTTGAAGATAGATGAAGCCTTTGTGATTGTGTCTGGATTGGTTCTATTTGTGAAGGACATCAAGATAAGTCAAGGCGGTATTATTGATTTGGAACTCGTGTGTGGAGTCGCTTGTTATCGGAGATTATGTTAGGTTACTTGCAGTTTGGATTAGAAAATCTCAGAGTAAATGATTTTACCCTGTTGCACAGCTCTCGTCTGAGTCTAACCATTGCAGGGATAATTCTTCTACTCGAAGGATTATCTGAGCCGTCTGTCAAGTATAAGTGTTCTGCATCAATATTTGGTATGTGATTCTGTTTTCTAGTGGGAACCTCAAGTTATCTGAAGTTGAGTAGTCAGTTGGGAGATAAGTGGAATGGATTTAGCAATGGTTCAATATGGGCGGTTTGTCAGGGAGTTAGACCATCTCGAGACTTCAAACTTTAGATTGAGTAGGTGTGGTTATTTTGCAACAGATTATTGTCGGGTGGAGAAAGTATTCGTTCATCTTCGGGTTGGAGAGCCCGGCTAGGGTTGGTTTCGATTTCCTTGGGAAGGCTGTGGTATGCTCGGGGTCGTGGCCGTGTTGCTCAGGTTGTTTGGTGTGTCGGGGATGGTAAGGAATGATTTCGAGGATGAAATCTAATTTAAGCAGGGGGAGAGTTGTAACTCCCTGTTTAGAATTGTTTTCCATTGTGGGGTGGAGATCAAGGAGTGGGTATTAGCAGACTTATGACCCTTGAAGAATTTAGATTTGGGCTCATGTGGAGGTGGATGATGTAATTTGGATGATCCGGGTGTCCGGTTTATGTTTTGGAGCCAAAGGGTATTTTGGTAAGATGTCATCTCGACATTTTACGGAAATTGGATGTTGTTCAGGAAATTGTAAGGCATGTATGAGGTCATTAAAGTGTAGAGCTTATCGTTACCTTTTCATGGATATATGGATCTTCGGAATCAGTTTTATAATGAAGAAGTTATGGCCTTCGAAATATGTTAGGGTTTGAGGGGAAACCCTAGTACACGGGGTGTACCTAGGGAGTACACGGGGCGTACTGATGCGGGGCATACGACAGGGTAAGTAAAAACCTTAATTTAGGGTGAGGTACCCTATATAAGCACATTAATTCTTTAGGGTTGGAGTCTTTACTAGCCTCCAATTCCACAAAACCCTAGAAATCATCCCTTAGCCTCCATGGTGGTGTTTTTGAGCTCATTGTGTGCATTTTGGTGTGTTTTGGTTCATATTCAAGAAGATGGAGTTTGGTGCAAGGTTGTGGATCAAGGAAGATCTTGTGGATCCTGATTCTCTATTTTATTTTAAGCTTGTTTGAGGTAAAAAGCTATGAACTTGTTCATTAATGGCTTATATCTACTATGTATGAGTTTTGGTTCCTTTTTGGCCCCAAGAATGAGATCTAGTGGTTTGGTACCACTCCAGGAGCTATGAGTTGCCACTCTTGGTGTTTCTGAGGTTCTAGATTCATAAACTTGTCTCCTTTAGGGTGTGGAATCCCCCATGTATGAGATTGTGTCCATTTGGTGAAATTATAATGCTATATATTGAAGTTGGGTTCTTTTGGGGCATGCAAAGTCCCCAAGTCAGTGACTTTATGGTTCTAGACACTTGTTTGGACTCAGATCTGTGGTTTGGACTTCTGGACTTAAGCATTAAGAGCTTAATAAAGAGTTGGGCTTAATGCATGAGTACATTGGGCATACAAGTCTGTACGCGCAGTGTACAAGCCAAATAGCGTGTACGCTTAACATACAACTGAGTACGCCCCGCATACTCAGTGAGGTGGAATTTTGCATATTTGGCTTCGAGTTTGGGCTTTCTTTTGGGTGTGGGTGTTTGAGTTCTTAATGGGCCATCTAAGTACAAGTGTTTTGGACTAGGAAAAATGATTTGACTTTAGGGTAAGGCCCATGTAAGGGGTTTGGGCCTAATTTGGAAAATTGGGCCATATTTGGGCCTTGGTTGATTAATTGGCTTTTGGGCCTTTCAAATTGTGAGTTTGGGCCTTAGTCTTGGACCAAGCTAGATTAGGGGTAAAATGATATTTTTACCTTGAGTATGGATTTATAGTTATGGATTGGGACCCAAGTGTTAATTGGGTGTTGTTTTGATATTGATAGTTCGGGGATCTGTCAGCCAGCAGCCATGGATTTTTTGTATGATTTGACAGTGCGATGTGAATCTCCTCACTATGATTAGCGGGTCAAAGGCACCAATTCCGGCCCATGGTTTATTATGTTAGGATGCTAGATGTCAGCATGACTCTTGCATGTGTAAGTATTGGTATGTATGCCGAGCGGGGCTCAATGTCGGGCAGAAACCGACGACTGTATTGTATGCTATTGTCTTTGTGATCATCGCATGTGTTAGTAGGATTATGTGTTTGTATGTTGGGCGGGTCCCATGGCATTTGGTGTAAGGCCTTGGACGGTTTCCATGGTATTTGGTGTAAGGCCTTGGAGGGTTTCCATGTTATCCTAGTATATTTGCATGTTTAGTTTGTATGATATTTGCTTGGTAGTGAAGACCATGTGGGGGTTCCCATAGATGGAAGACCATCTGGGGGTTCCCATGGCAGGAAGTTAAGACCAAGTGGGGGTTCCAGTGGCACTAGGTGTAAGACCGTGGAGGGTTTGCATGGCTTCCCTATCTGTTTGTATGCATGGATTATGTTGTTTATGTAGATTTTATAGCTAATATGATTATGTGATTGTGTGGATTGTGTGGGGTATGCTTTGGGGAACTCACTAGGCATTAGCTTACACTTTGTGGATTTTTTTCAGGTACATCTGAGCCTAAGGGCAAGGGCAAGGCTTGATGACGCGACATGCACACTACCTCAGGCGTTTTTATGGGACACTCTGATATTTGAAAGAAGTTTGTTGTTGTATGAATTTGAAAACAATTGTTTTTGATATTTTATGGATAATTGGAAATGTTATGATAATTTAAAAATGAAAATTTTCTTTTAAAAATTTGGTCTTTACAAGTTGGTATCAGAGCCTTGGTTTCAGGGATTCGGGCACACTCTCGGGTGTGTCAGGACTCAAACTAAGGAAATGGTAAAAATTGTTTTCAAAAATAAAAGTTAAAAAGTTTTTAAGAATGGAAAAGAGGAGAGTGCGATGCGCGTGATCGGCTGCGCCAAGTACGTTCCCCAATATGTTAGCCATGTTATCTTTGTGATCATCGCATCTGTTGGTAGGATTATGTGTTTGTATGTTGGGCGGGGCCCGTTCCTTTTTTGTGGGCGGGGCGCGTACCTCAGTGGGTAGGGCCTGATATGCGAGTATGGGCGGGGCCCGTATCTCAGTAATCGGGGCCCGATATGCGAGTGTGGGCAGGGCCCGTTACACTCATTGGGGCAAGGCCCATATGTGCTTAGATTTGTATGGTATAATGTATCTTGGGGAACTCACTAAGAATTGTGCTTACGGTTTTCAGTTTATGTTTCAGGTACTTCAGTTTTCAAATGGAAGAGGTCGGGATGATTGCAGATCACACACCACATGTTTCCGCATTCTGTGATTTACTCTGATTTGATGATGTTTTGCTAAATCTTGATGTAACACTCGTTCGAGGTATCATCTAATTTTTTCCAAGTTTTAGGGTTTTATGCTAGGACTCGACGAGTTAGGGTGCTCCAACTCGTCGAGTAGAGATCATTTATGAGGACGCGGGATTTAGATCCAACTCGACGAGTAGGAAGGCCCCGACTCGACGAGTAGGCACTGTAAAGGAAAACCCTAATTTTTAGGGTTTGCACCCTATAAAAAGAACTTAATCTGCCTCTTGTGGCCTCCTTTACGACTTCATTACCCAGAGAAGAAACCCTAGCCTTTCTTTGCTGCTTCCTTGTTCTTGAGAGGCTAAGAGAGTGTTTTTGGTGCAACTTGTTGAAGAAATTTGAAGGTTAAGAAGCTTGGAACGGGAAGCAGGTTGTAGATCCAACATCTACATCGTTTGGGATTTTGGTTGTATGGACCCTGAAGGAACTCAACGAGTTACTGGATGCACTCGACGAGTTGAGGTAAACATGGACTGTTGACCTTGACTTTGACCAAGGTTCACCAGGGTTGAAATTGAGGGTATTTATGGTATTTAGGGATTGTGACAAGTTAATCACATGATGCTTATAGGCAGTTGATTTGGAGTTGTGCGTTGGACTTATCGGATCTTATCTTGTCAGTTCAGCATTCACGAGAGGTGAGTCTTCTCACCATACCAATGGGTCTAAGGCAGCAAGGCCGACCCATTTTATGATATGTGGATTGTCGATGGATTATGCGTTATGTTGGTATGACATTTGCATGGAAGACCCCGGGGGTTCCCGTGGTAGTAGATTGAGACCATGCGGGGGTTCCCATGGCATTTGGTGTAAGGCCTTGGAGGGTTTCCATGGCATCCTAGTATATTTGCATGTTTAGTTTGGATGATATTTGCTTGGTAGTGAAGACCATGTGGTGGTTCCCATGGCAGTTAGTGAAGACCATGTGGGGGTTCCCATGGCAGCAAGACCATGTCGGGGTTCCCATGGCAGGAAGTTAAGACCACGTAGGGGTTCCAGTGGCACTAGGTGTAAGACCCTATAGGGTTTGCATGGCCTATGTGGTTTATGTAGATTTCATAGCTAATATGATTATCTGATTATGTGGATTGTGTGGGGTATGCTCTGGGGAACTCACTAAGCATTAGCTTATAGTTTGTGGATTTGTTTCAGGTACATCTGAGCCTAAGGGCAAGGGCAAGGCTTGATGACGCGACATGCACTCTCTCTCAGGCGTTTTTATGGGACACTCTGATATTTGAAATAAAGTTTGTTGATGTATGAATTTGAAAACAATTGTTTTTGAGATTTTATGGATAATTGGAAATGTTATGATAATTTAAAAACGAAAATTTTCTTTTAAAAATTTGGTCTTTACAAGTTGGTATCAGAGCCTTGGTTTGAGGGATTCGGGTACACTCTCGGGTGTGTCAGGACTGAAACTAAGGAAATGGTAAAAATTGTTTTAAAAAATAAAAGTTAAAAACTTTTTAAGAATGGAAAAGAGGAGAGTGCGATGTGCATGATCGGCCGTGCCAAGTAAGTTCCCCAATATATTTTCCATGTTATACTTATATTTGAGTTATGATAATGGTATGGATCTTGATATGTGTATGCTTTTAAAATTGTATATGGTTAGGAGCTTATAGCCTTAGAATGATTGATTTGGCCTTATTTCATGTTCCTTGTCTGGTTGTGATCCTAGGGTAGAATCTATTATTCAAAAGTCTATTTAATCCTTTTTCGGTGTATAATTTGCATGCACAAAGGCAACCTGTTATGATTGAGTTCTGATTTTATATGGATGGAGGAAATCTTAGGTTGGCCTAGGATTTAAGCTATGTGGTAGCCTATGGGATATGATTTATTTTGTGACGAATTAGAGTTATCAGGTAGAGATTTGGGGAAGGTACAAGTAGGTGTGGAAGGTAGTATTGAGCCCGTACTATTGAAAGCACAAGACGTGTACCCGAACCAATGTTAGATCTAGAAGCTCTAAGGAGGACCGGTGTGGGAGGATCCCCTCTATGGGCATCCTGATCATTATGTTTTGTGGTATTGCAGTACAGTATGGTGGTTACACGACATGGAGCTACGGGATCAGGATCAGGATACGGATCTGGGTCGGCGACGGTACCGAGCCCATTGATGAGAGGCTGCGCGAGCTCATTGCAGCCGAGGTGGTGAGGGGCATCCTTGATGCTACCCCAGTGATTTTTGGGACGGTCAAGGAGGGTATGATGGAGATCATTGTGACAACCGTCAAATTCAAGTCAAAGTCAAAGTCAATAAGTCAAAGTCAAACCGGTCAAACTTAATTAGTACTTGTATGCTAAAAGTTATTCTATGTATAAAAATGTGCATTTGTATGTCAAGAATTCAAGTGTCTCGATGAATCTATGTGTTTAGACATGTAAAAACCCTAAAAAGGGAGTTAAACGCATCAAAACACGAATAAGGACCCTCTCGGGGACTTAAAACAATCATAAACGAAGCATAACGGGGTTCACGAACCTTGCATTACGAGATTATACGATAATAATGGCTAAGATGAAATCTCTCCAAGTATGTGAAATCTCTCCCAAATTTCTCCAAGTATGTGAACTCTCTCCCAAATCACTCCAAGTATGTGAAATCTGTCCAAGTATGTGAAATCTCTCCCAAATCTCTCTCAAAATCTCTCTCAACTTTTTATAGTCATCCCGACCCTTAACTTGGCCAAAAAACCGCTTGAAACGGAGAGTTATATCGAAAAACAGCTAATTAGGGCCGAAACCCTTCTTAGGAACCGAAATCCTTCTTAGGAACCAAACCACTTAGAAACCGAACCTCTTAGGAGCTGAACCCTCCTATTAGAGTCGAACTTGTCAGAAGCGAACTTGTCAGAACCGAACCCACCTTCTCGGACCGAAGCTCAGTAGACCGAACATGCATGCAGCCGAACCGAGCCCTCATACAACCGAAATAGACCGAGGGCTCGGTCTATTTCGCTTCCATAGCCATTTCGGACCGAGCTTTGCACCTTCGGTTCCCCCTTCGTACCTCCGGTCCCTTCTTCCTTCTCTCAGTTACTTTCGCCTCCTAAGCCCGTTTTTGACTTTTCTGACGGGATTTTTTCACCAAATTCATATATTTACCATTTTTAACCCCCAAAACTCATATTTTATTTATTTTTCAAGGATTATTAATTAAAAATCATTATTTTATAATAAGAGGAGTATTTTACCCCACAAGTGGGTCAAGTGTGCCCACTTGCCTCCATGTGTCATCCTCTCATTAGCCAACCTTATCCACATCACACAAACCAAGGCAAACATCACTTCAAACTTACAAGTTGCTCCAGCAACCTTCAATATATATAGAAATCCCTGGAGGATTTCTTGGCTTACTTGATCATTTCAAACACTTACACTTCTCAAAACACCAAAAGAGCCTCATTTTCTCTCTACTTCCCACCACTTTGTGAAAGTGTTCTTGAGCTACTACTACACTTTTTGGTAAGTATTCCATCTAAACTCCAGTGTTAACCCATAATTTCGTAACACTCTTTGATCATCGAATCATATCTTAACACCAAAAATCGTTCTTAGGATTATCCAAGCTTTCACGTGTTCATGAAGTGTTCTTGCCTTAATACTACTTGTCTTCAACCTTCCATTCTTCAAGAAATCACTCAAGGTGAGTTCATACCCCTACATTTTCAAGTTTGTTTTAGTTTTCAGGGGGGGAATACAAGTTAAAACACCAAAACATACTTAAAACTTAACTTAACAGCTTACAACAGAAAAGTTGTGACCTGTTCACGAACTGTTTTACCCAACTTAAACTTAATATTTTACAAAACTGTTTAATATGAAAATATTTCCGGTTTAAAAGTTTAAAATGACTACTTTCACCTCTCCATACGATTTTTATACAATTTATGGTGATTTTTACAAAACTGCCTATCACTGCAGCCTCAATGTTGGACCAGGTTGTGAAGATGAACATCTTCACCCTGGTTTGAGACCACCAAAAATTATAGGAAAATTTATGGATACAGCAGACTCTTTTTCCAAATAGTCAGAGTTTACGGATTCAGTTTTCGACTTACGATGATTTTTCTATAAATATTCTAAAATAGTTAAAATTAAGGGGTGTATGATTTACACTTAGTATTTTAAATGTCATTTTATGGAAATACAAAGGCATGCATAACAAGGTTTCATTCAAACACACAACACTTTTGATAAACTATAATAGGTATAGTTTGAGCACTTCGTTTGATAAGGAAAACAATAACTCAATCGACTTACAAAACAAGTATTTCATTACACATTACGTGAAACGTTAATAAATAAATTTGTGAGACATTCTCCTTCGGGGTACTCTTAAGTACCACGGTAAAGTCCTGTAGTTATAATCAGAATCTCCTGGAGGGAGAGCATGATAGTTGTGTATAAATCTATATTGGGTCTGACAAACCCGCACCTAAGCTGCTTGCAACAGCTAGACCGGCAGGTATGTGGTGACAAGTGTCATAACATTCCGACGCCTGAAGAACGTCGAATACGAGGTGTTCGAGTTTTAGCATGGTTATAACAACTCACATGAGAAATTAATAAAACACTCAGTTCACGGGAATTTAAGGAGTTTTATTTAAATATAAAAGCACACACATGAGTATGATGATTTACTTACATGAACTAAGTCTTGGTTCCGTTAAGACTACAACAAACCTTTTAGAAAATATTGGATTTTCTGGAAACAAACTTGTAACAAACAAAAAGGAACACCATTCATTTTTCATTCTTAAATTTGCTTATGAACTCAACAGCTTTATGCTAATACTCTTTCAAAACAACTTGTATTCTCAGGTAATCTGTAAAACAGTTAATCCCAAGATTTCTGAAGTCAAGACGCTAAGGCGTAGATTCTTTTGCTATATTTTGACATCATATGTAATTTATTTGGAAACATATACTCTTGAAACGATGTAACCTTTTAAATTATATTTATGATGGTTGTGTTTACTTTCTTCACTATGGTTATGATACTGAGCATGACGTCCTCCGCCCCCGAACGTTTCTGCCGTTCTGGTTTGGGGGTGTGACAGAGTGGTATCAGAGCTTTGTTTATAGTGAACTAAGTATATCGAACCATGCAAGATACACAAACTATAAATACAACGGGACAAAATTCTCTGACGTAGCTTTTCAAAAATACTTTAAAATAAAAAAATTGATATTTTTATAAAAGTATTCTCACAATCGCACATACTAATTCAGTATCATAATGGCAATAACATGAAAGTATCAAGACAAGTTGAACACCATGATTCAGCTTCGGAGTATGTAGTCAGATCTTGGATGAATATAGCCTGATCAACTATATTTAGCCAAGGTAGGACCAATGTATGCCGAACAAGGATCATGATGAGCAACAAGTCTTCAACTTACCAAAAACTTCGAAAATCAAACATAAAAATACTATAGAAGTAATTTAACTCAAAAACCGTAATAAGCACATTATAAATTGCGATAACTAACTTCTTTCTCAAAAGTTTTCGCGATATCCTTCTTATCCCTATTCTCGAACAGGCGCAATGGCAGAATTTCACTTACCAGGTGATCCCTACTTTCCCAACCAAGGGAATGACGGTTGTATTGTGGAAGACCCAGAGGAAGAACCCGAAGAAGAGCCCATGGAGGATAAGGAACCCATGGAAGAGGAAGAATCCGTAGAAGGTGAAGAAGAAGAAGACTCAGATGGAACCGACTCTGAACTCGAAGTTTACAATCCACACCCTGCCCATATTCCTCCGCAACACTTCCAGGGCCCGACGCCCCAATGGGCCGAAACTATACATCGATGGAGCCGAGAGCAAGGTCAACGGCATCCCTAAGGCATGCAACGAGGTTTCTACGTGTCACACGCCACGAAGAACAAACAAGAGTTAACACCCGACATCTCATGGAAGTTGGTGCCACCAACCAAGTCAACTCCGTTCGCATTCGCCGGTTGGATGACGACCACGATCGGACTCGAGACCGCACCGAGCTTCTTCGACGAGAAATGGCTACAACCCGAACTAAAGTGTAAGAACTCCGAGAACACCGAGCCACTCTTGAAGGACGTCTGGCAGAAGCAGAGCGCCAAGCGGCGGAATCCAGAACTGAAATGAGGAACTTCGTGTCTATACTTCGTGAACCTCAGAGCTTCAACCACCGCAAGTAGTGTTGCACTGCTCGCTCTAGTTTAATCTAGTTTTGCGGATAAATATTACTATTAGTTTCTAGTATTTTATGTCTGATCTCGCGATTTAAGTGTTTACACTTCCGGGATCAGTTAGGCGGTCAAACTTTCCCATGCATTGATGTAGCATAGACCCCTGGTCGGGTCAAATTTTCCCCAATATTGTATACTAAGTTATATCACTAAAATTGACACGCTATTTGCTTTACTACATCAAAATCATAACATGAGCTATTTTCAGATTAAATTTACTGGTGTCCGATTTATGATAGTTTGGTGTATAAATCAAAGTTATATATATGATTAAGACTATGTCGACCTAGAAATGGTGATTCCGCCTTGGATCCTGTTCCTTGTTTGGTTGTGGGCCCAGGGCAGACCCATTAGATTCGAAAGTTTATTTAGTCCTAATTATATATAAACATTATACCTCGAACGATCTATGAATGGGCCCGGTATGGATTCTATTAACATACATTTCATGTGAATCAAAGCTATCAGCATTTATAAAGTCTATATTTCATTATCTATAGACCTCTAGTATGAATGGATTCATACAAAAATCTTTACAAGTCGGAATCATGATGCCTATAAAGAACTAATAATGTTTAGTTTTAACTCTCGACTTGTGAGTATTATCAAAGACTTATTGTCCTTTCATTCTTGATATGGCAGAAAATGCCACCTCGTAGAAACCCTAGACACGGCGGCGCCGCAGGAGCTCCACCACCCCCTCAGTTCGACCCAATTATGTTCCAGGAGGCCGTAACAGCCGCAGTAGCAGCCGCAATATCCCAAATCAGCACCAACAATGTGGGTGGTGCGGGTAATGGAGCCACGAATTCTAACCACGGGGACAGCCAGGGACAGTCGAGAGAGTGTACCTATAAAGACTTTACAAATGCCAAACCCAAAACCTTCAATGGAAGCGGAGGAGTGATAGCATTGCTAAAATGGTTCGAGAAAACCGAATCCATTTTCGAAATATGTGCATGCCCAGAAGCAAGCAAGGTCAAATTCGTTGCATCTACCTTCTCTGAAAGGGCCTTAACCTGGTGGAATGGCCACATCAAGGCATTGACACTTTCGGTGGCTAATTCAATACCATGGGAAGACCTGAAATCGATGTTGATGAAGGAGTACTGCCCAAGGGGCGAGATACAGAAGCTGGAAGAGGAACTTTGGGGTCTCAAAATGACGGGCTCTGACATCCTGTCATATACCTTGAGGTTCAGCGATCTAGCCATGCTGTGTCCTGGAATGGTTCCGTCGGAAAGCAAAAAGGTGGAAAGATACATATGGGGACTATCTTCCCAACTTCAAGGAAATGTATTGGCCTCAAAGCCAACTGCCTTTGACAGTGCCAATGAACTGGCACGGCAACTCATCGATCACAAAGCCAGCCATAACACTGTGACAACCACCACCGAGCAAGCAAAAGGGGGGAGCAACAAAAGAAAGTTATGTAAGAAGAAGAAGGGTCAACCTGCTCAAGACCCTGCCAAGAAACAACAAGTGGTTGCTGTGCACGCTGCCACAAGCACTACCAACCCAACTTCGATAAGGCAATACGCCCGGAACCTACCCAAGTGCAGCTATCTCCACAATGGTGCATGCCGTGAAATGCATTGCACCAACTGTAACAAAAAGGGGCACACCGCCCGGTTTTGTAGAACTCTGGCCCAACCGAACGCACAAGCTGCCAACGCCGGAGGCAGCCGAACCTGCTATGGATGTGGAGAAGCAGACACTTCAAGCGTAACTTCCCAAAGGCAAGAAACCCCAACCCCGACAAAGTGGGCATAGTTTTGGCGATAGGTCATGAGGAAGACGTCGCAGATCCAACTGTGGTTACCGGTACATTCCTCCTCAACAATACATACGCATGCATTCTTTTCGATAGTAGCACGGAGAAAAGCTTCGTGAGCCACCAATTTAAACGCTTCCTTAATCAAACACCACAAACACTAAAAGACACATTCACCGTAGAAATGGCTAACGGAAAACAGAGAACACTAACGACATTTACACTGGGTGTACCCTCACCTTAAACAATCACTCGTTCCAAATCGACCTTATGCCGGTCACCATAAAAAGTTTTGATGTTATCATTGGCACGGATTGGTTATGCCCTCACCATGCTGAAATCCTATGCCACGAAAAGGCCGTTCGCCTTAATCTGCCGAGTGGCGAAACTCTAGTTCTCTATGGCGACAAACCTGGTTCAAACTTTCAGATCATCTCTTGTGTCAAGGCTCAAAGTATCTCCGCAAGGAGTACCACGCCTTCCTAGACCACGTCGTAGACAAGGAACAAGGAGTGAAAGACATTAAGGACATTCCAGAGGTCTGTAATTTCCCCGATGTATTCCCGAAAGACCTTCCAGGAGTGCCCCCTCCTCGACAAGTCGAATTCCGAATCGAATTAATTCCTGGAGCTACCCCCGTAGCCAAGTCGCCATATCGCCTAGCCCCGATCGAAATGAAGGAACTGTCCAGTCAACTGAACGAACTGCTGAGCAAAGGTTTCATTAGACCAAGCTTCTCGCCTTGGGGAGCACCGGTTTTGTTCGTCAAGAAGAAGGACAGACCGTTCCGCATGTGCATTGAGTACCGTGAATTAAACAAACTCAAAATTAAAAACCGATACCCTTTGCCTCGAATCGATGACCTCTTCGACCAGCTTCAAGGGGCAAGTTTGTTCTCGAAGATTGACCTTAGATCTAGGTACCATCAACTACGAGTTCAAGAGGAGGATATTCCCAAGACAGCTTTCAGAACGCGCTATGGTCACTACGAATTTGTAGTGATGCCTTTCGGCTTAACAAATACACCCGCAACGTTTATGGACCTGATGAATTGGGTGTGTCGACCTTACTTAGACAAGTTCGTGATTTTTTTCATCGATGATATACTTGTCTACTCCCGAAGTAAGGAAGAACACAGCCATCATTTACGTCGAGTCCTAGAGACGTTGAGGGCGGAGAAATTGTACGCAAAGTTCTCAAAATGTGAGTTCTGGATTCGAGAGGTGAATATCCTCGGACATGTAGTCAGCAAGGAAGGAATCCATGTGGACCCTTCAAAGATCAAGGCGATTGAAAGCTGGGCAGCACCAAGAACACCCACGGAGATCCGACAATTTTTAGGACTTGCCGGTTACTATTGAAGATTGATTCAGAACTTCTCCAAAATCGCAAAACCACTCACCACCTTGACTCAAAAAGGAGTGACTTTCGTCTGGGGGGATAAGCAAGAGGCTGCGTTCCAAACACTGAAACGAACTTTGTGCAGTGCTCCGATCTTGTCCTTACCAGATGGAACCGAAGACTTTCTGGTTTATTGTGATGCGTCAAACCAAGGTCTAGGATGTGTGTTAATGCAATGAGGAAAGGTGATTGCCTACGCCTCAAGACAACTAGAGACACACGAGGTAAACTACACGACACACGATCTCGAATTAGGAGCAGTAGTTTTTGCCCTAAAAATCTAGAGACATTACCTCTACGGCACTAAGTGCACCATCTTCACCAACCACAAAAGCCTTCAACATATTCTCAATAAAAAAGAACTCAACATGAGAGAAAGACGATGGGTGGAATTACTAAGCGATTACGAATGTGAGATTCGTTATCACCCCGGAAAAGCCAACTTGGTTGCAGACGCCTTAAGCATAAAAGAATACTCGGGCCGCCGAGTCAAGGTGTTAACCATGACCATCCATTGCCACCTGTCCGCACAAATCAAAGAGGCACAGGAAGAAGCCTTAAAACCAGAGAACGTGGCAGGTGAAGCATTGAGAGGAATGGACAAAAATCTTGAAGTCAGGGATGACGGAGTTCGTTGTCTCATGAATCGGATATGGACACCAAAATTTGGTGGATTCAGGGATGTTGTCCTGAACGAAGCTCATAAAACTCGCTACTCCGTGCATCCCGGCTCAGACAAGATGTACTTAGACCTCAAGAAGTTGTATTGGTGGCCGAACATGAAATCCGAAATAGCTACCTTTGTGGGCAAGTGCCCGACTTGCGCCAAAGTTAAGGTAGAATATCAAAGGCCCTCGGGACTACTTCAACATCCAGAGATACCTGAGTGGAAGTGGGAGCGGATTACGATGTATTTCATTACCAAGTTGCCTAAGACCACGGGTGGACTTGACACCATTTGGGTAATCATCGACAGATTAACCAAATCCGCACACTTCCTACCAATAAAAGAGACAGACAAAATGGAGAAACTGACAAGGATCTACATTAAAGAAATAGAGCGCCTTCACGGAGTACCGATATCCATTATCTCCGATCGAGATAGTAGGTTCACGTCACGATTAAGGCAGTCGCTACAGAAGTCTATGGGAACTAGGCTGGACATGAGTACAGCCTACCACCCACAGACTGACGGCCAGAGTGAAAGAACCATTCAGACGTTAGAGGACATACTAAGAGCTTGTGTGATAGAGTTTGGTATAGCTTGGGATACTCATTTACCTCTTGTTGAGTTTTCCTACAATAATAGTTATCACACTAGCATCAAAGTTGCTCCGTTCGAATCCCTCTATGGTCGTAAATGCAGATCACCCCTGTGCTGGGCTGAGGTGGGCAATACGCAACTAGCAAAAGGGCAAATCCCTAACAGCGCACTCACTGGCCCGGAGATCATAAGGGAAACAACCGAAAAGATCGTCCAAATTCGAGAACGAATGAAGGCTTCGCAAGACCGACAAAAGAGCTACGCGAATAAGAGACAAAAACCTTTGGAGTTCCAAGTTGGGGATCGAGTACTTCTGAAAGTATCACCTTAGAAGGGACTAATACGTTTTGGAAAACATGGAAAATTAAATCCAAGGTATATCGGACCATTCGAAATCCTCGCCTGTTGAGACCCATTTTTATCACGAACGGTGTGTGCGGAAGAAGGATATCTCGAGATTAATCGTGTTTTTGTAAGTATGAACACGAAGAACATATTATGAGTTCGTTGAAGAAGACTAAGAACAAGAGAGAATAATATTCATATTGCATGAAGAACATGGTGGGATAGAAACTCTCCCTGGGTGGGAGAACCCACCACTTCTCTCTCTAGGATTACATTGTAAGAAAAGTAATCTCTAAGAAAAGTAAAATGAGCTAGCTAAAAAGTAAGATATGACTAACTCTCCCTTTATATAGGAGGGAGAGTATTTACACCATAAATACAATAAAGGGAAAATACAACCTAATAAACACTCATTATTTGTGGAGCATTTCCATGCACCAACATTCTCTCCCTAAATGCTTACAAATGATGAGAGATCCAATAAGTGATACAAAGCTATAATACAGTAATCCGACTAGCAAGTGTGGTAATAAAATGAAATCAAGTGCTGAAATGTCTCTGAAACTCTGAAGTGTCTGTGAAGTCTGAAACTGGCCATGAATCTCTAACAATGAAGGTCTTCGGCTTCAAAGCACAACCAATGAAGCAGAAAAAATATAAGATCCAAATCTTCAAACCAATCATAATCACCCGAAGAAGGAGGTCACCATGAGCAAGTAGAAGATCCAATAAAAGAAACACTTCGGCTTCAAAAGTCTGAAAAACATCTCGAGTTCTCGAATCATAATACACCAAAATTCTTTAAAGAATAACCTGCTAAAAATGTGAAGCATCCATAAAATGACGTCCGGATAAAAATAATGTGAATCCAAAAACATCGTCTAGCAATGCCGAAAATTTGATCCAAGGACCAAAAATAAGTGTCACGTCACATTGCCAAAATAATCATCGTCTTCAACATATCACAAATCCAAACTCGTGAAAACATAAGATCTGAACCGAATGCGAACACAAAATCATGCTGTGGTAGAGTCCGAATAATAAATAATCTGAATCGGAAAACATTGAGTAATGCCAAAAATTTGATCCGTAAAGACCAAAAAGAAGTGCCACATCGCATCACTAAATAAATAATCGTCTTCAAAAGTCTTCAAAAATCCAAACTCAAACAATCATAATAACCAAATCCGGATGATATTCTCTTCCTATTTTTGATAACCAATGACCGGATATCAAAAATCAACAAATCATCGGATGGAGAGTGTCGGATACCAAGAACTAATAGAGAAGCTCTCCCTAGATGTATGAAGGGTCTCGATAAGAAACGAAACAGAGTAAAAGAGATACTCTTGCGGTCATGAGAAAGCGGGTGACATAGTTGCTGAAGCTGTGCTGAGAATAATCTGTTGTGCCAAAAATATATCCAAATATCCAAACTGCGGTGCCGGAAAACTTGAAGTGGTCTTCAATAGAAAGTAAAGTCCACATGCTCAAGATACATGATTCGTCAACCAAAAATCAAGAGCGACAAGTCATAAAATCCCATAATGTGAAGAATGTGAAACAACTTTGTTGATCAATCGTCGTTGCGGTGCAAGCATCACAAAAATAATATGAAGTCCGACTGCGGTAGGAATATTCTTGCAATAATAATAACCGGCATGAAATGAACCAATGTGACAATCCAAGGTTCGGTTGTGGCAAAAATTGGTATTAAAAAAAAAATTGGTGAAAAAAAAAATTGGTTTTAATAAAAAAAAAATTGGTGTTAAAAACAAATAATTAGCTGAATAAAAAAAAATTTGGCTGAAAAAAAAATTAATTAAAAAAAATAATGCAGAAAAAAAAATATGAATAAAAAAAATAAAGTCTTGAAAAAAGAGGGTTTTTAAAAAAAAGAAGGGGGAAAAAGGAGGGGAGGGGAGGAAAAAGTAGGAGGAAAGGAGGAGGGGAGAAGGAGGAGGGAGGGGCTGAAGGAAGAAGGAACGAGGAGGGGAAGGAGGCTGAAGGAGAAGGAGGGGAGGGGCTGAAGTCAGGAGGGTTGTGGGTGTATGGTGGTTGCGGTAGGAGGTGATTGCGGGTGGAGGTGATTGTGGATCAGAGGGGAAGGTGGGGGTCTTGGGTGCGGACAAGGGAGCTGAGCTGCTGATGGGGTATAGCTGGCTGCAGTAGCTGAGGAGCAACTAGACTGCGGTGCGAAGTAGCGGTAGGCGCGAGCAGACAATGCGGTCTAGATGGCTGCGGATGAAGCGAAGGCTATTGTTGTCCGAACCGGAGAAGGAGCACTACGGTCCGACCTGGGAAGGATGGTTGCGGTGCATCAGCAGTCATCCGAGGTTGCGGATAGGACCTAAGAGGACCTCGGATCAAGGCTAAGAAGTGGCTGTGGGTAGGCTTCTAAGGGGACTCCGGTAGGCAGTTTTTGGCTGCGGTTCGGGGGTCCGGAAAGGGCTGAACAGGTGACGAAAAATGCTATTTTTTCATGAAAAATGGTACCGCAAAGACCATTTATTCATATTTTAATAAATGAATCTTTTTATAAAGCATGCTAAGTCAAAGGTGGGTCTTGGGAAGGCAAAAAGAGGAGTGTGCAGGGGTTTTTTAGGGACAAAAGGTGATGGAATTGGACAATGTCACATGTTTTTTTGTCTTTTTGAGGGAGCAAATAGTGGAATACTCTTTACCCAAAAGAGTAACAAGGACAATTGACTTTTTGCAAACAAATAATACATCCAAATTTCTTCAAATCAAAGATCCACAACAACAATTTAAAATTGAGAGATATGAAGATAATACCTCTTATGATGAGAAAAAGTGATGGGAAAAAGTCTTCAAAAGAAATTCTCCACTTTCTTCATGAATAATAAGCCCATTAATCTTTGTGTCTTCACATCCAAGAAAAAGAACCTCCTAGAGAACATCTTCAACATTTTTTAAGAGACCACAAAATTAATTCTTCTCCCACTTTTTTCTTCATTTCTTCAACAGCAACAAAATAATAACTTTTAAGAACATCTTCTTCCAGCAATAAATAGAACGAGCAGCAGCAGCAACAATTTATTTTACTAAGATAGAATCACCCAGAAAATAGAACTATGAATGAACTTTATAAAAAAAAATTCGGTAAGAAACCCGAAATTTTTTTCTTGCAGAAACACGGAAAAATCACAAGATAATCACCGAACGGGAGTCGTTCCCTTGAACTAATCATGAGATCTTCAAGGTACGACTCTGATACCAATTGTAGAGACCCATTTTTATAACAAACGATGAGTGCGGAAGAAAGATATCTCGAGATTAATCGTGTTTTTGGAAGTATGAACACGAAGAACATATTATGAGTTCATAAGAAAAGACAAAGAACAAGAGAGAATAATCATAATATTGCATGAAGAACATGGTGGAAGAGAAACTCTCCCTGGGTGGGAGAACCCACCACTTTTCTCTCTCTCTAGATTACATTGTTAGAAAAGTAATCTCTAAGAAAAGTAAAATGAGCTAGCCAAAAAGTAAGATATGACAAACTCTCCCTTTATATAGGAGGGAGAGTATTTACACCATAAATACATAAAGGGAAAATACAACCTAATAAACACTCATTATTTGTGGAGCATTTCCATGCACCAACATCGCCAGGATTGGCCCGGTGGCATACAAGCTACAATTACCACAGGAAGTCAATCACGTTCATCCTACCTTTCATGTGTCAAAACTGAAGAAATGTTTGTCTGATGAGACGCTCGTCATTCCCTTGGAAGAAATTGAGATCAATGAGAACCTCCACTTCGTAGAGGAACATGTTGAAATCATGGACCGGGAGGTTAAATCGACGAAACAAAGCCGCATTCCCATCGTAAAGGTCCGGTGGAACGCCAAGCGAGGATCAGAATTTACTTGGGAACGTGAGGACCAAATGAAACAAAAGTACCCACATCTATTCCGCAACCCTTGAAGTCCCACTCAAAACGCAAATTTCGGGACGAAATTCCTTCTAACGAGGGGATAATGTGACAACCGTCAAATTCAAGTCAAAGTCAAAGTCAATAAGTCAAAGTCAAACCGGTCAAACTTAATTAGTACTTGTATGCTAAAAGTTATTCTATGTATAAAAATGTGCACTTGTATGTCAAGAAATCAAATGTCTCGATGAATCTATGTGTTTAGACATGTAAAAACCCTAAAAAGGGAGTTAAACGCATCAAAACACGAATAAGGACCCTTTCGGGGACTTAAAACAATCATAAACGAAGCATAACGGGGTTCACGAACCTTGCATTACGAGATTATACGATAATAATGTTGGGTTTTGAGCATTCTAACACTCCTATGGTGTACATGCAACCCTATAAACCTTGGATCTATGTTTTCTCCATTATACATGAAAATATTAACTATTCCAAGGTTTCATCCTAACTAGCATATTATGAAGCACCTATACTACAAAGTTCTAGTTAGATGACATACCTTTTGATGTAGCTTGATGTCTTCAAGCTTTAAGAGCTTAGCCCCAATAGTGTGGAAGCCTCAAATGGAATCATAAATCACCAAAACACCTTGGAAGAACTTGAGAGAATATGTATGCACACTAAAATCGGCCCACTCTTATTTTCACACACTTGTGCCAATTTTGTGAGCCAAGGACCCCTTTATATATTATGGAGGATTAGGGTTACATCAATGTAAACCCTAATACCCATGACCTTTCATTTACATAGGATCCATGGGTTAAAAGCTCCATGGACCATCCATGAAAGCTTAGCCCAACCTAAATGAACTTGGCCCATTCCATATATATAAGAGTCCATATTTAATTAGTTCTTTTTGATCACTTAATTAATTCTAAATTAACTCTTGATCAATACTAATTAAATAATATGATTCCATATTAATATATTAGAACTTATAATATATTAATATAAATCATAAATATACTATTCTCAAAAGACTATCCATATAAATTGTGCCGGTGAAGTGCAACCCAAATGGACCATGCCGGGTCGGGTCAAGTACATACCAAATATAGTTATGGACTTAGACATTAATCCAACAGTCTCCCACTTGGATAAGTCTAAAACTATTATTGAGTATGACTTTAAAACCTAACTGGAAATCGTAGCTCTTAAAGCCGCTGTCGAACTCTGACCTTGTCAATGACTTGTCCATTAGATAAGGGATCATATATTCCTCCATTCTAGATATCATATGGACTGAGACATGGATTATAATCATTCTCTCTGTCCATTTATTGTTTCCCGATTTTCGATTTATGATGACTGACTGATTGAACAAATCAAATCAGTCCTGGCTTGGCCAAGCACTCACATGTGTCATCGCTAAATCATCGAGGGGCCCACAGATATCGCTTTTATCCCGAAGGTAAAAGGAATGGATAAACTTCGACTCATATGGCTTGTTCTACTACTTGTTGAATCATACACAAAGGCACGTTTTATAACATCGAGTTACCAAATGCGTTTTCGTGCAATCAATGTATAACCAACTCATAGTAACAACTCATATCTCTAAGTTTGAAGAATATAAGATATTATCGTCTCATGATCACTCATGATAAAATCCATGAAGTGATTCAAATGAGCGCAGGTTGAATCCAATACTCAGAACTTATGAGCACTCATGAGTGTTGTAGCACCACTTTGTCCACCAACTTGGACCTCTACAAACCAACCCATGACAGTCTTGATTCATATCTACTTCCAACATATGACCGACTGTGGATGGTTTGAATAACTTAATCATTCAGGAAGAGCGACTTAGTTATTCTGGAAGTCAAAACATGCAAAGCGAAACACAAGAATAAATGAATCAAATATGGTATCAAACCCTATGAATATAAATAAACACTTTTATTTATCACCATACTGATTACTCATTATTCATTGTTTCGGTTTTATCAACTTTATACTTGAATTAAAAACACTAGTTGTCCCATGCTCCAAGCATGTACACTATGTTTTTCTTAAACAATAGCTTTGCCATACACCAAGTATGCACTCTATGTTTGTCTATGATCCTTACTTTGTGAAATAAACCAATTGAACATAATTTCAATGATTCTAATTTCACACTCCCAAATCCTTATCGAAAAATGTGAGAATTTTAAATTCCTATCATTTATCGAAATCTGTTTAGATTATAAACTTATATGCACTGACCCTCCTGTAATGAATATGTACAAAGTCACAAATACTTGTCAACAGTCATTATAAGGTATTCCAATGGAGATCAACTCCATGGAAACTAAGTCTCATATTCAAAGTACATTGCTTTGGACATGCTTCTTGCATTAAGTTTTCTAATCTTACACAGATAACTTCCACCTATGGAGACAACTCCATATTCTCATTTTGACTATCACTTCTGAATAAGAGATGCCTCTTTTCAGAATATGTCAATATGGTCCTTCAAAAATTAGCACTATACTTCCAACTGTCCCTAAGCAACCAATCTTTGGTAAACCTCAGATTTTCCTCGACAATTGCTTAATCATTTTAGTCATATCCAATTCTAGACCTTTTCCCTTCTTAATGCCTCTGGGCATTTGGAAAAATTTAGAAATGACAAATATTATAGCACATGCAATCGATCCCGTACCCAAAGCAAATGGTACACGATTCATGATGTCTCACATAAAGACATGATTCTAGACCAGTCTTTTGCTACAATATTTTTATTTGCCATGTTTTCAAAATTTGACAATGAAGAGGGATGCCGTAATCATAATCAAATTTTGAGAACGCAATATATAGAATTTCCTTAAGTTGAACCAATCCAACATGAAATTCATATATATATTCTTGACTAAAGATGATTAAGGTCTCAATCTAAGCCTTTAGAACTGAAATGAAGTATATCCTCTCCCTTAATTATAGCAAAACAACTTTTTCAATCCCTGCAGCCTCACGAATTGAAACTTTTGTTTTCTATAATTAACATTGCTAACTTGCAACACTAACAATAATTATCATGCTCCCACTAACATGATGATTATTAGCATAACACTTATGCTCCCACTAGCTTTGACATGTACTCAGAAATCAACTAGACTTCTAAAAATCAATACTTTATTGACTTTCTTACCAAAGTTCAAATTTCTGATACGAGATGCTTTGATAAAACTTTATCAAAATCATACACCTTTCCTTAGATAGCATGCATGCGTGTCTAAACAATTTCAGAACTATCAAAAGGGATGTCGTAATCATAGTCTCAATTGTTTAGACCTTTTGCCATCTGCTTCAAATCTACTTGGTGGAAGTGTTTCTTCACCATCATTTTCATGAATCGGAGAGAACCCTTATGACCCTTAGATTTTATGGTGTATGTGTTCTTATCCATGTGAATCGTCAAAACCATAGTCACAAGACAAGGATAATGACAAATCCAAACTCATATGGACTGAACTTATGCAATCTTAACTTCTTGCCACCTGGCAGTACAGGGCCTGCCATTGCTTCCAAGTTGTTATGCAACCAATTGAGAACTTTCAGAACTCCTATGCAAAGCCAACTTTGACTGGAATGGGCACAGAATATGTCAACACGATAGGTTATAAACCGCAAGTCGTGTGCTAGTGAAGAACCTCAGGTTTTATTCTTGATTAGTTCTTGAAATTCTTTTTAGGATCTTTAAGCTCCCACTATCCTCTTGACATATAAGACTATCTTGCCAAATATTCAAGAGATAGTGCGGATTCTTTATCAAGACAAACACTTCACACAATTGGCCTTAGTTGGTCTTTGTTTTATCCAAAACATCACAACTTACCAATTTCAAATGTACAAGAGTAGGACACTTTTACTCTTACATTTGACAAGTGTTTTAAACCTTTCTTTAAGATATGTCACTCAAGTTACAATCTTGGAGTATGACTCTAAGAATTGTTTTAGAACGAAGTATGACTCATCTTCCTGATCTAACCATTTCAACAATTCATGACTCCTCTTCTTAGTCATAAGAATGCACTAAGATGACCTTTAGAGGACTAATTGTGATATGATTTCTAAATCATTAAGATGATCACAAACATGATACTAAAGTACTCTCCCATCTTTTCAGATTTGAGAAACTTTTATCTTTCTGCCTAATTTGATTCTTCCCATTCGTTCTGCCATACATTGAGACTTTTCCAATGTTTCAGAATTATACTTAAACTTGTAAGTATAACCATATTTACTAAACTTTAGTAAATCAAATAGTCTTAACGAGCTTTGTGGTGGACATGACCAGTGCACAAGAATGTGTACTCGATCCCTTTAGTCTTTCACTTGACTCACACATCCATGTGAACAAGTAATTAGTCTTGATTTTCCAATGCTTGAAAGTTCTCCTTCATCATACTATTCAACTTGCATGATTCCAAGTTTCGGTCCAATTGAAACTTGGGGATGAGGAACTTTCCTGATTTGGTAAATTCAGACACTACCACAAATGAAAGAATCAAATCCATTTTCCAATATTGCTGTCAGTGGAATCATATAAGCAACAATTTTCCACAAATGCCATTGTAAGGATACTTCAAATAAATAAAATTAAATAATTTTCTTTTATTTTAAAACTTTGCGGAAAAACTTATCCTTACAATCCACATGGACAATTGTTGTTATCTATTCCTTAGCAATATATCATAACTTCTTAAGCAACTGCTCAAAATTCTGATGCGATCGAAATCCACCTTCGCGATCAGAATCAGCATATACTTCCTTTAAGATTTCTCTCTATTCTTTGATTCTTAAAACATCAACATGTGACCCAGTCACATCATGTAATGAGGATCTCAGAATAGAACTTAACAGAGTTAGATAATAGGCTCTACCTGATGTAGAGTCAAACTTATTGACTTTAACATCCTTAGGTAAATTTGGCAGCTTTGCAATCAACGCCCCTTCCTTTGGCAAAATAAACATATGGACCCTTTGGTAATGGGACTATCTCAGACTTAGCCTTTCTCTTTACCATTTGGTCAACCGGGTTGACTATGGCCAATCCCTTTCCATTGGGAAGAGAATGCTTTTTCTGGATTTCCAGTGTCACCATTGTCACTGTCCATAAGGTTTTTGGGAATTTGATCTTCTAATCAAATTTGCTTTATTATCGTTCCAAATCATTGCTGATTCAGCAGCACTAAACAAATAGATATGATCATTAAGGTTCATGTCATAGTCTGTTTCATAGTAGTCCCAAAGGAACTCACTATGTGACTTAGAAAGTGATTGAACATCCAACTTTCTCAAGACTTTGACACCCAACTCTCCCGGCTTGTCAATATGTGACCTCATCTCTAAGATGTGATCACACATAGACCTTGCTTGCCATTAGGGCTTGAGTGACCTTGAACTTGTGGGTTAGGGAGAATAATTGGAGGAGGTAGAGGAAGAGAAGTTTAACTTCCATGAGCCAAACTTGGGAAGTCATATTCATTAGGAAAGCTTGGTTTGGGAAGATCATTGTTGTCTAAACCAGACATCGACAATGGGAGAAATTCACGTAAAGTTGATTTAAGTCCTTAATATAACACCCAATATGATATATTAAGGCTACGACCCAACAAACTATTTTATAACTTGGAAGAGGGATGCCGTAATCCAAGCTATAAAATATTTGAAGGTAGGTGAATGACGATTCACCAATTTCCACCAAGATAAACGAAATGTATTATTAGGTTTTAATTGGTTTTGAAACTCCTAGATTCTTTTGAGATTCATTGAACTTTTTCAATGGCATGTTTCAATCTCGAGTGTGCCCTTCAGGTTTTGTGACTGGGATGCCGAGGATCACAAAACAAGGTGTGAAGTAACCATGCAAATATATTTGGTACCCTTAATATTTACCCCTCAATCGATGTGCCGGTTAACCACACGAGCTCGACCGATATTATAATAAATATTAAGTTACTCTTTGCCTACTTTGTTAAATCCAGGTTACTGTGCCGGTTAACCACACACGCTCCACTAACGGTTTAAACAAAGTGCAAAGTGTAATTTCATGGATTAGCACCTTATTCACATTTTCCTAAGTAACTAAGATTGAGAATTTATAAAAAGTTTAGTTACTTTGTATTTATCATTAATACTTTTAATGAAGGGAGAATTATAGTCCTTGTCCTACCTGTTCGGCTAACGACCCTCCACCAGTCAAGGAAGCGGTGGGTGAGAGTGGACACCCATTAAACTGCCATTTTATAGGCAGTAACCTTATACCCCCCTTATAGACCGGCTTCGTGAATGAGGCCTACTAATGTTAAGACGACTTGCTCTTATACATATAATATATTAAACTTTTAATATTATAATAGTATAAGGGTGTATTTTAGACATTTAAAATACTTGGTGGTTTAATCTATTAATTAAACTATACTCTTAATTTAATTAAATTTAAACCATGTCATTATGGAATTATTAATTCTCTTTTAATTAAACACTTTAATTATCTATTAATAAAGTCCATAAGACTTAATTGAATTATTCAATAAAACATCATAATTCCAATTATTAAATTCAAAATTAACACCATTTAATTAATTGTTTAAGTTATGAACCCAAGAGTTTTAGAATTCAATTCTTTTTTTTTATCATAAAAAAACTTTTTCCAAATTCCAAAACTTAAGGGCAAGTTTTGTAACTCTTGAAAGCTTTTGGATTCCATAACTTATGGAGTTAAATACTTGTTTTATGATGAAACTTTTCATGTTCCATAACTTAAGAACAAGTTATGGAATTCTTTAAAACATTAAGACCAAGTTTTGTAACTCCATAAAAAACTTTGAATCAATTTTTTTTTAAAACCTTTTCATATTCATAACTTATGGAGGTTTCAAAAAACTTTTTAGATCAAACTTTTAAAACTAATAAAATAATCATATCATTTTATCTTTTACTAAATTTGACCTAATTCAACTCATATAGCAAATGATTCAAATTTTACAAATAATTAGTTTTTCACAAAAACAAGTAATTATCTTAAAATTTGACAAACGTCATGTTTTTTTTCCTTTTTTTTCCAACTTTGAAAATAAAACATTTGCATCAATATAACAAAAAACAACCCATGGCTCTGATACCACTGTTGGGTTTTGAGCATTCTAACACTCCTATGGTGTACATGCAACCCTATAAACCTTGGATCTATGTTTTCTCTATTATACATTAAAATATTAACTATTCCAAGGTTTCATCCTAACTAGCATATTATGAAGCACCTATACTACAAAGTTCTAGTTAGATGACATAGCTTTTGATGTAGCTTGATGTCTTCAAGCTTTAAGAGCTTAGCCCCAATAGTGTGGAAGCCTCAAATGGAATCATAAATCACCAAAACACCTTGGAAGAACTTGAGAGAATATGTATGCACACTAAAATCGGCCCACTCTTATTTTCACACACTTGTGCCAATTTTGTGAGCCAAGGACCCCTTTATATATTATGGAGGATTAGGGTTACATCAATGTAAACCCTAATACCCATGACCTTTCATTTACATAGGATCCATGGGTTAAAAGCTCCATGGACCATCCATGAAAGCTTAGCCCAACCTAAATGAACTTGGCCCATTCCATATATATAAGAGTCCATATTTAATTAGTTCTTTTTTATCACTTAATTAATTCTAAATTAATTCTTGATCAATACTAATTAAATAATATGATTCCATATTAATATATTAGAACTTATAATATATTAATATAAATCATAAATATACTATTCTCAAAAGACTATCCATATAAATTGTGCCGGTGAAGTGCAACCCAAATGGACCATGCCGGGTCGGGTCAAGTACATACCAAATATAGTTATGGACTTAGACATTAATCCAACAAATAATGGCTAAGATGAAATCTCTCCAAGTATGTGAAATCTCTCCCAAATCTCTCCAAGTATGTGAAATCTCTCCAAGTATGTGAAATCTCTCCAATTATGTGAAATCTCTCCCAAATCTCTCCAAGTATTTGAAATCTCTCCAAATATGTGAAATCTCTCCCAAATCTCTCCAAGTATGTGAAATCTCTTCCAAATCTCTCTCAAAATCTCTCTCAACTTTTTAGAGTTATCCCGATCCTTAACTTGGCCAAAAAAACCGCTTGAAACGGAGAGTTATATCGAAAAACAACTAATTAGGGCCGAAACCCTTCTTAGGAACCGAAACCCTTCTTAGGAACCGAACCTCTTAGTAGCCGAACCCTCCTATTAGAGCCGAACTTGTCAGAAGCGAACTTGTCAGAACCGAACCCACCTTCTCGGACCGAAGCTCAGTAGACTGAACATGCATGCAGCTGAACCGAGCCCTGATACAACCGAAATAGACCGAGGGGTCAGTCTATTTCGCTTCCATAGCTATTTCGGACCGAGCTTCACACCTTCGGTTCCCCCTTCGCACCTTCGGTCCCTTCTTCCTTCTCTCGGTTCCTTCTCCCCTCCTCTTGGTTCTCACCTTATAAGAGCCAAACCTCGCAGGTTCGGTCCATAATGTCCGGTTTTCGACTACTTTCGCCTCCTAAGCCCGTTTTTGACGGGATTTTTTTCACCAAATTCATATTTTTACCATTTTTAACCCCAAAACTCATATTTTATTTATTTTTCAAGGATTATTAATTAAAAATCATTATTTTATAATAAGAGGAGTATTCTACCCCACAAGTGGGTCAAATGTGCCCACTTGCCTCCATGTGTCATCCTCTCATTAGCCAACCTTATCCACATCACACAAACCAAGTCAAACATCACTTCAAACTTACAAGTTGCTCCAACAACCTTCAATATATATAGAAATCCCTGGAGGATTTCTTGGCTTACTTGATTATTTCAAACACTTACACTTCTCAAAACACCAAAAGAGCCTCATTTTCTCTCTACTTCCCACCACTTTGTGAAAGTGTTCTTGAGCTACTACTGCACTTTTTGGTAAGTATTCCATCTAAACTCCAATGTTACTCCATAATTTCGTAACACTCTTTGATCATCGACTCATATCTTAAGACCAAAAATCATTCTTAGGATCATCCAAGCTTTCACGTGTTCATCAAGTGTTCTTGACTTAATACTCCTTGTCATCAACCTTCCATTCTTCAATAAATCACTCAAGGTGAGTTCATACCCCTACATTTTCAAGTTTTCTTTAGTTTTCACTGGGGGGAATACAAGTTAAAACACCAAAACATACTTAAAACTTAACTTAACAGCTTACAACAAAAAAGTTGTGACCTGTTCACGAACTGTTTTACCCAACTTCAACTTAATATTTTTCAAAACTGTTCAATACTAAAATAGTTCAGGTTTATACCTTTAAAATGACTACTTGTACATCTCCATACGATTTTTCTACAATTTATGGTGATTTTTACAAAACTGCCTATCACTGCAGCCTCAAAGTTGGACCAGGTTGTGTAGATGAACATCTTCACCCTGGTTTGAGACCACCAAAAATTATAGGAAAATTTATGGATACAGTCGACTCTTTTTCCAAATACTTAGAGTTTACGGATTCAGTTTTTGACTTACGATGATTTTTCTATAAATATTCTAAAACAGTGACAGTTAAGGGTAAAACTGTCAAATACATGTTTAAGAGTTATTCACACCTTGTAACATGCTAAGCAAGGTGTGTATGATTTACACTTAGCATTTTAAATGTGATTTTCTGGAAATACAAAGGCATGCATAACAAGGTTTCATTCAAACACACAACACTTTTGATAAACTATAATACGTATAGTTTGAGCACTTTGTTTGACAAGGAAAACAATAACTCAATCGACTTACAAAACAAGTATTTCATTACACATTACGTGAACTTGTTAATAAATAAATTTGTGAGACAATCTCCTTCGGGGTACTCTTAAGTACCACGGTAAAGTCCTGTAGTTATAATCAGAATCTCCTGGAGGGAGAGCGTGATAGTTGTGTATAGATCTATATTGGGTCTGACAAACCCGCACCTAAGCTGCTTGCAATAGCTAGACCGGCAGGTCTGTGGTGACAAGTGTCATAACATTCCGATGCCTGAAGAACGTCGAATACGAGGTCTTCGAGTTTTAGCATGGTTATAACAACTCACATGAGAAATTAACAAAACACTCAGTTCACAGGAATTGAAGGAGTTTTATTTAAATATAAAACCACACACATGAGTATGATGATTTACTTACATGAACTAAGTCTTGGTTCCGTTAAGACTACAACAAACCTTTTAGAAAATACTGGAATTTCTGGAAACAAACTTGTAACAAACAAAAAGGAACACTATTCATTTTTTCATTCTTAAATTTGCTTATGAACTCACCAGCTTTATGCTGATACTCTTTCAAAACAACTTGTATTCTCAGGTAATCAGTAAAACAGGTAATCCCAAGATTTCTGAAGTCAAGAAGCTAAGGCGTAGATTCTTTTGCTATATTTTGACATCATATGTAATTTATTTGGAAACATATACTCTTGAAACGATGTAACCTTTTAAATTATATTTATGATGGTTGTGTTTACTTTCTTCACTATGGTTATGATACTGAGCATGACGTCCTCCGCCCCCAACATTTCCGCCGTTCTGGTTTGGGGCTGTGACAATCATGGAGGAGAGGCTTAGGGAATTCAGAGCCGAGATTGCTGCAGGCCAGGTCGGGGACCGAACTGCCTCGTTCTGGGAGTTCAAGGCGTACGGGGCGCCAGGGTTTTTCGGGGCCAGGGACCCCATTGTTAGCTGGCGCTGGGTGGAGGACATAGAGAACGCCCAACGCACGTGTTCTTGACCTGATGCGGCACAGGTGAGTTTTGCTTCTTGTATGCTGAGATATCGAGCCCGAGACTGGTTGGGAGAGGTGACTAGCCTGGTAGGGCAGCCGGTGTGGCTGAGATGACATGGGCCGAGTTTGTCAGGCGATTTGATCTGGAGTTTGCACCAGCTATTGCGGTGCAACAGTTGGTGAGGGAGTTTCAGGAGCTCCAACAGCCCACAAAGTTTGTGGCAGAGATCACCGCTAAGTTTCGGGAACGAGCATTGTTGATCCCATAGTATGCTACAGATGAGGACATGAGGAGGACGAGGTATCATTCCATGTTGAGGGATGATATCCGGGAGTTTGTGATCTTCACAGGGTGAAAAACCCGAAATGAGATGGTGGAGAAGGCCCGTGAGTGGGAGCTGGAGCTGGACTTCCACACCAAGCGGAATCTCGAGCAGGCATAGACAGCAGTAGGTCATGGCCGGTGTGCCAAGTGTGGGAGATCTTATGGTGGAGTTTGTCGGGGGATGGGCCTGGTATGTTATACGTGTGGTCAGCCGGGCCACGTGAGCAAGGATTTCCCTAAGAAGGGCTTGATTTGTTTCCACTGCAACCAGACTGGCCATAAAAATGTCAATTGGCCGGGGTTGCAAGGAGGGGGAGGAGCTGTGGCGGCGCCTGCGCCCGCCACAATGAGGATCACCTATGGCCGCCCTGCTAAGGCGGATGCTCATGCGGTGAAGAGCCGTGAATTTCAGTTGACGACTGACGAGGCTCGGGCAGCGCCAGACGTTGTGGCTGGGACCTTTTTGGTCAATTGTATGTCGGCTCACATATTATTCAATTCAGATGCCACCCGATCATTTGTATCTCTTGCACTTAGCAAGAAGTTTCGGGATGCGCCGGGGACTTTGGATTCCCCGCTTGAGGTTGAGATTGCAGACGACCGCACCGTGAGTACTGCGAGGGTGTATCGGGACTGTGTCTTGAATGTGCGTGTGTCACTACTAGCAAATTAGGGTTAAGTTTTTGGTCCTTCTACAAGACAAATTCCTCCATGTAACCTTGCAACATCCCATTTAGTGAAATTCAAACTACAATGCTATTTAAGTTCATACGTTCATACATTGTGATTCAAGTCGAAACAACCGCGTATAAGCCCAAAAACTCGATCCAATAGCTAAGTCCAAATAATTTTGGGCCTTAGCCCAAGAATTCTCGGCCCAAAACCCCTATTGGACAAACAGATCTTCATTGGGCCCTGTTGGGCCAATAACTTCTTCACTTGGTTTTATTGGGCCGAAAACCTTTCTTTGGGCCCTGATGGGCCGAAAAATTCTATTGGTCTTTACATTGGGCCGAAAACCCTTCATTGGGCCTTACTGGGCCGAAAGCTTTTTCTTTAGGCCTTATTGGGTCGAGAACTTCCCTTTGGGCCTCTTTGGGCCAAAAACCTTTTTCTTAGGCCCTAAATGCACTGAAAACTGCTATTGGGCCGAATTTTTTTATTGGGCCAAGCCAAAAATTGAAACTCACTCTTTTAGGCCACCCCTTGGGCCGAGAACCCTCTTGGGTCGGTTGGCTTAAGCAAAATATAAAAAAGAAGGGAAAAAGAATGGGATAAAAGAGTTGCCACCTCACTATGGACTCCCATGCAACCAAGCTTTGGACTATCAAGTATCCAAGCATATATCCCATCAAGACTTAGGAAACTCAACTCTCCTCCCCTCTATCTCTTAGGATCGGCCAAACTATCCCCCCTCCAACACTTCCCATTTTCATTTTCCCTCTCTAAGTCACAAGAAACATCCTCCTCCTTCTCTCAAAAATCTCGAGTTCATCATCATCAAAAAATCGATTCTAGGCTTCTTGGTAAGTCCATGTTAAACTCAAAGTGTTTTATTTCATGTTTATGCTAAAAACATTCCATTTACACACTCATTTTGTTGTGTCTTAAGCCCTTAGAACACCATTTTCGAGTGACATCTCCAAGACAAGCTAGGCTCAATGTTTCCTTTTTCCTCTTCTTCTACATCTCGAAGATCCTCAAGGTGAGCTTCATACCCCACTATTTTTCATGTTTTTCATACTCTTTGGGGGGAGGGGGGGAGGGGGTAATACAAGTCAAATCTCGTTTAACCAATGGATAATTGCATGTACCGCTGTGTAATGTGTTCAACATTTGGGTATTTGCATGAACATGGAGTTTATCTTATACAACTTCATAAAAATCATGAGAAATATGTTTGTCAACATATATTTTCCATGAAAAATTGTGGATATGGGTTATACTCTCAAAAATAGCAAAAATGAGTGTTGGTTTCAAACATGTATAACTTAAACTTAAACATCAGCTTTCAACAAAAACGTTATGGTCTATTTACAGACTGTTTTGACCATCTTAAACTTAATATTTTACAAACTGTTTAATATGAAAATCTTTCAGGTTTATACCTTTCTAAGGACTACTCGCACACGTTCATACGATTTTTCTACAAATTTTGGCGATTTTTACAAAAGTGCCTATCATTTCAGAAATGATTTTGGACCAGTCTGTGAAGATGAACATTTCACACTGTTTTTAGGCCATTAAAAATTATAATAAAAATTATGAACAAATTAGACTCATTTTCCAAACATTCAGATTTTACGGATCCAAATGTCGACTTAAGATTATTTTTCTATAATTTTTCTAATAACAGGGACAGAAAAGTCAAAAACTAGAAATTGTCTTTATCATACTAAAAGTTCTTATACTTGTGTTAGATGTAAGTTTATATGGTATATACTTTTAAAACATCTATACATGCTAACATATATATATATATATATATATATATATATATATATATATATATATATATATATATATATATATATATATGATTAAATAAATTGTCTTGACAAACAAACATAATAAACTATAATCGGTATAGTTCGGAGGTCACAAACGACTCTTTCAAAGGATGGATAATTATTTAAAGGTATAATTATCTTATTATGTAAGTAAAGGGGAGTCATAGTTCAAGTAAATCTGTTAAGGCTCTTGTGAGACTTTCCTTCGCCGTACCTACCTAGCATACACCGTAAGTCCTTTAGTTATAACCAGAGTCTCCTGGAGGGAGAGTGAGGTAATTGTGTATAGATCTATACGGGATTGACACCCCCACACCTGAGCTGTTTGCTACAGCTAGACGAGGCTAGTCTAGGGTGACAAATATCTTACCGAAACCGACGCCTGCAGAACGTCATGACAGACATTTTAGTTGTATCAAGCATGGTTATAGTGACTCACATAGGGAATAACAATACGATTTTCGTTTACAGGAAGCTTACACTTCATCGGTTTTATTAAACTATATAGCTTCAAATCATTTGCAAGGATTTAGACTATTACACTTCCAGTCTTAGTGTTTAAGACTACATTCTTTCTTACATTAGAAAATATTGGATTTTCTGGGAACGTTCAGTTTACTTTTTCAAACAAAAGATAACAAAGGATGTGCATGCATATATCCATAGTTTTGGAACGAGACTAACAAATCATCTTCATAGAAAATATCGGATTTTCTGAACGAACTACGAGAACTATTCTAAACAAGTGCAAAAACCATTTTTATACAAAAATGCTTATGAACTCACCAACTTTTTAGTTGACGCTTTTCAAAACGACTTGTATTCTCAGGGATCCAGTAACAGGTAATCAGCTCTGCTATGAGGTCAAGTGGTGCAACCTTATGAAATTTTACTTTTGTGTAACTGATTGAACAAGTGATTGAACAAGTGCAATATGTAAACAATGTAAGTATGTATTTTCAATGTATCTCACTTGTAATGCTATGTTTCATTCATATTCAATTGTTATGGTAATATACAATGATGTCATCCGCCCCCAGACGTTACCGCCATCCTGGTTTGGGGGTACGACGGCTTGGGAAGGTTTCGTGTTGATTTAGTCCCGATACCATTCGAGGGTTGAAGGTGATTATCGGGATGGACTGGTTGGGGGCCAATGGGGCCATGTTCGATTGCGAGCGCCATTTGGTGAGGATTCGAACCCCAATTGGGGGAGAACTGGTTATTCATGGAGAGAGGGCCTCGTAGGGGCCAAACCTCTGTTCAGCTGCGAGGACTAGGAGATTTCTACAGCAACGTTGTACGAGATTTATGGCATATATCTCGGATACGAGGGTTGAGACCCCAATAGATTTGGGCAGTGTACCGGTTTTACAGGAGTTTCGGGACGTCTTTCCTGAGGAGTTACCTGGAGTGCCTCCGGAGAGGAAAGTGGAGTTCCGCATTGATTTGGTGTCGGGTGCCGCTCTGATAGCCAAGGCACTATACCGGCTAGCTCCGCCCGAGATGCAGGAGCTGGCTATGCATTTTCAGGAGCTTTTAGACCGAGGGTTTATCTGTCCAAGCAGTTCCCAGTGGGGAGCTTCGATCCTGTTCGTGAAAAAGAAGGATGGGTCCCACAGGATGTGCATTGATTATCGAGACCTGAACAAACTAACAGTGAAAAACCGTTATCCGCTACCGAGGATCGACGATTTGTTTGATCAGCTGCAGGATACGTCTTGGTTTTCCAAGATTGATCTTCGGTCAGGATACCATCAGATGAGGATTCGGGATGAGTATATACCGAAGACAACTTTCAGGACCCGGTACGGGCACTATGAGTTTGTGGTGATGCCATTCGGGCTCACCAATGCCCCAGCAGTGTTCATGGATCTCATGAACATAGTGTATAGCCCGATGCTGGATCGGTCGGTGATCGTTTTTATTGAGGATATACTGGTCTATTATAAGAACAAGGAGCAGCATGAGTAACATCTGAGGGAGGTATTGGAAACATTAAGAATGGAAAGGTTGTCTGCCAAGTTCTTAAAGTGTGATTTTTGGTTGCGTGAGGTGAAGTTTTTGCGGCAAATCATCAACCAGGAGGGCATTTCAGTTGACCTGGCCAAGGTTGAGGTTGTAATGCATTGGGAAGTACCAAAAAACGCATCTGAGATTCGTAGCTTCTTGGGCCTAGCAGGGTACTATCGGAGATTCATCCAGGATTTCTACAAGATCGACGTGCCTTTGACCCGCTTGACCAAGAATAATGTGACATTTCGATGGAGAACAGATCAACAGTTGGCTTTTGAGACCCTGAGACATAGGTTATGTGAGGCTCTGATTCTAGTACTACCTGAGGGGCTGGATGACTTGGTAGTGTACTGTGATGCATCGATCTCAGGGTTAGGCGCGATACTGATGCAGAGGGGGCATGTGATTTCTTACGCCTCGAGGCAGTTGAAGTCTCACGAGGCGAACTACCCCACTCACGACCTGGAATTAGGGGCAGTGGTGTTTTCCCTCAAAATTTAGAGACACTACTTGTATGGAGTACGGTGCACTATTTATACTGATCATAAGAGTTTGAAGTATTTGATGGATCAACAGAACCTCAACATGCAACAGAGGAGGTGGTTAGATGTGTTGAAAGATTATGACTGTGAGATCTTATACCATCCAGGGAAGAACATAGTGGTGGCCGATGCTTTGAGCCGCAAGGCGGAACTTCCCCGATTGGGAACGTTTTCTTGAGGATGACGGCGATCTCTCCATTTTTTGATTTCATCAAACAAGATCAGGTTGAAGGTGTGAAGAAAGAGAATTGAAAGATAGAGCGGGTTTGGGGTCAGTATCCCATGTTTGTTCCGGATAGCCGAGGTCTTCTGACATAGTTTGGCCGGGTGTGGGTACCGGTGACTAGAGGAGTGAGACAGAAGATATTGGAGGAGGCACATAAGTCCAAGTTCTCTATACATCCGAGGGCTACAAAAATGTATAGAGATATGAGACTGATCTATTGGTGGCCCTGTATGTAGCGGGAGATCGCTTGGTTCGTGGAGCGGTGCTTGACCTGCAGGAAGGACAAGGCCAAACATCAGCGGCCGCATGGAAAGGTTCAGCCGCTACCCATTCCTATGTGGAAGTGGGAGGACATCACTATGGACTTCATCACGAAGTTACCGAGGACAGCGAGGGGCGTGGATGCCATATGGGTGATTGTGGAAAGGTTGACGAAGAGTGCCCACTTCATTCCGATCTCCGAGAGAATCTCTGCTGAGAAATTGACGGATATTTACATGCGAGAGGTGGTGGTTAGGCACAGGGTGCCAGTATTTGTAGTCTCTGACCGGGATGTCCGGTTTACATCCAGATTCTGGAAGAAGTTCCATGAGGAACTGGGCACTCAGTTACATTTTAGCACGCCATACCACCCCCAGACAGATGGCCAAAGCGAAAGGACGATCCAGACACTCGAGGATATGCTTCGGGCATGCGTGTTCGATTTTGGAGGTAGTTGGGATACATACCTCCCATTGGCAGAGTTTCATACAACAATAGTTACCATGCCAGTATCGACCGATCTCCGTTTGAGATGTTGTAGGGTCGGAGATGTAGGATCCCGGTTTGTTGGGGCGAGGTTGGACACCGAGTCATGGGGAGCACTGAGGTAGTGCTCAAAAGTACTGGGCTGATTCAGAAGGTGCGTGACCGGTTGCGAGTCGCACAGAGCCATCATAAAAGTTATGATGACCGACGGCGATCGGACCTTGAGTTCCAGGTGGAGGACTTTGTGTTACTGAAAGTGTACCCATGGAAGTGAGTCATCAGGTTCTGGAAGAGGGGCAAGCTAGGACCCCGATATATCCATTTAAGATTTCGGCCCGAGTGGGCAAGGTGGCTTACTGCTTGGATCTGTCGGACGAGCTTAGCCAGATACACAACACATTCCCTGTGTCTCAGCTCCGGAAGTGTGTCACAGACGAGGCCACAGTAGTTTCTCTGGATGACATTCAGGTGGACGAAATCCTGAACTACATTCAGACGCCCGTTGCGATTTTGGATAGGAAGACCAAGGTTCTTTGGAACAAGGAAGTGAAGCTAGTAAAGGTGCAATGGCAGCACCAAAGGGGCTCCGAATGGACATAGGAGCCAGAAGAGGAGATGCGAGATCACTATCCGGACTTGTTTGCGTCAGCAGACTTCAAGGACGAAGTCTAGTTCAAGTGGGGGAGATTTGGAACACCTGCTCCAGGTATCATCTAATTTTTTCCAAGTTTTAGGGTTTCATGACAGGACTCGACGAGCTGGGGAGCTCCAACTCGTCGAGTAGAGATCATTTATGAGGACGCGAGATTTAGATCCTACTCGACGAGTTCGAAGGCCCTGACTCGACGAGTAGGCGTTGTAAAGGAAAACCCTAATTTTTAGGGTTTGCACCCTATATAAACGACTTAATCTGCCTCTTGTGGCCTCCCTTACCACTTCATTACCCAGAGAAGAAACACTAGTGGTTCTTTGTTGCTTCCTTGTGCTTGAGAGGCTAAGAGAGTGTTTTTGGTGCAACTTGTTGAAGAAGTTTGAAGGTTGAGAAGCTTGGAATGGGAAGGAGCTTTTAGATCCAACATCTATATCGTTTGGGCTTCCATTTGAAGGTAACAACCTGTTACCTTGGTAATTCTAGCATTAGATCCACTTTTTCTTAGGTTTAAGGCTATTTTTAGTACATTTGTAGATTATTTCGGGTATTTGGCATGATCTGAAGTTGTAGCTTCAGATCTAGACTCCTCTAAGCCCTTAGACTTATAAAGTCACTAAATTTATCAAGCATTGGTCCTCCTTTTAGGCTTAAACCCCTCCCTTAGCTTGGTTTTGACATTTAAGAGCTTGCATGGACGTAAAGTTTGCAACTTTACGTGGAAACCATGCCCTAGGAGGCTAGATCTGCAATTTGGAGCTTTGGGGTAGCTTAAAAACGTCTGAACAGAAAAAGGAATGAAGGGACTCATCGATTTGTTTAGCCAACTTGAAGGAACTCGAGGAGTTACTCAGGTGAAGGATTAGGGTTTTTGGTCTGCATTAGTTTTCGGTGAAGGTTGGGTTTACCCGTTTTCGAGATTCTGAGTGAGTTCAGTGAAGGATTAGGGTTTTTGGTCTGCATGAGTTTTCGGTCTTCTGGACATTGAAGGAACTCGACGAGTTACTCAGGTGACTCGGCGAGTTGACTCGGGATTTCGGTTGTATGGACTCTGAAGGAACTCGACGAGTTGTTGGATGCACTCGACGAGTTGAGGTCAACATGGACTGTTGACCTTGACTTTGACAAAGGTTGACTAGTGTTGACTTTGAGGGTATTTATGGTATTTTGGGATTGTGACAAGTTAATCACATGATGCTTATACGCAGTTGATTTGAAGTTGTGCGTTGGACTCATCAGATCTTATCTCGTCAGTTCAACATTCATGAGAGGTGAGTCTTCTCATCATACCAATGGGTCTAAGGCACCATGGCCAGCCCATTTAATGATATGTGGATTGTCAATGGATTATGCGTTATGTTGGTATGACATTTCCATGGAAAACCCCGGGCGGTTCCCGTGGTAGTAGATTGAGACTATGTAGGGGTTCCCATGACATTTGGTGTAAGGCCTTGGAGGGTTTCCATGGCATCCTATTATATTTGCATGTTTAGTTTGTATGATATTTGCTTGGTAATGAAGACCATGTGGGGGTTCCCATGTCAGGAAGCCCGTGTGGGGGTTCCTATGGTAGGAAGTTAAGACCACGTGGGGGTTCCAGTGACACTAGGTGTAAGACCCTCGAGGGTTTGCATGGCTTCCCTATCTGTTTGTATGCATGGCTTATGTGGTTTATGTAGCTTTTATAGCTAATATTATTATGTGATTATGTGGATTGTGTGGGGTATGCTCTAGGGAACTCACTAAGCATTAGCTTACAGTTTGTGGATTTGTTTCAGGTACATCTGAGCCTAAGGGAAAGCGCAAGGCTTGATTACGCGGCATGCACTTTCTCTCAGGCGTTTTTATGGGACACTCTGATATTTGAAATAAAGTTTGTTGATGTATGAATTTGAAAACAATTGTTTTTGAGATTTTATAGAGAACTGGAAATGTTTTGATAATTTAAAAATGAAAATTATCTTTTGAAATTTTGGTTGTTACACTTGACTACCTTGGTTTTATGGAAATGATATGTATTGACTATTTATTAATCTAAAAAAGAAAATTTTATGTCATTATTTTTGGGACGTTACACTCGCTTCCCCGAGTTTGTGTGTACTATCACTACTTAATTAATTCTTATTAGTAGTTTATTATAACTAGTTTTAGCTTGACATAGTTAAGATGAGTTCCTATAATCGAGCTATGACTATTGATACCGAAATTCCATGACGCTTCATCACACATCGTTGTGTTTAGAAAGTTATGCATGCTTCGACTTACCGTCAGGTTATAGCTAGAAACCCCTGGTGGGAGTGTCAATGTCGTACAGATCTATACATATCTCTCTCGCTCACTTAAAAATCAACCATTTTAGGCCGGGTGCTAGTTGAAAATCTATCTACATGTTAATGAATTGTGTCTCATAAAACACTTGTCATGGGGGTATAATTATCTGGACAGGGTAACAGTGGGTACTAAGCTTATCCAAAGAGTGGCTATAATAACGAGTTTCATCGTTTCCTGGAAACTGGCTAGCGTGACTGCTACGTATGATCTTATCTATCATAGCGGTTCAGCATAACAACTAGGCATACTAGTAGCTAAAGAGTTTGGACAAAGTAACCACCAGGCCTAATATCATCCTAATGCTATGGGTATAATTATCTAACTATAACTATTGATAACTATGTAAATTTGAATTTTAGACATGTATTCCTCCCCCCCACTCCCTAAAAGAGTTGAAAATGGGGTCGTGAAACTCACCTGTGAGTTGTGAAATGATTGATTTAGAGCAGGAGATCTACAAGTCCGACACTGGAGAGACGTTCGGAGTCATTGGCACATATTTCAAGAGAGAAGAAGAGAGAGAGAGAGAGAGAGAGAGAGAGAGAGAGAGAGAAAGAAAGAGAGAGAGGGAAAGAGAGAGAGAGGTGTGTTGAGTTGTGATAAAGGATCAGCCGAGACTTGTTATTTATAGGGTTTTTTAGCTGCAAGCCGCGCAAATGCACATGAAGCGTATGATACTTCCATGTGTCCTCATCTCAACGTGCCATGTTATCCCATATCTCGACGTATCAAGTGTCAGGTGTAATTTTATATGTACGACAAACATTTATCTACTATAAATGTCATATCTCGCTCATATTGTGTCATATTCTTGTGAAATTTATATTTCTAGAATTACGGTAGCGTGTAGAATCTAAATATGTTAGTCTGCTCGTAAAGTGACGCAACTTTTTGCGCACTTATTTATGAGCCTATGGTTTGCCGTTAATAAGAGTGATCGTTGAAATTTTTTGGCATTTACAAGATTGTATTATCGTGTTTTGACATTGGTTATCGATGGAAGGTGGGGTATATTTTCAGGGTTGTCACATCTTCCCCTGTTGAAGGAAATTCCGTCCCCAAAATTCAACTCGTAGTGCCTGACCCGGATGTACTATTTGGGAGAATTTGAGTGAATTTGGATTTTTATCTCTTGTAATTATATCATAATTATATATAATTACATAGTGTTTCTTTATAGTAATAACTAAGTATTATGCTTTATGTTTACAGTTTAGTTTAACAGAGAGTAATCGACTCTCTAGGGTTCACCTTTGAAGTGAAGTTTAGCACCGATTTTATTTTTGCTATGAGAGATAGTGAGAGTGTCATCAGGAAAATACTTACCAAAACATAGAGTGGTAGTGATGTTAGTAAAGTACATACTGGAATATAGAGTGGTAGTGACATCAGTCAAGTATTTACTGGAACATAGAGTGGTAGTGACATCAGTCATGTACTTACTGGAACATAGAGTGGTAGTGACATCAGTTAAGTACTTACTGGAACATAAAGTGGTAGTGACATCAATCAAGTACTTATTGGAATATAGAGTGGTAGTGAGATCAGTCAAGTACTTACTAGAACATAGAGTGGTAGTGACATCAGTCAAGTACTTACTGGAACATAGAGTCAGAAGATATTGAATCCTTATGATATTTCGAAGGGGTTCCGAAACGATTCATTCTAGAATTCCTGAAGGATTCATAATTTTACTACTAGTTCTACTTATTGTTACCTAGTAATTCGGGGAAGACTGTTACATGCTGCTAACATTAAATAGTTTTCGACCATGTGATTTATCCCTATTACGATTGGACTCAGACGAGAGCTATGCAACAGAGCTAAGTCACATTTTCTAAAACTATCTAATTCTATAATCATGCAATGTAAGTATCCTCCTAATAATTAACAACATGTGTTCCTTAATTTTTCTCAGTTTTTATGTTTTAACGAGTGTTTAAATCTAGTGTTCACAAAACTATATCCTCATTTTAGCTTTTGGAAATTATTCCTAGGGTGTAGCCTTATAGAAGTATTCTCTTCTTAAGGTTTGTTTTTGCAATGAGGTTGGGATCCGTTTTAAGTTCTGTCGGGTATTTGTTGATTAGTGAAGGGTTACGAAGTAGTTGGAAATGTATTCCTACCTCTATTTTACAATAAGAGGAAATCCATTTTGTTTCACATTAAGAGGAAATCCATTCCTATTTTTTTTACACTAAGAGAAAATCCATTCCTAATTGGTTTTACACTAAGAGGAAATCCATTCCTATTTTGTTTTATACTAAGAGGAAATCTATTCCTATTTGTTTTACACTAAGAGGAAATACATTCCTATTTGTTTTTACACTAAGAAGAAATCCAAGGTTTCTACCAAGTTAAGGTTCCCTTGGACCTCTACTTTTGTGTTTCGCGATCTCGTCGTTTCTATCTTAGGAGTGTTTACGTGTTTACTATTAGTTATTGTTTTCGATTTGTTTTATGCTAGACACAGTGGTTCTCCCTATCAGCTTATCTTATGGTAATGTTACTTTCGAACACTTGGCCTGCCTTAGTTGGCACTTGTAGAGTTTCTCAAGGTTTTACTCCTAACTAACTGGTGGGACTTCTTTTCAGATGTTGGGGATCTACTTAACCAAGCAGTTGGTCGTGAACCTCATAGTTTTGCATTATCTTGAATGACTGAGCCTAATATATTTCATGACTAAGTCTACGGGTAGTAGTTTGTCTATCACGAGAGTCAGATTCCTATGATTCTTGGGTGTATGTGTTGGATAAGGTGTCTAAGTCTGTAACTATATTTGGTATGAACTTGACCCGACTTGGCATGGTCCATTTGGGTTACACTTCACCTAACAATTTGTATGGATATACATTTGAGAATAAGATGTTTATGATCTGTTAATATATTATAAGATATAATATATTAATATGAAGTCATGTTATTTAGTTAGTGTTGATTAAGAATTGATTTTGCAAATAAATTTAAAGATCAAAAAGAGCCTAATTAAATATGGACTCTTACATATATATGGATTGGGCTAAGATTTATTTAGGATGGGCTAAGAGTATATAGAAGTCCATGGATAGTCCATGGAGCTTTTAACCCATGGATCCTAGGTAAATGAAGAGTCATGGGTATTAGGGTGTAACCCTAATCCTCCATACTATACAAAGAGGGCCTTGGTTCTAGAATTGGCACTAGTGAGTGTGAAAAACAAAGAGTGGGCCAATTTTAGAGAGCATCATATTCTCTCAAGTATTTCCAAGTTGTTTTGGGTGATTTGTGACACCACTTGAGGCATCCACACTATTGGTGCTAGGCTCTAAAACTCTAAGCAATCAACCACAAAAGAAAGGTATGTTATTCTACTTAAAGTTTTGTATTACAAGTACCCCATAACATGCTAGTTAGGTTGTAAACCTTGGAAATCAAATTTGCATGTATTTTAGAGAAAACATAGATCCAAGGTTTTTAGCGTTGCATGTACACCATAGGAGTGTTAGAATGCTCAAAACCCAACAGTGGTATCAGAGCCATGGGGGGACTCGACGAGTCCATGTGATAATTCATCCTACTCGTCGAGTAGGTTCTTGTACTCGATGAGTAGGAGCCCCTGAATGCAGATTTTCGAGTTTTGCTGCTGGAAATGGACTAGAAACATTACCCTAAACTGTTTTGGTGTTTTAAAACTTGTTTTAGTTGGTGTAATGCTTATGATAGTCCATTTACAATGGCTAATATCAAAATTCCATGGTTTATATGTGTTAATATGATTCTTAAAATTTTGATATGAATGTTTATGTTCTTATGAGGTATGGTTAGATCATAGGAATTATTTGCTGAATTGTTTGATGATTGATTCTTGATCTTAATGCCTAATGATGGAGTCCATAACTTGTACTCAAGTTATGGATAACCAAAAGTCACTTCTTTAAAATTGTCATTAAAGAATAAGAGGTTACATAAAGTGAAGAGTTTTCACTTTAATGGACCATTAAACTCATAAGTTATGAAATGAAAAGTCTTGAATAGTTTCAATACTTGCCCTCAAGTTTGGAATGTGTAAAGACTCACACATTAATACTTTAAATTCCAAATTGAACCTTTGTTTTTTAAAAGTTTAAAATTCAATCGTTATACTTCTATAATGTTAAAAGTTTAATTATTATATATATGTATAATAATAAGTCGGTCTTACCGTTAGTAGGCCTCATTCATGAAGCCGGTCTATAAGGGGGTATAAGGTTAATGGGTGTCCACTCTCACCCACCGCTTCCTTGACTGGTGTAGGGTCGTTAACCGACGGGGTAGGATAGGACCTTAATCCTCATTAAAAGTATATTGAAATTATAAAGTAACTAAACCTTTATTAATTCACAATCTTAGTTACTTTAGGAAATGTGAATTCGGTGCTAACCCATGAAATTACACTTTGTACCTTACAAAGTCATTAGTGGAGCGTGTGTGGTTAACCGACACACTAACAAGGACTAGTAAGAGTGGCAAAGGATAACTTGATTTTATCATAGATCGGTGGAGCGCGTGTGCTTAACCGACACATCGATTAGGTGATAAAGTTGAGGGTACCAAGTCAATTTTCATGGTTATTCACACTTTGTTTGTGATCCTCGGCATCTGAGTCACAAACTTGAGAGGGCACAATCGAGATTCAAACATGCCATTGAAAGTTCAATGTATCTGAAAAGATCTAGGAGTTTCAAATCCAAATTAAAAACTTAACAATCTTTTTGTTTTATGGTGCAAATTGATAAATCGTCATTTACCTGCCTTCAACTATTTTATAACTTGGATTACGACATCCCTCTTCCAGTTATAAATAGGTTGTTGGGTCCTAGCCTTCATATTTAATTTGGGTGACTTATTAAGGACTCTTTATCTAATAAAACTTGTCTTTCTTTCTTTCAGATGTCTTCCAACACTGCTACTGGCTCAAACCCTACAGGCTCCTTTTCCCTAATAAACTTGTGTGGGAAAGTCACTTTTGATGGTTCCAATTTCAATGAACGGAGAAGGAACATCAGAATGATTACTCGCTATGAGGGGAAGGAGTATGTCCTTGACAGAGAACTGAAGGCTGTTGATGAGTCGACTGCTACTCCTGAGGAGGTTGCTGAGTACATTACCCATGAGAAAGATGCCACTAAGGTGTCTTGCATCATGTTGGCTACAATGATAGCAGAACTCCATAAATCCTATGAAGATTTCTACCCTTTTGAGATGCACTAGGATCTGATGGATAGGTACCATCAGAGTGCTCGTCAGGAGAGGCATGAAATCATTTCCACCATGATAATATTTAGGATGAAGGAGGGAGAATCCCTCACCGGTCACTTGCATAAAATGCAAAGGTTCGTGGACCGATTATTGAAGCTTAATGTGGACTTCCCTGAGGACATGGCGATTGACATCATTCTTCATTCCTTACCTCCAAGTTATGATCAGTTTCGCATGACTTATCATATGAACAAGGAGGAAGTCACACTCAGCAAGCTTCAAGGACTTTTAAGGACCGCTGAAAGTGGCCTTAAAAGTACATCAGTTGTTACTCCTACTCCTACTACTGCCCCTGTTCTGGCAATTGGGCAAGGAAAGGGGAAGAAGAGGAAGACCCCTTCGAAGGGTACCAAGGGAAATCTCCTTGATGGATCCTCTTCAAGTGGAACCAAGAAAGGTTCCATTCCTCCTTCTTCAAACCCTAAAGAAGCACAATGCTTCTACTGCCAGGAAAAGGGGCACTGGAAGCGAAGCTGCCCTAAATACTTGCAGGATGTAAGGGATGGGAAAGTTAAACCCACCCATGCTGGTAATTATACTATATTGTCTAATAACTCATTGCGTTCTAACTCTTGGGTACTTGATACAGGATGTGGTATTCATATTTGTACTGATTTGCAGGGCCTAAGAAGAAGTGAAGAAGTGGAGCACGGGAAGATAAACTTAATCATAGGCAATAGGAAAGCATCATCTGTGACCAAGATTGGAGTTTATTCTTTATTGCTTAATAATAGGTTAACTTTAGATTTGAATAAATGTTGTTACTCGTCAGAAATGGCGAGAAATATTATTTCCTTTCATAGTTTGTACAAGCAAGGATTCACATTTTCATTTGATAATAAAATTGGTGCTATTGATGCCTTTTATAATAATGTGTTTTATTTTAAAGCATTACCTTGTGATGGTGTATATGAAGCTGTGATGTAACACCCCGTTTATTTATTAGATAAATAAATAAATTAATGAACGAATAGTAGCCCTAAAATAAATAATTATATATCAAAGGATGGTCTCGAGGGGCTAATTGTCATAATTTTAGAAGTCGGGGGTTAAAAGTGTAAGTTTTGGATTGGTTTCGTAAATAATTATGAAGGCAGGGGCTATTGGGTAATTATTGGGACATAATATGAAGAGATGTTGGAAGCTAAGGGCTAAATGGTAAATTTTGGATTCAATTTGTAAAGAGTTTTGAAGGCAGGGGTTAAAAGAGTAAAATTTGAATTTAGATTGTAAAGATTAGAGATGGGAGGGGCTGGAAGTGTCAATCCTCATGAAGTTTGTATGGGACACGGGTATTAAACCCGTTACCTTCTCCATGCCAAACCCGAAACCTAGTTGCTATGTTTCAGCCGCCATGTGAAACCTCCAGCTGCCACTCCCACTTACTCGACCTCCGGCGCCGCACCAGCACCTCCGTTGAGGTCGTCAACCACCTGCTATCACCACAGCGCTGCCGCCAGAAGTCTTGGGCCGTCGAAAACAAACCTTTAAGCTGTAAATGGAGTCTGCTGCCACTGCTTCTCTGTCATCTCCTTCCTCTGCCGCTGTTGTCGTCTACAGACGAATGACATATGTCATCGGCGCTACTCCGATCGTTCTTCGTCACCTCCTGCCCAAAAGACACCGACGAAGTCGCTGAAGCTGGTTCCTCCGTCACCGGCCTCCTCCTCCATGTCCGAGGTGTTGCTGCGTGGTGGGTGCTCGTTCTTCGTGTGTGTGTGTGAATCGTTGCTGCAATCATGTTTGTAGGTGTGTTTGTTGGCTGGCCGGATGTTGAAGAGAGCCACCATGGCAGCCAACCATGGTGGTTGTCGCCATTTGTTTTCTGCTACCTTTGACCACCGTGTGTGGGGTGACTGTGGGTATAAATTGGTGCGTGCATGTTCATTTCAGTGGAGATGTGTTGGGTGTTTTGTTAGCCGAAATTCACGGGAAAAAGCCGAGGACCACCACTGCCACCACCGTGAGGTGGTGGCTGCCGCCATGCACCACCGTGTTTATGTGTGTGTGTTAGTAGGTGTGTGTGTTTATTTGAGATTTAGCATTGTAAAGTGTAATTACAAATTGGAATAATGAAAGGAAACTAAAAACCACCACCGTGAGGTGGTGGCTGCCGTCTCCTACCGCCACCAGCCGCCGTGTCGGGTGGTGGTGTGCTTTGATGATGTTTTGACTCGTTTGGATGTTTGGACAAGGGACTAAGAAAGCCTAATAGGCCCAATGAGGCTTAGTGGGCTTAATAAACCCTAATGGGCCCAATGAAGCTTAATGGACCTAAAAGCCCAAACAGATGACTAATGGGCCTAGTGAAACCCTAACGAGTCTAATGAACCTTAATTGATCAAAAGACATATCAATTGGGCCTATTGGGCTAAGATGGGGTTGGAAACCCTAATTAGGGTTTAGAAAATCCTAATATTGGGTTTATGGGCTTGGCCTTATTGGGACCCACTTTTGGGCCATTGGAATGGGATTGTGTGATTAAGCCCAATCACACCATATGACTTATTTAGAAGAATGATGGCCTTAATGGATTATGTCCTTAATGGATTAAGTCTTTAATGGGTTAAGTGAGAAACACTTAACCCTAATCGTCATTTTATGTGAAAACCCTAATTTCACTTGGGTTTGTTGTTGGGCCTCTTTATTGGGCCTTGATGATTGGGTTATTAATAGGCCATCCAAAGTCAAGCAATTGGACTAGAACAATTTAATGGGCCTAGGGTAAGGCCCATATAAGGGGTTTGGGCCCAATTTGGAAATTTGGGCCATAGATGGACCACAGTTTGGGCCTTAATGATTATATGATGTTGGGCCTTAGAATAAGACCATGTATAGGCTTGGGCCTAATTTGGAAAATTGGGCCATATGTTGGGCTTTGATTCCTAGTCGACTTTGGGCCTATGGATTGGGCCTTGGGCTTGAATAAGCCAAGCTTGGGGTAATGTAGTAATTATCCAAAGTATGTACTCATGGTTATGTAGTGGAACCCAATTATTAATTGGGTGTTATTTTGGTGTTGACAGTTCGAGAATCTATCATCCAGCAGCTGCGGTTGAGTCTGCGGGACTTCAGCAGTGTGGGATTGTGTCTACGGGACTTCAACAGTGTGAGGTGAGTTACCTTCCAGTAGCGGTGGGTCTACGGCCACAATGTCGGCCCACTAGTAGGAGTTGTATGTTAGATGATTGTCTTTGTGATATTCATCTAGGTTTGCTGCTACCTGATGTGTTTATGTGCTAGCATGATATGTTATATGTCACACCCCAAAACCGGAACGGCGGAAACGTTCCGGGGCGGAGGACGTTATGTTTAGTATCACAAGACATGAATCATAGTAAGCAAGTAATGAACAACCATTTCATTAGAAAGAAAGTGTTTACAAAGTGTGTGTTCACAAAACATAGAATACATAAGCAAATAACAAAACAAGACTTGAAGCTATTATGCTCCATCTTCCGAATTCCCAACACGAGTACCTGTCTACTAGACTCCTGAGAATACAAGTTATTTGAAAGAGTTGATCAGCAATTAAGATGGTGAGTTCATAAGATTTTAGTGATGTAAGTAAGTTGTAGAAAGTTGTTGAAAAATGTAGTTGAAAGGTAGTAAGTTGTAAGTTCTGTTTAGAAAAGTCCGCGTGTTCCTCTAGAAAATCCTATATTTCCTACTATGATGAAAGATGCGTAAAAATGATTCTACAATCCTTTCTATGAGTACTAAATGGATACAAGTTATATAAAACTCAGAGTAAACAAACAATCGAGTGTGCGCATCTGCCCTAAGCCCACAACCAAACAAGGAACAGGAAGTAAGGCGGATAGCACACATCCCATTGTTTGTTAGGTCATTGTTGTATATAACCCTGGCGTATTCACTTGTTACTCATCGAGTTAATTGTATTAGTTCCTTTATATTTAATGAAAAGATTATTTAAGAAAACCCTTATTTCTTATAATAAATGGTGACCATAGTGATTACTTCTATAATCACTTAGTTTATACTGTCTATATATGATCTAATATTGAATAGATAGTTAATTGGGTGAATCTGCCCTAAGCCCACAACCAAACAAGGAACAGGAAGTAAGGCGGAAAGCACACATCCAACTACCTATTGGGTATTAATGATATATAACCATGATGTATAAACTAAGGTATTATAGAGTCAATCACCTAAAGTCCTTTAAGTTTATACTGGTTTAATAAAATGGATTAAACCCTTTACTGGAAAGTTTCTATTTTTGAATACCAAAAGTTCTGATTTGGAAAGTATGTTTTGTACTAGAAAACTGTGCATTGACTTTGTGTCCTATGACTTGACCCATACCTGGTACCCTTATGATGAATTAATGTATACTAAACATATTAATATATCTAAAATCGAATAGATAATAGATTGGGTGAATCCGTTCGAAGCCCACAACCAAACAAGGAACAAGAAGTGAAGCGGAGAACACACATCCTATTATCTGTCGGATCCTATTGTTATATATATATCCTTTGATGTATACATTAAGGAATCATAAGGTTAGCATTATGGCCCCTTTCTACTGAATGTACTAGACTCGACTATTCTGTTTGTCGTTTGTAAAATGTAAGTTTTCCCTAGTTTATAACTATCTTAACTCGAAAATAGTTTGCATTCGACTTTCAAGTGGTAATGTCACTTTATGAAAGTAATGGGAAATGTAAGTACACAGTCGTCGTTTAAATTGACATACGGATGTACTGATGACCTTAAAACATGTTTGTTTTATAATGGTCATAATGTGAAGGCTAGAACCCCTACTATACGCTCTCCTTGTCTAGAGATTAAGGGAACCAAACGCGACCTCTGCAATCAATTGCAAGCCGTGTAATTCACATTAAAGTTATATGATCATGTATACCCAATATAACTATCACCTTTTGTTTAGAACAATGAGTTAGTGATTCATTGGTATAATTAGATCCTGTAGTAGTTCCATGTTATAGCAACTTAATATGTTTGTTCATTGTGTTCAACTTGTATTCCCCCCCTTAAAAGCATTTAAAATAGTTAAAATATTCATTACGGGGTATGAACTCACCTGATGTGGGTGATTCAACGAATACGCATGTAAGGATGAGAAGTTCCACGAATGAAGTCCCGAGACGCAATAAGTCCTAAATGACATATATTGGCATGAATATAGTGTTTATAAGCAACTATATGAAAGGAAACACCTTCCGGGACTAGGAAACACTTTGACCAAGTGTTGGAATCACATGTGATTCTTCAAAGGAAAGTGGAATGGTACTACCATGAGTTTACTACCATGGGTTTACGGCCAAAAGGAGTTTACGGCCGTAAACTCATGGTCAAACATGCATAAGTGTTTGTTTGAAGGCTAGGGAAGCTTGAGGGACTTTTGCTCTACACAAGGATGAGAAAGACCAACTCAATGGAGGCTTTTGATGAGTTTACAGCCCAAAGCAGTTTACAGCTATAAAATCATGGTCATTATGCATTTGAGAGTAGTTTAAGGTCCTATTTCCATCAAGGAAGGGTTCTAGGTCACAAGCTTTGCATCTAGGAGGGTTTATAGCCAAAATGTCACCCTTAAAGGGGTTTACGGCCATGGGAGATGGCTTGGCCGTAAACTCCTTTTGTTCTTGTGTTTTTGAAGTTTTCAAGGCTCTAAGCATGAGTCCTAACTAGATATCAAGTGTAGGGAAGAGTACTTACGATATAGAGGCTTGAAATGGTGATTAAGGTCCAAGAACACTAGTGTGTGTTCTTGGTGTTCTTAGTGAAACTTGAAGATCTAGCAAATGGAATGATTTCATGGATGGAATAATTAGATGATACTAGATTAGGAGATGTATCAACAAATCAAGGAAGAACACTTACAACTTTCGATGATCTAGGATGAAAATCGGGATGATATTTGAGAGAGAAATCAAGTTTCTTGAGGTGGAAATGAGATAATGAATGAAAAGTGAAGGAAATGAGTCTTTAAGGGGGAGTTTACGGCCCACCTTGAGTTTACGGCCGTTAACTCAAATGTTGTGGCCGTGAACTCTTTTTGAAGAGGTTAAAGTTTGATTTGTTGAACAGTGTCTCTAGCAGGTACATTCTAACACTCATTCCTTAAGTGTACTAGGCTCAAAACTCCTTAGAATGACCTTTAAGTAGGCTAGAACTCATGACCAATGAGTCTGACACTCAGTTGAGTTGACTGACTGAGCTTTTAAAGCAAAAAAATTTCGGGTTGTCACATTATATGTGATAGTGGTAGTAGGAGGGGAATAGACCCCAAGTTCGGTTGTTAGGACCGAAGGGTAGCTCGGGCACCCCAGATATGCCTGACAGTATGTTTATGCTATGATATTATGTGGTAGTAGTAGGAGGTGAAATAGTCCTCGTATCTCGGTCGTAAGGACCGAAGGGTAGGTCGGGCACCCCGTATATGACTGACGATATGATTTTGTAATGATATGTGTGGTAGTAGTAGTAGGGGTGAAATAGTCCCCGGAGTTCGGTTGTTAGGACCGACGGGTAGGTTAGCACCCCAAAATGGCTTGACACGGGTAGGTCAGCACCCCAGAATGGCTTGACACGGGTAGGTCGGCACCCCAGAATGGCCGGACCGGGTAGGTCTGGCACCCCAGAATTGCCCGGCAGTATGTATGTTATGTGATTGTATGGTATGTGGTATGATGGGGGAACTCACTAAGATTCGTGCTTACGGTTTACAGTTTTGGTTTCAGATACTCGTTTTCAAAGGAAAAGAGCCGGCTTGATTGCAGCGCATCACACTATGTTTTCCGCACATGAGATCTTTATGATTTCACTCTGATATGGTTTTATGATAATATGTTTTGATTATTGACACTTGGGTTTTGACATGAAATATTAATATGAATGATTTTATGCTGATGGTTTTATATAATAACTTAATTAAAACGAAATTTTTGCTAATTTTGGGATGTTACAAGTTGGTATCAGAGCCTTGGTTTGAGGGATTCGGGAACACTATCGGGTGTGTTTGAACTCAAACTAAGGACTTGGTATGAAAATTTTCAAAAGTAAAACCATTTTATAAAAAGGAGGTTGAAAAGAATTTGAAAAGCGAAAAGAACTTTGAAAAGAACAAGGTGTGTGATGCGTGCAATCAGCCGAGCTCAAGTATGTTTTCCCCAAGATACCCATACATGTTATGTTATGATATTATATGGTTATGAGAACTCAATGCTAGATTAGGGCTGAGGATCTAGGAGGATGCCTTATATGACTATTGTATGTGCTTGTAGACTTTCATGCTAGTACTGATCAGTCAGTGATAGGATAGCCTGTTTAGGTTATACCTGATTGTATGAGCCTTTGAATTGCATGTATAGATTCCTGATTATAGGATATAATGATTTTATTGGAATATGATGGTTAGATTTTCCATTGTCTGAATGTTGTTTGCTTTGTGCTTTGTGGGACTCTTAGTAATGCGAGCTAACTATTAAGTGAATATGCTAAGTCACATGGGATACAAGCCGTATAATCTCAGAGTGATAGATCTAACCCTATTGCACAGCTCTTGTCTGAGTCCAACCATTCTAGGGATGGGTCTATTACTCGAAGGATTATCTGACCTCTGTTGCATGTGGCTATATTCATGAGGCAGCTAGTTGACATTACTAGGAATCTTTCAGCAGCTGAGAACAGGGTGAGTTCGGGAACCTAGGAAAGCCTAGGATATGTTTTAGAGGGTTAGTAGTGAGGCTCAGTGAGACTTAGGTGTACCAGTTTGAGGAAGTGACTTCGAGGATTCGGGAGGATTGCTGAGGAAAGTATGGATAGGTGCGAAAGGTAGTATTGGGCCCATACGACTAAAAGCACAGGATCCATACTCGAATCGCTGAAAGTCTTGGAGAATCTGAGAAGCTTCACGGAAGAGTTTGTGACCTAGTTTGGGGACAGAGGATGTTCCAGTTGTTGCAGCTTAGCCATGGGCAAGCGAGCTAGTGAGCGTGATAGGGTGTCAGACCCTGAAGGATATGATTTCCAAGAAGTTACAGATGCGAGGTCGATTTGGAGCACTTTGAGAAGAGAGGTTCGCGTCAGGTGCGTATAGTAGAGGGTCCCGGGATGAGACCCATGACTTCTAATCATCGGGTGAAAGGCCAGCAGGGCCGGAGTCAGTGAAACACATACGGGAAAGTACACAAGGGAGTTTGTCACTCCAAGGGTTTAGGCTGCTACAGGTGTGGCAGGGTTAATCATGTCATCTGAAGGTGATCAGTATTCCTTCAGATGTTGTGGGTATGTCATCTTCTACTACTTACAGAGGGATGATGGGAATATGTATTGCTTTGGAATTGTGAGTGAGTTTGGATAGGTCAGATCTCGGGTCGGTTTTCTGCTAGTGTCTGGGTTATCAAGGATCATATATGCCATCCTGCATGTCGAAAAGTTATTGATGAACCTATAGAGGGACGCATCTTGCGGAGTGGGTTCCGCGTGTACCGTTATCATTCCGGATCTTTGTCGGGATCTGTGCAATAGTATTATTTAGAGGTTACTCGGTCAGTAGTAGAGCGATAGTTCTCCAGTGAAGTCAGCATTCAATGATTCTATCATGGTTCAGGTATGGTTGACAATTGTCTATGGATGAACTTTGAAGTTCAAGGCACTACCGTTGCTAGGGGAGGGCTGGTAGCATGAAGATAGTGGAGTCAGTTGTGAGTGTTAGACGCATGGGTGGTTGGTCATCGGATGTTCAAGAGAATTCCATTCTCGCATGGTTTCTGTTCAGTCACAGTTCAATAGCGCTGCGAGATTGAGAGTGGGAACGAGGATTCGTCAGCCAGAGTGAAGATTGAGACCTTCAATTGACAGCATGGGAGATTGATTGAGGTGTCAGATTGGACCAGATTTCAAGAGTACTCTTCAAGATTTCAGAGGATGAGCTATCTTAAGGTTTGATTGGTGATGGATCGCTAGCACTGGTAAGTACATGTTATCGTCAGTGGACTATTAGGAAGTAAGAAGGATTGGGTATCCTTCAATTGTCGTGTACAGTGAAGACTTAGTCGAATCTAAGTGGGGGAGAGACTTTTCGTAAAGTTCTCCGAATGTGAGTTCTGGTTGCGCGAGGTGCAATCTCTTGGGCACCTTGTCAACCAGAAGGGCATTCTTGTCGATCCGGCCAAGATAGAGGTTGTGATGCAGGGGGAGATTCCGAGGTCTCCAACTGAGATTCGGAGTTTCCTTGGTTTAGCGGGTTATTATCGGTGATTTATATGGGACTTCTCTGAGATTGCGGTTCCTTTGACCCGACTGACCAAGAAGTCGGTGGCCCTTCGCTGGGGGCCTGAGCAGCAGGCAGCCTTCGAGGCTCTTAGACAGCGGTTGTGCGAGGCACCGATTCTCACCCTGCCAGATGGTGTAGATGATTTCGTGGTTTACTGTGACGCTTTGGTCATGGGCATGGGTGCGGTACTGATACAGTGGGGTCACGTGATAGCAGGTTTTGGGAACCAGGGTAGAACTCCAGTTAGGACTCAAGTTCATATGAGGGTTAGGTCGAGCGCGTGTTCGACCCGGATTGGAAAGTGTTGTAAGACTACGGGGGTAGTCGTAGCATTCACTAATAGTCAGATAGTATGGAAAGTGTTGTAAGACTACGGGGGTAGGCGTAGCATTCACTAGCAGTCAGTTAGTATGGAAAGTGTTGTAAGACTATGGGGGTAGCCGTGGCATTCACTAGTGGTCAATTAGCATGGGAAGTGTTGTAAGACTACGGGGGTAGCTGTAGCATTCACTAGCGATCAGGTAGTATGGAAAGCGTTGTAAGTCTGCGGGTATAGCCGTAGCATTCACTAGCAGCCAGATACTGTTAGAGTGTTGTAAGTCTGCGGGTGTAGCCGTAGCATTCGCTAGCAGTCAGATAGTATTAGAGTGTTGAGTGTTGTAAGTCTGCGGGTGTAGCTGTAGCATTCACTAGCAGCCTGATAGTGATAGAGTGTTGTAAGTCTGCGGGTGTAGCCGTAGCATTCACTAGGTTGGTATATAGCTTGAGCGCGTGGTTCGGACGCGGAAGGAATAGTAGTACCCACCAGTTTGGGTGTAGCAGTGAGGATATCGAAATCCATGGATTGGATTCGGAATTACCCAGATGGATTAGATCTGGTTGAGCCAGTGACGAGACTGTAGGAACGCCCTACAGTTAGGAGAACAGGGAAATAGTGGATTATGTACGGACATTTGGATATTAGGATACCTATGGTCGGGTAGCAATCATTTTATTCTTGGATTCGGTAACGTCGGGATTCGACACTCGGACCCGATCGGTTGGATCAGAAGGTTGTTAGAACTACAGTGGTAACTAGTTCCAGAGAAGGATTTCGTTCGGAAGTCGTGTAGAGCGACTGTGTATGAGTCTTTTGGCTCTGTAGTCGGGTTGGAACCTGATATTTCAGTTGGCTGATGGATAAATTGAGACCAGGAAGGTCTCAATAGATTTTGGGAAGTAACTATGTAGCAGCATACTGCTTCAGGCAGTTCAGTGTTCGAGAAGTTTCAGCGTTTGGGCAGTGTTAGCATTTGTGCTACAGGTTGCGAGTATGGACGGAATAGCTAGATGATTTGAGGAGTGACAATTCACTCATAGCAGGATTATCTGAGCCTTGGCCAGGTACAAGTGATCTGCAAAGATAATTAGGTCCGTGATCCTGTTTTATAGTGGGAACCTTGAGTTATCAGAAGTTAAGCATTTAGTTGAGGGATAAACAGACTAGATTCAACAATGATGCTTCAGTAAGAGTGGTCTGTCAGGGATTCAGACCATCTCGAGACAGCAGATTTCAGACAGAGTACATGTGACCTTGTTGCGAGGAATTCATTCACCTGCAGATGAAGGGCTTTACGAAGGCTAGGGTGTGCCCATGATGGTGACCATGTTACTTGCGTGGTTTGGTGCATAAGAAATGGTAAGGAATGATTTCGAGGACGAAATCTAATTTAAGTGGGGGAGAGTTGTAACACCCCGTTTATTTATTAGATTAATAAATAAATTAATGAACGAATAGTAGCTCTAAAATAAATAATTATATATCAAAGGATGGTCTCGAGGGGCTAATTGTCATAATTTTAGAAGTCGGGGGTTAAAAGTGTAAGTTTCAGATTGGTTTCGTAAATAATTATGAAGGCAGTGACTATTGGGTAATTATTGGGACTTAATATGAAGAGATGTTGGAAGCTAAGGGCTAAATGGTAAATTTTGGATTCAATTTGTAAAGAGTTTTAAAGGCAGGGGTTAAAAGAGTAAAATTTGGATTTGGATTGTAAAGATTAGAGATGGGGGGGGGGGGCTGGAAGTGTCAATCCTCATGAAGTTTGTATGGGACATGGGTATTAAACCCGTTACCTTCTCCATGCCAAACCCTAAACCTAGTTGCTATGTTTCAGCCGCCATGTGAAACCTCCAGCCGCCACACCCACTTACTCGACCTCCGGCGCCGCACCAGCACCTCCCTTGAGGTCGTCAACCACCTGATACCGCCACAACCCTGCCGCCAGACGTCTTGGGCCGCCGAGAACAAACCTTTAAGCTGTAAACAGAGTCCGCTGCCACCGGTTCTCTGTCATCTCCTTCCTCTGCCGCTGTCGTCTTCTAAAGACGAACTACATCTGTCACCGGCGCTACTCCGATCGTTCTTCGCCACCACCTGCCCAGCAGACACCGACGAAGTCGCTGAAGCTGGTTCCTCCGTCACCGACCTCCTCCTCCATGTCTGAGGTGTTGCTGCGTGGTGGGTGCTCATTCTTTGCGTGTGTGTGTGTGAATCGTTGCTGCAATGATGTTTGTATGTGCGTTTGTTGGCTGGCCGAACGTTGAAGAGAGCCACCATGGCAGCCAACCATAGTGGTTGTCGCCATTTGTTTTCTGCTACCTTTGACCACCGTGTGTGGGGTGGCTGTGGGTATAAATTGGTGTGTGCATGTTCATTTCAGTGGAGATGTGTTGGGTGTTTTGTTAGCCGGAATTCATGGGAAAAAGCCGAGGACCACCACTGCCACCACCGTAAGGTGGTGGCTGCCGCCATGCACCACCGTGTTTATATGTGTGTGTTAGTTGGTGTGTGTGTTTATTTGAGATTTAGCATTGTAAAGTGTAATTACAAATTGGAATAATGAAAGGAAACTGAAAACCACCACCGTGAGGTGGTGGCTGCCGCCACCAGCCGCCGTGTCGGGTGGCGGTGTGCTTTGATGGTGTTTTGACTCGTTTGGATGTTTGGACAAGGAACTAAGAAACCCCAATGGGCCCAATGAGGCTTAATGGGCTTAATAAACCCTAATGGGCCCAATGAAGCTTAATGGACCTAAAAGCCCCAACAGATAACTAATGGGCCTAGTGAAACCTTAAAGAGTCTAATGAACCTTAATTGATCAAAAGACATATCAATTGGGCCTGTTGGGCTAAGATGGGGTTGGAAACCCTAATTAGGGTTTAGAAAACCCTAATATTGGGTATATGGGCTTGGTCTTATTGGGACCCATTTTTGGGCCATTGGAGTGGGATTGTGTGATTAAGCCCTATCACACCATATGACTTCTTTAGAAGAATGATGGACTTAATGTATTAAGTCCTTAATGGATTAAGTCTTTAATGGGTTAAGTGAGAAACACTTAACCCTAATCGTCATTTTATGTGAAAACCCTAATTTCACTTGGGTTTTGTTGGGCCTCTTTATTGGGCCTTGATGATTGGGTTATTAATGGGCCATCCAAAGTCAAGCAATTGGACTAGAACAATTTAATTGTAAGGCCCATGTAAGGGGTTTGGGCCCAATTTGGAAAGTTGGACCATAGTTTCGGCCTTAATGATTATATGATGATGGGCCTTAGAATAAGACCATGTATAGGCTTGGTCCCAATTTGGAAAATTGGGCCATATGTTGGGCTTTGATTCCTAGTCGACATTGGGCCTATGGATTGGGCCTTGGGCTTGAATAAGCCAAGCTTGGGGTAATGTAGTAATTATCCAAAATATGTACTCATGGTTATGTAGTGGAACCCAGTTATTAATTGGGTGTTCTTTTGGTGTTGACAGTTCGGGAATCTATCATCCAACAGCTGGGGTTGAGTCTGCGGGACTTCAGCAGTGTGGGATTGTGTCTACGGGACTTCTGCAGTGTGAGGTGAGTTACCTTCCAGTAGCGGTGGGTCTACAGCCACAATGTCGGCCGACTAGTAGGAGTTGTATGTTAGATGATTGTCTTTGTGATATTCATCTAGGTTTGCTACTACCTTATATGTTTATGTGTAAGCATGATATGTTATATGTGATAGTGGTAGTAGGAGGGGAATAGTCCCCAAGTTCGGTTGTTAGGAACGAAGGGTAGGTCGGGCACCCCAGATATGCCTGACAGTATTTTTATGCTATGATATTATGTGGTAGTAGTAGGAGGTGAAATAGTCCTCGTATCTCGGTCGTAAGGACCGAAGGGTAGGTCGGGCACCCCAGATATGACTGACAATATGATTATGTTATGATATGTGTGGTAGTAGTAGTAGGGGGTGAAATAGTCTCCGGAGTTCGGTTGTTAGGACCGACGGGTAGGTCAGCACCCCAGAATGGCTTGACACGGGTAGGTCAGCACCCCAGAATGGCTTGACACGGGTAGGTCAGCACCCCATAATGGCTTGAAACAGGTAGGTCGGCACCCCAGAATGGGCGGACCGGGTAGGTCGGGCACCCCAGAATTGCCCGGCAGTATGTATGTTATGTGATTGTATGGTATGTGGTATGATGGTGGGACTCACTAAGCTTCGTGCTTACGGTTTACAATTTGGGTTTCAGGTACTCGTTTTCAAAGGAAAGGAGCCGGCTTGATCGCAGCGCATCACACTATGTTTTCTGCACATGAGATCTTTGGGATTACACTCTGATATGGTTTTATGATAATATGTTTTGATTATTGACACTTGGGTTTTGACATGAGATATTAATATGAATGTATTTATGTTGATGGTTTTATATAATAACTTAATTAAAACGAAATTTTTGGTCTTGAATTTTGAGATGTTACATGTGAATGTTGTAGATACTCTAGGAAATAATGTATTGTGTATTGATTCTTCAAATAGTCTAGATAAAGCATCCTTGTGGCATTGTCGTTTTGGACATGTTAACAAGAAGCGCATAGGCCAACTCCAAAAGGCTGGAGTTTTGGAATCATTTGACCTAAATTCGGATGATAGTTGCGTGTCTTGTTTACTTGGAAAAATGACAAAGTCACCCTTCACTGGTTCATGTGAGAGGGGTGAAGGTTTGTTGGACCTCATACACACAGATGTGTGTAGACCCTTCAAAACCGCCACTAGGGACGTTAATCGCTACTATATGACTTTTACTGATGATTATAGTAGATATGGATATATCTACTTAATCAATTATAAGTCAGAAACCTTTGAAAAGTTAAAAGAGTTCAAGCAGGAAGTGGAGAATCAACTGGGCAGGAACATCAAGATGCTCCGATCCGTTCGGGGAGGACAGTATCTTAGTATTGAGTTCCTTGACTATCTTAAGGAATGTGGGATTGTCTCACAATTAACACCTCCTAGGACACCACAACTGAATAGTGTGGCTGAGAGGCGCAATCGAACCTTGATGGACATGGTTCGTTCCATGATGAGTCGAGCTTCGTTACCAATCTCATTCTGGGGGTATGCCTTAGAGGCTGCTACCCATATCCTTAATCTAGTCCCTACCAAAAAGGCTGCCAAAACACCTCACGAGATGTGGACTGGGAATGTTCCTAATTTAGACCACATCAAGATTTGGGGTTTCAAAGCTTTCGTGAGGCGCGAGTCTCACGACAAGCTCGAACCTCAAAGTGAGAGGTGTATTTTCATCGGCTACCCACAGAAATCCTTTGGTTACCTCTTCTACAGACCAGTGAGAATGTGGTCTTTGTAGCTAGAAGATGAGTCTTTCGTGAGAGAGAGTTCATATGCCAAGGAAACAGTGGGAGGCAAATTGACCTTGAAGAAATTCAAGACTCAAGTGGTGAAGGAACCTAAAACCCTAATAATCAACCTGAGGAGGAAACTCCAGTTGATCCGACTGACGAACCAATACCTATGAGGCGTTCCACGAGAGTTAGGAATGCACCAGAGCATTATTATGTTTCCATATTACTGCGGAAGGTCATGCGCTTATCAGTGATAGTACACTGGTAAGGGTGGACGAACCTAACAGCTACACGGAAGCCATGGCAGACCCTGACGCTGCTAAATGGAAAGAGGCTATGGACAACGAGATACAATCCATGTATGACAATCAAGTTTGGAACTTGGTTGACAATGTACCAGGTCGGAAGACAGTTGGGTGCAAATGGATCTTCAAGAAGAAGACCAACATGGATGGTAATGTACACACATATAAGGCGCGACTGGTTGCAAAGGGCTTTTCTCAAACTCCGAGAGTTGATTATGATGGGACCTTTTCACCAGTAGCAAAGATTAAGTCTATTAGGGTTATGCTAGCCATTGCTGCATTTCATGATTATGAAATATGGCAAATGGATGTCAAAACCGCTTTCCTTAATGGAAAGTTGGCTGAGGATGTTTACATGAATCAGCCAGAGGGTTTTGTCAATGCTAAATACCCTAATAGGGTGTGTAAGCTTGAGAAATCCATCTATGGATTGAAACAAGAACCTCGCAGATGGAATCTTTGCTTCGATGAGAAAGTCAAAGAGTTTGGCTTTTCGAGGAGCGAGAATGAGTCCTGTGTATATGTTAGGGCTAGTGGGAGTATAGTTATCTTTTTGGTATTGTATGTGGATGACATACTACTCATAGGAAATGACATCCCAACTCTGGAGGAGGTTAAGTCCTGGCTTGGGAAGTGTTTCGCTATGACGGACCTTGGAGAAGCGTCCTATATCCTGGGGATAAGGATATTGAGAGACAGGAGTAAAAGACTAATTGGACTTAGTCAGAGTACCTACATGGATAAAGTGTTGAAGAGGTTCAACATGGAGAATTCCAAGAAAGGGGAGTTACCGATAAAGTGTTGAAGAGTTCGAGTACAGAGGCTGAGATAGCTGAGATGAGTCGATTACCATATGCTTCTGCTGTTGGCTCGATCATGTATGCTATGGCTTGTACTCGTCCTGATGTGGCCTTTGCTTTGAGCATGGTCAGCAGATATCAAGGGAACCCTGGCAAAGCACACTGGACTGCGGTAAAGAACATTCTCAAGTACCTACGGAGGACTAAGGACTGGGTTCTTACCCTTGGTGGGAGTGATGACTTGAAAGTGGTTGGGTATAGTGATGCTAGTTTTCAGAGTGACAAGGATAATTTCCTCTCTCAGTCAGGCTGGGTCTTTACCTTAAATAGAGGAGCAATTACTTGGAAAAGTTCCAAGCAGGAGACAGTAGCTGATTCTACTTGTGAATCAGAGTACATAGCAGCTAGTAAAGCGGAAAAAGAGGCGATATGGCTGAAGAACTTCGTTGGAGACCTTGGAGTTGTACCAGCTATACAGGAGCCTATGGAGATATTCTGTGACAGCAATAGTGCGGTTGCCTTAGCCAAGGAATCAAGAGATCATGGCAGATCCAGACACATTGACAGAAAATATCGCTTCATAAGACACAAGATATAAGAAGGACTCCTCGTGGCAAAGAGGGTATCGTCAGAAGAGAATCCTGCAGATCCCCTCACACGGGACTGACTAGGGTTAGGTATTTGTAGCATGTAAGAAGCATCGAGCTGAGGGATGATATTAGTTTAATAATTAGATTTCTGAAACTTGTAAAATGTAATTGACATTTGATGATTAAATAAAAGTTGATATTTATTTACGAGTAAAGTGTTACTATCCTATGTTAATCGTTTACTATGGTTTAAATTTTTTATGTTTTGACTTCCTGAATAATTATATTATTCAAAACTCTCCACAGTTGGTCATACGTTGGAAGTAGGTATTGAATTAAGACTGTCATGAATTTGGCTTGTATGATTTGTCTAAGGTGCATTAGACATTGCAATGGTTGCTACAACATTCATGAGTACTCATAAGGTCTGATGTAACACCCCAAGTCCAGGTATTTCTTGTGAACCTTAGTCTATTGAGTATTGTTTCTTTTGGCCCTTGGTAGAGAAAAAGTGACTAATGAGTACGCGAGGCGTACTAGAGTGTACACTCAGCGTACTCATGTGCGTGCTTTGGACGCGGAGGCCACCTAGTACGCTGGGCGTACTAGGCCCAGAATGTAACCCTAATTTGGGGTGAGTCCCCTATATAAGGAATATGATGGCCTCATTTCTGGCCACCATCCCCAGAGAGAAAACCCTAAGAGTGCCCTAACCTCTGTCCTAGAGCTTGTGTGTGAGTGTTTGAGCCTTGAGAGAGTGTTTGTATGGTTTTGAAGAGAAGAGAAGGTCATGAAGAAGGAGGAGTTGGAGTCCAAGCTTCTAGATATGAGCAAATCTGAGTGGATAGCTTCACATAGAGGTATAAAGCTTCAAGCTATCGCACTACTTCGTTTTGTGCATTTCATGGAGTATCTTAGGGTTTTGTCCCAAAAGATGGAGACTTTATGTGATAATGAGCTCCAAGGACCTTGATCTACCCATTTTCAGTGTATTTTGTGGACTTGAGTGATAAAAATCCAATCTTGGACGTTAGGAGTAAGCCATGCATGAGATATGAGCTTCATGAGGCAAGATGGTGGATGTTTTGAGTGTTAATGACCAAATCAGCCATGCAAAGGCTTAAAGTCACTGCCTTTATGGATTAAGAGGCATTAGAGAGTCCATATCTGAGATATGAGCCTATGCCTTAACTGATTAAGACCAAAAATGTGAGAACAGTGGAACTGGGGCGTACGCTGGGCGTAAACCCCGTACGCGCGGCGTAGGGGTCGAGCATCCCCGATGCCTGCATGGCAGCCGAGTACGCGCAGCGTACTCCCTGCCGTTGACTTTTGGTGACTTTTAGGGTTTGGTCAAAAGTGTGGACTATTAAGCCTATGGAGGGGTAAAATGGTCTTTTCACCCTCCTGTGAGTGTAAAAGACTTAGTCTAGTTTTTGAGAGCCAATATTGATTAGGGATAATTCATATGTGCTAGGCGGAGGCTAGACTGGTGGGCAGAGTTCGAGGTTCCGAGTGCGAGGTTTTCTTTTGCTAGCTTATGAGGTGAGTCTTCTCACTAAACTTAGCTTGAGTGGTAGTTTTACGTGTGACCAGAGGGTCTTATGTGAATAAGTTGTATATTGAGTTATCCTGCTATTTGTTTGTGATATGTTTACTGTGTATTATATTGAGATGCTGAGCTGAGGGACCGGAGGGTCCCACTGAGACACATTGACCGGAGGGTCTTATTGAGTTATAGCCTCGAGTGGCTGATGTGCTGTGTGTGGTATCTTGGGGAACTCACTAAGCTTTATGCTTACCGTGTTATGTGTTATGTGTTTCAGCTAGTTCCGAGGATCTCGACAAGGCACCGGCATGATTTGTACACACTGGCGGAGATTGTTTTCATGATTCTGGGATTGTGTTTTACTTGTTGACATTGAGACATATGTGATTTTGAGAATTATGAAATGAGTTTTGTTGTGTTTGAAAATGAAAAATTTGTTTGAAAATTTACATCGTTACATCTGAGTATTGGATTAAACCCATACTAACTTGTATCACTTCATGGAATTTATCTCGAGTGATCGTGAGACAGTAATATCATATATATCTTCAAACCTAGAGATATGAGTTTTTGACTATCAGTTGGTTTTCCATTAATTGTACGAAAACACATCAGTAACATGATATCATAAAACGTGCTTTTGTGCATAATTCAACTAGTAGTTAGTACAAGCATATGAGTCAAAGTTTACCTGTTCCTTCTAGCAATAGAAGCGATATATGGGCCCCTCGATGATTTGGTTTTGGCTTATGTGTCGGGCCCGATCAGAACATAATTGATGTGTTCAATTTAGTTCTACGTCAAACAAATCAGAGATCAAGAAACAACTGTTGGACAATAAGTATAACATTGTTCCATGTATTTGTCCGGCTGATATCTTATCGTAGTATTTCAAAGTTCTTCAACTCAGGTGAGTTTCGCCTCATTGTACCGTAGGTCGAAGGCACCAATGCCAACCCATTAGTCTTGATTATCTTTTAGTAGAGGTATGCCATAGGGACTATATATAGTAATGTAGGATAGATTGAGGACTCTTGATCTACTCTTTCTTTCTTGTTCCTTTTTTGGTTATGGATTACAGTAGGATCACCTGTCTGGCTGTTTATCTCACCTCTGAGTATATACAGTTATGTAATCCCTGGTTGTTGCTATTTCTTATGTTGTTGTGATGTAGGGATCTGTTAGATTTATATCCTGGTATATAGGATGTTGCTATGCTATAATAATTTGTTAGATACCCATCCTGCTATATAGGATGTTGCTATGTTATAGTGATCTGTTAGATCTATATCCTCGTATATAAGATGTCCCTATGCGGTAGTGGTCTGTAGATCTATATGTTTACATGTACTTGTTGGTTATCATCTAATGGAGTTCCCTAGGGACTGTATGTGGTCATGTAGTATAACGTGAGAACGCTTGATCTAGGATTGCTTTCCTGTTCCTTGTTTAGTCGTGGCTCTAGAGTAGGATCATCTGTTCGGGTGGCTATCTCACCTCTGGTTACTTATGGTTACGCACTTCATGGAGGTTAGCTGGTAGCGGGATAATGTGCGGTGTAAGAACTAGTAGGAAGTAGTGAGTAGGATCATCTGTTCGGGTGGCTATCTCACCTCTGGTTACTTATGGTTACGCACTTCCTTATTTGTTTACATGTCGACATATGGTGGTAGTGGGTTGAGGCGGTCCTGCTATGTGCTGTAGGCCACGATACTCGGTACGGGCCAGCTGTAACTCATAGGCATGGAGTCTTAGGATGAGAAGATGGGTGAGGCGATAGACTAATAGACCCCAGGCATTCCGATACATTGATTATGGGCCATTATACATGCTTGTACGTTTATCGTAAGGGGTATCTTGGGGGAAAATCACTAAGCTTTGTAATTACCCAATTGTTTATTACTTCAGGTATCATCGGGTATCATGTGAAGGTGAAGGCGTAACTATACACATTCATCAGCAGCAATGCGGATTCCGCGCTTTAATATTACTCTGATTTTAATAAATGTATTTTAGAATAAATGGTTTTCTTAATATGGATTTATAATTCGGAAGTTTTATGTCAATAAAAATGAACACTTTTGGTTGTGAAAATGAGACATTACAAGTTGGTATCAAAGCCCTGGTTTGAGCGAATTGGAGGGACACTTGTGTGAATCCAGTCTCAAACTTGGATCCGAGAGATTTAGCAAAATGTTTTTTTTGAAAAAAAAGAATTTATAATAAAAGGGTTGGGTTAGGGACATGGGCTTGATCTCTTGTCATGTTCTTGTTTGATTGTTGGCTCGGGATCGGGAACATGGACCTTGACTTAGCTTTGGTTTTTTAGGAAGATACGGTGTGTACAGTCAGTTAGAGCCCGAATAGGAGAGTGGTTCCCAAAATACCCATACTTATTATATGCTAGTAATAATCTAGGGTTCTTATAGGAACCGTTGGATAGAGGTTCCTGATTCGGTGATGCCTTATGATATAAAGTATTGCTTGTTATATGTTACTTGATTGTGTGATTACTACGTGTATGTTGATTAGTTATATATGGTCGGGATTGAATAGCCTTAAAATGATCGACTTAGTCTTACTTCATGTTCCTTGTTTGGTTGTGGATTTAGAGTAGAGTTGATTATTCGACAGTCTATCTGACCCCGTATTGTGTACAACAAGCATACACAAAAGCAACTAGTGGTGTGGGAGCGAGGGTAATCCTAGGAAGAGTGCCTAGGAAGTTAGTTGAAGCTCGTAGGAGAAGTAGGTGTTAGCACACCTAGGGGTGGTCTAGTACAGTCACTTAGGACCTTGGGATGAATTCTGAATCGACTACGGATAGGTGTGGAAGGTAGTATGGGCCCATACTACTGAAAGCACAAGATATATATGAGATTCAAGAGGAGTTTAGAGGTTACCAAGAAACTAATAGGAGTGTGGCCTGGTCTGTTGAGTACTGTGTTTTTATGTATAATATTTCCTTGGTGTATTTTAGTATGGCGGCTATTGAAGGTTCAGGATTAGGACCTGACAACACTTGGAGAGCAGGTACGAGTGAGGTGGAGATCGATGGGATCATTGTTGCAGGAGTGGATGAGGCGATTAGGGAGGCGACACTAGAGTTGTTTGGGTTGGTTAATAGCAAATTGATCGAGGAGTTTGATCGTCTCTATGCTGCCATCAAGCAGATAGCTTCTGTCGTAGCCACAACAGTCGTCACCATTGCATGATCTCAGAGAGGTGAGGCGATGCTATACTGGGAGTTCAATTGTATGAAGCCTCTGCAGTTCAGAAGCGACACGGACCCGATCATCGCTTCAAGGTGGATATATGATGTGGAGGGATGTTTGTTCACGTGTTCATCTCTCGAGGGACAAAAGGTGAAGTTTGCATTGAATCTTCTTCGCTGGGGTGCGAAGGAATGGTGAAAGTTTGTGACCCAGGGCTTTTCACAAGCTGCAGTGATTGGGTAGCAGTTTCTGGACATGTTCTGATTAGAGTATATTCCTCTTATGGAACAGGAGCGATTGACTCATAAGTACCTGGATCTGAGATAGACGACCGAGTCGGTAACGAAGATCACCAAGTTGTTCGCTGAGAGGGGTTTGTGTAATCCTGAGTTTATCGCTTCATAACAGGCTCAGATGACTTGGTACTTGAGCATGGTCAAGACGGATAATTGACAGTTTTGTCTACCTAGCGATATAGTACCCTCGATGAGCTTCAGGATCTCGCGAGGAGGCGATATAGTACCCTCGATGAGCTTCATGCCCAGCCTGCAGTGAAGCAGTTCAAGTCCGCCAACCGGAGTTCAGGATCAGTTGAGGGGAGGTGTAGATCCTTTTTATGTCACACGTGTGGCGAGGAGGGCCATTTTGTTAGAGATTGAAGGCGTAGTGTGCGAGTTCGTTTCCATTGTGGCCAGGAAGGCTACATCAGAGCTCGTTGTCCTTTTCTTATTTTCGGTGGGGTGTTGGATCCTACACCGCTAGCTTGGCAGTTACCCGACGATCATCATGGGACAACCGGAGTCCGGGGATTGAGATTTGAGTTGGCATTTCTTCTATCTAGCAATTCTTTTGGTATTTTTATCCATCTGTAATTCCTGTTGTGTTTCAAAACTCAGTTGTAATCTTGGATGATCAGTTGAATGGAATTATCTTATTTAGCCATGTTTAAATTGATTTCTTGTTATGAATGGATTAATTATATCTGTCCTTGGTTGTATGAACATTGAATTTTATGAATGTTGTGAGGATTCAGATACTCCTATGTGTCAGGGTATCGGTGGTTGGGATCAAGTGGTGGAGTTCAAGTTAGTCTGGGTTTCGAAGGACTATGAAGTTCTCAGAATCTAGCATATATCAAGTGGGGGAGAGTGAAACCTCGTAGCATGAAGACCTTGTGCCAAGGTTCAGTTCTCAATCAAACTTCCCCAAGTTTAATACTTCCACGTAAATCATGAATCTTCTGATTTCATGTCACGATCATCGTCAACTGTTGGATTTCCCTTCGAGTCGTATTTATTTTAGTTGTGATAGCATCATATGTAGGGCGTTATTATGCTTTATACTCTAGGGTGTTAGGAGCCCAGGTTGAGGGATGTGATGAGGGCTTCCTTATCTGTTACTGGTTTGATTGAGGCTTCGAGGTCCGAGTCATGACCCGAAGACCAGGTAGGATCAATTAAATCTTGTTGAGTCGAGTGTTGTTGTCGATTAGTGGATCAGGGGTGAGCCTGAGTGTTGCCAGTAGATAGCTAAACCGGGTTGTCGGAACCAAGTAGGAGCATGGTCTAGTTATGTATACGATCATTTAGATTCCTTTTGTGGGTGCATTTTCATGCGAGGTAGTATAGCGGCAGTTGGCCGAGTAGATCTAGGACCGATCAAATCTATGGATTTCGGTCAACATAATTGATAAGAAAAGGATGGTTTAGCCTTGCCTCCTGGTTTCTGTAAGGAGTTCTCATTGATGTGTCAGTGTGTGAGGTTGGAAGCTATGATGTGGGATACAGTTCCTAATTCGGATGTTGATGAGCGATGCAAGGCAGGGAGACCTTGGTCGGGTTAGGATGGAAATCTTGGGTAGCATGCGTGTCAATGGAGTGGTTCAGTTTCCTGAAGGTTGTCCACGATTTCGGGACCTAAAAGTCTTGGAATAAAAAATGAATTATTCTCTTGTGGATTATCGATGTTGTGGGGAATTGTCTATCGTCAGGTTGCTTTTTTCTTTTAAGGTCTATAGAGGTATCGGGAGGTAATCGATCATGATGAGGTGTTGCAATAATTGTCCCTCGGATCACTAGAGTCTCTACTAAAATTAGCTTATGATCCTAGATTTAGTTCTTGAGTGTGATCGGTATGAGTCATGGCATTCAAGTGATCTTAGACTATGTTAGAGGAGTCGGGCATGAAGGACCTCAAGGGTTACTTCTAGAATAGGAGAGAGAAGTGATTTCGAGGACACAATCGAATTTAAGTGGGGGAGAATTGTCATACCTGGTTTCCAGATCGGATATATTTAGGGCTTCAAGGAGTCAAATGCATGGTTTTTGGGTAAAACCAAGGCTCACGACAGGACCATAGAAGGGTCACGAAATGAGGAGTGATTAAATGAAGATGTTGACTTATGTTGAGCTCACGATTTGAGCAATAAGCGCTTATGACATGAGATGTGCTACAGTCGAAGCCCATGATCTTTTAAAGTTTCCTTCGTATTTAAACCCCATAAACTTCATTTTAGGGTTCCAAAACAGCCTCTTTCATCCCTAAGTTCAGTAAAACCCTAACCTTAGCCTCTCTTTATCATTCTTGAGTTTTTGGTGGAGTTTTGGTGGTTTGGAGAAGAAGAGATCACCATGGAAGCATAGATTCAACTTGGAAGTTCCATTTGCGACCTCTAGCAACACCTCTGGACCATTATGAGTAACCAAGATCCAAGCTTAATGTTTACTTGTTACTAGATCTAAGGTTTTATGCATATTTATCCATAACTTTAAGAATTAGAGTGTTGGGACTCCATAAATTTGGCAACTTTATGGTCCTTAGGGTTCCTTGGTGCTTGTATGTTACGGATTTGAGCTTTAGAGGATGTTTGAGTTCATTCAAGAGAATTTATCTCCTTTTTGTTCATGAATGACCTAGGTTGAGCTAAAGTCTTGTACTGGACATACGAGACCCTAAAACATCAATTTTTATGATCCTAGGAGTGTTAGGAAGCCTCCTGGAAAAGATGGATTAATGGCTTAATGGATTAAGAAGTTTTTGGATCAAAATCGCATTCAGACTAATCTCACGATGTGAGGATATGCCTGTCACGTCGTGAGGATTGTGAGACCCAATTATTTTGTCTTGTATTGGCTCACAATGTGAGCCATAGATGGTTACGCCGTGAGGGTCTGTTGAGTGTTGACTTTCTATGATCGTTGACCGTTGACTTTTTTACGAAGTTTGACTTTGGGTCAAACTTGAGGATTTTGGGATGTTGATTAAGATTCTATATGGTTATGGTGTTAGTGATTCGCGGGTGCAAGTAGTGCTGAAAAGGGATCATATCGTAGTGTTTTTAGGGTTCTTCGATTCAGTTGAGTTTTGCCTCATTGTTTTGTGGGTCGAAGGCACCAATGTTGGCCCACTAGTTTTGGTTATCTTTTAGTAGAGGGATGTCATAGGGACTGTATATAGTCATGTAGTATAGACTGAGGACTCTTGATCTAGGACTTCTTGCTTGTTCCTTGTTTGGTTGTGGTTTTAGAGTAGGATCACCTGTTCGGGTGTCTATCTCACTTTTGAGTATATATGGTTATGTATTCCATGGATGTTGGTATTTCGTATGTTGCTATGTTGTAGGGATCTTTTAGATCTATATCCTGGTATATACGATGTTGCTATGCTATAGTGATCTGTTAGATCTGTATCCTAGTATATAGAGGATGTTTCTATGCTATAGAGGCAGGTTGAGTTCAGGATCGCTTTGGTCTCCGGTGCGACCCCGATTGCTAAGGCTCCATACTGATTATAACCACCAGATATTCAGGAGTTTCCCTCTCAGCTTCAGGAGCTATTGGGCAAGTAGTTTATCAGACCAAGCAGTTCGCCTAAGGGAGCACCGACCTTGTTTGTGAACAAAAATCATGGGTTTCATCACATGTGTATTTATTATCGGGAGTTGAACAAGTTTACGGTGAAGAACCGCTATCCACTTCCACGTATTGATGACCTCTTCGATCGGTTTTGGGGTGCATCTTCGTTATCCAAGATCGATTTGAGGTTAGGGTATCATCCGATGAGGGTTAAAGAGGAGGACGTGGAGAAGACAACATTTCAGATTTGTTATGGTGATTACGAGTTTGTGATGATGCCATTTACGTTCACCAATGCGCCTACGACATTTACATATCTGATGAATCGAGTGTGCATGTCGATTCTCGATCGATCAGTTATTGTGCTCAAGGCAAAGGAGCAGCATGAGGATCACCTTCGAGAGCTTCTGGAAGGTATGAGGTGGGAACAACTATATGCCAAGTGTGACTTTTCGTTTCGAGAGGTCCAGTTCATAGGACACCTCGTTAACCATAATGGGATTTTGGTCGACCCACCGAAGATTGAGGTCGTTATGTAGTGGGAGGTCCTGAAGTTTCTTTTCGAGATCAGGAGTTTTCTGGGATTAGCAGGGTATTATCAGATATTCATTCTAGATTTATCCAAGGTTGATGTACCCCTCACTTGTCTGATGAGGAAGGGTGTGGATTTTCATTGGCGGACTGAGCAGCAGGCTGTATTCGAGATACTTAGACAGAAGTTATGTGAGGCTCCAGTGTTGACTCTCCCTGAGGGTGTTGAGGATTTTTTTGTGTATTGTGATGTATCTGTCACTGATGCGGGGCAATACTGATGCAGAGAGGGCGAGTGATTGCTTATGCTTCTAGGCAATTGAAACCGCATGAGGTTCGGTATCCGACGCATGATTTGGAGTTAGGGGCGGTGGTATTTTCCCTCAAGATTTGGCATCATTATCGGTATGGGGTCCAGTGTACCATCCACATGGATCACAAGAGTTTGAAATATCTCTTGGATTAGCCGAATCTGAACATGAGACAACATAGACGGCTTGATGTGCTTAATGATTATGAATATGAGATTTTTACCACATGGGGAAAGCGATTGTGGTCGGTGATGCTTGGAGCCGCAAGTTAGCTAGTTCTTATGTTGGGAGCTCATGTATGAGGATTTCGATTGATTCGCCACTTCTGGATTTGATATTGGAGGCTCAGGATGAGGGAGTCAAGAAGGAGAATTAGAAGCAGGAGCGAATAAGGGGTGAGATCGACAAGTTTTCTACCGATAGCCGTGGATTATTGACCCGGTGCGGTCGGGTTTGGGTACCATATTCTGGCGGGATCAGATAGATTGTGCTTGAGCAGGCACATAAGTCTAAATTTCCGATACACCCTGGAGCCACCAAGATGTATCAGGATTTGAGGATTAGTTACTGGTGGTCGTGCATGAAGAGGGAGATAGCTTGGTATGTTAAGAGGTGCTTGACCTCCCAGATGGTCAAAGCCGAGTACCAGAGGCCGCATGGGAAGCTTCAGCCTATGGAGGTTCCCATGTGGAAATGGGAACATATCACCATGAAATTCTTTACCAAATTACATCGGATGGCTAAGGGATTTCGTGCGATTTAGGTTATAATGGATCGTCTGACAAAGAGTACCCACTTTATTGCTATCCAGGAGAGCTCTTCGGCTGAGAAATTGATCGATGTTTATGTGCGCGAGATCGTCGCCCAACATGGTGTTCCTATTTCTATTGTATCAGATCGAGGTGTCCAGTTCACTTCTCGATTTTGGTAGAGGTTCCACGAGGAACTAGGTAGGAGGTTGCGCTTTAGCACTGCTTATCATCCGCAGACTGACAGCCAGAGCGAGCAAACCATTCAGACAATTGAGGATTCGTTGAGAGCTTATGTTATAGATTTCGGTGGGAGTTTGGACTCCTACCTTCACTTTGTTGAGTTTTCATAAAACAACAACTATCACTCCAGTATCGGTGCACCGCCTTTTGAGCTTCTTCATAGGAGGAGGTTTTGTACCCTAGTATGTTGGGGAGAGGTCGGTCACAGGGTTATGGGAAGGACCGTGGTAGTCCTTCAGACGACACAACTTATTCAACAGATCAGATAGAGGTTACAGACAGCTCAGAGTCAGCAGAAGAGTTATGCCAACAAATTTCGATATGAGTTGGAGTTCCAGGTCGGCAATATGGTTTTACTGAAGGTATCACCTTGCAAGGGTGTAATACGCTTCAGGAGGAGGGGAAAGTTGGGGCCACGGTATATTGGACCATTTCGAGTGATTTCCAGGGTAGGCAGTGTTGCCTATCGACTAGATCTGCCTAAGGAGCTCAATCAGATTCACAACACGTTTCATGTCTCTTGGCTTTGGAAGTGTGTAGGTGATGATTCAACAATGGTTCCTTCAGATAATATCCAGGTTGATGATCGCCTGAACTATGTTAAGAGACTAGTGGAAATTTTGGATAGGAAGACGAAGGCCTTGCACAACAAGGCGGTATCTTTGGTTAAGGTCCAGTGGCAGCATCAGAATGGTTCCAAATGGACTGGGGAACCCGAGGCAGAGATGTGAGAGCACTACCCTGAGTTATTCACACCACCGGACTTCGAGGAAGAAGTATGATTCAAGTAGGGGAGAATTGTAACATGATGGGCGTATGATTTTTTATGTAGGGATTACGTGGAAAAACCAAAACACTATTTTTTAGGGTTTAGACCCTATTTAAGCATTATTAACTCTTTGAGACCGCTTCATTCATCATCCTCCATCCCCTTTTTCATCCCAATCAAAGCTTAATATCCATTTGTGGTGTTTTGAGAAAATTTTGGTGTTTGTTGTCCACTTTGGAACGAAGGAAGCCATTAGAAAGCAAGGAAAGAGCTCCAAGCTTTGTAGATTTGAGTTTTATACGTCTTGAGCAACCTCCAGGAGGTATAAAGTTCTGAACTTGATGATTATCTCTCTAGATCCATGTAACGCCCCGACTCTCAGGTATAAACTTTCAGTCTTATATTTCCAATTTTTTAAGGTCGACTCGACGAGTTGGATACCCCTGACTCGTCGAGTAGGCACGGTTCTGGTCGCGGGTTTTAAGTGGCCAACTCGACGAGTTGGAGCTGGAGGATGAAACCCTAATTTTCGGGGCTTTGCACCCTATTTAAAGGGTCATTAATCCCCCTTAGCCTCCCTTACAACCCCTTTGAGACCAGAAACCCTAAATCGCCGGTTTTCTCTCTTTTTGTGTGATATTAAGCCTTGTGGTGAATTGTGGAAGGAAGATCTTGAAGTACTCAAGCTTTGAACAAGAGGAAGGTTGTAGATCCGAGTTCTTCTTCATCTTTGCACCGTTTTTGAGGTAACAAGTTGTTACCTTGACCTTCTTCTATCTAGATCTATGCATGTATGAGATTAGGGCCACTTTGGCAATGTTGATATGTTATTTTGGGTATTAGGCGTGATCTAAAGTTGCAACTTCATATCTAGGCTTATCTTGGTCTCTAAGATCATAAAGTTTCAACCTTTAGTGAGTTAATACCTTCTTCATCCCTTAGAACCTCTCTTTAGCTTGATTTGATCCATTATCACCTTGCATATACGTAAAGTTTGCAACTTTACGTAAGAAGTATGCCTTAAGAGCTTAGATCCGCATTATGGAGCTTTTAAGTGGCTTAAAAATCATCTGGATGGAGAAAGGACTAAAGGGACTCGACGAGTTGAATGGCCAACTCGCCGAGTCTGATGAAGATTGTCGTGCAAGGATTTCTGCATGGACTCGACGAGTCAATAGAGTGACTCGGCGAGTCAGCTAGGGTTTTCCCGACATTTGGACATACATGAACTCGGCGAGTTGCTGGGAAACTCGATGAGTCAACCAGGGATTTCACGACTTCTTGAGTTCAGGAAGGGCTCGACCAGTCAGTGAACTGCACTCGATGAGTCGGGTCAACATGGATTGTTGACCTTGACCGTTGACCTTGACTTTGACCAAGGATTGACTAGTTGACTTCTGGAGTACTTTGGTAATTGGAAATTTATGGAAATGATTTTATGGTAAATATAGGTGGTGGAGTTCGTGACCGTGGTTCGAGAGTTTGAGTTTATCACTTCGATTCGTCAATTGAGAGGTGAGTTATCCTCACTATACGAAAGGGTCTAAGGCACCAAGGCCGGCATATTGGATTTGATATCCCAGTAGTTGATTACGTGTTGAGTATGAGATGACTGTGCATGCTAGTTTGCTATGCCAGTTAGGTAGATCTATAGGACTACATGTGTTACTGTATGATTATCCGTATGTGTAATTATATGTATATGTAGACATGTTGTGTGGGTAGGGTTGAGGTTTCACTGTCTCGTGCAGTGACCAACAAACCTTGGAGTATGCCAGATATGAGCTGAGGGCCGGGAAGGAATACCATACTCATACTGAGGACTCATTAGTATACCAGATACGAGCTGAGGACTAAGTTGTTGGATATAGTGTCTAAGTCCATAACTTTATTTGGTATGTACTTGACCCGACCTGACATGGTCCATTTGGGTTGCACGGCATTGCAATACTTGGATAGACAAAATGAGAGAAAGTACACTTGTGATTATTAATATATTATAAGTTCTAATATATTAATAATAGTATTATTTAATTAGTATTGATCAAGTATTAATCTAGTACTAATTTGGTGATCAAAGTGAGACTAATTAAATATATAGGGTTGATTATGACAATCATCAATTCTTTTATGGTGGATTAATGATCCATGGTTTATGGGTTTGGTTATAACCATATGGAGCTCCATGGATAGTCCATGGGAGTTACAAACCCATAGGTCATGAGGAATGAAGAGTCATGACAATTAGGGTTTACATTTGTAACTCCTAATTATGACACACTATAAAAGAAACCCTATAGCGTGCAAAATGGGCACTAGAGTATTCTTGTGAGGGCATAGCCGATTTTCAAGTGTAGAAGTATTGTCTCTAGTTATTCCAAGGTTGTAGTGTTGTGTGAAGCATTTGAGGCACAACATTTGGGGTGCTAGGCTCACAAAGTCTTGAAGGAATCCAAGCAACAACAAGGTATGTATTTCTACTAGTTTTTATGTTTTATATATTCCCCATGCCATGCTAGTTAGGAAATAACCTTGAAAAAGAAATTTGCATGTATATAGAGAAAACATAGATTCAAGGTTATTAGGGTTGCATGTACACTTAGGAAGTGTTAGAATGCTCAAAACCCATCAGTGGTATCAGAGACTAGGATTGTTTTCTGTATACTTGATGCAAAACTGCTTAAAAATCGAAAATTATGCACTCTGACGACTGCACTCGCCGAGTTCATGGGGAGGACTCGCCGAGTCCATGAACAAATTCATCCTACTCGACGAGTAGAATAATGCACTCGACGAGTAGGAGCGTGTTGGGCAGTTTTTTCGAGTTTTGTTGCTGAAAATGGATTAAGATCATTATCCCAATCTGTTTTGGACTTGTAAAATCTGTTTTTCAAAATGATAATGATTATGTTAACCCATTTTACATGACTTTTATCAATTTTCAAGTATTGTATATGTTTATATGATTTTCTTGAAATTGCTTGACATGAATTTGTGTTCATATGAATTTAGAAGATCATAGGAATTATGTGTAACCTCCATGTGTGTTTAATTCATGATCTTAATGGAAATGATGGTGTCCATAACTTGTCCTCAAGTTATGGACAACCAAAAGTCACTTCTTTAAATTGTGATTAAAGAACTAAAGAGGTTTCATAAAATGAAGAGTCTTCATTTTATGAACCATTAAAAACTCATAAGTTACAAATTGAAGAGACTTGGAATAGTTTCAAATCTTGCCCTCAAGTTTTGGAATTTGAAAAGTCTTACACTTTAATACTTTAATGCCAAATTGAACCTTAGATTTTTAAAAAGTTTAAAAATCAACACTTATACTATTATTATAATTTTATTATATAGATATGTATAAGAATATGTCATTCTTACCGTTAGTAGGCCTCATTCACGAAGCCGGTCTATAAGGGGGCTATAAGGTTGTTGCTTATAAAATGGTGACTTAATGGGTGTCCACTCTCACCCACCGCTTCCTTGATCGGTGGAGGGTCGTTAGCCGAACGGGTAGGATACGATTTTAAATACTCATTAAAAGTATAATGAATTATAAAGTAACTATACATTATAAATTCTCAATCTTAGTTACTTTAGGAAAATGTGAAATTGGTGCTAGCCCATAAAATTACACTTTGTACCTTACCAAGTCGTTAGTGGAGCGTGTGTGGTTAACCGGCACACTAACATGGACTAGTAAGTGTGGCAAAGGGTAACTTGACTTTATTATAGATCGGTGGAGCGTGTGTGGTTAACCGGCACATCGATTAGGTAATATTGTTGAGGGTACCAAGTCAATTTGTATGGTTATTCACACCTTGTTTGTGATCCTCGGCATCCCAGTCACAAACTTGAGAGGGCACAATCGAGATTCAAACATGCCATTGAAAGTTCAATGTATCTCAAAAGATCTAGGAGTTTCAAATCCAATTAAAAACTTAATTATATTTCGTTTTTATGGTGGAAATTGGTAAATCATCATTTACCTACCTTCAACTATTTTATAATTTGGATTACGGCATCCCTCTTCCAGTTATAAATAGGTTGTTGGGTCCTAGCCTTAATATTTCATATTGGGTGTTATATTAAGGACTTTAAATCAACTAACTTGAATTTCTCCCATTATAGATGTCTAGTTTAGACAGCTATGGTCTTCCCAAATCTTTAGGAACAAGCTTCCTAATGAAGATGATATCCCAAATGGCAACCAAGGTGAAAGATCAATCCCTTTGTTGTGCATTAGTGGGACTGGAAATCATACTTCACTTCCTCCACCTCCTCCAATAAATCTCCTTATCCCACAAGTTTCAAGACCTGATAAGTTCTAAGTCACTCAATCCCTATTGGCAAACAAAGTCTATATGTGCTTAGGTCTTGGAGATTAAGTCCCATATTGACAAGCCGGGAGAGCCGGGTGTCGAAGTATCGAGGTAGTTGGCTGTTGACTTGGTTCTTCAGTCACTCCCTGATGACAGATCACGACATGACCCTTAATGATCTTACATATTTGCTTGATGATGCTGAATCAGCAATGATTTGGAGCATTGGTAAAGCAAAATTTAATTGGAAGATCAACTTCCCAAACTTCCATGGATATTGACAATGGTAACATTGGAGGTCCAGAAAACTTTTTCTTCCCAATTGAAAGGGATTGGCCATAGTCAACTCGGTTGACCAAATGGTAAAGAGAAAGGCTAAGTCTGTGTATCGTTTCCAAAGAGTCCATACGTTTCTGTTGCCAAAGGAAGGGCATTGGTTGCGAAGCTGCCAAATTTACCTAAAAGTCGATAAGGATAGTAAAGTCAAATGTTTGACTCTGCTTTAGGTAAAGTCCATTGTCTAACTTTATTAAGTTTCTATTCTGAGATTCTTATTGCATGATATGACTCGGTCACATATTGATGTTTTAAGAATCAAAGAAGAGTGAATAAACTTAAAGGAAGTATATGTTGATTCTGATCGTGAAGATGGATTTCGATCGCATGGTTCGGTGATCAGAATTTTGAGTTGTTACTTAAAAGTTATGATATATTTTTTAGGAATAGATAACAAGAAGTTTTCCATATGGATTGTAAGGATAAGTTTTCCGCAAAGTTTTAAAAATAAAAGAAAATGGTTTTGATTTTATTTTAAGTATCCTTACAATGGCATTTGTGAAAAAGGTTGTTGCTTATATGTTTCCATTGATAAGCAATATGGGTAAATGGATTTGATTCTTTCATTAGTGGTAGTGTCATAATTTACCAAATAAGGAAAGATTCTCATCACCCAAGTTTCAATTGGATAGAAACTTGGAATCATGCAAGTTGTATTGTGTGATGAATGAGAATTTTCATCTTTGGTAAATTAAGACTAATTCCTTGTTCACATTCGCATGTGAGTCAAGCGAAGGACTAAAGGATCGGGTACATTAAGTTGTGCACCAGTCAGGTCCACCACAAAGGTAGATAAGATTATTCGTTATGATTTACTAAACTTTAGTAAATATGGTTATGCTTACGAGTTTAAGTGTAATTCTGAAACATTGGAAAAGTTTCAATGTATGGCAGAATGAATAAGAAGAATCAAATAACCCAGAAAGATAAAAGTTTCTCCAATCTGAAAGAGATGGGAGAGTACTTGTGTATTTTGTTTTATGATTATCTTAGTGATTATGGAACCATATCACAATTGATCCTCTAAGGACACCTTAGTGTGTTTGTTGCCTGAGGAGAGGAATCGTGAATTGTTGAAATGGTTAAATCAAAAGATAATTCATACTTCGTTCCAAAAACAAATCCTGGAGTAATACTCCAAGATTGTAACTTGAGTGACATAGTCTTTAGAAGGTTCATAACACTTATCAAATGTAGAGTAAGATGTTTCCTATTCTTGTACATTTGAGATTGGTAAGTTGTGATGTTTTGGATAAAACAAAGGCCAGCTAAGACCAATAGTGAGAAGTGTTGAACTTGATAAGAATCCGCACTAGCTTTTGCATATTTGTATTGTCAAGAAATGGTTCTTGACAAAGAGAAGTCTTATATGTCAAGAGGACAGTGGGAGTCTAAAAGATTCTGAAATAGTTTCAAAAACTAATCAAGAGTTTTGTTAATCACTATCCCACGACTTGAGGTTTGTAACCTATCGTGTTGACATATTCTTATTTCTGTGTCTATTCAAGTTAAAAGTTGATAATGCTTGTGAGTTCTATGAGTTCTCAATTGTTTGCATAACAACCTGGAAGCAATGGTGGGCATTGTGCTACCAGGTGGCAAGAAATTAAGATTGAACAAGTTCAGTCTATATGAGTTTGGATTTGTCACTAACCTTGTCTTGTGATTATGGTTATGACAAATTCACATGGATAGGAACACATACACCATAAAAATCTAAGTGTCATAAGTTTTCTCTTCGATTCATGAAAATGATGGTAAGGAAACTCTTTCACTAAGTAGATTTTGAGTAGATAGCAATTGTGAGTATGACAAAAGGTCTAAACATTATGATTACGACATCCCTCTTCATAATTGTTTAGACACACAAGTGAGCTATCTAAGGAAAGGTGTATGGTTTTGATAAAGTCTTATCAAAGAAATTGTGTATCAGAAATCTGAACTTTGGTAGAAAAGTCAATAAAGTGTTGGTTTCTAAAAGTCCAGCTGATCTCTGGATACATGTCAAAGCTAGTGGGAGCATAAATGTTATGCTAGTAAGATAATAATCATTATGCTAGTGGGAGGATGATGTTAATTATAGAAAACAAAAGTTTCAATTCGCCTTGAAAAAGTTGTTTTGCTATAATTAAAGGAGAGGATTTTGTACTTCACTCCAATTCTACAAGCTTAGATTGAGAATTTAATCTACTTTAGTCAAGAATACATATGAATGTTATGCTGGAATGGTTCAACATAAGGAAATTCTATATATGTTGCGTTCTCAAAATTCGATTATGATTACGGCATCCCTCTTCATAGTTCGAATTATGAAAACATGGCAAATAAAGAAATTTTATAGCATAAATCATGTCCCATATGCTTTGGGTATAGGTTTGATTACGTGTGCTATAATATTCATCCATTCTAAATTTTCCAAATGCCTAGGGCATTAAGATGGAAAAAGGAATAGAACTGGAAATGACTAAAATGATTAAGCAAAGTTGTCGAGGACAATCTGAGGTTTACCAAAGATTGGTTGCTCATGGACAATTAGAAGTATAGAGTAAGGACCGTATTGACATATTTTGAAAAGAGGCAACTCTTGTTCATAAGTGATGGTCAAAATGGTAATATGGAATTGTCTCCATAGGTGGAAGTTATTCTTTGAATCTGTGTAAGATTAAAGAACTTAATGCTAAGAAGGATGTTCAAAGGAATGTACTTTGAATTTGAGACTTCATTTCCATGGAATTGTTTTCCATTGGAATACTTTGTAATGTCTGTTGCCAAGTCTTTGTGACTTCTGTGTATAGTCATTACAAGGGGATCATTACATATAAGTTTAGAATCTAACAGATTATAGTAAATGGCAAGAGTTTGGTATTCTTGCATTTACAACGAGGATTGGAATTGTGAAATGAGCATCATTGGAATATTGTCAATTGATCTATACGTAAACATAGTATGCATACTTGGAGTATGGCATAATTGTTTTTTGGAAAAACATAGTGTACATGCTTGGAGCATGGGACAACTAATGTTTTAATTCAAGCATAAAGTTGATTAATCGAAACATAAATAATGAGTAATCAATATGGTGCTTAAATAAAAGGTGTTTTTATTTACACTCAAAGTGTTGGGGCCATATAAGATTAGTATTATTCTTGTGTTTCACTTTGCATGTTTTGACTTCCAGAATAATTATGTTATGGTATATATCATATTATTCAAACCATCCACAGTCAGTCATATGTTGGAAGTACATATGAATCAAGACTGTCATGAATTTGGCTTGTATGATTTGTCTAAAGTGCTTTAGACAATGCGATGGTTGCTACAACATTCATGAGTACTCATAAGGGCTGAGTATTGGATTCAACCCACGCTCACTTGCATCACTTCATGGAATTTATCTCGAGTGATCGTGAGACGGTAATATCATATAAATCTTCAAACCTAGAGATATGAGTTGTTGACTATGAGTTGGTTATTCATTGATTGTACGAAAACGCATTGGTAACTCGATGTTATAAAACGTGCCTTTGTGAATATTTCAACAAGTAGTTAGTACAAGCATATCAGTCGAAGTTTATCTGTTCCTTCTAGAAATATAAGCGATATCTGGGCCCCTCGATGATTTGGTTTTGACTTATGTACCGGGCCCGGTCAGAACCTAATTGATGTGTTCAATTTAGTTCTATGTCGAAACAAATCAGAGATCGAGAAACAAATGCTGGATAATAAGTAAGACCATGTTCCATGTGTTTGTCCGGCTGATATCATGAGAACAGAGGATAATATGATCACTTATCTTAAATGGCGTATCATCATCATCTCAGTTCCGAGAGACTTTGAAAGAGCTACGATTGCTAGTCGGATTTTGAAGTCATATTTGCAAATGTAGTTATTAGACTTATCCAAGTGGGAGACTGTTGGATATAGTGTCTAAGTCCATAACTTTATTTGGTATGTACTTGACCCGACCCGGCATGGTCCATTTGGGTTGCATGGCATTGCAATACTTAGATAGACAAAATGAGAGAAAGTACACTTGTGATTATTAATATATTATAAGTTCTAATATATTAATAATAGTATTATTTAATTAGTATTGATCAAGTATTAATCTAGTATTAATTTGGTGATCAAAGTGAGACTAATTAAATATATAGGGTTGATTATGACAATCATCAATTCTTTTATGGTGGATTAATGATCCATGGTTTATGGGTTTGGTTATAACCATATGGAGCTCCATGGATAGTCCATGGGAGTTACAAACCCATGGGTCATGAGGAATGAAGAGTCATGACAATCAGGGTTTACATTTGTAACTCCTAATTATGACACACTATAAAAGAAACCCTATAGCATGCAAAATAGGCACTAGAGTATTCTTGTGAGGGCATAGCCAATTTTGAAGTGTAGAAGTATTCTCTCTAGTTATTCCAAGGTTGTAGTGTTGTGTGAAGCATTTGAGGCACAACATTTGGGGTGCTAGGCTCACAAAGTCTTGAAGGAATCCAAGCAACAACAAGGTATGTATTTCTACTAGTTTTTATGTTTTATATATTCCCCATGCCATGCTAGTTAGGAAATAACCTTGAAAAAGAAATTAGCATGTATATAGAGAAAACATAGATTCAAGGTTATTAGGGTTGCATGTACACTTAGGAAGTGTTAGAATGCTCAAAACCCATCATAAGTGGTATGCCATACTCGTACTCAGGGAAAGTCAGTTATGTTTAAGTTGTAGGACTGAAGGGGGCAAGCCAGTCATAAGTTGTGGGCTCGAAAGCAAACCAGACTTATGTTGTGGGCTCCGAGGCAAGCCAGATGTGAGCTGTGGGCCTGGAAGGCAAGGGAGACTCACACTGTGGGCCCAGGGGGTAATCCAGTCTGTAGAGATGTGGACCCATTACATGCTGTTATTATGTGTATTGTTTGTTATGTATCGAAATATTGGGGGAACTCACTAAGCTTCGGGCTTACAGTTTTAGTTTTGGTTTCAGGTACCTCAGATGATCGCGGGAAGGCAAAGGGATGATCGTAGAGCTCCTCCCATTTTATGACTATTTTTCTGGGATACTCTTGAAAACAAATTGTAATAACTGTTGGTTTTTAAATGTTTTAAAAAGTTTAAATTTGGCTTGATTTTTATGGATGTTACAAGTTGGTATTAGAGCCTTCGTTTGAGTGAATTGGAGGAACACTCGTGTGAATCCAGTCTCAAAGTAAGGAAAATATTTTCAAAAATGATTTTTAAAATGGTTTTCAAAATAAGAAAAGAGGATGGAGAGGGTACGATCAGCCGGAGCCAGAAAGTAGACCCCAAAATACCATGCAATTATTTTATTAGGTGATACGATAAAACATCATGCTAGTACTAGGCTAGGGATCTTTAGGAATTGAATGATAAAATTGCCTGATTGTATGATTCCTGATTGCCTAGAGTTTTTCCTTATATGAAATTGACATCATTACTGTAGTTGCTTAGTGTATGCATCACGGCTGTACATAATTAAGATCTTATTGTTGGGTTTTGAGCATTCTAGCACTCCTATGGTGTACATGCAACCCTATAAACCTTGGATCTATGTTTTCTCTATTATACATGCAAATATTAACTATTCCAAGGTTTCATCCTAACTAGCATATTATGAAGCACCTATACTACAAAGTTCTAGTTAGATGACATACCTTTTGATGTAGCTTGATGTCTTCAAGCTATAAGAGCTTAGCCCCAATAGTCTGGAAGCCTCAAATGGAATCACAAATCACCAAAACACCTTGGAAGAACTTGAGAGAATATGTATGCACACTAAAATCGGCCCACTCTTATTTTCACACACTTGTGCCAATTTTGTGAGCCAAGGACCCCTTTATATATTATGGAGGCTTAGGGGTACATCGATGTAAACCCTAATACCCATGACCTTTCATTTACATAGGATCCATGGGTTAAAAGCTCCATGGACCATCCATGAAAGCTTAGCCCAACCTAAATGAACTTGGCTCATTCCATATATATATAAGAGTCCATATTTAATTAGTTCTTTTTTATCACTTAATTAATTCTAAATTAATTCTTGATCAATACTAATTAAATAATATGATTCCATATTAATATATTAGAACTTATAATACATTAATATAAATCATAAATATACTATTCTCAAAAGACTATCCATATAAATTGTGCCGGTGAAGTGCAACCCAAATGGACCATGCTGGGTCGGGTCAAGTACATACCAAATATAGTTATGGACTTAGACATTAATCCAACAGTCTCCCACTTGGATAAGTCTAAAACTATTATTGAGTATGATTTCAAAACCTAACTGGCAATCGTAGCTCTTAAAGCCGCTGTCGAACTCTGACCTTGTCAATGACTTGTCCATTAGATAAGGGATCATATATTCCTCCATTCTAGATATCATATGGACTGAGACATGGATTATAATCATTCTCTCTGTCTATTTGTTGTTTCCCGATTTTCGATTTATGATGACTGACTGATTGAACAAATCAAATCAGTCCTGGCTTGGCCAAGCACTCACATGTGTCATCGCTAAATCATCGAGGGGCCCACATATATCGCTTTTATCCCGAAGGTAAAAGGAATGGATAAACTTCGACTCATATGGCTTGTTCTACTACTTGTTGAATCATACACAAAGGCACGTTTTATAACATCGAGTTACCAAATGCGTTTTCGTGCAATCAATGTATAACCAACTCATAGTAACAACTCATATCTCTAGGTTTGAAGAATATAAGATATTATCGTCTCATGATCACTCGTGATAAAATCCATGAAGTGATTCAAATGAGCGCGGATTGAATCCAATACTCAGAACTTATGAGCACTCATGAGCGTTGTAGCACCACTTTGTCCACCAACTTGGACCTCTACAAACAAACCCATGACAGTCTTGACTCATATCTACTTCCAACATATGACCGACTGTGGATGGTTTGAATAACTTAATCATTCAGGAAGAGCGACTTAGTTATTCTGGAAGTCAAAACATGCAAAGTGAAACACAAGAATAAATGAATCAAATATGGTATCAAACCCTATGAATATAAATAAACACTTTTATTTATCACCACACTGATTACTCATTATTCATTGTTTCGGTTTTATCAACTTTATACTTGAATTAAAAACACTAGTTGTCCCATGCTCCAAGCATGTACATTATGTTTTTCTTAAACAATAGCTTTGCCATACACCAAGTATGCACTCTATGTTTGTCTATGATCCTTACTTTGTGAAATAAACCAATTGAACATAATTTCAATGATTCTAATTTCACACTCCCAAATCCTTATCGAAAAATGTGAGAATTTCAATTTCCTATCATTTATCGAAATCTGTTTAGATTTTAAACTTATATGCACTGACCCTCCTGTAATAAATATGTACAAAGTCACAAATACTTGTCAACAGTCATTATAAGGTATTGCAATGGAGATCAACTCCATGGAAACTAAGTCTCATATTCAAAGTACATTGCTTTGGACATGCTTCTTGCATTAAGTTTTCTAATCTTACACAAATAACTTCCACCTATGGAGACAACTCTATATCCTCATTTTGACTATCACTTCTGAATAAGAGATGCCTCTTTTCAGAATATGTCAATATGGTCTTTCCAAAATTAACAGTATACTTCCAACTGTCCTTGAGCAACCAATCTTTGGTAAACCTCAGATTGTTCTCTACAATTGCTTAATCATTTTAGTCATATCCAATTCTAGACCTTTTCCCTTCTTAATGCCTCTGGGCATTTGGAAAAATTTAGAAATGACAAATATTATAGTACATGCAATCGATCCTGTACCCAAAGCAAATGGTACACGATTCATGATGTCTCACATAAAGACATGATTCTAGACCAGTCTTTTGCTACAATATTTTTATTTGCCATGTTTTCAAAATTTGACTATGAAGAGGGATGTCGTAATCATAATCGAATTTTGAGAATGCAATATATAGAATTTCCTTAAGTTGAACCAATCCAACATGAAATTCATATATATATTCTTGACTAAAGATGATTAAGGTCTCAATCTAAGCCTTTAGAACTGAAATGAAGTATATCCTCTCCCTTAATTATAGCAAAACAACTTTTTCAATCCCTACAGCCTCACGAATTGAAACTTTTGTTTTCTATAATTAACATTTCTAACTTGCAACACTAACAATAATTATCATGCTCCCACTAACATGATGATTATTAGCATAACACTTATGCTCCCACTAGCTTTGACATGTACTCAGAAATCAGCTGGACTTCTAGAAATCAATACTTTATTGACTTTCTTACCAAAGTTCAGATTTCTGATACGAGATGCTTTGATAAAACTTTCTCAAAATCATACACCTTTCCTTAGATAGCATGCATGTGTGTCTAAACAATTTCAGAACTATGAAAAGGGATGCCGTAATCAAAGTCTCAATTGTTTAGACCTTTTGCCATCTGCTTCAAATCTACTTGGTGGAAGTGTTTCCTCACCATCATTTTCATGAATCGGAGAGAAACGTTATGACCCTTAGATTTTATGGTGTATGTGTTCTTATCCATGTGAATCGTCAAAACCATAGTCACAAGACAAGGATAATGATAAATCCAAACTCATACGGACTGAACTTATGCAATCTTAACTTCTTGCCACCTGGCAGTACAGGGCCTGCCATTGCTTCCAAGTTGTTATGCAACCAATTGAGAACTTTCAGAACTCCTATGCAAATCCAACTTTAACTGGAATGGGCACAGAATATGTCAACACGATAGGTTATAAACCTCAAGTCGTGTGCTAGTGAAGAACCTCAGGTTTTATTCTTGATTAGTTCTTGAAATTCTTTTTAGGATCTTTAAGACTCCCACTATCCTCTTGACATATAAGACTATCTTGCCAAATATTCAAGAGATAGTGCGGATTCTTTATCAAGACAAATACTTCACACAATTGGCCTTAGTTGGTCTTTGTTTTATCCAAAACATCACAACTTACCAATTTCAAATGTACAAGAGTAGGACACTTTTACTCTTACATTTGACAAGTGTTTTAAACCTTTCTTTAAGATATGTCACTCAAGTTACAATCTTGGAGTATGAGTCTAAGAATTGTTTTGGAACGAATTATGACTCATCTTCCTGATCTAACCATTTCAACAATTCATGACTCCTCTTCTTAGTCATAAGAATGCACTAAGATGACATTTAGACGACTAATTGTGATATGATTTCTAAATCATTAAGATGATCACAAACATGATACTAAAGTACTCTCCCATCTTTTCAGATTTGAGAAACTTTTATCTTTCTGCCTAATTTGATTCTTCCCATTCGTTCTGCCATACATTGAGACTTTTCCAATGTTTCAGAATTATACTTAAACTTGTAAGTATAACCATATTTACTAAACTTTAGTAAATCAAACAGTCTTAACGAGCTTTGTGGTGGACATGACCAGTGCACAAGAATGTGTACTCGATCCTTTTAGTCCTTCACTTGACTCACACATCTATGTGAACAAGTAATTAGTCTTGATTTTCCAATGCTTGAAAGTTCTCATTCATCATACTATTCAACTTGCATGATTCCAAGTTTCGGTCCAATTGAAACTTGGGTGATGAGGAACTTTCCTGATTTGGTAAATTTAGACACTACCACAAATGAAAGAATCAAATCCATTTTCCAATATTGCTGTCAGTGGAATCATATAAGCAACAATTTTCCACAAATGCCATTGTAAGGATACTTCAAATAAATAAAATTAAACAATTTTCTTTTATTTTAAAACTTTGCAGAAACCTTATCCTTACAATCCACATGAAAAATTGTTGTTATCTATTCCTTAGCAATATATCATAACTTCTTAAGCAACTGCTCAAAATTCTGATGCGATCGAAATCCACCTTCGCGATCAGAATCAGCATATACTTCCTTTAAGATTTCTCTCTATTCTTTGATTCTTAAAACATCAACATGTGACCCAGTCACATCATGTAATGAGGATCTCAGAATAGAACTTAACAGAGTTACATAATGGGCTCTACCTGATGTAGAGTCAAACTTATTGACTTTAACATCCTTAGGTAAATTTGGCAGCTTTACAATCAACGCCCCTTCCTTTGGCAAAATAAACATATCGACCCTTTGGTAATGGGACTATCTCAGACTTAGCCTTTCTCTTTACCATTTGGTCAACCGGGTTGACTATGGCCAATCCCTTTCCATTGGGAAGAGAATGCTTTTTCTGGATTTCCATTGTCACCATTGTCCTTGTCCATAAAGTTTTTGGGAAGTTGATCTTCTAATCAAATTTGCTTTACTATCGTTCCAAATCATTGCTGATTCAGCAGCACCAAGCAAATAGATATGATCATTAAGGTTCATGTCATAGTTTGTTTCATAGTAGTCCCAAAGGAACTCACTATGTGACTTAGAAAGTGATTGAACATCCAACTTTCTCAAGACTTTGACACCCAACTCTCCCGGCTTGTCAATATGTGACTTCATCTCTAAGATGTGATCACACATAGACCTTGCTTGCCATTAGGGCTTGAGTGACCTTGAACTTGTGGGTTAGGGAGAATAATTGGAGGAAGTGGAGGAAGAGAAGTATGACTTCCATGAGCCAAACTCAGGAAGTCATATTCATTAGGAAAGCTTGGTTTGGGAAGATCATTGTTGTCTAAACCAGACATCAACAATGGGAGAAATTCACGTAAAGTTGATTTAAGTCCTTAATATAACACCCAATATGATATATAAAGGCTAGGACCCAACAAACTATTTTATAACTTGGAAGAGGGATGCTGTAATCCAAGCTATAAAATATTTGAAGGTAGGTGAATGACGATTCACCAATTTCCACCAAGATAAACGAAATATATTATTAGGTTTTAATTGGTTTTGAAACTCCTACATTCTTTTGAGATTCATTGAACTTTTCAATGGCATGTTTCAATCTCGAGTGTGCCCTTCAGGTTTTGTGACTGGGATGCCCAGGATCACAAAACAAGGTGTGAAGTAACCATGCAAATATACTTGGTACCCTTAATATTTACCCCTCAATCGATGTGCCGGTTAACCACACACGCTCCAACGATACTATGATAAACATTAAGTTACCCTTTGCCTACCTTGTTAAGTCCAGGTTAGTGTGCCGATTAACCACACACGCTCCACTAACAGCTTAAACAAAGTGCAAAGTGTAATTTCATGGATTAGCACCTTATTCACATTTTCCTAAGTAACTAAGATTGGGAATTTATAAGTGTTTAGTTACTTAGTATTTATAGTCCTTGTCCTACCTGTTCGGCTAACGACCCTCCACCGGTCAAGGAAGCGGTGAGTGAGAGTGGACACCCATTAAACTGTCATTTTATAGGCAGTAACCTTATACCCCCCTTATAGACCGGCTTCGTGAATGAGGCCTACTAATGGTAAGACGACTTGCTCTTATACATATAATATATTAAACTTTTAATATTATAATAGTATAAGGGTGTATTTTAGACATTTAAAATACTTGGTGGTTTAATCTATTAATTAAACTAGACTTTTAATTTAATTAAACTCAAACGATATATTTATGGATTAATAATACTCTTTTAATTAAACGCTTTAATTAACTATTAATAAAGTCCATAAGAGTTAATTTGAACTATTCCACAAAACATCATAATTGCAATTATTAAACTCAAAATTAAAACCATTTAATTAATTGTTTAAGTTATGAACCCAAGAGTTTTAGAATTCAATTCTTTTTTTCATAAAAAACTTTTCTCAAATTCCAAAACTTGAGGGCAAGTTTTGTAATTCTTGAAAACCTTTGGATTCCATAACTTATGGAATTAATGGTGTTTTATGATGAAACTTTCCATGTTCCATAACTTAAGAACAAGTTATGGAATTCTTTAAAACATTAACACCAAATTTTGTAACTCCATAAAAACTTTGAATCAAATTTTTTTTTTTAAAAAAACTTTCATATCCATAACTTATGGAAGTTTCAAAAACCCTTAAGATCACAACTTTAAAAAAAACTTTTGAGCTCCAAAATTTTATGACAAAATATGTAACTCCTTACAAACATTTAGATCAAACTTTTAAAACTAATAAAATAATCATATCATTTTATCTTTTACTAAATTTGACCTAATTCAACTCATATAACAAATGATTCAAATTTTACAAATAATTCGTTTTTCACAAAACAAGTAATAATCTTAAAATTTGACAAACGTCATGTTTTTTTTTTTCTTTTTTTTTCAACTTGAAAATAAAACATTTGCATCAATATAACAGAAAACAACCTGGCTTTGATACCACTGTTGGGTTTTGAGCATTCTAACACTCCTATGGTGTACATGCAACCCTATAAACCTTGGATCTATGTTTTCTCTATTATACATGCAAATATTAACTATTCCAAGGTTTCATCCTAACTAGCATATTATGAAGTACCTACACTACAAAGTTCTAGTTAGATGACATACCTTTTGATGTAGCTTGATGTCTTCAAGCTTTAAGAGCTTAGCCCCAATAGTGTGGAAGCCTCAAATGGAATCACAAATCACCAAAACACCTTGGAAGAACTTGAGAGAATATGTATGCACACTAAAATCGGCCCACTCTTATTTTCACACACTTGTGCCAATTTTTTGAGCCAAGAAGGACCCCTTTATATATTATGGAGGATTAGGGTTACATCCATATAAACCCTAATACCCATGACCTTTCATTTACATAGGATCCATGGGTTAAAAGCTCCATGGACCATCCAGGAAAGCTTAGCCCAACCTAAATGAACTTGGCCCATTCCATATATATAAGAGTCCATATTTAATTAGTTCTTTTTGATCACTTAATTAATTCTAAATTAATTCTTGATCAATACTAATTAAATAATATGATTCCATATTAATATATTAAAACTTATAATATATTAATATAAATCATAAATATACTATTCTCAAAAGACTATCCATATAAATTGTGCCGGTGAAGTGCAACCCAAATGGACCATGCCGGGTCGGGTCAAGTACATACCAAATATAGTTATGGACTTAGACATTAATCCAACACTTATATCCTGAGAATGTTTGGTTTGGCCTTATTTTCTATTCTTGTTTGATGAAGGGTTTATGGTAGGATTATGTATTCGAAATTCTATAGGGTCCAGCGTTATGTATGACTAGCTTACACTAGTGATGCAGGGTTTGTGGAAGTTTCATGGATGGTTGAGTTCTGCGAGGTCAGTAGACCAGTCATGAGATACTTATCTTTCCTCTAGGAGTGAGGATTGAGCGATCACCATGCATATGGTTGTTGTTAGGGTGTTGTCATGATACTTGAGACAAATATGGGTAGGTATGGAAGGTAGTATGGGCCCATACTACTGAAAGCACAAGACCCATACGCGTAGGAAGGAAGTCACAATCCCTAGGGTTTATTTGGGAGTTGATTCCTTGTTATTTATGTGAATTATCTGATATCTTCTTGGTGTATTTTCAGTATGGTGGTTACGAAGCGTTTTGTGACCGGATCCGGGTCGGGATCAGGGCATGGTGATCAGGGTGCTCCGACATAGCCCGAGGTTATCGGCCAGGGTGGGCCAGCGTTGATAGACGATCATGTCAATGACATCATCTGCGAGGAGGTGGTCGGGATTGTCTGGGGTCAGATTTTGGAGATGTTTGGGTCTATTAAGACCGCTATGATGGAGTATGTTGACGACATATATGCATCCCTAGCTGAGACGGCTGTCGCAGCAGCTACAGCAGTTGTAACAATGACAGGGGGAGGAGCTGGCAGAGCTTTTCAGTACCAGGAATTCAAGAACACGATGCCCCCGACATTTGATTGTACTCAGGATCCGATCAGAGCCATGAGGTGGCTGTCTAACATGGAAGGCTGTTTATTCACGTGCTCATGTCCTACTGACTAGAAGGTTAGATGTGCCCTGAACCTGCAGAGGTCCGACACAAAGGACTGGTGGAGACTGGTGACGGGGTCTTATTCGGATGATCAGAGAGTTGTTGTTACTTGGGAGCGGTTCATGGATATGTTCCGCACTCGCTATATTCCACGGGTCGAGCGGGAGCGTCTAGCTCAGGAGTTTTGGAGTTGTGGCAGGAGGGTGAGACCGTGACTGAGATCACCCGTATGTTCACAGAGAGGGTGACGTTTTGCCTGGAGTTTGCTTCCGAGCAGGCTTAGATGACACGATATCTGACCATGCTCAAGACTGATATCCGACAGTTTGTTGCTACCCAAGGATGTGACACTTTGATGGATTTACAGGAGGCCTCCAGGCGGCATGAGCTGGAGATTGAGTTACATTTACGAGAGCAGAGGCGGGCCCCGACGCAGTCACAGCCTGCGCTGAAGCGGTCCAAGACCAATGATACGAGGAGCGGGGGTCAGCGTGGCCGCACTTGTGGAAAGTGTGGAAAGGGTCATTCTGGAGTTTTTCGATCAGGTAGTAGGTTCCACAAGTTTGGTAAGGAGGGGCATTATGTGAAGAATTGTCTCCATCCCGCCCCAGTTCCAAGTGTGAGGTTATGTTACCACTGTGAGCAGATTGGCGATGTGAAGGCCAACTACCTGTTGCTCGCCGCTAAGCCAGTGCAGGCCCCCGCACGAGCTACACTGAGGATCACTGATGGGGGTCAGGGTCGAGCAGCACCCCCGAGGGCCTAGGGACGCGCCTTCCAGCTTACAGCCGAGGAGGCCAGAACAGCACCTGATGTGGTTGCTGGTATGTTTCTATCCCTTATCTTACTGGATTATATATGTTTTATGCTTATATGTTTGTACCTGTGATTAGGTACGTTTTTAGTGAACTCCCTACCTGCTTTGGTATTATTTGACTCGGGGGCAAGTCGGTCGTTTGTTTCTCAGAATTTTAGTAGGGAGTTCCGGTTGCCAGTGGGATAGTTAGAGTGTCCGTTGCGAGTCTCCATCGCCAACGAACACAGAGTTTCTGCTTCCTCAGTCTATCGGGGTTGCGCATTGGAGATTTTTGGAGTATCTTTTCCGATAGACCTTATTCCGATTCCCATGGGGGATGTATGTGTGATTGTGGGTATGGACTGGCTTAGTCTCTTTGGAGCTATGATCGATTGTGAGGGTCAGCGAGTGGTGGTTCGAACCCCAAGTGGGGGAGAACTGATTGTCTATGGCGAGGGTACCAGATTGGGATCAGGGTTTTGTTTAGCTGCCAGGGCTCGACAGTACATTCAGCACGGGTGTGCGGGTTATCTAGACTACGTGCTAGATACGCGGGCCAGAGATAAGGTTTTAGTTTCAGAGGTTTCGGTGGTCAGGGAGTTTGCTGATATGTTTCCTGAAGAGTTAGCCGGAGTGCCTCCAGAGAGGCAGGTCGAGTTTAGGATCGACCTAGTGTCAGGTGCGGCCCCTATCGCCAAGGCACCGTACCGGTTGGCATCACCAGAGATGCAGGAGCTCTCATCACATTCGTCCGAGCAGTTCCCCGTGGGGAGCACCGATACTCTCGTCAAGAAAAAGGATGGTTCACACCAGATGTGCATTGATTACCGAGAGTTGAACAAGTTAACTGTGAAAAACCGTTATCTGCTCCTGAGGATAGATGATCTTTTCGATCAGTTTCAGGGAGCATCTTGGTTCTCCAAGATAGACCTGAGGTTCGGGTACCATCAGGTCAGGGTCAGAGAGGAGGACGTGGAGAAGACTGCGTTCCGAACTCGTTATGGAAATTACGAGTTCGTGGTGATGTCGTTTGGGCTCTCCAACGAGCCAGCAGTGTTTATGGACTTGATGAATCGGGTCTGCAGACCGACGCTCGATCGCTCGGTCATAGTATTCATCGACGATATCTTGGTGTATTCCAAGACCCAAGAGTAGCATGAGGAGCATCTGCGGGAGTTATTGGGAGTTCTGAGGCGAGAAAGGGTTTATGTCAAGTTCTCGAAATGTGAGTTTTGGTTACGAGAGGTCCAGCTCCTGGGACACCTCGTTAACCAAGAGGGGGTTTTGGTCGATCCGGCCAAAAACGAGGCGGTTATGCAGTGGGAGGTTCCGAAATCTCCCCCATACATCAGGAGCTTTATGGGATTGGCGGGGTACCACCGGAGATTTATACAAGATTTCTCCAAGATTATTGTACCTCTCACTCGTCTGACGAGGAAGGGGGTGGATTTCTGGTAGGGCCCCGAGCAGCAGAGGGCATTGGAGACCCTCCGACAGCGACTATTCGAGGCTCTGGTATTGACTCTCTCGGAGGAGTGGAGGATTTTGTGGTATTCTGTGATGCATCCATCACGGGACTGGGAGCAGTCCTAATGCAGAGAGGACGGGTGATAGCCTATGCATCGCGGTAGTTGAAGCTGCATGAGACGAGATACCCTACTCGTGATCTGGAGTTGGGAGCGGTGGTATTCGCTCTCAATATTTGGATAGATTACCTCTATGGGGTCCGCTATACCATCTACACGGACCACAAGAGCCCGAGACACATCATGGATCAGCCGAACCTGAACATGAGACAGTGCACATGGCTAGATGTAGTCAAGGACTATGATTGTGAGATAATTTACCACCCAGGTAAAGCGAATGTGGTTGCAGACGCTTTGAGCCGCAATTCAGCTGGATCTTCTACTCTAGTGATGTGCATGAGGATTTTAGTGGATTCTCCACTTGTGGGCTTGATCAGGGAAGCCTAGGCAGAGGGTATGTGTCAAGAGAATTGGAAGCTTGAGAGGATTAGGGGTGAGAACACCCGGTTTGTTCAGGATTGCCGGGGATTACTGACCCGTTGCGGTCGGGTCTGGGTTCTGATGTCTGGTGAGGTCAGGAAGACTATATTGGAGGAGGCTCATAAGTTTCACTTCTCTATTCACCCGGGGGCTACCAAGATGTACCGGGACTTGCGATTGAGTTACTGGTGGCCTTGCATGAAGCGAGAAATCGCTTGGTATGTCGAGAGGTGCTTGACGTGTAGGATGGTCAAGGCCGAGCACCAGAGGCCGCATCGAAAGCGGCAGCCTCTGGAGATTCCCATGTGGAAATGGGAGCAGATTACAATGAACTTCATCACCAAGGTACCGAGAACGGCAAAGGGGTTCGACACTATTTAGGTCATCGTGGATCGATTCACCAAGAGTGCTCATTTTCTGCCCATTCGGGAGAGGTCATCGGCCGAGAAGCTGGCCGATGTGTATATACGTGATATTGTCGCTCGTCATGGGGTTCCGGTCTCTATCATCTCAGACCGTGATGTTCGGTTTACCTCCCGCTTCTGGCAAACGTTCCACGAGGAGCTGGGCATGCGACTGCATTTTAGCACAGCATATCATCCGTAGACCGACGGGCAGAGCGAGCAGACTATACAGACCCTCGACGACATGTTGAGGGCTTGTGTCATCGATTTTGGTGGGAGCTAGGATTCCCACCTACCTCTTGTAGAGTTCGCCTACAACAACAACTATCATTCCAGTATTGGTGCCCCACTGTTTGAGCTATTGTATGGGCGGATATGCCGCACCCCAGTCTATTGGTGTGAGGTGGGTCACAGGGTGATGGGTCGGACCGAGGTAGTCCTGCAGACTAATGATATGATTCAGCAGATTAGGCAGCAGCTGCAGACCACATAGAGTCGGCAGAAGAGTAGGCAGACAGGCGTCCATCCGAACTGGAGTTTCAGGTTGGTGATATGGTACTCCTGAAGGTCTCACCCTAGAAGGGTGTGATCCGCTTCAGGAAGAACGAGAAATTGGGTCCCCGATACATTGGGCCATTCAGGATCATTGCCATGGTTGGCAAGGTGGCATATAGACTCGAGTTACCAGAGGAGCTTAGTTAGATCCACAGTACTTTCCACGTTTCACAGCAACGAAAGTGTGTTCTAGATGAGGAGGGGGTGGTGTCATTAGACGATATTCAGGTCGATGAGCGTCTGAATTACGTCGAGAGATTGGTAGCCGTTCCGGAAAGGAAAGTGAGGGTTCTACGGAACAAGGAAGTACCTTTGGTGAATGTACAATGGGAGCACCGGAGGGGATCCGAGTGGACTTGGGAGCCGGAGGCTGAGATGCGGGAGCATTATCCAAAGTTGTTCACCACAGCAGACTTCGAGGACGAAGTCTAGTTCAAGTGGGGGAGAATTGTAACGCCCCGACTCTCAGGTATAAACTTTTAGTCTTATATTTCCAATTTTTTATGGTCGACTCGACGAGTTGGATGCCCTGACTCGTCGAGTAGGCACGGTTCTGGTCGCGGGTTTGAAGTGGCCAACTCGGCGAGTCGGAGGACAAAATCGACGAGTTGGAGGTGGAGGATGAAACCCTAATTTCCGAGCTTTTGCACCCTATTTAAAGGGTCATTAACCCCACATATCCTCCCTTACAACCCCTTTAAGTCCAAAAACCCTAAATCGCTGTTTTTCTCTCTTTTTGTGTGATATTATGCCTTGTGGTGAATTGTGGAAGGAAGATCTTGAAGTACTCAAGCTTGGAACAAGAGGAAGGGTATAGATCCAATTTCTTCTTCATCTTAGCATCGGTTTTGAGGTAACAAGTTGTTAACTTGTACTTCTTCTATCTAGATCTATACATGTATGAGATTAGAGCCACTTTGGCAATGTTGATATGTTATTTTGGGTATTAGGTGTGATATGAAGTTGTAACTTCAGATCTAGGCTTATCTTGGTCTGTACGATCATAGAGTTTCAGTATTTAGTGAGTTAATACCTTCTTCATCCCTTAGAACCTCTCTTTAGCTTGATTTGGGCCATTATCACCTTTCATGTACGTAAAGTTTGCAAGTTTACGCAAGAATTATGCCTTAAGAGCTTAGATCTGCATTGTGGAGCTTTTAAGTGGATTAAAAATCGTCTGGATGGAGAAAGTACTGAAGGGACTAGACGAGTTGCATGGCCAACTCGGCGAGTCCGATGGAGATTGTCGTGTAAGGATTTCTGCATGGACTCGGTGAGTCAATAGAGTGACTCGGCGAGTCAGATAAGGTTTTACCGACATTTGGACATGCATGAACTCGACGAGTTGCAGGGAAACTCGACGAGTCAACCAGGGATTTCACGACTTCTCCGGTTCAGGAAGGGCTCGACGAGTCGGGTCAACATGGACTGTTGACCTTGACCGTTGACCTTCACTTTGACCAAGGATTGACTAGTTGACTTCTGGAGTATTTTGGTAAATTGGAAATTTATGGAAATGATTTAATGGAAAATATAGGTGGTGGAGTTCATGGTCGTGGTTCGAGAGTTTAAGTTTATCACTTCGATTCATCAGTTGAGAGGTGAGTTATCCTCAATATACTAAGGGGTCTAAGGCTCCAAGGCTGGCCCATTGGATTTGATATCCTAGTAGTTGATTACGTGTTGAGTATAAGATGATTATGCATGCTAGTTTGCTATGCCAGTTAGGTAGATCTGTAGGACTACATGTGTTACTGTTTGATTACCTGTATGTGCAATTAGCTGTATATGTAGACATGTTGTGTGGGTAGGGTTGAGGTTGCACTGTCTCGTGAAGTGACCAACAAACCCTGGAGTATGCCATATATGAGTTGAGGGCCTGGATGGCATACCAGACTCATACCGAGGACTCATTAGCATATCAGATACGAGCTGAGGACCAAGTGGTATGCCAGACTCGCACGCAGGGCAAGTCAGTTATGTTTCAGTTGTAGGAATGAAGGGGGAAAGCTAGTCATAAGCTGTAGGCTCAAAAGCAAACCAGATTTATGTTGTAGGGTCGGAGGCAAGCTGGATGTGAGCTATGGGCCCGGAAGGCAAGCCAGACTCACACTGTGGGCCCAAGGGGTAATCCAGTCTGTAGAGTTGTAGAGCTATTACATGTTGTTATTATGTGTATTGTTTGTTATGTATCAGTATATTGGGGAAACTCACTAAGCTTCGGGCTTACAGTTTCAGTTTTGGCTTCAGGTACCTCAGATGATCGCGGGAAGGCAAAGGCGTGATCGTACAGCTCCTCACATTTTATGATAATGTTTCTAGGATACTCTGATATGGAACTATTTTGAAAACAAATTGTAATAACTGTTGGTTTTTAAATGTTTTAAAATATTTATATTTGGCTTGATTTTTATGGATGTTACAATCCAACTAGTTTGAGAAGTTATGTGTTTTTAGTCCCATATTCTTGGTACATGTGAGTATGGACTACTCTAGACCAAATGAGTTGTCCTTCTGGAGGTTTTGGAGTGTTTAGAGTTGTAAAAATAGGATGTCCTTCTTTTCCTTCCATGCAAATATTATGATGTATTAACGGATTAATAAGTTAGGGTATTAAAATTTGGACACTCAAAGTCATAAAGTTGGAAACTTTATGACTTAGGATGTTATTTGGGACAAGAACTGAGTTTTGGATGAAAGGACTTTAGGGATTAAGCACATAACAATAAAAATGAATCTAGGCCGAGTATGTTGGGCGTACTTCTGAGTATGCAGCACGTACTCCTTTGAGGCCCTGTTTTTGGATAATGAGTACGCCATGCGTACATGCTGAGTACGCAACACGTATTCAGTCTAGAGTTGACTTTTTGAATTTTGATCAAGTTTGACCACGGGGTATTTATAACATCCGAGATTTACCAGGTATTAATATTAATTATCTTATTGAGTAATGGGTTAGTTTGATGTGGGCCAGGACCATTGGGCTTCATGATTGGGCCGAGAAGGACATTACGTGGGGCGCACCATGCCATGTATGCGCAACCTACTCAAGAGAATTGGTCAGGGAGGCCATGCACGTATGCCCAGCGTACCAAAGGGTACGCACAGGGTACGCGCGCAGGTCCTAAACCCTAAATTTTAGGGTTTAATCCCAATATAAAGGACATTATGCCTTTGGAGTAGTCTCCCTATCACCCTTAAGCAGCCACCTCGAAAACCCTAACCCACTCTTGTATATTTTTGCCATTTGAGAGCTTCTTTGTGTGATTTTGGTGTTCTTAGAAGAAAAGGAGGTTGAGGAAGAGGCAAGGATTCAAGAGGAGCTTGTAGATCCAAAAGATTGACATCATTTTTGACTCTTTTGAGGTATCAACTTCTAAACTTGACCATTGCATGCTGAGATTTGTTTATAAGAGTATTTAATGTCACTTTTGGACTCCATTGTTGAGGTTGCTTGCATCTTGTTAGCTTCAGACCAAAAGAGCTGTCCTTTTGAGCTCTTAGAGGCATTTAGAATCATAAATATCAGACCTTGATGGTTAAGCCACAACCATGCAAGTGTTTGATGGTCTTAAAGCTTGTTAAAGGACCAAAATCATGTTTTGAACCTCAACCATGCATGCAAGCACATAAAGTTTGTGACTTTATGGATTAGGAGGTCTTAAATTACTTGGATCTACATTCAGGACGTGAAGACTTAATGGATTAAGTCACAAATGAAGTCCCAAGAAAGCTGGCCAGTACGCTAAGCGTACACCCTCGTACGCTGTGCGTACTTGGTTAACTCCCCATTTACGGTCAAGGCCAACATACGTTCGGCGTATGTGCCAGGTACGCCGTGTGTATGCGTGCAAAGTGGCTACATTGGGCTTTTGGGCCTTAGAGGGCTGGGCCTGGACTATTGGGCCCGTGGCCCACTGTGGAGTATAGTTTTGGGCATGGGAATTTGGAATTAGAAGTATTGGGCCTTTTGGGCCATATTGGGCCATTCGAGATTATTCTTTTTGGGCTAAGGATTTATTGGACTTGTTAAAAGGCCCATTCGAAGAGTTGGGCCCAATTTAGAAAATCGGGCCATTAGTGGGCCTTACGGAGCCTTTGATGGGCCATGGGTGCACTGGGTTTAATAAGTTAGAATTGGGCCTAAGAATGGTTCAAGTTAGGCCAAGGGGGTAAAATGGTCATTATACCCTAAGTAGTGTTATAGATTCTGATTGAGTGTTATTATGATTATGATAGCCGGGAGTCATCGGAGTAGCTGTTAGAGGTTACTCCCCGTGAGATTCGACACTCAGCTTTACGAGGTGAGTTACCTTCCTATAGAGGTGGGTCTAAGGCCACAATGCCGGCCCACCAGTTGGAGTTCTTTGTTAGACGATTGTATTTGTGATAATTGCCTGGTATGTCAATATCTGATATGCTTTATGTGCTAGGATGATATGATATATGTGGTAGTGGTAGTAGGGGTAAAATAGTCCCCGATTACCGGCTGAAAGATACCGAAGGGGAGGTCAGCTCCCGGTTACGGGTTGAAAGATATGGAAGGGAAGTCCAGCTTACAGTTATGCAGTCGGATACCGGTTGAAAGATACCGAGGGATAGGTAGTATATGTTTATGGTATGTGGTATGATGGGGGAACTCACTAAGTTTCGTGCTTATAGTTTTCAGTTTTGTTTCAGGTAGCTCTTCAGCGAAGGGGAAGGAGCCGGCACGGTAGCAGCGCATCGCACACATATGATTTCCGCATTTTGAGGTCCATGGGATTGTACTATGACATTATTACTATCTTGATGATATAGTTTGAGACACGTAACTATGTTTTATGAAATAATATGAATCAATGATGTTTTTCAGTAAATTTTTTTACAAGTCACTTAATTAAAAATGAAATTTTTTGGTCTTGAAATTTGGGATGTTACACGTTGGTATCAGAGCCTTGGTTTGAGGGATTCAGATGCACCTTCAGGAGTGTCTGGACTCAAATCGAGGGTTTTAAAGATTTTTGCAAGAAAATAATTTTTCTAAAAATTTAAAATAAAGGCGTTTTGAGAAAGAACAAGGTGTGTGATGCGTGCAACCGACCGAGCTCAAGTAAGTTTTCCCCAAGATACCCATACATGTTATGTTATGATGTGATATCACTATGAGAACTATATGCTACATTAGGGCTAAGGATCTAGGAATGATGCCTGATATCTCTGTTGTCCTTGTATGAGAACTGCATGCTAGATTAGGGCTAAGAATCTAGGAAGATGCCTTATGTGCCAACTATATGTGCTTATTGAGTCATATGCTAGAACTGATTAATCAGTAATATGATGACCTGAATAGGATATGCTTGATATGGTTACTCAATGCTTGAATGCTGCTTGCTTTGTGCTTTTAGGAGTTCTAGTTATCTTTAGCTAACTAGTAAACGAATACGTTAAGTTACATATTGCGAGGACTAAATCATTTCAGAATGTTAGGTCTAGCCCTATTGCGCAGCTCTTGTTTGAGTCCAACCGTTGTAGGGTAAGACCTCTAATTCGAAGAATTATCTGGTCTTAGTGATATGTAATGGTATTCGCAAACTAGTTAGGTAAGGGTGGCAGGAATTCATTATGCGGCTGATGGGAGAGAGTAGGTTGGAGGGTTACCCTAGGGTAAGCCTAGGATGAGATTAGTACAGTGAGCAGTAGTAGTGAGATGGATTTGGTGAAGTCAAGGCAATCCTTGAGGAAAGTACGGATAGATGTGGAAGGTAGTATGGGCCCGTACTACTGAAAGCAGAGGATCCGTACTCGAGTCAAGGAGGGTTGAGATAGAACTCAGGAACTTGTAGTATGTGAGACCTTCTGAGGTTATGTATGACCCTGATAATTATGTGTTTTGTTTCAGAATGGTGATGATTACGCGACACGGAGGAGGAGGTTCAGGGTAAGGATCAAGTTCAGGATCAGGTTCGGGATCAGGTGCCGAGCCAGTTGATGAGGGACTACATGAGTTCATTGCTTCTGAGATCACTAGAGGCATTTTTGAGTCGACCCCGGTGATTTTCGGGTCGATCAAGGAAGGGATTATTAAGATGATGAAGGATCGGCTCAGGGAATTTCGGAGTGACATGGCTGCCACTCAAACAGGGACACAAACACTCTCCTTCAACGGGATGAAGGACCCCATTGTTTCCAGGAGATGGATTACAGACATGGAGTCTGCTCAGTTGACTAGCTTCTGACCTGAGGGGTCGAATGTTCGGTGTGCTGCTGGATGTTTGAGGGAGAGGGTTAGAGATTGGTGGGAGTCAGTTGGTGATTTTTTGGGAGCCTCAGCCTTTGAGGCTATGACCTGGTCAGACTTTGTGACCAGGTTTAGGGTTGAGTCTGCGCCAGCTGTGGAGCTTCAGCAGCTGGCCAGGGAGTTTCTTGACATGAAGCAGACTACTAAGACGGTGGTGGAGATTACCGCCAAGTTTCGGGAGAGAGCCTTATTGGTGCCTCAATATGCAGGAGATGAGGAGATCCGGAAGACCCGCTATCATGACATGTTGAGGGCAAACATTCCAGAGCACGTCAGCTACTCAGCATGCCCGACCATTGACTCTATGATTACCAGGGAGAGGGAGAGAGAGATTGACTTGGAGCACCTCAGGAAGAGGAAGGTAGACACGGAGCAGTTTACTGGGCTTCGGGGAAGAAGCCCAAGGGATTCGACTCTAGGTCGGAGGGACAGCAGGGCCTGAGCCGCTGTGGGAAATGCGGCAGGTCACATGAGGGGGTTTGCCACACTGGGTCGGGATCAGGCTGCTACAAGTGCGGCAACACTGGGCACTTTGGCAGGGATTGTACTGTCCCTACCCCCACCATTCAGAAATCAGACCTGATTTGCTTTCATTGCAATCAGAAGGGCCATAAAAAGGCCCACTGTCCGAGATTGACAGTAGCGGAGCCAGTGGCGGCGCTAGCTCCGAAGACCATGTGGATTACTGATGGCCGGCATTGCAAGTCAGAGGCTCCAGTGGTGAGGAGTCGAGCCTTCCAGTTGACTACCGAGGAGGCACGCGCCGCACCCGATGTGGTGACAGGTATGATTTCTTCTCCCTAGCTTTTATTATATGTTGTTTATGACATTTATGTGCCATGTTATGTGTTTTAGTTAGGTTCGTTCTATGTGAACGGTATTCCAGTTCAGGTGTTGTTTGATTCGAGTGCTACCCTATCATTTGTATCTCTTGCACTTAGCAAGAGGTTCCCTGAGTCTTCGAGCATGTTGGATTGCCATCTAGAGGTCGATATTGCTGACGACCGATCGGTTTGAGCATCAGAGGTTTTCAGAGATTGTGTTTTCGGGCTGTTCGAGGAGTGCTACCTGGTAGACTTGGTTCCCAAAACATTGTGTGGGAACAAGGTCATCATCGGTATGGACTGGCTGAGCCCTAATGGGGTTGTGCTTGACTATGCGCAGAATTTGGTACGCATGAGGACCTTAAGTGGCGGAGAGCTGGTGATTCAGAGCGAGAGGGCACAGCACATACCAACTTATTCTCAGCAGCGAGGGCTAGGCGATACCTTCAGCAGGGTTGCGCCAGATATGTCGCCTACATCATGGATACCCGGGAGGAGGGCAAGGCGACTGTGAGTGATGTGCCAGTGGTGCGAGAGTACTCGGATGTGTTTCCAGAGGATCTGCCTAGGATACCTCCGGAGAGACAGGTGGAGTTTAGGATCGACCTGGTCCCTGGTGCGACTCCGATAGCCAAGGCACCGTATCGGTTGGCTCCTGCCGAGATGCAGGAGTTGTCTACATAGCTGCAGGAGCTGTTAGACAAGGGATTCATCAGACCGAGCAGTTCACCCTGGGGAGCCCCGATTCTATTTGTGAAATAGAAGGACGGGTCGCATCGGATGTGTATAGATTACCGGGAGCTGAACAAGGTAATGGTGAAGAATCGTCACCCACTCCTGATGATTGATGATCTCTTCGACCAGCTACAGGGGGCATCTTGGTTTTCTAAGATAGATTTACGTTTAGGTTACCATCAGATGAGGGTCAGAGACGAGGATGTACAGAATATTGTGTTCCATACTCGCTATGGCGACTACGAGTTCGTGGTAATGCCCTTTGGGCACACCAATGCTCATGTCGTGTTCATGGATCTCATGAACTGCGTATGCAGACTGATGCTGGATCAGTCTGTGATAGTTTTCATCGGTGACATCTTGGTTTACTCCAAGAAGCAGGAGCACCATGAGGAGCACTTGCGGGAGGTGTTGGATACCCTGAGGAGGGAGAGCTTGTATGCCAAGTTCTCTAAGTGCGATTTTTGGTTGTGCGAGGTGTAGTTTCTGGGGCACCTTGTCAACCAGAATGGGATTTTGGTCGATGCGGCCAAAGTAGAGGTCGTGATGAGATGGGAGGTTCTGAAGTCTCCATCTGAGATTCGGAGTTTCCTGGGATTGACGGGCTATTACCGAAGATTCATTCAAGATTTCTCCAAGATAGTCATACCCTTGAACCGACTGACGAAGAAAGCCGTTGTATTTCGCCGCGGGCCTGAGCAGCAGGCAACGTTTGAGACATTAAGACAGAGACTATGCGAGGCGCCAATCCTCGCCCTTCAAGAGGGCGTGGAGGATTTTCTAGTATACTGTGATGCGTCCATTTCACGTTTGGGCACAGTATTGATGCAGAGAGGGCATGTCCTTGCCTACGCCTCGAGACAGCTGAAGCCTCACGAGGCAAACTACCCAACACATGATTTGGAGTTGGGGGCGGTCGTCTTCTCCCTCAATATTTGGCGACATTACCTCTATGGGGTCCGTTGTACGATTTACACGGATCACAAGAGTCTGAGGTACCTCATAGATCAGCCGAATTTGAACATGAGGCGGTGTCGGTGGCTAGACGTGGTGAAGGATTACGACTGTGAGATCCTCTACCACCCGGGGAAGACCAATGTTGTGGCTAATGCTCTTAGCCGCAAGGCAGCCCAGATCAGAGACATTTTCTTGCGGATGACAGTATTGACTCCACTGTTGGAGCAGATCCGAGAGGCCCAGCAGGAGGCTATGAAGGAGGAACATCGGAAGAGCGAGCGTATTGTGGGTCAGGTTGCCTCCTTCGACTATGATAACTTAGGGTTGTTGATAATACACCGCAGGGTGTGGGTTCCATATCATGGAGGTGTGCGCCAGGTTCTGATGGAGGAGGCACACAAATTCCAATTTTCCATTCATCCCGGGGCGACGAAGATGTACAGAGATCTTCGTCCTGATTACTGGTGGCTCTGCATGAAGCGGGATATAGTCTGGTATGTCGAGAGATGCCTGACCTGCAGGAATGTCAAGGCCGACCACCAGAGGCCTCATGGAAAGATGCAACCGTTAGATGTCCATATGTTGAAATGGGAAGATATTACTATGGATTTCATCACAAAGCTTCCCAGGAACGCACGACGAGTGGATTCGATTTGGGTCACTGTGGATCGGTTGACCAAGAGTGCGCACTTTATACCGATCCAGGAGAGCATCTCGGCCGAGAAGTTGGCCGATATCTACATCCGGAAGGTAGTAGCTCGACACGGAGTGCCAGTTTCCATGATTTCTAACCGAGACGTGCGATTCACTTCCAGATTCTGGAAGAAGTTTCACGACGAGTTGGGTAGTGATCTGCACTTCAGCACCGATTTTCACCCATAGACTGATGGTCAGAGCAAGCGGACTATCCAAACCTTGGATGATATGCTACGGGCGTGTGTCTTGGATTTCGGTGGTAGCTGGGATACCTATCTTCCATTAGTTGTGTTCTCCTACAACAACAGCTATCACGTGAGTATTGATCGTCCTCCCTTCGATATGTCGTATGGGAGGAAGTGTAGGACCCCGATATGCTAGGGAGTGGTTGGGCAGAGGGTCATGAGGAGTACCGAAGTGGTACTCAAGACGACGGAGAGGATCCAGCAGGTCCGGAGCAGGCGTCAGATTGCCCAGGGCCGACAAGCACCGTTCAGACCTGGAATTCCAGGTCGGGGATATGGTTCTCCTGAAGGTGTCACCATGGAAAGGTGTCATCCGATTCAGGAAGCGGGGCAAGTTGGGCCCTAGGTACATCGGTCCCTTTAGAGTTGCAGCCCGAGTGGGAAAGGTGGCATACAGGATGGATATGTCAGCCGAGCTTAGCCAGATTCACAGTACCTTCAACGTCTCCCAGCTGCGGAAGTGCCTGGTAGACGACTCTGCGGTGGTGCCTCTCGAGGATATTCAGGTGGATGACAGCCTGAACTACATCAAGCGACCGATAGCCATTCTAGATAGGAAGACGAAGGCGCTGAGGAATAAGGAAGTAGAGCTGGTGAAGGTGCAATGGCAGCACCGCAAGGGTTCGGAATAGACGTGGGAGCCAGAAGATGAGATGAGGGAGCACTAGCTTGAGTTATTTCCAGCAACAGCAACGGACTTCGAGGACGAAGTCTAATTCAAGTGGGGGAGATTTGTAACATCCGTGATTTACTAGGTATTAATATTAATTATCTTATTGAGTAGTGATTTAATTTGATGTGGGCCAGGATCGTTGGCCTTCAAGATTGGGCCGAGAAGGACATTACACAGGGCGTAACATGCCAGGTACGCGCAACGTACTCAAGAGAGTTGGTCAGGGAGGCCGTGCACGTACGACCAGCGTACCAAAGAGTATGCGCAATGTACGCGCGCAAGTCCTAAACCCTAAATTTTAGGGGTGGATCCCTATATAAAGGACATTGCGCCTTTGGACCAGCCACCCTATCACCCTTAAGCAGCCACCTTGAAAACCCTAACCCACTCTTGTGTATTTTTGCCATTTTAGAGCTTCTTTGTGTGATTTAGGTGTTCTTAGAAGAAAAGGAGGTTGAGGAAGAGGCAAGGATTCAAGAGGAGCTTGTAGACCCAGAAGATTAACATCATTTCTGACTCTTTTGAGGCATCAAGTTGCAAACTTGACCATTGCATGCTTAGATTTGTTTATAGGAGTGTTTAATGTCACTTTTGGACTACATTGTTGAGGTTGCTTGGATCTTGTTAGCTTCAGACCAAAAGAGATGTCCTTTTGAGCTCTTAGAGGCATTTAGAGTCATAAAAATCGGACCTTGATGGTTAAGCCACACCTATGCAAGTGTTTGATGGTATTAAATGTTGGGTTTTGAGCATTCTAACACTCCTATGGTGTACATGCAACCCTAGAAACCTTGGATCTATGTTTTCTCTAAATACATGCAAATTTGATTTTCCAAGGTTTACTTCCTATCTAGAATGTTATGGGGAACTTGTAATACAAAATTCAAGTAGAATAACATACCTTTTAGAAGCTTGGATTCCTTGATGACTTTGTGAGCCTAGCACCCTAAATGTGATGCCTCAAATGCTTCACACAACACCAAAATTCTTGGAATAACCTTGAGAGAAGTTAACTATACTCAAAATTCGACTAGCCCTCTTACTTGCTTTGTAGTAGTGCCCATTTTGCAGGACAAGCAGTCTTTATATAGTTGTGACACAATTAGGGTTACACCATGTAAACCCTAATTGTCATGGCCTTCCATATTCCATGATCCATGGGTTTGTAACTCCCATGGACTATCCATGGAGCACCTTATGGGTTTTAACCCAATCCATACAAACCATGGATCATTAGCCCACTATACAAGAATAGATTATTTACATAATCAACCCCATATATTTAATTAGTCTCTTTTTGATCACTTAATTAATTCAAGATTAATTATTTGATCAATACTAATTAAATAATATTATTAATATATTAGTACTTATAATATATTGATAAACCTTAAGTGTCCTTTCTCTCATTTTGGTCTATCCAAGTATTTCAATGCCATGCAACCCAAATGGACCATGTCGCGTCGGGTCAAGTACATACCAAATATAGTTATGGACATAGACACTATATCCAACAATCTCCCACTTGGATAAGTCTAATAACTATAGTTGCAAATATGACTTCAGAATCTGACTAACAATCGTAGCTTTTTCAAAGTCTCTTGGAACTAAGATGATGATGATGATACGCCATTTAAGAGAAGTGATCATATAATCCTCTGCTCTCAAGATATCAGCCGGACAAATTCATGCAACAATGTGGTACTTATTGTCCAGCAGTCGTTTCTCGATCTCTGATCTGTTTGACATAGAACTAAATTGAACACATCAATTAGGTTCTGACCGGGCCCGGTACATAGGTCAAAACAAAATCATCGAGCGGCCCAGATATCGCTTCTAATTCTAGAAGGAACAGATAAACTTCGACTCATATGCTTGTACTGACTACTTATTGAATTATGCACAAAAGCAGGTTTTATAACATCGAGTTACCAAAGAGTTTTCGTACAATCCATGTATAACCAATTTATAGTCAACAACTCATATCTCTAGGTTTGAAGATTTATATGATATTACCGTCTCACGATCACTCGAGATAAATTCCATGAAGTGATACAAGTGAGCGTGGGTTGAGTCCAATACTCAGAACTTATGAGCACTCATGAATGTTGCAGCAACCATTGCTATGTCTAATACACCTTAGACAGTCTACAAACCCAATTCATGACAGTCTTAATTCAATACCTACTTCCAAAGTATGACTGACTGTGGAGAGTTTGGATAATATAATTATCCTGGAAGTCAAAACATGCAAAACTGAAACAATAGTAAACGATTAACATAAGATAGTAACACTTTACTCATAAATAAACAACAACTTTTATTTAATCATCAAATGTCAATTACATTTTACTAGTTTCAAAACTATCTAATTATTAAAACTAATATCATCCTTCAGCCTGATGCGCCTCGCATGTTGTAAATGCTTAACCCTAGTCAGTCCCTTCGTGATGGGATCTGTTGGGTTCTCATCTGATGATACCCTCTTAGCCACGAGGAGTCCTTCTTCTATACGATGTCTAATGAAATGGTATTTTCTGTCAATGTGTCTGGATCTCTCATGATCCCTTGGTTCCTTAGCTAAGGCAACCGCACTTTCACTGTCACAGAAAATTTCCATTGGCTCTTTTATAGCTGGTACAACTCCAAGGTCTCCAATGTAGTTCTTTAGCCATATTGCCTCCTTTGCTGCCTCGCTTGCTGCTATATACTCGGATTTGCACGTTGAATTAGCTACCGTCTCCTGCTTGGAACTTTTCCAAGTAATTGCTCCTCCATTTAGGATAAAGACCCAGCCTGACTGAGAGAGGAAGTTATCCCTATCAGTCTGAAATCTAGCATCGCTATATCCTACCACTATCAAGTCATCACTGCCACCAAGGGTAAGGACCCAGTCCTTAGTCCTTGCCAGATACTTGAGAATGTTCTTTACCGCAGTCCAGTGAGCCTTGCCAGGGTTCCTTTGATATCTACTGACCATGCTCAAGGCAAATGCCATATCAGGGCGAGTACAAGTCATAGCATACATGATTGAGCCCACATCGGAAGCATATGGTACATGACTCATCTCAGCTATCTCAGCCTCTGTACTCGGACTCTGAGTCTTACTCAGTTTGACGTTACTCTGGATTGCTAATTCCCCTTTCTTGGAATCCTATATACTGAACCTCTTTAGTACCTTATCCAAGTAAGTACTCTGACTAAGTCCAATTAGTCTTTTACTCCTTTCTCTCAATATCCTTATCCCTAGGATATAGGCAGCTTCCCCAAGGTCCTTCATAGCGAAACACTTCCCAAGCCAGGACTTAACCTCCTGCAAGGTTGTGATGTCATTTCCTATGAGTAGTATGTCATCTACATACAACACTAGGAAGCTAATTATACTCCCACTAGTCCTAACATATACACAGGACTCGTCCTCACTCCTCGAAAAGCCAAACTCTTTGACTTTCTCATCGAAGCAAAGATTCCATCTGCGAGGTGCTTGTTTCAATCCATAGATGGATTTCTCAAGCTTACACACCTTATTAGGGTACTCTGTGCTGACAAAACCCTCTGGCTGACTCATGTAAACATCCTCAGCCAACTTTCCATTAAGGAAAGCGGTTTTGACATCCATTTTCCATAATTCATAGTCATGAAATGCAGCAATGGCTAACATAACCCTAATAGACTTAATCTTTGCTACTGGTGAAAAGGTCTCATCATAATCAACTCCCGGAGTTTGACAATAGCCCTTTGCAACCAGTCGCGCCTTATAAGTGTGTACATTACCATCCATGTCGGTCTTCTTCTTGAAGATCCATTTGCACCCGACCTGTCTTACGACCTGGTACATTGTCAACCAAGTTCCAAACTTGATTGTCATACATGGACTGTATCTCGCTATCCATAGCCTCTTTCCATTTAGCCGCCTCAGGGCCTGCAATGGCTTCCGTGTAGCTGTTAGGTTCATCCAGACCTACCAGTGTACTATCACTGATAAGTGTATCACCTTCTGTAGTAATATGGAAACCATAGTAATGCTCAGGTGCATTCCTAACTCTCGTGGAACGCTTCAGAGGTATGGGCTCATCATTCGGATCAACAGGAGTTTCCTCCTCAGGTTGATTACTAGTGTTTGAGGTTCCTTCACCACTTGACTCTTGAATTTCTTCAAGGTCAATTTGCCTCCCACTGTTTCCTTGGCTTATGAACTCTCTCTCACGAAAGACTCCTCTTCTAGCTACAAAGACCACATTCTCACTAGGTCTATAGAAGAGGTAAACAAAGGATCTTTGTGGGTAGCCGATGAAAATACACCTCTCACTTCGAGGTTCGAGCTTATCATGAGACTCACGACTCACGAATTCCTCGCAACCCCAAATCTTGATGTGGTCCAAATTGGGAACTTTCCCAATCCACATCTCATGAGGTGTTTTGGCAACCTTTTTAGTAGGGACTAGATTCAGGATATGGGCGGCAGTCTCTAAGGCATACCCCCATAATGAGATTGGTAATGAAGCTCGACTCATCATGGAACGAACCATGTCCAATAAGGTTCGATTGCGACTCTCAGCTACACCATTCAGTTGTGGTGTTCTAGGAGGTGTCAATTATGAGACAATCCCACATTCCTTATGATAGTCAAGGAACTCGATACTAAGATACTCTCCTCCCCTATAAGATCGGAGCATCTTGATGTTCCTTCCCAGTTGATTATCCACTTCCTTCTTAAACTCTTTGAATTTCTGAAAGGTCCTTGACTTATGCTTGATTAAATAGATATATCCATATCTACTATAATCATCAATAAAAGTCACATAATACCGATTAGCATCTCTTGTGGCGATTTTGAAGGGTCCACACACATCATTGTGTATGAGGTCCAACAAACCCTCACCCCTCTCACAAGTACCAGTGAACGGTGACTTTGTCATTTTTCCAAGTAAACAAGACTCGCAACTATCATCCGACTTTAGGTTAAATGATTCCAAAACTCCAGCCTTTTGGAGCTGGCCTATGCGATTCTTGTTGACATGTCCAAGACGACAATGCCACAAGGATGCTTTGTCTATGCTATTTGAAGAATCAATACACAACACATTATTTCCAAGATTATCTACAACATTCATAGCTTCATATACACCATCACAAGGTAATGCTTTCAAGTAAAATACATCATTGTAATAAACATTAATAGCACCATTATCATTATCAAATGAAAAGGAAAACCCTTGTTTGTACAAGCCATGAAAGAAAATAATATTTCTCGCCATTTCAGACGAGTAACAACATTTATTCAAATCTAACATTAACCCATTATTAAGCAATAAAGAATAAACTCCTATCTTGGTAACAGGTGATGCTTTCCTATTCCCCATGATTAAGTTTATCTTCCCGTGCTCCACTTTCTCAGTTCTTTTTAGGCCCTACAAATCAGTACAAATATGAATACCACAACCTGTATCAAGAACCCAAGAGTTAGTTTTCAATGAGTTATTAGACAATATAGTGTAAATACCTGCATGGGTGGGTTTAACTTTCCCATCCTTTACATCCTGCAAGTATTTGGGGCAGCTTCGCTTCCAGTGCCCCTTTTCCTGGCAGTAGAAGCATTGAGCTTCCTTTGGGTTTGAAGAAGGAGGAATGGAACCTTTCTTGGTTCCACTTGAAGAAGAGCCATCAAGAGACTTTCCCTTGGTACCCTTCGAAGGGGTCTTTCTCTTCTTCCCCTTTCCCTGCCCAATTCCAAGACAGGAGCAGTAGTAGGAGTAGGAGTAACAGCTGATTTAAGGCCACTTTCAGCGGTCCTTAAAAGTCCTTGAAGCTTACTTAGTGTTACTTCCTCCTTGTTCATATTATAAGTCATACGAAACTAATCATAACTTGGAGGTAGGGAATGGAGAATGATGTCAATCGCCATGTCCTCAGGAAAGTCCACATTAAGCTTCAATAACCGGTCCACGAACCTTTGCATTTTCTGCAAGTGACCGGTGAGGGATTCTCCCTCTTTCATCCTAGCTGTTATCATGGAGGAAATGATTTCATACCTCTCATGACGAGCACTCTGATGGTACCTATCCATCAGATCCAGGTGCATCTCAAAAGGGCAGAAATCTTTATAGGATTTCTGGAGTTCTGCTGTCATTGTGGCCAACATGATGCAAGACACCTTAGTGGCATCTTTCTCATGGGTAGTATACTCAGCAATCTCCTCAGGAGTAGCATTTGACTCATCGATAACCTTTAGCTCCTTATCGAGGACATACTCTTTGCCCTCATAGCGAGTAATCATTTTGATGTTCCTAATCCATTTATTGAAATTTGAACCATCAAAAATGATTTTCCCACACAAGTTCATTAGGGAAAAGGAGCCTGTACGGTTTGAGCCAGTAGCAGTGTTGGAAGACATCTAAAAAGAAAGAAAGACAAGTTTTATTAGATAAAGATTCCTTAATAAGTCACCCAAATGAAGTATTAAGGCTAGGACCCAACAAACTATTTATAGTTGGAAGAGGGATACCGTAATCCAAGCTATAAAATATTTGAAGGTAGGTAAATGACGATTTACCAATTTCCACCACGAAAACGAAATAGATTATTAAGTTTTATTGGATTTGAAATTCCTAGATCTTTTGAGATACATTGAACTTTCAATGGCATGTTTGAATCTCGATTGTGCCCTCTCAAGTTTGTGAGTGGGATGCCGAGGTTCACAAACTAGGTGTAAATAACCATGCAAATTGACTTGGTACCCTTAACCTTTTATCACCTAATCGATGTGCCGGTTTACCACACGCGCTCCACCGATCTATGATAAAATTAGGTTACCCTTTTTCACTCTTACTAGTCCTTGTTAGTGTGTCGGTTAACCACACGCGCTCCACTAAAGACTTAGTATGGTACAAAGTGTAATCTCATGGGTTAGCACCTATTTTACATTTTCCTAAAGTAACTAAGATTAGGAATTATTAAAGTGTAGTTACTTTATAATTTCATTATACTTTTAATGAAGATTTAAAGTCCTTGTCCTACCCGTTCGACTAACGACCCTCCACCAGGCAAGGAAGCGGTGGGTGAGAGTGGACAACCATTAAGCTGCCATTTTATGGGCAACAACCTTATACCCCCCTTATAGACCGACTTCGTGAATGAGGCCTACTAATGGTAAGATTGAGTTATTCTTATACATATCTATATATTTAAACTTTTTATATAATAATAGTATAAGGGTTGAATTTTAAACTTTTAAAATTCTAAGGTTCAATTTGGAAATTAAAATATTAGGGTGTAAGACTTTACAAATTCCAAAACTTGAGGGCAAGTATTGAAACTATTCAAGACCTTTCATTTCATAACTTATGAGCTTAATGGTTCATTAAAATGAAGACTCTTCATTTTTATGTAACCTCTTATTCTTTAATGACACTTTTAAAGAAGTGACTTTTGGTTATCCATAACTTGAGGACAAGTTATTGCATCTTAAAACTCATAAGAACATGAACATTCATATCAAAATTTCAAGAATCATATTAACACATATAAAACATGGAATTTTGATATTAGCCAGTGTAAATGGATTAGCATAAGAAATACACCATCTAAAACAAGTTTTAAAACACCAAAACAGTTTAGGGTAATGTTTCTAGTCCATTTCCAGCAGCAAAACTTGAAAATCTGCATTCAGGGGCTCCTACTCATCGAGTGCAAGAACCTACTCGATGAGTAGGATGAATTTCCTCATGGACTCGTCGAGTCCCCCCCCCCCCCCATGGACTCGGCGAGTTCATGCAGCAGAGTCCAGTTTTTTTGAGCTTTTTCAACAAGTTTGCATCAAGTATCAAGAAAACAAGCCTAGGCTCTGATACCACTGTTGGGTTTTGAGTATTCTAACACTCCTATGGTGTACATGCAACCCTAGAAACCTTGGATCTATGTTTTCTCTAAATACATGAAAACTTGATTTTCCAAGGTTTACTTCCTATCTAGCATGTTATGGGGAACTTGTAATACAAAATTCAAGTAGAATAACATACCTTTTAGAAGCTTGGATTCGTTGATGACTTTGTGAGCCTAGCACCCCAAATGTGATGCCTCAAATGCTTCACACAACACCACAATTCTTGGAATAACCTTGAGAGAAGTTCACTATACTCAAAATTCGGCTAGCCCTCTTACCTTCTTTGTAGTAGTGCCCATTTTGCTAGACAAGGAGTCCTTATATAGTTTTGACACAATTAGGGTTACACCATGTAAACCCTAATTGTCATGGCTTTCCATATTCCATGATCTATGGGTTTGTAACTCCCATGGACTATCCATAGAGCACCTTATTGGTTCTAACCCAATCCATACAAACCATGGATCATTAGCCCACTATACAAGAATAGATTATTTACATAATCAACCCCATATATTTAATTAGTCTCTTTTTGATCACTTAATTAATTCAAGATTAATTCTTTGATGAATACTAATTAAATAATATTATTAATATATTAGTACTTATAATGGACCATGCCGGGTCGGGTCAAGTACATACCAAATATAGTTATGGACTTAGACACTATATCCAACATTAAAGCTTGTTAAAGGACAAATATCATGTTTTGAACCTCAACCATGCATGCAAGCACATAAAGTTTACGACTTTATGGATTAGGAGGTCTTAAAGGACCTGGATCTACAATCTGGACGTGAAGACTTAACGGATTAAGTCACAAATAAAGTCCCAAGAAAGATGTCTAGTTCGCTAAGCATACACCCTGGTACGCTGCACGTACTGGGTCAACTCCCCGTTTGCGGTCAAGGCCAGCATACGTTGGGCGTACGTGCCAGGTACGCCGCGCGTATGAATATAGAGTGGCTACATTGGGCTTTTGGGCCTTAGAGGGCTGGGCCTGGACTATTGGGCCCCATGGCCCACTGTGGAGTATAGTTCTGGGCCTGGGAATTTGGAATTAGAAGTATTGGGCCTTTTGGGCCATATTGGGCCACTCGAGATTATTCATTTTGGGCTAAGGATTTACTAGACTTGTTAAAAGGCCCATTTGAAGAGTTGGGCCCAATTTAGAAAATTGGGCCATTAGTGAGCCTTTGATGGGCCATGGGTGCACTGGGTTTAATAAGTTAGAATTGGGCCTTAGGAATGGTTCAAGTTAGGCCAAGGGGCTAAAATGGTCATTTTACCCTAAGTAGTGTTATAGATTCTGATTGAGTGTTATTATGATTATGATAGTCGGGAGTCATCGGAGCAGCTGTTAGAGGTTACTTCCCATGAGATTCGACACTCAGCTTTACGAGGTGAGTTACCTACCAGTAGAGGTTTTTCTAAGGCCACAATGTCGGCCCACCAGTAGGAGTTCTTTGTTAGACGATTGTCTTTGTGATAATTATATGGTATGTCACTATCTGATATGCTTTATGTGCTAGGATGCTATGATATATGTGTTAGTGGTAGTAGGGGTGAAATAGTACCCGGTTACCGGTTGAAAGATACCGAAGGGGAGGTCAGCTCCCGGTTACCGATTGAAAGATACCGAAGGGAAGTCCAGCTTCTGGTTATGCCAGTCAGATACCGGTTGAAAGATATCGAGGGATAGGCAGTATATATTTATGGTATGTGGTTTGATGGGGTAATCAATAAGCTTCGTGCTTATAGTTTTCATTTTTGTTTCAGGTACCTCTTCAGCGAAGGATAAGGAGCCGACACGGTAGCCGAGCATCGCACACATATGATTTCTGCATTTTGAGATCCATGGGATTGTACTCTGACATTATTACTATATTGATGATATAGTTTGAGACACGTAACTACGTTTTATGAAATAATATGAATCAATGATGTTTTTCAATAAAATGTTTTACAAGTCACTTAATTAAAAATGGAATTTTTGGTCTTGAAATTTGGGATGTTACAGTATTTTGTTTATTTTGAGCTGTAGCATGAGATTTGGTCACTGTTTAATGTATAGGTGACATGTAGAGTTGGTATTAGGAGCAGCGTGAACTATTTTGTTTGACTGTGAGGTGAGTTTTCCTCATTATACTTCTGGGCCGAAGGCACTAATGTCGCCCGTAGGTTATGTATCGTGGTATATAGGATGTTGTTATGCTGTAGTGATCTATTAGATCTGTATCGTGATATATAGTACGTTGTTGTGCTTTAGTGATCTGTTAGATCTGTATCCTGGTATATAGGATGTTGCTATATGTAACATCCATCAAATTTTGGTCAACAAAAGTCAACTGAAGCGTAAATTAGGTTAAAATAGTGAAATGAAATTTTCATAACCTACCTAATGTATTATATATTATAATACTACATATGCCATTTTGAATCAAATATCGAATAAACGATTTAATTGCGATCAATAGACTACGATAGCGTAGAGATTCGATAAAGCACACAAATATTATCTTCAATTGGGTAATATTCATAACACAAGGTATACATGTTCAAATATCCATAAACATGTAAAACGTAATATGACCTAGTAATTAGTTTGATACTCTTGTTATTATTCCGAAAAAGATCACGAGAAAACGAAAGTTATCGCGTTTTAACGGTTATAAGGTTTTAATATTATTGTTAATAATATTAAATAACATTATTTTTTTTCTTATTTATTAAACCTTACAAATGACTCAAATCTCACCAAACTTTTACAAAAATGCCAAACTTTTATAAAAAAAAGGACTAGGTTTTTATAAAAACCATAAGAAGACAAATCATGTCTCCTCTCTTCCAACAATCTCCTAACATCCAACATCATCATAACCATCTTTATGTATTATAATCAAATGAAATCCTACATATGTTATTATAATATAAAGAAGACCATACTTTGAATATTATATTCCAAAGACCTTAACCCTAAATTTTATATTCAAAAGAATACAAAGTGCTAGTTCCTCATGCAAACCAACCCCTTTCTCTCCCTCCATTTCTTTAAAACTCGGCCAAGAGGCCTCTCAGCCCAACATTTCATCTTCAATCTCACTATTCATCCTCTCTACTCTCTCCAAGAACACTCTAGTTGGTTCAAGGCTTTTTTTAAGTGTTTAACAAGGATTTTTGGTAAGTTTCCTTCCATATTTTCGAGTTCTACCACCCATTCATCATCATCATTGGTTATCTTATTCATAATCTTGATCCAAAAACCCTAGGTAAGATCTTGAAGTTCAAGAAGGTATTTTCTTCCAAGACTTGATTCTTACCTCATCTTCTCATCATCTAGTAAGGAAATCATAAGAGGTGAGTTCATACCCCCTTTCTACTAGTTTTCACTCATTTTACACTTTTGGGGGAGGTTACATGCCACGCAAACAAAATACAATTTGGATAATGACTTTACACAAAGGTCCTAGATGTAATATATGTTGGATAAGACTTTTAACCTTTCGGTAATACTACATCATGCATGTTTATGTTCTAGTTATGAAAATATATACATATATTCATATTTTCAAAGGAAGCACACAAGTTTCGTTCCTTCATATGCACCAGTTTCTATTACTAGATCTATTGTATGGTGGACCATACCTTTATCCATTGGATAATATTTTTAACAAAAAGTCTAGTTTTAAAAGATTAAAAGTTTGTGTTTACACATTGGATAAAACCATTAGCCCTTGGATAATACCATTATCCATTGGGTAATACTATTACACACTAGGTAACCAGAACACATTTGGAACAATACACTGAACATGGAAAAGATTTGATTTCATTTACAACTAAAATATCGTACTTTCAACGGGTTATATGAGACATTTCTTCAACCATTACGCTAAGTCCCGACCTTATAATCGTTAAATCTTAAATAAGCGGGAGAGTTGTGTATAGATCTATATAAGATTGACAACCCCCGCCTATGGTTGCTTGCTCCAATCACGACCGACGGGTCAAGGGTGACAATTGTCTTAACATTTTCAAGACGGGTCACACAAGGAAAAACATCAAATTTTTCTACAACCAAACTCTTATGATCTCACCAAATTTATGTTGACTTTTAAAATGGCATGTAATCTTAGGAAACAATTATGCTCGGATCAGTGGAGCTACTTTTGAAAACAAGACACCAAATATCATTACGGAAACTACTTTGTTTGATAACATGCAAATCTTGTAATGTATTTTGATATTAACTAATATTTGGGTCATATAACTGATATAAACATAAGGTATGATGGTTGTTTATGTACTTGTGTTTCAATGTATTCAATTATTGTGATACTGTGTTCTCGTTCCACCCTCGGACGTTTCCGCCATCTGGTTTGGGGGTGTGACTGATTGGTATCAGAGAAATTGTCTATAGCGAACTAAGTATATTATTCCATGTAAGAAATACAACTATAGATATGGGGACTAATACCTCTGGATAAAAATTCTAACTTACAATTGTACTTTAGGATATAATAATGATATTATATAAAAGTATACATATACACCGAAAGGCAGTGCCTCAAAAAAACAAACCAAGAACATCAGAGTTTGGGTTGGACACTATGAATAGACTTAGTCTAACCTGTTGTCAAATCATGGGCAGACGTAGCCTGATCAATTACACCTAACTAGGGCTTGACCGACTTGTAACTAAGTGTGGGCATAGTAGACGACAATATAAAACTCAAGTAATATACATAACAATTAATACTTAATAATGTTAGGACGAAAAACGAGATGATGAATGCGGAATCTGAAGAACAATCATGAATCTGTCAAAGTTTTTGTATATCGTTGATATGGAAATTGGACATACAGAGAACTTTATGAGGAAAAAACTTACCTAACAAGATAATCTAATGACTATATATAGGGAAAATAAAACATATACCAAAAATACAGAACCCTAAAAAGTCTTCAATAATTAACAAAAATGCCAAATCAGTTTCAAGATCTCAAATACTCAACAATCTCCCCCTAGATGTTGAAACTGATGAAGATCATGATTTCCAATCTTCTTGGCATTACTCCCCCTAAATTATGAGACTCATCAGAACATGGGGTCTTCAAAGAGAGAGAATCAAATATCATCTTCCAAATGCGAATTACCCCTTGAATAATCAACAAATACCATGGAGAGAATCTGGAAAGTCAAGAAGAATCACCAACAACCTACTATATCACAAAGAGCAAGTTCACGAATAACCTACTTTGTCACAAAGAGCAAGTTCGCTAATATGGATCTTCAAAACCCATCAGATTTGAACAAATGAAATAAATTCTTTTTGGATTTTTGGTATTTTGAGGTTTAGACAAAATGAAAAGAATAAGAAACAAATATTAGAAGGGTTTGGAATAAATTAGACCAAGAAAAAGATAAGATATAAAAATATTTTGGGTAGAAAGGGTAAAAAATGATAAACCCATAAAATTGTAAAAAACTTTGGATCTGGGGTTAAATCTGTCAAGTTGTATAAACTCTGGGGACTGAAATGTTAAAATTATCCATCTTCTTCATTTGATCGGAATGAGACACTCTCTTTGACTTTGTAAAGTCAAAATCAGAAACTCTTTTAAAAAAATTCCGATTTCGGTTTTTGGTATTGCAATTCCGATGACCAGAAACGTCCGAAGGCGACACCAACGCCTATTTCCGTTTCCAAAATCCGATCTTGAACCCAGATAAGTTCCGATTGAGAAACAAATTCCAATTGCGATTTTTGATGTTCCGATAATCTTATTCCGAAATCAAAGATTGTTTTTGATTCCAAAATCAATAAATCTGATTTCAATTTCGTTCTGACACAAGAAAAATTCCTATTTTAGAAAACAAGCTAATTAAATCGATTGTGAAACCAAACAATCAGAAAGCTCCGATCCTTAGTTCTGATTTTCAAAAACTCCAATCGCCATTAAAAGTTCCTATTTCAATCTCATTCATTCGTTTCAGAAATATAAACTCGAATCCAATCTGTGAGATCAAATCATTTGCGAGATCAGTACAAAGACAGAGTTTCTATTCGAATTACTGTTCCAACCCGCGTTTAGTAATCCTGAACTCCGATCTCTTCCGATCTTCTGAATTGATCGAAATATGAACAGGAATTTTCGAACACACATATAATTCCGATCGGGGAGGAAGGATCGGTCAGGGCACTTGCAATCGGCTTTATACTGTTAGACTCTGTTATCAAATAATAGTTAGTTGAAGGGTATTATTATACTTTTGTGTAGAAGTTTGTTAGATCTGTTTGTTAGAGACAGTTAATTATGAGTCAGTGTATATAGTTTAGTTAGATGATTGTAATGAGATTGATTCGAACATCATTGAATATCATCTTCTCTTTCATCTTCCTTTTCTCAAAGTTTCTTCAATAATGAAAGATAACACGGTATCAGACTGAATTCGATCCTTATTTTTCTTCTGTTCTTTTTCAATGGCGGATTCTTCTTCTTCTTCCAACACAATCGATGCATCCAGTCCCTTTTTCATCGAATCTTTAGATAATCCATGCTCCATACTTGTATCCAATGTCTTCAATGGTTTAGGATTCAATTCATGGAAGAGATTCATGACGATTGCACTTTCTGCAAACAATAAACTCAGATTTGTGGATGTTACTCTTGTTCAAGCAAATTCCAATTATCCTACTTATTCTTCTTGGCATCGTGCCAATTCCATGGTCATCAGCTGGATTTTAAATTTTGTTTCAAAGAAAATAGCAGATAGCGTTCTTTTCTTCTCCACTGCATCTGAAATCTAGAATGAATTACATCAACTATATGAGCAATCTGATGGTGCTGTCATTTATCAGATGCAACAACAGTTATATACTAATTTTCACAAGGTGCTGATGATTTTATTTCATATTTCACTAAATTCACCAAGATCTGGGATGAAATTTGCATCATTCAATAAATTCCTAATTGTACTTGTTGAGCTGCTACTACAATCAACAAGTTCTTTGAAGATCAACGACTTATTCAACTACTTATGGGATTAAACGAGTCTTATAAGATTATCAAGGGACAAATATTAATGATGAAGCCTTTGCCTACTGTTTCAACTGCTTACTCCCTGATTGTTCAAGAAGAAAGACAAAGAGGAATTAATCTTCCTTCATCCATTGCCATTGATTCTCTTGCTATGCAGATTTCATCTGATTCATAGAATCTGTCCAAGAAATTAACTTGTAATCACTGTAAAAAGCCAGGTTACACAAAAGCTCAATGCTACAGGCTCAATGGATTTCCTGTAAACTTCAGGTTTACTAAAACTAAGAAGGAAGAGCCAAAATCTACAGTTCAGAATGTGGTTCATACTTCATCTCCAATGATATCTCAGGATCAATATCAACAGTTGCTTCAACTTCTTGAAAGCAATTCCATTGCTTCTACATCCTCCATAATCCCTTTTGGTTCATCTCTTACTGATGGAGCTATGCAACCTGAAAGTACAAGATTTGATTTTAAACACTTTGCTGCGAATGTTTACAAATCATCAGATCTATTACAACCACATTTATCTTGGATAGTAGATTCTGGAGCAACTGATCACATTTGTTCCAATAAATCTCTTTTCTTATCATTGTCTACACTTTCACAGACTCAATTCATTGGTCTTCCTAATGGCAATGATACCACTGTTTCTTTTGTTGGTAATGTGCCATTACATGAATCTCTTGTTCTTAAAAACGTTTTATATGTTCCTTCTTTCAAATATAATCTTGTTTCTATCCCCAAGATTACTTCTCAATATCAAAATTTTGCCATCTTTACTAATAATAATTGTCTGTTGCAGGATCCTTTAGTAAAGAATAAAGTTGCACTTCGCTCTTTTGGCAAAAGAATCATTGATCTATATGTTTTTCATCATCATGTAATCCAAAAGAGTCTTTCCTTTTGTTTTTCTGTATTACATTCTATGAATAATTCTTGTTTCAATGTAATGAATTGTCATCTTCTACTATGAAATGGCGTAGAAGATTTGGTCACATTTCGATTAACAAGTTACAATTGCTTTCTCTTGTTAATAAATATGATAATTCATTGATTGAGTTTTGTGACATTTTTTCAAATCTAAACAACACCGAAATCCTTTTTCTAAAAGCATTTCTGTCACTGATAATTCTTTTGATCTTGTTCATGTTTTGGGGACCTTACAAACATTTATCTCATGATGGTTTCAAGTACTTTCTTACCATTGTAGATAATCATAGTCGGCATACATGGGTCCATATGCTTTCACATAAGAGTTATGCTCTTATCTTGATCAAAAATTTTGTTGCTTATGCTAAAAATTAGTTTCACAGAACTGTCAAAATCATTAGAGCGGATAATGCTTTTAAGCTTGGATCAAGTCATGAAGGAACTACATATTTTCAATCCATGGGCATACTTCACCAAAAGTCTACCCCTCACACCCCTCAATAGAATGACCTTGTTGAAAGAAAACATAGGCACATTTTAGAATTTGCATGATCTCTATACTTTCAATCTGGTTTTTGGAATCAATGTGTCAGGACTACTGTTCATCTTATCAACAGAATCCCGACAAAAATTCTTCACAATGCCACTCCTTATGAAGTTCTAATGGGACAGAAACCAAATTTTTCACATTTGCAGGTGTTTGGATGTTTATGCTTTGTTGTTACATCACCTGTTGGATGTGATAAGTTCATGTCTAGATCTCATCCATGTGTTCTTATTGGGTATCCTAATGGTCAAAAAGCTTATAAAGTACTGAATCTTGTCAATAAACATATCCATGTTTCAAGAGATGTTATTTTCTTTGAGGATTTATTTCCTCTTCATTCAATGATTAAACATCCTATACATTCATCCTTTTCTCATCTTCCAACAAATTGAACTGATCTTATTGAAAATTCCCATCATACCCCTGAACCTTCTTTTGAACATTCACATACCAATGATCACATTCCTTCTCCAATTCCAACTCGAAGGTCTACCAGAATATTCCAACAAATTCAACTGATCTTATTGAAAATTCCCATCATACCCCTGAACCTTCTTTTGAACATTCACATACAAATGATCACATTCCTTCTCCAATTCCAACTCGAAGGTCTACCAGAATATATCAACCAGCAATAAGACTTCAAGATTACATATGCAATCATGTTGGATCTGATCATATTTGTTATCATACTATCACCAATCTGTGTATACCAGATGAAAATTTTACTTCACCAACAAGACATAACATCAATCGTTCTTTTGCATTTCATTCAAAATTACATGTTCCTGAACCAACCTTTTAGTATCAAGCTAAATGTAATAAAGATTGGGAAGCAGAAATGTACAAGGAACTTCAAGCGCTTGTATCAAACAACACATAGGATATTGTTAAACTTCCTAAAGGCAAGAAACCCATTTACATGTATATGTGTTTACAAAGTAAAATAGAAGGCAGATGGCTCAATTGAAAGGCATAAGGCCCGCTTCGTTGCCAAGGGATTCACTCAAAAGGAAGGAATAGATTATCATGATACTTTCTCTCCAGTTGTCAAGTTCAATATTGTAAGATGTATCGTATCATAGGATGTAAAGAAAGGGTGGACCATTCAACAATTAGATGTGAATAATGCTTTTCTTCATGATGTATTACATGAAGAAGTTTACATGAAGATTCCTCCTGGTTTTCAAGTTGATTCTCCTCATCTTGTTTGTCGACTTAAAAAGTCATTGTATGGCTTAAAACAAGCATCAAGTAAGTGGTACTCTAAAATTTCTTATGCTCTCAAGGTTCAAGGTTATACAAACTCTCATAATGATTATTCTCTTTTTCTAAAGAAAACCAAAGATTCCATAGTCATTGTTGCTGTATATGTTGATGACATACTTGTTACTGGAGATAATCTTGAAGAAATCACAAAGTTAAAAACTTTTCTTGATGATAAGTTCAAAATCAAGGATTTGGGACAGATCAACTTCTTTCTTGGTCTTGAATTTACAACTGTCTCAAATGGCATGATTGTACACCAAATCAAATTCATAAGGGAGTTGTTAGCTTTATACTCAATCAAAGATGACACTTCTGTTTCTTCTCCATTACCAGCCAAAGTTCATCTTCTTCCTAAAATGCCTAATCCCCTCAAAGATCCTACTGAGTACAGAAAATTAAGTGGAAAACATAATTTTCTTCTTCATACAAGACCTGACTTGGCTTACTCGGTTCAATATTTGAGTCAATTCAATCAACAGCCATCCCAAGAACATTTTGATGTTGCTATGTGTAGTGAATTATGAACATTGGTTTGGCATGCGGAATTAAAGAACACACAATGAACACGGTGATTTTGTTTAAGAGATGCATTCGATTATGTAAGGTGTTACAAAAAAGGATCTAGATATAAATCTACATAATTAACACACACTAACACTCTCAATTTTACATCTCTCAAGCACACCTCGATAAGTGGTATGAACCCACCTTATATAGAGTTGTTTACATGTCTCTCTCTCACTCTCTATCTCATGTCATAAGGATAATGCACCACATGCAAGTGGGTCTACAAAAGTCAACCCATTTACAAAGCCATACATGGATAACTTTGCACCTAACATTCTCCCCCTCAAAGTTAGGAATGGATGACCCACTTCAAATCTTCCAAAATCGAGCAACTACGCGATCCGAGCCTCAAGCGTGACACATGTTGAGATGAACTTCAAATATTAAATTTTCCCATGATTCTTCAATTTGGGTTCTTGGATGTGCGACCATACACACTGAGCATCAACAAATGATCACGAGCTTCTCAAACTCCAAATAATCACCCTATAGTTGAGCATAAAAACACACCCCGGAAATCTTCAATTAATTCAAACCCATCTCGAACCAAAATCACTTCCGAATCTCCAATTGCATCATTTCATAAACTTCAAAAATTCAAGGTCACTTCGATCTTCAAGTTCGCGTAATATGAAAAATTCAACTTCGAATTTCCATATAAATTTCTCCCCCTTTTTATAATGGAAATTTGATTGTAAAACCATCAAGGAAAGAGAACGTGCTCTATTAGGAATTTTTCTTGCCAAAACTCCCCCTTAACATGTGGCATAAACTTTTTGCTTCAATCCGGAAAATGCAAAAAATCTTCAATTTTTAGCTTCGTTCACGGACCGCCTTTGACAAAATTTCTCAAAATTGGGTAGAAATTGTCAATTTCAAAATTCTGCAGTGCCCCGGTGCGCCCAAAACAGCCAAAAATGCGAAACTCTCCCCCTTTTTCGAAACTGGGTAGAAAGCGTCAATTCACATTAACTGCAGGGGCCTGAAATAAAAATTCTGCAATTTCTCAGCTTTATGAAGCTATTTTCGAAAGTGGGTATAAACAACCAAACTTTCGAAACTTCGGGGACCCTTTTCGAAAATTCTGCTTTTGACCAAAAATGTCGAAAATTACCCCAACTGTCGAAATTGGACCATTTGTGCCACTTCGTTAAAAATGCAGGGACCAAAATCGAAAATGATTGTTTTCTTCCCCAATCTAACGAAATTAAATGCAGATAACGAAACTTCATCTTCATTTCGTTAATCAGGTAACGAAGATTGTTTTCACAGCACAATACCATTTTAACGAAAATTTTTCATATCAACCGATTAACAAAAACGAAGCATGTCGAATGCTTAATCATGAACAGTAACCTCTTAATCATTCAACTTCGCTTTTTGTCCAACAACAACTTAATCATCACAAAATCTATACATTCGTTCTTTAGCCCCAACTCAGTTCCAAAACCTTCGATTCGTTATTTCCCCAATTCGTTTCGTTAACAGACAACATGTTTTGCTTTTTCATCTTCATGCCTTAATAACGAAAATTTTCTTCTCATTTCGTTATCAAAACTTTCGTTAATCCCTTAATCTCCAAAACCTTCGAAAATATCATCAAAATCTTCGTTATCGTCAAACCCAAATTTTCGATACTTTGAAAAAATTCTTTTCTACTTCCAGTCACGAACGTTTTCATTAGACCATCGATAACGAAAATTTTGAGATTCCAAAATCAAATTCCCAATCATACTAAACATTACAGACTTCGTTTTCGCTTTTCATTCATCACGCTTCGCTTTTATGTAACCCAACACTAATTCGATTATCAAACAACCTTCCATTGAAAACGAATCCAACATCCATCGACACCACCGACTGATTTCATAGCCTTCACAATCAAGATTTCTAAAATTAATGAATCAAAAACGAACCCATCACACAATCAATTCCAACACCGTCTGTAACGAAACCTTCTTTTTCATTCAATCCACCGACTCCATATGTTTCAATTTCAAATCATCAACATACTTTTTCTTCACAATTGAAATTGACATTCGCTTTTTGGTATTAACTCGAAATAGATTCAAGTCTCAGTTTGTATTCATAGTCTCAACTCTAATATTGCTTTCCTGTTGGATTTCTCAAACAAATCAAACATAGAACAACAAACTAGAAGTCGATTCCAGATTCATCAAGAATCTGATTTTGAATTTGGTGTTGACTGGACGTTTTTCTAAACGACTTCAATTAAATACAACTCCAAGAACATTCTATTTGAACAGTAAACATTCATCATCGATTGAGAAGAGAAAAAAATTTAGAAAACGAGATGAAGAACTCAAGAACATCTGATCATGAAGAACCATGAGTCAATGGTACAAGAACAAGTTGTGTGTGTACAAGTCAAAATGATGAACAACAATTGACATTTCAATCAAATTAATAGATTTGTGGACTTACACACAAAAGGAATGATAACTGGATTGGAAATGAGATAGTGGGCTCAATCATGTTGTGAATAGTAACGAACTTGAAATCTGGATCAATTGCTTTTGTGAACAGTAACATATTATGTTCATTTGGGCTCGAATTAAATTAGACTTTGAAGAATATTATATGAACAAATTTTGGAATGATGTACAGTAACGAGATTTTTTTTTCTTAGGCTTGATCTTTTAACAAAAAATTAATTGGATCATCAATGGGGTAAAAACGGATTAGATCCAACGAAACAAACCGATCAAAATTCAAAAAACATAACGCTCGATTCAATGAGATTAAGAGAGATCATAGAGAGAGACGCACCAAAAATGCTCCAACTGTGACAAATTTTGCCAAACCGAGAATCGTTCTTCAAAAAATGATGTTGATCTTCGAATACCCGCTCTGATACCAAATGTAGTGAATTATGAACATTGGTTTGGCATGCGGAATTAAATAACACACAATGAACACGGCGATTTCGGTGTTTAAGAGATACATTCGATTATGTAAGGTGTTACAAAAAAGGATCGATCTAAATATACATAATTAACACACACTAACACTCTCAATTTTACATCTCTCAAGTACACCTCGATAATTGGTATGAACCCACCTTATATAGAGGTGTTTACATATCTCTCTCTCACTCTCTATCTCATGTCATAAGGCTAATGCACCACATGCATGTGGGTCTACAAAAGTCAACCCATTTACAAAGCCATACATGGATAACTTTGCACCTAACATTACGAGAATTAAGAACACCGAGAGTAAATAAGATCTGGTTTCAGCTCAATTATGTTTCACGATTACAAAGAGAGATTAGATAAGACAGACTCCCAAAACTCTTATCTAACTCTAAGTAATATTTCCTATTTATAGGAAAACAGTAAAGCATACAAAAAATACTAAGGCTAGCATTTGGCTTCGACAAAAAGGTGCCTTAGCAAATACATAATGAAAGTAACGAAAGCATCTATTACATAGACTTCGACATATTACAACGTATTTTTGTCCTTACAATCTCCTCCTTTGTAATAATGTCGAACTTCTCAATTGGTGAGAATCTGTGCAACAAAATGCATCATTCTGCGAATCTCCGAATACAAACTCATAACCTTCTTTAGCTCTGCTTTATCACCATCATTGTTCTGTTTACAGTTATTCATACGAAACATGAAGTTCGTATATTGAGTTGTACTATAGCTTTCCACTTCATTTACTTGAAACATAAATCTTTTAGCTTTCCCATTCTTATCTTTTCCTGCAAAGACAAATCCAAAAGGATTTAAACAAATCTCCCCATCAACATATTTCTTCAATTCAGCTTGTGACTTCGACACTTCCATAGCCACTTTTACTTCCTACCCAAGTGCACTTGACAATTCAACATCAGTCAAGGCTAGACAATCATAGTAATTCTCTATGAAAATTTTGATATGACCAAGACCAAGTCTCAAAATTTCCTTATCAGTTCCTTGAAGTTGTGAAGCATCCATGTCTTTAAAAATTAGAGCAACTTGAATAAGATCATTCAAGTTCATGAGAAGGAAATATGCAATTGAGAAACCACATGCAACCTTGTTTGCTCTAACAACATGATAACGAAAGCTTTGTATCATGTTCTCAAACATAACGTCTTTTGTAATACTCATCACCCTTGTGATCTTGATGAGTGACCAAACTTCATCTTGTTCCTTTCCAACAACAGCATGAAACTTAATTTTCATATGAAGAAATTCATCTTCATTCTTGAACTTCTCTATCACCTTATACTGAGATGTTATGAACATCATTTCGTTAACAGGAAAATCAAGTTGATTCATATCAGAATTTTCGATAGAATAACTCTTTCGTGGTTTCTTCTGGAATGCATACATTTGATTGTATGACACTCTGGCTTTGATGTTTTCGTAACTATGCAACTTCTTAGGATCTCCCTTATCCATGTGTGGTGGATCATTCTCACGAAGCCTCATTATGCTTTGAATTTGTCTCTGTTTCTCCATTTCAGCTTCTACCTCAGCCTTCTTCTCTTCTTTTGATTTTTCAATCACAATTACTTTCCCTTTATCGTTTTCAGCTTCAGAAATCTTTGGCTTTGAAGAACTTGAACTCCCTCCTTCAGTTGTTGAACCAAACACAATTCCTTTCATTATAGGTTTTGTTGTGGTTTTGATGGCTTGTATTGTATTGACTTTCGAAACTATTGGAGTGATAATTTGAGTTGACACTACCTTTGTTGAAACTTGAGTAGGTATCACTTTTTCGACAGTTGTGGACTTATCATTGCCTTCTTTCAAAAACTTCGAAGTTTTTCCTACTTGAGCTTTCTTCTCTTTTTCTCCCCCTTGCACCTCTGTGACAACAGGTGGGGCACCAGTAGGTAACATACTGCCAAACTTCGAAATTGGAGCAACAACTTTCTGAATATCTTGATCCAAACTGTGTAACTTCTGAGTTAAAAACTCAGGAGTTAAAAACGAAGTTGGAGCATGTTTTGATACAAATTCTTTCAGTTCACTAAGCAAAGCTCCCATCTTGTCGAAAATTTGACCATCTTCTTTAGCCTTTGCTTCAAACTTAGGAGTTAATGATTGATACCATTCAACAATCTTTGTGACTGCAACCGCTATGGTGTCAACATTCGACTTGATTATTGAATAGTTGGAATTCAGCTCATTTTCCTCTTTTGAGATTTCAACCTTCAGCTCCTCAAGTTTTCGATTGACATCTTCTCGTACGGTCTTGACATCTTTAACAAAAAGAACATGACATTATTTTGCTACCAGAAGAAGATCATTGATTTCAGAGTTAATAGAATCAGCCTGAGTCTTGACCCTCAACTCATTATTTTTATCCACAATCGGCAATTGTCACTGCATTCGAAGATCCATTGCCTTCAACTTAACATCAACTTCTATTCCTGAAACCGAATTCTTTGCTCCAGAATCAACTTGTTATTGTAGAATAGAGTTAAGTTTCCTGTTCAGAATTTTACATTGCTTACCAGACATCAAAAATGTGATCTGGTATATCCTCTTCTTCCAAATCAAAGTGAAGATCATCAAACGTTGCTCCGAAACCTCCTCCATCTGTTTCATCATCGGAATTGGGTTTTGGTGTATTGGTGGATTGAGATTGAAAAAGAGTGGTAATTGGCTGTTGTAGAATATGTTCGAATGTAAGTGATTTTGTGGCTGTTTAAACTTGAGTGACAAAAGGTGGAAGAAAAACATCGACACTTGAAATAGGTGCGAAAAGAGATAGATTAGGAATACCTTGAGTAATCAGTGATTGTGATTGTGACAACCCGAACCTTTTTCCGTTTCCATTATCCGATTTTCGTTAATAAAATTTGAATTTTATTAAGTTCCTGTCAAAATTCTTGGTTTAGAAAATCATCTAGTTTTATATAATTAAATTTTTATACGAGTCGGAACCAAAATCGCATGAAAAACCCGAATCTTATTGAAAAACCAAACAGTTTTCGGCCTAAGTGAGTATACGGCCGTAAACCCGTGTACGGTCGTACACTCGTTTACGGCCAACGTCGGGTGGACCCCACCACCGACCATGAAAACCCCTATAAATACGATTCCCTACCCCTCATTGCACTTTTTCGGGCCGAAAACTCTCTCCTTCTCTCTCTACCTCTTGACCATAAACCCCAAAAACACCCTTATCCTTCTAAAAATCATCGAGAATTGTCATTGGGAGTTGATTTGGAGCATCTAGAACACGTTTTTCATCGAATCCAACATCCTTTTTCTTGAGTGTACGGCCGTACACCCTTCAAGTCTGCAAATCTTCATTGACCGTAAACCAGTTCACGGCCATACACACTTCAAACCTTCAAAGGCCGTAAACCCTTCGAGAGGCAGTTCACGACCGTAAACAGTTCACATCCGTAAACTCCCTTCACGACCGTAAACCCCATTCACGGCCGTAAACACTTCCTAAGTAGTGCATTAGACTGAAAACCCACTTTCCTCGATTCAATCAAGTCCCGGTAATAATCCTTAACCGACAGCAAGTGTTTTTCTAACACTTTATCTACCGAAATCGCTAATTTAGATACATATATGTATTTAGTTGTTATTAAGATTCCGTTAAGTGCCACACACTACAACTCGAGGGTCTTCATTTCAGTTCGTTGATTCGACGCTTGTACACAACTAACAGTGAGTTCATACCCTACACTTTTATGATTTTTAATGTTTTCAGGGGGAAAATACAAGCCAAACACAAATGATTTTGTGAACCAAAACAAAAGGTTTTTAACGGGTTTGAAACTTATGCAATTGATACAGTCAAACGATTCCCACGTTTTATAAAATATTTAGATATTTTATCCCTTTTGTACTATGTTGAGCATAAGGGACACTTTTATCTTGGAAACATAATTGCATAATTTTCAAAACAATTTACAAACCAAGTACATAACTGTGACAACCCGGAACTTTTATCCTGTACAATTGATCTTTATATCAATATTAAACTCGATTTTATCACCTTTTAACACTGTTTAAGGGTTTAATAAAGCGTTCTAAGCCTCGCACAATCAAAGTTTGGGTTCTAGGACGAGTAATACCAAGTCATAGTACAACATTCGGGCCATACACTCTCTCGGGAGGAGTGTACGGCCGTACACATGGGTGTGCAGCCTCACACCCATCCCTCAACCATACACCCACCTCTATATAAAGGAGGAGACCCCTTCATTCACTCTTTTTCCCTTTTGGCTGCACACTACTTTCTCTCTCTAGAAACTTCATCCAAGAACACTCTAAGGGCCTCAAAAACGTGAAGTACTCCATCATTCAACTTGTTATACTGGTAAGACACCTTGATCTAAGCCTCAAACTCTTCAAGTTCTTCGTGTTCTTCATCACTTGAAGGTCTACGGCCGCACACCTTCATAAGGTGGTCGTACACACCTTAAAGACTCTCCAAAGTGAGAGTTTGGCCTCCATCAGCTAGTTGGACTTGGTATTGGCTTTGAAACACCTAAAAATCGACGTTTTGGGCATGAATGAAGAATATACGGCCGTACATCCCCTCTGTACGGCCGCACTCTCCCATGTACGACCGCACACACATCCTGGTCGCACACCCTGGCCGCACACACACTCTTATGGCCGTACACCTCCCTCGTTTGATCATATAGGGTCCCGACACTTAGTTCAAGCATTTCCAAGTCTTTAGGGTGGTTTCCCGTCATGTTTTGTCATGGAATACCTTAATCTAATACATATATGTGTACTATATGTTAATAGGATCCTCTTGCATACGAAACATCAGTTAACACTCAGCACTCGTAACCGATCGTACACCCGAATCCTACGTTAAACTGTGAGTTCATACCCCTACGCTTTTATAAGTTTTTATAACGTTTTCAGGGGGAATACAAGCCATACATAAAGGTTTTCACAACTTAAAAACTGATGCAATTACAATGGTTTTACGTTAAACATTTAGATACTTTATCCCTTTTGTAAAATGAGGAGCATAAGGGGCGTTTTCTAAACATAATTGCATAGTTTTCAGAACAGTGCATGAACACAACTTACCAGTCAAACTATAATAGGTATAGTTTGGGGATTTCATTACCGGTTTTACAGAATCAAACTCCATGCAAAGTGAAACATATAAACTATGACAGATTTAGTTTATCCATACAAATAACAAGAGTATCTTACTAAATAATTACTTTGTGTATAATTATTTATACTCTACAACGTATACAACGATTTCGAACTCGAGAACAACCGAACTATATGTAAACTAGTTAATACAGGATTGTGAGATCTATCTTCGTTATGCCCTTCGGGGTACCAATAAATCCTCCCCGGTAGTATAACCAGAGTCTCCTAGAGGGAGAGCGTGGAATTTGTGAATAGATCTATTCGGGCCGACAATCCCACACCTGAACTGTTAGCTACAGTTAGGCGGGCACGCCTGGGCTGACAAATTTTGTAATCGTAAGACGCCTGAAGAAACGTCAAGGAGGTCACGGGTCATATTAGTATGGTTATACGACTCACAATAAGTATAATCTAAGCTTTGTTTACGAGATTTCCTTCTTCAATAGTTTTATTTATTTAATAAAACTACTTATCTACTTACTGGAGGATACTCCAAGGATCCAACTCTTGGTTTTATTTGAGTAATAAAACTACTATTCATACTGCAGGTAACCAGGGTTTTCAAACGGAACATACTTTTCATACAGTAATCTACAAACGTGTTAGAAAATATGGGATTTTCTTGGAAAGCATACATACATATTTCAAAACTTGATATCAAAGGTTTTAGTCACGAATGATACTTACTTATGATAAAAAGAAATCAATTTTACAAATTTAGTGACTAGTTTTTCAATACAAAAACATACTTATGAACTCACCAGCTTTATGCTGATACGTTTTCAAAACTGCTTGTATTCTCAGGACAACTATAGACAGGTACTTATGCCAGCTTTTGGAGAAGACGAAGCATTTTGGAGTCTCGTCTTTATCTTTTGTTACTTTTGAATATACTGATATGTACAAATTATGTTTTCAAAAAAATGTAAATAGTCATATTGTAATGTAATGGTTGTGTTTACTTTGATTGCTATGATATGATTGTTGTGATACTACACATGAAGTCAACCGCCCCCGGTCGTTTCCGCCGTCCGTTCTGACGGTTCGGGGGTGTGACAGATTGCTATCAGAGCTATTGTTTATAGTGAACTAAGTATACCGAACCTTACATGGTATACAACTATAAACACTAAGGGGCTGAAGTGCTCTGAACTAAAAGTATGCTTTTAAAATATAAGTATTTTACGAAAAATATACAAACATACCCGCATACCAGAAATAGTATTATGGGTAGAACAAAACATCAGTATTTGGATGTTGGACACTGCGGTCAAACCTGGGCAGTTATGTAATCATGTTTAGGGTCAATATAGCCTGATCAAATATATTCATTCGATACATGACCAACATGTGCTTGGGAGTGACTGTGGGGTTGCAGCAGGCCTAAAACTTACCAAGTATCCATACAACAAGACGTCGTTAGAACAAATCAGACAACCTAAAATACTATAGAAGTATTTTATCAGAGTCAAATTCATTGCAGAGATTCTCTTCCAAGTGTTACTACTCATTCATTTTAGTGATAACTTATTTGCATTGGTAGCTTTTCCTTGTTTATCGCTTAGTAGAACACTCTAGCTATCATAGTGAGATATATATTGCTTCATATCTCTTGATTCGATTCCAGAGGACTTACCATCCTCTTCTTCCTGGTTGTTTCTAGAACAAGATGCCTCCCCGACGAAGACCCATCAGAAGGAACAACAACACACCACCACCACCGCCACCTCCTCAGTTCGATCCCGCCATGTTCCAGGCAGCTGTTACGGCTACTGTGGCTGCTGCAATGTCACAGATTAATCCTGGCGGAGCTGGCGGGTCGGGAGGTGGTACTCATCCCCAAAATCCCGAAGGGAGTCAAGCGCACCAGAAGGAGTGCTCCTATAAAGACTTCATGACTGCGAAACCCACATCGTTCGACGGCAATGGAGGTGTTATTGCCCTGACTCGATGGTTCGAGAAGATCGATTTAATCTTTAAAATTTTTTCCTGTGTAGAGGCTAACATGGTGAAATTTTCTGCTTGCACTTTCACCAACAGAGCATTGACCTGGTGGAATGGTCGGGTCAAATCTTTAACTCTACCAATAGCAAATGCTATGGGTTGGGAGAGCTTGAAGGAGCTCATGCTGGCTGAGTACTGCCCACGAGGCGAAATGCAGAAATTGGAGTACAAACTCTGGACCCTAAAGATGAAGGGTTCCGATATTGCTGCCTACACTTCTAGATTTGAAGACCTAGCAGTTCTTTGCCCGGGAATGGTCACCCCAGAGAGCAAGAAGATTGAAAGATATATCTGGGGATTGACGCCCCCAACTCAAGGGAATGTCTTGGCCGCCAGGCCAAACACTTATGACAGCGCCAAGTGCTTGGCACAGACTCTCATAGATCCCGGCGTTGATCTCGATAATGTGACTGCTAATCCTGACCCAGCAAAGGGGAGTGGTGAGAAAAGAAAGTTCTGGAAGCAGTAAAAGGGCCAGTCTTCGCAGGAGCCCTCCAAGAAACAACATACGGTGGCAGTTCATGTTGCTACTACTCCTACCGCTGCTCCTGCAACTCAAGCACCTACCAGTGGATATACTGGTACCCTCCCTTGGTGCGGAAAATGCAACTATCGTCATCGCATCCCCGACCCATGCCGTGAAACGCTCTGCAGCAACTGTAGCAAGAAGGGTCACATGGCTCAAAGCTGCAGAACACCAGTCCAACCAACCGCTCAGGCCTCTGGAGCAGGTGTCGATAAAGCCTGTTATGGCTGTGGGGAAGTCGGGCATTTCAGGAGAAACTGCCCCAAAGCAGCATCGACCGACAACACAGGGAAAGTTCTATCCATGGGGCAAGAGGAGGCAGTTGTTGACCCTACCGTTGTTACGGGTACGTTCCTCCTTGACAATTCTTATGCATGCATTCTTTTCGATTCTGGTGCGGAGAGGAGTTTTGTTAGCCATGCATTCAAACATCTAATCAAATGTAAATCCCAACCTTTAACCGAAACGTTCACCGTCGAGATGGCTAACGGAGAGAAAGAAAGCGCGAACGACATATTAATAGGCTGTACTCTTACCTTAGGCAATCATTCCTTTCCTATCGATCTTATGCCTGTATCTATTAAGAGTTTCGATGTCATTATCGGTACGGATTGGTTGAGCCCCAATCGTGCTGATATCCTTTGTTTCGAAAAAGCCATTCGTCTCAATCTTCCCTCTACCGAAGCTCTCATGATCTATGGCGATAAACTCAGTTCAAACCTCCGCATCATTTCGTGCATTAAAGCCTAGAAGCTTCTACGAAAGGAATGTCATGCATTCCTAGCTCATGTCATTAACGAGAAGCAGGAAGTTAAAGACCTCGAGAGCATCCTCGAAGTCTGCAACTTTCCTGATGTCTTTCCCGAAGAGCTTCCGGGAATTCCTCCCAAACGCCAAGTCGAGTTTTGCATCGACTTAATCCCCGGAGCTACCCCCGTAGCTAAGTCCCCTTACCGTTTAGCGCCAGCAGAAATACAGGAGTTATCAGTCAGCTCAATGAGCTGCTCAGCAAAGGATTCATCAGACCGAGTTCCTCACCCTGGGGAGCCCCGATCTTGTTCGTGAAAAAGAAGGATGGATCCTTCCGGATGTGTATTGACTACCGCGAACTGAACAAACTCACCGTCAAAAATCGTTACCCTCTTCCTCGAATCGATGACCTCTTCGTTCAACTTCAAGGAGCCAGCTACTTCTCCAAGATAGACCTAAGATCAGGGTATCATCAACTACGAGTCCACGAGAGTGATGTTCCTAAGACAACATTTCGGACTCGGTATGGTCACTACGAATTTGTAGTAATGCCCTTTGGTCTAACCAACGCACCGGCAGTATTCATGGACCTGATGAATCGGGTATGCCATTCCTTCCTAGACAAGTTCGTAATCGTGTTCATCGACGATATACTTGTCTATTCCCGAAGTGAGGAAGAACACCGACAACACTTGAGATTGGTGCTGGAAACTCTAAGAGCGGAGAAGTTGTACGCGAAATTCTCCAAGTGCAAATTCTGGATTCGAAAGGTAACCTTCCTAGGTCACGTGGTAAGCAAGGAGGGCATACACGTGGACCCTTCCAAAATCGAGGCGATAGAGAACTGGTCAGCACCGAAAACGCCCACAGAAATCTGTCAATTCTTGGGTCTAGCTGGCTATTATCGTATATTTATCCAATATTTTTACAGAATTGCCAAACCCTTAACCACTCTGACTCAGAAAGGCGTACCCTTTTGTTGGAGTGAAAAGCAAGACACTGCGTTCCAAACATTAAAGCAGGCCCTATGCAACTCACCTATCCTGTCTCTGCCCGAAGGAACGGAAGACTTCGTTGTCTACTGTGATGCATCCAGTCAAGGCCTAGGCTGTGTGCTCATGCAACTGGGAAAAGTCATTGCTTATGCCTCCAGACAGCTGAAAGCACACGAAGTCAACTACACAACGCACGACCTGGAATTGGGAGCAGTGGTCTTCGCATTGAAGATATGGAGACATTCTCTCTACGGAACCAAGTGCACTATCTTCACTGACCATAAAAGCCTGCAGCACATCTTCGACCAGAAGGAGTTGAACATGAGGCAACGGCGATGGGTAGAGCTGCTCAGCGACTATGAGTGCGAAATACGCTACCATCCCGGCAAAGCCAATGTGGTGGCAGATGCCCTTAGCCGAAAGGAATGCTCAGGTCGTAGAGTAAAGACACCGACCATGACTATCCATTCCCATTCATCCGCGCAAATCAAAGAGGCTCAGCTAGAAGCCTTAAAACCAGAGAACATGCCGAGTGAAGCCTTGAGAGGAATGGAAAAGAACCTAGAGATCAAGGGAGACGGAGTCTATTATTTCATGAACCAGATCTGGACCCCAAGGTTCGGTGGTTACAGAGAGGTTGTCATGAACAAAGCTCACAGGACCAGATACTCCATTCATCCAGGTTCGGATAAGATGTACCTCGATCTCAAGAAGTTGTATTGGTGGCCAAACATGAAAGTAGAGATCGCTATCTTCGTGGGCAAGTGCCTGACTTGCGCCAAGGTGAAGGTCGAATACCAGAAGCCCTTAGGTCTACTCCAGCAGCCGGATATACCTGAGTGGAAGTGGGAAAGGATTACTATGGATTTTATCACCAAATTACCCAAATCTCCGAGTGGGTATGACACCATCTGGGTAATAGTCGATCGATTGACGAAGTCCGCTCACTTCCTACCAATCAAACAAACTTTCAAAATGGAGAGACTCACGCGAATCTATATCCAAGAGATAGTCCGACTGCACGGTGTGCCTGTGTCCATTATCTCCGATCGAGATAGCAGGTTCACCTCGAGATTTTGGCAGTCACTATAGAAGGCTCTTGGAACTAAATTGGATATGAGCACGGCTTATCATCCGCAGACTGATGGACAGAGTCAGAGAACAATTCAGAAATTGGAAGATATGTTGAGAGCCTACGTCATCGACTTCGGCGCGTCATGGGATACTCATCTTCCTTTGGTTGAATTTTCCTACAACAACAGTTACCATACCAGCATCAAGGTTGCGCCTTTCGAAGCCCTCTATGGCCGCAAGTGCAGATCCCCTCAGTATTGGGCTGAGGTGGGCGACATGCAACTAGCAAAGGGGCGAGTCCCTGACAACACTCTCTCTGGTCCAGAAATCATCCGCGAAACCACAGAAAAGATCATACAAATCCAAGAATGACTGAAGGCCTCACGAGATAGACAAAATAGCTATGCCGATAAACGACGAAAACCCTTGGAGTTCCAGGTTGGAGACCATGTCCTGCTAAAGGTCTTGCCCTGGAAAGGCATGATACGCTTTGGAAAGCGTGGAAAGCTGAATCCAAGATACATAGGACCATTCGAGATCCTTGCTAGGATTGGTACCGTGGCATACAAACTTCTTTTACCTCTAGAGCTTAGTAACATTCATCCTGTCTTCCACGTCTCGAAACTTAAAAAGTGTTTATCCTATGAAACCCTTATGATTCCTCTCGATGAGATTGAAATCAACGAAAAACCTCAACATTGTGGAAGAGCCAATCGAAATCATGGACCGGGAGGTCAAACGAACAAAGCAAAGTCGCATCCCGATAGTGAAGGTAACATTGGAATGCCAAGCGGGGACCTAAATTCACTTGGGAGCACGAAGATCAGATGAAATAGAAATATCCACATCTCTTCCCTAATGCATGATTTGTATTCTATGTTCGAATTTCGGGACGAAATTCCCTTTAACGGGGGGATGATGTGACAACCCAGAACTTTTATCCTGTACAATTGATCTTTATATCAATATTAAACTCGATTTTATCACCTTTTAACACCGTTGAAGGGTTTGATAAAGCATTCTAAGCCTCGCACAATCAAAGTTTGGGTTATAGGACGAGTAATACCAAGTCATAGTATAACATTTGGGCCATACACTCTCTCGGGAGGAGTGTACGGCCGTACACATGGGTGTGCGGCCGCACACCCACCCCTCAACCGTACACCCACCTCTATATAAAGGAGGAGACCCCTTCATTCACTCTTTTTCCCTTTTGGCTGCACACTACTTTCTCTCTTTAGAAACTTCATCCAAGAACACTCTAAGGGCCTCAAAAACGTGAAGTACTCCACCATTCAGCTTGTTATACTGGTAAGACACCTTGATCTAAGCCTAAAACTCTTCATGTTCTTCGTGTTCTTCATCACTTGAAGGTCTACGACCGCACACCTTCATAAGGTGGCCGTACACACCTTAAAGACTCTCCAAAGTGAGAGTTTGGCCTCCATCAGCTAGTTGGACTTGGTATTGGCTTTGAAACACCTAAAAATCGACGTTTTGGGTATGAATGAAGAATGTACGGCCGCACACTCCCATGTACGTCCGCACACACATCCTGGCTGCACACCTTGGCCGCACACACACTCTTATGGCCGTACACTTCCCTCGTTTGATCATATAGGGTCCCGACACTTAGTTCAAGCATTTCCAAGTCTTTAGGGTGGTTTCCCATCATGTTTTGTCGTGGAATACCTTAATGTAATACATATATGTGTACTATATGTTAATAGGATCCGCTTACATACGAAACATCAGTTAACACTCAGCACTCGTAACCGATCGTACACCCGAATCCTACGTTAAACTGTGAGTTCATAGCCCTACGCTTTTATAAGTTTTTATAACATTTTCAGGGGGAATACAAGCCAAACAAAAAGTTTTTCACAACTTAAAAACTGATGCAATTACAATGGTTTTACGTTAAACCTTTAGATACTTTATCCCTTTTGTAAAATGTGGAGCATAAGGGGCGTTTTCTAAACATAATTGCATAGTTTTTAGAACAGTGCATGAACACAACTTACCAGTCATACTATAATAGATATAGTTTGGGGATTTCATTACCGGTTTACAGAATCTAACTCCATGCAAAGTTAAACATATAAACTATGACAGATTTAGTTTATCCATACAAATAACAAGAGTATCTTACTAAATAATTATTTTGTGTATAATTATTTATACTCTACAACGTATACAACGATTTCGAACTAGAGAACAACTGAACTATATGTAAACTAGTTAATACAGGATTGTGAGATCTATCTTCGTTATGCCCTTCGGGGTACCAATAAATCCTCCCCGGTAGTATAACCAGAGTCTCCTGGAGGGAGAGCGTGGAATTTGTGAATACATCTATTCGGGACCGACAATCCCACACCTGAACTGTTAGTTACAATTAGGCGGACACGCCTGGGGTGACAATTTTTGTAATCGTACGACGCCTGAAGAAATGTCAAGGAGGTCACGGGTCATATTAGTATGGTTATACAACTCACAATAAGTATAATCTAACCTTTGTTTACGAGATTTCCTTCTTCAATAGTTTTATTTAATTAATAAAACTACTTCCAGACGAAGATCCCTATACATCTTCGTCGCCCTGGGATGAATGGAGAATCGAGATTTGTGCGCCTCCTCCATCAGAACCTGGCGCACACCCCCGTAGTACGGCACCCATACCCTGCGGTGGAGGGTCAACAGCCCTCGGCTATCATAATCGAAGGAGGAATCCTGGCCTACAATCCGCTCACTCTTCCGATGTTCCTCCTTCATGGCCTCCTGCTGGGCCTCTCGAATCTGCTCCAACAGTGGAGTAACCACGGTCATCCTCATGCAGGTATCCCTGATCGGTGCTGCCTTGCGGCTAAGCGCGTCGGCCACAACGTTGGCATTCCCCGGGTGGTAGAGGATCTCACAATCATAATCCTTTACCACATCAAGCCATCGACGCCGCCTCATATTTAGATTTGGATGGTCCATGAGATACCTCATGCTCTTATGGTCTGTGTAAATGGTACAACGGACCCCATAGAGGTAATGACGCCAAATCTTGAGGGCGAATACAACAGTCCCCAGCTCCAAGTCATGCGTCGGGTAGTTCGCCTCGTGAGGCTTCAGCTGCCTCGAAGCGTAGGCGATGACATGCCCTCTCTGCATCAATACCGCGCCCAAACCTGAAATTGATGCGTCGCAGTTCACAACAAAATCCTCAACGCCCTCTGGAAAGGCTAAGATCGGCGCCTCGCACAACCTCTGCCTCAGTGTCTCAAACGCTGCCTGCTGCTCAGGCCCGCAACGAAAGACTACGGCCTTCTTCGTCAGCCACGTCAAGGGTACTGCTATCTTGGAGAAATCCTGGATGAATCTCCGATAGTAGCCGGCTAATCCCAGGAAACTCCGAATCTCAGATGGAGACTTCGAAACGTCCCATCTCATCACGGCCTCCACCTTGGCTGGGTCGACCAGAATACCATTCCGGTTGACAAGGTTCCCAAGAAACTGCACCTCGCGCAACCAGAGCTCACACCTGGAGAACTTAGCGTACAAGCTCTCTCTCCTCAAAGTATCCAAAACCTCTCGCAGATGCTCCTCGAGTTTAGCAACGACTCGACAAGTTCTCCTTCTAACACAACCTCGAATGAACCTTCTTCCGACTCACCGAGCAGTATGAACACTCGTCGACTCCATCATCATCCTAAGAACATGTCCTGTCCTCGACTCGCCGATTTGTATGAACAACTCGTCGAGTTCATCTTCAAGAGTTGGGAGATTGCCTTGGACTCGCCGAGTCTGCTCGTGCACTCGTCGAGTCCTATGAACTCCAGGACTATGGCTTATCCCAATGCGTTTGGGTCACTCCCTTGGACCCTCTAAAACCTTTCTTTCACTCAACTGGTTCCCATGAACCATAACAGAAAAAGGGGAGTCTAACCTTGGACTCGGCGAGTCCCAAGAACGACTCGCCGAGTCGATGCAGTCCAAGTCTTATTTCATCGATTTCTGGAGTGCAACTCTTGTCCAAATGATAGATCTAGGTCCCTAAACTCAATCTAGCACATAAAGTTACAAACTTTACATGCATGCATGGGACTTTGAGCCTAAAATGCCCAAAAAGAAGCTCTTAAGATGCATGGGACCTTCCATGGGTGCAAAATCAACCCCCAACTGCCTTGTGACCCTTCCATGGACCTAGATCCGAAGCCGCAACCATCAACCATGCTTGCAATCATGGTTGGCTATCAAGAATGACTTATAAAAGCCCTAAATCTCCCCAAAAAGGGATCTAACAAAAGAACAAGCAAGGTATAGACTTTTTACCATCTGAGAACAGCAAATGATGCACGAAACTCGAATCCTTCCGTCTCCTCTTGATCCTTCTATGCTCTTCCTTCTTCCTTGTGATCAAAATCCACCAAAATCACTCAAAAGCCTTGAATCTTGCACCAAAACACTTAGGGTTTGCTAGGGAGGGTTTCTGGGAGCAATAGGGACGAGTGGGGGCTGAATGAGATGATTAAATAGGGTGCAAACCCTCATATTAGGGTTTTTGTCCAGACAGAGTCGACTCGTCTAGTCCAGGATCCGACTCGACCAGTCCCATACTTAAACCCCGCGTTCTATCTCGCTTCTACTCGGAGAGTTGGGCCATCAACTCGCCGAGTCCCAGGCCAAAAATGTAAAATTACATAAATGAAATACATACCAGGAACCAGGTGCTACAAATCCCCCCCACTTATTTCAGACAATGCTCCATCATCTCATCCACCGGCTCCCAACCTGAAACTCCAGGTCTGATCGGCACTTGTCGGCATAACTTTTCTGCCGACTCTGAGCAGTCTGAAGCCTGCTCCGGACCTGCTGAATCCTCTTCGTCGTCTTGAGCACCACTTCGGTGCTCCCCAGGACCCTCTGGCCAACCTCACCCCAACATATCGGGGTCCTGCACTTCCTCCCGTACAACATCTCGAAGGGAGGACGATCGATACTCGCGTGATAGCTGTTGTTATATGAGAACTCAGCCAATGGGAGGTAAGTATCCCAGCTACCACCAAAGTCTAGCACACATGCCCGCAACATATCCTCCAAAGTCTGGATGGTTCACTCGCTCTGACCATCCGTATGCGGGTGAAACGCGGTGCTAAAGTGCAGACGAGTACCCAAATCGTCATGAAACTTCTTCCAAAACCTGGAAGTGAACCGCACATCCCTGTCTAAAATCACCGAAACTGGCACCCCGTACCGTGCCACCACCTCCCTGATGTAGATGTCAGCCAACTTCTCGGCCGAGATGCTCTCCTGAATTGGAATAAAATGGGCACTCTTGGTCAATCGATCGACGATGACCCAAATCGAATCCACTCCCCGCGCGGTCCCGGGAAGCTTTGTGATAAATTCCATCGTGATGTCTTCCCACTTCCACAGCGGGATATCCAAGGGCTGCATCTTGTCGTGTGGTCTCTGATGCTCGGCGTTGACCTTCCTGCAGGTCAAGCACCGCTCCACGTACCATGCCACATCCCGCTTCATGCAGGGCCACCAATAGTCGAGACGAAGATCCCTATACATCTTCGTCGCCCCGGGATGAATGGAGAATCGAGATTTGTGCGCCTCCTCCATCAGAACCTGGTGCACACCCCCGTGGTACGACACCCATACCCTGCGGTGGAGGGTCAACAGCCCTCGGCTATCATAATCGAAGGAGGAATCCTGGCCTACAATCCGCTCACTCTTCCGATGTTCCTCCTTCATGGCCTCCTGCTGGGCCTATCGAATCTGCTCCAACAGTGGAGTAACCACGGTCATCCTCATGCAGGTATCCCTGATCGGCGCTGCCTTGCGGCTAAGCGCGTCGGCCACAACGTTGGCATTCCCCGGGTGGTAGAGGATCTCACAATCATAATCCTTTACCACATCAAGTCACCGACGCCGCCTCATATTTAGATTTGGCTGGTCCATGAGATACCTCAGGCTCTTATGGTCTGTGTAAATTGTACAACGGACCCCATAGAGGTAATGACGCCAAATCTTGAGGGCGAATACAACAGTCCCCAGCTCCAAATCATGCGTCGGGTAGTTCGCCTCGTGAGGCTTCAGCTGCCTCGAAGCGTAGGCGATGACATGCCCTCTCTGCATCAATACCGCGCCCAAACCTGAAATAGACGCGTCGCAGTTCACAACAAAATCCTCAACGCCCTCTGGAAAGGCTAAGATCGGCGCCTCGCACAACCTCTGCCTCAGTGTCTCAAACGCTGCCTCCTACTCAGGCCCCCAACGAAAGACTACGGCCTTCTTCGTCAGCCACGTCAAGGGTACTGTTATCTTGGAGAAATCCTGAATGAATCTCCGATAGTAGCCGGCTAATCCCAGGAAACTCCGAATCTCAGATGGAGACTTCGGAACCTCCCATCTCATCACGGCCTCCACCTTGGCTGGGTCGACCAGAATACCATTCCGGTTGACAAGGTTCCCAAGAAACTGCACCTCGCGCAACCAGAACTCACACCTGGAGAACTTAGCGTACAAGCTCTCTCTCCTCAAACTATCACGGACCGATCCAACATCGGTCTACACACGCGGTTCATGAGGTCCATAAACGTGGAAGGAGCATTGGTGAGCCCGAAAGGCATCACCACGAACTCATAGTGGCCATAGCGCATCCGGAACGCAGTCTTCTGTACATCCTCCTCTCTGACCCTCATCTGATGATATCCTGATCGCAGATCAATCTTGGAGAACCAAGATGCTCCTTGTAGCTGGTCAAAGAGGTCATCAATCCTCGGGAGTGGGTAACGGTTCTTCACCGCCACCTTGTTCAGCTCCCTATAATCTATACACATCTGATGCGACCCGTCGTTCTTCTTCACAAACAGAATCGGGGCTCCCCAGGGTGAACTGCTCAGTCTAATGAATCCCTTGTCTAACAGCTCCTGCAGCTGTGTAGACAACTCCTGCATCTCAGGAGGAGCCAACCAATACGGTGCCTTGGCTATCGGAGCCGCACCAGGGACTAGGTCGATCCTGAACGCCACCTGTCGCTCTGGAGGTATCCCAGGAAGCTCCTCTGGGAACACATCTGCCTAGTCTCGCACCACTGGAACGTCACTCACCATCGCCTTTCCCGCCTCCCGGGTATCCATGACATAGACGACATATCCTGCGCAACCCTGCTGAAGGTAACGCCTAGCCCTTGCGGCCGAACATAAATCCGGTCCTCGTTGTGGCCTCTCGCCGTGAATCACCAGCTCTCCCCCACTTGGGGTCCTGATCCGCACCAACTGCTGTGCGGAGTCAATCACCACCCCATTGAGGCTTAGCCAATCCATGCCGATAATAACCTTGTTCCCCCCGCAAAGGTATGAGAACCAAGTCTACCCGGTAGCGCTCTTCGAATAATCTCAACACACAATCTCGGAATACCGCTGATGCTCGCACCGATCGATCATCGGCAATCTCTACCTCTAAAGGGCAATCCAACATGCCTGAAGACTTGGGAAACCTCTAGTTGAGCGCAAGAGAAACAAACGATCGGGTAGCACCCAAATCAAACAATACCTGAACTGGGATACCGTTCACATGGAACGAACCTAAACAGAGCACATATCAATATCATAAACATCATATAAATAAATCAGAGGGAAAGAATCATACCCGTCACCACATCGGGTGCGGAGCGTGCCTCCTCGGTAGTCAACTGGAAAGCCCGGCTCCTCACCACTGGAGCCTCTGCCTTGCCCTGCCGGCCATCGGTAATCTGCAGGGTCGTTGGAGCTGGCGCCTTCACTGGCGCTACTGCTGTCAACAGGGGGCAATTGGCCTTCTTGTGGCCCCTCTGGTTGCTGTGGAAACACAGCAACTCAGATGTCTGAATAGTGGGTGCAGGTGCGGTACAATCCCTGCTCAAGTGCCCCGTCTTGCCGCACTTGTAGCAGCCCGACGATCCCAACCGGCATACTCCCTCATGTGACTTGCCGCATTTCTTGTAGCGGTCTCGGCCCTGCTGGCCTTTTGGCCCAACGTCTGATCCCTTGGGCTTCTACCCCGAAGCCCTAACCACCTGTCCCTCCTCGACCTTCCTCTTCCGGATATGCTCCAGATCAATCTCCCTCTCCCTAGCCCTGGCAATCATGGAATCCAGGGTAGGGCAAGCCGGAAAACTAACATGTTACCGAATGTCAGCTCGTAGCATGTCGTGGTAGCGGGTCCTCATCTCCGCATATTGGGGCACTAGCAACGCCCTCTCCCGGAACTTGGCGGTGATCTCCGCCACAGTCTCCGTAGTCTGTCTCATATCTAAGAACTCCCTCGCCAACTGCTGGAGCTCCACTGCAGGTGCAAACGCCGCTCTGAACCGAGTCACAAAGTCCGGCCACGTCATAGCCTCAACAGCCGAGGCTCCCAGAGAGTCACCAACCGACTCCTACCAATCCTTGGCCCTATCTCTCAAGCACCCTGCTGCATATCTCACCTTCGACCCCTCAGGGCAGAAGCTGGTCAACTGCATAGACTCAATGTCTGCAATCCACCGTCTGGCCACAATGGGGTCCTTCGCCCCATGGAAACCCGGCGCACCACTGCCCCTGAAGTCCTTAAAGGACAGTGTGCGTGATCCTGACTGGCTGGTCGCCATGTAGCTCCTGAACGCCCGGAGGCGATCCTCCATCAGCTCGACAATCCCTTCCTTGATCGACCCAAAGATGACCGGGGTCGCATCACGGATGGCTCTAGTGATCTCGGACGCGATAAACTCGTGTGGCCTCTCATCCACTGGTTCGGACCCTGAGCCTGAACCCGATCCCTCCCCTGAACTGCCAACTGCTGGCCTCGAACGTAGTATCACCATTCTACAATACATAACGACAACCGTCAGTGATACTGATACATCTAGAGGGATCACATCCATCACGAGCTCCTTAGTCTTGCCTCATCCTTTCTCGATTCAAGTACGGATCCTCTGCTTTCAGTAGTACGGGCCCATACTACCTTCCACATCTATCCGTAGTTTCCTCAAGAACTGCCTCGACTCCACCAAGTCACTACTACTGTTACTGATCTTCTACTACTCTCATCCTAGGCTTATCCTAGGAAAAATCTCTGACACTACCCAAACCGGTCCACAACTGCTGAAGGCCTCCTTGTAATGCCAATTAGCCATTACCTGAATACCATCACATGTAACGAGGCTCAGATAATCCTTCGAGTAAAAGACTCATCCCTACAATGGTTAGACTCAAACAAGAGCTGCACAATAGGGTCAAATCCAATCCTCTAAGATTATCCAACCCTTATCACATGTGACTTAACGTATTCACCTAACAGCTAAGTCCCATCACTCAAAGTCCCACAAAGCACAAAGCAAGCAGCATTCAGACCAAAGGGATCGATCTCAAGCAATCCTATCCTCAGAACAGGAAACTTTACTAGTATACAATGCTGAGCTCATACTACCAGGCATAACCTAAACAGGCTATCCTATTACTGTCTACTCAATACTAGCATGCAATTCTCATAAATTGAAGCACATAAAGCAGGCACATAAGGCATCATTCCTAGATCCTCAGTCCTATTCTAACATGCTGTTCTACTGGAACTGATAAACATAATATAAACTTGTATGGGTACTTTGGGGAATACTTACTTGAGCTCGGCCGGTCGCGCACATCAAACACTTCGTTCTTTCTCAAAACTCTTTTAACTTAGCTTTTAGAAAACCATTTTTCTTGTAAAAATCTTTTAAATCCCTTGATTTGAGTTCAGACACCCCGAAGGTGTGCCCGAATCCCTCAAACCAGGGCTCTGATACCAACTTGTCACATCCCAAATTTCGAGTCCAAAAATTTCATTTTAATTAACGGATTATAAAACATTCATAAGAAAACTGCGTAACAATATATCATTTTGTGAATCAATGTATCATGTCTGAAAACCCAAAACATATAATAGCAACATGTCAGAGTACAATCCCAGAATATCTCAAGTGCGGAAATCAATGCGTGTGTGTATGATGTGCCGCTACCGCGCCAGCTCTTTCCCCTTCGCTGAAGAGGTACCTGAAACCAAAACTGTAAACTGTAAGCACGAAGCTTAGTGAGTTCCCCCATCGTACCGCATACCATACAATCACATAACATACATATACTGTCAGGCATATCTGGGTGCCCGACCTACCCCTTCGGTCCTCTCGACCGGATACCGCCTAGCATATCCGGGTGCTGGCCTCCCCTTCGGTCCTCTCGACCGGATACTGCCTAGCATATCTGGGTGCTGGCCTCCCTTTCGGTCCTCTCGACCGGATACTGGGTACTATTTCACCCCACCACTACTACCACATAACATGTAACACATAATCATATTCCATCTAGCATGACTGGGTATGACTACCCCCTTCGGCCCTATCGACCGGGAATCTTGGGGACTATCTCCCTTACTGCTAACCTCATATCATACTAGCACATAACATAACAGGTAGTAGCAAACCTAGACGAATATGACAAAGATGATCATCAATCACACAACTCCTACTGGTGGGCCGGCATTGTGGTCATAGACCCACCGCTACTGGAAGGTAACTCACCTCAAACGAGTAGTTGCTGATAATCTGTGCGGGGAATCCCTGATTGTTGCTGCTCCGGAAATCCTCGGGCTATAATCCCCATAAAACACTTAATCAGAATCTGATATCTACCCCTTAGGGTAAAATGACTATTTTACCCCAGACCAAGTCCAAGTCAAAGTTAAAGTCAACTTCCAGTTGACCCGACTCGCCGAGTTGGGTCGTCAACTCGTCGAGTCCCTATTTCTTTAACTGTCCTCATCCACGTCCCTACTCGTCGAGTTTAGCAACGAATCGACGAGTTCTCCTTCTAACACAACCTCGGATGAACCTTCTTCCGACTCGCCGAGCGGTATGAACACCCGTTGAGTCCATCTTCATCCGAAGAACACGTCCTGTCCTCGACTCGCCGATTTGTATGAACAACTCGTCGAGTTCATCTTCAAGAGTTGGGAGATTGCCTTGGACTCGCCGAATCTGCTCGTGCACTCGTCGAGTCCTATGAACTCCAGGACTATGGCTTATCCCAATACGTTTGGGTCACTCCCTTGGACCCTCTAAAACCTTTCTTTCACTCAACTTGTTCCCATGAACCATAACAGAAAAAGGGGAGTCTAACCTTGGACTCGCCGAGTCCCAAGAACGACTCGCCGAGTCGATGCAGTCCAAGTCTTATTTCATCGATTTATGGAGTGCAACTCTTGTCCAAATGATAGATCTAGGTCCCTAAACTCAATCTAGCACGTAAAGTTACAAACTTTACGTGCATGTATGGGACTTTGAGCCTAAAATGCCCAAAAAGAAGCTCTTAAGATGCATGGGACCTTCCATGGGTGCAAAATCAACCCCCAACTGCCTTGTGACCCTTCCATGGACCGAGATCCGAAGCCTCAACCCACAACCATGCTTGCAATCATGGTTGGCTATCAAGAATGACTTATAAAAGCCCTAAATCTCCCCAAAAAGGGATCTAACAAAAGAACAAGCAAGGTATAGACTTTATACCTTCTGAGAACAGCAAATGATGCACCAAACTCGAATCCTTCAGTCTCCTCTTGATCCTTCTATGCTCTTCCTTCTTCCTTGTGATCAAAATCCACCACAATCACTCAAAAGCCTTGAATCTTGCACCAAAACACTTAGGGTTTGCTAGGGAGGGTTTCTAGGAGCAATGGGGACGAGTGGGGGCTGAATGAGATGATTAAATAGGGTGAAAACCCTCAGATTAGGGTTTTTGTCCAGACAGAGCCTACTCGTCGAGTCCAGGATCCGACTCGACGAGTCCCATACTTAAACCCCGTGTTCTATCCCGCTTCTACTCGGTGAGTTGGGCCATCAACTCGCCGAGTCCCAGGCCAAAAATGTAAAATTACATAAATGAAATACATACCAGGAACCAGGTGCTACACCAACTCTTGGTTTTATTTGAGTAATAAAACTACTATTCATACTGGGGGTACCCAGGGTTTTCAAACGGAACATACTTTTCATACAGTAATCTACAAACGTGTTAGAAAATATGGGATTTTCTTGGAAAGCATGCATACATATTTCAGAACTTGATATCAAAGGTTTTAGTCACGAATGATACTTACTTATGATAAAAAGAAATCAATTTTACAAATTCAGTGACTAGTTTTTCAATACAAAAACATGCTTATGAACTCACCAGCTTTATGCTGATACGTTTTCAAAACCGCTTGTATTCTCAGGACAACTATAGACAGGTACTTATGCCAGCTTTTGGAGAAGACGGAGCATTTTGGAGTCTTGTCTTTGTCTTTTGTTACTTTTGAATATACTGATATATATAAATTATGTTTTCAAACAAATGTAAATATTCATATTGTAATGTAATGGTTGTGTTTACTTTGATTACTATGATACGATTGTTGTGATATTACACATGAAGTCAACCGCCGTCGGACGTTTCCGCCGGCCGTTCTGACGGTTCGGGGGTGTGACAATAACATTTCAAGCAAACTATAATGGGTATAGTTTGGGGAATTCACTACACAACTTTTATCGATTCAGATTACATACATGGGTAAACATATAAACTATGACAGGTTTAGTTTATGGTATACATTACCACAATAGTACAACACTTAATAATTATTTAAGTATAATTATTATCTAATACAGTATACACACGAGTACAAATACAGTTGATCGATACAGAACTATACGTAAACTAGTTAATACAGGATTGTGAGACAACACTTCAAATGTACCCTTTGGGGTACAGGTTAAATCCTACCATAGTATAACCAGAGTCTCCTGGAGGGAGAGCGTGAGATTTGTGAATAGATTTATTTGGGACTGAGAATCCCACACCTGAACTACTAGCTACAGTTAGGCAGGCATGCCTGGGGTGACAAATGTCATTTAACCGACACTTAAAGAACGTCGTAAAGGTCACTAGGTCATATCAAGCATGGTTATACGACTCACAATAGTATAAACTAAACATTTGTTTACGGGATTTCATTTTTCATTAGTTTTATTTTAAGTAATGATACTACTATACATACTAGTGGTATTCAGGGTTTTCAAACAGAACATACTATACATACTGGTGGTAGCCAGGGTTTTCAAACAGAACATACTATACATACCGGTGGATGCCAGAGTTTCATACAGAACATACTATATAAAGGTTTTTGTACAAGAATACATACATACTACGATTGGTAGTAACTAAACATACAAACTAACGTTTTTCCTATACTACAACAGGATACAGTAACAAACATTCATAGTTAATCCTATAACTCCTTAGTTCACACATCAGGGCTACGTATGGAGGATATTCGATAGATTGTGGAATGTGTGGTTTCCGCCTCATTTCTTGTTCCTTGTTTGGTTGTGGGCTTAGGGCAGATCAACAAAATCAACTATCTGTTCGATATTGGTTTATACGTGGCTAGCATGACCTAAGTGGTCATAGATGGAATTGATATTATTACACTTTTACTTAAGAAAATATTTGATTTTATTGGAAACATGTGAACATTTTTACAGAGTCAGCAACAGGTTTTCATTACAAAAACATCGCTTATGAACTCACCAGCTTTATGCTGATACTCTTTCAACACTGCTAGTATTCTTAGGAAATTAGTCGACAGGTACTTCCTGGAGTTTTGAGAAGACAGAGCGTATAGAGTCACGTCTTTTTCTTTTGATTATACTTTTGATGTATAAAAACAAGAATCAATCAAATGTAAATACCTTTTCATATATGTATTCAATGTAATGGTTGTGTTACTATGATTACTATGATACAATTGTTGTGATACTACATATGACGTCATCTACCCCCGAACGTTTCCGCCGTTCCGGTTTGGGGTGTGACAGTGATGATGAAACACTCATATTAACAATTGCACCCGTATCAGATACGTTTACAACAATGTTAGAAATTGGAACCTCCTCAGTAATTGATTTGGTAATAATAATTTCGAGTGGACTTTTTGTTGTTGTTGATGAAATGAAGGTAGTCGTTTGTGGTAAGGATAATGTTGGAGAATTCGATCCCAATGGTGTTTCTGGGACAATTTCATTATCAGATGAGTGTTCATGGATAACCAACTTCCTTTTCTTTCTCTTTTCGTCAATATGATTTGCCACATCCTCAGCTCGTCTTTTCTTCAAGGATGGGGATACCGGGGCTGGTATAGAACGAATAATTACCCCTCTACTGTTTATCTGTGTCTTTCGAACAGTTGGTGAAAGATCATCAGACGAGGCGAAATTTATGAGACAACTTCCTCAGGTGCTTAAAAACCCCTGTTTTTGAAGGAATTAATTCCTTCGAAGACTCAGTAACCAGTTTCTTCATAGGCGTCTCAATTTTCTTCAAAACTTTCTCCTTTTCAACAATAATCTTCTTAGGAGACTTAGACTTGACTTTCTTGGGACTTTCTTGAACAAAAACCTCATCAGTAACCTTCTTGGACTTCTTAGGCTTATTTGATGAACCTTCATCATTACTTTGTAACAATATACCAGTTTCAATGGAAGTATTTACATTCTTCAAATAAGCCACCAAGACAAAATTTGACGGATCAATCTTCTTAAGCATACCATCGGGAATTCTAGCAACATTTGGGAAAACCTCCGAATCATCTTCCATTGACTTTGGGAAGTGATACTTCATAAATTCTGCTTTAGCTTCATCATCAGGAACTGGAATACCCTCCTTCTCATAAGCATACTAAAGTATTAAAATCCAGTATCGAGCACACGAAGATCCTTGTACAACATTTGTATTCTCCACACTCTTCAGAAACTCTTTCCACATTTGAGTTGAAAACTCAACAGCAAGATCATAGTAAATCCCAACAACCATGACATATACTTCCATTCTTCCTATGTCTAATCCAACACTTCGACCAGTCAAACAACGAAGAAAAATACCAAAAAGAAAGTTCTAAATGCTTGGAAGGCTTGACTTCTTGAAGTCACTGATCTTGGTGAGTGGGGGTTGATGACCCATCTCGTTGAACATGTGAATAACTTGACCATTTGTTATATTATAGTACGGTGGAGAATTGGCGATTTCAAGAATTTGACAAAACAGTTTCTTGGAAAGACGAATCTTCTTATCATTCACCAAATTGAATGTGACAAGATCAAGAGCTTTGCTGTAGGTAGCAGTTGAACCAGCCATTGACAACCAGGACATCGGAACATCAAAGGCGTTAAACATAGCAGTGGAAAGACTTGAATATTGAAGAGCAACAATCAATATCTTAAGTTCTTCTGGATACAACGAAACATCAGTCTCAACTTCATAGTTGATTCTTTGAATCTTCATGATTGGTTGAGATGCAACTTCGTCAGTAGTGTTGGTTTGAACAGTAGCCATTGATTAGGTTTTTGAGAAATTCTTGAAGAACAGAGAAATTTTAGGGCTTTGTGATCGTCTAAGAATTTGAACGCGTAATTATAAAAGGAGATAATAACTTCCTTTTATATGTCACCCCAATTGAATTTGAAACGGTTTCTTTAAGACTAAGCCATGTCCGACCTTGAAACTCGCAACACTAGCCGTTATGAGTACCATGTCTGATAAAGTACCTTGAAAATTGGACAACGTTACCAAACAATCACATCAAACTGTTCGTGAGTACCAAGTGGATAAGATCGAAAACCTTCGGAATGGAGGTTAGGCTCTTTTGTTTTTGGGTTTAGAAACGAAGTCATATGCCAGACTTATGAAATCGTCAGTCTGAGTTGGTAGTACTCAGAACCTCAAGGTTTTCGTGAGTGCAGTGTACCAATAGAATGAGATAAGAAGCAAAATAACGAAAATTTGGGATCTGTGATGTCGAAAAATAAAATTTCGACACAAAAGCAGTTAAACCCTGGGAAAAGGTTGCTTCGTTAATTATCAAGAGAGATAATCAACAGGTTGTGTATTTTCCCATGAATTACAATCGAATACTTGTAGAGAAGTATCGAAGGGCTTCTTTTATATGGCTTCGTGGGTGGCTTAAAATTTTCGTTACATATCAACCTAAACATAAGGTGAGTAATTGTAACAGAAATTACATGAATGACCGGTGTAGTCAGGGACAAGTATCCTCTGGAAAAATATATGAAGTAACAGAGAATTCAAATGAAACTCGCCCGAAAATCATATTCAAGAAAAAAATGTTTGCTGGATCTTGTTGGGTAACAAACATCGTGGGATTCGAACATTTGATCAAGATCACTCAAAAGAATTGAATATGATTTGGAGTTTTGAAAGTTGGTACAGAAACGATTGTTTCGTTAGATCCGGAACATAGTTCCCCGTCAATTCATTAAATGAGTGTGATATTCTGGGTTTCTCTTTTATCACGGTCTCATGATGTTAGATCATTAACACAGAAGTTTGATATGTCTAAATCCGGATTTGTTTGACCAGAGATCTCTTGGACATATGCCATTGTGTGTGAAAGTGTAAGAATGTTGAGATGAAAAAGATTGGTTCACGAATCCAGTTGTACGACTGCTATTTTTGGACCAAGCATAAACATCTTAACTCATTTGAGAAGAGTTAGGTAGCTCAGTAGACTAATGTGAATACAAGCCTGATTGGGAAGAAATTTTCGTGATGAAAAATTTCATTAAGGCTTTCGAAATCACACATTGAGTCAATGGAGGCTTAGTTCAACATGCTGCAGCATGCTTCTAGGGACATCCTAACTAGTAAAAAGTTTTGAAAGAATACCTGATCCTAGAATTGCAAGCATGAACCTTGTAAAACATTCTCGGAATCTGCACAATTGAAGAAAAGACAAAGTACAAAATAACAATTTTTTTTGAATTTTATATTTTTGAAAAGAAAAAAATATTTTTGTGATTTTGATTTTTCGAAAATGAACACAAATTAACGAAAATATTTTTGGCTTTTCACATTTTTCGAAATTAAAAACAATAAACGGAAATGTAAGTATGTACCAAACTAACGAAAATTTTCTTTCCCAGAAGTCGAAAACGAAGCATATCGAAGCGATGAATACAAACAGTAACCTCTAAATGGTTAATACGAGATGTCTCTGAAACGTTCATCATCGCCTCTCCTTCGACACATTTGCTTATCACCACTGAGTCATTCTTTCGAAATTGATTATGGAACATAATTTACTTCAATCATCCCAAACCTTGCAAAATTCTAACAAATGATTTTTCGTCCAATGGTTTTGTAAAAATATCAGCAAGCTGATCAGTTGTTTTTACAAAATGAACTTGAATGTTTCCATCTTCCACATGATCTTTAATGAAATGATAACGAAGTGCAATGTGTTTGGTTTTCGAATGTTGTACTGGATTATGACAAATGCGTATAGCACTTTGTGAATCACAATACAATGTAATCTTTTTCATGTTAATTGCGTAATCACGCAATTGACTTTGGATCCATATGATTTGCGAAGTGTAAGCGGCAACTACAACATACTCAGCTTTGGCAGTCGAAATTGATACACAAGTTTCCTTTTTCGATTGTCAGCTTACTAACTTCCCATCCAGAAGTTGACATCCACCACTTGTGTTTTTTCTATCAAGATTACAACCTCCTAAATCAGCATCTGAAAAAGCTTGTATGAAGAATCCAGTTTTCGAAGGATACCACAATCCTAACGAAATTGAGCCTTTGAGATAACGAAAAATATTCTTGACTGTAGTAAGATGTGGTTCTCGAGGATTGGACTGATACCTAGCACAATTACAAACAGAAAACATAATATCAGGTCGACTTGCAATGAGGTAAAGTAACGAACCTATCATGCTTCTGTATAGAGTTAAGTCAACAGCAGGTTTATCTAACGAAGGTGTAAGCCTTGTTCCAGTCGCCATCGGTACTCATAATTTCGTGCTATTCGTCAATCCAAATTTTTCAAGCAGATTATTGGTATGTTTTTCTTGATTGATAAAAATTCCTTCTCTTTTTTGACGAATATTTAAACCAAGAAAATTGTTGATTTTCCCATCATACTCATCTCAAATTTGCTTTTCATTAGATTTTCGAATTCATTAGCCAAAGCACGGTCAGTAGAGCCAAAAATAATATCATCAACATAAATTTGAACAAGCATTAGATGATCCCCAACTTTCTTTCGAAAGAGAGTGGGATCAACTGATCCTTGTTTATATTTTGATTGTTTTAAGAAAGAAGTTAAAGTTCCATACCATGCTCTCGGTGCTTGTATTAACCCATAAACAACCTTATCTAAAATATATCAATGATTAGGATATTCTTCATTTACAAAACCTGGAGGTTGTTCCACATACATTGTCTCTTCGAGTTCTCCATTCAAAAATGCACATTTCACATCCATTTGATAAACATCAAAATCTTTATGAGCTGCATAGGCCAAAAATATTCGAGTTGCCTCGAGTCTTGCGACAGGGGCGAAGGTTTCCTCATAGTCTATTCCTTCTTGTTGCGAATAACCTTTTACTACAAGCCTAGCTTTATTTCGAACAATATTACCATCTTTGTCTGTTTTATTTTTGAAAATTCATTTTAAACCAACTATCGAAACGTCTTTTGGCTTAGGAATTAATCTCCAAACCTTGTTTCTTTCGAATTCAACCAATTCAGATTGCATTGCAACAACCCAATCTGAGTGTTCCATTGCAACCTTAACTATTTTTGGTTCAATTTTCAAAATGAAAACGTTAAACATGAAAAATTCCTAATGAACGTTCAGTACCTCATTCTTTGCACGAAGTTGAGCTCTCATTAACACACCGACTTGTGGATTTCCAAGAACTTGTTCCTTTGGATGATTTCTTGTCCATTTAAGTAAAGGTGGATATGTTGCATCAAAATCCAATGGTGCATCTTCAACATTTCGTAATTTTCAGATCCTGCAACAGAAACATTATCATTTGAATCGTGAAAATTTTCATTATTATCACTATTCGACATAGTTGAATCATTTCGTTCCCCCTCAATAGGATGCTCCCCCTCAACATCATTATCCAATCTCCTATACTCCCCCTCGAAAGGATGCTCCCCCTCAACCTGAGTTGTCGAATTCAAGTGCTCCCCCTCCACTTGATCATTTAGCATGCTTTCGCCAAGTCTTGGAGAATTCGATGTTGAATTCAAATCTAATGCATCATGGATTGATGTCGAATTATCAGAATGCTTTGAAGCTTCAGGTATGCGATTATCAGTTGCATTAACTTCCGCATCAACAGCCATATCTGGAGTACCAAAAGTTAAATCATAATCAAAATCTGTCGAATTTGAAAGTTCTGACTCAACATTTGACTCAACATTTGATTCATAAAATGTTAGATTAAATGTTTCTTCCACTTTGCGTGTTCGTTTATTCAAAACCCGATATGCAACCGAATTATGAGAATATCCCAAGAAAATTCCTTCCTTAGCTTTGGACTGGAATTTTGAAAGATTATCCTTTAGATTAATGATAAAACACCTGCAACCAAAAACATGAAAGAATTTGACATTAGGTTTGCGGTTATTGAGAATTTCATAAGGGGTAACGTTGAAACGACGCTGAATAAACGATCTGTTTTGAGTAAAACATGCAGTGGAAACAACTTCAGCCCAAAGATATTGAGGAAGATTCGCATATGTAAGCATTGTTCGTGCTGCTTCACAGAGAGAACGATTTCTTCTCTCAACTACACCATTCTGCTGAGGTGTATATGGTGAAGAGAAATTATGCGAAATCCCTTGATCAATTAAAAATGAATCAATAAAGTTATTCTTAAATTCAGAACCATTATCGCTTTTGATTTTTCGAACTTTCTTCTTTAAGCTGATCTCTATCTTCTTGATAAAGTCGATCATCACTTGAGCAACCTCATATTTTAACCTGAAAAAATAAACCCATGTAAACCGTGAAAAATCATCAACAATAACTAAAACGTACCGTTTCTTGTTGAGTGTCTCAACAGTCGATGGTCCACATAAGTCAATGTGAAGCAATTCCAATGGTTCAACAATATTTGAATCAATAACCACAGGATGATCCTTATGATGTTGTTTCCTTGTTCGCAAGTTGCACATAAAGTATCATTATAAAATTTTAACACAGGCAAACCTCGGACAAGATCATCAACTACCAATTTGTTTATATTTCGAAAATTCAAGTGAGAAAGTCTTCGATGCCAAATCCAGCTAACACCAACTGAGGATTTCGAGAGTAAACACACTGAGTGTTTTCCGATGATTGGTTTGATATCAAGAGTAAACATGTCTCCATGTCGTTTGGATTTAAGCAAAACTTCTATAGTGTCTACATGATGCTTCCTACTTCGTTAAACACCACTTGATTGCCAGTGCCCACAACAAGTTGTGAAACACTTATCAAGTTATGTTGAAGACCTTCAACATATGCGACTCTCTTAACAGTAAACTTCCCATTCGTGACTTTGCCATATCCTTTCACCTAGAATTTGTGATTGTTTCCAAATTTAAATACTCCTGCATTCTCCAAACTTCGATAATCACGCAAATTCTCTTTCTTTCCGGTCATGTGACGAGACCAACCACTATCAATGTACCATTTATCATCATATTGCTCGTCACACAAAGCCTGCAATTAATGAATGAATTTAGGTACCCAAGGCTGTTTGGGTCCTTGGTTATTAGTTTTGAAAACTTTGTGAAATGAAGAACCTAAAACCCAATCACGAACTTTTGATTTGAAAGTATCTATTAAGTTGATATCATTAGGTAAAGGAGCAGAAATATAAGTTTTCGAAGGTTTAGAATTGTCACTAACATTCGCCTTTCTGTTCTCAGTTTGTTTCTCAACATGTCTAACTTTCGAAATTGATTTCCATGTTTTCGCAGGAATATTTGATTCTTTGGAAGATGAACATCCGTGTGAAGAATCATTCAAATATTTTTCATAAGCTTCTCGAATTTGTTGTTGGGAAAACTTGCGAGATAGAAACATCTTTCCTTATACATCAAGCCAATGGTCGATATTCTTCACATTTGATGAACCCTTTGTGTATGAAACTTTCGAATTCTGCTTCCCATAAGGATTTGGAAAATTAGGTTTTTGTGGAGTGAAATCAACACAAGATTTAGGACGAAATTTCTCAAATTGACAATTTTTAACACTGTTTTCGACATTTGTGTGACGAGAAAATCGATTTTGAAAATTCTTTGATTGAGTTGGTGGAGGATTGTGTTTTAAATTTAGATTTTGAGAAAATCTTTGTTGTGAATGAGGAGAAAACCGATTTGTGAAATTTTGGTTTTGAAATTTATGCGATGAATGATTGAAATTTTTCGAAAATGATGTAGTGGTTTGAGTTTTATCTTTTGAAAATTTATTTTGTGAACTTGATTCAGACAATGATTGATTCATTTGAGCGAGATTTTTCTGATTGTCTGAATTTAACGAAGACTTTGTTGTAACAGATTTGAACTCTGTCTTTTCAGATGTTTTCTTTGTCAATCCGTTTTGTTTCTTTCGAGACTCAACAGTTTTCCAAAAAAATTTCTTTTGTGCTTGTCTTTTTGAAATTTTATTTGTGACAACCCGATATTTCAAGTCAAGATAATGACCTAAAAGTCAAAGATTTGTAATCTACTTCTGATATAATAAAAATAGCGTCAAAAATAAAATATTCTAAAGTCTCAATTGGGATACATAAAATGGTAGATATCGTGTCAAGGTTTCCATAAATATAAAGAACACTGAAATGCGAGTTATAACGAAGTAGTTATGACCAATCAAAGATCCGCGACAAAAACCGGTAAAACACTGTCGAGCGTAAAAAGTGAATTTTCAATAAAGACTTTTTAGCCTTAAGTATCTAAATGAAAGTCGTAGATAATAACAAACCATGAGCGTACATAAAAAGTACGTCCAAATCTGACTTTGTATGATGAAGTTATGATTTTTCTAAGTTTCAGAACAACAGTAGACGGCTAAAAACTAGAAATAAAGATCGAACGATTTTTAGCCGACGCAACCTAAACGAGAATTGAAGATCTCGTCAATAGTAGTACAACGGTAAAAAGACAGACGAAAACGGACATCGGATGAAGAAGTTATGAACTTTTAACGGATTTATCCAGTCCCGGCCTATTAAAAATTATATAATTAAAAATAAATTCAAAATTTTCCGACGAAGTCTAAATGAGAGTTGTAGAGTGTATTCTCACCTACGCGTGGATATAAAGAACGTCAAAAACGGATCTCGTATGCAAAAGTTACACATTTTTGAAGATTTAGGCACACATTTTGAGGCTTATCCGAAGGGTTACTCCCCGCGTACTTCGGAGTACGCCCAATGTACCCGATACAAGGCCTCGGATCGGCCATGTCGCCCCTATGCCCTCTACTCCCGTCCCATCCGAAGACCGGCGACCAATGACGTCATCGCTGACGTACGCCCCGCGTACGAGGGAACGCCCAACGTACGAGGTAGGCCCCGCGTACTCCGGAGTACGCCCAGCGTACGAAGCCTGGCAACCCCCTATAAATAAGATGCGAGGCTTCCGATTTTAAGTTGGTATTTCACCACTCTCTCTCCCACTTTTTCACTCTCGAACCTCCTGAAACTATCCCGACGCCCCAGTTCCGTACCCAAGTTCCGACGAAGGTCCGAAGCTCCGAGATTCCCGAAAAACTTACCACTTTCCGGTCGAAGTGCCGCCCGAGAAAAATCCTGTTTTCTTCAAATCACCACACTTTCCATGTGAGTTCATACCCCTACATTTTCACGTATTTTCTATGTTTTAGGGGGGGGGGGGGAATACAAGTGAAACACAAGAAAAACTTACGTTGAAATACTTATAAGTTCAAATGTTTTACCTACATCTTATGTATAAATGTTAAATACATAAAATAACGTAACTACTAAAGTTAACTATTCATGCAAGGTTGGTAATACACAAAGGTTTTTCATCCTAACGGAACACCCTTTTTAAAACTGTAATAGGTATAGTTACGAGATATTCATGATATTTTTACATACTATAAACAAAAGAGGAAATACTTATGTTCACAAGGAAAATGGACTTTTCATACGTAAACCTGTTGATACCAAATTTTGTGAGATATCTGAATTCATCGAACCGTTCAGTTCGCAGATTAAGTCATGTTTTATAAGCCATAATCTCCTGTGGGGAGAGCGTGATATTTGTGTATAGATCTATATGGGACAGACAATCCCGCACCTAAACTGTTAGCTACAGTTAGACCGACACCTCTGGGGTGACAAACGTCATATTATTCCAATGCCTGACGAACGTTGTTACAGGCAGTCTGGGTCAATAGCACAGTTATAAAAACTCACATGGGGTATTAATACATCTCGGTTTACGGGGCTGTTAAACGCCTTAGTGATTATATATACTTATATAAATCTACTTATACTATTTCAAGTATGGAAAACACTTATGAATTCAGTCTTTGGAACCTTTTCAAACTACCACACATATATGGAAAACATTGGATTTTCTAGGAATAAACTCGGTTATTTTACACCAAAAAGGATTCTATTCTAAAACAAAAACGTTTATGAACTCACCAACTTAATTGTTGACACTCTTTCAAAACTACTTGTATTTCTCAGGGATTCAGTAATACAGGTAAATCATCAGCTTTTGGAGAAGGGACGCTAAGACGTCAGTCTAAAAACTTATTAACTCATCATATTATAATTTATTTTGAGACACGTATTGTATTCAACAATGTAACTTTTAAATTATATTTATGATGGTTGTGTTTACTTTCCTTACAAATATTCAACTGTTATGATACTACGTGAAGTCATCCACCCCTAAATGTTTCCACCATTCTGGTTTGGGGGTGTGACAGATTGGTATCAGAGCATTGTTTATATTGAACTAGGTATATGGAACCACATAAGATCTACAAACTATAAATGAAAAGGGACTAAAACCCTCTGACAATACGTTTTCCCAAACTATACTTTTAAGAAAAGTATTAAGGCAAGTTGAGTCGCTACGATTAGGCCTCGGGGTATTTAATCAGATCGAGAATAAATATAGCCTGATTAACTATATTTATCCGAGATATGACCAACGTATGTCGGGGAATGGTCGTAGTGAGCAACAAGTCGAAAACTTACCAAGGAAAAAACTAGAATCAAACTTACAAATTTAGAATACTATAGGAGTATTTTGTGTTGCTATAATTACTTATTTAAGAACAAAAAGGTCTTTATTAGTAGGTCAATAGTTGTTGAGTGGATACGCTAAGGTTATATGTGACTAGGGTGTCATAGACTCAGAATTTGTGATCTTTGCTTTACTTCCTGTTACTTGTTTGGTTGTGGACTTAGAGTTAGGGTCACTTATTCGAAGGTCTATTCTATCTTGATTACATATGGTTTGTATGCACTACGCAAGTATTGAAGTAACTAGTAAGAATCATCCAAAAATTATCTAAGTTATACATCTATTACATATTTCTTACATCCATTTTCTCGCTTACATTTCATGACTGGATCCCATCTCCCCGGCGACCCGTACTTTCCCAACCAAGATAATGGTGGATAGACTGATGCGGAGCCAGAAGTCAATAATCTACCCCTGGTGGCTCCTATCCCAAATCCTAACCCTCGACCAGGATTTCAAGGCCCCACACCCCTGTGGGCAGAAAAATTGAACAGATGGAGTCACGAGCAAGGTCAACCCTTACCCTACAACGTAGACCGAAGTTTATACAATCTGAGCGAGGGAGGCTCAGCAGACAGAATCCTGCCTCTTCTGGTTCGCAGGGTTGCTCGTAATGAGGAACATGGAAGGGTAGCCATCAACCGGGTCATGGAGGTTGATGCCGATGCGGGAGTCAATACAGTTCGCATTCACCATCTAAAGACTGCTCATAGAAGAACCCTGAACCAGAATATAACCCTGCAGAGAGAACTAACTACAACCCAAGCTGAAGTCAGGGAACTTCGAGGTCATCAGGCAACGTTTGTAAGCCGCATGTTAGACATGGAGTGTCGTCTGGCAGAATCAAGGACTCATTCGAGCGGTTCTCTCCGCAAGTAGATTCTACTCTACTCTCTCTTTTGGATATAAATTAGGTCTATGTATAGACTCTAGTATTAATTTCATACTTATGTTAAGACCTTGAACTTTCTGTCGATTAGGTCTATGTACTGTCAAAATTTTCTCAATCCAGATGTGATGTAAGACCTACTCCAAGGTCAATTTTTCCCGAAATTAACACATCTTTGCTACCAATGACATTGGCAAACGTCTAATCTCCTAGGGAAATCTTTGTCCAAATACCTTCATCCTTCTATTGTTAGAACTCTACCAAAATCACACTCTCATTTAATGATTAATCTATGGTGATTGAGTTCATGGATCACTTTCATTACTCTCACTCCTGAATTCTTATCATTATCTCCATCTTCGCAAACTTAGTTGATAAATGTTGCCTCTGAAATTAACACCGTCTGTACTCGCAACCAAGAGGAAACTATAGAAACCACAACATGCCGCTACCTTGTTAAAAACACCGAGGAAAAGTTCGAGTGAACTTTCGGGATTCGAACTCTCCGTTATGAAGTAATGGGGATGAGTGTTAGAATCAAAAGTAAGACGACACAGAAATTCCATGTACCTACAGAGGAGAAGGACACCATGTAGATACCAAGGGAGAATGGACCATTACCGCTTAGATTAAATCATAGAACCAAGGAAAAACCACGCGTGTTCCATACGAAGTGCTTGGATACCCCTTCGTCATAGTGATGACTATTAATGCCATTTAGTGATTTAGTGATTACATTTCTCACGTTAGGTTTTAAGCTTATCGTCTTTCCGTTATGACTAATAGCAATAAATTGGATCACGGAATTCCAGTAGAGAGTGAATAATTCTCAAACTCATAATTCTACCTTGTGTAGACTCCATCATGTATCACTTTAAAATCTTTTCGAAGGTGGAAAGCATTATACCTCCAATCAAAGATGATTTAGTTGGATAAACACTCGTCTTGTAACCATTTTAGAAACTTACTCCTACTCTTTACCAGGAATGCATTAGAGGGATGTAGGTCGAACCATCGAGAACAGTATAAGAAAACGAAAAACTTACATTCGCATGAATGATCAGAATATATCTAGAGCCAACCATAATCGCTCACAAACTCATTTTCTTATCGTATAACAGAATCATGCCTCCGAAGAAACGTAACCAAACCGCTGGCAAAGCACCAACTCTTCAGATAGATTTGGCTACTTTTCAAGCTGCGGTCATAGCTGTCGTAGCAGCTGTCATGACTCACCTAAATACTAACAACGCAAATGTTAGTGGAAATGTTATCGACAATCCCAATCACGGTGATAACCAAGTACAACAACGAGTGCCTGTTTGTAAAGAAACTCGAGACCTCAAACCTAACATCCTGAAACGAAATTTCGAGAGCGAGAAAGGGAGCAGTTTAACTCAAGGGCCTTCAGAAGAGTATCAAGTTGGGGCAGTCAATATCCCCATCAACCCTGCTATCCCAACACCGACCACACCGTACCTAGGAAACCTACTACTCTGCAGTAAGTGCAACTACCATCATTATGGAGTATGCCGAGTGATGCATTGCAATAGATGCAACAGGAAGGGGCACACGACCCGTTTCTGTAGGACCCCGGTCGAGCTCATCACTTCAACCACCAATGTGGGCGCCAGTCTAATATGCCACCTTTGTGGTGAAGTAGGACACTTCAAGAGGGACTGTCCAACGGAGAGGAATGACGGGGAATAGGGGGAGTGTAACAACGGAACATGAAAAGGCAACAAGGAACTCTACTAGGAAGTTCTGGTGCGTATCTAAACCTCAATAATTAGACCCCTGAAAATTTTACAAAAATTTACACGTTACGTTATAATTATACTTTCTTGCACACACCGGACGATAATAGAAAAACCTAGTAGGGATTACTTCACGAAAGTTCATTATTTCAAATTATCAGAACCCTCGTTTAGTTTTTGCTTGTAATTTGTGATATAATAGGGTTCGTAGTATTAATACCAAGGTTAGTTATTCATGTTGGGTTTTGAGCATTCTAACACTCCTATGGTGTACATGCAACCCTATAAACCTTAGATCTATGTTTTCTCTATTATACATGCAAATATTAACTATTCCAAGGTTTCATCCTAACTAGCATATTATGAAGCACCTATACTACAAAGTTCTAGTTAGATGACATACCTTTTGATGTAGCTTGATGTCTTCAAGCTTTAAGAGCTTAGCCCCAATAGTGTGGAAGCCTCAAATGGAATCACAAATCACCAAAACACCTTGGCAGAACTTGAGAGAATATGTATGCACACTAAAATCGGCCCACTCTTATTTTCACACACTTGTACCAATTTTGTGAGCCAAGGACCCCTTTATATATTATGGAGGATTAGGGTTACATCCATGTAAACCCTAATACCCATGACCTTTCATTTACATAGGATCCATGGGTTAAAAGCTCCATGAACCATCCATGAAAGCTTAGCCCAACCTAAATGAACTTGGCCCATTCCATATATATAAGAGTCCATATTTAATTAGTTCTTTTTGATCACTTAATTAATTCTAAATTAATTCTTGATCAATAATAATTAAATAATATGATTCCATATTAATATATTAGAACTTATAAATCATAAATATACTATTCTCAAAAGACTATCCATATAAATTGTGTCGGTGAAGTGCAACCCAAATGGACCATGCCGGGTCGGGTCAAGTACATACCAAATATAGTTATGGACTTAGACATTAATCCAACAGTCTCCTACTTGGATAAGTCTAAAACTATTATTGAGTATGACTTCAAAACCTAACTGGCAATCGTAGCTCTTAAAGCCGCTATCGAATTATGACCTTGTCAATGACTTGTCCATTAGATAAGGGATCATATATTCCTCCATTCTAGATATCATATGGACTGAGACATGGATTATAATCATTCTCTTTGTCCATTTGTTGTTTCCTGATTTTCGATTTATGATGACTGACTGATTGATCAAATCAAATCAGTCCTGGCTTGGCCAAGCACTCACATGTGTCATCGCTAAATCATCGAGGGGCCCACAGATATCGCTTTTATCCCGAAGGTAAAAGGAATGGATAAACTTCGACTCATATGGCTTGTTCTACTACTTGTTGAATCATACACAGAGGCACGTTTTATAACATCGAGTTACCAAATGCGTTTCCGTGCAATCAATGTATAACCAACTCATAGTAACAACTCATATCTCTAGGTTTGAAGAATATAAAATATTATCGTCTCATGATCACTCATGATAAAATCCATGAAGTGATTCAATTGAGCGCGGGTTGAATCCAATACTCAGAACTTATGAGCACTCATGAGTGTTGTAGCACCACTTTGTCCACCAACTTGGACCTCTACAAACCAACCCATGACAGTCTTGATTCATATCTACTTCCAACATATGACCGACTGTGGATGGTTTGAATAACTTAATCATTCAGGAAGAGCGACTTAGTTATTATGGAAGTCAAAACATGCAAAGTGAAACACAAGAATAAATGAATCAAATATGGTATCAAACCCTATGAATATAAATAAACACTTTTATTTATCACCATACTGATTACTCATTATTCATTGTTTCGGTTTTATCAACTTTATACTTGAATTAAAAACACTAGTTGTCCCATGCTCCAAGCATGTACACTATGTTTTTCTTAAACAATAGCTTTGCCATACACCAAGTATGCACTCTATGTTTGTCTATGATCCTTACTTTGTGAAATAAACCAATTGAACATAATTTCAATGATTCTAATTTCACACTCCCAAATCCTTATCGAAAAATGTGAGAATTTCAAATTCCTATCATTTATCGAAATCTGTTTAGATTTTAAATTTATATGCACTGACCCTCCTGTAATGAATATGTACAAAGTCACAAAGACTTGTCAACAGTCATTATAAGGTATTCCAATGGAGATCAACTCCATGGAAACTAAGTCTCATATTCAAAGTACATTGCTTTGGACATGCTTCTTGCATTAAGTTTTCTAATCTTACACAGATAACTTCCACCTATGGAGACAACTCCATATTCTCATTTTGACTATCACTTCTGAATAAGAGATGCCTCTTTTCAGAATATGTCAATATGGTCCTTCCAAAATTAGCACTATACTTCCAACTGTCCCTGAGCAACCAATCTTTGGTAAACCTCAAATTGTCCTCGACAATTGCTTAATCATTTAAGTCATATCCAATTCTAGACCTTTTCCCTTCTTAATGCCTCTGGGCATTTGAAAAATTTAGAAATGACAAATATTATAGCACATGCAATCGATCCTGTACCCAAAGCAAATGGTACACGATTCATGATGTCTCACATAAAGACATGATTCTAGACCAGCCACAATATTTTTATTTGCCATGTTTTTCAAAATTTGACTATGAAGAGGGATGTCGTAATCATAATTGAATTTTGAGAACGCAATATATAGAATTTCCTTAAGTTGAACCAATCCAACATGAAATTCATATATATATTCTTGACTAAAGATGATTAAGGTCTCAATCTAAACCTTTAGAACTGAAATGAAGTATATCCTCTCCCTTAATTATAGCAAAACAACTTTTTCAATCCCTACAGGCTCACGAATTGAAACTTTTGTTTTCTATAATTAACATTGCAAACTTGCAACACTAACAATAATTATCATGCTCCCACTAACATGATGATTATTAGCATAACACTTATGCTCCCACTAGCTTTGACATGTACTCAGAAATCAGCTGGACTTCTAGAAATCAATACTTTATTGACTTTCTTACCAAAGTTCAGATTTCTGATACGAGATGCTTTGATAAAACTTTATCAAAATCATACACCTTTCCTTTGATAGCATGCATGTGTGTCTAAACAATTTCAGAACTATGAAAAGGGATGCCGTAATCATAGTCTCAATTGTTTAGACCTTTTGCCATCTGCTTCAAATCTACTTGGTGGAAGTGTTACCTCACCATCATTTTCATGAATCGGAGAGAAACCTTATGACCCTTAGATTTTATGGTGTATGTGTTCTTATCCATGTGAAACGTCAAAACCATAGTCACAAGACAAGGATAATGACAAATCCAAACTCATATGGACTGAACTTATGCAATCTTAACTTCTTGCCACCTGGCAGTACAGGGTCTGCCATTGCTTCCAAGTTGTTATGCAACCAACTGAGAACTTTCAAAACTCCTATGCAAAGCCAACTTTAACTGGAATGGGCACAGAATATGTCAACACGATAGGTTATAAACCTCAAGTCGTGTGCTAGTGAAGAACCTCAGGTTTTATTCTTGATTACTTCTTGAAATTCTTTTTAGGATCTTTAAGACTCCCACTATCCTCTTGACATATAAGACTATCTTGCCAAATATTCAAGAGATAGTGTGGATTCTTTATCAAGACAAACACTTCACACAATTGGCCTTAATTGGTTTTTGTTTTATCCAAAACATCACAACTTACCAATTTCAAATGTACAAGAGTAGGACACTTTTACTCTTACATTTGACAAGTGTTTTAAACCTTTCTTTAAGATATGTCACTCAAGTTACAATCTTGGAGTATGACTCTAAGAATTGTTTTGGAACGAAGTATGACTCATCTTCCTGATCTAACCATTTAAACAATTCATGACTCATCTTCTTAGGCATAAGAATGCACTAAGATGACCTTTAGAGGACTAATTGTGATAAGATTTCTAAATCATTAAGATGATCACAAACATGATACTAAAGTACTCTCCCATCTTTTCAGATTTGAGAAACTTTTATCTTTCTGCCTAATTTGATTCTTCCCATTCGTTCTGCCATACATTGAGACTTTTCCAATGTTTCAGAATTATACTTAAACTTGTAAGTATAACCATATTTACTAAACTTTAGTAAATCAAATAGTCTTAACGAGCTTTGTGGTGGACATGACCAGTGCACAAGAATGTGTACTCGATCCCTTTAGTCCTTCACTTGACTCACACATCCATGTGAACAAGTAATTAGTCTTGATTTTCTAATGCTTGAAAGTTCTCATTCATCATACTATTCAACTTGCATGATTCCAAGTTTCGGTCCAATTGAAACTTGGGCGATGAGGAACTTTCCTGATTTGGTAAATTTAGACACTACCACAAATGAAAGAATCAAATCCATTTTCCAATATTGCTGTCAGTGGAATCATATAAGCAACAATTTTCCACAAATGTCATTGTAAGGATACTTCAAATAAATAAAATTAAACAATTTTCTTTTATTTTAAAACTTTGCGGAAAAACTTATCCTTACAATCCACATGGAAAATTGTTGTTATCTATTCCTTAGCAATATATCATAACTTCTTAAGCAACTGCTCAAAATTCTGATGCGATCGAAATCCACCTTCGCGATCAGAATCAGCATATACTTCCTTTAAGATTTCTCTCTATTCTTTGATTCTTAAAACATCAACATGTGACCCTGTCACATCATGTAATGAGGATCTCAGAATAGAACTTAACAGAGTTAGATAATGGGCTCTACCTGGTGTAGAGTCAAACTTATTGACTTTAACATCCTTAGGTAAATTTGGCAACTTTGCAATCAACGCCCCCTCCTTTGGCAAAATAAACATATGGACCCTTTGGTAATGGGACTATCTCAGACTTAGCCTTTCTCTTTACCATTTGGTCAACCGGGTTGACTATGGCCAATCCCTTTCCATTGGGAAGAGAATGCTTTTTCTGGATTTCCAGTGTCACCATTGTCACTGTCCATAAAGTTTTTGGGAAGTTGATCTTCTAATCAAATTTGCTTTACTATCGTTCCAAATCATTGCTGATTCAGCAGCACCAAACAAATAGATATGATCATTAAGGTTCATGTCATAGTCTGTTTTATAGTAGTCCCAAAGGAACTCACTATGTGACTTAGAAAGTGATTGAACATCCAACTTTCTCAAGACTTTGACACCCAACTCTCCCGGCTTGTCAATATGTGACTTCATCTCTAAGATGTGATCACACATAGACCTTGCTTGCCATTAGGGCTTGAGTGACCTTGAACTTGTGGGTTAGGGAGAATAATTGGAGGAGGTGGAGGAAGAGAAGTATGACTTCCATGAGCCAAACTCGGGAAGTCATATTCATTAGGAAAGCTTGGTTTGGGAAGATCATTGTTGTCTAAACCAGACATCAACAATGGGAGAAATTCACGTAAAGTTGATTTAAGTCCTTAATATAACACCCAATATGATATATTAAGGCTAGGACCCAACAAACTATTTTATAACTTGGAAGAGAGATGCCGTAATCCAAGCTATAAAATATTTGAAGGTAGGTGAATGACGATTCACCAATTTCCACCAAGATAAACGAAATGTATTATTAGGTTTTAATTGGTTTTGAAACTCCTAGATTCTTTTGAGATTCATTGAACTTTTCAATGGCATGTTTCAATCTCGAGTGTGCCCTTCAGGTTTTGTGACTGGGATGCCGAGGATCACAAAACAAGGTGTGAAGTAACCATGCAAATATACTTGGTACCCTTAATATTTACCCCTCAATTGATGTGCCGGTTAACCACACACGCTCCAACGATACTATGATAAACATTAAGTTACCCTTTGCCTACCTTGTTAAGTCCAGGCTAGTGTGCCGGTTAACCACACACGCTCCACTAACAGCTTAAACAAAGTGCAAAGTGTAATTTCATGGATTAGCACCTTATTCACATTTTCCTAAGTAACTAAGATTGGGAATTTATAAGTGTTTAGTTACTTAGTATTTATCATTATACTTATAATGAAGGGAGAATTATAGTCCTTGTCCTACCTGTTCGGCTAACGACCCTCCACCAGTCAAGGAAGCGGTGGTTGAGAGTGGACACCCATTAAACTGCCATTTTATAGGCAGTAACCTTATACCCCCTTTATAGACCGGCTTCGTGAATGAGGCCTACTAATGGTAACACGACTTGCTCTTATACATATAATATATTAAACTTTTAATATTATAATAGTATAAGGGTGTATTTTAGACATTTAAAATACTTGGTGGTTTAATCTATTAATTAAACTATACTCTTAATTTAATTAAATTTAAACCATGTCATTATGAAATTATTAATTCTCTTTTAATTAAACACTTTAATTATCTATTAATAAAGCCCATAAGAGTTAATTGAATTATTCAATAAAACATCATAATTCCAATTATTAAATTCAAAATTAAAACCATTTAATTGATTGTTTAAGTTATGAACCCAAGAGTTTTAGAATTCAATTCTTTTTTTTTATCATAAAAAAACTTTTTCCAAATTCCAAAACTTGAGGGCAAGTTTTGTAACTCTTGAAAACTTTTGGATTCCATAACTTATGGAGTTAAATACTTGTTTTATGATGAAACTTTTCATGTTCCATAACTTAAGAACAAGTTATGGAATTCTTTAAAACATTAAGACCAAGTTTTGTAACTCTATAAAAAACTTTGAATCAATTTTTTTTAAAAACCTTTTCATATCCATAACTTATGGAGGTTTCAAAAATCTCTTTAGATCAAACTTTTAAAACTAATAAAATAATCATATGATTTTATCTTTTACTAAATTTGACCTAATTCAACTCATATAGCAAATGATTCAAATTTTACAAATAATTAGTTTTTCACAAAAACAAGTAATTATCTTAAAATTTGACAAACGTCATGTTTTTTTTTTCCTTTTTTTTTCAACTTGAAAATAAAACATTTGCATCAATATAACAGAAAACAACCCATGGCTCTGATACCACTGTTGGGTTTTGAGCATTCTAACACTCCTATGGTGTACATGCAACCCTATAAACCTTAGATCTATGTTTTCTCTATTATACATGCAAATATTAACTATTCCAAGGTTTCATCCTAACTAGCATATTATGAAGCACCTATACTACAAAGTTCTAGTTAGATGACATACCGTTTGATGTAGCTTGATATCTTCAAGCTTTAAGAGCTTAGCCCCAATAGTGTGGAAGCCTCAAATGGAATCACAAATCACTAAAACACCTTGGAAGAACTTGAGAGAATATGTATGCACACTAAAATCGGCCCACTCTTATTTTCACACACTTGTACCAATTTTGTGAGCCAAGGACCTCTTTATATATTATGGAGGATTAGGGTTACATCCATGTAAACCCTAATACCCATGACCTTTCATTTACATAGGATCCATGGGTTAAAAGCTCCATGGACCATCCATGAGAGCTTAGCCCAACCTAAATGAACTTGGCCCATTACATATATATAAGAGTCCATATTTAATTAGTTCGTTTTGATCACTTAATTAATTCTAAATTAATTCTTGATCAATACTAATTAAATAATATGATTCCATATTAATATATTAGAACTTATAATATATTAATATAAATCATAAATATACTATTCTCAAAAGACTATCCATATAAATTTTGCCGGTGAAGTGCAACCCAAATGGACCATGCCGGGTTGGGTCAAGTACATACCAAATATAGTTATGGACTTAGACATTAATCCAACAATTCATCCTAGTAATCATTTCTTCTTCCAGACCAACATAATATTAAAATCATCAAGAAGTTACGACATCATCATCCGACATGGTTTGGCTTGGTTCTTACCATGCAAAGTTTATGTGCTAGATGAAAAGAACTCATCCCTTAAACAACCGTCAGGTGAAATTTTTCCGACCCGTAACGCAAAACCCTTCAGAAGTACCCATGCGAGGGGTACCACGCCCTGCTAACCTACCCAATAGTTTTTAGACTTAAAGCGAAGAACGCCAAATAATATCCCAGAAGTACGCGATCTTCCCGACATCTTTCCAGAAGGACGATCAGGATTTCCACCACAACGTCAAGTCGAGTTCGAATCGACTTAATCCCAGGAACTACCCCTGTAGCTAAATCGCCTTACCGTCCAGCTCCAATAGAGATGCAGGAACGCTCCGATCAACTTAACGAACCTCTCAGTAAAGGATTTATTAGACCAAACTTCTCCCCATAAGGAGCATCGGTCTGGTTCGTCAAGAAGAAAGACGGATCATTTCGTATGTACATCGACTATCGAACTGAACAAGCATACCATTAAGAATAGTTACCCAGTACCTCGTGTAGTTGACTAATTTGATCAACCAACCGACGAAAACCGGATCCTACACATAGACTTCGTTACATTCCAAGCCGCTGTAACGGCTGCAGTGGCAGTTGTCATGGCACAATTCAACCCTAACAACACAAAAGAAAATGAAAACGGGGTCGACACTTCGAACCCAAATGACAATCAAGGAAACCAACAAAAACCTCCAACGAAGTAGTCACATAAGGAGCACCAAATTTTCTATAACTTTGCTCAAGGACTGCCAACAGGGTTTCCAGGAATACTACTCAGAAAGTCAAGTTCACCAACAAAGGCCCCAAAAATTTATGCGATTGATATAATACTATCAAATATATACATAAGAGTAGCACGTAATTAAGATTCTACAGGCTTAGAATTAATGATTCCACTTTGACTCCTTTTCCTTGTCTGGATGTGGGCTTAGAGATGAATCATTTATTCGACTGCGTTTTCACTCTTAACTATATACGACTCGTATACACGAAACAGCATTAGATGAATCAGGCATAATCCATGCAATGATTTTCATAACTATTTTACCCAAGTCAACAGGTGGTTATGATACCATTTGGGGTGATTGTCGATAGATTGACCAAATCCACAATTTCTACTAATAAAAGAAACCGACAAGATCGAGAAGCTAACAAGAATTTTACCTTAAAGAGATTTTTAGACTGCACAGTGTACCAATATCTATTATCTCAGTCCGGGATAGCAGATTCACCCCCCTCGTTCCTGGAAATCTTTACAAAAAGCCCTGGGAACTAGGCTAGGACATAAGTACAGCTTACCATCCACAAACGGACGGACAAAGTGAGAGAGCGAGTCAAACCATGGAAGATATGCTAAGAATTGATGTGATCGATTTTGGTAAAGCATGGGATATCCATTTACCACTAGTCTAGTTCTCGTACAACAATAGCTATCATACAAACATCAAGGTTGCCCCATTCGAAGCCCTCTATGGCTGCAAGTGCAGATCACCTCTGTGCCAGGCTGAAGTGGGTAACACGCAGCTAGTTAGAGGACAAATACCTGACAAAACTCTCACAGGCCCAGAAATCATAAAAGAAACGACCGAGAAGATTGTCCAAATCCGGGACCGACTAAAAGCTTCAAGAGACAGACAAAAGAGTTATGCGGACAAAAGACGGAAGCCCTTGGAATTTCAGGTTGGAGACCGAGTACCGTTGAAGGTCTCACCCTGGAAGGGATTAATACAATTTGGAAAAACATAGGAAACTAAATCCAAGATATATCAGACCATTGCCAGGATCGGCCCGATAACATGCAAGCTTCGATTACCGCAGGAACTAAATAACGCACCTCCTACCTTTCATGTGTCAAACTTAAAGAAGTGCTTATCCGATGAGACCCTCGTCCCTCTGGACGAAATCGAAATCAACAAGAGTCACCACTTCGTAGAAGAACCGGTAGAAATAATGGATAGGGAAATAAAAAGAACAAAACAAAGTCGCATACCCATTGTGAAGGTTCGCTGGAATGCAAAGCGAGGACCTGAATACACATGGGAGCATGAAGATTAGATGAAACATAAATACCCACATCTTTTCCCTAGTCCATAACTACTTATCCTAGATTAAAATTTCAGGACAAAATTCTCTCTAACGGGGGGATGATGTGACAACCCGATATTTCAAGTCAAGGTAATGACCTAAAAGTCAAAGATTTGTAATCTACTTCTGATATAATAAAATAGCGTCAAAAATAAAATGTTCTAAAGTCTCAATTGGGATACATTAAATGTTAGATATCGTGTCAAGGTTTCCATAAATATAAAGAACACAAATCCGAGTTATAACGAAGTAGTTATGACCAATCAAAGATCCGCGACAAAACCGGTAAAACACTGTCAAGCGTAAAAAGTGAAATTTCAATAAAAGACTTTTTAGCCTTAAGTATCTAAATAAAAGTCGTAGATAATAACAAACGGTGAGCGTACATAAAAATAACGTCCAACTCTGACTTCGTATGAGGAAGTTATGATTTTTCTAAATTTCAGAACAGCAGTAGACGGCTAAAAACTCGAAATAAAGATCGAACGATTTTTAGCCGACGCAACCTAAACGGGAATTGAAGATCTCGACAATAGTAGTACAATAGTAAAAAGACAGACGAAAACGGACATCGGATGAAGAAGTTATGAATTTTTAACGGATTTATCCAGTCCCGGCCTATTAAAAATTATATAATTAAAAATAAAGTCAAAATTCGCCGACGAAGTCTAAACGAGAGTAGTAGAGTGTATTCTCACCTACGTGTGGATATAAAGGACGTCAAAAACGGAGCTCGTATGCGAAAGTTATGCATTTTAGAAGATTTGGGCACACACTTCGAGGCTTATCCGAAGGGTTACGCCCCCGCGTACTTCGGAGTACGCCCAGCGTACCCGATATAAGGCCTCGGATGGACCACATCGCCCCTATGCCCTCTACTCCCGTCGCATCCGAAGACCGGCGACCGATGACGTCATCGCTGATGTACGCCCCGCGTACGAGGGTACGCCCAGTGTTCGAGCTGCGGACGAGGTACACTCCGCGTACTTCGGAGTACGCCCAGCGTACAAAGCCTGGGATCCCCCCTATAAATAAGATACGAGGCTTTTGATTTTAAGTTGCTAATTCACCACTCTCTCTCCCACTTTTTCACTCTCGAGCCTCCCGAAACTATCCCGACGCCCCAGTTCCGTACCCAAGTTCCGACGAAGGTCCGAAGCTCCGAGATTCCTGAAAAACTTACCACTTTCCAGTCGAAGTGCTGCCCGAGAAAAATCCCGTTTTCTTCAAATCACCACACTTTCCAAGTGAGTTCATACCCCTACATTTTCACGTCTTTTCTATGTTTTAAGTGGGGGGGGGGGGAATACAAGTGAAACACAAGAAAAACTTACGTTGAAATACTTATAAGTTCAAATGTTTTACCTACATCTTATGTATAAATGTTAAATACATAAAATAAAGTAACTACTAAAGTTAAAGACTACTTTTCATGCAAGCTTGGTAATACACCAAGGTTTTTCATCCTAACGGAACACCCTTTTTAATACTATAATAGGTATAGTTACGAGATATTCATGATATTTTTACATAGTATAAACAAAAGAGGAAATACTTATATTCACAAGGAAAATGGACTTTTCATACGTAAACCTGTTGATACCAAATTTTGTGAGATATCTGAATTCATCGAACCGTTCAGTTCGCAGATTAAGTCCTGTTTTATAAGCCATAATATCTTGTAGGGAGAGTGTGATATATGTGTATAGATCTATATGGAACTGACAATCCCGCACCTAAACTGTTAGCTACAGTTAGACCGGCAGGTCTGGGGTGACAAATGTCATATCATTCCAACGCCTGATGAACGTTGTTACAGGTAGTCTGGGTCAACAACACGGTTATAAAAACTCACATGGGGTATTAATACATCTCGGTTTACGGGGCTGTTAAATGCCTTAGTGATTATATATACTTATATAAATCTACTTATACTATTTCAAGTATGGAAAACACTTATGCATTCAGTCTTTGGAACCTTTTCAAACTACCACACATATATGGAAAATATTGGATTTTCTTGGAATAAATTCGGTTATTTTACACCAAAAAGGATTCTATTCTTAAACAAAAACGCTTATGAACTCACCAACTTAATTGTTGACACTCTTTCAAAACTACTTGTATTTCTCAGGGATTCAATAATACAGGTAAATCATCAGCTTTTGGAGAAGGGACGCTAAGACGTCAGTCAAAAAACTTATTAACTCATCATATTGTAATTTATTTTGAGACACGTATTGTATTTAACAATGTAACTTTTAAATTATATTTATGATGGTTGTGTTTACTTTCTTTACAAATATTCAACATTTATGATACTACATGAAGTCATCCACCCCCGAATGTTTCCGCCATTCTGGTTTGGGGGTGTGACATCATTTGTTTTCGAAAATTTATCAATTTGATCTTTAAATTATTTTGAGTTGATTTTGACAACTTGTGAAGTTTGCTCCTCAATTTGTTTTGGAATTTCGTTTGAAACTTTTTTTTTTCAATCCATTTTCTTTGAGGTTTTTGTCTTTGAAAAACATACAAATTCTTTGTTAGATTATTTTCGACAGTGCTTTGGTTGAACATTTGGTGGAGGAGTACCATTTCCTGTAATACATGACCAGATCTCCTCATCCAGCCCGTTTAAGTAGTCTTGCATGCGATCAGCCCACCGATCATAGTATCCAGGGATGAGCATAGGAATCTTAGTTGAAGATCCTAGCAGATGAGAATATGAAGTCATTGAGTTCGGGTTGAATTTAGCCATGAACGTACGGATGAATTTTTCATAAAAACTTAAGAGTTTTTGGAAACAAATAGCTGAAACGATAAGAGATTTCAAACTGAACACTCGATTCAACAAATCAGTTGCAGAATCGAATCACAACTGTAGATCAATAACGATTTTCAAAACAAAAGGTGCGAAAATTCTTGAATCCAGAAATTGATTCAAAAACCTTTTGATTCAGAATGAAAATCAGATCGCAGAGATATGATTCCTGCTCTGATACCAATTGATGATGTATTGAATCAAGTGATGAACGTAGAATCAGAGTTACGAGAATTAAGAACACCGAGAGGAAATAAGAACTGGTTTCAGCTCAATTATGCTTCACGATTACAAAGAGAGAATAGACAAGACAGACTCCCAAAACTTTTATCTAACTCTAAGTAACATTTCCTATTTATAGGAAAACAGTAAAGCATACAAAAATTACTAAGGCTAGCATTTGGCTTCGACAAAAAAGTGCCTTAGTAAATACATAATGAAACTAACAAAAGCATCTATTACACAGACTTCGACATATTACAACATATTTTCTTCCTTACACTATGCATACTTTACGATATCTCAACGAGACACTCAATCAAGGTTTATTCTTCAATAACACTCAAAACTATAAACTGGACGCATATTGTGATTCAGACTGGGCAGCTTGTCCTATAACTAGGAGATCTATTAGTGGTTTCTTCATTATGTTTGGAGATACACCTATTTCTTGGAAGTCCATGAAACAACTCATTATTTCTTTATCTTCTGCTGAAGCAAAATACAGGTCTATAAGGAGAGTATGCTCTGAATTAGCTTGGTTGAGTCGATTATTTCACGAACTTAATGTATCTCACATTAATCCAATTCCATTGAATGTGACAATCCAGCAACTATCTACATAGCCACCAATCCAGTTTTCTAGGAGAGGACCAAACATATAGAGATTGACTGTCACTTTGTAAGAGAAAAGCTGCAAGAAGGGCTGATTTCATTGTCCCATGTTAGCTCTGATGCTCAATTAGCAGATGTGCGAACCAAGTCATTAAGTGGAGTTCTTCATAAAAAGGTTATTTACAAGCTGCATCTATAGTCTACAACTTGCAAGGGGGGTGGAGGGGCTGTTAGACTATGCTCTGAAATAATAGTTAGTTGAAGGGTATTATTGTAATTTTGTACAGAAGTTTGTTAGATCTGTTTTTTAGAGACAGTTAATTATGAGTTAGTGTATATAGTTCAGTTAGATGATTGTAATGAGATTGATTCGAACATTATTGAATATCATCTTCTCTTTCATCTTCCTTCTCTCAAAGTTTCTTCAATGGTGAAAGATAACATATACCTCGACCGCATACCAAAAAAAACTTGCGATACGTAGTCAACAGTTTAAGTATCAAGATCAAGAAATAGACCTCCGAAATTAGTTTGTTAAAATCACGATATATTTCCGACTTCAGAACCATTGAAACACAAAATTCTGATTTTGACCCTTGACTTTCAACAAAAGGACAATTTTAACTCCTTTTTGTAGAAAAATGTCAGAATTCATCCTCCTTTTTCAGTTTTTGACAGCCTTTCACATCTTTCAAAGTTAGGTAGAAAAATTACACTTTTCTAGGCTTGTATTGTCAATATCACCCACTTTAAATCAATGAAAATTGACTTCTTCAACAGCAGAACACCTTTTTTTTTTGAAAACTTTGTATCTCTTAATTTGAAGCTTTTGGAATCCATTTGAGATTCAAAATTGGAGAAGACTTCTTGCCGAAACAAGAGATATTTCACTTTTATCTTCATGAAAAAATTTCGCCATATCTGATCGATTATTGCAATAATCACTGAGATCTACAAGAACCCGCTATGATACCACTTATTCGGACGAAAAAAGAGATGACGAATGTGGAATCTGAAGAACAATCATGAATCAATCACCATAAAGTTGCAAGTAATCTATCAAAGTTTTTGTATATCATTGATATGGAAATTTGACGTACAAAGAACTTTATGAGGAAAAAGCTTACCTAACAAGCTAAGCTAATGACTATATATAGGTAAAATAAAACATATACCAAAAATACAAAAACCTAAAAGGTCTTTAATAATTAACAGAAATGCCAAATCGGTTTCAATATCTCAAATACTCAATATACACATAGATATCAAGTATTTAATTTGCCTAAATGCTATATGTGCTTATTATCTGAGTTCCTGATATTTGTGTTATATGAGATAATGATTTTTCCTAAAATATCATATATGTATTCTTACCGTACTCATAATGTATTGGGTAGGATGGGTAGAAAGAGATAAGAGAGATGAGATATTAGTTAGGGCCTATAAGAGGAGAGATATTGGTGAGAGACCATCAGAGAAAAGAGATAATGGTGAGAAACCATACCAGAGATAGAATAGTGGTTAGAGATCATGCCAGAGTTAGGGTAAATAGATCATGCCCGAAAGAGATCAGTAATCAAGCAGAGTATTGATGATGACCACAGAGTATTGTAGACAGTCCAGTGGAACACTAGCAGACTTACAATCTATTGGTGTTTGTGAAATCACACAAATTGAGATTATAGATTGTAGGATTCATTTGAGTACTCTATTCTTCCATTTTTACATATAATCCTAATCCCGTAAGCTGAATTGTCAATAATCCTTAGGGTAGAACACTCGAGATAAATCCTATAAGTGAAACATAGAGAGAGATGGGGGGAGAGAGAGAGTCAGAGATAGAGAGAGAGAGAGAGTAATGGGAATGGGTAATTGGGTTAATTATTTGGTGTGAATTATAAAATAGGAAAATTATATTATTGTGGGATGAAAACCATATATACTCACCAATTTCCCAACCTGACCCACTCAGTTGATTATATCACAGTTCATTACATATATGATGATATATGTATCCGATAAGAGATTTAAGGAGATGTTGTAAGTCTTCATTTATGATTATGTTTCTTCTATCGACGATGACACCCCGATTTTTTAAATAAATCAATGAAAAACAATACCTTCAGGAATATTTTATGGGACAAATTCTGCATTTGTTAATTAAAACTCTGATTTTAATATAAGCATAAACTGGTCTTTCCTGGCCGTGAAAATGGGGATGATGCTAGGATCCTAATGAGGAAGTTGAGGATCAAGTGTTGGATTAGGTGTCTAAGCCTATAACTATAATTGGTATGTACTTGAACCGAGAGTAGCATGGTCCATTTGGGTTGCATATCATCAGGACAATTTGTTAGGATGGACTTTTGAGAAGAGGTTATTTATGGTTTATTAATATATTATAAGTTATAATATATTAATATGAAATCATATGTTTTAATTAGTATTGATCAAGAAGTAGTTTGGAATTAATTTAGTGATCAAAAGAGACTAATTAAATCAATGGGGACTAACTGTGTAAATTAGTTATATTTATATGTTGGGCTTATGATCCATGTTGGGCTAAGTTTATGTATGGATACATAAAGACTTGGGCCACATGAACCATGGATCATAAACCCATGGGTATAGGTTAGGGTTAACCCATGACCTTTGGAATCCCACATATAAATATGTTACTCCATAGCCAAAAATGATCACTAATGTTCTTGGAGTTCATATGGACGGTTTTGGTGTATGAAGATTCTCTCTCAAAATGTCATCCTTTGCCCATGGTGTGTTGTGATTCCATTTGAGGCATCCACACTATTGGTGCTAAGTTCTTAAAGGCCAAATACATCAAGTGTAACTAGCTACAAGAAGAGGTAAACTCCTAACTACTATTTTATGTTGTTTATATCATTTGTATTCTAGTTGTAGACTTAAAACTTTGGAAACAATATTGCATGTATAGTTAGAGTAAACATAGATCCCAAGCTTTTAGGGTTGTATGTGCACCATAGGATGTTGTAGTATACAAAACCCAACAGTGGTATCAGAGCGATGGGTTGTTTTCTAATATACTCGATGTTTTATAAGTTTTCAAAGTGGAAAAATCGAAATTTTTGCCTTCTGCCCAGTGAACTCGCCGAGTCCACTGGGTGACTCGCCGAGTTGCTTAAATATTGTCTAGGACTTGTCGAGTGCATCAAGGGAGTCGACGTGTTGGCAGTCCAGAATGCAGTTTTTCAATGTTTTTGGCTGGAATTGGACTAGGATCATTACCTTAAGCTGTTTTTGAACTTATAAACTTGTTTTTGATGTGGTAATGATCATGCTTATCCAATTTACAAGATATTTGTCAAAGTTTCATGTTTTGTATTAGTTTATATGGTTAGGCTAATTACTTGAAAATTGTTTGATTTGAATTCTCTTGTTCTTATGAGTTTAATTTAGATCATTGACAAATTCTTTGATTTTCTTGTGAGAATTTTTGATCTAAATGATTTTGATGGATTTCATAACTTGTCCTCAAGTTATGAAAAATGAAAAGTTTTTCATTTAAATGGATCACTAAAAGTCATAGGTTATACAAAAATGAAGAGTCCTTTTCATAAATGGTTTTATGGACTCCATAACTTGTCCCCAAGTTATGGATTTTCAAGAGTCTTTTCATTCAAACCTATATTAAACTCATGAGTTATGAATTTGAAAAGTTTTGAAAGTTACAAAACTTGCCCTCAAGTTTTTGAATTTGTAAAGTCACACATTAAAAACTTTAACTCCAAACCCTAGAACTTTAAAAGTTTAAAATTCAACCCTTATACTATTATAATATTATAAGTTTAATAATATATATATATATATATATATAAGAACAAGTTAGTCTTACCGTTAGTAGGCCTCATTCACGACGCCGGTCTATAGGGGGGGTATAAGGTTACTACCTATAAAATGGCGGTTTAATGGCTGTCCACTCTCACCCACCGCTTCCTTGACTTGTGGAGGGTCGTTAGCCGAATGGGTTTGAGAGGACATTTAAATTCTCATGAAAAATATAATGAAATACTAAGTAGCTAAACACTTATAATTTCCCAATCATAGTTACTTAGGAAAATGTGAATATGGTACTAACCCATGAAATTGTACTTTGCACATTGTTAAGTCGTTAGTGGAGCGTGTGTGGTTAACTGGCACACTAATCTGGGACTAACAGTGTGTGGCAAAGGGTAGCTTGATGTTAATCATAGATAAATGGAGCGTGTGTGGTTAACCGGCACATTGATTAGGTGGTTGTAACATTGAGTGTACCAAGCTAATTTGCATGGTTATTCACACCTTGTTTGTGATCCTCGGCATCCTAGTCACAAACTTGAAGGGCACAATCGAGATTTAAACATGCCATTGAATTGTTAAATGAATCTCAAAGGATCTAGGAGTTTCAATCCATTTAAAACTTAATAATCAATTTCGTTTTTTGTGGTGGAAATTGGTAAATCGTCATTTACCTACCTTCAAATATTTTTCAATAGGATGATTTTCCATTTAAAACTTAATAATCAATTTCTTTATAAAGATGATTTTCCACAAGGCGATCAAGGTGAAAGATTAATCCCTTCCTCGTGTTGTAATGGAACTTCACTTCCTCCACCTCCTCTAATAATTCTCCCTAACCCACAAGTTCTAGGTCACTCAAAGCCCTATTGGCAGGAAGGAACGTCTGTATGTACTCACGTCTTGGAGATGAAGTTGCATATTGACAACCTGGTAGAGTTGGGTGTCAACGTCTCAAGGAAGTTGGCGGTTGACTGGGTTCTTCAATCACTTCCTAAGTCATATAGCGGGTTCTTTAAGGACTACTATGTGACAGACCACGACATGACCCTTATCGATTTTACCTATTTGCTTGTTGCTGCTGAATCAGCAATGAATGGTGCACTGGTAAAGCAAATTTCATTGGAAGGACTACTCCCCAAACTCCCATGGACATTGACAATGGTAACATTGGAAGTCCAAAAAAGTTTTCTCTTCCCAATGGAAAGGGATCAGCCATGGTCAAGTCATTTGACCAAATGGTAAAGAGAAAGGCTAAGTCTGTGATATTCCCGCGTACCATTCCCAAAGAGTCCATATATTTCTTTCACCAAGAGAAGGGGCATTGGTTGCGAAGCTGGCATATTTACCTGAAAAATCGCAAGAATGGTAAAGTCAAAATGTTTGACTCTACTTCAGGTAAAGTCCACTATATAACTCTATTAATTGCTATTTGGAGATTCTTAATACATGATGTAATGTAATTAAATTTTGATGTTTTGAAGAATCGAAGAAAATAAAGGAAGCTTAAAGGAAAAGTAAGTTGATTCTGATCACCGGGAGATGGATTTCAATCGCATGGTTCGGTAATCAGAATTTCGAGCTGTTGCTTAAGAGTTGTGATAGATTGCTTAGGAATAGATAATAACATTGTTTTCATTTGTAATTGAATTATAAGGAAAAGTTTTTCCGCAATATTATAAATAAAGAAAAGTTTTTTATTTTATCTTATTTTAGTTTCCTTACAATGGCATTTGTGAAAATTGTTGTTTATATGATTCCATTGGTAGCAATATTGGAAAATGGATTTGATTCTGTTATTTGTGGTAGTGTCATAATTTACCAAATAAAGAAAGATTCTCATCACCCAAGTTTCAATTGGATAGAAACTTGGAATCATGCAACTTGTATTGTGTGATGTATGAGAACTTTTAACTTTGGGAAATTAAGACTAATTCCTTGTTCACATGTATATGTGAGTCAAGTGAAGGACTAGGGGATCGGGTACACTTGGTTGTGCACTGGTCATGGTCCACTACATAGAATGATAAGAATATTTGTTATGATTTACTAAATGTTTAGTAAACATGGTTATACTTACAAGATTAAGTGTATCACACCCCAAAACTGGAACGGCGGAATCGTTCAGGGGTGGAGGACGTCATGTTTAGTATCACGAGATATGTATATGGTAAGCAAGTAATCAACAACCATTTCATTTCGAAAGAAAGTGTTTACAATGTGTGTGTTCACAAAACATAGAATTCATACACAAATAACAAAACAAGACTTGAAGCTATAATGCTTCATCTTCTGAATCCCCAGCACGAGCACCTGTCTAATAGTCTCTTAAGAATACAAGTTATTTGAAAGAGTTGATCATCAATTAAGCTGGTGAGTTCATAAGAGTTTAGTGATGTGAGTAAGTTGTAAAGTGTTGTTAAAACTGTAGAAGTAAAATAGTGTTGAAACTGTAGTTGAAACATGTAGTTGTAAAATGTTGTAAGTTGTAAGTTCTGTTTTGAAAAGTTCGCCTGTTCCTCTAGAAAATCCTATATTTCCTACTTTGATGGAAGTTTAAGTAAAATGTCACTACAACCCTTTCTATGGGTACTAAGTAGGTACAAGTTATATAAGACTCAGAGTAAACAAACAATCGATTATGCGCATCTGCCCCAAGCTCACAACCAAGCGAGGGACAGAAATTAAGGCGGATAGCACACATCCCATTGGTTGTTAGATCATCGTCCTATATAACCCTGGTGTAGTCACTTGTTACTCATGGAGTTAATTGTAATGGTTCCTTTATATCTAATGAAAAGTTCTTTAAGAAAACCTATATTTCTTATAGTAAAATGGTGACCACAGTGACTACTTTTATAATAGCTTAGTTTATACTGCTATATATAATCTAATATCGGAGAGAAAGTTAATTGAGTGAATCTGCCCTAAGCCCACAACCAGACGAGGAACAGAGAGTAAGGCGGAAAGCACACATCCAACTACCTATTGGGTATTAGTTTTATATATAAACATGGTGTATAAACTAAGGTATTATATAGTTACTCACCTAAGGTCCTTTAAATTGTACTGGTTTAATAAAATGTATTAAACCCTTTACCGGGAAGTTTCTAGTTTTGAAAACCAAAAGTACTGATTTTGGAAAGTATGTTTTATACTAGAAAAACTGTGCTTTGACTCTATGTCCTATAACCTGACCCATACCTGGTACCCTTATGATAACTTAATGTATACTAAGCATACATATATATAGAATCGGATAGAAAATAGATTGGGCGAATTCGTTCCAAGCCCACAAACAAACAAAGAACAGGAAATGAAGCGGAGAGCACACATCCTATTACCTGTCGGACCCTATTGGTATATATATATCCTGTGATGTATACATTAAGGAATCATAAGATTAGCATTATGGTCCTTTCTTTTAAACGTAGCCTTCTACCAAGGCATCTTCTGTTAAACGTAGCCTTCTACCAAGGCATCTACCGATATGTGCTAGACTCGGTTGTTCTGTTTGTCGTTTGTAAAAATGTATGTTTTCCCTAGTTTATAACTATCTTAACTCGAAAATAGTTTGAGTTTGACTTCCAAGTGGTACTGTCACTATATGAAAGAAATGGGAAATGTAAGTACATAGTTGTCGTTTATAATGACATGCGGATGTACTAATGACCTAGAAACATGTTTGTTTTATTATGGTCATAATGTGAAGGCTAGAACCCCTACTATGCGTTCTCCCTGTCTAGAGATTAAGGGAACCAAACGCGACCTCTGCAAATTCTTGCAAGCCGTGTAATTCACATTTGCTATATGATCATGTATACCTAATATAACTATCACCTTTTGTTTAAAACAATGAGTTAGTGATCAATTGGTATAATTAGATCTTGTGTGTGTTCTCATGCTATAGCAACCTAACTTGTTTGTTTTGTACTGTATATTGTACGTTCTGTTTGTTTCTCATAATTGTGTGTTCTCTCTATATGGTATTGTTTGTTTCTCTTCACTGTGTGTTTGACTCATGTATGAACTGACTCTTTGTGTGCTTCATTGTACTAGAAGTAATGAATAGCATTCTCCTAAACTATACCTATTATAGTTTACTAATGTTCTACTTGGACTGTTATTGAAAAGACTCATTTATCTACTAAGTTGTGCTTGTACTTTAAAAACAGAGTTTTGTATAACTATAAAGTAACATAACTTTAAAAGAGTTTTTGAAATGTTTTGACAACTTATAATTGACATAAGTAACATCTTGAAAGATGTTTATAACAAACATTTACACAATTATCATTGTGTTCAACTTGTATTCCCCCCTTAAAACATTTAAAACAGTTAAAAGATTCATTACGGGGTATAAACTCACCTGTAGTGAGTGGTTTGGATGAACGGATGGTATAGGATGCTAAGTGTCAAGTGAAGACTTGAACACACACACGGATCCTATTTAACATATAATGACACATATATGTATCAAATTAGTGTTTATTCAACTAATCAGGTAAAGAATAACACCTTAAGGACTAAGAAATCCTTAAATGGTAGTGTTATAATCACTTAGGATTGCATAAGAGGGTTGTAAAGCCACTTAAGGGAGTTTTCGGTCCAAGTGGTATGTTTCTTGGAGCTTTCGGTTCTTGTGGTTTTCGGTCCATATGGTTTTCGGTCCATATGGTTTTCGGTCCAAATGGTTTTCGGTCCAAATGATTTCGACCGAAAACCCATGGTCTTTGATGCATAAGGTGATTTCCAAGGGCTTTCAACAATCAATGAAGTGTTCTAGATTCATGACTAAGCTTTACGAAAGGTTTAAAGTCATATTGCACCCTTCATAAGGGTTTTCAGTCTACGGAGATGTACTAGTCCGAAAACACCTTTTGTTCTTGGATAAATGATGATTTAAAGGCCCTAAATCAAGAATTTCAACTAGATAACAAGTATAGGGAAGCAATGCTTACGATTTATAGGCTAGTAGAGTTGATTTTTGGACCAAAACACTAGTATGTGTTCTTGGTGTTCTTGGTGTTCTTGAAGATCAAACCCAAAAGATGAAGTTAATGGATGAAATCGAAGGGTGTTACTAGTTAGGAAGATCTAATAACAAATCAAGGGGAAAGAAACACTTACATTTTGGAGAATTTGCAAGAAGATCTTATGATACTTGAGATAGAATGGAAGTTTTCTTGACTTGGAACTTAGAATAATGAATAAAATGAGGAATACTCATGCTTATGGGATGAGTTTTCGGTCCACATGAGCTTTGACCGAATACTCATATGTGGTGGCCGAAAACTCCACATGAAGGGTTTATCGCTTGATTCTTATACTTATAACTCAAGCAAACACTTCCTAACACTCGATCCTTGAATGTACAATGCTTAGAACACCCAAATAGACTCCAAACAGTGCCAAAAGATAGCAAAATGGGTCTAAAACCAAAATTTCTCCGGGTTGTCACAAAGTGTAATTCTAAACCATTGGAAAAGTTTCAATGTATAGCATAACAAATAAAAAGAATCAAATTAGGCAGAAAGATAAAAGTTTCTCCAATCTGAAAAGATGGGAGAGTACTTGAGTAACGTATTTTATGATTATCTTAGTGATTATGAAACCATATCATAATAGATCCTCTAAGGACATGTTAGTGCATTTGTATGGCTAAGTAGAGGAATCGTGAATTGTTAAAATGGTTGAATCAAAAGGTCAATCATACTTCGTTCCAAGATCAAGTATTAGAGTAACACTCCAAGATCGAGCCTTGAGTGACATATTCTTAAGAAAGGTTTATAAAACTCATCAAATGTAGAGTAAAATGTTTCTTACTCTTTTACATTTGAAATTGGTAAGTTTTATGTCTTGGACAAGACAAAGACCAACTAAGACCAATTGTGTGAAGTGTTTTTTCTTGATAAGAAACCGCACTAACTCTTGAATATTTATTTGTCAAGTAAGGTTTCTTTACAAATAGAATCTTGTATGTCAAGAGGTCAGTGGGAGTCTTAAAGATCTTGAAAAGTTTCAAGCACTAATCAAGAGTAAACATGTTGTTAATTACTAGCACACGACTTGAGGTTTGTAACCTATCGTGTTGACATATTCTTGTTTCTATGCCATTCCAGTCAAAGTTAACTATGCATGTGAGTTCCTTGAGTTCTCAATTGTTTGCATATCAACTTGGAAGCAATGGTAGGCATTGTGCTACCAAAAGGCAAGAAATTAAGATTGAACAAGTTCAGTCCAAATGAGTTTGGATTTGTCACTAACCTTGTCTTATGATTATGGTTTGACAAATTCAAATGGATAGGAACACGTACACCATAAAATCTAAGTGTCATAAGCTTTCTCTCTAAATCATGAAAATGATTGTGAGGAAACGATTTCACTAAGTAGATTTTAAGGAGATAGCGGTTGTGTGAATTGCGTTCACAAATTCGATTATGATTACGGCATCCCTATTCATAGTTCGAATTGTGAGAAATCGCAAAAGGTCTAAAAATTTGAGACTTATTGTTGCAAGTTATAAAATTGTTTAGACACACATGTGAGCTATCTAAGGAAAGGTATATAAGTTTTAGAAGCCTTGATAAAGTCTTATCGAAGCATCTCGTATAATAAATCTGAACTTTGGTAATGAAAGTCAATAAGTATTGATTTCTAGAAGTCCAGCTGATTTCTAAATACATGTCAAAGATAGTGGGAGCATAAGTGTTATGCCAGTAAGATAATAATTATAATGCTAGTGGGAGCATAATCAATTATGGTGAATGTTTCAAGTTAGCAATGTTAATTATAGAAGACAAAAGTTTCAATTCGCAAGTTGCAGGGTTTGAAAAGTTGTTTTGCTATAATTAAGGGAGAGTAAATTATACTTCATTTCAAAATCTAAAAGCTTAGATTGAGTTTTTTAGTCAAATTTAGTCAAATATATATGAATGTTATGTTGGAATGGTTCAACATAAGGAAATTCTATATATGGAAATGTTAATTGCGTTCTCAAAATTTGATTATGATTACGACATCTCTGTTTATAATTTGAATTTTGAGAACATGGCAAATAGAAATATTGTAGCAAAAGATTGGTCAAGTATCATGTCTTTATGAATCGTGTCCAATATGTTTCGGGTATAGGATCGATTACATGTGCTATAATATTCATCCGTTCTAAATTTTCCAAATGCCTAGGGCATTAAGAGGGAAAAAGGACTAGAAACGGATACTACTAAAGTGGTTAACAACTGTTAAGGACAATCTAAGGTTCGCCAAGGATTGGTCGCTTGTAGTTGGAAGTGTAAAAATGGATGGACCATATTGAAAAATTCTGAAAAGACGCAACTCTTGTTCAGAAGTGATAGTCAAAATGGGAATATGGGGATATTTCCATAAGTGGAAGTTATTCTTTAAATCTATGCAAGATTAGAAACTTTTATGCAAGAAGTATATTCAAAGGAATGAAATTTGAATTTGAGACTTCGCTTCCTTGGAATTGTTTTGTTGTCAATCTCAATTGGAATACTTTGTAATATCAGTTGCCAAGCCTCTCTGACTTTTGTGTATTGTCATTACAAAAGGATCATTGCATATAAGTTTAGAATCTAACAGATTACAATAAATGGCAAGAATTTGATATTCTTACATTTACAGTTAGGATTTGGCATTGTGAAATGAGCATCATTGAAATATTGTCAATTGATCTATTTCACAAAGTTAGGACCATAGATAAACATAGTGTGCATGCTTGGAGCATGGCATAGCTATTGTTTAGAAAAACATACTGTGTATGCTTGGAGCATGACATGACTATTGTTTTAATTCAAGTATTGAGTTGATTATTTGAAACATTATACAATCAATAATGAGTAATCTATATGACTCAAAAGTTTTTGGGCCATATAGGATTAGTATTATTCTTGTGTTTCACTTCGCAAGTTTTGACTTCATAAATAACTAGGTTATTCAAACTATCCATAGTCGATCATACTTTGGAAGTAGGTATTGAGGCAAGATTGTCATGAATGGGTCTGTAGTTTGTCTAGGACAAGGTGGCTGCAGTATTCATGAGTACTCCTAGAGTAAGATTCGAGTATTGGATTCAATCCACGCTCATCTGAATCACTTCATGGATTTTATCACGAGTGATTGAGAGACGATAATATCTTATATTCTTGAAACCAAGACGTGTGAGTGGTAGTTGCAAGTCGGTTGCACATTAACATATGTAAACGCACTAGTAACTTGGTGCTATAAAACATAACGTTGTGTGTGATTTGATGAGTAAGTACAACCAAGTATTTGAGTCGAAGTTTATCCGTTCCTTTTACCCCAAGATAAAAGTGATATCTGTGGGCCCCTCGATGATTTAGTGATGACAACCCTAAGTGCTCGGCCCGGCCTGGACTGATTTGATTTGTTCAATTAGTCGGTCATCATAAATCAGAAATCAGGAAACAAGAAATGGACAGAGAGAATGATTATAATCCATTTCTTAGTCCATATGATATCAAGAATGGAGGAATATATGATCCCTTATCTAATGGACACGTCTTTGACTAGGTCAGAGTTCGACAACGACTTTTAAGAGATACGATTTCTAGTCGGGATCTTGGATTCGTAATTGCAATAATAGTTATTAGACTTATCCAAGTGGGAGACTGTTGGATTAGGTGTCTAAGCCTATAAATATAATTGGTGTGTACTTGACCCTAGAGTAGCATGGTCCATTTGGGTTGTATATCATCAGGACAATTTGTTAGGATGGACTTTTGAGAAGAAGTTATTTATGGTTTATTAATATATTATAAGTTATAATATATTAATATGAAATAGTATGTTTTAATTAGTATTGATCAAGAATTAGTTTGGAATTAATTTAGTGATCAAAAGAGACTAATTAAATCAATAGGGACTAACTGTGTAAATTAGTTATATTTATATGTTGGGCTTATGATCCATGTTGGGCTAAGTTTATGTATGGATACATAAAGATTTGGGCCACATGAACCATGGATCATAAACCCATGGGTATGGGTTACGATTAACCCATGACCTTTGGAATCCCATATATAAATATGTTACTCCATAGCAAAAAATGATCACTAATGTTCTTGGAGTTCATATGGACGGTTTTGGTGTATGAAGATTCTCTCTCAAAATGTCATCATTCTCCATGGTGTGTTGTGATTCCATTTGAGGCATCCACACTATTGGTGCTAAGTTCTTAAAGGCCAAATACATCAAGGTCAATAAGCTACAAGAAAATGTAAATTCCTAACTACTATTTTATGTTGTTTATATCATTTGTATGCTAGTTGTAGGCTTAAATCTTTAGAAACAATATTGCATGTATAATTAGAGAAAACATAGTTCGTGTAACACCTTGTTTCGAAAGCACTCAGTTGTGGTCTCGGAAGCCAAAGGGTAGGAAACAAACTTAGAATGAAGGATTTATGGCACATTGAAGTTATTGTCAATTTTAGCCCCTAATGGAAATTAGTGCCAAGTAGATCCCACGCATGCTAGGTGGCCAGCTCGAGAGTACGCCCAACGTAGATGGCGTAAATGGTCGCGGGTGTTGGAGACGTACGCCCAGCGTACGCCTAGAGTCACTAAACCCTAATTTTTAGGGTGTGACACTATATAAAGAACATTGCACCCTCAAGGGTCAGCCTCCTTCTCACCCTATAATCCCCTTTTCGAAACCCTAACCCTAATTGTGAGAGTGTGAGCTTGTAAGGCCATCTTGGAGTGCATCTTAATGTTCTTGGAGGAGAGTGATCATCTTGGAGTCTCATTGATCAGGGAAGAGCTTTTGGATCCAGGTTCTCCAGCTCATTTGAAAGTCTCATAAGGTATAAAGTTATCTAACTCGGTATCTTATAGCTTGATATCTAGATTAGTGCTTGTTTGGTGTTTCTAATGAGCATATGGACTATCTCCTGGGACTTGAGCAACTCCAGAGCTTAGGAAGTGTAGATCTGAGGTCCTTTGGTTTGTCTTCATAAAAATGTAATACTGATGATTATTCTATCCTCATGCATGGATCAAGACCCTTGGAAAGGTCTTAATATGTTGTTCGGAGCATATCGAACATGCAAAGGCATAAAGTTGCCAACTTTATGCCTTAATGTCACACCCCAAAACCGGAACGGCGGAAACGTTCTGGGGTGGAGGACGTCATGTCAAGTATCACAACACATGCAGTATAGTAATCAAAGTACAACAACCATTGCATTAATAGTATAAGTTTTACATAGGTTACATTTAGCAATAACATCAAAGTAGATATAGCGGATAACATAAAATACAGCTCGGTACAAGGCTGTCTTCACAAAAGCTCCCTGAGTGTACCTGTCTACTGACGACCTGAGAATACAAGTTATTTTGAAAGAGAGTATCAGTATTTTAATGCTGGTGAGTTCATAAGTATTTTAATGACATTGATATAAATACATGTTTTTCCTCGAAAATAATCTCATTAGATGATGGTGATAAAAGTTTATACCATATTTGAATTCCTTCCCGAAAATCCTATATTTTCTATTAAAAGTAGTCTTCTACCAAGACCAGACTGCTTTGAGTTTACAGAAAAGAGTTTATCTAATAAAAGCAGTCTTCTACCAAGACTCGACTGTTTGGTGTTTAAAGAGTATTTTTCCCTAATGTTACTATCATTATCAAAATATAGTTTTACATTAATGAGTATGTGGGAAAGCCACAATTAAATGTAATAGGACAAATAATGCTTTTACTTCAGCAATGACATTGCTTCTTATAAGGTAATAAAGACGCAGACTCCGGATAGTATTAGATGGACAATACACCCCGAGGAGTCTAAAGTAGTAAGATACAGACTCCAGGTAGTATTAAATGATAATACACCTCGGGGAGTCAAAAATAGAAATATACAGACTCCAGGTAGTATTAAATGACAATACACCTCGGGGAGTCTAAAGCAGCCTTTAATCCTAAGTAGGTTAGTTTAAAGGTTTAAAATGTGGCCTAGTGTATAGCTAGGAAAATATACTATGATGGTTTTATATGTAGAGAATACCGTGATAATACTTACCTTAAGGCCATGAATTATAAGGTAAATGTAAAGATACTCGTAACCATACTGATTGACGGATGTAAACACGACCACTTGCTGGCGTCGAAATGAATGTGACATTTGTCACCCCTTGGCTTGGTTGGCCGGGACTGTAGCTAGCAGTCAGTATGTGGGATGGTCTGTCCCGTATAGATCTATACACACAATGCCCGCTCTCCCTCCAGGAGACTCTGGTTACCAACTTGACAACGATGAAATCCGCTTCATGAGGATGTATCTAGTGTTTTGATTTCTATATACCTTTCTTTTTACTAAAAGTACAAGTTTTCATGAATATAGATATAACTAAGTTTTCCTTCATGAGAGTTATTGTTGGTTACTAAACTACACCTATTATAGTTTACTTGAGAGGTTATATAGGTACCTTTGCTACCCAAAGGTATTGAACTATAGTAAGAGTTTTAATATCTATCCAGATATACATAATATATAACTAGGACTTCAACGACACTCGGACAAATAACCGGATACTCTAAGTCCACAACCAAACAAGGAACAGGAAATAAAGCGGGCTATCAGTCCTAAGTCCTTCAAACCCTACTTATAGAACTATATCTATTTAGACATGAATCTATCAAGAATATAAGTTTAAAAGGCTTTGATAAAAGCTTAGTAATTTAAAAGAGATTTTAGTGTTTTTAAAAGAGATTTGAAAACGAGAATTTAAAACCTTTAGCTAAATAAAATAGTTTAACATGCAAAAATCTATTTGCTTGACAGTTATTAATCACATGATTGATATAATAACTTAGCAGTTCAACTTGTATCCCCCCATAAAAGCATTTAAAATCATTTCAAAGGTTGATTAAGGGGGTATGAACTCACCTGAAGTGAGTAACTCGAAAGAAAGATTGATATAGGATCGTCGGGTGTCGAATGAAGTCGTGAGCACGAACGGATCCTAGTTTAGCATGTAACAACACATATATGAATACGCTTAGCGTATATAACCACTTAATAGACACATGGACAGACTTTAGGGACATGAAAACACTTAGAGATAAGTGTTACAAACACCTATTGAAGTCCCTAAGTGAGTGTAGGGCATTAGATTTGAGTGTAAGGCCAACAAACTCAACCTTTGTGAGTGTGCGGCCAGGTGTGAGGCCAGAGTGTGCGGCCGTACACTCCCACCTAAATGTGCCCAAATCGATTTTCCAAGGCTTGGGGATGATCCTAAGAAGGTGTTTTGCGATGCTACACACTTTATAACCCTTTCTAAAACTCAAATCCAGGTTATACTAAGCCTAGAACACTCATATTGACCCACCATTTCGTTATAAGATAGCAAAATGAAGGTTAAATTTGATAATAACGAAAAATGTACAAGTGAGAAATTTCGGGTTGTCACATTATCCCCCCGTTAGAGGGAATTTCGTCCCGAAATTAGAATCTTAACAAATACTCAAGAATAGGTGCAAAAGATGTGGATACTTCATGCTCTATCTGATTCGTCCATTCCCTTGGGGAATCAGATCTATACTGAGCCCTTAACGAACATTTACTACGAGGTATGGCTTCTTCTCCGATCTCTATGCTACTCGGGATAAGGTTTCATCAGTTTCTTTACCGAGCTACATTTCTCCCGTTTCCCTTAACGAACGTGACTCTTACTTTTATTGATCTAGTCGAGAAAATGATGGGAGTTTTGTCGGGTACTACTGATTCATTTGCTGAGACGTGGATAGGTTAGGGTGGAATTTATGGGATCCCTAAAGCAGTTGGGGTCTGACGGATGCTGGGCCAATTCTTATCAAGAATCTCTGAGGGTCCTAAGTTCTTGGGAAAATAGAACGTTCCGTACCCAAAACATAATGTACTTTCATGGTGAGATCATCACTTGGCGTGATCACCATTCTGAAGTTCCAAAAGTTTTCTCTTACTGGAGGTGTGGTCCTCATGATTGGTCCCTAGTAGTCTCACGTCTTATTCGGATTCGTATTTCCTACTGGTTGGCTTTTGGAGGTTTTCTGGATCATTGGAGATGCTGACTATATGTTGGCATCTATTGGTTACATGGCATCTATCTCATCCTAGTGCAAAATGGACCTGCACTTCTGACTCCTGAGGTGTTTCTAATGGAATTTCTCAAAGTCAGTATGATAGGGGGTTTTACCAGACGATGCTTAGAAAATTTCAATTTTCATCATCGTCTAATTGATGCTTTCACAGTATGATCCCTAATCGGAAAGAATCATTCTCTCACTCGTTTCGCTGTTTCATGGATAGCAGTCTCTGATCAGGGCTAGCTTCGCCCTTAGAGATTTTTTTTTGAAGTGATTGACTATTTCATGAGGTGGTTCTACTATCTCTTTAGAGATAATATTCTTTGGGACACCTAGTAGTCTAACAAATCTCTAAGACATGCTCCATTCTCCATTATGTCTGCTCCCTCCAGTTTGTAGGAAGCGCGTGTTTTTGTATAACCCATCGACTAACACCTAGACTGGTGTCGAGTCCACAATCTCTTTATGACCTGGGTTATAAAGATTAACGCAACTTACCATCTACTTTACTCAAGTATTCTTGGTCGTGGAGGTAATCGGGTGGTTCTTAGCATCCTAGTATTAACTTTGGTGAATGCAGACTACTATCTATAGGGCGACGGTGTCTTTTCTCTTGATTCACGTACTAGCTCTTGCAGTGCAAATGGCCTTTCTGGAGGATCTACGGAGTAGGCCTCGGGCGGTTGTTGTCTTTCGGAATACCTGCAGTGCCATTCGCTTTAGGTTTTAATGTCTAAGGAGGGGTTGGTTAACAGCGCGTGGTACCCCTCTCCTGGGTACTTCTGAAGGTTGGATAAGAGAGACGACTGACGGCTCGTATTAGGTTTTCTTATTGGGTTCGAAAGAGCCTTTATTCGACGCTTAGGATAGGGTGAAAGTTCTTTTTACACAGCACTAGGAATTTTCGCATGGTTGAACCAAGTCGAGCCATGACCGACGGTAGTGTCGAAATTTACAACTATCGACACGATATGGAATGAAGATCGATAGGAACATGTGCTAAACAGGGCACACAAGTTCTTAGCGTCTCGGGTTTCGTCCATGGTATCACTATCGCGAATACTTGGACCGACATGATTGTCGCTGAACGCTAGAGGTCCTGATATTTTGGAATAATGTACTTTTCATGAACGGATTTCTCACGAGGCCTCTCTATAACCGCCTAGTATACACTAGTCATGTATAATTAAAATTAAAAGGGCTGTTGACTGAGCGACTCCGCCCTAAATCCACAACCAAACAAGGAACAGGAGATAAGGCAGCATCACTCACTCGCGGTCTATCAATCCCAATTATACATGGCCTTAATACATACACTAAGCCATCATAGCTTTACCTGATGGGTTTTTAAGTGTTACGATAGTGCTGCGACTTTCGCCTTAACGAGGGAGTAATTACAACTAGAATTGATTATTTGAAGTTTTCGGTTAACTACTTCAGGTTGAGAGGCATACCAAAATTCTACCGGGTTCCTTGACGTCTCCCTAGGCATTAGGGTTAAACTCCCCCTGCGTCCTTGTCATTTCTTTCAGTTAGGCAGTCCCTCTTGAAGTGTCCAATTTCACCACATAGGTGACATACTGGACTAGTCCCAACATTAGTGGTTGATGTAATGAACTCAACCGGGGTTCTGCAGCTGCGAGCGGTATGCCCTTTCATGTTGCACTTAACACAAAAGGGTTATCGACAGACTCCATGATGATGGTAGTCACACTTGCTGCAGCGGGGAAGGTTTCCTAGGTATGGTCTTGTTGGTGTTGAGACAGGCGGGTTGATAGGGGTATGGACGACCTCAGCTTGTTGCTCTTTGGAGGGTCCTTGAGTCGAGGTACTTCCCTCCTCGTTCTGAAACTTTCTTTTTAGTGGATTGGGTTGGAGTTCTTGGGTGGCTTTACACACCGGTGCTGGTTGCTGCTGTCCATTGCTATGATTGGGATTCCCGATAGTGCTCTTGCTAACATTGGCGTTGTTAGCTTTTAGGTGAGCCATGACAGCTGCTACGGCTGCTGAAACTGTAGCTTGAAACGTAGCTTCATCGATTTGAAGAATCGGTGTCTTGCTAGCGGGTTGGTTATGTTTCTTCGGAGGCATGGTTTTTCCTACAAGAAAAGGAACACAAGTTGATGAAAAACGATGGTTAACCCTAGGCGTATCTTTCTTCACTATGATGGGCATAAATTTTCCCGCGCCTTGAGTTATGGTTATCTGAGTGTCGACCTACATCCCCATGATGCAATCCGGGTAAAAGGGTAGGAGTAAGTGTATCGGAAAGCCATAAATCGGGTGTCGTTCCAACCAAGTCATCTTTAAATTGGAGAGGTTCACTCTCCGGCTTTGAAAAGATTTGAGAGAAGTTCGGAACGAAGATCGTAGAAGAAAAGGCTCATGAAAACTTATGGCCAAACACTCTCAATCGAGGTTTTGTGATCCGATCTATTTATATTAATCGCGATGGGAACGACGATTTGCCTAACACCTAGTGTGAGTAGTGAAATCACTAGCTCACCAAGTTGTATTATTTTATGGATTATTAGCGTGACGTTAAAGAGGTAGAAACACTTCTCGTGTTCCATGCATTGACTCCCTCTGGCTACCTCTTATCCTTGACTGGATCAGGCATTGGTTTTCTTCGGGTACTTATATAGGGTTCTCCTCTCTTGTAGGCATACTGAATTTCTGCTCTGCCTTACTTCCGGTTCTGACTCTGAGTGTTATTACTTCATAATGGATGACTGGAATCTCGGGAGTTCAGACGCATTTCCCACCAATGTCCCTAAAAGGTATAGGCACATGGTGATTTCATTAGTCTCCTCCCTGTTCATTTATTTCCTAATTGGAAATCTTCTCAATGAACCTCTTATGGGTCTGTATCGACTCTTCTGCCGATTACTGAAGTGGATAAGGTTTTCTAAAGGGGTTTATGCGAGAATGGGAATGTCTAAAGAATCTTAAGAGATTATTAAAACATTTCACTGGGTGATCCATATCGAGTCCTGCTACAATTGCATAGTGTACACAAATCATATATAACTTAGATCTGATAGGCCTTCGAATATGTGATACTACTCTATATCCACATCCAAACAAGGAAAAGGAAGTAGAGCGAAAACACACATTCTTAGCCTATGAGCTCCTCACTATATATAACCTTGGGAGTATACACTTTGTAATCATAGGTCTATCAATAAGGGTCTTTTTAGTTTTCACGCAAGGTTATTTATGGTTCCTAAAATACCCCTATGGTATTTTAATTATATGTTAGATTCCAAAACTTCTGAACATGCTTTTGGGTTTATCGTTAGTCTTTTAGTATCATAAAATACTCCTATAGTATTTTAAACTTTATGTTTGGCTCTAGCAATTCCTGTATGGTAAGTTTCAGATTTATTACAACACCACCATCACTCCCAAGCACACGTTAGTCGTATCTCGAATAAATATAGTTGATCAAGTTATATTTATTCCAGCTTACGATTACAAAACTGCCCAGGTTTGACGGTAATGCTCAACATCCAAAGACTTTTATTCTTATTCTTCTCTTGATACTTGTTCGGGTTTTTATATTCTGGATGTTCTTATACTTTTGTAAAATATAGTTATATTTTAAAGTATAATTTCGTGGTGAGAGTGTTTTTATCCCATTGTATTTATAGGTTGTATATCTTTTATGATTTGATATACTGAGCTCACTATAAACAATGCTCTGATACCAATCTGTCACACCCCAAAACCGGAACGGCGGAAACGTTCTGGGGTGAAGGACGTCATGTCAAGTATCACAACACATGCAATATAGTAATCAAAGTACAACAACCATTGCATTAATAGTATAAGTTTTACATAGGTTAAATTTAGCAATAACATCAAAGTAGATATAGCAGATAACATAAAATGCACCTCGGTACAAGGCTGTCTTCATAAAAGCTCCCTGAGTGTACCTGTCTACTGACGACCTGAGAATACAAGTTATTTTGAAAGAGAGTATCAGCATTTTAATGTTGGTGAGTTCATAAGTATTTTAATGACATTGATATAAATACATGTTTTTCCTCGAAAATAATCTCATTAGATGATGGTGATAAAAGTTTATAGCATATTTGAATTCCTTCCCGAAAATCCTATATTTTCTATTAAAAGTAGTCTTCTACAAAGACCAGATTGTTTTGAGTTTACAGAAAATAGTTTATCTAATAAAAGCAGTCTTCTACCAAGACTCGACTGTTTGGTGTTTAAAGAGTATTTTTCCCTAATGTTACTATCATTATCAAAATATAGTTTTACATTAATGAGTATGTGGGAAAGCCACAATTAAATGTAATAGGGCAAATAATGCTTTTACTTCAGCAATGACATTGCTGCTTATAAGGTAATAAAGCCGCAGACTCCGGATAGTATTAGATGTACAATACACCCCGAGGAGTCTAAAGTAGTAAGATACAGACTCCAGGTAGTATTAAATGACAATACACCTCGGGGAGTCAAAAATAGAAATATACAGACTCTAGGTAGTATTAAATGACAATACACCTCGGGGAGTCTAAAGCAGCCTTTAATCCTAAGTAGGTTAGTTTAAAGGTTTAAAATGTGGCCTAGTGTATAGCTAGGAAAATATACTATGATGGTTCTATATGTAGAGAATACCGTGATAATACTTACCTTAAGCCCATGAATTATAAGGTAAATGTAAAGATACTCGTAACCATACTGATTGACGGATGTAAACACGACGACCTGCTGGCGTCGAAATGAATGTGACATTTGTCACCCCTTGGCTTGGTCGGCCGGGACTGTAGCCAGCAGTCAGGATGTGGGATGGTCTGTCCCGTATAGATCTATACACACAATGCCCGCTCTCCCTCCAGGAGACTCTGGTTACCAACTTGACAACGGTGAAATCCGCGTCATGAGGATGTATCTAGTGTTTTGATTTCTATATACCTTTCTTTTTACTAAAAGTACAAGTTTTCATGAATATAGATATAACTAAGTTTTCCTTCATGAGAGTTATTGTTGGTTACTAAACTACACCTATTATAGTTTACTTGAGAGGTTATATAGGTACCTTTGCTACCCAAAGGTATTGAACTATAGTAAGAGTTTTAATATCTATCCAGATATACATAATATATAACTAGGACTTCAACGACACTCAGACAAATAACCGGATACTCTAAGTCCACAACCATACAAGGAACAGGAAATAAAGCGGGCTATCAGTCCTAAGTCCTTCAAACCCTACTTATATAACTATATCTCTTTAGACATGAATCTATCAAGAATATAAGTTTAAAAGGCTTTGATAAAAGCTTAGTAATTTAAAAGAGATTTTAGTGTTTTTAAAAGAGATTTGAAAATGAGAATTTAAAACCTTTAGCTAAATAAAATAGTTTAACATGCAAAAATCTATTTGCTTGACAGTTATTAATCACATGATTGATATAATAACTTAGCAGTTCAACTTGTATCCCCCCATAAAAGCATTTAAAATCATTTCAAAGGTTGATTAAGGGGGTATGAACTCACCTGAAGTGAGTAACTCGAAAGAAAGATTGATATAGGATCGTCGGGTGTCGAATGAAGTCGTGAGCACAAACGGATCCTAGTTTAGCATGTAACAACACATATATGAATACGCTTAGGGTATATAACCACTTAATAGACACATGGACACACTTTAGGGACATGAAAACCCTTAGAAATAAGTGTTAGAAACACCTATTGAAGTCCCTAAGTGAGTGTAGGGCATTAGATTTGAGTGTAAGGCCAGCAAACTCAACCTTTGTGAGTGTGCGGCCAGGTGTGCGGCCAGAGTGTGCGGCCATACACTCCCACCTAAATGTGCCCAAATCGATTTTCCAAGGCTTGGGGATGATCCTAAGAAGGTGTTTTAGCCGTTGCTATGCTTAAAGGAGTGTTTAAGTCCATTTTAGGGCCAAAAGAGGTGTGTGCGGTCACACATGATGTGTGTGTGGCCGTACACACTTGAAGACCAACTAGAATGATGATTTCATGGATCAAGTTCGAGGAAAAGGCCTTCTAATGTGTTGTATCAATGATTTAAGGATGAATACTCACTTGTTTTGCTGATTGGAGATGAAAACACGAAGGGTTCTTGAGAGAGAATGTTCCATTTTTGAAGGAGTAGGAGAAAGGGGTGTAAGGTTGGCTAAGTGTTCAATATATAGGGTCGAGTGTGAGGCTGGAGGGTGTGTGCGGCTGGGTGTGCGGCTAGCTGGGCGCACACGCGGGTGTGCGGCCGCACACACCTTCTTCGGTGAGTTTGGCCCGATTTTGCGATGCTACACACTTTATAACCCTTTCTAAAACTCAAATCCATGTTATACTAAGCCTAGAACACTCATATTGACCCACCATTTCGTTATAAGATAGCAAAATGAAGGTTAACTTTGATAAAAACGAAAAATGTACAAGTTAGAAATTTTGGGTTGTCACACTTAAGACGTCTTAATGGACTTAGATCTGAAGTTTGATGTTGAAATCCCGAGTATTAAGCACTTAATGGGAAAGTAGCTTAACAGAGGAGTACGTTGGGCGTACATGCAGGTACGTACAACGTACACCACCTTTAGCCTGTACGCTTAGCGTAAATATGAGTACGCTTCGCGTACTCATCAGTTATGGGCTTGTGATGTTTTGGGCCCCGGGTTGGGCCAAGCAGGGGACTTTGGGTCTTTGGGCCTTAGTGGGCCATCAGGAGTAAGATGTTTTGGGCCAGGAATGTGTTTGGGCTTAGGGTAAGGCCCGTTGGAGGGATTGGGCCCAATTGAGCAAATTGGGCCATTAGTGGACCACTAGTGGGCTTGGAAAGCCTACCTAGTGTTGGGTTTTCTTTCGAAATTTGGGCCTTAGTTTTGGATCATACTGGGTCAGGGGTAAAATGGTCATTTTACTGACATGCATAGACTAAGAATTATAGTATGGAACCCAGTTGCTAATTGGGTATATTGATCGGTATTGATGGTTCAGGAAGTGGGCGGGGCAGCAGCTAAGGATTCCTTCAAGAAGATTCTGCATTCGAGGTGAGTCTTCTCACCATACCGATGGGTCTAAGGCACCAAGGCCTGCCCATTTTATGATAGTTGGTATACTTATTGTGTAGAGGTGTGTAGCATAGTTATGCATTGATATGTGGTAGTGATAGCCTTCAGGGCTAATGGTAGAGATAGCCCTCAGGGCTAGTGGTAGAGATAGCCTTCAGGGCTAAAGGTAGAGATAGCTTGTATGGATAAGGGTAGAGATAGCCTTTGTGGTGAATGGTAGTGATAGCTTTATGCTCAATTGATATGCATTATGTGGTAGAGGTAGGTTTATAGCTAATTGATATGCATTATATGGTAGAGGTAGCTTTATAGCTAATTGATATGTGTTATGAGGTAGAGGTAGCAATTATAGGTACCATGTTATGTGGTTTGTGTGTGGGGTATGCTCTGGGGAACTCACTATGCTTCGTGCTTACAAGTTTGTTTATGGTTTCAGGTACTTCATATTTCCAGGGCAAAGGCAAGGTGTGATGGCGCGGCGTGCACTCTCTCACAGACATTTTATGGGACACTCTGATGTTTGGTATAAAAGTTGTATTTGACTTATGTTTTGAAAACAATTATAACTGGATTTATTAATGTATGGGAATATGTTTGCTTATTCTAAAATGAAAAATTTACTCTGAAAATTGGGTCGTTACAAGTTGGCATCAGAGTCTTGGTTTGAGGGATTCGGGCAGACTCTCGGGTGTGTCAGGACTCAAACTAAGGAAATGGTAAAATTGTTTTCAAAAATGACATAAAAAGCTTTTGAAAGAAAGGAAAAGATTAGAGGGCAACGCGCGTGATCAGCCGAGCCAAGTAAATAGTTTCCCAATGTGCTAGCCATGTTATTCTGATATTTGAGCTTTGATGATCGTATGGAACTTGCTATGTGTATGCTTTTAAAATTATATACAGTTAGGAGCTTATAGCCTTAGAATGATTGATTTGGCATTATTTCCTGTTCCTTTTCTGGTTGTGGTACTAGGGTAGAATCTTTTATCGAAAGTCTATTTGATCCTTTTCTATGTATAATTTGCGTGCATAAAGGCAACCTGTTATGATTGGTCTGATTGGTATAAGTAGAGCAAATCTTAGGACCGCCTGAGATTGATGTATACGGTGGTTTGTGGGATATGGTTTCGTTTTGGCACAAATTCGAGTTATTAGGTAGAGCATTAGGGAAAGGTACAGGTAGGTGTGGAAGGTAGTATTGGGCCCGTACTACTGAAAGCATAGGACCTGTACCCGAACCAATGTTAGATCTGACAACTTCAAGGAGGACCGGTATGGGAAGATCCCGTATATGGAAACTATGATCGTTATGATTCATGACATTTCAGTTCATCGTGGTGGTGACACGATTATGAGCAGGGGGATCAGGATTAGGATCTAGATCTGGGGCAGGATCAGGCGACACTACCAATGTGATTTATGAAAGGCTGCGCAAGCTTACTGCAACTGAGGTTAACCGGGGCATCCTTGACGCTACCCCAATCGTTTTTGGGACAGTCAAGGAGGGCATTATGGAGATCATCGAGGAGAGACTCAGATCATTCAGGGTTGAGATTGCTGTGGGCCAGATTGGGGCCCGAACTCCCTCATTCCGGGAGTTCAAGGCGTGTGGGGCGACGGAGTTTTTCGGGGCCAGGGACCCCATTGTTAGCCGATGCTGGATGGCGGATATCGAGAACGCCCAGCGCATGAGTTCTTGGTCGGATGCGGCAAAGGTGGGATTCGCTTCATGTATGCTGAGAGACAGGGCCTGAGATTGGTGGGGCGAGGTTACAAGTCTGGTGGGAGCAGCCGGTGTGGCTGAGATGACCTGGGCCAAGTTTGTTCAGGGATTCGACTTGGAGTTTGCGCCAGCCATTGAGGTGCAACGACTTGTGAAGGAGTTTAATGACTTACAGTAGACCACCGAGACTGTGGCGGAGATCACCGCTAAGTTTCGAGAGCAAGCTTTGTTGATCCCGCAGTATGGTACCGATGAGGAGATGCAGCGGACGAGGTGTCATTCCATGCTGAGAGATGATATTCGGGAGTTTGTGAGATTTACAGGGTGCAAAACCCTTGATGAGATGGTAGAGAAAGCCCGGGAACGGGAAATGGAGTTGGACTTCCGCACCAAGCGGAAACCGGAGCAAACGTAGGCAGAAGGGGGTCAGGCTAAGAAGCCTAAGACCTTAGACACTTCCAGCATGGGTCAGCAGGGTCAGGGCCGGTGTGCTAAGTGTAGTAGGGTGCATGGTGGAGCTTGTCGTATCACAGACACGGGATGTTATGCATGTGGCCAACAGGGCCACTTGAGCAGGGACTGCCCCACGAAGGGTTTGATTTGTTTTTACTGCAACCAGACCGGCCATAAGCGGGTCGACTATCCGAGGTTGCAGGGAAGGGGAGGAGCGGTGGCGACGCCTGCACCCGCCACGATGAGGATTACCGATGGCCACCCTGCTCCAGTGGTGAAGGGCCACACATTTCAGTTGACCACTGAGGAGGCTTAGGCAGCGCCAGAGGTTGTGGCTGGTACGTGTCTATTATTCTCTACTCTTTTTTATTCGTATGGCTTATGTGGGCATTATGTTTGTATAAGGACCCTTTCGGTCAATGGTATGTTGGTACATGTCTTGTTTGATTCGGGTGCTACCCGATAGTTTGTGTCACTTGCGCTCAGCAAGAAGTTCCAGGATGCGTCGGGAACCTTGGTTCCTGCTCGAGGTAGAGATTACATATGACCGCATGGCGGGTGCCACGAGGACGATATTAGTTCGAGTAGCTAGAGTTATTGGAATTGTTGGGATGCGAGAACTGCTAGCTAGTTCTCAAGAATCATGTTGTTTGGAAGGGTTATTCGCGGTGCTCTAGCTCTGTTAGGCACCCACCGTCAGCAGTTTGTCAATGGGGACGGGAGAAGGTTTGGGGAATCCTTCAATTCACACATGCCGAGTGGACCTAGTTGAATCTAAGTGGGCGAGAATCATTTAGATATCTAGGATGGAGGCGAGTGTGAGACGAGGATGCGTTTCACATCCCTATTGGGGGAGGAAAGGCGGCCTTAAGGGTCGATTGAATATAGGATATCTAGGGATAGGAGTTCGAGAAACTCCCCAACATTGGAATCGCGTATTCTTTACGCCATATGGTAGGATTTAGAGGAGGGAACCAGTTAGAGTTCCAGTGAGTATTTGAGTTCAGCTGGAAGGATAGACCGCTTGGGCGCTCAACGCTGAGATGCGTTCGGGTTGATTGACGAGCGATAGGGCTTGACAGTGATCATGTTTGTGCGAGGAGTGTTCTAAGTCTACGGGCGTAGCTGTAGCATTCATGAATTCATTCTGATGACTTAGACTAGGGTAGACCAGTTCGCAAGGCCATCGGGAATCCACAATTTAGGTGGAATCAGGATTGGAGAAGATTATTCGATCAGATATCTGTGGGCGAGCCCGGATAGTTATGGAAATTCGGAATGGAATTGGTAGAGACTATTGAGGCAAAGGTTTGGATCGGGTGCGAGACTGGAAATCTCGGGGATCGGCTAAGAGTATCTATTTACCGGTCAGGTAAGGGTAATCGGATATTATGATGCATAATGGATCTCGAGGTAGTGGCGGAGTATCGACCCGTTTCGGAGAGGACTCCGAATCGGGGTTCGCGCAGATTCAATACTGGATTTTGATTCCATAAGATGGAATTCGGGAGCATAAGGACGCCAAGGGCATCAAATGCAGTATACCAGGGCAGTTAATGTCAGACGAGGTGTCCTTCGGAGGTCAGATGGGACTGCTGAGCGTGTGTCTCTGGCCCAACAATTGGGAAGGTCCCGGCCGTTCTTCAGGAGAGCAGCCATGTGGCAGCAAGGGGTGAAGGAGTGACTTTAGTGAGTTGGAATCTGTGTGCGGAATTGCGGGATATTCGGTAGTCGCAGTTGATCAGTGACTTTTGTTGTTTAAGAAGCATCAAGGTATTACGAGTGGTAAGTATTCTATCTAGGCCAGTCTCTTGTGGAGTTAGTTCAAGGATGATTCGATGTGGGCAGCCCGTGAGGGAGACAAACCATCTCGAGGCTTTAGGTTCAGATGGAGCGGATGTGATCAGGTTGCAAGGTAATCGTTCATCTTTGGATTCTAGAACCCTACGAGGGTTGGTTTTGATTGCCTTGGGAAGACTGGGGGTATTCCCGGGTTTGTGGTCGTGTTGCTCAGGTAGTCTGGTATGTCAGGGATGGTGATGCATGACTTCGAAAGCACTCGGTTGTGGTCTCGGAAGCCAAAGGGTAGGGGCGATTCGGTCTTTTAGGGATACTGGGTCTTATCCAGGAGGTGTTAGGCTTGGGGGCATGGATAGGAGCGTAGGGCTTCCCGCCGCCTTTTCGTGGATATAAAGTTCGTAGGAAACAGACTTAGAATGAAGGAGTTATGGCACATTGAAGTTATTGTCAATTTTAGCCCCTAATGGAAATTAGTGCCAAGCAGATCCCATGCATGCTAGGTGGCCAGCTCGAGAGTATGACCAGCGTAAGCCGGTGTACACCCAACGTAGATGGAGTAAATGGTCGCGGGTATTGGAGACGTACGCCCAACGTACGAGAAGTACGCCCAGAGTCACTAAACCCTAATTTTTACGGTGTGACACTATATAAAGAACCTTACACCATCAAGGGTCAGCCTTCTTCTCACCCTTTAATCCCCTCTTCAAAACCCTAACCCTAATTGTGAGAGTGTGAGCTTGTAAGGCCATCTTGGAGTGCATCTTAGTGTTCTTGGAGGAGAGTGATCATCTTGGAGTCTCATTGATCAGGGAAGAGCTTTTGGATCCAGGTTCTCCAGCTCATTTGAAAGTGTCAGAAGGTATAAAGTTTCTACCTTGTTATCTTATAGCTTGAGTTCTAGATTAGGGCGTGTTTGGTGTTTCTTATGAGCATATGGACTATCTCATGGGATTTGAGCAACTCCAGAGCTTAGGAAGTGTAGATCTGAGGTCCTTTTGTCAATCTACTTCATAAAAATGTAATCTTGATGAGTATTCTAACATCATGCATGGATCAAGACCCTTGGAAAGGTCTTAATGGGTTGTTGGGAGCATATGGAGGATGACATGGCATAAAGTTGCCAACTTTATGCCTTAAGACGTCTTAATGGACTTAGATCTGAAGTTTGATGTTGAAATCTCGAGTATTAAGCACTTAATGAGAAATTAGCTTAACAGAGGAGTACGATGGGCGTACACGCAGGTACGCACAGCGTACATGACCTTCAGCCTGTACACTTAGCGTACATATGAGTACGCCCCGCGTACTCATCAGTTATGGGCTTGTGATGTTTTAGGCTTCGGGTTGGGCCAAGCAGTGGACTTTGGGTCTTTGGGCCTTATTGGGCCATCAAGAGTCAGATGTGTTGGGTTTTGTTTCGAGATTTGGGCCTTAGTTTTGGATCATACTGGGCCAGGGGTAAAATGGTCATTTTACTCCCATGCATGGACTAAGAATTATGGTATGGGACCCAATTGCTAATTGGGTATATTGATCGGTATTGATGGTTCAGGAAGTGGGCGGGGTAGCAGCTAAGGATTTCTTCAGGAAACTTCTACATTCGAGGTGAGTCTTCTCACCATGCCAATGGGTCTAAGGCACCACGGCCGGCCCATTTTTGATGGGTTTTTGAGCATTCTAACACTTCCTAAGTGTACATGCAACCCTAATAACCTTGAATCTATGTTTTCTCTATATACATGCAAATTTCTTTTTCAAGGTTATTTCCTAACTAGCATGGCAAGGGGATTACATAAAACATAAAAACTAGTAAAAATACATACCTTGTTGTTGGTTGGATTCCTTCAAGACTTTGTGAGCGTAGCACCCCAAATGTTGTGCCTCAAATGCTTCACACAACATCACAAGACTTGGAATAACTTTAGAGAATACTTCTAGCACTCAAAATCGGTTATGCCCTCTCTAGTAACACTAGGTCACGATTTTGCTAGCATAGGGTTCCTTTTATAGTGTTGTCACAATTAGTGTTTACACATGAATGCCCTTAATTGTCATGACTCTTGATTTCCCATGACCCATGGGTTTGTAACTCCCATGAACTATCCATGGAGCTCCATATGGTTATAACCAAACCCATAAACCATGGATCATTAATCCACCATAAAAGAATTGATGATTGTCATAATCAACCCTATATATTTAATTAGTCTCACTTTGATCACCAAATTAACACTAGATTAATACTTGATCAATACTAATTAAATAATACTATTATTAATATATTAGGACTTATAATATATTAATAATCATAAGTGCCTTATTCTCTCATTTAGTCTATCCAAGTATTGCAATGCCATGCAACCCAAATGGACCATGTCGGGTCGGGTCAAGTACATACCAAATAAAGTTATGGACTTAGACACTATATCCAACAGTCTCCCACTTGAATAAGTCTAATAACTATATTTGCAAATATGACTTCAAAATCCGACTAGCAATCGTAGCTCTTTCAAAGTCTCTCGGAACTGAGATGATGATGATACACCATTTAAGATAAGTGATCATATAATCCTCTGTTCTCATGATATCAGTCGGACAAACACATGGAACATGGTCTTACTTATTGTCCATCATTTGTTTCTCGATCTCTGATTTATTTTGACATAGAACTAAATTGAACACATCAATTAGGTTCTGACCGGGCTCGGTACATAGGTCAAAACCAAATCATCGAGGGGCCCAGATATCGCTTCTATTTCTAGAAGGAACAGATAAACTTCGACTGATATGCTTGTACTAACTACTTGTTGAATTATTCACAAAGGTACGTTTTATGACATCGAGTTACCAATGCGTTTTCGTGCAATCAATGAATAACCAACTCATAGTCAACAACTCATATGTCTAGGTTTGAAGATTTATATGATATTACCGTCTCACGATCACTCGAGATAAATTCCATGAAGTGATGCAAGTGAGCGTGGGTTGGATCCAATACTCAGCCCTTATGAGTACTCATGAATGTTGTAGCAACCATTGCATTGTCCAAAGCACTTTTAGACAAATCATACAAGCCAAATTCATGACAGTCTTAAATCAATACTTACTTCCAAAGTTTGACTGACTATGGATGGTTTGAATAATAACATAATTATTCTGGAAGTAAAAACATGCAAAATTGAAACATAGTAAACAATCAACACAAGATAGTAACACCTTACTCATAAATAAATAACAACTTTTATTTATCATCAAATGTCAATTACATTTTACAAGTTTCAGGAATCTAATTATTGAAACTAATATCATCCTTCAGCCCAATGCGCCGCGCATGCTGTAAATGCTTAACCCTGCTCAGTCCCTTCGTGAGGGGATCTGTCGGGTTCTCATCTGATGATACCCTCTTAGCCACGAGGAGTCCTTCTTCTATTCGATGTCTGATGAAATGGTATTTTCTGTCAATGTGCCTAGATCTCCCGTGATCTCTTGGTTCCTTAGCCAAAGCAACCGCACTTTCGCTGACACAGAAAATTTCCATTGGCTCCTTTATAGCTGGTACAACTCCAAGGTCTCCGATGAAGTTCTTTAGCCATATCGCCTCCTTAGCTGCTTCACTTGCTGCTATGTACTCTGATTCACAAGTAGAATCAGCTATTGTCTCCTGCTTGGAACTTTTCCAAGTAATTGCCCCTCTATTTAGGATAAAGACCCAACCTGATTGAGAGCGGAAATTATCCCTATCAGTCTGGAAGCTAGCATCGCTATATCCTTCCACTCTCAAGTCATCACTGCCTCCGAGGGTAAGGACCCAATCCTTAGTCCTCCGCAGATACTTGAGAATGTTCTTTACCGCTGTTCAGTGTGCCTTTCCAGGGTTCCCTTGATATCTACTGACCATGCTCAAAGCAAAAGCCACATCAGGGCGAGTACAAGTCATAGCATACATGATCGAGCCCACAGCGGAAGCATATGGTATATGACTCATTTCAGCTATCTCAGCCTCTGTACTCGGACTCTGAGTCTTACTCAGCTTGGCATTACTCTGGATTGGTAATTCTCCTTTCTTGGATTCTTGCATGCTGAACCTTTTCAGCACCTTATCCAAGTAAGTACTTTGACTAAGTCCAATTAGTCTCTTACTCCTATCTCTCAATATCCTTATCCCTAGGATATAGGCAGCTTCTCCAAGGTCCTTCATAGCGAAACACTTCCCAAGCAAGGTCTTAACCTCCTACAAGGTTTGGACGTCGTTTCCTATGAGAAGTATGTCATCCACATACAACACCAAGAAGCTAACTATGCTCCCACTAGCCCTGACATACACACAAGACTCATCCTCACTCCTAGAAAAGCCAAACTCTTTGACTTTCTCATCAAAGCAAAGATTCCATCTGCGAGATGCTTGTTTCAATCCATAAATGGATTTATCAAGCTTACACACTCTATTAGGGTATCTTGTATCAACAAAACCCTCTGGTTAAGCCATGTAAACATCCTCAGCCAACTTTCCATTAAGGAAAGCGGTTTTGACATCCATTTGCCATATTTCATAATCATGAAATGCAGCTATGGCTAACAATACTCTAATAGACTTAATTTTAGCTACTGGTGATAAGGTCTCGTCATAGTCAACTCCCGGAGTTTAAGTAAAGCCCTTTGCAACCAGTCGCGCTTTGTAAGTATGTACCTTCCCATCCATGTCGGTCTTCTTCTTGAAGATCCATTTGCACCCAACTGTCTTACGACCTGGTACATTGTCAACCAAGTTCCAAACTTGATTGTCATACATGGACTGAATCTCGCTGTCCATAGCCTCCTTCCATTTAGCAGACTCAGGGCCTGCCATGGCTTCCCTGTAGTTATTAGGTTCATCCAAATCTATTAGTGTACTATCACTAATAAATGTATCACCTTCAGTGGTGATGTGATTACCATAATAAAAATCAGGTGTGTTCCTCACCCTAGTGGAACGTCTTGGAGGTACAGACTCATCTATCGGATCAACAGGAGTTTCCTCCTTAGGTTGGTCGATAGCATTTGTGGTTCCTTCACCACTTGACTCTTGAAGCTCTTTAAGGTCAATTTGCCTCCCACTGTCCCCTTGGCTTATGAATTCTCTCTCACGAAAGACTCATCTTCTTGCTACAAAGACCACATTATCACTGGGTCTGTAGAAGAGGTAACCAAAGGATCTCTGTAGGCAGCCGATGAAAATACACCTCTCACTTCGAGGTTCAAGCTTATCATGAGTCTCACACCTCACGAAAGCTTCACAACCTCAAATCTTAATGTGGTCCAAATTGGGAACTTTCCCAGTCCACATCTCGTGAGGTGTTTTGGGAACCTTTTTAGTAGGGACTAGATTAAGGATATGGGCGGCAGTCTCTAAGGCATACCCCCATAAAGAGATTGGTAACGAAGCTCGACTCATCATGGAACGAACCATATCCAGTAAGGTTCGATTGCGCCTCTCAGCTACACCATTCAACTGTGGTGTTCTGGGAGGTGTCAATTGTGAGACAATCCCACATTCCTTAAGATAGTCAAGGAACTCAATGCTAAGATACTCTCCTCCCCGATCAGAACGGAGCATCTTGATGTTCCTGCCCAATTGATTCTCCACTTCCTGCTTAAACTCTTTGAACTTTTCAAAGGTTTCTGACTTATGCTTGATTAAGTAAATATATCCATATCTACTGTAATCATCAGTAAAAGTCACATAATAGCGATTAGCATCCCTTGTAGCAACTCTGAAGGGCCCACACACATCTGTGTGTACAAGGTCCAACAAACCTTCACCCCTATCACAAGTACCTGTGAAGGGTGACTTTGTCATTTTTCCAAGTAAACAAGACTCGCAACTATCACCTTACTTGAGGTCAATGATTCCAAGACTCCAGCCTTTTGGAGTTGGCCTATGCGCTTCTTGTTAACATGTCCAAGACGACAGTGCCACAAGGATCCTTTATCCAAGCTATCTGAAGAATCAATACACAACACATTATTTCCTAGATTGTCTACAACATTCACGGCTTCATATACACCATCACAAGGTAATGCTTTAAAGTAAAATACATCATTGTAATAAACATTAATAGCACCATTTTTATTATCAAATGAAAAAGAAAAACACTTATTCAAATCTAACATTAACCCATTATTAAGCAATAAAGAATAAACTCCTATCTTGGTAACAGGTGATGCTTTCCTGTTGCCCATGACTAAGTTTATCTTCCCGTGCTCCACTTGCTCACTTCTTCTTAGTGCCTGCAAATCAGTACAGATGTGAATACCACAACCTGTATCAAGCACCCAAGAATTAGCATTAGATGAGTTATTAGACAATATTGTGTAAATACCTGCATGGGTGGGTTTAACCTTCCCATCCTTTACATCTTGCAGATATTTAGGGCAGCTTTGCTTGAAGTGTCCCTTATCCTGGCAATAGAAGCACTGTGCTTCCTTTGGGTTTGAAGAAGGAGTAATGGGACCTTTCTTTGTCCCACTTGAAGAGGAACCATCAAGAGTCTTACCCTTGGTACCCTTCGAAGGGTTTTTCCTCTTCTTACCCTTTCCCTGCCCAATAGCCAGAACAGGGGCTGTTGAAGGAGTAGAAGTAGCAACCGCTTTACCCTTAAGGCCATTTTCAGCTGTCCTTAAGAGTCCTTGAAGTTTGCTAAGTGTGACTTCCTCCTTGTTCATATGATAAGTCATACGAAACTGATCATAACTTGGAGGTAAGGAATGGGGAATGATGTCAATCGCCATTTCCTCAGGAAAGTCAACATTTAGCTTCAGCAACCGGTCAACGAACCTTTGCATCTTCTGCAAGTGACCGGTAATGGGTTCACCATCCTTCATCCTTGCGGTTATCATGAAGGAGATGATTTCATACCTCTCCTGACGCGCGCTCTGATGGTACCTTTCCATCAGATCCAGGTGCATCTCATAGGGGTAGAAATCTTCATAGGATTTTTGAAGTTCAGGAGTCATGGTGGCCAACATGATGCATGCTACTTTAGTTGCATCCTTTTCATGTGCAACAAACTCCGCAAACTCTTCAGGAGTAGCAGCGGCTTCACTCACAACCTTAAGCTCCCTATCGAGGACATATTCTTTGTCCTCATAGCGGGTAATCATTCTGATGTTTCTGATCCACTCATTGAAATTGGATCCATCAAAGATGACCTTACCACACAAGTTCATAAGGGAAAAGGAGCCTGTTGGGTTTGAGCCAGAAGCATTGTTGGAAGACATCTGAAAGGAAAGAAAGACAAGTTTCATTAGATTAGGAATCCTTAATAATTCACCCAAATGAAATATTAAGGCTAGGATCCAACAAACTATTTATAGTTGGAAGAGGGATGCCGTAATCCATACTATAAAATATTTGAAGGTAGGTAAATGACAATTTACCAATTTCCACCATAAGAACGAAATATTTTATTATTAGGTTTTATTGGTTTTGAAACTCCTAGATCTTTTGAGATACATTGAACTTTTCAATGGCATGTTTGAATCTCGATTGTGCCCTCTCAAGTTTGTGACTGGGATGCCGAGGATCACAAACAAGGTGTGAATAACCATACAAATTGACTTGGTACCCTCAACAATATTACCTAATCGATGTGCCGGTTAACCACACACGCTCCACCGATCTATAATAAAGTTAAGTTACCCTTTGCCACTCTTACTAGTCCATGTTAGTGTGCCGGTTAACCACACACGCTCCACTAACGACTTGGTAAGGTACAAAGTGTAATTTTATGGGCTAGCACCAATTTCACATTTTCCTAAAGTAACTAAGATTGGGAATTTATAATGTATAGTTACTTTATAATTCATTATACTTTTAACGAGTATTTAAAGTCGTATCCTACCCGTTCGGCTAACGACCCTCCACCGATCAAGGAAGCGGTGGGTGAGAGTGGACACCCATTAAGTCACCATTTTATAGGCAACAACCTTATACCCCCCTTATAGACCGGCTTCGTGAATGAGGCCTACTAACGGTAAGAATGACATATTCTTATACATATCTACATAATAAAATTATAATAATAGTATAAGTGTTGATTTTTAAACTTTTTAAAAATCTAAGGTTTAATTTGGAACTAAAGTATTAAAGTGTAAGACTTTTCAAATTCCAAAACTTGAGGGCAAGATTTGAAACTATTCCAAGTCTCTTCAATTTGTAACTTATGAGTTTTAATGGTTCATAAAATGAAGACTCTTCATTTTATGAAACTTCTTTAGTTCTTTAATCACAATTTAAAGAAGTGACTTTTGGTTATCCATAACTTGAGGACAAGTTATGGACACCATCATTGCCATTAAGATCATGAATTAAACATACGTGGAGGTTACATATAATTCCTATGATCTTCTAAACTCATATGAACACAAATTCATGTCAAGCAATTTCAAGAGAATCATATAAACATATACAATACTTGAAAATTGATAAAAGTCATGTAAAACGGGTTAACATAATCGTTATCATTTTGAAAAACAGATTTTACAAGTCCAAAACAGATTGGGATAATGATCTTAATCCATTTCCAGCAACAAATCTCGAAAAAAACTGCCCATCACGCTCCTACTCGCCGAGTGCATTATTCTACTCGGCGAGTAGAATGAATTTGTTCATGGACTCGGCGAGTCCTCCCCATGGACTCGGCGAGTTCAGTCGTCAGAGTGCAGAATTTTCGATTTTTAAGCAGTTTTGCATCAAGTATACAGAAAACAATCCTAGTCTCTGATACCACTAATGGGTTTTTGAGCATTCTAACACTTCCTAAGTGTACATGCAACCCTAATAACCTTGAATCTATGTTTTCTCTATATACATGCAAATTTCATTTTCAAGGTTATTTCCTAACTAGCATGGCATGGGGATTACATAAAACATAAAAACTAGTAGAAATACATACCTTGTTGTTGGTTGGATTCCTTCAAGACTTTGTGAGCCTAGCACCCCAAATGTTGTGCCTCAAATGCTTCACACAACACCACAAGACTTGGAATAACTTGAGAGAATACTTCTAGCACTCAAAATCGGTTATGCCCTCTCTAGTAACACTAGGTCACAATTTTGCTAGCCATAGGGTTCCTTTTATATTGTTGTCACAATTAGGGTTTACACATGAATGCCCTTAATTGTCATGACTCTTGATTTCCCATGACCCATGGGTTTGTAACTCCCATGAAGTATCCATGGAGCTCCATATGGTTATAACCAAACCCATAAACCATGGATCATTAATCCACCATAAAAGAATTGATGATTGTCATAATCAACCCTATATATTTAATTAGTCTCACTCTGATCACCACATTAGTAGCATAGTTATGCATTGATATGTGGTAGAGATAGCCTTCAGGGCTAATGGTAGTGAAAGCCCTCAAGGCTAGTGGTAGAGATAGCCTTCAGGGCTAAAGATAGAGATAGCTTGCATGGCTAAGGTTAGAGATAGCCTTTGTGGTTAATGGTAGTGATAGCTTTATGCTCAATTGATATGCATTATGTGGTAGAGGTAGGGTTATAGCTAATTGATATGAATTATGTGGTAGAGGTAGCTTTATAGCTAATTGATATGTGTTATGAAGTAGAGGTAGCTTTTATAGCTAGCATGTTATGTGGTTTGTGTGTGGGGTATGCTCTGGGGAACTCTCTAAGCTTGTTGCTTACATGTTTGTTTATGGTTTCAGGTACTTCAGATTTCAAGGGCAAAGGCAAGGCGTGATGGCGCGGCGTGCACTCTCTCACAGACATTTTATGGGACACTCTGATGTTTGGAATAAAAGTTGTATTTGACTTATGTTTTGAAAACAATTATTACTGGATTTCTTAATGTATGTGAATATGTTTGCTTATTCTAAATGAAAATTTTACTCTGATAATTGGGTCGTTACAAGTTGGTATCAGAGCCTTGGTCTGAGGGATTCGAGCATCCTCTCGGGTGTGTCAGGACTCAAACTAAGGAAATGGTAAAATTGTTTTCAAAAATGACATAAAAAGCTTTTGAAAGAAAGGAAAAGATGAGAGTGCAACGCGCGTGATCAGCCGAGCCAAGTAAGTAGTTTCCCAATGTGCTAGCCGTGTTATTCTGATATTTGAGCTTTGATGATCGTATGGAACTTGCTATGTGTATGCTTTTAAAATTATATACAGTTAGGAGATTATAGCCTTAGAATGATTGATTTGGCCTTATTTCCTGTTCCTTGTCTGGTGTGGTCATATGGTAGAATCTTTCATTCGAAAATCTATTTGATCATTTTCAGTGTATAATTTGCATGCATAAAGGCAACCTGTTATGATTGGTCTGATTGATATAAGTAGAGCAAATCTTAGGACCGCCTGAGATTGATGTATGCGGTGGTTTATGGGATATGGTTTGGTTTTGGCACGAATTGGAGTTATTAGGTAGAGCATTGGGGAAAGGTACAGGTAGGTGTGGAAGGTAGTATTGGGCCCGTACTACTGAAAGCACAGGACCTGTACCCGAACCAATGTTAGATCTGACAACTAAAAGGAGGACCAGTGTGGGAAGATCCCGTATATGGAAATCCTGATCGTTATGATTTATGACATTTCAGTTCGGCATGGTCGTGACATGATTTGGAGCAGGGGGATCAGGATCGGGATATGGATCTGGGGCGGGATCAGGCGACACTACCAATGTGATTGATGAGAGGCTATGTGAGCTTATTGCAGCTGAGGTTACCCGGGGCATCCTTGACGCTACCCCAGTCATTTTTGGGCGGTCAAGGAGGGCATTATGGGGATCATGGAGGAGAGACTCAGATCATTTAGGGCAGAGATTGCTGCGGGCCAGATTGGGGCCCGAACTCCCTCATTCCAGGAGTTTAAGGCGTGTGGGGCGCCAGAGTTTTTTGGGGCCAGGGACCCTATTGTTAGCCGATGCTGGGTGGTGGATATCGAGAACGCCCAGCACACGAGTTCTTGCCCGGATGTGGCAAAGGTGGGATTCGCTTCTTGTATGATGAGAGACAGGGCCCGAGATTGGTAGGGCGAGGTTACGAGTCTGGTGGGAGCAGCCCGTGTGGCTGAGAAAAACTGGGCCACGTTTGTTTGGCGATTTGACTTGGAGTTTGCACCAGCCGTTGAGGTGCAACGACTTGTGAGGGAGTTTCATGACTTACAAGAGACCACTGAGACTGTGGCGGATATCACCGCCAAGTTTCGAGAGTGAGCTTTGTTGATCCCGCAGTATGCTACCGATGAGGAGATGCAGAGGACGAGGTGTCATTCCATGCTAAGGGATGATATTCAGGAGTTTGTGAGCTTTACAGGGTGCAAAACCCTGAATAAGATTGTAGACAAGGCCCGGGAACGGGAAATGGAGTTGGACTTCCGCATAAAGTAGAAGCCGGTGCAGACGCATGCAGAAGGGGGTCAGGCTAAGAAGCCTAAGACCTCAGACACTTCCAGCAGGGGTCAGCAGGGTCAGGGTCGGTGTGCCAAGTGCAGTAGGGTGCATAGTAGAGTTTGACGTATCACAGGCACGGGATGCTATACCTGTGGCCAGCAGGGCCACTTGAGCAGGGACTGCCCCACGAAGGGCATGATTTGTTGTCATTGCAACCAGACCGGCCATAAGCGAGTCGACCGTCCGAGGTTGCAGGGAGGGGGAGGAGCGGTGGCAGCGCCTGAACCCGCCACGATGAGGATTACCGATGGCTGCCCTGTCAAGGTGGATGCTCCAGCGGTGAAGTGCCTCGCATTTCAGTTGACTACTGAGGAGGCTCAGGCTGCGCCAGACGTTGTGGCTGGTACGTGTCTATTATTCTCTACTCTTTTTTATTCGTATGGCTTATGTGGGCATTATGTTTGTATACGGACCTTTTCGGTCAATGGTAAGTCGGTACATGTCTTGTTTGATTCAGGTGTTACACGATAGTTCGTCTCACTTGCGCTCAGCAAGAAGTTTCGGGATGCATCAGGAACCTTGCTTCCTGCTCGAGGTAGAGATTGCAGATGACCGCACGGCGGGTGCCATGAGGACGATATTAGTTCGAGCAGCTAGAGTTATTGGCATGGTTGGGATCCGAGAAGTGCTAGCTAGTTCTCAGGAATCATGTTGTTTAGAAGGGTTATTCACGGTGCTCTAGCTCTGTTAGGCACCGGCCGTCAGCAGCTTGTCAATGGGGATGGGAGAAGGTTTGGAGAATCCTTCAGTTCTTGCGTGCCAAGCGGACCTAGCTGAATCTAAGTGGGCGAGAATCATTTAGATATCCAGGATGGAAGCGAGTGTGAGATGAGGATGCGTTTCACATCCCTATTGGAGGAGGAAAGGCGGCCTTAGGGGTTGATTGAATATAGGATATCTAGGGATGGGAGTTCGGGAAACTCCCCAATGCTGGAATCGCGTCTTCTTGATGCCATATGGCAGGATTTAGAGGAGGGAACCAGGTAGAGTTCCAGTCAGTATTTGAGTTCAGTTTGGAGGATAGACCGCGTGGGCTCTCAACGCTGAGATGCGTTCAGATTGATTGACGAGCGATAGGGCTTGATAGTGATCATTGTTGTATGGGGAGTGTTCTAAGTCTACAGGCGTAGCTATAGCATTCATGAATTCATTCTGATGACTTAGACTAGGGTAGACCAGTTCGCAAGGCCATGGGGAATCCACAGTTTAGGTGGAATCAGGATTGGAGAAGATTATTCGATCGGATATCTGTGGGCGAGCCCGGATGGTTATGGAAATTCGTAATAGAATTAGAAGAGACTGTTGTGGCAAGGGTTTGGACCGGGTGCGAGACTGGTAATCTCGTGGATCGGCTAAGAGTATCTATTTACCGGTCAGGTAAGAATAATCGGATATTATGATGCAGAATGGATCTCGAGGTAGTGGTGGAGTATCGACCCGTTTCAGAGAGGACTCCGAATCGGGGTTTGCGAAGATTCAGTACTGGATTTTGATCCCGTGAGATGGAATTCGGGAGCATAAGGATGAAAAGGGAATCAAATGCAGTATACCAGGGCAGTTAATGTCAGATGAGGTGTCCTTCGGAGGTCAGATGGGACTGTTGAGCGTGTGTCTCTGGCCCAACAATTGGGAAAGTCCCGGTCGTTCTTCAAGAAAGCAGCCATGTGGCAGCAAGGGGCGAAGGAGTGACTTCAGTGAGTTGGAATCTGTGTGCGGAATTACGGGATATTCGGTAGTCGCAGTTGATCGGTGACTTTTGTTCTTTCAGAAGCCTCAAGGTATTACGAGTGGTAAGTATTCTATCTAGGCCGGTCTCTTGTGGAGTTAGTTCAAGGTTGATTTGATGTGGGCAGTCCGTCAGGGAGACAGACCATCTCGAGGCTTTAGGTTCAAATGGAGCGGATGTGTTCAGGTTGCAAGGAAATCGTTCATCATCAGATTCTAGAACCATGCGAGGGTTGGTTTTGATTGCCTCGGGAAAACTGGGGTATTCCCGGTTTTGTGGTCGTGTTGCTCAGGTAGTGTGGTATGTCGGGGATGGTGATGCATGACTTCGAGGACGAAGTCTAATTTAAGTGGGGGAGAGTTGTAACACCTTGTTTCTAAAGCACTCGCTTGTGGTCTCGAAAGCCAAAGGGTAGGGGCCATTCGGTCTTTTAGGGATCCCGGGTCTTATCCGGGAGGTGTTAGACTTCGGGGCATGGATAGGAGCCTAGGGCTTCCCGCCGCCTTTTCGTGGATATAAAGTTCGTAGGAAACGGAATTAGAATGAAGGAGTTATGGCACATTGAAGTTATTGTAAATTTTAGCCCCTAATGGAAATTTGTGCCAAGCAGATCCCATGCATGCTAGGTGGCCAGCTCGAGAGTATGCCCAACGTAAGCTGGTGTACGCCCATCGTAGATGGAGTAAATGGTCGCGGTTGTTGGAGACGTACGCCCAGAGTCACTAAACCCTAATTTTTTGGGTGTGAAACTATATAAAGAACATTACACCCTCAAGCGTCAGCCTCCTTCTCACCCTTTAATCCCCTCTTCGAAACCCTAACCCTAATAGTGATAGTGTGAGCTTGTAAGGCCATATTTGAGTGCATCTTAGTGTTCTCGGAGGAGAGTGATCATCTTGGAGTCTCATTGATCAGGGAAGAGCTTTTGGATCCAGGTTCTCCAGCTCATTTGAAAGTCTCAGGGAAGAGCTCTTGGAGTCTCCTTCAGCCTGAACGCTTAGCGTACATATGAGTACGCCCCGCGTACTCATTAGTTATGGGCTGGTGATGTTTTGGGCCCCGGGTTGGGCCAAGTAGTGGACTTTGGGTCTTTGGGCCTTAGTGGGCCAACAAGAGTCAGATGTTTTGGGCCAGGAATGTGTTTGGGCTTAGGGTAAGGTCCGTTAGAGGGATTGGGCCCAATTAAGCAAATTGGGCCATTAGTTGACCACTATTTTGGGCTTGGAAAGCCTACCTAGTGTTGGGTTTTGTTTCGAGATTTGGGCCTTAGTTTTGGATCATACTGGGCCAGGGGTAAAATGGTCATTTTACTCTCATGCATGGACTAAGAATTATGGTATGGGACCCAGTTGCTAATTGGGTATATTGATCGGTATTGATGGTTCAAGAAGTGGGCGGGGCAACAGCTAAGGATTTCTTCAGGAAGCTTGTGCATTCGAGGTGAGTCTTCTCACCATACCAATGGGTCTAAGGCACCAAGGGCGGCCCATTTTATGATAGTTGGTATACTTGTTGTGTAAAGGTGTGTGGCATTTTTATGCATTGATATGTGGTAGAGATAGACTTCAGGGCTAATGGTAGAGATAGCCCTTAGGGCTAGTGGTAGAGATAGCCTTCTGGTCTAAAGGTAGAGATAGCCTGTATGGCTAAGGGTAGAGATAGACTTTGTGGCTAATGGTAGAGATAGCTTTCTTGTCAATTGATATGCATTATGTGGTAGAGGTAGCTTTATAACTATTTGATATGCATTATGTGGTAGAGGTAGCTTTATAGCTAATTGATATGTGTTATGAAGTAGAGGTAGCTTTTATAGCTAGCATGTTATGTTGTTTGTTTGTGGGGTATGCTCTGGGGAACTCAGTAAGCTTCATGCTTACAGGTTTGTTTATGGTTTCAGGTACTTCTGCTTTCAAGGGCAAGAGCAAGGCGTGATGGTGCGGCGTGCAGTCTCTCACAGACATTTTATGGGACACTCTGATGTTTGGAATAAAAGTTGTATTTGAATTATGTTTTGAAAACAATTATAACTGGATTTCTTAATGTATGGGAATATGTTTGCTTATTCTAAAATGAAAAATTTACTCTGAAAATTGGGTCGTTATAGATCGAAAGCTTTTAGGGTTGTATGTGCACCATAGGATGTTGTATTATACAAAACCCAACATCAATATCTTCGATTGTAGTCTTTTTGCAGGAGACTCGATTGCTGGGATCATCACGTGGATTATCGGGATCCTTCAGTCTTTTAGCAGGATTTTCGATTGCTAGGATCATCACGTGGATTATCAGGATCCTTCAGTCTTTTAGCATGATTCTCGATTGTTGGGATCATCATGTGGATTATCGGGATCCTGGTTTCTGAAGGGATCCTTAGATAAGATCCTATATTTTCTAAAGCATCCACTTCAACATTGTCTTCTCTAGGAAGTTGGTTTAGGCTGAATGCTTTGAATTCAGAGGCTAAATTTTTTAGGATTTGGAGGTATAGTGCTAGTCTTTCTCCTTTTACTACATAGGATCCATTAAAATGGTTAGGTATTAATAAGGAGTCGACATATACCTGAAGATCCTTGGCTAGATGTAATCCCATGATTTGTGCCTCGTATCCAACATGATTATCGGTTGCATCGAACTCACAACTGAATACTTGGAGTAGGATGTACCCCTATGGCGACTTTAGTATGATCGCTAGTCTAGTTCCTCTTTGGTTTGATGCTCCATCTAGAATAGTGTCCATCTTCCTGTGTTTTCTTCTTCTAGAAGTCGTTTAGTTTCTATTTCTACTTCAGCTTGTAGCTCATTAGTAAAGTCAGCCACAAAGTCCGCCCATGCTTGAGACATTATTGCGAATCTTGGTTTATACTTGATGTCGTATTTGCTTACCTTTACGGACCACTTTTCCATCCTTCCCGACATTTCTTGTTTTCTCATAACATTCTTAATAGGGTAATTAGTGCTTACATATATACGGTGTGTTTCGAAATAGTGTCTTAATTTAGTAGAAGCAGTTACTAGCGCAAGTATAAGTTTTTCAAAGTGAGAGTACCTGGTCTCAGGATCCAATAGACTTTTACTTACATAGTAGGTGCCTTTTAAGTTCATGGAAAGCATCTTCGTGCTCCTTAGTCCGCTCGAACATTTTATTTTCCTTCAAGATGTCGTAGAAAGGTTTGCATGTTTCTGAGGATCTTGAGATGAATCTGTTTAAGGTTTCCACTCTTCATGTTAGTCTTTGAATACCCTTCGTGTTAGTCTTTGAATACCCTTTCTAAGGACTTTCTTCAATTCCTCTTTTGGTCACCATTTACCCAAGGAACTTGCCTGATTTCATTCCAAAGTGACAGTTGGAGGGGTTCAGCTTCATGTTATACTCGTCCAGTATGTCGAAGGTTCCTTCAATATCCTTGAGATGGTATTCAACTTTCTTTAACTTGACCACCATGTCATCAATGTAGACTTCCACGGTGTACCCCAGTTTCTATTTGAATATGTTGTTGACTAGCCTTTCATATGTTTCACCTGCATTTTTAAAACCAAATGGCATGGAAATATAACAATATATGCATGTTGGGTTATCAATGATGTATCCTATTGGTCAGATGGTTCCATTTGGATATGTTGGAACCCTACCGATGCATCCATGAATTTTAGTAACTCATGACCAGCTGTAGCGTCCATCATGGAGTCTATGTGTGGTAGAGGGAAAGGATCCTTGGGAGAAGCCTTCTTGAGATCCATATAATCCATACATACTCTCCATTTTCCATTCTTATTTTGTACTAAGACCACAATTCTAGACACCTTAGGAACTTCACTTCCATGATCAGTCCTGTTTTAAGAAGTTTTCTACTTTTTCTTTTATGATTTGGTTTCTCTTTAGTGCGAAATTCCTTCTCTTTTAGTGTATTGATCTGAAAGAAGAATCAATATCAAGTTTATGGGTTATTATATTTTTGTCTATATCTGCCATGTCGTCGTGCTTCCATGCAAATGTCTTGCTTCTAGCTCTGAGGAACTTTATTGGTTCTTGTTCTATTGGTTCTTGTATTGAGGATCCTATGAGATCTTTGGCATCAGGATCCTCAAGGTTCAGGGGCACTTCTTTACATATTGCTATCTTATTCCTAGCACATCTTGATCCCCCTGCTTTAATTGCTATGCTTGTTGTGGTATCGTTGAAGATTTCACTGAGGTCTTGTAACACTCTTTGGATTCTTATTGATCACTTGTGATCTTCAATGTCCCCCATGGGGTGCGCATCTTCACACAATTGATGATATGTCGATTAGACTACCTTCATTTCGTGGATCCATGGTCTACCTAGTATAACATTATAATACGATAATGTATCTATTACACAAAAACATTGCATAAAGTTTACCCCCTCAATGTAGATAGGTAGCTTTATTTCGCCGACTGTATGTTTTGTTTCGGCATTGAATCCTATTAATATTGTGGATGTTTTTATTATTTTTGACTCTGATATGTTCATTATTTATAACAAATCCAAGAGTATAATGTTGATTGAGGATCCTCCATCGACCAGGATCCTTCTGACGAAATGGTTGGCGATGTAAAGAGTGATCACCAATCCGTCATGGTGAGGATCCTAGATGTCTTGTCTATCTGCTTCATCGAAGGTGATCTCTTTCTCATTTGTGATTGATGTATTTTTTCGTGGCCTTTCTTCTTTTTCTGTTTTTGATACCTTGGCATGCCTTTTTTCTGCAAAATAATAGGTACCCAAAATGTCAGATCCTCCAGAGATCACATTGATTACCTTGGCGTTAGTAGGAGGGGATCCTCGTTTATCGAGGATCTTTTGAGGATCCTGATCCTTCTCTTTGGATCTTTCATTCCTTGTTCCAAGGATTTCTTTGAGGTATCCTTTGCCTAAGAGTTAGCTGATCTCCTTCCTGAGAGATATGCAATGCTCTGTGACATGACCATAGTCTTCATGGTATGTACACCATTTGGATTTTTCTTTCCAAGTGGTGGATTTTTCTCCCTTCCTTGGCCATCTTGCTTTATCGCCAAGATCCTGCATAGAAAATACTATACTTGAAATATCGACAGAAAATCAATAGTCAGTAATCTTAGGAAATTCTTCTTCCTCTCCTTCATCTTCAAGGGTATTAGCCCTATGATCAAGGTTGTAGAACTCGTTACTTTGTACCTGTTCGGCCAACTACCGAGTAGCGAGTACCCGAGAGTACTCGGGAGTACTAGGGGAGTACTAGGATTCGGTAATTCATGTAGAAATATTTTTAGGGAAATTATATATGTCAAAAGCATAAGTTAAAATCATAAGTTGATTGAAATATATAACAAAATTAGATACATGTGAATACACAAAAGCTAAAAAAACACATAATGGTCTCACTTCATGAATAATTACTGAAAATTTAAGATATATATGTAGTAATAATCACATGTGTGTGTGAAATAATAAATCATTAAGTATATTATACATATTAATCATCAAGTTGACCGCGTTTTACAACACTACTCAGTTCAGTAAGGGGTTGATCAGGGAGTACTCGGGATTATGTAACTCGCCTCGGTAAGGGGGCGGGTAGCGAGTACCCGGAGGAGTAATCGTCCAACTCGACGAGTTTTACAACACTGCATATGATGATCAGGTTTGGAATATGGTTTTGACTTGTAGGATCTTTGTACCGATGAGTCGGCCTTCCTATTGGGGTGATCGTATAAGTTTGGTGGGTTGCTCCTTTATTGGATCTCCTTGTCTTCTTCGAGCCTTATGAATCTTAATGTTGTACTTCGGACCTCATCCATTTTCTTGAATGGGGTCATTAAAAGGTCTTCAAAGAAAGGAGAGTCCCTTTTTTAGCCCATTTTAAAGGCTTCAACTGTAGTCGCCATATCAATGTTGGGGATACTTAGAGCTTCCGTGCCAAAGTTGTTCACAAAAGTACTAAGGGATTCCTTAGGATCCTAAACCACTCGATAAAGATCAATATTGATCTTTTCGAATGTTATGCTACAAGAAAATTGATTGTTAAACAAATTAACTAAGTACGAAAATGAATTAATAGAGTAAAGAGGAACATTAAGAAGCCATTTTAAGGCTGATCCTATGAGGGTCGAACCAAAACCCTTTCACATGCAAACTTCCTTCAAGTGTGTGGGAATGGGGATGATCTTCATTTTTTCCCTATACTTTTCCACATGTTCCTCAAGATCCGTGGTCCCATCATAAGGCTCCTTGATGGGCGTTTGGAAGCGCTTTGGCACTTCGGTATCAGCTATTGCGGGAGCAAATCTTGAGAGCCTATGGCTTGTGCAGGATACTACCAGTATAGGTTGGACTACTCCAGGCATGCTTGAGATCATTTGTCTTAATTGCTTAAGCTCGTTAGCCATGATCGGGATTAAACCATGATCCTTTGTGTTTGGCATAACGAAGATTTCATCGAGATCCTGGGTCACACGAGCTCGCTCGTTGAGAACTGCACCCCAGGCGGGAACGGATGTTGGTATTCAGAATACTGTCTCCAGACAGCTTCCATAGGATCCTGTATTGTCAAAGTTCAGGATCTTGGGTTTCAAGATTGAGGGTGCTGCTCCTTAGGGTTTATGGATCTCCGCCCTCATTCTCTCTATTTCATTGAGTATCGTCTTGTTGTCCCCCTGATGTTGTGTCACTTGTCATTCTAATATCCTTATCATAACAAATAGTTCGTTGTTGGAGATTGCTACAAGAGGATCCCAGGATCATTGAGTAACAACTAGAGGAGATATTTTTTCAATGCATCGGAAGTCTTTTTGGGACCTCCGGAAGGTTTTTGGAGGAAATGGTAGGAATGGAGGAGGGAGATATGGTTGGTTGTGAAGACATGATTTTTCGAAAGGTTTTGAACACCATAACCCCACGGTGGGTGCCAAATTGTTTTGGTCAATAATTAACTAAGTAAAATCTGACCAATTTTTATGAGAGGTTGTGATGTTCTTGATAAATCAAGTAAGAAATGATAATCAAAATAACAAAAATGAGTTACAAAGAAAGACCTTCATCCATGGTAGGATCTCCGACATAAAACCTTGGGAGGTGATATTGATTACTTGCCTTGATGATTTCACTGATATAAAATGTTGAATATAGAAATAAATGTATGAATGCAAGCATAATTGTCGTGTATGAGCTAAGCGTTGTTAGAGCCAAGATCCTCAATCCTATCTAGGATCCCAAATCTCAAAGATATCTAAGGATCCTTAAATCTATCCAGGATCCCGGATCTTAAAGTAGTATTGGGATCCCGAACATGGATCAGGATCCTGAACATCATCATTATTGTTTCCTAACAAGTTTAATGGCTATATTGGTTTTTTATTTCTCACATGTGCTGAAATGGTCAACATAGGACTCATTCACAATGAATAATCAGTCCAACCAGGCTTAAACCTCGAAAATACTAAGTCAAAGCACGTTGTGAATACCAGTTCAGCAGGATCCCGTAAATCTCGGATTTGGAGTTACTTAACCTAGACTATAAATACACCTGGAAATGACACACAACACACACAATAAGTTGGAACCTTAGACACCTTGAGCTACTCAAACATTTGTAATTGTATCTGCATCATTTTCTCTATAATATTCATTCTAATCAATAAAATCAAAAAAAGGCAGGTGATCATTATCACCTCCCAAGGTTTTATGTCGGAGACCCTAGCAACGATCAAGGGCTTTCCTTGTAAATCACTTGCGCTATCTTGTTCTAATTTCTTTCATCACTTCATCTACAATACCACAACCTCTCATGCAATTTGGTTGATATCCACTTAGTCGATTTTTGACCAAAACAATTTGGCGCCCACAGTGGGGCCGTGATATTCATTATTCTCGAAAAATCATATCTACGCAATCAACCTCATCTTCTTCCTCTATTCCTACCATTTATTCTAAAAATATTTCACCACCTCCAAGTGAACCTCTTGGTCAGAAGAAAACTTCTGATAATTCTAAAAAAGAAAAGAAAAAACACCTCTCTGATCATCAGCCATGGGAATCCAGGATCCCCTGAATTCCAGGATCCTCCCGTTCTGATCCCTGAGATTCTAGGATCCTCCTATTCAGTAACAACGAACTCTTCTCCATGGTGAAGATGGTAAAGAAACAACTAAACCAACAACGGGAGGAAAACAAGACTATACTCAAGGAGATGGAAAGAAAGAGAGCAGAGATCCATAAACCCCAAGAAGCAGCACCCTCGATATTGCAGCCCAAGATCTTGAACTGTGATAGTAAAGGATCCTCAGGTAACCACCGGGAGACACGATCCTCAAGACCAACACCTACTCCCACTTGGGATGAAACTCCAAACGAGGGAGCCCATATGATCCATGATCCCGAAGAAACCTTCATGACTCCCAACAACAAGGATCCGGGTAACTTCGTGAATAATAAAACTTTTAATACTGACTATATGGACCCAGATGCAGGAATAAGCTTGATCATGGCTAAGGAACTTCAACAATTAAGTTAGATGATCTGAAGCACACCAGAAATATTCTAACCTATACCAGAAGAATCGCCCGTAAGCCATAGGATCTCATGATTTTCTCCTTTTATAGATGATACTAAAGATACAAAACAAATCCAAACTCCTAGCATGACGCCCTACAATGGAACCACGGGTCCTGAACAACACATATCTAATATACAAAGATAATGGAGATCATTCCTACTCCACCAAACTTAAAGGAAGCCTATTTAAGCAAAGGCTTCGGATCAACTCTTACAGGATCAACCGTAAAATGGCTTCTTAATGTTCTTCCTTACAATATTACTCCATTTGCACATTTAGTTAATATTTTAAACAATCAATTTTCTTGTAGCAAAACATTAGAAAAGATCACTAGTGATCTTTGTTAGGGATAGGATCTCGGAACTACTATGAGATCCTCAAGTCTAAGGATCCTCAAGAGCCCAGGCTCCTTAAATCTCAGGATCCCAAATATACTCCAGGATCCTAACTGACATTTTTTAATATTTATAACGGCTATATATTCTTTTGTCTTTCTCACATGTGCAGAAATAACTAGCAAAAGTCATATTCTCAATGAATAGTCATCACAACCATGCAAAAGACCCAAAGCACCAAGTCAAGCAACGACTATAAGTTGATCTCGTAGGATCCCGAAATTTTTGGAGTTCTTGTTATTAGCTTTAGACTATATATATATATATATATATATATATATATATATATATATATATATATATATATATCACTTGTATTAATCACACAAGACACGATTTTTTGGCAGAACACTAGCACTTGTACTCAACCTCATTACATTTTCTCTGTAATCATTTCATTTCAATCAATAAAATCATCAAGGCAGTTGATCATTATCACCTCCTAAGGTTTTATGCTCGAGATCCTAGCAATGATCAAGGGCTTTCCTTGTAAATCACTTGCGTAATCTTGTTCTAATTTCGTTAATTACTTCACCTACAACACCACAACCTCTCATACACTTTGGTTGATATCCATTTAGTCGATTTTTGACCAAAACAATTTGGTTCCGATCATGGGGACGTGGTGTTCAAAATCCCTCAAAAAATCATGTCGACTCAATCGACTCTATCGTCCTCCTCGATTCCTCCCATTTCCTCTAAAAACCTTCCACTGCCGCCGGCTGGAGCTCCCAAGAAAGTCTCTGAAGCACCGAGGAAAAACACATCTAAAGTTACCCTGGGACTCCAGGATCCTCCTGTGTTGATTTCCAACAGCACGATCTTCACAATAATAAAGAGACTAGAACGACAAGTCGCCCATCAAGAGGAAGATAACATGAAGATCCTCAAGGAAGTGGAAAGAATGAGGACGGAGATCCACAAGTCTCAGTAGGCAGCACCCTCAGTCTTGCAGCCCAAGATCCTGAACTTCGATAACCCAGGATCCTCAGCGATCCGTCGTGAGATAGGTTCCTCAATACCGACCTCTCTTCCCGCTTGGGGCGCGACTACGAGAGACCCAACCTATATGACTCAAGATCCTAACGAAACCTTTGTTACTCCCAATAACAAGGTCCTGGTAACTCCATCAATAATAATAAATTTACAACTAACTCGATGGATCTGGATACAGGTTTAAGCTTGATCATGGATAAGGATCTACAACAACAAACGAAGATGATCTCAAGCGTACCCGGAGTAGTTCAACCGGTACCAGAAGTATCCCCCACCAGTCATAGGATCTCCAGATTCGTTCCAGCAATAGTTTATAATGAAGTTCCAAAACGCTTCCAGACCCCCAACATGAAGCCCTACGACGGAACCACGGATCCTGAGGAGCACGTGGCACAATACAGGGAGAGGATGGAAATTATTCCCATCCCTAATCACTTGAAAGAAGCTTGCATGTGTAAGGGCTTTGGTTCCACCCTCACAAGATCCTCTCTAAAATGGCTCCTTAACGTTACTCCTTATTTGATCACATCATTTGCTCATTTGATTAATTTATTTAACAATCAAATTTCTTGTAGCAAAACATTCAAAAAGGTCACTAGTGATATTTGTCTAGTGGTTCAGGATCCTAAGTAATCCCTTAGGACTTTTGTGAACAGGTTTTTAAGCAAAGCTCTTAGTATCCCCAACATCAACATGGGAACTATAGTCGAAGCTTTCAAAATGGGCTTAAATAAGGATTCTCCCTTTTACGAATATCTCGTAATGACCCCATGAAAAAGGATGGACGAAGTTAGGATCAGGGCATTGAGATTCATGAGGCTCAAAAAAGATCAGGAGATCCAAAAGAGGAGCAACCCACCAAGCTCTTATGATCACCCCAATAGGAAGGCTGATTCATCTGCCTAAAGATCCTATAAATCAAAACCTTATTCCAAACCCGACCATCACAGGGTTAACGCCCTTGAAGAAGAGGGAGAGGAAGAAGATTTCCCTAAGATTATTGATTATTGTTTTTATGTGGATATTTTAGGTGTATTATTTTCCATTCAGGATCTTGGGGACAAAGCAAGATGGACAAGAAAGAGAGAAAAATCCATCGCTTGGAAAGACAAGTCGAAATGGTGTGCGTATGATGAAGACTTTGGTCTCGTCACAGAGGATTGCATAGCTCTCAGGAAGGAAATCAGCTATCTCCTAGGCAAAGGATACCTAAAAGAAATCCTGGGAAGAAGAAAGGAGAAAACCAAAGAAAAAGACCAGGATCCTCAGAGGATCCTCGAAAGACCAGGATCCCCCAAGCTGATGCAAAGGTAGTCAATGTGATCTCTAGAGGATCTGACATTTGTGGTACTTCTTACCCTGCGATAAAAAGGCACACCAAGCTATCCAAAACGGTGAAGGAAAATGGACCATAGAAGAACACAACGATCACTAACGAAAATGAGATCACCTTCGACAAAGAAGATAGGCAGGACATCCAAGATCCACACCATGGCGGATTAGTAATTCATCTATACATCGCCAAGCATCTCGTCAGAAAGATCCTCGTCGATGGAGGATCCTCAGTTAACATCATACCATTGGATGCGTTAAAGAGAATGAACATCCTGGAGTCTGAGATAGTTACGAGATCCCCAGTACTGATCGGGTTCAACAGTAAAACAAAGCACACCATCGGCAAAATAAAGCTACCAATATACATAGATGGGGTAATTTTGTACAACGTTTTCATGTAATTGACATATTATCCTCTTATAATTTCATATTAGGTAGACCGTGGATCCATGAAATAAAGGCCGTTTCATCGACGTATCATCAATGTGTAAAGATGCCCACCCCATGGGGGAAAGTGAAGATCGTAGGAGACCAACAAGAATCTAAGAAATGTTACAAGACTACGATGAAGTCCTCAAAAATACCACAACAAGCATAGCATTGAAAGCAGGGGGCACGAGAGATGTTAGAAGCAAGAGAACATGATACAAAAGAAGTGCCCGTGAACGTTGATGGTCCTGAAGCCAAAGCTCTCGTAGGATCCTCAATGCATGAACAACTTGAACATGATCTGATAAGATTCCTCAAGGCCAGAAGCAAGACGTTTGCGTGGAAGCATGAGGACATGACATGTATTGAAAAAAGCATAATAACCCATTAAATTAACATGAACCATCTTTCAGGCCGATACACCAAAAGAGAAGGAAATTTTCACTAGAAAGAAACCAACTTATACATAAAGATGTAGAAAAACTTCTCAAAACTGACATGATCAAGGAGATGAAGTTCCCAAGATGGCCAGCTAATGTAGTCATGGTACAAAATAAGAACAACGAATGGAAAGTGTGTGTGGACTGTATGGATCTTAACAAGGCTTGTTCCAAGGATCATTTCCCTCTACCACACATCGACTACATGATAGACACAACAACGGGCCACGAGTTACTAACGTTCACGGACGCATCAACATGATTCCAAAAGATCCAGATGGAACCCTTTGACCAAGAAGACACGGCGTTCATAATTCCAATAGGTATCTATTCTTACACTGCCATGCCATTTGGTCTTAAAAATGTAGGTGCAACATACCAACTATTGGTTAATAAGATGTTCAAGGAGAAATTTGGAGCACGATGGAAGTCTACATCGATGACTTGGTGGTCAAGTCCAAAAAAGCTGAGGATCACCTCAAGGATCTCGAAGAAGCTTTCGACATCGTAGACCAATATAACATGAAACTGAATCCTTCCAAATACCACTTTGGGATGAGATCGGGTAATTTCTTGGGAGACATTGTGACCAAAAGAGGAATTGAAAGCCCAGAGCAAATCAATGTCATCCTTGATGTGAGATCACCATCCTTAACAAAGGATATTAAGAGATTAACGGGAAGAGTGGCAGCCTTAAACAGGTTCATCTCAAGATCCTCGGATACACGCAATCCCTTTTACGACATGTTGAAGAAGAACAGAAGAGTCGACTGGACCCAGGAACATGAAGATGTTGGATTAGTGTCTAAGTCCATAACTGTAATTGGTATGACTTGAACCGACCCGGCATGGTCCATTTGGGTTGCACTTCACCGGAACAATTTGTATGGATAGACTTATGAGAAAAGAATATTTATGATTTATTAATATATTATAAGTTATAATATATTAATATGAAATCATATTATTTAATTAGTATTGATCAAGAATTAATTTGGAACTAATTTAGTGATCAAAAGAGGCTAATTAAATATGGCCTCTTATATATATATATATATATATATATATATATATATATATATATATATATATATATATATATATATATATATATATATATATATATATATATATATATATATATATATATATGTATATATATATATATATATATATATGGAATGGGCCAAGGTTTATTTAGGATGGGGTAAAAGTGTATGGAAGTCCATGGATAGTCCATGGAGCTTTTAACCCATGGATCCTATGTAAATGAAAGGTCATGGGTATTAGGGTTTACATGGATGTAACCCTAATCGTCCATAATATATAGGGGTTCTTGGCTCACAAAATGTGCACTAGTGTGTGTGTAAGAAAACGTGGCCGATTTTAGTGAGCTCCATATTCTCTCAAGTTGTTCCAAGTTGTTGATGGTGATTTGTGATTCCACTTGAGGCTTTCACACTATTGGGGCTATGCTCTTAAGGCCAGATACATCAAGACTTCAATCTTCACTATAAGGTATGTTATCCTAACTAGATTCTTGTGTGGTATATGTCAATTGTATGCTAGTCATACGTTTAATACCTTGGAAACACCATTGCATGTATAATTAGTGAAAACATACATCCAAGGTATTTAGGGTTGCATGAACACCTTAGGAGGGTTAGAATGATCAAAACCCAACAGTGGTATCAGAGCCTAGGCTTGTTTTCAATTATACTTGATGTAAATTGCTGAAATAGCTAAAAAAATCGAAAATTCTGGCTTCCTGGGCACTGGACTCGCCGAATCCACTGATGGACTCGCCGAGTCCATGAAGAAATTCATCCTACTCGTCGAGTAGGTTAATACACTCGATGAGTAGAAGCCCCTGACAATATATTTTCGACTTTTAAGGCTGGAATTGGTCTAGAATCATTACCTTAAACTGTTTTGGACTTATAAAACTTGTTTTTGATGTGGCAATGATCATTCTAATCCAATTCAAAAGATAATTGTCAAAAGTTTCATGTTTTGTATTAGTTTAATGAGTAGGCTAATTACATGAAAAATTATTTTGATTTGAATTATCTTTGTTCATATGAGTTTAATCAAGATTATGAATATTGCTAGACATGTTTGTGATACTTGTTTTCAATCGAAATTAATCTAAAAGTTATTCATAACATGTGTTTTTGTAACATGTCCTCAAGTTATATGAAAAGTCACATTAAAAAGGTTATTAAAACCATAGGTTAAGAAACTTGAAGAGTCTTCTCCTCATAAATAGTTTTATGAACTCTATAACTTGTCCTCAAGTTATGGATGTTCAAGAGTCTCTTCATTAAAAGTTTTAAAAACCTACATTAAACTCATATGAAAGCTTTTGAATAGTTTCAAAACTTGCCCTCAAGTTTTGGAATTTGTAAAGTCTCACACACATTAATGCTTTAATTCCAAACCCTAGAATTTTAAAAATTAAAATTCAAACTTTATGGACTTAATTAAATTAATTAAAGTGTTTAATTAAAAGAGTTAATAGTTCCATAATGACATGGTTTAAGTTTAATTAAATTAAGAGTATAGTTTAATTAATAAGATTAAACCACCAAGTATTTTAAATGTGTAAAATACACCCTTATACTATTATAATATTAAAAGTTAATACTTATATATATGTATAAGATTAAAGTCGATCTTACCGTAGTAGGCCTCATTCACGAAGCCAGTCTCTAAGGGGGGTATAAGGTTACTGCCTATAAAATGGCAGTTTAATGGGTGTCCACTCTCACCCACCGCTTTCTTGACTGGTGGAGGGTCGTTAGCCGAACGGGTAGGAAAGGACTATAATTATCCCTTCATTAAAAGTATAATGATAAATACTAAGTAACTAAACACTTATAAATTCCCAATCTTAGTTACTTAGGAAAATGTGAAATGGCGCTAACCCATGAAATTACACTTTTCACCTTTGTTAAGTCGTTAGTGGAGCGTGTGTGGTTAACCCGAACACTAACATGGGACTGACAATGTGTGGCAAAGGGTAACTTAAGTTTATCATAGATTGGTGGAGCGTGTGTGGTTAACCGGCACATCAATTAGGTGATAAAGTTGAGGGTACCAAGTCAATTTGCATGGTTATTCACACCTTGTTTGTGATCCTCGGCATCCCAGTCACAAATTTGAGAGGGCACAATTGAGATTCAAACATGCCATTGAAAGTTCAATGTATCTCAAAAGATCTAGGAGTTTCAAATCCAATTAAAACTTAATTATATTTCATTTTCATGGTGGAAATTGGTAAATCGTCATTTACCTACCTTCAACTATTTTATAGCTTGGATTACGGCATCCCTCTTCCGGTTATAAATAGGTTGTTGGATCCTAGCCTTAATATTTCATATTGGGTGTTATATTAAAGACTTTAAATCAACTAAACTTAAATTTCTCCCATTATAGATGTCTATATAAGACAACTATGGTCTTCCCAAATCTTTAGGAACAAGCTTTCCTATTGAAGATGATATCCCACATGGCAATCAAGGTGAAAGATTAATCCCTTTGTTGTGCATTAATGGGACTGGAAATCATGCTTCACTTCCTCCACCTCCTCCAATTATTCTCCCTATCCCACAAGTTCAAGTACTTGAAAAGTTCAAGGTCACTGAATCCCTATTGGCAAGCCGGGAGAGTCAGGTGTCGAAGTCTCGAGGTAGCTGGCTCTTGACTTGGTTCTTCAGTCACTCCCAGATGACAGATCACGACATGACCCTTAGTGATCTTACCTATTTGCTTGATGCTGCTAAATCAACAATGATTTGGAGCATTGGTAAAGCAAATTAGATTGGAAAATCTCCTTCCCAAACCCATTTGGACATTGACAATGGTGACATTGGAAGTCCAGAAAAGCTTTCTCTTCCTAATAGAAAGGGATTGGCCATGGTCAATTCATTTGACCAATGGTAAAGAGAAAGGCTAAATCTGAGACAATCAAGTGTACCAATTCCAAAAGGTCCATATGTTTCTTTTGACAAAGGAAGGGATATTGGTTGCGAAGCTGCCGAATTTAACTGAAAAAGTTCATAAGGATGGTAAAAGTCAAAAGTTTGACTTTGGTTCAGGTAAAGTCCATTATCTAACTTTATGCAGTCTCTTTTGGAAATTCTTAATACATGATGTAATGTAAATTACATTTTGATGTTTTGGAAGAACCAAAGGAAACCTAAAGAAAGAGTATGCTGATCTGATCGCGAAGATGGATCTCGATCGCATGGTTCGATGATCAGAATTTTGAGTTGCTTCTTAAGAGTTCTGATATATTGCTTAGGAATAAATAACATGTTTTCATATGTATTTCCATTGTAAGCATCAGATTTTTCCGCATGTTTTAAAATAAAAGAAAAAGAAAAGTTTTGATTTATTTTAAGTATCCTTACAATGGCATTTGTTAAAAATTGTTGTTTATATGTTTCCATTGATAGCAATATTGGAAAATCGATTTGATTCTTTCATTTGTGGTAGTGTCATAATTTACCAAATAAGGAAAGATTCTCATCACCCAAGTTTCAGTTGGATAGAAACTTGGAATCATGAAACTTGTATTGTGTGATGAATGAGAATTTTCATCTTTGGGAAATTAAGAGTAACTCCTTGTTCACATGTATATGTGAGTCTAGAGAAGGACTAAACGATCGGGTGCACTAGGTTGTGCGCTGATCAGGTCCATCACAAAGAATGATAAGATTATTCGTCATGATTTACTAAAGTTTAGTAAATATGGTTATACTTACATGTTTAAGTGTAGTTCTGAAACATTGGAATAGTTTCAATGTATAGCAGCACGGATAAGAAGAATCAAATTAGACAGAAAGATAAAAGTTTCTCCAATCTAAACAGATGGGAGAGTACTTGAGTATCTTCTTTTATGATTATCTTAGTGATTATAAAACCATATCACAATTGATCCTCTAAAGACACCTTAGTGCATTTGTTTGGCTAAGGAGAGGAATCATGAATTGTTGAAATGGTTAAATCAAAAGATAAATCATACTTCGTTCCAAAAATCAAGTCTTAGAGTCATACTCCAAGATTGTAACTTGAGTAACATAATCTGACGAAAGGTTTAAAACACTTGTCAAATGTAGATTAAAATGTTTTCTTACTCTAGTATATTTGAAATTGGTAAGTTGTGATGTTTTGGATAAGACAAAGACCAACTAAGACCAATTGTGAGAAGTGTTTAACTTGATAAGAATCCGCACTAACTCTTGAATATTTGTTTTTTTCAAGGAATGGTTCTTGACAAAAAGAATCTTATATGTCAAGTGGACAGTGGGAGTCTTAAAGATCTTGAATAGTTTCAAGAACTAATCAAGAGTAAACCTATTGTTAATCACTAGTACACAACTTGAGGTTTGTAACCTAACGTGTTGACATATTCTTATTTCTGTGTCTATTCCAGTTAAAAGTTGACTTTGCATATGAGTTCTATGAGTTCTCAATTGGTTGCATAACAACCTGGAAGCTATGGTAGGCCCTTGTGCTGCCGGGTGGCAAGAAATTAAGATTGAAAAAGTTCAGTCCATATGAGTTTGGATTTGTCACTAACCTTGCCGCGTGATTACGGTTTTTATAAATTCACATGGATAGGAACACATGCACCATAAAAATCTAAGTGTCATAAGGTTTCTCTCCGACTCATGAAAAATGATGGTGAGGAAATGCTTTCACTATGTAGATTTTAAGTATATAACAGTTGTGATATTTGCATTCTCAAAGTCATTAGTGGAGCGTGTGTGGTTAACCGGCACACTAACATGGACTTGTGAGAATGGCAAAAGGTCTAAACAATTGAGACTATGATTACGACATCCCTTTTCATAGTTCTGAAATTTTTTAGACACACATGTGAGCTATCTAAGAAAAGGTGTATGATTTTGATAAAGTCTTGTCAAAGCAATCTCGTATCAGAAATCTGAACTTTAGTAAGAAAGTCAATAAAGTATTGACTTCTAGAAGTCCAGCTGTTTTCTAATACATGTCAATGCTAGTGGGAGCATAAGTGTTATGCTAATAATCATCATGTTAGTGGGAGCATGATAATTATGGTTAGTGTTGCAAGTTAGCAATGTTAATTATAGAAAACAAAAGGTTCAATTCGCTTTGAAAAGTTGTTTTCCTATAATTAAGGGAGAGGATTTATACTTCATTCCAATTTGAAAAGCTTAGATTGAGATTTTAATCAACTTTAGTCAAGGATATATATGAATGTTATGTTGGAATGGTTCAACACAAGGAAATTCTATGTGCATTCTCAAAATTCGATTATGATTACGGCATCCTTCTTCATAGTTTGAATATTGAGAACATGGAAAATTAAAATTTTATAGCATGAATCGGGTCCCATATGCTTCGGGTATAGGATCAATTACATGTGCTATAATATTTATCCATTCTAAATTTTCCAAATGCCTAGGGCGTTAAGAGGGAAAAAGGAATAGAAGTGGATTTGTCTAAAATGATTAAGCAATTTTCGAGGACAAACTGAGGTTTGCCAAAGATTGGTTGCTCATGGAAAATTGGAAGTATAGAGATAGGACCATATTGATATATTCTGAAAGGAGGCATCTCTTGTTCAGAAGTGATAGTCAAAATGGGAATATGAAATTGTCTCCATAGGTGGAAGTTATTCTTTGAATCTCTGTAAGATTAGAGAACTTAATGCAAGAAGGATGTTCAAAGGAATGTACTTTGAATATGAGACTTCGTTTCCATGGAATTGATTCCATTGGAATACTTTGTAATGTCTGTTGCCAAATCTTTGTGATTCTTGTGCATAGTCATTACAAGAGAATCATTGCATATAAGTTTAGAATCTAACAGATTACAGTAAATGGCAAGAGTTTCGTATTCTTACATTTAAAAAAGGGATTAGGATTTTGAAATGAGCATTATTGGAGTCATATTCAATTGATCTATTTCACAAAAGAAAGGACCGTAGGTAAACATAATGTGCATGCTCGGAGCATGGCATGACTATTGTTTTAATTCAAGTATTAAGTTGATAAATCGAAACATTATACAATGAATAATTTGTAATCAATATGGTGCTTAAATAAAAGGGTTTTTATTTACACTCAAAGTGTTGGGGCCATATAGGATTAGTATTATTCTTGTGTTTCACTTTGCATGTTTTAACTTCCCGAATAACTAGGTTATTCAAACATCCACAGTCGGTCATACGTTCGAAGTAGGTATGAACCAAGACTGTCATGAATGGGTCTGTAGTCTGTCTAGGTGGATAGACTTAGCTGCAACATTCATGAGTACTCATAAGTTCTGAGTATTGGATTAAACCCACGCTCATTTGAATCACTTCATGGATTTTATCACGAGTGAATCATGAGACGATAATATCATATATTCTTCAAACCAGGCCTGGACTGATTTGATTTGTTCAATTAGTCAGTTGTCATAAATCGAAAATCGGGAAACAACAAATGGATAGAGAGAATGATTATAATACACGTCTCAGTCCATATGATATCTAGAATGGAGGAATATATGATCACTTATCTAATGGACGCGTCATTTGATTTGTTCAGAGTTCGACAACGGCTTTAAGAGCTACGATTGCTAGTCGGGTTATGAAGTCGTACTTGTCATAATAGTTATTAGACTTATCCAAATGGGAGACTGTTGGACTAGTGTCTAAGTCCATAACTATAATTGGTATGACTTGACCCGACCCGACATGGTCCATTTGGGTTGCACTTCACCGGAACAATTTGTATGGATAAACTTAGGAGAAAAGGATATTTATGATTTATTAATATATTATAAGTTATAATATATTAATAAGAAATCATATTATTTAATTAGTATTGATCAAGAATTAATTTGGAACTAATTTAATGATCAAAAGAGGCCAAGGTTTATTTAGGATGGGCTAAAAGTGTATGGAAGTCCATGGGTAGTCCATGGAGCTTTTAACCCATGGATCCTATGTAGATGAAAGGTCATGGGTATTAGGGTTTACATGGATGTAGCCCTAATCCTCCATAATATATATAGGGGTTCTTGGCTCACAAAATGTACACTAGTGTGTGTGTAAGAAAAGGTGGCCGATTTTAGTGAGCTCCATATTCTCTCAAGTTATTCCAAGTTGTTGATGGTGATTTATAATTCCACTTGAGGCTTCCACACTATTGGGGCTAAGCTCTTAAGGCTAGATACATCAAGACTTCAATCTCCACTATAAGATATGTTATCCTAACTAGATTCTTGTGTGGTATATGTCAATTGTATGCTAGTCATAGGTTTAATACCTTGGAAACACCATTGCGTGTATAATTAGTGAAAACATAGATCCAAGGTATTTAGGGTTACATGAACACCTTAGGAGGGATAGAGTGCTCAAAACCCAACAGAAGATGCTTTCCAAGAGCTTAAAAGATATTTAAGTTCACCACCCCTACTGGGGGAAGATCCTTATGTTCCAAAGTATTGAGGGCGGGATACTACTGGCCAACTATGAAGAAATATTCCTTCCATCATTCCCATAAATGTGACGCTTGTCGGAGACATAACAACATCCTACATCAACCAGTAGAACCTCTACATCCTATCATTTCTCATTGGCCATTCATGAAATGGGGAATGGATATAGTAGGTAAATTTCCCGTAGCCCCTGCAAGAAAAGTCTTCATGTTAGTAATGACTGACTACTTCTCAAAATTAATAGAAGCTGAAGCCTACGTCTAAATAAGAGACAAAGAGATAGTATCCTTCATCAAATGTAACATCTTAACCAGGTTCGGGATCCCTACCGAAATTATATGTGACAACGGATCCCAATTCATAAGCAAAAGGATGAGGGGCTTTTTCACAAGTTGGGAAATCAATATGGTGATGTCTACTCCTGTCCACCCTGAAGCCAACGGCCAAGCAGAATCCAATAATAAAATCATAGTCAACAATTTGAAGAAAAGGTTGGATGAGAAGAAAGGAAGATGTGCAGAAGAACTTCCTTTCATATTATGGGCCGATAGAACCACTTCTAAGGTAGCTACAGGCCAAACCCCATACTCATTAGTGTTTGGGATGGAAGCAATGATCCCCAGTGAAGTGGTGATCCCCACAGCAAGATACCTACTCCAAAACGAAGGCGACAGCAATAGGATCCTGTCCCAGGATCTCGACACTATAGATGAACTTAGGGATATTGCCAAAATCCGTATTGCTGCTCATCAACAGAGGATCACCAAGGTGTGCAATAAAAATATAAAAGATAGAAGATTACAAATAGGAGAATTGGTACTAAGGAAGACATTCCAAAATACCAAGGATCCTAGTGCAGGTAAACTGGAACCTAAATGGGAAGGGCTATATGTCATAAACGCCGAAGCAGGAAAGGGGGCATCCTGGTTGGCCACTCTAGATGGAAATAGTCAGCCAAGATCCTGGAATGCTATACATCTGAAAACCTATTTTATGTAAGTAAAACTGGTCATCTCCTGCTACACTCAAGGTACACATGTTATTTACCTTTTATCCTTCATTTTTTACTATTTATTTTCTTCAAATATGATTGCTAACTTAAGCATCGGAGGGGCGTTAGCTAGTCTAATGCCCACCCCTCGCTAACGTTTGCTACATGCAGAGACTAAAGGTGTGACAAGCGTCAAAATTTAGTCAAACAAAGTCAAAAAGTCAACTCGGTCAACGCGACTTGTACTAATACGTTAGGGTTTAAACTATGCTTCCTAATGTATAAATTGCAATTATAATACAAGGTATATATCTCTCTATCTCTATACTCTCTCTATCTCAAATATCTCTTTGTAGCTCAAATCTCTCCCAAAAATCTCTTTGTATCTCAAATCTCTCCCAAATATCTCTCTATCTCAAATCTCTCCTAAATCTCTCTCTATATCTCAAATATCTCCCAAATCTCTCTTTATATCTCAAATCTCTCCCAAATCTCTCTTGATAACAAAAATCACACTTCTCACCCCGGAATACCTCTCACCTCGTAACACTTCTCACCCGTAACACTTCTCACCTCGGAACACTTCCCACCCTAGAACACTTATCACCCCGGAACCTTCTGAGTCCGGAACTTCTGACTCCGCAACCTTTGTTTGACTTCGGACTGTCACACCCCAAAATCGGAACGGTGGAAACGTTCAAGGGTGGAGGACATCATGTACAGTATCACAACAAAGTATAGTAGTAAACAAGCAACAACATCATCCATTGCATTAATAATATAATTTCATACAAGTGTGTTTCTGTAAAGTTTATAAGACACCAAAAATGTAATCAAAATATGAGATGAGTCTTGAACGAGCTCCATCTTCTCAAAAGCCTGGCATCGGTACCTGTCTACTGATGACCTGAGAATAGAAGTTATTTTGAAAGAGTTGATCAGCTTTAAAGCTGGTGAATTCATAAGTATTTTAGTGTCATTGTTTGTATGTACTTGATGCATAAGTTTGTAAATGTTTGTAAATGTTTGTAAATGTTTGTATCTCCTAGAAAATCCTATATTTTCTACTAAACGTAGCCTTCTACCAAGGCATCAAGTGAAATGTGTGTTTGTTTCTTGTAAAATTGTGTATTTTTCCCAAGTATGACTATCATTAACCAAAATATAGTTGTACATTATCTTTTATGTGAAAAGATCACAATGTGAATGCAATAGGAAAATAATAAACTACTATAGTGTTGTATTAAAGTAACTACTGCTGTACTAATTACCTTAAATCAATTGTTATTTAAAGTAACATGTGATATGCCTGTACCATACTACCGACTAAAAACATGACGATGAAAGACGTCGGAAAAAATGACATTTGGCACCCGTAGACTTGCAAGTCCCACTGTAGCGAGCAGCAAGGTGTAGGACAGTCAATCCAGTATAGATCTATACACAAATTCAACGCACTCCTTCTAGGAGACTCTGGATACAAAACGAGCCATGGCAGGTGATACCATGCCCCGTTACGTGGCTCACATTTCTGTTGTAATGTTCTTGTATATGTATTGTATGTACTAGTGTAATGTATGTTCTCTATGTCTAGTATGTTATGTTTGTTTCTCATCATAGTATGTTCTATCTGTAAGTTATTGTTTGTTTCTAATCATAGTATTCTCTATATGTATGTTATTGTTTGTTTATCATCATAGTATTCTCTATCTGTATGTTATTGACTCATGTATGAACTGACTCATTTTATGTTTCATTGTTCTAGTAATAGTATTAGTAACTTCCTAAACTATACCTATTATAGTTTACTAGTAATGTTGTTTATATATATGAACATGGTTGTATACCTTTGCTACCCAAAGGTATTGAACTGAATGAAGGAACTTTTATATCTATACTTATATATATAATATATAACTAAGATTCAAACGACCTTCGGACAAATAACCGATACCCTAAGTCCACAACCAAACAAGGAACAGGAAGCAAGGCGAGCTATCAGTCCTAAGTCCTTTCAACCCTACTTATATAATTATATCCATATAGATATGCATTTGACAAAGTATAAGTTTAAAAGAGTTTGAATAGAAAGTATTTAACATGTTAAAGTATTTGATAACCATTTGAAGTAGTTTGGTTCGATAAATCAGCTAATTGAATAGCAAATCCTTTGTTTGACAGTTATTAATCACATGTGATTGATATAATAACTATAATGTTTCAACTTGTATCCCCCCCATAAAAGCATTTAAAATCATTTAAAAGGTATATTAAGGCGTATGTACTCACCTGTAGTGAGTGGTTTGGATGAACGGATGGTATAGGATGCTAAGTGTCAAGTGAAGACATGAGCACACACACGGATCCTATTTAACATATAATGACACATATATGTATCTAATTAGTCATTTAGCAACTAATTAATCAAGTAAAGACACCCTAACACATGGAAAACACTTTGGTTCAAGTGTTAGAGTACCAAGGGTTGCATCTAAGGGTTGTAGGGCCTCACTTAGGAGTTTACGGCCCAAATGGTAACACCATGTGAGTTTACGGCCCATGGTCATTTCCCCCATGAGTTTACGGCCGTAAACTCATGGTAAGTTGTACCATTTTGTGATATAAGGTCTTACAAGTCATAAGGAAGTGTTCTATGATTAAGTCTAAGCCTTAGGAAGGAATGGTGGCACCATTGCACCACTAACTAGGGTTTACGGCCCAAGGACCATTTCTCCATGAGTTTACGGTCGTAAACTCATGGTATTTTGCACCATTTTGAAGTTTAAGATCCTTAGTTCAAGTTGGAAGTGTTCTAGGCTTGGTCCTAAGGCTTTGGAAGGGATTAGGGCTCATTTGCCCCATTTATTAGGGTTTACGGCCCAAAGAGATTGCCTTGGCTGTAAACACCTTATGATCTTGTGTTCTTAATGTTTTCTAGGTGTAATCTAAGTGATTCAAGCACACAACAAGCTAAGGTAAGAGTAATTACAATATAGAAGCTTGTAAGGGTGTTTAAAGTCCAAGAACACTAGTGTGTGTACTTGGTGTTCTTGGTGAAACGAAGAACACTTGAAGATCTATCAAAATGAAGAGATTTCATGGATGAAATCATGTACAATCACTAGATGTGGTAGATCAAGAAGAAAAATCGGATGATACTTGAGAGAGAATGACTTCTAGGCTTGAAAATGGTAAAAAAAAGTGAATAAAATGACTAAGTGACATATTTATACTGTTAGAGTTTACTGCCGTAAACTCCATGTTATGGCCGTAAACTCCAAGCTCTTGGAGTTTTGAGACTTAAATGTTGCACAATAAACTCTAGAGTATACGTCCTATAAATTCCTTTTGAAGTACTAGGCTTTAGAACACTCAAACGGCTCTAAACAGTGCTAAAAGTTAACAGAAATGAGTATGACTTCTATTGCAGTGAATGGTTGTACAAGATACAAATTTGGAGTTGTCACATCATCCCCCCGTTAGAGGGAATTTCTTCTCGAAATTAGAGTTTAAGCAAATAAGTAGTCACAAATAACTAAGTAAAAAGATGAGGACATTTTAGTTTCATTTGATCATCGCGCTCCCAAGTGAATTCAGGTCCTCGGTTGGCGTTCCAGCGAACCTTCACTATCGGGATACGACTTTGCTTCGTTTGCTTGACCTCTCGGTCCATGATCTCTACAGGTTCTTCCACGAAGTTGAGGCTCTCGTTGATCTCGATCTCGTCGAGTGGGATTACAAGAGTCTCGTCGGACAAACACTTTTTCAAGTTCGAGACGTGGAAAGTAGAATGTACGTTATTGAGTTCGCGAGGTAAGTTGAGTTTGTAAGCTATAGGGCCGATTCTAGCGAGAATCTCAAAAGGCCCTATGTATCTTGGATTTAGCTTTCCACGCTTTCCGAAGCGTAAGAAGCCTTTTCAGGGTGAGACCTTCAATAGAACACGGTCGCCCACCTGGAATTCTAACAGTTTCCTTCGTTTGTCCGCGTAGCTTTTCTATCGGTCTCTAGAGGCTTTTAATCGTTCACGAATCTGAACGATCTTCTCTGTCGTTTCCCGAATGATTTTCGGACCGGTGAGAGTGCTGTCAGGACTCGTCCTTTAGCTAACTGGGTGTCACCCACCTCAGCCCAGCACAGAGGGGATCTGCACTTCCAGCCATACAGGGCTTCAAATGGAGCAGCCTTTATGCTCGTGTGATAACTATTGTTGTAGGAAAACTCAACAAGGGGTAAATGAGTATCCCATGCCTTCCCAAAGTCGATCACACAGGCTCGCAACATATCCTCCAAGGTTCGGATAGTTCTCTCACTCCGTCCGTCAGTCTGTGGATGGTAGGCTGTACTCATGTCCAGCCTAGTTCCTAAGGAACTTTGTAGCGACTGCCGGAACCTCGAAGTGAATCTACTATCTCTATAGGATATAATAGATATAGGAACTCCATGCAGTCATACGATCTCCCTTATGTAAGTTCTTGTCAGTTTCTCCATCTTGTCAGTCTCTTTGATAGGCAGGAAGTGTGCGGACTTTGTTAGCCTGTCTATGATCACCCAAATGGTATCGAGACCACCCGTTGTCTTGGGTAGCTTGGTTATGAAGTCCATCGTGATCCGTTCCAACTTCCATTCCAGTATCTCTGGCTGTTGTAGTAAGCCTGAGGGTTTCTGGTATTCGACATTAACCTTGGCGCAAGTAAGGCATTTACTTATGAAGGTAGCAATCTCAGCTTTCATGTTAGGCCACCAGTATAACTTTTTAAGATCCAGATACATCTTATCTGAACCTGGGTGGACGGAATATCGAGTGTTGTGAGCTTCGGTCATGATCAAGTCTCTGAAACCACTGTGTTTCGGTGTCCAGATCCGATCCATGAGATATAAGGCTCCCAAACCCTTGACTTCCAAATTCTTTTCCATTTCTTTTAGGGATTCACTCACCACATTTTCAGGTTTCAAAGCGTCGAGCTGAGCCTCCTTAATTTGCGTGGACAAGTGTGAATGGATAGTCATAATCAAAGATTTGACTCTACGACCAGAGTTTACTTTCCGACTTAGGGCGTCAGCTACTACGTTGGCCTTGTCGGGATGATAACGAATTTCGCATTCGTAATCACTGAGTAGCTCGACCCACCGTCGTTGTCTCATGTTGAGCTCCTTCTGGTCGAATATATGTTGTAGGCTTTTGTCGTCTGTAAAGATAGTGCTCTTCGTACCGTATAGGTAGTGTCTCCAGATCTTCAGAGCAAACACAACTGCTCCTAGCTCAAGATCGTGAGTGGTGTAGTTGACCTCGTGTGTCTTCAGCTGTCTCGAGGCATAGGCGATGACCTTACGTCGTTGCATCAGAACACAACCGAGCCCTTGGTTGGATGCATCGCAATAGACTACGAAGTTTTCTATTCCTTCTGGAGGGATAGTATCGGTGCGGTGCATAAAGCTCGTTTTAGCGTTTGGAACGCTCTCTCCTGGTTCTCTTCCCAGTCAAAGGCCACGCCCTTCTGGGTCAGTGTTGTAAGCGGTTTTGCAATCCGCGAGAAGTTTTGTATGAACCTGCGATAGTAGCCAGCGAGGCCTAGAAATTGATAAATTTTTGTAGGCGTCTTCGGTGCTGACCAGCTCTCAATGGCTTTGATTTTGGAAAGGTCCACATGTATTCCTTCTTCGCTAACCACGTGTCCTAAGAATTCAACTCTTCGGATCTAAAATTCGCATTTCGAGAACTTCGCATAGAGCTTCTCCGATCGTAATGTTTCCAAGACTTGTTGAAGATGTTGACTATGCTCCTCCTTACTACGAGAGTAGATAAGTATGTCATCGATGAAGACAATGACAAACTGATCCAAGTAAGGACGACACACCCTATTCATTAAATCCATGAATACCGCGGGCGCGTTGGTTAATCCGAACGGCATCACTACGAATTCGTAGTGTCCATAACGAGTTCGGAAGGCTGTCTTCGGAACATCCTCCCCTAACACCCGTAACTGGTGGTACCCAGATCTTAGATCGATTTTTTGAAAAGAAGTTCGCCCCTTGAAGTTGGTCGAACAAATCGTCTATACGAGGCAAAGGGTAACGATTTTTTACGGCCAGTTTGTTGAGCTCCCTGTAGTCGATGCACATACGAAACGATCCGTCTTTCTTCTTGATGAACAAGACCGGAGCTCCCCAGGGTGAGAAGCTTGGTCTTATAAAGCCCTTGCTGAGCAGTTCGTTAAGTTGACCGGACAGTTCTTGCATCTGTGCAGGTGCTAGACGATAGGGCGACTTCGCTACTGGGGTAGCCCCTGGAACTAAGTCGATTCTGAACTCGACTTGACGTTGTGGAGGTAATCCTGCGAGTTCTTCTGGAAAGATGTCGGGAAAATCGCGTACTATTGGAATGTTCTTAATGTGTTTCGTCTCTTGGCTCACCTCGACAACATGAGCAAGGAACGCGCAACATTCCTTTCGCAAGAAATTATGGGCTTGAATGCTCGAGATGAGGCGAAGGTTAGTGTCGGGTTTGTCGTCGTAGATTACTAGAGTTTCGCTACACGGCAGATTAAGGCGAACGGCCTTTTCATAACACATGATGTCGGCAGGATGTAGACTCAACCAATCCATGCCGATAATGACGTCGAAACTTTTAATTGAGACCGGCATGAGGTCGATTGAAAATGAATGGCTATCTAGAGTTAGAGTACAACCTATGTATATGCAGTTAGTACTCTCTGTCTTTCCATTAGCCATTTCTACTGTAAACGGTTCTTTTAGTGCATGCGTTTTATTCTTAAGCAAGTGAGCAACATTCTGGTTCACGAAACTCCTCTCCGCTCCACTATCAAACAGAATGCATGCATAAGAGTTATCGAGGAGAAACGTACCAGTGACCACTATGGGGTCAGAAACCGCTTCGTTGTGGCCTATAGCCAGAACTCTTCCTACTCCGCCGGCGTTCCCTGCCTTCGGGCGTTCCCACAACCGTAGCAAGCTTGGCCCACTCCAGCGTCGGGGACTTGGTTGATTGGCCACGCCGGAGATTTGCAGAAACGGGCAGTGTGCCCCTTCCTATTGCAGTTAGAGCACTGCATTTCCCGGCAGGCTCCAGTGTGGTGGAAGTTGCATTTGTTGCACTTGGGCAAACTTCCAACGTACTGCTTTACCGGAGCAGCAGCGGCAGGTGCTATCGCAGCATGAACTGCCATGACCTGCTGCTTTTTGGCAGCCTTCTTCTTCTTCTTATCATCCCAGAATTTCTGCTTGTTGTCAGCGGTTTTGGAGGGTTCTGAGATGGCTAGGGTTGTTGTTGCTGCTAGGGTACGGACCCCATGGTCAATGAGCCTCTATGCCAACCTCTTGGCACTATCGAATGTAGTGGGGTTTCAGGCTAGAACATTCCCCAGAAATGGAGGCACCAGCCCCCAGATGTACCTCTCTATTTTCTTTCGCTCTGTGTGAACCATGTTGGGACAGAGGGCCACCAGCTCGCTGAACCTGGCGGTATAGGAAACTATGTCGGAGCCCTTCATGGTTAGGCTCCATAGTTCCTGTTCTAATTTCTGGATTTCGCCCCGCGGGCATTATTCTTCAATCATTAGCTCTCGGAGAGATTCCCAGCCTATAGCATTAGCCACTACTAGAGATAGTGACTTGACATGGCTATTCCACCTTGTCAGGGCTTTTTCCTCGAAGGTGCAAGCAGTGAACTTGACCTTACTCCCTTCTGAACAGGAGCAGATTTCGAAGACCGATTCGGTCTTCTCGAACCATTGCGAGAGGGCAATGACTCCGCCAGTCCCTTTAAAGGACTTTGGCTTGCAGTTGGTGAAGTCCTTGTAGGATCACTCTCTCGAACACACGGGGGCTTCACCGTGAGTAGAATGAACAGGTGTTCCACCTCCGGTGGTACTGGAAGAATGATATTGAGCCATGGCTGTTGCCACAGCCGCAACTACTGCAACATTTAAAGTTGCCATATCAATTTGAGGAGTAGGTGGTGGTGTTGGAGTTACCGGGGGATTGTGTCTCGTTGATCGGCGTGGAGGCATCTTTCAAGTAAAAGTTTACAAAGATGACGATATTGGTAAGAATAGAGAAATTGATGAGAGTGACTCATGGACTAACTCTTCGTAGCCCAACAACACAGTTGAATAGTATGTTTGAATGTATACAATCAGGACAACCCGGCTTCAACTCGTCGAGTCCCTTACTGGACTTGCCGAGTTCCCCTGTCTGTTTGGCTATCTTAATGGGTTAAGCCCCTATACTTCAGATCCATGCTTCATACTTCACATAAACCCTGAAAATGCCCTTTTAAGGGTAAAGTTTCTGACTTTACCCATTAATACCACTTCTTAAAGGGTTTAGCTCAAACCCTAATTCCTTGGGACCTAGAACTTGGTCCCTAAACGATCTATACACCAAACCAAAGCTTACAACCTCAGATCTAAACCCCTAACATTACTTAGACATGCAAAGTTCCCACCTTTCCCCATATGCATGGTCTTTTGGGGCTAAAAAGGCTAATATGACACTCTATGGCTTGCATGGGGGTTCCAACGGCATAAATTTTGCACCTTTATGTCATAACAGCGCCTCTAGGTCCTTGATTTGGAAGAATACCCACTTGGGTCGATCATTCACCAAAATCTATCATTCTTGGACCAAAACCCACATCAAGAGGACATAAAGAGATCTAATGAACCAATAGCCAAGACAGAAACTTGATTACTAGAAAATGTAGCAAATAGAGTGTAGCTTCTGGATCTACTATTTCCCTCTTGAGCCCTCTATCTTCTTCTTCTTCCACAAGCTTCAAAAGCACACAAAGATCACTCAAAATGGATCACACTCTCAAAGAAAGCTCTAGGGTTTCGTGGATTAGGGTTTGGGACATTGAGGCTGGAAATGAGGCCAAGGGGTGCAGGTTAAGGAGCTTAAATAGGGTGAAAAACCCCAAAATTAGGTTTTCATTATGGCCGATCTACTCGCTGAGTCGAGGGCTCTTGACTCGTCGAGTAGATAGCTTAAACCTCGCGCATATTCTTCCCTCTACCTGACGAGTTAGGGCCACCAACTCGTCGAGTTACACTTTCAAAATAAATAAATTAATGAATTAAAATCATACCAGGAACCAGGTGTTACAATTCTCCCCCACTTGTCTTAGACTTCGTCCTCGAAGTCTGCTGCTTCTGTAAAACAAATTCGGGTAGTGCTCCCACATCTCCTCCTCGGGCTCCCAAGTCCACTCTGAACCATTGTGGTGCTGCCACTACACCTTCACTAACTGAACAACCTTGTTCCTCAAGGTTTTCTTCTTGCGATCTAGAATCGCCACCTGCCTCTCAATGTAGTTCAGGCTGTCGTCAACCTGAATATCTTCCAAGGGCACACTCACTGAAACATCCACTAGGCACTTCCGCAACTGGGAAACGTGGAAAGTGTTGTGGATCTGAATGAGCTCTGCTGGTAGATCCAACCGATACACCACCTTGCCCACCCGGACTATAACCTTGAAAGGACCAATGTACCTGGGGCCCAGCTTGCCCCGTTTCCGGAACCAGATGACACCTTTCCAAGGTGACACCTTCAGGAGGACCATATCACCCACTTGAAACTCTAAGTCTGAACGCCGCTTGTCGGCGTAGCTTTTCTGCCGACTTTGAGCACTCTAGATCCTGCTCCGGACCTGTTGGATCCACTCTGTAGCCTTGAGTACTACCTTAGTACTCCCCATGACTCTCTAACCGAACTTACCCCAACAGATTTTGGTCCTACACTTCCTCCCATAGAGCATCTCGAAGGGAGGTCGGTCTATTCTGGTGTGGTAACTGTTGTTATACGAAAATTCCGCCAACAGAAGATATGTATCCCAACTGCCACCGAAATCCAAAGCACATACACGTAGCATGTCCTCGAGAGTTTGTATAATCCTCTCGCTCTGTCCATCTGTCTAAGGGTGGATAGTGGTTCTGAAGTGGAGACGAGTACCCATCTCCTAGTGAAATTGCTTCCAAAACCTAGAAGTGAAACGGACATCTCGGTCTGATACCACCGAGAAAGGCACTCCATGTTGTGCCACTATCTCATGCACGTATATCTCGGCCAGCTTCTCGGCTGAGATACTCTCCTTGATCGGGATAAAATGAGCACTCTTGGTCAACCGATCCACGATGTCCCATATCAAATATACACCACGTGTGGTCCTATGAAGCTTGGTAATGAAATCCAAAGTGATATCTGTTGGGTTTTATGTACTATAACATTCCTATGGTGTACATACAACCCTAATGCTTTGGATCTATGTTTTCTCGAAGTATACATGTAATATTGGTTTCCAAAGCATGGAGCCTAAACTAGCATACAACACATGCTATATGAATCATAAAACTATTTAGAAGATTACCTTTTGATGTAGCTAGTAGAACTTTGGCCTTAAGAGAACTTAGCACCCCAAGTGTTGTGCCTCAAAGAAGTCAGAAACACCAATAAACAACTAGATAGATATGATAGAGGTTATATAGACTCAAAATTAGTTTCTTCTTCTTGGAATGCAAGTGGTAGCCAATTTTAGTGCTTAGGGTTACATATGTGTAGTGTAGAATTCGAAGAGTCATGTGTAACCCTAATTCTTACACTTAAGCTTATGAACCAACACTTGATTTGGACTAATACTTCATGCACTAACCCATAAGCATATCCCATTACAAATCAATCATGGATCATTAGCCCAATCCATATGTACCAATTTAATTAGTTTCTTTTGATCACTAAATTAATTCTAAATTAATTCTTGACCAATACTAATTAAATAATATGATTTCACAATTAATATATTATACTTATAATATATTAGTAAATCATAAATAACCTCTTACCCAAATTTCTATCTATCAAATTGTTCTGGTGAAGGCAACCCGAAATGGACCATGCTACTATCGGGTCAAGTACATACCAATTATAGTTATGGGCTTAGACACTTAATCCAACAATATCTCCCCATTTCAACACGGGAATGTCCAACGGCTGGATCTTGTCTTCTGGTCTCTGGTGCTCATCCTTGACCCTCCTGCAGGTAAAACATCGCTCCACATACCAAGCAACGTCCCGCTTCATGCAGGGCCACTAGTAATCAGGGCGAAGATCTAGGTACATCTTCGTCGCCCCAGGATGGATGGAGAACCTCGACTTATGGGCCTCATCCATCAGAACCTGTCGCACTCCACCCCAGTACGGAACCCACACCCTCCCATACAGGGTCAAAAACCCTCGGCTATCATAATCAAACGAGGCCACCCGACCTACGATCCGCTCGTACTTCTGGCGCTCCTCCTTCAAGCCCTCAACCTTCGCCTCTGTAATCTGCTCCAGCAATGGAGTAGTCACTGTCATCCTCAAACATATATCTCTAATTGGAGTCGTCACCGCCTTGCGGCTCAGGGCATCGGCCACTTCATTGGCCTTACTTGGGTGGTAAAGCATCTCACAGTCATAATCCTTCACCACATCTACCATCGACGCTGCCTCATGTTCAGATTCGACTGATCCATGAGGTACCTCAAACTTTTGTGGTCCATGTAAATGGTACAACGGACTCCACAGAGGTAATGCCGCCAAATCTTGAGGGCAAAAACCACAGCCCCCAGCTCTAAATCATGCGTCGGATAGTTAGCCTCGTGAGGCTTCAGCTTCCTCGACACGTTAGCTATCACGTTACCCCGTTGCATCAAAACTGCACTCATGCCCGTAATCGACGCGTCACAATAAGCCACGGAGTCAACAACTCCCTCGGGCAGAGACAAAATCGGTGCCTCGCATAACCGCTGTCTAAGAGTCTCGAACGCTGCCTGCCGCTCAGGCCCTCAACGAAATGTCACCGAATTCTTGGTCGGTCGGGTCAAAGGAAAAATGATCTTGGAGAAATCCTGGATGAATCTCCGATAGCAACCCACTAGACCGAGAAAACCCTGAATCTCAGTTGGAGACCTTGGAACCTCTCACTGCATCACGGCCTCTGTTTTGGCCGGATCGACCAGAATACCCTTCTGGTTGACAGGATTCCCAAGAAATGGCACCTCGCGCAACCAGAACTTACACTTGGAGAACTTTCCAAAAAGTCTCTCCCTCCTCAGTGTCTCCAGTACCTCCCTCAGGTGGTCCTCATGTTGCTCTTGAGTCTTGGAATAGACCAAGATATAATCAATGAAAATGTTACAAACCGATCTAACATCAGTCTGCATACTCGATTCATGAGATCCATGAACGAGGCTGGAGCATTGGTGAGCCCAAACGGCATCACCACAAACTCATAGTGACCATAGCGAGTCCTAAAATCCGTCTTCTGCACATCCTCCTCTCTGAATCGCATCTGGTGATAACCCGATCGCAGATCAATCTACGAGAACCAAGATGAACCCTGTAGCTGGTCAAACAAATCATCGATCCTTGGAAGGGGATAATGGTTCTTCACCGTTACCTTATTCACCTCCCGGTAGTTTATGCACATCCGATACGACCCATCCTTCTTCTTCACAAATAGGATCGGGGCTCCCCATGGTGAACTACTAGGCCTGATAAATCCCTTGTCTAACAGCTCTTGTAGTTACGTAGACAACTTCTGCATCTTGGGATGAGCCAAACTATATGGTGCCCTGGCTCACTAACCCTCCCCCACTAGGAGTCCGAACCCTCACTAGTTGTTGCTCGCAGTCGATCACTGCCCAATTAGGGTTCAACCAATCCATACCCACTATAACATTATTCCCTCGCAGGGGAATAGGGACCAGATCCACTGAAAATTGCTCATCGAATAACTGTAGTGTACAACTTTTGTGAACCCTCGCAACCCTAACGGTCCTGTCATCTACTATCTCCACATACACCGGGCAATCCAGCTTCCCCGGAGCTCCTATGAATTGCTTGTTGAGCGCAAGCGACACAAAAGATCGAGTTGCACCCGAATCGAACAGTACCAAGGCTGATATATCGTTCATTAAGAACGATCCTATAACAAACACATAAACATAAGCAATAATCATAACAAATAAAGAGATAAGGATATAATACATACCCCTCACAACATCGGGAGTAGCACGTGCTTACTCTGCAGTAAGCTGGAAACCCCTGCTCCTCGCCGTAGGTGCCTCTGCCTGGCCCTGACGGCCATCTGTAATCCTCAACATGGTAGGAGCGGGTGCCGCCACCTGTCTTGCTGCTGCCAGACTCGGACACTGGCCTTCTTGTGGCCCCTCTGATTGCACAGAAAGCAAATCAGATCTGAAATTGTTGTGGTGGTGGTGGTAGCTGTACAATCCCTGCTCATGTTCCCAGTTCGGCCGCACTTGAAGCAGCCCGAACGCCCCTCCCTGTACGCCCCCTCATGCATTTTGTCTCACTTGTCACACCGGTTGCGGCCCTGCTGGCTCCTAGATCTGTGGTCTGATAACTTGGGCTTCTTTCCCGAACTACCTGTCTAATCCCCATCTGGTTTCCTCTTCCTCTCCATCTCCAAATCCAACTCCCTCTCTCGAGCCCTAGCTATTATGTCCTCCAGCGTCTTGCAGCTGGAGCGGCTCACAAACTAGCGGATGTCACTCCGCAAAATCTCATGATATCGGTCCTTCTTCAACTCGTCGTCCGCCACGTACTGCGGAACGAGAAGGGCCCTCTCCCTAAACTTGGCGGTGATCTCCGCCACAGTCTCTGTCATCTGCTCAAGATCCTGGAACTCCCTCGCTAGCTGTTGCACCTCAATCACAGGTGCAAACTCGGCCCTGAACCTGGGCAAGAAATCACTCCGGGTCATAGCATCTAGAACTGTATCATCCCTAATGGCTCGTGTAACGACGTAAATTTTAAAACAATTTTTCATTTTTCAAACATAATAAAACTCATATAATATTCTCAAAATCTCATGTATCAAATGTCATCACAATAAAACATATCCCACAATCTCAACACATAATCCTTCGCCAGTGTGTACAATCATGCCGGCGCCTTCCCGCGATCCTCGCTGGTACTTGAAACACATATCACATAATACGGTAAGCATAAATGCTTAGTGAGTTCCCCAAAATACCACATACAACACATAAGCCACTCGAGGCTATAACTCGGTATGACCCTCCGGTCAATATGTCTCAGCGGGACCCTCCAGTCCCGTAGCTCGTTGGACCCTCCAGTCCGGTCTAGCTCGTTGGACCCTCTGGTCCGGTCTAAATCGTTGGACCCTCCGGTCCGGTCTCTATAACACATAGCATACATATATCACAATGCACATAAAATCAACATACACATAACACATAAGACCCTCCGGTCTGCACATAGTTACCACTCTAGGTAATGTATAGTGAGAAGATTCACCTCGGGTAAATCTCGGAAAGTCTCAAACTCGAATATCTGATCTAGCCTCCGCGTAATCACATAAAGTAATTATCTCTAATTAATACGGCTCTCAAAGGCTAGACTAGTCCCTCCCTATATTCTCTCAGAAAGGGAAAATACCATTTTACCCCTCCAATGGTCCAATGTCCAAATGTTGACCAAACCCTAAAAGTCAACCCCAGTCAACGGTCCAACTTTGACCAGACTCGTCGAGTGCACTCGGGTGACTCGGCGAGTCCATGCGTGTCCTCTGAATCCTCCTAGGGCCTCACTCGACTCGTCGAGTTAACCTTTCTCTCGATGGGTTACCACTTATCACGAATCGTGGTGCACCCCGATCCGACTCGTCGAGTCCGCTCATGGACTCGGCGAGTTTCTTCCATGAGAATGCTCAAAAGACCTTCTGAGGTCAGATCTGTTTCTCTAACCAATAGATCTGACCTTCTAACACCATAAACTCACGTAAAGGTCTGAAATTTACGTTCATGCATCGCACATATAGCTCTATTTGATGAAATAGCTCTAAAAATGGAGTCCTAGGCTCAATACCCTCATGTAACATCATAAAGCTTGGTTGTTGGGACACTCTAGACCTCTCAAGGTCCAGATCTAAAGTCTATTCCTCAATGGGACTTCACATGCTCCATAATCCAACTAAAGAAAGGGTAAAGAAACCCTAGATTCCATAAATCTACTATATACACGAAAATAGGCATGGATTCATACCTTAAACAGAAGCCCTTGAAGAAATAGAAGAAGTTTTGAGCCCCCTCTAAGCAGCCTAGCTTGAATCTTCCTTCCTTCCTTGCAAGAATGCACTATGGTGGAGAAATTAGCCCTCTCTCTCTCTCTAAGCTCTCTGGCTCGCTAGGGTTTCTCCAGGGTATGAGTGGCCGCAAATGAAGGCCATAAGAACCCTTAAATAGGGCATAGGCCCATATATTTAGGGTTTCTGTCCACAGCGCAGACTCGTCGAGTCGACTCACCGACTCGTCGAGTCCATTCATTAATCCTACTCAGCAGTCGCGATCCTACTCGACGAGTCTAGGCGTCAACTCTTCGAGTCCCTCTCCTTGACTCAAAAATAAATACTCAATTTATGATACCTAGAAATCCGGATGTTACAATTCTCCCCCACTAGAATCAGACTTCTCCCTTGGAGTCTCGCTCTGCAAACAACTCTAGATGCTGCTCCCGCATCTCCATCTCCGGCTCCCAAGTTAGCTCGGAGCCTCTCCGATGTTACCATTGGACCTGAACCAGGGGCACCTCCTTGTTCCTCAGAACCTTGATCTTCCGATCCAAGATCGCGATCGGCCTCTCAATGTAATTCAAACTCGCGTCCACCTGACTATCCTCTAGCGGCACAACCGCCGTCTCATCGGCTATACACTTCCTCAACTAGGACACATGGAAGGTATCATGGATCTGACTCAACTCCTCGGGTAGCTCCAGACGGTAAGCTACCTTACCCACCCTCGCGGTCACCCTGAACGGACCAATGTATCGGGGCCCCAGCTTGCCCCTCTTCCTGCATTGGATCACTCATTTCCAAGGAGATACCTTCAGGAGTACGAAATCTCCAACCTGGAACTCGAGCTCGGATCGTCGCCTATCCGCATAACTCTTCTGACGGCTCTGAGCTGTCACTAACCTCTGTCTGACCTGCTGTATCTGCTCAGTCGTCTTAAGCACTATCTCAGTGCTACCCATCACTCGCTGCCCTACCTCTCCCCAACAGATGGGAGTTCGACACCTCCTCCCATAAAGAAGCTCAAAGGGAGGCATACCAATACTCGAATGTTGGCTGTTGTTGTAAGAAAACTCAGCCAAAGGTAGGTATGTGTCCCAACTTCCACTGAAGTCCATAACACATGCTCGAAGCATATCCTCGAGTGTCTGTATCGTTCGCTCACTCTGGCCATCCGTCTGTGGGTGGTAGGCAGTACTGAAGTGGAATATCGTACCCAACTCCTCATGAAACTTCTTCCAGAACCTGGAAGTAAAACGTACATCTCGGTCTGACACAATCGAGATCGGAACTCCATGCCGCGACACCACCTCTCTCACATATATTTCTGACAGCCTCTCCGCAGAAGTGCTGTTACTGATAGCAAGGAAGTGAGCGCTCTTCGTCAGCCAGTCCACAATCAACCAAATTGCATCAACACCCCTCGCGGTCTTCGGTAATTTGGTGATAAAAATTTGTTCCCACTTCCACTGGGGAACCTCTAGCGGCTGCAACTTGCCATGTGGACGCTGGTGCTCGGCCTTAACCCGGTGAGAGGTCAAGCACCTCTCTACTACCCATGCAACATCCCTCTTCATACAGGGACACCAGTAGTCTCTCTTCAGGTCCAAATACATCTTAGTGGCCACGGGATGGATCGAGAATCTCGATCTATGCGCCTCCTCCATCAGAGTGCTATGAGCCCCGCCCGTATAAGGCACCCATATCCGACCTCGAAAGGTCCTCAACCCTCGGCCATCCTTCACAAACTCAGATACCTACCCAACCACCCGCTCTCTCTTGAGGTTCTCTGGTCTCACAGCCTCTGCCTGGGCCTCTCGGACGGTATCTATTACCGGAGTCATCATCGTCATCCTCATGTATATATCTCGAATCGGGGCGCTCTCCGCCCTACGGCTTAGAGCATCGGCTACCACGTTAGCCTTGCCCGGGTGGTACAGGATCTCATAGTCATAATCCTTTACCACATCCAACCATCTCCTCTGATGCATGTTCAGGTTGGGCTGATCCATCAGATGCTTCAAACTCTTGTGGTCCGTGTATACAGTACACCGAACCCCATACAGATAATGGCGCCATATATTGAGGGCGAACACTACTGCCCCCAACTCCAAATCGTGGGTGGGATACCTTGTCTCATGAGGTTCCAACTCCAAATCGTGGGTGGGATACCTCGTCTCATGAGGTCCCAACTCCAAATCATGGGTGAGACCCTTCGCATTAGCACTGCACCCAACCCCGATGTAGACGCATCACAATACACCACAAAATCCTCCATTCCCTCCGGAAGGGCTAACACCGGGGCTTCGCATAGTCTCTGGCGAAGGGTCTCAAACGAGGTCTGCTGCTCTGGACCCCAAGAAAAAGCAACGCCCTTCCGGGTCAATCTGGTGAGGGGAACGACAATCTTGGAGAAATCCTGAATAAATCTCCGATAGTAGCCGGCCAACCCCAGAAAACTCCTGATCTCGGTGGGGGATCTCGGCACCTCCCAACTCATCACAACCTCAATCTTGGCCGGATCGACCAATATCGCATTCTTATTAACGAGATGTCCCAAGAACTGGACCTCTCGTAACCAGAAATCACACTTGGAGAATTTGGCATAAAGCCTCTCTGATCTCAATACTCCGAGGATCTCCCTTAGGTGCTCCTCATGCTGCTCTCTGGTCCTCGAATACACTAGAATGTCATCGATGAACACAATCACTGATCGATCCAACATCAGGATGCATACTCGGTTCATGAGGTCCATGAACGCCGTTGGTGCATTGGTGAGCCCAAAAGGCACCACCACGAACTCATAATGCCCATAACGAGTCCTGAACGCCGTCTTCTGGATATCCTCGTCATGCAACCTCATCTGGTGATATCCAGACCTTAAATCTATCTTGGAAAACCAAGACGCACCCTGCAACTGATCGAACAGATCGTCGATCCTCGGCAATGGATAACGGTTCTTGACCGTTAACTTGTTCAACTCCTGGTAATCAATGCACATCCGGTGTGAACCATCCTTTTTCTTTACAAAAAGGATTGGCGCTCCCCACGACGAGCTACTCGGTCGGATGAATCCCTTCCCCAACAGCTCCTGAAGCTGGGAGGATAACTCCTGCATCTCCGGCGGCGCAAGGCGATAGGGTGTCTTGGCAATAGGCATTGCCCCCGGAACCAAATCGATACGGAACTCCACCTGCCTCTCGGGAGGCACACCCGGCAACTCCTCGGGGAAAACTTCCGGAAACTCTCGCACTATCGGTACCTTACCGACAAAACTCGGCCTCTCTGCGGCGACTCGTGTATCCATCACATAGGCTACAAACCCTCTACAGCCCTGCTGTAGACTCTGTCTCGCTCTGGCAGCCGAACAAAATGCTGACCCAGAGCGGGTACCCACACCATACACCGTAAGTACTCCCCCACTAGGTCTCGTATGGTCACCAACTGCCGCTCACAGTCTATAACATCTCCAAATCTGCTCAACCAGTCCATGACCACGATGACACAGACATCACCCATCGCAATCGGTACCAGAACTATCGGGAACTCAACACCGAAAATCTCGAATCACATTAGTAGCATAAACTGCTCGCTCGTCAGCTATAGAAACTCGTAGAGGTCGACTCAACGCCTCTCGTCGGGTACTGATGTGCTCGCTAAACGCTAATGACACGAAAGATCGACTCGCACCCGAGTCAAATAACACCAAAGCAGGTACAAAACTTACAAGAAAAGTACCTATGCATATCACAGAATAAGCACAATATCTCAAACTCAGTATAAGTAAATAAAAGAATACATACCAGCCACGACATCGGGCGCTGCGCGGACCTCCTCCGCTGTCAACTGAAAGGCTCTCCTGCGAGCCTTCAGTGCCTCGGTCTTCGCTGGCCGGACCTCGGTAGCTCTAGCAGTAGGTGCAGATCCCTGTGCTGATCCCTGAAGTAGTTGTGGGCACTCGGCCTTCCGATGGCCTGTCTGGTTGCAGTGAAAGCAAACCGAAAATTCTTTGGGGCAATCCCTCACGATATGCCCCTCCTTCCCACACTTGTAGCACACACCCGCTCTGCACGTCCCATCATGGCTCTTGTCGCACTTCCCGCAAGTGAGGCCCTTCGGACCTCCAGATCTCGAGCATCGAGTAAACATAATCAAACATATCTCGTTTAGGCCATCATTGTCTAATCTGTACTAGCATGTGATTCATAAAGCTGAGATACATATAACAGACACATAAGGCATCCTTCCTAGATCCTTAGTTCTAATCTAGCATACAATTCTCATAAGTTGATACACATATAATAGGCATATAAGGCATCCTTCCTAGATCCTTAGTCCTAATCTAGCATGCAGTTCTCATAAACATATCATAACATAAACTTGTATGGGTAATTTGGGAGTACTTACTTGAGCTCGGCTGATTGCATGCACCACACCCTTTTCTCTTTCAAAGTTCTTTTCTCTTTTCAAAATTCTTTTTTTGTAAAAACGACTTTCTTTTGAAAATTTTCATACCAAGTCCTTAGTTTGAGTTCAAACACACCCGAGAGTGTGCCCGAATCCCTCAAACCAAGGCTCTGGTACCAACTTGAAACATCCCAAAAATATAGACCAAAAATTTCATTTTAAATATGTTGGGTATTAGGTGTTGCGTCATTGGGCTTACAATATTTAGTCTAACATGTACACGGTTTTGCGCCTGTCCAGCCGTCTCATTTATTAGGGTTTATGTATATATAGTGCATGCATGCACCGTAGGTTGTTAATGCTTTTGATCTCAAGTAATCTTTTGTAAACCCTAATCACGCCTCTATAGTAGAAGTTCTTTGTCGAGCTCTTCTAAGGCTGTGAAGCTTAATCATTCAACTCATTTGAATCATTGTCATGTTCTTATTTACATACTGTTTTTGAATCTTGTCGATATTAAAGGATTTAATCCTATCAAATTGTATCAGACCAGGAGACTGTGTAATCTACATGCATCTCTTCTATTAAAAGAAGCTACTAGGGTTTCCGTTAACATTGGATCCTGCTTAGTCGTCATCTATGTGTTCTTGACGCTATGATCTCAATATTACCCTATATTTTCACACGTCTGATTCGTAAACAGGTTGCAAAGATCTTGTCAAAATTTCTCATGACGAATCTCAGATCAATTCCATTAGCAGTATTGGGTCAACAACAAGGATTCCCATCCTCTTTCCCAGCGAATATGAAGTATGGGCACTGCACTTTGAAGACTATGTTCTAGGGTTAGACGACAATGGTTATTTGATCTGGCAAGCTATCACTGTGGGAGGTTTTATTCACTCTGGAACAAAAAGGGAGATTAAAACTCAATCTGATCTCAATCGACTTCTTGTTGAAGTCAAGGAAGTTCCTAATGATGAGAAAGAGAAACTTCAGAGGAACATGAAAGCAATGAGAATCGTCAGATTTGCATTGAAGGCTGATACATTCTGTCTTGTTAGTTCTTGTGACACTGCCAAAGCCATATGGGAGAGGCTTAAAGAGCTTTACTCAACAGATGAAGATCTGGAGCATTCTACTCAAATGCTATTGCTCTCTGAATTTGGTGCTTTTGTGCAAAAGGCTGAAGAAAATCTTAGTCAAACGTTTAATCGCTACAATCGTCTTTTAAGTAGGATGACAAAGCATAGCATTGGAGGTGAAATCATCGACCAGAAGGTAACATTTATGAATGGGTTAAGGTCTGAATGGATGGCAGTGGTATCAACGGTGAAGGCTCACGAGCAGTTCCGAAATTACGCTTTAGCAAAACTGGTAGGTATTCTAAAGTCACATGAAAGCGAAGTAACTAAAGAAGCGAAAGTTGTGTCTAGCATGGGTACATTGGCTCTGGTTCTAAAGGGGAAGCAAACTGCTAAGGATGAAGTTGAAACTAATTTGTCTGATATTGAGCTTTCAAATGAAGAGTTCGCTCTAATGGTATCGAATCCTAGGAGATTCGCAAAGAAGAAGTTTCCCTCCAAAAACCAAAACTGGCAAGGAAGCTACAGTTCAGAAAAAGCGAAGGAGGAGAAAGTGAATAGCTTCTAGAAGGAAGAAGAAAAGAAAGAAAATTGCTTGCAGGTGATTCAGGCTATGACTGCAACTATTGTCATTGCAAGAATCATTTGGCTAAAGAGTACATGCTGAGGCGATTGAATGAGAAGAAAGAAGGAGAAGATGATGAGGCCTACTATCTTCGCAAGCTTGAGGAAATCAAGTAGAAATAAAAAGATGATAAATCTATACCTGCTATGATTGGGCAGGGTAATAATTATGATGATGAGTTTGGTGGAGAGGAGGTATGATCCACTGTTTCAGAAGATGAAGAAGTTAGAAAACGAACTCATGGAAAGAACTTTGTGGCGAATGAAAAGGACTCGCATATGGGCGGAAGGTGTTTTGTGGTGACAAATGATGTGACACAAATGCGAGGGTATGCAACAGATAGAGGACAAGAAGAAGCGAATGGAAGAAAGGATGATAGCTGCTGCGTTGTGAAGCCAATTCTTGCTCAAATCAGCAAATGTGATCAGCTGATTAATAAGGTACATTCCAATCTTGAAACTCTTAATGTTCCTATATCTAATTACGAAACTGAGTTAAACGATTTAAAATTCACCTTTTCAAGTATAAGTGAAATTTTAAAACACACTCGCCTAACAAAGTCTAACATAACCGATCAAATCAATAGGGTGTCATCAAAAAGTGAGGAGCGAAGGATGTGGATAGAGAAGATAGAGTCTGAGCTTTCTAGGTCTAGGGACGAGTCTATTTATTTACAGCGAGATAATTTAAAGCTTTTAAAACAACGTAACATTTTTTGTTTGATTGTTAAGAGGCTTTATTTTAATATCACTCAATTACATTTGGATTGTGAAATTGGTAAGAAGATTCATAAAATCATCATGCCATTTTAAAATTAAAGGAAGATGAAATTAATGTTGATTGTTATCAATGTGAATCCATCATCTCATCGGACGAAACCTCAGACGGTTATGAAATTGGACTTGACAAAATTGAATCATATATTCAGTCCAAGGACCACAAGGACATGCTGAGACAGTTACTCGATGAAAATGACAGGTTAAAGATCAAAACCGAAACTATACAGAAATTGATGGGTTTTGAGCATTCTAACACTTCCTAAGTGTACATGCAACCCTAATAACCTTGAATCTATGTTTTCTCTATATACATGCAAATTTCTTTTTCAAGGTTATTTCCTAACTAGCATGGCATGGGGATTACATAAACATAAAAACTAGTAGAAATACATACCTTGTTGTTGCTTGGATTCCTTCAAGACTTTGTGAGCCTAGCACCCCAAATGTTGTGCCTCAAATGCTTCACACAACACCACAAGACTTGGAATAACTTGAGAGAATGTCACTTAGCATCAAAATCGGTTATGCCCTCTCTAGTAACACTAGGTCCACTAGGTCACCATTTTCCTAGCCATAGGGTTCCTTTTATAGTGTTGTCACAATTAGGGTTTACACATGAATGCCCTTAATTGTCATGACTCTTGATTTCTCATGACCCATGGGTTTGTAACTCCCATAGACTATCCATGGAGCTCCATATGGTTATAACCAAACCCATAAACCATGGATCATTAATCCACCATATAAGAATTGATGATTGTCATAATCAACCCTATATATTTAATTAGTCTCACTTTGATCACCAAATTAATACTAGATTAATACTTGACCAATACTAATTAAATAATACTATTATTAATATATTAGAACTTATAATATATTAATAATCATAAGTGCCTTATTCTCTCATTTAGTCTATCCAAGTATTGCAATGCCATGCAACCCAAATGGACCATGCCGGGTGGGGTCAAGTACATACCAAATAAAGTTATGGACTTAGACACTATATCCAACAGAAATTTGATTCATTAAGTTTGAAATTGAGTTCAGACAATAAATTAGATGTTGAAAATGTTTTTGAATTCGATGAGGACAGTGAAATGAGTGAAATATATGTAGAAGATGAGGTTAACTGCTCGTAGTTCATTAAAAACGAACCAGAAAAAGCGAAGGCTCTTGTTTCAGAAAATTCAATTGAATTCGCACGACATTGTCAAAATAATCGAAAGGTTCTAAAGGAAGTTGCGACTGTCTTTCCAAAGGTCCAAACGAAACCTCACCAAGTTTTTGCAGTCAATGGAGTGTCTAAAGCTCAAACAATTGAACTAAAATCCTTAGTCGAAACTGATAATGCTGATGGGTGTGATGATCACTTCTAGTCCACCCCGATTGATAATGCGGACGAAACAGCACGTCTATCTAAGAAGACTTCTTGGAGAGTAAAAGGGAGGTATGTTGCTGAACCTTTAAACAAGGTTAACACCACATATGAAAAGGGAAGTTCCAGTGGAACCAAATACAATCTCACCAGTAACTCCTCAGTTCAAGAGAACTCTCATGTGTGAAAATCAAGGGCAAAAGCGAATGTTCATAAATCAGCTGAACAGTTCGCATCACAAAAACGACAACGAACGTTGAATAATATGCTAATTCTAAAACCCAAAAATTCTCTTCGAAAGTAAATCCAAAAGGCTTCTCATATCATAAGTCTCACAGCTCTCCGGATCCGCTCGGCATCGAGCACATCTCGGAATACATATGAGCATAATCAGTAATACACATAAACCAAAGCATATAACATTAACACTTAAACAATCCTCGTGCCCCGCCCAGCATCGGATCGTAATCCGGTGGCATACTAATATTCCTCGGGACCGCCCCGGCATTGGATCGAAGTCCGGAAACATACAATACAAACACATGCAAGAATCACAAAGACATTAAGCATACAAGCATTCCTCAGGACTGCCCCGGTATCGGATCGAAATCCGAAAAAACATATAAACCAACATCGGGCCCCTCACGTCATCGGATCATAGTCCGGAACTACTACTAGCTAAACGGGTCGGCCTTGGTGCCTAAGACCCGTTCCTACTGGAAGAAACTCACCTCGAATGCTAGTTGTGAAATATTGTGTGAAGAATCTCTGATGGTTGCTCCAACGACTCCCCGACTATCAATTTTACAATAATACTTAATCAAAAAAATATGATAATCCTTGTTAGGGTAAATTGACCATTTTACCCCTAGTCAAAGTCAAAGTCAAAGTCAAGGTCAACTCCCAGTCAACTCAACTCATCGAGTTACTTCCTAACTCGGCGAGTTCCTATATTACTCAGACTCGTGGTCAACCGAGTTAATTCGTCGAGTCCCTTCACAGACTCGTCGAGTTCTACCTGGCATACAATCGAGACAACCCGGCTTCAACTCGTCGAGTCCCTTACTGGACTCGTCGAGTTCCCATGTCTGTTTGGCTATCTTAATGGGTTAAGCCCCTATACTTCAGATCCAAGCTTCGTACTGTTAGATTAGCTGTCTAAGCCCATCACTTTATTTGGTATGTACTTGACCCGATACATAACTTGGTCCTTTTGTGTTGCCTTCACCAGAGCAACTTGACTGGATGATTAGTGGAGAAAGAGGATATTATGGTTTATTAATATATTATATGAATAATATATTAAAAGTGAAATCATATTGATTAATTAATATTGGTCAATAATTAATTAAGAATTAATTTTGTGATCAAAAGATATTAATTGAACTTAGGAGACTGGAATTGCAATTATAGGATAATTGGATTTTGGGATGTGGATCCTTTGGATCAAGGGCTGAACGAAATCAAGGAGGAAGCCCAACCTTTAATTCGTCCAGAGGCCTCATTCCAGAAGGTTATGTTGGACTGCTTAAGGCCTAAGTTATCCAATTATGGTTTTCACTGAAACCCTAGCAGCTCACCTATAAAAGGAACCCTAGGGCTTCAGAAATCGGCTGCTAGTGAAAAACCTAGAGATCTAGAGCCGATTTGAAGCCTACTTCCCCTCTCTCCAAGATCATCCAACTTGCTTTGGTGTTTGTGATCAATTAGAGGTATTACATTTCTGATACTAAGCTCTTGAAGGTCGAAGATTCTTGCTACTATTGAAAGGTAATCATCTAAACCTATTTAGTTATAGATTTTGATTTTGGTATGTTAGAATTAGGGTTTATAAGCTTTGGATGATTTGCATGTACAATACAAAAAACTAGATCCAAAGCTTTAGGGTTTGCATGTGCACCATAGGATTGATGTAATGCTCAAAAACCATTGGTATCAGAGCCTAGGCTGTTTTCTATTGTATTTTTTACATTGTATTATCATTCTTTGCTTAAAATCGAAATTTATGCCTTCTGACTGACAAACTCGTCGAGTTACCTGATGAACTCGATGAGTCAGATGAACTCGACGAGTCCAGAAAGTGACTCGGTGAGTCGCAGAGTCAGAGAGCAGATATTTCGGGATTTTGACTTGTTTTGAGTTGGGATAATTACCAAAAACTTTTTTGAATAATAAAATCCGATTTTTATTAAAGTGATATGATTATCCTTATGAAAATAGAAGATAATTGTCAATTAATTGGATAATCATTGCCGTATATGATAACCTTGTTTAATTAAATTATTTGATTAAATTATCTTGCCATCAATTGAATTAGGTCAAATTTAGATAAACACTAATTAATTTTTTAATTGAATTATTTGTAATTTGATCTAGATAGTTTTGAAAAGTTTCAAAACTTTCCCTCAAGTTTTGGAATTTAAATTTTTTGATTAAAATTTTAATTTTGAAATATTTAAATTCTAAACCCTAGAATTTTACAAGTTTAAAATTCAACCCTTATACTATTATAATATTATAAGATTAATAATATATATATGTATAAGATTAAGCCAGTCTTACCATTAGTAGGCCTCATTCACAAAGCGGATCTATAAGGGGGTATAAGGTTATTGCCTATAAAATGGCAATTTAATGGGTGTCAACTCTCACCCACTGCTTCCTTGATTGGTGGAGAGTCATTAGCCGAACGGGTAGGATAGGGCAACTAATTCCTCATTAAAAGTATAATGGTTAATAAAGTAACTATGTGTTTTTATAAAATTCCCAATCTTAGTTACTTTAGGAAAAATGTGAAATTGTATGCTATTCCATGAAATTGCACTTTGCACCTTGCCAAGTCGTTAGTGGAGTGTGCGTGGCAGACCGACATACTAATTTGGGACTAGCTTGAGTGGAAAAGGGTGGCTCGATGTTTATCAGAGATTAATGGAGCATGTGTGGATAACCGGCACATTGGTTAGGTGGAAAATGACATCGAGAGCACGAAGCACATTTGCATGGTTATTCACACCTCGTTTGTGATCCTAGGTATCCTAGTCACAAACTTGAATGGCATAATCGAGATTTAAACATGCCATTGAAAATTTTGATGAATCTAAAAAGAATCTAGGAATTTCAATTCATTTAAAACTTAAAGTCTTTTTCCGTTTTTCATGGTGGAAATTAGTGAATCGTCATTCACTTACCTTCAAATTATTTGCAATTAGATTACGACATCCCTTTTCTGAATTGTAAATAATTTTGTTGGATCCTAGCCCTAGTTTCTCATTTGGTTGTTTAATTGGGGATTCATATCTAATAAAAACTTTGTTTCTTTTCTTTTTCAGATGTCTAATCAAAACAACAACAACGATTCAGTCTATAACGCTTCTAGCTCCTTCTCTCATGAACCTTTGTGGGAGAGTGATCTTTAATGGCACCAACTTAAACGATTGGATTCGTAACATACGAATGGTGACCAGATACGAGGACAAAGAATATGTTCTCGATAAGGAGCTCAAGGAGGTTAATGTCAGTAGTGCCACTCCTGAAGAAATAGCTGCCTACGAGGCACATGAAAGGGGTGTAACAAAAGTCCATTGCATTATGCTAGCTACTATGACCGCCGAACTCCAGAAGTCCTATGAGGACTACTATCCCTATGAGAAGCAACAGGACTTGATGGAAAGGTACCATCAAAGTGCCAAGCAAGAGAGGTATGAGATCATCGCCTCGATGATCACTACCAAAATGAAGGACGGAGAGTCAATCACGGCCCACTTGTAGAAAATGCAAAGATATGTGGACCACTTGCTAAACTTAAATGTGAAATTCGATGAGGAGCTAACGATTGATATCATTCTCCACTCATTACCTCCTTGCTACGACCAATTTCGTATGACCTATTACATGAACAAAGAGGAGGTTACACTTAGCAAGCTTCAAGGTCTCTGGCGAACTGCTGAGAGAAGTTTAAAAGGCTAGTCTGTTGCATCAACTCCTGTTGCTGCTGCCCCTATCCTGGCTATTGGGAAGGGTAAAGGGAAGAAGAGGAAGGCTCCTTCTAAGAGCTTCAAGGGCAAACCCCATGATGGATCCTCTTCTAATGGGGCCAAAGCTGGTTCTGCTACCCCCTCCACCAACCCTAAAGAAGCAGAGCGCTTCTACTGCCACGAGAAAGGGAATTAGAAGAGAAGATGCCCAAAGTACTTGGAGGATATCAAGGATGGGAAGATAAAGCCCACCTTCGTAGGTATTTATATTATTCAGTGTAATAACTCATCACATGCTAGTTCTTGGGTCCTTCATACAGGATGTGGTTTTCACATTTGTTCTGATTTGCAGGGTTTAAGAAGAAGTAGGGATGTGTAGCATGGGAAGATGAACCTGATCATGGGGAATAGGAAAGTGTTGCCTGTCACCAAGATTGGGGTTTACTCTTTAGTGCTTAGTAGTGGGTTAAGATTAGAGTTGAATAATTGTTGCTACTCATCTGATATGGCAAGAAACATTATTTCTTTTCATGGTTTGTATAAACATGGATTTAGATTTTCATTTAATAATGAAATTGGTTCTATTAATGCTTATTTGAATGGTGTTTTCTATTTTGAAGCATTGCCTTGTAATGGAATATATGAAACTGTGATGATTGTTGATAACTTAGGAAATAATGTATTGCAAATCGATTCATCCAATGGTTTGGACAAAGCATGCTTGTGGTATTGTCGTCTTGGACATGTCAACAAGAAACGCATGGCCCAACTCCAAAAGGATCGAGTGTTTGAGTCGTTTGACCTAAAATCGGATGACACCTGCGAGTCTTGTTGACTTGGAAAGATGACCAAGTCACCCTTCACTGGTACTTGTGAAAGGGGTGAGAGTTTGTTGAATCTCATACATACTGATGTACGTTGGCCCTTTAGATCCACCACAGGGGACGCTTGTCGCTTCTATGTGATTTTTACTGATGATTATAGCATATATGGGTATATCTACTTAATCAAGCATAAGTCGGAAACTTTTGAAAAGTTCAAAGAGTTTAAACAAGAAGTGGAGAATCAGTTAGGCAAGAAGATAAAGATGCTACGCTCCGATCGGGGTGGCGAGTATCTTAGAATCGAGTTCCACGAGTATCTAAAGGAATGTGGAATAGTTTCACAATTGACGCCACCTAGGACACCACAACTTAATGGTGTAGCTGAGAGGCGCAATCGGACCTTGTTAGACATGGTTCGTTCCATGATGAGTCGTGCTTCACTACCTATCTCATTCTGGGGGTATGGCTTAGACACTGCCGCCCATATCCTTAACCTAGTCCCTACCAAGAAGGTTGCCAAAACACCTCACGAGATGTGGACAGGGAAAGCTCCCTCGTTGTCACATATCAAGGTTTGGGGTTGCGAGGCTTTCATAAGATGAGAGACTCATGAAAAGCTCGAACCTCGAAGTAAGCGGTGTATTTTCATTGGCTACCCACAGAAGTCCTTTGGATATCTCTTCTATAGACCAAGTGACAAAGTTGTCTGCGTTGCGAGGATAGGAGTCTTTCGCGAGAGAGAACTCATATGCCAAGAAGACAGTGGGAGGCAAATTGATCTTGAAGAGCTTCAAAAGTCAAGCGATGAAGGAACCTCTAACACTAGCGATCAACCTGATGACGAAACTCCTGTTGAACCAGTTGACGAGTCCTTACCTCTTAGACGTTCTAGTAGAGTTAGTGTTCCACCTGAGTTTTATGGGTTCCATATTGCTACTGAGGGTGATACGTTTATTAGTGATAGTACACTAGTAAATTTGGATGAACCTAACAGCTACAAGTAAGCCATGTCAGGCCCGGAGTGTGCTAAGTGGAAAGAGGTGATGGACAGCAAGATTCAGTCCATGCATGACAATCAAGTTTGGAACTTGGTTGACAATGTACCCGGTCGTAAGACGGTCGGGTGCAAGTGGATCTTCAAGAAGAAGACCGACATGGATGGTAAAGTGCACTCATATAAGGCGCGATTGGTCGCGAAGGGCTTTACTCAAACTCCTGGAGTTGACTATGATGAGACCTTCTCATCAGTTGCGAAGATAAAGTCTATTAGGGCGATGCTATCCATAACTGCATTTCATGACTATGAAATATGGCAGATAGATGTCAAAACCGTTTTCCTGAATGGGAAGTTGGCTGAGGATGTTTACATGAGTCAGCCAGAGGGTTTTATCGATACAAAGCATCCTAATAGAGTGTGCAAGCTTGACAAATCCATTTATGGATTGAAACAAGCATCTCGCAGATGGATTCTTTGTTTCGATGAGAAAGTCAAAGAGTTTGGTTTTACGAGGAGCAAGGATGAGTCCTGTGTATATGTCAAAGATAGTGGGAGCATAGTTAGCTTTCTCGTGTTGTATGTGGATGACATACTTCTCATATGAAACGACATCCCAACCTTGCAGGAGGTTAAATCCTGGTTTGGGAAGTGCTTCGCTATGAAGGACCTCGGAGAAGCTACCTATATGCTAGGGATAAGGATAATGAGAAATAGGAGTAAGAGACTAATAGGAATTAGTCAAAGTACCTACTTGGATAAAGTACTGAAACATTTCTGCATGGAGAACTCCAAGAAAAGGGAGTTGCCGATCCAAAGCAATACCAAACTGACTAAGACTCAGAGCCCGAGTACAAAGATTGAGATAGCAGAGATGAGCCGAGTACCTTACGCTTCCGCAGTTGGCTCAATCATGTATGCTATGACTTGTACTCGCCCTGATGTGGACTTCGCTTTGAGCATGGTCAGCAGATATCAAGGGAACCCTGGTAGAGTTCCAAGCAGGAAATTGTGGCTGATTCAACTTGAAAGGGCAGTGACTTGGAAGAGTTCCAAGCAGGAAATTGTGGCAGATTCAACTTGAGAATCAGAGTACATAGCAGCGAGTGAAGTGTCAAAGGAGGCAATATGGATAAAGAACTTCATCGGAGACCTTGGAGTTGTACCTGCCATAAAGGAGCCTTTGGAGATTTTCTGCGATAACGAAGGTGTGGTTGCCTTGACCAAGGAACCAAGGTGTGACAACCGTCAAAATTCGAGTCAGTTCTAGATTTGACTAGACTTAGTTGCATATATAGGCACTACACATACTAGACTTAGTAACTAGAAGCTAAGTTATAACGTACTAGAAACTTGGAAACAATTAGAAACAATGGATTATGTGCTTGGATTTCACATTGGTATGTGAATTCTACAACTACTTAACTATAGTGAATATCCGTATTTAGGTCACTCTTTGACTCGAACACCTTTTCATGAATCATATACACACATTATGCACTTGACCTAGAAGTAGAAATTAGGTCAAAGTCTCATAGAAACTTAAGTCAAAGTTGAAGAGTAGGACTAGTATACTTGATTCCTCAATTTCGTTTGAATCTCGGAATCACTACATAGAATGCCAATAAACCGCTAAAAATAAACTACAAACAATATTTATAATTTGAATAAGAGTTATGAAACTCTAAAATAGTTTGAAGTCTCAAAATTCAAGTAATTTTGATATCCAAAGATTTACAAACTCTCAAAAACCCTAAATGCCCTAAAAACTCACATTTATAAACTTTAACCTTAAAAATTCTACAAAAATAATCATGAAACTTATAATATGATCTTATAACAATTAAAATTATGAAAATGCATTCAAGGAAAATGAAATTTAACTCATTAACATTTACCCTTAATTTATAAACCAAAAATCAACACTTTTATGCATACAAACTTGGTTAAGTTGCATCTTTTATAAATAATTGATATTTTTATAAAATATTTAAAATTTATAAAGACAAATGAAAGGGAGAGGGATATTATAACATCAAAAGTCGGATTTCTCTTTCCCTCTCTCTCTCTCTCTCCTCTTCCCAACACACTCAATCACTTTCCCAACACACCCACTCCATCTCTTTCTCTCTCACACTCCCTCACTTCATTTTCTCTCTACTCTCTCTTCCTCTCTCCCTCAACCACGAAATTGTCCAGAAAACTAGTCCAAGAACACACCTCAAACACAAAATCTTCATCATGTAGTGGTGTTCATTAAGGTAGAACACGATTTCCTTTCATTTTCCTTCAAGTTTTTAAGATTTTTCTTGCATTTCCTTCTTCTTCTACACCTTTCTATTAGAAAATATGTGTGCATGTTCATTCACTTCAGTTTTGATGATGATGGTGGTAGATTTTCACCAAAAACATCTTGCATGTTACAAAATGGTGAAGATCCATGACCTAAACCTAAGTCAAAACCATGGAAATGCACTTTTCTACAAGTTTTGGTGGAAAATCACCACATGCACTCTAAGTTTTCTTTCAAAAACGATTTTTGAACATTTCAAACTCATGAATGGTCTTCAAACAAACATGCATGTGATGATCTTCAAGCTTAGATGCTAGATCATCAAAGTATGTTGTTAAAAGCTTTCAAATATGTTCATGAAGGATTTATTTCCAAATAAATATCTAAAACTCCTTTTCTGACCAAATCCGATTTTTCCCAGATTCCCATCAACAAAATAAGATGCTCTGTAAATTTCCAGAAGATAATTCATTTATCTCGAATTACTATAATTAATGCAAGAAAATAGGGCAATAAATCATATAAAATACTTTCTGGGGTTTATAAATCCTAGTTAAATTCGTGGATGACCCCTATGCTAAATAATGATCCCTCATTAAGTTTCATCGATTTTTGCTACTGTTTAATATGGTTTTGAATTTTCTTTTTGTTTGGCTCCAATAAATCATAAAAGCACTTTAGATAATTTGAAAAGGTTATATAATAATTTTCGCTGCTTATACTCTCTGTGGAAGACTTAGAAAAATATTTTCAGAATTTTTGATAATGTATTCCTATTTTTCCCCGATTTTTGTGTATATTATGGACTAAAAACAGGAAAAATAGTTCTGCTCACCCAAAATTCATGAAAATTTACCAGAACACTTTGTAGCACATTTGGAGGCTACATAAAAATTTTGATGATTTTTCTCTTTTGTATACTATTTTTCTCCTATTTTCTAAGATTAAATACACTTAAATACACAAAATCGGATTTCCGTATATAAAAACCACATTTGGTATTTTTCCCAGATTATTTACTCTGTAAATGAAGTGTACAAAGATTTTGGTAATTTACTTTAACTGTTTAATAATTATTCTCCAATTCATGATTATTTAAGAGGATAAAACAAAGAAAAATAGAAAGACTAATTGAAAAATATATTTTATATTTTTCACAGCTTCTACATGTATAATAAAAGTGTTACAAAAATTGTGGGCAATTTTGGAAACTGTTTTCTATTTATTTCAATTTTTATTAGAATAAATGCTCAAAAATCATAAAATTGGGTTAAGCATTTTAGAAATCAATTTTTATATTTTTCCCAACTTAAGAATGTTTAATAACAATATCACAAAAAGTTTGAGTAATTTTGGAAACTGTTTTCTATTTATCCCCATTTTTATTAGAATAAATGCATAAAAATCATAAAATAAGGTTAAACAGTTTAGAAACCCCTTTTTATATTTTTCCCAGCTTAAGTATACGTAATGACATTGTTATAAAAAGTTTGGGGTATTTTCATAACTGATTTCTATTTTTCATGAATTTGTATCTATTTAGAGAATTAAATATGTGAAAAATGGTTATACATATTCATAATCCATGAAAATTTATCTAGAAGTCTTTTAATACATTTAGAACCAAAATCTGAAGTTTGGTAATTTTTATTAACTGTTTAGTATTTTTCATGATTTTATGGTTATTCAAGAAACTAAAATCGTGAAAAATAGTCAGACAAATCAAAAATTCAAGAAAATTTATCTTAAGGTCTTTGACTTCAATTAAAACTTAAATGCAAAGTTTGGGAAAGTTTAGAACTAAATTGATTTAGTTTTGAATATTTAATCATTGGAACACCTCTAAAATGTTAAATATTAACATTTCAATAATGGAAATTTTCCACTTAAATTGTTATATAACAATTGATTCTTTGAAACTTAATTTCCACAGAAAAATGTTTGTAACTTATCAATATTAAATTTTGACACATTATTCGCATAATTCTATTGTAGTAGTAAGTATACTAGTGTTAGATTTCGATTAGAGACTCACTAGCGAATACCATTATTGTAGGAATCGGTAGTGGTACACGTGGAACGTAGTTCAAGGCACCATTTGCATCATCTAAATGCATTGTGAGTATTCACCACTCCCCTATTTTCGGTTTTTACATTTTGGGGTGGAAAAGCATGTCCTAAACTATTTATGTTCGTTGTATTTATTTGACTCGTATAAACTTGGTTGCTATATTTTGCATATTGTGAGTATTCACGCACTCCCCTATTTTCAGTTTTTATGTTTTGGGGTGGAAAAGCATGTCCCGAAAAACTATTATTTGAATGTTGTATTTAAATTGATTTGTATCAAACATGATTGCTATTTTATTGCTATGTCTCTCTATGTATGTCTATGCAACACGGAACATGAGAACTTATCGTACTAAGGCCCTTCCTTTATCTCTAACCATTAACTCTTTGAGCCAATGGTCATTATGGATAGCGCTATTAGGAATTGACAACTCCTCACTCGCCCTATTGCTGGAGTGCATGATACCATATTCATCTATGGAACGATAAGCATAGATCTTGATAGGGCTTCAGTCATAGGTTTGGTTGAGACTCATTGTTTGCTCATACACATACAAACTCGTTTCTCGTTATAGCAATAAACTTGTTATTAATTATAGCAATGAACTTTGTTTCTCATTACAACAACGAACTTTTATTACTGAAAACTTATATACATGTTTTAGCAATGAAATTGTTTGCTCCTTGTAGCAACGAAATTGATTGCTCATTTTAGCAATGAAACTTGTTTACTCGTTTGAGTAACGAACTTTATCTTCCATGAGAATATGAATGTTGCATCTTATTTGGGCAACATACTTTATCTCTCATGATGACAAAGAACTTTGTTTTTACAAACTTATTTACTCATTTTAACAATATACTTTTATTATTGGAAACTTTTATCAAAACTTTGATTTCAATTAATGGAACCAATATTATTTTGTTTATCTGTGAGTACTCACCAACTATTTTTATAGTTGACGCTCGTTTTACATGCTTTTTCAGGAATCATCGAGTAAGTGGCACTTAGGGACACTTCACTTTTAGGAGCATTCGCATGTGTTGTATTTCAATTTACATTGTAAATTCTTTTAAAAGTTGTTCAAACCCATTGTAAAATTGTAATGATTTTTAATACTATGGTTGGTGTTATCTTTTAACTTTTGCTATGAAACCCTTTATACTGCCACACCTCGTGTTTCCGCTTTAGCGGGGTGTGACAGGAAATGGTATCAGAGCCGAAGGTTATAGAGAATACCGGTTTTCCTTTGGAGAACCACAACTATAGCCAAAAAAAATTCTAAGCGTTTTTAAAATACTGAACATACTACTGGTATAACTAATTCGAGTACGCATTGTCAGACTTTAATTAAGTATAGCCTGGCCAACTATGCTTAATTAAGGAAACTTAATGTGAGGCTTGAAACGGTTATAGTAGAATTATGTTCAAAACGTTTTTCAACTTAAACTTTTGAAAAACAAAATTTTTCGGTGTGCGTACGGGCATTGCATATTATAGGCATTCATCTAGATACACTTAGAAACTAAGTGCACTTTTATAACAATGCCTTTATTTAGAAATATTCTTATCCCTTATCAAGTGCTAGGTTAACCACTTAGGTTATATCACTAGCCACTCTAGGAGCAATGCACTTAGTACCGAGAATGAGTATTCCTTGGTAGCTATTGACTTTAGATGTAAGGTTAGTAGCTAGATATACACTAGTAATAATCATAAGTCGAAACCTATACCAATTATTCCTCAATACCTCTTCATCGTCTTCGTACTAGAGTTACAACTATGAAAAAGTGTTTCGATATCGACACGAATGATAATTGGAGCATCGCGTAAGGAGGTAGATGAGTCGCCACTAAGTAATCATTTGGATACCATTGGTGGGCATTCCGGATTCGACTCACGAGGAGACACGGAGGTTTAACCCATATGTGAGACCTTATTACTACGCTACGATTTAGCTCTAGGTTATTTCCACCTTGAGCTTAAAACTTAACATTGGATATCCCTTTGACCTCTATAAAATGTCATAAACTGCATAGACACCATAAAACGTTTTACTAACAAATTTTCTTGTCCTTTATCTTGGGGAAAAGACATCAGTACTCGCCTTGTACTCACCTTAGTATTTAGGTACGATCAGCTACACTAACATACTTATTCCTTATTTCTTAATCTTCCATCAAAAAGTTATTTCGTTTCATCGGTTTTATTTATCATCGATAAAATACTTTATAACCACTTCATACAACTTACTAGACCTTTCCTAACAATTTACGCCATATTCTCGCTAAAAATCTTTTGACAACTTGTTTTAACTTAACACTTTTCTTCAAAACTCAATTTAATCAATATTGTTTTTAATCTTGCTATTACAATCTCATTTCAAATCCATTTCAATGGATAGATGTGTTTTAAGGGCATATAAACCATTTTAAACCTTGCTTACCATTTTGACACGTTTTCGAAAAACTTAGAAACATTTTCTTTTATAAAAGTGTTTAAACTCTATGCTATAAAACTTAAACATATAACATTGAAGTCCTATTATATGTAAAAGCATCCTCGGATTTTCCAAACCACTTTTGCTTTGACACATTTAACCGCTTTCTCATTTAGACATTGTAATTTACTTTAATGTGTTTTCTCGAAAACACAACATGATATTTATGCAAATGTCTACTTTAAACATGTTTATAAGACATATCTAACGCTTGTAATTCAAAACATACCTTATTTGTGTACTTTGCTTCAATATAGTTTTATAATCTATAAAGATTCTAAAATATAAAGCATTGCAAAACTTAGTGTTCACTTTTAAAGTTCCAGTGGCGCACTTTCGACAATGCACAATTATTCATCTAAATATGTTAAGTCTTTACCTTATCCGTTTTAAGCATTGTTGGACTCCGGTCAAAAAGGTCAAAACTGTCATATTTTCAATTACAAGTTTTAGTGTTTCTTCTTTTTCACAAATGGAGTTTAACTTAATAGATAACTCGTGAATTTTTAGCAAACCTTAGAAAATACTTTAAAACTTCTTCATTTCTATTTAATCATCAATATACATCACATGTTGAAGTTTGAAATATATCTCAACCTGGTTTTAAATCTACCTATATGTATTGTTCTTATAATTTCAACAATAACAATCATTGCCGCCGCTACCTTCCTTTTTCTTTCCCCCGAACTTGATTTCTCGCTCTCTTTTTGATTTTAGATCTCGCACGCCCATAATAGTAACATAATACATTGTCTAACTTTGTTTCTGTCTATTTTGCTTCTCGTGGTATCATGTTCGTATACATAAAGACTAGAAGTCTACCCTTTTCGTTTTGAGCGATTTATACGTGTATAGTCGTGAGACATAATTTTGATTTAGTCAACTTTGATATATTCAATTACGCCTTTTACCATATACATCTTGTTTTTATTTTGAAATCTACAATAAACAAGTATTCCTTATTTACATTTGCCCTTTCGTTCTAAATTCGGAAACTTGATTTAAAATGCAAGTTTCATTGTATTTTTCCTTATAAGTAATACAAAGATGAATACCCTTATGCTTATAATTTTTCTATATCCGAAAAATATATGTGAAGGATATGTATCCTTATGTTTCTCCTTTTCTTTAAATACATCAAAAGTTTTGAATTTTACGATTATCTATTTTCTAAATGATTGTTTTTGTAGAAACACTAAATTAAGAATCCACTATTTTCAATGATCGATATTTTTACACATTTCTTAAAATAGCATTCTACTTTGTAATTTTCAGTGAGTTCCTAAACTCTCAACTTTGTTTTTATAAATATTCTGACTCATAAGCTTGAATTTGTCCTGACTTAGAGAATTAGACAATGTTTTAAAAGAGTAATCAAAATATTTTCGTATAAATTCCCTTATTGATGACTTAAACCTGTAACCTTAATTAATCTTTATATTATTTTACTACTTCGTTTGATCGCCACACATGTATTTTCATTATCTTGGAATTATTACACATTTTGATAATAGTGAGATCACTTATCATTTCTAATCACTCAAATTGTTATCTAGACAAGGTGGTTTAATTTATCATAAACTTTCATCGCTTCCATTTGCAACAATGACTCTCTAAATATATTTATTCTTCGAATAAGGTTTTATTATTGTAAGACTAACTGTAGTAGTAATTATAGCCTCGGAGATCCTCAATAATTTCGTAATTTATTTTGTAGACGACACTTAAATAGCCTTTACATTTGAGATGTAACAAAACTTCGTTGTCTACCCTTAGTACGTATTTTTAGGAACGTACTCTCGATCGCTTCCCCTTTCATTCGTGCTACCTCTTCTTATTTCGGAATATATCTTTTCCAGATATAGTAGCCAACCCGGAAGTGAACAAATTGTTCCTAATCTCTTCTTTATTAGGTGGAAAATTTACACTTAGTGCTAATTTAGAATGCGACTTGAGGATCAATGTGGATTTAATGCCCAATGCAGTTGGTGCTTAAGAAAAACTTATAACGTTCTTTTAATTTAGATAATATCTAACTATATAATCCTTTTCGACTAGGTCGCCATGGTTGGATCATGATTTCCATGATCCTAATTTCTCGCAATCTAGACTGTAGAACTCGAATTAGGGAAACATTAATTTGATTATAGCTAAAGAGTTGGGCTCTTCCCTTGAGAAATTAACCCAAAATAATCAAAGAGCTCTTCAAGTCACCACCTCTCCAACTATACAATAGTATTCGGCTGAGTTCTAATAGAATACGTCACGAATTGAATTTCGGGACGAAATTCTTTCAACCGGGGGAGACTGTGACAACCGTCAAAATTCGAGTCAGTTCTAGATTTGACTAGACTTAGTTGCATATATAGGCACTACACATACTAGACTTAGTAACTAGAAGCTAAGTTATAACGTACTAGAAACTTGGAAACAATTAGAAACAATGGATTATGTGCTTGGATTTCACATTGGTATGTGAATTCTACAACTACTTAACTATAGTGAATATCCGTATTTAGGTCACTCTTTGACTCGAACACCTTTTCATGAATCATATACACACATTATGCACTTGACCTAGAAGTAGAAATTAGGTCAAAGTCTCATAGAAACTTAAGTCAAAGTTGAAGAGTAGGACTAGTATACTTGATTCCTCAATTTCGTTTGAATCTCGGAATCACTACATAGAATGCCAATAAACCGCTAAAAATAAATTACAAACAATATTTCTAATTTGAATAAGAGTTATGAAACTCTAAAATAGTTTGAAGTCTCAAAATTCAAGTAATTTTGATATCCAAAGATTTACAAACTCTCAAAAACCCTAAATGCCCTAAAAACTCACATTTATAAACTTTAACCTTAAAAATTCTACAAAAATAATCATGAAACTTATAATATGATCTTATAACAATTAAAATTATGAAAATGCATTCAAGGAAAATGAAATTTTAACTCATTAACATTTACCCTTAATTTATAAACCAAAAATCAACACTTTTATGCATACAAACTTGGTTAAGTTGCATCTTTTATAAATAATTGATATTTTTATAAAATATTTAAAATTTATAAAGACAAATGAAAGGGAGAGGGATATTATAACATCAAAAGTCGGATTTCTCTTTCCCTCTCTCTCTTTCTCTCCTCTTCCCAACACACTCAATCGCTTTCCCAACACACCCACTCCATCTCTTTCTCTCTCACACTCCCTCACTTCATTTTCTCTCTACTCTCTCTTCCTCTCTCCCTCAACCACGAAATTGTCCAGAAAACTAGTCCAAGAACACACCTCAAACACAAAATCTTCATCATGTAGTGGTGTTCATTAAGGTAGAACACGATTTCCTTTCATTTTCCTTCAAGTTTTTAAGATATTTCTTGCATTTCCTTCTTCTTCTACACCTTTCTATTAGAAAATATGTGTGCATGTTCATTCACTTCAGTTTTGATGATGATGGTGGTAGATTTTCACCAAAAACATATTGCATGTTACAAAATGGTGAAGATCCATGACCTAAACCTAAGTCAAAACCATGGAAATGCACTTTTCTACAAGTTTTGGTGGAAAATCACCACATGCACTCTAAGTTTTCTTTCAAAAACGATTTTTGAACATTTCAAACTCATGAATGGTCTTCAAACAAACATGCATGTGATGATCTTCAAGCTTAGATGCTAGATCATCAAAGTATGTTGTTAAAAGCTTTCAAATATGTTCATGAAGGATTTATTTCCAAATAAATATCTAAAACTCCTTTTCTGACCAAATCCGATTTTTCCCAGATTCCCATCAACAAAATAAGATGCTCTGTAAATTTCCAGAAGATAATTCATTTATCTCGAATTACTATAATTAATGCAAGAAAATAGGGCAATAAATCATATAAAATACTTTCTGGGGTCTATAAATCCTAGTTAAATTCGTGGATGACCCCTATGCTAAATAATGATCCCTCATTAAGTTTCATCGGTTTTTGCTACTGTTTAATATGGTTTTGAATTTTCTTTTTGTTTGGCTCCAATAAATCATAAAAGCACTTTAGATAATTTGAAAAGGTTATATAATAATTTTCGCAGCTTATACTCTCTGTGGAAGACTTAGAAAAATATTTTCAGAATTTTTGATAATGTATTCCTATTTTTCCCCGATTTTTGTGTATATTATGGACTAAAAACAGGAAAAATAGTTCTGCTCACCCAAAATTCATGAAAATTTACCAGAACACTTTGTAGCACATTTGGAGGCTACATAAAAATTTTGATGATTTTTCTCTTTTGTATACTATTTTTCTCCTATTTTCTAAGATTAAATACACTTAAATACACAAAATCGGATTTCCGTATATAAAAACCACATTTGGTATTTTTCCCAGATTATTTACTCTGTAAATGAAGTGTACAAAGATTTTGGTAATTTACTTTAACTGTTTAATAATTATTCTCCAATTCATGATTATTTAAGAGGATAAAACAAAGAAAAATAGAAAGACTAATTGAAAAATATATTTTATATTTTTCACAGCTTCTAAATGTATAATAAAAGTGTTACAAAAATTGTGGGCAATTTTGGAAACTGTTTTCTATTTATTTCAATTTTTATTAGAATAAATGCTCAAAAATCATAAAATTGGGTTAAGCATTTTAGAAATCAATTTTTATATTTTTCCCAACTTAAGAATGTTTAATAACAATATCACAAAAAGTTTCAGTAATTTTGGAAACTGTTTTCTATTTATCCCCATTTTTATTAGAATAAATGCATAAAAATCATAAAATTGGGTTAAATAGTTTAGAAACCCCTTTTTATATTTTTCCCAGCTTAAGTATATGTAATGACATTGTTTTAAAAAGTTTGGGGTATTTTCATAACTGATTTCTATATTTCATGAATTTGTATCTATTTAGAGAATTAAATATGTGAAAAATGGTTATACATATTCATAATCCGTGAAAATTTATCTAGAAGTCTTTTAGTACATTTAGAACCAAAATCTGAAGTTTGGTAATTTTTATTAACTGTTTAGTATTTTTCATGATTTTATGGTTATTCAAGAAACTAAAATCGTGAAAAATAGTCAGACAAATCAAAAATTCAAGAAAATTTATCTTAAGGTCTTTGACTTCAATTAAAACTTAAATGCAAAGTTTGGGAAAGTTTAGAACTAAATTGATTTAGTTTTGAATATTTAATCATTGGAACACCTCTAAAATGTTAAATATTAACATTTCAATATTGGAAATTTTCCACTTAAATTGTTATATAACAATTGATTCTTTGAAACTTAATTTCCACAGAAAAATGTTTGTAACTTATCAATATTAAATTTTGACACATTATTGGCATAATTCTATTGTAGTAGTAAGTATACTAGTGTTAGATTTCGATTAGAGACTCACTAGCGAATACCATTATTGTAGGAATCGGTAGTGGTACACGTGGAACGTAGTTCAAGGCACCATTTGCATCATCTAAATGCATTGTGAGTATTCACCACTCCCCTATTTTCGGTTTTTACATTTTGGGGTGGAAAAGCATGTCCTAAACTATTTATGTTCGTTGTATTTATTTCACTCGTATAAACTTGGTTGCTATATTTTGCATATTGTGAGTATTCACGCACTCCCCTATTTTCAGTTTTTATGTTTTGGGGTGGAAAAGCATGTCCCGAAAAACTATTATTTGAATGTTGTATTTAAATTGATTTGTATCAAACATGATTGCTATTTTATTGCTATGTCTCTCTATGTATGTCTATGCAACACGGAACATGAGAACTTATCGTACTAAGGCCCTTCCCTTATCTCTAACCATTAACTCTTTGAGCCAATGGTCATTATGGATAGCGCTATTAGGAATTGACAACTCCTCACTCGCCCTATTGCTGGAGTGCATGATACCATATTCATCTATGGAACGATAAGCATAGATCTTGATAGGGCTTCAGTCATAGGTTTGGTTGAGACTCATTGTTTGCTCATACACATACAAACTCGTTTCTCGTTATAGCAATAAACTTGTTATTAATTATAGCAATGAACTTTGTTTCTCATTACAACAACGAACTTTTATTACTGAAAACTTATATACATGTTTTAGCAATGAAATTGTTTGCTCCTTGTAGCAACGAAATTGATTGCTCATTTTAGCAATGAAACTTGTTTACTCGTTTGAGTAACGAACTTTATCTTCCATGAGAATATGAATGTTGCATCTTATTTGGGCAACATACTTTATCTCTCATGATGACAAAGAACTTTGTTTTTACAAACTTATTTACTCATTTTAACAATATACTTTTATTATTGGAAACTTTTATCAAAACTTTGATTTCAATTCATGGAACCAATATTATTTTGTTTATCTGTGAGTACTCACCAACTATTTTTATAGTTGACGCTCGTTTTACATGCTTTTTCAGGAATCATCGAGTAAGTGGCACTTAGGGACACTTCACTTTTAGGAGAATTCGCATGTGTTGTATTTCAATTTACATTGTAAATTCTTTTAAAAGTTGTTCAAACCCATTGTAAAATTGTAATGATTTTTAATACTATGGTTGGTGTTATCTTTTAACTTTTGCTATGAAACCCTTTATACTGCCACACCTCTTGTTTCCGCTTTAGCAGGGTGTGACACAAGGGATCATGGCAGATCCAGGCATATCGACAGGAAATATCACTTTATTAGACATCGCGTAGAATAGGGACTCCTCGTAGTGAAGAGGGTATCGTCAGAGGTAACCCAGCAGATCCCCTTACGAAGGGACTGAGTAGGGTTAAGCACTTGCAGCACGCTACGAGCATTGGGCTGAAGGACGATATTAGTTTTTGTGATTAGATAGCTTTTAGAAACTTGTAATAGATAAATTGTAATTAACATTTGATGATTACATAAAAGGTGTTTTATTTATAAGTAAAGTTACTGTCTTGTGTTAATTATTTACTATTGTTTCACTTTGCATATTTTGACTTCCTGAATAATAAGATTATTCGAACCATCCACAGTCAGTCATACGTTGGAAGTAGGTATGAAAGAAGACTGTCATGAATTGGCTTGTATAATGTCTAAAGTGTTTGGACATAGCAAAAGATTGCTCCAATGTTCATGAGTGCTCCTGAAAAGAGAATTGAGTATTGGATTAAACCCGCGCTTACCTGAATCACTTAATGGAATTTAATCACGAGTGATTGTAAGACGATAATATCATATAGTCTTTAAACCTAGATATATGTGTTGTTGTTTGCGAGTTGGTTGTGCATTGATAATGCGTAAACGCATCAGTAACGTGATGTTATAAGACGTATTGTTGTGTAAAATTTGATGAGCAAATAGTACAAGCATATGAATCGAAGTTTATCTGTTCCTTTTGTCCCACAAGGATAAAAGTGGTATCTTGGGCCCCTTGATGATTTGGTTTGACTTATGTGTCGGGCCCGGTCAGCACTAAGCTGATGTGTTCAATTAAGTTCTATGTCAGAAAAATCAAAGATCGAGAAACAAAATGTTGGACAATAACTATGATTATGTTCCATGTGATTGCCCACACGATATCTTGAGAACAGAGGACTATACTGTTAGATTAGGTGTCTAAGTTCATAACTATTTCTGGAATGTACATGACCCGATTAGCATGGTCCATTTAGGTGGCATGGCATCATGCATTTGGATAGACTAAAATGAGAGAAATAACACTTAAGGTTTATTAATATATTATAAGTTCTAATATATTAATAGTATTATTTAATTAGTATTGATCAAGAATTGATTTGGAATTAATTAAGTGATCAAAAGAAGACTAATTAAATATATGGGTTGATTGTGTAAATCATTCATACTTATATAGTGGGCTAATGCTTCATGGATTATCAAGTTGGGCTAAAACCCATAGGATGCTCTATGTATGCTCCATGTTGGTTATAGAACCCATGGGTCATGGAAATGAAAAGTCATGACAATTAGGGTTTACATGGTGTAACCCTAATTGTAACACACTATATAAGCTTCATGTTCTTCACCAAAATCGAACATTAAGCATACAAGTGAGGGCTAGCCGATTTCAAGAAGTGTATCATTTCTCCCTATGTCATTCCAAGTGCATTTGGTGTTGTGTGAGACATTTGAGGCATCACACTTGAGGTGCTAGGCTCACAAGGTTTTCAAGGAATCATAACTACTACAAGGTATGTATTTCCTACTAACTTTTTTGTTTAAAAGTTCCCCATGTATGCTAGATAGGTTATGCACCTTGGAAAAACAATTTTAATGTATCATAGATAAAACATAGATCCAAGGTTTCTAGGGTTGCATGTACACCATAGGAGTGTTAGAATGCTTAAAACCCTTCAGTGGTATCAAAGCCTAGGCTTGTTTGTTTGATACTTGATGCAAAATTGTGAAAAAAACTCAGTTTTTATGCCCCCTGAAGCATGAACTCGCCGCGTCCATGACCAAATTCATCCTACTCGACGAGTAGGCTCTTGTACTCGACGAGTAGGAGCCCCTGAATGCAAATTTTCGGGTTTTGCTACTGGAAATGGACTACAAACATTACCCTAAACTGTTTTGGTGTTATAAAACTTGTTTTAGATGGTGTAATGGTTGTTCTAATCCATTTACAATGGCAAATATCAAAATTTCATGTTTATATGTGTTCATATGTTCTTGAAATTTTGATAGGAAAATTCATGTTCTTATGAGTTCTTGATAGATCATAGGAATTACGTGTTTAATGTTTATTTCATGATCTTTATTGTTTTAATGGAATCCATAATTTGTCCTCAAGTTATGGATTACCAAAAGTCTTTCTTTTAAAGTCCATTAAAGAAACACATAGGTTACATAAAATGAAAAGTCACTCATTTTATTACATCATTAACTCATAAGTTATGAAAGATGAAAAGTTTTGAAAGTTACAAAACTTGCCCTCAAGTTTTGGAACATGTAAAGTCACTTTAAAAATAACTTTAGTTCCAACCCCTAGAATTTTAAATCATAAAATTCAACCCTTATACTTTATAATATTATAAGTTAATAAGATATATATGTATAAGAACAAGTCGTTTTAGCGTTAGTAGGCCTCATTCACGAAGCCGGTCTATAATGGGGGTATAAGGTTGTTTCCTATAAAATGGCAGCTTAATGGGTGTCCACTCTCACCCACCACATCCTTGACTGGTGGAGGGTAGTTAGCCGAACGGGTAGGACAAGGACTTCTAAATCTTAATTAAAAGTATGATGAAAAATAAAGTAACTAAATGGTTTTATAAAATTCTCAATCTTAGTTACTTTAGGAAAATGTGAATAAGGTGCTATCCCATGAAATTACACTTTGCACTTTGATTAAGTCGTTAGTGGAGCGTGTGTGGTTAACCGGCACACTAACCTGGACTCAGCAAGGTAGGTAAAGGGTAACTTAATATTTATCATAGTATCGATGGAGTGCGTGTGGTTAACCGGCACATCGATTGAGGGGTAAATATTGAGGGTACCAAGTAATTTGCATGGTTACTTCACACCTTGTTTTGTGATCCTCGGCATCCCATCAACAAAACCTGAAGGGCACACTCGAGATTGAAACATGTCATTGAAAAGTTCAATGAATCTCAAAGAATCTAGAAGTTTCAAAAACCAATTAAAACCTAATAATTTATTTCGTTTTTCATGGTGGAAATTGGTGAATCGTCATTCACCTACCTTCAAATATTTTATAGCTTGGATTACGGCATCCCTCTTCTAAGTTATAAAATATTGTGTTGGGTCCTAGCCTTAATATTACATTTGGGTGTTTTATTAAGGACTATCTTTATATCTAATCTAAACTTGTCTTTCTTCTTTTCAGATGTCTTCCAACAATGCTGCTTCTGGCTCAAACCCTACCGGCTCCTTCTCTCTCATGAACCTTTGTGGGAGAGTCATATTTGATGGATCCAACTTTATGGATTGGATCAGGAACATCAGAATGGTCACTCGGTATGAGGACAAGGAATATGTCCTCGACAAGGAGCTTAAAGAACTCGAGCCGACTGCTACTCCTGAGGAGGTCACTGAATATCAGGCCCATGAAATAGATGCTACCAAAGTGGCATGCATCATGTTGGCCAGTATGACAGCCGAGCTCCAAAAGTCCTATGAGGACTACTATCCTTTTGAGATGCACCAGGATTTGATGGACCGCTACCATCAGAGTTCTTGTCAAGAGCAATATGAGATCATCTCCTCCATGATAACAACCAGGATGAAGGATGGTGAACCCATCACGGGCCACATGCAGAAAATGCAAAGGTATGTGGACCGTTTGCTGAAACTGAATGTGAACTTCCCAGAGGAGTTGGCAATAGATATTATTTTGCACTCCTTACCTTCGGCTTATGATCAATTCTGCATGACATACCACATGAACAAGGAGGAAGTTACACTCAGCAAACTTCAAGGACTTTTGAAGACCGCAGAAAGTGCTCTTAGAGGTAAGTCGGTTGTTACTACTCCTACTCCTACCGCGGCCCCTGTCTTGGCAATCGGGCAAGGCAAAGGAAAGAAGAGGAAGAGCCCTTCGAAGGGTACCAAGGGAAAGTCCCTTGATGGCTCCTATTCAAGTGGAACCAGGAAAGGTTTCTTCACTCCTTCTGCTAACCCTAAAGAGGCTGAATGCTTCTATTGTCATGAAAAGTCGCACTGGAAGCGAAACTGCCGAAGTACCAGCAAGATGTTAAGGATGGGAAAGTAAAACCCAACCATGCAGGTATTTACACTATATTGTCTAATAACTCACCCTATTCTAATTCTTGGGTCCTTGATACATGTTGTGGTATTCACATATGTTGTGATTTACAGGGACTAAGAAGAAGTGAGAATGTGGAGCATGGGAAGATAAACTTGATCATGGGAAATAGGAAAGTTACACCTGTCACCAAGATTGGAGTTTATTATTTATTGCTAAGTATGGTTAACATTAGACTTGAATAAATATTGTTATTCGCCTGAAATGGTAGGAAATATTATTTCCTTTCATGGTTTGTACAAACAAGGTTTTACCTTTTCATTTGATAATGATAGTGGTGGTATTAATGCTTTCTTTAATAATGGTCTTTATTTTAAAGCGTTACCTTGTGATGGTGTGTATGAAACTGTGTCGGTTGTAGATAACCTAGGAAATAATGTATTGTGTATTGATTCTTCCACTAGTTTGGATAAAGCATCATTATGGCATTGTCGTCTTGGACATGTAAGCAAGAAACGCATAGGCCAACTCATAAACCATGGAGTCTTGGAGTCATTTAACCTAAAATCAGATGATAGTTGTGAATCTTGTTTGCTTGGGAAAATGACAAAGTCACCCTTCACTGAAACTTGTGCTAGGGGTGAAGGTTTATTGGATCTTGTACACACTGATGTGTATGGACCCTTCAGAACCGCCACAATGGATGCTAACCGCTTCTATGTGACTTTTACTGATGATTTTAGTAGATATGGATATGTCTACTTAATCAAGCATAAGTCAGAGACCTTTGAAAGATTCAAAGAGTTCAAACAGGAAGTGGAGAATCAGTTGGGCAGGAACATTAAGATGCTTCGATCCAATCGAGGTGGTGAGTATCTTAGTACAGACTTCCTTGACTATCTTAGGGAATGTGGAATTATCTCACAATTGACACCTCCCAGGACACCACAGTTGAATGGTGTGGCTGAGAGGCGCAACCGAACCTTGTTGGATATGGTTCGTTCCATGATGAGTCGAGCTTCGCTACCAATCTCATTTTGGGGGTATGCCTTAGAGACTGCCGCCTATATCCTTAATCTAGTCCCTACAAAGAAGGTTGCCAAAACACCTGATGAGATGTGGACTAGAAAAGTTCCCAATCTGGACCACATCAAGATTTGGGGTTGCGAGGCTTTTGTGAGGCGTGAGTCTCACGATAAGCTCGAACCTCGAATTGAGAGGTGTATTTTCATCGGCTACCCACAGAGATCCTTTGGTTACCTCTTCTACAAACCTAGTGATAATGTGGTCTTTGTAGCAAGGAGAGGAGTCTTTAGAGAGAGATAATTCATAGGCCAAGGAAACAGTGGGAGGCAAATTGACCTTGAAGAAATTCAAGAGTCAAGTGGTGAAGGAATCTCAAACCCTAGCAATCAACCTGAGGAGGAAACTCTTGTTGATCCGACAGAAGAGTCTGTACCTCTGAAGAATTCCTCGAGAGTTAGGAATGCACCTGAGCATTACTATGGTTTCCATATTACTGTGGAAGGTTATACACTTATCCGTGATAGCACACTGGTAAGTCTGGATGAACCTAACAGCTACACGGAAACCATGGCAGGCCCTGAGGCTGCTAAATGGAAAGAGGCTATGGACAGCGAGATACAATCCATGTATGATAATCAAGTTTGGAACTTGGTTGACAATGTACCAGGTCGTAAGACAGTTGGGTGCAAGTGGATCTTCGAGAAGAAGACTGACATGGATGGTAATGTACACACTTATAAGGCGCGACTGGTTGCAAAGGGCTTTTCTCAAACTCCAGGAGTTGATTATGATGAGACTTTTTCACCAGTAGCGAAGATTAAGTCTATTAGGGTTATGTTAGCCATTGCTGCATTTCATGACTATGAAATATGGCAAATGGATGTCAAAACTGCTTTCCTTAATGGAAAGTTGGCTGAGGATGTTTACAGGAGTCAGCCAGAGGGTTTTGTCAGTGCAGAGTACCCTAATAGAGTGTGTCAGCTTGAGAAATCCATCTATGGATTGAAACAAGCACCTCGCAGATGGAATCTTTGTTTCGATGAGAAAGTCAAAGAGTTTGGCTTTTCGAGGAGTGAAGATGAATCTTGTGTATATTTCAAGGCTAGTGGGAGTATAGTCAGTTTTTTGGTATTGTATGTGGATGACATACTACTCATAGGAAATGACATCCCAACTCTGCAGGAAGTTAAGTCCTGGCTTGGGAAGTGTTTCTCTATGAAGGACCTTGGAGAAGCTGCCTATATCCTAGGGATAAGGATTCTGAGAGACAAGAGTAAAAGACTAATTGGACTTAGTCAGAGTACCTACTTGGATAAGGTGCTGAATAGGTTTAGCATGGAGAATTCCAAGAAAGGAGAGTTAGCGATCCAGAGTAACGCCAGACAGAGTAAAACTCAGAGTCCGAATACAGAGGCTGAGATAGCAGAAATGAATCGAGTACCGTATGCTTCCGTTGTAGCCTCGATCATGTATTCTATGACTTGTACTCGTCCTGATGTGGCATTTGCATTGAGCATGGTCAGCAGATATCAGGGGAACCCTGGCAAGGCTCACTGGATTGAGGTAAAGAACATTCTCAAGTACATGAGGAGGACTAAGGATTGGGTCCTTACCCTCGGTAGGAGTGATGACTTGAGAGTATTAGGGTATAGTGATGCTAGCTTCCAGACTGATAGGGATAATTTCCGCTCTCAGTCAGGCTGGGTCTTTACCTTAAACGGAGGAGCAATTTCTTGGAAAAGTTCCAAGCAGGAGACAGTGGCTGATTCAACTTGCAAATCATAGTATATAGCGACAAGCGAGGCAGCAAAGGAGGCTATATGGCTAAAGAACTTCATTGGAGACCTTGGAGTTGTACCAGCTATAAAGAAGCCTATAGAGATTTTCTGTGATAGTGAAAGCGCAGTTTCCTTAGAAAAGGAACCAAGGGATCACGGGAGATCCAGACACATTGACAGAAAATACCATTTCATCAGACATCGAATACAAGAAGGACTCCTCGTGGCAAAGAGGGTATCATCGGATGAGAACCCAGTAGATCCCCTCACGAAGGACTGGGTAGGGTTAAGCATCTCCAGCATGCAAGGATCATAGGGCTGAAGGATGATATTAGTTTTAGTAGTTAAATAGCTTTGAAATGTGTAAAGTGTAATTGACATTTGATGATGAATAAAAGTTGTATTTATTTATGAGTAAAGTGTTGCTATCTTTTGTCAATCGTTTACTATCGTTTCTTGCATGTTTTGACTTCAAGAATAATTATGTTTGGTATATCATATTATTTGAATTCTCCTTAGTCGGTCATATGTTGGAAGTAGGTATGAATCAAGACTGTCATGAGTTGGTTGTAGAGGTCTAAGATGTTGGACATGGCTACAACACTCATGAGTGCTCATATGTTTTGAGTATTGGATTCAATCCACGCTCGCTGGTATCACTTCATGGAATTTATCTCGAGTGATCGCGAGACGGTAATATCATATAAGTCTTCAAACCTAGAGATATGACTTGTTGCCTATGAGTTGGTTATGCATTGATTATACGAAAACGCATTGGTAACTCGATGTTATAGAACGTGCCTTTATGTATAATTCAACAAGTAGTAGAACAAGCATATGAGTCGAAGTTTATCTATTCCTTCTTGGATTAGAAGCGATATTTGGGCCCCTCGATGATTTTGTGTTGACTCATGCATCGGGCCCGGTCAGAACTAAGTTGATGTGTTCAATTAAATTCTATGTCAAACAAATCAGAAATCGAGAAACAAACTGCTGGACAATAAGTAAGGCATTGTTCCATGTATTTGTCCGGCTGATATCTAGAACAGAGGATTATATGATCACGTATCTTAAATGGTGTATCATCATCATCTCAGTTCTGAGAGACCCTGAAAGAGCTACGATTGCTGATCGGCTCCTGAAGTCATTCTTGCAGTTATAGCTATTAGACTTATCCAAGTGGGAGACTATTGGATTAGGTGTCTAAGTTCATAACTATTTCTGGAATGTACTTGACCCGATTAGCATGGTCCATTTGGGTTGCATGGCATCATGCATTTGGATAGACTAAAATGAGAGAAATAACACTTAAGGTTTATTAATATATTATAAGTTCTAATATATTAATAGTATTTTTTAATTTGTATTGATCAAGAATTAATTTGGAATTAATTAAGTGATCAAAAGAAGACTAATGAAATATATGGGTTGATTGTGTAAATCATCCATACTTATATAGTGGGCTAATGCTTCATGGATTATCAAGTTGGGCTAAAACCCATAGGAAGCTCCATGGTCGTTATAGAACCCATGGGTCATGAAAATGAAAAGTTATGACAATTAGGGTTTACATGGTGTAACCCAAATTATAACACACTATATAAGCATCTTATTCTTCCCAAGTGAGGGCTAGCCGATTTCAAGAAGTGTATCATTTCTCTCTAAGTCATTCCAAGTGTATTTGGTGTTGTGTGATACATTTGAGGCATCACACTTGAGGTGCTATCCTTACAAGGTTTTCAAGGAATCATAACTACTACAAGGTATATATTTCCTACTAACTTTTATGTTTAAAAGTTCCCCATGTATGCTAGATAGGTTATGAACCTTGGAAAAACAATCTGCATGTATCATAGATAAAACATAGATCCAAGGTTTCTAGGGTTGCATGTACACCATAGGAGTGTTAGAATGCTCAAAACCCTTCATATACAACCCCTTATCTATAGGACGTGTCAGTTGACTAGGTCAGAGTTGACAACGTCTTTTGAGAGCTACGATTGCTAATCGGATTTTGAATTCGTACTTGCAATTATAGTTATTAGACTTATCCAAGTGGGAACCTGTTGGATTAGGTGTCTAAGCCCATAATTATATTTGGTATGTATTTGACCCGATAGTAGCATGGTCCTTTTGGGTTGCCTTCACCAGAGCAACTTGACTGGATGATTAGTGGAGAAAGAGGATATTATGGTTTATTAATATATTATATGAATAATATATTAAAATAGAAATCATATTGATTAATTAATATTGGTCAATAATTAATTAAGAATTAATTTTGTGATCAAAATATATTAATTGAACTTAGGGGACTGGAATTGAAATTATAGGATAATTGGATTTTGGGCTGTGGATCCTTTGGATCAAGGGGTCAACAAAATCAAGGAGGAAGCCCACCCTTAATTCGTCCAAAGGCCTTATTCCAGAAGGTTCTGTTGGACTGCTTAAGGCCTAAGCTATCCAATTAGGGTTTTGACTGAAACCCTAACAGCTCGCCTATAAAAGGAACCCTAGGGCTTCATAAATCGGCTGCCAGTGAAAACCCTAGAGATCTAGAGCCGATTTTGAGCCTCCTTCCGCTCTCTACAAGATCATCGAACTTGCTTTCATGTTTGTAATCAAGTAGAGGTATTACATTTGTGATACTAAGCTCTTGAAGGTCGAAGATTCTTGATACTATTGAAAGGTAATCATCTAAACCTATTTAGTTATAGATTTCGATTTTGGTATGCTAGAATTAGGGTTTATAAGCTTTGGATGATTTTCATGTACAATAGAGAAAACTAGATCCAAAGCCTTAGGGTTTGCATGTGCACCATAGGATTGATGTAATGCTCAAAACTCATCACATACTTCATATAAACCCTGAAAATGCCCTTTTAATGGTAAAGTTTCTGACTTTACCCATTGATATCACTTCTTAAAGGGTTTAGCTCAAACCCTAACTCCTTGGGACCTAGAACTTGGTCCCTAAACCATCTATCCAATAAACTAAAGCTTATAGCCTCAGATCTAAAACCCTAACATTATTTAGACACACAAAGTTCCCACCTTTCCCCACATGCATTGCCTTTTGGGGCTAAAAAGGCCAGTATGACACTCTATGGATTGCATGGGGGTTCCAAGGGCATAAAGTCTGCACCTTTATGTCATAATAGCCCCTCTAGGTCCTAGATCTGGAAGAATACCCACTTGGGTCGATCATTTACCAAAAGCTATCATTCTTGGACCAAAAACCCACATAAAGAGGACATAAAGAGGACATAAAGAGATCTAATGAACCAATAGCCAAGATAGAAACTTGATTACCAGAAAATGTAGCAAATGGAGTGTAGCTTCTGGATCTACTCTTTCCCTCTTGAGCCCTCTATCTTTTTCTTCTTCCACAAGCTTCAAAAGCACAGAAAGATCACTCAAAATAGCTCACACTCTCAAAGAAAGCTCTAGGGTTTCGTGGATTAGGGTTTGGGACATGGAGGCTGGAAATGAGGCCAATGGGTGGGGTTAAGGAGCTTAAATAGGGTGCAAAACCCCGATATTAGGGTTTCATTCTGGACGATCTACTCGCCGAGTTGAGGGCTCTTGTCTCGTCGAGTAGATAGCTCAAACCCCACACATATTCTTCCCCCTACTCGATGAGTTAGGGCCACCAACTCGTCGAGTTACACTTTCCAAATAAATAAATTAAAGGTTTAAAAGCATACCAGGAACCAAGTGTTACATTATCCTAGAATAAGAGGATAAGTACATATACAAACGTTTTCAGTACAAAAACACGAAAACTCGTTGAATAACTTTGTGAGGCATTGTCTTCACCGTACATTACAAAGTACACACGAAAGTCCTATTTTATAATCAGAATCCCCAGTGTGGAGAGCGTGATACTTGTGTATAGATCTATACGGAACTGACAATCTCGCACCCTAATTGTTAGCTACTGTTAGACCGGCAGCTCTTGGGTGACAAATATCATAATACTCCGACGCCTGAAGTGAAGGGTGTTGAATCATGAAAAGTGACCCTCTTGAACTTCAGCTACTGCAGCCAACAAGCTACCGCAGTCAAGCTCCCTCTTCAGCAACCGCATCCGAAGTCATCTAAGTCAACCGCAGTCATTCTACTTTACTTAGTTTATTTGTCTTTCTGTAATACTCTCTATTGTCCAGTATGCCTTGCATGGCTACTCTTAGAGAGTGATTCAAATGTAACTTCTTGAGTCTCTATAAATAGAGCTCATTCTCACTTATCTAGTGTGAATCAATCGATCTATCTGAATACACATCTCTGAACTTATCTTTTCTATCTCTCTATCTACGCATCACTTCTTACTCTCAAATCTTACTAGAATATAACTGATTACAATCTCTCTTCGGAGCAAGTCTCTTGTGACTTAATCACTAAGTTTGATCTCACTTATTAACTTGGCTTGAATGCATTCCTCGTTATGAATCAACTTATGTGTATTCTTGATATAACAATTGTTGTCATTTCATTTCTTTACTTTTCCGCAACTTATTCTCTAACTATCTAACTCTAACTTATTAATATTATTGTTGAGCTTTTAGATCCTTCGAGATTAACTATTCCGCAATATATTTGTTCTAACGTTTGTTCAAGTGTGTCTCAAAGTTTTTCTCTCAACAATTGGTATCAGAGCCATAGTGGTTGATTTTTGAAAACGGAACTCTGATTTTCAAAGGGCCTTCTATACCACTAAAGCTCATTTCTTAAAAACTTCAAAAACAAAAATGGCACAATCGTTATCTCTGAATGTTTCCAACAGTGTTGGTGGTTCTAATCGAGCCCCAATACTGGTAGCAAATGAATATCATCACTGGTCCCAAAGAATGGAAAGATACTTAAGGAGACTTGGTAGAGATGTATGGCGATCCGTAGAAGAAGGACCACATGTCCCAGTCCTTACACCAGTCCAAAATGACGGCACTACAACCAGACTAGGAGGAGGTCAACCAGTCATGAACCGTCCCACCAAGGATGATCTCGATAAAATGGAAAATGATGTTGTTGCTTTTTATGAAATCTCCTGTGGAGTTGCTCCTGACAACTTCGATATTATCATAAATTGCAAATCAGCAAAAGAGATCTGGGAAGTTCTCAAGAATTTGTACGAAGGCTCAGAACAAGCACAAGACAAGTAGCTTACTACCGCACTCAATGAGTTCAACAACTTCAAAGCTCATACTGGAGAAAGCTTGGAAGACTCCTTCAAAAGGTTCAACCTGATAGTCACCAAGTTATCCAATGCGGGCACCATCCGCAGTAACCATGAAACAAATCTTCAGTTTCTTAATGGTTTGGGAAGACATTGGACTACGGCTAAGATGATAGTCCAAGGCAATAGAAAGATTCATTCCTTGTCACTCTACAAGCTCTATGGAGAACTGCAAGCACAAGAATCCACAGTACTCAAAGACTGTGCTGACTTCGGAGGACCACTTGCTCTTATAGCACAAGCTCCACATAATCAATCTTACTCTCCCTCGTATGACACTCCACCGCAGTCATACGAAGTTGATGCAGAGTATGATGATGAAGAAGAATTTCAGAAGGCTATTGTTCTGGTTAGCCAACAGTTCAACCGTCTACCACCTCCTTCCTTCCGCAAGAATCAACAGTTCAACAAACCTCCATTCAACCGTAACTTCAGTCCCCAGAATAACCATCCTCGATATCCCAAAAGTTCTCATCCACCACCACAATCTCAAAATAATCAACCAAAGGAGGCACCGCAGTCTACTCAAACCACTGACTCTGGTACTCCCTCAGAAGACAAGACTGATGTTGTAATGTGCCACAAATGCAACAAAGAGAATCATTTTGCAAGAGATTGTAAGGCCAATGTAGTAAAAGACAAATCATTTTACCTTAGAATGGCTCTAGAGTTGGAAGATAAGGAAAAGGCAAGGGCATACGTCGCCCATGTCAAAAGAGACCAGCAAGTTTTGTCATCCGGAGATGAAGACGAAGACATCAGCAACATCAAAGGTAAAGGCAAGATCTGCATGCTGGCAACTGCGGATATTGATGGGTCTACAAAGCTGGACAAGAACTACTGCTACATGGCAAAGGATGGAACTCTAAGCATCGTCGAACAGGTAAAACTCATGATCCAAACTCTAAACTATAGCATGCATGAATGTCAACCTTACATAGATGATCTTAATGACACGTGTGCTGCCATCCTTACAGACTATAACAAAGCCTTAGATGAGAAGAACATTACGTCCCAAGAGATGTTCCGTGTGAGAGGACGACTGGATAACAAAAGACTCAAAATGGCTATGTTAGAAAAGGACTTAGAGTTAGAGAAAGATGAAAGAATGTTGAGTGAAACACAATTAGAAATAGCTTTGAACCAGAGAGATTTAGTTCAGACTGAAATTGTACGCTTAAATCTCTTAATCGAAAAATTGTTCAATGAAAGTGAAGCTATTCAAAATTTGGTAAATAATGGAACCATGGACAATACATACAATTGGGGTTGGTCAAATGGATATCCTACCGCAATGGATTCCTCACACCGGTTCAACAAAGACAGACTATATGTCCCTCCAGACCGAGAATTTCATTTCCCAGTTAATGACAAGACCTTTCCCGAAGACATCAAAACTCACTTCGGTAGACTTCATAATCTAAGCAATAATTGTGTCATTGAGGAAATTGTGCCTGAGGTTTCGGGTCACACAAGTGATCAAATTCCTATCTGTGGCACCATTTACCCAAATTCTCAAACCTCATATGTAGTTGATGAAGAAATTGTCATAGAGGGCCCCAAAGTCTCGAAAGACTTTCCATCTTTGCCCTCAGACCGCAGTGTCTCACACTGTAGTCAAAAGTCCCACAAAATTCCCATTGAAGTCCCAACTCAAACTTACTCTACAGTAGTCAAATCATCACTACCGCAGTCCTCAGTAAAAGGAAGTGTGACTCTTCGGCCAATTCATCATGAATTACCCATAGAGAACTTTGAAGTGGGTCAATGCTCTCAGACCCCTGAATCTTCAAGTTCGGATGACTCAAGCCCACATTTTCAAAATCCTTCTAAGAATTCCAGGAAACCACAGTTGAACAACAAAGATTGCGGTTCACCAAAATCCTTAGCCAAAAAGGCTTTCAAAAAGGAAATTAGATCCCGAGGCACAAATAGACAATTTTTTTCGAAAAATAAGAAGCATGTCAGATTTCCAAAGTCCAAGAGTCCAGAAAAATTTGTTTTCTCACACTACTTTTCGAAAAACTCTCTCGTCAAGAAAACATACAAAAAGGGATGTCCAACTTCAAAAGTCATTCCTATTTCATCTGACACAACCCAAAGGAGTGTAAAGTCTTTTCAAAACAATGGTTTTCAGATCTATTCCTCAAATGATCCAAAATGGAAGGGTAACTTACCCACTCCAACACTTTTAAAGTCACGTCAAAGATTCAACAAGTGGAAGGGTATTCTACCAAATCCACCAAAAAGGACTCAAAGATCTACACGTGCTAAATCTTTTCAAAAACAAACTTTTTCAAAGTCCAACAACACTCATGTCAGATATTACCAACCTAGGACAGGTCACAAGCCTAACTCATCCTTTAGACCGCTGACCAAATCAGGTGTCAGAACAAAAGACAAAATCTCAACCTGTCAATGTCAATGTAGCTGCCAAAAGGATTCATCCTATGTCAAATCTAGTTGGAGTCAGAAACCTCGTACTTTTTCAAAAACACACAACACTCCAAAACTGCACAAACACCTAGGACTAGGATTAAAAGTTGACAACAAGCATGTCCCTGTAACCTCGGTCCATGCATCATTCAAAAACTCATCTATTGTCCCAGGCTCCAAACTAGTTTGGATGCCTAAACTAACCGTGTAATTCTCAGGCTTTGTGCAAGGAGGAACAAGAAGAAGAATGGTTAATCGACAGTGCCTGCTCCTTGCACATGACCGGAAGGTTAGAATACCTTCGGGATTTCAGGCCAATTTGCAACGGTGGAAATGTTACATTCGGCAACAATGCGAATGGGATCATCCGCGGTTTTGGTGTTCTCACTACGGGGAACTTCTCTATTCAGAAGGTTGCTTACGTAGAAAGCCTTAAACACAATCTCATCAGTGTTGGCCAACTATGTAAGGCAGGCCATCGAGTTGAATTTGATGATCAATTTTGCTATGTAATGACAAGTGACAGGAACACATGTTTGATCAAATCTCGATCCGAAGGTACTATGTATCCTCTCGATGTCTCTCTGATCATAGGAAAACCGCAGTTATGTTTTCTATCCAAAGCAATATCCGAAGTCAGCTGGCTATGGCACCGCAAGCTAGCTCATCTCAACTTCAGATACATCAACAATTTGGTCACTGGAGAACTAGTCAGAGGTCTCCCTTCTCTCAAGCTCAACAATGATACTCTCTGTCCGGCTTGTGAATGTGGAAAGCAATCCAAAGCAAGTCACCCCATGGTGATTGACTCTTCAATTTCTGAACTACTAGAGCTCTTGCACATTGATCTCTGCGGTCCATCCACCGTAGCCAGTCTCCATTACAAGAAATACATACTGGTTATTGTAGATGACTTTAGACGCTTCACATGGGTCTTCTTCCTTAGACTCAAGTCAGAAACACCGCAGATTCTCATCAATTTCATCAAGGAGATAGAACTTCAGATCAAGCTGCCCGTAAGACGTATCCGCAGTGATAATGGAACCGAGTTTACTAATCATCTTCTCAATAGTTTCTTGGTGTCCAAAGGCGTCACTCACAACTTCTCAGCTCCTTACACACCGCAACAAAATGGAGTAGTAGATAGAAGGAACCGCACTCTAGTAGAAGCAGCCAGATCCATGCTCAACTTCGCACACCTTCCTCTCTACTTCTGGGCTGAAGCAGTGGCAACCGCATGCTTTGTACAAAACCGAAGCATTGTGTGCAAACGCCTCAATAAAACACCGTATGAGGGCCTTAACAACCGCAAGCCAAATGTTCGCTTCTTTCATATCTTTGGGTGTAGATGTTTTATGATCAACAACGGAGATCAGCTTAACAAGTTTGCACCGAAGTCTGATGAAGGCATCTTCCTTGGCTACTCCACTAACAAGGTTGCTTATCGAGTTCTCATTAGACGCACAAGGTTGATCATTGAAAGCTTCGATGTGAAATTTGATGACTATCACATCCGTAACACCCCTCCATCCACTGAAACCACCGCAATCTTGGAAAGTGATATTCCTACCTCTTCGGGTCCATTAAATCTTATTGAAGTCAATTATGACGATCTCTTCGACCCTGTAGAAACAGCCAAGTTATCCGAAGTTCTTGTGTCTCAAGAAGCTCAACAGCAGCACGCTGATGTATCTGGTCCTTCACTATCCGAAGTAGCATCTCTCAATAATTCCACCTCGCCGGTTGAGGGGGAAAGCTCTACTCCGAATCAAGCAACAACCATCGAGATTCCAGTACTTGATACAACTCAAGTTCCCATCCGTAGAGAATCATTACCATCCAACGTTTCTTCCGACTCGGATGATGAAAACATAGAAAACATCGACACAAGAACAGACTCTAGGATTATCACTCTTCCATCTGCAGTCCAGGGGGAACCTTCTCAGGTTCCAGAGGAACTCCCATCAGCAATCCTGGGGGAACCTCTTTCAACTGCTCAAGAAAATTCCATTCTCGCCCCAACAATCCAAGATGATTCGCAGGATGTTCTCAAGTCCAGGGGGAACTGACATCTCCAACCGCAGAATCTTTTGATATCAAAGACATTCCCTCTACCGCGGCTGCTGATCATCTGCAACCCCGTCTACACGTATGGACGAAGGACCACCCACCAGGTCAAATCATTGGCAACCCATCCGCAGGTATCCAGACTCGATCTTCCAAGGACTTGTCTGATCATTGTCACTATGCAGCCTTTATGTCCTCGGTCGAGCCCCGAACGATCAAAGAAGCATTACTAGAACCTGATTGGATATCCGCAATGCAAGAAGAGCTAGAAGAATTCAAAAGAAACAAAGTGTGGAAGCTCATCCCAAAGCCACATGGTCACACCATTGTTGGTACTAGATGGGTATTCAAAAACAAGATGGATGAATCTGGTACGGTAGTCAGAAACAAGGCAAGGTTAGTTGCAAAGGGCTACAGTCAGCTTGAAGGTGTTGACTATGATGAAACGTATGCTCCGGTGGCACGAATGGAAGCCATCTGAATCTTCTTAGCATACACAGCCCACAAAAACATCAAGGTACACCAAATGGACGTAAAGAGTGCATTTCTTAATTGGGAATTAAAAGAAGAGGTTTATCTTCAGCAACCTCCAGGCTTTGAAAGTATTGAGATCCCAGACCACTGCTAAAAACTTGAAAAAGCAGTCTACGGTCTGAAGCAAGCCCCAAGAGCGTGGTACGAGACTCTCTCTGAATTTCTTGTCTCGTCCGGATATAAAAGAGGAGTGATTGATCCCACTTTATTTAGAAAAGAAAATTGTGACCACCTTATGCTTGTACAAATATATGTGGATGATATCATCTTCGGATCGACTGATCAAGGAATGATGGATGAATTTGCTAAGCTCATGACCAACAAGTGCAAAATGAGCATGAATAGAGAGATTAACTTCTTTCTAGGACTTCAAGCGAAACAAGTTCCGCAAGGGATATTAATTTATCAGGAGAAATACACTACTGAACTGTTAAAGAAATATTCTATGGACAACTGTTCTTCGGCTAAGGTCCCCATGGCCTTCGGATATAAGATCTCTACTGATCCCTCAGGCGAATCTGTAGATCATAAGACTTATAGAGGTGTCATAGGCTCTTTGATGTACATCACTGCAAGCAGGCCAGACATTGTCTTTGCAACAGGCGTATGCGTAAGGTATCAGGCTGACCCAAAAGTGTCACATATGACCGCAGCCAAACAAATTCTACGGTACCTGAAAGGAAGCAAGTCTCTTGGATTATGGTACTCTGCAGGCAATGATTTCAGTCTTCAAGCATTCACAGATGCGGATCACACCGGATGCAGACTAGATCGAAAAAGCACCTCAGGTGGATGTCAATTTCTGGGTGGAAGACTCATCAACTGGTTATCAAGGAAACAAAGTTGTGTATCTATGTCTACCGCAAAAGCTGAATATGTGGCTGCAGCCAGCTGTTGTTCACAAGTACTATGGATGAAGACACAACTTATGGACTACGGATACAGAATGTTACGGATACCTATTTACTGTGACTCTGAGAGTGCTATAGAGATATCTCACAATCCTATTCAGCACTCCAAGACCAAGCATATTGAACTACGGTATCACTTCATCAAAGACCACATCCTGAAAGGTAACATTGAACTCATATTTGTCCATACTCATGAAGAGATTGCTGATGTATTCACAAAGGCACTTGACTCTACAAAGCTCAACACTTTCTTACAAATGTTAGGAATGATGAATCCGGACCGACAATTCTTCTTGAATTGATAGGCACCGCAGACCATCCTTGGTCTCTATTGCGGTCCTAACTAAAGTTACTTATGATAGATGGTTTTGGTATATCCTGTGTACCGCAGTCTATGTACCGCAACCATATATCATAACTATCTTTCACTGGTCCTTATTGTTTGTTGTTACTCACTTCTTGTACAAGTGTTTTCCTCAGTTCTTCTACTGCAGTCATACATCTAACCATCCGCAATGAATGATCCATCGGCAATAGCCGAGGATCCATCCGCAATGAAGTTTTCATCCGCAATCACATTAATAATTTCTCAACTGTTTCATTAATTTCTGAATCATGGTGTGCTATTTAATGATCCTTCATTAAATAAAACATTAAATAAAAACATTCCTTGAGAAACTGTCTCATTCTCTTTTTGAATAAACCTTGTGTCAGACCTATTTTAGGTATGATGACAAAAAGAACGTTTTTCCATAAACAAATCCTTAATCTGTCTTTTCCTCTTACCCAGCACGTCCCATCCGTTACAACTTCTTTTTGCACAAAGGATCAAACAAACCCTCACCACACGATCACCTAACGTGATGATGTACGTCTGACTTTTCATTAAATGCAAATCCCTTTTTGGTAAAATCCAAAATCAAAAGAACCCCCAAATTTGTTTTTACCTTATCCTTTTTCACCTAGGGTAACAAGAAAAAACGTTTCCCTCTCCCATAAGCCCCTATAAAAACCTTTCTTCTTCCCCAAGCACAGTTTACGCTCTCCGAACTTTGAATCCTTTCTCCATTATCACACTCTGTTTCTTCACTTTTTTCTCAAACTGTTACAATGGTGAAATCTGGTGTATCCAAGAAACACTCCAAAGCTTCTGGATCAGTAAACCCTACTGGTTCAGACTCTGCTTCAAGACATCCCACTCCCACGATAGCATCGAGCAATTTCAGAGCCGTGTTCGAAGACCATTCATCTTACAATTCTCCAATCACGCTGATGATCAAGTTCTTGAACAATCACCCCTTGTTTGGCCCCTTCGATTCGTTTACAGACGTTGTTCCCCTTTCCACCCTATTCAAATGTGCCTTTTCAGCCTATCGACCACACGAGAACCCACAAGAAGTGCATCTAAACCTAGTTAACGATTCTTTAGTAATTATGTCTAAAGAAAAGTTTCTTTCTGCCATTAACCTTCTTATTCATCCTTCAATCAAGATTTTTTCTCCATCAATGGCGGACATCACTTCTGCACTTTACCAAATGGGATATCAGAAGAAAATCAAAGGCATTGGAGAATTCAAGAAAAACCAACTGCCTGCGGTCTGGCAATTCGTTTGCCACTTTGTCATCCGCAATCTATCCGGCAGAACCAGAGGCACGAATATATGGGACTCAAGCTCCTAGAGTTAGTATGGAGCATCTTCACTGGCCATAACGTAAACTACGGTCAGATTCTATGGGATGATTTTCTACAATACATTCCCAATGAGAACCCAAGGGAGAACCCTACCGAGCTTACATTTGCAAGATTCTGGTCCCTCTGCATTTCAGACCTCCATGCGGACGCAGGAATCAGCATGGGCAACGACATCAACTTCTTTGTCACCAAGGATCTTAAAAGGTACAATCCCTCATCTGATCAATCTGTTTTTGGACCAATTATAAGACTTCCAACCCACATTCTCACCACTCTTGGTCTTGAGACTGCTGATGTCTCAGATCATATTGAGGCTACGGAAGGTATTGCCCCATACCTTCCTACCCCACCTTTTCAAAACCCATCAGCAATCATTACCCCTGGAAGTACCGCAGTCCCATTTTCCACTACTCTCTCAAATCTTTCTCAAAGAAGAAAGAAATTGGCCTCAACTCATCAAGGCCCCCGCAACGTCTCAAAGAAACAAAGAACCCCACAGAAAGATGCTCCCAAACCAACCGCACCCTCAAAGAAACGGAAAACCAAACCAATCGCACCCACAAATGACAGTGACTCTGATGAGTATGCGCATCTAATTGCCATCCTTAAGAAAAGAAAAACCAATCCCACTGGCCAAATGCATGACTGGACAGATACCCTAGCCTCTCAAAAGGCTCCGGTAGTCCTTGGGGTGGCCGCAGACCCATTCAACTCCACAATCGAATACCACTTCGGCTCAGAAAGTGAGTCTGTTTCATCTCATCGTGGAGACACCCCCCCAGTTCATTCCCAAGAAAATAACACTGGTTCTCGCCCTAAGGTCTCCAGGGCTTCCCGGCTGCATTTCTTTTCTCCTGAGGAGTTGAACTCCATCCTCTTGAATGTCACCCATACACTTCAAACACCTTCCCAACCGCAGGGCACTTCTTCCGCCCTTGCCGGAACTGAGCCGAGGCCAAACTTGACTACGGGTCAAGGAGACCGAGGAAGCTCAGGAAATCCTACTCTGCTTACATCAGTAACAGGTGGTTTAGGCACGGTGAGCACAACTGTGCAAGGATCCGTGGACCCGAAGGACACTTCGGTGCGATACCAAGGATTTGACGGTGACCAATCTAATGACTCATGGTTGAACTACACTCCGGTATCTGAAGCCGACCTTCAGAAGTATGCCGCTTTCCGTAGGGCATTCCAAGCACGAAAAGATCAACAAATCAAGCAATAGCAGCAAAAGGAACAAGAAATCCAAGCTGTGGCTAAGTATTGGGCAGATGCAATTAACAATGCCAATATCGTAGCCACCATACTGAAAGTTCAAGACTGGATGACAGAGATGGCTGAGACGATCCTTAAAGCTCAATCCACTGCTGGAGGTGCAGGCCCCTCCAATGTCACTCCAACTCCAACTCCAACTCCAAATCCAATTCCAACTCCCACTGTTCAAGAATCACAAGACGAAGGAACCGCAATCGAAGTCAGTTCTGCTCCCACCTTCGGTCTTGATGATGTTGATCTACAAGAGGTAAACAAACCCTCTCCCTGTGATGATGATCTTATGATGTTCGATGAAGAAGAAGAATCCAGTGGCTCTCACCATTCAACTTCTAAGCCCAAAGAGAAGAAGAAAAAGAAGAAGAATGTTGTCACAAGAAAGGAATTTTTTAGCCTGCAAGCAAAGGTCGATCAAATTTTTGCTGCAGTCAAGCCAACTCAACCGCAACTAGAAGACACACCTGGACCGCAGTCATTGATCGAAAGAATCGAACGCTTGGAAACTCATGAGAGATTGGTTGCTGAGCGTATCTCCCTCAAAGTTGAAATGGGAATCCGGTCCCTTGACAACAATCGACAAGCAGATGACAAGGACTTCATGGCTGCTGCGGAACGCCTCATCTCTGAGGTGACCGCAATCAAGAAAGATCTACAAGCAGCCATTGCGGATCAAGCCACCCAATCTCAAAAGCTGATAGCTGAGACTCACACTGCATATGAGTCCACTATCTCAGTCCTTGAAGCTACAATCAACCGCCTGCAAAGATCCTTGTCAACCAACTTCCATGGCCCTGAAATCCTTCAACTCACCAAGGAAATTCACAGGCTGCTCTTCAACTCCACCATTCCCAACAATCAATAGTTGGCGTATGCCCTTAAAGCCCAATTTCAGGAAGTTTTTGCCAAAGTTGATGGCCTTCGAAAATGGCTTGAGGAAGCTCCTGGGTTGCATTCCTCAAGAGGGGGAAGTGAAGAAGAAGAAGACCATCACTCCAATCACTACAAAAGCCTCTCCCAACATCAAAGCCCCCCCATCATTACAGAAAAAATTCCTACATCGCAACCCTCACCGCAACCATCTCATCATACTCCACCTCATCATACTCCACCACAAAAGGAGATCACTCCTAAGAAACCAGAGACCCCTCCTCACTTCAAAAATCTGGTGGATCACATGTCCTCTCCAAGCTCAAACGACTCCCCTGCCACTACCCAAAGGAAAAAAGATTGGAAAGCAGCTAAACTTGCTGAGCTTATACAGAGAGAATGCGGTTTTGACACTATCACGGATGAATCCTTGATAAACTCCTGGATCAATCCTCACCGCAGACTACTGGATGATGACTACAAGCCATACCTCACATATGCTGAACCCCCCTCGGATGGCTACTGGGATGTTCCAATCTCCCCAAATGCCAAATACTTCATAGTGTTTGAGCCGTTTGACCGCAGCCTTCCAGACCACAAAATACTGCCAATGGAATTCGAGAGACTTAACCATTTTTATGCTAAGCATTCCTCTCCCATTGAGAAAATCTGGTCTAACGACAGACCATCCGCAGTCAAAAACTAGAAGCCTCGGAAGTTCATGAAGGCTGACTTCATCCAATACACTCTCACTAGAAGGGAACACGACTATGTCCGCACCCAAGCTGACTTCCCCTGCATGAATCCTGAAGAAGTCTTTCTCATAGCAAAGGTGTTCCAGAACAAGTCGGAGAAACACACGAAGATGAAGATAGCTCTTGAAAGAGCTAGTATGTTTTTGAAAGAGAATGTCTGTGATTTTGCTAAAATCGATGCAGACATCTACCCCACCATTGCCAAGAAGTTTGATCTACCACCACTCGATCCTGCACCAATGCCTACCGAAGGCTATCAAGAAAGATCCTTAGGTGCAACCAACTTCCCTGAACTTGGAGTCATTTTCAAAAGGAAAACCGATAAAGTCAAATACTTTATTCCTATGACTGCCATGAATCGCCTCACCAGGAAGCAACTTGAAATCTGTCGAACCGCAGTCGAAATATCAAAGCATACAACTGCCGAAGTCAAGTTCGAGATTTTAAGAAGGATCATTTGGTTGGAAAACGTCATGAAGTTTTGGTGGATCCTGATCAAGTTTCTTAAACTTGATAGCTGAACAAAAGTTAAAAAGGTCACTTAGGGGGGAAATTGTTGAATCATGAAAACTGACCCTCTTGAACTTCAGCTACCGCAGTCAAGCTCCCTCTTCAGCAACCGCATCCAAAGTCATCTAAGTCAACCGCAGTCATTCTACTTTACTTAGTTTATTTGTCTTTCTGTAATACTCTCTATTGTCCAGTATGCCTTGCATGGCTACTCTTAGAGAGTGATTCAAATGTAACTTCTTGAGTCTCTATAAATAGAGCTCATTCTCACTTATCTAGTGTGAATCAATCGATCTATCTGAATACACATCTCTGAACTTATCTTTTCTATCTCTCTATCTACGCATCACTTCTTACTCTCAAATCTTACTAGAATATAACTGATTACAATCTCTCTTCGGAGCAAGTCTCTTGTGACTTAATCACTAAGTTTGATCTCACTTATTAACTTGGCTTGAATGCATTCCTCGTTATGAATCAACTTATGTGTATTCTTGATATAACAATTGTTGTCATTTCATTTCTTTACTTTTCCGCAACTTACTCTCTAACTATCTAACTCTAACTTATTAATATTATTGTTGAGCTTTTAGATCCTTCGAGATTAACTATTTCGCAATATACTTGTTCTAACGTTTGTTCAAGTGCGTCTCAAAGTTTTTCTCTTAACAAAGGGTTTTGAGCATTCTAATACTCCTAAGTGTACATGCAACCCTAAATACCTTGGATCTACGTTTTCTCTATTATACATGCAAATATGAATATTCCAAGGTATTGTTCTAACTAGCATAATATAAGGTACATGTAATATAAAATCTAGTAAAATTACATACCTCTTGTTGTAGCTTGATTCCATGGAGCTCAAGAGCCTAGTGCCTCAAGTGTGACACCTCAAATGGTTCACACAACATCGAATACACTTAGAATAACTTGAGAGAAATGAGACACTTCCTGAAATCGGCTAGCCCTCACCATTCCTTCATAGTGGCCGATTTTTAGGAAGAATAAGATGCTTATATAGTGTGTCACAATTACGGTTACACCATGTAAACCCTAATTGTCATGGCCTTTCATTTCCATGATCCATGGGTACAAAAACACCATGGAGCATCCATGGAGCATCCTATGGGTTTTAGCCTAACTTGATAATCCATGGAGCATTAGCCCACTATACAAGTATGGATGATTTACACAATCAACCCATATATTTAATTAGTCTCCTTTTGATCACTTAATTAATTCCAAATTAATTCTTGATCAATACTAATTAAATAATCTTATTAATATATTAGAACTTATAATACATTAATTAACCTTAAGTGTTATTTCTCTCATTTTAGTCTATCTAAATGCATGATGCCATGCAACCCAAATGGACCATGCCAATCGGGTCAAGTACATACTAAATATAGTTATGGACTTATACGCTAATCCAACAGTCTCTCACTTGGATAAGTCTAAAACTATTATTGCGTATGACTTCAAAACCCGACTAGCAATCGTAGCTCTTAAAAGCTACTGCTGTCGAACTCTGACCAAATCAATGATGCGTCCATCAGATAAGGGATCATATATTCCTCCATTCTAGATATCATATGGACTGAGGCATGGACTAAAATCATTCTCTCTGTCCATTTGTTGTTTTCTGATTTCCGATTTATGACGACCGACTAATTGAACAAATCAAATCAGTCCTGGCTTGGCCAAGCACCTCGGGGTGTCATCACTAAATCATCGAGGGGCCCACAGATATCGCTTTTATCCCTTTAAGGGTAAAATGAATGGATAAACTCCGACTCATATGCTTGTTCTACTACTTGTTGAATCATACACAAAGGCACGTTTTATAACACTGAGTTACCAAATGTGTTTTCGTGCAATCAATGTATAACCAACTCATAGGCAACAAGTCATATCTCTAGGTTTGAAGAATATAAGATATTATCGTCTCATGATCACTCGTGATAAAATCCATGAAGTGATTCCAATGAGCGTGGGTTGAATCTAATACTCAGAACTTATGAGTACTCATGAATGTTGTAGCACCACTTGCTATGTCCCATACCTTGGACATCTACAATCCAGCTTCATGACAGTCTTGATTCATATCTACTTTCAACATATGACCGACTGTGGATAGTTTCAATAACTTAGTCATTCAGGAGGAATGACCTAGTTATTCTGGAAGTCAAAACATGCAAAGTGAAACACAAGAATAATCGAATCCAATATGGTCTCAGAACTTATGAATATAAATAAAACACATTTTATTTATCACCATATTGATTACACATTATTCCTTGTATAATGTTTCAAACTATCAACTTTATACTTGAATTAAAAACAATAGTTGTCCCATGCTCCAAGCATGTACACTAAGTTTTCTAAACACTAGTCATGCCATACACCAAGTATGCACACTATGTTTTTCCAAACACTAGTTATGCTATACACCAAGTATGCACACTAAGTTTGTCTATGATCTTTTACTTTGTGAAATTGATCGATTGAATATAATTCCAATGATACTCATTTCACAATCCCAAATCCTTACCGCAAATGCAAGAATTCCAAATTCCTGCGATTTACCTAAATCTGTTAGATTCTAAACTTATATGCATTGATCCTCTTGTAATGATTATGCACAAAGTCACAAAGACTTGTCAACAGACATTACAGAGTATTCCAATGGAGATCATTCCATGGAAACGAAGTCTCAAATTCAAAGTACATTGCTTTGAACATCCTTCTTGCATTAAGTTTCCTAATCTTACACAGATTTAATGAATAACTTCCACCTATGGGAATATTTCCATATTCTCACTATCACTTCTGAACAAGAGTTGCCTCTTTTCAGAATATGTCAAAATGGTCCTTTCCAAAAATTTACATTGTACTTCCAACTATCCCTGAGCAACCAATCTTTGGTAAACCTTAGATTGTTCTCGACAATTGCTTAATCAAATTAGTCATATCCAATTCTAGACTTTTCCCCCACTTAATTCCCTGAGCATTTGGAAAATTTAGAAAGGATGAATATTATAGCACATGCAATCCATCCTAAATCCGAAGCATATGGGACACGATTCATGATGTCTCACATAAAACATGATACTAGACCAGTCTTTCTGCTATAATATTTCTATTTCTATTTGCCAAGTTCTCATAATTCATATTATGAAAAGGGATGCCGTAATCATAATCGAATTTTAGAACGCAAATAATGGACCCATATATAGAATTTCCTTATGTTGAACCATTCCAACATAACATTCATATATATACTAAATTTGATTAAAATATCATGATCTAAGCTTTTAGATTTGAAATGAAGTATAATTTCCTCTCCCTTAATTATAGCAAAACAACTTTTTCCCAATGGAAACCTTTTGTTTTCTATAATTAACATTGCAAACTTACAACACTTATCATAATTATCATGCTCCCACTAACATGATGATTATTAGCACAACACTTATGCTCCCACTAGCTTTGACATGTACTTAGAAATCAGCTGGACTTCTAGAAATCAATACTTTATTGATTTTCTTATCAAAGTTCAGATTTCTGATACGATATGCTTTGATAAAACTTTATCAAAATCATACACCTTTCCTCAGATAGCACACATGTGTGTCTAAACAATTTCAGAACTATGAAAAGGGATGCCATAATCATAGTGCCAATTGTTTAGACCTTTTCCATTTCTCGCAAGTCCATGTTAGTGTGTCGGTTAACCACATACGCTCCGCTAACGACTTTAAGAATGCAAATATCACAATTGCTATCTACCTAAAATCTACTTAGTGAAAGCGTTTCCTCACCATCATTTTCATGAATCGGAGAGAAACCTTATGCCACTTACATTTTATGGTGTATGTGTTCCTTTCCATGTGAATTTGTCAAAACCAAAATCACAAGACAAGGTTAGTGACAAATCCAAACTCATATTGACCGAACTTGTGCAGTCTTAACTTCTTGCCACCTGGCAGCACAAGGGCATGCCATTGCTTCCAAGTTGTTATGCAACCAACTGAGAACTATCAGAACTCATACGCAAAGCCAACTTTAACTGGAATGGGCATAGAATTAGGAATATGTCAACACGATAGGTTATAAACCTCACGTCGTGTGCTAGTGATAAACTACAGTTTTTATTCTTGATTATACTCTTTTAAGATCTTTTAGACTCCCACTGTCCTCTTGACATATAAGACTCTCTTGCCAAATATTCAAGAGATAGTGCGGATTCTTATCAAGAAAAGTACTTCGCATAATTGGCCTTAGTTGGTCTTTGTTTTATCCAAAACATCACAACTTACCAATTTCAAATGTACAAGAGTAGATCACATTTTACTCTTACATTTGACAAGTGTTAATAAACCTTCTTTAAGATGTGTCACTCAAGTTACAATCTTGGAGTCTGACTCTAAGAATTGTTTTGGAACGAAGTATGAGTCATCTTCTTGATTTAACCATTTCAACAATTCACGATTCCTCTTCTTAGCCATAGGAATGCACTTAGATGTACTTAGAGGATCAATTGTGATAGGGTTTCATAATCATTAAGATGGTCATAAAACATGATACTAAAGTACTCTCCCATCTTTTCATATTTGAGAAACTTTTATCTTTCTGCCAAATTTAATTCTTCTCATTCGTTCTGCCATACATCGAAACTTTTCCAATGTTTTAGAATTATACTTAAACTTGTAAGTATAACCATATTTACTAAACTTTAGTAAATCATGACGAATAGTCTTATCGATCTTTTGTGGTGGACTTGACCAGTGCACAAGAATGTGTACTCGATCCCTTAGTCCTTCACTTGACTCGCATATACATGTGAACAAGGAATTAGTCTTAATTTTCCAAAGATGAAAATTATCATTCATCATACAATACAACTTGCATGATTCCAAGTTTCTATCCAACTGAAACTTGGTTGATTAGAATCTTTCCTTATTTGGTAAATTATGACACTACCACAAAAGAAAGAATCAAATCCATTTTCCAATATTGCTATCAATGGAACCATATAAAGAACAATTACTCACAAATGAAATTGTAAGGACACTTAAAATAAATAATATCAAAAATTTTCCTTTTATTTTAAAACTTGCGGAAAAAACTTATCCTTACAATGCAAATGCATATGAAAAACTATGTTGTTATCTATTCCTAAGCAATCTATCACAACTCTTAAGCAATAGCTCAAGATTCTGATCACCGAACCATGGGATCGAAATCCATCTTCGCGATCAGAATCAGCTTAAGCTTCCTCTCCTTTCTTAGATTCTTAAAACTTCAACATGTGACCCAGTCACATCATGTAATAAGAATCACCAAATAGGAAGTTAATAGAGTTAGATAGTGGACTTACCTGAAGTACAATCAAACTTTTTGACTAAACCTTCTCTCAGATCTTTCAGGTAGTTAGGGCAGCTTCGCAACCAATGCCCCTTCCTTTGGGAATAGAAACATATGGACCCTTTGGGAATGGTACACAGAACTATCTCAGACTTAACCTTTCTCTTTACTATTTTGTCAAATGAGTTGACTATGGCCGATCCCTTTCCATTGGAAAGAGAAAGCTTTTCTGGATATTCAATATTACCATTGTTAATGTCCATGGAAGTCTGGGAAGTTGATCTTCTTAATCAAATTTGCTCTACCAGTGCTCCAGGTCATTGCTGATTCAGCTGCACCTAGCAAATAGATAAGATCATTAAGGGTCATGTCATAGTCTGTTTCATAGTAATCCCAAAGTAAACTCACTATGTGACTTAGAAAGTGATTGAACAACCAACTTTCTCAAGACTTTGACACCCAACTCTCCCTCCTTGTCAATATGTGAGCACACATAGACCTTGCTTGCCAATTGGGCTTGAGTGACCTTGAACTTGTGAGTTAGGGAGAATAATTGGAGGAGGTGGAGGGAATGAAGAATGATTTTCAGTACATCATCTTCATTAGGAAAGCTTGTTCCAAGAGTTTTGGGAAGATCATAACTGGTTGAACCAGACATCTTTTGGGAGATATTCAAGATAGTTGATTTAAAGTCCTTAATATAACACCCAATATGAAATATTAAGGCTAGGACCCAACACAATACTTTCATAACTTGGAAGAGGGATGTCGTAATCCAAACTATAAAATATTTGAAGGTAGGCGAATGACGATTCACCAATTTCCACCATGAAAACGAAATAACTTAATTAGGTTTTACTTGGATTTGAAACTCCTAGATCTTTTGAGATTCATTGAACTGTTCAATGGCATGTTTCAATCTCGATTGTGCCTTCTCAAATTTTGTGACTGGGATGCCGAGGATCACAAAACAAGGTGTGAATAACCATGCAAATATATTTGGTACCCTTAATATTTACCCCTCAATCGATGTGTCGGTTAACCACACGCGCTCCACCGATACTATGATAAACATTAAGTTACCCTTTGCCTACCTTGTTAAATCCAGGTTAGTGTGCGGGTTACCCACACGCGCTCCACTAACGAATTAAGCAAAGTGCAAAGTGTAATTTCATAGGTTAGCACCAAATTCACATTTTCCTAAGTAACTAACATTGGGAATTTATAAAAGTGTAGTTACTTAGTTCCTATCATTAATACTTTTAATGAAGGGAGAATTCTAGTCCTTGTCCTACCCGTTCGGCTAACGACCTTCCACCAGTCAAGGAAGCGGTGGGTGAGAGTGGACACCCATTAAACTGCCATTTTATAGGCAGTAACCTTATACCCCCTTATAGACTGGCTTCGTGAATGAGGCCTACTAACGGTAAGATTGACTTACTCTTATACATATATATTATTAACTTATAATACTATAACGTATAAGGGTTGAATTTTAACTTTTAAAATTCTAAGGGCTTAACTTGGAATTAAAGTAGTCATAAGGGAAAACTTTACAAATTCCAAAACTTGAGGGCAAGTTTTGAAACTATTCAAAACTATTCAATTCCATAACTTATGTGTTTAAAGTAGTTTTAATTCAAAAATCTCTTCAAGTTCCATAACTTACGGACAAGTTATGGAAGACTTTAAACTATTAAAAGAATATGACTTTTCTTTATTCATAACCTATGGAAATATTTATGAGTTTTATGAATCTTAAATGTGACTTTTCATATAACTTGAGGACAAGTTACAAAAATGCATTTTAGAACCAACTCTTAGATTAATTTGGATTGAAAACAACAATTTCACATAACTTTTCTATTAATCTAAGCAACTCATAAGAACAAGATAATTCAATAAAACTTTTTCATGTAATTAGCCTAACCATTAAACTAATATAAAACATGAATCTATTGAAAACTATCTTTGAAATTGGATTAGCATGAACATTACCACATGAAAAGCAGGTTTATAAGTTGAAAACAGCTTAGGGTAATGTTCCTAGTCTAATTCCAGCCAAAACAGTTGAAGATATGATGTGTGGGGGTCCAACTCGTCGAGTGCATGAACCAACACGGCGAGTTGGATGAGTTTAGCCTTGGACTCATCGACTCCCTTAGTGGACTCGGCGAGTCTGTTGTGCAGACAGCAACAAACTTCGATTTTTCAGCCAATTTTGCAAGTATAACAAGAAAACAAGCCTAGTCTCTGATACCACTGAAGGGTTTTGAGCACTCTAACACTCCTAAGTGTACATGCAACCCTAAATACCTTGGATCTATGTTTTCTCTATTATACATGCAAATATGAATATTCCAAGGTATTGTTCTAACTAGCATAAGATAAGGTACATGTAATATAAAATCTAGTAGAATTACATACCTCTTGTTGTAGCTTGATTCCATGGAGCTCAAGAGCCTAGTGCATCAAGTGTTACACCTCAAATGGTTCACACAACATCAAATACACTTAGAATAACTTGAGAGAAATGAGACACTTCATGAAATCGGCTAGCCCTCACCATTCCTTCATAGTGGCCGACTTTTGCGAAGAATAAGATGCTTATATAGTGTGTCACAATTAGGGTTACACCATGTAAACCCTAATTGTCATGGCCTTTCATTTCCATGGTCCATGGGTACAAAAACACCATGGAGCATCCATGGAGCATCGTATGGGTTTTAGCCCAACTTGATAATTCATGGAGCATTAGCCCACTATACATGTATGGATGATTTACACAATCAACCCATATATTTAATTAGTCTCCTTTTGATCACTTAATTAATTCCAAATTAATTTTTGATCAATACTAATTAAATAATCTTATTAATATATTAGAACTTATAATATATTAATAAATCTTAATTGTTATTTCTCTCATTTTAGTCTATCCAAATGCATGATGCTATGCAACCCAAATGGACCATGCCAATTGGGTCAAGTACATACCAAATATAGTTATGGACTTAGACACTAATCCAACATGAAGAACGTCGCAACAGGCCATCTAGGTCATTAACACGGTTATAAAAACTCACATAAAGCTACGACTCATTTAGTTTACGCAAAAGCATTCTTCAAACGATTATATATATATATATATATATATATATATATATATATATATATATATATATATATATATATATATATATATATATATATGATTAAAACTGTATATCGCTATTTTAAGTATAGAAAATACTTATACATTTCGGTGTTGGTACATTTAAGACTACAATACATTTTATGGAAAATATAGGATTTTCTGGAAAGACAATAACTATTTCATTACAAAAAGAGGTTTACACTTACACATACAAACGCTTATGAACTCACCAACTTAACTGTTGACACTCTTTTCAAACAACTGGTATTCTCAGGAAATCAGTAAAATAGGTAACTACTAGCTTTTGAGGATGGGACACTAAAGCGTCAGACAAATCATTTTTATCATCATATTGTAAATGATTTTGAAACATGTAACTCGTGAAACAATGTAATATTTTCAATTATATTTATGATGGTTGTGTTTACTTTGGTCACTATTATACTCGTTGTTATGATACTGTACATGAAGTCACCCACCCCCGGACGTTTCCACCATCCTGGTTTGGGGTGTGACAAAAGGATACCGACGCTCCAAGATCCTAACCTTTAAGGATCCTGACGTTTAAGGATCCAGACGCTTAAGGATCATAACCTCTAAGGATCCTGACGTTTAAGGGTCCAGACACTTAATGATCCTAACGTCTCAGGATCTTAACAGATGAATGTTCAAAGATCATGATATCCAAAGACCGTTGACACGTAAGAATCACATGACTGAAAACATCCGACAATTCACGATATGAATATCCTATGAATAGAGACTAATCATCTCTCCTACGAACAAGGGTACCTAATACCCTCTAAGGTTTAAAGAGTTAATTACCTCTTTCACATGAGTTAATTTTTTTACACCTCACTTGGACGCACGATATCTAACTATGGGATGTGAATAAGGGGATCATTTCATGTTTCACTGACTTGACAACCCTCTTATTTCTAAACATAATTTAAGATCCTGAAGTTTGAATCTAAGGTTTATAACATTTACATGTTATCTTAAGTTGGGATCTTCCCCAAAAAATTCCTAAGGTTTATAACATTTACATGTTATCTTAAGTTGGGATCTTCCCTATAAAATTCCTAAAGTTTATAACATTTACATGTTATCTTAAGTTGGATCTTCCCTAAAAAAATGCATGAGTCCCATAACATTTTTGTCATATGGTTTGAGATTTTCCCCCGTAATTCACTAAAGATTGTAACATTAACATGTTACCTTAATATGAGATTTTTCCCGGAAACTTGACCTAAAGTCATGACATTGGCTGAAGATGGGATACTCCCCAGAAGATAAACAAGATTTATAGCGCTATCATGCAAAGACTTTCCTCAAACTAAAGTTAAGGATCCTCCATGAAATTTGATAAGATGAAGTCAAATGAAGATTCTTCCAAACAAACATGTAAAGCAAAGATCCTTTCACATGATAGCATCAGGATCATGCGAAGACAGGGAAGTCATGACTTCAAATCTTTCCAAAGATCACCAGGTTTCATCTATCCTTATTTTTGAAAAACTCTAAACAAAGTTTGGGGATCCTAAACTTTTTAGGATCCCAAACAAAGATTATTTGGTTATCAGAACTCAAGTCTTTGATTTTAAAAGGATTACTTATTAAAGATGATTTACTAAAGGAGTTTTTCCTTAGGATTGTTTGCAGAAACCAAGTTTTCAAGGATCCTAATTATTTAAGGATCCTAGTACCATAACGGTCATGCAGGATTAATGATTTTAATTACTTACCAACCCAACAAAAATTTAATTGTCTTACATCATTAACGAAGCCAAAAACTACTTAAACTAATTTCTTGCAGGCCTAGACCTTAGCCTGGTCATCATCGGTTGCGTCCTTCTCCTTCTCAACCTCTGCAGGCTTCGACCCAGGATCCTCAGTAGCAGTGGCACACTTGCCATTTATTTTGGCTAGTGCCTCGCGCCATTCATCTACGTTCCAAGATCCTGAATTCTCAAGATCCTCTGCCAACTTGATCTTGGCCTCCCAGATAGCCACTGTCGCGCTCGCCTTCACATCAGCAATCACCTCCTCGATCTCCAGGATGTGATCCTCCTCCTTCCCGACCTTCTCATTGATCAGTAGCTCGATCATCTTGAGGAGACCTTCATTTGTCACCTTCCGCTCATTCTCCCGCTCCTTCAGAACTCATTCAGCCTCCTCAACATGGATCTTTAAATCAACCACTGATTGGGAAACATGAGCGGAAATCTCAAATAAGCATGGCTTTAGTAGAGACTAATCGGACTCAGAAAGTAATATAACATAAACACTTATGACTTAAGAAAAAGAAAGCAACTTGTGCAGAGACTCTTCGGCTCTATGATTCTCCAAGTTTATATCCATGGCTTCTGAGGTCTTCCTCTTATGGGAACCTAGGGTGCTCATAGTAAGATCAATGAGGGACTTCTTAAGAGGAATGGGCAAGGCAACTTTCTCCCTTTTGGCTATGCTCAAGTCTCTAGACAGATCATCTTCGAGATTAGACAGAGCAAATCGGACATTAGAAAAATAGCCTTGGATCCTCCACACCACATAAGATCTTCATCATTTCAGGATCCTTGTAAATTCGAGATGCCCATAAATTTGAAACTATCGCAGAAAATACAAGAGTTCTTACCATTAGCCATTGACGCGGTGGTGGATGAACCTTCATGGAGATTAAAGCAATTGAACCTGAAGGACCTGTCAGTTGCAGAAACAGTGAAAAGCTTCTCTATCTTCTCTTCGGTATCCCTAGCGATAGGAATGAATTCTTCAAACTTGAAAGATGAAAAACACCAAACAAAGTAATGAAATGTGAAATCCAGGATCCTTAATACAAGGAAAAGTTATTCCTACCCTTTTTAACGTAAGACTTCGGTAGGGAATCCCCATCAGGAATCGAATCACATCTCATAAAGAAGTATTTCTCCTTCCAAGAACCGTCGTCATTTTTCGTTTTCAGAACAAAAGGGGATTTATAGGGTGTGAGCCTAAGAAGAAAACGAGAGTTCCCAAAGGTAGTGAGATCATACACGTGAGCCAACTCAGCTAAACCTATGTCTAGATTTCAGGATTGATTCAGTTTCTCGATCCAAAACAAGATTCTCCAGACGATGGGCATGGCTTAGATGTAACAAATTTGGGTGACTTCGAAGAACTTTGAGATAATCCCAGAAAAAGGGTATTTCAGACCCAAACCAAGGGGATATGTGGGAAATGTAGCGCCCGCAGATTCGGGCTAGTCAATTTAGAGACGATAAGCATCAAAAATGACTTTTTTTATAGATTATTATTTAGAATAAATACTCTTAACTAAGTTTTAGTATATGTCACAAGGTTTCCTTACATATAAAGAACGCTGAAATCTGAGTTATAACGAAGAAGTTATGATCTGTCGAAGTTTCGCGACAAAACCGGCACGACACCGGGAATCGTAAAAAGTGAGTTTCTGATATAGTACTTTTTAGCCTTAGGAGTCTAAACGAAAGTTATGGCCTTCCGAAGATGTAGTTGTCTGAGAGCATGACACGTGTCAAAAGCCCTAATTTGACTGAGCTCACGACGTGAGCATAGAAATTCACGATGTGAGAAGTCAAACGGACTCTAATCGAGCCTAGAAAACACCTGGGAAGTCTGCGGGAATACTCTTGAAAGCTCACGACGTGAGCTTATCATTCTCACGACGTGTAAAGTCGTTCGGTCACGTTTCGGAGCTATAAACGCAAATGGCAAGTCTACGAGGTGATCAGCCATGGCTCACGACGTGAGCAATGAAGTCTCACGAGGTGAGAGAGCCAAAATCAGCCTATAAATAGCAAATTCGACCATTTCATTCCTTACACCTAAAATTTCTTTCTCTCTCTCTCTCGTTGCTAAAGGCGTTCCGCGTCCCGAGCCCGACGATGACGAACCGCTGACTGCTTCTAGTTAGATTCTATCAAATCACGCTACTAATGTGAGTACATAGTTACTTTCATCTTACACATAAATATGAAGTATTTTATATAAATTACATGCTATGTGGGCATATTATCTGTTTACCTGATATCTATGTTGGATGAACGTTTTTATACATGTTTTAAATGATTTAAACGGTATATGTATTTTATATCTACAAATATGTTGGGGTAAAACATGGGTAGATAAAATAGTTGGTGTGTGATGAAAAATGAGTTGGAAGATGAGATGAAAGGCGATATAGATCATGAGATGAGGGTGAGAGGTGAAAAGTGAGAAAAGCCTTTACCCAAACGTTGGCCCTGTCATCTAGCAGAGTATGAATGACAACCATGGAGTATTCTAGACGGTCCGTGGAACACTAGAAGGCTTGCAACCTGTAGGTGTTGTGAACGACTTGTTCACCCGGTGTACTCTAAAAAACCCATTGACATGTATTTCGGGTGGATTGCCGAAAATAATACTGTCGATAAATGAGCTATGGACTTAGCACCCGTTGTATAAACCCTGGAGACGATGTACTTCGTGCCTATTCCTTAGTAAAATTCCTTAGGAATGAGTGGTAGATAATTCTTAGGGTATATCCTTAAGAGTAAAAGAAGATAATGGGGATGGATAATTGGGTTGATTGTTTGATGATTAAATATCATAATTATATTATTGTGGGTTGAAAACCCTATGTGCTCACCAGGTTTCCCAACCTGACCCACTCAGTTTATTTGTATCACAGGTGTCGATATAAAGCTACTTTACACTGAGAGATTTAAAGGAGATGTAGATAACTAGTGATAATGAATGTAAGTTATGTTTATGCTTATGTTTCTATATTGACGATGACATCCAAATGTTTTAAAATGAATAAAATACATTCCTTCGGAAATGCTTTGATAACGTATTTATCATGTTTTTTTTCTGGGAACAAATTCCGCAACACTTTTCTTTAAAAGGTTACTCTAATTTTCAAAATAAAGCATAAACAAATCGGTCTTTTCTGGCCGTGAATTTGGCGATGTCACAGGAAAGCAGACCCAAGACGAGGAAGCAAAGTCAGGTTCGTGTTTCGGATCGAAGGGTTTAAAGACAGCTTCGTTAGAGAAAACGCCAACTGTTTTCAACGACTCGATATCATCGTCGTCGAAAGAACAGATCTTGTCATATGATAAGATCATCTAGTCGACGAAATCATCCTCAGTAGACGCGAGGATATTCTTACGAGATACGGTCATTTTCTTGCCCATTGTTACTGAAAGGAAAAATTAAGGAGAAGAAGAGAGAAATGTACTTTCAAAGACGACTGGACGAAAGCTTAAAGAAGCACGGAAAAGTAGCCCTAATTGATTGCCTCTATTTATGCTATTGGCAGAAGAAAGAGAAAGATTGATTAGACCGGTTATGATGACTCTTGAATGGATACATCCTATCCGTTAGGGCTTAAAATTCAAAACCCTTTATCATATTTATTTCTTTTTATTTATAAAATTATTCATTTGAATTTTGGTAAACTAACTCCAAAATATTTCGTACGAATAATTTGGGGGCAATTGTTAGGGTTATGATCTCCGAACTGCTATGAGATCCTCAAGTCTAAGGATCCTCAAGAGCCCAGGATCCTAAATGTACTCCAGGATCCTGACCGATATTTTTTAAAATTTATAACGGCTATATAATCTTTTGTCTTTCTCACATGTGTAGAAATAACCAATCAAAGTCATATTCTCAACGAATAGTCGTCACAACCATGCAAAGGACCCGGAGGACCAAGTCAAGCAATGGCTATAAGTTGATCTTGGAGTATCCTAGAATTTTCGGAGTTCATGTTATTAGCTTTAGTCTATATATATATATATATATATATATATATATATATATATATATATATATATATATATATATATATATATATATATATCACTTATATTCATCACACAACACACGATTTTTTGGCGGAACACTAGCACTTGTACTCATACTCATTACATTTTCTCTATAATCATTTCATTTCAATCAACAAAATCATCAAGGCCGGTGATCATTATCACTTTCCAAGGTTTTATGCCAGAGATAATATATATGTTCTAATAGAATGTAATCCTAAAAAACATGTTTTTTCTGCAAGAATGATACTATAAATATTCTCCTAAAATGGTTTAGAATATTCTTAAAGAATTTGTATTATCAAGAGTATGAAATTACTTGAAAGAAATCAAATTAAATCATCATGTTTATGGAATAACTAATCATAAGAAAAGTCAAAATAGAAAAAATAAAGACCTCATTAGACCAACAGCAGACCAGATTAACAGGTGAAGTAGAAAAGGAGCATAACAGTTTCAAAAAGCTAAAATCTGAGAACAATAGAAGAAGGTCTGCCCGGGTCGTCCATACTCTTCCAGTTCATAACCTAAACATCATCATCCCAAGTGGTGAAGGAACCTGATGTTATCATCTGATAAATTAAACACACATGTATTAGCATAGATGAAAAACACTAGAATTGTCAATTGAGAGTATGAGATCAGCCTCTTCCTTGTAGGACTTATCGCAAAAGTTGACAAGTCAAATGAAATAGAGACATGGGGAATCGGATCTCCTAAAGTTTCAAGATCAGATGCTCACATTGATTTAGGAGTTAATTCTTGAAATCTCAAAATTACTCAACAAAAACAAAAAAGGAGGAAACAAAGTTGACCTGGATTATGCAATGATGAATTGGAGTTCCGATTTGTAAACCATATTTTGTTAGAAATAGAAAGATATCGAATCTGAGATGAAGGCGGAGCAACTCCTCGAAGGTCACACATGGTCAGGTGCTTCTGACCTTGTTGTCATCGGGGTTGGGGAAATAAGCCACAATCGATTGCAGTGGGGTTGGACATCAGTCGACGAGGGGAGAAGTACGGTGGGCTAGGTTTAGAAGGGGAGGATGCCAAATACTAGTAATTGATGTTTAATTTAAATATGATGGATTATGATAAAGGGATCTCTCAGTGATTTTGTAGAGTTTATTAATAGAATTTCCATATTTAAAGGTCATTAATGATTTTAATTATTTACCATATTTATCATAATTAAGATTACTATTATACCCTTTCATGATTTATTATTGAATTTATTTTTTCTTAATTTTGTTAGAAACATTTGAACCAATATATATATATATATATATATATATATATATATATATATATATATATATATATATATATATATATATATATATATATATATATATATATATATATATATATCTTAGGATCCTGGTTATATTTCAAGATTCAGGATCGTGGGAATGTCTCAGGATCTTGATGCACACACTTTTTTTCTTTTGTTGGTAACCGTTCTGCCAACAGTTTAGGAAAACCAAGACCATGTAATTCAAGGACGATTTCTATATCTCATAATCACACACACACAGACACACCATTCTGCCCACCTCATGTATCAATCTCATCTTCACATACACACCATGATGAAACCTAAATGTGCACCCTTTCATCTTCGGTATGGATTATCGGTTTAAGGTTGGATTTCAAATCTTTGATCTTTATCGAAGATTAGGGTGATTATGAACCCCATCTTTTCGCACCCCTCAACGAGTTCAATGCTTCATCCAAAATCAAAATCTCCCCGTTTCTATTCAACTTTGTTGACCCTCCCCGATCCTTCATTGCCTTCATGTTTTCTGTTATCGGGGATCAACTCAATATTTGCATATAGACAAGGAAGTTATACAAAATTCGATTTTGTAGGTTTTCTTTCAAAGTGTTTGCTGAAGATGATGATTCAAGGAAAGGGGTGCCAAGCGTTGTTTTTATCTAATATGATTTTGTGTTCTTTTTTAATAATTTGATTTTTGTTTTTTAATATTAACATAATAATAGAATAATAAGTCAGTAAATACTAAATAGTATTATAATAAAGAAAGAAATAGACAAAATAAAACCACATAAAATCATCCGTATATTTCAATAAAGATTTTTCGTGTTACATTTTGCCAACCACCGAGATACTCGTTTTGTCAAATCTTTATATAACCAGTTTTCATGTTCCTAGAATCCTAGTCCAATTGTGCATAAATCGTTTCCATTCACAGCAATAATCATCAATGCAATCAGAACACTCATTTCCATTCCCAACATTGTCGTTCCTATGCCACTGTCCCGTTGGAGGTGATTTATTAACACTCTTATGCCGTTTAAAAGAAAAACTATGCGTACCATATGTCTTAACTTTTATTCATGATTGAAATGTTTGTGACTACATGCAGAAATTAGTATATGCATGACAGGTGGATTATTGTGTTTTGACATTAAAAGTTTGTTAGACCCAACTACTCAAGCATGATTTACTAAATTTGACAAAGATGGGAGAGATTAAAATCATATAAATCTTGTGGTGTTTGTTCAATTTTTTGAAAAATGAAGTTGATGTATCAACAAATTTATGGGCCACTTTAGATAATGGAATATTAAATGCTTTAGTGGGAAGGATGCTTGGGGATCTTTATTTAACTTAACCTAGTCTACATCGAAAAAGACAACATATTTCCATTATTCATTACATATCACTTTAAATTCTAGCCAAACGTCATCCAACCAAGATCACTAGACCAACGTGAGCAGCCCGCTCGTAATATTGTCTCGACAAAAACCTTGTCGACCTTGAAATGAACTAAATCAATTGGCTTGATTGTTTGAGCTCAATGTTATTCAATTCAACACGTTTAAATGATATTAGGTTAAGAAACATGTGATTTTTATTTTTCAGCTTATCATTTTGTCCATTAAAAAAATTTACTTGAAATTCCCCTATGTTTTTGAAACTTTATATATTCCAAAATTTACTTGAAATTCCCCTATGTTTTTGGAAAATTTTCAATAATGTGCACAACAAAAAAATATCCTGAAATCATCACTGTTCATGTATGGGTCAACTTTCTAACTTGTTAATGAATTTCAAATTGGTTATTTTTGCTAGATATACATAGAATTGATATAATTTGACGAGATAAGAGAAGCAAAATCAATCGTTTCGTTAAAAGATTGATTTCCTAACCTGTTAATGATTTAAAGAATTAGGAAGGGGGGGGGGGGAGTTTTTTACCACATTGGTGTTTTTTAAAAACTTAATTACCAAACAAGTGTAGTTTTAAACATATTTACCATTTAGGGTTATATCAAGTCAAAAAAAAAAAACGTAAGAACGTAAGAACCCAATACCCAGTCCCCAAAGTCGACGTCTTCAATCGATCGCGTCTGTCGTTGTCGTCTTCGATTTCGGCCATAGCCGACACCGGCGGCTCCGATTCCGGCCATAAACGGACAACGGCTGGTCCGCCTCCATCATAGAAGATTCTGGCGAGTACTCCACCGCAGAAGACACGGCAGCGACCTGATTCTTCTTCGATTCTGGCCTTAGACGACCTCGGCTGTTGCTTGATTTCATGTAAGTCCGACTCCTCTTTTGATTTTCAATTTCAGCTAGTTAACTCTGGATTGATTCCTATTATTATTTGCTACTGCATTCCACTGTTATTTGCTTATTTGCAAACTGTTATTCCACTTGATTCCTACTCTGATTTACAATTGTAATTTGTTTATTTGCAATTGTTATTCCACATTTGATTCCAACTTAGTTTCTATAGATTGGTACATTATTTTGAAGTGAGGCGTCCTTTAGGATCTAGTGCTAGAGCTAATGGAAATGCATATACTCCTCAAGTTGTTGTAAAACAAGTGGCTTTGATATCAAAAGCAAGTGCACACATATTGAGATCTTTTAATCGAGAGAAAGGTGTATTTGAGTTGATAACTCAAAGAGGAAAAAAAAAGTGCAAGTAGTTAATTTGAACAAAAAAAACTTGCACATGTGGTAAGTGGGAGATATTTAAATGTCATTGTTCTTATGTTTTGAGTGTATGTGCCAAACTATCCTTGAACAGTTGGCAATATGTTCATAAATGTTACTCCATTCAGAGTATTATTCTACTTGGGCATCCGAGTTTACCCCACTTCCTCATGAAGCCTATTGGCCACAATCTTCATCTAGATAATTGCTTCCAAATTTAGAGCTTTTACGGAATAAAAAAGGTCGTCCTCGTTCAACAAGACTACGAAATGGAATGGACATCAAAGAAGGGAAAAATGGGTACCTTTGTGGGATTTGTAGGCAAAGTGGTCATAATCGGAAATAATGTCCCTCTAAGCCAAGGTGAATGCAGAGACATTAAAGCTAATCGGTTCAGTCAATAGAAATATTTATTTTTTCATTCCGTTTTTGTAAGAAGTCGTTATTGGATTTGTACCCAAAAAATATATCGTACGTTTGATGTTGGCTTTAATCTACGATGTGTAACATTATTGTTTATCAATTAATCTTATTTACAATTAATGACATTTATTGAGATTTCATTAATTTGTTATGATGATTAAATGAGATATAATATATATATATATATATATATATATATATATATATATATATATATATATATATATAAAAGTTAATATCAAAGAGTTAAAAAAAGTCAAAAATTATATTAAAAAACACTAAAAATTAAAACAATAGCTGAAAATATTAAAAAAGTTAAAGAAAAATATATTATTTTGGTAAATAATTTGACTACTATACTGTTTTGGTAATATATTTGAAACTACACCTATTTGGTAAATATTTTTTTCAAACACACCCATTTGGTCAAAAACTCCACCAATGGCTAAAAAAAATTTACACATGAAAACTTTATATATTCGAAAATTTACTTGAAATTCCCCTATGTTTTTGGAAAATTTTCAATAATATGCACAACAAAAAAATATCTTGAAATCGCCACTGTTCATGTATGGGTCAACTTTGTAACTTGTTTATGGTTTCCTAACTTGTTAATGAATTTCAAATTGGTTATTTTTGCTAGATATACATAGAATTGATATAATTTAAGGAAATAAGAGAAGCAAAATCAATCTTTTGGTTAAAAATAGAGATTTTGGAAGAAGACAGAGGGAGGGAAAAGAAAAAAAAATGTCAGACAAAAATAGTTAGAAATCCATTTTTTTTTAAATGATGATCATTTGCAAAAGTAACAACAACAACAACAATACCAACAGCAGCAACATGATTATTATCTTCAAACATTGATAAAAAAATATGGTCAATCACTCTATATAATTAGAGCCAGTACTCACATTTGTCTAAAACACACCCCTTAATTAGTTAGTATGACATCATTTCCTTTTTCTGCATCTAGACTTAATACTTTATGTTAAATGCATACAAAAGTACTTTAGGTTAACTTTCATTTCTATGCAATGCACTTTTTTAAACATAACAGCACAATATATATATATATATATATATATATATATAATAACAACATATATATTATAATTTTCTTTTATTTAAAACAATGTACTTTTAGTCACAAGTAGCAACTCGTTTTAAAAATTTTATCGTTTAATTTATGATTTCCTTATTTGACTTGTATTGTTTTACAATTCAATAGTCATATTAGTTGTAATTAGGGGTGTGTAAAAAACTGTACAAACCGTCCGCACCGTGTCAAACTGCAGCACATAATGCGGTTTAGAATTTCGTGGTGCGGTTTGTCGTTCGTCATTTTATCAAACCGTATTATACAGTGCGGTTTGCGTTTTGTATTTATAAACCGCGGTTTAAACCGCACCGCACTATATATATATATATATATATATATATATATATATATATATATATATATATATATATATATATATATATATATATATATATACTTCTTCTTCTTTACGTTATTGTTGATATAACTTCAAATCACGATTTAGAAATGATATATATAAATACATTTCTTACGAAGTAAAAATATGATAACCGAATATCTATAACGTAATATTAAATCACTATTAGATCAAGATCACACAGTTTACAAGAATATAACAACTATAACGTCATTATAAAGTAATAACAATGATACTTACAAAACTATAGTAACATGAATAACAATTTATTAAAAATGATTTAACTTGAAAATTGTATTTGTTTTTATAAAACTAAAGCAATCAAGTTTTTAAACGGGTCAGTTTTTTGGTTTTTTGATAGATTTAACGTTGAACAATTCATCAAACCGCAACTAACCCATATAAACCGCCGACATCAAACGACACTGTATAATACGGTTTTGAACATCTATGTTGCGGTTTGTGGTTTCAAAAATATTCAAACCACATATGTGGTGCGGTTTGCAATTTTGACTCTGAACCGTACCTAACCTCACCGTATACACCCCTAGTTGTAATGAGTCTCTCCACCAAAAATGCATGAATATTTGCTCCTAAAACCTACAAAAAGTAAAACATATCATGTTTTCAACAACGACAGTCACCTCAAGTTTTAAACATATTTGACTTGAACTTAGGACTATTTTGCTTAATTTCTAAATGATCAGGAGTATAGTACCTTGATTTTTTTTGGAAACGGCCCATTTATAAACATATCCCAACTAAGCAAGGAGTTGGGACAAAAAAGGAACAATGTAACGCTTGTTCCAGGTATCATTTATTTTTAAGGTTTTTAGGGTTTTGCACTGGGACTCGACGCGTTGCGGAGCCCAACTCGACGAGTAGGGATCGATATTGGACGGGGGACTCTGGGTCTACTCGACAAGTTGGAAGGCCCAACTCGACGAGTAGGCACTGTAAAGGAAAACCCTAATTTTCCGGGTTTAGCACCATATTTAAAGAACTTAACCATTAGGGATGGCCTTCTTACCAGCCTCCTTACTCAGAGAAACCCTAGAACCGCCTCACCCCTCTTGTTCCTTGAAGTTTTGAGTGTTGTGGTGTGATTTTTGAAGGAAGTCTTGAAGAGAGAAGTAGCAATCTTGGAGGAGTGATCTTGGATCTAAAAACTCTATATTAAGGGCTGCATTTTGAAGGTATATAGCCATAACCTTGACATGTAGTGTTTTAGATCTCATCTTTTGGTAGTTTAGGGCTTGTTTTGGAACTTTGGGTTGGATGTCCCAAGATAAGAGGTTTCCAGAGGTTAGGAGTGTAGATTTGGCCTCTATAAGACCTCTAGAGGATTAAAGTTGCAAACTTTAATTGCCTCCATGTCCCATTCATACATTATGTCCACAATGAAGGCTAAAATGGATCTTGGAGAGTGTTTCACGCATGCATGGATGTAAAGTTAGAAACTTTACGTGACTTGTCCACCCTTGGACATCAGATCTGTGTTTTGGGTCCACAAGATGAGGGTTTAAAGGCTCAATGAGTCAAGACCTTCCTCAAAGAAGCTAGGGTTTGAGTTTAAGGCATATTAGATGGTCTTTGGGGGCAAAGTTGGAAACTTTACCCTTCTATAAGTCTCTATGGTTAAGGATCGGTGGTATGGAGCTTTAGATTCGACTGGAAAGGACTGAATGCATGAAGACAGGGGAAATTCGACGAGTTGCCATGACGACTCGACGAGTTGGGACGGATTTCTGGATGCTAAGCAACTCAGCGAGTTGATGAGATAAGTCGGCGAGTTGGCTAGGGTTTTCCCTGTTTTTCTGAACACTGAAGGAACTCGACGAGTTGCTGGATGCACTTGACGAGTTGGGTTAATATGGACTGTTGACCTTGACTCTGACCATGGTTGACCAAGTTTGACTTTGAGGATATTTTTGGTATTTTGGGATTTTGACAAAAGTAGTCACATGATGATTGTAGGCACTTGAGTTGGAGCTTCACGTTGGGAGTTATATGATCTTATCTTATCAGTTCAGCATTTTTGAGAGGTGAGTCTCCTCACCATACCAATGGGTCTAAGGCACCAAGGCCGACCCATTTTTTGATATGTGGTACACTAGTTGATGTAGTGTTATGTGGCATGATTGTTGGTTATATGCTAGGAGGTATGCTAGTTGTATATGTGGTGTGCTTGTATGAAAGACCATGAGGGAGCCCATGACACTTGGATGTAAGACCATGTGGAGAGCCCATGGCTTTCCTATTAAAGACCATGGGAGGACCCCATGACACTTGGATGTAAGACCATGTGGGGAGCCCATGGCTTTCCTATTAAAGACAATGGGGGGACCCCACGGCACTTAGGTGTAAGACCATGTGCGGAGCCCATGGCATCCTGGAGTAAGACCTTGGGGGAGCCCACGACATCCTTATATGTTGTATGCATGGCTTATGTGATTTATATAGCTTTTATAGATAATATGGTATATGTGATTATGTGGACTGTGTGGGGTATGCTCTGGGGAACTCACTAAGAATTAGCTTACAGTTTGTTGAGTTGTTTCAGGTACTTTCGAGCCTAAGGGCAAGGGCAAGGCTTGATGGTGCGGCATGCACTCTCCGGCATTTGATTTGATGGGACACTCTGATATTTGAAATAAAATGTTGATGTTATGGATTTGAAGACAATTGTCATTGATATTTCACATTTTATGGGGATGTTTGATTAATTAAAAATGAAAATTTTATTTGGAAATTTGGGTCGTTACCAGTTAGTATCAGAGCCTTGGTTCGAAGGATTCGGGCATACTCTCGGGTGTGTCAGGACTCAAACTAAGTTAATGGTAAAATTATTTTCAAAAATCAAAAGTTAAAAACTTCCTAAAATGGATAAAGAGGAGAGTGCAATGCGTGTGATCGACCGAGCTCAAGTAAGTAGTTCCCCAATATGTTAGCCATGTTATACTGGTATTTAGATTATGATAGCCAGATGGATTTTGCTATGTGTATTCTTTAAATGTTGTATACGGTTAGGAGCTTATAGCCTTAGAATGATTGATTTTGCCTTATTTCATGTTCCTTGTCTGGTTGTGGTCCTAGGGTATAATATATTATTCGAAAGTCTATTTGATCATGTTCTGTGTATAATTTGCATGCATAAAGGCAACCTGACATGATTGATTTGAGATCTAATTTGATGGGATTGAGCAAATCTTAGGATAGCCTAGGATTTGAGTTATGCAGTAGCCCATAAGATATGTTTTGTTCTGGGACGAATTAGGGTTACCAGGTAGAGCTTTGGGGAAGGTACAGGTACGTACGGAAGGTAGTATTGGGCCCGTACTTTTGAAAGCACATATTTTGTACCCGAACCGATGTTAGATCTGGAAGCTCTAAGCAGAACCGGTGTGGGAGGATCCCCTCTTTGGACATCATGATCATTATGTTTTATGGTATTGCAGCACAGTATGGTGGTGACACGACATGTAGCTGGGGGATCAGGATCATGATCGGGATCCGGGTCGGGCTACGATACCGAGCCCATTGATGAGAGGCTGCGTGAGCTTATTGTGGCCAAGGTTACGAGGGGAATCCTTGATGCTACCCCAGTGACTTTTGGGACGATCAAGCAAGGGATGATGGAGATTATGGATGAGAGTCTCAGGTCATTCAAAGTCGAGATTATTACGGGTCAGGTCGGGGCCCGAACTCCCTCGTTCCAGGAGTTCAAGGCGTGCGGAGCGCCAGAGTTCTTCGGGGTCAGGGACCCCATAGTTAGCCGACGTTGGGTGGAAGACATCGAGAACGCCCATCGCACGAGTTCTTGCCTTGATGCGGCAAATGTGGGTTTTGCTTCGTGTATGCTGAAGGATCGAGCCCGAGATTGGTGGGGAGAGGTGACTAGCCAGATGGGAGCAGCCAGTGTGGCTGAGATGACATGGGCAGAGTTTATCAGGCGTTTGATTTGGAGTTTTCACGACCTATTGAGGTGCAACGGCTAGTGAGGGAGTTCCATGAGCTCCAACAGACCATCGAGACTGTGGCAGAGATCACCACCAAGTTTCAGGAACGAGCACTGTTGATCCCACAATATGCTACAGACAAGGATATGAGAAGGAAGAGGTATCTTTTCATGCTGAGGGATGATATCCTAGAGTTTGTGAGATTTACAGGGTGCAAAACCCTGAATGAGATGGTGGAGAAGGCCCATGAGGGGGAGATGGAATTGGACTTCCACACCAAGCGGAACCCTGAGCAGGCACAGACAGCAGTAGGTCACGCTAAAAAGCCTAAGACCTCGGATTCTTCTAGTAGGGGCCAGCAGGGCTGTGGCTGGTGTGCCAATTGCGGTAAACCGGACAATGGGGCTTGTCGAACGGTAGGCTCGGTATGCTATGTATGTGGCCAGTCGGGCCACGTGATCAGGGAGTGCCCCAAGAAGGGCTTGATTTGCTTCCACTGCACCCAGACCGGCCACGAACGGGCCGATTGTCCGAGATTGCCAAGAGGAGGAGGAGCAGTGGAGGCACCTGCGCCCACCACAATGAGGATCACTGATGCCCGCCCTGCTAAGGCGGATGCTCCAACGGTGAAGAGCCGCACATTTCAATTGACTACCGAGGAGGCTCGGGCAGCGCCAGACGTCGTGGCTGGTACGTGTTTTCTCTTTCCTGGTTGATATTGATTTGTATTGCTTATGTGTATATATGTGCTCATGTATAGGTATAGGGACCTTTTTGGTCAATGGCATGTCGGCTAACGTTCTATTCAATTCGGGTGCTACCCGATCGTTTATATCTCTTGCACTTAGCAAGAAGTTCCGGGATGTGCCGAGGACTTTGGATTCCCCGCTTGAGGTTGAGATTACGGAGGACCGCACAGTGAGTGCTATGAGGGTGTATCGGGATTGTGTCCTGAATGTGCTTGGAGAGAGGTTTCGTGTTGATCTAGTTTCGATACTGTTGCGAGGGCTGAAGGTGATCATCGGGATGGACTGGTTGGGGGCCAATGGGGCCATGAGCGATTGCGAGCGCCAGCTAGTGAGGGTTCGAGACCCAAGTGGGGGAGAACTGGTTATTCATGGAGAGAGGGCTTCGTAGAGGCTAACCCTCTGTTCAGCTGCGAGAGCTACGAGACTTCTTCATCAGGGTTGTTCAGGATTTTTGGCGTACATCTTAGATACGAGGGTTGAGCCTACAATAGACATGGGTAGTGTGCCAGTTGTAAGAGATTTTCGGGATGTCTTTCCCGAAGAGTTGCCAGGGGTGCCTCCGGAGTGGCAGGTAGAGTTCCGCGTTGATTTGGTACCGGGTGCCGCTCTGATAGCCAAGGCACCGTACCGGCTAGCTCCACCCGAGATGCAGGAGCTATTTATGCAGCTTTAGGAGCTACTAGAACGAGGGTTTATTCGTCCGAGTAGTTCCCCGTGGGGAGCACCGATCCTGTTTGTGAAAAAGAAGGACGGGTCACACAGGATGCGTATTGATTATCGGGAGCTGAACAAGTTAACAGTGAAAAACCGTTATCCGCTCCTAAGGATCGATGATTTGTTCGATCAGCTATAGGATGCATCTTGGTTTTCCAAGATTGATCTTCGGTCGGGGTACCATCCGATGATGATATGTAACAACCCGTTACTTCCAGTCTATGTAACTCAAACTTGTTCAAATAAAAGTCTAAACTACAACCGTGTACAAGTGAATTAACACCATAACATTAATACAATAAGAACTTTGGATGCCAAGAATATAAACTTATATATGTTAATATATATTTATAGTTTGAAAACAATACTTATATAAGTTATATATACTTATATTGAAAACCATGAATATATATGTTTATATAAGATGTTATGAGTCAACATAAGTCAAAAGGTGAAGTTAAAATCCAAATTTAACACCTTACATATGAGATTTCGGTCTAGGGAATCTTTGATCAATTGCGATGTCGGTTTTAAGCATCTAGAAACAATAGGTTTGCGGTTTTGAGCATCTTGGACCACTTTGTGTTTTCGGTTTGGTATCCTCCACTAGGACCGAAACCACTCAATTGTGGGGCATCCAAGGTGATTTCGGTCATGCTAGGACCGAAATCAACCTAATTTAGCTTCCCAATATGATAATTCCATTTACCAACCTAAAAATCACCTCAACCGCCTACCTTTTTCCTTCATAGTGAAGATACAAAATGGGATTCATTTAACACCTACAGTAAACAATTTTCACTCATATGCTCTTAAAACCCATATTCAATCCTTCACATCTTCAAGCAGTTACCCAGATCATCTTCAAACCTTCAAACTTTTATAAGGACATACAAATCAATTCTCAGGAACTTCTCCACAATTAGTAAGTAGCTTATGCAAAATAATGTTATTTATCATGTTAAATTATTAGTTTATCTAATTTACACATATAATTATGTGTATAATATAATTAGGATACGATTAATTACACGTATTCTATCCCGAGGATCATCGCAACCAAGTTGTTACCAACCAAGAACACACATACAAGGTGAGTTCATACGCCTATGTTTTCAAGATTTTTCATTGTTTTAGGGGGGGGGGGGGGAATACAAGTATAACACAAGAACTCTTGTGTTAATATCTAGATAATTTCAAATATTGTCAATCCTTGTCGTTATTAAAAACATATATATATATATATATATATATATATATATATATATATATGTAAAATTAAGATTCAACAGGCTTAGAAGTGATGATTTTGCTTTATTTCCTGTTCCTTGTTTGGTTGTGGGCTTAGGGTAGAATCATTTATTCGACTGACTTTTTAATTGTAATTAGATAAATATTATATTTATATAAGTATAAAACTATTTAAACTTGTTAAACAAAAACATTATTTTTGCAATCTATTTTAGTACCAATTGGACATAAATGTTAAATTTCACGGAACATCTTTATCACGGATTTTACAGTTTAAATTTGCAAAATCATTAACAATACAAAGATTTTCATTTAAGTAGAAAAAACACATATAAACTATAATAGGTATAGTTTATGGAACTTACATATCATTTTACCAAGTTCAAGATACAATACAGAAAGAAAAATATATAAACTATAATGGGTATAGTTTATGGAACATACGTACTATATTATCAAGTTCAGATTACAATTCAATAGAAACCAACATATAAACTATAATAGGTATAGTTTATGAAACATACATACAGTTTATCCATTACAAAGTAACTTTTCATTATTCTACACGTAACCGTCTATATAGCTTTGTGAGACATACTCCAAGTACTTATTTAAGTACCAACCAAGCCCTGAAATTATAACCAGAGTCTCCTGGAGGGAGAGCGTGACACTTGTGTATAGATCTATACGGGAGTGACAATCCCGCACCTTAACTGTTAGCTACAGTTAGGCCGGCAAGCCTTGGGTGACAAATGTCGTACCGATTCCGACGCCTGAAGAACGTCTTGTTCATGCCATCTTAGGTCATCAAGCGTGGTTATGATAACTCACAATTTGGTATTGAACAATACGATTAGTGTATGAATACATAAACAACTTCAAGTAGTTTTACTAAATAATAGAACTACAATACAATACTTTACATTACAACTGGTGGAATCCAGGCACTTACATTTACATAGTTTTTAAACAAGAATACATACAATATACTATTTTCCAGTACAGAGACACTTACATTTCAGAGAAACTTTCATTTTCATTTGGTTTTATTTAACGATAAGACTATGATATACTATTACTGAGTACAACCACATTTACAGATTTTGGTCTTATGGTATTAAGAATACAATTCATTTGCAATAGAAAATATAAGATTTTCTGGAAGAACATACTTACATTTTCAAAGAACAACAGACAAATTTCAAATACAAACATGCTTATGAACTCACTAACTTAATTTTTGACACTCTATTCAAAACTACTTGTATTCTCAGAGAATCAGTAAATAGGTATCCACAGGTTTTGAGAAGATAGAGCTTCATAGAGTCACGTCTTTTAGTTGTTGCTATACATTTTGGTGTCAAGTAAACTTTGATTTGAACACAGATGTAAAACTATACTTTATCAATGTAATGGTTGTTGTGCTTTGATTACTATTATACAATTATTGTGATACTGTACATGACGTCATCCACCCCTGAATGTTTCCGCCGTTCCGGTTTGGGGGTGTGACAGATTGGTATCAGAGCATTGTTTATAGTGAACTAAGTATATCGAACCAAATAAGATATACAAACTATAAATACAATGGGACTAAAACTCTCTAACGTAACATTCTCATACAAATATACTTTGGAATATTATAAGTATTTTTATAAAGGTATACGTATATGCATACATACTAGGAACAATGTCATAATAAGTAACATATAAAAAGTATTTAGATAAGTTGAACACTACGGTTAAGCCTCGACAATATATATATATATATATATATATATATATATATATATATATATATATATATATATTCATAGAAAATCAAACCCAAATGCATAAATGACCAAAAGTACTCTTATCATATATTCATAGAAAATCAAACCCAAATGCATAAATGACCAAAAGTATATAGCCTAATCACCTATATTTATTTGAGATACGACCAACATGTGTTTGGGAATAGTCGTGGTGAACGACGGGTCTAAAACTTACCAAAACTAGGTACCAAGAAACACTAGAACATAACATAAAGTTATAATACTATAGGAGTATTTTAGGACACTATAGAACTATGTAACTAAACCCTTCATGTGTCTCTTACTGCTATTCTTACGCAGTCAGCATAACTAAATAGTTAAGACACTCTGTTTTGATAATGCTCGATTCTTACACATTATCAAAGACTTATCATTATTCCACTCTCAAACCTTATGGCAGAATAATGCCACCACGTAAATCTATCAAGCATATCAACAACATTATATACCAAGAAACTCTAGAACCAAACATAAAATTTAATATACTATAGGATTATTTTAAGATACTATAAATAATTTATGTGAAAGCTAAAGACCCTTATTGGTAGGTCTATAATTGCTTATTGTATACGTTAAGGTTATATATAACTAAGATTTCATAAACTTAGAAATTGTGATTCCACTTTAAACCATGTTCCTTGTTTGGTTTTGGATTTAGAGTAGGATCACTTATTCTAAGGTCTATTCGATCTTAGTTATATAGAACTTGTATACACTAAGTGATTATAGGAGGACCCGATAAGGATCACGCCATAAAAATATTCATTAGAAATGCTTCTATTAATCTCATAGATTCTTTAGATACCTCCATTCTCGAACAGATTTCACCAAAAACAACCCCTACTACCCTACCACAATAGCCAACAGATGAATAGAAGAGAAGATAACCACCATAAGACAACAAATCCTTGCAGCTGAAACTGGAACAATCATAACGGAACAACGAACGAAGGAAGCCACTCGCGAGATGTGTGAAGTAGCAGGACACCTTGTAGATCATCTTGTTATATGATAGACAAGTAGAGTTTGGTGAATTAGTGACTACCTTACTCACACTATGTGTTAGGATTATCGCTTCTTTCGTCACAACTTGTAATTGGGAATCAAGAGAGATACGCCTTTCCGAAACCCATAAAAATCCGACCAACTTGAGAACTTTGACACCTATACTATATTTTATTAAACTTAACGTTTGTACCATATCTACCCTCATTCACTATCATAAAAACATCACAGGGATGTTGGCCGAAACATTGAAAAATCTGATCGTACACTAAAACGTGAAATTTTTACGTATATATAAATAGATGAAATACAACTAGCAACGACCATGGTTACTTACGAACTTGTTTTATACCATACAACAAGAATCATGCCATCACACGGAAGTAACCAGCACACCGACGCAACACTCGTTCTGCAAATGGACTTTGCCACATTCCAAGCCGCTGTAGCAGTCGCCGTGACAGCCGCCATGACACAACTTAGCGCTAACAATACGAACGGAAATAAGAACGATGCCGACAATTCCAATCACAATGACAACAAAGGAAATCAGCGAGTGTGCTCCTGCAAGGACTCCCCAAATCATGAACCTAAGGAATCCCAAGGAGATAAAGGAGTACTACTCAAGAAAAGAAAATCCTGGATCAAGAGAAAGGGTTGTCCGACTCAAGGGCCTGCCAAAAGACAACAAATAGTGACAGCCCACCCTGTCACTGTTCTGGCCACTCCAGCACCAGCAAAGTGATATGCTAGAACCCTACCAAAATTCAACAAGTGCAACTATCATCACCGTGGAGCCTGACGAGTGACGTATTTCGAGAATTGAAACAAAAATGGGCATACCGCCCGTTTCTGTAGGACACCGACCCCACAAACCACTCAAACCACAAATGCCAGAGTAAGCCGAATTTGCTACGGATGTGGTGAAACAGGGCATTTCAAGAGGGAGTGTCTGGAAGCAAGGAATGCCAGAAATGTGGGCAGAGTTCTAACAATGAAGCACGACGAGACCGTGAATGATCTGACCATGGTGACCGGTACGTTTCTTCTCAGTCACTCATATGCATGCATACTTTGCGTTAGCAGTATGAAGAGGAATTCACGAATCACCAATTTAAAAACATATTCAGATAAAAGCTACAAACACTCAACGAAACATTCATAGTAGAGTTAACAAATAATAAAAACAGAAAACAATTAAGATATATATACGTAGTATGCACTCTAACAGTAAAACAACCAGTTCTTTCAAACAGGCCTAATGCTAGCTACAATAGGGAACTTCGACGTGATCACCGGTATATTTTAAGTTAATCTCTGCCATGCTAATATCGTGTGTTACGAAAAAGCCGTTAGCCCTAATATGCCAAATAGTGAAACCCTCGTCAATTATGACGACAAGCCCGACACAATCCTTCAGATCATCCCTTAAGTAAAAGCTCATAGCAATCTACACAAGAAGTACCACACCTTCCTATCCTACGCAGTAGATGAGAAACAGGAAGCGTAAAACTTCTAAGATGTTCTAGAAGTCCGTAAACTTCCCAGTGTATTCCCAGCAGATCTCTCGGGAATCACTCGTACAGCAAGTCAAGTTCAAGAATCGACCTAAAACGCAGTAGATATGGAAAAAATAGTTAAAATTACCTCCTCACCCAAACTAATCGCATCACTCATGTAGAAAGTAAGGACCATGCTGGTAAGTTACCACCACTAGGTGCATAGGTAAGGGTGGTATATAATTAAGATTCTACTGACTTAGGATGTGTGATTCCGCCTTGAATCTTGTTCCTTGTTTGGTTGTGGGATTAGGACAGAATCACTTAACCGACTCTCCTTCGAATCTTAATTACATACGACTTGTATACATAAAGCAATGATAGATGAACCATGTATGATTCATACCACAAATCCTAAGACAAACCTTCCTGGGACATGCGGGTGGACACGCTACCATTTTAGTGATAAACCAAACCCATACATTTCCTACCGATCAAAACAGCAGATAAACTAGAAAAGTTGACAGGAACATACCACAAGGAAGCAGTGAGACTGCACAATATACCGCTGTTAATTATGACGGATAGGAGACAATTGATTCGCCTCATACTTTTGACAGTCATTACAGAAGTCTTTGAAAATCCAACTCGTCTCGAGTATAGCTTACCATCCCTAAACAAACAGTTATAATGAGTGAATCATTCAAACTTTAGAAGGTATGCTTCGTGTCTGTATGATAGACTTTGGCAAAGCATGGGACCCTCACTTACCACTGGTTGAGTCCTCTTACAAACAGTCCCTACCCCCAACACCAATTCCACCCCGGATAAAGCACTATACGGACACAAGCGCAAATCACCATTAAATTGTATTGAAGTTAGGAACTCCCAATAGGCTAAGAAGTCAAAGGACCAAAAACACCCTCACCGACCCAGAGATCATAAAAGAAGTAACATAGAAGACCATTCGAATCCGTGAGCAACTAGAGACATTGTGGGATCGACCTGTCGACCTACAAACCCCAACTACCATAGTAACTCGGTAACATACACCCCATCTTCCAAGCATCTAATCTGAAACAGTATCTATCCGATAGAACTCTAGTAATTCTACTCGATGAAGTCGATGTAAATAAGAGTCTACACTTCATAGAAGAACCAGTAGAAATCATGGATAGGGAGATCAAGAGAACAAGATAAAGTCATATACCAATAGTGTAGGTCCGCTGGAATGCCAAACGAGGACCTGAATTCACTTCAGAACGAGAAAATTAGATGAAATGAAAGTACCCACATCTCTTCCCTAGTTCATGAGTAACCACTCTAGAACTAATTTCGGGACGAAATTCCTCTAACGGGGGGATGATGTGACAACTAGAAAATTTTAGGACAAACGAGGCCTAAACTTTAACCATGTACAAGTAAATTCACATCATGTCATTGATGCAATAGAACTTTGAATGCCATAAGGGCATGTTTATATAAGTTAGTATACAAATATACTTTGAAAACCACATTGTAACTTTGTTCCATTAAATCACCATTAGCCATGAGGGGATGTTTGTGTATATGTTATCATGGGTATATAAATTGAAAACCATGCTTATATATATATATATATATATATATATATATATATATATATATATATATATATTGAAACCCATGTAGATTTAGGATAATACAAGTCAACACAAGTCAAGGAAGTAAGGTAAAGAGCATGAATTACCCCTTATCATTGTGTTTTCGGTTTTGTGGAGACCTTAGCCATGTGTGTAGACCGAAATCACTAAGCTTGGACCACTTAGGACCAAAAACCCTTTCTAGGACTATGGCCGAAAACTCACACCTAGGGACCACACCCAAAACCAAAAACACCACATTATGCATGAGTTTAAAGGATTTCGGTCATGCTTGGCCGAAATCACCATCTTTTTTGCCACAAACCCCCTCAAAACTTAGATATTTATGCCACTTGATTGGATGATTTAATTTCCCAATGTGATAATTACACAAACCAAGGCAAACATCACCTCAAACTCTTATACTTACATTCCTATTTAAGATACGAAATGGGGATCATTCAACACTTTCCAGCTAACAAAATTAACTCCTTTCTCTCTCAAATATCAAACCACTTCCTTTCCCAAATTCAAAGATCAAACACCTCCTGGAGCTATTCTTCAAAGCCATTATTCCTTAAGAAATCATAGTGATTTCTTATAACTCTAGTGTTTATGCAACACTTGTAATACTAAGCTTATATATATTCACACATTATTATGTGTTTAAATCATAGATTACGAAATCATTTTCGTGTTCTAGGTCGAAGTCACCGTGTTTATCTCATTATCAACCGCGACTATATATTAGGTGAGCTCATACCCCTACATTTTCAAGACTCTTTTTCTATGTTTTAGGGGGAGGGGGGGATACAAGTAAACATGCATGAATATTTACATTAAAACAAAAACATTTAAATACATTATTTTACCATTTTTACGAAAAGTGTTAAATGCACGAACCGGTTTTACTATCAATCGCATATGATTTCACGAACAACATTTTGCTAAACATTACATTATATATATATATATATATATATATATATATATATATATATATATATATATCGAGTACAAAACATTCATTTCATCAAAACTTTACAAATATAGTTTACGAAACTTTACCCCTTTGTAACTCGTTGAGCAAAGGGTAAAAATTATATAAAGTACATATACAATTCTTCTACGACATTTTCGGCGTTATCCTGGAAATATGGAATAATGTCATTTACAAACGTTTTCACTTCAAAAACACGTACACTCGTTGAATGGAAATTGTGAGACACTGTCTTCACCGTACCTAACTCATGTATATAAGAAAGTCCTGTATTTATAACCGGAATCTCCGATACGAGAGCGTGATACTTGTGTATAGATCTATACGGGACTGATGATCCCACACCCTGGTTGTTAGCTACAGCCAGACCGGTAGGATATGGATGACAAATGTCATAAATATCTCGGCGCCTGAAGAACAACGAGGCAGGCACCACATCTTAAAAACACGATTATAAAAACCCACATAGTGAAACGGCGATACGTTTATTTTACACGGAAACACACTGCTTCAACCGGTTTTATATATGAATAAAACTACATATTACTACTTTAATGTATGGAAACACTGGTATATTTCGGTTTTGGAACTTTTACAGCTTAGATCTCATTAATTAGAAAATATCGGATTTTCTGGAGTAAACATTATCATTTTACAAGGAAACGACTTACATCTCTATATTAGAAAATATTGGATTTTCTGGATTAAACATTATCATTTTTCAAGTAAACGGCTTACATCTCATTATTAGAAAATATTGGATTTTCTGGAACAAACACCCTTATTTTAAAAGTGAACGGCTTACATTTCATTTATTAGAAAATATCGGATTTTCTAGAAACAAACACGATATCTTTTCACGGAAGGTCTTACTATTTTTCACAACTAACTCTTATGAACTCACCAACTTAAATGTTGACACTTTTTCAAACAACTTGTATTCTCGAGAAATCAGTAAAACAGGTAAACACCTGCTTTTGAGGATGGGGCGCTAAGGCTTCAAACAAGTCTTTTTTCTCATCATATTGTAATTGACTTTTGAAACATGTAACACTTACAATGATGTAACTTTTTGAATTTTATATATGATAGTCATGTTTACTTTCTTTACTATTATTCAACTGTTATGATACAATACATGAAAGTCATCCACCCCCGGACGTTTCCGCTATCCTGGTTTGGGGGTGTGACAGGATATACCGAAGACAACTTTCAGGACTCGGTACGGGCACTATGAGTTTGTGGTGATGCCATTCGGGCTCACCAATACCCCAACAACGTTAATGGATCTCATAAACAGGGTGTGTAGACCGATGCTGGATCGGTCAGTGATTGTTTTTATTGATGATATCCTGGTCTATTCTAAGACCAAGGAGCAACACGAGCAGCATCTGAGGGAGGTATTGGAGACACTGAGAACAGAAAGGCTTTATGCCAAGTTCTCAAAGTCTGATTTTTGGTTACGAGAGGTGCAGTTTTTGGGGCACATCATCAACCAGGAGGGTATTTCGGTTGATCCAGCCAAGCTTGAGGCAGTGATGCGGTGGGAAGTACCGAAGAACGCATCTGAGATCCGTAGCTTCTTGGGTCTAGCGAGGTTTTATCAGAGATTCATCTAGGATTTCTTCAAGATCGTGGTGCCATTGACCCGTTTCAGCTTGAAGAATGTGACTTTCCAGTGGGGCTCGGACCAGCAGTTAGCTTTCGAGACCTTGAGGTAGAGGTTATGTGAGGCTTCGATTCTAGTACTACTTGAGGGGCTGGACGATTTGGTAGTGTACTGCGATGCATCGATCTCAGGGTTAGGGCGGTACTGATGCAGAGGGGGCACGTTATCGTGTACGCCTCGAGGCAGTTAAAGCCTCATTAGGCAAATTACCCCACTCACGACCTGGAATTGGGGGCAATGTTGTTCGCTCTCAACATTTGGAGGCATTACTTGTACGGAGTTTGATGCACCATCTTTACTGATCACAAGAGTTTGAAGTATTTGATGGATCAGCAGAACCTGAACATGAGGCAGAGAAGGTGGTTGGATGTACTAAACGATTATGATTGCGAGATCTTGTACCACCCAGGGAAGGCCAATGTGGTGGCCGATGCTTCGAGCCGCAAAGGGGCAAGTGTTCCGATCGGGAATGTTTGTTTGAGCATGAAGGTGATCTCCCAATTGTTGGATATGATCAAACAAGCTTAGGTAAAGGGTGTGAAGAAATAGAATTGGAAGATAGAGAGGATTCCGGGTCAGTATCCCTTGTTTGTTCGGGACAGCCGAGGTCTTCTAACATAGTGTGGCCGAGTGTGTGGGTACCGGTAATTGGGGGTGTGAGGTAGAAGCTTTTGGAGGAGGCACACAAATCCAAGTTCTTTATTCACCCAGGGGCCACGAAGATGTATAGGGATCTGAGGTTGAGTTACTGGTGGCCCTGCATGAAGCGGGAGATTGCATGGTTCGTGGAGCGGTGCTTAACCTGCAGGAAGGTCAAGGCTGAGCATCAGAGACCTCATGGCAAGGTTCATCCATTACCCATTCCTATGTGGAAGTGGGAAGAGATCACTATGGACTTCATCACGAAGTTACCAAAAACAACGAGGGGTGTGGATTCCATATGGGTTATTGTGGATAGATTGACGAAGAGTGCCCACTTTATTCTGATTTCCAAGAGCATATCAGCTAAGAAATTAGCGGATATCTACGTGCAAGAGGTGTTGGCCAGGCACCGGGTGCCAGTGTCAGTAGTCTCTGACCGGGATGTCTGATTTACTGTTGAAACATTAAGTGACCCTCTTAAATTTTAAAGGGATCCGAAGTTGCTCATGGAATCGCAGTCAACCTCTCCCCGTAGTCAGATCAGCAACCGCAGTTATTGTCATCAGTTTCTTAGATTCAATCTTATATCTTTCTTTTGTTTAAGTACTTTCTTTTATCTGTTCCTTGTATAAGTACTTTCTTTTATCCTTAGTGCCCTGTGTGGCAACTCCAACAGATTAGGCTGAATGTAATCTTCAAGACTCTATAAATAGAGTCCTCTATTTCTCATTGAAAAACACCTCTCTTACGCATCTTGAATCTTATCACTCATCTCTCTCTCCTATCTTATCACTTAAATATAATCGTAACTCCTTGTAATCTCTCTTCGAGAGCAAGTCTTTATTAGACTTAATCACTATGTTTGATCTCACTTACTAACTTGGTCTGATTGCATTCCTTGTTAAGAATGAACTTAAGTGTATACTTCATATAATACTTGCTGTCTTTTATATTTCCTTATCTTTCCACAACTAATCATCTAACTATCTAACTCTATCTTATATTATTGTTGAGCTTTATGATCCTTTGAGATTAACTTTTAATTCCGCAATATAAACTTGTTCTAACGTTTGTTCAAGTGTGTTTCTCAATTTTTTCTCTCAACAATTGGTATCAGAGCCAAAGTGGTTGATTTTTGAAGCAAAACTCTGATTTTCAAAAGGCCTTCTATACCACTGGAGCTCATTTCTTAAAAAAAACAAAAAAAACTTTTCAAAAAAACAAGGAAATATGGCACAAGCACTATCTCTCAATGTTTCCAACAGTGTTGGTGGTTCGAATAGAGCCCCAATATTGGTGGCAAATGAATATCATCACTGGTCTCAGAGAATGGAAAGATACTTAAGGAGACTTGGTAGAGATGTATGGCGATCTGTAGAATAAGGACCACATGTTCATGTTCTTACACCAGTTCAAACCGACGGCGCCACAGACAGACTAGGAGGAGGTCAACCAGTCATGAATCGTCCCACCAAAGACGATCTCCATAAAATGGAAAATGATGTTGTTGCTTTTTATGAAATCTCTTGTGGAGTTGCTCCTGACAACTTCGACATTATCATAAACTGCAAATCAGCAAAAGAGATCTGGGAGGTTCTCAAGAACTTGTATGAGGGCTCAAAACAAGCTCAAGATAAGAAGCTCACAACTACACTCAATGAGTTCAACAATTTCAAAGCTCATACTGGCGAAAGTTTGGAAGACTCCTTAAAAAGGTTCAACCTGATAGTCACTAAGCTATCTAATGCTGGCACCATCCGCAGCAACCATGAAACAAACCTTCAGTTTCTCAATGGTTTGGGAAGACACTGGACTACTGCTAAGATGATAGTTCAAGGAGATAGAAAGATTCATTCTTTGTCTCTCTCCAAGCTCTACGGGGAACTGCAAGCACAAGAATCCACTGTACTCAAAGATTGTGCTGACTTCGGAGGACCACTTGCTCTTATAGCACAAGCTCCACACACTCAATCCTACTCTCCCTCGTATGTTCCGCAGTCATACGAAGCTGACTCAGAGTATGATGATGAAGAATAATTTCATAAAGTTATTGCTCTCGTTAGCCAACAGTTCAACCGGCTACCACCTCCTTCTTTTCGTAAGAATCAGCAGTTAAAAAAACCTCCATTCAACCGCAACTTCAACCCGCAGAATAACCACTCTGGATATCCCAAAAGTTCTCATCCACCACCGAAACCTCAGACTACTCAACCCAAAGAGGCACCGAAGCCCATCAATCCAACTGACTCGGGTACCTCTTCAGAAGATAAAAGTGATGTTGTAATTTGTCACAAGTGCAACAAGGAGAATCATTTTGCAAAAGATTGCAAGGCTAACATAGTGAAAGACAGGGCATTCTACCTTAGAATGGCTCAAGAATTGGAGGAAAAGGAAAAAGCAAGGGCATACATAGCGCATGTAAAAAGAGACCACCAGGTTTGGTCATCCGGAGATGAAGACAAAGACATCAGCAACATCAAATGTAAAGGCAAGATCTGCATGCTGGCAACTGCGGATGACGATGGCTCTACAAAGCTGGAAAAGAACTACTGCTACATGGCAAATGATGGAACTCTAAGCATCGTCGAACATGTAAAACTTATGATTCAAACTCTAAACTATAGCATGCATGCCTGTCAACCCTTCATAGACAATCTTAATGACACATGTGCTGCCGTCCTTACAGAGTATAACAAAGCTCTAGATGAGAAGAACATATCGTCCCAAGAGATGGTTCATGTAAAAGGACGAATGAATAACAAAAGACTCAAAGTAGCTATGTTAGAAAAGGACTTAGAGTTAGAGAAAGATGCAAGAATGTTGAGTGAAACACAACTAGAGATAGCTTTGAACCAAAGAGGTTTAGCTCAGAGTGAGATTGTACGATTAAATCTATTAATAGAAAAACTGTTCAATGAAAGTGAAGCTATTAAAAATTTGGTGAACAATGGAACCGTAGATAATACCTATAATTGGGGTTGGTACAATGGATATCCTACCGCAAAGGATTCCTCACCCTAGTTTAACAAAGATCGACTTTATGTCCCTCCTGACCGAGAGTTCCATTTCCCAGTCAATGACAAAACCTTTCCCGAAGACATCAGAACTCACTTCAATAGACTTCATAATCTAAGTAATAATTGTTTCATTGAGGAAATTTTTCTTGAATCTTTGGGTGACACAAATGATCAAATTCCTATCTGTGGCACAATCTATCCCAATTCTCAGACTTCATCAGTTGTTGATGAGGAAATTGTCATAGAAAGTCCCGAAGTCTCTAAGGACTTTCCATCTCTGCCCTCAGACCGCAGTGTCTCTCACTGCAGTCATGAAGCACAGAAGTCCCACAAAAATCCCACAGAAGTCCCAACTCAGTCTTATTCTGCGGTAGTCAAATCATCCTTACCGCATTCCTCAGTCAAAAGCTCTGTGACTCTTCAGCCAATTCATCATGAGTTACCCATAGAAAACTTTGAAGTGGGTCAATGCTCTCAAAGTCCTGAATCTTCTAGTTCAGATGAATCTAGCCCTCGTTTTCAGAAACTTTCAAAGGCTTCCAGGAAACCTCAGCTAAACACTAATGACTGCAGTTCTCCAAAAAACATCGCTAAAAAGGCTTTCAAAGAGGAAATTTGATCCCGAGGCAAAAATCGGGAAATCTTTTCAAAAAACAAAAAGCATGTCAGATTTCCAAAATCTAAGAGTCTAGAAAAGTTTGTTTTCTCACATTATTTTTCAAAAAACTCACTGAACAAGAAAACATACAAAAAGGAATGTACAGTTTCAAGTATCTCAAAAACATCTGACACAACCCAAAAGAGAGTACAGTCTTTTCGAAGAAATGGTTTTCAAATCTATTCCTTAGATGACCCAAAATGGAAGGGGATTTTACCAACTCCAACACTTTTAATATCACATCAAAGTTTTCAGAAATCACATTCCAAGAAATCCTTCCGTGCTTTCACTTCTGCAAAACGTACTTTTTCAAATACCAACACCACTACTGTCAGATCTCACCACTCTCGGACTGGTCACAAGCCTACCTCGTCATTTAGACCGCTGACCAAACAAAATGTCAGGGTAAATGACAAAATTTGTGTATGTTAGTGTAATTGTCAAAAAGGTTCATCTCATGTGAAATCTGGCTCTTTTCAAAAACCTCGTAACTTTTCCAAATCTCGCAACACTCCAAAAACTTACAAACACCCAGGACTGGGCATAAAAGTTGACACGAAACCTGTCCCTGCAACCTCGGTTCATGCATCAATCAGAAATTCATCTTTTGTCCCGGGCTCCAAACTAGTTTGGATGCCTAAACTAACCGTGTAATTCTCAGGCTTTGTGCAAGGAAGAACAAGAAGAAGAATGGTTAATTGACAATGCCTGCTCCTTGCACATGACCGGAAGGTTAGAATACCTTCGGGATTTTAGGCCAATTTGCAACGGTGGAAACGTCACATTTGGCAACAATGCGAATGGGATAATCCGAGGTTATGGTGTTCTTACTACAGGAAACTTCTCTATTCAAAAGGTTGCTTATGTAGAAAGCCTTAAACACATGGTTGAATTTGACAATGGATATTGCTATGTAATGACCCGCGATAGAAGCACTTGTTTGATCAAATCCAAGTCCGAAGGAACCATATATCCTCTGGACGTCTCTCTGATCATTGGTAAACCGCAACTATGCTTTCTATCCAAAGCAGTATCTGAAGTCAGCTGGCTATGGCACCGCAAGCTAGCTCATCTTAACTTCAGATACATCAACAATCTGGTCACCGGAGAACTCGTCCGAGGTCTTCCAATCCTCAAGTTCAGCAATGATACACTCTATCCTGCATGTGAATGTGGCAAGCAATCCAAAGCAAGTCACCTAATGGTGATTAATTCTTCAATTTCTGAACCACTGGAACTCTTGCACGTTGATCTCTGCGGTCCATCTACCATAGCTATTCTTCATCACAAGAAATACATATTGGTTATAGTTCATGACTTCACTCGTTTCACCTGGGTCTTTTTCTTAACACTCAAATCTGAAACTCTGCAGATACTGATCAAATTTATCAAAGAAATTGAACTTCAGATCAAGTTACCAGTACACCGCATCCGAAGTGATAATGGAACCGAGTTTACCAACCATCTCTTAAACAGTTTCTTGGTTTCAAAGGGTATCACTCACAATTTCTCAGCTCCCTCCACACCACAACAAAATGGAGTAGTTGAGCGAAGAAACCGAACTCTGGTAGAAGCAACCAGATCTATGCTCAACTTCCCACATCTTCCTCTCTACTTCTGGGCCGAAGCAGTGGCCACAACTTGCTTTGTTCAAAACTGAAGCATCATCTGCAAGCGTCTCAGTAAAACTCCTTATGAGGGCCTTAACAACCGCAAGCCAAATGTCCGATTCTTCCATATCTTTGGGTGTAGATGTTTTGTGATCAACAATAGAGATCACCTTAACAAGTTCTCACCGAAGTCAAATGAAGGCATCTTTCTTGGCTACTCAACAAACAAAGTTGCTTATAGGGTTCTCCTTAGACGCACAAGGCTAATAGTTGAAAGCTTCGATGTCAAATTCGATGACTATTACGTCCGCAACACCGCTCCATCAACCGAAACCAAAGCCATCCTAGAAAGTGATATTCCTGCCTCTTCGAGTCCACTAAACATATTTGAAGTAAACTATGAAGTTCTCTTCGATCCTGTAGAAATAGCCAAGTTATCCGAAGTTCTTGTGTCCCCAGAAGCTCAACAGCAGCATGCTGACGTACCTGGTCCATCTCTATCCGATGTAGTATCACTCAATACTTCCACCTTGCCGGTTGAGGGGGAAAGCTCTACTCCGGATCAAGTGACAACCATCGAGGTTCTAGTACTTGATGAAGTTCCAGTTCCTATCCGCAGAGAATCCTTACCATAGAATGTCTCTTCTGACTCAGATGATGAAGACATAGAGAAAATCGACACAAGATCAGACTCGAGAAATATCACACTTCCAACAATCCAGGGGGAACCTTCTCAGGTTCAAGGGGATCTCCCGTCCGCAATCCAGGGGGAACCTTCACCATCTGCCCAAGAAAACTCTAATCCCACCATTCCAATTCAAGACAACTCAGCGGGCTGCTCACATGTCCAGGGGGAACTGCCGTCCCCAACCACATAATCTTCAGATATTGTAGATATTCCTTCCACCGCAGCCGCTGACCACCTTCAACCCCGTCTACATGTATGAACGAAGGACCACCCACCAGGTCAAATCATCGGAAACCCATCAGCAGGCGTCCAAACTCGATCTTCACAAGACTTATATGATCACTGTGACTATGCAACATTCATGTCTTCGGTCGAACCCAAGACCATCAAAGAAGCATTAATGGAGCCTGATTGGATAGAAGCAATGCAAGAAGAACTGGAAGAGTTTAAAAGAAACAAAGTGTGGCAACTCGTTCCGAAGCCAAAAGGTCAAACTATTGTTGGTACTAGATGGGTGTACAAAAACAAACTGGATGAATCTGGTGCAGTAGTTCGAAACAAAGCAAGACTAGTCGCAAAGGGGTATAGTCAACTTGAAGGTGTTGATTATGATGAAACATAGGCCCTAGTAGCCAGAATGGAAGCCATACACATCTTCTTAGCGTATGCTGCTCACAAGAATATCAAGGTACATCAAATGGATGTAAAAAGTGCCTTCCTGAATGGTGAATTGAAAGAGGAGGTTTATCTTCAGCAACCTCCGGGCTTCGAATGTCTTGAATTCCCAGATTACTGCTACAATCTTGAAAAAGCAGTCTACGGTCTAAAACAAGCACCTAGAGCATGGTACGAGACTCTCTCTGAATTTCTTGTCTCGTCCGGATACAAAAGAGGAGTGATTGATCCCACCTTATTTAGAAAGGCAAATCGTAATCACCTTATGCTTGTCCAAATATATGTGGATGATATCATCTTCGGATCAAATGATCAGGGGATAGTGGATGAATTTGCTAAGCTCATGACCAACAAGTTCCAAATGAGCATGAATAGAGATATTAATTTCTTTCTAGGACTTCAAGTGAAACAAGTCCCTCAAGGGATATTCATCCATCAGGAGAAATACACCTCTGAACTACTGAAGAAATACTCAATGGACAAATGTTCTTCATCCAAGGTACCCATGGCCTTCGAATATAAGATATCTGTTGATCCTTCCGACGAATCAGTGGATCACAAGACGTATAGAGGAATAATTGGATCATTGATGTACCTCACTGCAAGTCGACCAGACATTGTTTTTTCAAAAGGAGTATGCACAAGATACCAAGCCGATCCCAAAGTATCTCACATGACCGCATCCAAGAAGATTATTAGATACATAAAAGGCAGCAACTCTCTAGGCCTCTGGTATCCCGCAGGGAACGACTTCAGCCTACAGGCATTTACTGATGCGAATCATGCTGGATGTAGATTGGAGAGGAAAAGCACTTCCGGTGGATGTCAATTTCTCGGTGGAAGACTCGTCAGCTGGTCATCAATGAAACAAAGTTGTGTCTCACTGTCTACCGCAGAAGCTGAATATGTGGCAGTAGCCAGTTGTTGCTCACAAGTCTTGTGGATGAAAATGCAGCTTATGGACTACGGATACAGGATGCTGCGGATACCAATTTACTGTGACTTAGAGAGTGCCATAGCGATTTCTCATAGTCCTATTCATCATTCCAAAACAAAGCATATTGAGCTACGGTATCACTTCATTAAAGACCACATCCTGAAAGGTAACATTGAATTAATCTTTGTCCATACTCATGAAGAGATTGCTGATGTATTCACAAAGGCACTTGACTCTACAAAACTCAACAGTTTCTTACAAATGTTAGGAATGATGAATCCGGATCCGCAATTCTTCTTGAATTGATAGGTACCGCAGACCACTCTTGGTCACCGTTGCGGTCCTAACTAAATATATCTATCTTACATAGTTATGGCATATCTTGTATACTACAGTACATCTCTTGTACCATAATATACAGTATATACCACAACTATATATCATACTTATATTTCAAGGGTCCTTATTGATTGTTATTTCTGATTGTGTTCAAGTGTTCTTCTCAGTTTCTTCTAAGGAAGTTATCTAACTACTCATCCGCAACGACGTCTCCTTCCGCAATGAAATCTCAATCCGCAATGAAATCTCAATCCGCAATGAAGTTTCAAACCGCAATCTCAGTGATTGAACTTTCAACTGCTTCATAAACTCGTGAAACATTGTGTGCTATTTAATGATCCTTCATTAAATAAGAAAAACATTCTCAAAAATATTTGTTTTGTCGCATATGATTGTTTCAGCATCTCTTTTCAAATAAACCTTTTGTCAGACCTATTTTAGGTGTGATGACAAAATAAATCTGTTTCTAATAAAAGAAGTCCATTTAGATAATCTTTTCCTTAAACTGTCTTTTAAACTTACTCCAAAACGTCAAATCCGTTACAAATTCCACCTTTATTCAACGGATTTTTCACCCCTCACCACACGTTCAGTAGACATGGGGTGTCGAGTCTGACACTTCATTAAATGCTCTTTTTTGAAATAAACAAAAAAATAATAACCTTTTGCTAAAACGATTTGTGGCAGATAATGTTTTTTTTAAATATTTATGTTTTACCCTTAATCACCTTTTAGGGTAAAAATAATAACTTTTGGAATCCGCCACTATAAAAACCATTTTCTTCTCCAAGAAAGCGTTACGCTCTCTGATCCCTCAAGGCGAACAACTTCATCTTCTTCCTCCTTGCAACTCAAGCTTTTTCTGCAAGTTCTTCAACCTATTTTTCAAAATGGTGAAATCAGGAATCTCCAAGAAACAATCGAAAGCATCAGCCTCTGTTCAACCCACCGGTTCCGATTCTGCTACTCGTAACCAATCGCCTACCATTGCATCTAGCAATTTTAGGGCAATCTTCGATGATCACTCTTCATACAATGACTCGATTCCCCTCATGATCATTTTCATCTCCAATCATCCTCTGTTTGGACCTTTCGACGCTTTCACTAACGTGGTTCCCATCTCAACATTGTTCAAGTGCGCCTTTTCTGCACATTGTCCCTTCAACAATCTTCAAGAAGTTCATCTGAACTTGGTAGATGATTCTTTGGTTATTCTGACCAAAGACAAGTTGCTTACTTCAATCAACTTACTGGCACATCCCTCGACAAAGTTCTTCTCACCAAGTGTTACAGACATCACCTCCACACTGTATCAAATGGGATAGCAGAAGCAAATCAAGGGCATAGGAGAGTTCAAGAAGAAGCAACTGCCTGCGGTATGGCAGTTTGTGTGCCACTACGTGATCCGCAGGCTCTCAGGACGGACCGGAGGCATCGACAACATGGGCCTCAAGCTTCTTGAGCTCGTATGGAGCATCTTCACTGGACACGATGTTAACTACGGTAAAATCCTTTGGTATGATTTTCTTCAGTACATCCCTAAGGAGAACCTAAAGGAAAACCCAACCGAGCTTACCTTTGCAAGGTTTTGGGCTCTCTGCATTTCAGACCTGTATTCAGACCTGTATTCAGACGCCAAGATCAGTATGGGCAACGACATCAACTTTTTCATCACCCGCGATGTCAAAAGGTACACTCCTTCGAGAGATCAATCTATTTTTGGACCAATCAGACATTTACCCATACACATTCTGACTACGGTGGGACTTGATACCCAAATTGTCATGGACCACATCGAGGCTACAGAAGGTATTGACCCATACCTTTCTACCCTGCCTCTCCCAAGTCAAAACATATTAGTCTCAACCGCACCCAATCAACCTGAGCGATCCGCAGTCCCATCTTCTACTACTCTATCCAATGATTCAAGGCTCAAACAATTAGTTTCTCCCAAGAAAGGCCCCCGCAGCAAAGGAATAACACTTTCTACTGATAAAACCCACAGGAAACACAAAGCATCCAAGAAAGCCAAAGCTCCCAAGGAAACAAAACCCTCAAAGAAACGAAAAATCCAACAAGCTGTATCATCAGAAAGTAACTCTCAATCCAATCAATCTTCTGACGATTCTGATCCTGACTCTACTGCTATTGCCATTCTCAAGAAAAGGAAAACCAAATCCACTAGCCAAATGCGTGACCGGACCGATACCGAAGTCTCTCAAAAGACTCCGGTAGTCCTTGGGGTCCCCGCAGACCCATTCGCTACTACCCTCTCCAACCACTCTAACACAAAAAGTGTGCTAGTTTTATCTCAACGTGGAGAATCGCCCCCAGCTAGATCCCAAGAGGATCTAATTGGTTCTTCTCGCCCTAAGGTCTCCAGGCCTTCTAGACTACATTTCATTCAAGAATCGGAGTTGTGCTCCATTTTAGACTTTGTTATCCAAACACCTACCCAACCGCAGGGCGATTCTTTAGCCCATGCCAGAACGGAGCCGAGGCCAAACTTGACCATGGGTCAAGGAGACCGAGGAAGCTCCGGAAATCCTACTCTACTTACATCAAATCCAGGTGGTTTAGGCACAGTGAGCACAAATGTGCAAGGATCTGTGAACCCGAGGGACACCTCGGTGCGTTTTCAAGGATTTGACGGTGATGAATCAAATGATTCTTGGAGGAATTACAATCCAGTCTCAGAGTCCGAAATTCAGAAGTATGCCGCTTTCCGTAGGGCATTTCAAGCAAGAAAGGGTCAACAAACTAAGCAACTTCAACAGAAGCAGCAGGAGGTTGAAACTGTAGCCAAATACTGGGCCAACGTCATCAGCAATGCCCATACGGTTGCCACAATCCTCAAAATCCAGGACTGGATGGAAGAAATGGCTGAGACAATCCGCAAAGCTCAGGCCAATCCAGTTGGTGCAGGTACATCTAAGCCCCCTTCGACCACTGCTGATAACAACTCTCAAGAGGATAGAACTGCCATCGAAGTTAGTTCAGCTCCAACTTTTGGCTTCGATGACATCGAATTAAATGAGGTCAATCAACCGGACCCATCTGATGATGTCATGATGATTTTTGATGAGGAAGAAGAGTCTAGCGGCTCCCAGCACTCGACGTCAAAGCCCAAGGAGAATAAGAAGGAAAAGAAGCAAGCAGTCTCGAGAAAAGAATTTATGTGTCTTCAAAACAAAGTAGATCAGATTCTGGCTACAGTCAAATCTTCCCATCCGCAATCTGAAGAATCGCCTGGCCCGCAGTCTCTCATTGACCGCATCGAAAGACTGGAAGCCAGAGAGCGTCTTGCTGCAGAACACATCTCGCTCAAAGTGGAAATGGGGATCTGAGCCCTAGACAACAACCACAAAGCTGATCATCAACACTTCATCTCCACTGCAGAAAAACTCATTTCTGAAGTACCCTCCATCAAATTGGATCTTCAGACCATCATCAAGGATCAGTATGCACAGTCTCAGAAAGTTGTGGAAGAAACGCACAATGCGTATGAATCTGCAATCTCTGTTCTACAGTCAACTATCAACAATCTCCGCAGGTCACTATCTTCAAACTTTCACGGTCCCGAAATCCTGCAACTCACCAAGGAGATTCATCGGTTGCTCTTCAACCCCGCAATTCCAAACAACCAACAACTTGCGGATGCTCTAAAAGCTCAGTTTGACCAAGTCTGTGGTAAATTTGATGGACTTAAGAAATGGCTTGAGGAACAATACACAAGATTCACACACACTTTTGATGGTGCGGAATCCCAATCAAACGGATGATTTCAGATCTAATAGAATAGAAGGAGAAGAAGAAGATGAATCTATGATGTATTCAAGATTGGAATGATGAACAATACACAAGATTCACACACACTTTTCTCTCTTGTTTCTCTCACACCTTACAATACACACACTTAAGCTTCTTGGCTCTTTCCCTCACATGCACTCCTCACCCTATATATATATGGACCTAAGGCCAAGCCCAAAATACAAATAATCTAATGCTAGACCGAAAACACATGGGTTTTCGGTCCAAGCTACAATTAATCCTATACTATTTTCGGCCCAAATAATAAAAACAATAAATGCTTAGAAAAGCAAAATATAAACCATATTTTTGACCCAACAATCTCCCCCTTGGTTTATAGCTTTCTTTTCTAAACGACCCAACAAGCTCCCCCTAAAAAGGTAGCTGGCTTTTCTTGTTAATCTTCATTGTGAGCTTGGCTTCAGCATTTATCTTCAAATTCTTCACAACGTCAAGATGATCTTGATGAATCTTCAATGAATGACTTCATCTGGAGCAGTTGGGCTTTTCTTCAAGATTTAACATTGAACGCACATTGGGTGAGGAAGCTTCATGTACTGATTCTTGAAAGATAGCGCTTTCAGCTTGAGAATCTTCAGAGAGAACTAACAGAGAGAAATAATCTTCTGGATCACTTTAGCAGGTACAAAGATAGCAGCAGACTGATTGAGGAGGTTTCAATGCAATCTGTCACATAATCTTCAAGTGCAGCTTCACCTTGCTTCTGGGGTTGAAAGATTGAATGTCGAAAGAATAATCTTCATTTCTTGCTCCTTCGAATGAGAATTCTTCGATGATCATGGATAAAGCCTTGGCTCAGAAAATATTTGATGCAGTCTCCATGAGTCTCATCTACATCTGAATTCATTTTTTCAAGACGAAACAAAACTAAAAGAAAAACTTAGCACACAATATTTTTAGATTTTTTATATTTTCTGGAAAAATAAAAACAGAAACAAAAATATTTTTGGATTTTTGATTTCTCTGAACAAGAAATAAAACGGAATATAACACTATTTTTGGATTTTTAATTTTCTGATTTTTGTTTGATTTTTTTTTTTTTTAATTAATACTCCCCCTAAATTTGTACATAGAGGAAAATTATGAACAAATTTAACAAAAATAAAAATATTTGGGATCAAAGTTGTTAGACAGTCTTAATCCGTTTGTCAGTACCTTCCCCTTCGTGAATAGATCTGGTCGATCGCCGGTATTGTGGTCCACTCAAGCACGAAAAATTGTGACAAATTTTGGACATGCTATAAGTGACAAGACAAGTTGATCCTATGTTCCTAGATAAAACTTCCTAAGGACCATTCATCTGACGACGACCAAGGATATTGTTGTCCACCTAAGTTGAGCAGCGAGATCTACAGACAATCTATAATTGTTCAATTTTAGTTGTACTAGAATGTGTTTCCCGCTTCCTGATATACCCCAATAATCAAGAACTTCCGAGATACTCCTTACTTTAGGTGAGGAGACAATTATTAGGAGAGAGAATTGATTTAGAGTGCATACGCTGTACACCCAGGTCGGATCTCTTCCAATCACGCAGAGGGTGAAACATATGACAAACTAGAATTTCAGAGGGATTGAGAAGCACAAGGTTGCATATGCTGTGTACCAGGTCGGATTATTAGTCACGCAAAGGAGACAGCATATGGCTAACAGGTAGAAAGAATAGCATAGATAGAAGATGCAGAGAGACAGATTTACATATGTTGCAGTTCAGGTCGGATCTTTCGATCACAAAAAGGAGGCAACATATGACTAAAAGTAGGAAAGAAAGAAAATAATTTTCTACAGACCTAATTTATCGGAATTCCCCAGTCGCCCCGTCAATATCGGAATTAAGGACAAAATCCGTACATTAAGGAAAAGTTAAACCACAGTTCTAGATACGGGTTCTCTTAATGTGACCGGTATATTTTCATGTATATCTCCCTGCTCAACCTACCCAAGCATCATATTGTCAGGCTAAACAGAACTATCTAGGTCAAGATTTATCAAGTCTCTAGATTCCTTAAGTTCATCTGTACCTAGTCAAGTCCATTAAACTTTTCGTGCCTACCAGCGCATCGAACACAGAGCCTAGACAATTCAGCTTTGGTACCTTACACAGATTCAGATTGCCTGTTATCACTTGTTGATATCACTTCCCAATAATACCTACTAACGAAAAACTATAAGAAAATAAAAGATTAACTTCAAAATGAATCAGTGTAAAATAAACTCAGGAGTATCGAGAAGAAAACTCAAACCGTAAGTCACCGATTGAATTTGCATCCAGAACGTCTGAGAACAGCACGCATAATCTCAGAACAGATCCGAAAATTCTTCACGTCGATAAGCACAAAACTCCAAGAGTGATCCTTTCCTTTCTTCCTTTCCCGCAAAGGACACATACTCTCAAACAAAGTTCTAAATGTTTGTGCACTTGAGAGATGTCCCCTATCATGTACCAGGAGCAGCCACTATCAACAAACCGAAGTCTGATGATATGCCTCCATAGCTGCTCCGACACAGAGCGGGATCAGTTGGTCTTTGGAACCCAATCCATTTTGAAACTGGGTCGACCTTTGTCATCTACGCAAGATACGTTCTCCCACGACATGTCCTGTTTATCACAAACAAAAGATGTAGAAATATTAGAGTCATTAGTTGATTTGGGAGATTGAGCTTTCGGAACCCATTTGTAGTTGGGTTTAACCCATTTCTTGTTGGATCGGATGGGTGGCTCAGTACTTGCTTTTGAACTTGAAGTAGGCTTCCGAGATGACTTTGACCTAACTGGTCTTTGTTTCACTGGAGCATCTCTTGGATTAGAATTCTTGGCCGGAATACCCTTCTTGACCTTGGGATTTGATTTCTTGGTCTTGGGAGTTGAATTCTTGGCCTTGTGGGTATTCCAGTCGCCATTGCGCGATTGTGACCTCAAATGATTTCTTTTGAACAATCTCCCACCCTGCGCGGTCTGCCAGCCTTGTGCATAGTAGGGAACGTATGCACGATTAGGACAATTTCTGGCAATGTGTCCAGGTGTTCCACAGTGAAAACATGTCTTTTTCTTCACTATGAAGTTGTTTCTTCCTACCCCTGGTGGCGTATCCATGCCTTGTCTCTTGCTTTTCCCACACGCACAGTTACAACAGGCACTCTGTTTCACTGGAATTGGTGGCCTGTATTTCTGAACAGCAGGTTGATCAGAAGCAGCTGAGTTCGAAGCAACAGATTCAGAGTTCAAGGAGATGTTGGTTTGTTCAATGGTTTTCTCCTTGTTCTCATCCTCTGCTACTTTACCTGCACATGAGGTACAAACATTAGTATTTTCAACCTGAATACCTCCTGACACAAATCCAGTTGGTTTGCCATATTGAAGATGTGCCTCCCTGTCAATTTCTTCCTGTGTCGTAGGGATGGATATGTAGTTATGATTGAAAGGTGGAGGAACACTATCATACCCTAGACCCTTGTTTTGATTATCTTTGAATTTTAATTGGGTTTCAAATAAGGACTCGACTGTCTTGCTTGACGCAGTATAATTTTTGAAACTAACATCTGTTTTTTTTAATGTGATCGTAATTTTCTTATTTGTTGCTGTAATCTTCTTGTAATTTCCTAAAGTCCTTAGTCTTGGCCTCTAATTGAGCTTTCAGAGGTTTCTAACCTTTCCTAAGAGTATAGCCTTCATATTTGAGGTCCTCTTTTTCTCTTTTTAATAAATCGATTTGATCTCGGAGAAATTTAATAGTTTTAATGCAAGTTTGAGAACAAGAAACTTCATTGACCGGAATGTTTGCGGAACTCATTTTTATCAAAAATGCCCTTTGACTATAAGCCTCAAAAGTCAACCCTAAAAGTCAAACTTAAAAGTCAAACCGAAAAGCTAAATTTGAAAATTTAAAGGTTAAACGAGAAAGTCAAAGTTTAAAGTCAAAGGTCAAACTTTAAAAGTCAAAGTCAAAATTTTAAAGTCAAAAGTCAAAAAGTAAAAGTCAAAAATTGAAAACTAAAATTTTTGGGTGAAAATGAAATTTAAAAATAAAGGAAATTTAATTTTTGGGGTTAAAAGTGCCAATTTTCGAAAGTTGAAACCGAGAAGGACAGCTTATGATTTAAATTTTGAAGGGATGACACAAAGGGTCTGCTAGTCGAGTTGGTAAAGCGCAGACTTGATCAACTAGAGGTCCCGGGTTCGATCCCCGGAACCCTCCAATTCCGTTTTAATATTTGTTGCTGCTGCTGCGAACTGAGCCACATGCGAGCTGAACACGCTGCTGGGCCGAGAGGTAGGCAGCTGAGCCCTGAACCAGAGGCGAGACCGAAAACGTGCGTGAACCGAACACGTGCGAGCCTCGGACCGAAAACTCGGACTGAAAACCTCGGACCAAACACGTGTCTTCGGACCGAAAACTCCGGCCGAAAACTCCGACCGAAAACCCGACAGAAAACCCTTCAAAGACCGAAAACCCTTCAAAGACCGAAAACTCCCTTCAGATGCGAAGAAAAAACGACGTTTTTCACCATTTTTGCTCCAAAACTCGATCAAAAACTTGTTTTTATCAAAAACGCGAAGAACAAACCCCCCTTATTTTAACAAGATCTATCCAAAAACGCAAAAATATCTTCAAAATAAGATCAAATTGTTGGGTTATGAGCATTCTAACACTCCTAAGTGTACATGCAACTCTAAATACCTTGGATCTATGTTTTCTCTATTATACATACAATTATGAACATCCAAGGTATTATCCTAATCTAGCATACAAAATAATAAATATAACAAGATAGAATACATACCTCTTTGATGTAGAATGTCTTCATGAAGCTTGAGTGCCTAGTGCCCCAAGTGTGACACCTCAAATGGTTCACACAACACCAAATACACTTGGAATAACTTGAGAGAAACTTGAACACTCCTTGAAATCGTCTAGCCCTCACACTCACACATTAGTGCACGATTTCTTGAGCCATGGGATTCTTTTATATGGTGGCTATTAGGGTTACACCATGTAACTCATAACTTTACCCATTCCTTATGCTCCATGGATTTTAACCTCCATGGAGTATCCATGGGTCACCCCATGGACTTAGTCCAACATAAGGAATCTTGGATCACAAGCCCACATATATAAGAATGAATGATTTACACAATCAACCCATATATTTAATTAGTCTCCTTTTGATCACTTAATTAATTCCAAATTAATTCTTGATCAATACTAATTAAATAACCTTATTAATATATTAGAACTTATAATATATTAACCAACCTTAAGTGTTATTTCTCTCATTATAGTCTATCCAAATGCATGATGCCATGCAACCCAAATGGACCATGCCGGGTCGGGTCAAGTCTTACCAATTATAGTTATGGACTTAGACATTAATCCAACAGTCTCCCACTTGGATAAGTCTAAAACTATTATTGCGTATGACTTCAGGAACCGATGAACAATCGTAGCTCTCAAAAGCTTATGTCGAACTCTGACCTTGTCGATGAACTCTGACCTTTGTCAATGACTTGTCCATTAGATAAGGGATCATATATTCCTCCATTCTAGATATCATATGGACTGAGACATGGATTATCAATCATTTTCTCTGTCCATTTGTTGTTTCCCGATTTCCGATTCATGATGACTGACTGATTGAACAAATCAAATCAGTCCTGGCTTGGCCAAGCACTCACATGTATCATCTTTAAATCATCGAGGGGCCCACAGATATCGCTTTTATCCCGAAGGTAAAAGGAATGGATAAACTTCGACTCATATGGCTTGTTCTACTACTTGTTGAATCATACACAAAGGCACGTTTTATAACATCGAGTTACCAATGCGTTTTCGTGCAATCAATGTATAACCAACTCATAGTAACAACTCATATCTCTAGGTTTGAAGAATATAAGATATTATCGTCTCATGATCACTCATGATAAAATCCATGAAGTGATTCAAATGAGCGCGGGTTGAATCCAATACTCAGAACTTATGAGCACTCATGAGTGTTGTAGCACCACTTTGTCCACCAACTTGGACCTCTACAAACCAACCCATGACAGTCTTGATTCATATCTACTTCCAACATATGACCGACTGTGGATGGTTTGAATAACTTAATCATTCAGGAAGAGCGACTTAGTTATTCTGGAAGTCAAAACATGCAAAGTGAAACACAAGAATAAATGAATCAAATATGGTATCAAACCTTATGAATATAAATAAACACTTTTATTTATCACCATACTGATGAGGGCGCGATATTTCCTTGGACGACATTCAGGTGGATGAGAGCCTGAACTACATTGAGAAGCCCGTTGCAATTCTGGATAGGAAGACAAAGGTTCTTCAGAACAAGGAGGTGAACGTAGGGAAGGTGCAATGGCAGCATCGAAGAGGCTCCGAATGAACATGGGAGCCGGAAGAGGATATGCGAGATCACTACCTGTAATTGTTTGTGTTAGCGGACTTTAAGGACGAAGTCTAGTTCAAGTAGGGAAGATTTGTAACTCTTGTTCCAGGTATCATTTATTTTTAAGTTTTTTAAGATTTTGCACTGGGACTCGACGAGTAGGGATCGATATTAGACGTGGGACTCATGGTCTACTCGACGAGTTGGAAGGCCCAACTCGACGAGTAGGCACTGTAAAGGAAAACCCTAATTTTTTGAGTTTAGCACCCTATTTAAAGAACTTAACCATTAGGGTTGGCCTCCTTACCAGCCTCCTTACTCAGAGAAACCCTAGAACAGCCTCCCCCCCTCTTGGATCCAGAAACTCTACATCAAGGGCTGCATTTTGAAGATATAAAACCATAACCCTGACATGTAGTGTTTTAGATCTCATCTTTTGGTAGTTTAGGGCATGTTTTGGAACTTTGGGTTGGATGTCCCAAGATAAGAGGTTTCCAGAGGTTAGGAGTGTGGATCTGGCCTCTATAAGACCTCTAGAGGATTAAAGTTGCAAACTTTAATATCCTCCATGTCCCATTCATGCATTATGTCCACAATGAAGGCTAAAATGGATCTTGGAGAGTGTTTCACTCATGCATGGATGTAAAGTTAGAAACTTTACATGACTTGTCCACCCTTGGACATCATATCTGTGTTTTGGGTCAACAGGATGAGGGTTTAAAGGCTCAATGAGTCAAGTCCTTCCTCAAAGAAGCTAGGGTTTGAGTTTAAGGAATATTAGATGGTCTTTGGGGGTAAAATTGGAAACTTTACCCTTCTAGACGTCTCTATGGTTAAGGATTTGTGGTATGGAGCTTTAGATTCGACTGGAAAGGACTGAATGCATGAAGACAGGGGAAACTAGATGAGTTTCCCTGACGACTCGACGAGTTGGGACGGGTTTCCCTGTTTCTGGATGCTAAGCAACTCGGCGAGTTGATGAGATACCTCGGTGAGTTGGCTAGGGTTTTCCTCGGTTTTCTGAACACTGAAGGAACTCGACTAGTTGTTGGATGCACTCGACGAGTTGGGTCAACATGGACTGTTGACCTTGACTCTGACCATGGTTGCCCAAGTTTGACTTTGAGGATATTTTTGGTATTTCGGGATTTTGACAAAACTAGTCACATGATGATTAGGCAGTTGAGTTGGAGCTGTACGTTGGGACTTATCTGATATTATCTTATTAGTTCAGCATTTTTGAGAGGTGAGTCTCCTCACCATACCAATGGGTCTAAGGCACCAAGGCCGGCCCATTTTATGATATGTGGTACACTAGTTGATGTAGTGTTATGTGGCATGATTGTTGGCTATATGCTAGGACGTATGCTAGTTGTGTATGTGGTGTACTTGTATGAAAGACCACGAGGGAGCCCATGACACATGGATGTAAGACCATGTGTAAAGCCCATGGCTTTCCTATTAAAGACCATAGGAGGAGCCCATGACACTTGGATGTAAGACCATGTGGGGAGCCCATGGCTTTCCTATTAAAGACCAGGTGGGGAGCCCATGGCACTTAGGTGTAAGGCCATGTGGGGAGCCCATGGCATCCTGGAGTAAGACCATGGGGGGAGGCCACGGAATCCCTATATGTTGTATGCATGGCTTATGTGGTTTATGTAGCTTTTATAGCTAATATGGTATATATTATTATATGGACTGTGTGGGGTGTGCTCTGGGGAACTCACTAACCATTAGTTTACAGTTTGTTGATTTGTTTCAGGTACTTCCGAGAATAAGGGCAAGGGCAAGGCTTCATGGTGCGGCATGCACTCTCTGGCATTTGATTTGATGGGACACTCTGATATTTGAAATAAAATGTTAATGTTATGGATTTGAAAACAATTGTCATTGATATTTCACATTTTATGGGGATGTTTGATTAATTAAAAATGAAAATTTTATTTTGAAATTTGGGTCGTTAGAAACAAAAACCATACAAAGTTAAAAACCAACACTTACAAATCCAGAAGAACCATTAAAGGAAAGGAGAGATATTCAACTCATTCCATTTGTAAAATATACCTTTACTCCTACATTTAAGCCACAAAAACGTCATATAATTAATGCAATCGACACTTCTTCTTGGATTGAAAATGCTCTGAAAACTCTGTCATTCCTAAATTTCCATATCCCCCACATTAAACCATAGCAAATAACCAATAATATTCTCCTCATTTTCTCGCATGTGCCCTAATTATTTGTGAAATTAATAAGGTCACCAACACTAGTACATTGAAGGATGTTGATTCTGAACCACCTGAAAATTGAGTCACGAATACACGTTGCAAAGGGGAAGTAAATTTCCAAGTAATATGTGTCCTCCTCGATTCCAACATAGGAGCCACATAGGGACGAATTCATGATATTACCATGGTGCGCAAGAACCAGAGTTGTGGGGATGCGCCCTTGAACCGCTCGCCACAAAAAACTAATGAATTTTATAGGAACTTCTTTGCACCATGTAACATGTGGGAACGGTTGAGACAGAGTGTTGTGGTCTGACATCTTCCTTAGTAACTCCACCTTGTACTCGTCGTTTGAGGCAATCTCACAATGCCAATGATCATCCCCACATGTGAGTGTCGTGGTGTGTTATGCTCGAATCCCGATAAGTTTCCCTTTTTACCTTTATTTTTGTAATCTTTGCAACTTTGGCCCTTATGTTGGGCGTACATGGAAAAGTACATTGCACGTAAGGGGCTTTAGGAGAAACTATGGCGTTTTTGGGGAGTACGTTGGGCGTACTCTAAGTATGCTGTGTGAACTCTGTCTGGACATAAACCCTAATGTTTAAGGGTTTGGACCATGTATATTGAACCTTAAGCCCAATTCCCCCATCCCATTTCCAGCCTCCATCATTAGAAACGTCCCCTTTTGCAAACCCTAGCCCCATTGTTTCATTTTGAAGCTTAAGAGTGTGTTTTTATGTATTTTAAAGGAAGAAGAAGGTGGTGGTGAAGCTTGGAAGCTAAAAGGAGGCTTGTATATGGAATTCTTGCATTATTATCATCTCTAGAAGGTATAAAGTTCATACATTGGTGATTAACTTGATAGATCTTGTTTGTAAGATGATATTATGAGCTTTTGTCCCCAAACTATGACCTTCTTGTGCATGACATGCTATAGAACATATGGGCTATCCTTTTGGACGTTTTTCCATGTCTAGAGTCATAAAATGCGATCTTGGCCTCTTGGTTTCCCTAATGAAAGTTATTAAGAGCTTTAGTAGTTAAGAATAGTTAGGGTTTTGTTGTTGGGTTCGATATAGCCATGTAGAACCATAAAGTTGGAAAATTTATGGTTTGGAGTGTCATTTCGGACTAGATCTGAGACTTGGAGAGAGTGGATGAAGGGATTAAGTCCTTAAAAGTCGATTTGTTAAGTCACTGCGTACGCTGGGCATTCCTGGACGTACGTTGAGCATACGCTGCATGAGGCCCATTTTAGATTGTGAGTACGTCGGGCGTACATGCCAAGTACGTGGAGCGTATTCGGTCTGGGTTGACCAGCTTGACCGTTGTTGTTGACTTTTTGACAAAGTTTGACTTTGGAGACTTTTGGAGTATTGTGGATTATCAGTATGTAAGTGCGTCCCGGTTTATTGTTTAGGCGAGTGGTAGAGCCGGTGTGAGTAGCAGAGATCTGTGTAGTTATCCTTTTGATTGTGAGGTGAGTTCTTTCACTATACCAATGGGTCTAAGGCACCAAGTTCGACCCATTTATTATGTTTATGTATCCCTGGATGTAGGACTGCTTTGATAGTTCTATGTGTGATTGTTTGTATATATGTCGACATATGGATGGTTGGGTTGAGGCCACATGCCAACAAACCCGGTATGGTTGGGTTGAGATTGGAGGTCAACAAACCTGTTATGGTAAAGTTGAGGTCACGTGCCAACAGACCTGGATTGTTGGGTTGAGGCCACGTGCCATCAAACCTGGTTTGATTAGGTTGAGGTCAAGGACCAACAAACCCTGTATGCATGCTTGTATTATATCTATACGTGTTTATGGTGTGGGGTATTTTGGAAAGCTCTCTAAGATTTGGCTTAGAGTTTGGATTTCAATGTTTCAGGTACTTCTGATGAGCGAGGAAAAGCGAAGGCATGATTGTACACATCATCTCGCAGTTTATGTTGATTGATACTCTGATTTGATACATTGGCTTATTATGATTTGTAAACATTGTTTTGGAAACTTATTGATTTATAGAATTGTGTTTTAGAAATGAAAATTTTACCCTGAGTGTTTGGGGTGTTACAAGTTGGTATTAGAGCCCTGCTTTGAGTAAACTGGATGAGCATCCGTGTGATTCCAGACTCAAACTAAAGATCTGCAAAAGGATTTTTCAAAATTGTTTTCAAAATAACCACAAGGGGGATGAGATGTGTACAATCAACCACAGCTCAAGGAAGTTACCTAGAATACCCATACTTGTTATGTATATATGTTGATATGTTATGTGATAGAACTGTATGCTAGAATGTAGGCTAATGATCCTCTGGAATCACATGATAGAATTGCCTGATACATGATGCCGTATAGCCTAGGAGATTGCTTTGAATTGCTTATTTGGAACCGACATTTTTGCTGCTATTAACTAAGTATATGCGCTAAAATTATACATAGTTAGGATCTTATAGCCTTAGAATTCTTGATTTAGCCTTACTTCCTGTTCCTTGTTTGGCTGTGGGCTTAGGGTAGAATCACTTATTCGACTGTCTATCGGATCTGGTGCTATGTACGGTTGGCATATGCGAGGTGACTGTAGTATTAGTGGAGGTTTTCTTCGTCGTGAGCGGGATTTGTAGAGTCCTAGTGGAACTGGGACTTGTGGTCACTCTTAGGAGAGTGTTTAGGGTGCGTGTGCATCAAGCATAGAGGGCCTAGTGGCTACAGGACCTTGTGGAAACTATTGAGACAAATATGGGTAGATGTCGAAGGTAGTATGGGCCCATACTACTGAAAGCACAAGACCCGTACGCATGTCAAGGAAACCACAAGACCCGAGGTTTGAGATATATGAGTTTTAAGGTGTTACTCTTCTGGTGATATGATGAATTTATGTTTATTTTTCAGCATGGTGGTCACTAGAGATTCGGGATCCGGAGCTGGTGCTTCAGGGGGTGGTGAGCCAGTGAGGTTGGTTGTCCTTGATGACGAGATTCATGAGTTGATCACTGTGGAGGTAGTTACAGCTATACGGGGTGCTATCCCAGAGATGTTTGAGTCGGTGAAGACTGCTATGATTTAGCTCTTTGACGAGTGCTATGCTGTTGTTACACAGGTTGTCGTGGCTGCAACCATTGCAGTCGTCACCACCGCTGAGGTAGGAAGATATTTCCAGTATTGGAACTTCAGTAACACGAAGCCTCCAGAGTTTGATGGGGTCAAGGACCCAATTGTGGCGATGAGATGATTGTCTAACATGGAGGGCTATTTGTTCATGTGTTCTTGTCCGGAGGACCGGAAGGTGAGGTGCGCCCTGAACCTACTATGCTTGGGGCAGAAGGGCTGGTGGAAGCTTGTGACCTGTTCTTACTAACCTGCGAAGATGGCCGTAGTGACCTGGGGTCATATTACTGAGATGTTTCGTGTAGAGTATGTGCCTTTGGTAGAGAGAGAGTGTTTGGCCTATGAGTATCTGTCAGTAAGACAGACGATGGAGTCGGTGACAGAAATCACCAAGATGTTCACTGAGAGGTCACTTTTCTGCCCTGAATACGTTTCTTCCGAGCCGGTTCATATGTCGCGATATCTGAGCATGATCAAGACTGGAATATGATATTTTGTGTCTACACATTAGTACCGTACTCTTTCCGAGCTGCAGTCTGCCGCTCGGAGGAGAGAGATTGAAATCGAGACTCGGGCTAGGGAGCAGTGTCGGGATCTAGTCCAGTCGCAGCCTGTGACGAAGCGGGTCAAACCCGTTGATTCACGCTCTGGATTATAGAGGGGCCACCCCTATGGTAGGTGTGGGAAGACACATGAGGGAGCATTTCGATGAGCGACAGGGTGCCACAACTGTGGCAGACAGGGCCATTTCACGAGGGATTGTCGACAGCCGCAACAACAGACCCTCTCACCAGGTGCACGTATTTGTTACTCTGGCAATCAGGTGGGCCATGTGAAGGCTCGATGCCCTCTAATGGCTACTAGTCCTGTACAGGAACTGGCCCCGAATACTCTTCGAATCACAGGCGAACGTCAGGTGAGGGCTGATGCCCCGAGAGCCAGAGGTCATGCTTTTCAGATGTAGGCTGAGGAGGACAGAGCAGCGTCGGACGTCATTGCTGGTATGTATCTATTTATGTTTCTGTCTGATTATTTTACGTTATGCTTATGATTCATATTTCTATTAGGTAGTTTTCTTATAAACTCTTTGCCTACATTAGTGTTATTTGACTCGGGTGCGAGTCGGTCATTTGTATCTTCAACCTTTAGTATAAGTTTTGACATTCCTCATGATTCATTAGAGCATCCTATGTGGATTTCCATTGCCCGTGAGGTCAGAGTCCCTATTTCGAGTGTTTTTCGCGATTGTACTTTAGAGAATTTTGGGGTGTCATACCCGATCGACTTGGTCCCGATTCCCATGGAGGATGTTTGCGTTACTGTAGGGATGGATTGGTTTAGCCGGTTTGGGGCTCAGATTGATTGTGAGGGACAAATCGTGGTGGTTCGTACCCCAAGTGGGGGAGATCTGACCATATATGGAGAAGGTACTAGGGTTGGTTCAGCATTTTGCTCAACAATAAGGGCCCGAAGATTTATTCAACATGGTTGCTCAAGTTACCTGGCGTATGTGGTAGACACTCGTGTGGAGCCGAGACGTTCATCATCATATGTTTCGATAATTCTTGATTTCCCAGATGTATTCCTGGAGGATTTTCCTGGTATACCACTGGAGAGGCAGATGGAGTTTAGGATCGATCCGGTCCCCGGTGCAGCCCCGATCGCCAAGGAACCATATCGCCATGCACCGCCTGAGATGCATGAGTTGTCCTCTCATCTACAGGAGTTGTTGGGCAAGCAGTTCATTCGACCGAGCAAGTTCGCTTTGGGGAGCACCCATTCTATTTGTGAAAAAGAAGCACGGTACCCATCGGATGTGTATTGATTACCGGGAGCTGAACAAGTTGACAGTGAAGAATCGTTACCCACTCCCGAGGATCGACGACCTCTTTGATCAGCTGCATGGTGCATCTTGGTTCTCCAAGATTAATTTGAGGTCAGGGTACCATCAGATGAGAGTTAGAGAGGATTATGTAGAGAAAACGGCCTTTCGTACTCGTTATTGCCATTATGACATTGTGGTGATGCCATTTAGGCTCACCAATGCACCGACAACATTCATGGATTGGATGAACAGGGTGTATCGACCGATGCTCGATCGGTTCATTATTGTGTACATCGATGACATCTTGGTCTTATCCAAGACCAAATAGAAACATCAAGAGCATTTACGGGAGCTTCTGGAGGTTCTGAGGAGGGAGAGGCTATATGCCAAATTCTCCAAGTGGGAGTTGTGGTTGTATGAGGTTCAGTTTTTAGGATACCTCCTCAAATAGAATGGGATATTGGTCAATCCGGCCAAGATTGAGGCAACGATGTAGTGGGAGGTCTGACGACTCCCTCGGAGGTCAGGAGCTTTCTGGGCTTGTTTGGGTATTATCGGAGGTTCATTAAGGATTTCTCCAAGATCGATGTTCCTCTCACTCAATGACTAAGAAGAGTGTGGATTTTGTTTGGGGGCTTAAGCAGTAGGCGGCATTCGAGACTTTACAACAAAGATTGTGTGAGGCTCTAGTGTTGACGCTTCCAGAGGGTGTGGAGGATATGGTGGTGTACTGTGATGCTTCCATTACAGGGATAGGCGTTGTACTCATGTTGCGGGGTAAAATGAGTGCTTATGTGTCAGTGAGTTGAAGCCTCATGAGGCTACCTACCATACTCATGATTTGGAGTTGGGGGTCGTAGTTTTCGCCCTCAAGATGTGGAGACATTATCTGTACGGCGTCCGACTATGACAACCCAAAATTTCTATCTTGTACAAACCCTACATTTCAATCTAGTCAAACTCACTTCTGCTAACTTTTAGCACAATTTAGAGTCTATTTGAGCATTTTGAGCTTAATTCATCAAAGGAATAAGTGAAAGGAAGTGTCCATTGGAGTTGTAAACTATCAAACAAGCCCTAGACATCATCATATGGAGTTTACGGCCACACCATGTGAGTTTACGGCTGTAAACACATGGTGGCCGTAAACCCCTAATATACATATGACACTTTGTCATTTTTCACCCATTCTTCACCTTCCAAACTAGAGCAATCGGATTCTCTCCCAAGGATCTTCAAGATTTTTCTTCAAATCTTCCCAAATGTAAGTAAATCATTCCATTTATGTGTTGCTACATCACTTCTTCTTGATTCATCCTTGAATCCATCCACAAATTCCATCTTTTGATCTAGATCTTCAAGATCTTCAAGAACACCAAGAACACAAAAGTGCTTTAGGCCGAAAACACCCCTCTTTAGCCTTCAAATTGTAAGTCCTTACCTCCTTTACATGTTTATTAGTTAGGATAACGAATTAAGGACTTGAAAACACCAAGAATCCAAGAACAAAGGGAGTTTACGGCCAAGGCAATCTCCCTTGGCCGTAAACCCTAATAATGAGTGCAATGTTCCCATAAACTCTTTCCTAAGCCTTGGAACCAAGTCTAGAACACTTCCAAGATGAGTATAGGACCTTAAACATCAAAAGAACCATGAACATATGGTGTTTACGGCCAAGGCAATCACCTTGGGCCGTAAACACTAGTAAGTGGTGCATTTGTGCTCCCATTCCTTCCTAAGGCTTAGACTTGAACATAGAACACTTCATTGTGACTTATATGACCTTAAAACATCAAATGGTAGAAGTCACCATGGGTTTACGGCCGTAAACCCATTAGGGCCGCAAACCCTAGGCCGTAAACTCATGGGGATTTTACTCTTGGACAGTAAACTCCAAAGCAAGACCCTACAACCCTTAGATGCAACCTTGTGATCTTCTAACACTTGAATCAAGGTGTTTTCCATGTTCTAGGGTGTCTTAATTGCATAATTAGTGGTTTAAATACTAATTGTAAACACATATGTGTCATTATATGATAAATAGGATCCGTGTGTGTGCTCAAGTCTTCACTTGACACCTAGCATCCTATACTACTCGTTCATCCAAACCACTCACTGCAGGTGAGTTCATACCCCTTAATCAACATTTTAAATGTTTTTAAATGCTTTTATGGGGGGGAATACAAGTTGAATCATTATAGTTATAATATCAATCACATGTGATTTATAACTATCAAACAAATAGATTTCCTATACTTTTAACTGTTTTATCAAACAAACTACTTCAAACTATTTATCAAACTCTTTTACATGTTACATTCTTTATCAATCTTGTTCTTAAATGCCAAACTACTTTCAAATCGTTTTATAAAGTGACATCAAGTCATCAATGTTTGTTATTAAACTCTTCAAAAGGTTTTACTAAACTTTTTTCTAAACTTATATTTTGTCAAATGCGTATCTATATAGATATAGTTATATAAGTAGGATTGAAAGGACTTAGGACTGATAGCTCACCTTACTTCCTGTTCTTTGTTTGGTTGTGGACTTAGGGTATCAGTTGTTTGTCCGAAGGTCGTTTGAATCTTAGTTATATATTATGTATATGTATATAGATTTACAAGTTCCTTCATTCAGTTCAATACCTTTGGGTAGCAAAGGTATACAACATGTTCATTCATACAAACAACATTGCTAGTAAACTATAATAGGTATAGTTTAGGAAGTTACTAATACTATTACTAGAACAATGAAACATACAAAGAGTCAGTTCATACATGAGTTAATACATACTATTATGAGAAACTAAGAGAACATTCTATTATGAGAAACTAGGAGAATATACTATACACCAGTACAGAAAGAACATTACTACGTTATGACTTACTATACAAACACTGTTATATGATAAATTAATGTGACATACTTTTTAAGGATACAACAATACAGTGTTGTATCATTTTGTAACCAGAGTCTCCCGGAAGGAGAGCGGGCATCTTGTGTATAGATCTATACGGGACAGACAATCCCACACCCTGACTGCTAGCTGCAGTCCCAGCCGATAAGGCCATGGGGAGACAAATGTCACCTTACTACATATGACACCAGAGGGTCATCTTTTATTCAGTCGTCGATCAGCATGGTTACATACGGGTTCACATTTAAACCTTTAATTTACCAACTTGGGATTAAAAGCTACTTTAGACTCCCCGAGGTGTATTGTCCATTTAATACTACCTGCAGTCTGTATTTTATTACTTAAGACTCCCTGAGGTGTATTGTCCGTTTAATACTACCTGAAGTCTGTATTTTATTACAAAACGACTCCCCGAGGTGTATTGTACATTTAATACTACCTGGAGTCGGTATTTTATTACTTTATAGCCAGCAGTGTCACTGCTGAGGTAAAACATTATTTTCCCTATTACATTTACTTTGTGATCTTATCACATACTTATCAATGTATAAACTATATTTAGTTAATGATAGTCATACTTGGGAAAATACACACTTGACAAGAAACAAACATACATAACATTTTGATGCCTTGGTAGAAGGCTACTGTTAGTAGAAAATATTGGATTTTCTAGGGCATACAATTACTTGCAGCAAACATTTACATTGAACAATTACAAACATTGTTTTTTAAAGCTTACAAACATTTTCGTGTAAACAATGACACTAAATACTTATGAACTCACCAGCTTTAATGCTGATAAACTCTTTCAAAATAACTTGTATTCTCAGGTCATCAGTAGACAGGTACAGTCGACCAGGTTTTGAGAAGACGGAGCGTGTTCCAGACTCGTCTTTTATTTTGATTACTTGTTTTTGGTATCTTATTACCATGAAAGAACACACTTGTATTAAATTATACTATTAATGCAATGGATGATGTTGTTGCTTGTTTACTAGTTTGCATTGTTATGATACTGTACATGACGTCCTCCACCCCCGAACGTTTCCGCTGTTCCGGTTTTGGGGTGTGACAGATTGGTATCAGAGCATTGTTTATAGTGAATGGAGTATATCAACCCATAAAAGATATACACACTATAAAACACAGCGGGATTAAAATACTCTGATCAAGAGTTTATACTTTTAAATAATAAAATATTTAACTAAGTATACCTACCTGCATTCATACTAAGGTCTGTATCATACTAGAACATAACAAAAGTATTACGTTTGTTGGACAACATAATTAGGCTTAGAGACATATAGTCAAATCTGGGGGAATATAGCCTGATCAACTATATTTTCCGAGGAGTGACTAGCATGTGCCTAAGGATGGTTGTGTTGTTGCAACAAGTCTAAAAACGTACCAACACTACTACAACGAGAACATTACAACAGAACATAAACCTAAAATACTATAGGAGTATTTTGTGTTACTATAATTACTTATTCGAGAACTAAAAAGGTCTTTAGTAGTATGTCAATAGTTGCGGAGTGGATACGCTAAGGTTACATGTAAGTAGGGTGCTATAGACTTAGAATCTGTGACCTTTGCTTTACTTCCTGTTCCTTGTTTGGTTGTGGACTTAGAGTTAGGGTCACTTATTCGAAGGTCTATCCTATTTTGATTACATATGACTAGTATGCACTACGCAAATGTTGGAGTAACTAGTGAGGATCATATTATAATTATCTTAATTAGTTCGTATATTAATTATTTCTCTTACCCCTCTTCTCGCTTAGATAACATGGCTGAATTCCACCTCCCCGACAACCCTTACTTTCCCGGCCAAGAGAATGGAGGAGGGCTAAATGAAGAACCAGAAGCAGAACCTGGACTCCACTTAGATGATGATCTAGCATAAGACCTTCTGGAGGATCTTGATCCCGAGCCAGAAGTGGAGAATCTACCTCCAGTGGCTCCAATCCCAAATCCTAACCCTCGTCCGGCTTTTCAAGGCCCGACGCCCCCGTGGGTGGAAAGCTTGGGAACATGGAGCCAAGAGCAGAATCATCCCATACCATTCAATGGAGACCAAAGCTTTTATGAGCTGAGCGAAGGAGGCTCAGCAGACAGGGTCTTGCCAATCCTGGTCCGCAGTGTTGCCCGAAACAAAATTCAGGGCAGGACAACTCTCCATCGAATCACGGAAGTTGATGCCAATGCGAGAATGCATACCATCCGCACCATTCATCTTGAATATGCCCGTGAGAGGTCTAGGAGAGACCATGGGGCCCTGCAGCAAGAGCTTGTTGCGACTCGAGCCGAAGTCATAGAGCTCCGAGTACGCCAGAGGATATACGAAAGACACCTACTTGATGTGGAGTGTCAGCTGGCTGAGCTAAGGGTTCACCTGAGGGATAATCGCCGCCAGTAGGAAATAATCTACCTTTCTTCCTTTGGTATAAGGAATCGTTTTCCTATCAATGCCCCATGTAGCACTTTCTATGTAACTATCCATGTACTGTAAGTACTTTTAGTTAGGACTTTATGCTGTCAAAACTTTTCTACTTCTGATAGGATGTAAGACCAACTCCAAGGTCAATTTTCCCTAACATATTACATCTTAAATATCACTGATATTGACAGTTGGCTAATCCCTGTGGCAATCCTTGTTCAAATACTTTCATTCTACTATCATTAGAATTCTATCTAAATCTCACCCTCGTCAAATTCATCGAACTATGGTAATTTAACTCGTGGATCACTTCCAATTCTTTTCGGAAGTTGGATCACGTTATCCACCAACCAATGATAGCCTGGTTCGGATGAAAAAAAAAACATCTTGTGACTATTCCATGGACTTACTTCTATTCTTTACCAGTACTACATCATAGGGATGTAGGCCAAACCATCGAGAACAGTTTAACAAAGCAAGAAATTTACATTTACATGAATGAGTAGAATACATCTAGGACCGACCATAATCACTCACGAACTCCTTTCCTTGTCATATATCAGAATCATGTCGTCATCCAGAAATGGTCAGCCAAACGACGAAACCCCGATCCTTCATATAGACGCCACCACCTTCCAAGTCGCGGTAACAGCTGCCGTGGCAGCTGTCCTAGCACAACTCAACGCTGGTAACGCAAACAAAGGTGGAAAAGGTGTTGACAGTTCAAATTGTTGTAACCATCCAGAAAATCAACAAATGATAACTGTTACCAACACCCAAACCCACAAATCTGAGAATCAGAAACGAAAGCGTCAAGCCCAAAGGGAGCGCAAGCGACCTCAAAAACTTGCCACACAACAGCAACAAGTGGCGGCCCCTGCCACTTCAACACCGATTAGACCATATGAGGGAACACTCCCGAGGTGTGAAAAGTGTACTTTTCATCATAACGGATTTTGTCGTGATTTGCAATGCATGAATTGCAATCGAATGGGGCACACTACTCGTGTCTGTAGGGCTCCGGCACGAACCGTCTTCCAAGCCACTAGCATCGGGGTCAGCCCGGCTTGCTATGGTTGTGGTGATACCGAACACTATAAAAGGAATTGTCCAAAAGAGAGGAACAACGAAAGCGCTCGTATCCACATAACTCCGACCCGACACTTCACTTCCACCACCGATGCTGGTACAAGTCAGATATGTCATCTATGCGGTGAGATAGGACATCTCAAGAAGGATTGTCCAATAACAAAGAACTCTGGCACAGACGGGAAAATACTAAGGATCACTGCTGCAGGAGAGACTACTCCGGACCCACGTTGAAATTATAGGGCGTTTCGTTATAGTAGACTTATAAACTGTTAAAAACTAGTGCAACTCGATTCATATCTTTGCGAGATCCCGTCAGTCAAGGGACTCTTGTGCTGCGTGTACTTGCTTTTTTTTGTAGTATACCTTGTTCGCAGCAGTAGTCTTGTAAGGTAAAACTAAAGTACTGTAACTCTATCAAAGTTGCACCATTATGTTTTTGTAACACCTTTATGATCCAGTCTAACGCCTTTTATTCCGAGTAGTCCGACATTATCATGTAACCTGAGTCGATTCGATCCTCACAATGCCAGTCTCGTGCGAAAATTCTTTTCCCCATAATCACCTTTCCAGCGAAACCGTCATTCCAGAGCTCCGAGATACTCATGCGTAGGGTATCTTATGTTTCGTATCCTTCCCGAAGAAACCTCCCCGGTATACCGCTCGTGCAGTACGTCAAGTTCAAGCCGAAGACCCATACGGTTAATCTATCGCTGAGGGATGTATACGCGAGGGTGGTATATAATCAAGGTTCTACAGGCTTAGAATTGATGATTCCGCTTTAACTTCTTTTACTTGTTTGGATGTGAGCTTAGAGAAGAATCATTTATTTGACGACCTTTTCAATCTTAACTATATACTACTCGTATACGCGAAGATGTGATTGATGAACCAAATATGACTTCCAAATATGAACTTCAGGACGGAGACTACTCAAGACTACGAGTGATCGTGCTGCCACGCGAATAAACTTAGAAGCCAAACAAATACTCTTTCCGCCGATCGGGATAAGAGATGCAGATGGAACAGAAGTACCTATCCTTTTCCTTAATTTATGAAGTAATCATACTTTCTTTTAGATCTACACGACATCTAATCCACCACAAGGTTTTGATGTCATAACCGGTACGAATTGGTCGAGGCTAACATCGAGCCGACATCATGTACTTTGAGAAAGCCATTCGTCTTGACCTCCCTAACAACGAAACTCTAGTTACCTACGGCGACAATCAAGAATGGACCTTCGTATCATCTCTAGTATTTAAGCCCATAAATACTTGCAAAAGGAATGTCGCGCAATCCCTGCTCATGTTATCGATATGAGCCAAGAGATGAAGGACAAAAAGGACATTCCAGTAGTACATGATTTTTCCGACATCTTTCCAGAAGAACTTCCAGGATTACCTTCTCAAAGTCAAAGTCAAGTTCAGATTCGACTTAATTCCAGGGGCTACCCCATTAGCCAAATCGCCCTATTGCCTACCACCTGTAGAGATGCAAGAACGGTCCGGTCAACTTAACGAACTGCTCAGCAAGGGCTTTATAAGGTCAAGCTTCTCACCCTGGGGAGCTTCGGTCTTGTTCGTCAAGAAGAAAGACGGATCGTTTCATATGTGCATCGACTACAGGGGGGCTCAACAAGTTTACCATTAAGAATCGTTACCCTCTGCCTCACATAAATGATTTGTTCGACCAACTTCAAGGGGCGAACTTCTTTTCAAAAATAGATCTGAGATCCGGATATCACCAGTTACGAGTGGTAGAGGAGAATGTTCCGAAAACAACCTTCCGAACTCGTTATGGACACTACGAGTTTGTAGTGATGCCATTCGGATTGACCATATGCGCCCGCAGTATTCATGGATTTAATGAATAGGGTGTGTCGTCCTTACTTGGATCAGTTCGTCATCCTCTTCATCGATGACATACTTATCTACTCTCGTAGTAAGGAGGAGCATAGTCAACATCTTCGCCATATCTTGGGAACGTTACGATCAAAGAAGCTCTACGCGAAGTTCTCTAGATACGAATTTTGGATCCAAAGAGTTGAATTCCTGGGTCACGTTGTCAGCCATTGAGAACTGGTCAGCACCGAAGACGCCTACCGAAATTCGTAAATTTCTAGGCCTCGCTGGCTACTATCGTGGATTCATTCAGAACTTCTCTCCAGATTGCGAAACCTCTTACGACTTTGACCCAGCAAGACGTGGCCTCTGACTGGGAAGAGAAGCAAGAGAAAGGGTCCCAAACGTTGAAGCTAGCCTTATGCACCGCACCGATACTATCCCTCCCCGAAGGGATAGAAGACTTTGTGGTCTATTGCGATGCGTCAAATCAAGGGCTCGGTTGTATTCTGATGCAACAAGGTAAAGTCATTGCCTATGCATCCCGTCAACTTAAGACACTCGGAGCCATCTATACGACACACGAGCTGGAATTAGAAGCAGTGGTAATTGCTCCAAAGGTCCCGAATGACCCTTGGACCTTTGAAATTCCAGGTGGGAGACCAAGTTCCTTTGAAAGTCTCGCCCTGGAAGGGCTTGATACGCTTTGGAAAGCGTGGAAAGCTAAATCCAAGATATGTAGGGCCCTTCGAGATTCTCGCTAGAATCGGCCCTATAGCTTACAAACTCAATCTATCTCGCGAACTCAGTAACATACATCCTATTTTCCACGTCTCGAACTTGAAAAAGTGCCTATCCGACGAGACTCTTGTAATCCCACTCGACGAGATCGAGATCAACGAGAGCCTCAACTTCGTGGAAGAACCTGTAGAGATCATGGACTGAGACATCAAGAAAACGAAGCAAAGCCGCATCCCAATAGTGAAGGTTCGCTAGAACGTCAAGCGAGGACCCGAATTCACTTGGGAGCGTGAGGATCAAGTGAAACTGAAATATCCTCATCTTTTCGCTTAGTTATTTGTAACTACTTAATGCTAAACTCTAATTTCGGGACGAAATTCCCTCTAACGGGTGGATGATGTGACAACCCGAAATTTCTATCTTCTACAAACCCTACATTTCAATCTAGTCAAACTCACTTCTGCTAACCTTTAGCACAATTTAGAGTCTATTTGAGCATTCTAAGCTTAATTCATCAAAGGAATAAGTGAACGGAAGTGTCCATTGGAGTTGTAAACTATCAAACAAGCCCTAGCCATCATCATATGGAGTTTACGGCCACACCATGTGAGTTTACGGCTCTAAACACATGGTGGCCGTAAACCCCTAGTATATATATGACACTTAGTCATTTTTCACCCATTCTTCACCTTCCAAGCTAGAGAAATCGGATTCTCTCCCAGGGATCTTCAAAATTTTTCTTCAAATCTTCCTAAATGTAAGTAAATCCGTCCATTTGTGTGTTGTTACATCACTTCTTCTTGATTCATCATTGAATCCATCCACAAATTCCATCTTTTGATCTAGATCTTCAAGATCTTCAAGAACACCAAGAACACAAAAGTGTTTTGGGACGAAAACACCCCTCTTTAGCCTTCAAATTGTAAATTCCTTACCTCCTTTACATGTTTATTAGTTAGGATAACGAATTAAGGACTTGAAAGGACCAAGAATCCAAGAACAAAGGGAGTTTACGGCCAAGGCAATCTCCCTTGGCCGTAAACCCTAATAATGGGTGCAATGTTGCCATAAACTCTTTCCTAAGCCCTGGAACCAAGTCTAGAACACTTCCAAGAAGAGTATAGGACCTTAAACATCAAAAGAACCAAGAACATATGGTGTTTACGGCCAAGGCAATCACCTTGGGTCGTAAACACTAGTAAGTGGTGCATTTGCTCCGATTCCTTCCTAAGGCTTAGACTTGAACATAGAACACTTCATTGTGACTTATATGACCTTAAAACATCAAATGGTAGAAGTCACCATGGGTTTACGGCCGTAAACCCATTAGGGCCGCAAACCCTAGGTCGTAAACTCATGGGGAGTTTACTCTTGGACAGTAAACTCCAAAGTAAGACCCTACAACCCTTAGATGCAACCCTGTGATCTTCTAACACTTGAATCAAGGTGTTTTCCATGTTCTAGGGTGTCTTTACTTGCATAATTAGTGGTTTAAATACTAATTGTAAACATATACGTGTCATTATATGATAAATAGGATCCGTGTGTGTGTGCTCAAGTCTTCACTTGACACCTAACATCCTATACTACTCGTTCATCCAAACCACTCACTGCAGGTGAGTTCATACCCCTTAATCAACCTTTTAAATGTTTTTAAATGCTTTTATGGGGGGGGGGGGGAATACAAGTTGAATCATTATAGTTATAATATCAATCACATGTGATTTATAACTATCAAACAAATAGATTTGCTATACTTTTAACTGTTTTATCAAACAAACTACTTCAAACTATTTATCAAACTCTTTTACATGTTACATTCTTTATCAATCTTGTTCTTAAATGCCAAACTGCTTTCAAAATCGTTTTATAAAGTGACATCAAGTCATCAATATTTGTTAGTAAACTCTTCAAAAGGTTTTACTAAACTTCTTTCTAAACTTATATTTTGTCAAATGCGTATCTATATAGATATAGTTATGTAAGTAGGATTGAAAGGACTTACGACTGGTAGCTCACCTTACTTCCTGTTCCTTGTTTGGTTGTGGACTTAGGGTATCGGTTGTTTGTCCGAAGGTCGTTTGAATCTTAGTTATATATTATGTATATATATATATATATATATATATATATATATATATATATATATATATATATATATATATATATATATATATATATATATTTAAAAGTTCCTTCATTCAGTTCAATACCTTTGGGTAGCAAAGGTATACAACATGTTCATTCATACAAACAGCATTGCTAGTAAACTATAATAGGTATAGTTTAGGAAGTTACTAATACTATTAGTAGAACAATGAAACATACAAAGAGTCATTTCATACATGAGTTAATACATACTTTTATGAGAAACTAAGAGAACATACTATTATGAGAAACTAGGAGAATATACTGTACACCAGTACAGAAAGAACATTACTACGTTATGACTTACTATACAAACACTGTTATACGATAAATTAATGTGACATACTGTTGAGAGAAAAACTTAGAGACACACTTGAACAAACGTTAGAACAAGTAGATTGTGGAATAGTTAATCTCAAAGGATCTAAAAGCTCAACAATAATATAGTTAGAGACTTAGTTGCGGAAAAGTAAAGAAATAGAAATGACAACAATTGTTATATCAAGTATACACTTAAGTTGATTCATAACAAGGAATGCATTCAAACCAAGTTAATAAAGAAGATCAAACTTAGTGATTAAGTCACAAAAGACTTACTCCGAAGAGAGGTTATAATCAGTTGTATTCTAGTAAGATTTGAGAGTTAGAAAGGATGCATAGTAAGATAGAGAGAAAGAAATGATAACTTCATAAATGTGTATTCAGAATAGATATATGCGTGTATTGAATACAAGAGAATGAGCTCTATTTATAGAGACTCACAAAGTACACTATATTATATCTCTATTAGTAGCCATGCAAGGCATACTGGACAATAGAGAGTGTTACAATAAAAGACAAGTAAAGTAATCTAGTAAAGTGACTGCGGTAGGTAGAGACTCCGCATGCGGTTGCTGATGAAGGAGCTTGACTGCGGGTGCTTGACGGCTGCGGTAGCTGAAGTTCCAGAGGGTCACTTTTATGATTCAAAAATTTCCCCCTAAGTGACCTCTTTAACTTTTGTTCAGCTATCAAGTTTAAGAAACTTGATCAGGATCCACCAAAACTTCCTGATATTTTCCAACCAGATGATTCTCCTTAAGATCTCGAACTTGACTTCTGCAGTAGTGTGCTTCGATTTTTCAACTGCGGTTTGGCAGATGTCAAGTTATTTCCTGGTGAGGCGATGCATGGCAGTCATAGGAATGAAATATTTGACATTATCGATCTTCCTTTTGAAAATTACTCCAAGTTCAGGAAAGTTGGTTGCACCTAAGGATCTTTCTTGATAGCTTTCGGTAGGCATTGGTGCAGGTTCGAGTGGTGGCAGATCAAATTTCTTGGCAATGGTAAGGTAGATGTCTGCATCGATTTTAGCAAAATCGCAAACAGTTTCCTTCAGGAAAATATTAGCCATTTCAAGCGCAATCTTCATCGTCGGATGCTTCTCTGACTTGTTCTGGAACACCTTTGCAATGAGGAAGACTTCTTCCGGATTCATACAAGGAAAGTCAGCTTAGGTGCGAACATAGTCGTGTTCCCTTCTGGTGAGGGTGTACTGGATGAAGTCAGCCTTCATAAACTTTCGAATCTTGTAGTTCTTGACTGCGGATGGTCTATCGTTAGACCATATCTTCTCAATGGGAGAGGCATACTTAGCATAAAAATGACTAAGTCTCTCAAATTCCATTGGCAGTCTTTTGTGGTCTGGGAGGCTGCGGTCGAACTGTTCAAAAACAGTGAAGTATTTGGCATTTGGGGAGATTGGAACATCCCAGTAGCCATCCGAAGGAGGTTCAGCATAGGTGAGGTGAGGTCTGTAATCATCATCCTGCAGTCTGCGGTGAGGGTTGATCCAAGAGTTTATCAAGGATTCGTCCATGATGGTGTCAAAACCGCATTCTCACCATATGAGCTCTGCCAGTTTAGCTGCCTTTCAATCTTCTTTCCTTTAGGTGGTGGCAGGAGAGTCGTTTGAGCTTGGAGAGGACATATGCTCAACCAGGTTTTTGAAGTGAGGGGGAGTCTCTGGTTTTTCAAGATTGATCTCCTCTTGCGGTAGAGTGTTATGAGGAGGAGTATGATGAGAAGGTTGCGGTGTAGGAATTTTTTCGGTGATGATGGGGGGACTCTGATGCTGTGAGATGGAGTGATTTGAATGATGAACTTCTTCTTCACTTCAACGGACTTCGTCTTCACTTCCCCCTCTTGAGGAATGCAACCCAGGAGCTTCCTCAAGCAATTTTCGAAGGCCATCAACCTTAGCAAAAACGTGTTCAAATTGAGCTTTAAGGGCATCGGCCAACTATTGATTATTGGGAATGGTGGGGTTGAAGAGTAGTCTATGAATTTCCTTGGTGAGCTGAAGAATTTCGGGACCATGGAAGTTGGAGGACAGGGATCGTTGCAGTCTATTGATTGTGGCTTGAAGAACTGAGATAGTGGACTCATACACAGTGTGAGTCTCAGCTATCAGTTTTTGAGACTGTGTGGCTTGATCCGCAATGGCTGCTTGGAGATATTTCTTGATTGCGGTCACCTCAGAGATGAGGCGTTCTGCAGAAGCCATGAAGTCCTTGTGATCGGCCTGTCGATTGTTGTCAAGGGACCGGATTCCCATTTCAACTTTCAGAGAAATTCTCTCAGCAGCCAACCGTTCACGTGTTTCCAGGCGCTCTATCCGTTCGATCAATGACTGCGGTCCTGGGGTGACTTCTGGTTGCGGTTGAGTAGGCTTGACCGCAGCTAGCATTTGATCAACTTTTGCTTGTAAGCTCAGAAATTCTTTCCTTGTGACAGCATTCTTCTTCTTTTTCTTCTTCTCTTTAGGTTTTGAAGTTGAATGGTGAGAGCCACTGAATTCCTCTTCTTCGTCGAACATCATAAGGTCATCATCAGAGAGAGAGGGTTTGTTTACCTCCTGAATGTCATCATCATCAAGACCGAAGGTGGGAGCAGAATTGACTTCTATTGTGGTTCCTTCGTCTTGTGATTCATGAACTGTTGGAGTTGGAATCGGATTTGGAGTTGGAGTTGGAGTTGGAGTTACTTTGGAGGGACCTGCACCTTCACCTGTTGCTTGAGCTTTAAGAATTGTTTCAGCCATCTCGGTCATCCAGTCTTGAACCTTCTGAATGGTGGCTACGGTATTGGCATTACTGATTGCATCTGCCCAATACTTTGCCACTGACTGGATTTCTTTCTCCTTTTGTTGTTGTTGCTTGATCTGTTGTTCCTTGCGAGCTTGGAATGCCCTTCTGAAAGCGGCATATTTCTTGAGTTCTGACTCAGTTACTGGAGTGTAGGGTAACCATGAGTCGTTTGATTCATCTCCGTCAAATCCTTGGAAACGCACCGAAGTGTCCTTCGGGTCCACGGATCGTTGCACATTTGTGCTCACCATGCCTAAAGCACCTGCCGCGGATGTAAGCAGAGTAGGATTTCCTGAGCTTCCTTGGTCTCCTTGACCCGTAGTCAAGTTTGGCCTCGGCTCAGTTCTGGCTAGGGCGGAAGAAGTGCCCTGCGGTTGGGGAGGTGTTTGAAGTGTTTGGGTTACGTTCAAAAGGATGGAGTTCAACTCCTCAGAAGAAAAGAAATGCAATCGGGAAGCCCTGGAGACCTTAGGGCGTGCACTAATGCCATCCTCTTGGGAGTGAACTGGCGGGGAGCCTCCACGATGTGGTGAATCAGACTCACTTTCTGAGTCTGATTGGAAAATGATAGTGGTGTTGAATGGGTCTGCGGCCACCCCAAGGACTACCGGAGCTTTTTGAGAGGCTTCAGTATTGGTCCGGTCACGCATTTGGCCAGAGGCATTGGTTTTTCGTTTCTTAAGGATGACAATGGGTTGTGCATCCTCATCTGAATCATTGTCATGTGTGGGTGCGGTTGATTTGGTTTTACGTTTCTTGGTGGGTGCGGTTGGTTTGGGAGCATCCTTCTTGGGAGTTCTTTGTTTCTTCTTGGTGGCTAATTGCTTTCTTCTTTGAGAAAGATTGGAGAGGGTAGTGGAAGAAGGGACTGCGGTACCTTCAGGGTTAACGATTGCGGATGGATTTTGAAGAGGCGGGGTAGGAAGGTATGGGGCAATACCTTCCGTAGCCTCAATATGATCTGAGACATCAGCAGTCTCAAGACCAATAGTGGAAAGAATGTGGGTAGGAAGCCTTCGAATTGGTCCAAAAATAGATCGATCAGAAGAGGGATTGTACCTTTTGAGATCCTTTGTGACAAAGAAATTGATGTCACTACCCATGTTGATCCCTGCATCCGCATGGAGGTCTGAAATGCAGAGAGACCAGAACCTTGCGAAAGTGAGTTCGGTTGGGTTCTCCCTTGGGCTTTCCTTAGGAATGTATTGAAGAAAGTCGTCCCATAGGATCTGCCCGTAGTTCACGTCGTGACCTGTGAAGATACTCCACACCAGCTCCAGAACTTTAAGTCCCATGTTGTCTGTGCCTCCGGTTCTGCCGGATAGACTGCGGATGACGAAGTGGCAAACAAATTGCCAGACCGCAGGCAGTTGGTTTTTCTTGAACTCCCCAATTCCTCTAATCTTCTTCTGATATCTCATTTGGTAAAGGGCTGAAGTAACGTCCGCCATGGATGGGGTGAAAATCTTGATGGAGGGATGAACAAGGAGTTTAATGGCAGAAAGAAACTTTTCTTTGGATAACATGACCAAAGAATCGTCAACCAGGTTAAGATAAACTTCTTGAGGGTTTTCGAGTGGGCGATAGGCTGAGAAGGCACATTTGAATAGTGTTGAGATTGGGACAACATCTGTGAAAGCATCGAAGGGGCCAAACAGGGGGTAATTCATCAGAAACTTAATCATCAGCTTGATCGGAGCATTGTAGGATGGATGATCTTCGAACACAGCTCTGAAGTTGCTTGAAGCAATCGTGGGAGAGTCTGAACCAGTAGGGTTCACTGATCCAGATGCCTTGGATTGTTTCTTGGAAACACCAGATTTCACCATTGTTGAAGCTTGAGAGAAGGAGTAGAAAACAGAGTGCTTTGAAGGAATTTGAGAGGGAAGATTCAATGTTCAGAGAGCGTAAAGTGATTTTGGGGAAGAAGAAGGATTTATATAGGGGTGAATTTGAACAGTAACTGTTTTTACCCTAGGTAAAAATAAAGGATAAGGTAAAAGGTCATTTGGGGGGAATCTTTTGAATTGGAAATTAAATCTCAGCCACATAATATGAAACGGTTTAAAAAGTTTTTGAGATGTTACCAAAAGGGATTTGCATTTAATGAAAAGTCAGATGTACATCATCACGTCAGATGATCGTGTGGTGAGGGGAAAGGAAGTTGTAACGGATGGGACATGCTGGGTAAGAGGAAAAGCCAGATTAAGGATGTGTTTATGGAAAAACGTTCTTTTTGTCATCATACCTAAAATAGGTCTGACATAAGGTTTATTCAGAAAGAGAATGAGACAGTTTCTCAAGGAATGTTTTTATTTAATGTTTTATTTAATGAAAGATCATTAAATAGCACACCATGAATCAAGGGTTGATGAAACAGTTGAGAAATTATCAACGTGATTGCGGATGGAAACTTCATTGCGGATGGACAGATGTCATTGCGGATGGACAGATGAATGTCTGTAGTATAGGAACTGAGGAGAGCACTTGTACACAAAGTTAGTAATAACAAACAATTAAGGACCCATGAAAGGTAAGTATGATATATGGTTGCGGTACATAGACTGCGGTACCAAAACCATCTATCATAAGTAACTTTCAGTTAGAACCGCAACGGAGACCAACGATGGTCTGCGGTAACTATCAATTCAAAAAGAATAGGGGGTCTGGATTCATCATTCCTAACATTTGCAGGAAGGTGTTAAGTTTTGTGGAGTCGAGCGCTTTTGTGAACACATTAGCAATCTCTTCATGAGTATGGACAAAGATGAGTTGAATGTTACCTTTCAAGATGTGGTCTTTGATGAAGTGATACCGTAGTTCAATATGCTTAGTCTTGGAGTGCTGAATTTGATTGTGAGAAATAGCAATAGCACTTTCAGAGTCACAAAAGATCGGTATCCGCAGCATTCTATACCCGTAGTCCATAAGTTGTGCTTCATCCACAGGACTTGTGAACAATAGCTGGCTGCGGCCACATATTCAGCTTCTGCGGTAGAAAGAGATACACAACTTTGTTTCCTTGATGACCAGCTGACGAGTCTTCCACCCATGAATTGACATCCTCCTGAGGTACTTTTGCCGTCTAATCTGCATCCGGCGTGATCCGCATTTGTGAAAGCTTGCAGGCTGAAGTCATTGCCTGCGGGGTACCATAGACCAATGTCTGGTCGACTTGCGGTCATGTGAGACACTTTTGGGTCAGCCTGATACCTTGCACATACACCAGTTGCAAAGACAATGTCTGGTCGGCTTGCGGTGAGGTACATTAGAGAGCCTATGATACCTCTATAAGTCTTGTGATCCACAGGTTCTCCTGAGGGATCAGTAGAGATCTTATAACCGAAGGCCATGGGGACCTTAGCCGAGGAACAATTGTCCATAGAATATTTCTTCAATAGTTCGGTGTTGTATTTTTCTTGATGAATGAAAATTCTTTGTGGAATTTGTTTCACTCGAAGACCTAGAAAGAAGTTAATCTCTCTATTCATGCTCATTTGGAACTTGTTAGTCATGAGCTTAGCAAATTCATTCACCATTTCTTGATCAGTTGATCCGAAGATGATGTCGTCCACATATATTTGTACGAGCATAAGGTGGTTACCATTTACTTTTCTAAATAACGTGGGGTCAATCACTCCTCTCTTGTACCCGAATGAGACAAGGAATTCAGAAAGAGTCTCATACCATGCTCTTGGGGCTTGCTTCAGACCGTAGACTGCTTTTTCAAGCTTGTAACAGTGGTCTGGGAATTCAACATTTTCAAAGCCCGGAGGTTGTTGAAGATAAACCTCTTCTTTTAGTTCCCCATTGAGAAAGGCACTCTTAACGTCCATTTGATGAACCTTGATATTCTTGTGGGCTGCGTATGCTAGGAAGATCCAGATAGCTTCCATGCGTGCTACCGGAGCATACGTTTCATCGTAGTCAATGCCTTCAAGTTGACTATACCCCTTTGTAACTAGCCTTGCCTTGTTTCTGACTACCACACCAGATTCATCCAGCTTATTTTTGAACACCCATCTAGTGCCAACAATGGTGTGACCACGTGGCTTCGGAACGAGCTGCCATACTTTGTTTCTTTGAAATTCTTCTAGCTCTTCTTGCATTGCAGCTATCCAGTCAGGTTCTAGTAATGCTTCTTTGATCGTTCGAGGCTCGACTGAGGACATAAATGCTGCGTAGTGACAATGATCAGATAAGTCCTTAGAAGATCAAGTCTGGATACCTGCGGATGGGTTGCCAATGATTTGACCTGGTGGGTGGTCCTTCGTCCATACGTATAGACGGGGCTGCAGATGATCAGCAGCTGCGGTAGAGGGAATATCTTCAATATCAGAAGATTTTGCGGTTGGAGATGGCAGTTCCCCCTGGATTTGAGAACATCCTGCTGAATCATCTTGGTTTGTTGGAACGAGAATGGAATTTTCTTGAGCAATTGGAAGAGGCTCCCCCTGGATTGCGGATGGGAGTTCCTCTGGAACCTGAGAAGGTTCCCCCTGGATTGCGGATGGAAGAGTGATAATCCTTGAATCGGTTCTTGTGTCAATGTTCTCTATGAGTTCATCATTTGAATCCGAAGATACGTTTGATGGTAATGATTCTCTACGGATAGGAACTTGAGCAGCATCAAGTACTGGAACCTCGACGGTTGTTGCTTGATCCGGAGTAGAGCTTTCCCCCTCAACCGGAGAGGTGGAAGTATTGAGAGATGCTACTTCGGATAGTGATGGTCCAGAAACATCAGCGTGTTGTTGTTGAGCTGCCGGTGACACAAGAACTTCGGATAGTTTTGCCGTTTCAACAGGGTCGAAGAGACCATCATAATTGACTTCAACTAGATTTAAAGGACCTGAAGAGGCAGGAATATCGCTTTCCATGATTGCGGTGGTTTCGGTGGATGGAGGGGCTTTGCGGATGTGAGAATCATCAAATCTCACATCGAAGCTTTCAATGATTAGCCTTGTACGTCTGATGAGGACCCGGTAAGCAACTTTGTTAGTGGAATAGCCAAGGAAGATGCCTTCATCAGACTTTGGTGCAAACTTGTTAAGCTGATCTCGGTTGTTGATCACGAAACATCTACACCCAAAGATATGAAAGAAGCGAAAATTTGGCTTGCGGTTGTTAAGGCCCTCATACGGTGTTTTATTGAGGCGTTTGCACACAATGCTTCGGTTTTGAACAAAGCATGCGGTTGCTACAGCTTCAGCCCAGAAGTAGAGAGGAAGGTGTGCGAAGTTGAGCATGGATCTGGCTGCTTCTACTAGAGTGCGGTTCCTTCTCTCTACTACTCCATTTTGTTGAGGTGTATAAGGAGCTGAGAAGTTGTGAGTGATGCCTTTGGAAACCAAGAAACTGTTGATAAGGTGATTAGTAAACTCGGTTCCATTATCACTGCGGATACGTCTTACTGGAAGCTTGATCTGAAGCTCTATTTCCTTGATAAAATTGATGATAATCTGCGGTATTTCTGACTTGAGTCTAAGGAAGAAGACCCATGTGAAGCGTGTAAAGTCATCTACAATAACCAGTATGTATTTCTTGTGATGGAGACTGGCTACGGTGGATGGACCGCAGAGATCAATGTGTAAGAGCTCTAGAGGTTCAGAGATTGAGGAATCAATCACCATGGGGTGACTTGCTTTGGATTGCTTCCCACATTCACATGCAGGACAGAGAGTATCGTTGCTGAACTTGAGAATAGGGAGACCTCTGACTAGTTCTCCGGTGACCAAATTGTTGATGTACCTGAAGTTGAGATGAGCTAGCTTGCGGTGCCATAGCCAGCTGACTTCGGATACGGCTTTGGATAAGAGACACAACTGCGGTCTACCAATGATTAGAAAGACATCCAAAGGATACATGGTACCTTCGGATCTAGATTTGATCAAACATGTGCTCCTATCACTTGTCATTACATAACAAAATTGATCATCAAATTCAACTCGATGGCCTGCCTTACATAGTTGGCCAACACAGATGAGATTGTGTTTAAGGCTTTCTACATAAGCAACCTTCTGAATAGAAAAGTTCCCCGTAGTGAGAACACCGTAACCTCGGATGATCCCATTCGCATTGTTGCCGAATGTAACATTTCCACCATTGCATATTGGCCTGAAATCCCGAAGGTATTCTAACCTTCCGGTCATGTGCAAGGAGCAGGCACTGTCAATTAATCATTTATCTTCTTGTTCCTCCTTGCACAAAGCCTGAGAATTAAACGGTTAGTTTAGGCATCCAAACTAGTTTGGAGCCTGGGGGAATTGGTGAATTTCTGAATGATGCATGGACCGAGGTTGCAGGGACGGGTCTCTTGTCAACTTTTAATCCTAGTCCTGGGTGTTTTTGCATATTTGGAGTGTTGTGAGTTTTTGAAAAAGTACGAGGTTTCTGACTCCGACTAGATTTGACATAGGATGAATCCTTTTGACAACTACACTGACATTTACAAAAAGAAGTTTTGTCTTTTGATCTGACACTACGCTTGGTCAGCGGTCTATAGGATGAATTGGACTTGTTACCGGTCCGAGGTTGGTAATCCCTGACATGAGTGGTGTTGGGTTTTGAAAAAATTTGTTTTTGAAAAGGTTTAGCATGTGTAGGTCTTTGATTTCTTTTTGGTGGAGTTGGTAGAATACCCTTCCACTTTTTGACATTTTGACGTGACTTTAAAAATGTTGGAGTGGGTAAGATACCCTTCCATTTTGGGTCATCTGAGGAATAGACATGAAAACCATTGTTTTGAAAAGACTTTGCACCTTTTTGGGTTTTGTCAGATGAATTAGGAATGACTGATGAAACTTGACATTCCTTTTTGTTTGTTTTCTTGATAGGAGAGTTTTTTGAAATGTAGTGTGAGAAAACAAATTTTTCTGGACTCTTGGACTTTGGAAATCTGACATGCTTCTTGTTTTTCGAAAAAGTTTGTCTATTTGTGCCACGAGATCGAATTTCCTCTTTGAAAGCCTTTTTAGCTAAGCATTTTGGTGAACCGCAGTCTTTGTTCTTCAACTGCGGTTTCGTAGAACCCTTTGAAAATTTGTGAAAACGAGGGCTTGAGTCATCAGATTTTGAAGATTCAGGGATTTGAGAGCATTGGCCCACTTCAAAGTTTTCTATGGGTAATTCATGATGAATTATTTGAAGAGTGGCAGTACTTTTGTTCGAAGACTGCGGTAGGGATGACTTGACTACTGTAGAGTAAGTCTGAGTTGGGACTGCAGTGGGACTTTTGTGGAACTTTTGATTACAGTGTGAGACATTACGGTCTGAGGACAGAGATGGAAAGTCTTTCGAGACTTCGGGGCCCTCAATGACAATTTCTTCATCAACTACGGATGAGGTTTGAGAATTTGGGTAAATGGTGCCACAGATAGGAATTTGATCACATGTGTGACCCGAAACCTCAGGCACAATTTCCTCAATGACACAATTATTGCTTAGATTATGCAGTCTATCGAAGTGAGTTTTGATGTCTTCGGGAAAGGTCTTGTCATTGACAGGGAAATGAAATTCTCGGTCTGGAGGGACATACAGTCTGTCTTTGTTGAACCGGGGTGAGGAATCCATTGCGGTAGGATATCCATTTGACCAACCCCAATTGTATGTATTGTCCACGGTTCCATTGTTTACCAAATTTTCAATAGGTTCACTTTCATTGAACAATTTTTCGATTAAAAGATTTAGGCGTACAATTTCACTCTGAGCTAAATCTCTCTGGTTCAAAGCTATCTCTAATTGGGTTTCACTCAACATTCTTGCATCTTTTTCTAACTCTAAGTCCTTTTCTAACATAGCCATTTTGAGTCTTTTGTTATCCAGTCGTCCTCTTACGTGGAACATCTCTTGGGACGCAATATTCTTCTCATCTAAGGCTTTGTTATAGTCTGTAAGGACGGCAACACAAGTGTCATTAAGATCATTTATGTAGGGTTGACAGTCATGCATGCTATAGTTTAGAGTTTGGATCATAAGTTTTACCTGTTCGACGATGCTTAGAGTTCCATCCTTTGCCATGTAGCAGTGGTTGTTGTCCATCTTTGTTGGCCCATCGTCATCCACAGTTGCCAGCATGCAGATTTTTCCTTTTCCTTTGACACTGCTCATGGCATCATCTTCGTCTCCGGATGACCAAACTTGATGGTCTCTTTTGACATGGGCTACGTATGCCCTTTCCTTTTCCTTATCTTCCAACTCTTGAGCCATTCTAAGGTAGAATGCTTTGTCTTTCACCACATTGGCCTTACAATCTCTTGCAAAGTGATTCTCTTTGTTACATTTGTGACAAATTACAACATCAGTCTTGTCTTCTGAGGGAGTACCGGAGTCAGTGTTTTGAGTAGACTGCGGCGCCTCCTTTGGTTGATTACTTTGAGATTGCGGTGGTGGATGAGAACTTTTGGGATATCGAGGATGGTTATTCTGGGAACTGAAGTTACGGTTGAATGGAGGTTTGTTGAACTGTTGATTCTTGCGGAAGGAAGGAGGTGGTAGACGGTTGAACTGTTGGCTAACCAGAGCAGTAGCCTTCTGAAATTCTTCTTCATCATCATACTCTGAGTCACCTTCGTATGACTGCGGTGGAGTGTCATACGAGGGAGAGTAAGATTGATTATGTGGAGCTTGTGCTATGAGAGAAAGTGGTCCTCCGAAGTCAGCACAGTCTTTGAGTACGGTGGATTCTTGTGCTTGCAGTTCTCCATAGAGCTTGTAGAGTGACAAGGAATGAATCTTTCTATCGCCTTGGACTATCATCTTAGCCGTAGTCCAATGTCTTCCCAAACCATTAAGAAACTGAAGATTTGGTTCATGGTTACTGCGGATGGTGCCCGCATTGGATAACTTGGTGACTATCAGGTTGAACCTTTTGAAGGAGTCTTCCAGGCTTTCGCCGGTATGAGCTTTGAAGTTGTTGAACTCGTTGAGTGCGGTAGTAAGCTTCTTGTCTTGTGCGTGTTCTGAGCCTTCGTACAGATTCTTGAGAACTTCCCAGATCTCTTTTGCTGATTTGCAGTTTATGATAATATCGAAGTTGTCAGGAGCAACTCCACATGAGATTCATAAAAAGCAACAGCATCATTTTCCATTTTATCGAGATCATCCTTGGTGGGACGGCTCATGACTGGTTGTCCTCCTCCTAGTCTGGTTGTAGCGTCGTCAGTTGGACTGGTGTAAGGACTGGGACATGTGGTCCTTCTTCTACGGATCGCCATACATCTCTACCAAGTCTCCTTAAGTATCTTTCCATTCTTTGTGACCAGTGATGGTATTCATTTGCTACCAGTATTGGGGCTCGATTAGAACCACCAACACTGTTGGAAACATTCAGAGATAACGATTGTGCCATTTTTTGAAGTTTGTTTTTTTTAAGAAACGAGCTTCAGTGGTATAGAAGGCCCTTTGAAAATCAGAGTTCCGTTTTCAAAAAGCAACCACTATGGCTTTGATACCAATTGTTGAGAGAAAAACTTAGAGACACACTTGAACAAACGTTAGAACAAGTAGATTGCGGAATAGTTAATCTCAAAGGATCTAAAAGCTCAATAATAATATAGTTAGAAAGTTAGTTTCGGAAAAGTAAAGAAATAGAAATGACAACAATTGTTATATCAAGTATACACTTAAGTTGATTCATAACAAGGAATGCATTCAAACCAAGTTAATAAGGAAGATCAAACTTAGTGATTAAGTCACAAAAGACTTGCTCCGAAGAGAGGTTATAATCAGTTGTATTCTAGTAAGATTTGAGAGTAAGAAGGGATGCATAGTAAGATAGAGAGATAGAAAACACAACTTCAGAAATGTGTATTCAAAATAGATAGATACGTGTATTGAATACAAGAGAATGAGCTCTATTTATAGAGACTCACGAAGTACACTAGATTATACTTCTATCAGTAGCCATGCAAGGCATACTGGACAATAGAGAGTGTTACAATAAAAGACAAGTAAAGTAATCTACTAAAGTGACTGCGGTAGGTAGAGACTCCGGATGCGGTTGCTAATGAAGGAGCTTGACTGCGGGTGCTTGACAGCTGCGGTAGCTGAACTTCAAGAGGGTCACTTTCATGATTCAACACATACTATTTAAGGATACAACAATACAGTGTTGTATCATTTTGTAACCAGAGTCTCCCAGAGGGAGATCGGGCATCTTGTGTATAGATATATACGGGACAGACAATCCCACACCCTGACTGCTAGCTACAGTCCCAGCCGATAAGGCTACGGGGTGACAAATGTCACCTCACTACATATGACACCGGAGGGTCATCTTTTATTCAGTCGTCGATCAGCATGGTTACATACGGGTTCACATTTAAACCTTTAATTTACCAACTTGGGATTAAAAGCTACTTTAGACTCCCCGAGGTGTATTGTCCATTTAATACTACCTGAAGTCTGTATTTTATTACTTAAGACTCCCCGAGGTGTATTGTCCATTTAATACTACCTGGAGTCTGTATTTTATTACAAAACGACTCCCCGAGGTGTATTGTACATTTAATACTACCTGGAGTTGGTATTTTATTACTTTATAGTCAGCAGTGTCACTGCTGAGGTAAAACATTATTTTCCCTATTACATTTACTTTGTGATCTTATCACATACTTATCAATGTATAAACTATATTTAGTTAATGATAGTCATACTTGGGAAAATACACACTTTACAAGAAACAAACATACATAACATTTTGATGCCTTGGTAGAAGGCTACTGTTAGTAGAAAATATTGGATTTTCTAGGGCATACAATTACTTGCAGCAAACATTTACATTGAACAATTACAAATATTTTTTTTTAAAGCTTACAAACATTTTCGTGTAAACAATGACACTAAATACTTATGAACTCACCAGCTTTAATGCTGATAAACTCTTTCAAAATAACTTGTATTCTCAGGTCATCAGTAGACAGGTACAGTCGACCAGGTTTTGAGAAGACGGAGTGTGTTCCAGACTCGTCTTTTATTTTGATTACTTGTTTTTGGTATCTTATTACCATGAAAGAACACACTTGTATTAAATTATACTATTAATGCAATGGATGATGTTGTTGCTTGTTTACTAGTTTGCATTGTTATGATACTGTACATGACGTCCTCCACCCCCGAACGTTTCCGCCGTTCCGGTTTTGGGGTGTGACACCGACGCACCATCTACACAGATCATAAGAGTTTGAGATACCTTATGGATCAGGCGAACCTAAATATGAGGCAGAAGAGGTGGCTTGACGTGGTCAAGGATTATGATTGTGAGATTGTACCACCTGGGTAAGGCCAATGTGATGGCCAACGTACGGAGTCGCAAGGTGATGAGTGCACCTAGTGGAGGGTTGTGTATGAGGGTGATGATTACCTCTCCACTTTTGGGGTTGGTTAGGGAGGCACAGACGGAGGGGTCAAGGATTAAAACTGGAAGAAGGACAAGATCAACGGTCAGTTTCCTACATTTTTCATGGGTAACAGACGATTGTTGACATAGTGTGGTAGGGTATGGATTCCGGATGCTGGAGGCGTAAGGCATATGTTGATGGATGAGACTCATAAGTCTCGAATTTCTATACATCCTGGTGCGACCAAGATGTACCGGGACTTGAGACTTAGCTACTGGTGGCCCTACATGAAGAGGGTGATTGCTAGATATGTACAGAGGTGCTTGACTTGAAGGAAATTCAAGGCCAAACATTAGATGCCTCACGACAAGCTACAACCTTTGGAGATTCCCATTTGGAAATGAGAGCATATTTCTATGGACTTCATCACGAATACCCCAGACTCCTCGCAGCTTTGATGCTATATGGGTGATTGTTGATATATTAACAAAGAATGCCCATTTTATTGCTATTTTAGAGAGTTCTTCGGCCAATAAGTTGATAGATACCTACGTTTGATAGGCGATTTCTCATCATGGGGTATTGGTTTCCATCGTATCAGACAGGGATGTGCGTTTTACTTCCAGGTTTTGGAAGAGGTTTAATAAAGAGTTGGGTATGAGATTACACTTCAGCACTACTTATAACCCACAAACCAACGGTCATAGTGAGCGTATGATTCAGACACTGGAGGATATTCTGAGGGCTTGCATCATTGAATTTGGTGGGAGTTGGGATACTTACCTTCCTTTGGCGGAGTTCTCGTACAACAACAATTACCACTCGAGTATTAGTGCACCTCCCTTAGAGCGTCTCTACGGGAGGAAGTGTCGCACCCCGATATATTGGGGTGAGGTCGGACAGAGGATTATGGGGAGTACTGAGGTAGTGCTCCAACCTACAGAGATGATTCAACAGGTTAGACAGAGACTGTAGACAGCTCAGAGCCGGCAGAAGAGCTATGCAGACCGACAACGTGATTGGTTGATTATACAGAGGTGGTAGCACTAGATGACATTCAGGTCGACGGGCGTCTGAACTAAATTGAGAGACCGATAGCGATTCTTGATCGGAAAACGAAGGCCTTGCGCAACAAGGTAGCACCATTAGTCAAGGCCCAGTGGCAGCATCGAAAGGGCTCCGAGTGGACTTGGGAAACGAAGTTTGAGATTAGGAAGCATTATCTGAAGTTGTTTACGTTGGCAGACTTCGAGGACGAAGTCTGATTCAAGTGGAGGAGAATTGTTACGCTCGAATCCTGGTAAGCTTCCCTTTCTACCCTTATTTTTGTAATCTTTTCAACTTTGGCCCTTACGTTGGGCATACCTTTTGTAAAAAGTTGATTCTGGATTTTCAAGTGGTGGGATTATTGGAGTTTTTGATCCTTGGGTCATAAATTACTGAAACAAAAACAAAATAAAAAAAACGCATAAAACGAATAAAAATTACGAAACTAAAAATTGACTGAGATGTAACCGCGACGTGTCAAGGATTACCACGATGTGGTTGATTCTCATAAATAAAAGTAAAATAAAATTAATGTAGAAAAGTAATTTTTTTGCGGGTTTTACCCCACAAAAAGGATCGAATAACTATAAGCAATTAAACTATAAATCAAATAAGTCGTTCCCCGGAAACGGCGCCAAAAACTTGATGTGAACAAAAGTATCTACTAGCTTTAAATTTATAACCTAACGAGCTTTACTAACTATTCAATTATAGGTAGTGTACCTAGTCTGATTATAGAATAGCTTGGGTATGTCGGGTGTCGAACACAAGGAACGAAATTCAACTATATAAAATACTTACTTCTAATTAAACTAAGAACAAACTTTGATTTGGGGGTTTTTCCTGATTTTTCAAGATCAGAAGAACTTTAACTATTATCACCTAACAAGCAAAGAAACACAAATTAACTTCAAGAATTAAAGAGTACTTCTGCTTAGATCTGGTTTCACCTTCTCCTATGGTTGAGTTCTAGTGGATGGAATATATTGATTACCAATTTTTTATCTAGCTATTATGATCAAATATCTAGACTTACCAATTTATGAATTACCATGCAATGATCAAACACAAGTTAAACACCAAATCGATAGTAAGCACAAATTGGACTATGAATGATAGTAGTTACTTTTCTATGATGAAGTTAAGCAACCAAGCAAAAATTAAGATTAATTATGCTCTCTAACACAGTTGAAGTTAGTAGATTTAATTACTTTATCTAAGATGTGATTAATCCTAGCTCTAATTATTTATTGATCATAAACAACTAGGAGACAAATTCATGCAATTAGAATGATCAACTATCACACAAAATCTGATTAATAGGCAATAAAACATGAACTAAAACATGTTAGGGTTTCAATTATCAAACACAAGTATCATCAACATATAGCATCCATAAATCGAAATCAAAAAAATAGGAGTAGGTTCTTCTTCCCCAAACAGAAGTAAAAGGTTTTTAGCCTCTCATGGTAGTAGAAAAACACACAAAAGTAATGCAATAAAGTCTAGATATGAGTTTGATTAGCAAACCAACTAGATTAATGTAGAATTCTTCTAAATCTTCTTCAATTATGGAGCTCCAATTGCTTCTCGATCATCTTCTGAGTTTCCAGAGGGTTTTAGTTGAAATTCTGCTCAGAAAACCAGTTAGAAGTCTTAACATTCGACCTAATCTTCAGGTGTTTATAATTGCCTAAAATTTGATCACCATGTCATTGTTAACCGCCACCACATCATGGTCCTCGTATAAATCCCGTATTCTCCAAGTCAGCTTATTGGTCGAGAATCTTCCCTTTGCCACGTCGTGTCGCAGGATCACCACAACATGGTCTTTTGTCTTCAAGTCTTCTTTTACCTTCTTTTTTTTCTTTAGCTCCCATTTTTCTGCTTCCAGCTCCTCATTTTCTTCCTTTTTGTCCTATTTTTTGCTACTACAAAACATATTTCAAACATAATAAGTATCTTTTGTCTCATATTAAATATAATTATAGCTAAAAGTATTAAGAAATATGCATGAAATACATGACTAAATATGCACATATCAATACATCACAAATGGATATCCGTGAGTAGATCTCGAATCTACTCTGCCTCTTTGTCTGCTGTTGCTAAGGCAATTAGCTTATATTCCATCGTTGAATGAGCTATGAACACTTGTTTCTTGCTAAGAAATAGCATCACCAACTAGAGTATAAATCCAACCACTTGTGGATTTTGAATTACTGGTGTGATCTATCCAGCTAGCATCAGAATAACGTTCAAGTATTCCGTTGGATGACGAATACTTTTACTCAAAAGGACTTTTCCTTTTCAGGTCTCCTAGTACTATACCCACTGCCTTCCAGTGCTCTGACCCTGGGTTAACAGTATACTGACTTAGTTTGCTTACAACAGATGTGATGTCAGGTCAAGTGCAATTTGTAGCATACATCATACTCTCAATTGCACTTGCATATTCCAGTTGAGCCACTGCTCGACCAAATTTCAGTTTCACACTTTTAATCAAAAGGAGTGTTGAATTCCTTAACATTCAAATGTTGAAACTTTGTCAGAATTTCTCTATGTAAGGAAATTGACTTAGAGAAATTTGACTGCATGTCCATTTCACCTTTATACCAAGAATGGTGTCTACTTCTTCTGGATCTTTCATCTTAAAGTTCAAGTATATGTATTTCTTCATCTCAAGAATACCTTCTAGGTGAATACAATTGATCAACATATTATCAAAATAAAGACAGATAATGATTGTGTATTTGGAAGTGCATTTGGAATAAATATATTTTTCAGCACTATTATGCTGGAATCCGAAAGCAATAATAGTGGTGCAAATTTCTCATGCCACTGTTTAGGAGCTTGCTTCAAACCATATAAGGATTTAATAAGTCTACACACTTTGTTTTTCTGTCCATGTCTTTTTGCAATGTGAGGTGACAGTTAGGACATGATCTTCAGTATTTAGATGGATCAAGGTAACGTGTATCCCTCGACGTTTCAATCATTGGCTAATATATTTACATGGTTCGACAACTTCAAAGTTAAAAAGAACATAAAAAGTGCAACCGAAGTTGTGGTGTTTACGACTATCTGGTTCATTTAGAGTTTCAAAAATGATCAAACATTTGCCTCGAAGAAAGGATACCACCTTTAGTTCTATTAGAGAAATTTCGTTTGTTTGGTTTCGTAATAGAAATAATAAATGTTCCAAAAAAAAATATTACGATTGGATGCATTATCCTCTAAACAATTTGTAATTGGTTGGCTTGCCCTAACTCCTTGTAAGGTTACGTTTTTTCACTTTTTCTTTAATGTATGGTTGTTTAAAAAAATCTTTATAGAAATTAAAAATCATATTCAATTTTGAAAAATCAAAAATGAAAATAATGAATTTTTATCGACAAAAGAATATAATATTTTTAAGGACCGTATGAATTTATACCATCTTTCACGAAAAATACGACGAAGTGAGACTTTATTATTATTGAGAAATTCTTTGATTTCTAGAAAATGAATAATTCTCTATTTCTGAGGCTAGGTGAATAGCCAAAACTCCAAATGTTGAAATATACATATAACTTTCTTCTTCCCTTACAATGATAAGCTTGTAATTTCTTTCAATATTTCATGTTTTTTTGCTTATATAAATAGGAAAATGACTTAAAAAGTATCAACGTATTATAAATATATAAAAAATATCACTGAATTATTTTATGTACTAGACAAATGCTCGCGCGTTGCGCAGAAGCATCTATATAGCTGAAATCTTTAAAAATATATGTTATTTAAAATATAACATTAATGTTGTTGTTAAATTTGATATAATAATTCGTATACTAAGTTGATATAATATATTGATTATTTTGAATTATATGATAATATATATACATCTATTAAAACTGCATGATCTCAATCTTTTGAATTACCAATACCCGCGGGTTATTCATGAATAAAATTAAATATAATATATGGTTTAATGTTATTTATAGTTGTTGTTATTGTTAATTAATTTTTTAAAATTTATTTGCTTAATGTTTTAATTTCTATGATTGTAATTATTTAAAATATCAAACATTTTTTTTAAAGGTAACAATATAATCATTTATATAGAGTTATTTTTAACTATTGTTATTGTAAGTTAATTTAACCTACTTATTTAAAAACTTTTAACGATTATAAAAATATATTTAGGAAATATTTTAGTTACATTTAACACTACAATTTATCACCTTTAACTATTCACAAAATATTCTTTGAGTTTTTTTAAGTGGAACTGAAATTTATATTGAAGTTGACCCTGTAATGTTATATTTAAATTAACAATTTAAGTATTTTGTCCAAACTGTTCAAAAGTTGTAACTTTAAACTGCTAATGGTTTACATACAACAACATATTAAATCTAATAAATTAAGTATAATATGTTAAAAGTTAAAGAAATAACTTTATAAGTAGAAGTAAAAATATTATTTTAATATTGAAATTTAGTTTATTTATGATTACACTTTAGGTTTGATACTCATTTAACCTTATTAACCAACTTATAATCATTATTAGAAAGACACTACAATTTATCAATTTTAACAACTTACGAAATATTTTTTAGGTTGTTTAAGTTGAACTAAAATTTATATTTAAGTTGATCCTGTAAGGTTATATTTAAATTAACAATTTAAGTATTTGATACAAATTGTTCAAAATTTGTAGCTTTAAAATGATAGTGGTTTACATACAACAACATATTAGATCTAATAAATTAAGTATAATATCTTAAAAGTTAAAAACATAACTTTATAAGTAGAAGAAATTATATTATATTAATATTGAAATTTAGTTTATATATGATTACACTTTAGGTTTTATATTTATTTAACCTTATTAACCAACTTGTAATCATTATTAGAAAGAAATTGAAAAGTCATGGGAGTTTCAAATGAATGTGGTGAAAGGAAAAATGCTTCATTTATAAGTATATAATGATAATGATAATGATGATAATGATATATATTACCAACCAATTATAGCTTTTATACAAATATGAACTTTAAACTTTATTTTTTGTTCAAAAAATACAATTATGTTGTTGGTAATAATAGTCACTAGCCACATAACATACCATGTACCTGCTGACATGGATTTTAATGTTTAGAGTTTATACATATTATACCATTAAACTTTTATATATATATATATATATATATATATATATATATATATATATATATATATATATATATATATATATATTAACGTTACTCTTAAATAACTTGCCCAAAATATATCATTTCAAAAAATACATATTATTATATATATAATGGGTTCCCTACCCCTCATTGTGGCTCCTCGATATTGTGAAGTTTATGGGAGAGGGTTCACTTTTGACGAAGATACTAAGCAGCCACATTAGGACTTCGTCACACACATTTCTTTTATCGTCCTTTGATTGAAATCCCCCAACGTTTGAAGCTGAGACCTCCCTTATGATGTACTTAAACCTTACCCGGTGAGTCATCAAGGTGATATCAAATATATTTACAATAAATACATATTTTTACATACATATAAAGTATTTTTACAAATAAACTCAAGATAAATCAATGTATAAATACATATTTTTATATACATATAAAATATATTTACAATAAATATGTACTTTTGTAATTTCAATACATAAATACATATTTTGAAATTTGAAAACAATACATGTAGTATACATGATTACATTTAAATGTATAAATACATAAAAATACTCAATTATACACTAATTTAGCTGAAGTTCAGGCCCGTTTTAGACCATGTGCAAGGTGGGCATCGGAACAGGGCCCATAATTTTAAGGGGCCCATATTTTTAGTCCTATATACAACTTTCAGCCCAATAATCCAAATGTATCAGTCATCGGCTCATCACGTACATGAGAAGGAATCGGACGAAACAGAAGCCAGCATCACGATCATGTATTCACGCTTGTCGTTAAAAAAACGATAGGTTTTATTGTGTTAGCGATTAAGCGAATAGTGACAGGAGCAAGGGTGAATGCGATTCAATAAGACAGCAAGTGTAACATCCGATTATCAGATACTATCATTTTAGCCCTTAACTTAATTAAAGTTTTCACATTTTGTCCCTTGTGGTTTAAGTTTCACGTTATAGCCTGTACGATGGGCGTACATGAGGGTATGCGCAGCGTACTCGTGATATGCAGGATCACAGGAGCCATGCTAGTACACTCGGCGTACGTGTGGTACGTCGGGCGTACTAGCCCAGCTTCTAAACCCCAAATTTAAGGGTTTGCTCCCTATTTAAACAACCTTATGTGTCACAACTAGGAGTTCTAATGCTTTTGTAAACATTAACAATTATAACATTTGTGACTAAAACTTGAAAGTATGCATGATGTTTATTCAATAACACCAAAGCTCCATCAATCACCCTATGCAAACACTTCAAATAGTCAACAAAAGACTGGAAACCCTAAAAATCCCGGTTTAAGTCCATTATGGACTAGGATTTTCTTATTGGGTCTAATGGACCAATAAGCCTCCAATTTGACTATTTTGGGCTTAGGACCCTTAAATGGGCTCTAATTAGACCACTTGCATGAAACTTAACATTTTGGGCTATAATGGGCCTAAAATGAATTAGTTTACCCTTAATGAGCCTTATTGGGCCATAACAAATCTCATAAGCCCTAATGGGCCATAAAATTCATTCTTTTATGCAAATTGGGCCGTGAACCACCCTAAGGGCCCAATGGGCCGAAAACCTCTTATTGGACCTTGTGTTTTCGAGCAAAGACAAGAATGGGCCAAAGTGATTTTCCTTCCCTCTCTCTTTAGCCCATTTCGGCCCAAATGATGAAAAAAGGGGAAATTTAGAATTATGAGCGCAAGACACATCATTTTTACATTTTGGACTTCCATGCAAGACTTCTCTCCTCCCCATGCACCTATCACTTTATCTATTTCTCTTCCCTCTCTCTTCTTATCTTCGGCTGAGGCTACCCACACACATACGTCACCAATTCAATTTACTTCAAACTCTCTCAAGAACATCTTCATCCTTCCTCCAAATTTTCGAGAATCATAAGGGCTTCAAGAAGAATTTCATCTAAAAATCACTTCAAGCTACATACTAGTGGTAAGATCTTACAAACATGTTTTCCTTCTACACTTAATCACTCTTCTTACAACCTTAAATTCTTGATCATACTCCATAGAACTCTTCAAATTCGAAGTCTCTTCAAGAAGCTTGTTAGGACCAAAAATAACACCATCTTCTTCCATCTTTTCTTCAAAACCGTGAGCAACAAAGCAAGGTGAGTTCATACCCCCTTGTTTTCGGTTTTTACTTGTTTTTGGGGGAGAATACAAGTACTATGTGTTGATCTATGTGTGTATGCTTGTTATATGTGATTTCTTTGGCTAAAGTGTGAAGAATACATAAACAATGTACATAATAAACAACTTACTTCAAAGATCTAAGGATCTTTAGGTTCAAGAAGTGAAAACAAAGTCAAAATCCTTATAAGTGTCATTTTTGCAAAAATAATAAAAGTTTGGGTATAATATGATATTTTCGGTTTTATAAGGACAAAATGGTATTATTTACATAGAAATCTAACTTTTATGAAAATAACACTTGTCTAGAGGTCAAAAACATAAAATTTAGCTTAATGGGCTTTAAATTTGGGCCTTACGAGTTTTGGGCCCAAAGTTGCGAAAAATGAAGTATTTGAGGGGCTGAAATGGAAAAGTTAACAAACTATGAGTTTGAAACGTGAATAAAACTGTTTTAAGGGCTGAAAATGACTTTGATGTAAAAATTGGACTAAAAATGCAAAGTTTTCGACTTTGGGGTCAAAATTGTAAAACTTACGGAAATTGAGCCAAAAATGTAAACTGTTTTCAACTAAGGGCTGGAAATGGCAAATACAATAGTTTTGGGCTGAATTTATTATTTCAAATAAAGTTTGGGTCTAAAACGTCAAGAAAAATGGTTTAAGGACCAAAAATGTCAATTTTCATAAAAGGGGACTAAAAGTGCCTTATAGATAAAGGGGCTTAAATGGTCAAACTTAATGTTTTTGGGCCAATTAGACGAATATTAAATTATTGGGTTAAAAGTATTAAGTTTATAACGCATGGTTTTAAATATATATATATATATATATATATATATATATATATATATATATATATATATATATATATATATATATATATATATATATATATTACCAAGCTTCGTTATAAATCAAACGTCAAAACATTTTAACACTTCGAATAAACATCTCACTTACAACAAATAGCTACATTACGAACTTAAGATCAATAAACTATAAATGATTCAATGGTTGGGCTCAAATATCTTCTATTCGTGCTATTGGGCATTTATGGCCCAGCATCATGATTATTGGGCCCAATATAATCACACATGTTTATTGGGCTTCCGGTGACCCAATTACATACCCAGTGGGCCTTTATCAGCTTTAACATGCTATTGGGCCTTAATGGTCCACTTGTATTGCTAATAAGACCTTAAACATTCATAATATGCTTAATGGGCTATAACGTGTCCGTAGCATACACGACAACCTGTAATAACATACAAAGTTAGTGGGCCTCTATAGTCCTCTTCTCTTCGTCTCTTAGGCTTACCTTTATTCAAGTAAACATAAATCGGGTTGTAAAACAATGTTATTCAATTTCTTTTGGGTTAGTGAGAAATAACGGGCGACACCAATAAGTGTCCGTCGTGGTCTGTAGTTATAATCAAAGTCTCCTGGAGGGAGAGCGAGAGTTTGTGTATAGATGTATGCGGGGGTGACTCCCCCACACCTAAGCTGTTCGCTACAGTTAGACTCGGCCAGTCTAGGGTGACAAAATCTTAATTCAAGACCGGCATTTGCTAGAATGCCAAGACATGCGAATTAGTCATTATTATGCATGGTTATAACGACTCACATAGAGATCCATTACCATCTAAGTAATCATTAGGAAATCATGTTCGTGTGCTGTGACGATACAATAATACAAAACTATCATACTATTTATATCGGAAAACATCGGGTTTTCCGGGGGAATAACATTGTTCACTTTTACTACAACAACTATAATACAAGAAACTATTATGAAAAACATTTCACTTCTACATGTTTTGAAATCATTCACACATATACTTATGGATCATCACACCTTCTTTTGTAAACAATTTTTGTTTCAGAAAATATCGGATTTTCTGGGTTTTACAAACAATACAAAACATTTTCATATCAAACCTGCTTATGAACTCACCAACATTATATATGTCGACCGTTTTCAAAATAACTTGTATTCTCAGGTAACCGTTAGAATGAAGAATTATCAAGCGTGTGTCTGAATGTCTTTTGTGTGATGTCATTTGATAAACAATTTATGTTTGGGATTATGTAATGTAAACAATGTACTTGATGTGAACAATGACGGTTGTAATGTATTAATGCATGGTGATGTTTATGTTATGTTTCATGTATATTCATTGTGATGATATTTCAATTTAAGTCACACGAGCCCTCGGACGTTTCCGCTGTCTGGTTCGGGGGTGTGACATTATGCCTCCCTTGGACATTCCTTATCAACCACCTTTCGCTCAAAAACCCTAGTCTCAAGTCTAAGCTTTGCTTGTGAGAGTTTGCAGCTTAATAGTGATTTTGTGCTTATTTGTGGAAGAATAAGGCTTCTGAAGAAGGGGTTTCTAGCAAGCTTGTAGATCCAGAAACTACACCTCATTGTGCATCTTTTTTAGGTATAAAGTTTATACCTTGATGAGGTTCCTTTTAGATCTCCATAGATGAGTTTTATGAGCTTTTTGTCCCCAAAGCTTGAACCTTTGTGAGTATGGGGCACTCTAGAGAATATTAGTTGTCATTTCATGCATTTTAGGTCTTGTAGATTCATAAAAATGGTTGCTTGATCATTTCCCTTGACCTATGCATGAGTAAAGTGACTTAGAGTGTGATGGAAGTTAGATTTTGTTGCATTGGGTTCTTTCTAGCCATGTAAAGGCTTAAAGTAGATTACTTTATGGGTTAAGACACCCTATGATGATCAGATCTAAAGTTAGGATATGTGTCTTAACGGATTAAAACATAAAAGTTAGTGAAGTTGGATCAGTTAGAGTACATCAGGCATACTCCTGGCTACGCCCCGCGTAGACAGTCCCGTCCCTGATTGGTCGTTGATTGAGTTGTACACCCCGCGTAAGAGAAAGTATGCCCAACGTACGCGCTGGGCAGTTGACTTTTTTTTTAACTTTTGACCTTTGGTCATGATTTAGGGTTTTGGACCATGGTAGGAGAAAAATGGTCTTTTTACCCTTAAGGGGCTTAGTTATGGGTTTGGGACTCGCGAGTTGAGTTATGGACCTTAATTATTAATTAGGGTTAATTATTGTGTTATTAGGCGGAGTCTAGTTCCGGCAAATCGGGTGTGAGATTTATTTGTCATCAATATCAGGTGAGTCGCCTCACTTATTCTTACCTGTATGGTAGAACAGTTGTATTTGTGATGACCAATTGGGTCTACTGTTATTTTGTATTATGTTGTTTATGTGTGATTGAGACTGCGGATAGTCTCCAGGGTTGATAGTCCCCAGGGTTGCTGATAACCCATAATTGTTTATTTATGATGTGTTGTATGTGGTATCTTGGGGAACTCACTAAGCTTTGTGCTTTCAGTTGTTGATATATGTGTTTTTAGGTACGTCTGAGGACTGCGGGAAGGCGAAGGTCTGATTGTACACATTCGCTGTGAGATTTTGTTACTGGGGCAGTCTGTGATACTCTGATATTGTGTGATGATGATTTGTATTTGACACTTATGTGTGATGATGATTTGTATTTGAGGTGTTACAATTTGGTATAAGAGCCCTGGTTTAAGGCATTTGGATGAAGCTTAGGCTAATTCCAAATTCAAACTAGGGATCTGAAGATTTTCATAAAAACTTATCAAAGAAATGAAGATTTTTACAGGAGAAAAACCCAGTGAAGTAGTGTGTACAATCAACGAGCGCTCGATCGGTAGTTTCCCAAAATACTGTTGGATTAATGTCTAAGTCCATAACTATAATTGGTAAGACTTGACCCGACCCGACATGGTCCATTTGGGTTGCATGGCATCATGCATTTGGATAGACTATAATGAGAGAAATAACACTTAAGGTTGGTTAATATATTATAAGTTCTAATATATTAATAAGGTTATTTAATTAGTATTGATCAAGAATTAATTTGGAATTAATTAAGTGATCAAAAGGAGACTAATTAAATATATGGGTTGATTGTGTAAATCATTCATTCTTATATATGTGGGCTTGTGATCCAAGATTCCTTATGTTGGACTAAGTCCATGGGGTGACCCATGGATACTCCATGGAGGTTAAAATCCATGGAGCATAAGGAATGGGTAAAGTTATGAGTTACATGGTGTAACCCTAATAGCCACCATATAAAAGAATCCCATGGCTCAAGAAATTGTGCACTAATGTGTGAATATGAGGGCTAGACGATTTCAAGGAGTGTTCCATTTCTCTCAAGTCATTCCATGTGCATTTGGTGTTGTGTGAACTATTTGAGGTGTCACACTTGGGGCACTAGGCACTCAAGCTTAATGGAGACAAGCTACATCAAACAAAGGTATGTATTCTATCCATTTGATTACCCAAGTATCAAGTATTGTATGCTAGATAGGGTAATACCTTGGAAAGTTCATAATTGCATGTATAATAGAGAAAACATAGATCCAAGGTATTTAGGGTTGCATGTACACTTAGGAGTGTTAGAATGCGCAAAACCCATCAGTGGTATCAGAGCCAAGGCTTGTTTTCTTGTTATACTTGCAAAATTAGCTGAAAAATCGAATTGTATTAGTTTAAAAGTTATGCTAATTACTTGAAAAAAATTTGATGTGAATTATCTTTGTTCATATGAGTTTATTAGATTAATAGAAAAGTTAATTGATTATGTGTTTTCAATCCATTTTAATATAAGAGTTGATTCTAAAATGTGTTTTTGTAACTTGTCCTCAAGTTATATGAAAAGTCACATTTAAGTTTCATAAAACTCATAAAAAGTTGACAATGGTTACAAAAATGAAGAGTCTTGTCCTCATTAAATGGTTTTACGACTCCATAACTTGTCCTCAAGTTATGGAGGTTCAAGAGTCACTTCATTAAATGATAAAATGTGTAACCTTAATTAGTTCCATAATTTACAAAAATAAAGAAAAGTTACATTCTTTTATTAGTTTAAAGTCTTCCATAACTTGTCCTCAAGTTATGGAACTTGAAGAGTTTTTTTTTAATTAAAACTACTTTAAACACATAAGTTATGAAATTAATTAGTTTTGAATATTTTCAAAACTTGCCCTCAAGTTTTGGAATTTGTAAAGTTTTCCCCATGAATACTTTAATTCCAAGCTAGCCCTTAGAATTTTAAAAGTTAAAATTCAACCCTTATACTTTATAGTATTATAAGTTAATAATAAATATATGTATAAGAGCAATTCAGTCTTACCGTTAGTAGGCCTCATTCACGAAGCCGGTCTATAAGGGGGGTATAAGGTTACTGCCTATAAAATGGCAGTTTAATGGGTGTCCACTCTCACCCACCGCTTCTTTGACTGGTGGAGGGTCGTTAGCCGAACGGGTAGGACAAGGACTATAATTCTCCCTTCATTAAAAGTATTAATGATATATACTAAGTAACTAAACTTTTTATAAATTCTCAATCTTAGTTACTTAGGAAAATGTGAATAAGGTGCTAATCCATGAAATTACACTTTGCACTTTGTTTAAACCGTTAGTGGAGCGTGTGTGGTTAACCGGCACACTAACCTGGATTTAACAAAGTAGGCAAAGGGTAACTTAATATTTATCATAGTATCGGTGGAGCTCGTGTGGTTAACCGGCACATCGATTGAGGGGTAAATATTAAGGGTACCAAGTATATTTGCATGGTTACTTCACACCTTGTTTTGTGATCCTCGGCATCCCAGTCACAAAACCTGAAGGGTACACTCGAGATTGAAACATGCCATTGAAAAGTTCAATGAATCTCAAAAGATCTAGGAGTTTCAAATCCAATTAAAAACCTAATTACATTATTTCGTTTTTCATGGTGGAAATTGGTAAATCGTCATTTACCTACCTTCAACTATTTTATAACTCGGATTACGGCATCCCTCTTCCAGTTATAAATAGGTTGTTGGATCCTAGCCTTAATATTTCATATTGGGTGTTATATTAAGGACTTTAGATCAACTATCTTGAATATCTCCCAAAAGATGTCTAGTTCAGACATCTATGATCTTCCCAAATCTCTTGGAACTTTACTTCCTCCACCTCCTCCAATTATTCTCCTTAACCCACAAGTTCAAGGTCACTCAAGCCCTAATGGCAAGCAAGGTCTATGTGTGATCACATCTTAGAGATGAAATCACATATTGACAAGCTGGGAGAGTTGGGTGTCAAAGTCTTGAGAAAGTTGGATGTTCAATCACTTTCTAAGTCACATAGTGAGTTCCTTTGGGACTACTATGAAACAGACTATGACATGAACCTTAATGATCATATCTATTTGCTTGGTGCTGCTGAATCAACAATGATTTGGAACGATAGTAAAGCAAATTTGATTAGAAGATCAACTTCCCAAAAACTTTATGGACAGTGACAATGGTGACACGGGAAATCCAGAAAAAGCATTCTCTTCCCAATGGAAAGGGATTGGCCATAGTCAACCCGGTTGACCAAATGGTAAGGAGAAAGGCTAAGTCTGAGATAGTCCCATTACCAAAGGGTCCATATGTTTATTTTGCCAAAGGAAGGGGCGTTGATTGCAAAGCTGCCAAGTTTACCTAAGGATGTTAAAGTCAATAAGTCTGACTCTACTTCAGGTAGAGCCCATTATCTAACTCTGTTAAGTTTCTATTCTAAGATCCCCATTACATGATGTGACTGGGTCACATGTTGATGTTTTAAGAATCAAAGAATAGAGAGAAAGCTTAAAGGAAGTATATGATGATTCTGATCGCGTAGGTGGATTTCGATCGCATCAGAATTTTGAAGTTGTTACTTAGGAGTTATGATATATTGCTTAGGAATAGATAACAACTAGTTTTTCCGTATGCATTTGCACTATAAGGATAAGTTTTTTCCGCAAAGTTTTGAAATAAAATAAAAGTTTTTAATTTTATATTTATTTTAAATATCCTTACAAGTGGCATTTGTGAAAAATGGTTGTTTATATGATTCCATTGATAGCAATATTTGAAAAAAAATGGACTTGATTCTTTCGTTTGTGGTAGTGTCATAATTTACCAAATAAGGAAATATTCTCATTCCCAAGTTGAATAGTATGATGAATGAGAACTTTCAAGCATTGGAAAATTAAGACTTGTTCACATGGATGTGTGAGTCAAGTTAAGGACTAAAGGGATCGAGTACACATTCTTGTGCACTGGTCAAGTCCACCACAAAGCTCGTTAAGACTATTCGTCATGATTTACTAAATTTTAGTAAATATGGTTATACTTACAAGTTTAAGTATAATTCTGAAATATTGGAAAAGTCTCAATGTATGGCAGAACGAATGGGAAGAATCAAATTAGGCAGACAGATAAAAGTTTCTCAAATCTGAAAAGATGGGAGAGTACTTTAGTATCATGTTTTGTGACCATCTTAATGATTAAAGAACCACATCACAATTGGTCTTCTAAGGACATCTTAGTGCATTCTTATGACTAAGAAGAGGAGTCATGAATTGTTGAAATGGTTAAATCAAGAAGATGAGTCATACTTCGTTTCAAAACAAGTCTTAGAGTCATACTCCAAGACTATAAGTTGAGTGACATATCTTAAAGAAAGGTTTATAACACTTGTCAAATGTAAGAGTAAAAGTGTCCTACTCTTGTACATTTGAAGTTGGTATGTTGTGATGTTTTGGATTAAACAAAGACCAACTAAGGCCAATTGTGTGAAAGTGTTTGTCTTGATAAAGAATCCGCACTATCTCTTGAATATTTGGCAAGATAGTCTTATATGTCAATAGGACAGTGGGAGTCTTAAAGATCCTGAAAAGAATTTCAAGAACTAATCAAGAATAAAACCTGAGGTTCTTCACCAGCACACGACTTGAGGTTTATAACCTATCATGTTGACATATTCTGTGCCCATTCCAGTTAAAGTTGGCTTTGCATAGGAGTTCTGAAAGTTCTCAGTTGGTTGCATAACAACTTGGAAGCAATGGCAGGCCCTGTACTGCCAGGTGGCAAGAAGTTAAGATTGCATAAGTTCAGTCCATATGAGTTTGGATTTGTCATTATCCTTGTCTTGTGACTATGGTTTTGACGATTCACATGGATAAGAACACATACACCATAAAATCCAAGGGTCATAAGGTTTCTCTCCGATTCATGAAAATGATGGTGAGGAAACACTTCCACCAAGTAGATTTGAAGCAGATGGCAAAAGGTCTAAACAATTGAGACTATGATTACGGCATCCTTTTTCATAGTTCTGAAATGGTTTAGACACACATGCATGCTATCTAAGGAAAGGTGTATGATTTTGATAAAGTTTTATCAAAGCATCTCGTATCAGAAATCTGAACTTTGGTAAGGAAGTCAATAAAGTATTGATTTCTAGAAGTCCAGCTGATTTCTGAGTACATGTCAAAGCTAGTGGGAGCATAAGTGTTATGCTAATAATCATCATGTTAGTGGGAGCATGATAATTATTGTTAGTGTTGCAAGTTAGCAATGTTAATTATAGAAAACAAAAGTTTCAATTCGTGAGGTTGCAGGGATTGAAAAAGTTGTTTTGCTATAATTAAGGGAGAGGATATACTTCATTTCAGTTCTAAAGGCTTAGATTGAGACCTTAATCATCTTTAGTCAAGAATATATATATATGAATTTCATGTTGGATTGGTTCAACTTAAGGAAATTCTATATATTGCGTTCTCAAAATTCGATTATGATTACGGCATCCCTCTTCATAGTCAAATTTTGAAAACATGGCAAATAAAAATATTGTAGCAAAAGACTGGTCTAGAATCATGTCTTTATGTGAGACATCATGAATCGTGTACCAATTGCTTTGGGTACAGGATCGATTGCATGTGCTATAATATTTGTCATTTCTAAATTTTTCCAAATGCCCAGAGGCATTAAGAAGGGAAAAGGTCTAGAATTGGATTTGACTAAAATGATTAAGCAATTGTCGAGGACAATCTGAGGTTTACCAAAGATTGGTTGCTTAGGGACAGTTGGAAGTATAGTGCTAATTTTGGAAGGACCATATTGACATATTCTGAAAAGAGGCATCTCTTATTCAGAAGTGATAGTAAAAATGAGAATATGGAGTTGTCTCCATAGGTGGAAGTTATCTGTGTAAGATTAGAAAACTTAATGCAAGAAGCATGTCCAAAGCAATGTACTTTGAATATGAGACTTAGTTTCCATGGAGTTGATCTCCATTGGAATACCTTGTAATGACTGTTGACAAGTCTTTGTGACTTTGTACATATTCATTACAGGAGGGTCAGTACATATAAGTTTAAAATCTAAACAGATTTCGATAAATGATAGAAATTTGAAATTCTCACATTTTTCGATAAGGATTTGGGAGTGTGAAATAAGAATCATTGAAATTATGTTCAATTGGTTTATTTCACAAAGTAAGGATCATAGACAAACATAGAGTGCATACTTGGTGTATGGCAAAGCTATTGTTTAAGAAAAACATAGTGTACATGTTTGGAGCATGGGACAACTAGTGTTTTTAATTCAAGTATAAAGTTGATAAAACCGAAACAATGAATAATAAGTAATAAGTATGGTGATAAATAAAAGTGTTTATTTATATTCATAGGGTTTGATACCATATTTGATTCATTTATTCTTGTGTTTCACTTTGCATGTTTTGACTTCCAGAATAACTAAGTCGCTCTTCCTGAATGATTAAGTTATTCAAACCATCCACAGTCGGTCATATGTTGGAAGTAGATATGAATCAAGACTGTCATGGGTTGGTTTGTAGAGGTCCAAGTTGGTGGACAAAGTGGTGCTACAACACTCATGAGTGCTCATAAGTTCTGAGTATTGGATTCAACCCACGCTCATTTGAATCACTTCATGGATTTTATCACGAGTGATCATGAGACGATAATATCTTATATTCTTCAAACCTAGAGATATGAGTTGTTACTATGAGTTGGTTATACATTGATTGCACGAAAACGCATTGGTAACTCGATGTTATAAAACGTGCCTTTGTGTATGATTCAACAAGTAGTAGAATAAGCCATATGAGTCGAAGTTTATCCATTCCTTTTACCTTCGGGATAAAAGTGATATCTGTGGGGCCCTCGATGATTTAAAGATGATACATGTGAGTGCTTGGCCAAGCCAGGACTGATTTGATTTGTTCAATCAGTCAGTCATCATGAATCGAAAATCGGGAAACAACAAATGGACAGAGAGAATGATTGATAATCCATGTCTCAGTCCATATGATATCTAGAATGGAGGAATATATGATCCCTTATCTAATGGACAAGTCATTGACGAAGGTCAGAGTTCATCGACAAGGTTAGAGCTCGACAGAAGCTTTTGAGAGCTACGATTGCTGATCGGTTCCTGAAGTCATACGCAATAATAGTTTTAGACTTATCCAAGTGGGAGACTGTTGGATTAATGTCTAAGTCCATAACTATAATTGGTAAGACTTGACCCGACCCGGCATGGTCCATTTGGGTTGCATGGCATCATGCATTTGGATAGACTATAATGAGAGAAATAACACTTAAGGTTGGTTAATATATTATAAGTTCTAATATATTAATAAGGTTATTTAATTAGTATTGATCAAGAATTAATTTGGAATTAATTAAGTGATCAAAAGGTGACTAATTAAATATATGGGTTGATTGTGTAAATCATTCATTCTTATATATGTGGGCTTGTGATCCAAGATTCCTTATGTTGGACTAAGTCCATGGGGTGACCCATGGATACTCCATGGAGGTTAAAATCCATGGAGCATAAGGAATGGGTAAAGTTATGAGTTACATGGTGTAACCCTAATAGCCACCATATAAAAGAATCCCATGGCTCAAGAAATTGTGCAGTAATGTTTGAATATGAGGGCTAGACGATTTCAAGGAGTGTTCTATTTCTCTCAAGTCATTCCATGTGCATTTGGTGTTGTGTGAACCATTTGAGGTGTCACACTTGGGGCACTAGGCACTCAAGCTTCATGGAGACAAGCTACATCAAACAAAGGTATGTATTCTATCCATCTGATTACCCAAGTATCAAGTATTGTATGCTAGATAGGGTAATACCTTGGAAAGTTCATAACTGCATGTATAATAGAGAAAACATAGATCCAAGGTATTTAGGGTTGCATGTACACTTAAGAGTGTTAGAATGCGCAAAACCCATCAAATACCCCAATTTATAATGTGATTAGTGTAGAGCTTATATTCTATGAGCTGATAGAATTGCATGCTAGTTAGTGGTAGGCTAAGGATCTTACAGGAACGATGTGATAGTGTTGCCTGATTTGTGATGCCTTTAGCCTAGGATTTCATTCTTATAAGAATGAGTCTTTCATTGCTATTTTCTTAGTGTATGCTATATAACTATACATAGTTAGGATTTTATTGTTTGATTAGGTGTCTAAGCCCATAACTATAATTGGGATGTACTTGACCCGATAGTAGCATGGTCCTTTTGGGTTGCCTTCACCAGTGTAATTTGATAGGATGGACTTTTGAGAATAAGGTTATTTGCGATTTATTAATATATATTATAAGTATAATATATTAATTAAGAAATCATATTATTTAATTATTATTGATCAAGAATTAATTTGGAATTAATTTAGTGATCAAAAGAGACTAATTAAATATACGGGGACTGATTAAGTAAATCAATGATTCTTGTAGTGTGGGCCAATGATCCATGGTTAATTAGGATGGGCTAAACCAATTTGATAGTCCATGGATAGTCCATGGAGGGTTAACCCATGGAACCTAAGTAATATGAAAGGTCATGGTGCATTACGGTTTTCAAGGATGAAACCCTAGCCTTTGCAACACTATAAAAGCAACCCCCTAGAGCCAAAATCGGTTGTCCCATTCATTCTAAGAGAGTGACAATCGATTTTATACTAACTAGCCTATTCTCTCAAGTCTCCTCTTGCATTTGGTGTTTGTGACACATTAGAGGCATCACACTTGAGGTGCTAAAGCTTTCTAAGGCCAAGAACTACTACTACATCAAGAGGTATTCATCTAACGATGAGTTTTATATTGTATATCTCCTATTGTATGCTAGTTAGGATGTATGCTTTAGCAAATTGAAAATGCCTGTATAATTAGAGAAAACATAGATACAAAGCATCTAGGGTTGCATGTGCACCATAGGAGTGTTATAGTGCTTAAAACCCAACATTTATATCCTTAGAATACCTAATTTATCCTTTCTTCATGTTCCTTGTTTTGTTGTGGATTTGAGGTAGAATCATTTATTTGAATGTCTATCGAGTCTTGTATTGTGTACAATTGGCATGCTTGAAGCAAATGGCGAGGACAACAGAGATCTTGTGAGGCGAACTAATGCTGGGGAGCAAACTAGAGTTAGTGTCTAGATGCTTAGTCGTGGTTCTAAGGAACCAACAGGGTGAGTGTATAGCTGATTGGAGGAAATAGAGTCCTTGTGACTTAGGGTCTTGAGAGCACGAATTGAGACAAATATGAATTGGTTTGGAAGGTAGTATTGGGCCCGTAGTACTGAAAGCACCGGATCTGTCCGTGGCTTTGGAAGGAATCTTTAGGAACTAAGGAACAGGTATGAGTATGTGGGTGTTGTGTATGTGCTTTAGCCTAATTCTGATGGTTTTCTTATGTGTTTCAGTATGGTGGTTACCTGAGGTTCAGGCTCCAGCGATGCCGAGAGGCCAAGTGCCAGTGATAATGAGATCTGCAGGATTTTTGCCGTTGAGGTGGCCACAACAACCAGAGGGGGTATTCCAAAGATGTTTAGGTATATCAAGACCATGCTGATTGAGACTTTCGACGAACGCTATGCCGCCGTCACTGAGGTTGCTGTTGTCGCAGCCACTGCAGTTGTTGCTGCTGCGAGAGCGCATGGGGGTGATTCGTTGTGGTACCGGGGAGTTCAACAACACGAAGCCACCTGAGTTTGATGGGAACCAGGATCCGATTGCTGCTATGAGATGGATCTATGATGTTGAGGGATGTTTTTACACTTGCTACTGTCCGTAGAATCTAAGGGTTCGTTTCGTGCTGAACCTGCTTCGCTTGGGAGCGAAGGATTAGTGGAAGTTTGTGACAACTGATTATACTATTGCAGAGTGTTCTTCGGTGACCTGGGAGAGATTTACTGAGATGTTCGGAGATAAGTTTGTTCCGGTGGTTGAGAAAGAGAGGCTAGCCCAAGAGTTCCTTTCTCTCAGGCAGAAGAGAGAGACGGTGAATAAGATCACCAGGATGTTTCGTGAGAGGGCCTTGTTTTGCCTTGAGCATGTGTCTTATGAGCAGGAACATGTTAGTCGGTATTTGAGTATTCTAAGGAGGGATATCCGTAAGTTTGCGGTGAACACTTTATATTGGATATTGGCTGAGTTGCAGACCAATGCCAGGAAGAGAGAGATTGAGCTGGAGACCCAGACTAGGGAGGAGAGGAGACCCAGGTGAGAGATAGGAGGCCAATAGTGTTGCAGCCGATGACTAAGCGACCCAAGCCCGCTGAACCGAGAGCTGGAGGCCAGAAGGGCCGCACTTGCAGCAAGTGTGGCAAGGGACATGAGGGGCGTTTTTGCTCTGGGGCTATTTGCTACATGTCTGGCAAGAATGGGCATATGGTGAAGGATTTCCCCAAGGGATTTTAGGTTTCCTTCAATTGCAACTAGAAGGGTCATGTGAGGGTCGAGTGTGCTCAACTTTCATCTAGGGCAGTTCAGATTCCTGCCCCCGCGACCCTGCGTATTACTGATAGCCGACAGGGGAAGGCCGAGTCACCGAGGGCTCGAGGGAGAGCATTTCAGTTGACAGCAGAATAGGCCCAAGCAGCTCCAGATGTCGTGGCTAGTATGTGTTCTTTATTATTCTTCTAATTTATTCATGTTTCTTATATTATTGATTGTGTAGGTACTTTTCTTGGTAATTATGTACTTGCGCTTGTGTTGTTTGACTCGGGTGCGAGTCGATCTTTTGTGTCATCATATTTTTGTCGCGGTTTTAGCATTGCGTGAGAGAATTTGAGCAGGCCCTTGAGAGTCTATATACCTGATGAGCGTCCGGTCTCTGCTACTGATATCTACCGGGGTTGTGTATTAGAAATTTTTGGCATTGGTTATCCGATAGACCTTATCCCCATTGCGATGGAAGATGTCTGCGTGATCGTGGGTATGGATTGGTTGAGCCGGTTTGGGCTCTGATTGACTGTGAGCGTCAGATGGTGACAGTTCGAGACCCTGGTGTGGGAGTGTTGACTATCTAAGGTGAGGGTAATAGGTCGGGATCAACCTTCTGTTCCGCTGCCAGGGCGAGATAGAGTTTGTAGCATGGGTGTATGGGTTATTTGGCATATGTAGTGGATACTCGAGTTGAGGAGAAGGGATTGATTTCCATTTCTGATGTTCCTGTAGTACACGATTTTCCCGATGAGTTACCAGGTGTGCCTCATGTGAGGTAAGTGTAGTTTTGGATCGATCTGATTCTAGGTACGCTACCGATTGCCAAGGCACCGTAGTGTCTTGCACCTCCTGAGATGCAGGAGTTATGCTGTCAGCTTCAGGAGATGTTAGGAAAAGAGTGTATTCGGCCGAGTTGTTCACCTTGGGGAGCACCGATCCTTTTTTTTAGAAAGAAGGATGGTTCACAGCGGATGTATATTGATTACCGAGAGTTGAACAAGATGACAGTGAAAAACCATTATCCATTATCAGGGATTGATGATCTCTTTGACCAGCTACATGGGGCATCTTGGTTTTCCAAGATCGATTTAAGGTTCAACTACCATCAGATGAGGGTGCGAGATGAGGATATTCAGAATACGGCCTTCCGAACTCGCTGTGGGCATTACGAGTTTGTGGTGATGCCTTTTGGGCTCACTAACGCACCGCCGGCGTTCATGGATCTCGTGAAGCGGGTTTGCAAGCCCATGTTGGATCGATCAGTGATCGTCTTCATTGATGACTTTCTGGTCTATTCGAAGACCTAAGAGCAGTACGAGGAGCATTTACGCAAGATTCTTGGTGTTTTGAGGATGGAAAGGCTCTACGCCAAGTTCTCCAAGTGCGACTTCTGGTTGCGTGAGGTTCGGTTTCTGGGACACCTCGTCAACCAAAATAGTATCTTGGTCGATCCAACCAAGATAGAGGCGGGGATGCAGTGGGAAGTGACGAGATCTCCATCTGAGATTCAGAGCTTCCTCAATTTGGCGGGATATTACCGGAGATTCATTCGAGATTTCTCCAAGATTGTTGTTCCTCTCACTAAGTTGACGAGGAAGGATGTTGTGTTTAGTTGGGGGCTTGACCAGCAGGCATCATTCGAGACCCGTCGCTAGAGACTGTGTGAGGCACCGGTACTTTCCCTCCCTAAGGGATTTAAGGATTTCGTGGTCTTCTGGGATGCATCCATTGCAGGGCCGGGTGTCATATTGATGCAGAGGGGGCATGTGATTGTGTACGCTTTGAGGCAGCTAAAGTCTCATGAAGCGAAGTATCCCATTCATGATTTGGAGTTGGGGCGGTCGCTTTCGCCCTCAAGATTTGGTGCCACTATCTTTATGGTGTTTAGTGTACCATTTATACAGACCATAAAAGACTGAGATATCTTATGGATCAGCCTAACCTAAACATGAGGCATAGGAGGTGGTTGGATGTAGTGAAAGATTATGATTATAAGATTTTGTATCATCCGGACAAGGCCAATGTGGTGTCCAACGCCTTGAGCCGGAGGGCGGTTAGTGTCCCAATTCGGGATGTGTGTATGAGGATGACTGTGATGACCCCAGTTTTGGAAACTATCAATGGAACACAATCGGATGCCATAAAGGAAGAAAATCGGAAAAGTGAGCTGGTGATTGGTCAGGTTTCAGCTTTTGATATCGATAACAGGGGGCTTCTGACTCTTCACGGGCGGATTTGGGTTCCTTATACGGGTGGGGCTCAACGGATATTAATTGAGGAGTTTCACAAGTCGATATTTTTTATTCGTCCAGGCGCTACCAAGATGTATCTCGTCCTAAAACATAGTTACTGGTGGCCATGTATGAAGAGAGATGTGGCCTGATTTATAGAGCGATGTTTGACCTTCCGGAAGGTCAAGGCCGAGCACCAGCGCCCTCATGGCAAGTTACATTCCTTAGAGGTTCCACTATGGAAGTGGGAGCAGATCACCATGGATTTTATTACGAAGTTGCTAAAGACTGCGAGGGGTTTTAATGTTATTTGGGTGATAGTCGACCGTTTGACGAAGAGTGCTCACTTCCTAGCCATTAGCGAGAGCTCTTCTACAGAGAAACTGGATGAGATTTATGTCTGAGAGGTGGTGGCTTGGCATGGGGTGCCGACTTTTATTGTGTCGGACCGGGATGTTTGTTTTACTTCCAAGTTTTGGAAGAGGTTTCACGAGGAGTTAGGTACCCGATTACATTTCTGTATTGCATATCATCCACAGACGAACGGGCAAAGCGAGTGGACTATTCAGACGCTTGAAGATATGTTGTGTGCCTGTATCATTCACTTTGGTGGGATTTGGGACTCCTATCTCCCGTTGGTTGAGTTTTCTTATAACAAAAGCCATCATGCCAGTATTGACATGCCCCCCTTTGATCTGCTGTTTGTTAGGGGAGGTTGGACAGAGAGTGATGGGGAGCACGGAGGTAATGTTCAAAACAACCAAACTTATCCAGCAGGTTAGACAGAGATTGTTGAGGGCCTAGAGTCCCCAGAAGAGTTATGAAGATCGATGACGCTCTGAGTTAGAGTTCCAGGTCGGGGATTTAGTGCTGCTAAAGGTGTCGCCCTGGAATGGTGTTATCCTCTTCAGAAAGTGAGGCAAGCTGGGCCCGAAGTTTATCAGCATGTTCTGAGTGTTGGCCCGGGTGGGCAAGGTGGCTTACCGGTTGGAGCTGACGGAGGAGTTGAGGCAGATTCATGATACCTTCCATGTTTCCTAGTTGAGGAAGTGTATAGTTGACGAGACAGATGTGGTCCCTTTGGAGGACATTCAGGTCGATGATCGCCTGAATTACGTTGAGAAGCCTGCGGCTATTCTGGATCGGAGAGTGAAGACCTTGAGGAACAAGGTAGTGAGCATGATCAAAGTTCAGTGGCAACACCGGAAAGGGCTCGGAGTGGAAGTGGGAACCCGAGTCTGAGAAACGCGAGCACTATCCTGAGTTTTTTCCCGAGGATGACTTCGAAGGTGAAGTCTGATTCTAGTGGATGAGAATTGTAACATCCGATTATCAGGTACTATCATTTTAGCTCTTAACTTAATCAAACTTTGCACATTTGGTCCTTTGTGGTTTAAGTTTAACGTTTAAGCCCGTACGTTGGGCGTACATGAGGGTACGTGCAGCGTACTCGTGAGATGCAGGATCGCAGAAGCCATGCTAGTACGTGTGGTACGCCGGGCGTACTAGCCCAACCTCTAAACCCTAATTTTAAGGGTTTGCTCCCTAGTTAAACCACCTTATGCCTCCCTTGGACATTCCTTATCAGCCACATTTCCCTTAAAAACCGTAATCTCGAGTCTAAGCTTTGTTTGTGAGAGTTTGGAGCTTAATAGTGATTTTGGTGCTTATTTGTGGAAGAAGAAGGCTTGTGAAGAAGAAGGTGTTGCTAGCGAGCTTGTAGATCCAGAAACTACCCCTCATTGTGCATCTTTTTCAGGTATAAATTTTATACCTTGATGAGTTTCCTTTTAGATCTCCATAGATGAGTTTTATGAGTTTTTATCCCCAAAGTTTGAACCTTTGTGAGTATGGGGCACTCCAAAGAATATTAACTGTCCTTTCATGCATTTTAGGTCTTGTAGATTCATAAAAATGGTTTCTTGATCATTTCCCTTGGCCCATGCATGAGTAAAGTGACTTAGAGTGTGATGGAAGTTAGAGTTTGTTGCATTGGGTCCTTTCGAGCCATGTAAAGGCTTAAAGTCGATGACTTTATGGGTTAAAACACCCTATGATGGTCAGATTTGAAGTCAGGATAGGTGTTTTTGACGGGTTTTGACCATTCTAACACTCCTATGGTGTACATGCAACCCTAGAAACGTTGGATCTATGTTTTATCTATGATACATGCAAAATTGTTTTCCAAGGTTCATAACCTATATAGCATACATGGGGAACTTTTAATACATAAAAGTTAGTAGGAATTACATACCTTGTAGTAGTTAGGATTCCTTGAAAACCTTGTGAGCCTAGCACCTCAAGTGTGATGCCTCAAATGTCTCACACAACACCAAATGCACTTGGAATAACTTAGAGATAAATGATACACTTCTTGAAATCGGCTAGCCCTCACTTGTATGCTTAGTGGCCGATTTTGGTGAACAAAGTGATGTTTATATAGTGTGTTACAATTAGGGTTACACCATGTAAACCCTAATTGTCATGACTTTTCATTTCCATGACTCATGGGTTCTATAACCACCATGGAGCATCCTATGGGTTTTAGCCCAACTTGATAATCCATGAAGCATTAGCCCACTATATACTTATGGATGATTTACACAATCAACCCATATATTTAATTAGTCTTCTTTTGATCACTTAATTAATTCCAAATTAATTCTTGATCAATACTAACTAAATAATACTATTAATATATTAGAACTTATAATATATTAATAAACCCTAAGTGTTATTTCTCTCATTTTAGTCTATCTAAATGCATGATGCCATGCAACCCAAATGGACCATGTTAATCGGGTCAAGTACATTCCAGAAATAGTTATGAACTTAGACACCTAATCCAACAGTCTCCCACTTGGATAAGTCTAATAACTATAACTGCAAGAATGACTTCAGGAACCGATCAGCAATCGTAGCTCTTTCAAGGTCTCTCGGAACTGAGATGATGATGATACGCCATTTAAGATAAGTGATCATATAATCCTCTGTTCTAGATATCAGCTGGACAAATACATGGAACAATGTCTTACTTATTGTCCATCAGTTTGTTTCTCGATTTTTGATTTGTTTGACATAGAACTTAATTGAGCACATCAACTTAGTTCTGACCGGGCCCGGTACATGGGTCAACACAAAATCATCGAGGGGCCCACATATCGCTTCTAATCTAAGAAGGAACAGATAAACTTCGACTCTTATGCTTGTTCTACTACTTGTTGAATCATACACAAAGGCACGTTTTATAAGATCGAGTTACCAATGCGTTTTCGTACAATCAATGCATAACCAGCTCATAGGCAACAAGTCATATCTCTAGGTTTGAAGACTTATATGATATTACCGTCTCGCGATCACTCGAGATAAATTCCATGAAGTGATACCAGCGAGCGTAGGTTGAATCCAATGTTCAAAACTTATGAGCACTCATGAGTATTGTAGCCATGTCCAACATCTTAGACCTCTACAACCAACTCATGACAGTCTTGATTCATACCTACTTCCAACATATGACCGACTGTGGAGAACTCAAATAATATGATATACCAAACATAATTATTCTGGAAGTCAAAACATGCAAAATGAAACGATAGTAAACGATTGACCTTACCCAGTCCCTTCATGAGGGGATCTGCTGGAGATGCTCCTTGCATGCTGGAGATGCTATCTAACTACTAAAACTAATATCATCCTTCAGCCCTATGCTCCTTGCATGCTGGAGATGCTTAACCTTACCTAGTCCCTTCATGAGGGGATATGATGGGTTCTCATCCGATGATACCCTCTTTTCCACGAGGAGTCCTTCTTCTATTCAATGTCTGATGAAACGATATTTTATGTCGATGTGTCTGGATCTACCGTGATCCCTTGGTTCCTTAGCTAAGGCAACTGCACTTTCACTATCACAGAAAATCTCTATTGGCTCTTTTATAGTTGGTACAACTCCAAGGTCTCCAATGAAGTTCTTGAGCCATATAGCCTCCTTCGCTGCCTGGCTTGCCGCTATATACTCTGATTCGCAAGTTGAATCAGCCACTGTCTCTTGTTTGGAACTTTTCCAAGAAATTGCTCCTCCGTTTAAGGTAAAGACCCAGCCTGACTGAGAGCGGAAATTATCCCTATCAGTCTGAAAGCTAGCATCACTATACCCTTCTACAATCAAGTCATCACTCCCACCGAGGGTAAGGACCCAGTCCTTAGTCCTCCGCAGGTACTTGAGAATGTTCTTTACCGCAGTCCAGTGAGCCTTGCCACGGTTCCCCTAATATCTGTTGACCATGCTCAATGCAAAGGCCACATCAGGACGAGTACAAGTCATAGCATACATGATCGAGCCTACAGCGGAAGCATAAGGTACTCGAATCATCTCAACTATCTCAGTCTCTGTACTCGGGCTCGAATCTTACTCAGTCTGGCGTTACTCTGGATCGGTAACTCTCCTTTCTTGAAATTCTGCAAGCTGAATCTATTCAGCACCTTTTCCAAGTAGGTACTCTGACTAAGTCCAGTTAGTCTTTTACTCCTATCTCTCAGAATCCTTATCCCTAGGATATAGGCAGCTTCTCTAAGGTCCTTCATAGAGAAACACTTCCCAAGCCAGGACTTCACTTCCTGTAGAGTTGGGATGTCATTTCCTATGAGTAGTATGTCATCCACATACAATACCAAAAAGCTAACTATACTCCCACTAGCCTTAATATATACACAAGATTCATCTTCACTCCTCGAAAAGCCAAACTCTTTGACCTTCTCATCGAAGCAAAGATTCCATCTGCGAGGTGCTTGTTTCAATCCATAGATGGATTTCTCAAGCTTACAAAGTCTATTAGGGTAGTCTGCACTGACAAAACCCTCTGGCTGACTCATGTAAACATCCTCAGCCAACTTTCATTAAGGAAAGCGGTTTTGACATCCATTTGCCATAACTCTAATAGACATAATCTTGGCTAGCATAACTCTAATAGACTTAATCTTGGCTACTGGTGAAAAGGTCTCATCATAATCAACTCCCGGAGTTTGAGAAAAGCCATTTTGCAACCAGTCACGCCTTATAAGTGTGTACATTACCATCCATGTCGGTCTTCTTCTTGAAGATCCATTTGCACCGACTGTCTTGCGACCTGGTACATTGTCAACCAAGTTCCAAACTTGATTGTCATATATGGACTGTATGTCGCTGTCCATAGCCTCTTTCCATTTAGCAGGCTCAGGGCCTGCCATGGCTTCCCTGTAGCTGTTAGGTTCATCCAGACTTACCAGTGTGTTATCACTGATAAGTGTATCACCTTACGCAGTAATATGGAAACCATAGTAATGCTCAGGTGCATTCCTAACTCTCGTGGAACGCCTCGGAGGTACAGACTCTTCTGTCGGATCAACAGGAGTTTCGTCCTCAGGTTGATTGCTAGGGTTTGAGGTTCCTTCACCACTTGAGTGTTGAATTTCTTCAAGGTCAATTTGCATCCCACTGTTTCCTTGGGTTATAAATTATCTCTCTCAAAAGACTCCTCTCCTTGCTACAAAGACCACATTATCACTAGGTCTATAGAAGAGGTAACCAAAGGACCTCTGTGGGTAGCCGATAAAAATACACCTCTCACTTCGAGGTTCGAGCTTATCGTGAGACTCACGCCTCACAAAAGAATCGCAACCCCAAATCTTGATGTGTTCCAGATTGGGAACTTTTCTGGTCCACATCTCATGAGGTGTTTTGGCAACCTTCTTTGTAGGGACTAGATTAAGGATATGGGCGGCAGTCTCTAAGGAATACCCGCAGAATGAGATTGGTAGCGAAGCTCGACTCCTTAAAAGTTTATGAAGTTGGATCAGGCATAGTACGCCAAGCATACTCCTGGTTACGCCCCGCGTAGCCAGTCCCGTCCCCGATTGGTCGCTGATTGAGTTATACGCCCCGCGTAAGAGAAAGTACGCTCAGCATACGCGCTGGGCAGTTGACTTGTATTGACTTTTAACCTTTGGTCAATATTTAGGGTTTTGGACCATGGGAGGGGAAAATGGTTTTTTTACCCTGAAGGGGCTTATTTATGGGTTTTGGAATCATTTGAGTTATGGACCTTAATTATTAATTAGGGTTAATTATTGTGTTATTAGGCAGAGTCTAGTTCCAGCAGTTCGAGTGTGGGATTTATCTGTCATCGGTATTAGGTGAGTCTCCTCAGTTATTCTTACCTGTGTGGTAGAATAGTTGTATATATGATGACTAGCGGGTTCTACTTGTCACACCCCTGGCCAAGGTGGAACATGCCGGGAGTGCAACTAAGTTCATGGATCACAAATAAATTTAATATATATATCACAAGTACAACGATAAACAAAAAAAACATGTATATTTCATCATAAGGTTTTGTTGGGTATTTTGTGTTGCGTCATGGGCTTAGTTTGTGTATGCATATATGCCTTAGATACGATCGTCATTATTATTATTATTGCTTTGTAACCCTAAACACCTCTACAGTCGAAGTTCTTAATCGAACTCTTCTGAGGTGTTAAAGCTTAATCATTCGACATCAGTTAAACCATTCATGTGTTCTTTATTACGTAATTTATTGCTTTTCTGCTTACAATCAATCGATCCTACTAGAACATTGTTCTAACAATTGGTATCAGAGCCGGAGACTGTGTAATCAATACACATTCCTTCTGTTTGAAGAATTCTTAAGGGTTTCTGCTTTTATCGAATATAAAAAAGTCACCTTCTTCCTATCGACGGTAACTCTTGTGTTTGATAAAACCCTAATCTCAAATTTACAGGTCTGATTCTAGCAGTTCCAAGGAAAGACTCATCATGTCTCACGACGATTCACAAACTAATCCCATCAACATCTCCAACAACATTGGATCCACTACAAGGGTTCCCATTCTTTACACTCAAGACTATGAAGTGTGGGCGCATCACTTTGAAGATTACGTAGTTGGATCTGAAGATAATGGTTATCTCATCTGGGAAGCTATCACTATTGGGCCATTTGTTCACTCTCGAACGAACAAGACAGTGAAGACTCAAAAACAATATAATCAGCTTGTGGTGGACGTAGATAAGATGCCACAGGATGAAAAGGACAAGGTGCTATGTAATGTGAAAGCCATGAGAATGATCAGATTCGCATTGCAATCTGACACTTTTCGTTTAGTCAGTTCATGTACGACGGCTAAAGAAATCTGGGATAGGTTAAAAGAACTGTACTCAACTGATGAGGATCTAGAACACTCGATCCAAACCTTGTTGCTCTCAGAATTTGGAGTTTTCGAACAGAAACCTGAAGAGAAACTGATACAAACCTTCGATCGCTTCAATCATCTCCTTAGCAAGATGATCAAGTATGGTATTGAAAGAAAATTGATTGAGCAAAAGGTGACCTTCATGAATGGTTTAAGACCATAATGGATGGCAGTGGTTTCAACAGTGAAAGCTCACGAACAATTTAAATCATACTCGCTAGCGAAACTGGTGGGTATTCTTAAATCCCATGAAAGCGTGGTAGCCAAGGAGGCGAAGATAGTTTCGGGTGTGGGATCGCTGGCCCTTGTCTCAAAAGGCAAAAGTGTTGCAGAAGAAGAGGAGGATTCAGATATGTCTGAGTGTGACCTTACAGGCGAAGAATATGCAATGATGGTCACCAACCCAAAGAAGTTTGCACGAAAGAAGTTCCCTGTCAATAAGAACAGAAACTGGCAAGGCAGTTACAGCTCTGAGAAGGTGAAAGAAGAAACGAAGAACACCTCTCAAAAGGATGACGACAAAAAGGAAAGCAATCTTGTAGGAAACTCTGGATTTGATTGCAATTATTGTCATGGCAAGAACCACTTTGCCAAAGATTGCATGTTGAGGAAAATGACTGAGAAAAGGGACGGAGAAGATGATGAGGCGTATTACATGCGAAAGTTGGAAGAAATAAAGAAAAAGAAAGCATCTAATAGCTCAATGAATGCCTTGATTGTGCAGGAAAATATGGATGAAGATGAGTTCGGTGGCGTTGAAGTCTGGTCAACCGATTCTGAGGATGAAGAACTGAGAAAACCCACACATGGAAGAGCTTACGTGGTGAAAGATACTGGTTTTGCTGGAAAATGTTTGATGGTTACTGCTGGAAGACCAACCGAAGGTGAGCTTAAGGAGCCGAACCTGACTGAGGACAAGTGCTTTGCAGCCAAGCCCGTGAGTGAGAAGATCAATGACTGTGATCGGCTGATCAAAAAGGTACAATCCATCCTTGAATCACTTAAAGTTCCCATAACAAATTATGAATAAGAATTAAATGAACTAAAATTTAAATTCTCTAACTTAAGTGGTAGTCTCATGCAAACTCGCTTAGCGAACTCTAACCTAACTGACCAACTCAGCAGGGTGTCTTCGAAGAGTGAGGAGAGAAGGATGTGGATTGAGCTGAAGGAGACGGAGTTAACTAGGGCTAGGGATGAAATTATTTATTTTCAACGAGACAATTTAAAGTTTTTGAAACAACGGAATGTTTTTTGCTTGATTGTTAAACGCTTATATACGAATATTACTCAGTTGCACTTAAATTTTGAAATAGGAAAAAAGATTCACAAGATGATCTTGCCCTTCCTTGAATTTAAGGAGGATGAGGTCATCGCTGAGTGTGAATCCATAATGTCCTGAGAAGAGACTTCCATCACTTATAAAATCGGACTAGACAAGATAGAGACCTTTATTGACTCTAAGGAACATAAATGTATGCTCAAAAATCCTTTAGATGAAAATGATAGGTTGAAAATTAAGTCCGAGACCATTCAAACATTCGACTCATCTAACGCCAAATTAATTTCAGAACATAAAATGAATATAGAAAACACGTCTGAATTTGATGAGGAAAGTGAGATGAGCGAAATCTCGGTGGAAGATGTGGTTGATTGCTCTGAATTTACGAAGAGCGAATCCGAGAATGAAAAACCACTCATATCTAAGAACTCGGTTGAATATGCTCGCCTGTCAAAGGACAAGCCGCAGAAACTCAAAGAGAAAGCAATGGTCTATCAGAAAGTTCAAACAGTGCCAAATCAAGTATATGCTGTTACAGGGGTCACTGAAAAACAAACAGCATAATTGAAAATCTTGGTCGACACAGACAATGCTGAAGGGTGCGACGATTATTTCTGGTCAGCCCCTATTGATAATGCAGACGAAACCATTAGCTTATCGGAGCGAACCTCGTGGAGGGTAAGAGGTAGATACGTTACTGAACCCATCAACAAACCCTCAAGTTTTGATAAACCAAGGATGAGTGGAACAAAAGAGATACCAGAAGAACCAAAGAAAGCATCCAATGTACCTTCCAAGACAACCAAAACTCAAAAGGAGAAGCCAAAATCAAGCTTCAATATTCATAAATCTCAAAAGCAGCTGGCTAAACAGAAACACCAAAGAAATCAGAGATACATGAAGAATCTGAATGAGCGAAAACGGTTTTGGCAATCTCAAAACCCTAACCACGTTCCTTCCAAGAAAGAGTCAAATGTCAAAGAAAGTAACAAGCCAAATGGAAAGGAAAGTTTTAGTCCAAGCTCCTATTATTCCAAAGCTCAGAACCGAACATCTAGTTTCGGTTCCGACACCAGAGCTCAGAACCGAACATCCAGTTTCGGTCACAACATCAAGGCTAACAACCGAAAGTCAAGCTTCGGTCCTTCTTGCTACCAACAAAAGTTGAATTCAATGAAGGACATCAAAGGAAAAGGAAAGCTTGATTCGAATTCTGATATCAATAATAAGAAAAAGTCAGCTAACCCTAGGATTCAAAAGAAGATTCCAAAACCATCTAACAACACACCATCTGATACACCACAATTTAAACAAGATAAAAACAAAATCAAGGTGTATACCATCAAAAGAAAAGACGAAACCATTCTAATAAAAAGAACTTATTTGGTTGATCTTTCTGTTGCTATTCCTGTTTCTGTAAAAGACTCACCCGGGCCCAAGAGACTTTGGGTTCCTAAATCTGCTTGAATTTGCAGGTTATAAGTGACGAGCATTTCGATGACGAATGGTACATTGACAGTGGCTGCTCTCGTCACATGACAGGAAGGAGGGAAGAGTTGAGGGCGTTTCGGTCCCTTAAGGATGGTGGATGTGTGAAGTATGGAAACAATTCTTTTGGCACAATCAGAGGATATGGAATGATAACCAACGGAGAATTCACAATTCAAAAAGTGGCTTACGTGGAAGGATTGCAGCACAACCTCATCAGTGTATCTCAATTGGTTGTGGGAACTGGTTTGAAAGTTTCATTCGATGATGAGGGATCAGAAATTATTGAAAAGCAATCTAAAAGAGTTTTGTTGAAGTCTGAACGCAAGGGAAAGACGTATCCTTTAAATCTCAACCTAATTCGAGGAAAACCAACAATATGCATGTTGTCAAAGGCGAACCCTGATGAAAGCTGGTTATGGCATCGACGCCTATCGCACCTGAACTTCAAAGACATTAATAAGTTGGTGCTTGGTGATCATGCTCGAGGCCTTCCTCTGCTCAAGTTTGATAAGGAACACCTGTGTGCAGCGTGTGAGATGGGCAAACAAAGCAGAAAGAGCCATCCTACACGTATCAATACAAAGATTGTTGAAGCTCTTGAACTTCTGCATATTGACTTATGTGGACCTTCGGCTATCGAAAGCATCGGTGGTAGTAAGTTCATTCTTGTCATAGTAGATGATTTTTCACGCTTCACTTGGGTTTTCTTTCTTAAACAGAAATCAGAAGCGACTCCCAAGTTGAAGGCGTTTATCAAGCAAGTGGAACTGCTGCTGCGAAAGCTGGTGAGGAATATTAGAAGCGACAATGGGCTTGAATTCAAGAATAAAGATTTTGAAGATTTTCTGGCTGAAAAGGGGATATCTCACAACTTCTCGGCCCTATACACCACAACATAATGGAATTGTTGAGAGACGAAACCGTTCCTTATGTGAGGCAGCCCGAACCATGCTAAGCTTCGCTTCTCTTCCGCTATACTTCTGGGCCGATGCAGTTGTAACCACGTGCTATACTCAGAACCGATCCTTACTTAACAAACGATTCTCCATCACTCCGTATGAGATTCTGAACAATCGAAAGCCCAACGTTAAGTTTTTCCACGTGTCTGGTTCAAGATGCTTCATTTTCAATTCTAAAGAGAACCGAAACAAGTTCCACGTCAAAGCCGATGAGGGAATTTTTCTTGGTTATTCACTCAATTCAAAGGCATATAGGATTTTGAATAAACGCTCCAAACGTATTGAAGAATCCTACTATGTAGCCTTTGATAACAATTACATGAAGAAAGTTCAAACAAGCGAAAGTACCATGGGGGAAATATTTCCACAATCCGGAGAAGTCTCGGTTCCCATTTCCAACTTATTTGAAGAGTACATAAGACTATTTGATGAACCAGAAAAGGCCATACACTCAGAAGCGAAACCAGCAGACAACAAAATTGACAATCTGAAAAAGATCATCGATGAAGCTGCAAATGAAATGGAAAATGAAACTCCTAAACCGACTGGTGGTCAACCCTCAACTAACCCTCCAAACAACAGCTCAACGTTCAAGGGGGAGGGTTCATCTGTACCAAAAACAACCGATTTGTCTTTCGAGGGGGAGAATCCAACTCTAACCCCAACCCATAATAGTCTAATCGAGGGGGAGAATCCAACTCCGACCTCAACCCATAATATTCCAATCGAGGGGGAGAATCCAACTCCAACCGATGGTGAAAATCCTGAACCTAACATGGGATATGCTTCGCCATTTGAGTGGGAGAATGAGAATACAAATGACGAAGGTGATCAATCAGAATTTGAAGAAGAGGTAAATGCAGAGTTGGATCCTGTCTATGACCCAAATTACCCTCCTCCAATGAAATGGACTAAGGATCATCCCAAAACACAAATAATTGGTGAATCAACTGAGCGAGTTCTCACACGTTCTCAATTGAAAGCGAAACAAACTGCCTTATTCTCTCATGTTGAATTCGTTTGTCTCGAAAATCAAACCAAAGACGGTTAATGTTGCACTTGATCATGCTGATTGGGTACAAGCAATGCAAGATGAACTCCATGAGTTTGAACGTAATTGAGTTTGGAGACTGATTCCCACTCCGAATGATGTTTCTGTGGTCGGCTTAAAATGGGTCTTCAGGAATAAGTTGGATAAAGAGGGCAACGTAATTCGCAATAAAGCTCGGTTGGTGGTAAAGGGATATTGCCAAGAAGAAGGGATAGACTATGAGGAGACCTTCGTTCCTGTAGCAAGGTTGGAATCCGTTAGAATCTTTCTGGCATATGCTGCACATAAAAACTTCGAAGTTTTCCAAATGGATGTGAAATGTGCTTTCTTAAATGGAGAACTAGAAGAAATGGTGTATGTTGAGCAACCACCTGGGTTCGTGAACGAGAAATACCCTAATCACTGCTATGTGTTGGATAAAGCTGTATATGGTCTGAAGCAAGCACCGAGAGCCTGGTATGAAACATTAACTCGCTTTCTTAAAATGTCGAAATTCAATCAAGGTTCGGTTGACCCAACCTTCTTCCGAAATAAAGAAGGCGAACATCTAATGATAGTTCAGATTTATGTCAATGACATCATCTTCGGCTCCACGAATCCTAGCTTAACGGCGGAATTCTGGAAGTTGATGGAGACTAAATTTGAAATGAGCGCAATGGGTCCAATTAACTTTTTCCTTGGATTGAATATAAGACAGGGACCGAAAGGCATTTTTATCAACCAGGAGGCCTACACGAAGAACTTGATGGCGAAGTTCGGTATGACGGGAGATTCGAAGGTGAAGGTTCCCATGGCGTTTGGCACAAAGTTAGCACCATCTCTAGAAAAACATGTTGTTGACGTAACACTCTATCGTCAAATGATAGGGTCTCTTATGTATCTAACAGCTAGTAGACCAGACATTATGTTCTCTGTTTGTTATTGTCCCAGGTTTCAAGAAAATCCAAGAGAACCTCATATGGTGGCAGTGAAAAATATTTTCCGTTATCTGAAGCGAACCTCTTCTCTCGGTCTTTGGTACCCTGCTAAATTCGGATTCTTTTTTCAAGCCTTTTCTGACGCCGATCTTGGAGGATGCGGTCTGGACCGAAAAAGCACAACTGGAGGATGCCAATTCCTTGACGGTAAACTTGTTAGCTGGCAGTCCAAGAAGCAAATATGTGTGTCTCTTTCAACAGCCGAAGCTGAGTACATAGCTGCAGCATCCTGTACCTCACAAGTGATATGGATACAAAGCCAACTAAGAGACTACGGACTGAGTATGAAGAAAATACCTCTCTATTGTGACTCTGAAAGCGCGATAAGAATATGTCACAATCCAGTGCAATACTCAAAGACAAAGCATATTGCACTAAGATACCATTTCATCAAGGACCATGTTGAAGATTGAAACGTGGAAGTACATTTCGTTCGGTCCTTTGATCAACTGGCTGACATCTTCACTAAAGTCTTACCAGAAGCAAACTTCAATAAAATTCTACAAGGTTTGGGAATGATGGAAGCAGAGTCAGTACCGAACCCTGAAACCTGTCTCTAAAAATTAGACAAGCGAAATAGAGCGAACGCTCGGTCTATTTCGGTTCCCGATTTTTCGGGAACCGAAATGAACCGAACGCTCGGTCTATTTCGGCTCCATAATTTTCGGGAACCGAAATGAACCGAACGCTCGGTCGATTTCGGCTCTGGAATTTTAGGGAACCGAATTGAACCGATCGCTCGACTTATTTCGCTTCATTCCTTTTAATGTTTGATTTTGGCTGTATACTTTGTAAACTCTTTTTTAAATCTCTTTCTTGCTATATTTTCTCTTTTATTTTTATTCCAAGAGTTTTTAACATTAATTTCATTTTGCTTATTTTTCTGTTTTTATTATTTTTCAGAAACTTCAAAAATCCAAAAATATTTTGTCTTTATTTTTTTTCAGAGTGTTCAAAATTCCAAAAGGATTTATCTTTTATTTATCTCTTATTTATCTTTTATTTCTTTTGTTATGTTTGTTTTGTTTGTGTGGATTGTTTGTCTTTGTTTATTCTCTTTATTAGGTACCAAGTACATTGTTGCTACATAAATTGGAGCTAGGGAAGGTACGACCATTTTAATTTGAACTAGTTAAGTGTCTCTAGAAGCATGCTGCTGCATGTAGACCGAAGCCTCTAAGACTATGAGTAAGGCCTTAATGATTCGATCTATACCTATCGTTTCTTCCCAATCAGGCTGCTAAATTCACTCAAGTCATGAGCTACCTTAGTCTTCTCAAATGAGTTAAGAGTTTTCTGCTTTGTCACTTTTATATATAGCAGGGGTACTTTCGGTTCCTTAACCACCTCCTCTACCTTTTCCATCAACTTTCGTTTCACCAAGGTAACCCTTGAGACTCTCAGATATTACCACTGAGGTTTATGGTTACACAAAATCTGTGTTTATGACCTTAGATGCGTACACCACGTGCTAAGTGAGACCCAAAATCCAACACCAATAATGAATTGACGGTGAATATTTATATTCAAGATCTTACTTGTTACCTAACGAAATCTCATTTTATTTTTTTTTACTGGTCTTTATGAAATTGTCTAACACCAAGGCATTTCTTCCCAAAAAGATCCAGTTTGGTTTTTGTTTTCGAGATTTTTATACCATCATTAGTCACAACAAATTATATCCAACCTACTTGTGCAACAGACCACATCGGTCTCACAAGTACTTCATCCAACTTTCAGTCTTATGTTAAGTATCGATGTTCGGTTGAAGACAAGCCACCCTTTAAACCTATTATTAAAAAAGAAGCCTTTCGGTGTTTCTTTACAAACACTCGATCGTATTCTCTCGGGGAACCACACAAGCACTTCAAGTCTCTCTTGACTTTGAAGGAAGAGATTCTTGCCCGGAATCATCTGCTTCATGTCTCATTAAATACATCACTCACATCCTATACATATTTTGCTTTATTTCTTTATTTTTGACACACTTTTACACGAAAATTCTTTATAATTTTCCAAAATTCTGGTTGATGTTCCTTATGTCCCGTTTAAAATTTTGTTTTGGAGCGAAAGTAAATTTGAAAAGACGATATGTGGATAAGCTTTTGAATCACGTCATCATATAACTATTCAAATTTGGCGCGTGAATTTGAAACGACTTCTAAACCCACGCTTGATAACGTCTATCTGGGGAAACCAACCTGTCACACCGCGCTTTTTCAGGCGACGTTTCAATGATCGTATCATCATCACGGAGATTCTTTCTCTCTCCTGGCAACGGTATATAAAGGGTTTCTCGCACCAATTGTACCTTCTTACCTTCTTCAAACTCTCTCAAATACACAAGGCGATCTGCAACTGTTCATCTTCTTCCTTACATCAACAATGGCGGAATCATCATCTGTTCAAGATCAAACTGCTTCATCGTCATTATTATTATTATTATTGCTTTGTAACCATAAACACCTCTACAATCGAAGTTCTTAATCGAGCTCTTCTAAGGTGTTAAAGCTTAATCATTCGACATCAGTTAAACCATTCATGTGTTCTTTATTACGTAATTTATTGCTTTTCTGCTTAGAATCAATCGATCCTACTAGAACATTCGACATCAGTTAAACCATTCCTGGCAACGGTATATAAAGGGTTTCTCGCACCAATTGTACCTTCTTACCTTCTTCAAACTCTCTCAAATACACTAGGCGATCTGCAACTGTTCATCTTCTTCCTTACATCAACAATGGCGGAATCATCATCTATTCAAGATCAAACTGCTTCATCGACATTGCTCGTGATCAAACCTAATCAGAACATGATCATTCAACTAAACCCCTTTTTGTATGATTCGTACATGCTCCACGTTGTTGAATGTCTCAAATACTCCCCACTGGTTATCGCTCTTACGCAAGTGGAATTTGTTCCCATGTCTCTGTTGTCACAAGTGTATTCTACTGCGTCTTACGGCAAGAACAAGGAGAGGATCTATTTTCAAATCTTCACTCACAAGGCATCAATTTCGAAAGGCCGATTTTGTTCCCTTTTAAGGATTGCCGTCGATGCTTCTGTCATCTCTCCTGATTTCATCACTACAACCGAGTTGTTTATGATGCTTTATGAGATGGGGTATACTGATGTTCTTACCACAGTGACGAAGTTTAAGAAGTCGTGTTTGCCGCCACAATGGAATGGGTTACTTACTCTTATCAACAAAGGTTTAGCGGAACGGGTAGCTGGGTCAGATGGTATGAGTAAGGGTTTTCTGACCATTCTCTATGGTCTCTATAATGGTATTAATCTGGATTATGGCTCGATTATTTGGTCGCAACTGGTGCAAAGTCTCAACACCTCAACTAGACATTCAGAGATTTACTGTGGTCGTTTCTGGACCATCGTCACCCGACGGGCCATTGACAACTTACAGATTCCAGTTATGAAAGATGCATTGGTCTCCTCTGTGGCTACTTTTCATACAAATAAGATTATCTTCTCAGATGCCACCAAGTTTTCTCACATTGGTTCGATACTTGAACCAATGTACAGGTGTGTGTCGAGCGAAAGTAATGTGATGGCTGACTACCGGAAGCTTACTCCCAAGGGCCAAGAGAACTGACTCCTGAACAGAAGGTTGCCTTAGATGCTCTGGAAAAGCCAGCAAAGCGAGGGAAGAGGGCAGATCCCAAAAAGGTGGAAACCGAAGGTCCTTCTTCTAAGCCTGTCAAGTCCAAAAAGCGAAAGGCTGAAAAGGCTGATTCTTCGGCTCCAAAGAAAGTTAAGAAGATGGCAAGGAAATCAAAGAGTCCTTCTCCTTCAAGTACAGATCATGCTGAGGAGAAATCAGCTGATGAGGAAGAAGAGGTTCAGCATCACGGTTCACCAAGAGGTAATACACCTCCTCGTTCTCCAACTCCCACTGAACCACTCAATGACGAAATTCCAACTCCTCCTCTATCTCCACCGAAGACTACTGTTCCAGTTTCGGTTGCTCTAATTCTACCACCACCACCAGTTAGTACCATACCAATCTCTACAACTCCTTTACCCCCTCCCATCTTTTCCCAAGAAACTACCACAACTACACCTATTTCCACCACTCCAACCGAACCTCAAGTAAACGTCAACGTATTTGATACAGGGGCTAATACTGAAACTGAAACCCCTGTTACATCCAGACCTCTTTCACCCTCACCCTCAACTGATTCTGGTGCTACTCTCGGTGGTGACAATCTTGAGTTTGACTCAAACTATTACAGTCCTTATATACTTCCCACTGATGAAGATGAATAGGCTCCAGTAACCAGACAACAAGTGCAAACTCTCGATGAAAAGCTTGATCAATTGCTCGCTTCTTCTTCGAAGTATAATGATGTTGTGCTGAAGGCTTTCCTGGACACTGCTTTTGATTAGTATACAGGAGCAATTGATAAATCCACAAAGGCCGTTGAAGCATCCACATCTTCATGTCAGAAGGCTACTACAGATGTGATGGGTTTTGAGCATTCTAACACTTCCTAAGTGTACATGCAACCCTAATAACCTTGGATCTATGTTTGTCTAATTATCATGCAAAGTTGAATTCCAAGGTTATATTCCTATCTAGCATACATGGGGAACATTTTTAACTTGAATGAAAGATAGAATAACTTACCTTGTTGTTGATTATGATCCTTGAAACCTTGTGAGCCTAGCACCCCAAGTGTGATGCCTCAAATGCTTCACACAACACCAAATGCAAAGGAGTAAACTTTGAGAGAATCTTACACTTGCAAAATCGGCTCTAGCCCTCTTGTTTCTTAGTGTCGCCGATTTTTGGGAGAACACCTTTGTTTATATAGTGTGTTGCATTAGGTAAACCCTAATGTAACATGACTCTTCATTTCATGATCCATGGGTTAACTCCATGGAGCATCCATGGAGCATCCTATGGCTGGAACCCAACTTGATAATCTATGGAGCCTCTTAGCCCACTATATAAGATATGGAAGATTTACATAATCTACCCATATATTTAATTAGTTATCTTTTGATCACTTAATTAATTCTAAACTAATTCTTGATCAAACAAATTAAATAATATTATTAATATATTAGAACTTATAATATATTAATAAACCATAAGTGTTATTTCTCTCATTTTAGTTTATCCAATTATATGGTGCCATGCAACCCAAATTGACCATGTCGGGTCGGGTCAAGTACATACCAAAAATAGTTATGGACTTAGACACCCTATGCAACAGTCTCCCACTTGGATAAGTCTAATAACTATAACTGCAATGCTTCAGGAACTGATCGACAATCGTAGCTCTTTCAAGGTCTCTCGGAACTGAGAAGATGATGATACACCATTTAAGATAAGTGATCATATAATCCTCTGTTTTAGATATCAGCCAGACAAATACATGGAACAATCTCTTACTTATTGTCCACCACTTTGTTTCCCGATTTCCGATTTGTTTGACAAAGAACTTAATTGAACACATCAACTTAGTTCTGACCGGGCCCGGTACATAGGTCAAAACAAAATCATCGAGGGGCCCAGATATCAGCTTCTAATCCAAGAAGGAATAGATAAACTTCGACTCATATGTTTGTTCTACTACTCATTGAATTATACACAAGAGCACGCTTTATAACATCGAGTTACCAATGCGTTTTCGTACAATCAATGCATAACCAACTCATACGTAACAAATCATATATCTAGGTTTGAACACTTATATGATATTACCGTCTCACGATCACTCGAGATAAATTCCATGAAGTGATTCCAGTCAGCGTGGGTTGAGTCCAATGCTCAGAACTTATGAGCACTCATGAGTGTTGTAGCCATGTCCAACAACTTAGACCTCTGCAACCAATCATGACAGTCTTGATTCATACCTACTTCCGACATATGACCGACTGTGGAGGTTCGAATAATATGATATACCAAACATAATTATTCTGGAAGCCAAAAAATACAAAAGAAATATAGTAAACGATCGACAAGAGATAGCAACACTTTACTCATAAATAAAACACCTTTTATTCATCATCTAATGTCAATTACACTTTACAAATTTCAAGGTTATCTAACTACTAAATCTAATATCATCCTTCAGCCCCATGCTCCGAGCATGCTGGAGATGCTTAACCCGAGTCAGTCCCTTCGTGAGGGGATCTGCTGGATTCTCATCCGATGATACCCTCTTTGCCACGAGGAGTCCTTCTTCTATTCGATGTCTGATGAAATGGTATTTTTTGTTGATGTGTCTGGATCTCCCGTGATCCCTTGGTTCCTTGGCTAAGGCAACTGCACTTTCACTATCACAGAAAATTTCCATTGGCTCTTTAATAGCTGATACAACTCCAAGGTCTCCAATGAAGTTCTTCAGCCATATCGCCTCCTTTGCTGCCTCGCTAGCTGCTATATACTCTTATTCGCAAGTTGAATCAGCCACTGTCTCTTGCTTGGAACTCTTCCAAGAAATTGCTCCTCCGTTTAAGGTAAATACCCATCCTGACTGAGAGCGGAAATTATCCCTATCAGTCTGAAAGCTAGCATCACTATACCCTACAACTCTCAAGTCTTCACTCCCACCGAGAGTAAGGACCCAGTCCTTAGTCCTCCGTAGGTACTTGAGGATATTCTTTAGCGCAGTCCAGTGTGCCTTGCCAGGGTTCCCCTGATACCTGCTAACCATTCTTAAAGCAAAGGCTACATCAGGTCGAGTACACGTCATAGCATACATGATCGATCCTACAGCCGAAGCATAAGGTATTCGACTCATTTCTGCTATCTCAGCCTCAGTACTAGGGCTTTGTGTCTTACTCAATCTGGCGTTACTCTGGATGGGTACTCTGACTAAGTCCAATTAGTCTTTTACTCCGGTCTCTCAAGATCCTTATCCCTAGAATATAGGCAGCTTCTCCTAGGTCCTTCATAGAGAAACACTTCCCAAGCCAGGACTTAACTTCCTGCAGAGTTGGGATGTCATTTCCTATGAGTAGTATGTCATCCACATACAATACCAAAAAGCTATACTCCCACTAGCCTTGACATATACACAAGATTCATCTTCACTCCTAGAAAAGCCAAATTCTTTGACTTTCTCATCAAAGCAAAGATTCCATCTGCAAGGTGCTTGCTTTAACCTATAAATGGATTTCTCAAGCTTACACACTCTATTAGGGTACTCTGTATTGAAAAACCCTCTGGCTGACTCATGTAAACATCCTCAGCCAACTTTCCATTAAGGGAAGCTGTTTTGACATCCATTTGCCATATTTCATAGTCATGAAATGCAGCTACGGCTAACAGAACCCTAATAGACTTAATCTTGGCCACTGGAGAAAAGGTCTCATCATAATCAACTCCCGGAGTTTGTGAGAAACCCTTTCCAACCAGTCGTGCCTTATAAGTGTGTACATTACCATCCATGTCGGTCTTCTTCTTGAAGATCCATTTGCACCCTACAGGCTTACGACCTGGTAGATTCTCAACCAAGTTCCAAACTTGATTGTCATACATGGACTGTATCTCGCTGTCCATTGCCTCTTTCCACTTGGCTGACTTAGGGCCTGCCATGGCTTCCGCGTAACTGTTAGGTTCATCCAGACCTATCAGTGTCTGATCACTGATAAGTGTATCACCTTCCGCAGTAATATGGAATCCATAGTAATGCTCAGGTGCATTCCTAACCCTTGTGGAACGCCTCAGAGGTACAGACTTGTCAATTGGCTCAACAGGAGTTTCCTCCTCAAGTTGAGTGCTAGGGTTTCAAGTTCCTTCACCACTTGACTCTTGAATTTCTTCAAGGTCAACTTGCCTCCCACTGTCTCCTTGGCTTATGAACTCTCTCTCTCTCGAAAGAAAGCCCTCCTAGCTACAAAGACCACATTCTCACTAGGTCTGTAGAAGAGGTAACCAAAGGATTTATGTGGGTAGCCGATGAAAATACACCTCTCACTTCGAGGTTCGAGCTTATCATGAGTCTCGCGTCTCACAAAAGCCTCACAACCCCAAATCTTAATGTGGTCTAGTTTGGGTACTTTACCAGTCCACATCTCATGAGGAGTTTTGGCAACTTTCTTTGTGGGAACTAGATTAAGGATATGGGCGGCAGTCTCTAAGGCATACCCCCAAAATGAGATTGGTAGCGAAGCTCGACTCATCATGGAACGAACCATATCCAACAAGGTTCGATTACGCCTCTCAGCTACACCATTCAACTGCGGTGTCCTGGGAGGTGTCAATTGTGAGATAATCCCACATTCCCTAAGATAGTCGAGGAACTCTGAACTAAGATACTCACCACCTCGATCGGATCGAAGCATCTTAATGTTCCTGCCCAATTGATTCTCGACTTCCTGTTTAAACTCTTTAAACCTCTCAAAAGTCTCTGACTTATGCTTGATTAAGTAGACATATCCATATCTACTGTAATCATCAGTAAAAGTCAAATAATAACGATTAGCATCCCTTGTGGCATGTTTGAAGGGCCCACACACATCCATGTGTATAAGATCCAACAAACCTTCACCCCTGTCACAAGAACCTGTGAAGGGTGACTTTGTCATTTTTCCAAGTAAGCATGATTCGCAACTATCATCTGACTTTAGGTCAAATGACTCCAATACTCCATCCTTTTGGAGTTGGCCTATGCGTTTCTTGCTTATATGTCCAAGACGACAATGCCATAATGATGCTTTATTCAAGTTATTATCATTAACAGAATCAATACACAATACATTATTTCCTAAGTTATCAGCCACAGATACAGTTTCATACACACCATCACAAGGTAATGCTTTAAAATAAAGAACATTATTAAAGAAAGCATTAATCGAACCAACTTCATTATCAAATGAAAAGGTGAAACCTTGTTTATACAATGCATGAAAGGAAATAATATTTCTTGCCATTTCTGGCGAATAACAACATTTATTCAAATCTAAACTAAACACACTACTTAGCGATAAAGTATAAACTCCAATCTTGGTGACAGGTAAAGCTTTCCTATTCCCCATGATTAAGTTTATTCTTCCATGCTCCACATTCTCACTTCTTCTTAGTCCCTGCAAATCAGAACAGATATGAATACCACAACCGGTATCAAGGACCCAAGAGTTAGAATGGGGTGAGTTATTAGATAAGCTAGTGTAAATACCTGCATGGTTGGGTTTAACTTTCCCATCCTTCACATCTTGCTGGTACTTTGGGCAGTTCCGCTTCCAATGTGACTTTTCATGGCAATAGAAGCATTCAGCCTCTTTAGGGTCAGAAGAAGGAGTGTCGAAACCTTTCTTGGTTCCACTTGAAGAAGAGCCATCAAGGGTCCTAGCCTTGGTACCTTTCGAAGAGCTCTTCCTCTTCTTCCCTCGACCTTTCCCGATTGCCAAAACCGGGGCGGAGTTTGGAGTAGGAGTGTTAACAACCAACTTACCCTTAAGACCTGTTTCTGCGGTCTTGAGGAGTCCCTGAAGTTTGCTGAGTGTGACCTCTTCCTTATTCATGTGATATGTCATGCAGAATTAATCATAGCACGATGGTAAGGAGTGCAAAATGATATCTATTGCAAGCTCCTCAGGGAAGTTCACATTAAGCTTCAGCAACCGATCCACATACCTTTTCATTTTCTGCATGTGGCTCGTGACGGATTCCCCGTCCTTCATCACGGTTGTTATGATAGAGCATATGATTTCATACCTCTCTTGTCGTGCACTTTGATGGTATCTTTCCATCAGATCTTGGTGCATTTCAAAATGGTAGAAGTCCTCATAGGATTTTTGGAGTTCCGCTGTCATGGTGGCCAACATGATGCATGCCACTTTTGTAGCATCCCTTTCATATGCCCGGAAGTCAGCGATCTCCTGGGGAGTTGCAGTGGTCTCATCAATCTCCTTAAGCTCCTTGTCAAGGACATATTCTTTGTCCTCGTAGCGGGTAATCATCTTGATGTTTCTGATCCATTCATTGAAGTTGGATCCATCAAAAATGACTTTCCCACACAAGTTCATAAGGGTAAAGGAGCCATTAGGATTAGAGCCAGAAGCAACATTGTTTGAAGACATCTGAAAGAAGAGAACAAGATTAGTTTAGATATTAAGAGAGTCCTTAATAAAACACCCAAATGTAATATTAAGGCTAAGATCCAATCACAATATATTATAACTTAGAAGAGGTATGCCGTAATCCAAGCTATAACATATTTGAAAGGTAGGTGAATGACGATTCACCAATTTCCACCATGAAAAATTTAATATAGATATTAGGTTTTTAATTGGTTCTTAGAAATTCCTAGATTCTTTTGAGATTCAATGAATTTTTTTTCAAAGGCATGTTTCAATCTCGAGTGTGCCCTCCAAGTTTTGTGACTGGGATACCGAGGATCACAAAACGAGGTGTGAAGTAACCATGCAAATCACTTGGTACACTCAATGTTTATTACTCAATCGATGTGCCGGTTAACCACATGAGCTCCACCGACCTATAATAAACTTTAAGTCACCCTTTACATTCCTTGTTAAGTCAAAGTTAGTGTGCCGGTTAACCACACGAGCTCCACTAACGACTTAAACAAAGTGTAAAGTGTAATTTCATGGATTAGCACCTTATTCACATTTTCCTAAAGTAACTAAGATTGGGAATTTAATAAAAGCATTTAGTTACTTTATAATATTCATCATACTTTTAATGAGAATTTATAAGTCCTTGTCCTACCGTTCGGCTAACGACCCTCCATCGATCAAGGAAGCGGTGGGTGAGAGTGGACACCCATTAAGTTGTCATTTTATAGGCAACAACCTTATACCCCCCTTATAGACCGGCTTCGTGAATGAGGCGTACTAGCGGTAAGACGACTTGATCTTATACATATATATATTAGTAACTTATAATATTGTAAAGTATAAGGGTTGAATTTTAACTTTTAAAATTCTAAGGGTTGGAACTAAAGTTTTAATCAAGACTTTACTTGTTCCAAAACTTGAGGGCAAGTTTTGTAAACTTCCAAAACTTATCATTTCTTATAACTTATGAATTAATTGAGTAATAAAAATGAAGACTCTTCATTTTTATAACTCTTGTGTTCTTTTAATGGCTTTAATAAAAGTGAGACTTTTGGTTTTCCATAACTTGAGGACAAGTTATGGACTCCATTAAAACACTTTATGATCATGAATTAAACTACCATGAAGGTTACAAACAATTCCTATGATCATCTAATCTTCATAAGTTCAAGAACATGAATATGAACACTTTCAAGAATCAAAAATTACACTTAAAAAACTTGTAATTTCGATAATTGCCATTGTAAATGGATTAACATAAACATTACACCATCTAAAACAAGTTTTAAAACACCAAAACAGTTTAGGGTAATGTTTCTAGTCCATTTCCAGCAACAAATGTCGAAATTCTGAAAACTGCAGCCTCTACTCGTCGAGTGCAAGAACAGACTCGACGAGTAACATGCACAAAAAAAACAACAAACAAACCTGGCTTTGATACCACTGATGGGTTTTGAGCATTCTAACACTTCCTAAGTGTACATGCAACCCTAATAACCTTGGATCTATGTTTGTCTAATTATCATGCAAAGTTGAATTCCAAGGTTATATTCCTATCTAGCATACATGGGGAACATTTTTAACTTGAATGAAAGATAGAATAACTTACCTTGTTGTTGATTATGATCCTTGAAACCTTGTGAGCCTAGCACCCCAAGTGTGATGCCTCAAATGCTTCACACAACACCAAATGCAAAGGAGTAAACTTTGAGAGAATCTTACACTTGCAAAATCGGCTCTAGCCCTCTTGTTTCTTAGTGTCGCCGATTTTAGGGAGAACACCTTTGTTTATATAGTGTGTTGCATTAGGTAAACCCTAATGTAACATGACTCTTCATTTCATGATCCATGGGTTAACTCCATGGAGCATCCATGGAGCATCCTATGGGTGGAACCCAACTTGATAATCTATGGAACCTCTTAGCCCACTATATAAGATATGGAGGATTTACATAATCTACCCATATATTTAATTAGTTATCTTTTGATCACTTAATTAATTCTAAACTAATTCTTGATCAAACTAATTAAATAATATTATTAATATATTAGAACTTATAATATATTAATAAACCATAAGTGTTATTTCTCTCATTTTAGTTTATCCAATTGCATGGTGCCATGCAACCCAAATGGACCATGTCGGGTCGGGTCAAGTACATACCAGAAATAGTTATGGACTTAGACACCTTATCCAACAAGATGTTGCTGAACTCATTCACAGTTCTCAGATATTTCTTGAATCCCTTAAGGGTCATGCTGATGCGAATGCAGCTAAAGTGAATGCTTCAGTTGACTCTCTCTCAAAGTCACTACAAGGGGAGCAAGCCAAGTTCGAGACTGTTCGTTCTGAAATTCAAGCTGAGAACATTTCTCTTCTTAGCTCAGTGAATTCTCGTCTTGAAAAGCTCCATGTTGATTTAGCAAAGGAGAGCACATTAAGGGAGGATCTTGCTCGTCAAACATCTACCATTGAAGTCCAGAAGGTTCAACTGGCTCAAGCTGAGCGGGAGATTTCATTATTGAAAACTGAGCGTGTTATTTTCCGGAGTTGTGCTGGTGACATTTAGAATATGCTACACAATGTTCTTAATGCTCATGATCTGATTCTTACACTGACCATCCGGAATCACCTGACCTCCAAGCTTCTTCCTGCCCTTGAACTTCTACATGAGACGATAGGTGTTTTCGAGCGATTCGTACCTCCAAAACAAGGGGGAGAAGGTGCTCAGAAAACTCAACTGAAGGTCACTGTCAGAACAGAACCGAAAGGTAATGAAGCTTCGGGTTCTAGGAATCAAGAAAAGAAGAAAGGACTTGTTGATGATATTGATGATGAAGAAACTATTGATGATGCCCTGAAACGGAAGAAAAGGGATAAGGAGTTAAATGAAAACCTTCGGGTTGCAAAGGAAGCAGAAGAGAGGGAGCGAAAGAACAAGGAAGAGCATGATGCCTTAGTTTGCAAAAAGGCTTTGTTTCCTCCTTGGACTAGGGAAACGCTCATCAAAGAAGCGATAGAGTTTCCTAGCATGTACTGGCTGGAACCTGTAGCTTCGTTTGATTGTGAGAATATGAGGGACTCACAGTTTGATATGCCTATAACACGAATGGCATTTACTTTTCACTGCTTTGATCCAACAGTTCAAGTTCCCTCACCTCACCCTCAAGTTGATCGTGAACTTATCGATTTTTATCTCAAGTTCGGTCAGCCTCAGTATCTGACTTGGAGTGCACAGAAGATTACAACAGTCAAGGTGCTGAAACCTTCGCCTGCAGGGAAGTTTGTTAATGTTAATTTCAAGATAACCCGAGGTTCAGACAACTCGGTTTCTGTGATTTCCCTGGCAGATCTTCCTAACTTGAATCCTCATGATTGGATCTTATTGTACAACATTTTGCTCACTAATGCGAAGGAGTATGAGCCGATCCTACATCATCTAAAGAGGATGTTGGCTTCCTATGTCCATGAAGTTGCTACAATGGATCAGGAGATTGCTAATGTTTTGAAGAAGAAACTAACTGTGAAGCCAACCGCAAAGCCTGGAGATGTGAACAAGATGAAGTTGGGTCAAATTGATTCTACACATCTCACAGTGATGTTCACAAGAGGCGAAGCTAACATATTCTTTTCGCTCTTGTTGATAAGCATCTGTTCTCAACTGACTGCTTGGAGCATATAATCAATATTATCCATCGATGCAAGCAAAACACTGAGTCAGACAAGAAGAACTTCACTGACATGCTTCGGTGGTATATTACTTTTCATCATACTCTACTGGCCATTATACCGAAGGTGTTCAAGACTGTCAAGAAGTCTTCTATAGCTCAACCAAACTGAGCTCTCGGCTCCATTGACGTAAAGGGGGAGATTGTTGGGTATTTTGTGTTGCGTTATGGGCTTAGTTTGTGTATATCCGGATTAGGCCTGTCCATCCGTGATTACTAATTAGGGTTAAGCTATATATAGTGCATGCATGTATGCCTTAGATACGGTCGTCATTATTATTATTATTGCTTTGTAACCCTAAACACCTCTACAGTCGAAGTTCTTAATCGAGCTCTTCTGAGGTGTTAAAGCTTAATCATTCGACATCAGTTAAACCATTCATGTGTTCTTTATTACGTAATTTATTGCTTTTCTGCTTAGAATCAATCGATCCTACTAGAACATTGTTCTAACAGGTTTGAATACAAGGTTCTTACAAATGAGAATAGATAGTAGTTTCCATAAACAAGTGGGCAGATAAGCAAAAACTAGATAGCTAAGTCGTCTGTAATCCACGACTAATCTTCTGTCTGAAAGCTTGTCTATTGATCTCCTGAGAATACATGTAAGTTTGAGGGTCAACACAAAGGTTGGTGAGTGTCACATGTTTTCTGCTTAGCCGAAGTATAATACTTTTAAAAAGTCTAAAAAGTATTTCCTTTGTAAGAAAAATGTGTTTGGAAGAATGTTTGATAAAGATAGAAATATAAACCATGGTTGCTAGGTAATAAAAGTGTAGTCCAGTTTATAGTAACGAATTTGTACGGATAGACATATAAACTATGGTTTCTAGGTAATAAACATCTAGTCAAGTTTATAGTAACGGAATGGTACAGATAGATGAATAAAGTCATCTGCCAAGGTTGTATTTAACGACCGCAGATTCGGATAAACGGATGGATGACATGTATATTTGATAAGCGTAAGTGTAAGAACGTGCGATACTTGTTTAAACAATTGATAAAACTTAGAGTACAAACACATAAATGAGCCTAAGATATGAGTTGTACAACTCATATAAATAAATATATACCTATATATTTCAGTGTATGTGTGAGATATATTGGAACTACCAAGTTTGATAACCGTCTATACAGTCATAACACATTTGTAGTTGAAATATATATGTTATTTTTATTAGTTGTATTATTTTAACAACGTAACATATGAAACTATTGATGTTTAAAACGATTTTGTTTACTTAACATGTAAGCGTTTAAACAATTATTTATCAAACTGGTAAAGTGTTTACACAAAACAATGATATTTCATGTGTATTTTGTATGATAATATTACTTAGTACATGTACTACCATGTATAGACGAGGACTAGACATAAAACACCGAGGGCATGATCATTTTGGCATTATAGCACTTCGGAAATCCAACAACTCATGTTGCCCTTCAAACCAGATTCCCAGTACCGTAAGTAGTAGCGTAATAAATAATATTTTTTTTTGTGATTTATATAGCATAAAAATGGTGATTTTGTTTGTATAAACAAAGCATTTGGGAATATATATATATATATATATATATATATATATATATATATATATATATATATATATATATATATATATATATATATATATGTATTACAAGTAGTACATGTATTCCCCCCTCCCCCCCCACCAAATATGTAAAAGTGGGGCCATAACACTCACCTGAAAGTGCGATTGACGATTTGTTTTCGAGAATGAATGCGAGAAGATCGGGATGTAGGATCCATTTATTAATTTAATTAAACTAAAATAAATTAATAATTTCCAAAAATGAGACAAAATAAATTATTTAAATTCTAAGTTTGATATTTGGATTTATTTTGTAAATGTTTTTCCATATAGTGGTGGTTTTTGAACAATTTTATTGAGGTTAGAAGGCTTTGGACTTGATTTGTAAAGAAAATCCAAGAGAGGGTGGTAAGTAATTAATTTAAATGAGATTTTTTTTTTGGTGGGGGGGGGGGGGGGCTGTTTTGTAACAACTTTATAATTTAATAGGTTTGACAATCGTGTCGTGTTCGGGTTGGCGTGCCGCAGGTTGGCGGGTCAAAATATGCCAATCCATACGCGACCCATTTAAATATACAGGTCGCGGGTTGGCGGGTTTGGAACATAAACGCATATATGACCCGTCAACCCATTTATTTATACGGCTTCACAGGTTTGCGGGTTCGTGGTCGGATTTGGGTCCGTGGGTCAGATTTGGGTTCGTAGAACATAAACTCATATATGACACATTTATTTATATATATGAACTAAGGAAGTGCATCTTGTAATCAGAAAACTGAGACAAAAGAACACCTTAAGAAACATACCAAAAGATTGTATTGACGACTCACGTTCAGAGCTTCACCGCTTCAGCCTTCACGCGTCAACGTCGTTTGTGATTTCGATACACAATTTGATTTCGATACCTGATTTCGATCACAGGGTAACAGATGGGAGATTGGGACTGTGGGAGACTGGGAGACTAGAAGTCTGGAAGAGGGAGATACACTCATACGCGATTTGATTTTAAGATTATTATTTAGGGCAAATGGGCAAAATGGTTACAGACTTAGCTTTACAGATTACGACTTATGACCTTAGGTCATCCACCACGAGTCAAAATGTCAAAGCAGTCAAATGGTTTATGAATCAATGGTATATATTATATAATACTTATTAAATATTAATAATTCATACATAAATACATTTAAAAATAAAATAATTTTTTTTTATTAAAAATATAAACGGGTTGGCGGGTCAATCCGTTTATTTTTTGAGAAACTCATATATGACCCGTTTAATAAACGGGTTGGCGGGTTGGCGTGTTAGCAGGTTGGCTGATTGAAAACTCAACCCAAACCCATTTATTTCGTGTCGTGTCGCGGGTCGTGTCGAGAATTGACAGGCCTATAATTTAATTTAAATTAAATGTTTGTTTTAATTATTCTAACTATGGGAAGGGACTAAAAGCGTTTAAAAAAATGAAGTTTGTACAGTGACATTCAATTCTCTTCTTCTCGTTTTTGCTCAGGACTTACGAAAGTCAAAAAAAAAAACGTCGAGTTTGGAAAGGAGCTGGATTGTAAATTTAATACATATCTAAGGTTTGTTTTAAATAAAATCATAAGGAATTTGAGGATTAGGATTTAATCTGTTAAGGAATAATAAGGGACGGAATATTGCTGGGCAAATTTAAAGTTAAGGGACTAGTCTTATTTATTTGGATGTAAAAGCGTAGATGATCCTGTAACTATCGGTAATGCATGAGGATGTAAAAACCGAGCAAGGAGATGTGAGGAGGGATGACTTACAGATGAAGAATAGCAGCACAGGTGGTGACCGGCAGTGTGGCGGTGTTTTGGTGCTGTAACAGTAATGGCGATGGAGGTGGCAGGAGGCCACTCCGGTGGTCTTCTGTCGCCTTTTTCTTGTTGGGGACGATGGGTTCTGATGCAAAGGAGGTGGAGAGACCCTTGGGGATTGAATTCAGCAGCAAACACGGACTAGGGGTGAGGTTTTCCGGTGGTGGCGGTGGGTGGCGAGGCGAGGTGGTGGCAGTGGGTGGTTGTTTTGAGCTTTTCTTCCCCTTTTCTTGGAAGAAACGGTAAGAGGGAGGGATAGAAGGTATGAGGAAGGTGTTTGAGTGAAGTTTGGAACAATGATGGGTGGTATAAGGTGGTGGAATGGTGGTGTACACCAAGAGAGATTAGAGAGATTTTGGGAGAGATTGTTAGAGAGATAGAGATCAAGAGTGAGAGAAGAGAAGATGAAGGTTGAGGTTGAGGTGTGATTTTAGAGGTGATATAAGCTTCCTTTTATAGCCAAGAATGACCATACACAAGCTTGATGAAGTCATACCTCCAACTCACTCTTGTACCACTTTGGTGAAGCTTACACGCAAACAAGGAGAGGGGGAGGAAAGAAGAACGCGGGGAAGAAGTAGAAGGGAATGAAATCTAGACTTTTTAGCTTCTTGGGTCACATGTGGGCCCCACATAGGGTTGTACCCCATTAAATTCCCAAGGACACTCCAAATCGGATGCGTGGGGATCCGTGCATCGATAATTTTTTTCGAAATTACCGTTAGGTAGAGTTTAATTCAATGATTCCGGCACATCAAACAGATTAATTTTTGGAGTTACGGACTCCGAGAAATTGCGTCTAAACGGCTCGTGGAGTCCGTTTTCGCGAATTTTGTAAATATTCTTGTTTAAAATATTTCGAGTGTGAAATTAAATAATAGACTATAACCTGAGTCCAAAAATGCTCTCAGAAATCCCGTCGGTAAAGCGTAAGTGTCTCAACGGTTCGATTCGGTTCTACGCGATTACAGAAAAACAGTGTTTTAATGTCCGTTTTTCTTAAAACGGTCGTATCTTATGCATACGAACTCCGTTTTGGACGTTCTTTATATTTTCGGAAACAGGGGAACATGTACTATCATATTTTAATTTTTGTTTTGTTCAAGACTGCGTAATGCAAAATTTCAGTTTTTCAGACGCATTAGACAGCGCTGTAGTTGAGCGGTTTGATTTGGTTTTCAGTTTACACGTTTGAAAGTAAATTATCATTTGATATCATAAAATAGTTAGAATGAACTTACTTATCCTACTTAAGATGCACTAAAACTTAGTAAGACAAGTTACAACGAGATTCACGGTTAAATGGTCGGTTATAATTTTTGCCCTAAATTCAGGGATGTCACACTACTGTTATTTTGTATTATGCATTTTGTGTGTTATTGAGACTGCGGATATTCTCCAGGGTTGTTGATAACTCATAGGGCGTGCGGTTGCCCACTGGGACTGCTGATAATCCCTAGGGTTGATGATAACCCATAGTTGTTTATTTAAGTTGTGTTGTATGTGGTATCTTGGGGAACTCACTAAGCTTTGTGATTACAGTTGTTGATATATGTGTTTTAGGTACTTCTGAGGACCACAGGAAGGCGAAGGTCTGATTGTACACACTCGGTGGGAGATTTCGTTACTGGGCAGTCTGTGATACTCTGATATTATGTGATGATGATTTGTATTTGACACTTATGTTTTTGATAACTTGGTTTATGAACAATATTTTGATGATTTAAAAAAAAAATGGTTTTAAATTTGAGGTGTTACAGCAAGGGTGGAACTCGAAGGTCGATTATCTGGTTTTATCTCCTGCTAATCAGCCAATCAAGTATGATTTATTAGAAATTGAGGATTATCGGTTTATAATTGTCAATTGCATACTTGAATGATTCATAGATTATTAGTTTAATAGTTTATTATTAGTTTATCACTATAGAAATCAGTTTAATAGTAATATATGAAAAACAAAAATAACAAAAAAAATCAAAACCATTATATCAAAAAATAATACAATAATTATTTATTTCATGGAAAAAAGAAAGTTGCTAATCTAAAATAAATACTCTGCAATAAACATATGTCAACAGTTTATGACCTACTAGTGTTGTTATTTTGTAAAAACATTAATAAGATCCAATGTCGTTTGAAGTTGTTTTTCAAGATGTCCGACCCTTGCTTTGTTTTCTTCTTGTTGGGCCTTCATCATTTCTTTAAGCTCTTCATTTTTCTCATTTTGTTTAGCAAGAAGCTCCCTCATTTTTTCTATTTCATCATTTTTTTCCGGAATATAAGATACATCCGTTTTACCGTTCCTATTGGGAACCGCCTTTGCAAAAGAGCCTAATCCATAAAGTCTTCTTTTCTTGTCATGACCACCAACAACATCATAAAATATCTTGTCCTCCTCAAATTCAACACCTTCAGCTTCCAACACTTCCCGTTTTTCTGTATAGGCCGCCTACAAAATAAAAATAATATAAGTGAAAAGATATGCAAGTTATGAATGATATTATGGACTAGCTACAATATAAAAGTTTAACACTGAAATGAATATTACACGAATTTTTCTATCTTTTTCATTTGTGAAAGTGACTCTATCGTGATTCTTCGTGGTTATATACAAGAACAATTCACTATGGGGTGGATCACGTCCTAATTTCCTCTTCTGCATAAATACCATAAAATGTCAAATCTACAGATAAACATATATAAACTGTAGCACACGTGTAACACCTGATTCCTGCTACGTATTTAATTCAAGAATTTCATGTATTTTTCTCTGGGACTCAACGAGTTGGTGGCCCAACTGGTCGAGTAGAGTCGTGATCCGCGGGGAGTTTAAGTGACCTACTCGACGAGTCAGGAGACCGACTCGGCGAGTAGGTGTTGTTTGAGTGAAACCCTAAATTTGAGGGTTTGCACCCTATTTAAACAACTTATCTCAGCCTCCATCGTCCTTTATACTCCCAAAAGACATCATATCGAAACCCTAGCCTTGTTTGAGTATTCTAAGGCCATTTTGGTGCATTTTGGTGGATTGTGAAGCTTGAGAAGGGGAAAGGAGGTTGGGAGTTCAACTTGGAGCTTGAAGATCCAGAGATTGTGTTCCATTTCCAGCTCATTTAAGGTAAAAATCTCCTTCCTTGATCTTCCATGTGTTTATTCATCTTTAGGGCTTGGATTTTGGGTATATTTAGGGCTTTCTAAGCCATTTTCGGGTTGTGAAGTGTTATAGGGAGTATTGACTTCAGATCTTGGTGATTGGAGGGGTCTCATGGCATAAAGGTGCCAACTTTATGGCCATGAGAGCCCCATGCATCTTTTGGACATCATTCGTAGTCCTTTAGGGCTAAAAGACCCATGCATGGACGTAATGTTCGTGGCTTTACGTGCTATATCAGCCCTAGGAGGTCTGATCTACCCTTTGGATGAGATGAGCTTGACAGAAATCGAGTTTATGGACATGGACTTTAGTAGACTCGGCGAGTTGTTCTTGGGACTCGACGAGTCGGGTAGTGGTTCTCCAACTCGTGCTGTTTTGGGGGTCTGGTTGAGTCTAGAGAAGGACTCAACAAAGATGGACGGTATTATAGACCTGGGAATCATGGGCCTCGACGAGTGTTTGATCAAACTTGACGAGTCCAAGGCAATCTTCCAATCTTTGAAGATGGACTCGACGAGTTGTTCATACAACTCGACGAGTCATAGACTGGACATATTCTTATGAGGGAGATGAACTCGACGAGTTCAAGGCGAACTCGGTGAGTCGGATGAAGATGGCCCCGATGGTATGATTGAAGAAGAACCCGTCGAGTTCTTGCTAGACTCGACGAGTAGAGACGGGGATTGGTTTGGGTTAGAGAAGTATGGACTCGACGAGTTGGTAGACCAACTCGGCGAGTCAAGTCAACTGGATGTTAACTTTGACCAAAGTTGACTTTGACCGGATTTTAGTTTACCCTGGTTAGGGTTGCCAATACAAGTTGATAACTTGGATGGGGTTGTCATGTAGGGATTGAGGAGTCGAGGAGAGTCGGTTTTCACGCCTAGGATAGTTCGGACACTACACGACTTTGAGGTGAGTCTTCTCCTAGTAGGGGTGGGTCTACGGCCACAATGCCGGCCCACAAGTAAGAGTACTGGTTAGATGACTGTCTTTGTGATAATTATCTGGGACTTGATATGTGTTACGCTTACTGTGCTTGATATGGTTATGATTGTTATGCTTATTGTGCTTATTATGTGTTAGCAGTAGGAGTGGTGAAATAGTCTCTGGTTACCGGTTGAAAGATACCGAAGGGGAGAGTAGTTCCCAGATACCGGTTGAAAGATACCGAAGGGGAGGGTAGTTCCTAGTTACCGCTTGAAAGATACCGAGGGGGAGTCCAGCTCCCGGTTATGCTTGACAGTTACCGGTTGAAAGATACTGAGGGTCATGTATTATTTTGGTATGGGTATGATGGGGGAACTCACTAAGCTTCGTGCTTACAGTTTTAGTTTTGGTTTCAGGTACCTCTTCATCTAAGGGGAAGGAGCCGCCGGTGTAGCAGCGCATCACACACACATGGTTTCTGCATTGAGTTTCTGGGATTGTACTCTGATTTTCATTACTTCTGATGATATGGTTTTGAGACACGACATTATGGTTTTTATAAGTTGATGTAATATTGACAATGTTTTGGTGAACTGTTTCATGAATTACTTAATTAAAAATGAAAATTTTTGGCCTCGAAATTTAGGGATGTTACAAGTTGGTCTCAGAGCCTTGGTTTGAGGGATTCAGACACACCCTCGGGGGTGTCTGGACTCAAACCGAGGGATTAAAAGATTTTTCACAAAGAAAACAGTTTTCTAAAATTTAAGTTAAAGAATTTTGAGAAAGAACAAGGTGTGTGATGCGTGCGACCGGCTGAGCTCAAGTAAGTTTTCCCCAAGATACCCATACTTGTTATGTTATGTTATATGATTTATGATTCTGAGAACTGCATGCTAGATTAGGGCTAAGGATCTAGGAGGATGCCTCGTATCCCTGATGTATGATTCTGAGAACTCCATGCTAGAATAGGGCTAAGGATCTAGGAAGGATGCCTTGAATGCCTGTTGTATGAGCTGTATGCTAGGACTGTTTAGTCAGCGGTAGGATAGCCTGATTAGGTTATGCTAGATGTGGTTACTCGATGCATGAATGCTTCTTGCTTTTTTCTATAGGGGTTTTGGCTAACTTTAACTAACTAGTGAGGGGATATGTAACAGTATTCGCAAGCTAGTTGGGGAAATGTGGTAGGGACTCCTAGTGCAGCTGACGGCGGAGAGTAGGTCGGAGAGTGTCCTAGGAAAGCCTAGGATGAGCTTAGTTGGGAAGTTGTATTAGTAGAAAGGGACTTAGTGAAGTCAAGGCAGTTCTTGTGGAAAGTACGGATAGATGTGGAAGGTAGTATGGGCCCGTACTACTGGAAGCAGAGGATCCGTACTCGAATCAAGGAAGGATGAGACAAAACCGGGAAACTTGGAGAGTGTGCGAGACCTCTCGAGGATATGTATGATCCTGACATTTATGTGTTTATTTTGAGTATGGCGATTACACGACATGGAGCAAGATCTGGGTCAGGATCAGGGTCAGGCTCGGGCACGGGATCCGAGCAGGTTGAGGACGGGTTACGCGAGTTCATCGCGTCTGAGATCACTAGAGGTATCCTTGAGTCGACCCCTATAATCTCTGGGTCGATCAAGGAGGGGGTTATTGAGTTGATGGAGGATCGCCTCCAGGCATTTAGGAGGGACGTGGCGTCCAGCCAGTCGGGTACGCACACACTGTCCTTCAAGGTCATTAGAGGGAGTGGTGCACCTGACTGTCATGGAGTGAAGGACCCCATTGGTGCCAGGAGATGGATCGCAGACATCGAGTCCGCGCAGTTGACGAGCTTCTTCCCGGAAGGGGGGTCGAAGGTCCGTTTTGTTGCAGGTTGTTTGAGGAATCGAGCCAGAGATTGGTGGGAGTTAGTTGGGGATTCGTTGGGGGTCCCAGCCATTGAGGCTATGACTTGGTCATATTTTGTGACCAGGTTCAGGGTCGAGTTTGCGCCAGCTATGGAGCTTCAGCAGCTGGCCAGGGAGTTTCTGGATATGAGACAGACTACGCAGACTGTGGCGGAGATCACCGCCAAATTCCGGGAGAGGGCTTTGTTGGTACCTCAGTATGCAGGGGATGAGGAGATGCGGAAGACCCCCTATCATGATATGTTGAGAGCCAACATTCGGGAGCATGTCAGCTATTCGGCCTGCCCGACCTTGGAGTCCAGGATTGCCAGGGCACGAGAGAGGGAGATTGATTTGGACTACCTCAGGAAGAGGATGGCAAAGACTGAGCAGGTTACAGGGGTTTCGGGGAATAAACCCAAGGGATTCGACGCTAGATCGAAGGGCCAGCAGGGTTGGGACCGCTGTGGGAAGTGCGCTCGGTCACATGAGGGAGTTTGCCGCACTGGGTCGGGTTCCGGGTGCTATAAGTGCGGCAATACTGGGCATTTTGGCAGGGATTGTACTGCCCCTGCTCCTACGGTTCAGACATCAGACCTGATATGCTTTCATTGCAATCAGAGGGGCCATAAAAAGGCCAACTGCCCCAGATTGACGACAGCAGCAGCGGCGCCGACAGTGGCGCCAACTTCGGTGACTACACGGGTTATGGATGGCCGGAAGGTCAATTCAGAGGCTCTAGTGGTGCGGAGCTGAGCATTTTAGTGTACAGCCGAGGAGGCACGCGCCGCAGCCGATGTGGTGACGGGTATGATTTCTTCTCTTTGCTCTTTTATGTTATGTCACTGTGATTTTGATATGATATATGTATGCTCTGTTTAGGATCGTTGCATCTGAGCGGTATCCCAGTTCAGGTGTTGTTTGATTTGGGTGCTACCCGATCGTTTGTCTCTATTGTGCTTAGTAAGAAGTTTCCTGAGTCCTCGAGCATGTTGGATTTCCCCCTATAGGTCGAGATCGCGGACGACCGGTCAGTGCGAGCATTAGAGGTCTTTATGGACTATGTTTTGAGATTGTTCGAGGAGCGTTACCTGGTAGACTTGGTTCCCATACCTTTGCGGGGGAACAATGTTATTATCGGTATGGATTGGCTAAGCCCCAATGGGGCGGTGATTGACTGCGCGCAGCAGTCGGTGTGGATCAGGACCCCAAGTGGGGGAGAGCTAGTGATTCAGGGCGAAAGGCCACAACAAGGACCAGCTTAATGTTCAGCAGCGAGGGCTAGGCTCTACCTTCAGCAGGGTTGCGTAGGATATGTCGCTTATATTATGGATACCCGGGAGGCGGGTAAGGTGACGGTGGGCGATGTGCCAGTAGTACGAGAGTTCGCGGATGTATTCCTAGAGGAGCTGCCTGGGATACCTCCGAAGAGGCAAGTGGAGTTTAGGATCGACCTAGTCCCTGGTGTGGCTCCGATAGCCAAGGCACCGTATCGATTGGCTCCTCCTGAGATGCAGGAGTTATCTACACAGCTGCAGGAGCTGTTAGACAAGGGATTCATTAGACCAAAGCAGTTCATCCTGGGGAGCCCGGATTCTATTTGTGAAGAAGAAGGACCGGTCGCATCGGATGTGTATAGATTATCGGGAGCTGAATAAGGTAACGGTAAAGAATCGTTACCCACTCCCGAGGAGTGATGACCTCTTTGACCAGCTGTAGGGAGCATCTTGGTTCTCCAATATTGATTTGCATTCAGGCTATCATTAGATGAGGGTCAGAGAGGAGGATGTGCAGAAGACTGCCTTTCGGACGCGTTATGGTCACTATGAGTTTGTGGAGATCCCTTTGGGATCACCAATGCTCCTGCCGCGTTCATGGATCTCATGAACCGCGTGTGCAGACCGATGTTGGATCGATCTGTGATAGTTTTCATCGATGACATCTTGGTTTATTCCAAGACGCGCGAGCAGCATGAGGAGCACTTTTGAGAGGTTCTGAATACTTTGAGGAGGGAGAGCTTGTATGCTAAGTTCTCCAAGTGTGAGTTTTGGTTGCGCGAGGTGCAGTTTCTTGGGCACCTTGTCAACCAGAACGGGATTTCGGTCAACCCGGCCAAGGTGGAGGCCGTGATGAGATGGGAGGTTCCGAGGTCTCCATCTGAGATTCGGAGCTTTCTGGGACTAGCAGGCTATTATCGGAGATTCATTCAGGACTTCTCCAAGATAGTTGTGCCTCTGACCCGGTTGACAAGGAAAGTCGTGGTCTTTCGCTGGGGGCCTGAGGAGCAGGCCGCATTTGAGACGTTGAGACAGAGATTGTGCGAGGCGCCAATCTTAGCCCGACCGGAGGGCATGGAGGATTTTCTTAGTATATTGCGATGCGTCCATGTCGGGTTTGGGCGCGGTATTGATGCAGAGAGGGCATGTCATCGCTTACGCTTCGAGACAGCTGAAGCCTCACGAGGCGAACTATCCAACGCATGATTTGGAGCTGGGGGCTATTGTTTTTGCCCTCAAGATTTGGCGTCATTACCTCTACTTCCAGATTCTGGAAGAAGTTTCACGACGAGTTGGGTACTCGTCTGCATTTCAGTACTGCTTTTCACCCGCAAGAGGATGGTCAGAGTGAGCGGACCATCCAGACTCTAGAGGACATGCTGCAGGCATGTGTTTTAGACTTCAGAGGTAGTTGGGATACTTACCTTCCTTTGGCCAAGTTCTCCTACAATAACAACTATCATGCGAGTATTGACTATCCTCCTTTCGAGATGTTGTATGGGAGGAAGTGTAGGACCCCGATATGCTGGGGTGAGGTTGGACAAAGGGTCATGGGGAGCGCCGAAGTGGTACTCAAGACTACAGAGAGGATCCAGCAGGTTCGGAGTAGGCTTCAGACTGTCGATCGGACCTGGAGTTCCAGGTCGGGGATATGGTACTCCTGAAGGTGTCGCCTTGGAAGGGCGTCATTCGATTCAGGAAGCGGGGAAAGCTGGGCCCCAGGTATATTGAACCTTTCAGGGTTCTAGCCCGGGTGGGCAACGTAGCATATAGGCTGGACCTGCCAGCCGAACTCAGTCAGATTCATAGCACTTTTCACGTCTCCCAGTTGCGGAAGTGTTTGGTGGACGATTCGGCAGTGGTACCTCTAGAGGATATGCAGGTGGATGATAACCTGAACTATATCGAGCGGCCAATGGCGATCCTTGACATGAAGTCAAAGGATCCGAGGAACAAGAGAGTGGAGCTGGTAAAGGTGAAGTGGCAGCACCGCAAGGGCTCGGAATGGACCTGGGAGCCGGAGGACGAGATGAGGGAGCACTACCCCGAGCTTTTTCCGGACTCAGCAGCAGACTTCGAGGACGAAGTCTAAAATAAGTGGGGGAGATTTGTAACACCTGATTCCTGGTACGTATTTAATTCAAGAATTTCATGTATTTTTCTCTGGGACTCGACGAGTTGGTGGCCCAACTCGTCGAGTAGAGTCGTGATCTGCGGGGACTGTAAGTGACCTACTCGACGAGTCGGGAGACCGACTCGGCGAGTAGGTGCTGTTTGAGTAAAACCCTAAATTTGAGGGTTTGCACCCTATTTAAACAACTTATCTCAGCCTCCATCGTCCCTTATACTCCTAAAAGACATCATATCGAAACCCTAGACTTGTTTGAGTATTCTACGGCCATTTTTGTGCATTTTGGTGGATTGTGAAGCTTGAGAAGGGGAAAGGAGCTTAGGAGTTCAAGTTGGAGCTTGGAGATCCAGAGATTGTGTTCCATTTCCAGCTCATTTAAGGTAAAAAGCTCCTTCCTTGATCTTCCATGTGTTTATTCATCTTTAGGGCTTGGATTTTGGGTATATTTAGGGCTTTCTAAGCCATTTTCGGGTTGTGAAGTGTTATAGGGAGTATTGACTTCAGATCTTGGTCATTAGAGGGGTCTCATGGCATAAAGGTGCCAACTTTATGGCCATGAGAGCCACATGCATCTTTTGGACATCATTTGTAGTCCTTTAGGGCTAAAAGACCCATGCATGGACGTAAAGTTCATGGCTTTACGTGCTATATCGGCCCTAGGAGGTCAGATCTACCCTTTGGATGAGATGAGCTTGACAGAAATCGCGTTTATAGACATGGACTTTAGTGGACTCAGCAAGTTGTTCTTAGGACTCGACGAGTCGGGTAGTGGTTCTCCAACCCTTGCTGTTTTGGTGGTCTGGTTGAGTCTAGAGAAGGACTCAACAAAGATGGACGATATTATAGTCCTGGGAATCATGGGCCTCAACGAGTGTTTGAGCAGACTCGGCGAGTCCAAGGCAATCTTCCAATCTTTGAAGATGGACTCGACGAGTTGTTCATACACCTCGGCGAGTCATAGATTGGACAAATTCTTATGAGGGAGATGAACACGACGAGTTCAAGGTCGAACTCGGCGAGTCGGATGAAGATGGCCCCGATGGTATGATTGAAGAAGAACCCGTCGAGTTCTTGCTAGACTCAACGAGTAGAGACGAGGATTGGTTTGGTTACAGAAGTATGGACTCGACGAGTTGGTAGACCAACTCGGCGAGTCAAGTCAACTGGATGTTAACTTTGACCAAAGTTGACTTTGACCGGATTTGAGTTGACCCTGGTTAGGGTTGCCAGTACAAGTTGATACCTTGGATGGGGTTTTCATGTAGGGATTGAGGAGTCGAGGAGAGTCAGTTTTCACGTCGAGGACAGTTCGGACACTAAACGACTTTGAGGTGAGTCTTCTCCTAGTAGGGGTGGGTCTACGGCCACAATGTCGGCCCACAAGTAAGAGTACTGGTTAGATGATTGTCTTTGTGATAATTATCTGGGACTTGATATGTGTTACGCTTACTGTGCTTGATATGGTTATGATTGTTATGCTTATTGTGCTTATTATGTGTTAGCAGTAGGAGGGGTGAAATAGTCCCTGGTTACCGGTTGAAAGATACCGAAGGGGAAGGTAGTTCCCAGATACCGGTTGAAAGATACCGAAGGGGAGGGTAGTTCCCGGTTACCGGTTGAAAGATACCGAGGGGGAGTCCAGCTCCCGCTTATGCTTGACAGTCACCGGTTGAAAGATACCGAGGGTCATGTATTATTTTGGTATGGGTATGATGGGGGAACTCACTAAGCTTCGTGCTTATAGTTTTAGTTTTGGTTTCAGGTACCTCTTCGTCTAAGGGGAAGGAGCCGGCGGTGTAGCAGCGCATCACACACACATGGTTTCCGCATTGAGTTTCTACGATTGTAGTCTGATTTTCATTACTTCTGATGATATGGTTTTGAGACACGACATTATGGTTTTTATAAGTTGATGTAATATTGACAATGTTTTGGTGAACTGTTTTATGAATTACTTAATTAGAAATGAAAATTTTTCGCCTCGAAATTTGGGGATGTTACAACCCGATTCCTGGTACGTATTTAATTCAAGAATTTCGTGTATTTCCTCTGGGACTCGATGAGTTGGTGGCCCAACTCGTCGAATAGAGTCGTGACATGCGGGAAGTTTAAGTGGCCTACTCGACGACTCGGGAGACCGACTCGGACCCTAAATTTGAGGGTTTGCACCCTATTTAAACAACTTATCTCAGCCTCCATCGTCCCTGGTACTCCCAAAAAGCATTATCTCGAAACCCTAGCCGTTATTAGTGTGTTTTTGAGCCTTGAGGTGTTACTTTGGGTGTTTGAAGCTTGAAAAGAAGGAGGAGGCTTGTGAGATCAAGGGGGAATCAGGAAGATCCAGAGCTTTGGGCAAATTTCCAGCTTATTGGAGGTATAAAGCTGAACCTTATCTATTCTTTATGTAGATCTTGATTTTGGTCCATTTTCCCCCATTTTCTAAGCCCTAGTGAGGATGTATTCGGGATTTAGTGTAAGGAATGAGTTTGTGCTCCAGATCTAGGGCTATTGAGGGTTTTTATGGCTTAAAGGTGCCCACCTTGTTGCCATTGACACCCCATGCACCTTGTAGTCCACCTTTTATGGCATTTTGAGCCAAGGACCCCATGCACGTGCATCAAGTTTGGAACTTTACGTGTAAAATGGAGATTAGGAGGCCATATCTATGGTTTTGATGTGTTAAGACCCATTTAGATCGACTGGATAGTAATGGTCAAGGATGGACTCGGCGAGTCGTTCTTGGGACTCGGAGAGTCAAGGTGTAATGACCACCAAATCCTTTCTGTGGAGGGATCAGATGATAGGGTGGAAAGTCCCTCAGTTGTTTAGGCTCATAAAGGACCTGGGAATCATGGGAATCGACGAGTGGTTGAGCAAACTCGGTGAGTCCAACGCAATCTCCCAATCTTTGAAGATGGACTCGACGAGTTGTTCATACAACTCGGCGAGTCATAGAATGGACACATTCTTATGAGGGAGATGAACTCGACGAGTTCAAGGATGAACTCGGCGAGTCAGATGAAGATGGTCCCGGTGGTATGATTGCAGGAGAACCCGTCGAGTTCTTGCTAGACTCGATGAGTAGAGTCGGGGGTTGGTTCGAGTTAGAGGAGTATCGACTCGACGAGTTGGTAGACCAACTCGGCGAGTCAGGTCAACTGGATGTTGACTTTGACTGAATTGAGTTGACCCTGGTTTGGGTTACATGTTCGAATTGATAACTTAGAAGGGTTGTCGTGTAGGGATTGAGGAGTCGAGGCACCAAGGTCGGCCTACTTGTAATTGTTTAGTTGGGATGATTGTCTTTGTGATATTCATTTGCGTTGCTTGTGCTTGGTATATGTGTATGTTGGTATGCTATGTTATGTGAGATAGTATCAGTAGGAGGGGACTAGTCCCCGATTCGGTCGCTAGGACCAATGGGTAGGTCGGACACCCCAGATATGTCTGACAGCATGATTATGATATGATATTATATGCTAGTGGTAGGGGGTGAAATAGTCCCCGTGTTCGGTTGAGATAGACCGGAGGGTAGGTCGGCACCCAAGAATAGCCTGACATGGGTAGGTCAGCACCCCAGAATGGCTTGACATGGGTAGGTCAGCACCCCAGAATGGCTTGACATGGGTAGGTCGGGCACCCCACAATTTCCCGGCAATATGTGTGTGGTTTTGATATGTGGTATGATGGGGGAACTCACTAAGCTTTGTGCTTACAGTTTCAGTTTTAGTTTCAGGTACCACTTCGTCTAAGGGGAAGGAGTCGGCGGTGTACCAGCGCATCACACACACATGATTTCCGCATGGAGTTTCTGGGATTGTACTCTGATTTTCATAACTCTTGATATTGTGATTTTGAAACATGACGTTATGGTTTTTTTATAAGTTGATGTAACCTTGACAATGTTTTGGTACACTATTTCATGAGATACTTAATTTAAAAATGAATTTTTGGCCTTGAAAATTGGGATGTTACATAAACATTGATGTACCATTAAAAAAATTACCAAATCAGAAGTTATCTTCAAATGACTTGTGAATCCAGCGTGTGACAACCCGAAAATGTTTGTAATTTTTGCCTTGCAAAGCCCAGCCAGTCAACTCCGCTGAATGTCAGACTCATTTCTGCTATCAGTTAGCCTCGTTTAGAGTCCGTTTAAAGGTTCAAAGCTCAGTACATTCCAGCATTGAGCATAGAAATGGATCGTGTAAACTTCTAGCACCAAAATCGAGCCTTACACTCCAACATCAGGAGTGTACGGCCGCACACTGGGTGTGCGGCCGCACACCCCTCTCCTGGCAGCACACTCACATGTACAAAGGAGGGGTTTAGCCTTCATTCATCCATTTTCACTCTCCAAGGCTTAGAACTCGATTTCTCTCTCAACTATCATCCGATTTTCAGCCTAGATCTTCAAGAATGTAAGTGTTCTTCACTTGGTTTGTTGTTAATCCTTCCAAACTAGTAACACTCTTTGATTTCATCCATTGGAAATCATGTTTTGACTAGATCTTCAAATCTTCATCCATTTCACCAAGAACACCAAGAACATACACTTGTTCTTGGCGATCTTGGGCCTTCTCAAGCTTCCGGATCGTAAGTACTCTTCCCCTTTTGCTTAGATCTTGTTAAGGACACTAGTTTAAGCCCTTGAAACTGCCCAGAACTCAAGAACATATGGTGTGTGCGGTCGCACACACTCATGTTGCCGTACACCCCTCAAACACCCCTCAAACACCCTCAAAACACCCCTAAGGCTTACATATTTTGAGTACCATCCCCAAATCTTGTTACTTACCAGATATGAGCCTTAGAAAATGTCCAAACCATGTTCATCAAGGAGTGTGCGGCTGCACACACTCCATGTGGCCGTACACCCCTTTGTTTAGTGCTTTAGGGCCTCCAAAGTGCCTTTCTAGCTTTAACACTTGATGAGCATTAGTCCTACAAGCCTCCCTACCATTTGAAAAACGTTTTGTGCAGCCGCACACCCATGGCCGCACACTCCTCAAAGTGGCCGTACACTCCCTTTTGGTCAATCACATGTGATTCCAACACTTGGGCAAAGTGTTTCCTAGTCCCGTAAGGTGTTTCCTTGCATTTGGTAGCTTCCAAGCACTATATTTATGCCAATATATGTGATTATATGTCATTTAGGACTTGTTGTGTCTCGAGACTTCATTCGAGGAACTTCTCATCCATTAGCGCGTATTCGTTTGAATCACCCACATCAGGTGAGTTCATACCCCGTAATGAATCTTTTAACTGTTTTAAATGTTTTAAGGGGGGAATACAAGTTGAACACAATGTTAATTGTGTAATTGTTTGTTATAAACATTTTCAAAAGGATTACTTATGTCATTTATAAGTTGTCAAAACATCTCAAAGACTCTTTTCAAGTTATGTTACTTTATAGTTTAACAAAACTCCGTTTTTTAAAGTACCAGCATAACTTAATGGTAAAATGAGTCTTTTCCACAACAGTACAAGTACATCACTAGTAAACTATAATAGGTATACTTTAGAGTCAGTTCCTACATGAGTCAGAACACACTATTTTGAGAAACATTTCACACTACACACTATAATAGGTATAGTTCAAGTGCATTACTAGTAAACTATAATGAGTCTTTTCCTACATGAGTCAGAACACACTAAAATAGGTATAGTTCCTATATGAGTCAGTACACACTATAATAGGTATAGTTCCTACATGAGTCAGAACACACTAAAATGAGTCTTTTCCACAACAGTTCAAGTGCATTACTAGTAAACTATAATAGGTATAGTTTGAGTCAGTTCATACATGAGTCAGAACACACTATTTTGAGAAATATTTCACACTACACACTATACAAGAGAGTATACTATACACTAGTACCGAGAGAACATTACTACACTATAACTTACTATACAAACACTGTTATATGATAAATTAATGTGACAAACCATTTAAGGATGCAACGACACTGTGTTGTATCAAATTGTAACAAGAGTCTCCTAGAGGGAGAGCGGGCATCTTGTGTATAGATCTATACGGGACAGACACTCCCACACCCTGACTGCTAGCTACAGTCCCAGCCGATAAGGCCAAGGGGTGACAAATGTCACCTCACTACATATGACACCGGAGGGTCATCTTTTATTCAGTCGTCGATCAGCATGGTTACATACAAGTTCACATTAAAACCTTTAATTAACCATTTTAGGATTAAAGGCTACTTAAGACTCCCCAAGGTGTATTGTCCATTTAATACTACCTGGAGTCTGTATTTTATTTCTTAAGACTCCCCGAGGTGTAATGTCCATTTAATACTACCTGGAGTCTGTATTTTATTTCTTTAGACTCCCCGAGGTGTATTGTACATTTAATACTACATGGAGTCTGTATTTTATTACTTTATAACCAGCAATGTCACCGTTGACGTAAAACATTATTTTTCCCTATTACATTTACTTTGTGATCTTCTCACATATTCATTAATGTATGAACTATATTTGATAATGATAGTTTCACTCGGGAAAATACACACTCATACAAGAAACAAACATACATAACATTTGATGCCTTGGTAGAAGGCTACATTTAGTAGAAAGGACCATAATGCTAACCTTATGATTCCTTAATGTATACATCAAAGGATACATATATATCAATAGGATCCGACAGGTAATAGGATGTGTGCTCTCCGCTTCATTTACTGTTCCTTGTTTGGTTGTGGGCTTAGAGCAGATTCACCCAGCCTATTATCTATTCGATACTAGATATATATGTCCAGTATATATTGAGTCATCATAAGGGTACCAGGTATGGGTCAAGTCATAGGACACAGAGTCAATGCATAGTTTTCTAGTATAGAACATACTTTCCAAATCAGGACTTCTGGTATACAAAACTAGAAACTTACCAGCTAAGGGTTTAATCCATTTTATTAAACCAGTATAAACTTAAAGGACCTTAGGTGATTCACTCTATAATATTTTAGTTTATACATCACGGTTATATATCATTAATACCCAATAGATAGTTGGATGTGTGCCTTCCGCCCTATCTCATGTTCCTTGTTTGGTTGTGGGCTTAGGGCAGATTCACCCAATTAACTCTCTATCCGATATTAGATAATATATAGTCAGTATAAACTAAGTGATTATAGAAGTAATCACTTTGGTCACTATTTTATTATAAGAAATAAGAGTTTTCTTAAAGAATCTTTTCATTAAATAAAAAGAAACCATTACAATTAACTCCATGAGTAACAAGTGAACACGCCAGAGTTATATACAACAATGATCTAACAAACAATGGGATGTGTGCTATCCGCCTTACTCCCTGTTCCTTAATTGGTTGAGAGCTTAGGGCAGATGCGCACAGTCGATTGCTTGTTTACTCTGAGTTTTATATCACTTGTATCCATTTAGTACTCATAGACGGGATTGTAGGATCATTTTTACGTATCTTTCATCAAGGTAGGAAATATAGGATTTCCTAAGAGGAACAGGCGAACTTTTCTAAACAGAACTTACAACTCACTACACTTTTCAACTACATTTTTAACAGCAGTTTACCACAACATTTTACAACTTACTTACATCACTAAAATATTATGAACTCACCAGCTTAATTGTTGATCAACTCTTTCAAATAACTTGTATTCTCAGGAGCCTAGTAGACAGGTACTCGCACTGGGATTCAGAAGATGGAGCAGTATGGCTTTAAGTCTTGTTTGTTATTCGCTTATATATTATATGTTTCGTGAACACACACTTTGTAAACACTTTCTTTCTAATGAAATGGTTGTTCATTACTTTGCTTACTATAATGCATGTCTTGTGATACTAAACATGACGTCCTCCACCCCAGAACGTTTCCGTTGTTCTGGTTTTGGGTTGTGACAGACTGATATCAGAGCATTATTTATAGTGAACTAAGTATATCAACCGATAAAAGATATACAACTATAAATACAATGGGGCTTAAGTGCTCTGGATAATGGTATAGTTTAAGAGTATAACGATAAGTTATAAAAATATACCTACTTGCTTATACATGTACATACTAGACCAAGAATCATAAGAAGAACATAACTAAAAGTATTTAAAGGTTGAATATTGTCGTCAAACCTGAACAGTTATGTAATCATAGCTATGATCAATATAGCCTAATCAACTATATTCATTCGAGATGTGACCGACATGTGTTTGGGAGTGATGTGGTGTTGCAACAGTCTTAAAACTTACCGAATACTAAGTCAAGAGAATACTAGAACAAGTACATTTTAGTTAGAATACTATAGGAGTATTCTATGATACTATAACGCGATAACAAGTTTGAAACATATTAAGTACATTACATTAAAATACTATAGGAGTATTTTAGGCACTATACAAATAACTTATGTGATAACTTAAAAGACCCTTACGGATAGGTCTATAATCTTGCAATGTATACTTCCAAGGTTATTTATAATTGAGATTTTATAGACTTAGAATTTGTGATCTACGCTCCACTACCTGTTCCTTGTTTGGTTGTGGTTTTGGAGTAGGATCACTTATTCGAAGGTCTATTTAATCTTAAGTTATATACAACTTGTGTACATTGTGCAATTCTAGGAGGACTATGTAAGGATCACCCCATAAAGTTACCTTGAACCTCATAGATTCTTTAGTCACATCCGTTCTCGCACGACAAACCCAGATAGATGTAACCACTTCCTCATAGTAGACAACAGAAGAGTTCAGGAGGAACGAGAGCAAGTTCATGAGAAGTTTTCAAATAGGGATCAACCGAAGTAACCAAAACGTCTTACACGTCACACTAATAAATAATAATCTTGCTAACTTAATGAGCGAGTGGAAACACTGCTCACATTATGTGTTAGGATTATTTTCTTACATGCAGCTGGTAACAGTTATTCAGGTAACAGATATTCATTCGAGGATAGCCATTTCAAATTCATAGAGTTTATTTGGTATAAACTCTTTTATGAATTGTTTATAGTACCCTGTGGAAGTTAGGACCCGATACAACCAGAACTGGAATAACCTTGTCTTTTCAGCTTTCGGCTTGTGTCCACTGCTATAGACTTATTCCACCTCATCTTTGTATTCTTTTAGCAAAGATGCCTCCTCGCAAATCGAACAGACGCACTATTCCGATAACTCCAACTCAACCGCCACTACCCCCGTCACAGTTCGACCTAGCTGCTTTTCAGGCAGCGGTAACAGCAGCAACGATAGCCGCCCTAACCCAAATTCGCACAAGTGGTATTAGTGGATCTGGTGGCGGTGCTCACCTAAACAACCACGGAGATACCCACGAACACCCAAGGGAATGTTCGTATAAAGACTTCATGAAATGCAAACCCAGTTCCTTCGACGGAAATGGTGGAGTCATCACTTTGATGCAATGGTTCGAGAGAACAGAGTCGATTTTCGAGATCTGTTCGTGCCCCAAAGGGAGCAAAGTGAAGTTTGTTGCCTGCACCTTCTTCGGAAGAGCCCTAACATGGTGGAATGGCCATGTTAAGTCACTGACTCTAACAATGGCAAACTTTATGGGCTGGGAAAACTTGAAGGAAAGGATGACGAGAGAGTACTGCTCAAGGGGCGAAGTACAAAAGCTGGAACAAGAGCTATGGGAGCTCAGGATGATTGGCTCAGACATAGTGGTCTACACTGACAGGTTTAGCGACTTGGCAGCACTATGCCCCGGGATGGTTACCCCGGAGAGCAAGAAGATATAAAGATACATTTGGGGTCTGACTGCCCCGACCCAAGTGTCACACCCCCAAACCAAGGATGGCGGAAATGTCTGGGGGTGGAGGACTTCATGTATAGTATCATAACAACAATTGTAATAGTAATTCAAGCAAACACAACCAACATATATATAATTGAAAAAGTTACATCATTGTATGAATTACATGTTTACGAATCAATTACAATATGTTGACAAAATATGAAATAGTAGACGCCTTAGCGTCCCATCCTCAAAAGCACTTGGTTACCTGTTTAATGATTTCCTGAGAATACAAGTTGTTTGAAAAAGTGTCAACACAAAGGTTGGTGAGTTCATAAGCTTTTGTTTGGTATTATTAAAAGCCTTTCGTTTGTAAAAGTAGTATTTGTTTTAGAAAAATCCAATATTTTCCTTAAAATGTATATGTAGTCTTAAATCCAAAGACCGAAATGTATAAGTAACTTTTCTTACTTATAATAAATAATGTAAGTTTAAATCGACATAAACTCGTTTAATTTTAATGAAGTTCCCGTAAATTCTAATATTCATTAATACTTTATGTGAGTTTATTAAAGCCTTTTCTTGTAAAAGTAGTGTTCGTTCCAGAAAATCCAATATTTTCCTTAATGTCTAAATGTAGTCTTAAAACCCAAAGACCGAAATGTACAAGTAGTGTTCGTTCCTTATAGTAAAACAATGCAAGTTTAAATCGACATAAACTCCTTTGATTTTAGTGAAATCCTCGTAAATTCTATGTTTGTTTATATTTAATGTGAGTTTATGAAAGCCTTTTCTTGTAAAAGTAGTGTTCGTTCCAGAAAATCCAATATTTTCCTTAATGTGTAAATGTAGTCTTAAAACCCAAAGACCGAAATGTACAAGTAGTGTTCGTTCCTTATAGTAAAACAATGCAAGTTTAAATCGACATAAACTCGTTTGATTTTAGTGAAATCCCCGTAAATTCTATGTTTGTTTATATTTAATGTGAGTTTATGAAAGCCTTTTCTTGTAAAAGTAGTGTTCGTTCCAGAAAATCCAATATTTTCCTTAATGTGTAAATGTAGTCTTCAAACCCAAAGACCGAAATGTACAAGTAGTGTTCGTTCCTTATAGTAAAACAATGCAAGTTTAAATCGACATAAACTCGTTTGATTTTAGTGAAATCCCCGTAAATTCTATGTTTGTTAATACCACATGTGAGTTATTATAACCATGCTATGACCTAGTTGGCCTGAAACGACGTTCTTCAGGCGTCAGAAATGTTATGACATTTGTCACCCCAAACCTATCGGTCTAACTGTTGCATGCAGTTTAGGTGTGGGTTTGTCAAACCCAATATAGATCTATACACAAGTATCACACTCTCCCTCGAGGAGACTCTGGTTATAATACAGGACTTATTTGTAAATTGAATCGAATGTCTCACAGAAGTCATTAACGAATTTACGTGTAGTGTAATGAAAACTTGGTACCGTATGGCCGTACCTTGCTTAATGAAAATATCCTTTGTATAAATATACCCTTTTTAAATGTATGTGTTATGTAATGTTTCAATAAAGTCATTAACGGAATTACGTGTTATGAAAACTTGGTACCGTATGGCCGTACCTTGCTTAATGAAAATATCATTTGTATAAATGTACCCTTTTTAAATGTATGTGTTATGTAATGTTTCATAAACTATACCTATTATAGTTTATCAACCAAGGGTAGTACGTAGTAATGTATGCAAACTATATTCAAAATAGTTTATTAAATGTTTGAATTTATCGGTTGTACTTTGATTATAATCACTTGTTATTCTTTATATTTTATATGTCCAAATCCATTTGTAAACTGATGTGTGTCTAAATATTAAGATAAAATGTCATATATTGCAATAACATATAATCACATAAAGATATACACCTTGCTCAACATGTTACAAGGTGAAATGAAATTGACAGCAACTTTTTGTTGTATACAGTTTCTGTTACTGTTCTTAGAAAATTTATAGAAAAATCATCAAAGCTCTAAATCCAAATCCGCAAATTCTGAGAGTTTGGAATATGAGTCTAGTTTGTTCGTAAATTTTATCATGATTTTTAGTGATCTCTAACAGAGGTGAAAATGTTCATAATCACAGACTGGTCCGGGTTTGCCTCTGAAATGATAGGCAGTTTTGTAAAAATCACCATAAATTGTAGAAAAATCATATGGAGATGTGCAAGTAGCCATTTTAAAGCTAAGAGTTTGAACTACTTGCACCTGGAACAGTTTTGAAAACTAAAATATTTAAGTTGACCAAAACAGTCCGTGATCGAAGTTCATCTTTTCTGATGTAATCTGATAGAAAAAGTTTAATTGTGTTCTTGATGATTTTACTTGTATTCCCCCCTTAAAACTTAAGAAAAACATGTAAATGTAGGGGTATGAACTCACCTTATGTGATTTCAGTAGATGAAAGTGAGATAGAGGAAGTGTTCAACCCAAGAACACTAAGAAGATGTCTTGATGATTCGAGAATCTAACACCGAATAAGATGGAATTTGTGTAAGATATCAATGATTTGAGTAGAATGGAGTTTAATAATTATGTGAATGATGAAGATACTTACTAATTGAAGAAAGAAATCCTTGGAGAAAACCTTGAAGTTCTTGAAGTTGAGAGAAAAGATGAGAGAATTTTGGAGAGTGTTCTTGGTTGCTAAGTGTAGAATGAAAGGGCTTTTAAGGAGAATGAGGAGAGAGGACCAATCCTCCAGCTCTTACAACGTGGGAAGAGCTGGAGATAGGGTGTAAAGGTCCCCCAAGGAGACAATGGGTAGTGGGAAAGAGTGGCTGATCATAGAGTAAGGTGGTGGTGGCTTGCTTTTGTCATAAAATAAGGAAAAGCAAATATTCCCTCAATAATTAGTCCAACCACCAATTCTTTTAATACATTTTTATAAAAACCCTGGAGATTTATATATTTTGGGGCCTTAGTTTATAAAATAAAGTTTTGGGTGAAAATCCCACTTTAAAATAATGAAAAACGGAATTAAAACGAAGTCGTAGTCGAAAAACCGGTAAAAAGGGGCCGTCTGCGAGACCTCTCGCATGGGCTGTCTGAGAGGCTTCTCATGCGAGGCTTCTGTCCTGAGAGGCTTCTAATGAGAGGCTTCGGTCCTGAGAGGCTTCGGTCCTGAGAGGCTTCTAATGAGAGGCTTCGGTCCTGAGAGGCTTCTCATGAGAGGTTTCGGTCCTGAGAGGCTTCTCATGAGAGTTTTCGCTTCTAATAGGAGGGTTTTGGTTCCTTAAGGTTATTTTACCCGTTTTTACCCCGTTTCAAGTGGTTTTTAACCCGGTTAAGGGTCGGGATGGCCCGAATGATTACAAAAAGTTAAAGTAACTTTTGAGAGAGATTTGGGAGAGATTTGGGAGAGATTTCAAATAGAAAGAGATAGAGTGAAAACGATTTAGAGAGGTTTCGTTTGTGATTAATTTGAGTGTCCGGCTTCACAACGCAAGGTTCGTAAACCCCGTTAAACCGTGTTTTAGTGTCGTACACACTCCCGGTGAGTGTGGAATATTTTTTTTATCGTTTTGGTTCAATGTTTACTGCATTTGAGACTTAGGAAATTCAACACACGAACTTTCCAAATAATGTTTCTCTCATTAAAATATTGCATTGTACAGTAATTACATAGTGTAAACCCTAATATACAAGGGTTAATTGAGTCGATTGGTTTTGACTTGTTGACTTTGTTTGACTTTGACTTGACTCAATTTTGACGGTTGTCACATCATCCCCCCGTTAGAAGGAATTTCGTCCCGAAATTTGCATTTGACTAGGACATCAAGAGTTTGGGAAAAGATGTGGGTATTTTTGTTTCATTTGATCTTCGCGTTCCCAGGTGAACTCAGGCCCTCGCTTAGCGTTCCAACGGACCTTCACGATGGGAATACGACTTTGTTTCGTTCGTTTGATTTCCCGATCCATGATTTTGACTGGTTCCTCCACGAAGTGGAGATTTTTGTTAACTTCGATTTCGTCGAGTGGTATTACGAGTGTCTCACTAGACAAACACTTCTTTAGGTTCGACACGTGAAATGTGGGATGTACTTTGTCGAGTTCCTGAGGTAATCGAAGTTTGTATGCTACTGGCCCAATCCTAGCAAGGATTTCGAATGGCCCGATGTACCTTGGATTTAGTTTCCCGCGTTTGCCGAATCGTATCATTCCTTTCCAAGGGGAAACGTTTAGTAGTACACGATCACCCACCTGGAATTCCAAGGGTTTGCGTTGTTTGTCTGCGTAACTCTTTTGCCGATCTCGAGACTCTTTTCCCTTATGATTTCAGGGCCAGTGAGGGTGCTATTAGAGACTTGTCCTCTAGCTAGCTGTGTATCCCCCACCTCAGCCCAACACAGGGGTGATCTGCATTTGCGACCGTAAAGAGCTTCGAATGGAGCGACTTTGATGCTAGTATGATAGCTGTTATTGTAGGAGAATTCGATAAGCGGTAGATGGGTATCCCATGCTTTACCGAAGTCTATCACACAAGCTCTTAACATGTCTTCCAACGTTTGAATGGTTCGTTCGCTCTGTCCGTCTGTTTGTGGGTGGTAGGCGGTACTCATGTCAAGCCTAGTTCCCAAGGATTTTTGTAGAGACTGCCAAAACCGTGAGGTAAATCTACTATCTCTATCGGAGATAATGGATATCGGCACACCATGGAGTCGTACAATCTCTTTGATGTATGTTCTAGTCAGCTTCTCCATCTTGTCGGTTTCTTTTATCGGTAGGAAGTGTGCTGATTTGGTCAATCTGTCTACGATTACCCATATGGTGTCAAGCCCGCCCCATGTCTTAGGCAGCTTGGTTATGAAGTCCATGGTTATTCGTTCCCACTTCCACTCAGGTATATCCGGCTGTTGTAACAGCCCGGATGGTTTCTGGTATTCGATTTTGAGCTTGGCGCAAGTCAGGCACTTGCTCACATCGGTAGCAATCTCAGCTTTCATGTTCGGCCACCAGTATAATTTCTTGAGGTCCAGATACATCTTATCCGACCCGGGATGGATGGAGTATCGAGTCTTGTGTGCTTCATTCATGACAACGTCTCGGAGTCCACCGAACTTCGGTGTCCAAATCCGGTTCATGATATAACGTGCTCCATCATCCTTGACTTCTAAGTTTTTATCCATTCCCCTTAATGTCTCTCCTGCCACCTTTTCTGGTTTCAAAGCTTCCAGTTGAGCTTCCTTGATTTGTATGGTCAGGTGGGAATGGATTGTCATTGTTAAGGATTTTACTCGGCGGCCCGAGTACTCCTTCCTGCTTAGAGCATCGCCCACTACATTGGCCTTGCCCGGATGATAACGAATTTCGCACTCGTAGTCATTCAGCAACTCTACCCATCTCCTCTGTCGCATGTTGAGCTCTTTCTGATTGAGGATATGCTGAAGACTTTTGTGATCAGTGAAGATAGTGCATTTCGTGCCGTAGAGGTAGTGTCTCCAGATCTTCAAAGCGAATACTACTGCTCCTAATTCCAGGTCATGCGTAGTATAATTAACCTCGTGCGTCTTAAGCTGTCTTGATGCATACGCGATAACCTTCCCTCTCTGCATGAGCACACATCCGAGGCCTTGATTCGAAGCATCACAGTACACTACGAAGTCTTCGGTTCCCTCTGGGAGAGACAAGATCGGTGCTCTGCATAGGGCTTGTTTTAACATTTGGAAAGCAGCTTCTTGTTTCTAAGTATATGACCGTTTGTAAAAGTTTCACACATACTAATTTAGTCGGGACATAATTAATATGTTTATCTTTTAAAAAGATCTTTATCGGTTACTTCATTAGTTGCAAAGTGCATACCAGTCATATGTGATTAAGATATAATAGTCCTTCGAATAGATGACCCTAACTCCAAGACCACAACCAAACAAGGACAGGAAGTGAAACAAAGATACATAAATTCTAAGTCTATAGCATCTTAGTTACATATGACCTTAGCGCATCCACTTAGCAGCTATTGATCTATAAATAAAGACCTATTTAATTCTCAGATAATTTATTATAGTAACACAAAATACTCCTATAGTATTTGTAAATGTTTAGTTTTGAGTTCTTAAAGTATCCTTTGTAGTGTGTTATTAGGTTTGTTAGATTTGTTGCCCATCCTGACCATCCCCCGGTATATGCAAGTCAATTCCCGGACAGATATAGTTGATCAGGCTATATCCTTCCCAGACTTAATCCACATATACTAAGGCATACTCAAAATGTTCAACTCTTCTTCTTTTGCTTTATGTTTTCGCTAGTTATGATACCATGCGAGCATGTAATGTATGTATGTATACTTTAATCAAGAAAATCATTTATTTTCTAAAAGTATATTTATTTGAAAAATGCACAAATCAGAGACTATTAGTCGCAATTGTGTTTATAGTTTGTATATCTTATGTGGTTTGATATACTTAATTCACTATAAACTGTGCTCTGATACCAATCTGTCACACCCCCAAACCAAGGATGGCGGAAATGTCTGGGGGTGGAGGACTTCATGTATAGTATCATAACAACAATTGTAATAGTAATTCAAGCAAACACAACCAACATATATATAATTGAAAAAGTTACATCATTGTATGAATTACATGTTTACGAATCAATTACAATATGTTGACAAAATATGAAATAGTAGACGCCATAGCGTCCCATCCTCAAAAGCACTTGGTTACCTGTTTAATGATTTCCTGAGAATACAAGTTGTTTGAAAAAGTGTCAACACAAAGGTTGGTGAGTTCATAAGCTTTTGTTTGGTATTATTAAAAGCCTTTCGTTTGTAAAAGTAGTATTTGTTTTAGAAAAATCCAATATTTTCCTTAAAATGTATATGTAGTCTTAAATCCAAAGACCGAAATGTATAAGTAACTTTTCTTACTTATAATAAATAATGTAAGTTTAAATCGACATAAACTCGTTTAATTTTAATGAAGTTCCCGTAAATTCTAATATTCATTAATACTTTATGTGAGTTTATTAAAGCCTTTTCTTGTAAAAGTAGTGTTCGTTCCAGAAAATCCAATATTTTCCTTAATGTCTAAATGTAGTCTTAAAACCCAAAGACTGAAATGTACAAGTAGTGTTCGTTCCTTATAGTAAAACAATGCAAGTTTAAATCGACATAAACTCGTTTGATTTTAGTGAAATCCCCGTAAATTCTATGTTTGTTTATATTTAATGTGAGTTTATGAAAGCCTTTTCTTGTAAAAGTAGTGTTCGTTCCAGAAAATCCAATATTTTCCTTAATGTGTAAATGTAGTCTTAAAACCCAAAGACCGAAATGTACAAGTAGTGTTCGTTCCTTATAGTAAAACAATGCAAGTTTAAATCGACATAAACTCGTTTGATTTTAGTGAAATCCCCGTAAATTCTATGTTTGTTAATACCACATGTGAGTTATTATAACCATGCTATGACCTAGTTGGCCTGAAACGACGTTCTTCAGGCGTCGGAAATGTTATGATATTTGTCACCCCAGACCTATCGGTCTAACTGTTGCATGCAGTTTAGGTGTGGGTTTGTCAAACCCAATATAGATCTATACACAAGTATCACGCTCTCCCTCGAGGAGACTCTGGTTATAATACATGAATTATTTGTAAATTGAATCGAATGTCTCACAGAAGTCATTAACGAATTTACGTGTAGTGTAATGAAAACTTGGTACCGTATGGCCGTACCTTGCTTAATGAAAATATCCTTTGTATAAATGTACCCTTTTTAAATGTATGTGTTATGTAATGTTTCATAAACTATACCTATTATAGCTTATCAACCAAGGGTAGTACGTAGTAATGTATGCAAACTATATTCAAAATAGTTTATTAAATGTTTGAATGTATCGGTTGTACTTTGATTATAATCACTTGTTATTCTTTATATTTTATATGTCCAAATCCATTTGTAAACTGATGTGTGTCTAAATATTAAGATAAAATGTCATATATTGCAATAACATATAATCACATAAAGATATACACCTTGCTCAACATGTTACAAGGTGAAATGAAATTGACAGCAACTTTTTGTTGTATACAGTTTCTGTTACTGTTCTTAGAAAATTTATAGAAAAATCATCAAAGCTCTAAATCCAAATCCGCAAATTCTGAGAGTTTGGAATATGAGTCTAGTTTGTTCGTAAATTTTATCATGATTTTTAGTGATCTCTAACAGAGGTGAAAATGTTCATAATCACAGACTGGTCCGGGTTTGCCTTTGAAATGATAGGCAGTTTTGTAAAAATCACCATAAATTGTAGAAAAATCATATGGAGATGTGCAAGTAGCCATTTTAAAGCTAAGAGTTTGAACTACTTGCACCTGGAACAGTTTTGAAAACTAAAATATTTAAGTTGACCAAAACAGTCCGTGATCGAAGTTCATCTTTTCTGATGTAATCTGATAGAAAAAGTTTAATTGTGTTCTTGATGATTTTACTTGTATTCCCCCCTTAAAACTTAAGAAAAACATGTAAATGTAGGGGTATGAACTCACCTTATGTGATTTCAGTAGATGAAAGTGAGATAGAGGAAGTGTTCAACCCAAGAACACTAAGAAGATGTCTTGATGATTCGAGAATCTAACACCGAATAAGATGGAATTTGTGTAAGATATCAATGATTTGAGTAGAATGGAGTTTAATAATTATGTGAATGATGAAGATACTTACTAATTGAAGAAAGAAATCCTTGGAGAAAACCTTGAAGTTCTTGAAGTTGAGAGAAAAGATGAGAGAATTTTGGAGAGTGTTCTTGGTTGCTAAGTGTAGAATGAAAGGGCTTTTAAGGAGAATGAGGAGAGAGGACCAATCCTCCAGCTCTTAGAACGTGGGAAGAACTGGAGATAGGGTGTAAAGGTCCCCCAAGGAGACAATGGGTAGTGGGAAAGAGTGGCTGATCATAGAGTGAGGTGGTGGTGGCTTGCTTTTGTCATAAAATAAGGAAAAGCAAATATTCCCTCAATAATTAGTCCAACCACCAATTCTTTTAATACATTTTTATAAAAACCCTGGAGATTTATATATTTTGGGGCCTTAGTTTATAAAATAAAGTTTTGGGTGAAAATCCCACTTTAAAATAATGAAAAACGGAATTAAAACGAAGTCGTAGTCGAAAAACCGGTAAAAAGGGGCCGTCTGCGAGACCTCTCGCATGGGCTGTCTGAGAGGCTTCTCATGCGAGGCTTCTGTCCTGAGAGGCTTCTAATGAGAGGCTTCGGTCCTGAGAGGCTTCTCATGAGAGGTTTCGGTCCTGAGAGGCTTCTCATGAGAGTTTTCGCTTCTAATAGGAGGGTTTTGGTTCCTTAAGGTTATTTTACCCGTTTTTACCCCGTTTCAAGTGGTTTTTGACCCGGTTAAGGGTTGGGATGGCCCGAATGATTACAAAAAGTTAAAGTAACTTTTGAGAGAGATTTGGGAGAGATTTGGGAGAGATTTCAAATAGAAAGAGATAGAGTGAAAACGATTTAGAGAGGTTTCGTTTGTGATTAATTTGAGTGTCCGGCTTCACAACGCAAGGTTCGTAAACCCCGTTAAACCGTGTTTTAGTGTCGTACACACTCCCGGTGAGTGTGGAATATTTTTTTTATCGTTTTGGTTCAATGTTTACTGCATTTGAGACTTAGGAAATTCAACACACGAACTTTCCAAATAATGTTTCTCTCATTAAAATATTGCATTGTACAGTAATTACATAGTGTAAACCCTAATATACAAGGGTTAATTGAGTCGATTGGTTTTGACTTGTTGACTTTGTTTGACTTTGACTTGACTCAATTTTGACGGTTGTCACATCATCCCTCCGTTAGAAGGAATTTCGTCCCGAAATTTGCATTTGACTAGGACATCAAGAGTTTGGGAAAAGATGTGGGTATTTTTGTTTCATTTGATCTTCGCGTTCCCAGGTGAACTCAGGCCCTCGCTTAGCGTTCCAACGGACCTTCACGATGGGAATACGACTTTGTTTCGTTCGTTTGATTTCCCGATCCATGATTTTGACTGGTTCCTCCACGAAGTGGAGATTTTTGTTAACTTCGATTTCGTCGAGTGGTATTACGAGTGTCTCACTAGACAAACACTTCTTTAGGTTCGACACGTGAAATGTGGGATGTACTTTGTCGAGTTCCTGAGGTAATCGAAGTTTGTATGCTACTGGCCCAATCCTAGCAAGGATTTCGAATGGCCCGATGTACCTTGGATTTAGTTTCCCGCGTTTGCCGAATCGTATCATTCCTTTCCAAGGGGAAACGTTTAGTAGTACACGATCACCCACCTGGAATTCCAAGGGTTTGCGTTGTTTGTCTGCGTAACTCTTTTGCCGATCTCGAGACTCTTTTCCCTTATGATTTCAGGGCCAGTGAGGGTGCTATTAGAGACTTGTCCTCTAGCTAGCTGTGTATCCCCCACCTCAGCCCAACACAGGGGTGATCTGCATTTGCGACCGTAAAGAGCTTCGAATGGAGCGACTTTGATGCTAGTATGATAGCTGTTATTGTAGGAGAATTCGATAAGCGGTAGATGGGTATCCCATGCTTTACCGAAGTCTATCACACAAGCTCTTAACATGTCTTCCAACGTTTGAATGGTTCGTTCGCTCTGTCCGTCTGTTTGTGGGTGGTAGGCGGTACTCATGTCAAGCCTAGTTCCCAAGGATTTTTGTAGAGACTGCCAAAACCGTGAGGTAAATCTACTATCTCTATCGGAGATAATGGATATCGGCACACCATGGAGTCGTACAATCTCTTTGATGTATGTTCTAGTCAGCTTCTCCATCTTGTCGGTTTCTTTTATCGGTAGGAAGTGTGCTGATTTGGTCAATCTGTCTACGATTACCCATATGGTGTCAAGCCCGCCCCATGTCTTAGGCAGCTTGGTTATGAAGTCCATGGTTATTCGTTCCCACTTCCACTCAGGTATATCCGGCTGTTGTAATAGCCCGGATGGTTTCTGGTATTCGATTTTGACCTTGGCGCAAGTCAGGCACTTGCTCACATCGGTAGCAATCTCAGCTTTCATGTTCGGCCACCAGTATAATTTCTTGAGGTCCAGATACATCTTATCCGACCCGGGATGGATGGAGTATCGAGTCTTGTGTGCTTCATTCATGACGACGTCTCGGAGTCCACCGAACGTCGGTGTCCAAATCCGGTTCATGATATAACGTGCTCCATCATCCTTGACTTCTATGTTTTTATCCATTCCCCTTAATGTCTCTCCTGCCACCTTTTCTGGTTTCAAAGCTTCCAGTTGAGCTTCCTTGATTTGTATGGTCAGGTGGGAATGGATTGTCATTGTTAAGGATTTTACTCGGCGGCCCGAGTACTCCTTCCTGCTTAGAGCATCGCCCACTACATTGGCCTTGCCCGGATGATAACGAATTCCGCACTCGTAGTCATTCAGCAACTCTACCCATCTCCTCTGTCGCATGTTGAGCTCTTTCTGATTGAGGATATGCTGAAGACTTTTGTGATCAGTGAAGATAGTGCATTTCGTGCCGTAGAGGTAGTGTCTCCAGATCTTCAAAGCGAATACTACTGCTCCTAATTCCAGGTAGTGCGTAGTATAATTAACCTCGTGCGTCTTAAGCTGTCTTGATGCATACGCGATAACCTTCCCTCTCTGCATGAGCACACATCCGAGGCCTTGATTCGAAGCATCACAGTACACTACGAAGTCTTCGGTTCCCTCTGGGAGAGACAAGATCGGTGCTCTGCATAGGGCTTGTTTTAACATTTGGAAAGCAGCTTCTTGTTTCCAAGTATATGACCGTTTGTAAAAGTTTCACACATACTAATTTAGTCGGGACATAATTAATATGTTTATCTTTTAAAAAGATCTTTATCGGTTACTTCATTAGTTGCAAAGTGCATACCAGTCATATGTGATTAAGATATAATAGTCCTTCGAATAGATGACCCTAACTCCAAGACCACAACCAAACAAGGACAGGAAGTGAAACAAAGATACATAAATTCTAAGTCTATAGCATCTTAGTTACATATGACCTTAGCGCATCCACTTAGCAGCTATTGATCTATAAATAAAGACCTATTTAATTCTCAGATAATTTATTATAGTAACACAAAATACTCCTATAGTATTTGTAAATGTTTAGTTTTGAGTTCTTAAAGTATCCTTTGTAGTGTGTTATTAGGTTTGTTAGATTTGTTGCCCATCCTGACCATCCCCCGGTATATGCAAGTCAATTCCCGGACAGATATAGTTGATCAGGCTATATCCTTCCCAGACTTAATCCACATATACTAAGGCATACTCAAAATGTTCAACTCTTCTTCTTTTGCTTTATGTTTTCGCTAGTTATGATACCATGCGAGCATGTAATGTATGTATGTATACTTTAATCAAGAAAATCATTTATTTTCTAAAAGTATATTTATTTGAAAAATGCACAAATCAGAGACTATTAGTCGCAATTGTGTTTATAGTTTGTATATCTTATGTGGTTTGATATACTTAATTCACTATAAACTGTGCTCTGATACCAATCTGTCACACCCCCAAACCAAGGATGGCGGAAATGTCTGGGGGTGGAGGACTTCATGTATAGTATCATAACAACAATTGTAATAGTAATTCAAGCAAACACAACCAACATATATATAATTGAAAAAGTTACATCATTGTATGAATTACATGTTTACGAATCAATTACAATATGTTGACAAAATATGAAATAGTAGACGCCATAGCGTCCCATCCTCAAAAGCACTTGGTTACCTGTTTAATGATTTCCTGAGAATACAAGTTGTTTGAAAAAGTGTCAACACAAAGGTTGGTGAGTTCATAAGCTTTTGTTTGGTATTATTAAAAGCCTTTCGTTTGTAAAAGTAGTATTTGTTTTAGAAAAATCCAATATTTTCCTTAAAATGTATATGTAGTCTTAAATCCAAAGACCGAAATGTATAAGTAACTTTTCTTACTTATAATAAATAATGTAAGTTTAAATCGACATAAACTCGTTTAATTTTAATGAAGTTCCCGTAAATTCTAATATTCATTAATACTTTATGTGAGTTTATTAAAGCCTTTTCTTGTAAAAGTAGTGTTCGTTCCAGAAAATCCAATATTTTCCTTAATGTCTAAATGTAGTCTTAAAACCCAAAGACCGAAATGTACAAGTAGTGTTCGTTCCTTATAGTAAAACAATGCAAGTTTAAATCGACATAAACTCGTTTGATTTTAGTGAAATCCCCGTAAATTCTATGTTTGTTTATATTTAATGTGAGTTTATGAAAGCCTTTTCTTGTAAAAGTAGTGTTCGTTCCAGAAAATCCAATATTTTCCTTAATGTGTAAATGTAGTCTTAAAACCCAAAGACCGAAATGTACAAGTAGTGTTCGTTCCTTATAGTAAAACAATGCAAGTTTAAATCGACATAAACTCGTTTGATTTTAGTGAAATTCCCGTAAATTCTATGTTTGTTAATACCACATGTGAGTTATTATAACCATGCTATGACCTAGTTGGCCTGAAACGACGTTCTTCAGGCGTCGGAAATGTTATGATATTTGTCACCCCAGACCTATCGGTCTAACTGTTGCATGCAGTTTAGGTGTGGGTTTGTCAAACCCAATATAGATCTATACACAAGTATCACGCTCTCCCTCGAGGAGACTCTGGTTATAATACATGAATTATTTGTAAATTGAATCGAATGGCTGACAAAAGTCATTAATGAATTTACGTGTAGTGTAATGAAAACTCGGTACCGTATGGCCGTACCTTGCTTAATGAAAATATCCTTTGTATAAATGTACCCTTTTTAAATGTATGTGTTATGTAATGTTTCATAAACTATACCTATTATAGTTTATCAACCAAGGGTAGTACGTAGTAATGTATGCAAACTATATTCAAAATAGTTTATTAAATGTTTGAATGTATCGGTTGTACTTTGATTATAATCACTTGTTATTCTTTATATTTTATATGTCCAAATCCATTTGTAAACTGATGTGTGTCTAAATATTAAGATAAAATGTCATATATTGCAATAACATATAATCACATAAAGATATACACCTTGCTCAACATGTTACAAGGTGAAATGAAATTGACAGCAACTTTTTGTTGTATACAGTTTCTGTTACTGTTCTTAGAAACTTTATAGAAAAATCATCAAAGCTCTAAATCCAAATCCGCAAATTCTGAGAGTTTGGAATATGAGTCTAGTTTGTTCTTAAATTTTATCATGATTTTTAGTGATCTCTAACAGAGGTGAAAATGTTCATAATCACAGACTGGTCCGGGTTTGCCTCTGAAATGATAGGCAGTTTTGTAAAAATCACCATAAATTGTAGAAAAATCATATGGAGATGTGCAAGTAGCCATTTTGAAGCTAAGAGTTTGAACTACTTGCACCTGGAACAGTTTTGAAAACTAAAATATTTAAGTTGACCAAAACAGTCCGTGATCGAAGTTCATCTTTTCTGATGTAATCTGATAGAAAAAGTTTAATTGTGTTCTTGATGATTTTACTTGTATTCCCCCCTTAAAACTTAAGAAAAACATGTAAATGTAGGGGTATGAACTCACCTTATGTGATTTCAGTAGATGAAAGTGAGATAGAGGAAGTGTTCAACCCAAGAACACTAAGAAGATGTCTTGATGATTCGAGAATCTAACACCAAATAAGATGGAATTTGTGTAAGATATCAATGATATGAGTAGAATGGAGTTTAATAATTATGTGAATGATGAAGATACTTACTAATTGAAGAAAGAAATCCCTGGAGAAAGCCTTGAAGTTCTTGAAGTTGAGAGAAAAGATGAGAGAATTTTGGAGAGTGTTCTTGGTTGCTAAGTGTAGAATGAAAGGGCTTTTAACGAGAATGAGGAGAGAGGACCAATCCTCCAGCTCTTAGAACGTGGGAAGAGCTGGAGATAGGGTGTAAAGGTCCCCCAAGGAGACAAGGGGTAGTGGGAAAGAGTGGCTGATCATAGAGTGAGGTGGTGGTGGCTTGCTTTTGTCATAAAATAAGGAAAAGCAAATATTCCCTCAATAATTAGTCCAACCACCAATTCTTTTAATACATTTTCATAAAAACCCTGGAGATTTATATATTTTGGGGCCTTAGTTTATAAAATAAAGTTTTGGGTGAAAATCCCACGTTAAAATAATGAAAAACAGAGTTAAAACGAAGTCGTAGTCGAAAAACCGGTAAAAAGGGGCCGTCTGCGAGACCTCTCGCATGGGATGTCTGACAGGCTTCTCATGCGAGGCTTCTGTCCTGAGAGGCTTCCAATGAGAGGCTTCGGTCCTGAGAGGCTTCTCATGAGAGGCTTCGGTCCTGAGAGGCTTCTAATGAGAGGCTTCGGTCCTAAGAGGCTTCTCATGAGAGGCTTCGGTCCTGAGAGGCTTCTCATGAGAGTTTTCGCTTCTAATAGGAGGGTTTTGGTTCCTTAAGGTTATTTTACCAATTTTTACCCCGTTTCAAGTGGTTTTTGACCCGGTTAAGGGTCGGGATGGCCCGAATGATTACAAAAAGTTAAAGTAACTTTTGAGAGAGATTTGGGAGAGATTTGGGAGAGATTTCAAATAGAAAGAGATAGAGTGAAAACGATTTAGAGAGGTTTCGTTTGTGATTAATTTGAGTGTCCGGCTTCACAAAGCAAGGTTCGTAAACCCCGTTAAACCGTGTTTTAGTGTCGTACACACTCCCGATGAGTGTGCAATAATTTTTTTATCGTTTTGGTTCAATGTTTACTGCATTTGAGACTTAGGAAATTCAACACACGAACTTTCCAAATAATGTTTCTCTCAGTAAAATATTGCATTGTACAGTAATTACATAGTGTAAACCCTAATATACAAGGGTTAATTGAGTCGATTGGTTTTGACTTGTTGACTTTGTTTGACTTTGACTTGACTCAATTTTGACGGTTGTCACACCAAGGAAATGTGTTGTCTTCTAACCCGGCCACATTCGATAGTGCTAAGCACTTGGCTCAGCGAATCATCGACCATGAAGTCCACCATGGCGTAGAAGTCCCGGTTCCTGCGCCATCGAGGGAAGAGGACTATGGACAGAAGTCGGGGAACAAGGGGAAGAAGAACCGAACAACACAGAACATCCCGCAGGAGGAACAAACGAGTACTATGTACACCGCCACAAAACCTGCTACTCCAGCACCTTGGATCTATGTTTGACTATGATACATGCAAATAATTATTTTTCCAAGGTTCTTATCCTATCTTGCATGGCATGGGGAACTTGAATCAAATAAAGCTAGTAGAATTACTTACCTTGTAGTTGTAGTTGATTGCTTGGAGTTTTAGAGCCTGGCACCAATAGTGTGGATGCCTCAAATGGAAATCACAAATCACCACAAACTTGGAACTTTGAGAGAATAGTAATCACCTTCTTGAAATCGGCCCTCTTACTTTACTCACCACAACTCATGTGATTTCAAGAACCAAAGCCTCCTTTATATAGTGTGGTGGATTAGGGTTACATTCATGTAAACCCTAATACCCATGTCTTTTCATTTCCATGAGATCCATGGGTTAAAGCTCCATGGAGTATCCATGGACTTTCCATGCAAGCCTAGCCCATTCCAAATAAGCATTAGCCCATACTATATAAATACAAGAGCCCATATTTAATTAGTCATACTTTTGATCTCTAAATTAATTCTAGATTACTAATTGAATAATATGATTTTATATTAATATATTAGGACTTATATAATATTAATAAATCATAACTCATACTATTCTCAAACGATTATCCATAAATTGTTCGGGTGAAGTGCAACCCAAATGGACCATGCCGGGTCGGGTCAAGTACATACCAAATATAGTTATGGACTTAGACACTATATCCAACAGTCTCCCACTTGGATAAGTCTAATAACTATAGTTGCAAGTATGACTTCAGGAACCGATCAGCAATCGTAGCTCTTTAAACTCTGTTGAACTATGAAGCGCCATTTTAGATAAGTGATCATATAATCCTCTGTTCTAGATATCAGCCGGACAAATACATGGAACATGGTCTTGCTTATTGTCCAGCATTTGTTTCCCGATTTCCGAATTGTTTGACATAGAACTTAACTGAACACATCAATTTAGTTCTGACCGGGCCCGGTACATAGGTCAAAACAAAATCATCGAGGGGCCCAGATATCGCTTCTAATCCTAGAAGGAACAGATAAACTTCGACTCATATGTTTGCTCTACTACTTGTTGAATTACACACAAAAGCACGGTTTATAACATCGAGTTACCAATGCGTTTCCGTGCAATCAATGCATAACCAACTCATAGGCAACAAATCATATCTCTAGGTTTGAAGACTTATATGATATTACCGTCTCACGATCACTCGAGATAAATTCCATGAAGTGATACAAGTGAGCGTGGGTTGAATCCAATACTCAGAACTTATGAGCACTCATGAGTGTTGTAGCCCCGCTTTGTCTAACATCTTAAACCTCTACAAGCCAACCCATGACAGTCTTGATTCATATCTACTTCCAACATATGACCGACTGTGGAGACTTTGAATAATATGATATAAATCATAACATAATTATTCTGGAAGTCAAAACATGCAAAAAGAAATAATAGTAAACGATTAACAAGAGATAGCAACACTTTACTCATAAATAACAGCTTTTATTTATCATCAAATGTCAATTACATTTTACAAATTTCAAGATTATCTAACTACTAAAACTAATATCTGTTGGATTAATGTCTAAGTCCATAACTATAATTGGTAAGACTTGACCCGACCCGGCATGGTCCATTTGGGTTGCATGGCATCATGCATTTGGATAGACTATAATGAGAGAAATAACACTTAAGGTTGGTTAATATATTATAAGTTCTAATATATTAATAAGGTTATTTAATTAGTAGTGATCAAGAATTAATTTGGAATTAATTAAGTGATCAAAAGGAGACTAATTAAATATATGGGTTGATTGTGTAAATCATTCATTCTTATATATGTGGGCTTGTCATCCAAGATTCCTTATGTTGGACTAAGTCCATGGGGTGACCCATGGATACTCCATGGAGGTTAAAATCCATGGAGCATAAGGAATGGGTAAAGTTATGAGTTACATGGTGTAACCCTAATAGCCACCATATAAAAGAATCTCATGGCTCAAGAAATCGTGCACTAATGTGTGAGTGTGAGGGCTAGACGATTTCAAGGAGTGTTCAAGTTTCTCTCAAGTTATTCCAAGTGTATTTGGTGTTGTGTGAACCATTTGAGGAGTCACACTTGGGGCACTAGGCACTCAAGCTTCATGAAGACATTCTACATCAAAGAGGTATGTATTCTATCTTGTTATATTTATTATTTTGTATGCTAGATTAGGATAATACCTTGGATGTTCATAATTGTATGTATAATAGAGAAAACATAGATCCATGGTATTTAGAGTTGCATGTACACTTAGGAGTGTTTGAATGCTCATAACCCAACAGTGGTATCAGAGCCTAGGCTTGTTTTCTTGTTATACTTGCAAAAGTAGCTAAAAAATCGAGTTGGATGCATTTATTCGATTGTTTTGGCTGGAATTGGACTAGGAACATTACCCTAAGATGTTTTTGGACTTATAAACTTGTTTTTGATGTTGTAATGTTCACGCTAATCCAATTTCTAAGATAATTGTCATAATTTCAAGATTTGTATTAGTTTGTATGTTCATGCTAATTTCTTGAAGATTGGTGATTTGAATTATCTTGTTCTTATGAGGTTCTTAGATTAATAGAAAAGTTGTGTGAAATAGTTGTTTTCAATCCATTTTAATCTAAGAGTTGATTCCAAAGTGTGTTTTTGTAACTTGTCCTCAAGTTATATGAAAAGTCACATTTAAGAATCATAAAACTCATAAAAGTTGGCAAAGGTTACAAAATGAAGAGTCTAGTTCTAATTAAATGGTTTTATGACTCCATAACTTGTCCTCAAGTTATGGAGGTTCAAGAGTCTCTTCATTAAATTAAAAAAAAAAGTGTAACCTTAATTAGTTCCATAAGTTACAATAAAAAAAAGTTATTTTTTTTATTAATTAGTTTAAAGTCTTCCATAACTTGTCCTCAAGTTATGGAACTTGAAGAGTTTTTTTTTTTTTTTTTAATTAAAACTACTTTAAACTCATAAGTTATGGAATTAATTAGTTTTGAATAGTTTCAAAACTTGCCCTCAAGTTTTGGAATTTGAAAAGTTTTCACTTATGAATACTTTAATTCCAAGTTAGCCCTTAGAATTTTAAAAGTTAAAATTCAACCCTTATACTTTATAATATTATAAGTTAATAATATTTATATATATGTATAAGAGTAAAGTCAGTCTTACCGTTAATAGGCCTCATTCACGAAGTCGGTCTATAAGGGGGGTATAAGGTTACTGCCTATAAAATGGCAGTTTAATGGGTGTCCACTCTCACCCACCGCTTCCTTGACTGGTGGAGGGTCGTTAGCCGAACGGGTAGGACAAGGACTATAATTCTCCTTTCATTAAAAGTATTAATGATAAATACTAAGTAACTAAATTCCTATTAATACCCAATCTTAGTTACTTAGGAAAATGTGAATTTGGTGCTAACCCATGAAATTACACTTTGCACTTTGCTTAAGTCGTTAGTGGAGCGTGTGTGGTTTACCGGCACACTAACATGGACTTGTGAGAAGTGGCAAAGGTCTAAACAATTGAGACTATGATTACGGCATCCCTTTTCATAGTTCTAAAATTGTTTAGACACACATGTGAGCTATCTAAGAGAGGTTTATGATTTTGATAAAGTTTTATCAAAACAATCTAGTATCAGAAATCTGAACTTTGGTAAGAAAGTCAGCTGATTTCTGAGTACATGTCAAAGCTAGTGGGAGCATAAGTGTTATGCTAATAATAATCATGTTAGTGGGAGCATGATAATTATGACAAAGGTTGCAAGTTAGCAATGTTAATTATATAAGGTTACTTCCTATAAAATGGCAGTTTAATGGGTGTCCACTCTCACCCACCGCTTCCTTGACTGGTGGAGGGTCGTTAGCCGAACGGGTAGGACAAGGACTATAATTCTCCTTTCATTAAAAGTATTAATGATAAATACTAAGTAACTAAACTCTTATTAATACCCAATCTTAGTTACTTAGGAAAATGTGAATTTGGTGCTAACCCATGAAATTACACTTTGCACTTTGCTTAAGTCGTTAGTGGAGCGTGTGTGGTTTACCGGCACACTAACATGGACTTGTGAGAAGTGGCAAAGGTCTAAACAATTGAGACTATGATTACGGCATCCCTTTTCATAGTTCTAAAATTGTTTAGACACACATGTGAGCTATCTAAGAGAGGTGTATGATTTTGATAAAGTTTTATCAAAACAATCTAGTATCAGAAATCTGAACTTTGGTAAGAAAGTCAGCTGATTTCTGAGTACATGTCAAAGCTAGTGGGAGCATAAGTGTTATGCTAATAATCATCATGTTAGTGGGAGCACGATAATTATGACAAAGGTAGCGTGTGTGGTTAGCCGGCACACTAACCTGGACTTAATAAGGTAGGCAAAGGGTAACTTAATATTTATCATGGTATCGGTGGAGCGTGTGTGGTTAACCGGCACACTGATTAAGGGGTAAATATTAAGGGTACCAAGTATATTTGCATGGTTATTCACACCTTGTTTTGTGATCCTCGGCATCCCAGTCACAAAACCTGAAGAGCACACTCGAGATTGAAACATACCTTTGAACAGTTCAATGAATCTCAAAGATCTAGGACTTTCAAATCCAATTAAAACCTAATAAATTATTTCGTTTTTCATGGTGGAAATTGGTGAATCGTCATTCACCTACCTTCAAATATTTTATAGCTTGGATTACGGCATCCCTCTTCTAAGTTATAAAATAGTTTGTTGGGTCCTAGCCTTAATATTTCATATTGGGTGTCATATTAAGGACTTCAAATCAACTATCTTGAATATCTCCCAAAAAGATGTCTGGTCTAGACATTTATGATCTTCCCAAATCTCTTGAAACAAGCTTTCCTAAATGAAGATGATGTCCCATGGATATCATACTTCTTTCACCTCCTCCAATTATTCTCCCTAACCCACAAGTTCCTAAAAAGTTTAAGGTCACTCAAGCCCTATTGGCAAGGCAAGGTCTAGGTGTGATCACATCTTGGAGATGTAGTCACATATTGACAAGCCGGGAGAGTTGGGTGTCAAAGTCTTGAGAAAGTTGGTGGCTCAACTACTTTCTAAGTCACATAGTGAGTTCTTTTGGGAATCCTATGAAACAGACTAAGACAAGACCCTTAATGATCTTATCTATTTGCTAACATCAACTTCCTAAAATGCTATGGACATTGACAATGATGACATTGGATATCCAGTAAAGCTCTCTCTTTCCAATGGAAAGGGATCGGCCATAGTCAACTCGGTTGACCCAATGGTAAAGAGAGAGGCAAAGTCTGAGATAGTCCCATTATCAAGGGTCCATAGGTAACTATTGCCAAAGGAAGGGGCATTGGTTACGAAGCTGTCAAATTTACCTAAGGATGTTAAAGTCAATAAGTTTGGCTCTACTTCAGGTAAAGTCCATTGTCTAACTCTATTAAGTACATGCTGATTCTGATCGCGAAGATGGATTTCAATCGCATGGTTCGGTGATCAGAATTTTGGGCTATTACTTAAGAGTTATGATATTTATATTGCTTAGGAATAGATAACAACAAGGTTTTCATATGGATTGTAAGGATAAGTTTTTCCGCAAAGTTTTAAAATAAAAGAAAAAGGTTTTGATTTTATTTATTTTAAGTATCCTTACAATGGCATTTGTGAAAAGTTGTTGCTTATAAGATTCCATTGATAGCAATATTGGAAAAATGGATTTGATTCTTTCGGTTGTGGTAGTGTCTAATATTACCAAATAAGGAAAGATTCTCATCACCCAAGGTTCAATTGGACCGAAACTTGGAATCATGCAAGTTGTACAGTATGATGAATGAGAACTTTCAGCTTGGAAAATTAAGACTAATTCCTTATGTGAATAAGGAAAGGACTAAGGGATCGAGTACACATTCTTGTGCACTGGTCAAGTCCACCACAAAAGATCAAGAAGACTATTCGTCATGATTTACTTAAGTTCAGTAAATATGGTTATACTTATAAGTTTAAGTATAAGTCTGTAGCATTGGAGAAGTTTCAATGTGAGACAGAACGAATAAGAAGAATCAAAGTATGGCAGAAAGATAAAAGTTTCTCAAATCTGAAAAGATGGGAGAGTACTTTAGTATCATGTTTATGATCATCTTAATGATTAAGATACCATATCACAATTGGTCCTCTAAAGTCATCTTAGTGCATTCTTATGACTAAGAAGAGGAGTCATGAATTGTTGAAATGGTTAAATCAAAAGATGAGTCATACTTCGTTCCAAAACAATTCTTAGAGTCATACTCCAAGATTGTAACTTGAGTGACATATCTTAAAGAGGGTTTGTTAACACTATTCAAATGTAATAGTAAAAGGTTATCTACTCTTGTACATTTGAAATTGGTAAGTTGTGATGTTTTGGATAAAATAGAGACCAACTTAGGCCAATTGTGTAAAGTGTTAGTCTTGATAAAGAATCCGCACTATCTCTTGAATATTTGACAAGGGAGTCTTATATGTCAAGAGGACAGTGGGAGTCTTAAAGCTCTTGAAAGTTTCAAGACTTAATCAAGAATAAAACCTAAAGTCCTTCACTAGCACACGACTTGAGGTTTATAACCTATCGTGTTGAAATTTTTGTGCCTATTCAAGTTGGCTTTGCATAGGAGTTCTGAGAGTTCTCAATTGGTTGCACAACTACTTGGAAGCAATGGCAGGCACCTGAGCTGCCAAATGGCAAGAATTTAAGATTGCACAAGTTTAATCAATATGAGTTTGGATTTGTCACTAACCTTGTCTTGTGATTATGGTTTTGACAAATTCACATGGATAAGAACACATACACTATTAAATCTAAGTGTCATAAGGTTTCTCTCCGATTCATGAAAATGATGGTGAGGAAACACTATCACTAAGTAGATTTTAGCTAGATAGCAATTGTGATATTTGCATTCTCAAAGTCGTTAGTGGAGCGTGTGTGGTTTACCGGCACACTAACATGGACTTGTGAGAAGTGGCAAAGGTATAAACAATTGAGACTATGATTACGGCATCCCTTTTCATAGTTCTAAAATTGTTTAGACACACATGTGAGCTATCTAAGAGAGGTGTATGATTTTGATAAAGTTTTATCAAAACAATCTAGTATCAGAAATCTGAACTTTGGTAAGAAAGTCAGCTGATTTCTGAGTACATGTCAAAGCTAGTGGGAGCATAAGTGTTATGCTAATAATCATCATGTTAGTGGGAGCATGATAATTATGACAAAGGTTGCAAGTTAGCAATGTTAATTATAGAAAACAAAAGTTTCAATTCGTGAGGTTGCAAGGGTTGAAAAAGTTGTTTTGCTATAATTAAGGGAGAGAAAATTATAATTCATTTCAATTCTAGAAGCTTAGATTGAGATTTTAATCGTATTTAATCAAGGATATATATATGAATTTCATGTTGGAATGGCTCAACATAAGGAAATTCTATATATGGGTCCATTATTTGCGTTCTAAAATTCGATTATGATTACGGCATCCCTTTTCATAATCTGAATTTTGAGAACTTGGCAAACTGAAATGGAAATATTATAGCAAAAGACTGGTTTAGTCTTTATGTGAGACATCATGAATCGTGTCCCATATGCTTCGGATATAGGATCGATTACATCTGCTATATTCATCCTTTCTAAAATTTTCCAAATGCCTGGGGCATTATGAAGGGAAAAGGTCTAGAATTGGATATGACTAAAATGATTAAGCAATTGTCGAGGACAATCTAAGGTTTACCAAAGATTGGTTGCTCAAGGACAGTTGGAAGTATAATGTTAATTCTGGAAGGACCATATTGACATAATCTGGAAGGAGGCAACTCTTGTTCAGAAGTGATAGTCAAAATGGAATATGGAAATGTTTCAAAGTTAGAAATTATTCAATCTGTGTAAGATTAGGAAACTTAATGAAAGAAGGATGTTTCCAAGGAGCTGATCTCCTTTGGAATGCTCTGTAATGATTGTTGTCAAGTCTTTCTGACTTTGTGCATAATCATTAAGAGGATCAATGCATATAAGTTTAGAATCTAACAGATTTCAGTAAATGGCATGAATTTGGAATTCTTGCATTTGCAGTAAGGATTTGGGACTGTGAAAAGAGGATCATTGGAGTGATGTTCAATTGATCTATTTTACAAAGTAAAGATCATAGACAAACATAGTATGCATACTTGGTGTATGGCATGACTAGTGTTTAGAAAACATAGTGTACATGCTTGGAGCATGGGACAACTATTGTTTTAAATTCAAGTATAAAGTTGATAAAACCGAAACAATGAATAATGAGTAATCAGTATGGTGATAAATAAAAGTGTTTATTTATATTCATAGGGTTTGATACCATATTTGATTCATTTATTCTTGTGTTTCACTTTGCATGTTTTGACTTCCAGAATAACTAAGTCGTTGTTCCTGAATGATTAAGTTATTCAAAACATCCACAGTCGGTCATATGTTGGAAGTAGATATGAATCAAGACTGTCATGGGTTGGTTTGTAGAGGTCCAAGTTGGTGGACAAAGTGGTGCTACAACACTCATGAGTGCTCATAAGTTCTGAGTATTGGATTCAACCCGCGCTCATTTGAATCACTTCATGGATTTTATCACGAGTGATCATGAGACGATAATATCTTATATTCTTCAAACCTAGAGATATGAGTTGTTACTATGAGTTGGTTATACATTCATTGCACGAAAACGCATTGGTAACTCGATGTTATAAAACTTGCCTTTGTGTATGATTCAACAAGTAGTAGAACAAGCCATATGAGTCGAAGTTTATCCATTCCTTTTACCTTCGGGATAAAAGCGATATACGTGGGCCCCTCGATGATTTAAAGATGATACATGTGAGTGCTTGGCCAAGCCAGGACTGATTTGATTTGTTCAATCAGTCAGTCATCATGAATCGGAAATCGGGAAACAACAAATGGACAGAGAGAATGATTGATAATCCATGTCTCAGTCCATATGATATCTAGAATGGAGGAATATATGATCCCTTATCTAATGTACAAGTCATTGACAAAGGTCAGAGTTCATCGACAAGGTCAGAGTTCGACAGAAGCTTTTGAGAGCTACGATTACTGATCGGTTCCTGAAGTCATACGCAATAATAGTTTTAGACTTATCCAAGTGGGAGACTGTTGGATTAATGTCTAAGTCCATAACTATGATTGGTAAGACTTGACCCGACCCGGCATGGTCCATTTGGGTTGCATGGCATCATGCATTTGGATAGACTATAATGAGAGAAATAACACTTAAGGTTGGTTAATATATTATAAGTTCTAATATATTAATAAGGTTATTTAATTAGTATTGATCAAGAATTAATTTGGAATTAATTAAGTGATCAAAAGGAGACTAATTAAATATATGGGTTGATTGTGTAAATCATTCATTCCTATATATGTGGGCTTGTGATCCAAGATTCCTTATGTTGGACTAAGTCCATGGGGTGACCCATGGATACTCCATGGAGGTTAAAATCCATGGAGCATAAGGAATGGGTAAAGTTATGAGTTACATGGTGTAACCCTAATAGCCACCATATAAAAGAATCCCATGGCTCAAGAAATCGTGCACTAATGTGTGAGTGTGAGGGCTAGACGATTTCAAGGAGTGTTCAAGTTTCTCTCAAGTTATTCCAAGTGTATTTGGTGTTGTGTGAACCATTTGAGTTGTCACACTTGGGGCACTAGGCACTCAAGCTTCATGAAGACATTCTACATCAAAGAGGTATGTATTCTATCTTGTTATATTTATTATTTTGTATGCTAGATTAGGATAATACCTTGGATGTTCATAATTGTATGTATAATAGAGAAAACATAGATCCAAGGTATTTAGGGTTGCATGTACACTTAGGAGTGTTAGAATGCTCATAACCCAACAGTGGTATCAGAGCCTAGGCTTGTTTTCTTGTTATACTTGCAAAAGTAGCTGAAAAATCGAGTTGGATGCATATATTCGATTGTTTTGGCTGGAATTGGACTAGGAACATTACCCTAAGATGTTTTTAGACTTATAAACTTGTTTTTGATGTGGTAATGTTCATGCTAATCCAATTTCTAAGATAATTGTCATAATTTCAAGATTTGTATTAATTTGTATGTTCATGCTAATTTCTTGAAGATTGATGATTTGAATTATCTTGTTCTTATGAGGTTCTTAGATTAATAGAAAAGTTGTGTGAAATAGTTGTTTTCAATCCATTTTAATCTAAGAGTTGATTCCAAAGTGTGTTTTTGTAACTTGTCCTCAAGTTATATGAAAAGTCACATTTAAGAATCATAAAACTCATAAAAGTTGGCAAAGGTTACAAAATGAAGAGTCTAGTTCTAATTAAATGGTTTTATGACTCCATAACTTGTCCTCAAGTTATGGAGGTTCAAGAGTCTCTTCATTAAATTAAAAAAAAAAGTTTAACCTTAATTAGTTCCATAAGTTACAATAAAAAAAAGTTATTTTTTTTTATTAATTAGTTTAAAGTCTTCCATAACTTGTCGTCAAGATATGGAACTTGAAGAGTTTTTTTTTTTTTTTTTTTTAATTAAAACTACTTTAAACTCATAAGTTATGGAATTAATTAGTTTTGAATAGTTTCAAAACTTGCCCTCAAGTTTTGGAATTTGAAAAGTTTTCACTTATGAATACTTTAATTCCAAGTTAGCCCTTAGAATTTTAAAAGTTAAAATTCAACCCTTATACTTTATAATATTATAAGTTAATAATATTTATATATATGTATAAGAGTAAAGTCAGTCTTACCGTTAGTAGGCCTCATTCACGAAGCCGGTCTATAAGGGGGGTATAAGGTTACTGCCTATAAAATGGCAGTTTAATGGGTGTCCACTCTCACCCACCGCTTCCTTGACTGGTGGAGGGTCCTTAGCCGAACGGGTAGGACAAGGACTATAATTCTCCTTTCATTAAAAGTATTAATGATAAATACTAAGTAACTAAACTCTTATTAATACCCAATCTTAGTTACTTAGGAAAATGTGAATTTGGTGCTAACCCATGAAATTACACTTTGCACTTTGCTTAAGTCGTTAGTGGAGCGTGTGTGGTTAACCGGCACACTAACCTGGACTTAACAAGGTAGCCAAAGGGTAACTTAATATTTATCATAGTATCGGTGGAGCGTGTGTGGTTAACCGGCACACTGATTAAAGGGTAAATATTAAGGGTACCAAGTATATTTGCATGGTTATTCACACCTTGTTTTGTGATCCTCGGCATCCCAGTCACAAAACCTGAAGGGCACACTCGAGATTGAAACATGCCTTTGAACAGTTCAATGAATCTCAAAGATCTAGGACTTTCAAATCCAATTAAAACCTAATAAATTATTTCGTTTTTCATGGTGGAAATTGGTGAATCGTCATTCACCTACCTTCAAATATATTATAGCTTGGATTACGGCATCCCTCTTCTAAGTTATAAAATAGTTTGTTGGGTCCTAGCCTTAATATTTCATATTGGGTGTCATATTAAGGACTTCAAATCAACTATCTTGAATATCTCCCAAAAAGATGTCTGGTCTAGACATTTATGATCTTCCCAAATCTCTTGAAACAAGCTTTCCTAAATGAAGATGATGTCCCATGGATATCATACTTCTTTCACCTCCTCCAATTATTCTCCATAACCCACAAGTTCCTAAAAAGTTTAAGGTCACTCAAGCCCTATTGGCAAGGCAAGGTCTAGGTGTGATCACATCTTGGAGATGTAGTCACATATTGACAAGCCGGGAGAGTTGGGTGTCAAAGTCTTGAGAAAGTTGGTGGCTCAACTACTTTCTAAGTCACATAGTGAGTTCTTTTGGGAATCCTATGAAACAGACTAAGACAAGACCCTTAATGATCTTATCTATTTGCTAAGATTAACTTCCTAAAATGCTATGGACATTGACAATGATGACATTGGATATCCAGTAAAGCTCTATCTTCCCAATGGAAAGGGATCGGCCATTGTCAACTCGGTTGACCCAATGGTAAAGAGAGAGGCGAAGTCTGAGATAGTCCCATTATCAAGGGTCCATAGGTAACTATTGCCAAAGGAAGGGGCATTGGTTACGAAGCTGCCAAATTTACCTAAGGATGTTAAAGTCAATAAGTTTGGCTCTACTTCAGGTAAAGTCCATTGTCTAACTCTATTAAGTACATGTTGATTCTGTTCGCGAAGATGGATATCAATCGCATGGTTCGGTGATTAGAATTTTGGGCTATTACTTAAGAGTTATGATATTTATATTGCTTAGGAATAGATAACAACAAGGTTTTCATATGGATTGTAAGGATAAGTTTTTCCGCAAAGTTTTAAAATAAAAGAAAAAGGTTTTGATTTTATTTATTTTAAGTATCCTTACAATGGCATTTGTGAAAAGTTGTTGCTTATAAGATTCCATTGATAGCAATATTGGAAAAATGGATTTGATTCTTTCGGTTGTGGTAGTGTCTAATATTACCAAATAAGGAAAGATTCTCATCACCCAAGGTTCAATTGGACCGAAACTTGGAATCATGCAAGTTGTATAGTATGATGAATGAGAACTTTCAGCTTGGAAAATTAAGACTAATTCCTTATGTGAATAAGGAAAGGACTAAGGGATCGAGTACACATTCTTGTGCACTGGTCAAGTCCACCACAAAAGATCAAGAAGACTATTCGTCATGATTTACTTAAGTTCAGTAAATATGGTTATACTTATAAGTTTAAGTATAAGTCTGTAGCATTGGAGAAGTTTCAATGTGAGACAGAACGAATAAGAAGAATCAAAGTATGGCAGAAAGATAAAAGTTTCTCAAATATGAAAATATGGGAGAGTACTTTAGTATCATGTTTATGATCATCTTAATGATTAAGATACCATATCACAATTGGTCCTCTAAAGTCATCTTAGTGCATTCTTATGACTAAGAAGAGGAGTCATGAATTGTTGAAATGGTTAAATCAAAAAGATGAGTCATACTTCGTTCCAAAACAATTCTTAGAGTCATACTCCAAGATTGTAACTTGAGTGACATATCTTAAAGAGGGTTTGTTAACACTAGTCAAATGTAAGAGTAAAAGGTTATCTACTCTTGTACATTTCAAATTGGTTAGTTGTGATGTTTTGGATAAAACAGAGACCAACTTAGGCCAATTGTGTAAAGTGTTAGTCTTGATAAAGAATCCGCACTATCTCTTGAATATTTGACAAGGGAGTCTTATATGTCAAGAGGACAGTGGGAGTCTTAAAGCTCTTGAAAGTTTCAAGACTTAATCAAGAATAAAACCTAAAGTCCTTCACTAGCACACGACTTGAGGTTTATAACCTCTCGTGTTGAAATTTTTGTGCCTATTCAAGTTGGCTTTGCATAGGAGTTCTGAGAGTTCTCAATTGGTTGCACAACTACTTGGAAGCAATGGCAGGCACCAGAGCTGCCAAATGGCAAGAATTTAAGATTGCACAAGTTTAATCAATATGAGTTTGGATTTGTCACTAACCTTGTCTTGCGATTATGGTTTTGACAAATTCACATGGATAAGAACACATACACTATTAAATCTAAGTGTCATAAGGTTTCTCTCCGATTCATGAAAATGATGGTGAGGAAACACTTTCACTAAGTAGATTTTAGCTAGATAGCAATTGTGATATTTGCATTCTCAAAGTCGTTAGTGGAGCGTGTGTGGTTTACCGGCACACTAACATGGACTTGTGAGAAGTGGCAAAGGTCTAAACAATTGAGACTATGATTACGACATCCCTTTTCATAGTTCTAAAATTGTTTAGACACACATGTGAGCTATCTAAGAGAGGTGTATGATTTTGATAAAGTTTTATCAAAACAATCTAGTATCAGAAATCTGAACTTTGGTAAGAAAGTCAGCTGATTTCTGACTACATGTCAAAGCTAGTGGGAGCATAAGTGTTATGCTAATAATCATCATGTTAGTGGGAGCACGATAATTATGACAAAGGTTGCAAGTTAGCAATGTTAATTATAGAAAACAAAAGTTTCAATTCGTGAGGTTGCAGGGGTTGAAAAAGTTGTTTTGCTATAATTAAGGGAGAGGAAATTATACTTCATTTCAATTCTAAAAGCTTAGATTGAGATTTTAATCGTATTTAATCAAGGATATATATATGAATTTCATGTTGGAATGGCTCAACATAAGGAAATTCTATATATGGGTCCATTATTTGCGTTCTAAAATTCGATTATGATTACGGCATCCCTTTTCATAATCTGAATTTTGAGAACTTGACAAATTGATTACATGTGCTATATTCATCCTTTCTAAAATTTTCCAAATGACTGGGGCATTATGAAGGGAAAAGGTCTAGAATTGGATATGACTAAAATGATTAAGCAATTGTCGAGGACAATCTAAGGTTTACCAAAGATTGGTTGCTCAAGGACAGTTGGAAGTATAATGTTAATTCTGGAAGGACCATATTGACATAATCTGTAAGGAGGCAACTCTTGTTCAGAAGTGATAGTCAAAATGGAATATGGAAATGTTTCAAAGTTAGAAATTATTCAATCTGTGTAAGATTAGGAAACTTAATGAAAGAAGGATGTTTCCAAGGAGCTGATCTCCTTTGGAATGCTCTGTAATGATTGTTGTCACGTCTTTCTGACTTCATGCATAATCATTAAGAGGATCAATGCATATGAGTTTAGAATCTAACAGATTTCAGTAAATGGCATGAATTTGGAATTCTTGCATTTGCAGTAAGGATTTGGGACTGTGAAAAGAGGATTTACCAAAGATTGGTTGCTCAAGGACAGTTGGAAGTATAATGTTAATTCTGGAAGGACCATATTGACATAATCTGTAAGGAGGCAACTCTTGTTCAGAAGTGATAGTCAAAATGGAATATGGAAATGTTTCAAAGTTAGAAATTATTCAATCTGTGTAAGATTAGGAAACTTAATGAAAGAAGGATGTTTCCAAGGAGCTGATCTCCTTTGGAATGCTCTGTAATGATTGTTGTCACGTCTTTCTGACTTCGTGCATAATCATTAAGAGGATCAATGCATATGAGTTTAGAATCTAACAGATTTCAGTAAATGGCATGAATTTGGAATTCTTGCATTTGCAGTAAGGATTTGGGACTGTGAAAAGAGGATCATTGGAGTGATGTTCAATTGATCTATTTTACAAAGTAAAGATCATAGACACACATAGTATGCATACTTGGTGTATGGTATGACTAGTATTTAGAAAACATAGTGTACATGCTTGGAGCATGGGACAACTATTGTTTTAAATTCAATTATAAAATTGATAAAACCGAAACAATGAATAATGAGTAATCAGTATGGTGATAAATAAAAGTGTTTATTTATATTCATAGGGTTTGATACCATATTTGATTCATTTATTCTTGTGTTTCACTTTGCATGTTTTGACTTCCAGAATAACTAAGTCGCTCTTCCTGAATGATTAAGTTAATCAAACCATCCACAGTCGGTCATATGTTGGAAGTAGATATGAATCAAGACTGTCATGGGTTGGTTTGTAGAGGTCCAAGTTGGTGGACAAATTGGTGCTACAACACTCGTGAGTGCTCATAAGTTCTGAGTATTGGATTCAACCCGCGCTCATTTGAATCACTTCATGGATTTTATCACGAGTGATCATGAGACGATAATATCTTATATTCTTCAAACCTAGAGATATGAGTTGTTACTATGAGTTGGTTATACATTGATTGCACGAAAACGCATTGGTAACTCGATGTTATAAAACGTGCATTTGTGTATGATTCAACAAGTAGTAGAACAAGCCATATGAGTCGAAGTTTATCCATTCCTTTTACCTTCGGGATAAAAGCGATATCTGTGGGCCCCTCGATGATTTAAAGATGATACATGTGAGTGCTTGGCCAAGCCAGGACTGATTTGATTTGTTCAATCAGTCAGTCATCATGAATCGGAAATCGGGAAACAACAAATGGACAGAGAGAATGATTGATAATCCATGTCTCAGTCCATATGATATCTAGAATGGAGGAATATATGATCCCTTATCTAATGTACAAGTCATTGACAAAGGTCAGAGTTCATCGACAAGGTCAGAGTTCGACAGAAGCTTTTGAGAGCTACGATTACTGATCGGTTCCTGAAGTCATACGCAATAATAGTTTTAGACTTATCCAAGTGGGAGACTGTTGGATTAATGTCTAAGTCCATAACTATGATTGGTAAGACTTGACCCGACCCGGCATGGTCCATTTGGGTTGCATGGCATCATGCATTTGGATAGACTATAATGAGAGAAATAACACTTAAGGTTGGTTAATATATTATAAGTTCTAATATATTAATAAGGTTATTTAATTAGTAGTGATCAAGAATTAATTTGGAATTAATTAAGTGATCAAAAAGAGACTAATTAAATATATGGGTTGATTGTGTAAATCATTCATTCTTATATATGTGGGCTTGTGATCCAAGGTTCCTTATGTTGGACTAAGTCCATGGGGTGACCCATGGATACTCCATGGAGGTTAAAATCCATGGAGCATAAGGAATGGGTAAAGTTATGAGTTACATGGTGTAACCCTAATAGCCACCATATAAAAGAATCCCATGGCTCAAGAAATCGTGCACTAATGTGTGAGTGTGAGGGCTAGACGATTTCAAGGAGTGTTCAAGTTTCTCTCAAGTTATTCCAAGTGTATTTGGTGTTGTGTGAACCATTTGAGGTGTCACACTTGGGGCACTAGGCACTCAAGCTTCATGAAGACATTCTACATCAAAGAGGTATGTATTCTATCTTGTTATATTTATTATTTTGTATGCTAGATTAGGATAATACCTTGGATGTTCATAATTGTATGTATAATAGAGAAAACATAGATCCAAGGTATTTAGGGTTGCATGTACACTTAGGAGTGTTTGAATGCTCATAACCCAACAATATCATCCTTCAGCCCTATGCTCCGAGCATGCTGGAGATGCTTAGCCCGAGTCAGTCCCTTCGTGAGGGGATCTGCTGGGTTCTCACCCGATGATACCCTCTTTGCCACGAGGATTCCTTCTTCTATTCGATGTCTAATGAAGTGATATTTTCTGTCAATGTGTCTGGATCTCCTATGATCTCTTGGTTCCTTGGCTAAGGCAACCGCACTATTGTTGTCATAGAAAATCTCCATTGGCTCCTTTATAGTTGGTATAACTCCAAGGTCTCCGATGAAGTTCTTTAGCCATATAGCCTCCTTTCCTGCCTTGCTTGCTGCTATATACTCTTATTCACAAGTGGAATCAGCCACTGTCTCCTGCTTGGAACTTTTCCAAGTAATTGCCCCTCCGTTTAGAGTAAAGACCCAGCCCGACTGAGAGCGGAAATTATCCCTGTCAGTCTGAAAGCTAGCATCACTGTACCCTACAACTCTCAAGTCCTCACTGCCACCGAGGGTAAGGACCCAGTCCTTAGTCCTCCGTAGGTACTTGAGGATATTCTTTACCGCAGTCCAGTGTGCCTTGCCAGGGTTCCCATGATACCTGCTAACCATGCTCAAAGCAAAGGCTACATCAGGTCGAGTACACGTCATAGCATACATGATCGATCCTACAGCTGAAGCATAAGGTAGTCGACTCATTTCTGCTATCTCAGCCTCAGTACTAGGGCTTTGTGTCTTACTCAATCTGGCGTTACTCTGGATGGGTAACTCTCCTTTCTTGGAGTTATGCATGTTGAACCTTTTCAACACTTTGTCCACATAGGTGCTTTGACTAAGTCCAATTAGTCTTTTACTCCTGTTTCTCAAAATCCTTATCCCTAGGATATAGGCAGCTTCTCCAAGGTCCTTCATAGCGAAACACTTCCCAAGCCAGGACTTTACTTCCTGCAGGGTTGGGATGTCATTTCCTATGAGTAGTATGTCATCCACATACAGTACCAAAAAGCTGACTATACTCCCATTAGCCTTGATATAGACACAAGATTCATCTTCACTCCTTGAAAAGCCAAATTCTTTGACTTTCTCATCAAAGCAAAGATTCCATCTGCGAGGTGCCTGTTTTAATCCATAAAGGGATTTCTCGAGCTTACACACTCTACTGAGGTACTCTGTACTGACAAAACCCTCTGGCTGAACCATGTAAACATCTTCAGCCAACTTTCCATTAAGGAAAGCGGTTTTGACATCCATTTTCCATATTTCATAATCATGAAATGCAGCAATGGCTAACAGAACCCTAATAGACTTAATCTTGGCCACTGGTGAAAAGGTCTCATCATAATCAACTCCCGGAGTTTGAGAATAACCCTTTGCAACCAGTCGTGCCTTATAAGTTTGTACATTACCATCCATGTCGGTCTTCTTCTTGAAGATCCATTTGCACCCAACTATCTTACGATCAGGTACATTGTCAACCAAGTTCCAAACTTGATTGTCATACATGGACTGTATCTTGCTATCCATAGCCTCTTTCCATTTAGCAGCCTCAGGGCCTGCCATGGCTTCCGTGTAGCTGTTAGGCTCATCCAGATTTACCAGTGTGTTATCACTGATAAGTGTCTCACCTTCTGCAGTAATATGAAAACCATAATAATGCTCAGGTGCATTCCTAACTCTGGTGGAACGCCTCAGAGGTATAGATTCTTCAGTCGGCTCAACAGGAGTTTTCTCCTCAGGTTGAGGGCTAGGGTTTGAGGTTCCTTTACCACTTGACTCTTGAATTTCCTGAAGGTCAATTTGCCTCCCACTGTCTCCTTGGCTCATGAATTCTCTCTCTCGAAAGAATCCTCTTCTTGCTACAAAGACCACATTATCACTGGGTCTGTAGAAGATGTAACCAAAGGATTTCTGTGGGTAGCCGATGAAAATACACCTTTCGCTTCGGGGTTCGAGCTTATCGTGAGTCTTGCGTCTCACGAAAGCCTCGCAACCCTAAATCTTGACGTGGTCTAGATTGGGAACTTTTCCAGTCCACACCTCGTGAGTTGTTTTGGCAACCTTCTTTGTAGGGACTAGATTAAGGATATGGGCGCCAGTCTCTAAGGCATACCCCCAAAATGAGATTGGTAGCGAAGCTCGACTCATCATGGAACGAACCATGTCCAACAAGGTCCGATTGCGCCTCTCAGCTACACCATTCAACTGTGGTGTCCTAGGAGGTGTCAATTGTGAGACAATCCCACATTCCTTAAGATAGTCAAGGAACTCAGTACTAAGATACTCACCACCACGATCGGATCGAAGCATCTTAATGTTCCTGCCCAACTGATTCTCCACTTCTTGCTTAAAGTCTTTGAATTTCTCAAAGGTATCTGACTTATGCTTGATTAGGTAGACATATCCATATCTACTAAAATCATCAGTAAAAGTCACATAGAACCGATTAGCATCTCTTGTGGCGGTTCTGAAGGGTCCACACACATCCATGTGTATGAGGTCCAACAAACCTTCACCCCTAGCACAAGTGCCAGTAAAAGGTGACTTTGTCATTTTACCAAGCAAACAAGATTCACAACTATCATCTGACTTTAGGTCAAATGACTCCAAGACTCCATCCTTTTGGAGTTGGCCTATGCGTTTCTTGCTTACATGTCCAAGACGACAATGCCATAAGGATGCTTTATCTAAGCTAGTGGAAGAGTTAATACACAATACATTATTTCCTAGATTATCTACAAGAGATACAGTTTCATACAGGCCATCACAAGGTAATGCTTTAAAATAAAGAACATTATTAAAGAAAGCATCAATACTACCATTATTATTATCAAAATAAAAGGTAAAACCTTGTTTATACAATGCATGAAAGGAAATAACATTTCTCGCCATTTCTGGCGAATAATAACATTTATTCAAATCTAATGTAAACCCACTATTTAGCACTAAGATATAAACTCCTATCTTGGTGACAGGTGAAGCTTTCATGTTTCCCATGATCAAGTTTATCTTTCCCTGCTCCACATTCTCATTTCTTTTTAGTCCCTGCAAATCACAACATATGTGAATACCACAACCTGTATCAAGGACCCAAGACTTAGAATGAGGTGAGTTATTAGACAATATAGTGTATATACCTGCATGGTTGGGTTTTACTTTCCCATCCTTCAAATCTTGCTGGTACTTTGGGCAGTTTCGCTTCCAGTGTGATTTTTCATGGCAATAGAAGCATTCAACCTCATTAGGGTTAGCAGAAGGAGTGACAAAACCTTTCTTGGTTTTGCTTGAAGACGAGCCTTCAAGGGTCTTACCCTTGGTACCCTTAGAAGGGTTGTTTCTCTTCTTCCCTTTGCCATGCCCGATTGCCGAGACATTGGCCGCAGTTGGAGTTGGAGTAGGAGAAGTAACAACCGACTTACCCTTAGACCACTTTCGGCGGTCTTCAAGAGTCCTTGAAGTTTGTTGAGGGTGACTTCTTCCTTGTTCATGTGATATGTCATGCGGAATTGATCATAACACGATGGCAAGGAGTGCAAAATGATGTCTATTGCTAACTCCTCAGGGAAGTTCACATTCAGCTTCAGTAAACGGTCCACATACATTTGCATTTTCTGCATGTGGCCCGTGATGGGTTCACCATCCTTCATTCAGATTGTTATCATGGAGGAGATTATTTCATATCGCTCTTGACGATCACTTTGATGGTAGCGGTCCATCAAGTCCTGGTGCATCTCAAAAGGATAATATTCCTCATAGGACTTTTGGAGCTCGGCTGTCATGGTGGCCATCATGATGCATGCCACTTTTGTAGCATCTCTTTCATGTACCTCATATTCAGCAAGCTCTTCAGGAGTAGCAGTTGGCTCGGGTACCTTCAGCTCCTTGTCGAGAACATATTCTTTGTTCTCATACCGAGTGAACATCCTGATGTTTCTGATCCAATCTGTAAAGTTGGACCCATCAAAGATGACTCTCCCACAAAGATTCATGAGAGAGAAGGAGTTAGTAGGGTTTGAGCCAAAAGCATTGTTATTGGAAAACATCTGAAAAGAAGAGGGAATAGATTAGATTAGATATAGAGATAGTCCTTAACAAAACACCCAAATGTAATATTAAGGCTAGGACCCAATACAATATTTTATAACTTAGAAGAGGGATGCCGTAATCTAAGCTATAAGATATTTGAAGGTAGGTGAATGACGATTCACCAATTTCCACCATGAAAAACGAAATATTTAATTAGGTTTTAATTGGTTTTGAAACTCCTAGATTCTTTGAGATTCATTGAACTTTCTTCAATGGCATGTTTCAATCTCGAGTGTGCCCATCACGTTTTGTGACTGGGATGCCGAGGATCACAAAACAAGGTGTGAAGTAACCATGCAAATTACTTGCTACCCTTAATGTATTACCCCTCAATCGATGTGTCGGTTAACCACACACGCTCCATCGATACTATGATAAACATTAAGTCGCCCTTTACCTACCTTATTAAGTTCAACTTAGTGTGCCGGTTAACCACACACGCTCCACTAACGACTTAAACAAAGTGTAAAGTTTAATTTCATGGATTAGCACCTTATTCACATTTTCCTAAAATAACTAAGATTGGGAATTCAATAAAGTTTAGTTACTTTAGTATTATCATTATACTTTTAATGAGAATTTATAAGTCCTTGTCCTACCCGTTCGGCTAACGACCCTCCACCGATCAAGGAAGCGGTGGGTGAGAGTGGACACCCATTAAGTTGCCATTTTATAGGCAACAACCTTATACCCCCCTTATAGACCGGCTCCGTGAATGAGGCGTACTAGCGGTAAGACGACTTGATCTTATACATATATAAATATTATTAAACTTATAATATTATAAAGTATAAGGGTTGAATTTTAACTTTTAAAATTCTAGGGGTTGGAACTAAAGTTTTTAATATGACTTTACATGTTCCAAAACTTGAGGGCAAGTTTTGTAAGCTTTCAAAACTTTTCATTTCTCATAATTTATGAGTTAATGGTTATTAAAAATGAAGACTCTTCATTTTTTGTAACCTATGTGTTCTTTTAATGGTTATTTATAAATGTGACTTTTGGTTATCCATAACTTAAGAACTAGTTATGGACTCCATTAAAACACATAAAGATCAAGAATTAATCTAATCAATTATTAGCACATAATTTCTATGATCTTCTAAACTCATATGTTTATGAATGTTCATATCAAAAATTTCAAGAATAGTAAGTACATATACAAAACTTGAAATTTTGATACGAGTTTTTGAACAAAACTTCGATTTTCAATTTTTTTTTTTTTTTTTTTTGCATCAAGTATCAAATAAACAAACCAGGCTCTGATACCACTGAAGGGTTTTGAGAGCATTCTAACACTCATATGGTGTACATGCAACCCTAGAAACCTTGGATCTATGTTTGACTATGATACATGCAAATAATTATTTTTCCAAGGTTCTTATCCTATCTAGCATGGCATGGGGAACTTGAATCAAATAAAGCTAGTAGAATTACTTACCTTGTAGTTGTAGTTGATTGCTTGGAGTTTTAGAGCCTGGCACCAATAGTGTGGATGCCTCAAATGGAAATCACAAATCACCACAAACTTGGAACTTTGAGAGAATAGTAATCACCTTCTTGAAATCGGCCCTCTTACTTTACTCACCACAACTCATGTGATTTCAAGAACCAAAGCCTCCTTTATATAGTGTGGTGGATTAGGGTTACATTCATGTAAACCCTAATACCCATGTCTTTTCATTTCCATGAGATCCATGGGTTAAAGCTCCATGGAGTATCCATGGACTTTCCATGCAAGCCTAGCCCATTCCAAATAAGCATTAGCCCACACTATATAAATACAAGAGCCCATATTTAATTAGTCATACTTTTGATCTCTAAATTAATTCTAGATTAATTATAGATCAATACTAATTAAATAATATGATTTTATATTAATATATTAGGACTTATAATATATTAATAAATCATAACTTATACTATTCTCAAACGATTATCCATAAATTGTTCGGGTGAAGTGCAACCCAAATGGACCATGCCGGGTCGGGTCAAGTACATACCAAATATAGTTATGGACTTAGACACTATATCCAACAAAAAGGACACACAGTCCGTTTCTGCAGGGCACCGGCTCAACCGATCTCCCAAGTCCCCGGAGTTGAAGAAAACCAAGCCTGGTATGGCTGTGGTGAGACTGGACATTACCAGGAGGACTGCCCGATAACAAAGAACTCAGGAGCGGATGGACGAATTCTGATGATCGCCACAGCGGAATCGACCTCGGAGTCGCCTTCGAGCAGCGGTACGTTTTCGACCTAGTAATTCCTTTTAAAATTAATTTATATTTATATAAGATTAAAACTTGGGGATAACACCTAAATGTAATTATAATAACTCACTCATAGGAACAAGTCACAGTATTCAAAAGAACTAAAGGATCCATTTAGAGAAGCTATGATGGCTGAACATATACCTCAGGGTTGTGCATAACTAAGATGTTGCAGACTTAGAGTGAGTAATTCTGCCTTAATTCCTGTTCCTTGTTTGGTTGTGGATCTGAGGCAGGGTTACTCAGTCGACCGTCTTAGTCATCTTAATTATTCATAACTTGTATATGACAGGCGATCGTAGTGGTACCGAGAAGGATCACGATATAAGATATCATCACCAGTTATCAAAAACACTTTCATTTGTATGTATGCGCACAACGCGGTACGATACGTAGGAGTGTTAACATCAAGGGGAAAACAGAAAGCACTAGAACATTTACAAAGAGTACATTTTCAAACACACTAGAAGTACATTTCCGAACACACTAAGAGTACACAGTCGAACGCACTAAGAGTACACACTCGAACGCACAAAGGGCACATTTTCGAGCACGCTAGGGATACATCATCATATAACATACATTTCTTTCGAATTTGCCAAACCCTATTCAGCAAAGAGTCCGTTGCTATCATTCGTCATGAATTGGCGTGGCCCTCACCATACTAAGTTCATATGTTTCTACCGCCTCGATCGTCAAGCTCTCGAAACTCCCGTCATTCGTATCAACAGTCCGACCTAAACCTCGGTTTTTATCTTTCGTATTCTAAACCCTGAAGTACTCATGCGAAGAGTACTTTGGCCTCCGAAGCCTTGTCGTCGGATGTCCGCAGACCGTCACGAAATACCACTCGTCCAACAGACCCAAGTTCGAGCAGAGAGGCTAAGGACGAATACAGCCCACCTATCACTATTCAGGGTATACGCGAGGGTGGTATATGATTATGATTACGCAGATTTAGTATGTGTGCTTCCGCCCTATCTCCTGTTCCTTGTTTGGTTGTGGACCTAGGCCAGAGTCGCACATCCGACAGTCTTACTAATCCTAATTATATACGACTTGTATACACGAAGTAATGATAGATGGACCAAGTACGAATCCCATCATGAACACCAGGGCAAAGTTGCCAGGTCTACGAGTAGGTATTCTGCAAATCAGAGGAGCGCAACCCCAGTAGTACTGTAAGAAGGCTAATTTCGGGACGAAATTCCATCTAACGGGGGGATAATGTGACAACCCGAAAATTTTTATAATTTTTGCCTTGCAAAGCCCAGCCAGTCAACTTCGCTGAATGTCAGACTCATTTCTGCTATCATTTAGCCTCGTTTAGAGTCCGTTTAAAGGTTCAAAGCTCAGTACATTCCAGCATTGAGCATAGAAATGGATCGCGTAAACTTCTAGCACCAAAATCGAGCCTTACACTCCAATATCAGGAGTGTACGGCCGCACACTAGGTGTGCGGCCGCACACCCCTCTCCTGGCAGCACACTTACATGTGCAAAGGAGGGGTTTAGCCTTCATTCATCCCTTTTCACTCTCCAAGGCTTAGAACTCGATTTCTCTCTCAACTATCATCCGATTTTCAGCCTAGATCTTCAAGAATGTAAGTGTTCTTCACTTGGTTTGTTGTTAATCCTTCCAAACTAGTAACACTCTTTGATTTCATCCATTGGAAATCATGTTTTGACTAGATCTTCAAATCTTCATCCATTTCACCAAGAACACCAAGAACACACACTTGTTCTTGGCCATTTTGGGCCTTCTCGAGCTTCTGGATCGTAAGTACTCTTCCCTTATGGTTAGATCTTGTTAAGGAAACTAGTTTAAGGCCTTGAAACTGCCCAGAACTCAAGAACATATGGTGTGTGCGGCCGCACACACTCATGTGGCCGTACACCCCTCAAACACCCTCAAAACATCCCTAAAGGCTTCCATATTGTGAGTACCATCCCCTAAGCTTGTTACTTACTAGATATGAGCCTTAGAAAACGTCCAAACCATGTTCATCAAGGAGTGTGTGGCTGCACACACTCCATGTAGCCGTACACCCCATTGTTTAGTGCTTTAGGGCTCCAAAGTGCCTTTCTAGCTTCAACACTTGATGAGCATCAGTCCTACAAGCCTCCCTACCATTTGGAAAACATTTTGTGCACTCTTTACCATGAGTGTGCGGCCACACACTCCCCTGGCTGCACACTCCTCAAAGTGGCCGTACACTCCCTTTTGGTCAATGAAATGTGATTCCAACACTTGGGCAAAGTGTTTCCTAGTCCCGTACGGTGTTTCCTTGCATTTGGTTGCTTCCAAGCACTATATTTATGCCAATATATCTGATTATATGTCATTTAGGACTTGTTGTGTCTTAGGACTTCATTCGAGGAACTTCTCATCCTTACGCGCGTATTCGTTTGAATCACCCACATCAGGTGAGTTCATACCCCCTAATGAATCTTTTAACTGTTTTAAATGTTTTAAGGGGGGAATACAAGTTGAACACAATGTTAATTGTGTAATTGTTTGTTATAAACATTTTCGAAAGGATTACTTATATCGTTTATAAGTTGTCAAAACATCTCAAAGACTCTTTTCCAGTTATGTTACTTTATAGTTTAACAAAACTCCGTTTTTTAAAGTACCAGCATAACTTAATGGTAAAATGAGTCTTTTCCACAACAGTACAAGTACATTACTAGTAAACTATAATAGGTATACTTTAGAGTCAGTTCCTACATGAGTCAGAACACACTATTTTGAGAAACATTTCACACTACACACTATACAAGAGAGTATACTATACACTAGTACCGAGAGAACATTACTACACTATAACTTACTATACAAACACTGTTATACGATAAATTAATGTGACAAACCATTTAAGGATACAACGACACTCTGTTGTATCAAATTGTAACCAGAGTCTCTCCTGTAGGGAGAGCGGGAATCTTGTGTATAGATCTATACGGGACAGACACTCCCACACCCTGACTGCTAGCTACAGTCCCAGCCGATAAGGCCAAGGGGTGACAAATGTCACCTCACTACATATGACACCGGAGGGTCATCTTTTATTCAATTGTCGATCAGCATGGTTACATACGATTTCACATTAAAACCTTTAATTAACCATTTTAGGATTAAAGGCTACTTAAGACTCCCCGAGGTGTATTGTCCATTTAATACTACCTGGAGTCTGTATTTTATTTCTTAAGACTCCCCGAGGTGTATTGTCCATTTAATACTACCTGGAGTCTGTATTTTATTTCTTTAGACTCCCCGAGGTGTATTGTACATTTAATACTATATGGAGTCTGTATTTTATTACTTTATAACCAGCACTGTCACTGCTGAGGTAAAACATTATTTTTCCCTATTACATTTACTTTGTGATATTCTCACATATTCATTAATGTATGAACTATATTTGATAATGATAGTTTCACTCGGGAAAATACACACTCATACAAGAAACATGCATACATAACATTTGATGCCTTGGTAGAAGGCTACATTTAGTAGAAAGGACCATAATGCTAACCTTATGATTCCTTAATGTATACATCAAAGGATACATATATATATCAATAGGATCCGGCAGGTAATAGGATGTGTGCTCTCCGCTTCATTTCCTGTTCCTTGTTTGGTTGTGGGCTTAGAGCAAATTCACCCAGCTTATTATCTATTCGATACTAGATATATATGTCCAGTATACATTGAGTCATCATAAGGGTACCAGGTATGGGTCAAGTCATAGGACACAGAGTCAAAGCATAGTTTTCTAGTATAGAACATACTTTCCAAATCAGGACTTCTGGTATACAAAACTAGAAACTTACCAGCTAAGGGTTTAATCCATTTTATTAAACCAGTATAAACTTAAAGGACCTTAGGCGATTCACTCTATAATATTTTAGTTTATACATCACGGTTATATATCATTAACACCCAATAGATAGTTGGATGTGTGCCTTCCGCCCTATCTCATGTTCCTTGTTTGGTTGTGGGCTTAGGGCAGATTCACCCATTTAACTCTCTATCCGATATTAGATAATATATAGTCAGTATAAACTAAGTGATTATAGAAGTAATAACTGTGGTCACTATTTTATTATAAGAAATAAGAGTTTTTCTTAAAGAATCTTTTCATTAAATATAAAGAAACCATTACAATTAACTCCATGAGTAACAAGTGAACACGCCAGAGTTATATACAACAATGATCTAACAAACAATGGGATGTGTGCTATCCGCCTTACTCCATGTTCCTTAATTGGTTGAGAGCTTAAGGCAGATGCGCACAGTTGATTGCTTGTTTACTCTGAGTTTTATATCACTTGTATCCATCTAGTACTCATAGAAGGGATTGTAGGATCATTTTTACGTATCTTTCATCAAGGTAGGAAATATAGGATTTCCTAAAAGGAACATGCAAACTTTTTTTAAACAGAACTTACAACTCACTACACTTTTCAACTACATTTTTCAACTACATTTTTAACAGCAGTTTACCACAACATTTTACAACTTACTTACATCACTAAAATCTTATGAACTCACCAGCTTAATTGCTGATCAACTCTTTCAAATAACATGTATTCTCAGGAGCCTAGTAGATAGGTACTCGCACTGGGATTCAGAAGATGGAGCAGTATGGCTTCAAGTCTTGTTTGTTATTTGCTTATATATTATATGTTTCGTGAACAAACACTTTGTAAATAGTTTATTTCTAATGAAATGGTTGTTCATTACTTTGCTTACTATAATGCATGTCTTGTGATACTAAACATGACTTCCTCCACCCCAGAACGTTTCCGCCGTTCCGGTTTTAGGGTGTGACACAGTGTTATATGTAAGTTTTTCTACTCCATCAGCCACACCGTTACGCCTATTTTTCTTGTTCTGCTCGGATTTTAGCTTGTATTCATCTGTATTCCATTTTAATTGCCAGGAGTTCTAGACTTCCTATGGAATATGAGCCGATTTAAAGCCATGTTTGTTTCTTTTTGGGCTCCGCATGTTGAATAGATATTGTCCATAACTTTGTGCCGTTTTCCTTTCCCAAGCTTGCATCACCAGCGAGTCTATTGTTTCATCCCAACAACATTTTTTCTACCATTAACAATATAAACATAAGGTTAAATGTAAATGTTTACCAAACAACAATTTATCACATATAGTTAACTACCTGAAACTCCTCCCAATATCATTCACGCATTTCTTTGGTTACTTTTCCCCAAGCATACCCTTGTGGATCTACTCTTTGTAAAAAGGACCGACTAATAAAGTGTGCACAAGGGCCTGGTGGCATGAGCCTGCAAGTAATCATGTGATGAGTTAAGTTTTAAATTGATATGTACGTGTAAACCAAAAGGATAGATAAAGTTATAAAATATGATTGGTAACTCACATTTTTTTCCAAACATGAATAGTTAAACGTCCATCTGGTCCACAATCTTCAGAGGAATTTTTTTCACCTTCTACATTTTCCACTACAGATCCATTCATGGTTGGTTGTGTTGGTGATGGGGTAGATTATGGGATAAGTGTTGTTGATGGGGTATATTCTAGGTTAGGTGTTGGGATAGATGTATATGTTGAGGATATGGTAGTTCCTTTACTTAAGAAGGAAGTGGTAATTACTGTAGCTATGGAGGATGGTAGTGTAGATGCAAGTTTTGAGGTTGTGCTAGTAGATATAGTTGTTGATGATGTGGTAGTGGATGTCGGTGTTGAGGATAGTTTAGATGATGTAGGTGCTGAAGTTTTGGTTATTGATGTAAGTCTTGAGGATTGTATTGTTCCAGTTTCTGAACTTTTGAGTGCATTTGCTGAGGATGGTGTGGATGTTGTAACTGATGCTGAGGAAGTGGTAGTCATGGTTGGTGTTAATGATTTAGGTTTAGGGGTTTTGGTGGTAGATGTTATAGGTGTATTGGATGTGGTTGTTGGTATTGGGAAGTCGATTTCTTCATCTTGTAATTGTCTGCTTATGAGTTTTGCAGTTGAAGTCCTGTTGCGGTTCAAAACCTGTGGTGCAATGAATTTAGTTGGCTTCACAGTGGATGCTCCTTTTGCTTTCAATTTCGACATCTTTCTTGCTTAAAAATAAACAAAAAACTATAGTCAATACCAATGTATTAAAGATGATAAACTACTGATGAGCAGAGAGAACAAACAAACAATAAAAATAAATTATAGATGAAGCCATTACTACGCATGAAAACTATTGAATACAATCAAAACCAATTTACTTCTAATTTAATATGATAATATACATGAAGATGATCAGAGAACAAGAAACGATGATCATGACAATAGTAAATTAAATAAAAATAAATTTTAGATAAGTGACAACCTATATCACCAAAGTCAGTGCACAAACGTAATGAACAAAGATTTCGAGAAATTAGCCGCCGGAGATGATGATTACAGAAAATCTAAACCCTATTTCTAATCAGTAAACTTACCCTAATATGCAGCCTAAACGTGTGTAAGTTGGAGGGAAAGGAATTGCAAAATATTTTGAAGCTCCGCTAATGAAAAATTCGAACTGTGCTAATTAGCGCTAAATATTTAGTAATTCAAATTTATTAAAGTAGTTCCAGATTAATATATATATATATATATATATATATATATATATATATATATATATATTGTTGAGTATATGGGTTGCGCCATTGGGCTTAGTTTAGTTCGGTCCATATGTAATCACGGTTTGGGCCTGTCCAGCCGTGTTCAGTTTTTAGGGTTTTGTATATATAATGCATGCATGCATTATATTAATTACGCTTCTTGAATATTTCCTAAGACAAGTACTGTAACCCTAGCACGCCTCTAAAGTAGAAGTTCTTCATCGAGCTCTTCTGCGGTGTTGCTGTTTTAATCATTCAACATTCGTTTGATTCACAATGATGTTCATTGTTTTCTATTACTTGTTATTGTCTTATTGATATCTGTTTGAATCTATCGATCTTAGAGAATATTATTCTCATCAATTGGTGTCAGAGCAGGAGGCTGTGTAAATCATACGTATCTCTTCTGTTTGAAGAATTTTCTTAAGGTTTCCGCTTTTATTGGATCTGTTAAGCCGTCATTCCTTCATTGACGTTGTTCAGAGATCGCGATATTACCCTATTCAATCTTTAAAAGTATGATTCTTAGCAGATATCTGAAAAAGGTCATCATGTCTCACGAAGATTCACAAACCAATCTGGTCAATATCTCCAACAACATTGGATCTACAACCAGAATCCCGATTCTATACACTCAAGACTATGAAGTTCGGACGCACCACTTTGAGGACTACGTCGTTGGTTTCGAAGACAATGGTTATCTTATCTGGGAAGCAATAACATTGGGTCCTTTTGTTCATTCTGGTACAAATAGAACTATTAAGACTCAAAAGGAGTACAACAAACTCTTAACTGATGTGGAGAAGATTCCTCAAGACGAAAAAGATAAGTTGTTGTGTAATTTTAAAGTCATGAGAATGATCCGATTTGCTTTACAGTCTGATACTTTTCTTTTGATAAGCTCATGCACCATGGCAAAAGAGATATGGGATAGACTTAAAGAGCTGTATTCCACTGCTGAAGACCTAGAGCACTCTATCCAAACTCTATTGCTCTCTGAGTTCGGTGCTTTCCAACAAAAGCCTGATGAAAAACTTATTCAGGCATTTGATCGTTTCAACCATCTTTTGAGCCAGATGATCAAGCACGACATTGGAAGAGAACTGATCGAATAGAAGGTCACATTTATGAATGGTTTAAGACCCGAATGGATGGCTGTGGTATCAACGGTGAAGGCTCACGAGCAATTTAAAACCTATTCACTGGCGAAGATGGTAGGTATTCTCAAGTCTCATGAAAGTGTTGTGACTAAGGAAGCGAAAGTGGTGTCTGGTATGGGATCCCTGGCCCTTCTCTCTAAGGTGAAGAATGTGGCAGAGGATGAAGGAGAGTCAGAGATGTCAGAATGTGATCTGACAAGCGAAGAGTATGCAATGATGGTTTCCAACCCGAAGCAGTTTGCTCGCAAAAAATTTCCTATTGCCAAGAACAAAAACTGGCAGGGAAGCTATAGCTCAGAAAAGGCGAAAGAGGAGATCAAAAATACTCCTCAGAAAGAAGAAGAAGAGAAGAAGGAGAGCAAACTGGTAGGAGACTCCGGATACGATTGCAACTTCTGCCATGGCAAAAACCACTTTGCCAAAGATTGTATGTTAAGAAAGCTATCGGAGAAGAAGGAGGGTGAAGATGATGAAGCATACTATATGCGCAAGCTGGAGGAGATAAAGAATAAGAAAACCTCTAACAGTTCAATGAATGCTTTGATTGTGCAGGAGAACGTTGTGGATGATGAGTTCGGTGGCGTAGAGGTCTGGTCCACAGACTCTGAAGATGAAGAAGTACGTAAACCCACACATGGCAAGGCATTTGTGGAAAAAGAAAAGAGTACTGAGTCTGCTGGGAGATGCTTGATGGTGACAGCTGTGGTGTCACAAATGAGATTCTACACAACCGAAGGCGAGTATGAGGAGGCAAATCTGAAGGAAGATAAGTGTTTTGCTACCAAACCTGTGAGCGAGAGGATCAACGACTGCGATCAGTTGATCAAGAACGTACAATCCATTCTCGAATCACTTAAAATACCTGTAACAAACTATGAAAAGGAATTAAACGATTTGAAATTCAAATTTTCTAGTTTAAGTGGTAGTCTAATGCAAACACGCCACACAAATGCTAACCTAACCGATCAAATTAGCAGGGTGACATCCAAGAATGAGGAGCGAAGGATGTGGATAGAGAAGACGGAGTTAGAGTTAGTTAGGACGAGAGATGAAGTTATATATTTGCAACGTGATAACTTGAAACTTATGAAACAAAGAAACATTTTTTGCTTGATTTCTAAACGTTTATATACTAATATCACTCAATTGCATTTAGACTGTGAAATCGACAAAAAGATTCACAAAATGATTTTGCCCTTCCTGGAGTTAAAGGAGGACGAAGTTGATATTGATGGTTATAACTGTGAATCTATTGTTTCTTCAGATAACATCTCTGATGCCTACAGGGTTCGTCTGGACAAAATCGAGTCCTTTATCAAGTCCAAAGACCATAAGGACATGCTTAAAAATCTTTTGGACGAGAATGATAAATTGAAAATCAAGACCGAAACCATACAAAATTTTGACTCATTGAATGCCAAGTGAAGTTCAGAAAACAAAATAAATGTTGAAAACACTTCTGAATTTGACGAGGACAGTGATATGAGTGAAATTTCTATAGAGGGTGTGGTTGACTGTTCAGAATATGTCAAGAGCGAAACCAAACCTACCAAAGGTCTTATATCTGAGAATTCGGTTGAGTTCGCTCGAGTGTCCCAAGCTAAATCCAAAGTTCTGAAACCGAAAGCAGTGGTTTATGAAAAGGTTCAAACTGTACCAAATCAGGTATACACCACGTCAGGGGTTACTCAGAAACACACAGCCGAACTGACAGCCATAGTAAACTAAGATAATGCAGGTGGCTGTGATAATTATTTTTGGTCTGCTCCAATCGACAATGCAGATGAGACTGTCGGTTTATCAGAGAGAACCTCATGGAGGGTTAAAGGCAGATACGTGGCAGAACCACTCAACAAGCCTACAAGCTTTGATGTACCAAGCACAAGTGGTACCAAAGAAATCCCAAGCGAACCAATGACGGCTGCAAGCGAAAGCTCTTCATTGAAGAGCGAAACTCATGCTGAGAGACCGAAGCCAAGAGCAAACATACACAAGTCTCAAAAGCAGCTTGCTGAACAAAAACGCCAGCGAAACAAAAGATATCAAAAGAATCTTAATGAAAGGAAGTAGTTTTGGAACTCCCAAAACTCCAATTATGTTCGCACAGAAAGGGCGTCAAATCTCAAGGCGAAAGCTGGATTAATGGATAAATCTGATCCATGCACTCTCTGCCAATCCAGCAGTCAAGTAAACCGAAAGCCTAGTTTCGGTCCCAATTCTTGCAGCGACAAGAATCGAAAGACTAGTTTCGGTCCCAAGACTAGCCTTGATAAGAACCGAAAGTCAAGCTTCGGTCCTAAATCCCATCCTCCTCATTCTCGACAAAAGCAAAATCCTAACAAGGATGTCAAGGATAGCAAGGGAAAAGGGAAGCTCCTCTCTGAAGACAAAACACAAAAAAAGAAGACGTCAACTAACCCTAGGAAACACGAAAACGAAACTGTTAAGAATCAAAACAAAAATCCTCAATATGATTTAAACAAAATCAAGGTCTTTACCATCAAGAGGAAAGACGCAACCACACTAATAAAAAGTACTTATATGGTTGATCTTTTTATTGCTATTCCATGTTCTATAAAAGGCTCATGTGGGCCCAAGCAACTTTGGGTTCCTAAATCTGCTTGATTTTTGCAGGTTATAAGTGACTAGCTGTTCGACGACAAATGATACATTGATAGTGGCTGCTCACGTCACATGACAGGAAGGAGAGAAGAGCTAAGGGAGTTTCGGGCCCTTAAAGATGGTGGATGTGTCAAATACGGGAATAATTCATATGGCACAATCAAAGGCTACGGAATGATCACAAATGGGGAATTCTCAATCCGAAAGGTAGCATATGTAGAGGGATTGTAGCACAATCGCATCAGTGTCTCTTAACTGGTTGTAGGAACTGGCTTGAAGGTTTCGTTCGATGATGAAGGTTCTGAGATTGTTGAAAAGAAAACGAAGGCTATCTTGTTAAAATCCAAGCGAAAAGGAGAGATGTATCCTCTAAATCTTAACCTAATTCGAGGAAAGCCAGCTGTATGCTTATTAACGAAAGCACACTCTGACGAAAGTTGGCTACGGCACCGAAGGCTCTCACATCTCAACTTTAAGGATATAAACAAGTTGGTTATCGGTGATCATGTACGAGGACTTCCACTTCCCAAATTTGATAAAGAACACCTGTGTGCAGCATGCGATATGGGAAAGCAAAGCCAAAAGAGTCATTCCACAATTGTCAACACAAAGATTGTGACAACCGTCAATTTTGGCCAAGTCAAAGTCAACTAAAGTCAACTAGTCAAACCGGTCAACTCATCTAACCCTTGTATATTAGGGTTTCCATTATGTTTCTTATTGAACAACTTGCAATCTTAATACAAAGTATCACTTAGAGTTTTCACGTGTTCGGAAATTCTAAACCCTAATCAGGGCAAGTGATGAAACTACTCGATAAAACATTATTCCTTAACCCTCGGGGGCATATAACAATCATAACGAGACTTAACGATGTTTACAAACCTTGCGTTACAAAGCCAAACACTCAAAAAGGTCACAAAAGAAGTCTCTCCCAATCTCTTTCACTCTATCTCTCTCTACCTCAAATCTCTCCAAGTATGTGAAATATCTCCCAGATCTCTCTCTGTATGAGAAATCTCTCCAAGTATGTGAAATCTCTCCCAACTCCCTCTCTGTATGAGAAATCTCTCCAAGTATGTGAAATCTCTCCCAAATCTCTCTCTGTATGAGAAATCTCTCCAAGTACGTGAAATCTCTCCTAGATCTCTCTCTGTATGAGAAATCTCTCCAAGAATGTGAAATCTCTCCCAAAATCTCTCTCTGTATGAGAAATCTCTCCAAGAGTGTGAAATGCCTCCCAAAACTCTCTCTGTATGAGAAATCTCTCTAAGTATGCGAAATCTCTCCCAAATCTCTCTGTATGAGAAATCTCTCCAAGAGTGTGAAATCTCTCCCAAATCTCTCTCAACTTTTTATAATCACTCGGGGCATCCCGACCCTCGAATTAGTCAAAAACCGCTCGAAAACGGAAGTCTACGCGAAAAACAGTCTTAAGGAGCCGAACCCTCTTAAGGAGCTGAAACCTCTTAAGGAGCCGAACCCTCTTAGGAACCGAACCTCTTAGGAGCCAAACTTGTCAGAAGCGAACGTGTCAGAAGCGAACCTCCCATTCTCGGACCGAACATGCATCAGAACCGAAACCCTCTCAGCCGAAATGGACCGAGGGTTCGGTCTATTTCGGTTCCCTAGCTACTTCGGACCGAGGTCTGACCTTCGGCCCTCCCCCTCGCACCTTCGGTCTTCTCCTTCTTCTCTCGGTTCCTTCTCCCCTCCTCTCGGTTCTCATACTCCTAAGAGCCGAACCTCGCAGGTTCGGTCCCTATTGCCTGTTTTTGACCCAAACTTCGTTTTAAGCCCGTTTTTCGAGATTTTAACGCGAGATTTTCACCCAAACTCGTATTTTAAGATAATAAACCCCAAATATTCATATTTTAACTATATTTTGGGAAAATCATTGCCTAAGAATAAAATCTATTTGGTGAGATATTTAGGTGGAGTGTTGACTTATCTTTTGGACAAGGACACAAGCAACCTCCCCATACCTTCATAGTACAACCCCTAGTCACTATTCACCCATACCTAGTCAATCATTTTCCTTTTCCCACTCTTTTTCAGCCATAATCTTGAACAAAAGTTGGAGATATCCTTATCTCTCCTCCCACTTTATTCACTCTTTCTCAAGAAGAACAAACACCTCTCTTCCACTTTCTCTCTCTAAAAATTCAAGGTTCAAAGGCTGGTCTTGGGTTTTTCCCCCACATTTGGTAAGTATCTTCCTCCTACACTTAGATATTCTACTATCCTTCATCCAAATCATAGATTGCTTACACAAATATCGTCATATTTGTGTTAGATCTTCAAATCTTCAAGCATCTCTCAAGTGTTCTTGAGTTGAACACTTCTTTTCTCCATCATCCATCTACTGAAATCACTCTATGTGAGTTCATACCCCTACATTTTCATGTTTTTCTTAAGTTTTTTTTTTTTGGGGGGGGGGGGGTGGAATACAAGTTAAAACACCACGAACACAACTAAACTCAAACAACAGCTTTCATCAGAAAAGTTGAGTCTTATTCACGGACTGTTTTAACTATCTTAAACTTAATATTTTTCAAAACTGTTTACTATGCAAATAGTTCAGGTTCATACCTTTAAAATGACTACTTGCACATCTCCATACGATTTTTCTACGATTTATGGTGATTTTTACAAAACTACCTATCATTTCAGAAACGAATTCGGACCAGTCTGTGAATATGAACATTTTAACACAAGTTAAAGACTTATAAGAATCATAATAAAAAATATGAATAAACTAGAAACATTTTGTGAACTCTCAGAATTTACGGATTAGTTTTCGACTTCGTATGATTTTTCTATGATTTTTCTAAAACAGTGTAGAAAGGTCAAAAATCTAGATGACAGCTTATAACTTTCATCACACTTTCTAACTTGTTGAGCAAAGTGTTAATCTTTGAGGATTTCATATTTTACATGTGTTTCTTGTTGTGGTATAATTATATATATTAGAAAATACTCACTGAATTGTAATAATCCTCCACCATTACCATTAGTACAAAACAAGGCATGATAAACAAAGTTATATTTTTGCTATACATTCGACTTACATAGAAAAGGGTTCTTATACACCACAAACAAACATGCTAAACTATAATAGGTATAGTTAGGTTGCATATACATTACAAACATATTGATAAATTATAATAGGTATAGTTTATGTTCATTTACATTGCAAAAGGTTTTTATACAAAAAGGGGTACAAATACAAAGTACCGGGTTTTCCTACAAAAAGGGGTACAAATACAAAGTACCGGATTCATACAAAAAGGGGTACAAATACAAAGTACCGGGTTTATACAAAAAGGGGTATAAATACAAAGTACCAGTTTTTCATACAAAAAGGGGTACAAATACAAAGTACTGGGTGCATACAAAAAGGGGTACAAATACAAAGTACCGGGTTCATACAAAAAGGGGTACAAATACAAAGTATCGGGTTTATACAAAAAGGGGTACAAATACAAAGTACCAGGTTTACACAAGATGATTTTTTATGATATTAAAACTACATATTGTTAGAATTGTTATTTTTCAGCTATAATTGCTAAGTGTACATGTTAGAGTTATATAAAATTGAATTGAAATCGACTTAGAATTGGTGGGCCCGCCTTATCTCCTGTTCCTTGTTTGGTTGTGGACCTAGGGCAGACCCATTATATTCAACGGTTTATTTAACTTAAATTTTATATAACTTATATACGCTGAGTGATTAGAGAAGGAATCTATGGTTCTTTCTAGGGTTCATTATCGCATAACATAGGAGCATTCATTTCACACTTAACTAAGAAAATATTGGATTTTCTGGAAATCATACTTCATCGCTTTTACAAGGAACACGGTTTCTTCCTCAAACAAAACTCTTATGAACTCACCAACTTAATTGTTGACACTTTTCAAAACTACTTGTATTCTCAGGAAATCAGTGAAACGGGAAAACATCAGCACTTTGAGGATGGGACGTTAAATCGTCAAACAGTTTATTTTGTCATCATAATGTAATTGATTTTGAAACATGTAAACATATACTATGGTGTAACATTTTCAATTATATTTATGATGGTTGTATTTACTTTGAGCACTATTATACTCGTTGTTGTGATACTTTACATGAAGTCCTCCACCCCCGGACGTTTCCGCCATCCTTGGTTTGGGGGTGTGACAGATTGGTATCAGAGCATTGTTTATAGTGAACTAAGTATATCGAACCACATAAGATATACAAACTATAAATGCACTGGGACTAAAGTCTCTGATTAAACATTTTCGAAAGACTATACTTTTAGAAATAAATAGTTTCTTGTTAAAATCATACATGCATGCATACATACTAAGGTCAGCATCATACTAGAACAAAACAAAAGTGGTGATTGTTGAACAACGCAAGTAGGCTTGGGGATGTGTAGTCAGGTCTGCGAATGACATAGCCTGATCAACTATGTCTATCCCAGAAGTGATTAGCATATGCACGGGAATGGTTGTGTTGTTGCAACAAGTTTAAAAACTTACCAATTCTATCTACAAAGAAACATCGAAAACATAAGACAAACATTAAAATACTATAGGAGTATTTGGTGATACTATAACCAACTTATGTGAAAACTAAAGACCCCTATTAGTAGGTCTATAATGACTGAGTGCATACCCCAAGGTTATACATAATTAAAGATATTATAGACTCAGAATCTATGACTATTGCTCTACTTCATGTTCCTTGTTTGGTTGTGGACTTAGAGTAGAGTCATTTATTTGAAGGTCTATTCTATCTCAGATTATGTATAACTGGTATGCACTATGTGATTATAGACGTAACTAATAAGGATCACCCCTTAAGTAATTATAGGATTAGACGTCTATTAATTACCTCTTATACCCCTATTCTCGCACGAGCAACGTGATGAGTAAATCTTAACGCCCGTACAAAACCTATTTCCACCCACTACCATAACTCCGTCTCAGGGACGTTAGCAGAAACACCGAGAATAGTTCAGTAAAGTGCGAAATTTATACGTGTGTATATAAATGGTAAGGCTATAACTAGAGCATATCAATAAAAATTGGCATGCATTTTATTTCATTGGGAGTTTACAACATATCTCATAACCTGTTATTACAAACGATTTGCTTATGGTAACTCTAAGATTACTTAATGTATACCTCAAGGTTATGTGTAATTAAGAGACGATCGGCTTAGAAATGGTAAGTCCGCCTTAGGTCCTGTTCCTTGTTTGGTTGTGGGCTTAGGGCAGACTCATTAAGTTCAACGGCCTATTGGACCTTAATTACACACAACTGGTATACATTGGGTGATCTTAGGAGTGGATCGGGCATGGAACAAATCACAAGATTACAATCGAGTCATTTCTACTAAATTCATAAGTTTATTTATATAAACCTCTGCTATGAATTGATTGCCACATTCGAAAAAGCGGGAATTACTATACTTGAAAAACTAATAACCTAGATTTGCGACACTCCTACTATCAGTACTAGTAACATCAATGCGAATCAATTGCAGTAACAATAACATCGATAAAAACGAAACACACTTAAAAGAAACACAAGGTGCTCTATCACTCTAACGAACATTTTGTACGAATACAGCTTAACACATGCTTTACCTAAAAAGATACTGTTGTCGTCATTCGATTTCGATTGGTATATTCCTCACCTTCTCGATTAAACGGCTATGAAAGGCCTTCACCTAACCCACTGAATATCGAAACCTTCGTCTCTCATAAGCACAAATCCTACACGGACCTTCGGGTCATCTCTCGCTGCGAAACCCCAAAACACTCACCAGAGGAGTATTGTACCTTCCGAAACCTTTCCACAAGTATTTCCAGAAGACCCTTCGGGAATGTCACGCATGCAGCAGATAAGGTTCAAGCACAAAAGCTTGGGACGAATACGGTTAGTCTATAACTACTAAGTATATACGCGAGGATAATATATAATTAAGATTCTACGGACATTGGATGTGTGTTTCCACCCTATTTCATGTTCCTTGTCTGGTTGTGGACTTGGGGCAGAGTCACCCATCCAACTGTCTTACCAACCTTAATTACATACGACCTATATGCGCAAGTTAATGATAGATGGACCAGGTACGATTCCTACCATGAACTTCGGGACAAGGCTACCCAGGAGTGCGAGTGAATGTTCTACCATCCGAATAAGTCTAGTCATGTAAAACGAACCCATATGTTCCCTACCGATCTAATCAAACGAGAAACACTAAAGCAGGCCCTATGTAGCGCTCCGAGGAGAAGTTATCACTTATGACTTAGTACAAATTCGAGAAAGGCTGAAAGAATCTCGAGAACACGGCAAAAGCCGAATAAGTCTTATCATCGATATAAAAACACAGGGTTTTTACTAGTGAATCTATGATGGCTAGTGTAAACATTATGGTCATATATCATTAAGATTCTATGGACTTAGAATGTGTGATTCCGCCTCATTTCCTGTTCCTTGTTTGGTTGTGGGCTTAAGGCGGGGTCACCCATCCGAATGCCTTTGCAATCTTAATGATATACGACTAGTTTACACCAAGCGATTATAAAAAGATCTGGTAGGAGTTATAATGCAAATTTCGTCACAAATTGTTGAAGCATTCGTAATACTAGTACTCACAAATTACATTATAAAATATTCATAATGGTAATACCAAGTATAAAGCGGAGAGCATAAAGGCACACGTAGAATACACTATCATTCCAAAACAATAACTCCTTTTAAATCGACTCAGCGCAAGTTACAATAAGAAATTCCAAGGTCGTCATTTAACATCAGGCGGGTTGTTCCCCACCATAATCAATTTTTTGTACTACGAAAAGTTCCCCCATCTTTCCTCCAAATTCTTGGAGTCTCAGTCGAAACACTAATTTCGGGACGAAATTCTTTCTAACGGGGGGATGATGTGACAACCGTCAATTTTGGCCAAGTCAAAGTCAACTAAAGTCAACGAGTCAAACCGGTCAACTCATCTAACCCTTGTATATTAGGGTTTCCATTATGTTTCTTATTGAACAACTTGCAATCTTAATACAAAGTATCACTTAGAGTTTTCACGTGTTCGGAAATTCTAAACCCTAATCAGGGCAAGTGATGAAACTACTCGATAAAACATTATTCCTTAACCTTCGGGGGCATATAACAATCATAACGAGACTTAACGAGGTTTACAAACCTTGCGTTACAAAGCCAAACACTCAAAAAGGTCACAAAAGAAGTCTCTCCCAATCTCTCTCACTCTATTTTTCTCTACCTCAAATCTCTCCCAAATCTCTCCAAGTATGTGAAATCTCTCCCAGATCTCTCTCTATATGAGAAATCTCTCCAAGTATGTGAAATCTCTCCCAAATCTCTCTCTGTATGAGAAATCTCTCCAAGTATGTGAAATCTCTCCTAAATCTCTCTCTGTATGAGAAATCTCTCCAAGTATGTGAAATCTCTCCCAGATCTCTCTCTATATGAGAAATCTCTCCAAGAATGTGAAATCTCTCCCAAAATCTCTCTCTGTATGAGAAATCTCTCCAAGAGTGTGAAATCTCTCCCAAAACTCTCTCTGTATGAGAAATCTCTCTAAGTATGCAAAATCTCTCCCAAATCTCTCTCTGTATGACAAATCTCTCCAAGAGTGTGAAATCTCTCCCAAATCTCTCTCAAAATCTCTCTCAACTTTTTATAATCACTCGAGGCATCCCGACCCTCGAATTAGTCAAAAACCGCTCGAAAACGGAAGTCTACGTGAAAAACAGTCTTAAGGAGCCGAACCCTCTTAAGGAGCCGAAACCTCTTAAGGAGCTGAACCCTCTTAGGAACCGAACCTCTTAGCAACCGAACTTGTCAGAAGCGAACCTGTCAGAACCGAACCTCCCATTCTCGAACCAAACATGCATCAGAACCGAAACCCTCTCAGCCGAAATGGACCGAGGGTTCGGTCTATTTCGGTTCCCTAGCTACTTCGGACTGAGGCCTGACCTTCGGCCCTCCCCCTCGCACCTTCGGTCTTCTCCTTCTTCTCTCGGTTCCTTCTCCCCTCCTCTCGGTTCTCATACTCCTAAGAGCCGAACCTCGCAGGTTCGGTCCCTATTGCCGGTTTTTGACCCAAACTTCGTTTTAAGCCCGTTTTTCGAGATTTTAACGCGGGATTTTCACCCAAACTCGTATTTTAACATAATAAACCCCAAATATTCATATTTTCACTATATTTTGGGGAAAATCCTTGCCTAAGAATAAAATCTATTTGGTGAGATATTTAGGTGGAGTGTTGACTTATCCTTTGGACAAGGACACAAGCAACCTCCCCATACCTTCATAGTACAACCCCTAGTCACTATTCACCCATACCTAGTCAATCATTGTCCTTTTCCCACTGTTTTTCAGCCATAATCTTGAACAAAAGCTGGAGATATCCTTATCTCTCCTCCCACTTTATTCACTCTTTCTCAAGAAGAACAAACACCTATCTTCCACTTTTACTCTCTCTAAAAATTTGAGGTTCAAAGGCTGGTCTTGGGTTTTTCCCCCACATTTGGTAAGTATCTTCCTCCTACACTTAGATATTCTATTATCCTTCATCCAAATCGTAGATTGCTTACACAAATATCGTCATATTTGTGTTAGATCTTCAAATCTTCAAGCATCTCCCAAGTGTTCTTGAGTTGAACACTTCTTTTCTCCATCATCCATCTATTGAAATCACTCAAGGTGAGTTCATACCCCTATATTTTCATGTTTTTCTTAAGTTTTAGGGGGGGGGGGGGGAATACAAGTTAAAACACCAAGAACACAACTAAACTCAAACAACAGCTTTCATCAGAAAAGTTGAGTCTTATCCACGGACTGTTTTGACTATCTTAAACTTAATATCTTTCAAAACAGTTTAATATGAAAATAGTTCAGGTTCATACCTTTACAATGACTACTTGCACATCTCCATACGAGTTTTCTACGATTTATGGTGATTTTTACAAAACTGTCTATCATTTCAGAAACGAATTCGGACCAGTCTGTGAATATGAACATTTTAACACAAGTTAAAGACTTTTAAAAATCATAATAAAAATTATGAATAAACTAGACACATTTTGTGAACTCTCGGAATTTACGGATTCAGTTTCGACTTCGTATGATTTTTCTATGATTTTTCTAAAACAGTGTAGAAAGGTCAAAAATCTAGATAACAGCTTATAACTTTCATCACACTTTGTAACTTGTTGAGCAAAGTGTTAATCTTTGAGGATTTCATATTTTACATGTGTTTCTTGTTGTGGTATAATTATATATATTATAAAATACTCACTGAATTGTAATAATCCTCCACCATTACCATTAGTACAAAACAAGGCATGATAAACATAGTTATATTTTTGCTATACATTCGACTTACATAGAAAATGGTTCTTATACACCACAAACAAACATGCTAAACTATAATAGGTATAGTTAGGTTGCATATACATTACAAACATTTTGATAAATTATAATAGGTATAGTTTATGTTCATTTACATTACAAAAGGTTTTTATACAAAAAAGGTTACAAATACAAAGTACCGGGTTTTCATACAAAAAGGGGTACAAATACAAAGTACCGGATTCATACAAAAAGGGTACAAATACAAAGTACCGGGTTTATACAAAAAGGGGTACAAATACAAAGTACCAGGTTTTCATACAAAAAGGGGTACAAATACAAAGGGCAGACCCATTATATTCAACGGTTTATTTAACTTAAATTTTATATAACTTATATACGCTGAGTGATTAGAGAAGGAGTCTATGGTTCTTTCTAGGGTTCATTATTGCATAACATAGGAGCATTCATTTCACACTTAACTAAGAAAATATTGGATTTTCTGGAAATCATACTTCATCGCTTTTACAAGGAACACGGTTTCTTCCTCAAACAAAACTCTTATGAACTCACCAACTTAATTATTGACACTTTCCAAAACTACTTGTATTCTCAGGAAATCAGTGAAACGGGAAAACATCAGCACTTTGAGGATGGGACGTTAAATCGTCAAACAGTTTATTTTGTCATCATAATGTAATTGATTTTGAAACATGTAAACATATACTATGGTGTAACCTTTTCAATTATATTTATGATGGTTGTATTTACTTTGAGCACTATTATACTCGTTGTTGTGATACTTTACATGAAGTCCTCCACCCCCGGACGTTTCCGCCATCCTTGGTTTGGGGGTGTGACAAAGATCATCGAATCTCTTGAGCTGCTTCACATCGATCTATGTGGTCCTTCGGCCATAGAAAGCATCGGTGGTAGTAAGTACATTTTAGTTATTGTTGATGACTTTTCACGTTTCACCTGGGTTTTCTTTCTTAAATAGAAATCAGAGGCAACTCCAAAGCTGAAAGCCTTTATAAAGCAAGTGGAACTTCAATTGCGAAAGGTAGTTAGAAATGTCCGAAGTCACAATGGGCTGGAATTCAAAAACCAAGAGTTTGAAGAATTTCTCGCTGAAAAGGGAGTGTCTCACAACTTCTCTGCTCCCTATACTCCACAGCAAAATGGCGTAGTTGAAAGGCAAAACCGTTCGTTGTGTGAAGCGGCCCGAACCATGCTCAGTTTCGCTTCTTTACCTCTGTACTTCTGGGCTGATGCAATTGCTGCTGCGTGCTATACCCAGAACCGAACCTTCCTCAACAAGAGATTTTCCATCACTCCATATGAAATCTTGAATAATCGCAAGCCAAATGTCAATTTCTTCCATGTGTTCGGTTCAAGGTGCTTTATTTTCAACTCCAAAGAGAACCGAAACAAGTTTGATGTAAACGCAGATGAAGGGATGTTTCTTGGTTACTTAGGGTTTCAAAGTACTCCATTGATTATGGCAATGGGCCCCCTTGATGAAGTGTAGGTTAATAGCCCAAGACTTGTCGTTTCCCTATAAATAGTCATGTATTATTCATAATTAGGGTTAAGAGTGAGGCAAAATGTAGCCGCCAAACATTGTAAGGTTTCTTATGTAGAGTTAGATTCTTTTGTTTATTATGAAAGTGTAATATATTCCTCATGTTTTGAATAAAGCGAGTGATCATTCGACATATCTTCTTATTTGTGTTTGTTCTTATTTTCCGCATCTTGTTCATCAAATCACAATTAGGGTTTTAATCCCAACAAGTGGTATCAGAGCGGGTTTTTGAAGATCTATTGATTTTTGAAGTATCGGTTCTTGGTTTGATGATTTTCTGCACAAGTTATTGAAGATTATTGGTGTTTTGGCGTCTTGGAATCAAAATTTTGTTCAAGCAACTGTTCATGGAGATTTATGTTTTATGTTACTGTTCATCTGGTATTTCTTTCAATCCGATTTTGTTTTTCTGTTCATATTTTTTATTAGATCTGGTCATTAGTTTGTTGCCGGCAGTTCTATTCCCTTGATTTAGCCCATTGATTTGTTTCTTGAACTATTCTTGAGCCCAGTTTCTTCCCTCTACTGTTCATGCGTTTTGAGCCCACTTTTATTAATCTCTGTTCATTAGATTACACCCATATGTCGTTCTTTAAATCGCTTGTTCTGTATCACACCATCGACACTTCTTATGGTTCAATTTACTAATCGATTTGGTGATTGAATCCGTTTGAGATTTGTCCTTTGACGATTGATGATTGTTTCCTGTTATCATTGATTGTGTTTTGGATCCAAAATTGTTCTTTGATGTTATTGAATCTTATTCTTGACAAATCAATATTTCTTTTGAGAATTGGTGATGAATAGACGATGAACAGTGGGTGTTTGATCTGATGATTAATATGGAGAAGATAGTTTTTGATGTTCTTGAGTATTTGGTAACGTTGAAGAACTTATGATGAACAGATGAAGAACTGGAAAATCGTCGTTGAATCGGTGTGTTTAATCTGAAATATCGATTGGAATAATGCTTCAGTTGTTTATCGATTGTGGTGAAATTGATGGCTGGCTTCCGATTCAAACTCGATGGGTTAAACGAAAAAGTCAAAATCAGAATCGTGACTTCAATCGGAACGAATGAAATCAAACTGGTATGTGTTGAGGATATGTTCGCAATTGTCAAGTCAAGCAAAAGGTCAAAATTAAAATTGGGTATCTCATGATACGAACGGTCTCACTGCGAACAAACGAAATCGGTTTGAATGTCCTTACCTGCGAACGAATCGAATCTCAACTGGGTTGAACAATGGTCAAAAACGAAAAGTCAAAATTTGACTGTGATTCGCATCGGGGTTGTGAACAACTGATTCGAAGTGAAAGGTCAAGAAATCTGGGTTCGCACTCGCTTTCACCCACGATCGTTCGGAGTTTGATTCGTGTTTGACATTGGTTCACAGCAAACATCTGTGAAATTGATTCGGAACGAACTGGTTGACCAACGAAAAGAAAAAAAATTGGTTCACTTGCGAACGTTCGCTTTGGGTGTGTAATCGACAGATTTGGAACTAAAGGTGGGATTGGACTCGGATTCGTCTCAAGAACCTATGCTTGGATTCGCATATTTGCGCTCGGAACAAAAGTAGATGGAGTTGATTGGAATCGTATTTTTTGTTTCGTTTGTGAACACTCGTTTGACGTTGCCATTCCAGTCGCATTCATTTAATCAGACGTTAAATTGGGGAGAAGATATTCAAGTTACATTTTTGGTCCCTGCCACTTTAGCGGATTGACAATTCTGGTGCATGTATTTTTTGTGAGTTGGCAATTTTGGTCCATTTCAAGAATTTGTTACAAATGAAGGGGAGTATGATGCTGAATTATTAATTAGTCCCCTGACTTTCAGCAATGTGACAATTTCAGCCCATTTTCGAAAAATTTGCAAATTTGAGGGTTGGTGAACAGTTTTGGATTTTTTTAATGCACATATTTTTTCATGAACAGAAAATTAAGGATTCCATTAAGTCTTGGCGGTTCGGAAAGTCGTTTTTCGCAATAACGTCAAATTTTTTCGACTCTTTCGGATTTTAAACTTCATTGTTTATAACATTTTGTCGCGGGGGAGCACAATAATTATTTATCCATTCAAGATCATTCTCATGACCATTTGAAGGCTTTATAATCAAGTTTTTGATTATAAATCGGGGGAGAATTTGGTATGGCTATTCGAAATTGGATTTGTGACTTTTCAAATTTGAAATTTTTTGATAAAGCTTGTGGTAGAATTATGAAGGTAGCTTTTACAGTAGCAATTCTTCATCGAGCTCTTCCAAAGCTTTTACAGAGAAGTAGCCTTTACAGTAGCAGTTCTTCGCCGAGCTCTTCTAAGGCCTTGATATATCTCCGACTTCTAGTATTTTCTCGATCAAGTGGCGTTACAAATCTTAAAATTTGGGTTGTTACATGATATTTTTGATGGCTTATATCATTAGCTTATATGAAGATCATTGTGACTTGGAGGAGGAGTTCTTCAAATACAAGAAGTGATTCGGTTTCTTAATTCTGAAATGGGGTTTTATGATGGGTTTGGCTTTATTGAAGATCTTTGGGATTACATTAGAAAATGAAGTTTAAAAACATTACTTTAGTGCTTGGTTTATATATCCTAGAACCCGTTTTTGAAGACTATTGAAGAATCAAGATACGTGGATTGCTTCAAATATTCCTCGTTGCGAGACCATTTCTTATTTGCTAGATGCTTGTTTTGGAAGTTGTAGCGTTGTCATCCATTCCATACTTTGAGGGGGAGATTGTAGGGTTTCAAAGTACTCCATTCATTATGGCAATGGGCCCCCTTGATGAAGTGTAGGTTAAAAGCCCAAGACTTGTCTTTTCCCTATAAATAGTCATGTATTATTCATAATTAGGGTTAAGAGTGAGGAAAAATGTAGCCGCCAAACATTGTAAGGTTTCTTATGTAGAGTTATATTCTTTAGTTTATTATGAAAGTGTAATATATTCCTCATGTTTTGAATAAAGCGAGTGATCATTCGACATATCTTGTTATTTGTGTTTGTTCTTATTTTCCGCATCTTGTTCATCAAATCACAATTAGGGTTTTAATCCCAACAGTTACTCACTAACTTCAAAGGCATATAGGGTTCTGAATAAACGTTCAAAGAAACTTGAAGAAACCTACTATGTCACCTTTGATGATAATTATGTGAAGAAACTTCAATCCAGCAAAGTACCAACGGAGGAAATCTTTCCAAAATCAAATCAAGTCTCGGTTCCTATTTCCAATCTATTTGAAGAATACATGTTGCTCTTTGATGAACCAGAGAGAGCCATTCATTCTGAGGCAAAAGCTGCTGACAACAAGATCGATGTCACACCCCCAAACCGGAACGGCGGAAACGTTCAGGGGCGGAGGACGTCATGTTTAGTATCACAAGACATGCAACATAGTAATCAAAGTAATGAACAACCATATTTATTATAAAGAAAGTGTTTACAAAGTATGTGTTTCATTTAAGATAGATTACACAAGTAAATGACAAAACAAGACATGAAGCTACTATGCTCCATCTTCTGAATCCCAGCACGTGTACATGTCTACTAGTTACCTGAGAATAAAAGTTATTTTGAAAGAGTAGATCAGCATTTAAGCTGGTGAGTTCATAAGTATTTAAGTGGTGTATTAGTAAGTTGAAAGCTCTTTTAGAAAAATTCGCCTGTTCCTCAGAAGATCCTATACCTTCTGATATGATAAAAGATAAGTATAAATGACTCTACAATCCTTTCTATGAGTACTAAATGAATATAAATTATATAGAATACAGATCAAACAAACAATCGATTGTGTGAATCTGCCCTAAGCCCACAACCAATCAAGGAACAGGGAATGAGGCGGAAGTCACACATCCCATTGTTTGTTAGATCTTAATTGTATATAACTCTGGTACATTTATTTGATACTCACGGAGTTAACTGTAATAGTTCTTTTAGTAAAAATAGTAACCACAATAGTTCCTTCAATAATCACTTAGTTTACACTAGTTATATATGATCTAATATCGAACAGATAGTTAACTGTTTGAATCTGCCCTAAGCCCACAACCAAACAAGGAACAGGAAGTAAGGCGGAAAGCACACATCTAACTATCTGTCGGATATTACATATATATAACCCAGATGTATAAACTAAAGTATTATAGAGTTAACCACTTAAGGTCCTTTAGGTTGTATTAGTTTAATAGAATGTATTAAACCTTTCACTGTTAAGTTTCTAGTTTAGTTTACTCAATGTTCTATCTGAAAATATGATTTTGTACTAGAAAACGATGTATTGAATTTGTATACTATGACCTGACCTATACCTGATACTCCTTATGATTACTTGGTGTATACCAAGTATATATATAGTCAAGATCGAATAGATAGTAGACTGAGTGCATCTGCTCTAAACCCACAACCAAACAAGGAACAGGGAATGAAGCGGAAAGCACACATTCTACTATCTGCTGGACTTAATTAATATATATATATATCCTAAATGTATCTACCGAGAAATTATAAATTTAGCATTATAAGTCACCTTCTAACTGAATGTTTATGTTACATGTTTTACTTATATTGAATGTTTTTCTTGTATCATACATCGTGTTTGCTAACCCTGGTACGTTGTATTTGTACCGTTGTTTGTGCAAACCTGGAATGATATGTTATTACTTTGTATTTGTTAACTTGAATTTTACATATGTTTATATGTTTCTTGTATCATACTTCGTGTTTGCTAACCTTGGTACTTGGTATTCGTACCTTTGTTATTGAAACGCGGTATGATGTAAATGTCATTCTTCAAGTTTGCTAACCCTGGTACGTTGTATTTGTACCTTTTTTTTATTGAAACCCGGTATGACATTGTACCTCGTGTTTGTTAACCCATGTACGTGGTGTTCGTACTTTCGTTTATACAAATACGGTATTCCTGTGTAATTTCATTATTTGTTCTTCTGTTATAGTATGTTCCTTCTGTTATAGTTATAGTATGTTCCTTCTGTTATAGTTATAGTATGTTCCTTCTGTTATAGTTATAGTATGTTCCTTTTGAATATGTTCTCTATGTTATCGTGTATTGTATCTTCTTTCCTGGGTATGTTTTATATGTTATTGAATTGTATCTTCCTTCCTGAGTATGTTTTATATGTTATTGTATTGTATCTTCCTTCCTGAGTATGTTCTCAATGTAGTATGTTCTAGTATCTAGTATAAACTGAACCTCTAAACCATAACTATTATAGTTTACTATTATGTTTACTTGAACTGTTACTGACTTGAGAAAAAGTCTCATTTATATACTAAGTTATGATTGTACTTTAATAACAGAGTTTTATAAACTATAAAGTAACATAACTTATAAAGAGTTTTTGAAATGTTTTGATTACTCCTTATACATAAGTAATCCTATAAAATGATGTTTATAACAAAACATTTACACAATTAACATTGTGTTCAACTTGTATCCCCCCCCCCCCCCTTAAAAGTATTTAAAACAGTTGAAAGATTGATTATAGGGCTATGAACTCACCTTAAGTGGGTGATTCAAACGAATATGCGCGTAAGGATGAGAAGTACCAAGAACGAAGTACCGAGACACAACAAGTCCTAAATGATATATATTGGCATGAATATAGTGTTTATAAGCAACTATATGAAAGGAAACACCCTAGGGACTGGGAAACACTCGGACCAAGTGTTAGAATCACATGTGATTCATCTAAGGGATGTTTAAGGCCAAAGAATGGTGTTTACGGCCATGGGTTTACGGCCATGGAGCTTACGGCCGTAAACTCATGGTAAAAGATGTACAAGAGGGTGTTTGAAGGCTTGGGAAGCTTGAGGGACCATTGCTCTACACAAGGATGAGAAAAACCAACTTTATGGAAGGTGTTGAGGAGTTTACGGCCACACCATAATGTGTATGGCCGTAAACTCACCAAATGGTCTTATTTTGGGTCTTAAAGCATTGAGGAAGGGTTCTAGGTTCATGTCCAAGCCTTAGGAAGATTTTAAGGTTCAATTACACTTCAAACTAGGGTTTACGGCCAAGGGAGATGCTCTTGGCCGTAAACACCTCATGTTCTTGGGAAAAGCTTGATTTCAAGGCTAGAATTAAGAGTTTCTAGCATACAACAAGTTAAGGACTGAGTACTCACGATATTGAAGCATGAAAGGGTTGATTTCGGCCCAAAAACACTAGGGTGTTCTTGGTGTTCTTGAGGACCTTGAAGATCTTGACCCAAAAGATGGAATTCATGGGTGAATTCAAAGAAGATTCAAGAATAAGAGATGTACTAACACATAGATGGAAGGAATCACTTACATTTTGAAGATCTAGGATGAAGAACTCGATGATACTTGAGAGAGAATTGAGAGCTTTCGGCCAAAGAAGGAAAAGAATGAGGAAAATGACTAAGTGTTACATATATAGGGGTGAGTTTACGGCCACCTTGAGTTTACGGCCGTAAACTCTTGGTGTCCTGGCCGTAAACTCCTCTTGAATGAGTTTATAGCTTGATCTTTGTACAATGGTTCTAGCAGATACTTCCTAACACTCACTCCTTGAATGTATTGGGCTTAAAACACTCAAACAGACTCTAAATAGTGATATATGATAGCAGGAGTGAGTCTGACTTAAGGTTGATTGGCTTGACTTTACAAGTTAAAAATTTTCGGGTTGTCACAATCGACAACTTGAAGAAAGTTATCGATGAATCAGCAAAAGAAATGGAAAGCGAACATCAAGGACCAACCGAACAACCAGGTCAAAGCGAACCTCACAGTCCAAGCAAACCTCAAAGCTCAAGCGAACCTCAAGTTCAAGGCGAACCCTAAAGCTTGAGTGATCCTTCTCATAGATGCTCTACATTCCAGGGGGAGAGTTCATCTACACCAAGGAGACCTGACTTACCATTCCAGGGGGAGAACCCATCTCCACCAATGACCCATGAAAGTCCAATTGAGGTGGAGAATTCTGAACTAGATGTTAAGGTTGTTTCGTCATTCGAGGGGGAGAAAAACAATACAAATGATGAAGATTCTCAATCAGAATTCGAAGAAGAAATAAATGTTGAATTGGATCCTGCCTATGATCCAAACTACCCTCCTCTCACAAAATAGACAAAAGATCATCCAAAGACTCAAGTAATCGGTGAAACATCTGAAGGTGTTCTTACTCGGTATCAAATAAAAGCAAAGCAAACTGCTCTATTCTCTCAAGTAGAATTTTGCATGTTTAATTCGTTCGTCTTGAAAATAGAACCAAAAATGGTTTATACTGCACTCGATCACTCCGATTGGGTATAGGCAATGCAAGACGAACTCCACGATTTTGAGCGAAATCGAGTCTGGAGACTGATTCCCACACCAAAGGATGCATCTGTGGTTGGGTTGAAATGGGTATTCAGGAACAAGATGGATAAATAGGGAAATGTAATTCGCAACAAGGCAATGCTGGTTGTCAAGGGATATTGTCAGGAAGAAGGTATAGATTACGAAGAAACCTTCGCTCCTGTAGCAAGGCTAGAATCAGTTCGGATCTTTCTGGCATATACTGCTCACAAGAATTTTGAAGTCTTTCAAATGGACGTCAAATGTGCATTCTTGAATGGAGAACTAGAGGAGATTGTATACGTTGAGCAATCACCGAGTTTCGTGAACGAAAGGTACCCTGATCATTGCTATATTCTGGATAAAGTCGTATATGGTTTGAAGCAAGCTCCTAGAGCCTGGTATGAAACCCTTACTCGATTTCTAAAAATGTCCAAGTTTAAACAAGGTTCGGTTGACCCAACCTTCTTTCGCAAGAAAGAGGGTGACCACTTAATGATCGTCCAAATTTACGTCGATGATATCGTCTTCAGTTCCACGAATCCTAGCCTCACAGCTGAATTTAGGAAGTTGATGGAGACTAAGTTTGAGATGAGCTCAATGGGTCTAATTAACTTTTTCCTTGGCTTGAACATTAGACACGGACCCCAAAGGCATATTTATCAATCAGTAGGCTTACACAAAGACCCTACTGGCTAAGTTTGGCATGATGGGAGATTCCAAAGTAAAGGTTCCTATGGCATTTGGAACGAAGTTAACACCATCTTTGGAGAAACCGGCTGTAGATATGACCCTCTATCGGCAAATGATAGGGTCTTTAATGTATCTAACAGGTAGTAGACCAGATATTATGTTTTATGTCTGTTATTGTGCCAGGTTCCAAGCTAATCCACGCGAACCTCATATGGTGGCTGTTAAGAACATCTTCAGATATTTGAAGCGAACCTCATCTCTCGGTCTATGGTATCCTGCTAAATCAGGATTTTTCGTTCAAGCATTTTCTAATGCTGATCTTCGAGGATGTGGTTTGGACCGAAAGAACACTACAGGCGGATGTCAATTCCTCGATGGTAAACTCGTTAGCTGGCAGTCCAAGAAACAAACATGCGTTTCACTCTCTACAGCCGAAGCTGAATATATTGCTGCAGCATCTTGTACTTCACACGTCATTTGGATACAAAGCCAACTTAGAGACTATGGCCTAAACATGAAGAAGATTCCACTTTATTATGACAGAGAAAGCGCTATTCGGATATGTCACAATCCAGTGCAACACTCCAAAACGAAACATATAGCATTGAGATACCATTTAATCAAAGATCACGTTGAAGATGGTAATGTGGAAATCCATTTTGTTAGATCTGCTGATCAACTAGCTGACATCTTCACGATAGCCTTACCTGAAATAAGTTTTAATAAAATTCTCCAAGGCTTAGGAATGATGGAAGCTGAATCAGTACCGAAACTACTTTCACCTCATAAAAATTGAACAAGCGAAATAGAGCGAACGCTCGGTCTATTTCGGCTCCAGATTTTTCGGGAACCGAAATGGACCGAACGCGAAATAGAGCAAACGCTGGGTCTATTTCGACTCCTGATTTTTTGGGAACCGAAATGAATCGAACACTCGGTCTATTTCGCTTCACTACTTTTAGGTGAAGTTTCGGTTGTATAGTATGTACACTATGTATGTCTTTTCTCACTTCATTTCTTCTCATAAAACTCAAAAATATTTTCCTTTCTGTTCTGAATTTTTTTTCATAAAATTCATAAAACTCAAAAATATTTTCCCTTCTGTTCTTAATTCTTTTTCAGAAAATTCATAAAACTCAAAAATATTTTCCTTTCTGTTTTTAATTCTTTTTCAGAAAATTCATAAAACTCAAAAATATTTTCGTTTCTGTTTTTAATTCTTTTTCAGAAAATTCATAAAACTCAAAAATATTTTCCTTTCTATTTTTATTCCTTTTCAGAATATTCATAAAATCCAAAAATATTTTTTTTGTTGTTTTTGTTGCTTTATATTAAATTCAAAAATTCCAAAAATATCACTGAAAGGTATCATCGATCATTCAAATGATTGATCTGGGATAGGTATACATTTCTTTATGTTAGTACTAGCTAAGTGTCCCTAGAAGTATACTGTTGTATGTAGACCAATGCCTCAAAGACTTCAAGTGAAGCCTTACTGATTTGATATACACAAATCAAATCTTCCCAATCAGGCTGATAAAATCACTTATGTCATGAGCTACCTTACTCGTCTCATATTGAGTTAAGAGTTGTCTGCTCGGTCCTTCCTATATAGCAGAGGTACTTTCGATTCTTTAACCTCCTTATCACTCTTCTCCATCTCATTTCGGTTCATCATCGTAACCCTTGAGACTCTCAGAATTTACCACTGAGGTTTATGGTTACACAACATCTGTGTTAATGATCTTAGCTTCGTTTCACCACGTGCTAAGTGAAACCAAAAATCCAACACCAATAACGAATTGACGGTGAACAATCAAATGTTCTAGTTTTCACCCACGCTTTAACGAAACCACTTTAGTGGAAGGTACCAAGAAATCTCTTTTTAATTTTTGTGTGATCTTTATGAAACTGTCTGACACCAAGGCATTTCTTCCCATAAGATCCAGTTTAATTTTGTTTTTGAGATTTCTACAATTATCACCAAGTCACTGAATATATTATCTAACCTACTTGTTTAATAGGCTACACTCATCTCCCAAGTACTTCATCCCACTTTCGGTCTTATGTCAAGTACTGAAGTTCGGTTGAAGCTAAGCCACCCTTTATAGCTTAAATTTGAAAAGATGCCTTTCAATGTTTCTTAATAAACATTTGATCGTATTTCAATGGGAAACCACACAGACACTTCTAAGTCTCTCTTGACTTTGAAGGAAGCGATTCATGCCCTGGATCCATAGTTTCGTGTCTAAATAGACATCACTTAAATCCCACAAATACTTTGCTTTATTTCTCTTCTATTGGCACACTCTTGCACGAAGATCATTATGATTTTCCCAATTCTTGTTCGTGGTACTAATGGCAATTTTTCAGATTTGATGCTTCGGTTGTCAATGCTATGGTGGTACACAGTGTAAAGGCGCAAACATTGCCAGCCTTATATGAAGCGAAAGGGTTTGTCACAGTTTGAAAAGGAATTTGAAAAGTTTTCAAAGTTGAAACGGCGGTAACAAGATAAGATTTCAAACCGGTTCACTTGAAACGGGCGCGTGAATTTGAAACGGTTCCTAACATCATGCCTGATGACGTCTTCCTAGGGAAACACAGCTGTCAAATTGTGCTTTTTCAGGCACCGATTCAGAAGATCATCGAATCATTACTGTCGATTCTTTCTCTCTCCTGGAGATTGTATATAAGGTTTTCTCACACCCCTTGGACTACTTTACCAATTCACAACTCTCTCAAGAACGCACCGGCGAATTTCTACTATTCATCTTCCTCTTCACACCTGCAACAATGGCTGAATCTTCATCTATTTATGAACAAACTGCCCAGTCCTCTCTTCTCACCATTAAACCAAATCAAAACCTCATCATTGATCTCTCACCTTTCCAGTATGATCCCTACAAGCTGCAAGTGGTTGAATGCCTCAAATATTCACCACTTGTAGTAGCCCTAACCCAGGTGGAGTATGTTCCAATGTCGCTACTTTCTCAAGTCTACTCAACCGCTGTCTACGATAAAGCCAAAGAGCGCATTTTCTTTGAGATCGTCGATCAAAAGACATCGATTTCAAAAGCTAGGTTTTGTTTGTTGCTAAGGCTTGCTATCGACGACTCCTTGATCAACCCCGATTCCATTACCAACACTCAACTGTTCACAATGTTCTATGATATGGGGTACACTGAGATTCTCACCACTGTCACATAGTTCAAGAAATCATGTCTTCCTCCTCAGTGGAATGGTCTATTTACCCTCCTCTCTAAGGGTTTATCGGAGAGGGTTGAAGGTTCTGATGGAGCGATCAAGGCGTTCATGACCCTTTTCTACGGTCTATACCATAGGGTCAACATGGACTTTGGATCTATCTTATGGTCTCAACTGGTTCAAAGTATTAGTTCGACTTCACGCTACTCTGAAATCTCTTGCACTAGGTTTTGGACTCTGGTTACTAAATGGGCGATGGAAAAGTTTCACGTTCCAACAATGGCAGACTCACTGATGTCGTCTATTGCTACTTTCCACACGACGAGGATACTTGTCTCCGATCCATCGAAGTTTCTCTTTATTAGTTCGGTTCCGGAATCGATGTACAGGTGTGTTTCCGGTGAAATCACAGTGATTACTGCGTACAAGAAGCTCCCTCCTTCAAGGCCAAGGCAGCTTACTCCTGAAGTGCAAAGCTCCCTAGACGCAGCAGATAAACCAGCTAAAAGAGGGAAGAAGCCTGAAAGAAAAGGGGAGAAGGAAGGTCAATCCTCAAAAGTTTCTACTCCCATGAAGCGAAAGTCTGAACAAAAAGCCCCTACTGCTCCAAAGAAACGAAAGATCAAGAAGAAATCACACAAGCCGAAGGCTCCTTCTCATTCTTCAAGTGACTCTGACTACGTTCCATCTGACCCACAGCCCGAACCAGAGTCCAATGAAGATGACTTTTCTCAACACGAAAGTCCGCCTCGAGGTAATTTGCCTTCACCCTCACCAACTCATGAAGGTAACCGAAACTTACCTCCTCTTTCTCTTACACAATCGGTTCCTATTACCATTTCTCCCTTCCCTCCTCCCATCTTATCTTCCACTACAACCTCAATTCCAATTCCAACCCCTTTATTCACTGAAGTTACCACAACTACTACTACTCCAAATGAACCTCATGTTCGTGTCAACGTATCTGATACGGGGGAACCTACTTATGAATCTGAACCCCCAATTACCTCAAAACCTTTATCTCCACCTCCCTCACATGAATCTGACACTGCCCTTGGACGAGCCGAAATGGAATTTGATTCTATTTATTTCAGTCCATATCGAGTACAGAGTGATGATGATGATGACGCTCCTATCACGAAGAGGCATTTAAAGGATCTGAATGACAAGCTTGATCAATTGCTTTCCTCCTCTTCTACTTCCAGTAATGCATACTCTGAAGCAGCTATCAAGGCTCTGTTGGCAACCTTTGTCAAGGAGCATGACACTTCCATTACTAATGCTGTCAAACCTATCGATGCTTCCACTTCCACATGTCAGCAAGCTTCTATTACAGTCGAAGCCTCCACCAAATATTGCAAGCAAGCGACCGCAAACATCGAAAAACTAGTTTCTGATGCTCAAGTTTTTCTTGACTCTCTTCAGGTTGCAGCTCAGAATAATGCTCAAACGGTGAATGCTTTTGTTGATAATATTACCCGCTCGCTTCAGGCTGAAAAGAAGCACTTTGAGGAAACACGCAAAGCAATCCAGACTGCCAACACTGAGCTTCACACATCATTTGATGCCCGTCTCACTCAACTTGAAGCCGAACTCGCTGTGGAAAACAAGATAATGGATGAGCTAGATCGTCGAATTTCTCAGCTTAAAATTCAGAACTTGAAGCTCAAGACGACAACCAAAGAGATTGAAGAACTCAAGTCTGAGCGAGCAGTGGTCAAAAGCTCTGTTAGTGATGTGCATTTTATTCTTTTACATCTTTTGGAAGCACATGACTCGGTCCTTACCATCTCGATTCGACGCCACTTGGCTGAGAAATTGAGACCTAATCTAGACATTCTAAGTAGGATTGAAGGTTTTTCGGAGCCCGTTATCTCTCCGAAACAAGGAGGAGAAAATGTTACTCAAGGCCAGGGTCAATCACAACAATCTCCAAAAACCAAACCCATCACCCAACCGAAGGTCACTTCTGAACCGAAGGGTAATGAAGCTTCGGGCAATATGAAGGACAAAGGAAAGAAGAAAATAGGTGATGATGATGAGGATGAAATCGATGATGTGACTGATACAGGAGAAAAAGCTTCCAAAGCCGAAAACCTCAAAGTCAAGCCTAATGATCGAGAGATTGAGGAAAAGGTTTGTAAAGCGAAGGAAGAATTTGACAGGGAGAGGAAACAAAAAGAAGTGAACGATGTATTAGAACAGAGGAAATATATGTTCCCTCTGTGGACTATGGAAAAGCTTCTGAAGTAGGTAATTGAAGCTCCAAGCACACATTGGCTCGAACCGGTATTTTCATTCGCTCTTGAGAATTCCAAGGATTCTCAATTTGATATTCCAATCACCCGAGAGGCATTCATCTTTCATTATTTTGAGTCAACAGTTGCCATCCCCTCTCCTGACCCGAAGGTTGATCGAGACCTGCTTGAGTACTATCTTGAGTTCTCTCAACCTCAATACCTGACTGGGAGTAAACAGAAGATCACAATAGTCAAGGTGTTGAAACCCACTTCAGCAGGGAATTTTATCAATATCAAGTTCAAAGTGACCCGAGGCTCAAATAGTTCGGTTCATATGATCTCCCTGGCTGATTTGCCAAATTTGAATCCTCATGATTGGATTCTCCTGAACAATATTTTGCTGACTAAGCAAAAGGAGTATGAGCTTATTATAGATCACATCAAGCGAATGTTGGTGTGTTACATTCTTGAAGTCGCAAAAATGGATCAGGAAATCGCCTCTGCCATAAGAAAGAAGCCCACTATCAAGCCAATTGGGAAGGCAAGCGACATCAATTTGATGATGAAGGGCAAAATCGACCCACGGCTTCATACAATCATGTTCATCAGGGGCGAAGGGCAAAAATGCATGTTCGCTCTTGTTGACAAACACCTATTCTCCACTGCCTGCTTGGAGCATATTCTCGATATCATACACGGGTGCGATCAGAACAGTGAAGTCGATAAGAAGATTTTTTCAGATATGCTTCGGTGGTACATTAACTTTTGTCAAACTATTCTTGCCATCATCCCCAAGCTGTTCAAGACTATGAAGAAAACCATTGTTACTCAACCGATGTGATCTCTCGCCTCAATTGGCACAAAGGGGGAGATTGTTGAGTATATGGGTTGCGCCATTAGGCTTACTTTAGTTCGGTCCATATGTAATAACGGTTTGGGCGTCCAGCCATGCTCAGTTTTTAGGGTTTTGTATATATAATGCATGCATGCATTATATTAATTATGCTTCTTGAATATTTCCTAAGACAAGTACTGTAACCCTAGCACGCCTCTAAAGTAGAAGTTCTTCATCGAGCTCTTCTGAGGTGTTGCTGTTTTAATCATTCGACATTCGTTTGATTCACAGTGATGTTCATTGTTTTCTATTACTTGTTATTGTCTTATTGATATCTGTTTGAATCTATCGATCTTAGAGAATATTATTCTCATCATACATATATATATATATATATATATATATATATATATATATATATATATATATAAAGTCAGGAAACATAGACTAACGAGGTGTCATGGTATACACATGCTTGGATGACATACGGGTCATTGGTCAACATGGTTATAGTGTCATGGTAACACCCATGGATGACATACGGGTCATTGGTAAACATGGTAGATGCTTATAGTGACATGGTAACACCTATGGATGACATACGGGTCATTGGTCAACATGGTGGTTGCTTATAGTGTCATCGTATGCCCCATGGATGAAATACGGGTCATTCCTCAACATGGTAGTTGCTTATAGTGTCATGGTAACACCCATGGATGACATTGATCAACATGTTAGATGCTTATAGTGTCATGGTAACACCCATGGATGACATACGGGTCATTGGTCAACATGGTAGATGCTTATAGTGTCATGGTAACACCCATGGATGACATATGGGTCATTGGTCAACATGGTAGTTTCTTATAGTGTCATGGTATACCCATGGATGACATACAAGTCATTAGTCAACATGGTAGTTGCGTATAGTGTCATGGTATACCCATGGATGACATACGGTTCATTGGTCATCATGGTAGTTGCTTATAGTGTCATGGTAACACCCATGGATGACATCCGGGTCATTGGTAAACATGGTAGATGCTAATAGTGTCATGGTATACCCATGGATGACATACGGGTCATTGGTCAACATGGTAGTTGCTTATAGTGCATGGTATACCCATGGATGACATATGGGTCATTGGTCAACATGGTAGTTTCTTATAGTGTCATGGTAACACCCATGGATGACATACGGGTCATTGCTCAACATGGTAGTTGCTTATAGTGTCATGGTAACACACATGGATGACATAAGGGTCATTGGTCAACATGGTAGTTGCTTATAGCGTCATGGTAACACCTGTGGATGACATACGGGTTATTGGTCAACATGGTAGTTGATTATAGTGTCATGGTAACACCCATTGGTGACATACGTGTCATTGGTCAACATGGTAGTTGCTTATAGTGTCATGGTAACACCCATGGATGACATACGGGTCATTGGTCAACATGGTAGTTGCTTATAGTGTCATGGTAACACCCATGGATGACATTGGTCAACATGGTAGATGATTATAGTGTCATGGTAACACCCATTGATGACATACGGGTCATTAGTCAACATGGTAGATGCTTATAGTGTCATGGTAACACCCATGGATGACATACGGATCATTGGTCAACATGGTAGTTGCTTATAGTGTCATGGTAACACCCATGGATGACATACAGGTCATTGGTTAACATGGTAGTTGCTTATAGTGTGATGGTATACCCATGGATAACATACGGGTCATTGGTCAACATGTAGTTGCTTATAGTGTCATGGTAACACCCACGGATGACATACGGGTCATTGGTCAACATGGTAGTTGCTTATAGTCTCATGGTATACCCATGGATGACATACGGGTCATTGGTCAACATGGTAGTTGCTTATAGTGTCATGGTAACACCCATGGATGACATTGGTCAACATTGTAGGTTCTTATAGTGTCATGGTAACACGTACCCATGGATGACATATGGGCTGCCATATTAATGAACATAATATTAAGGTTATTCAATTTGAAGAAACGGAAGTTACTTTAGTTTAGCTGGAAGATGCGTCTTACTTCTTTCCCGAAGTCACAGGTTCGAAACCTACTTCTGTCAATAATGTTATTTAAATTCTTTTTTTTCATTTAATCATTCGACATTCGTTTGATTCACAGTGTTGTTCATTGTTTTCTATTACTTGTTATTGTCTTATTGATATCTGTTTGAATCTATCGATCTTAGAGAATATTATTCTCATCATACATATATAATATATATATATATATATATATATATATATATATATATATATATATATATATATATATATATATATATATAACGTCTGGAAACATAGACTAACGAGGTGTCATGGCATACACATGCATGGATGACATACGGGTCATTGGTCAACATGGTTATAGTGTCATGGTAACACCCATGGATGACATACGGGTCATTGGTAAACATGGTAGATGCTTATAGCGTCATGGTAACACCTATGGATGACATACGAGTCATTGGTAAACATGGTGGTTGCTTATAGTGTCATCGTATGCCCCATGGATGAAATACGGGTCATTGCTCAACATGGTAGTTGCTTATAGTGTCATGGTAACACCCATGGATGACATTGATCAACATGGTAGATGCTTATAGTGTCATGGTAACACCCATGGATGACATACGGGTCATTGGTCAACATGGTAGATGCTTATAGTGATTGGTAACACCCATGGATGACATATGGGTCATTGGTCAACATGGTAGTTTCTTATAGTGTCATGGTATACCCATGGATGACATACAAGTCATTAGTCAACATGGTAGTTGCGTATAGTGTCATGGTATACCCATGGATGACATACGGTTCATTGGTCAACATGGTAGTTGCTTATAGTGTCATGGTAACACCCATGGATGACATACGGGTCATTGGTCAACATGGTAGATGCTAATAGTGTCATGGTATACCCATGGATGACATACGGGTCATTGGTCAACATGGTAGTTGCTTATAGTGCATGGTATACCCATGGATGACATACGGGTCATTGGTCAACATGGTAGTTTCTTATAGTGTCATGGTAACACCCATGGATGACATACGGGTCATTGATCAACATGGTAGTTGCTTATAGTGTCATGGTAACACACATGGATGACATAAGGGTCATTGGTCAACATGGTAGTTGCTTATAGCGTCATGGTAACACCCGTGGATGACATACGGGTTATTGGTCAACATGGTAGTTGATTATAGTGTCATGGTAACACCCATGGGTGACATACGTGTCATTGGTCAACATGGTAGTTGCTTATAGTGTCATGGTAACACCCATGGATGACATACGGGTCATTGGTCAACATGGTAGTTGCTTATAGTGTCATGGTAACACCCATGGATGACATTGGTCAACATGGTAGATGATTATAGTGTCATGGTAACACCCATTGATGACATACGGGTCATTAGTCAACATGGTAGATGCTTATAGTGTCATGGTAACACCCATGGATAACATACGGATCATTGGTCAACATGGTAGTTGCTTATAGTGTCATGGTAACACCCATGGATGACATACGGGTCATTGGTCAACATGGTAGTTGCTTATAGTGTGATGGTATACCCATGGATAACATACGGGTCATTGGTCAACATGGTAGTTGCTTATAGTGTCATGGTAACACCCACGGATGACATACAGGTCATTGGTCAACATGGTAGTTGCTTATAGTGTCATGGTATACCCATGGATGACATACGGGTCATTGGTCAACATGGTAGTTGCTTATAGTGTCATGGTGACACCCATGGATGACATTGGTCAACATGGTAGGTTCTTATAGTGTCATGGTAACACGTACCCATGGATGACATATGGGCTGCCATATTAATGAACATAATATTAAGGTTATTCAATTTGAAGAAACGGAAGTTACTTTAGTTTAGCTGGAAGACGCGTCTTACTTCTTTCCCGAAGTCACAGGTTCGAAACCTACTTCTGTCAATAATGTTATTTAAATTCTTTTTTTTCATTTAAACTGTCAAAGTTCCACATTGACCCATAAAAAGTTACTATATTGTTTGAATAATTTATTTTTACACAAATGCCTGTAGGTATTGACAAAAATACCCTAACCATTTACATATTAACCTTTGTACATTTAAGGGCAATTATGTCAATTGATAGTCGAACCACTTAGGCGCCATATTTGCAGTCAGATTCATCCCGTCGTTTCAGTTTATCGGCGATATATCAACTACAATCCATTCCCAACCATCAAACTTCCAGCACGTTGATCAATAAACCCTAAAATCGTTTTCGTTGCATAATTTGAATTACACTCGAAGCAGTTAAAAATAATGGCAGCGAGTTCTTCGTTAGAAAGAATACGAACAAGACAACAAGGAACAAGGATCACTGCTTTGGCATCGCAAATGATCGAAAAAATAGTAACTATGTTTGGGGGGAAATCACCAATCGATGCTTTTAAGTGCCAGTTAGTGTAAGTATGGTGTACAATACTTCTATTATATTTGTATACGTAGTTAATTTAGTGTTTAATAGATGAATTTTGTTGATTTGTGAATTATAGTTGCAAACTCTTTAGAGATTCTGCAACATCAGACACAATATATCAAACCATGGACACAAATCGATTAAGGTTTCGTCCATTTAGTGTTGATATGTATGAAGTCTTACGCAGATGCAGAAAGTTAAACAACCCACACATACTCTTCAACGATGGAATGGTACTCTTTTTTATGCATACGGATAATTACGAATGCAATTTGTTTTCTATATTTGTATTATTAAAATTGTATGATTACTTATTGTATGTCAGGCGAAGTATTTTTTTTGTTAGGAGAAGATGAAGCAGGGAAACAGTTGCTTCAAGATGCAGCCGATAAGGGACAGCTGGATGCGATCTTCGTTTTGCGAATGTTGTTGATGGCCGAAGGCAGTGAAAGGAAGCAAGAAGCTCTGATCATGTTGAATAATGCTTACATTAATACAAGAAGTTGGAATCCGAGACAAACATGTTACAAGGTTTGAAGCCACTTGGTAAGGGGAAGGAGATCAAAGCAGATACAATTCCATGGCTTACATAAAAGTTGTGCAAAGCATCCTTCTGTGAGCAGTTATGCAAAAGCTTTTATGCATCAATACAGTTGGTTGTTTAATTGTGATATTTGTTTGTGGGATGCATGTTTGGTTGAGTTTGCTAAGATGGTTGACATTAGTTTAGAGTAGTTATATGATGGTTGTTTGATTCACACAATTAGTGATGCATATTATATATGTATTTTGGTGTAATGTGAATACATACTTGTAATTTGATTAAATGTTAATATATATTAATTTGTAATTTGGTTTAATATCAATACATAAATGTATTCTATTTTGTATTTGGTAATTTGGTTTAATATCAATACATGAATATATACTAGTAATTTGGTGAAATATTAATATAAATGTAATCTATTATGAATTATGATATGTATGTTATTTTAGTCTTTTTAATTTCAATAGTCAAAGGTCCACTGTGACCCATAAAAGGTTATAATGTTTGAAGAGCCACATCATTCTGTTATAAGGGCATTTTAGTCATTTTTGCTTGCTATGTTGTTTGAGTAGGTTTAAATCTTTTTTGGTGATGAAGTATAGTTAATGGAATTAAACATAAGTTTGTAATCAATTCGTTATTAAGGAAAATAATCTATATAGAATATATAATTTAATTAGCTCTATATCTATATTTATTATGAATGTTATTTAAATTTATAATTACTCGTATACTACATGGGTTTTAACCTTGTATTGAATAATATCGACCCAGTAATTTGACCTAGTATTCATCCAACAAATCGAAATCAAGGGTTGTCAAAGGTTCCCTGAGACACACTCTCTTTGATACATATGGGTCATGGTAACACCCATGGATGGCATACGGGTCATGGTAACACCCATGGATGACATACGGGTAATGATAACACCCATGGATGACATACGGGTCATGGTAACACCCATGGATGACATACGGGTCATGGTAACACCCATGTATGACATATGGGTCATGGTAATACCCGTGGATGACATACGGGTCATGATAACACCCATGGATGACATATGGGTCATGATAAAACCCATGGATGACATATGGGTCATGGTAACACCGATGGATGACATACGGGTCATGGTAACACCCATGGATGCCATACGGGTCATGATAACACCCATGGATGACATATGGGTCTGGTAACACCCATGGATGACATATCGGTCATGGTAACACCCATGGATGACATATGGGTCATGGTAATACCCATGGATGACATATGGGTCATGGTAACACCGATGGATGACATACGGGTCATGATAACACCCATGGATGCCATATGGGTCATGATAACACCCATGGATACGGGTCATGATAACACCCATGGATGCCATATGGGTCATGGTAACACCCATGGATGCCATATGAATCATGGTTGTGCCGGTTGTGTTTTAAAATAGATTGATTTTTTATTTTTAATTTTGATTTTTGACAAAACTACCCTTACTAATAAAATATGAACCACTGTATGTATGAGGACAATTTGGTCTTTTTATAGTCAACATCTTGTAGGCGCCATAATATTTTCCGACGAATCACGTCGTTTCAGTTCTTCAGTCTTATTTCAGTCACTTGCAATCAATCACAATTTCAAATTCCGACCGTCAAAAACCCTAAAATCGTTTTTACAGAATCGCTAACTAAGTCGGCTAATAATATTATGGAAGGAACTACTTCTTCGAATATGCAATCAAGAAAGAAAATCAAATCGCTAACTGACATGCCATTGGAAGTAATTGAGAATATAATAGTGGAGGTGGGAAAATTTTCTGCAGTCGATGCTTTCAAGATGAAGACTGTGTAAGTTTTGTCTTCGATCCTTCTATTGCACGTGTTTATTTCTTTTGTGCTTACAGTTATAGGCCAACATTTTTGTTTCGTTTGCAGTTGCAGAATCTTGAATGAGGCAGGAAAAACGGAAGAAATATACAAACATATGGAGGTAGAGGGATTACGATTTCGTCGTTGGACTGAAGAGAAATATGCAGTTGTTTCTTGTTTTGCTACGGAACTAATTTTGTAACAAATGCCGTCACAAATTAGCTAGGCTTTTTTTTGCTATGAAATTGAACTACTCCATATCAACGTTGCTATGGAACTAAATTCGTAACAAATGCCGTCACAAATTAGCTAGGCTTTTTGTTCCATAGCAAAACAAGCAAACGAAATCAAATTTCAAAGCAGAATTCCCTAGCAAATACCTATGAATGGTACTTCCATAGCAAATCAACTATGGAATTGGTTACCGTCACAAAGTCCGTTACATAGTAACCACGATAATTAATTCCATAGCAGCAGTACAACGAAAAGTGATTTCGTAACAAATGTCGTTGGAAAATTGCTACGAATTTTTGTTCCATAGAAATATCGGTAGCATAATACCAACGGATATGAAGTCGGTAGCATTTTCCCTAGCAAGTCCCATTCTCGCTACCGGAAATAAATTTCGTAGACAATGTGGTAGCAACCTTGCTGTGAAATGAAATTCCATTGCACGATCCATTGCAGATTAACAACGAAAATACGTTCCATAACGACCTTCCCTAGCAAAATCGTGTTTTTCTTGTAGTGGCTGTGAATTTTCTTGCTAAACATAATTTTGCATTTCGTGGATCCAACGAAAAGTTGTATAAAAAATGTAACTATAAATTGTATTTTTTTTGTTCCAGTTCCACCAAATACCTTCTTGTTAATTATGATGATTGATTCCACTTCTCATTTGTTAATTGTATTTAACAGGTAATGAAATTTTTTTAGGTGTCATTCAAATGTTGGATGAGTTTGACCCGGTTATCAAAGAGCATGTGCGACGGATCACAAATGAAGGGTTTCATGTGCATTATCTTGGCCACCTAATCCAAACGAACTAATATCTTTGATAGCTGAAGAAATTAAAAAAGAAATTATCAAGAAGATAAAGGAAGCAAAGTACTACTCAATCATACTTGATTGTACTCCCGATTCAAGTAACCAATAACAGATGACTATAATAGTGAGGTATTTAAAGTTATCATATAATTTTGTTACTATCGAGGAGTCCTTTTTAGGTTTTTTGAATGTTGATGATACCTCCGGAAAAGGATTATTTGATATTACACTTGAGGAGTTAAAGTCTCTTGGTCTTCAAATTGATGATATGTGTGGTCAATGCTATGATAATGTAGCAAACATGAAAGGAAAACACCAAGGAGTGCAAAAGTGATTTTTAGATATAAATTCTAGAGCATTTTACACTCCTTGTGGTTGACATTCTCTTAATCTAACATTATATGATATGGCTAACAAGTGTGATAAAGGAAAGAACTTTTGCGGATTCATCCAGCGTATTTATACTATCTTTGCAAATTCTACTAAGAGGTCGGAAATTTTCAAAGATAATTTTAAAGCTTGGAGTCTTAAGTCATTGTGTCAAAGTCGTTGGGAAAGTCGGGTTGAGAGTGTAAAGGCTATTAAACTGCAACTTGTGGATGTACAGGAAGCTTTACTTGAAGTTGGAGAAAAAGATAATGATGTTGCAATTTCAAGTGAATCAACTTCACTCGAAGAAAAAGAACTTGGTGAATTTGAATTTTTTGTATGAAGTACCAAACCATGTGAAAATTGTGAGTAAGAAGTTACAATCAAAGGATATGCATCTTGATAATGCTATTACAGAAATAAACAAATTGATTGGGTACTTCAAGGATTATAGAGAAACTGGTTTTTCAAAAGCGATTGTTGAAGATAAGGAGATTGCTATTGAAATGGGTATTGATCCAATATTTCCACAAAAGCGTTTGATTGAAAGGAAAAAAGGTTTGATGAGAGTTCAAGTAGCGATGAAGTTTCTTTTACAACTAAAGAGAATTTTAAAGTCAATTATTTCTTATACATTAATTGTCAAATTATTTATTTTCTTGAGACAAGATTTGAGCAATCTAAAGAGTATGACAAAGTATTTGGTTTTTATTTCCACAAAATTTGAGGGGAATTGAAGATAAAGATCTTAAGTCGTATTGTCATCGTCTTGAAAAAGCACTCAAGTTTGAAGAAATATCGGATATTGATGCCGATGAACTTTATACGGAGTTGAAATTATTTGAGACAATGGAAACCAATGAATTTAGAAACCCTATAGATGTTTTGAAGTTTTTCAAAGAACTTGATTATTTCCCAAATGCAAGCATTGCATCTAGAATATTGTTGACTATTCCAGTAACGGTCGCGTCTCCGGAAAATGAGTTTTTCGAAATTGAAGTTTGTGAAATCTTACTTATGCTCCACAACGACCCAAAAAAAGACTTAGTGGTTTGGCGATGATATCTATCGAGAACGAAATCTTAGAGAGTATAGACTACGAAGAGTTGATAAACCAATTTGCAATCAAGAATGCTATGAGAGTTTCACATATCGTCGGTTAGCTGTTAGGATATGTAATTACTCATTTAAAAACTATGATTTTGCTATGTTTATTGCTATAAAGTTTATCGTTATTTTAATAAAAAATTAGTTTATGTAAATTAATTCGTTACACGTTAAGTCCTATGGGCATCTTTTATCCGCCTCGTCCTGGACATTTAAATCCTCAGAACCGGCCCTGCCGAAGTTATTATTTAAATATATAAATACATACATACATAAATACTCAATTAATCATTATTTTAGCCGAAATTAAACTATTAATTTAATCATGTATTATAAAGCCACCATAGTTTGAATAATTGAGTATTTAAGTATTTATAAATTTAAATGTAATAATGTATACTACGTGGTCATACTATGCTTTTGAAATGTAAAAATACGTGTTTACATATTAAAATGTCTATTTATATATGTATAAAAGTTATATAATATTTATAGGGAAAACTATAGTGCTTATATATTGGCTTCATAATCGATTTAGTCCTTATATCTTTTTTTTATTCAATTAAGTCCCAAAAAACTCGTAATCGTATTCAATTTAACCCTTTTACCCGGTCAATAGGTCATCCAACTTTCAAAAATTACATTTTTAGCCCAGATTCCAAAATTTATTACAAATTTGGTCCAAAATTTACACTTTTAACCCAGATTTTAAATTTTATTACAAATGTGGTCCAAAATTTACCCTTTTGGCCCAAATTTTAGAGTTTTGTTATGAATTCATCTTAACTTTAGTTTTTTTACAATTTTTTTTCTCAAAATTTTGTTTCGAATATGTTTTTTCTTTATAAAATCATATTTATACAAAAAAAGAAACATAGTTTCACATAAAATATCTTATATTTTCTATATAAAAACCTTTTTTTTAAACTTTTTTGTATACGAAATATCTATTTATAAAAATAAGTATTTATAAAGTACATAAATATATACAAATCCGTTTTTACAAAAAAATGTGTACAAATACATATTTTACAAAAAAAAATGTATACAAACACCTATTTTATTATAAATACAATAGGTGTTTGTATACATTTTATAAATGTAACACATGTTTATAAAAAAAATGTATACAAACACCTATTTCATAGTAAACGTATACATTTATTTTGAAATATATATATATATATATATATATATATATATATATATATATATATATATATATATATATATTTCAAAATAAATGTATACGTTTACTATGAAATAGGTGTTTGTATACATTTTTTTTATAAACATGTGTTTTGCATACAAATGTATTTACAAAAGAATTTGTTTTATGCCCAGGAATATAAATCTGTATACCTTTTTTTTTTTTTTGTTAAAATACATGTATGTATACATTTTTTTTTATCAGAAACGGATTTGTATCAATTTATGTACTTAATAAATACATATTTTTAAAATAGGTATTTTGTATAAAAAAAGTTTTTATATTGAAAATATAAGATTTTTTATGTGAAAATATGTTTTTTTTTGTATAAATATGTTTTTATAAAGAAAAAACATATTTGAAACAAAATTTTGAGAAACAAAAGTTGTAAAAAAACTAAAGTTAGGATGGATTAATAATAAAATTATAAAACTTGGACAAAAAGGATAAATTTTGGACAAAACTTGTAATAAAATTTAAAATATGGGCTAAAAGTGTAAATTTTATACCAAGTTTGTAATAAATTTTCAAATCTGGGCCAAAAATGTAATTTTTGAAGGTTAGATGACCTGTTGACCGGGTAAAAGGGTTAAATTGAATACGATTACCGGTTTTTGGGACTTAATTGAATAAAAAAAAGATATGAGGAGTAAATCGATTATGAAGCCAATATGTAAAGACTTTATTGCAGTTTTCACATATTTGTATATAAATCAGTTTAATGGTAGTTTTTATATAATTCTATACTTTATTATTCTTATAAGACATTTTTCCTATACTAATTACAAACAGAAGTCAAAGATAAGTGTAAGTCCCCAATCTACTTGTGTATCAATCAGATCTGTTTGATGGTGCGGAATCCCAATCAAACGGATGATGCCAGATCAAAATAGAAGAGAAGGAGAAGAAGAATAAGTGAATCTATGATGTATTCAATGAATAGAACGATGCTCTATACACATAGTTCACACACACTAGCTATTCTCTCTAGTTTCTCTCTCTAGAACACCTTAGATTTCACACACATAAGCTCCTCACTCTCACCTCACACTCCTCAGATGCACAACTCACTATATATAGTAGACATGGGCCGTGAATGGGTTTACGGCCGTAAACCTGTGCACGGCCGTAAACACAGCCGTAAACTCATATACATCCGTAAACACCATGTTGTTTACGGTCCTAGACATAAAAATACATTTGTCTAGAAAAGCAAAGTATAAACAATAAATTTAGACCCAACAATCTCCCCCTTGGTTTATAGCTTTCTTTTCTAACTGACCCAACAAACTCCCCCTAAAAAGTAGCTGGCTTTTCTTGTTAATCTTCATTGGGAGCTTTGGCTTTAGCTTTAATCTTCAATTTCTTCACAGCTTCAAGATGAAGATGATGAATATTCAATAAATGACTTCATCTTGAGCACTTGGGCTTTTCTTCAGAATTTGGCATTGAACACACGTTGGGTGAGGAGGCTTCTTGATAAGATTCTTGAAAGATAGCGCTTTCAGCTTGAGAATCTTCAGAGAGAATAGAGAACGAAACTTTTGGATCACTTTGGCAGGTTCAAGAATAGCAGCAAATTGATTGATGAGGCTTGAATGCAATTTGTCACATAATCTTCAAGTCAGCTTCACCTTGCTTCTGGAGTTGAAGGATTGAATGTTGAAAGAATAATCTTCATTTCTTGCTCCTTCGAATGAGAATTCTTCGATGATCACGGATGAAGCCTTGGCTCATAAATTCTCCGATACAGTCTCCATGAGTCTTATCTACATCTGAATTCACTTTTTTAAGACAAAAGAAAACTAAAACAAAACTTAGCACACAATATTTTTGGATTTTTTTTTTCTGAAAGAAATAAAACAGAAACAAAAATATTTTTGGATTTTTGATTTTCTTGAACAAGAAATAAAACATAAATGACACTATTTTTTTATTTTTAATTTTCTGATTTTTGTATGATTTTTGAATTTTTTTAATTCTCCCCCTAAATTTGTACATAGAGGAAAACTATGAACAAATTTAACAAAAACAAAAATATTTGGGATCAAAGTTGTCAAGCAATCAAATATCTTTTATCAGCACACGCCTGCATGTCTAGATCTGGTAAATCACCGGCATTGTGGTCCACTTAAACACAAAGGATGTTGACAATTTGGACAGATTATAAGTGACAAGTCATTGTGATATATATTCCTAAATGGACATTTAGCTGACGACGACCAATGATATTTTTGTGCACTTAAATTAAGCAGCAAGATCTACAGACAACCTATTAAATGGTTCAATTTTAGATGTACTAGAACGTGTTTCCCACTTCCCGATATACCCCGGTAATCAAGAACTTCCAAAGAACTCCTTACTTTATGTGAGTATTCAATCATTAAGAAAGAAGTCAGATATAGAAGTGCATATGTTGTATCCCAGGTCGGATGTCTTCCAATCACACAGAGGGTACAACATATGACTAACATAGATAGGGGTTTAGAGAGATAGTAGACTGCATATGCTGTGTCCCAAGTCGGATCTTCCGATCACGCAGAGGGAACAGCATATGGCTAACAGATAGAAAGAATTTTATAGTTATGGAAATGCATAGAGATAGAGTTGCATATGTTGCATTCCAGGTCGGATATGTTCCAATCACGCAAATGAAGCAACATATGACTGACAGATAGAAAGCAAGAAAATAATTTCCTACAGACCTACTTTATCAGAACCCCCCAGTTGTCCTATCAATACCGAAATTAAGGACATGAGTCCATACATCAAGGAAATGTTGAGCCACAGTTCTAGATAATTAACTTTTAGTGTATCGCGCAGGTTCCCACGTTTATCTCACTGCTCAATCTACCCGAGCGTCGTATGGTGAGTCCAAATGAAACTATCTAAGTCTATATTGTCTGGTCCTTTCATGGTCAATCAATGTCTAGTCCTTTTGAATCCTTTGTGCCTACCAACACATTGAATACAGAGTCTAGACAATTCGGCTTTAGTGCATTACACGCATCATAAATTTCCCTTGAGCACTATACTTCATATCACTTCCCAAAACAACCTACTAAAGAAAGACATATAAGAAAATTAAAGGAAAATGTTTTTGAAATGAAACAGTGTAAGATAAACTCAGGAGTATAGAGAAGAAAACTCAAACCGTAAGTCATCGATTGAATTTCGATCCAGAAAGTGTGAGAACAGCACGCATAATCTCATAACAGATCCGAAAATTCTTCATGTCATTGAGCACAAAACTCATGTGTGATCCTCTCCTTTCTTCCTTTCCCGCAAAGGACACATAATCTCAAACAAAGTTTTGAATGTTGCACAATTGAGAGATGCCTCCTATCATGTGCCTGGAACAGCCATTATCAACAAACCAAAGTCTGATGATATGCCTCCATAGCTGCTCCAGCACAGGGCGGGATCAGTTGGTCTTTGGAACCCAGTCCATTTTGAAACTGGGTTGACCTTTGTCATCTACGCAAGGAACTCTCTCCCATGACATGTCCTGCTTATCACAAACAGAAGATGTAGAAATATTAGAATCATTAGGTGATTTGGGAGATTGAACCTTTGGTACCCATCTGTAGTTGGGTTTAACCCATTTTCTTTTTCGATCCGATGGGTGCCTCAGTACTTGCTTTTGAACTGGAAGCCTATCGTTGAGATGACTTTGATCTGACTGATCTTGATTTCGCTGGAGCATCTCTTCGATTGGACTTCTTGGCCGGCGTACCCCTCTTGACCTTGGGAGTTGGATTCTTGGCCTTGGGAGTTGAATTCTTGGCCTTCTTGGCATTCCATTCGCCAATGTCTGAACATGACCTTAAGGGGTTTCTTTTGGAAAATCTCCCTCTTGGCGCGTTCTGCCACCCTTGTGCATAGTAGGGAACGTATGCGCGATTTGGACAGTTTCGGGCAATGTGTCCAGTTGTTCCACAGTGAAAGCAAGTCTGCTTCTTCACGTAGGAGTTGTTTCTTCCTGCCCCTGGTGGCGTGTCTTTGCCTTTTCGCTCGTTGTTCCCACATGCACACTTGCAACAAGCACTTTGTTTCACTGGAATTGGTGGCCTGTATTTCTCAACCGCAGGTTTGTCAGAAGTAACTGACTTAGAAGCAACAGACTTAGAGTTTTCAAGGGGTCGTTTGTTTGTTCAGTAGTTTTCTCCTTGTTCTCATCCTCTACTGCTTTACCTGCACAGGAAGTAGAATCATTAGTATCTTTCATCTCAACACCCTCAGTTGCCTGTTCAGCAGCTGGTTTACCGTATACCATAAATGGTTCTCGGTCAATCTCTTCCTGAGTCAAAGGATTAACATAATATGAATGATTAAATGGAGGAGGGACTTTATCATACCGTAGACCATTGGTTTGATTATCTTTAAAACTCAATTGTTTTTCAACTAAGGACTCGATTGTCTTACTTGACGCAATATAATTTTTGAAACTAACATCTGTTTTTCCACACTTAATTTTCAAAGTGTCAAGTTCTTTGGTTACAACAGCAAGTTTGTTTTTGATGTGATCATAATTTACACACTTGTTGCTGTAATCTTCTTGCAATTTTCTGAAGTCCTTAGTTTTGTCTTCTAATTTTTCTTTTAAGGGTTTTTGCCCTTTTCTGAGTTGATATCCTTCGTATTTTAGGTCCTCATTTTCTCTCTTAATCAACTCGATTTGGTCACGCAAAAATTTAATAGTAGTTTCACAAGATTGAGAACAAGAAACTTTAGTGACCGGGAGGTTTGAGGAACTCATTTTTTTTTAAAATATGCCCTTTGACTAAAAACTCAAAAGTCAACATTAAAAGTCAAATTTAAAAAGTCAAACTTAAAAAGTCAAACTTAAAAGTCAAACTTGAAAAGTAAAAATCAAAATTTTAAGTAAAAGGTCAAAATTAAAAGTCAAAAATTAAAAACTAAAATTTTTGGGTTAAAAAAGAAATTTAAAGTTAAAAGGAAATTGTTTTGGGGGTTAAAAGTGTTAAAAATGCGAAAGTTGAATCGAAATAAGGACGCCTTAAGATTTAAAAAGGGAAGGATTGTATGAACTCGTAGCCTAGAAGAGTTGGAAGGAGCGCTGGTTGGTTTGGGAGGAGACCCGGGTTCGATCCCCGTCACCCCCGAAATCGATTCCTTTTTTTAATGGAAACACGCTGGGAGGATGCTGAGATGCGAAGCGATGCGATGCGAAGCGAGGACGAGAATGAAGCGAAGCCGAGCCGTAAACGTCCGAAGCGAGGCTTGGAACCAATCCGAGGCGAGGACCGCAAACCCCGACCGTATACGTGCGATGCTGCTGCTTGCCGTGAACCTCGGACCGTACACGTGCGATGCTGCTGCTGGCCGTGAACCTCGGACCGTAAACTCCGAGGCCGCAAACTCCGACCGTAAACTCTGGCCTTAAACTCCTTGGAAACCCTAGCTGCTGGCCGTACACGCCGCCACCCCCTCGCTGGTTACGACCAAAAATAACGTTTTTCGACTTTGTAGCTCCAAAACTCGATCAAAAACCCTTTTTTATCAAAAACACGAAGAACAAACCCCCCTTATTTTGCCAAGATCTATCCAAAAACGCAGAAATCCGTCAAAAATAAGATCAAATAAGCTCCAGATCTGACAAAAATGATTGATACAATCCAAGCTTTGATACCAATTGTAAGTCCCCAATCTGCTTGTGTATCAATCAGATCCGTTTGATGGTGCGGAATCCCAATCAAACGGATGATGCCAGATCAAAATAGAAGAGAAGGAGAAGAAGAATAAGTGAATCTATGATGTATTCAATGAATAGAATGATGCTCCATACACATAGTTCACACACACTAGCTATTCTCTCTAGATGCACTCCTCACTATATATAGTAGACATGGGCCGTGAATGGGTTTACGGCCGTAAACCTGTTCACGGCCGTAAACACAGCCGTAAACTCATATACATCCGTAAACACCAAGCTGTTTACGGTCCTAGACATAAAAATACATTTGTCTAGAAAAGCAAAGTATAAACCATAATTTTAGACCCAACAATAAGTATGAAAACCATCATATGGTTATGGCATGATACGGACCATATTTAAAATGCATCATATAAAAAGATGAGAAAATGGTGGGCTTATTTTGGAAAAATTGTTGAATTTTGAACTGAAGGGTCAAAAGTAAACAAAATCTTTTGATATAAAACATCAAATGGAAGAAATGGAGGGAGTTTTTATGCAAAATAAAACTAGAAAGTCTGTCGTATAGAATTTGAAGGGAGTGGTCAAACCTCGGCTGGTCAAAGCATTTAGAACTCTTCAAAGTTCAAATTCAGTGTTAAGTTGTTAACTCCTCAACTCTGTCTCGTATCCATACTTCATATCTTTTTATACTAGAAACAAATGTGAAAAATGTGATTTTTATTTTATTTAATATAAAGAAAACAATAAATTTATGGCATAAATTTATAATTTTAGGAAAGTGTATTATTATTAAAAAATCAAACAAAAATTTATTAACATATCTCATATTTAATTTTACATTTATTAGCCCTTAAGTGTCAATTTCAAATTCTATTTTTTATGATAAAGAGAGTATTTTTATCATACAATGTATAAATTTAATATTTTTATACGTATATTATTATAAATACAATGTGGAAGGCGAGGAAAGATAGAAACAAATGTTTTTATGTGTGATGTATTGCACAATGATTGATTTGTTCGGTAATTTTATTTTATTTTTTCTAGAGTGCTTATAATTAATTAAAGTTACAAATGTAAATATTGTTGATTATTAAATAATAAATGATTTTTCTCTCCGTTGGGATGACGAAAGGTCACCGACAAATCAGCGCGAGGACGGAAGTACGAAGGAAGAAACATTTGGTTAACACCAGTATGGAAACCACCTTCTATGTATCCAACATACCCAATGATTATAGATTGGCTGAAATAAGATCCCCGTTCACCAAGTTTGGTCAGGTGGTAGACGTATTCATCCCTCCAAAGAAGAATCGTAACGGTAAACACTTTGCTTTCATCCGTTTCAATAGGGTGAAAGATGAATTAGCGTTGGAAAACGCTCTACAAGGTATCAAGTGCAATGAGAATGTTCTCAAAGTAAACCTAGGCAAGCACCGAAGGAACTCTTCCAAAGCCTTGACTAATGCAACTCATAAACAACATCTGCAACCCCAATTCCAGCGACATGCTAATACTTCTGGTGTGTTCAGAGACCGGAGATCCTTTGCATAGGTTGCCTCTGTGACAGGGCTCCCTCCTACCCTCCCCCCCCCCCCCATTGCAGTCAAGGTCAATACATAAATGTGTAGTTGGCTCAATAAATGAGTACTTATTGGGGAATCACATAGCCTTGATCACATTGCAAACATCCCAACATCATTAATTAATGGGGACCACATCAAATATCTAGGAGGTTTAAACATCGTCATTGCCATGGGAAGCTCGGCCAGTACTAAAGCTTTCCTAGAGAACAAGAATAGTTGGAGTGAATGGTTCAAGTGGCTGATATAGGGAGACCAAAAAGACCTCCGCTTTAAAAGAATGGTCTGGATAAAAATGAACGGCCTTTCCCTAAGACTATGGGACGAGGCTACATTCTCTATCATTGTAGGAAGATTTGGATGGGCGACTCATCCATTTGACAACATCGGAACCAGGAGGCTTACTCGATGGGGAAAGTGGGTATCATCACGTCGACAAGGAGATGGATTAATGAAGAAGTAATGGTCTCTGCAGGAGGAGAAATAATTTGTGTCGGCGCCATTGAGTACACCGACGATTGGTCACCTTTTACACCCCTCCCGTTTGACAAAAATGTGATGATACAGAAGACACAGATGAAGAAGATGCTATATCTGAAACATGGATACATGAGAATGAGGCGGAGCCGCAGGGATGGGGAATATAGAGCAGAGAGTATCTTTGGTAACAAAGATAAAGTGATGGAGGTGCCAATGGAAGGATCAGAGTCGGTCGGAGAGGCTCCATTGACGGATTCGGCGACGTCCAATCTGCCCGTTGATGGTACGACTCTTGAAATCCCATATTTTCCGGTTCTCGAGGTATTTACATCGGGAGGAAACGACGACGTTAACTACATTAATTGACCTAGTTCCAATAATGATGACGTGTGCACGAGAAAGTCCTAGAGACATGGAAATGGGACCCAAATGGGGGAGATGTTCCCAGTAACACTTCCATTTGGTTGTTTGGGCCATTCCCAACTTCCATTAATCCAATAAGATTCTCGACCCAAGCAGGTTATGAAGATTAATTCCCTACATAACAATTGGGGTCCAGGGAGAAAAAGAAAGAGGGTCAACAAATCGGGGCAAAAATCTAACTCTCCTCACCGTCCAAACGCTTCCTCCCCTACAGACGCTCTTTGTGACCCTTAAAATCTCTTCCCACCGATTGCCAGAAACCTCGCTCCCAACCACTCCAATCCTATTGACCTAAACAAAAATCCAACTTTCCGCTCAACCTCTGATGTTGTTTCAGAAAGTAACAATGTGCCCACCTTATCACAGGAGGTTGAAGCAACCGTAGAAGTGCGGGAAACTGTCAGATTCCATATTGATTCTAGAGATGTGATTCTCTTGGAAGTCATGGGCGAATAAGGTGAATTCAACTGTGAGCAATGAATTGATTGAGTCTAAATATCATGGGCATCGAGGAAGATGCCAAGGTGGGATGGGTTAAGAAACTCAAGAATAGAAACAAAATAAATTTCATTAGAATTCAAGAAACATGCATCTAAGACTTCACTAAAATTAACACCATGGGATGTTGGGATACCTCTAATTTTGACTTTGAGGGCATTGACTCTATTGGCAGGCCTGGTGGTTTTCTTTGCATTTGGAACCCCCATCTATTTCAAAAAACTGAAGTCATAATGTCAAAGACCCTAAAATCGTTTTTATAGAATCGCTAACTAAGTCGGCTAATAATATTATGGAAGCAACTACTTCTTCGATGATGCAATCAAGAAAGCAAAGCAAATCGCTAACTCACGTGTCATTGGAAGTAATTGAGAAGATAATAGTGGAGGTGGGAAAATTCTCTGCAGTCGACGCTTTAAAGATGAAGACTGTGTAAGTTTTGTCTTCGATCCTTCTATTGCACGTGTTTATTGCTTTTGTGCTTACAGTTAGGGGCCAACATTTTTGTTTCGTTTGTAGTTGCAAAATCTTGAACGAGGCAGTAAAAACAGAAGAAATATACAAACATATGGAGGTAGAGGGATTACGATTTCATCGTTGGACTGAAGAGAAATATGCAGTTGTCAACAAATGCAAAGAGATGAGAAACCCAAATATTATGTTCAGGGATGGATTGGTACGTTGTTATATATATATATATATATATATATATATATATATATATATATATATATATATATATATATGCATAGTATTAATTTGTTTCTTGTTTTGCATTACTTTAACTAGAAATTATTTGCTTAATGTTTTTTTAGAGTAATTTATTTTTCTTGGAAGCTGATCATGAAGGGAAAATGATGCTTGAAGAAGCGTCTACATTGGGATATTTGGATTCAACATTTGTCCTGGGAATGATGCTGATGGCAGAAGGTAGACAGAGGAAGCAAGAAGCTTTGGACATGTTGAACAATGCTTACCGAAGAACAAAAGGTACTTGGAATCTTCGAGCAACCTGTTCCAATGTTCATTTCCACTTAGATAGGGACGGGAGAAAACATGTACACTTCCATGGCTTACATAGAACTTGTGTAATGTATAGGTCTGTGATTAGGGTTACAGACGCTTTTTTTGAAGGATACAAATGGGTGTTTAGGTGTGAAATTTGTTTGTGGGATTCTTTTTTCGTTAGGTTTGCTAGGGAGTTTCGGATCATTTATGAGTAGTTTGTTTATATATGAATATATAGTAATTTACTTGGTAAGTAGTTACTTGATATATGAATATATAGTAATTTACTTGATAAGTAGTTAGTTGATGTTTTTACTTGATTAGTAAATATGTTTTGTTGTTATTAAGGAACTAAAAACGTAAAATTTTGAAAAGTCGTGTGGCAAAATGAAAGTCAACAAAAACTTACTAGACTTGGTCAAGTTTTAATATATATACATATTAGTCTTTATATTATGTTATTAAAAGTAAATGGTTGTGTTATAATTATCAAATTTTAACAAATATGTTAATTTAGTGTATGTTACTTTAGTGTTTATATTATGAGTTGCTTATAGTGTCATGATAATACCCGTGGACGACATATGGGCCATGGGCTGCCACATTAATGAAATTAATGATTCCACGAGTTTTATTTCCGGTGCAAATTTCCATAGCTAAATATCTATGAAATTGAACTACTCCTTATCAACGTTGCTATGGAATATAATTTCGTAACAAATGTCGTCACAAATTAGCTAGGCTTTTTGTTCCATAGCAAAACAAGCAAACGAAATCAAATTTCATAGCAGAATTCCCTAGCAAATACCTATGAATGATACTTCCATAGCAAATCAACTATGGAATTGGTTTCCGTCACAAAGTCTGTTGCATAGTAACCACGATAATTAATTCCATAGCAGCAGTACAACGAAAAGTGATTTCATAACAAATGTCGTTGCAAAATTGCTACGAATTTTTGTTCCATAGAAATATCGATAGCATAATACCAACGGATATGGAGTCGGTAGCATTTTCCCTAGCAAGTCTCATTCTCGCTACCGGAAATAAAGTTCGTAGACAATGTGGTAGCAACCTTGCTATGGAACGACATTCCATAGCACGATCCATTTCAGATTAACAACGAAAATACGTTCCATAACGACCTTCCCTAGCAAAATCGCGTTTTTCTTGTAGTGGTAGTGAATTTTCTTGCTAAACATAATTTTGCATTTCGTGGATCTAACGAAAAGTTGTATAAAAAAGGTACCTATAAATTGTATTTTTTTTGTTCCAGTTCCACCAAATAACTTTTTGTTAATTATGATGACTGATTCCAGTTCTCATTTGTTAATTGTATTTAACAGGTAATGAAATTTTTTTAGGTGACATTCAAATGTTGGATGAGTTTGACCCAGTTATCAAAGAGCATGTGTGACGGATCACAAGTGAAGGGTTTCATGTGCATTATCTTGGCCACCTAATCCAAACGAACTAATGGGGTGTTTGGTACAGGGAAATGGAATTGCAGCAGAGAATAAAAATGTAGAGAAAGAGAATTAAGTTAGAGAACTAGAATTGATTCCATTGTTTGATACAACAGAGATTTATACCTGAGAATCAATTCCCTTGTTTGGTTGTAGCAAACAATGAAAACAGAAATGATTTTTTTTACCATGTTTACCTTTTTCAAACAATTTTCTTTTTATAAATATGCCATTGTTGTTTATGTATTTTTATAATTGTCGCTTACTATTTTATATATTGAATATGTGTATCTTTTATTTTCAACACTTTTGCGATAATCACATGAAAACTGAACAATATAATACATCATTCATTAAAAATTCAAACGTTTATTGTCCTATGAATTATGAAATATAATGACCCACTTACACAAACAAATCATAAATTAACAAAATAAAACTTGAACTCAGACTTTGTGACACTTGCATGCCAGCTAATTACTCAATTCATAACATCACCGCCAAATTTGCAGGAGTGTAATGATGCTTCCTATTTTTTCACTGTCTTAAAGAAATTCATGAATGAGAAAAACCAACGTTCATGTAGACCTTCATATACATATCGTTCTTCTCACTTTACGACCATTTAACTTGTCAACAGCTTCAAAACTCTACCCATGCACCTACCAAATGCTACTTTAGCTACATTCTCACCATCTAGACTCCAATCCACAGCAAAAACCTTAATCATATGCACAAACATGCACAAGCTATTTTTTTTGATATGATTGTGTAAAGAATATAGCATTGGCCAAATTTTAACAATCTTTTACAAGAACAAGCGCAAGATTTTCCCTCTCTTGCTCACACCTTACCTACAAAACAATCAAATAAATATAACCTTCAAATTAACAAGATACAAATTGATGTACACAACTCTTTGCTCTTTATCCCACTAACAAAATTACACCATTGATCCACAATTAGTAACGACATCGTACAACAAGAACAATCAAAACTAATATTGTACAACCTAATCAATATTGTACATCCTAATTTAGAGTAGTAATCTACCAACTTGATTTCCTGTTTCGAGAGCACCTCAAGTGGCAACATCCATCTGAAGCAAAAATGTAAGCAATCGAATTCAGAAGATTGCAAAGAAACAGATATAACCAAAATGGTTTTTTTTACATCAAAAAATGATCAATATATGTCGATTTAGATCAGACATTGACTGTGTGCCTCCTCCGATTTGAACCAGATTGGGATTTGAACCAGATTGGAAATTAGGTTTGCACAATCGACCGCAAAGAAATCGGGATAAAGAAATCGCTATTGAAGCTGTCGATCTCTTCAGCAGCGTGAATTCGAGAAGCAGTAGTGATAAAGAAATCAATTTCTATGGAGATAAGATAATCGGGACGAAAATAGGTAGCACACCAGGTTCGAAGTCAAGATCGTGAAGTTGGGAATCAATTCTCCGCTTTATTTTTTCTCGGCAGGCTATTCTCCCCATTTCCTTGAAAATAAAAGAGAATCGATGGAATGAAAATGGAATTAAATTATTTCCATTCTCTTCTTTTTTAGTACTAACCAAACAAGAGAAATGGAATTCATCTCAATTCCCTATACGAAACACCCCCTAATATCTTTGATAGCTGAAGAAATTAAAAAAGAAATTATCAAGAAGATAAAGGAAGCAAACTACTACTCAATCATACTTGATTGTACTCCCGATTCGAGTCACAAAGAACAGATGACTATAATAGTGAGGTATTTAAACTTATCATATAATTCTGTTACTATCGAGGAGTCATTTTTAGGTTTTTTGAATGTTGATGATACCTCCGGAAAAGGATTATTTGATATTACACTTGAGGAGTTAAAGTCTCTTGGTCTTCAAATTGATGATATGTGTGGTCAAGGCTATGATAATGGAGCAAACATGAAAGAAAACACCAAGGAGTGCAAAAGTGATTTTTAGATATAAATCCTAGAGCATTTTACACTCCTTGTGGTTGACATTCTCTTAATCTAACATTATATGATATGGCTAGCAAGTGTGATAAAGGAAAGAACTTTTGCAGATTTATCCAACGTATTTATACTATCTTTTCAAATTCTACTAAGAGGTGGGAAATTTTCAAAGATAATTTTAAAGCTTGGAGTCTTAAGTCATTGTGTCAAAGTCGTTGAGAAAGCCGGGTTGAGAGTGTAAAGGCTATTAAACTGCAACTTATGGATGTACAGGAAGTTTTACTTCAAGTTGGAGAAAAAGATAATGATGTTGCAATTTCAAGTGAATCGACTTCACTAGCAGAAAAAGAACTTGGTGACTTTGAATTTTTTGTATGAAGTACCAAACCATGTGAAAATTGTGAGTAAGAAGTTACAATCAAAGGATATGCATCTTGATAATGCTATTACAGAAATAAACAAATTGATTGGGTACTTCAAGGATTATAGAGAAACTGGTTTTTCAAAAGCGATCGTTGAAGATAAGGAGATTGCTATTGAAATGGGTATTGATCCAATATTTCCACAAAAGCGTTTGATTGAAAGGAAAAAAGGTTTGGTCAAATTATTTCTTTTCTTGAGACAAGATTTGAGCAATCTAAAGAGTATGACAAAGTATTTGGTTTTTATTTCCACATAATTTGAGGGGAATTGAAGATAAAGATCTTAAGTCGTATTGTCATCGTCTTGAAAAAGCACTCAAGTTTGAAGAAATATCGGATATTGATGCCGATGAACTTTATACGGAGTTGAAATTATTTGAGACAATGGAAACCAATGAATTTAGCAACCCTATAGATGTTTTGAAGTTTTTCAAAGAACTTGATTATTTCCCAAATGCAAGCATTGCATATAGAATATTGTTGGCTATTCTAGTAACGGTCGCATCTCCGGAAAATGAGTTTTTCGAAATTGAAGTTTGTGAAATCTTACTTATGCTCCACAACGACCCAAAAAAAGACTTAGTGGTTTGGCGATGATATCTATCGAGAACGAAATCTTAGAGAGTATAGACTACGAAGAGTTGATAAACCAATTTGCAATCAAGAATGCTAGGAGAGTTTCACATATCGTCGGTTAGCTGTTAGGATATGGAATTACTCATTTAAAAACTATGATTTTGCTATGTTTATTGCTATAAAGCTTATCGTTATCTTAATAAACAATTATTTTATATAATTTAATTCGTTACACGTTAAGTCCTAAGGGCATTTTTTATCCGCCTCGTCCTGAACATTTAAATTCTCAGAACCGGCCCTGCCGAAGTTATTATTTAAATATATAAATATATACATACATAAATACTCAATTATTCATTATTTTAGCCGAAATTAAACTATTAATTTAATCATGTATTATAAAGCCACCATAGTTTGAATAATTGAGTATTTACTTATAAATTTAAATGTAATAATGTATGCTCCATGGTCAGACTATTCTTTTAAAATGTAAAAATACATGTTTACATATTAAAATGTCTATTTATATATGTATAAAACTTATATAATATTTTTAGGGAAAACTACAATAAAGTCCTTACATATTGGCTTCATAATCGATTTAGTCATTATATCTTTTTTTTTAATTCAATTAAGTCCCAAAAACCGGTAATCGTATTCAATTTAACCCTTTTACCCGGTCAACAGGTCATCTAACTTTCAAAAATTACATTTTTGGCCCAGATTCCAAAATTTATTACAAACTTGGTCCAAAATTTACACTTTTTGCCCAGATTTTAAATTTTATTACAAATTTGACCAAAAATTTACTCTTTTGGCCCAAATTTTTGAGTTTTTTTTTTATGAATTCATCCTAACTTTAGTTTTTTTACAACTTTTTTTTTTCTCAAAAGTTTGTTTCGAATATGTTTTTTCTTTATAAAATCATATTTATACAAAACAAGAAACATAGTTTCACATAAAATATCTTATATTTTCTATATAAAAACCTTTTTTTTTAACTTTTTTGTATACGAAATATCTATTTAAAAAAATAGGTATTTATTAAGTACACAAATATATACAAATCCGTTTTTACAAAAAAATGTATCCAAATACATATTTTACAAAAAAAATATATACAAACACCTATTTTATTATAAATACATTTGTATACAAACACATATTTATAAAAAAATATAAACAAACACCTATTTTAACAGTGTATATATATATATATATATATATATATATATATATATATATAGGCTTAGGTTATTATATTCAAAGTAATTATTGTGTTATTGTATGTATAAATGTTGGCCAATCATTTTACTTATTTTAAGAAAGTGATTAATACATATTATTGAATTAAATATAATTGAAAAATACCATCAAATTTAACTAGAAGGGTATTTTAGTCAATTAATATAGATTTAATAAAGGAAATTTGCATATTTTAAGGGATCATAGATTCTATTAATTTTAAAAATCCCATTTTACGAATTATAAGGTTTTTAATTCGGACATTCTGACAGAATATTTTTGAGTATGTTCAAAAATAAAAATATTCTAGAACCATAAAATAATAAAAATATTCTTGAACATATTTCTTGATCATGACTTTAAAAATTTCTTGTAGAATAACAAATTCTCGAACCAGCAATTGAAGAATTAAAACAAAAATTACATTATTTCTTATAGAATACATGTAACAATTGCTAAGAATTACATTTATTATTAAAGAATAAAACTAAAAACTTTCAAATCGGGAAAAAAACATCAAAATCTAACAAAGACACTAATACATTCTAAAAGAATAATGTTGCTAAGAGGCGTTGTTCAAATTTCGTGGTCCGTTCTTCAAGCATCAGCTTCCGTGAAAACAAATCCAATGAATAAATTAGTGAGAAAATATCCATATTCCATTCCTACATAATTGGAATTCGTGATTCCATTCTGATAGAATTGGAATTCATTTACCAATAATTATGTTAATCCGAGGCATTTTAACAGAATATGTTCATGATTATCATAAAAAACATTCTTTTCTAATAGAATACTATAAACGAAGAAATACCATTCAGTTGAAGCATTTTAGCGAGCGCTTGGTGTGCATCAAAACAACTTTCAATTTCCTGTAAAAATTAGACAATCAGAACAAATTCCCAATTCACCAAAAATATTACACCTTGAAAGAATTAGACAATAAACCTAAACACATCCAAAATTTCTTTGATTTCTGTCAAACAATCAACCCAAACATTCATTCTATATATTGAAATCAAATCAAATTAAAAAAACCCATTTGAAGATTAAACTTCATTGGTTTACAATAATCAGTCAAAATAAGAAGAAGAAGAAAGAAACCTGTACCCATCGACCTCCTTGTCTCTCGTTCTCACCTCACCAGAAAAAAGGAAGAAGTGGCAGAGCCGCCTACTGCCGCTGCTGATTTTGCTTGTCCCTGCCTAATCGATTTTGTTGTAATAGAATACACAGTGGTAGAGTGTGTAAAGATCGGAATCAGAGACCACGAAGGGGATGCTTTTTATCGGAATCAAAATTGAAGAAGAACATATAATAGAAACTTATCTGATTAGAGGGGTAGGGCGACCATACCAAAGAGGTGTCGGCGATGCACATGATCCTTGCTTCCTTCGAACCAACTGTCGCCTCTTGATCCCGTCGATTAAACCACCCACCTCTTTTCCCTTCACACACTATGCCGGAACCGGGAGAGAAGCAGCTGAGAGCTGCTTGATTGTTAAAGGTCGATGTTTTCTGTCTAGGGCTTTAAAGCAGATTTTGCGTAAATTAAAGGGTTTATGATTTGAATAATTAATTAAAAGCTAAGACTACAATTTTACCCCTATCTAGGTTTTTAGAATGATTGGTCCACATTTATGCATACAATAACACAATAATTACTTTAAACACCTGAACCTATCTCTCTCTCTCTCTCTCTCTATATATATATATATATATATATATATATATATATATATATATATATATATATATATATATATATGTGTGTGTGTGTGTGGGGGGGGGGGGGTGCACAAATAGGTGTGTATCTATATTTTTTTATAAAATTATGTTTGTATACATTTCTTTTATAAAAACGTGTTTGAATAAGTTTTTATATAATACGTTTTTGTATACATTTCATATATAAATGTGTTTGAATACCAATGCATTTATTATAAAATAGATGTTTATAAAAAAAATATATATATGTTTTTACAAAATAAATGTATACGTTTACTATGAAATAACTGTTTGTATATATATATATATATATATATATATATATATATATAAATATGTGTTTTGCATACAAATGTATTTACAAAAGAATTTGTTTTATGCCCAGGAATATGAATCTGTATACCTTTTTTTTCTTTTTTTTTGTTAAAATACATGTATGTATACATTTTTTTTTATGAAAAACGGATTTGTATCAATTTATGTACTTAATAAGTACATATTTTTATAAATATGTATTTTGTATAAAAGAAGTTTTTATATAGAAAATATAAGTTTTTTTATGTGAAAATATGTTTTTTTTGTATAAATATGTTTTTATAAATAAAAAACACATTTGAAACAAAATTTTGAGAAAAAAAAAGTTGTAAAAAAACTAAAGTTAGGATGAATTCATAATAAAATTATAAAATTTGGACAAAAAGGATAAATTTTGGACAAAACTTGTAATAAAATTTAAAATCTGCGCTAAAAGTGTAAATTTTAGACCAAATTTGTAATAAATTTTGAAATCTGGGCCAAAAATGTAATTTTTGAAAGTTAGATGATCTGTTGACCGGGTAAAATGGTTAAATTAAATACGATTACCGGTTTTTGGGACTTAATTGAATAAAAAAAAGATATGAGGAGTAAATCGATTATGAAGACAATATGTAAAGACTTTATTGCAGTTTTCACATATTTGTATATAAATATGTTTAATAGTAGTTTTTATATAATTCTTTACTAGTTTTTATATAATTCTTTACTTTATTATTCTTACAAGACATTTTTCCTATACAAATTACAAAAAGAAGTCAAAGATAAGTATGAAAACCATCATATGGTTATGGGCATGATACGGACCATATTTAAAATGCATCATATAAAAAGTTGAGAAAATGGTGGGCTTATTTTGGAAAAATTGTTGAATTTTTAACTCAAGGGTAAAAAATAAACAAAATCGTTTGATATAAAACATCAAATGGAAGAAATGGAGGGAGTTTTTATGCAACTTAGTGTAGGAAAATGAAAGTAGGAAGTCCATCGTTTAGACTTTGAAGGGAGTGGTCAAACCTCGGCTGGTCAAAGCATTTAGAACTCTTCAAAGTTCAAATTCAGTGTTAAGTTGTTAACTCCTCAACTCTGTCTCGTATCCATGCTTCATATCTTTTTATACTAGAAACGTATATGAAAATGTGATTTTTATTTGATTTAATATAAAGAAAACAATAAATTTATGGCATAAATTTATAATTTTAGGAAAGTGTATTATTATTATTAAAAAATCAAACAAAAATTTATTAACATATCTCATATTTACTTTTACATTTATTACAACGGTCCTTAAGTGTCAATTTCAAATTCTATTTTTTCTGATAAAAAGAGTACTTTTATCATACAATGTACAAATTTAATATTTTTATATGTATATTATTATAAATACAATGCGGAAGGCGATGAAAAGATTGAACAAATGTTTTTACGTGTGATATATTGCACAATGATTGATTTGTTCGGTAATTTTATTTTATTTTTTCTAGAGTGCTTATAATTAATTAAAGTTACAAATGTAAATATTGTTGTTTATTAAATAATATATGATTTTTCTCTCCGTTGGGATGACGAAAGGTCACTGACAAATCAGCGCATGGACGGAAGTATGAAGGAAGAAACCTTTGGTTAACACCAGTATTGAAACCACCTTCTACGTATCCAACATACCCAATGATTATAGATTAGCTGAAATAAGATCTCCGTTCACCAAGTTCGGTCAGGTGGTAGACGTATTCATCCCTCGAAAGAAGAATCGTAACGGTAAGCAATTTGCTTTCATCCGTTTCAATACGGTGAAAGATGAATCAACGTTGGAAAACGCTCTACAAGGTATCAAGTGCAATGAGAATGTTCTCAAAGTAAACCTAGCCAAGCACCCAAGGAACTCTTCCAAAGCCCTGACTAATGCAACTCATAAACAACGTGTGCAACCCCAATTCCAGCGATATGCTAATACTTCTGGTGGGTTCAGAGACCGGAGATCCTTTGCACAGGTTGCCTCTGTGACTGTCACAAGGTCAATACATAAATGTGTAGTTGACTCAATAAATGAGTACTTATTGGGGAATCACATAGTCTTGATCACAATGCAAACATCCCAACATCATTAATTAATGGGGACCACATCAAATATCTAGGAGGTTTAAACATCGCCAGTGCCATGGGAAGCTCGGTCAGTACTAAAGCTTTCCTAGAGAACAAGAATAGTTGGAGTGAATGGTTTAAGTGGCTGATATAGGGAGACCAAAAAGACCTCCGCTTTGAAAGAATGGCCTGGATAAAAATCAACGGCCTTCCCCTAAGAATATGGGACGAGGCTACATTCTCTATCATTGTAGGAAGATTTGGACGGGTGACTCATCCATTCGACAACATCGGAACCACGAGAGCTTACTCGATGGGAAAAGTGGGTATCATCACGTCGATAAGGAGATGAATTAATGAAGAAGTAATGGTCTCTGCAGGAGGAGAAATAATCTGTGTCGACGTCATTGAGTACACCGACGATTTGTCACCTTTTACACCCCTCCCGTTTGACAAAAATGTGATGATACAGAAGACACAGATGAAGAAGATGCTATATTTGAAACATGGATGCAGGAGAATAATGAGGCGGAGCCGGAGGATGGGGAATATAGACCAGAGAGTATCTTTGGTAACAAAGATAAAGTGATGGAGGTGCGAATAGAGGGATCAGAGTCGGTCGGAGAGGCTCCATCGACAGATTCGGTGACGTCCAATCTGCCCGTTGATGGTACGACTCTTGAAATCCCATATTTTCCAGTTGTCGAGGTATTTACATCGGGAGGAAACGACGACGTTATCTACATTAATTGACCTAGTTCCAATAATGATGACGTGTGCACGAGAAAGTCCTGGAGACTTGGAAATGGGACCCAAATGGGGGGAACGTTCCCAGTAACACTTCCACTTGGTTGTTTGGGCCATTCCCAACTTCCATTAATCCAATAAGATTCTCGACCCAAGCGGGTTATGAAGATTAATTCCCTACAGGTCAGTTGGGGTCCAGGAGAAAAAGAAAGAGGGTCAACAAATCGGGGCAAAAATCTAACTCTCCTCACCGTTCAAACTCTTCCTCCCCTACAAACGCTCTTTGTGACCCTTGAAATCTCTTCCCACCGATTGACAGAAACCTCGCTCCCAATCAGTCCAATCCTATTGACCTAAAAAAAAATCCAACTTTCCGCTCAACCTCTGATGCTGTTTCAGAAAGTAACAATGTGCCCACCTTATCACAGGAGGTTGAAGCAACCGTAGAAGTGGGGGAAACTGTCAGATTCCATATTGATTCTAGAGATGTGATTCTCTTGGAAGTCATGGGCGAATAAGGTGAATTCAATCGTGTGCAATGAATTGCTTGAGTCTAAATATCATGGGCATCGAGGAAGATGCCAAGGTGGGATGGGTTAAGAAACTCAAGAATAGAAACGAAATAAATTTCATTAGAAATCAAGAAACATGAATCTAAGACTTCACTAAAATTAACACCAGGGGATGTTGGGATACCTCTAATTTCGACTTTGAGGGCATTGACTCTATTGGCAGGCCTGGTGGTTTTCTTTGCATTTGGAACCCCCATCTATTTCAAAAAACTGAAGTCATAAAGTCTAGACATTACCTGATAATTTACGGTTATTACCTAGGATGAAAAGATAACGTATGGAGTCATTAAACAAACCCTTTTAGTTGATGATTCCGGGACGTAATCATCCTAAGGGGGAGATAATTGTAACGCCCGTAGATTCGAGCTAGTAAATTTAGAGACAATAAACGTCAAAAATGACTTTTTGATAGAAGATTATTTAGAATAAATAATCTTAACCAAGTTATAGTATATGTCACAAGGGTTCTGTACATATAAAGAACGCCGAAATCCTAGTTATAACGAAGAAGTTATGACCTGTCGAAGTTTTACGGCTTAACCGACACGACACCGCATAACGTAAAAATTGAATTTTTGATAAATTACTTTTTAGCCTTACAAATCTAAACGAAAGTCGTAGTATAATTTAAACCGAGAGCGTGCGTAAAAAGAACGTCCAAATCTGACTTCGTCTGAGTAGGTTATGATTTTTGTAAGATTTAACATAACAGTGCACACCCGGAAATCGAATTTTAGATCGATCGATTTTTAGCCGACACAACCTAAATGAGAATTGAAGATCTCATTAATAAGAGCTCAACGATATAAAGACAGTCAAAAGCGGGCGTCAGATGAAAAAGTTATGAATTTTTGACGGATTTCAACTGTCTAAGTCTGTTAAAATATAACTTTAAAAATAAAGTCAAAATTAGCCAACACAGTTTAAAAGAAAGTCGTAGATCCCGTCGATACCTATGCGTGGATATAAATAACGTAAAAAATGGAGCTCGTATGCAAAAGTTACGGATTTTAGAAGATAATTAGTTTTTGGAGTAACCAGCGAGCGACACATGGCGCGATCTGAGCCACTGCTTCCTCACCACGGCTAGACACCTGGCCACGAACGTCTAACGTTCAGCAAGGGAACGTCTCGTGTTCGAACTGGACTCAACATATAAATAGAGGTGCAAATCACCCCAAAAACTCACACCTTTCCCATTCTTTCTTTCTCAAACACCTCTCTTAGCCGCTCCCATTCCCTCACTACTAGAAAAACAGCCTTTTACGACGCGCAATGCGTATCGTAAAACGCTCAAACGACGCGCAAATGCGTGTCAAGGAAGGCCCCGTCATAACGAGATACGACACGCTTTTGCGCGTCGTCTATTTTCGACGCACATTTATGACACGCAGTTACGACGCGCAGTTACGACACACAATGTGTATCAAGAAAGGCCCTGTTATAAAGGAAGACGACACGCATTTGCGTGTCGTAACCTTACGACGCGCGTTTAGGACACACATTGTGTATCATTAAAGCCCCTGTCATAAATGAAGATGACATGTATTTGCGTGTCGCAATTTTAAATGTTTTAAATGTTTTAAATATATATATATATATATATATATATATATATATATATATGATAGAATTACTAATTTTCAAATTAAACAATAGATTGAAATTATCATAATACAAAATAAAATACCATACATAAGAACGATAATTCATTTCAAAAAAATATCACATGTCAAACAAATTACCTAACATTACATGTCAAACAACACTACATGTCAACACTAATAACACTTAAAAACATGCTTTTTCCTGCATTTGGAGCACCCACTATTCCTATATCAGCAACAAACTTTAGGTCCAATTCCAACCACCTGTAAAAGAACAACATTATAAAAGAACAACATTAGAAGATCAGCATTTGCTTGATTTGATGATTCAACATTAGTTTCCCTTGGACCTATTCCTATTAAAAAGATACATATGAGAATATATATATATATATATATATATATATATATATATATATATATATATATATATAGCTTATGTGAAGGAAAATTGAGTTAACTTACCAGCATGAATATGTATGTTAATGTGCCTTGGGATACTTCCAATTCCAATAGGACTATATGCCCCAGGATTTGCATTTGCATGACTATCAAAAAGAGAATTGGTTTGTAGAGGAAAGGGTTGCAAGTAGATTGTGGATTCATTATTTATTAAAGAAACAGACATATTGTTACCTTCTCCACTTAACCTCTTTAAAAAAAGCTTCTTTTTTAAATTTTACAAGTGTGTGTATATAGTGAGAGTTGACCACAAACCTGAACCATTATAGGATTAGGTACACTACAAAATAAAGGGAAAAGATTTAGAGATTTAAAATTATTTTTCACAAAAGCTAAAAGGAGAATAATATCACCTGTAATTTAGGAGCCAGATCAATATACCACACTGAAGAAATGCTCCACCAGAAACAATCACAGTGATTGATGTGAGACCTGATGAAAACCGACCAGCAGTTAGAGAACACTGATACAAGTTTCAAATTTAGTCCATATAGTTCAAACAATGACACAAATAGTCCCTATACTTTGAAAAATGTCACTTACAATCGCATCAAAAACTCCATATACAGCCATGACACCACCTACACCGGACTCACCAAGAGATGGCTGAACAAAAAACTTTGTGAACTCTGCCCCTACAATGAATGATACAAACAGAATCCAAGGTTAACTAAAGAAAAATGAAATGGAAATTTTATATTGATAGTATTGTAAGTTGACTTATGCATACCACACAAATCTTGTTGTAGACCTGGATATGCTATAAGTGGGACAATTAGTAACATCCTTATGTCACATAAAGGTGTTATCACATGCTTCCATAAAGATAGTAGGAAAGAATAGAAACTAAGAGAGGAATCTCTTTGTTCTTCTGTTTCTTCATTATCCCTTTCTTTAAGAAAGCCATTAGAAAAGTTCCCAAGGTCATGCTGCCAAGAAAGACAGTGAAAAGTAAAGTTGTTCCACTCGTACTTCCCTCCTGCAAACAATTAAAAAAATAGGTAGTGGTTGTTAGAAGCAAATTTAAGGGGATCAATTTAGTTATAGATTCTTACAGTTCCATCCTTCAACAGAAAAAGAGTCAAAATGATAGAGATGTTAAATAAGGGTAGAAAGTCTAAAGTATTAAAAATTGCAATTTATCTATTGTTAAATTAATTTTTTTTTTTCAGTTTTGACCATGATCGACTAATTAATATTGGATTTGTGATTTTTATCACCTAAATTATATTAGAAATTCATGTACACTAAAATACAAATTAAATATAACATTTAGTACCTTTACATATGTCAAGAAATTTGTAAGAAAAAGTAAGAAACATGTATTCTGCAAACTTATATGTGAATGAAATAGTGTCAAGCCATGAAGTACCTCTTTTCAGTATCATTTTCTTGACCACCAGATGTTTGTGTTTCTGTTTCTGCCTTGGGTGCGGGAACACTTTCCATGAAGAGAAAAATAAACATAGAATATTAAATTTCCAATACACTACTAGTACCACACACAATGTGCCTGATATATATTGCTGTATCATGCACACGAACAACATTTTCATAATGAGATTCCACCATCTGTAGCATGCCCAATACATTTCTGTTATAGGTAAAAAGTAAAGCATATTCATCCTTAAAAAAGTATTGAAATTATTGCATTAACAAGAATTAACCTCAAATACAAGGTGCACTTGACGTTCACTGCAAACATCTATATTCAAAGAAGGTCTTGATCCATAATCTTCACCTCCTAATATAAGTTTCCTGAGAGAATTAACTAAAGCATCTACAAACAATAAGAAGTGATTAATAATAATAAGATTCTTTTGGTTTTTGACTTAATGTGGACATAACTTAATCTGGAAAGCTATATATCAGTATTCGGTGTTTCTTTATTTACCATCAGTTCTTGTATCTGAACATGCACGAGCACTTATCCAGTGTCCAACTTTAGATTTAATCCTTTCAACAAACACATTATCTGCAACTGAACGAGATGAAGGAGACTGGGTCACGTAATAACTTTAAACTGGATTCTCGATTAAGTCCATCCCTCGGGAACAAATGGAAGTTGAACACAGATGAATTGAGAAAACAGTGTTGATCATCAATCTGTTTATTATTGTTCTGATTAGTGTTATTGAGGCGATCAATACATTCTGAAATATCAATTCAAGTTCAAGGATGTTTCGATGTATACGAATTAGATGTATGCATGTAAATAGCTAAATATGATTATTGCAGACTTACGGGTGAGCTGTAAGCTTATTGGAAGCCCTAATAGAAAAAGGGAAAACAACAAACTGAAGAATCTGAAACCTCTCGGTGGCATACTTGGCCTTCAGGTATGCGGTTTCATCGGTGTCGAAGGGCAGAATTCGATGTCATGGGGACGAGTAAGAACCGGTGTTCTTCAACGAATCCGCCACAAAATCTGATTCCGATATGTGATTCTTAATTTCGTCGAGTGAATCTACAAAGTTCGACTTGGTGGCCTGTTTTACAGGACATTCAGGATGGCGAACGGCGGCGGGTTTTTGGTTGAAGAATCACCGAACACATAAACTTAGACCTCAGTTAGTTGCTGAATCACTGAGCATAACACCGAGCACAACCCTAAATCTTCGAGGAGTCACAGTCGCCGACGAGGTGAGGTGAGACGACGTCGCCAAACTATTGTAGAGAGCACTCCTTTACGTTTTGAATGGTTCTTGAAAAAAACCCTAGAATCATGGTGAAGCTGAAGGTCTGTGCGTGTGTGAGAGTCAGCATATGTTGAATAGGGTTCTTGAAAAAATAAGTAGAATCGTCCCTTCAATCGTCCCTTGCCTCTATTTCACGTATTTGGATTCTTTATGCTGATCGTTATCATCGTCGTCGCGAGGCATTTGCTCATGAAAGCAAGAGCAATTTTGCTATGAAGACGAAGGCCCTAGGGCTTTTTCTTGCTAATTGGAAGATGCGGGTGGTTTTAATTTTTGCGATCTAATAGGCGGGTGATATCCCGCCTTAAAACACGTGTTTCTTTAAAAAATTATAAAGCGACACACTTAGATGACACACATTTTATGAAAGGCGCCCTCCGCATTTTCTTTTTTTTCTTTTCTGACACTAATTTTAGGGCACACACAAATATGTGTCATCTATCCTTCAAATTTTGCAAAGCTAACATTATTTTTTAGGGCACGCACAAATGCGTGTCCTCTATCAGCGCGTGTCATTGTTTGGGCATCATTAAAGGGCTGTTTTCTAGTAGTGCCTAGCACTTCCCGAGTGCTAGACGCGAGTCCCGGAGTGCCAGAAGGCTCCCAGAAGAAGAGATTTCGACTCAAAAGTTCTACCAGCGCAGAGCCCGGTTCTTCGCTAAACTCCATTGTAAGTGAGTTATGCTTACCCTACTTTAAGTATACCTTATGTTTAAGTTTATTATCGTTATTATGAATATATATATATATATATATATATATATATATATATAATAAGATATAATATACAAAGTGTTATTATAATATATTTTAACTACTCGCCGTACGGGGAATCTGGTTTGAAGGGCCGCATAGGGTTGGTGGATTTCAGAAGTGTTTAAATGCCAAAATGGTCCTATCCTCCGATGTTTCATGTTTGGCCCCTGTCTGTACATAGTAGTTGAAAAGTATTGTTTAACAATTATAAAACATTATCACTCGTAAATAGTCGCTATAAATATTAGACTAAAATCTAGCGGAAATGATACTAGGTTTCGCTGAAGGAAAATAGAATTGTTAGAAGCGAAGCGCTGCCTGAGTTTGGAATCATCACTTTAACAAGTGAGTGCATAGTTACTTTCATCTTATACATAGATATGGAGTATTTAATATAAATTACATGCTATGTTTGTATATTATCTGTGTTCTTGATATCTATGGTGGATGAACAAAACGTACAATTTTTATTTGATTTAAACTGTATACGTATTTTATACATATAATTATGATGGGTAAAGATGGGTAGATGAAAGATGAGATGAGAGATGAATGATGAGAGATGAAAGATGATATAGATGATGAGAAGCCTTGACCCAAGCGATAGCCCACTCATCTAGCGGAGTATAGATGACAACCATAGACTACTCTAGAGAGTCCAGTGGAACGCTAGTAGGCTCGCAACCTGTAGGTGTTGTGAACGATGTGTTCACCAGATGTACCCTAAAAATCCATTGACATGTATTGTGGGTGGATTCCCTAAAATAATACTGTCAATAAAAGAGATAAACCCTGATAGCTATGGACTTAGTTCCTAACAAATAACATCGGCAATTATGGACTTAGTGCCTGTTATATAAACCCTGGCAGCGATAGACTTCATGCCAATTCCTTAGGACAATTTATAGGAATAAAGGTTGAGGAATAGATGATTCTTAGGGAAGATACTTAAGAATAAATAAGAAAAGGGGTATGGGTAATTGGGTTAATTGTTTGATAATAAAACATAATAACTTTATTATTGTGGGTTGAAAACCCTATGTACTCACCAGGTTTCCCAACCTGACCCACTCAGTTTATTTGTATCACAGGTATCGATACGAAGACACATTACACTGAGATATTAAAGGAGATGTAAATCAGTAGTGTAAATGAATGTAAGGTCTCTTTATGCTTATGTTTCTGTATTGACAATGACATCCCAAAGTTTTAATATAAACAAAATAAATTTTTCGGAAATGCTTTGATAATATTATTATCATGTTTTCTGGGAAAAAAATTCCGCAATACTACATTTTAAAATGGATACTCTGCTTTTTTAAATAAGCATAAATAAAATTTTTAAAATGACCGTCAATTTGGGGATGTCACAGTTGGTATCAGAGCCAGGTTTAAGCGAACTAGGAATTTTAGGAAATTTCTATACTTAAACTTAGAATGCTAAGTGATGATTGTGAGATAAGTGTCTGCTATATATAGACACGAGCACTATCTTATTTAGGGAAGATGCCTAAATTTCTCTTATGTGCTAAATGATATTTGCGTTATGATGGTATCGTTTGATCGGATCTATTGTCTGTTGCCGACCGGATCTAGAAATTTTATGTATTCAGATTCATAAACGTTTAAATAAAGTATTAGAACTGGCTTTATACTTTTCGGAGTAATAAGGAGATTTATACGTCTATCGTAAATAAAGCTTTCCCTATCTTAATTCTCGCCACTTCACACCGAACAACTGATTTGGTGTATAGATCGACATGGTGAGAACTCGAAGCGGATTGGGAAGCGGTAACCCGCAGCCCGAGCCACAAGTGATTGGGTGTGCACCAGAAGTAGCAGCTGCACCCGAGCCAATCACGATGGCAGGAGTATAAGAAATGATACATATGATGTTGGATCGTCAGATGGAAGAGACTAGGCATCTACTTCAACAAAGTAAGGACAAACCTACTATGCCAGTACACGAGGAACCTACTTTTGAGGCAACCATCTAGGTTGGTAAGTCTGTTGAAGAAATGATCAAAGGCATGACCGCCAACAAGGTTGAATTTGGCAAGAAGAGGAAATTTGAGGGATCTTCCAGGTCGAACAAGAACAATATATTCTCAAAGTCTGGAGGAGGAGGAGGAGGAGGTAAAGAAAAATGGTGTGAGAAGTGCAAAAAGAAACACTGTGGAAAATATGGCAGAGAGGTGACTTGTTTCAAGTGTGGAAAGATTGGGCATTATGCCAATGAGTGTACATTTAACAAGAGGATATGTTACGAATGTAGGGAAGAAGGGTATATTTCTAGGGACTGCCCGAAGAAAAATGAAGCAGCAAGAGCAAATGCACCTCTAAAGCCAAAGTCAAGAGCATCTCAGATAATCCTTGGCGAAGCAGGTGACAATGCAAGGGATCAGGAATGAGGATCTATATATCCAAAGATCGGGATACGAAGCAGCCATATAGATAGTATCATGTGGTGTAGCCTAATATAAGAGTCATAGTGTAGGGTGAACCTGAATATCTATGTAATCGTTTCAAGAAGTAATATAAACCTTCGTTATGTTATCCGATATGTTAAATGACTATGTGAAATTCTTGTATGGTGACTTGGAAAACTGCGAGACAATACTTGGGACGAGTATGAGTAGGTGTGAAAGGTAGTAGAGGCCTATACTACCGGAAGCACATGAATCATACTTGGATCAGGGAAAGTCACAAGGTTACCAAGGCACTAGTAATTGATTCCGTTTTGTTCATGTCTGTCGTTACCATTGTTTCGGTAATGACTAAAAAGGTGATTGATATTCCGACCCTAGTGGTCATATAAAATCGAGTCCGACTAATATAAGTATGTTACGTGGTTCAGAGAACCAAGTTCGATGTAGCATCTGACTTAAGCCAGAAGATTTAAGTAAAAGATAATCGAAGCGATCAATAGAAGTATCACGATTGTTGTTAAAATCAGAGCTTGTAGCTAGAAGTGCTACATGCTAGAATGTTATTATATCACATTAGCACATGAAGGAAGGAAACTTCCATTCTGGAATTTGACTCTAAAAGACCTGATTCTAAGCGTTGCATCATACGATGAGAGGATTAGAACATGAACCATCAGTCTATTATGGTAATCGAAGGAAAGAACTTATCTTAAGTCTGCTAAGAAGAATAAGTATTCTACAATAATCATTGATTTTGTAACTCGAAGGTTACAATTGAAAGTCCAACATAGGATAAAGAGCGGGTGCAAGATTTTGCACCGGCAAAAGTCAAGAAGTCCAAGAGTTAGAAACTTATTAGAAAAGACATAAGATTTACGGTTATTACCTAGGATGAAAAGATAACGTATGGAGTCATTATACAAGCCCTTTTAGTTGATGATTCCGGGACGTAATCATCCTAAGGGGGAGATAATTGTAACGCCTGCAGATTCGAGCTAGAAAATTTAGAGACAATAAACATCAAAAATGACTTTTTGATAGTAGATTATTTAGAATAAATAATATTAACCAAGTTATAGTATATGTCACAAGGGTTCCGTACATATAAAGAACGCCGAAATCCAAGTTATAACGAAGAAGTTTTGACCTGTCGAAGTTTTATGGCTAAACCGACACGACACCCCATAACGTAAAAATTGAATTTTAGATAAATTACATTTTAGCCTTAACAATCTAAACGAAAGTTGTAGTATACGTTAAACCGAGAGCGTGCGTAAAAAGAACGTCCAAATCTGACATCATATGGGGAAGTTGTGACATTTCTAAGATTTAGCATAACAGTGCACAACCCGGAAATCGAATTTTAGATCGATTGATTTTTAGCCGACACAACCTAAATGAGATTGAAGATCTCATTAATAGGAGCTCAACGATATAAAGATGTCAAAAGCAGGCGTCGGATGAAAAAGTTATGAATTTTTGACGGATTTCAACTGTCTAAGTCTGTTAAAATATAACTTTAAAAATAAAGTCAAAATTAGCCAACAGAGTTTAAACGAAAGTTGTAGATCCCGTCGATACCTATGCGTGGAAATAAAGAACGTCAAAAACAGAGCTCGTATGCAAAAGTTATGGATTTTAGAAGATAATTAGTTTTTGGAGTAACCAGCGAGCCACACGTGCCGCGATCTGAGCCACTGCTTCCTCACCACGGCTTGACACCAGATGACGACACCTGGCCACGAACGCCTAACGTTTAGCAAGGGAACGCCTCGTGTTCGAACTGGATTCAACCTGTAAATAGAGGTGCAAATCACCCCAAAAACTCACACCTTTCCTATTCTTTCTCTCTCAAACACATCTCTCAGCCCCTCCCATTCCCTAGCACTTCCCGAGTGCTAGAGGCGAGTATTGGAGTGCCAGAAGGCTCCGGGAAGAATAGCTTTCGACTCAGAAGTTCTGCCCGTGCAGAGCCCGGTTCTTTGCTAAACTCCATTGTAAGTGAGTTATGCTTACCATACTTTAAGTATAGCTTATGTTTAAGTTTATTATCGTTATTATAAACTTATAAACAATATATATTATAAAATATAATATACAAATTGTTATTATAGTACGTTTTAACTACTCGTGGTACGGGGAATCTGGTTTGAAGGGCCGCATAGGCTTGTTGGATTTCAGAAGTGCTTAAATGCCAAAATGGTCCTGCCCTCCGGTGTTTCATGTTTGGCCCCTGTCTGTACATAGTGGTTGAAAAGTATTGTTTAACACTTGTAAAACAACATCGCTCGTAAATAGTCACTATAAATATTAGACTAAAATATAGCGGTAATGATACTAGGTTTTGCCGAAGGAAAATAGAATTGTTAGAAGCGAAGCGCTGCCCGAGTTTGGAATCATCATTTTAACAAGTGAGTGCATAGTTACTTTCATATTACAAATAGATATGAAGTATTTAATATAAATTACCTTCTATGTGTGTATATTATATATGTTCTTGATATCTATGCTGGATGAACAAAACATACACGTTTTATTCGATTTAAACTGTATACGTATTTTATACCTATAATTATGATGGGTAAAGATGGGTAGATGAAAGATGAGATGACAGATGAAAGATGAGATGAATGATGAGAGATGAAAGATGATATATATGATGAGAGGTGAAAGATGATGAGAATCATTGACCCAAGTGATGGTCCAGTCATCTACCAGAGTATAGATGACAACCACAATCTATTCTAGACAGTCGAGTGGAACGCTAGCAGGCTCGCAACCTGTAGGTGTTGTGAACGATGTGTTCACCAGATGTACTCTAAAAACCCATTGACACCTATTGTGGGTGGATTCCCTAAAATAATATTGTCAATAAAAGAGATAAACCTTGGCAGCTATGGACTTAGTGCCTAACAAATAACATTGGCAACTATGGACTTAGTGCCTGTTATATAAACCCTGGCAGTGATGGACTTCGTGCCTATTCATTAGGACAATCCATCGGAATAAATGTTGAGGAATAGATGATTCTTAGGGAAGATACTTAAGAATAAAGAAGATATCGCGGATGGGTAATTGGGTTAATTGTTTGATGATAAAACATAATAACTTTATTATTGTGGGTTGAAAACCCTATGTACTCACCAAGTTTCTCAGCCTGACCCACTCAGTTTATTTGTATCATATGTATCGATACAAAGACACATTACACTGAGAGATTAAAGGAGATGTAACTCATTAGTGTAAATGAATGTAAGGTCTGTTTATGGTTATGTTTTTGTATTGACAATGACATCCCAAAGTTTTAATATAAACAAAATACATTTCTTTGGAAATGCCTTGATAATATTATTATCATGTTTTCTGGGAAAAAATTCTGCAATACTACTTTTTAAAATTGTTACTCTAGTTTTTAAATAAGAATAAATAAAATTTTTAAAATGACCATGAATTTGGGGATGTCACAGTTGGTATCAGAGCCAGGTTTAAGCGAACTAGGAATTTTAGGAAATTTCTATACTTAAACTTAGAATGCTAAGTGATGATTGTGAGATAAGTGTCTGTTATATATAGACATGAGCACTATCTTGTTTAGGGAAGATGCCTAAATTTCTCTTATGTGCTAAATGGTATTTGCGTTATGATGGTATTGTTTGATCGGATCTATTGTCTGTTGCCGACCCGATCTGGAAATTTTATGTATTCAGATTTATAAACATTTAAATACAGTATTAGAACTGACATATAACTTTTCGGAGTAATAAGGAGATTTATACGTCTATCGTAAATAAAGCTTTCCCTATCTTAATTCTCGCCACTGCACACCGAACAACTGATTTGGTGTATAGATCGACATGGTGAGAACTCGAAGCGGATTGGGAAGCGGTAACCTGCAGCCCGAGCCACAAGTGATTGGGCGTGCACTAGAAGTAGCAGTTGCACCCGAGCCAATCACGATGGTAGGAGTACAAGAAATGATCCAAATGATGTTGGATCGTTAGTTGGAAGAGACTAGGCATCTACTCCAAAAAAATAAGGACAAACCTACTATGCCAGTACACCAGGAACATACTTTTGAGGCAACCATCTAGGTCACTAAGTCTGTTGAAGAAATGATCAAAGGCAGGACCGCCAACAAGGTTGAAGTTGGCAAGAAGAGGAAATTTGAAGGATCTTCAAGGTCCAACAAGAACAACATATTCTCAAAGTCTGGAGGAGGAGGAGGAGGTAAAGAAAAATGGTGTGAGAAGTGCAAAAAGAAACACTGTGGAAAATATGGCAAAGAGGTGACTTTATTCAAGTGTGGAAAGACTGGGCATTATGCCAATGAGTGTACATTTAACAAGAGGATATGTTACGGATGTAGGGAAGAAGGGTATATTTCTAGGGACTGCCCGAAGAAAAATGAAGCAGCAAGAGCAAATGCACCTCCAAAGCCAAAGGCAAGAGCATCTCAGATAATCCTTGGCGAAGCAGGTGACAATGCAAGGGATCAGGAATGAGGATCTATATATCCAAAGATCGGGATACGAAGCATCCATATAGATAGTATCATGTGGTGTAGCCTAATATAAGAGTCAGAGTGTAGGGTGAACCTGAATATCTATGTAATCGTTTCAAGAAGTAATATAAACCTTCGTTATGTTATCCGATGTGTTAAATGACTATGTGAAATTCTTGTATGGTGACTTGGAAAACTACGAGACAATACTTGGGATGAGTATGAGTAGGTGTGATAGGTAGTAGAGGCCTATACTACCGGAAGCACATGAATCACACTTGGATCAGGGAAAGTCACAAGGTTACCAAGGCACTAGTAATTGATTCCGTTTTGTTCATGTCTGTCGTTACCATTGTTTCGATAATGACTAAAAAGGTGATTGATATTCCGACCCTAGTGGTCATATAAAATCGAGTCCGACTAATATAAGTATGTTACGTGGTTCAGAGAACCAAGTTCGATGTAGCATCTGACTTAAGCCAAAAGATTTAAGTGAAAGATAGTCGAAGCGATCAATAGAAGTATCGCGATCGTTGTTAAAATAAGAGCTTGTAGCTAGAAGTGCTACATGCTAGAATGTTATTATATCACATTAGAACTTGAAGGAAGGAAACTTCCATTCTGGAATTTGACTCTAAAAGACCTGAGTCTATGCGTTGCATCATACAATTAGAGGTCATTAGAACATGACCCATTGGTCTATTATGGTAATCGAACGAAAGAACTTATCTTAATTCTGCTAAGAAGAATAAGGATTCTACAATAATCATTGATTTTTGTAAATCGAAGGTTACAATTAAAAGTCCAACATAGGATAAAGAGCGGGTGCAAGATTGAGCACCGCCAAAAGTCAAGAAGTCCAAGAGTTATAAACTCATTAGAAAAGACATAAGATTTATGGTTATTACCTAGGATGAAAAAATAACGTATGGAGTCATTATACAAGCCCTTTTAGTTGATGATTCCGGGACATAATCATCCTAAGGAGAAGATAATTGTAACGTCTGCAGATTCGAGTTAGTAAATTTAGAGACAATAAAACGTCAAGAATATCTTTTTGATAGAAGAATATTTAGAATAAATAATCTTAACCAAGTTATAGTATATGTCACAAGGGTTCCGTACATATATAGAACGCCGAAATCCAAGTTATAACGAAGAAGTTATGACCTGTCGAAGTTTTATGGCTAAACCGACATGACACCGCATAACGTAAAAATTGAATTTTAGATAAATTACGTTTTAGCCTTAACAATCTAAACGAAAGTCGTAGTATACGTTAAACCGAGAGCGTGCGTAAAAAGAACGTCAAATCGATTTTTAGCCGACACAGCCTAAATGAGATTGAAGATCTCATTAATAGGAGCTCAACGATATAAAGACAGTCAAAAGCGGGCGTCAGATGAAAAAGTTTTGAATTTTAAACGGATTTCAACTCTCTAAGTCTGTTAAAATATAACTTGAAAAAAAAGTCAAAATTAGCCAACAGAGTTTAAACGAACGTTGTAGATCCCGTCAATACCTATGCGTGGAAATAAAGAACGTAAAAAACAGAGCTCGTATGCAACAGTTACGAATTTTAGAAGATAATTAGTTTTTGGAGTAACCAGCGAGCGACACGTGCCGCGATCTGAGCCACTGCTTCCTCACCACGGCTTGACACCAGATGATGACACCTGGCCACGAACGCCCAACGTTTAACACGGGAACGCCTCGTGTTCGAACTGGACTTAACCTATAAATAGAGGTGCAAATCACCCCAAAAACTTACACCTTTCCCATTCTTTCTCTCTCAAACACCTCTCTTAGCCCCTCCCATTACCTAGCACTTCTCGAGTGCTAGAGGCGAGTCTTGGAGTGCCAGAAGGCTCCGAGAAGAACAGCTTTCGTCTCAGAAGTTCTGCCCGCGCAGAGCCCGGTTCTTTGCTAAACTCCATTGTAAGTGAGTTATGCTTACCCTACTTTAAGTATAGCTTATGTTTAAGTTTATTATCGCTATTATGAACTTATAAACACTATATATTATAAAATATAATATACAAATTGTTATTACAGTACGTTTTAACTACTCGTGGTACGGGGAATCTGGTTTGAAGGGCCGCATAGGGTTGTTGGATTTCAGAAGTGCTTAAATGCCAAAATGGTCCTGCCCTCCGGTGTTTCATGTTTGGCCCCTGTCTGTACATAGTGGTTGAAAAGTATTGTTTAACACTTGTAAAACAACATCGCTCGTAAATAGTCGCTATAAATATTAGACTAAAATATAGCGGTAATGATACTAGGTTTTGCCGAAGGAAAATAGTATTGTTAGAAGCGAAGCGCTGCCCGAGTTTGGAATCATCATTTTAACAAGTGAGTGCATAGTTACTTTCATATTACAAATAGATATGAAGTATTTAATATAAATTACCTTCTATGTGTGTATATTATATGTGTTCTTGATATCTATGCTGGATGAACAAAACATACACGTTTTATTCGATTTAAACTGTATACGTATTTTATACCTATAATTATAATGGGTAAAGATGGGTAGATGAAAGATGAGATGAGAGATGAAAGATGAGATGAATGATGAGAGATGAAAGATGATATAGATGATGAGAATCCTTGACCCAAGCGATGGCCCAGTCATCTAGCAGAGTATAGATGACAACCACAAACTTTTCTAGACAGTCAAATGGAACGCGAGCAGGCTTGCAACCTGTAGGTGTTGTGAATGATGTGTTCACCAGATGTACTCTAAAAACCCATTGACATGTATTGTGGGTGGATTCCCTAAAATAATATTGTCAATAAAAGAGATAAACCCTGTCAGCTATGGACTTAGTGCCTAACAAATAACATCGGCAACGATGGACTTAGTGCATGTTATATAAACCCTGGCAGCAATGGAATTCGTGCCTATTCCTTAGGATAATCTGTAGGAATAAATGTTGAGGAATAGATGATTCTTAGGGAAGATACTTAAGAATAAAGAAGATATTGCGGATGGGTAATTGGGTTAATTTTTTGATGATAAAACATAATAACTTTATTATTGTGGGTTGAAAACCCTATGTACTCATGAAGTTTCTTAGCCTGACCCACTCAGTTTATTTGTATCATATGTATCGATACGAAGACACATTACACTGAGAGATTAAAGGAGATGTAAATCATTAGTGTAAATAAATGTAAGGTCTGTTTATGGTTATGTTTTTGTATTGACAATGACATCCCAAAGTTTTAATATAAACAAAATACATTTCTTCGGAAATTCCTTGATAATATTATTATCATGTTTTCTGGGAAAAAATTCCGCAATACTACTTTTGAAAATGGTTACTCTAGTTCTTAAATAAGAATAAATAAATTTTTTAAAATGACCGTGAATTTGGGGATGTCACATGAGGCGACCATCGTAAAGGCTCAACTCTCACTACTGTAAACGAACCGTGACTGATTTCATTAAGTTCATACAAGATGCTGGCCTAGAAGATTTAATTCTGGGAGGCCACCAATTTACTTATTGTCATGGCGGGGTCAAGCTGAGCAAACTTGAAAGCTACATGGTATGTCAAAACTTCTTATCTTCTTTTCATCTACTGCTGCAACGACTCTACCTTGGGGATTTTCAGACCATTTCCCGGTTACACTAATATTATAACATATTGATTTTGGACCTCCACCCTTCAAATTCTTCAACTCTTGGCTATTGATAGATGAAATTGAGGATATTGTCCTCCAAGCATGGAATGAAGTTCAAGGATATAGACCTCCTGACTCTTATTTGGCGGCGAAATTGAGACAATTCAAGGATGCAATTCGTAATTGGTGGATCCAAGCTCACATCAAGGAGAATGATATTGTGAAAAAATTGAAATAATCCGTGGAAAACCTTGACAAAATAGTAGAATCAAGACCATTGAATGCATCAGAACTTATAGAACGGAACACCAATTTTCACAAGATTATCGAAGCAGAATGGTTGGTTGCCCTTGATCTGAAACAAAAAAGTAGAGTAAAATGGATGATAGACGGAGATGAAAATACCAAGTTCTTTCATGGCTTCATAAACAACAAAAACAGGCGTACTATGTTAAATGGACTCATGGTTAGTGGACCATAGTCGTTAAAAAAATTAAATGTGAGGTCCTATGTTTCTATAATGATAATTTTAAAGAGAAATGGGTCTCAAGGCCTAAGCTTGTTAGCTCTTTGTTTCGAACTATATCTCCTATTGACGCACTATGTATCGAAGCCCCTATTACAATGGAATAATTGTAGTCAGTCATATCGTCCTGTAGAAGTGACCGGGCCTCGGGCCCAAATGGGTTTACATTCAAATTCATAAAAACCTACTGGGACATTATGAAATCGGATGCCATGGCTTTTGTTAGTCACTTCAAAAAATATGGCACATTTTCTCGAGGTTGGACATCTTCACTGATAACCCATGTTCCTAAAATCAAAGACCCAACTTTGCTTAGTGATTATCAGCCTATAAGCCTGATTGGCTGCATGTATAAAATAATCTCCAAAATTTTTGCATGCCTTCTCAAATCAATAATTGGAAGAGTTATTGGCGTTGTACAATCAATATCTGTTGACAATCAAATACATCCTTGACGACCCACTTATCATTAATGAAATAGACTCATGGGCTAAAAAGGTCATACAAAAGTTACTTCTATTCAAGGTTAATTTTTACAAGGCATTTGGTTCGATCAACTGGAAATACTTGGACTACATTCTCTCACAAATGGGTTTCAAGGAGAAGTGGAGAACATGGATTCATGGATGTCTTTCGTCCCCCTGAACTTCTGTCATTATAAATGGATCCCCAACCAAAGAATTTAGCTTATCTAAAGGTGTGCGCCAGGGAGACCCGCTCTCTCCCTGTCTATTTATCATAGCCATGAAGGAGCTAAATGTAGCACTAAAATCAACATGCAATCAAGGAATATTTAAAGGTATCAAAATTCCAAATGGCGGTCCTCTGATTTCACACTTATTTAATGCCGATGATGTGCTATTCATTACCGAATGGTCCAAGTACAGTATCACTAATCTACGTAGAATCCTAAGGTGATTTCATGCTTCATCCGATATCAAAGTCAATTTCAATAAATCGAGGGTGTTTGGTATTGGAGCCTCCAGTCGTGAAATAAACAGGTGGGTGAATATTCTCGGGTGGGGGTATTCCCATTCAAATATTTGGGTGTACCAATCGGAGCGAACATCAATTTGAAGAAGAATTGGAAACCTATAATCGATCGGTTCAATTTCAAACTTTCAATTTGGAAAGAAAAGATGGTCTCTTTTGGAGGACGATTAACATTACTAAAAGCAGTTCTTGGTAGCCTTCCTACATATTACATCTTTCTTTTCAATGCTCCGCTGGGGGTGTTGGATGCTCTTGAAAATATTAGATGCCGATTGTATGGGCTGGATGTGACACTAAATCCAAAATCCACTGGGTCTCGTGGGACAAAGTTACAACCCCTGTTGATGAGGGAGGATTGGGTGTAGGATCATTGCGTACGCTAAAAACTGCATATATTTTCAAATGGTGGTGGAGACTGAGGGAAGATTAGTCCGCTCTTTGGTGTCGGGTGATATGTGCATAATTAACTACATATTTAATACATATTTTGAATACTTTTAGTTATAATTATGCTTTATATGGAACAAAAGAAACTTAATATGCTTTAATTATGTTTTGTAGCTATAAAGATTTTCTCGAGACAAAAAGGAAGCATACGAGGAGCTGGAAGTAGGAATCGGGAGCAAAAACAAAAGAAGAGAAGAAAAGGTTTGAAGACCATGTTGTGGCGCCAAAACCGCAACATGGTGATTGGAAAAACCGCGACCTTGATGATTACGTAGCAATTATGGTATCTACGCGAAGACCACATCGTGGTGGTGGTCAACCACGACGTGGTGGTTACATTTCCACAACTATAAAATCCCAGCCATTAGGTCGAAGGAGGGGGGATACATTCTGTTCTATGAGGTTAATTACGACTAATAAACCCTTAGAAACCCAGAGGAAGTCAAAATTCAAGAGAAGCTCAAGGATTAAAGAAGATTTAGAAGATATTCAACACTGATCTAGTTGGTTTGCTTATTGAACTTATGTCTAACTTATTTTACTTAGATCAAATGTGTTTTTTTGCTATAATGAGAGGCTAATCACGTTTTACTTCTGTTTGGTGAAGATGAGCTTGATAATTATGTGTTGATTTCAATATTGGATGATTATTATTGGTTTTACTTGTGTTTGATATAAATAAACCCTAGCATGTTTTGGTTCTAGTTTATATTGCTTATAAATCAAATTTTGTATGTTAATTGATCATATTAATTGCATGAATCTATCGCCTAATTATTTAGGATCATTAGATAATTAGAGCAAGAATTAATCACATCTTAGTTTAAGGAATTAAAGCTAGTAACTTGAACTGTGTTTGAGAACATAAATAGTATTAATTTGTACTTGGTTGCTTGAATTGATCATAAAAGAGTAACTCATATCATTCATAGTCCAGTTGTGATATTAACAATTTTGTGTTTAAGTTGTTGATATGTGCATAATTAACTACATATTTAATGCATATTTCTAATACTTTTAGCTACAATCTACTCTAAAAAATGAAGGGTTTTTTTTTGACACATGTCACACTCTCATTCAATTTGCCAAATGTCATTTTGTGGTTATTTTGACTTAATTTCTTTTCCACATGTCATTTCATGGGTTTTTCTATTTTAATAAATTTCACATAATAATTTAATGTAATAATTACAATTAATGTAGTAATAAATGAATATCAATTTCATTAATGGACTTACCTTCCTATTCAAAATTCCCAAATTAAAGCTCATTAGTTTATTTTGTTTACTTAATAATTAATTCTTTTTCTTATTTATCTATAAATCCAAAGTCTTAAATATTTAGACCTTTATATTTAATTTTTTTAATTAACCAATGTAATACATGGGTCTCATACCTAGTTATGCTTTATATGGAACAAAAGATACGTAATATGCTTTAATTATGTTTTGTAGCTGCAAAGACATGATCGCGACAAAAAGGACGCATACGAGGAGTTGGAAGCAGGAAACAAGATCAAAAACAAAAGAAGAGAAGAACAGGTCTGAAGACAACGTCGTGACGCCTTAACCGCGACATGCACCATTAATGTACCGAGAGTGAGAAATAAATAATTTCTTATCACACAACGTACTTCCTCATGAACGGTGAACCATAGGCGCCATATGCAAGCTCAACAGGAATGATGAAGATTGCATTCTCATCATTCTTCTTTGTTTTGATTCCATGATCCCAACCTTTAATTACTTGACCTTGACATAGAGTAAACTGAAACGGAGTTCCCCTATCATGACTGGAATCGAACTGAGTCTCGTCAAGTAAGGTTCCAGTATAATGCACTTCTACCTCATCTCCATTTTCTCGAGTCTCCCAACTTTCACCTTCCTTAAGAAGTTTCTTCTTCAAACCTTGATTATTGATGTCCTTTTCCTCACCAATATTCAATGTCCCCGGGGCATCTTACGTTGTATCATCGATCATTTCATCGTTCATTCCACCAGCTGTTCATGCTTTTTGTGATTTTGTTGATCATCACAAAAAATACAATTTTTTTGTTTAGATCATACGACATGATAGAGTAAAGATAGAGGAGTATCCTGAAGCTGGGAAGAAAGAAAAACTTGAGAAATCCGCAAGAATTATTCTTTGTCGTGAATAAGCTAATGATTGAGACGAAATGCAGATGGAGATCTGATGTTGGTGATGTGGCATAATTGTTCAATCAGTTGATATGGTGATTCACATCAACCAACATTTAATACAAATGTGACAACACAAAGGACTGACACACATCCATGTATCTTTTGTTTCACCCCAAAATAAGTAGACATGATTTGTATGGCTTTAATTTGAATGAATACAAAATGCCAAAAACTTTAATAACTATGCATTTGAAGTTCATTGACTTGGTTTATGGGATACCATGTTTCTTTAAAATTATGTAAAGCTGGTGACATAAGAAATGCAACTGATCTATGGTGCTTGCAGCTATCCATGACTAAAACACCTCCATTTTAAGAGATATATTTTCTCGAGCAGCTGTCACCTTTTCTGAAATCAGATGCAACATTAATTCCAGGACAAAATACCCTTGAAACTTTAGCATTTATTTTTTCTATTATGAGAAAAAAAATCTTTCTGTTGACATAATACATGTAAACCTTATATGCCCATCTTGAAATCAATGCTAAGGGATAAGTTAGATGAGATTTTGAACTTTAAGTCACATTTTTCTTTCCTTTGCTGAACAAGATGTGTACTTAATGATAACAAAAAATATTCATCAAGGACATGTGACAGTGCATGACTATGCTTGCATTGAAAAACGTCCAAGAAAATGACAAAAGTGTTGGATAAGGTGTCTAAGTCCATAACTATATTTGAGATGTACTTGACATGGTCAATTTGGGTTGCACTTCACCCGAACAATTTATGGATAATCTTTTGAGAATAGTATAAGTTATGATTTATTAATATATTATAAGTTCTAATATATTAATATGAAATCATATTATTTAAATAGTATTGATCTAGAATTAATTTAGAATTAATTTGGTGATCAAAAAGCGTGACTAGTTAAATATGGACTCTTGTATTTATATAGTGTGGGCTATTGCTTATTTAAAATGGGCTAGGCTTGCATGGAAAGTCCATGGAGCTTTAACCCATGGATCTCATGGAAATGAAAGGTCATGGGTATTAGGGTTTACATGAATGTAACCCTAATCCACCACACTATATAAAGGAGTCCTTGGCACTTGAAATGGCACTAGTGTGTGTGTGTGAGCAAAGGTGGCCGATTTCTACAAGTGTTCATACTCTCTCTAAAGATTTCCAAAGTTTGTGATGATTTGTGACTTCCATTTGAGGCATCCACATTATTGGTGCTAGGCTCTCAAACTCCAAGCAATCAACCACTACTAAAAGGTATGTAATTCTACTAGTGTTTTATGATTCATGTACACCATAACATGCTAGTTAGAATGTAAACCTTGGAAAGTTATTATTTGCATGTATCTTAGAGAAAACATAGATCCAAGGTTTCTAGGGTTGCATGTACACCATAGGAGTGTTAGAATGCTCAAAACCCTTCAAAAAGTGCCCTTGCTTTTCATTCATTTCTATAACAGTAAATACCAACATTGGATTCTTATGACCAAAAATCTCTTGCCTGTTTCTCCAAAGATCCTCGTGGAGAGAAAGAGAGAGAGGGAGAGAGTCATCTTTCTTTCTTTGCTAATGGACCCTCCTACCATCTATATGTCTTGATCCTACATGAATCTCTCTTTTCAAGACCACCCTATGTGGTTATGACTCCATTTGTCTTTTTATCACAATTAAAAAAATATACAAAAGATACAACTAGCAACTCCTTTCCCTCTTATAAAAAGGAGTAGACATGACAAGCCTTCTTTGTTGCTTCATTTAGAATGAACACAAGATACCAAAAGCCTTAATAACTCTTTTTTTTCCGAGTAAATTACACGAATGGTCCCTATGGTTTAGGGTAATTTGCACGTTTGGTCCCTAACTTATTTTTTTAACTCGCAAGGTCCCTACTGTTTGTTTTTGTTACGCGCTTGGTCCCTATATTAGCTAAAAAGACTATTTTTCCCTTTATTTTTTAATTTATTTAAATAAACACACCCCCAACCCCACTCCCCCTTACCTTACCTTACCTACCCCATCATTTTCCCTATTTAAATAATAGACTTTTTAGGTAAGACAGGGACCAAACACGTAATAAAAACAAACAGTAGGGACCAAGCACGTAACAAAAACAAATAGTAGGGACCTTCCGAGTTAAAAAAATAAATTAGGGACTAAACGCGCAAATTACCCCAAACCATAGGGACCTTTCGTCTAATTTACTCTTTATTTTCTTGTACTTCAGCCATGCATTTGAAGTCCATTGATAATGTATTGCCTTATGCAGTTTCATCTTGACCTTCTTCTTGAAATATATGGTACATCTACCTTTCTTAAAAAAACAACGACGACATCCTTGAAACCATCTTCCCAAGAAATAAATAAAGGAGACAATAATGCATGCTGGAAAATAGTGTCAGAAAATCCTTTATAACACTCCATGCTCACATTTAAAAGAATAAAACCATTTGATACTACTTGCAGCTTTTGCATCTACTACATCTTGACAAATCTTGTACTAAAATCTTTTGACAAGAGTTATTTGAACAAATCTTCCAAAAACTTAAGGATCATAAATAATTAAAACAATATATACATACTTTTTCATGTTTATTTTTAAATAAAAATTACACTCTAGTTTTATTTTTATTATTTAAAGTATAACTAGAAAAATAAAATAAACATAATTTAATAACTAAAATACACAAAAGAAAATTTATCTTAAAAGAAAATTAATTAACATCACACCTTTCTTTAGTGAGAGAGACAACTAATATGGACTTTTAAAACTGCAGACTCTCTCACAACCTCAAAAATTAACAAACAACTTTAGGAACCCATTTGAGAATGGGTTTTAGAAACATACCTTACTCCTGAATGTTTCTGATCAGTTAAAGAGACATTAGCTCCAGGTTTCTGATATCTTCTCTTCTTTCCAGGAGACTTTTGATTCCAATGCTTCTTTCTAACTTCAATACTTGGCTTTGTTTCAGGATGAGCAAATGTATTCTTGGGAACGCACACTTGCTTCATCTTCCTTGGTTTTGGAGATGACTTCTTTGGAACCCAAATCTTCTTTTTTTGTTTTGCCTTGTAAGAAGTATTATGAAAACAAGAACATACATTAGATAATTTACCAGCTTGAGCTCTTCTGATGTTTAGAGTTGAAGATGGCTCTTGAGTCTTGACATGGTGAGATGGATTCTTCACAGCTTGAACAAACTTATCAGTGTTAACTGATTTGTCAGTGTGTAATGAAGCTTTTCGAGTATGAGCAGCTTGTGGTTTCTCAGCATGAAGCTTATCAATGTGATGGTTGTCAGTGCAAGAACTATTGTGATGTTCATTAGGGTGAAAATTAGAGTTTCTTGATGAAGAACATTCCACAGGCTCATCTTCTGTTTGAACACTTACAGATGAAAAGCTTTTCTTCTGAACTCCTTTTTCTTTTATCTTCTCCTTCATATCTGATATCTCTTCCTCCCTTTCAACCAGCTTCTTCTTTAACACATCTATATCCTTTTGGTTCTGATTGATGACTTTGTATTTCAGATCAAGTTCAGCCCTGGAGAAAACAGATAAGGGAGCCTTTAGATCATATATTAGTTCATAAAAACAAGATAAAGGACTCACATCGACTGCACATTTATTTATTTCACTTTTATTCTTTTATTCTTCATAAAAAACAATTGTATCTTTGTTTATCCTCCCATATAAAAATAGTTCTCTCATCTGAGAGACATTATAAGGACCAAACATACCTGATACATTTAGACAATACAAAATATAAGAAAAAGTACCATACTTTTTCTTCTCTAATTTTGATGTATTCTTCATATTTGGATGATTGTATAAGATTTATTCTTCTTCTGGTTTTCAAGTTTCTGAAAAATGCTTGAACTTCTGAATCTTGAACAGATCCTAGAACATGTGTGATTATGTTCTAGCCTGCTCTAATACCACTTATTGGTCCCAAACCCTTTGTAAATTCGTAGATCAAATATAAACAAGAGCAATAGAACAACAAAAGATTATCAAAGATGTTTTCACTAAGAAAAAGGATCTAAAAAGAGAACATGTTACAAAGACGAATGAAACATATACATCACAAAGACACACTTAGGGTTTTACCCTAATATAAGATTATATACTAATATATCCTATAGAATCCCTTTAATGAAGGGATTGTATCTAATTTACATATAAACTAATTTGGTATAAAAGGAATGGATCAGATCACATCTTTTACAGATTTGGATATCAGCACCAACACATCAGACATTGATCAGAGAATTAGCTTTAGGGAGTCTCACAGATCAAGGCATCATCGTCAGCGTCAGGGAGATCAGCTTTAACTTCAGCATCATCGTCCGGGAGTCATGATGATCAACTTCATCTTCAACAGATAGTGCCATCAGCGAGTGTCATCAGCGTATCACCTGATCAGTGTGTCATCAGTGTATAACCATCTGCGTTTTGACACACTGATCAGTCTTCAGTAGATGGTGTCTTCATGCCTTTGGTGCCGATAGAGTCTCTAGGGTCTTTCAATCATTAGGGGATGTTCTTCAGTCCTCGACATATGAACTTCCATCAACATATCTTTGGATTAAGTAACTAACTATAACTATAGTGTATATATTTTGCATCATCAAATCTATACGACTGAGTGAACCACCAATGCGTAAATTGACAAATAAGAAATCAAAGCATTTTTTCCCACTCACTCCCTTTGTGCACTTGCATCATACGTGTTGTAACTGAGAACAATGTTAACCTAAGTTGAATTGGGTCAGGAACTGAACATAGGCTAATATATAAGTTACAAAAATTTTAGGCCCTATGATTTAGTGTGCCCTGTTCATGGGCACACTTTGAACTCCCCTTGGGCCTACTCTAGAGTAAATAGAATACTTGCATGAATATATATTACATTAACATCTACACGTAGTAGACATGCTCATGTGTGGTCGATTTAACATCTACAGGTCGAAGACCTATCCATATAGGATCAATTAACACCTATAGGTTATAAACCTGCCCATGTATGACTTATAAACACCTACATGTTGCAAGCCTATCCATGTTTCACCATACTTGTGCTGAATAGTCTGTGGTCACCCTCATACCATACTAGATAACTATATCGCTTAGTACAATAGTACTATAAAATTCATGGCGTCTCATTATCATTTTCATCTCTCATCACCCTTCACTACCCAATATTTTATGAGTATGAAAACACATATACGGTTAAATAAGGAAATCATCTCATAATGTTACATATAACACATAATATCTTAATCATAGATAATAAGAACATATTTCATTTAATTATCAAAATACTTCATATCTACGAGTAGGATGAAAGTAACTATGAACTTACTTGTTAAAAGTGGATGCCTTGCGATTTGGGTAGGGCTTCGCCTAATACCTTAGTTTTCCTTTGATACGACCTAGGTATATACATAATTAAGTCTTAGTTTAGTTATTCTTGGTGACTAATGATAGTATAGATGCCTCACTAATCCTAATGTCTACATCAAGATATGTCACACCCCCAAACCGGAACGACGGAAACGTTCGGGGAAGGAGGACGTCATATACAGTATCACAACAATCGAATAATAGTAATCAAAGCAACAACAACCATTGTATTAATAGTATAATGTTTACATTGTATTCGGATCATATAAAACTGACTCCAAAAGTAAATAACAAGTAAAGACTCGAAGCTACTATGCTCCATCTTCTTGAACCCGGTGCGTGTACCTGTCTACTAGTGTCTTGAGAATACAAGTAGGTTTTGAAAGAGTATCAACATTTAAGCTGGTGAGTTCATAAGCGTTTTGTTTTAGAAAACAGGTTCCGTGTTCTTCGAAAAGTGCGTTTTGTTTCTCCAGAAAACCTTATATTTTCTGATGTAATGAATGTTAAGTAAAATGATTCATACTAGTTCCGTCTGCGAGTACTTAGTGTATACAAATCATATACAATCCAGATCGAACAAACAATCGATTGTGTGGTTCTGCCCCAAGCCCACAACCAAACAAGGAACGGGAAATGAGGCGGAAGCCACACATTCCACTGGTTGTCGGATCCTCATGTACATAACCCTGAAGTATTCACTAGGTAGTTACAAAGTTAACTGTATTGGTCCTTTGAAATCCGTTGATAGTGTTCCTCAAGAAAATCCAATATTTTCTTAGTAAAAGTATGATAATACCAATTCCTTCTATAACCACTTAGCTCATACTAGCTATGTATAAACCAATATCGAACAAACAATTAATTGTGTGGATCTTCCTTAAGCCCACAACCAAACAAGGAACAGGAAATGAGGCGGAAACCACACATTCCACAGTCTTTCGGATATTCTTCACACGTAACCCGGATTCATAAACTAAGGAATTATATAATTAACAATGAATATCCATTAGTTGAATGATAAACCGATTGTTTGTAAAGTACTGATGTTTGTCCTGGAAAATCCTATATTTTCCCTAAGTGTGAGTTGTTGTCTTAACTGTTCCAAAACTGAAAAGTACAAGTATTTTCCATACTTATGTTGTTAAAGCATTATTCTGTTTGAAAACCCTGGCTACCAACAGTAATGTATAGTAGTTTTATTACATAAAATAAAGCTAGTCGAAAACGTATTGTTCTATGTTAGAACAAAGTTCTAGTAGGATCGATAGATTCTAAGCAGAAAAACAATAAATGACGTAATGAAGAACACATGAATGGTTTAACTGATGTCGAATGATTAAGCTTCAACACCTCATAAGAGCTCGATTAAGAACTTCGACTGTAGAGGTGTTTAGGGTTACAAAGCAATAATAATAATAATCACGACCGTATCTAAGGCATACATGCATGCACTATTTATAGCTTAACCCTAATTAATAATCACGGATGGACAGGCCCAATCCGGATATACAAAACTAAGCCCATGATGCAACATAAAATACCCAACAATCTCCCCCTTTGCGTCAATGGAGCCGAAAGCTCAGTTCGGTTGAGCTATAGAAGACTTCTTAACAGTCTTGAACACCTTCGATATAATGGCCAGTAGAGTATGATGAAAAGTGATATACCACCGAAGCATGTCCGTGAAGTTCTTCTTGTCTGACTCAGTGTTTTGCTTGCATCGATGGATAATATTGATTATATGCTCCAAGCAGTCAGTTGAGAACAGATGCTTATCAACAAGAGCGAAAAGAAATCTGTTATCTTCGCCTCTTGTGAACATCACTGTGAGATGTGTAGAATCAATTTGCCCCATCTTCATCTTGTTCACATCTCCAGGTTTTGCAGTTGGCTTTACAGTTGGTTTCTTCTCCAAACTTTAGCAATCTCCTGATCCATTGCAGCAACTTCATGGATATAGGAAGCCAACATCCTCTTCAGATGATCTAGGATCGGCTCATACTCCTTCGCATTAGTGAGCAATATATTGAACAACAAGATCCAATCATGAGGATTCAAGTTAGGAAGATCTGCCAGGGAAATAACAGAAACCGAGTTGTCTGAACCTCGGGTTATTTTGAAATTGACATTAATAAACTTCCCTGCGGGCGAAGGTTTCAGCACCTTGACAGTTGTAATCTTTTGTGCACTCCAAGTCAGGTACTGAGGCTGACCGAACTTGAGATAAAAATCGATAAGTTCACGATCAACCTGAGGGTGAGGTGATGGAACTTGAACAGTTGAATCAAAGCAGTGAAAAGTAAATGCCTTTCGTGTTATAGGCATATCAAAATGTGAGTCCCTCGAATTCTCACAATCAAACGAAGCTACAGGTTCCAGCCAGTACACGCTTGGAAACTCTATCGCTTCTTTGATGAGCGTTTCCCTAGTCCAAGTAGGAAACAAGGCCTTTTTGCAAATTAAGGCATCTTGCTCTTCCATGTTCTTTCGCTCCCTCTCTTCTTCTTACTTTGCAACCCTAAGGGTTTCATCCAACTCTTTATCCCTTTTCTTCCGTTTCAGGGCCTCGGGAATTGTTTCTTCTTCATCACTATCATCAGCAAGTTCCTTCTTCTTATCTTGATTACCAAAACCCGAAGCTTCATTACCCTTCGGTTCTGTTTTGACAGTGACTTTCGGTTGAGTTGTCTGAACACCTTCTCCCCCTTGTTTTGGAGGTATGAATCACTCCGAAACACCCTTCATTTCATGTAAAAGTGCAAGGGCAGGAAGAAGCTTGGAAGTCAGGTGATTCCGGATGGTTAGTGTAAGAATCGGATCATGAGCACTAAGAACATTGTTTAGCATATTCTGAACATCGTCAACACAACTCCGGAAAACAGCACGCTCAGTTTTCAACAATGAAATCTCCCTTTCAGCTTGAGCCAATTGAACCTTCTAAACTTCAATGGTAGAGGTTTGACGGGCAAGATCCTCCCTTAATGCGCTCTCCTTAGCTAAATCAGCATGGAGTGTTTCAAGGCGAGAATTCACTGAGCTGAGAAGAGAAGTGTTCTCAGCATGAATTGAAGAACGAACTTGCTCGAATTTGGCTTGCTCCTCTTGAAGTGACTTTGATAGAGAGTCAACCGAAGCGTTAACTTTAGCTGCATTCGAATCAGCATGACCCTTGAGGGATTCAAGAAAAATCTTGGAACTGTGAATAAGTTCTGCAACTTCAGTTGTAGCCTTCTGGAAAGAAGAGGTTGATGCTTCAACTGCCTTCGTTGATTTGTCAATGGCCCCTGTATACTGCTCAAAAGCGGTGTCCAGAAAAGCCTTGAGTACAACATCGTTATACGTCTTAGTAGAGGCAAGAAATTGATCAAGCTTTTCATCAAGACTCTGCACTTGTTGTCTGGTGACGGGAGCATCTTCCTCTTCATCAGTGGGAAGTCGATAAGGACTGTAATAGGAGGTTTGGTTTCAGTATTAGCCGTCGTATCAGATACGTTGACGTTTACTGGAGGTTCAGTTGTAGTGGTGGTAGTTGCTTGTGAAAAGATAGGAGGTGGTAAAGGAGTGGTAGAGATTGGTATGGTACTAACTGGTGGTGGTGGTGGCACAGAAGTGGTGGTTTGAGATGTAGGAGGTGGTGGAATGGGAGCAACCGAAACTGGAACAGTAGATTTCGGTGGAGATGGAGGAGGAGTTGGAATCTTGTCGTGAAGTTGTTTAGTAGGAGTTGGAGAACGAGGATGTGTATTACCTCTTGGTGAACCATGATACTGAACTTCTTCTTCCTCATCTGCCGATCGCTCCTCATCATGTTCTGAGCTTGAAGGAGAGGGACTTTTGGATTTCCTTGCCATCTTCTTAACTTTCTTTGGAGCCGAAGAATCAGCCTTTTTAGCCTTTCGCTTTTTAGACTTGACAGGCTTAGACGAAGGACATTCGGTTGCCACTTTCTTGGTAGTTGCCCTTTTTCCTCGGTTGTCTGGCTTCTCCACAACATCTAAAGCAGCTTGCTGTTCAGGAGTCAGTTCTCTTGGTCCTTTGGGAGTAAGCTTTTGGTAGTCAGCCATCACTTTACTTTCGCTTGACACACACCTATACATCGTTTCAGGTATTGAACCATTGTGAGAGAACTTGGTGGCATCTGAGAAGATGATATTTTTCGTATGAAAAGTAGCCACAAAGGAGACCAATGCATCCTTCATGACTGGAATCTGTCAAGTGTCAATGGCCCTTCGGGTGACAATGGTCCAGAAACGACCACAAGAAATCTCTGAATGTCTCGTCGATGTGTTGAGACTTTGCACCAATTGCGACCAAATAATCGACCCATAATCGAGGTTAATGCTATTGTAGAGACCATAGAGAATGGTCAGAAAACCCTTACTGGTACCATCTGACCCAGCAACCCTCTCCGCTAAACCCTTGTTGATAAGAGTAAGTAACCCATTCCATTGCGGCGGAAAACACGATTTCTTAAACTTCTTCACTATGGTAAGAACATCAGTGTACCCCATCTCATAAAGCATTGTAAACAACTGGGTTGTGGTGACGAAATCAGGAGAGATAACAGAAGCATCGACGGCAAGCTTTAATAGGGAACAAAATCGCCCTTTCGAAATCGATGCCTTGTGAGAGAAGATTAAGAAAATAGATCCTCTCCTTGTTCTAGTCATAGGATGCAGTAGAATAGACTTGGGATAGTAGAGACATTGGAACAGATTCCATCTGCGTGAGTGCGATAACCAGAGGAGAGTACTTGATACATTCAACAACGTGGAGCATGTACGAATCATACAAAAAGGGGTTCAGTTGAATGATCAAGTTCTGATTAGGTTTGATCACAAGCAATGATGATGAAGCAGTTTGATCTTGAACAGATGATGATTCCGCCATTGTTGATATAAGGAAGAAGATGAACAGTTGCAGATCGCCTTGTGTATTTGAGAGAGTTTGAAGAAGGTAAGAAGGTACAATTGGTGTGAGAAACCCTTTATATACCGTTGCCAGGAGAGAGAAAGTATCTTCGTGATGATGATACGATCACTGAAATGCTGCCTGAAAAAGCGCGATGTGACAGGTTGGTTACCCCAGATAGACGTCATCAAGCGTGGGTTTAGGAACTCTTCAAATTCACGCGCCCAAAACTTATCCACATATCGTCTTTTCAAATTCACTTTCGCTCCAGATGTTATAAGAACCATTTTCGCGCCTAAAAGAAACTTTAAACGAGCCATCAAGAACATCAACCAGAATTTTGGAAAATCACAAAGTATTTTCGTGTAAGAGTGTGCCAAAAATAAAGAAATAAAGCAAAATGTGTATAGGATGTGAGTGATGTATTTAATAAGACATAAAGCAGGTGATTACGGGCAAGAATCTCTTTCTTCAAAGTCAAGAGAGACTTGAAGTGCTTGCGTGGTTCCCCGAGAAAATACGATCGAGTGTTTGTAAAGAAACACCGAAAGGCTTCTTTTAAATAATAGTCTAAAGGGTGGCTTATCTTCAACCGAACATCGATTCTTAACATAAGACCGAACGTTGGATGAAGTACTTGTGAGACCGATGTGGTCTGTTGAACAAGTAGGTTGGATATAATTTGTTGTGACTAAAGATGTTATAAAAATCTCAAAACAAAAAACAAACTGGTTCTTTTTGGGAAGAAATGCCTTGGTGTTAGACAATTTCATAAAAGACCACTCAAAAAATAAAATGAGATTTCGTTAGGTAACAAGTGAGATCTTGAATATTAATATTCACCGTCAATTCATTATTGGTATTAGATTTTGGGTCTCACTTAGCACGTGGTATACGCATCTAAGATCATAAACACAAATTTTGTGTAACCATAAACCTCAGTGGTAATAACTGAGAGTCTCAAGGGTTACCTTGTTGAAACGAAAGTTGATGGAAAATGTAAAGGAGGTGGTTTAGGAACCGAAAGTACCTCTGCTATTTAAACGTGACAAAGCAGAAAACTCTTAACTCATTTAAGAAGAGTAAGGTAGCTCATGACTTGAGTGGATTTATCAGCCTGATTGGGAATAAACGATAGGTATAGATCGATACATTACGCCCTTGCTCCTAGTCTTAGAGGCTTTGGTCTACATGCAACAGCATGCTTCTAGGGACACTTAACTAGTTCATATCAAAATAATCATACCTGCCCTACCTCCAATTTATGTAGCAATGATGTACTTGGTACCTAGCAAAGAGAATTAGCAAACAGACAAACCACACAAACAAAACAAACAAAACAAAAATAAACAATTAAGAGAAAAATAAAAGATAGAACCTTTTGGAAAAATATTTTTGGATTTTTGAAGTTTCTGAAAAATAATAAAAACAGAATTTTTTTTTTTGGATTTTTGAAGTTTATGAAAAATAATAAAAACAGAAAAATAAACAAAATGAAATTAATACTAAACACTCTTGGAATAAAAATGAAAGAGAAAATAGAGCAAGAAAAAGATTTAAAAATGAGTTTACAAACTATACAGCCGAAATCAAACCTTAAAAGAATGAAGCGAAATAAGCCGAGCGTTCGGTTCATTTCGGTTACCTAAAATTCCGGAGCCGAAATAGACCAAGCGTTCGGTTCATTTCGGTTCCCGAAAATTATGGAGCCGAAATAGACCTAGCGTTCGGTTCATTTCGGTTCCCGAAAAATCCGGAACCGAAATAGACCGAGCGTTCGCTCTATTTCGCTTGTCTAATTTTTAGAGAGAGGTTTGAGGGTTCGGTACCGACTCTGCTTCCATCATTCCCAAACCTTATAAAATTTTATTGAAGCTTGCTTCTGGTAAGGCTTTAGTGAAGATGTCAACCAGTTGATCAGATGACCGAACGAAATGTACTTCCACGTTCCCATGTTCTACATGGTCCTTGATGAAATGGTATCTCAGTGTAATATGCTTTGTCTTTGAGTGTTGCACTGGATTGTGACATATTCTTATCACGCTTTCTGAGTCACAATAGAGAGGTATTTTCTTCATACTAATTACGTAGTCTCTTAGTTGGCTTTGTATCCATATCACTTGTGAGGTACAGGATGTTGCAGCTATGTACTCAACTTCGGCTGTTGAAAGAGACACACAGGTTTGCTTCTTGGACTGCCAGCTAACAACTTTACCGTCAAGGAATTGGCATCCACCAGTTGTGCTCTTTCGGTCCAGACCACATCCTCCAAGATCGGCGTCAGAAAAGGCTTGAACAAAGAATCCGGATCTAGCAGGGTGCCAAAGACCGAGAGAAGAGGTTCGCTTCAGATAGCGGAAAATATTTTTCACTGCCACCATGTGAGGTTCTCTTGGATTTGCTTGAAACCTGGCACAATAACAAACAGAAAACATAATGTCTGGTCTACTAGCTGTTAGATACATAAGATACCCTATCATTTGACGATAGAGTGTTACGTCAACGGCAGGTTTTTCCAGAGACGGTGTTAACTTTGTGCCAAACGCCATAGGAACCTTCACTTTCGAATCTCCCGTCATACCGAACTTTGCCAGCAAGTTCTTCATGTAGGCCTCTTGGTTGATAAAAATGCCTTCTGGACCATGTCTTATATTCAAACCAAGGAAAAAATTAATCGGACCCATTGCACTCATTTTAAATTTAGTCTCCATCAACTTCCTGAATTCAGCCGTTAAGCTAGGATTCGTGTAGCCGAAGATGATGTCATCGACATAAATCTGAACAATCATTAGATGTTCGCCTTCTTTCTTTCGGAAGAAGGTTGGGTCAACCGAACCTTGCTTGAATTTCGACATTTTAAGAAAGCGAGTTAAAGTTTCATACCAGGCCCTCGGTGCTTGCTTCAGAACATATACAACTTTATTTAACACATAGCAGTGATCAGGGTATCTCTCGTTCACGAAACCAGGCGGTTGCTCAACATACACCGTTTCTTCTAGTTCTCCATTCAAGAAAGCACATTTCACATCCATTTGGAAAACTTCGAAGTTTTTATGAGCAACATATGCCAGAAAGATTCTAACTGATTCCAACCTTGCTACAGGAGCGAAGGTCTCCTCATAGTCTATCCCTTCTTCTTGGCAATATCCCTTCACCACTAACCGAGCCTTATTGCGTATGACGTTCCCCTCTTTGTCCAACTTATTCCTGAAGACCCATTTTAAGCCGACCACTGAAGCATCCTTTGGAGTGGGAATCAGCCTCCAAACTCGATTACGTTCAAACTCATGGAGTTCATCTTGCATAGCTTGTACCCAATCAGCATGATCAAATGCAGCATTAACCGTCTTCGGTTCGACTTTGGAGACAAACGAATTAAACATACAGAATTCAACATTAGAGAATAATGCAGTTTGTTTCGCTTTCAATTGAGAACGTGTGAGAACTCGCTCAAATGATTCACCAAAATTTGTGCTTTGGGATGATCCTTAGTCTATTTCGTTAAAGGAGGGTAATTAGGGTTAAAGGATGATCCTTCATCATTTGTATTCTCATTCTCCCCCTCAAATGGCGAAGCGTATCCCTTGTCAGTTTTAGGATTCTCCTCCTCTGTTAGACTATCATTGGTTGGGGATGGAGTTGGATTCTCCCCCTCGACTGGACTATCGGTTGTTTTTGGTACAGATGAACCCTCCCCCTTGAACGTTGAGCTGTTGTTTGGTGGGTCAGTAGAGGGTTGACCACCAGTCGGTTTAGGAGGCTCATTTTCCATTTCTTTTGCAGCTTCATCAATGATCTTTTTTAGATTGTCGATTTTGTTGTCTGCTACTTTCGCCTCTGAGTGCACAGCCTTCTATGGTTCATCAAATAGCCTTATGTACTCTTCAAACAAGTTGGAAATGGGAATCGAGACTTGTCCTGATTCAGGAAATATTTCCCCCAAGGCACTTTCGTTTCTTTGAACTTTCTTCATGTAGTTGTCATCAAAGGTTACATAGTATGTTTCTTCAATATGTTTGGAGCGTTTGTTCAAAACTCTGTATGCCTTTGAAGTGAGTGAATAACCAAGAAAAATTCCCTCATCGGCTTTAACGTCAAACTTGTTTCGGTTCTCTTTGGAATTGAAAATGAAGCACCTTGAACCGAACACGTGGAAAAACTTAACGTTGGGATTTCGATTGTTCAGTATCTCATACGGAGTGATGGAGAATCGTTTGTTAAGTAAAGATCGGTTCTGAGTATAGCACGCGGTTGCAACTGCATCGGCCCAGAAGTATAGCAGAAGAGAAGCGAAGCTTAGCATGGTTCGGGTTGCCTCACACAAGGAACGGTTTCGTCTTTCAAAAATTCCATTCTGTTGTGGTGTATAAGGGGCCGAGAAGTTGTGTGATATCCCCTTTTCATCAAGAAAATCCTCAAAATTTTTATTCTTGAATTCAAGCCCATTGTCGCTTCTAATATTCCTCACCAGCTTTCGCAGCTGCAGTTCCACTTGCTTGATAAAGGTCTTCAACTTGGGAGTCGCGTCTGATTTCTGTTTAAGAAAGAAAACCCAGGTGAAGCGTGAAAAATCATCTACTATGACAAGAATGAACTTACTACCACCGAAGCTTTCGATAGCCGAAGGTCCACATAAGTCAATATGCAACAGTTCAAGAGCTTCAACAATCTTTGTATTGATACGTGTAGGATGGCTCTTTCTGCTTTGTTTGCCCATCTCACATGCTGCACATAGGTGTTCCTTATCAAACTTGAGAAGAGGAAGGCCTCGAACATGATCACCAAGCACCAACTTATTAATGTCTTTGAAGTTCAGGTGCGATAGGCGTCGATGCCATAACCAGCTTTCATCAGTGTTCGCCTTCGACAGCAGGCATATTGCTGGTTTTCCTCGAATTGGGTTGAGATTTAAAGGATACATCTCTCCCTTGCGTTCAGACTTCAACAGAACTCTTCTGGATTGCTTCTCAATAATTTTTGATCCCTCATCATCGAATGAAACCTTCAAACCAGTTCCCACAACCAATTGAGATACAATGATGAGGTTGTGCTGCAACCTTTTCCACATAAGCTACTTTTCGAATCGAGAAGTCTCCGTTGGTTATCATTCCATATCCTTTGATTTTTCCATAAGAGTTATTTCCATACTTCATACATCCACCATCCTTAAGGGACCGAAATTCCCTCAGCTCTTCCCTCCTTCCTGTCATGCGACGCGAGCAACCACTGTCTATGTACCATTCGTCATCGAACTGCTCGTCACTTATAACCTGCAAATTCAAGCAGATTTAGGAACCCAAAGTCTCTTGGGCCCTGGTGAGTCTTTTACGGAAAAAGGAATAGCAACAGAAATATCAACCAAATAAGTTCTTTTGATTAGAGTGGTTCTGTCTTTTCTTTTGATGGTATACACCTTGATTTTGTTTTTATCTTGTTTAAATTGTGGTGTATTAGATGGTGTGTTGTTAGATGGTTTTGGAATATATTTTTGAATCCTAGGGTTAGCTGACTTTTTCTTATTATTGATATCAGAATCTGAATCAAGTTTTCCCTTTCCTTTGATGTCCTTCACTGAATTCGGTTTTCTTTGGTAGTAGGAAGGACCGAAACTTGACTTTCGGTTGTTAGCCTTGACGTTGTGACCGAAACTTGATGTTCGGTTCAGAGCTCTGGTGTTGGAACCAAAACTAGATGTTCGGTTCTGAGCTTTGGAATAATAAGAGCTTGGACTAAAATTTTCCTTTCCTTTTGGCTTGTCCTTTTCTTTGACATTTGACTATTTCTTGGAAGGAACATAGTTAGGGTTTTGAGACTGCCAATACCGTTTTCGCTCATTCAGATTCTTCATGTATCTCTGATTTCTTTGGCGTTTCTGTTCAGCTAACTACTTTTGAGATTTATGAATATTGAAGCTTGATTTTGGCTTCTCCTTTTGAGTTTCGGTTGTCTTGGAAGGAACATTTGGTGTTTTCTTTGGTTCTTCAGGTATCTCTTTTGTTCCACTCGTGCTTGGTTTATCAAAACTCGAGGGTTTGTTGATGGGTTCAGCAACGTATCTACCTCTTACCCTCCACGAGGTTCGCTCCGATAAGCCGATGGTTTCGTCTGCATTATCAATAGGGACTGACCAAAATTAATCGTCGCACCCTTCAGCATTATCTGTGTCGACCAAGATTTTCAATTCTGATGTTTGTTTTTTAGTGACCCCTGTAACAGCATATACCTGATTTGGCATAGTTTGAACTTTCTGATAAACCATTGCTTTCTCTTTGAGTTTTTGTGGCTTGTCCTTTGACAGACGAGCGTATTCAACCGAGTTTTCAGATATGAGGGGTTTTTCATTCTCGGTTTCGCTCTTCATAAATTCAGAGCAATCAACCACATCTTCTACCGAGATTTCGCTCATCTCACTTTCCTCATCAAATTCAGACGTGTTTTCTATATTCATTTTATGTTCTGAAATTAATTTGGCGTTAGACGAGTCAAATGATTGAATGGTCTCGGACTTAATTTTCAACCTATCATTTTCATCTAAAAGATTTTTGAGCATACACTTATGTTCCTTAGAGTCAATGAAGGTCTCTATCTTGTCTAGTCCGATTTTACAAGTGATGGATGTCTCTTCTGAGGACATTATGGATTCACATTCAGCGATGACTTCATCCTCCTTAAATTCAAGGATGGGTAAGATCATCTTATGAATCTTTTTCCCTATTTCACAATTTAAGTGCAACTGAGCAATATTTGTATATAAGCATTTAGCAATTAAGTAAAAAACATTCCGTTGTTTCAAAAACTTTAAATTGTCTCGTTGCAAATAAATAATCTCATCTCTAGCCCTATTTAACTCCGTCCCCTTCAGCTCAATCCACATCCTTCTCTCCTCATTCTTCGAAGACACCCTGCTGAGTTGGTCAGTTAGGTTAGCGTTCGCTAAGAGAGTTTGCATGAGACTACCACTTAAGTTAGAAAATTTAAATTTCAATTCATTTAATTCTTCTTCATAATTTGTTACTGGAACTTTAAGTGATTCAAGGATGGATTGTACCTTTTTGATCAGCCGATCACAGTCGTTGATCTTCTCACTCACGGGCTTGGCTGCAAAGCACTTGTCCTCAGTCAGGTTCGGCTCCTTAAGCTCACCTTCGGTTGGTCTTCCAGCTGTAACCATCAAACATTTTCCAGCCGAACCAGTATCTCTCGCCACATAATCTTTTCCATGTGTGGGTTTTCTCACTTCTTCATCCTCAGAATCGGTTGACCAGACTTCAACGCCACCGAACTCATCTTCATCCACATTTTCCTGCACAATCAAGGCATTCATTAAACTGTTAGTTGCCTTCTTTTTCTTGATTTCTTCCGACTTTCACATGTAATACGCCTCATCATCTTCACCGTCCCTTTTCTCAGCCATCTTCCTCAGCATGCAATCTTTGGCAAAGTGGTTATTGCCATGACAGTAATTGCAGTCGAATCCAGAGTCTCCTGCAAGCTTGCTTTCCTTCTTGTTGTCATCCTTTTGAGAAGTATTCTTCGTTTCTTCTTTCACCTTCTCAGAACTGTAAATTCCTTGCCAGTTTCTGTTTTTATTGACATGGAACTTCTTTCGTGCAAACTTCTTTGGGTTGGTGACCATCATTGCATATTCTTCGCCTGTAAGGTCACACTCAGACATATCTGAATCCTCCTCTTCTTCTGCAACACTTTTGCCTTTTGAGACGAGGGCCAGCGATCCCACACCCGAAACTATCTTCACCTCGTTGGTTACCACACTCTCACCACGATTGTTCAGAATCTCATACGGAGTGATGGAGAATCGTTTGTTAAGTAAGGATCGGTTCTGAGTATAGCACGCGGTTACAACTGCATCGGCCCAGAAGTATAGCGGAAGAGAAGCGAAGCTTAGCATGGTTCGGGCTGCCTCACATAAGGAACGGTTTCGTCTCTCAACAATTCCATTCTGTTGTGGTGTATAGGGGCCGAGAAGTTGTGAGATATCCCCTTTTCAGCCAGAAAATCTTCAAAATCTTTATTCTTGAATTCAAGCCGATTGTCGCTTCTAATATTCCTCACCAGCTTTCGCAGCAGCAGTTCCACTTGCTTGATAAACGCCTTCAACTTGGGAGTTGCTTCTGATTTCTGTTTAAGAAAGAAAACCCAAGTGAAGCGTGAAAAATCATCTACTATGACAAGAATGAACTTACTACCACCGATGCTTTCGATAGCCGAAGGTCCACATAAGTCAATATGCAGAAGTTCAAGAGCTTCAACAATCTTTGTATTGATACGTGTAGGATGGCTCTTTCTGCTTTGTTTGCCCATCTCACACGCTGCACACAGGTGTTCCTTATCAAACTTGAGCAGAGGAAGGCCTCGAACATGATCACCAAGCACCAACTTATTAATGTCTTTGAAGTTCAGGTGCGATAGGCGTCGATGCCATAACCAGCTTTCATCAGAGTTCGCCTTTGACAGCAGGCATATTGTTGGTTTTCCTCGAATTGGGTTGAGATTTAAAGGATACGTCTCTCCCTTGCGTTCAGACTTCAACATAACTCTTTTAGATTGCTTTTCAATAATTTCTGATCCCTCATCATCGAATGAAACTTTCAAACCAGTTCCCACAACCAATTGAGATACACTGATGAGGTTGTGCTGCAATCCTTCCACGTAAGCCACTTTTCGAATTGTGAATTCTCCGTTAGTTATCATTCCATATCCTCTGATTGTGCCAAAAGAATTGTTTCCATACTTCACACATCCACCATCCTTAAGGGACCAAAACGCCCTCAGCTCTTCCCTCCTTCCTGTCATGTGACGAGAGCAGCCACTGTCAATGTACCATTCGTCATCGAAATGCTCGTCACTTATAACCTGCAAATTCAAGCAGATTTAGGAACCCAAAGTCTCTTGGGCCCGGGTGAGTCTTTTACAGAAACAGGAATAGCAACAGAAAGATCAACCAAATAAGTTCTTTTTATTAGAATGGTTTCGTCTTTTCTTTTGATGGTATACACCTTGATTTTGTTTTTATCTTGTTTAAATTGTGGTGTATCAGATGGTGTGTTGTTAGATGGTTTTGGAATCTTCTTTTGAATCCTAGGGTTAGCTGACTTTTTCTTATTATTGATATCAGAATTCGAATCAAGCTTTCCTTTTCCTTTGATGTCCTTCATTGAATTCAACTTTTGTTGGTAGCAAGAAGGACCGAAGCTTGACTTTCGGTTGTTAGCCTTGATGTTGTGACCGAAACTGGATGTTCGGTTCTGAGCTCTGGTGTCGGAACCGAAACTAGATGTTCAGTTCTGAGCTTTGGAATAATAGGAGCTTGGACTAAAACTTTCCTTTCCATTTAGCTTGTTACTTTCTTTGACATTTTACTCTTTCTTGGAAGGAACGTGGTTAGGGTTTTGAGATTGCCAAAACCGTTTTCGCTCATTCAGATTCTTCATGTATTTCTGATTTCTTTGGTGTTTCTGTTCAGCCAGCTGCTTTTGTGATTTATGAATATTGAAGCTTGATTTTGGTTTCTCCTTTTGAGTTTTGGTTGTCTTGGAAGGTACATTGGATGCTTTCTTTGGTTCTTCTGGTATCTCTTTTGTTCCACTCATGCTTGGTTTATCAAAACTTGAGGGTTTGTTGATGGGTTCAGCAACGTATCTACCTCTTACCCTCCACGAGGTTCGCTCCGATAAGCCAATGGTTTCGTCTGCATTATCAATAGGGGCTGACCAGAAATAATCGTCGCACCCTTCAGCATTGTCTATGTCGACCAAGATTTTCAATTCTGATGTTTGTTTTTCAGTGACCCCTGTAACAACATATACTTGATTTGGCACTGTTTGAACTTTCTGATAGACCATTGCTTTCTCTTTGAGTTTCTGCGGCTTGTCCTTTGACAGGCGAGCATATTCAACCGAGTTCTTAGATATGAGTGGTTTTTCATTCTCGGATTCGCTCTTCATAAATTCAGAGCAATCAACCACATCTTCCACCGAGATTTCGCTCATCTCACTTTCCTCATCAAATTCAGACGTGTTTTCTATATTCATTTTATATTCTGAAATTAATTTGGCGTTAGATGAGTCGAATGTTTGAATGGTCTCAGACTTAATTTTCAACCTATCATTTTCATCTAAAGGATTTTTGAGCATACATTTATGTTCCTTAGAGTCAATAAAGGTGTCTATCTTGTCTAGTCCGATTTTATAAGTGATGGAAGTCTCTTCTCAGGACATTATGGATTCACACTCAGCGATGACCTCATCCTCCTTAAATTCAAGGAAGGGCAAGATCATCTTGTGAATCTTTTTTCCTATTTCAGAATTTAAGTACAACTGAGTAGTATTCGTATATAAGCGTTTAACAATCAAGCAAAAAACATTCCGTTGTTTCAAAAACTTTAAATTGTCTCGTTGAAAATAAATAATTTCATCCCTAGCCCTAGTTAACTCCGTCTCCTTCAGCTCAATCCACATCCTTCTCTCCTCACTCTTCGAAGACACCCTGCTGAGTTGGTCAGTTAGGTTAGAGTTCGCTAAGCGAGTTTGCATGAGACTACCACTTAAGTTAGAGAATTTAAATTTTAGTTCATTTAATTCTTATTCATAATTTGTTATGGGAACTTTAAATGATTCAAGGATGGATTGTACCTTTTTGATCAGCCGATCACAGTCGTTGATCTTCTCACTCACGGGCTTGGCTGCAAAGCACTTGTCCTCAGTCAGGTTCGGCTCCTTAAGCTCACCTTCGGTTGGTCTTCCAGCAATAACCATCAAACATTTTCCAGCAAAACCAGTATCTTTCACCACGTAAGCTCTTCCATGTGTGGGTTTTCTCAGTTCTTCATCCTCAGAATCGGTTGACCAGACTTCAACGCCACCGAACTCATCTTCATCCATATTTTCCTGCACAATCAAGGCATTCATTGAGCTATTAGATGCTTTCTTTTTCTTTATTTCTTCCAACTTTCGCATGTAATACGCCTCATCATCTTCTCCGTCCCTTTTCTCAGTCATTTTCCTCAACATGCAATCTTTGGCAAAGTGGTTCTTGCCATGACAATAATTGCAATCAAATCCAGAGTTTCCTACAAGATTGCTTTCCTTTTTGTCGTCATCCTTTTGAGAGGTGTTCTTCGTTTCTTCTTTCACCTTCTCAGAGCTGTAACTGCCTTGCCAGTTTCTGTTCTTATTGACAGGGAACTTCTTTCGTGCAAACTTCTTTGGGTTGGTGACCATCATTGCATATTCTTCGCCTGTAAGGTCACACTCAGACATATCTGAATCCTCCTCTTCTTCTGCAACACTTTTGCCTTTTGAGACAAGGGCCAGCGATCCCACACCCGAAACTATCTTCGCCTCCTTGGCTACCACGCTTTCATGGGATTTAAGAATACCCACCAGTTTCGCTAGCGAGTATGATTTAAATTGTTCGTGAGCTTTCACTGTTGAAACCACTGCCATCCATTCTGGTCTTAAACCATTCATGAAGGTCACCTTTTGCTCAATCAATTTTCTTTCAATACCATACTTGATCATCTTGCTAAGGAGATGATTGAAGCGATCAAAGGTTTGTATCAGTTTCTCTTCAGGTTTCTGTTCGAAAACTCCAAATTCTGAGAGCAACAAGGTTTGAATTGAGTGTTCTAGATCCTCATCGGTTGAGTAGAGTTCTTTCAACCTATCCCAGATTTCTTTAGCCGTCGTGCATGAACCAACTAACCGAAAAGTGTCAGATTGCAGTGTGAATCTGATCATTCTCATGGCTTTCACATTACATAGCACCTTGTCCTTTTCATCCTGTGGCATCTTATCTACGTCTGCCACAAGCTGATTATATTCTTTTTGAGTCTTCACTGTCCTGTTCGTTCCAGAGTGAACAAACGGCCCAAGCGTGATAGCTTCCCAGATGAGATAACCATTATCTTCAGATCTAACTACGTAATCTTCAAAGTGATGCGCCCACACTTCATAGTCTTGAGTGTAAAGAATGGGAACCCTTGTAGTGGATCCAATGCTGTTGGAGATGTTGATGGTATTAGTTTGAGAATCTTCGTGAGACATGGTGACCCTTTCCTTAGGACTGCTAGAATCATACCTGTAAACTTGAGATTAGGGTTTTATCAAACACAAGAGTTACTGTCGACAGGAAGAAGACGACTTCTTTATATTTGATAAAAGCGGAAACCCTAAAGAATTCTTCACACAGAAGGAATGTGTATTGATCACACAGTCTCCTGCTCTGATACCAATTGTTAGAACAAAGTTCTAGTAGGATCGATATATTCTAAGCAGAAAAACAATAAATGACGTAATGAAGAACACAGGAATGGTTTAACTGATGTCGAATGATTAAGCTTCAACACCTCAGAAGAGCTCGATTAAGAACTTCGACTGTAGAGGTGTTTAGGGCTACAAAGCAATAATAATAATAATAATAATCACGACCGTATCTAAGGCATACATGCATGCACTATTTATAGATTAACCCTAATTAATAATCACGGATGGACAGGCCCAATCCGGATATACAAAACTAAGCCCATGACGCAATATAAAATACCCAACATTCTATATACTGGAAGTGTTGTTAATACCCTCCTGTGATCACTTAGTACATACGAGTCATAGAAATCTATATCGAACAGACAGTCGATTGGGTGATTCTGCCCTAAGCCCACAACCAAACAAGGAACAGGAAATGAGGCGGAAGTCACACATCCCACTGCATGTCGGATGTAAATTTCATATCACCCTGATGTATATACTAAGCAATATCATAGTTTTTAACCCTGATGACTGTTTGTTAAGTATATTATTATGTGAACGAGTCGTTGTTTTCCGTGTGAGTTCTTATAACCATGCTGATGGACGATAAACACTACGACGTACTTCGGACGTCGTAAACTGTAATGACATTTGTCACCCCAGGATGACTGTAGCTAATAGTCAGAGTGCGGGATTGCCAGTCCCGTATAGATCTATACACAAACTCACGCTCTCCCTCCAGGAGACTCTGGTTCCTAAGGAGTAGACTTCCCAGAAGTCGTGTCTCACAATGTAGTTCTCTCAACGAATTAACGAATAATACTATGAAAACCCCCTTTTTGTTATTAACACGTATCCTTGTAAAAATAGTACCTTTGTTCATAGTTCATATTTAGTAAGTTCTGCATTCAAATGTGTGTTAACAATAAGAAAATATAATAAACTAAATTATATTTTTAAACACCGATTTCTTGTGTTTTACTTGTATCCCCCCCCCCTAAAACATTATAAAGCTTGGAAAATATGGGGGTTTGAACTCACAGTTCTTTATGTGCACGTGCTTAACAGCAAGACTGGAAGGATGACCCTCGAGTTGTTGTACGCGGAATTAACGGTACCCTAATGATAACTAAACACATAATTGTATTTAAATTAGTGAGACCATTAATTAAAGTGTTAGAAAACACTTGCTTTTGGGTTAGGAATGTTACCGAGACTTGTTTGAAGGGGAAAAAAAGGTTTACAACTAAGGTTCACGGCTCAAGACTGTTTGCGGTCGTGAACTGTTTGTGGCCGTGAACGGGTTTCAGCCCTTGAATGGTTTGCGGCCTTTGAATGGTTTGCAGCCGTGAACTGATCTCGGCCTTTGAAGATTTGAAGGCTGTTCTTGGTGTTCCTTGTGAAAATATGAAGATTTGAAGGTTCACCGCCGTAAACCCAAGAATGAAGAGTGCTTGATTTGATGAAAAGATGAATGCTTGATGCTCCAAAATAAGATCCAAGGTGGATTGGATGATCTTCGGAGGATAGATGAGAGAAAACTTGAGTTTTCCGTTGGTGGGTTTAAAGAGAGAATGTTGAGTTTTCGGCTAGAAGTGTAGAAATGAGGATACAAATCAGCTATATATATATATATATATATATATATATATATATATATATATAGGTTGGGTTTACGACCCCACCTCCGACCGTAAACCCAACCTATATATATATATATATATATATATATATATATATATATATATATATATATATATATATATATATATATATATATATATATATATATATATATATATATATATATATATATATATATATATATATATATATATATATATATATATATATATATATATATATATATATATATATATATATATATATAAACGCGTTTGCGGCCGTAAACACTGGGATGAACGAGATTTGGCTGATTTTCGAAGAAAAACTTTATTCTTCGCACGACATCTTTATCGTAAGTAGATCAATCAGTTATCTGACTTGGAATCACTGATAAATCTTATTTATAGATTCATAATAACGATTATGAATATAAATATAAGTTACACTTGAGGTATAGTAACTGCAACTTAACTTACATGAATTTTAGTGAAAAACTGGGTAATTACGCGGGCAGAACTCCGGAACCGAAAGCTCTAATGCGAAGGGCTCTCCGACGCTCCAGAGCTTCACTAAAGTAGTTGAGAACTAGGTATTATCAGGGCTAGTGGTGCAGTAGGGTTTTCAGAGATTTTAGGAATGAATGAGTGAGGAAATGAGTCGAAAACGGGCGAATATTTAAGGAGTATTAGAGGGCGCGTCGTGCCTTTATGATGTGTCATTTCCTCGGCAATGCCATGTGTCTCCTTGTTGCTCGTCTGTGTCATTGCTTCTAGAAGCTGCAACATGACCTCTTTTTGTGGCGCCACATGTCTCATTCTCGTGGTGCCATGTCATCATGTCTCTTGGAGGAGTCGGCTACCGACCATGCCACATGTCCCCCCAATATTTGAATATTAAAGTAATAGTATTATAATATGATTCAGGTGGTTTCTAGAATCCTTCTGGTCATTTCCCAAAAACGTCCAAGACAGGCATGTTCTAGAATTTCATTGCTTGCCCAGGTATTGAACACTTGCAGTTTAACCCTTACAACCTTAATTAATTGTCATTAATCCAAACTTAATTTCCAATTAACTCTGATAAATTATTAATTAGTTATTAACTATTTCTAATTAATATATTAACAAAGCATTTATCTCTCTCTAAATATATATCCTAGCTATCTTCCTGGTTATGAGGGCAACCAAAAAAGGACTTTACTTTTATTCACTAATATTATACGTATTTAGTTAAGACCTTAGACATCTTAATCCAACAATCTCCCACTTGGATAAGTCTTCAAATACAATTTTCCACACCCCCGACCATCAGCGGAAAAGCCGAGGAGCGCGACGTAAATCAGTAATCACAGTTATTGAACATACATCGAACAGTAGAAATATAATCTTGTATTATTACCGAAATAGAAATTACATTGACAATGACTATTGCGAAACCGATACACATGCCTAACAATCCGACGTTTTCAAAGGTATAATAAAAATAACGGAGGGTCTTCTGAGCAAACACTTCCGACCTGCTAAATAATATGAGAATACATGCATTAAGATACGTCAACAAAATTGTTGGTGAGTTCTACAGGTTTTGACAGAAAGTACTTTTATAACCAAAGGTGTTTTATAAAAATTTTCTGGTGGACCAGCTTTTATAAATACGTATCTTTCTATCAAAAGTATAAAATAAATGAGTTTTAAAAGTGTATTTGGACTCATTTGTTGAATATATAAGTAAATCAAAGTTATAACAAATCCAAAAATACACCATTTATTGAATATATAAGTAAATCAAACTTATAACAAATTTTTACGGTTCTCACGACCAAAATGTTTTTATATAAGGATTTTGAATACCAATTTATATAAAAGAAAGCCATATCACTCTTTGTGAAAACATAGAATAACCAAATTTACTCTTGAAACCTTGTACAAGCATTCATATACTATATATGTAAAACTCATAAGTTTCAAATTTATAAACTTTGTAGATTCGTGTCGTGGTATTAATTAAGTATTATCCTACTTAATTTGCGAACCGACACTTAACCAGTGTGGCAAACTCGTCCCACATAAATATTGTGTTTTCGTATAAAAACAAAAGGTTTATATAAATAACTTATTAATGGTAAGTTAATAAACCATAACCAACCGTGTCATGTTGTTAATTAAGTGTTTTATACCTTAATTTCTGGTATTGACAGTTATCGTTTTGAGCAACAAACTATCCCACTAGATACAATCTCATCAAACTAGTATAAGTGAACAAAGACCCCATATAAACCTAATGCAAATTTTATATGGTAACAAAACAAATTTGGGATCTAAGATGAGCCTTTAACCGACACTATAAGCGTTCCTGCCCCGTAAGAGCACAATATATTGGAGGTATCTGGATCATTTACGAACGTTTTGAATAGTCGTGTAGTAACAAAGAAAGAAACACGTGACGCCTGTTAGTCTCGTCAGACGAAGTTATAGCTAGCAACCACAGACGGGGAATATCGACCCGCATAAATCTTTACCATATAGATCTACACGAAAGTTCTTTTTTGTAAATCTATGTCGTGTGAGCAGATTTATAGTATGAGACCCATCCTGGATTAACGGTTATAACTCAGATGATTTTGATCATCAGTATCAAAAACACCCCATTATAAAATTCCCTCTTTCACCCCTTTCGGAAAATTTCTCTCTCACACACACACACACACGAGATCTAACCCCCAACCACCAGGACCCATAGCTTAGAAAATGATCCTAGCTCATAAGGCTTTTAGAAACAACATAACTCACACAGAGCGTCCCGTGGGAGCGATGGAACTGTAACATCCATAAAACCATGAAAAATTTAAACTTTTAAAAACAACCCAAAATCACAAATTGTTTACAACCAAGTTTTCAAAACATATTCTATATCAGAGTTTCCCAAAATCATAAGTCCAAAACATGAGGAGGTGTACGATCACACCATAGCCTTCCCGCGATCCTTTGACGTACCTAAAACATAACCCAAGATTGTAAGCCAACGCCTAGTGAGTTCTCCTAAAGTACCAACACAACACATAATCATAATAGTAGCAGTAAACAACATGCATACAGAGCCTTCAGTTTGACTGGAATGCCCCACCGGCCTACAGTCTATCTGGTACACTCACAGAACCTTCAGCATGACTGGTACGCCTTACCGGGCCTACAACCTATTTGGAACATTGTCCGAGCCTTCTACCTTACTGGCATGCCCTACTGGCCTGCAGTCTATCTAGGACACCCTGGGCCTTGAGCACATAGCAGGACCAACTCAACCTAACACACCATCACATATCAACATATACCATATCAATGCCTAATTAGCATATACAGACAGTCATACATATCTAACAGATCACTAAACATAGCATCATCCTTTATACCATGATACATATCTAACATATCACTATAGCATACAAGCATGCGATAAACCTGGATAACAATCCAAAGGAGCAGGCCTTGGTGCCTTCAACCCATAAGTATAGTAAGGAAAACTCACCTCGTAAATCCGAAAAGATAGCAGAAAAGAATATCTCTCCGCGAGTCCACTCTACAGATCACCTATACACAAGGAAATACCCAACCTTAGGCTTCATAACAAATACCTAAAATGCCCCTAGGGCCAAACCAGGTCAAAAGTCAACGATCAACGAAAAGTCAACCCAGCTGATTACGCCCAGCGTACTCAGCCTCTACGCCCTGCGTACTCCGGCCTTGACCAAAAACGGGTTGTTGACGACCTACGCCCAACATACGCCTCGATATGCCTAGCATACACAGTGGCCATGCACAACCTCAATTAAGTGCTTAATACAACAAGTCCAAACGTCCAAATCCAGATCCAAGTCTAGAAAGGTGCTCCTAACCATAAAGTTTCCAACTTTATTGTCATGCATGCGTTAATAAGTCCCCAAACCAAAACCCTAGTTTGTCTTAACCACTTAAGACCTCTATATCATGCATGAAAGAACTATATGAGTCAAGATATCATTTTTACAACTTAATGCACCTCAAATCTTCTAAAAGGACAACTCATTTGGTCTTAGAGTAGCTTTTAGTCATTAAGTCCAAGAAAAGGGACTAAAAACTTATAAAACTCCACATGGCTAGATCTTAAGAAATTAGAAGTCAAGATCAAAGTTTAATACCTTTTGGAGCTTCCCAAAGAGGCAATGATCTCAGATTTACAAGCTTGCTTCCACACCAAGGCTCCTCAATGAATCATCTTTCTTCCTTCAACACACCAAGAACACACACTTAAGCTCAAAACACACACTCAAAGGCTAGGGTTTGCAACGTCTCAAGGAGAGTGGAGGCTGAAAATGTGAGGGAAATGTGGCTATAAGGATGGTTATATAAGGGCTTAACCCTAAAATTTAGGGTTTCCACACCTGGCGAGTACGCCGCGCCTACGTTGATGTATGCCTAGTGTACTAGGGCGCACCCTAGTACGCTTAGCATACAAACGTATACATGGCGTACTCCCATTTCTCCAAAATTACAATTTTGCCACTAGGGCTTCCAATAGACACTTCCTTCTATTTAGGGACCGAAAAGCAATATAAAAAAGATTATAAGGTTAAATTTAGAAGTACTTGAACACCAGGATGTTACAATTCTCCCCCACTTGATCTAGACTTCGTCCTCGAAGTCTGCTGTGGTGAACAACTCCAGATAATGCTTCCGCATCTCAGCCTCCGGCTCCCAGGTCCAGTTAGAGCCCCTCCGATGCTGCCACTGCACTCTGACTAAAGGTATTTCCTTGTTGCGCAACACCTTCATCTTTTTTTCTACAATAGCCACTGGCCTTTCAACATAGTTCAGGTGCTCATCGACCTGAATATCATCCAAGGAAATCACTGGATCCTCATCCAATATACACTTTCACAACTACGAAACATGGAAAGTGATGTGAATCTGACTGAGCTCCTCAGGAAGATCCAACCTGTAAGCAACTTTGCCAACCTTGGTAATCATCCGAAACGATCCAATATACCGGGGTCCCAATTTCCCCCTCTTCCATAAGTGTATCACACCTTTCCAAGGTGAGACCTTCAGTAATACCATATCGTCAACCTGAAACTCCAACTCGGATCGGCGCCGGTCGACATAGCTCTTCTGCCGACTCTGAGCGGTCTGCAGTCTCTGCCTGATCTGTTGAATAAGCGCTGTGGTCTGAAGGACTACTTCGGTCCTTCCCATAAACCTATGACTAACCTCGTTCCAACAAACCAGGGTGCGACATCTCCACCCATACAAGAGCTCAAAAGGCGGAGCACCAATGCTGGAGTGATAACTGTTGTCGTAGGAGAGCTTCGCAAGAGGTAGGTTGGAGTCCCAGCTCCCACCAAAGTCGATAATATAGGCCCGCAACATATCCTCAAGGGTCTGTATCGTCCGCTCAATCTGGTTGTCGGTCTACGGATGATAAGCAGTACTAAAGTACAACCTCGTGCCCAGTTCCTTATGGAAATTCTGCCAAAAATGGGAGGTGAACCGAACATCACAGTCTAAAACAATGGAGTCAGAACCCCATGGCGAGCAACGATCTCACGAGCATATACATCGGCTAACTTCTTGGCCTAAGAACTCTCCCGGATAGCCAAAAAGTGAGCACTCTTGGTCAACCGATCCACGATGACCCAGATAGCATCAAAGCCCTTTGTCGTCCTCGGTAACTTGGTGATAAAATCCATCGAAATCTGCTCCCATTTCCACATGGTAAAATCCAGAGGCTGCAGCTTGCCATGCGGCCTCTGATGCTCTTCCTTGACCATCCTACATGTCATGCATCTCTCAACATACCAGGCTATCGCTCTCTCTCTCTCTCTCTCTCTCTCTCTCTCTCTCTCTTCATACACGGCCACCAATAGCTCAACCTCAAATCCTGATACATCTTGGTGGCCGCCATATGAATAGAAAAGGGAGACTTATGAGCCTCCTCTAACACAATCTTCCTGACCCCACCAGACATCGGAAACCAGACTCGACCACACCGGGTCAACAACCCTCGACTATCCGTGAAAAATCTGTCAATCTTACCCCTGATCCACTCCTACTTCCAGTTCTCCTTCCGAACTCCCTCAGCCTAAGCCTCCCTGATCAATCCCAAAAGCTGGGAATCAACTGATATCCTAGTATACATCTCCTTATCCTAAGATCCAACTAACTTGCGGCTCAAAGCATCCGCCACCACATTCGCTTTACATGGATGGTAAAGGATCTCACAGTCATAATCCTTCACTACGTCCAGCCACCTCCGCTGCCTCATGTTCAATTCTGTCTGGTTCATGACATGCCTCAAACTCTTGTGATCCGTGTAGATAGTACAACATACCCATAAAGGTAGTGCCTCCAAATCTTAAGGGCAAAAACCACTGCCCCCAACTCCAGATCATGAGTAGGATACCGCGTCTCGTGCAGCTTCAGCTGCCTCGAGGCAGAAGAGATCACCCGTCTTCTCTGCATGAGGATTGCCCCCCAAACCGGTGATGGATGCATCACAAAATACCACAAAATCCTCAACTCCCTCTGGTAGGGTCATTACCGGGGCCTCACATAACCTCTGCCGAAGTGTCTCAAATGACAATGGTTGCTCAGGGCCCCATCGAAAAACCACCCCCTTCCTCGTCAGACGAGTGAGAGGTACCGTAATCTTGGAGAAATACTGAATGAATCTCCGATAGCACCCTGCTAAACCCATTAAACTCCTGATATCGGAGGGAGATTTCGGAACCTCCCACTACATCACAAGCTCGATCTTGGCCGGATCGACCAAATTCCCATCCTGCTTAAAGAGGTTCCCAAGGAACTAGTGATGGGTTTTGAGCATTCTAACACTCCTAAGTGTACATGAAACCCTAGAAAACCTTGGATCTATGTTTGTCTAAAATACATGCAAAATATGATTTCCAAGGTTCATAATCCTATCTAGCATACATGGGGAACTTTTAACATAAAAGATGGCTAGAATTACATACCTTGTAGTTGTTATGATTCCTTGAAAACCTTGAGAGCCTAGCACCCCAAGTGTGATGCCTCAAATGTTTCACACAAGACCAAATGCTTTGGAATAACTTTAGAGAATGTATAACACTTGTAAAAATCGGCTTGCCCTCTCTTGTGCTTAGTGTAACCAATTTTGGTGAGTAACATAGTCTTTATATAGTGTTTCACATCTAGGGTTACACCATGTAAACCCTAATGTGACATGACTCTTCATTTCCATGACCCATGGGTTTGTAACTCCCATGGAGCCTCCATGGAGAATCCAATGGGTTTAACCCAACTTGATAATCCATGGAGCCTTTTAGCCCACTATACAAGTTATGGATGATTTACATAATCAACTCATATATTTAATTAGTCATCTTTTGATCACTTAATTAATTCTTGATCAATACTAATTAAATAATACTATTAATATATTAGAACTTATAATATATTAATAAACCACAAGTGTTATTTCTCTCATTTAGTCTATCCAAATGCATGATGCCATGCAACCCAAATGGACCATGCCGGGTCGGGTCAAGTACATACCAGGAATAGTTATGGACTTAGACACCTTATTCAACAGTCTCCCACTTGGATAAGTCTAATAACTATAACTGCAAGTATGACTTCAGGAACCGATCAGCAATCGTAGCTCTTTTCAAGGTTTCTCGGAACTGAGAAGATGATGATACGCCATTTCAGATAAGTGATCATATAATCCTCTGTTCTAGATATCAGACGGACAAATACATGGAACAATGTCTTACTTTTGTCCAACAGTTTGTTTCCCGATTTCCGATTTGTTTGACATAGAACTTATTTCAACACATCAACTTAGTTCTGACCGGGCCCGGTACATAGGTCAAAACAAAATCATCGAGGGGCCCATATATCGCTTCTAATCCAAGAAGGAACAGATAAACTTTGACTCATATGCTTGTTCTACTACTTGTTAAATCATACACAAACACACGTTTTATAACATCGAGTTACCAATGCGTTTTCGCACGATCAATGTATAACCAACTCATAGACAACAAGACATATCTCTAGGTTTGAAGACTTATGTGATATTACCGTCTCATGATCACTCGAGATAAATTCCATGAAGTGATACCAGCGAGCGTGGGTTGAATCCAATACTCAAAACTTATGAGCACTCATGAGTGTTGAGGCCATGTCCAACATCTTAGACCTCTACAACCAACTCATGATAGTCTTAATTCATATCTACTTCCAACATATGACTGACTGTGGATAATTTGAATAATATGTAAAACACAACATAAATATTCTGCAAGTCAAAACATGCAAAAGAAATAATAGTAAACGATTGACACAAGATAGCTACACTTTACTCATAAATAAACACAACTTTTATTCATCATCAAATGTCAATTAGACTTTACAAATTTCAAAACTATCTAACTACTAAAACTAATATAATCCTTCAGCCCTATGCTCCTTGCATGCTGGAGATGCTTAACCCTACCCAGTCCCTTCGTGAGGGGATCTGCCGGGTTCTCATCCGATGATACCCTATTTGCCGCGAGGAGTCCTTCCTCTATTCGATGTCTGATGAAATGGTATTTTCTGTCAATGTGTCTGGATCTTCCGTGATCCCTTGGTTCCTTTGCTAAGGCAACAACACTTTCACTATCACAGAAAATCTCTATGGGCTCCTTTATAGCTGGTACAACTCCAAGCTTCCAATTAATTCTTTAGCCATATAGCCTCCTTTGCTGCCTCGCTTGCTGCTATATACTCTGATTCGCAAGTTGAATCAGCCACTGTCTCCTGCTTGGAACTTTTCCAAGAAATTGCTCCTCCGTTTATGTGACAACCGTCAAATTCAAGTCAAAGTCAAAGTCAAAGTCAACAAGTCAAACCGGTCAAACTTAACTAGTACTTGTATGTTAAAAAGTTACTCTATGTATAAAAATGTGTATTTGTATGTCAAAAATTCAAGTGTCTTGAAGAATCTATGTGTTAACAATGTAAAAACCCTAAAAAGTGAGTTAAACGCATCAAAACACGACTAAGGACCCTTTCTGGGACTTAAAACGATCATTAACGAAGCATAACGGGGTTCACGAACCTTGCATCACGAGATTATACGATAATAATGGCTAAGGTTTAATCTCTCCCAAATCATTCCAAGTATGTGAAATCTCTCCCAAATCTCTCCAAGTATGTGAAATCTCTCCTAGTATGTGAAATCTCTCCCAAATCTCTCCAAGAATGTGAAATCTCTCCAAGTATGTGAAATCTCTCCCAAATCTTTCCAAGTATGTGAAATCTCTCCCAAATCTCTCTAAGTACGGAAAGATTTCTCGAAAAACAGCTATATAGCACCGAAACCCCTCTTAGGAGCCGAACCTCTTAGGAGCCGAACCTCTTAGAAGCCGAACCTCTTAGAAGTCGAACCTCTTAGAAGCCGAACCTCTTAAGAGCCGAAACCCTTCTTAGGAACCGAACTTGTCAGAAGCATCTCGGACCGAAGCCAGCAACAAGGACCGAACTTCGGCCCCCCATCCGAGACCCTCACATCCCCCACTTCGAACCTTCGGTCTTCCCCTCCATCTCTCGGTTCCCTCTCGGTTCTCACACTCCTAAGAGCCGAACCTCGCAGGTTCGGTCCCTAATGCCGGTTTTCGACTACTTTCGCCTCCTAAGCCCGTTTTTGACGTTTTTGATGGGATTTTTTCACCAAATTCATATTTTTATCATTTTTAACCCCCAGAACTCTTATTTTAATTATTTTCAAGGATCTATTAATTATAAATCATTATTTTACATTAAGAAGAGTATCCTACCCCACAAGTGGGTCAAGTGTGCCCACTTACCTCCTATGTGTCACTTTCTCATTGGTCCAACCTTATCCACATCACAAAAACCAAGGCAAACATCCCTTCACCCTAGCCACTTGCTCCAGCAACCCTCCATATAAGGAAATGCCTGGGATTTCCTTGATCATTTGCTTCACCATCAAACATTATACACTTCTTAAACTATCAAGAGGGCCTCTTTTCTCTCAACTTTCAGCCACACTTTTGATGTGTTCTTGAGTCATTTATTCTTTTATTGGTAAGTATTTCCTTCTAACTCAAGTGCTATTACATGTTTTCATAACACTCTTGGATCATCGACTCATATCTTAACACCAAAAATCGTTCTTAGGATCATCCAAAACTTCGTGTGTTCATCAAGTGATCTAGACTTGAAACTCATCGTCTTCAACCTTCCACTCTTCAAGAAATCACTCAAGCTGAGTTCATACCCCTACATTTTCTAGTTTTCTTCAGTTTTCAAGGGGGATACAAGTTAAAACACCAAAACATATTCAAAACTCAACTTGACAGCTTACAACAGAAAAGTTGTGACCTGTTCACGAACTGTTTTACCCAACTTAAACTTAATATCTTTCAAAACTGTTTAATATGCAAGTATTTCAGGTTTATACCTTTAAAATGACTACTTTCACATCTCCATATGAGTTTTCTACGATTTATGGCGATTTTTACAAAACTGCCTATCATTTCAGAAACGAATTCGGACCAGTCTGTGATTATGAACACTTTCACATAAGTTAGAGACTTCTAAAAATCATAATAAAAATTATGAGTAAACTAGACACATTTTCTAAACTCTGAGAGTTTACGGAGTTAGTTTTCGACTTCGTATTATTTTTCTATGATGATTTCAAAAGAGTGCAGAAAGGATAAAAGCTAGTTACATAGTTTATAGTATTAACAACACTTTGTAGTATGTTGAGCAAAGTGCATAACGATAAGTTTCTCAATGTTTGGATGCATTCTTGTTAGTTTATCATCATAAACAGAAATTAGTCATTCATGTTAAGGTTTTTCCTCCATTCATTTCGAACACATATAATAAACTACATTAAGTATAGTTTATGAATTTTCGATAAAATCATACTACATGGAAAAGGTTTTACTCTCAAAACAAATGGGTTTTTCATATACTACTTGATAAACTATAATAGTAATAGTTTATGGATTTATATCACAAATGTATTTTCATAAAAGGTGATTTGACTTCCTCCATGGAAGAGGTTTTATACTCAAAACTATATGTAAACTAGTTAACGTAAGTTGTGAGACATTCTCCTTCGGGGTACTCTTACGTACCACAGAAAATCCTGAATTGGTGGCTCCGCCTTACTTCCTGTTCCTTGTTTGGTTGTGGATGTAGGGCAGACCCATTGTATTCGACAGTTTATTTAACTTAAATTTTATATAACTTATATACATTGGGTGATTATAGAAGGAATCTACAGGTCTTTCTAGGGTACATTATTGCATAACATAGGAGAGTTCATTTCGCGTTTAATAAAGAAAATATTGAATTTTCTGAAATCATACTTTGTCGCTTTTTACAAGGAAACCGACTTCTTTCTCAAATAAAACTCTTATGAACTCACCAACTTAATTGTTGACACTTTTTCAAACTACTTGTATTCTCAGGAATTCAGTGAAACAGGAAATCAACCACTTTTGAGGATGGGACGTTAAATCGTCAAACATTTCATTTTTGTCATCATAAGTGTAATTGATTGGAAACATGTAAACACATAGTACTGTATAACTTTTTTTCAATTATATTTATGATGGTTGTATTTACTTTGGGCACTATTATACTCGTTGTTGTGATAGTATACATGAAGTCCTCCACCCCCGGACGTTTCCGCCATCCTTGGTTTGGGGGTGTGACAGTTTAAGGTAAAGACTCATCCCGACTGAGAGAGGAAATTATCCCTACCAGTCTGGAAACTAGCATCACTATACCCTACAACTCTCAAGTCAAAACTCCCACCAAGGGTAAGGACCCAGTCCTTAGTCCTCCGCAGGTACTTGAAAATGTTCTTTACCGCCGTCCAGTGAGCCTTACCATGGTTCCCCTGATACCTGCTAGCCATGCTCAAAGCAAAGGCTACATCAGGACGAGTGCAGGTCATAGCATACATGATCGAGCCTACTGCAGAAGCATAAGGTACTCGACTCATTTCTGCTATCTCAACCTCGGTACTCGGGCTCTGAGTCTTACTCAATCTAGCTTTACTCTGGATGGGTAACTCTCCTTTCTTGGAATCTTGCATGCTGAACCTCTTCAGCACCTTATCCAAGTATGTACTTTGACTAAGTCCAATTAGTCTTTTACTCCGGTCTCTCAGAATCCTTATCCCTAGAATATAGGCAGCTTCTCCTAGGTCGTTCATAGCGAAACACTTCCCAATCCAGGACTTCACTTCCTGCAAGGTTGGGATGTCATTTCCTATGAGTAGTATGTCATCTACATACAATACCAAAAAGCTAACTATACTCCCACTAGCCTTGACATACACACAAGATTCATCTTCACTCCTCGAAAAACCAAACTCTTTGACTTTCTCATCGAAGCAAAGATTCCATCTGTGAGGTGCTTGTTTAAATCCATAGATGGGTTTCTCAAGCTTACACACTCTGTCAGGGTTCTCTGTACTGACAAAACCCTCTGGCTGATTCATGTAAACATCCTCAGCCAACTTTCCATTAAGGAAAGCGGTTTTGACATCCATTTTCCAAATTTCATAGTCATGAAATGCAGCAATGGCTAACAACACCCTAATATACTTAATCTTGGCTACTGGTGAAAAGGTCTCATCATAATCAACTCCTGGAGCTTGAGAAAAGCCCTTTGTAACCAGTCGCGCCTTATAAGTGTGTATATTACCATCCATGTCGGTCTTCTTCTTGAAGATCCATTTGCACCCTACTGTCTTACGACCTGGTAGATTGTCAACCAAGTTCCAGACTTGATTGTCATACATGGACTGTATCTCGCTGTCCATTGCCTCTTTCCATTTGGCAAACTCGGGGCCTGCCATGGCTTTCGCATAGCTGTTAGGTTCATCCAGACTTACCAGTGTCTCATCACTGATAAGTGTCTCACCTTCCGCAGTAATATGGAAACCATAGTAGTGCTCAGGTGCATTCCTAACCCTTGTGGAACGCCTCAGAGGTAGAGACTTGTCACTTGGATCAACAGGAGTTTCCTCCTCAAGTTGACTGCTAGGGTTTGAGGTTCCTTCACCACTTGACTCTTGAATTTCTTCAAGGTCAATTTTCCTCCCACTGTTTCCTTGGCTTATAAAATCTCTCTCTCGAAAGACACCCCTCCTTGCTACAAAGACCACATTCTCACTGGGTCTGTAGAAGAGGTAACCAAAGGATTTTTGTGGGTAGCCGATGAAAATAAACCTCTCACTTCGAGATTCAAGCTTGTCGTGATTCTCGGGTCTCACGAAAGCTTCGCAACCCCAGATCTTGATGTGTGCTAGACTAGGAACTTTTCCGGTCCACATCTCGTGAGGTGTTTTGGTAACCTTCTTTGTAGGGACCAGATTAAGGATATGGGCGACAGTCTCTAAGGCATACCCCCAGAATGAGATTGGTAGCGAAGCTCGACTCATCATGGAACTAACCATGTCCAACAAGGTTCGATTACGCCTCTTAGCTACACCATTCAACTGTGGTGTCCTGGGAGGTATCAATTGTGAGACAACCCCACATTCCCTAAGATAGTCGAGGAACTCTGTACTAAGATACTCACCACCACGATCGGATCGAAGCATCTTAATGTTCCTGCCCAATTGATTCTCTACTTACTGTTTAAACTCTTTAAACCTTTCGAAAGTCTCCGACTTGTGCTTGATTAAGTAGACATATCCATATCTACTATAATCATCTGTAAAAGTCACATAATAACGATTAGCATCCCTTGTGGCAGTTTTGAAGGGTCCACACACATCCGTGTGCACTAGATCCAACAAACCTTCACCCCTAGCACACAAACCTATGAAGGGTGACTTTGTCATTTTTCCAAGTAAACATGATTCACAACTATCATCTGACTTTAGGTCAAATGACTCCAAGACTCCATCCTTTTGGAGTTGGCCTATGCGTTTCTTGTTTACATGTCCAAGACGACAATGCCATAATGATGCTTTATCTAAGTTATTATCATTAGTAGAATCAATACACAACCCATTATTTCCTAAATTATCTACAACAGACACAGCTTCATACACACCATCACAAGGTAATGCTTTAAAATAAAACACATTATTAAAGAAAGCATTTATTCCACCAACTTCATTATCAAAAGAAAAGGTAAAACCTTGTTTGTGCAAAGCATGAAAGGAAATAATATTTCTTGCCATTTCAGGCGAATAACAACATTTATTCAAATCTAAAGTAAACCCACTACTTAGCAACAAAGTATAAACTCCAATCTTGGTGACAGGTGAAACTTTCCTATTCCCCATGATCAAGTTTATCTTTCCATGCTCCACATTCTCACTTCTTCTTAGTCACTACAAATCAGAACAAATATGAATACCACAACCGATATCAAGGACCCAAGAGTTAGAATAAGGTGAGTTATTAGATAATATAGTGTAAATACCTGCATGGTTGGGTTTCACTTTCCCATCCTTCAAATCTTGCTGGTACTTCGGGCAGTTCCACTTCCAGTATGCCTTTTCATGGCAATAGAAGCATTCAACCTCTTTTGGGTCAGCAGAAGGAGTGAAGAAACCTTTCTTGGTTCCGCTTGAAGAGTAGCCATCAAGGGTCTTACCCTTGGTACCCTTCGAAGGGTTCTTCCTCTTCTTCCCTCTACATTTCCCGATTGCCAGGACAGGTGCGGAGTTTGGAGTAGGAGTCGGAGTGGTAACAACCGACTTACCTTTAAGACCTGATTCTGCGGTCTTTAGGAGTCCTTGAAGTTTGCTGAGGGTGACTTCTTCCTTGTTCATGTGGTATGTCATGCGGAATTGATCATAACACGATGGTAAGGAGTGCAAAATGATATCTATTGGTAACTCCTCTGGGAAGTTCACATTCAGCTTCATCAAACGGTCCACATACCTCTGCATTTTCTGCATGTGGCCCGTGAGGGGTTCACCATCTTTCATTCGGGTTGTTATCATGGAGGAGATGATTTCATATCGCTCTTGACGAGCACTCTGATGGTAACGGTCCATCAAATCCTGGTGCATCTCAAAAGGATAGTAGTCCTTATAGGACTTTTGGAGCTCGGCTGACATAGTGGCCATCATGATGCATGCCACTTTGGTAGCATCTCTTTCATGTGCCTCATATTCAGCAAACTCCTCAGGAGTAGCAGTTGGCTCGGGTACCTTGAGCTCCTTGTCGAGAACATATTCTTTGTTCTCGTATCGAGTGACCATCCTGATGTTTCTGATCCAATCAGTAAAGTTGGATCCATCAAAGATGACTCTCCCACAAAGGTTCATGAGAGAGAAGGAGCCAGTAGGGTTTGAGCCAGGAGCAGCATTGTTGGAAGACATCTGAAAAGAAGAAAAACAAGTTTAGTTTAGATATAAGGATAGTCCTTAATAAAACACCCAAATGTAATATTAAGGCTAGGATCCAATCACAATATATTATAACTTAGAAGAGGGATGCCGTAATCTAAGCTAAAACATATTTGACAGGTAGGTGAATGACGATTCACCAATTTCCACCATGAAAACGAAATATAAGTTATTAGGTTTTATTTGGTTTTTTAGAAACTCCTAGATTCTTTTGAGATTCATTGAACTTTTTCAATGGCATGTTTCAATCTTGAGTGTGCCCTTCATGTTTTGTGACTGGGATACCGAGGATCACAAAACAAGGTGTGAAGTAACCATGCAAATTACTTGGTACCCTTATTGTTTTTCACTTAATCGATGTGCCGGTAAACCACACGCGCTCCACCGACCTATGAAAAACCTTAAGTCACCCTTTGCCTACCTTGTTAAGTCCAAGTTAGTGTGCCAATTAACCACACACGCTCCACTAACGACTTAATCAAAGTGCAAAGTGTAATTTCATGGGTTAGCACCTTATTCACATTTTCCTAAAGTAACTAAGATTGGGAATTTATAAAACATTTAGTTACTTTATAATAATCATTATACTTTTTAATGAGAATTTTAAGTCATTGTTCTACCCGTTCGGCTAACGACCCTCCACCAGTCAAGGAAGCGGTGGGTGAGAGTGGACACCCATTAAGCTGCCATTTTATAGGCAACAACCTTATACCCCCTTATAGACTAGCTTCGTGAATGAGGCCTATTAACGGTAAAACGACTTGATCTTATACATATATATATATATATATATATATATATATATATATATATATATATATATATATATATTATTAAACTTATAATATTATAAAGTATAAGGGTTGAATTTTAACATTTAAAATTCTAGAGGTTGGAACTAAAGATTATTAAGATGGCTTTACATGTTCCAAAACTTGTGGGCAAGTTTTGTAACTTTACAAAACCTTTCAATTAATAACTTATGAGTTATTAAAATGAAGACTCTTCATTTTTGTAACTTATGTGTTCTTTTAATGGCTTTAATACAAAGAGGCTTTTGGTTATCCTTAACTTGAGGACAAGTTATGGACTCCATTAAAACATATAAAGATCATGAATTCAGCAATAATCAAGTAATTCCTATGATCTATCAAGAAATCATATGAACATGAATAATCATATCAAAATTTCAAGAACATATGAACACATATAATCATGTAATTTTGATATTAGCCATTGTAAATGGATTAGAACAATCATTACACCATCTAAAACAAGTTTAATAACACCAAAACAGTTTAGGGTAATGTTTCTAGTCCATTTCCAGCAGCAAAAGTCGAAAAACTGCATTCTGAGGCTCCTACTCGTCGAGTGCACGAACCTACTCGACGAGTAGGATGAGTTTGGTCATGGACTCGGCGAGTCCCCCCATGGACTCGGCGAGTTCATCATGCAGACAGCAAGAAAATCGACTTTTTTCACAATTTTGCATCAAGTATCAAACAAGCAAGCCTAGGCTCTGATACCACTGATGGGTTTTGAGCATTCTAACACTCCTAAGTGTACATGCAACCCTAGAAAACCTTGGATCTATGTTTGTCTAAAATACATGCAAAATATGATTTCCAAGGTTCATAATCCTATCTAGCATACATGGGGAACTTTTAACATAAAAGATGGCTAGAATTACATACCTTGTAGTTGTTATGATTCCTTGAAAACCTTGAGAGCCTAGCACCCCAAGTGTGATGCCTCAAATGTTTCACACAACACCAAATGCTTTCGAATAACTTTAGAGAATGTATAACACCTGTAAAAATCGGCTTGCCCTCTCTTGTGCTTAGTGTAACCGATTTTGGTGAGTAACATAGTCTTTATATAGTGTGTCACATCTAGGGTTACACCATGTAAACCCTAATGTGACATGACTCTTCATTTCCATGACCCATGGGTTTGTAACTCCCATGGAGCCTCCATGGAGCATCCAATGGGTTTAACCCAACTTGATAATCCATGGAGCCTTTTAGCTCACTATACAAGTTATGGATGATTTACATAATCAACCCATATATTTAATTAGTCATCTTTGGATCACTTAATTAATTCTTGATCAATACTAATTAAATAATACTATTAATATATTAGAACTTATAATATATTAATAAACCACAAGTGTTATTTCTCTCATTTAGTCTATCCAAATGCATGATGCCATGCAACCCAAATGGACCATGCCGGGTCGGGTCAAGTACATACAAGGAATAGTTATGGACTTAGACACCTTATCCAAAACCTAGACCTATCGTAACCGAAACTAGCACTTCGAGAACTTAGCATAAAGCCGTTCTCACCTCGAAACCCCTAGAAGCTCGCGAAGATGCTCCTCATGATGCTCTATGGTCTTGGAATACACCAAGATATCATTAAAAAACACAATGACGGAATGATCAAGCATCGGCCTGCATACCCGATTCATCAAATCTATAAACACAGCAGGCGTGTTGGTGAGCCCAGATGGCATCACCACGAACTCGTAATGCCCATAACGAGTCCGTAATGTTGTCTATTCCACGTCCTCCTCTCTCACTCTAACCTGATGATACCCGGACTTCAAATCTATCTTGGAGAACCAAGATGCACCCTGCAACTGATCAAAGAGGTCATCAATCCGTGGAAGGGGATAATGGTTCTTCACCGTTAACTTGTTCAACTCCCACTAATCACTACACATCCAGTGTGAACCATCCTTCTTCTTGACGGGCAATATCGCCGCTCCCCACAGAGAACTGCTCGGCCTGATGAACAGTTTGCCAAGCAGCTGAGATGAAAACTCCTACATCTCAGGCGGTGCCAAGTGGTATAGCGCCTTGGCAATCGGGTCCGCACTTGGCACAAGGTCGATCCTGAACTCGACCTGCCTCTCAGGAGGCACAACGGGTAACTCCTTTGGGGACACATCTGCAAACTCCCTGACAACCGAGACCTCGGGAACTGAAACCCGATCCCCAATACGCGTATCCACCATATAAGCCAAGTAGCCCATACACCCATGCTGAATATAGTGACGAGCCCTAGTCACTGAACAAAACCCTGAACCCATCCTGGTGCCTTCTCCATAAATAACCAGTTCTCCCCCACTTGGGGTTCGAACTACCACTCGTTGGCCCTCAAAATCAATCATGGCACCAAAACGGATCAGCCAATCTATACCCACAATCACACAGACATCCCCCATGGGAATAGGGATCAGATCGATCGGATAATGCACCCCGAAGATCTCCAATACAGAACCATGTTGCACTGATGATGCATAAACCCCGTGTTCATTGTCGATAGAACCCAAAACGGACACTCTAACTCCCCAATAAGCATATCAAACTCTCAACTAAAGGATCAAGATACAAATGACCGAATCGCACCCGAGTTAAACAACACAAGGGAATGCAAAAAGTTCACTAGGAATGTACCTAACCGAGGCACATATAAGCATAATACAAAACATAATCAACAAAATAATGGATGAAACATACCAGTCACAACGTCTGGAGCTGCTCTGGCCTCCTCGGCAGTGAGATGAAAAGTACGGCCTCGAGCCCTTGGGGGCTCCGCCCTCCCCTGGCGCCCATTGGTTATCCTCAAAGTGGCTAGCGTCGGGGCCTACGCCGGCTTGGCAGCGAGCAATGGACAATTGACCTTCACATGGGCAGATTGATCACAATGATAGAAGATCGTGGTACTCAGAGCTGGGGCCAGATGGCGACAATCCCTCGCAAAATTCCCCTCCTTACCACATGTGTGGCACACACCCCCTGATCGACAGGCCCCCTCATGAACCTTTCCGCACTTCCCACAAGTGCGGCCCCTCTACCCTCCAGATCTAGAATCATCGGCCTTGAACCGCTTCGGTGCTGGCTGTCACTGCATGGGGTCCAGTCATTGATCCCTCGTCTTAAGCTCTATCTCAATCTCACGCCGCCTGACAGCCTCCCGAATCTCCAAGAAAGTATCATAACATTGGGTGGAAATAAACTGCCTGATATCCGTCTTGAGCATGCTCAAGTAACGGGTCATCTGAGCCTTCTCAGAAGCAAACTCAGGGCAAAACATGGCCCTCTGTGTGAACATCCTGGTGATCTCTGTCACCAACTCAGTCCCCTGCCTCAGGTCAAAAAACTCTTGGGCCAACCTCTCACGCTCCACTCTCGGCACACATCTGGTACGGAACATCTATGAGAATTGATCCCAGGATATAACAACTCTCTTCTTAGTAGAATTTGACCCCATAACAAGTCTCCACCAATCCTTTGCTCTGGACCTCAAAAGGTTCAGAGTGCACCTAACCCTTTGATTAGCTAGGCAGGAGCAAGTGAAAAAGCATCCCTCAATATCAGACATCCACCTCATGTCTATAATCGGGTCCTGAACTCCGTCAAAAGTCGGTGGATTCGTACTGTCAAAGTCCCGATACTGAAAAACCCGACCAACACCAACTCCTGCATCCACGACGGCTGCGAAGGTTGCAGCAGCAACATTCTCATCAATGGTTACGTATCTGTCATCAAAGAACTCCATCATCACGGTCTTGATAGACCCAAAAATCTATGATATCTTCCCCCAGACACTGGTAAACACCTCCTCGTGGATAATCTCCTTGATACGGTCCTCTGACACTATTGGCCCACCCTGGCTGCCAACTCCTGATCCTGACCCGGATCCTGTCTCGAAACGTCGCGTCGTCACCATACTGAAAATAAACCAGGGAGATATCACATAACACACATATCATAATAAGGGAACAAACTCCCAACAAAGCCCTAGGGGTTGTGACTTCCTTGTTACGCGTATGGGTCCTGTGCTTTAAGTAGTATGGGCCCATACTACCTTCCACACCTACCCGTATTTTTCTCAGAGGAGCATCACAAAAACCGTAACAATACACACTAGCATACTCATACACTCTGTCCTCACTCCTTAGAGGAAGGATAATCATCATGAGACTGGCCGCCTAATCCCACACAACTTATCCATGAAACTTCCACCAACCCTGCAGCACTTGTGTATGCTAATCATACATAACACTGGACCCCATTGACAGTCGAAAATCTGATCCTACTCGAAGCCCTTCATCAAACAAGAACAGGAAATAAGGCTAAACCAAACATTCTCAGGCTATAGAATCTTAGTTATGTATAACCATGATGCACACACTAAGCATCTACAGTAATGATGTCAATTTCATATAAAGAATGATCCTATGCTATCAGGCATCATGTAATCAGGAAATTCAATCATGCATTTCTTGAAGATCCCTAGCCTATTACTAGCATGCTGTTCTAACGTATCACAATATCAAATAACAATGTGGTAATTTGGGGTCTACTTACTGGCTCCGGCTAATTGTACACATCACATCCTCCTTGATTATTTTGAAAACACTTTAAATATTGTTTTAAAATATTTCTCCTTAGTTTGAGACTGGATTCATACGTTTTTTCCTCCAATTCACTCAAACCAAGGATCTGATACCAACTTGTAACATCCATAAAACCATGAAAAATTTAAACTTTTAAAAACAACCAAAAATCACAAATTGTTTACAACCGAGTTTTCAAAACATATTCTATATCAGATTTTCCCAAAATCATAAGTTCAAAACATGAGGAGGTGTAGGATCACGCCTTAGCCTTCCCGCGATCCTCTGAAGTACCTGAAACATAACCGAAAATTATAAGGCAACGCTTAGTGAGTTCCCCCAATGTACCAACACAACACATAATCATAATAGTAGCAGTATACAACATCCATATAGAGCCTTCAATTTGACTGGAATGCCCCACCGGCAGTCTATCTGGTACGCTCATAGAACCTTCAGCATGACTGGTACGCCTTATCGGGCCTATAGCTTATCTGGAACGTTCTTCGGGCCTTCGGCCGGACTGGTACGCCCCATTGGCCTGCATGCTATCCGGGACGCCCTAGGTCTCTTGGCCTTGAGCACGTAGCAGGACCGATTCAACCCAACACACCATCACATATCAACATATACCATATCAAAGCCTAGTTAGGATAAAGACAATCATACAGATCTAACAGATCAGTAAACATAACATCATCCTATATACCAGCATACATATCTAACAAATCACTATAACATACAAGCATGCGATAAACCAGGATAACAATCCAAAGGGATCGGCCTTGGTGCCTTCGACCCAAAAGTACAGTGAGGAAAACTCACTTCGCAAATCCGGAAAGATAGTAGAAAAGAATACTGCTCCGCAAGTCCACTCTACAGATCACCTATACAAGGGAAAGACCCGACCTTAAGCTTCATAACAAATACCCAAAATTCCCGTAGGGTCAAACTAGGTCAAATGTCAACGATAAATGAAAAGTCAACCCAGATGAGTACGCCCAGCATACTCAGCCTCTACGCCCCGCGTACTCCGCCCTTGACCAAAAATGGGAAGTTGACCACCTACGCCCAGCGTAAGCCTTGGTACGCCCAACGTATGCAGTGGCCATGCACAACCTCCATTAAGTGCTTAATACATCAAGTCGAAACGTCCAAATCTAGATCCAAGTCTAGAAAGGTGCTCCTAACCATAAAGTTTCCAACTTTAGGCTCATGCATCCCTTAATAATTCCCAAAACAAAAACACTAGTTTGCCTTAACCACTTAAGACCTCTATATCATGCATGCAAGCACTGAATGAGTCAAGATAGCATTTTTACGACTTAATGCTCCTCAAATCTTATAAAAGTACAACTCCTTTGGTCTTAGAATAGCTTTTTCTCATTAAGTCCACGAAAAGGGACTAAAAATTCATAAAACTTCACATGGCTAGATCTTAAGAAAATACAAGTCAAGATCAAAGCTTTATACCTTCTGGAGCTTCCCAAAGAGGCAAAGACCTCAGATCTACAAGCTTGCTTCCACACCAGGGCTCCTTAATGAATCTTCTTTCTTCCTTCAATACACCAAGAACACACACTTAAGCTCATAACACACAATCAAAGGATAGGGATTACAAAAACGTCTCAAGGAGAGTGGAGGCTGAAAAGGTGAGGCAAATGAGGCTATAAGGATGATTATATAGGGGCTTAACCGTAAAATTTAGGGTTTCCAAACCTGGCGAGTACGCCTCACGTACGTTGATGTACACCCATCGTACTAGGGCGCACCCCAGTACGCTTAGCGTACAAACGTACGCATGTCGTACTCCCATTTCTCCAAAATTACGATTTTGCCACTAGGGCTGCCAATGGACACTTCATTCTATTTAGGGACCGAAATGCAATATAAAAAAGATTATAGGGTTGAATTTAGAAGTACCTGAACACCGGGATGTTACAGGAGCCTAACAATATGACTTTAGAATACTAATAATTCTTTAGTGCTTAGGAATGCTTTTGATTTAAGTCTTTTAGTATTTGAGATTCGGAAGACATAATATATTTTCAAATCTTTTTGTCTATCATGACGAAATTCAGGCAGCCTCACGACTATTTTTATTACATTTTCCAGTTTTCAACTAAGGTGAAAACGAACGATTTCCATAATATTCGATAAGTTGCATAAGTGATATGATGTATAATTTATTTGGTAATAATTCCTAAAATACGAGAATCAATTATGTTATCTTATATGACAAATTTCTTATCACAACTAAAATGATTTATATTTTTATAATAATTATAAAAATAAAGTGTATCGTTTATTTATAAATCATTTCTACATGACGATCAATGGTATAATAATAATAATAATTGATTTTCGGTATATTTTCAATTTAATTATTACGTGTTTGTCCAATTTTTTTTATCAACCGTTTAAGGCAATGTACATTATTATGTCGAATAACATATTTGGTCATATGTATTATGTATTTTCATACTTTCTCAACATATATATATATATATATATATATATATATATATATATATATATATATATATTTGTATATATACAAAAAGATTTGAAAATATATGATGTATAATTTATTTGGTAATAATTCCTAAAATACGAGAATCAATTATGTTATCTTATATGACAAATTTCTTATCACAACTAAAATGATTTATATTTTTATAATAATTATAAAAATAAAGTGTATCGTTTATTTATAAATCATTTCTACATGACGATCAATGGTATAATAATAATAATAATTGATTTTCGGTATATTTTCAATTTAATTATTACGTGTTTGTCCAATTTTTTTTTATCAACCGTTTAAGGCAATGTACGTTATTATGTTGAATAACATATTTGGTCATATGTATTATGTATTTTCATACTTTCTCAACATATATATATATATATATATATATATATATATATATATATATATATATATATATATATATATATATATATATATATATACTTGTTGTCATATATTAATTAATATTAATAAAAATCAGAAGATATTAAGTAGATATAATATATATATATATATATATATATATATATATATATATATATATATATATATATATATATATATATATATATATATATATAGATTCGTGGAATAACTTATACTTTTATAGTAATCTACTTAATATCTTTTGATTTTTATTAATATTAATTAATATATGACAACAAGGTGTACTTATATCATTTATATCATTCTATTATAACTTATATGATTTATTGATGATTTATACATTTTAGATTGCTATTTCATAAATTTTGACCAATAATAAAGTATGATGCTTATTTGTGTATACAACTTAGAAATCATCAAAACTTTAATAGACACTCATGTATTCTCCCCCAAATATTAAAACTGTAAAAGAGGGGCCATAGAAACTCACATTCGATGCGTGATCTCGATCTAGGCTCGGTTTTCGTGAAGCGTCACGTGAGAGATCTCATCTTGACATCTTTTTGAGTTAGAACAAACCCCAAGACTATTTTTGTAATATTTTAAATCAAAGGGACTTGTCTTGAATTACTTTATATTTATATAAAAAATTATTTTGTAATTTAGTTAATACAAGGACTGTTTTGTGATAATTTATCCAAAAGTGACCAATCTTGAAAAGACTAAGTCCATGGGACATGCTTTGAAAGGATTTATGTCAAGGGGCCGATTTTAAATTTAAAGTTACAACTAGAGGGACTATTTTTGCCAAAGTCCTCAAATGTATCAACGAAAAGGGTTGCATCTTCTTCATAGATCGGGAAAGGAAAAGGAACGGACGTCACAACAGGGGGTCGATCGGAGGCGGGTTAGCAGTTCGGGGGAGGGAGAGTCAAAGTCGTGGTCCCTTTTTCATCGTCGGCAACAACAAATCGGAAAGGAAAGGGTCTCCGATCTTTGACCGATCCCGAAGTAGAAGGAAAACAAAAATCAAGGGAGGGTCTCCAACCCTCGTCTGATCGAGAAATGAGAAACACGAACGAAATCAGCAAGAAAAAGTGGTTCGGTGGTGGCTTAATAGATGGCTAGGTGGGAAGCCGACAATGGCTCAACAAATTAGGAGGGGAAGGGAGTCAATATTCGGTTTCCTATCTAATCGAAGAAGAAAGACATTTGCGGGGAGGAGGGACATCGGTGGTGCTTGCTCAAGAAGAGAAGAAGGGCCATCGGAGGCGGCAGCTGGTAACTAAGGTTAATATGCAAGAATTGGTACCAAAAGTATGATGTCATACTTAAAACATCCAAAGTTGTGATATTTTCCAACTTTCTTGATTTGTATGCTATCGATCCCGACACCAAATGATTTTTCTAAAAGTAGCGAATGATTTTATTGGGCTCAAGGGTTCCAAAAAGTCAAACGGATCTTAAATCCGATAAGTAGGACTCCGAGAAAATCTGTTTAAAGTTTTGCGATTAATTCGTTTCAGATTCGACAGATTTTACGAATCTGATTTTGGTCGAGATTAAAAATGTGATAAAAATATAATAAAATGATAGATCATATTCTGAGTTAAAAAAATATGCTCAGAAATGATTTACGAGGCTCGTAGCCAATTCAAACGAAGCAATGCACGGTTCGTTTAAGGAAAATCAGATAAATACTGATTTTTAAAATTTAAAGAGGCGTAACTTTCTCACACGATCTCCGTTTTGGACGTCCTTTATATCTACGGAATCAGGAGAACATAATCTATTCAAAATTTTTATCCATAACTCTCAGATATACTTTATGGAAAAATTTATTTTGAACGTCATAAATAATTTTTTTTTTTTTTTGTAATTTTCGATTCTGTTCTCAACGATAAATGGTTTGAGAAGTTTGAGATGTTTTAAAGGTAATTATGAATGTAATATTTTCAATATGCATTATAACATAAATTTTACACACAATTGGTCCTTAACACATAGCGGTTCGCGGTGGTTTGACCGCCGAACTCTGACTAATTTTACCAGTTGTAATATTATCCCCCTGTTGAAAGGAATTTCGTCCCGAAATTCAACGTGTAGATAAAACATTATAAAACAATTGGTGGCATTTTCATTTTGCTTGATCCACACATGATCATTCTATAGTCGTTTTAAGTCCTATAACTCAAGATTGAGTACTTGGTTGAACATATGGCTCTATTATAATCACACATAAAGAAAGGAATAGGGAAAAAGATCGAATCTGTAACATCCCCAAAATCATGACCAAAAATTTCGTTTTAAATCATTAAATAAAACCATAGTTATCAAACCATTCCATCAAAACATGAAACAAACTATTTCAAAACATTATTATCAGAGTTCCAAATCAAAACATCAGAGTAAACATCCAAGGCTAAATATCATGGTGTGTGCAATGCAGTCATCCCGAGCTCTTTTCTCTGCAACTGGAAGTACCTGAAACCAAAACTGAAAACTGTAAGCACGAATCTTAGTGAGTTCTGTTAGGTCACATTTAGATGGTTTGGGCTAGGCATTTATCTTGTATAGGTCTTGATTAGGGTTTGGTCATGTGTTTAGGTGTTTGCGGCTGGTGTTCACGGTTGTAAGGTGTTCACAGCCGTGAGCATGTTTACGACCGTGAACCCGTTTGCGGTTGTCTGTGTCTTATAAATAGTGTCAGAATGTGTCAGAGTTAGGGGAGATCAGTCAGACGTGTATGTGTGTGTTCCAAGTGTACTTGACGTTTACGGTTGAATACAAACATGTGCATTGTTGGAACTTCCTTGCTTCTACTCTTTCTAATTCTCACTGTTTCTGCATCTTGATTGTGTTTTGATCACTGGTTGGTTCACGTTTGTGGGACTTACAATTGGTATCAGAGCCAATCCGGTGTCAAAATCATTCTAGAAGTGTTCTCGGCTGGAGTAATCTACAATTACGTGACTGTGTAAAGCTTATTTACGGAGTTTCTACATTGGATCGTGAAGTTCAAGGCAAAAGGAATCAAAATCAGCATCAAAATCATCTATTCTTAACAGTTTCTAGGTGTTTGCGGTTCACTATTTGAAGTGTCTACGGTCGTGAACTTTGTGTACGGTCGTGAACCATTCATATTCATTGACCGCGTTCTTCAGTTGACCGTGAACCATTCATCTTCTTTGACCGTATTCTTCAGTTCACCGTGAACCATTCAATCTCCATTGACCGTGAACCATTTGTTGATCAAGAACCACTCACTGACCGTGAAACAATCATTGTGTATGACCGTGAACTATTGCTTGACCGTGATCAATTCATTGGATCGTAAACTGTTAACTGACCGTGAACCATTTTTTATGTACGGTCGTGAACTCTGTACGGCTGTGAACTCTCCTGGTTATAATCGTTTACGGTTGCTTTTCTTTACAACCCTTTAATTTCAGTCAATTAAGAAAACTCAGAAAATTTTAAAAAATGGAACCAAAAAACTTTCCGGTAAATGAAGTTTCATGCTCTAAATCTTGTGAAACCACTATTAAATTTTTACGTGAGAAAATTGAATTGATAAAAAAGGGAGAACAAGGACCTTAAATATGAAGGGTATAACCTTACGAAAGGCCAAAAACCATTAAAAGCTCAACTAGAGGCCAAGAACAAGGACTTTAGGAAATTGCAGGAAGATTACAGTAACAAGTGTGACAACTATAATTAAATTAAGAAACAACTTGCTGCTGTAACTGAAGAACTTGACACACTGAAGATCCATTTTGAAAATGCCAATTTTAATTTAAAAAAATATGATGTGTCAAGTGAAAGAGTTGCAACAATAATTGAAAAACAAATGAAATGGAAAGACAAGAACAAGTAGGTATAGGATATGAGAGTGTTCCTCCCCCATTTAATCACAATTATACTGCTAAACCTTTGACTCAGGAGGAGATAGATTGAGAACCATTTATGGTGTATGGTAAACCAGCTGCACAGGTCACAGAAAGTAGTGCTAGGGAAATAGATACTAACATTTCTACTTCCCATGCAGATTCATCTCTAAGTCAAGGAAAGCACGAGTCTGGAGAGAAGAGTGCTAATAATAATTATGTTTTGAAAAATGATGTTTCTGTTTCAGACAATATTGTTTCTAAAACTGATGATTTGATTGGTGATGATTCTGTTTCTAATTCTGATGCTTCAGATGATGCTTGCGGTGATGTGTCTAATAATTCTGATGTTTCGGTTACTAGCACACACACTACACCTACACCTGTCACACAACCTGAATCATGCACGTGTATATGTGGAAAGAGTAAGGGAGTTGATAAGAAAAATAAACCAGAGAAGAGTGGTACCAGTTCTTATGCTAAAAAGCAGACATGTTTTAACTGTGGAACTGCTGGACACATCGCACACAATTGTCCAAATCGGACATTTGTTCCTTTTCATGCATACAGAAGAAAGAACGAGTCACGAGGAAGATCTCTCGTGAGAAAATTCCCGAGACCTCATTCTCATGATGATGATTGGAATGTTAATAATGACAAGAAACGGGCTGAGCTTAAAAAGAATAAACAGGTTTTTCATGCAAATACAACAGGTACTTTCACGAAACCGAACATGGCTAAGCCAAGATCAGATTCATCAAAGTCTTTGTGTGGGTCTTCGGCTAATATTAGATGGAAACCCAAATGATCAAAACAAAAGAAAACTGTTTCCAAATCACCTGTAAAAGTTTCTAAACCTAACTACCAATCGGTGCCCAAGAATCTAAATGTCCAATCATCTCAATCTTCTTCTTGTGCATCTGGTGATAAATCAAATTCAAAAATTGAAAAAAGGAAAATTCTCTGCTAAGAAAGGAAAACCCAGTGTTCTTATGACCTGGGTTCCTAAATCTAATTGATCTCGCGCACTGTGCAGGAACAACTGTGGAGGAATGTCGTCAGACCCTGGTACGTCGACAACGATTGTTCCAGGCACATGACTGGAGACATCTCCCAATTGCACGACATTCAGACATTTAATGGGGGGTATGTTTCCTTCACAGGAGGTGAAGGCGGGAAGATCACTCAGAGAGGAACTGTCACGACATTCAGACATTTAATGGAGTGCTAAGCTTTGAGAACATTAACTTCGCGCCTGAGTTGAAGCATAGTTGGTTGAGCATTTCTCAAATCTGCGACAAGGCCTACTCTACCCACTTTATTGATAAAGAATGCCTTATCTTGAAACCCGGTATCATCATCCCTGAAGACTGGATATTGGTGAAATCAAAAAGAGACGGGAACGCTTACATCATCGACATGAATCATAATATACCGGAACAAGTCACGTGCCTCTACTTTAAAGTTTTAGAACATAATGTGAGGCTTTGGCATCGTCGTCTCGGGCATGCAAACACAAAGAACCTGAATCGTCTTGCAAAGAACGAGATCGTGCGTAGCCTTCTAGTTAAAGACTTCATAACCTTTGAAAAATGCGTGGCGTGTGCTCAAGGTAAACATCATAGAAAGCCCCATTTGCCAAAGGCGGTTAATTCAATCAGCAAGGTTCTCCAATTATTGCACATGGATTTGTTTGGTCCTGTCAATGTCCTCAGCATCAACAAAAACTCCTACAGCTTGGTTGTGATAGATGACTGCTCGCGTTTCACATGGGTATTCTTCTTATCCAACAAGAGTGGGATATCAGACTTGATCAAGAAGTTCGTGGTAATGATTGAGAATCAGACTAATGAGAAGGTGAAAGCGCTCAGAACGGATAATGGTACAGAACTCAAGAACGCTGTTCTGGATCACTTTTGCGCAGAAAAAGGGATAATTCGTCGGTATAGTGTCGTTCAGACACCTCAACCAAATGGCGTTACGGAATGGTGGAACCGAACATTAATGGACGCCGCAAGGACGATTATGTGTCATTCTAAACTACCGGTCTTCTTTTGGTAAGAGGTGATCAACACTGCCTGCTACGTTCAGAATCGAGTGCTGATCAACAAAGCTCAGATGAAGACCCCATACGAAATTCTATACAATCACAAGCCATCAGTTGCTTACTTCCGTATATTTGGATGTCCTTGCACCCTTCTTCACCTTGAATCCAACCCCAAATTCAACTCTAAAGCCGATGAATGTTACTTTGTAGGATATGCAGCGCGTACAGCTTACCGTGTTTACAACAAGAAGACAAAGCAGATCGTGGAATCTTTTGATGTTCGCTGGTTGGAGGAAAATGAGACAGACGCAAGAGTCGGTCCTGACTGGTTGTTTGATTACGCTTCTTTATTCAAATAGTTCAGAGTGTTTTCAGAGGATGTGTCAGGTTCCTGCTCCGGTTCGAAGGTTGTTCTTGAGGATGAAGAGGAAGAGGTTGTCTACAGTCCACCATTGGTGTCTTCTACGTCTCCTTCGGTGAATCAAGTTCTTCCAAGTTCTCCTTCAGATTCTCCAACTCATAGAATCAAACCTGATGCTGAAGCCACTCCACTCACTCCAGCGGAAAGAGACTTCATGACCAGAGATACTTCCGTTGCCACTCAAACTTTCATGGAGCTTCTCTTTCCCGAGCCAATTGCAAATTAGTATGTGGCTAGCTCCTCTCACAATTCCAGATCATCTGAGGAGAATGATTCAGCAAATGATGGATTCATAAATATCAACAACCTTCCTGTCACGCCTAATGATATTAGCCACAAAATTCCTTCCAGACTGCAACGCGATCATCCTATAGAGAACATTATTAGTGAACTAGGCGACGATGTTCGAAGGAGAAGTCAGAGTGGTGACGTAAACACATGTCTCTACTCTTGCTTCATCTCCCAGATAGAGCCAAAGAATGTCGAAATGGCGCTGAATGAGCCTAGTTGGGTTGATGCAATGCATGAAGAGCTGATTAGGGGTTTGGAAGCTGGTTGAACTACCCAAAGGAAAGAAGTCACTGGATACCCGCTGGGTGTTTTGCAACAAACAGGACGATTGTGGGGTCATAGTGCGGAATAAAGTACGTTTGGTTGTTCGTGGCTTTCGGCAAATTGAAGGACTTGACTACACTGAGGTGTATGCTCCTGTAGCACGTCTTGAAGCTATCTGTATCTTCCTGGCATATGCATCCTACATGGGGTTCACTGTATATCAGATGGATGTTAAGACTGCCATTCTTTATGGAGCTATGAAAGAGGAGATTTACGTTGATCAGCCTCCCGGTTTCGTCAACTCAAAGTTTCCGAATCACGTCTACAAATTGGATAAGGCTATGTATGGGTTACATCAGGCTCATGGGGCCTGGTATGCAACCCTAACAGATCATTTGCTTGAACATGGTTACACCAGAGGCACGATCGATCAGACGCTCTTTCTAAAGCATGTTTATGGAGACATAATTCTTGTTCATATCTATGTCGATGATATCATCTTCGGGTCAACAAGCCAGAAGCTCTACAAGGAGTTCGAGACGATTATGAAGAAGAGGTTCGAGATCAGCTCCCTGGGGGAAATGAGGATGTTTTTGAGTTTGCAAGTATGTCAAAGCTCAACCGGAATTCTGCTGCACTAAGCAAAATACGTTGAAGACATGCTTGAGAGGTTCGGGTTTAAAGACGCAAAAGCTGCCTTGAAGCCAATGGCTGAACGGCCCCTGTTTTCTCCAGATCCTGAAGGCGACTCTGTAGATCAGACTGAGTACAGATCGATGATCGGATCCCTGATGTATCTAACTGCAAGCAGGCCGGACATCATGTTCGCAGTTTGTCAATGTGCACGATACCAGGCTAATCCTAAAATCTCTCATTTTATTGTTGTCAAAAGAATCTTTAGGTATCTCAAAGGCAACCCAAAATTGGGTCTTTGGTATCTTAAAAATTCTAATTTTGATTTATAAGCATTCGCTGACAGCAATTATGGAGGATGTGAACTTGACAGGAAATTAACGTTTGGGGGATGTCAATTTCTAGGTGACCGTCTGGTGTCATGGCAATGCAAGAATCAACAGACAGTCTCAACCTCAACGGCGGAGGTAGAGTACGTTGCTGCTTCTGCCTGTTGCTCTCAAGTCATTTGGATTCAACATCAATTAATGGATTACAGTTTGAACTTTCTAGAAAACCCAATATTCTGTGATAACGAAGCTGTAATCCAGATTGCTAAAAATCTTGTCCAACATTCCAAAACCAAGCACATCGACATCAAAATTCACTTTATCAGAGATTGTTATGAGTGTTCTCTCATTCGGTTAGAACAGGTTCCTACTGCTAATAATGTGGCAGATCTGTTCACAAAACCATTTCACAAAGCTCGATTCGATGTGCTGGTTGGTTTTCTTAAAATGATTCGTTTTGAGGACTGATTTTTGTTTTTAGGTAATTTAAATTTGCGCATTTAGTTTTCATTCTCTTCCATGCACAAAATTAGGAGGGGAAATAAACAAAAACAAAACAAAAATTAGAAAATCTCAAAAATCCAAAAATAGTGTTATTTATGTTTTTTTTTTTCAGAAAAATGAAAAATCCAAAAATAGTATCTCATGTTAGCCATGTCTGTAGGTGATGTAGGGAAGTGATATCAACCGAGTGATAACAGAAAATCTTGATTAGTGTAAGGTACCAACATTGAACTGATCTAGACTCTGTGTTCGATGCGCTGGTAGGCACGAAAGATTTAAATATACCAGACTAGGTATAGTTGGACTATGAAAGGACTTGACAAATATTGACTTAGATAGTTCCATTTGGTCTGACAATACGACGCTCGGGTAGATTGAGCAGTGATATATACATGGGAATATGCGGATACACTAAAGTAATCTGTATCTAGAACTGTGGCTTAACTTTTCCTCGATATACAGACTCATGTCCTTAATTCCGATACTGACGGGGCGACTGGGGAATTCCGATAAAGTAGATCTGTAGAAGGTTATTTTCTTGCTTTCTTTCTGTCAGTCATATGTTGCCTCCTCTGCGTGATCGAAAGATCCGACCTGGACTGCAACATATGCAATTCTATCTCTCTGCATCTTCTTATCTGTGCAATTCTTTCTATCTGTTAGCCATATGTTGTCTCCTTTGCGTGATTGAATTATCCGACCTGGTACACAGCATATGCACCATTCTACTTCTCAACCCCTCTAACTCTGGTTAGTCATATGTTTATCCCTCTACGTGATTAGAAGAGATCCGACCTGGGTGTAGAACATATGCATTCTAAATCTGACTTCTCCAATAATAATTGTCTGCTCATCTAAAGTAATGAGTATTTTGGAAGTCCTTGATTACTGGGGTATATCAGGAAGCGGGAAACATGTTCTAGTAAATCTAAAATTAAACATTTAATAGGTTGTTTGTAGATCTCGCTGCTAAATTTAGGTGGACAACAATATCCTTGGTCGTCGTCAGCTGAATGGTCCTTTAGGAATACTATTTAGGATCATATGGTCAAATGTCTTCTCACTTGTAGTATGTCCTCAATTGTCACAATCTTTTGTGTTTAAGTGGACCACAATACCATCGATTGAACAGATCTACTCATGAAGATGGACGTGATGAAAAACAGATCAAGGTTGTCCCAAAGCTTTGGTCCCAAAAATCACAACAGGATTATCTACATTGGTAAAAAGAATTTAGTGATATTTTATTTTTATTTTATATTTTATTTTATTTTATTTTTTCTAAAAAAATTAAAAAAAAATTAAAAAAATTTAGTCAAAATTAGTTTATTTAAAATTTTAAGATTTTATTTTATTTTATTTTATTTTAATTTTAATTTTTAAGTCCCCAAATTTTTTTTTTTAAATTGGAGTTTTGGGCTTAGATTTGAAGCTCCTTGGATTTGCAGCCCATGGGTATTGGACCGGGTTTTGGGTCCAGGTACAAATAGAAGGATTCACGGCAGTGAACCCTTTCACGCTCATTAGTTGATCACAACCATGAACCCTCATCAAATTCTCTCTCCTTTGATTCTCGATTCATCATCTCATCTTGTGTTTAATCCGAAATTGATTGTTTCACTTTGTAGGTACATCAAAATTGATCACATACATGCTAAATTTAACAGGAATTGACCGTGTTTAGTGGGTTTATTAAAGGAAAAACGATTTTTGGCAACTGTTGAAGCGTTCACGGCCGTTGAAGCGTTCACGGCCGTGAACCTTATTTTGGACATAAACTCGATTTTTTTCCTTTGATTCAATCAAATTTAAAGCCTAACTAATTAATAAGTGAGAAAAGTTGTTTTTAATGTTTCAAATCTCTTGTTTTCTCACTTGGCTCGGTTGGTGCAGGTCAACAATGGCTAATTTGAAGTTTGCAGACATCCATAACCTTTCCATCTTTTTGGTTGATCCACCAGCTGCACATAGCGACTTTAAGTCCATGGTTCATGGACTGAAGAGATGCTTCCTCGCTTTTGCACTATCATCAAGTCCAGTCATTTACCAAGGATTGATAAAGTAGTTCTGGAGCAAAGGTGTTGTGCTCAGATGTCACACCCCCAAACCAGAATGGCGGAAACGTTCGGGGGCGGAGGACGTCATGTAAGTATCACAACACACACAATATAGTAATCAAAGTACAAACAACCATTTCATTAATAAGTATAAGTTTTATATAAGTGTTTAAACATTACATATTCAAACATCAAAGTAGATAGAGTAGAAAACAAGAGTCACAGTACGATACTAGGTAGTCTTCTCAAAAGCTTCGGGAGTGTACCTGTCTACTGGATTCCTGAGAATACAAGTTATTTTGAAAGAGTAGATTAACATTTAAGCTGGTGAGTTCATAAGTATTTTAGTTATATAAAGTATACTCTAAAGTTCTTGGAAAAGTTCGTTGGTTCCTCCAGAAAATCCTATATTTCCTGATGTGATAAAATGATAACCTCAGTAGTTCCCTCTGCAATTACTTAGTTTATACTAGTTATATATAACCTAATATCAAATGGACAGTTAAATGGGTGAATCAGCCCTAAGCCCACAACCAAACAAGGAACAGGAAGTAAGGCGGAAGTCACACATTTCACTGTCAATCGGATATTACTTATATATAACTCTGATATATAAACTAAGGAATTATAGAATTAGCCACTAAAGGTCCTTTATGTTATACTAGTTTAAAGAGAGTGAATCACTAAGTTCCATCTAATAAGTAGTTTTAAATCCCCATAAAACCATTCTGATAAGTAGTTTTAAATCCCCATAAAACCGTTGCTGAATAACTACCCTAATATTAACCTGGTTAATTAGGGTTTAAAATGTGATAAAGTTGTAACCATGCTGGACTAGAATGAACACGACGACCTACTGGTGTCGAAACTGAATATGTGACATTTGTCACTCCATGGCTGGTCTGCCGGACTGTAGCTAGCAGTCGGGATGTGGGATTGTGAATCCCGTATAGATCTATACACACAATGCCCGCTCTCCGTCCAGGAGATTCGGGTTACAAGGATATAACATAGCAAGTATTGCTATGTCCTGAAGACGTACCATCACATTTTAGTTTGAGTAAAGATCGAATTATATCCTTTTCTTGATAAAGTAGTTTAGACCTCGTATACTTATTTAGAAAAATAGATTTCTCGTTTGTTTCTAATTTAGTTTGTATTATTACCACGTGATTGCTAACCCTGGTACGTTGTATTTGTACCCCTGTTAATGCAAACCCGGTATGATGTAGTATTACCCCGTGATTGCTAACCCTGGTATGTTGTATTTGTACCCTTTTTAATGCAAACCTGATATGATGTATTATTACCCCGTGATTGCTAACCCTGGTACGTTGTATTTGTACCTCTGTTAATGCAAACCCGGTATGATGTCTTATTACTTCTTTAATATATTATCCATATACTAAAAGTATTATACATATCCTGGTAGAGATAAATGAATTGTTAGTACTTTCCTTTCCTAATATACTTGGAATAAAAAGTATACAATCGTGAATCATACTTGTATATTTAGTTTTGAATCATAAATTATACCTATTATAATTTATACGTTCTATGTGATTATCATGATCTCTTCTGAATGTACCCCTTTGCTCAACATGATACAAAGGTAATGATACCAACTGAAGTAACCTTTTATATTCCCATATGTATAATGTATATAATTAAGAAGGAAACGACCTTCGGACAATTAACCTCACCTCAAATCCACATCCAAATAAGGAAAAGGAGATAAGGCAACTCTTTAGTCCTAAGACCTTTAAGTTTTATTTCTATACTTATACATATATGAACATGATATTGATAATTATAATTTGAAATAGTTTACAAAACCTATTTCAAAGAATTTAACAGTACTAAAAGAGTTTACATGACTTTAAAGATTTAACATGACTTTAAGTCATTTTGGAAATATTTGGTAATCCTTAAAAGCATAAGGAATTCCTTTGTGTGATTATTATCACATACAATTATTAACACAATTTAGATTGTGTTCAACTTGTATTCCCCCCTAAAAAGCATTTAAACCATTAAAAAGGTAGATTATAGAGGTATGAACTCACTTGATAAGTGGTGATTTGCGCAGCGTTTCGTTCTATAAATGATCTTTCTCGAAGAAACCGCGAGTTTTTGATTAAAACCGGGCTTTACGCGGGCAGCACTTCGACTGGAAAGAGGATAGCTTCTCGAGAATTTCGGGGCTTCGGGGCTTGCTTCGGGTTTTAGATATGATACCGGGGCTTTGGGGGGTTGTAAGAAAGTTTAGGGAGGTGAAAGAAGTGAAAAAGGATGAAAAATCGTGTAAAAATGGTGAAGGTACCGAAGGATCTCGCACCTCCTTTTATACCCTGCGAGGGTTCGGCCGAAGGGAGGAGTCAGTAGGACACGTGTCGCGTAGGCGAGGGGTGCACGGGTCCGAGCTCGGAAGATGCCACAACGAAGCCAAACGTCGAAACCTGAGTGGACCGCGCTCCGGATGCGAGGAGGAGGTAACATGCGTCAGATTTCACTTGGACCTCGCCTTCGGTCGAATCAGAAGACGACACGGGGCGGACACGGGGAAGCCTCGCATGCGAGGTGACGTGGCCGAACCCCAGCCATGCGAATTTTCCCGGTTTTCAATATTTTTCGATTTTTGTGCCCAAAACTTGCGAAATTCATAACTTTCGCATACGAGCTCCGTTTTCGACGTTCTTTAAATGTACGCGTAGGTAAAATTATACTCTACGACTTTCGTTTAGACTTCGTCGTCAAATTTTGATCTATTTTTAATATTATTATTTTTAACAGACCGGGACAGGAAAATCCGTTAAAAATTCATAACTTCTTCATCCGACGTCCGTTTTCGTCTGTCTTTTTACCGTTGTACTACTTTTGACGAGACCTTCGATTCTCGTTTAGGTTGTGTCGACTAAAAATCATTCGATCTTTATTTCGAGTTTTTAGTTGTATACTGTTATACTGAAACTTAGAAAAATCATAACTTCCTCATACGATGTCAGATTTTGACGTTCTTTTTATAAAAGGTCTCGGTTTAACATAATCTACAACTTTCATTTAGATTGTTATGGCTAAACAGCCTTTTATTGAAAATTCACTTTTTACACTGAACAGTGTTTTGCCGGTTTTGTCACGGATCTTCGATTAGTCATAACTTCTTCGTTATAACTCGTATTTCAGTGTTCTTTATATTTTTGGAAACCTTGTTCCAATCTCTACCACCTTGTTCATCCCAATTAAGATTATTGAACAATTTATTTTTGACCTAAATTTAACTGGTGTTACATTATCCCCCCGTTAGAGGGAATTTCGTCCCGAAATTAAGTCTAAAGTGATACTCATGGACTAGGGAAAAGATGTGGATATTTTCGTATCATCTAATCTTCCCTTTCCCAAGTGAATTCAGGTCCCCGGTTTGCAATCCAGCGAACCTTCACTATCGGGATAAGACTTTGCTTGGTTCTTTTGATTTCCATATCAATGATTTCTATTGGTTCTTCTACAAAGTGTAGACTTTTATTTAACGTTATTTCATCGAGTGAAATAACAAGTGTTTCATCGGATAGACACCTCTTTAGATTAGATATGTGAAAGGTGGGATGAATGTTATTAAGTTTTTGTGGTAGTTTAAGTTTATAAGCTACAAGACCGATTCTGGCAAGAATCTCGAATGGTCCTATGTACCTTGGATTTATTATTCCATGCTTTCTAAAGCGTATCTTGCCCTTACAGGGTGAGACCTTCATATTACAAGGTCATCAACTTGGAATTCCAAGGGTTTTCTTTGATCGAAGTTGTAGCTTCTCTGATTAACTCTGAAAGCTTTATGTCGCTTCCTGATTCGTATTCTCTTTTCGGTAGTTTCTCGGATGAATTTCGGACCAACGAAGGTGCTGTGTGGAAATTTGACATCTAGCTAGTTGGGTGTCACCTAATTTAGTCTAGTGTAGATAGGATCTGCACTTGCGACCACAGAAGGTTTCGAATGGAGCAACTTAAATGCTAGCATGATAAAGGACTTGACTAATTGGTAAATCAGAGGAGAAGATGATGAAGTCTCCGTAGAATCGAATGTCAATGGAATGAAGATCATAGTGAAGGAGCTAATCCATCGTGAAGTATTGCAGATTGATGACCGATCAAAGTTTGCAACCGAGATCACAATGGAACAAACGGAGGAGAACATTGAACGTATGGGCTATGAAGGGGTGTTTCCTCCAACAATCAAAAAGCTATTGCCACCTTATTAGAGGTTCCTAGCTCATGTGTTCGTGAGCTGCATCTCTGGTAGGAGAGTCGGGGCTGACGAAATCTCTCTACTTAACACGGGTGCCATTGTTGCACTCGCTACGGGTCTCAACTTCAACTACTCAAAGTACATTCTAAACGAGATGGTTGGGAATGTGGAAGCAAAGAAAAGAGATAAATTTTTAATGTTCCCAAGATTCTTACAAATGAGCTTCAACATTAAGCATCCGGAGCTTGAAAGAAGAGGAGAAGAGTTAGATGTTAAATCCCTTGGTTCTAACACTTTCAAACTTATGAAGCAGAACAGAAAGGGAAAGTTCATGTTCCAAGGGAAATATCCTCTTGTGAAGTTTGGTCGATTTGCTGAAGTTAGTGACACATCCGAGTCTGAGGGTTTCTTCGTTAATGAAGAGACTGAAGATGAGGTGATTACTGCTTCCAAGCATGAGGAAGAACCTGTTCCTCCTGTTGCAATCGTGGCAGAGGAACACAATCTAATGAAGAATGTGGAGATTCAAAGTGACTATGATGTTGTATGTAATGATGACGATCATGATGATGATGATTCGATGAATATTGGAGATGATGAAGTTGGTTTAGATGATGAAGGGGGTGATGATGAGGAGGAGATTGACTTTTGTGGTGACATGTATGGCTTTGATGATGTCCCATTATTTGATTTTGGAAAGAATAATAATGAGTACTGCCCAACGAATGAGGAGCTCAACTCCTTCTTTGACTATGTCGATGATGTTGTGCAACATACAACGGAGACAGGGGAGTTGATGATGTTTTAAAGGTGACGCCTCCTACAGATGATCAGATGGCCGATGCTGCAATCAATCCAGATGCAACCTCAAGGATTCCTCCCCTTCCGGTTGTCACTCCTGTTTATTTTCCATCTGAGAGTGATCCAGTTATGTCTTTTGCCTCCCATCCTCTGTTGAAAAGAAGACGAGCCGATCCGAGGCCGGGAATGCTTATTAGTGAACAGGCCCCGCCAACACAGCCAGTAACAACAACAGCTTCTAGAGCAACCATACCAACCCAATTTGATTCTCAAAAAGGTCCAAGTGGTATTAGATCTTCTTATGAAGCTGGGAGCTCTTCAGCTCCTGGGGGTTCTCCTCCAAGACCTGCGCACGACGCTGATTCAGTAAGGCTCGCCAAGTTTCTTGCTCAACTTGATACAGACCCTTCACCTCGTGGAAAAGGAATATCAATCGGTGAAGGAAGCTCAGGAGATGCGGACCCATCTATTACAGAACTCAAGTCGGAGATTGGTGTATTGAAGCAAACACTTATTGAAAAAGATGTTTTAATTAAAAACCTCGACACCCAAGTCTCCGAGCTTAAGGCATATAATTATATAAAGACAACATAAATCTCTGATCTACAGACTCACCTTGGAGCCTTGACTGCCTGCTACTTCGACCTCAAAAACAAACTTGTTGAAGAATTTGGCGACAAATTCAAATCCTCTGTCGAAGGATTTAATGCAACCGAGGCTTCTCTCAACGCCCCTGCCCAGTCATTTAAGCAAGATCAGCTTATAGATCCACCACCTGTTAGAACCACAAGGATTGTTGATCGTTTTGAAAAGGAGCCTGCTCAAGCCAATCCTTGAGTTACACTCAAAAGAGCTCAGAAACCGTCTGCTTCTAAAAAGAAAGCACAATGGTTCTTCATCAAGAATTCTGATGAAAATATTCGTGGAGACCAGCCCAAATTAACGGTGACTGATCTCGAGAAAAGTAGGTTCGGTGACAAGTATGGCAACCGATCAGGAATCAGATGGTGGGGATATCACGACAAACTAGAGTTATGGGTGGTGAAAAGACGAATTGGTAATCCGGAGTACTACAAAGATAATAATGACTTTTGTTCTTGGACGAAAGTCGATCTCACTGAACTCTCATAATTTCCATTTCTTAACCCATCCAAGGATCCTCAGGCTACTTCTTTCAAGATGTTCTTAGAGAATCAAGTCAAAAGACAGTTTGTTGGGATGAAAACTGCGACTTCATTTATGAGGAAAGACAAGGACGTGCTCGATCCCATAACCAATGAGCCTATGAAGATAATGATGTGGCCTCCAACTAAACAGATGAAAGAGATTCCTATTATTCAATACTATTAAAATGGATCTTTGGACAATATGGAATTTTGGGCATTCGATGAGGCCACAGCCACTGTAGTGACCAAGTTTCCACATGGTGTCCACCGTCTTGTTGACGCGAAGGATCTCCTAAGGTTCAGGGAATGGTACATACACACCTTGGCTCACCATCAAATTTTCTGCAAATATGAGCATTTGGAGCCGGCTGCCAAAGAGTTTACAAGCATAGTCGCTACAATTATTGAAAAGCAAACGTAGCTTGGGGCAATGGGAAAGTCGGACGTGCTACTGATCGAGAAGGACTGAAGTTATGATAGCTCAAACCAAGGGGGAGACTGTTAGGTCACATTTAGATGGTTTGGGCTAGGCATTTATCTTGTATAGGTCTTGATTAGGGTTTGGTCATGTGTTTAGGTGTTTGCGGCCGGTGTTCACGGTTGTAAGGTGGTCATGACCGTGAACATGTTTACAGCCGTGAACCCGTTTGCGGTTGGTCGTGTCCTATAAATAGTGTCATAATGTGTCAGAGTCAGGGGAGATCAGTCAGACGTGTATGTGTGTGTTCCAAGTGTACTTGACGTTTACGGTTGAATACAAACGTGTGCATTATTGGAACTTCCTTGCTTCTACTCTTTCTAATTATCATTGTTTCTGCATCTTGATTGTGTTTTGATCACTGGTTGATTCATGTTTGTGGGACTTACAAGTTCCCCATACAACCACATACCATACACATAACACATATACTGGGTCTGCATGGCATCGAGCCCCGCTCGGTATATAGATCTGTTTAATTCCAAGCCCCGCCTGTCTCTGGGCCTCGCCCGCTATACCCATACAAACTATATCATATAATCATACTAACACATAAAGAATCATACACAATACTATATGCTCCAGTCCTAAGGCCTCGCCTATCTTGAGCCCCGCCCCTGCTCTGATAACGATGAGATATGGAACCCCATCCATACTCAGCTAGTGATTAGATACGGGCCCGCGCCCACACTCACCTCCCTACCAGGCACATAAACGTATCACAAAGACAACAAGTATAACTAAACATATAAACATTCCTCGAGCACCGCCCAACATTGGACCTTAGTCCGGAATCATACATATAAACATTCCTCGAGCCCCGCCCGACATCGGATCGTAATCCGGAAACACATATCATAAATACGGGCCGACATTGGTGCCTTCGACCCGTTCGTATAGGAGGAAACTCACTTCGCAAAGCTGAATCTCATGGATAATCCCCTGGCTGCTAGCTGGCAAATCCCCGAACTGTTGATCCTTCGGCTCCCCGAGCTGCTAGTCATCATATAAACTAATTAAGTTTGGGATTCTCATAACTTAACCATAAGTCCTCACTGGGGTAAAAGACCATTCTACCCCTCACATACTCTTGTCCAAATATGGAATCTACCCAACCCTTGGCCCAAAAAGGTAAACACTCTTATCAAGCCCAATGTATGACCCAATTTCCAATTGGGCCCAATCTCTTCACGTGGGCCTCAACCAAAGGCCCACTAATGCTTCTCTAGTCCAAATGTTTAATTCCAGATGGTCCACTAAGGTCCAAAGTAGCCATGTCTAAAGAATGGCCCAAAACAAGACCCACTTGTGCGAAACCCACTCTAACTGAGTACGTGGGGCATACTCAGCTGTACGCAGCGCGTACTGGGTTCGTGACTTGTATGCTGCACGTACCAGCTTGTAGACCCAACGTACTACCCTGTTAATCCTTTTTTGCTATTATGCACTTAATGCTTCAAGTCACTGGTCCAAATCACAGATTTGAGTTCCTCTTAACATCTAAATCCATAAAGCCACTAACTTTTGACTTTGCATGTCCCATATAAGCCCAAACTCCAAAAATGGTATCCTATTTCCATGAAAATGGCCTTAACTCTTGCATGAACCCATTAAGACCTTCAAGATGGCAACTTTCTGATTCTAGAACTCAAATAACACTGAGAGAGGCAACTTTTGGTTCCAAAAACGACATGGAGACAAGGGACTTCATCCATGGGACCAAAAGAGTCCATAAACTCATGCTAAAAGAGATCTAAGAGAATAACCATCAAGTTCAGAACTTTATCCCTGAAATGAGAGCCAAAAGATGGTGTAGTTCTGAATCTAAAAGTTCTATCTTCTCCAGTAAGTCTTCAAGAATGAACACCTTCTTCTAAAGCTCCAAAATGCTCTTCTAATGGCCTTCTAAGCTCCAAAATCACTCAAGGAAGGATTAGGGTTTTGTGGTGGTAGCTTTAGGGTGAAAGGGAGGTTGACCATTGAGGCATCTTATTCCTTTTATAGTGGCATACCCTAAAATTTAGGGTTTTAGTTTGAAGGGAGTACGCCCCGCGTACTTCTTAGTATGTCGGCGTACTCACAAACCACCCGCAACCATTCTACTTTATACGTTGGATGTAACCCAGCTTACGCTGGGCGTTCCCAGCCGGACACGTGCATACATCCCTTGCATTCAAGGGAATTATCTGCCAAACATTCCCATTAGGGGCCAAAATTGTCAATAACTTCAAAGTGCTATAACTTCTTCGTTCTAAGTCCGTTTCCGACGAACTTTACCTACGCTTCTAACCATTCCTCACTACCTAAAAATTCCCGAACAAGAACCCAAAATCCCTAGAAGACCGAGATGACAAATTACAATTAAACTATTGGCCTCCGAAGACCCAATCAGACACTTGGATCACGTATACCTTAACACCCGTATCCAAAATGGGCTAAATCCTTCCTTTCCCAAGACCCTAACCCTATGAAAACTAATGATTGGGCCGCAACCCCTAGCAACGAAGCACTTCCAGAACCAGGTGTTACAGAATCAAGTCATTTAAGGTTATCGAATCTTATATACAATTCTATCGCGTGTACTTTCCCAATTATGAAATATTCGCACAGTTTCCTGGCTCACTTCATTGAAACATAGATAACAAGTGTGTCATCGGACCGACACTCCATGAGACTTGGCGTATGAAAAAGTGTCGTGCAGGTTTAACCTGTCTCGTTCTCTAAGCCAAATCATTCATCTAAAATTGTAGGCATTTAAAAGCTACACAGTCTCCGACTTGGAAGTCGAAAGACTTACATTTTTCGTTCACATGACTCCATTTCCGTTGATGTACAGTCTGTAATTCTTCTAAAGTTCACATAATCTTTTCTATGTTCTCATGAGCGATTCATGTCCTCCAACCTTCATGTCTTGAGTTCGATTCGTATCTTTAATCATTGCTCAACATACCCAGTATTGACGCTTGCATCCGTATAAAGCCTAAAACAGTGTGGCCTTAATGCTGGTGTAATAACTATCATTACAGGAAAAATCAATTAATGGCAATGATTATCTCATGAAATATACAAGTCTATCATACAGGTTCATAGCATATTAGCCAGGTCAGGATGGTTATTTCGTTCTGACCATTGGGGATGAATAGCTATGCTTATGTCTAAGCGCATGCTCAAGGATTTCAATGATTGTCAAAACTAATAGGTGAATCTACTATCTTAGTGAGGATGATAGAGATCGGAACCTCGTGCAGTCTGAGGATTTCTTTGGTAAGTACTGGTCAATTTTTCTATTTCACATGGTTCTTAGATTTGCGGGAAGTGGGCGGACTTAGTCAATCTGTGGACCACTACCCAAATAGAAGCAAAACCATTAGGTTTCTTGGGCAGCTTTGGTATAAAGTCCATTGACGTTGGCTCCCACTTTTACTTGGGTATTTCTTTATCATTACCCTAGTCCTGAGTGTTTCTGACATTCTGCATTTGGTATAAGTTTGTTATTGGTCCACTCACTTGTTAATCTCTACTTTCATTCATGTTCACTATTTACAAATGAAAAAGATAGACAAATTCATGTAATATTCATTTCAGTGAAATTAAATTTAGTTTTATATTGTGGCTAGTACTTAATGTCATTCATAACTTTGATATCTTTTAATTTAAATTATTATTATTTTGTAGGCAGACTATACAGAAAAACGAGAAGAGTTGGTAGCTACAGGTGATGAATTTGAGGATGACAAAATATTTTATGATGTTGCTGGTGGTCATGACAAAAAAAAAAAGAAGACTTTATGGATTAGGCTCTTTTGCAAAGGTGGTTCCCATGATTAACGGTAAAACGGATGTATCTTACATTCCAGAAAAAATGATGAAATTGAAGAATTGAGGGAGCTTGTTACTAAACAAAAAGAGCAAAATGAAGAGCTTAAAGAAATAATGAACGCCCAAGAAGGCCAATACAACGCAAGAGTCGAGCAACTTGATAAACAACTTAAATTGGCAATGGATCTTATTAATGTTATTATAGAACAACGAAACTAGTAGGTCATAAAGTGTTGATATTTTTATTGCAAAGTATTTATTTTAGAGTAGTCCCTTTTCCATTTTCCATGTAATAAATAATTATTGTATTATTTTATGATATAACGTTATTTGATTTTTTTGTTATTTTTTTTCATATATTACAACAAAATTTGCTACGAAATCTTTGCTATGGAATCTGCTATATAATATACACCACGGAAATTGTTAGGGATTTATCACCACAGAATTTTCTAGGGATTCATCGCCACAAAATTTGTTAGGGATTCATCACCATAGAATTTACTAGGGATCCATAACCACAAAATTTGCTAGGGATTCATTACCACGAAATTTTTTAGGGATTCACCACCACAGAATTTGCTAGGGATTCACCACCACCGAATTTGCTACAGATTCACCACCACAACATTTGCTAGGGATTCATCACCATAAAATTTACTAGGGATTCATCACTATGGATTTTGCTAGGAATTAACTACAATGGAATTTGTGATGGAAGAACTACCACAAAATTTGTGATGGAATCCTACAACAGAATACACGACGGAATACCGTATACAACGGATTTTATTCTGTTGTCACATTTGTGACATAATGATTTTTTCCCAAGAAAACCCTTGCTACGGGGTTTTTTGGGGCGAAAATCGGTCATCGCAAATTCCATCGCTATTCGTCTTTTGTAACGAAATTTCAACTTTTCGCAATGGATTCCTTCTTTACCAAAATCGCGTTTTTCTTGAAATTGCATACGTGGTTATCATACATGGATTGGATCTCACTATCCATTTCCTCTTTCCACTTAGCAGCCTCATGGCCTGCCATCGCTTTCTTGTAGTTAGTTGGATGATCCAAATTTACCAATATATTATCATTGATAAACGTGTCCTCATCCACTGTTATATGGAAACAATAAAACGAAGGTGGCATGCTAACTCTAGCAGACCGATAAAGAGGTAACGAATTGCCAATGGGATCAACAGGCATTTCATTCTCGGTTTGAGAGTTAGTGGCATCTACGGTTCCTTCATTGGATGACTTCTGAGTTTCTTCAAGATCAATCATACTCCCATTGTCCTCTTTGGATATGAGCTCGCTCTCACGAAAGACTCCTCTTCGAGCTACAAAAACCACGTTATAAGAAGGTATGTAGAATAAGTACCCAAATGACTTATGTGGATAACCAATGAAAATGCACCTCTTGGCTTTAGGATCTAGTTTATCTTGGGTCTCTTGTTTGACGAGAGCCTCACAAACCCAGACCTTAATATGTGCAAGTGAGGGGGGTTTCCCACTCTACATTTCATGAGGTGTTCTGGCAACCTTCTTGGTAGGAACAAGATTAAGGATATATGAGGCTATCTCTAAGGCATACCCCTAGAATGATATAGGGAGTGAAGCTCCACTCATCATGGAATGAACCATATCAGGTAAGGTTTAATTTCGCCTCTCAACTACACCATTAAGTTGTGGTGTCCTAAAAGGGGTTAACTGTAAAACAGTTCCACATTCTTTAAGATAGTCATTGAACTCGATACTGAGATATTCTCCGCTTCTATCAAATCGGAACATCTTCATTTTTTTTCCTAATTGATTATCTACCTCATGCTTAAACTCTTTCAACTTTTCAAAGGTTTCTGATTTATGCTTGACTAAATAGATATTGCCATATCTACAATAATCATCGATAAACATCATGTAGTAGCGATTAGCATCCCTTGTGGAAGATCTCAAAGGACCATATACATCGTTATGGATGAGGGCTAACAATACTTCACCTCTTTCACAAGCTCCTGTGAAAGGTGACCTAGTCATCTTGCCTAATAGACAAGAATCACATTAATCATCTGACTTTAGGTCCATATTAATGGAAAGCTCCTTGTCGGAATTCACATTGAGCTTTTCTAATCTTTCCACGTGTCTCTGCATCTTTTGCACATGAGCACACACAAATTCCCCTTCTTTTAATTTGCATGCCATTAGGGATTTGACGATGTCATAATGCTCTTGTCTCTTTTTCTGATGGAACATTTGAGCAAGATCCATGTTCATTTTATAGGGCCAATAGTCCTCATAGGAATTTGGCAGATCAGGTGCCATGGTTGCAATCATAATGCAAGCGACCTTTATGGTGTCATCAACATGTTGTTTATGTTCATCAATTTGCTCAGGAGTAGCAGTCGCCTCGTCTATTTTGGGAACTGACCTATCAAGAACATACTCTTTGTTCTCATGGTGAGGTGTCATCTTTAAATTTCGCATCCATTCCATATAGTTTGGAGCAGTAAGCTTGTCGTTTGACAGAATTGACAATAGAGTGAAATGTGAGTTTTGAGTGAGTGGAGGAGGAGGAAGATCACCATTTCCAACCATCTATAATAAAAGATACATATTTAGTTAGTTGATTTAATCCTTAATATTTTGACCCAATTTAATATCTAAGGCTATGTTCCACAAATACAATTCGTAACAACAAGAGGGATGTCGTAATCAAATTGCAAATTTATTTTAGGTAGGTAATGCACATTACCAATTTCAATATCTACAAAACTCCTAGATCTTTCAAAATTAATTGAACTATTCAATCACATTTTTAATATCATATTATTCTCTTCGATTTGTGATTGAGATACTGAGAATCACAAACAAGATGTGAATAACCATGCAAAACCACGTGACACCCTTGATGTCGTTTATGATCTCACATTCGCTAACGACACTCCACCACACAAAAAAGCAGTATGTGAAAAAGGACACTCATTCAACGATCATTTTATAGGTCTTTTCCTTATAACTATCTTATAGTCCGACTTCGTGAATGAGGCATAGTCTTGGTTTGACTGAATTAATGTTTTACATATAGTATTATAACTCTTATATATATATATATATATATATATATATATATATATATATATATATATATATATATATATATATATCCACACACTAGCCGTTTACCCGCGGCAAGCTTCGGGATGCGAATGTTTTATTCAGAAATTAGTTTGTAGAGACTCTGACCAAAGATGTATATTATTAAGGTACATGAACACATGAATGATTATGTGTTATTAATCATATAATACTTCTTTATACACCACATTTTATATATAGACTTCGTTGTCGTTGAATTGTTTTCCAGGTTTCACCAATACTTTTGTATTGACACGTGATATCCCTCTGGATAATGCCACATGGTCATGCGAGAAAACGATCCTAGATGATAACTACTTGCATTTGGAATTGTTTGTCCCTGAACTTTATTGATTATCATTGAGAAACATCATGAAAATGAAAGTTGTTTTCTCTTTAACTTGAATGGGAACATGTCATTTTCAGACGGACATGGAGGAATCCTTGGCAAAATACCTTTTTTCCAACATGTTGACCAACAACTATTTCGACATTAATGACATTATGCTGAAATTTGTTACATATCAACCGGGTGTCGTTACATGGTGAACAATGATTTGTTTCAATTCAACGCTTAATTTGTTTTAGGAAATTTGTCATATTAACAATAAGACACCATGTATTGGCAAGTATCACTAAGCAATAGTTTATGCGATTTTTTTTTTCGATGAACAATGTAACTGATAAAAATTATCAAATATTAGTGTATTATTAATTGTATTTTTTATAAAATATAGTTTGTACTTATCAAGAGGTTTTCCCAAAAATTTAATTAATTAGTATCGAATTTTGATCATTGCTTCCGGATAATCAATGTTTTACGTTCAAGATTGTGTTTAGTGCTAATATCACTAAATATGTTTAAAAAAACTATTTTTATCCCTCAAAATTAATTTTTAGATCGTTTTTAATCATAAAATTTGACATCTACGCTAAAACGTGTTTGAGCTTATTTTATTGTCATTTTAAGTTAATTAAATAATTCATGTCTTTTACTGCAGATTTTTTAAGAGTTGTACATGATGTTAATTGATGGGATATTTTTAAACCATGTTTTACACTTTATACCACATCATCCATGATCATTGTCTCGAAGCGATCATTGTCTCCAAGCGCTAATAGTAAACAAAAGAAAATAAATCAAATATAGTGGAGCAGTTGATGACTAAACAAAAAAAAAACACACTACATGCAAATTTTCAGCAGCAAAGAGCGACACACAAATATAAATAAAGCAGATTATAATAGAGTGTGTGCAACGGATTAGATAGATATAGAAGAGTGTTTTTTGTTTTTTTTTTGTAAAACGCCCCTATACCAAAAACACCAAGCTATAAACCACCACCCATCTTCACAAAAAACGAATCAATACCCAAAAAATACTTGTTGCATCACCGACTTCATCTCAACCAGCTGAACACCTCCATTCCAGCCACATGCCGGAACCTCCTGGCAAGCAACCTTCACCCTATTGCATCCTGTCATTGTGAATCTCGACCCACTTCCGACATCACCTCTAGTTGTGGTCATCGCCCGAATGCTCCAGCTTCACCGAAACCATCTTCTCGTTGTTCTCCTCCATTGCTACCTATTACAGCCCACACCCATTCAGGGAAGCTAGCAAAAGTAGGTTACAATAAACATGAAAAACAAAAGTGTATTGATATTTCTTGCATCTGGACCTTAGAAAAAAAAACATGCCCATCTGATTCTTAAACCCAAAACCAGTTCCAATTACCCAGATACATACACATTTTACCCCGTCCGATTACCCAAAACTGAACCAAAATCGTTTCCTTTATAAAGGTGCGTTCTTGAGTCTTATAATCCTTCAATTTCAGTTTTCGGTTACATTCCGGTGGATTTCGGACCCACTTTCATCCCTATGTTCAGGTTCAAGACCACAAGAAACCATGAACAGTAAGAACTTCACTTCCTCCTACAGAAAATGGCAAAAAGAATTAATATTTGAACTTCACTTCCTCTATTTCTATAAATACACTTAACTTTTTGAACAAATATGCCCTTGAAAATCAAACTTGTCCATAACCAAACCCAAAGTATCCAAACAAACAAATTGTTAATTTCCACATAAGGTTCATTTTGCTAATAGTGATCTTACCCATCAAAACAACAATCATTACTTGGTTTATGCAAAAGTTGTTTAACACAAATACTCAGAGTTAGACCATTATGAGTGGACATTTACCAATCCTGATTCATTACTTCATTACTGGGATCCAATTTGACTGACAAAAAACCATTGTACATTATCTGTAAATTTTCAAGGTAAACGTTTTTCTTGGTTGTTTCACTTTCATTACCCGTATGAGCTAAAAAAACTTGTTTTCATATTAAATCATTTTTCTAATGACAAGTTGACTTATTACCTCCGTGTTTCACTATCATCATCTAAAGGAGTTGTTATTTCATTGAACTGTTGGTCGACAGTTGGCACCATCTTTAGATGTATCTGCCAAGAGAGATGTTAATAGGCATGCCAATGGTGACAACAACATAACTTAAATTTAATACTAAATACAAATTAAATGTATATGTTATTTTTGAATGTTATAATATTGAACTCACTTGTACAAATATTGCTTACATATTGTTTTTAAATGTAATAATATTGAACTCACTTGTACAAAATATTGTTATTATGATTTCAACAGTTTAAATACTTAATTAAAAAAATACAACAAAAAACATCAAACACGCTCAAATTAAAAGATACCCGTAGGTAATATATTATATCCACTAAAACCACCATGAACCAAAATAGCAAGAAGGGGGCATATAAACACTTCAAAATACAACTTTCAAGGCCTGGGTATCAATTGTTTTAACAAAAACATGTTTAGACATCCAACCACCATCAACTGGTGTTAGATTTCACCATCCTACAATTACCTTTCAATTGCACATGGATACAACTATAATTATTTTAGAACATGACATGTACACATGCATTCTCCATTTCTTTGTAAATATGGAAAACACATAAGCTTAAGATAATAGTATTCACATATTTTATATCTTATATAACAAACATAGCCTAAAAAAATTGATAAAGTGAAATAGGATCTACCTGGGTTCATTATCACCAAATACCCGATCCAAGTTGTTGCCGCATATATGACAACCCGTAAGTTTCTATCTTGTAAGTCAAGCAAATCAATCAAAAGTTAGACTTGTTTCTGTTATCTTCTAGCGATGTTAAGAGTTGTTCTATGAGTTTTTAAGCCTTGTACACGTAGGATTTGATACTAAGAAGTGTAAGTAAGGGATATATAGAATGCATTCAAGCCAAGAACATCAACAAGGGATGTTCACGGCCGCAAACTAGGTTCACGGCCGTGAACCCATGTTTGGCCGTGAACCCCTCACTACACATATAGATTTCCTTCTTTTTCTTCATTTCTCACATCTTCCAACCAAGAACACTCAAACTCTCTCAAGTATCATCAAGGGAAACCTTCCTTTCTCTTCAAAAACGTAAGTGATTCATCCCTATTTACTAGTTGATCTTCATATACAAGTGAAACCCTTTGATAACATCCTTGAATTCATCACTTTTCCTTCAAGATCTTCAAATCACCATCTTCTTCACCAAGAACACCAAGAACACACACTTGTTCTTGGGCCATGAACACCTTAAAAGGCTTACAAAACATAAGTAACTCATTCATCTACTAGTTATCCATTAGAAGCACTTGAATCCCCATGAAACAACACCTCTTTTGCATGATTCTTCAAGAGTTCACGGTCGTGAACCCTTCATTGGGTCATGAACCCTTCATAAGATCATAGTATGGCCGTGAACCCTTCATCCATGGCCGTGAACCCTTCTTAAGACCAAGCTTAGGCTGTAAACACTTCAAGTATCCTTGGCTGTGAACATTCCTTAGCCGTGGACACTTCATTGTGTGGTCGTAAACTCCATTCAATCAATCATATGTGATTGTAACACTTCATTGCAAGTGTTTCCTAGTTCCTAAGGTTGTTTACCTTAGCATGTTAATTGTTATATACACTAATTATATACATATATATGTGTCATTATATGCTTAATAGGATCCGTTTGTGCTCGAGACTTCACTTGGCATACTTAGCATCCTATATCGATGTTACGTTCGAATCACTCACTTCAGGTGAGTTCATACCCCTACAACTACACTTTTAAATGATTTTAAATGATTTAAGGGGGGAATACAAGTATAACACAATGATATTGTGTTAATCATTTACATGTGGAAACTATATTCAAAAGGATTTCCTATACTCAAACTTGTGGAAAAAACTTTTAAAGGTTTTATAAACTTCTTTTATATCAAATCATATTCGTCTATCTATTTATGTATAAGTATGCTTTAGTAGACTTAGGACTATTGCTAGAAACCTTGACTCCTCTTCCTTGTTTGGTTGCGGGCTCGGGGTAGGATCACTAGTTCGAATGTCGGTTAAATCATAGTTATACTTATTGAATAGATATGTGAATATCAAACCTATTTTAAGGATTATACTTAACTTAGTTTCTTGGTAAGTAATTGAGTCTTTCTATACATCAATGACAGTCAAACAACAGTACTAGTAAACTATAATAGGTATAGTTTAGTGGATTACTACTTACTACCTCTAGAACAGTGAAACTTACATGAGTTAGTTCATACATGAGTCAGTTCAAACATACTAGAACTAGAACGAGAAGGAACATACTATAACTAGAACGAGAAGGAACATACTATAACTAAAACAGAAAGAACATACTTACTACAACAAGAACAAGATAACATTAATGTGAGCCACTACTTCATGGCATAGCAATATACTGTTGTGTCACATTTTGTAACCGGAGTCTCCTGGACGGAGAGCGTGAGTTTGTGTATAGATCTATATGGGATTGACCATCCTAGACCTTGCTGCTAGCTACAGTGGAACCTGCAGGTCTACGGGTGACAAATGTCATACCATTTCGACGTCTTTTGATCGTCGTGTTTTATATTAGTCAATCGAGCATGGTTATAACCTCATCACATTTTACCTTAATTTAACTTAATGGTTTTAAGGTAGTTAGTACTTCAGTAGCTATTTTATACAATCTTACTGTACATCTTCATTTTTTCCATTACATTCATATAGTGATATTCTCACATCGAGTAATGCAAACTATTTTCTAGTAAAGATAGTCATAAACTTGGGAAAACATACATTTTTATGAGAAAACAAACTTACAAAACAGTCGGGTCTTGGTAGAAGACTACATCCCTTTTTAGTAGAAAATATAGGATTTTCTAGGAAGTATACAAATTTTTACATCAAAACACTTACAAACATTTTCATAAAACAGATGCAAACTTTTGACACTAAAAGACATATGAACACACCAGCTTTAATGCTGATCTACTCTTTCAAAATAACTTGTATTCTCAGGTCACCAGTAGACAGGTATACTAGACCAGGTTCTGAGAAGACAGAGCATGTTCAAGACTCGTCTTTTATTTTGATTACATATTTTGGTGTCTTTCAAACTTTACACAGAACACACTTGTATTAAATTATATTATTAATGAAATGGATGATGTTGGTGCTTGTTTTACTATTGTGCATTGTTATGATACTGTACATGACGTCCTCCGCCCCGTATGTTTCCGTCATTCTGGTTTGGGGGTGTGACAGATTGGTATCAGAGCTTTGTTTATAGTGAATTGAGTATATCAACCCATAAAAGATATACAACTATAAACACAATGGGATTAAAACACTCTGACCAAGAGTTATACTTTTAAAATGATAATAAAATATTTTACCAAAAGTATACATACAAGCATTCATACTAGGATCAGTGTCATACTAGAACAGAACAAAAGTATTGTGGTTGTTGAATAACACAAGTAGGCTTGGGGATATATAATCAGTTCTGGGATAGATATAGCCTGATCAACTATATCTACCCGAGAAGTGATTCACATGTGCCTAGGGATGGTTGTGGTGTGGCAACAAGTCTAAAAACTTACCAACACTACTACAATGAAAACTTTAGAACATAACATAAACTTAAAATACTATAGGAGTATTTTGTGATACTATAATTACTTATGTGAGAACTAAAAGGTCTTTACTAGTAGGTCAATAGTTACTGAGTGGATACGCTAAGGTTATGTGACTAAGGTGTCATAGACTTAGAATATGTTATCTTTGCTTTACTTCTTGTTCCTTGTTTGGTTGTGGACTTAGATTTAGGGTCACTTATTCGAAGGTCTATTCTATCTTGGTTAAATATGACTGGTATGCACTATGCAAATATTGAAGTAACTGGTAAAGATCATATTATAAATTATCTATAGTAGTACGTCTTGTTGGATTAGTGTCTAAGTCCATAACTATAATTGGTACATACTTGACCCGACCCGGCATGGTCCATTTGGGTTGCATGGCATCAGAACATTTGGATATATACCTTTTGTGAGAAGAGGATATTTGTGACATATTAATATATTATAAGTTCTAATAGATTAATATGAAATCATATTATTTAATTAGTATTCGTCAACAATTAATTTGAAATTAATTTAGTGATCAAAAGAGACTAATTAAATATACGGGGATTGATTGTGTAAATCATTCATTCTTATATATGTAGGCTTATGATCCATGATTCCTTATGTTGGGTTTAACCCATGTGGTGACCCATGTATACTCCATGGAGGTTAAAACCCATGGACCATAAGGAATGGGTAAAGTCATGGGTTACATGGTGTAACCCTAATGTGCACACTATATAAAGAGCCCATTGGTTGGTGAAATCGGCACTAGTGCATACAAAAGAGGGCAAGCCGATTTCTAAGAGTCAAGTATCTCTTCTCATGGTTATTCCAAGATGTTGTGTGAACCATTTGAGGTGTCACACTTGAGGCATTAGGCTCTTAAGCTCCATGGAATCAAGCTACAACAAAGAGGTATGTATTCTAACTAGTTTTGTTATCCTAGTACATATGATTGTATGCTAGTTAGGGTAATACCTTGGAAAATTGATATTGTATGTATAATAGAGAAAACATAGATCCAAGGTATTTAGGGTTGCATGTACACCATAGGAGTGTTAGAATGCTCATAACCCAACAGTGGTATCAGAGCCTAGGCTTGTTTGCAATTATAATTGCTTATATTTGCTGAAAATCGATGTTTTTGTTGTTCTGGGCTGGGGACTCGTTGAGTCCACTGATGGACTCGACGAGTCCATGTGTAAAATCATCCAACTTGTCGAGTTGGTTCATGCACTCGACGAGTTGGACCCCCTGATAGCATATCTTCGAGTTTTAAGACTGGAATTGGTCTAGAATCATTACCTTAAACTGTTTTGGACTTATAAAACCTGTTTTTGATGTGGTAATGATTATGGTAAACCAATTTCAAAGTTATTATCAAAGTTTCAAGTTTTATATATGTTTATATGATTCTTGAAAATTGTTGATATGGATTGTTCATGCTTATGAGTTTTGGTAGATCATAGGAATTATGTGCAAATTGTTTGTTAGTGTAATTCTTGATCTTAATGAAATTGTATGGACTCGATAACTTGTCCTCAAGTTATGGATTACCAAAAGTTTTTTATATTACCTTGTTTATGTGTTAGTTGTTTTCAATCCAAATTGATCTAAAAGTAGTTCACAAAATGTGTTTTTGTAACTTGTTCTGAAGTTATATGAAAAGTCACATTTATGAATCTTAAAACTCATAAAAGTGTCATAGGTTATAAAATGAAGAGTCTTTTTTCTCATAAATAGTTTTATGGACTTCATAACTTGTCCTCAAGTTATGGATGTTCAATAGTCTCTTCATTAAAGTTTTTAAAACTTTAATTAAACTCATAAGTTATGAAAATCAAAGAGTTTTGAAAAATTTCAATACTTTCCCTCAAGTTTTGGAATTTGTAAAGTTTTGCTTATGAATTCTTTAATTCCAAATCAAACCCTAGAATTTTAAAAAGTTTAAAATTCAACCCTTATACTATTATTATAATTTTAATTATATATATATATATATATATATATATATATATATATATATATATATATATATATATGTATGTATAAGATAAAGTCAATCTTACCGTTAGTAGGCCTCATTCACGAAGCCGGTCTATAAGGGGGGTATAAGGTTACTGCCTATAAAATGGCAGTTTAATGGGTGTCCACTCTCACCCACCGCTTCCTAAACACTTATAAATTCCCAATCTTAGTTACTTAGGAAAATGTGAAAAGGTGCTAACCCATGAAATTGCACTTTGCACCTTTGTTAAGTCGTTAGTGGAGCGTGTGTGGTTAACCGGCACACTAAAATGGGACTGACAATGTGTGGCAAAGGGTAACTTAATGTTTATCATAGATTGGTGGAGCATGTGTGGTTAACCGGCACATCAATTAGGTGATAAAGTTAAGGGTACCAAGTAAATTTGCATGGTTATTCACACCTTGTTTGTGATCATCGACATCACAGTCACAAACTTGAGAGGGAACAATCGAGATTTAAACATGCCATTGAAAGCTCAATGAATCTCAAAAGATCTAGGAGTTTCAATCCAATTAAAACTTAATAATCTATTTTGTTTTTCATGGTGAAAATTGGTAAATCGTCATTTACCTACCTTCAAATATTTTATAACTTGGATTACGGCATCCCTCTTCCGGTTATTAATAGTTTGTTGGGTCCTAGCCTTAATATTTCATATTGGGTGTTATATTAAGGACTTTAAATCAACTAACTTGAACTTCTCCCATTATAAATGTCTAGTTTAGACAGCTATGGTCTTCAAAAATCCTTAGGAACAAGCTTTCCTAACGAAGATGATATCCCACATGGCAATCAAGGTGAAAGATTAATCCCTTTGTTGTGCATTAATGGGACTGGAAATCATGCTTCACTTCCTCTACCTCCTCGAATAATTCTCCCTATCCCACAAGTTTCAAGACTTGAAAAGTTCTAAGTCACTCAATCCCTATTGCCAAGCAAAGACTATATGTGCTTACATCTTGGAGGTTAAGTCACATATTGGCAAGCCGGGAGAGTCGGGTGTTGAAGTCTCGAGGTAGCTGGCTGTTGACTTGGTTCTTCAGTCACTCCCTAATGACAGATCATGACTTGACCCTTAGTGATCTTACCTATTTGCTTGATGCTGCTAAATCAACAATGATTTGGAGCATTGGTAAAGCGAATTAGATTGGAAGATCTACTTCCCAAAACTTCCATGGACATTGACAATGGTAACATCAAAAGTTTAGAAAAACTTTCTCTTCCCATTGGAAAGGGATCGGCCATGGTAAAGTTAATTGACTCAATGGTAAAGAGAAAGGATAAGTCTGGACAATCAAGTGTACCATTTCCAAAGAGTCCATATGTTTCTTTTGCCAAAAGAAGGGGCATTGGTTGCGAAGCTGCCGAATTTACCTGAAAGTTCATAAGGATGGTAAAAGTCAAAAAGGTTTGACTTTGCTTCAGGTTAAAGTCCATTATCTAACTCTATAAAGTCTCTTTTAGAGATTCTTAATACATGATGTAATGTAATTACATTTTGATGTTTTGGAAGAATCAAAGGAAGCTTAAAGAAAGAGTGTGCTGATTCTGATCGCGAAGATGGATTTCGATCGCAAGGTTCGGTGATCAGAATTTTGAGCTGCTACTTAAGAGTTATGATATATTGCTTAGGAATAGACAACAACATGTTTTTCATATGTATTTGCATTGTAAGGATAAGTTTTTTCCGCCAGTTTTAAAATAAAAAGGAAAAAGTTTTGATTTTATTTATTTTAAGTATACTTACAATGTCATTTGTGAAAAAAATTGTTATTTATATGTTTCCATTGATAAGCAATATTGGAAAATAGATTTGATTATTTCATTTGTGGTAGTGTCATAATTTACCAAATAAGGAAAGATTCTCATCACCCAAGGTTCAGTTGGATAGAAACTTGGAATCATGCAAGTTGTATTGCATGATGAGTGAGAATTTTCATTTTTGGGAAATTAAGACTAATTCCTTGTTCACATGTATGTGTGAGTAAAGTGAAGGACTAAAAGATTGGGTATACTAGGTTGTGCGCTGGTCAGGTCCACCACAAAGGTCGATAAGATTATTCGCCATGATTTACTAAAATTTAGTAAATATGGTTATACTTACAAGTTTACGTTTAATTCTGAAACATTGGAAAAGTTTCAATGTATGGCAGGACGGATAAGAAGAATCAAATTAGCCAGATAGATAAAAGTTTCTCCAATCTGAAGAGAAGGCAGAGTACTTGAGTATCTTGTTTTATGATTATCTTAGTGATTATAAAACCATATCACAATTGATCCTCTAAAGACACCTTAGTACATTTGTTTGGCTAAGGAGAGGAATCATGAATTGTTGAAATGTTTAAACCAAAAGATAAATCATACTTCGTTCCAAAAATCAAGTCTTAGAGTAATACTCTAAGATTTTAACTTGAGTGACATAATCTTTAGAAAGTTTATAACACTTGTCAAATGTAGAGTAAGATGTTTCCTATTCTTGTACATTTGAAGTTGGTTAGTTGTGATGTTTTGGATAAAACAAAGACCAACTAAGATCAATTGTATGAAGTGTTTAACTTGATAAGAATCTGCACTAACTCTTGAATATTTGTTTTGTCAAGGAATGGTTCTTGACAATAGAATCTTATATGTCAAGAGGTCAGTGGGAGTCTTAAAAGATCTTGAGAAAGTTTTAAGAACTAATCAATAGTATTGTTAATCACTAGCCCACAACTTGAGGTTTGTAACCCATTGTGTTGACATATTTGTGTTCCTGTGCCCATTCTAGTTAAAGTTGACTATTCTTATGAGTTCTGTAAGTTCTCAATTTTTTGCATAACAACCTGGAAGCGATGGTAAGCCCTTGTGCTGCCGGGTGGAAAGAAAAATGAGATTGGGCAAGTTCATTCCGTATGAGTTTGGATTTGTCACTAACCTTGTCTTGTGATTATGGCTATGACAAATTCACATGGATAGGAACACATACACCAAAAATATCTAAGTGTCACAAGGTTTCTCTCCGATTCATGAAAATGATGGTGAGGAAATGCTTTCACTAAGTAGATTTTAAGTAGAAAGCAGTTGTGATATTTGCATTCTCAAAGTCATTAGTGGAGCGCGTGTGGTTAACCGGAACACTAACATGGACTTGTGAGAATGGCAAAAGGTCTAAACATTATGATTACGGCATACATCTTCATAATTGTTTAGACACACATGTGATCTATCTAAGGAAAGGTGTATGATTTTGATAAAGTCTTATCAAAGCAATCTCGTATCAGAAATCTGAACTTTGGTAAGAAAGTCAATAAAGTATTGATTTCTAGAAGTCCTGTTGATTTCTGGGTACATGTCAAAGCTAGTGGGAGCATAAGTGTTATATTAGTAAGATCATAATCATTATGCTAGTGGGTGCATGATTATTATGGTTAGTGTTGCAAGTTAGCAATGTTCATTATACAAAACAAAAGGTTCAATTCGCCTTGAAAAGTTGTTTTGCTATAATTAAGGGAGAGGATTTATACTTCATTCCAATTCTAAAAGCTTAGATTGAGATTTTAATCAACTTTAGTCAAGGATATATATTTATGTTATGTTGGAATGGTTCAACATAAGGAAATTCTATATATGTTGCATTCTCAAAATTCGATTATGATTACGGCATCCCTCTTCATAGTTCGAATTTTGAGAACGTGGCAAATAAAAATTTTTATAGCATGAATCGGGTCCCATATGCTTCGGGTATAGGATCGATTATATGCGCTATAATATTTATCCATTCTAGATTTTCCAAATGCCTAGGTCGTTAAGAGGGAAAAAGGAATAGAACTGGATTTGACTAAAATGATTAAGCAATTGTCGAGGACAATCTGAGGTTTGCCAAAGATTGGTTGCTCATGGACAATTGGAAGTATAGAGATAGGACCATATTGACATATTCTGAAAGGAGGCAACTCTTGTTCAGAAGTGATAGTCAAAATGGGAATATGGAATGGTCTCCATAGGTGGAAGTTATTCTTTGAATCTGTGTAAGATTAGAGAACTTAATGCAAGAAGGGTGTTGAAAGGAATGTACTTTGAATGTGAGACTTCGGGTCCATGGAATTTCTCTCCATTGGAATACTTTGTAATGTCTGTTGCCAAGTCTTTGTGACTTGTGTGCATATTCATTGCAAGGGGATCATTGCATATAAGTTTAAAATCTAATAGATTATAGTAAATGGCAAGAGTTTGGTATTCTTACATTTACAATAACGATTGGGATTGTGAAATGAGCATCATTGAAATATTGTCAATTGATTTGTTTCACAAAGTAAGGATCATAAGACAACATAGTGTGCATACTTGGTGTATGGCATAGCTATTGTTTAGACAAACATAGTGTGCATGCTTGGAGCATGGCATGACTATTGTTTTTATTCAAGTATTAAGTTGATGAATCGAAACATTATACAATGAATAATGAGTAATCAATATGGTTCTTAGATAAAAGGTGTTTTTATTTGCACTCAAAGTGTTGGGGCCATATAGGATTAGTATTATTCTTGTGTTTCACTTTGCATGTTTTGACTTCCAGAATAACTAGGTCATTCTTACCGAATGACTAAGTTATTCAAACCATCCACAGTCGATAATATGTTGGAAGTAGGTATTAAGGCAAGACTGTCATGAATTGGGTTTGTAGATGTCTAAAGTGTTTAGACATAGCAAAAGGTTGCTGCAACATTCATCAGTGCTCCTGGAATGAGATTCGAGTATTGGATTAAACCCACACTCATTTGAATCATTTCATGGATTTTATAACGAATGAATCATGAAACGATAATATCTTATATTCTTCAAACCAAGAGATATGAGTTGTTGACTATGAGTTGGTTATACATTGATTGCACGAAAATGCATTGGTAACTCAATGTTATAAAACGTACCTTTGTGTACGATTCAACAAGTAGTCAGTACAAGCATATGAGTCAAAGTTTATCCATTCCTTTTACCCTTAAAGGGATAAAAGCGATATCTGTGGGCTCCTCGATGATTTGATTCCTTAAGTGCTTGGCCCCTCGATGATTTGATTCCATTCCTTTTATCCATTCCTTTTACCCTTAAAGGGATACAAGCATGTGATGACACCCTAAGTGCTTGGCCAAGCGTGGACTGATTTGATTTGTTCAATTAGTCGGTCGTCATAAATCAGAAATCGGGAAACAACAAATGGACAGAGAGAATGATTATAATCCATGTCTCAGTCCATATGATATCTATAATGGAGGAATATATGATCACTTATCTAATGGACGCGTCATTGATTTGTTCATAGTTCGACAGCGGCTTCTAAGAGCTACGATTACTAGTCGGGTTATGAAGTCACACTTGCAATAATAGTTATTAGACTTATCCAAGTGAGAGACTGTTGGATTAGTGTCTAAGTCCATAACTATAATTGGTACATACTTGACCCGACCCCGCATGGTCCATTTGGGTTGCATGTCATCGGAACATTTGGATAGACCTTTTGTGAGAAGAGGATATTTGTGACATATTAATATATTATAAGTTCTAATATATTAATATGAAATTATATTATTTTATTAGTATTGATCAAGAATTAATTTGGAATTAATTTAGTGATCAAAAGAGACTAATTAAATATATGGGGACTGATTGTGTAAATCATTCATTCTTATATATGTGGGCTTATGATCCATGATTCCTTATGTTTGGTTTAACCCATGTGGTGACCCATGGATACTCCATGGAGGTTAAAACCCATGGAGCATAAGGAATGGGTAAAGTCATAGGTTACATGGTGTAACCCTAATGTGCACACTATATAAAGACCCCATTGGTTGGTCAAATCGCCACTAGTGCATACACAAGAGGGCAAGCCAATTTCTAAGAGTCAAGTATCTCTTCTCAAGGTTATTCCAAGATGTTGGTGATGTTGTGTGAACCATTTAAGGTGTCACACTTGAGGCACTAGGCTCTTAAGCTCCATGGAATCAAGCTACAACAAAGAGGTATGTATTCTATCTAGTTTTGTTATCCTAGTACATATGATTGTATGCTAGTTAGGGTAATACCTTGGAAAATTGATATTTGCATGTATAATAGAGGAAACATAGATCCAAGGTGTTTAGGGTTGCATGTACACCATAGGAGTGTTGGAATGCTCATAACCCAACACGTCTATTATATGTTTCTTACACCCCTTTCTTTCTTAGATAACATGGATGGATTTCATCTCCCTGGCGACCCGTACTTTCCTGATCAAGGGCACGGTGGATGGCTTGATGCAGAGCCTGAATAAGGGAACCCAGTGGTCCCAGCAATAGAAGACCCCGAAGAAAGTTCTGATGAAGAGAACGAAGAGGAATTCCAAGAAGACTCGGACTCAGAACCGAAGGTCTATAATCCACCCCAAGGTGCTGAAAATCCTAACCCTCATCCGACTTTTCAAGGCCCGATGCCTCTGTGGGCATTAGACTTGGGAAGGTGGACCAACGAACAGGTACAACCACCTCCCTACAATGGCGACCGAAGTTTCTACAGTCTCAACGAGGGAGGTTTAGCAGACAGAGTCCTTCCTGTCTTGGTGCGTCGAGTTGCTTGCAATGCTGAGTAGGGAAGAGCAAACTTCGACCAAGTCATGGAGATCTGTGCAAACTCCGGAGTCAATATAGTTCTTCTTCGTCATCTGACAGATTACCAGAACTTGGAAAGGACTCTTACTGATGCCCTACAGGGAGAGCTTAATTCCTGCCAATCTGAAGTTAGGGATCTTCGTCAAAACCAGGTAGCATTGCAAAGGCGTGTATGGGAAACGGAACAGCAGCTGGTTGAATCCAGGGACGAGTCAAGTACCAACCAGAACAACTCCCCTCACGAGTAGAGTCTAGTCTACTCTATCTTTTAGATATAAATTAGGTCTATGTATAGACTCTAGTATTAATTTCCAGCTTATGTTAAGACCTTGAACTTTCAGTCTGTTAGGTCTTGGTGCTGTCAAAATTTTCTCATTTCTGGGTTGATGTAAGACCTACTCCAAGGTCATTTTTCCCGAACTTGTTACATCTTTAATGCGAGTGATATTGACAGACATCTAATCTCATGGGAAATCCTTATCCAAATGCTTTAATCGTTCTATTGTTAGATCTCCATTACAATCATACTCTCATCTATTTGTTGGGCTATGGTGATTTAGTACATGGATCACTCTCATTATTCTCACTATTGAATGCTTATTATTATCCTCATATTTTTAAACTTTCAGTTGAAAGATGCCTCCACGTCGATCATCGAGACGTAATCCTCCGATAACTCCAACTCAACCACCACTACCTCCTCCACAATACGATCCAACAGCTATCCAAGCTGCGGTGGCTGCGGCTGTTACGGCGACCCTAGGTCAATTCAACACCACCGGTTCTAGCGGAGGTGGGACGACTGTAAACTCCACTCAGGTTGGTAGTCACGGGCACCTTAGGGAGTGTTCGTATAAGGACTTCACCAACTACAATCCCAGAGCCTTCAACGGCAGCAGTGTGATCATTGCTCTGTCGCAATGGTTCGAAAAGACTGAGTCGATATTTGAGATCTGCTCCTGTCCGGAAGGAAGCAAAGTAAAATTTGCTGCTTGCACCTTCTCGGACAGAGCCCTAACATGGTGGAATATCCATGTCAAATCACTAACTCTGATAGTGGCTAATGCAATGGGCTGGGAAGATCTGAAATAGCTTATGATTGAGGAGTACTGCCCGAGGGGCGAGTTTCAGAAACATGAACAAGAACTCTAGAGCCTAACCATGAAGGGCTCCGACAAAGTAGCCTACACCACCAGGTTCAGTGATCTGGTGGCTTTATGTCCAGGAATGGTCCCTACTGAGGGAAAGAAGGTCGAGAGGTATATTTGGGGGCTGGTGCCTCCATTTCAGGGGAATGTTTTAGCTTTAAACCCCACTACCTTCGACAGTGCCAAGCGATTGGCACATCGGCTCATCGATCACGGAGTCCGCATACCAACAACAACAACCCTTACCGTCCCAGAACCATCCAAAACCATTGACAACAAGCGGAAGTTTTGGGACAATAAGAAGAAGAACAATGCGGTGCAAAACTCTGTCAAGAAGCAGCAGGTCCTAGCTATTCATGTCGCGATAGCACCTACTGCCACTGTGCCGATGAAGGAGTATGCGGGAAGCTTGCCAAAGTGCAACAAGTGCAGCTTCCACCACAATGGAACCTGCCGGGAAATGCAGTGTACAAACTACAACAGGAAGAGGAACACTACCCGTTTCTGCAAAGCTCCGGCTAGGCCAATCACCTAGGTCCCTGGTGCTGGAGCATGCCAGGACTGCTATGGGTGTGGTGATGTGGGACACTTCAAAAGGAACTGCCTGAAGGCAGGGAATGTCGGCGGAGTGGGAAGGGTTTTGGCGATAGGAAATAAAGAAGCGGTAGCAGACCCTACAGTGGTCACTGGTACGTTTCTCCTCGATAACTCTTATGCATGCATATTGTTTGATAGTGGAGCAGAGAGGAGTTTTGTGAACCAGAAACTTGCACACTTACTTAAACAAAAACCACGAGCATTGAAGGAACCGTTCACCGTAGAAATGGCTAATGGAAAGACTGAGAGCACTAGTTGTATATACATAGGATGTACTCTAACTTTAGATAGCCATTCATTTCCAATCGACCTCATGTATGTCTCAATTAAAAGTTTCGACGTCATTATCGGCAAGGATTGATTGAGTCTCCATCGTGCTGACATCATGTGTTATGAGAAGGTCGTTCGTCTTAATCTTCCGTCTAACGAAACCCTAGTTATCTACGGTGACAAACCAGGCATGAACCTTCGTATCATCTCGAGTATACAAGCCCAAAAGTACTTAAGAAAGGAATGTTATGCATTCCTCGCTCATGTAGTTGATATGAGCCAAGAGGCGAAAGACATAAAGAACATCCCAGAAGTACGCGACTTTCCCGACATCTTTCCAGAAGAACTACCAGGATTACCACTACAACGTCAAGTCATGTTCAGAATCGACTTAGTTCCAGGAGCTACCCAGTAGCCAAATCGCTCTATCGACTAGCACCAGCCGATATGCAGGAGCTATTCGGTCAACTGAACGAACTGCTCAACAAGGTCTTTATTAGACCAAGCTTCTCACCCTAGGGAGCACCGATCTTGTTCGTGAAGAAGAAAGACGGATCCTCCATATGTGCATCGACTACAGAGAACTAAACAAACTGACCGTCAAGAACCGATACCCTCTACCTCACATAGACGACTTATTCGACCAACTGCAAGGGGAAAACTACTTTTCCAAGATTGACCTGAGATCCGGGTATCACCAGTTACGAGTTTTAGAGGAAGATGTTCCCAAAACAGCCTTCCGAACTCGTTATGGTCACTACGAGTTTGTAGTGATGCCTTTCGGATGAACCAATGCACCCGCAGTGTTCATGGACTTAATGAACCGGGTGTGCCGTCCTTACTTAGATCAGTTCGTTATTGTATTCATCGACGACATACTTATCTACTCTTGTAGTAAAGAGGAACATAGTCAACATTTACGTCAGATCTTAGAAACCCTACAAGCAGAGAAGCTTTATGTGAAGTTCTTTAAGTGAGAATTTTGGATTCGAAGAGTCGAATTCTTGGGTCACGTGGTTAGCGAAGAGGGAATTCACGTGGACCCTCCCAAAATAAAGGCCATTGAGAATTGGTCAGCACCGAAGACGCCTACATAAAGTCATCAATTTCTAGGCCTCGCTGGCTACTATCGCAGGTTTATTAAGAACTTTTCTAGGATCACGAAACCGCTTACTTCATTGACCCAGAAAGGTGTGACCTTTGACTGGGAAGAAAAACAAGAGAAGGCGTTCCAAACGCTGAAGCGATCCTTATGCAGCACACTGATACTATCCCTCCCAGAAGGGATAGAAGACTTCGTGGTCTACTGCGATGCATCCAACCAAGGGCTTGGTTGTGTTCTTATGGAACAGGGAAAGGACATCGCCTATGCCTCAAGACAGCTTAAGACACACGAAGTCAACTACACCACACATGATCTTGAGCTAGGAGCAGTGGTATTTTCTCTGAATATCTGGAGACACTATCTGTATGGTACGAAAAGTACTATCTTTATAGACCACAAAAGCCTTCAACATATATTCGACCAGAAGGAGCTCAACATGAGACAACGACGGTGGGACGAGCTACCCAATGACTACGAATGCGAAATTTGTTATCATCCCGGTAAAGCCAACGTAGTAGCTGACGCCCTAAGTCGGAAAGAATACTCTGGTCGTAGAGTCAAATCATTGACTATGACTATGTTGGATATAGTGTCTAAGTCCATAACTATATTTGGTATGTACTTGACCCGACGCGACATGGTCCATTTGGGTTGCATGGCATTGCAACACTTGGATAAGCAAAATGAGAAAAAGGACACTTAAGGTTTATTAATATATTATAAGTTCTAATATATTAATAATATTATATAATTTGTATTGGTCAAGAATTAACTTAGAATTAATTTGGTGATCAAAAGGAGACTAATTAAATATATGGGGTTGATTGTGTAAATCATCCATTCTTATTTAGTGGGCTAATGATGCATGGTTTATGGAGTTGGGCTAAAACCCATAAGGTGCTCCATGGATAGTCCATGGGGGTTATAAACCCATGGATCATGGGAAATGAAAAGCCATGTCAATTAGGGTTTACATGTGGTAACCCTACTTGTGACACAACTATAAAAGGACCCCATACGCTTCCAAAATCGGACTAAGTGTAAGAACAAGAGGGAAAGCCAATTTTGTGTCATAGTGAACTTCTCTCAAGTTATTCTAAGTGTTGTGGTGTTGTGTGAAGCATTTGAGGCATCACATTTGGGGTGCTAGGCTCACAAAGTCATCAAGGAATCCAAGCTACTAAAAGGTATGTTATTCTACTTGATTTTGTATTACAAGTTCCCATAACATGGTAGTTAGGATGTAAACCTTGGAAAATCAAATTTGCATGTATATTAGAGAAAACATAGATCCAAGGTTTCTAGGGTTACATGTACACCATATGAGTGTTAGAGTGCTCAAAACCCATCAGTGGTATCAGAGCCTAGGCTTGTTTTCTGTATACTTGATGCAAACTGCTTGAAAAACTCGAAAACTGTTCACTGTTCGTATGAACTCGCCGAGTCCATGAGTAAATTCATCCTACTCGCCGAGTAGGATCATGCACTCGACGAGTAGAAGGCCCTGTGACCAGATTTTTGGGTTTTGTTGTTGGAAATGGACTAGAATCATTACCATAAACTGTTTTGGACTTATAAAATCTGTTTTTTTTAAGTGGTAATGATTATGCTAATCCATATTCAATGGTTATTATCAAATTTCAAGTTTTTTATGTGTTAATATGATTCTTGAAATTGCTTGATATCAATGTTTATACTTATGAGTTTTAGAAGATCATAGGAATTATGTGTAACTTGGTTGTTAGTATGATTCTTGATCTTAATGCCTAATGATGGAGTCCATAATTTGTCCTCAAGTTATGGATAACCAAATGTCACTTCTTGAAAAGTGTTATTAAAGAATAAGAGGTTACATAAAATGAAGGGTCTTCATTTTAATGGACCATTAAACTCATAAGTTATGAAATGAAAAGTCTTGAATAGTTTCAATACTTGCCCTCAAGTTTTGGAATTTGGAAAGTCTTACACCCTAATACTCTAATTCCAAATTGAACCTTAGATTTTTAAAAGTTTAAAATTCAACCCTTATACTATTATTATACTAAAAGTTTAAATATATAGATATGTATAAGAATAAGTCAGTCTTACCGTTAGTAGGCCTCATTCACGAAGCCGGTCTATAAGGGGGGGGGTATAAGGTTGTTGCCTATAAAATGGCAGCTTAATGGGTTTCCACTCTCACCCACCGCTTCCTTGACTGGTGGAGGTCGTTAGCCGAACGGGTAGGATAGGACCTTAATGCTCATTAAAAGTATAATGAAATTATAAACTAACTATACTTTATTAATTCCCAATCTTAGTTACTTTAGGAAAATGTGAAATAGGTGCTAACCCATGAAATTACACTTTGTACCTTACCAAGTCGTTAGTGGAGTGCGTGTGGTTAACCAACACACTAACAAGGACTAGTAAGAGTTGCAAAGGGTAACTTCATTTTATCATAGATCGGTGGAGTGCGTGTGGTTAACCGGCACATCGATTTGGTGATAAAAGTTAAGAGTACCAAGTCAATTTGCATGGTTATTCACACCTTGTTTGTGATCCTCGGCATCCCATTCACAAACTTGAGAGGGCACAATCGAGATTGAAACATTCCATTGAAAGTTCAATGTATCTCAAAAACATCTAGGAATTTCAAATCCAATAAAACTTAATAATCTATTTCGTTTTTGTGGTGGAAATTGGTAAATCGTCATTTACTTACCTACAAATATCTTATAGCTCGGATTACGACATCCCTCTTCCAACTATAAATAGTTTGTTGGGTACATTTGGGTGGCTTATTAAGGACTCTTTATCTAATAAAACTTGTCTTTCTTTCTTTCATATGTCTTCCAACACTGCTACTGGCTTAAACCCGGCATGCTCCTTTTCCCTAATGAAGTTGTGTGGGAAAGTCTCTTTTGATGGTTCCAATTTCAATGAATGGATTAGGAACATCAGAATGATTACTCGCTAAGAGCGCAAAGAGTATGTCCTCGATAAGGAGCTAAAGGTTATCCATGAGTCGACTGCTACTCCTGAGGAGATTGCTGAGTACACTACCAATGAGAAAGATGCCACTAAGGTGTCTTGCATCATGTTGGCCACAATGACAGCAGAACTCCAAAAATTCTATGAAGATTTCTACGCTTTTGAGATGCACCAGGATCTGATGGATAGGTACCATCAGAGTGCACGTCAGGAAAGGTATGAAATAATTTCCTCTGTGAAAAAATCTAGGATGAAGGAGGGAGAGTCCCTCACCGGTCACTTGCAGAATATGCAAAGGTTTGTGGACCGATTATTGAAGCTTAATATGGACTTACCAGAGGACATGGCGATTGACATCATTCTCCATTCATTACCTCCAAGTTATGATCAGTTTCATATGACCTATCATATGAACAAGGAGGAAGTCACATAAGTAAGCTTCAAGGACTTTTAAGGACCGCTGAAAGTGGCCTTAAAAGTAAATCAGATGTTACTCCTACTCCTACTACTGCTCCTGTTCTGGCAATTGGGCAGGGAAATGGGAAGAAGAGGAAGACCCCTTCTAAGGGTACCAAGGGAAAGTCTCTTGATGGCTCCTCTTCAAGTGGAACCAAGAAAGGTTCCATTCCTCCTTCTTCAAACCCAAAGGAAGCACAATGCTTCTACTGCCAGGAAAAGGGGCACTGGAAGCGAAGCTGCCCCAAATACTTGTAGGATGTAAAGGATGGGAAAGTTAAACCCACTCATGCAGGTATTTACACTATATTGTCTAATAACTCATTGCATACTAACTCTTGGGTGCTTGATACAGGTTTTGGTATTCACATTTGTACTGACTTGCAGGGCCTAAGAAGAAGTGAGAAAGTGGAGCACGGGAAGATAAACTTAATCGTGGGGAATAGGAAAGCATCACATGTTACCAAGATAAGAGTTTATTCTTTATTGCTTAATAATGGGTTAATGTTAGATTTGAATAAATGTTGTTACTCGTTTGAAATGGCGAGAAATATTATTTCCTTTCATGGCTTCTACAAACAAGGGTTTACTTTTTCATTTGATAATAATAATGGTGCTACTAATGTTTATTACAATGATGTATTTTACTTTAAAGCATTACCTTGTGATGGTGTATATGAAGTCGTGAATGTGGTAGATAATCTAGGAAATAATGTGTTGTGTATTGATTCTTCAAATAGTTTAGACAAAGCATACTTGTAGCATTGTCGTCTTGTACATGTTAACAAGAAGCGCATATGCCAACTCCAAAAGGCTGGAGTTTTGGAATCATTTGACCTAAAGTCGGATGATAGTTGCGATTCTTGTTTACTTGGAAAAATGACAAAGTCACCCTTCACTGGTACTTGTGAGAGGGGTGAGGGTTTGTTGGACCTCATACACTAGCGACCAACCTGAGGAGGAAACTCCTATTGAGCCGATAGATGAGTCTGTTCCTCCGAGGCGTTCCACTAGAGTTAGGAACACACCTGATTTTTATTAAGGTTATCACATCACTACTGAAGGTGATACATTTATCAGTGATAGTACACTGATCGATTTGGATGAACCTAATAATTATAGGGAAGCCATGGCAGGCCCTGAGTCTGCCAAGTAGAAGGAGGCTATGGACAGCGAGATTCAGTCCATGTATGACAATCAAGTTTGGAACTTGGTTGAAAATGTACCGGGTCGTAAGAAGTTGGGTGCAAATGGATCTTCAAGAAGAAGACCGACATGGATGGGAAGCTACACACTTAGAAAGCGCGACTGGTTTCGAAGGGTTTTACTCAAACTCCGGGAGTTGACTATGATGAGACCTTCTCACCAGTAGCGAAGATTAAGTCTATTAGGGTTATGATACCCATAGCTGCATTTCATGATAATGCGATATGGCAAATGGATGTCAAAACCGCTTTCCTTAATGGAAAGTTGGCTGAGGATATTTACATGGCTCAGCCAGAGGGTTTTGTCGATGCAAACTACCCTAATAGGGTGTATAAGCTTGAGAAATCCATTTATGGGTTGAAACAAGCATCTCGCAGATGGAATCTTTGTTTTGATGAGAAAGTCAAAGAGTTTGGCTTTTCGAGGAGCGAGGATGAGTCCTGTGTATATGTTAGGGCTAGTGGGAGTATAGTTAGCTTTTTGGTGTTGTATGTGGATGAAATACTACTCATAGGAAATGACATCCCAACCTTGCAGGAGGTTAAGTCCTGGCTTGAGAAGTGTTTCGCTATGAAGGACCTTGGGGAAGCTACCTATATCTTAGGGATAAGGATATTGAGAGATAGGAGTAAGAGACTAATTAGACTTAGTCAGAGTACTTAGTTGGATAAGGTGCTGAAGAGGTTCAGTATGCAGGATTCCAACAAAGGGGAATTACTGATCCAGAGTAACGCTAAACTGAGTAAGACTCAGAGTCCGAGTACAGAGGTTGAGATAGCTGAGATGAGTTATGTACCATATATTTCTGATGTGGGTTCAATCATGTATGCTATGACTTGTACTCGCCCTGATGTGGCCTTTGCTTTGAGCATGGTTAGTAGATATTAAGGGAACCCTGGCAAGGCTCACTGGACTGCGGTAAAGAACATTCTCAAGTATCTGCGAAGGACTAAGGACTGGGTCCTTACCCTTGGTGACAGTGATGACTTGAGAGTGGTAGGGTATAGCGATGCTAGCTTTCAGACTGATAGGGATAATTTCCGCTCTCAGTCAGGCTGGGTATTTATCCTAAATGGAGGAGCAATTACTTGGAAAAGTTCCAAGCAGGAGACGGTAGCTGATTCAACTTGCGAATCAGAGTATATAGCGGCAAGCAAGGCAGCAAAGGAGGCGATATGGCTAAAGAACTTCATTGGAGACCTTAGAGTTGTACCAGCTATAAAAGAGCCAATGGAAATTTTCTGTTACAACGAAAGTGCGGTTGCTTTAACTAAGGAACCAAGGGATCATGGGAGATCCAGACACACTGATAGAAAATACCATTTCATTAGACATCAAATAGAAGGACTGATGAATCAAAGAATCGAGTATAGAATTAATCAGAGTATGAATTCAAGTAAGAATGCGAGATTGAACACCGGATGTAAATATGATCTTGTTTCAGCTCTATTTCGCTTTCGAATGTTTACAGAGTACAATAGACAGGTCTGTAAAAACTCTTATCTAACTCTAGTAAATAACCCTATTTATAGGGAACAGAAAGCGTACAAAAAATATACTAAGGCATAGACACTTAAGCTTCGAATAAAAGCGCCCTAGTAAAATACATTACAAAACATTCGAAGAGTTCAAAATACATTTCGACTAATTACAACAATTCGACCCTTAGAATCTCCCCCTTTGTAATCATAGTCGAAATCCTTAATTTGTAAGAAGTGTGATGGAATACAGTAACACCCTTCGAATCTCCGTGTACCATGAGATAATATTCTTAAGCTCTTTCTTATCTCCTTCATTGTTCTTCTTGCAATGATTCATACGAACAATTAAGTCCGTATATTGAGATGTTGAATACCTCTCCACTTCACATGCTTGGAATAAGAATCGTTTAGCTTTTCCAGCTTTGTCTTTTCCTGCGAAGACCAATCCAAAAGGCTTCAAGCAGATTTCACCATCAGCATACTTTTTCAATTCTGCTTGAGTCTTCGTTGGTGCCATTGGTGCTTTTATTTCCATTCCTTTGACAGTAGCTAACTCCACATCTGTTAGTGCCAAGCACTCATAATAGTTTTCGATAAAAATCTTGATGTGAGCAACCCCAAGCTTGAATTCATCCGGTTCTGTGTTTTGAAGGTATGAAAATGATTTGTCTTTTAAAATTAATGCAACTTGTATAAGATCATACAAGTTCATTAATGGAAAATCTGCAACAGTAAACTCACAAATATTTCCATTTGCCCTGGCAATCACATACTTGAAATTTTGGACTGTGTTTTCGAATACCACATCCTTTTTCATACTGATCACTTTCTTGATTTTAACCAATGACCACACTTCCTCAGGGGCTTTTGCAAGAACAGCATGAAAATGAATTTTCATGTGAGTACCTTCATCCTTTTCTTTAAAATTTCCATCAGCTTTGAACTGAGGCATGATGAACATCATTTCATTTATCGGAAAATCCAGCTGGCTTGTATCAGTATTCGTAACCAAATAACTTTGTTTTGGTTTCTTTTCAAACGAATACATGTGATTATACGCTACCTTGGCCTCGATTGTTTCGTAATTGTTGTGTTTGGATGGATCACCTTTGTCCATTCCCTTCGGATCACCAGCACGCTGAGCCATAATGCTTTGAATCAACCTTAGTTTTTCAATTTCAGCTTCTGCTGCAGCCTTCTTTTCTTCTTTTGACTTTTCCAATACAATCGATTTCCCTTTATCTTTTAAAGCTGGATTGTCAATTGCCTCTTTTGATTTCGAACCACTCTCACTAGTCTCTGTAGATTTACCAATCACAATTCGTTTCGAAAAAGGTCTTGTAATAGGTAACGTTGTAACGACTGTTGAAGTAACCATCCCAGCAGAAACTATAACTGGCTTTGTTGTTGGGATCTTCAAAGAAAAAACCTTTCTTACAACTTTCACATCTTCACCACTAGTCTTCGACTCACTAGTTTTTCTTTCTCCCCCTTGCACCCCTGTGAAAACAGGTGGGGCAAATGTTGTTGGAAGAACACTTGTTATGCGAAAGAGAGGAGCAAGTTGCTTGTTGAGAATGGCTTCGAATTGGATAAACTTTTGTGATAAAAATTCAGGAGTAATCAGGGAAGAAGAAACCGGCCTGTCAGAAATTTCTTTTAACTCCTTGAGCAAAGTAATCACTTCCTCAAAGTTTGTACTTTCGGATGTTGAAAGTTGAGTTAGTTGTGGACTCAAATTTTCATACAATTTAACAAAGCGTGTGACTGCGTCACAAATGATATCAACCTTCTGATTTAGAGAAGCATAATCTTTTTGAAAATTTCCAGTTTCTTTTTGCATATCTTCGCGGAGTTCACGAATTTGCAAATTAACATCCTCCCTTACTTTCTTCACTTCTTGAACAAGAAGAACATGCCGTTCCTTTGTGACATTCTTCAATTCTTTCACATCACTGGTAAACATTGAATTTTGAGATTTGATCTGAAGTTCATTATTTTTATCATTATAAGCAACCTTGTCCAAAATTTGAGATGCAGAGTCTTTAATCATCCCCGATACTTTACTAACCATTCTGGCTTCGAGTATTTTCAACAATGAATCAACCTCCAAACTTGAAACAGATGAACCACCCCCCAGATCAGCTTGAGATTGAATTATCGAATTCAACTTCTGATTCAGAATTTTAAATTGCTTCATGGTCATCAGCATATGATCTGGAAACTGCTCTTCTTCTTCATGAAATTCCAATTCTTCAAACGTGCCTCCAAACCCCTCAGTATCAGTTTCTGTCTCCATAAAAATGGTTTCTTGAACATTCGAAGTCGGTTTGGGTGTGTTAGTGGATTGAGAAGAAAAAATAGAAGTGAATGGTTGATTGATAATGTGTTCGAATGTAGGGGAATCAGTGGTTGATGTAATGGGAATAGTGTATTGTGATAAAGAAACAATACTTTCGAAAGGAGCAGAAGTAGATGGATCTTGATCATCATTTTTCGAACCTCCATCACCCATATGGACATGTGCATCCGTATCAGATACGTTTGCAGGGATGCATGAAGTTCGTACCGCCTCAGAAACTGATTTGGCAACCGAATCTTCGGGTGGTATGATGACTTTCTGCTCAGGAGTTGTACTTCCTGCGTGAGGATTTAACTCTGGGGTTTCTGGAATTCTTTCATCATCATCTTCTGTTGACTCAGTAGAAATCACGAGTTGTCGGGTTTTCTTCTTCTTCTTTGACAAATGTTTTGCCATATCCTCAGCCCTTCGTTTCTTGGACACCAGAGAAACAGGTGCTGGCACTTCTCTAATAAACACACCTTGATGAGTGATTTGAGGTTTTCGAACCACTTTATGTGTAGGAGACTTGTTTTTATGGGATGACTTCATTTTGATTCTTCGAAACATACCAGTCTTCGAAGGAATGACTACATGCTCTTGTGTTTCTTCAATAATAGGCTCAATCACTTGAGTCTCAGCAACAAACACTTCAACTGTTTCAGGCTTCTTCTTTGGAGATTTCGAAGATTTTGACTCAGTTTCATTCTTCTTCGTCTTCTTGGATTTCATATCATCTCTTCCCAATAGTATGCCAGTTTCGATTGTAGAATCAATGGTCTTCAAATATGCCACCAAAACAGAATTCGAAGGATCAACTCTTTTAAGCATTGCATCGGGAATACGAGCAACTGATGGAAAAACTTCAGCACTATCTGTGACATCCTTCGGATAGTGGTACGATTGAAAAACGGCTTTTTCTTCATCATTGGGTACCAAAATCCCTTCCTCGTTGTAAAATTATTGCAAAATCAGGCTCCAGTATCTTGCACACGAAATATCATGAATAGCATTCGTATGTTCTACACCCTTTTGGAATTCCTTCCATAATTGTGTAGAATAGTCCACTTGAAGATCATAATAGATGCCAGCAACCATTGCATAAACCTCCATTCTTCCCTTATCAAGACCAACTGTTCTCCCAGTTAAACATCGTAGAAAGATTCCAAATAAGAAATTCCATAGTCGTGTAAGACCAGATTTCTTAAAATCACTGATCTTAGACACTGGAGGTTGATATCCCATATCATTAAACATGTTAACGATTTGAGGGAATGTGAAAGCAACATATGGAGGTGAATTCGGAATTTCAAGAATTTGACAAAAGAGTTTCTTGGATAGCCTGACCTTTTTGTCATTCACCAGACGAAAAGTAATCGTATCAGAAGGTTTGTTGTAAGTAGCAGTAGATCCTGCTTGAGACAGCCATGACATTGGAACAGAGAATGAACTGAACATCGCCTTTGACAAAACAGAGTTCTTCAAAGCAACGATTATTATCTTCAATTCTTCCGGGTATTGAGAAACATCACCCTCCAAGTGATAGTTTGTTGCTTGAATCTTCATTATTGGTAATGAAGAGGCATCTTCAGTGGTATGAGAATCAAGATGAACAGAAGTCGCCATTGTTAGGGTTTGAAAATTTTGATGATCAGAGAATTTGGGAATTTTTCTTTTTGATCGCGTAAACTGATAATGAACCCTTGAATCTCCTTTTATATGTAACCCTGAAGTTTGAATTTGAAGCGGGATAGGTAATTAATGATATCCGACGTGGCATCTTGAAAATCGGACCATTACTGCGTAAAAGTAGCCATGCGTCAAAAAGTAGCTGTCACATCGCCTTGAAAATCGGACAGAATACCATACGTCATTTATAAACAGCCTGTCTTGTTATCCCCAAGAATATTGTAACCGTCAAAACCCTTCGAATGGAAGCAAGGCTCTTTCACGTTTGGGATGAAAAGCGAAGTCATACGCCAGAAGTTTGAAATCATCAGCCTAAGTTGGTATTACTCAGAGCCTCAAGGATTTCGTGAGTGCAGTGTTCCAAAGAATGTAGACGAGAAACAAAGATAAGAAAATTTTGGGATATTGTGATGTCAAAATGTCAATTTGACACAAAAGCAGATAAAATCCCGGGCAAAGATTACTTCATTAATCATTAAGAGAAATGATCAATAGCTTGTGTGGGTTCCCGTGAATTACAATCGAATACTTATTGATAAGTATCGAAGGGCTTCTTTTATTAAGCTTCGTGGGTAGTTCAAAAATTTCGGTACATATCAACCTAAACATAAGGTGATAAATTGTAACCGAAATTACTTGTTTGACCAGTGTAGTCAGTGACAAGTTTGCTTTAATAAATTTTGAAATGACTTTGACATTCGAATGAAACTCACACGGAAATCATATTCAAGAACAAAAAGTTATGCTGGATCTTGTTGGGTAACAAACATCACGGGTTTCAAATGTTTGATCAAGACCACTCATTCGAAATGAATATGATTTGGAGTTTCGAATTTTGGTACAGAAACAAAGTTTCGTGAAAATCTCGAACATTGTTCCCCGTTAATTCCATAAAAGTGTAGTGAAAATTGGGTTTCACTTTCATCACGGTCTCATGATGTCAGATCATAAACACAGATTTTTGATATGTCTAAGTCTCGATGGGTTTGATCAGAGACCTCTCGGACATATGTCTTCGTGTGTGATCGTGTAAGAACTTTATGGATGAAAAAGATTGTTGTAAGACACGAAAAGTACCTCTGTTATCTTTAGACCAAACAGTAAACTCTTGACTCATTTTGAGAAGAGTCAGGTAGCTCAGAGACTAATGTGAATATAAGCCTGATTGGGAAGAAATTTTCATATGAATAATTTCATTAAGGCTTTCGTACACACACATTGAGTCATTGGAGGCTTTTGGACAACATGCATTAGCATGCTTCTAGGGACAACTTAACTAGTTCAAATGATGAAAATCTTTATCGATTCATACGAAAAATGTACCTGACCCTAGAACTGCTAGCATAATCCACTCTGTATTTTCATGATTATCTGCAACAAAATACTAAAAAGAAATAAGAATCAAAATATTTTTGTTGTTTTGACTATTCGAAAGTAAAGACACAACAAACAAAAATCCTTTTGGATTTTTGTATTTTCGAAAATTAAATGATAAAACAAACGAAAATCTTTTTGGATTTTTGTATTTTCGAAAATTAAATGACAAAACAAACGAAAATCTTTTTGGATTTTTGAATTTTCGAAAATTAAATGTCAAAACAAACGAAAATCTTTTTGGATTTTTGTATTTTCGAAAATGAAATGACAAAACAAACGAAAATCTTTTTGGAGTTTTGTATTTTCGAAAATGAAATGACAAAACAAACGAAAATCTTTTTGGATTTTGGTATTTTCGAAAATGAAAATATACTGTACTTGTTGCTAAAAACACGAAATTTTATCATCCCCTGATAAGTGACAAATGTACGAATTCGAAGGGGCGGAAGCGTTGACTATGAACAGTAACCTCTGAATCAACCCTTAAAATAAGTAACAAATTTACGAATTCGAAGGGGTCGAAGCGTTGACTATGAACAGTAACCTCTGAATGCTGAATGACTTTGCATTGTCTTTTATTCAGCGCCTCTGATTCATTCCTTGTCAACCATCATTCTCCTTTTCCGCATGGAACAGAATTTCCATCGATCATTCCAAGCCCTTATATAATTTTCACAAGGGATTTTTCATCTAAAGGTTTCATTAAAATATCAGCTAACTGATCAGTTGTTTTCACGAAATGTACTTCAATATTTCCATCCTCCACGTGATCCTTGATGAAATGATAACGAAGTGCAATATGTTTAGTCTTCGAATGGTGCACAGGATTATGACAAATTCCTATTGCACTTTGAGAATCACAATATAATGGAATCTTTTTCATATTGATTGCATAATCACGCAATTGACTTTGAATCCATATAATTTGTGAAGTGCAAGCAGCAGCAGCTACATATTCTGCTTCAGCTGTTGAGATTGAGACACATGTTTGCTTTTTCGACTGCCAGCTCACCAATTTGCCATCGAGAAATTGACATCCACCACTTGTGCTTTTCCTATCAAGATTACAACCACCCAAGTCTGCATCCGAATATGCTTGTACAAAGAATCCAGTTTTTGAAGGATACCACAATCCTAACGAAATTGTTCCTTTAAGATAACGAAAGATATTCTTCACAGCAGTGAGATGTGGTTCTCGTGGATTAGACTGATACCTAGCACAATTACACACGCAAAACATGATATCAGGTCTACTTGCTGTAAGATAAAGTAATGAACCAATCATGCTCCTATAAAGAGTTATGACAACTGTAGGTTTATCTAATGAAGGTGTCAACTTTATGCCAGTTGCCATTGGAACTCGTAACTTTGTGCTATTTGTCAATCCAAACTTTTCTAGCAGATTTTTCGTATATTTTTCCTGATTAATAAAAATCCCTTCTCTGTTTTGACGAATATTCAGTCCAAGAAAATTATTGATTTTTCCCATCATGCTCATTTCAAACTTGCTTTTCATTAGATCTTCGAATTCTCTAGACAAGGCAGGGTCAGTTGAGCCAAAAATAATATCATCAACATAAATTTGAACAAGCATTAGATGATTCCCAACTTTCTTTCGAAATAATGTGGGATCAACAGATCCTTGTTTAAATTTAGATTGTTTCAAAAATGAAGTAAGAGTTGCATACCATGCTCGTGGTGCCTGTTTCAAACCATAAACTGCCTTGTCTAAAATATAAACATCATCTGGATATTCTTTGTTAAAAAAACCTGGGGGTTGTTCCACGTAAACAGTTTCTTCAAGCTCTCCATTTAGAAATGCACACTTCACGTCCATTTGATAAACATCAAAATCTTTGTGAGCTGCATAAGCCAGAAATATACGAACAGCTTCGAGTCTTGCGACAGGGGCAAAAGTTTCTTCATAGTCGATTCCTTCTTGTTGTGAATATCCTTTAACAACAAGTTTGGCTTTGTTTCGAACAATGTTTCCATCTTTGTCGGTTTTATTTTTGAAAATCCATTTTAACCCGACAATCGAAACATTTTCAGGTTTAGGAATTAATCTCCAAACCTTGTTTCGTTCAAATTCAGACAATTCAGATTGCATTGCAACAACCCAATCTGAGTGTTCCATTGCAATCTTAACTGTTTTTGGTTCAATTTTAGAGATGAAAACATTGAACATGCAAAATTCTTGATGAGTATTCAATACCTCATTCTTTGCACGAATTTGAGCTCTTGTTAAAACTCCCTCCTGTGGATTCCCAATTACTTGTTCCTTCGGATGATCTCTTGTCCACTTTTCCATTGGCGGATATACTAGATCAAATTCCAAAGGTGCATCTTCTTATATATCATCATTCTCTGAACCTGCAATCGAACAAACATCATCAAAATCATTATTATTCTCAATGTTTTCTAAATGCTCCCCCTCAACATTATGCTCCCCCTCAACATCAACATTCAATCTTTCTTTCTCCCCCTCGAAAGAATGCTCTTCCTCATCCAAAGTATTCGAATCCAAGTGCTCCCCCTCCACTGGATTGTGTTGCATACTTTCGCCTTTCTCTGGAGAAGTTGATGTTGAATCATCAGTAAGCTTCGTTAGTTCAGAGAGATGATTATCATTTGCATTTATTTCAGCATCAACAGCATGATCTGAAATTCCAAAAATTAAATCATAATCAATATCTAAGGTTTGTGAGGATTCAGATTCATCTTGTATGTTTTTCAGAATAGGATGATTTTCAAACTGTGAGGTAGTTTGTTTAATGTAGTAATCATCAAATGTAAGATTAAAAGTTTCTTCAACTTTTCGTGTTCTTTTATTCAACACACGATATGCGACTGAATTATGCGAATATCCCAAGAAAATCCCTTCATCTGCTTTTGCTTGAAATTTCGTAAGATTATCCTTGAGATTCATAATGAAGCACCTGCATCCGAAAACATGGAAAAATTTGACGTTAGGTTTTCGATTGTTGAGAATTTCATATGGAGTAATGTTAAAACGTCGATGAATGAAGGATCTGTTTTGAGTGAAACATGCGGTTGATACTTCTTCAGCCCAAAGGTATTGTGGAAGATTCGTATATGCCAACATAGTTCTTGCCGCTTCGCATAGAGACCTATTTCTTCGTTCAACAACACCATTTTGTTGTGGTGTATATGGAGATGAAAAATTATGTGAAATCCCTTTGTCCACCAAAAATGAATCAAGGACATTGTTCTTAAATTCAGTTCCATGATCACTCTTAATTTTTCAAATAATCTTCTTCAATGTTGTTTCCATCTTTTTGATAAATTCAATCATGATTTGTGCAACTTCGGATTTAAGCCTGAGAAAATAAACCCACGCAAATCTGGAAAAATCATCAACAATAACTAAAATGTACCTTTTCTTGTTGAGAGTTGAAACTGTCGAAGGACCACACAAATCAATATGTAAGAGCTCCAAAGGCGCGACAATTTTCGAATCAATCGTAATTGGATGACCTTGTTTATGTTGCTTGCCAACTTCACAAGCTGCACATAAAGAATCATTGTCAAATTTAAGTACAGGTAAACCTCTTACCAGATCTTGTACCACAAGTTTATTGATGTTTCGAAAATTGAGATGAGAAAGTCTTCGATGCCATAGCCAACTTAAGTCTGCTGTTGCTTTCGAAAGAAGACGTATAGCAGGTTTCCCTACTATCGGATTGATGTCCGGAGTAAACATGTCACCTTTCCTTTTGGATTTCAGTAACACTTCTTTTGTGTTGACATTCGAAATAACACTTCCTTCTTCGTTAAAAAGAACTTGATTGCCAGTGCCCACAACAAGTTGAGAAACACTTATCAAGTTATGTTGAAGACCTTCAACATATGCAACACGATTCACTGTGAATTGTCCATTCGTGATCTTCCCATATCCTTTGACTTGACATTTTTGATTGTCCCCAAACTTTACTACTCCAACATTTTTGAGACTTCGAAAATCACGTAAATTTTCCTTCTTCCCAGTCATGTGACGAGAGCAACCACTATCAATGTACCACTTGTTATCATATTGCTCGTCACATAGTACCTACAATCAGTGGAAAAATTTAGGTACCCAAGGCTTTTTGGGTCCTTGGAAATTAGATTTCAATTTCGAATGTAATGAAGAACTTTTAACCCATTCACAAACTTTGGTTTTGAGACTATCGATTAAGTTTACATCTTCATTTAAAGGAACCGAAACATAAGTTTTTGATGGTTTCGAATGTTCACTGACATTACTCTTCGAATTCTGAGTTTTTGAATGAACATTCTTTGCTTTTAATACTGGTTTCCAAGCTTTGACTGATATGTTCGAATCCTTAGAAGATGAACTGCCGTTTGATGAAGTATTCACATACTTCTCATATGCTTCGTGAATTTGCTCCTTTGAAAATGTATTCGACTGATACATCTTTCCTTTGCCTTCAAGCCAATGATAAATGTTCTTCCTTGAAGTCATTCCTTTGAAAATGTATTCGACTGATACACATTTCGCTTTTGAGGAACAAAATCAACTTTTGGATTTGTTAGAAAAGATTGAGCATATGATGTATTAACTGTTGATTTAAAATGTTGACGTTGAAAGAATTTTTTATTTGGATTTGAGTTATTTGAAAATTTTCTTGGAATATTAGTTTCTGAAACTTTCGAAAACCTTGGTTGTTTATTCACTTCAGACTTTGAATGATTTGTTTGAGATGAATGTTGAGGTTTTGTTGAAAAAGAGAAATTTTTAGCTTTGAAAACATTTTTGGGTGATTGTGATTCAGACAACTTTTGAGACTCAACATTTTGCCAAAATATTTTCTTTCTTGCTTGTCTTTTTGAAATGTTGTTTTCCTTCGAAAATTTGTCAATTTGATCTTTAAATTCCTTAGAGTTTAGTTTGACAACATTTTCATTTTCCTTTACAACATGTTTTGAATTCTCTTTTTCAATTTTTGATTTTTCAACCCATTTTCTTTGTGGTTTTTGACGTTGGAAGACATACGAATTCTTTGTTAAGTTGTTTTCAACTGTGCTTTGATTTGCGAAAAAACCTTCATCAGTTGTTTTTGAATTATCCTCCTCAACTAACTTCTTTAATTCTGGTTTGATATTCTCAACATTTCCAGTAGTTATGAAAACTTTATTTGGAAAAATGACATCATCTGTACATTTGAAATTTGGATAAACCACTCTATTCATTTCAAGATAGTGTTCACCTTTTTCATTCATTACTTTTTCGAACTTTTATGTATCACCATACACTTGATCAACCACTATTCGAGTAGTTTCTTCTTCCTTTGAAGATTTCTTTTCCTTCAAAATTTTCTCTTCATCTTCATCATCACTATCATCAGTTTGACTGTCTTTGAGATCCACGAAGTTCATATCACAAACTTTCGAAGTTGAAGGTATATCAGTTTCATTTTCAACCATCAAATCCTTAACTTTTTCTTTCCCTTTAGATGTTGATGCAACATTAACAACAGATAACTGAGAACAATCAACATCTTCAAGTTCACTAATTTCACTAATATTGTCAGAATTATCTTCAATATCAGCAAAATTAGATTGAGAATCAGATGTTGAATTCTCAGTCTTTTTCAAAATTTGAATTTGTTCAGATTTAGTCAAAGTATCATTCACGATGTTAACTAATTCATTCGCATCAAGACATTCATCAATTTTGACAATTCCATATTTATATATATCATTAGGAACTTTGTCAAAATCAGCTATTATTTGCTCACAATCATACGAAATATTATCTACCTTAGCTCTTTCGAATGCTAGAAAAGGTAGTAATTTTCTATGTTGCTCTTTACTTATGTCAGTTGAATGATGTAAATCAGTTAATTTGCCATAAAGACTTTTAGCAGAATTACAATAATTGTTTCTTTGTGCTAACAAAAGTTTGACTTCACTCGTTAAAGTATCCCTATCACACATAATATTTGTTATTTGTAATTCCAAACATTCAATTTTGCTTATTTTCAAGTCTAATCTCTTTTTAGTCTCTAATAACTCCATGGACAATTTGTTGGCCTCATTGCTAGCAGACACAACAATTGAATCAAAATAAGTAACCGTCTCATCAAAAGATATTAGTTCAGAATCATAAGCATGTGTAGGAATATTAAAAGATTCGAGAATTTTACGTACCTTTGTTGTCATTGGAGATTTGTCTGCCGCTTTGGATACGAAGCATCGTCCTTTCACTTCGAATTCCTCATCATCTGAGTCCTCCTCCATTTTCACATACAACGCTCCATGTGTCGGATTTCGCATTTCTTCATCGTCTGATCCGGATGACCAGATTTGATAAGTTCCATCTTCATCCTCATGCTCACCCTTTGCAACCAATGACAAATTCTTGGCTTTCGCACGAACCTCCTCAAGCCTCTCTGCATACGCCTCATCCTTGACTTTATTCTTCCTCCCATCCTTCTTCCGAAGCATACAGTCATTCGCAAGATGATTCGCACCGTTGCAATAATGACAATCTATTCCAGCATCACCTTTCAGCTTTTTCTCAATCTTTCCTTCAGACATTTTTGAATCTTTCTTTTCAACTTTCTTTTTCTCCTCATCAGCAGTTTTACTCACAACACTTCCTTTTACCCCAACAAGCTTAGTTTTCGGATTGAACGGCTTTTTGAAAAACTTCTTAACACGATTATTCGAGTAAAAAGCTATTGCCTCATCATCCGAATTCATGATGAATCCTTCTTCTTCCTCAGAATCACCATTTTCTGCTTCTTTCTCAGATATCTTTGACACAAGTGCCAATGGACCTCTCAAATTTAGCTTCGTCTCTTCAACAATTTCATTTACCTCAGTTTCGTGTGTTTTCAACTGATTGTACAAATCATTGAGAGTTGATGTATCAAAACTTTGCTGATTCTTCACCATCATACTAAAGCTTTTCCATTCTTTTCGAAGACCCATCACAAAGATGAGATTGAATTCCATTGAAGTACTGGTAATTCCATAGCGATTACAACGATAGATTAACTCATTCAGTCAATCATAGTAGACTTCGATTGTTTCACCTTCTTTTTGTCTGAAATCTTTCAGCTCAACCAAACACTGTTTGACTGAATTGATTTTCGTCTTCTCACTTCCTTGAAACTTATCTTTCATACTGTTCCAGATCTCCTTTGCAGTTGTACAACTCCTTATATAGTTGTACACAACTGGAGGTAAAGCTCCTCGCAGTTCCCTCATACACCTCTTCTCCAGTTTCTTCAGACGATCAGATTGATTATCAACATCAGAACTTGTGGAAGAAGATCTGATTGGTTGAACATTCACTGGAACATTGACATTTCCAGTGATACATGACCATAATTCTTCATCAAGACCATTCAGATAATCCTGCATACGATCAGCCCACTGATCATAATATTTAGGGATTAGCATTGGAATTTTGGTTGATGAACCTAACAGATGAGAAAATGAGGTCATCAAATTGAGATTGAAACTCGCCATTGTTGTACGGAAGATGAATTTGAACCTTTTTAAGAATAAATGGAAATTTGAAAACAAACTAGTTGATTCAAATCGGAATTGAAAGAAAAACACTCGATTCAACAATTCAAATGCAGAATCAAATCACAAACTGAAATCTAGACAAGTTTTTCACGATCAAAAAGTGCGGAAACTTTTGAACCAAAAATTTGATTCAAAAACTTTTTGAATGGATGAAAATCAGATCACAGATGTGATTCCTGCTCTGATACCAATTGATGAATCAAAGAATCGAGTATAGAATTAATCAGAGTATGAATTCGAGTAAGAATGTGAGATTGAACACCGGATGTAAATATGATCTTGTTTTAGCTATATTACACTTTCAAATGTTTACAGAGTACAATAGACAGGTCTGTAAAAATGCTTATCTAACTCTAGTAAATAACCATATTTATAGGAAACAGAAAGCGTACAAAAAATATACTAAGGCATAGACACTTAAGCTTCGAATAAAAGCGCCCTAGTAAAATACATTACAAAACATTCGAAGAGTTCAAAATACATTTCGACTAATTACAACAATTCAACCCTTACAAGGACTACTCGTGGCAAAGAGGGTATCATCAGATGAGAACCCAGCAGATCCCCTCACGAAGGGACTGAGTAGGGTTAAGCATTTACAGCATGCAAGGCGCATCGGGCTGAAGGATGATATTAGTTTTAATAATTAGATAGTTTTTTGAAACTTGTAAAATGTAATTGACATTTTATGATTAAATAAAAGTTGTTATTTATTTATGAGTAAAGTGTTACCATCTTATGTTAATCGTTTACTATTGTTTCAATTTTGCATGTTTTGACTTCCAGAATAATTATATTATTCAAACTCTCCATAGTCAGTCATACTTTGGAAGTAGGTATTAAATTAAGACTGTCATGAATTGGGTTTGTATATTGTCTAAGGTGTATTAGACATAGCAATGGTTGCTGCAACATTCATGAGTGCTCATAAGGTCTGAGTATTGGACTCAACCCACGCTCACTTGTATCACTTCATGGAATTTATCTCCAGTGATCGTGAGACGGTAATATCATATAAATCTTCAAGCCTAGAGATATGAGTTGTTGACTATGATTTGGTTATACATTGATTTTACGAAAACGCATTGGTAACTCGATTTTATAAAAAGTGCTTTTGTGCATAATTCAACAAGTAGTCAGTACAAGCATATGAGCCGAAGTTTATCTGTTCCTTCTAAGATTAGAAGCGGGACCCTCGATGATTTTGTTTTGACCTATGTACCGAGCCCGGTCAGAACCTAATTGATGTGTTCAGTTTAGTTCTATGTCAAACAAATCAGAGATCGAGAAACAAATGCTGGACAATAAGTAAGACCATGTTCCATGTATTTGTCAGGCTGATATCTTGAGAGTAGAGGATTATATGATCACTTTTCTTAAATGGCGTATCATCATCATCATCCCAGTTCCTAGAGACTTTGAAAGAGCTACGATTGCTAGTCGGATCCTGAAGTCATATCTGCAACTATAGTTATTAGACTTATCCAAGTGGGAGACTGTTGGATATAGTGTCTAAGTCCATAACTATATTTGGTATGTACTTGACCCCACCCGGCATGGTCCATTTGGGTTGCATGGCATTGCAACACTTGGATAGACAAAATGAGAAAAATGACACTTAAGGTTTATTAATATATTATAAGTTCTAATATATTAATAATATTATTTAATTAGTATTGGTCAAGAATTAATTTAGAATTAATTTGATGATCAAAAGGAGACTAAATAAATATATGGGGTTGATTGTGTAAACCTTCCATTCTTATATAGTGGGCTAATGATCCATGGTTTATGGAGTTGGGCTAAAACCCATAAGGTGCTCCATGGATAGTCCATGGGGGTTATAAACCCATGGATCATGGGAAATGAAAAGCCATGTCAATTAGGGTTTACATGTGGTAACCCTACTTGTGACACAACTATAAAAGGACCCCATAGGCTTCCAAAATCGGACTTAGTGTAAGAACCAGAGGGCAAGCCGATTTTGTGTCATAGTGAACTTCTCTCAAGTTATTCTAAGAGTTGTGGTGTTGTGTGAAGCATTTGAGGCATCACATTTTGGGTGCTAGGCTCACAAAGTCATCAAGGAATCCATGATACTAAAAGGTATGTTATTCTACTTGATTTTGTATTAAAAGTTCCCATAACATGCTAGTTAGGATGTAAACCTTGGAAAATCAAATTTGCATGTATATTAGAGAAAAAATAGATCCAAGGTTTCTAGGGTTGCATGTACACCATATGAGTGTTAGAATGCTCAAAACCCATCAGGCTATCCATTCACATCCTGTCACACCCCCAAACCGGAATGGCAGAAACGTTCGGGGGTGGATGACGTCATATGTAGTATCATAATAATTGCATCATAGTAATCATAGTAAACACAACCATTACATTGAATACATATATGAAAAGTATTTAGATCAGTTTGATTCTTGTTTTTATACATCAAAAGTATAATCAAAAGATAAAGACGTGACTCTATTCGCTCCGTCTTCTCAAAACTCCAGGAGGTACCTGTCTACTGATTTCCTGAGAACATAAGCAGTTTTGAAAGAGTATCAGCATAAAGCTGGTGAGTTCATAAGAGATGTTTTTGTATTGAAAATTTGTTGATGACTCTGTAAAAATGTTCGCATGTGTCCAAGAAAATCCAATATTTTCTTTAGTAAAAGGGTGATAATATTAGTTCCATCTATAACCACTTAGTTCATGCGAGCCACGTACAAACCAATATCGAACAGACAGCTCACTATGTGAATTTTCCCTAAGCCCACAACCAAACAAGGAACAGGAAATGAGGCGGAAATCACACATTCCACAGTCTATCGAATATTCTCCATACGTAACCCTGATGCCTGAACTAAGAAATTATAGAATTAACTATGAATGTTTGTTACTGTATACTGTTGTAATATAGGAAAATGTTAGTTTGCATGTCTGGTTACTACCAATCGTAGTATGTGTTTATTCTTGTACAAAAACCCTTGTATAGTATGTTCTGTTTGAAAACCCTGGCTACCACTAGTATGTATAGTATGTTCTGTTTGAAAACCCTGGTTACCACCAGTATGTATAGTAGTTTCATTACTTAAAATAAAACTAATAAAGAATGAAATCCCATAAACAAATTGTTAGTTCATACTTATTGTGAGTCGTATAACCATGCTTGATATGACCTAGTGACCTTTACGACGTTCTTCAAGTTTCGGTTAAATGACACTTGTCACCCCAGGCATGCCTGCCTAACTGTAGCTAGTAGTTCAGTTGTGGGATTGTCAGTCATGAATAGATCTATTCATAAATCTCACGCTCTCCCTCCAGGAGACTCTGGTTATACTATGATAGGATTTAATTCAGTACACCTAAGGGTACAGTTTTTGAAGTAGAGTATCACAATTTTGTATAATCAAGTTTACGTGTAATTCTGTAGTGTTCTCTTGTATTTGAATCCGTTGTATACTGTATAAAGTAATAATTATACTTAAATAATTATTAATTGTTGTACTCTTGTAATAATGTATATCATAAACTAAATCTGTCATAGTTTATATGTTTACCCATGTATGTAATCTGAATCGATAAAAGCTGTGTATTCAATTCCCCTAGCTATACCCATTATATTTTGCTTAAAATGTTATGTACTTGGTTTGTAAATCGTTCTGAAAGTTATGCAATTATGTTTCCAAAAAGTGGCCCTTATGCTCGACATAATACAAAAGGGATAAAATATCTAAATATTTTGTAAAACGTAGAAATCGTTTGACTGTATCAGTTGCATAAGTTTTAACTTGTTAAAATCATTTGTTTTTGGCTTGTATTCCCCCCTGAAAACATTAAAAATCGTAAAAGCGTAGGGGTATGAACTCACCGTTACTTGTGTACAAGATTTGAATCAACGGACTGAAATGAAGACCCTCGAGTTGTAGTGTGTGGCCGTAAACGGGGTTTACGGCCGTGAACAGGTGTACGGCCGTGAACTGCCTCTTGAAGGGTTTACAGCCTTTGAAGATTCGATGAGTGTACGACCGTAAATGGGTTTATGGCCTTTGAAGATTTGAAGATATGAAGTGTGTACGGCCGTAAACTCAAGAACAGTGACGTTGGATTTCGATGAAAATGCTTTCTAAATGCTCCAAAATGACTCCCAATGGTGATTCTCGATGATTTCCGGAAGAATAAGGGTGTTTTTGGTGTTTACGGTCAAGAGTTTAGAAAGAGAAGGAGAGAGTTTTCAGCCAGAAAAGTGTAAATGAGGGGTAGGGTCTTGTATTTATAGGGGTTGTCATTGGTCGGTGGTGGGGTCCACCCGACGCTGGCCGTAAACGAGTGTACGGCCGTACACGGGTTTACGGCCGTAAACTCAGTCAGGCCGAAAAACATTTGATTTCTCAAGAAGATTCGGGTTTTTCGCGCGATTTTTGGTTCCGACTCGTATATAAATTTAATTATATAAAACTAGATGATTTTCTAAACCAAGAAGCTTGACGGAAACTTAATAAAATTCAAGTTTTATTAACGGAAATCGGTTAATGGAAACGGAAAAAGATTCGGGTTGTCACACATTTGTTCACACAAATTAAGGAGGCTCAGCTGGAAGCCTTGAACGCTGAAAATGTGGCGGGTGAATCCCTTTGAGGGATGGATAAGACCTTGGAAGTCAAGGGTATCAGAGCCTTGTACCTCATGGATCTGATTAGTACACCGAAGCTTGGTGGTTTTAGATACATGTTCATGACAGAAGCGCACAATACTCGATATTCCGTCCACCTAGGTTCAGATAAGATGTATCTGGATCTCAAAAAGTTATACTGGTGGCCTAACATGAAGGAGAGATTTCTACCTTCGTAAGTAAGTGGGTCGAATACCAGAAACCCTCAGGTTTACTACAACAACCGGAAATACCTAAATAGAAGTGGGAGCGGATCACAATGGACTTCATAACCAAGTTGCCCAAGACAACGGGTGGTCTCGATACCATTTGGGTGATCGTAGACAGGTTAACCAAGTCCACACACTTCCTACCTATCAAAGAAACTGACAAGATGGAGAAACTAACAAGAACCTACATTAGGGAGATTCTACAACTGCATGGTGTTCCCATATCTATTATCTCTGATAGAGATAGTAGATTCACTTCAAGATTCTGGCAGTCGCTACAAAGTTCCCTGGGAACTAGGCTGGATATGAGCACAAACTACCATCCACAAACCGACGGACAAAGTGAGAGGACTATTCAAACTCTGGAAGATATGTTGCGAGCGTGTGTGATAGAATTTGGAAAGGCATGTGATACTCATTTACCCCTTGTCGAGTTCTCCTACAATAACAGTTATCACACAAGCATAAAGGCAGCTCCATTTGAAGCCCTCTATGGCCGGAAGTGCAAATCCCCTTTGTGTTGGGCTGAGGTGGGTGACACGCAGTTAGCTAAGCGACGAGTTCCTGACAGCACTCTCACAGGTCCGGAAATCATTCCGGAAACGACAGAGAAGATTGTTCAAATTCGTGAACGATTGAAACCCTCTAGAGACCGACAGAAAAGGTACGCTGACAAGAGAAGGAAACCTTTGGAATTCCAGGTTGGTGACCATGTTCTATTAAAGGTCTCACCCTGGAAGGGCTTGATACGCTTCAGAAAGCGTGGGAAGCTAAATCCAAGGTACATAGGGCCTTTTGAGATCATCACTAGGATCGGCCCTGTAGCTTACAAACTCAAACTACCTCAAGAACTTAGTAACGTAAACCCTACTTTCCACGTTTCGAACCTGAAAAAGTTTCTGTCCGATGAGACTCTTGTTATCCCAGTCACACCCCCAAACCAAAACGGCGGAAACGTTCGGGGGTGGAGGACGTCATTTGTAGTATCACAACAATTGAATAATAGTAATCAAAGAAACCACAACCATTGTATTAATAGTATAAGGTTTACATTACATTTGAATCATACACGATTGACTCCAAAAGTAAATAACAAGTAAAGCCTCGGAGCTACTATGCTCCGTCTTCTTGAACACGGTGTGTGTACCTGTCTACTAATGTCCTAAGAATACAAGCAGGTTTTGAAAGAGTATCAGCATAAAGCTGGTGAGTTCATAAGCGTTATGTTTTAGAAAACTATTCTTTATTCTTTCGAAAAGTATGCTATGTTTCTCCTGAAAACCTTATATTTTATGATGTAATGAATGTTAAGTAAAAATGATTCTTTGATGTCTGTTGAAAGTGTTTCTCAAGTAAATCCAATATTTTCTTATGTAAAGTATGATTAACCCATTTCTTCTATGACTTTTTAGTTCATACTAGTTATGTATAAACCAATATCGAATAGACAGTCGATTGTGTGGATCTGCCCTAAACCCACAGCCAAACAAGGAACAGGGAATGAGGCGGAAAACACACATTCCACAGTCTATCAGGTATTCTTCATACGTAACATGGATACATAAACTAAGCAGTCATGGAATTACTATTGAATGTTCGTTAGTTGAATAATAAACCAATTATTTGTAAAATACCGAGGTTTACCCTGGAAAATCCTATATTTTCCTTAAGTGTATGTTATTTGAATTATCTGTTTCTGGTTTGAGGTGTACAAGTATCTACCATACTTATATCGTTAGACGTAGTTTTCTTGGAAAAACCCTGTTTGCTCCTTGTGAGGTGTATTAGCCTTATTACATAAATAAACTAATAAATAAGTGGTAAACTAAATCCTAAGGGTGTTATTAATACCCTCTAGTAATCGAATCGGTTATTACTTTGAGGTTAGTTCACTTGTTTCATTATTACAAATGTAAATTACTGTTATCTAGGGTGCGAGTGTCATAACTGTACTTAAACTTGATATGGCACGTAACGGGGCCAGTATCATTTATGACTTTGTCACCCGTAGACCTGCCGGTCCGGCTGTAGCTAGCAGCAAGGTGCGGGTTAGTCAGTCCCGTATAGATCTATACACAATAGTCACGTTCTCCGTACAAGAGATGCTGGTTACAAGTGCTAATCCTACACCCAGTTTTTGTGGGGGTGTTACCAAGGACGTGTCTCCAACTTTAGACTAACAATTTGTATGTAATAATACTGATAATCCTGTTTAAGATTTGTATGAATCCTTTTATAAAATAACACATTTTTCGGTATGATTCACGAATTCGTTGCTTTAGTTTTTGAAAACTGTTTCTACGAGTTGATTTCTTAATCGTTTGGTAAAACTGTTTTCTATGTTAAAAGCATTCTAAACATATAGTTATCTTAAGCAAAATAATATATTTTGAGCACAAGTTTCCTTGTACTTTTGCTTGTATTCCCCCCCTGAAAACATGGAAAACTCGGAAAAAGCATAGGGGTATGAACTCACTGTTTAACGTAGGATTTGAGTGTACGATTGGGATGAGTGCTGAGTGTCAATTGATGTTTCGTACTCAAGTGGACCCTATTAACATATGATAATAAATACACGTATTAGATGAGTACATAATACTATTTGTTATGGAAGGAAACCACCTTAGGGACTAGGAAATACTTGAAACTAAGTGTTAGAATCACACGTGATTGAAGATGGGGAGTTTGCGGCCGTAATCAGGAGTGTACGGTCAGGGGTTTGCGGTCCAACAGGTTTTACGGCCCATGGGTTTACGGCCCATGTGTTTGCGGCCCATGGGTTTACGGCCCATGGGTTTACGACCTATGGGTTTACGTCCCATGAGTTTAAGGCTGTAAACACTTGGTGAGAGGTGTGATTTTTGGTGTTCCAGGGTCCTTTCTAGCCTCTTGGAAATCTTCTAAACCTTATGCACGGCTCAAAGTAGGGTTTAAAGATCAATAATCGACCAAAAATGGAGTTTACGACCATTGAAGGGTGTACGGCCATAAACCCATTTCGTGTTCATGATTTTGGGTCGATTTTTAGGTGAAAACAAGTGACTCCTAGTAGATAACAAGCATAGGGAGTAGTTACTTACTATAAGAGCCTTGGAATGAGGTTTTTAGCCACCAAGAACTAATGTGTGTTCTTGGTAAGAGAGAGAAGATCTAGAAAATGATGAAATTTATGAGATGAGACATGGATTCATCACTAGAATAAGGATTTGTAACAACATTCAAGGTGAAAAACACTTACATCTTGAAGATCTTGGGGAGAATTCGATGGTAGAGAGGGAGTAGAGAGAGAAAGCTTAAGAGATGTGTAAAGTGTGAAATGAAGTCCACTCATCCCTTATATAGGGGTGAGTTTTCGGCCAAGGGGTGGGGTGGGGGTGTACGGCCGTAAACTCGAGTTTGCGGCCGTACACTCCTCTTGAAGGGGTGTTTGGCCCGGATTCTATGCTTTGACTTGGAAAAGTTCGTTAATGGACCCAAACCTCGATTGTACTGAGTTCAAAATATTTAATTAGACCCGAGATAATGCTGACAAGAGCAGAAATAAATTCCGAATTGATTTATTTTTAACGGTATGAACGGAAAAAATTTCGGGTTGTCACATCATCCCCCCGTTAGAGGGAATTTCGTCCCGAAATTTGAACACGGAATAAAATTCTTGGATTTTAGAAAAAGATGAAGCTTCTCACAAGTGTCTCATCGGACCGACGTTTCTCCAGGATCGGTAGAGCCCTTGGGTTTCATACAACTCTCACGTTCTCTAGTGAATTCAAATCCTTGCTGGGTGGTTCAGCAGGTCATTACTACTGTATCTGCTATTCTGATCTGTGAATGATGTGTAGTTTAGGGTTTCCTGGGCACGTTCATCCAACTGGTAGGATGTTCTTTCGTAGTTCTGAGCAACCTTTGTCCTTGAGTTCATGGTAGGACTCATACCTGGTCCGTCTATAATTGCCTCATGTACACAAGTCGTATATAATTAAGATTAATAAGACGGTCGGATGGGTGTCACTGCCCCAGGTCCACAACCAAACAAGGAACATGAGATAGGGCGGAAACACACATCCTAAGTCTGCAGGATCTTAATTATACACCACCCTCGCGTGCACATTTAACATTGATAGGCTAACCGTATGTGTCCCTAGCCTCCGTGCTTGAACTTGACTTGTTGCGCGAGGGGTGTTTCCGAAATGGTCTATTGAGGGTGCTTAAGGAAGGTTACGGTTGGATACCATACTCCTTGTATGAATACTTTTGAGAGTTTGAGGCGAGATGAAATTTCGGGGGTTCGCATCTAGTTTATCGTTATGAGTGACGATAGTTGTGTTATTCAGTCGACTTAAGGCAAAGGGTCTCCTCGGTGACACGTGGGTTTGGTCTAATGCATAATCAATCGGACTCAGCGGAAAGTCGTCGTGGAGTTTCGGGTTAAGTTAGTTCGGAAAGGGTACTTGATTAGAACATTGGTGCATCTGGGTGTATTCTCGGTGCTTTCTGTTTCGATTTGGAAATTACTACTACGATAGTTTTGCATTGCCCTTCGTGTGTATTAACTGAAAGATTTTTCTGGTGAATGCTACTTGATATTATGATCCCTATCCAGTCTTTCTATAATCGCTTGGTGTCTACAAGTCATATATAATTAAGAGTGATAAGACAGTCGACTGAGTGACCCCGCCTTAAATCCACAACCAGACAAGGAACAGGAATTAATGCGGAATCACGCACTCTAAGTCTATTGGTTCTTAATTATATATAGCCCTAATGTTTACACCGAGCCGTTATAGCTTACCAGAAAGAGTATTTAGTTTCTATATATAAAGTATGTGCTTAGTTTAAACGAGGAAGAAACCATTATCGTTAGAACTTAATCGTGAAATGGTTGCTTTGAAAAATGTAGATTTGGGAAAAGATTCGAGTTGGGGGACGTACCGTTGCTTTCAGGGGTCTCTGGGGTAGACTCTCCTGCGGTGATCATTAGCATTCTTCCATCTTCACCAAGGTTCCCGACCAAGGGACAATCTCTCCTAAAGTGTCCCGATTCACCACATTTGTGGTAGGTCTGACTTGCTTCCTCAAATGGGACCAGAGAGATTGGTCGTGCCGGTGCCCTACAGAAGTGGATGGTGTGTCCCCTTCGGAGGCAGTTCTTGCAATACAACTTCCGACACCTTCCGATATGATGGAAGTTGCACTTCCGAAGTGGATGGTGTGTCCCCTTCGGAGGCAGTTGCACTTATTACATTTAGGGACTGCTAGGTGCTGAGGTGGTTGGCGTCGGGGCAGCATAGGCATACCTGTATGTTGTTCCACGGAGGGTTCTTATGCTAACTGCCTCTTCTTTCTGCTCTCGGACCCTTGATTATCATCGTCTCCTTTTGTTGACTCAGGAACGGGGTCCATTATGCCTTGGCGGATCCCATAGTCCACCAATGTTCCAGCCAAGCGTTTGGCACTGTCGAACGTAATAGGTTTTTCCGCTATCACATTTCCTTGGATTGGAGAAGGTAGTCCCCAAATGAATCTTTCTACCTTCTTACTTTCCGGGGTAACCATCCCAGGGCATCGTGCAGCTAAGTCGCTGAATCGGTCTGTGTAGGCTTCTATGTCTGAGCCTACCATGGTGAGATTCCATAGCTCATGGTCTAGTTTTTGCACTTCGCCCCTCGGGCAGTACTCTTCCAGCATCATCTGTTTCAAATTTTCCCAGCCCATTGCGTTTGCGATCGGAAGACTCAGTGACTTGACATGGTTATTCCACCATGTAAGGGCTCTGTCAGAGAAAGTGCAGGCAGCAAACTTCACTTTGCTCCCTTCTAGAGACCCGCAGAGCTCAAAAATCGATTCTGTCTTTTCGAACCATCGCATTAGAGCAATGACTCCCCCACTTCCATCGAAGGATTTGGGTCCGCAAATCATGTAGTCTTTGTATGAACACTCCCTTGTGCCTCCGTGGTTAGAGTTGTTGGTTCCACTACCCGGTCCACTGGTACCACTTGCATTGACCTGTGCCATGACAGCTGTCACTGCGGCTGTCACTGCTGCATGAAAGACAACCGGGTCATACGGACGAGGTGGCGGTGGGGGTGCGTTGTTCTTGGTTCTGTTCGACTTCTTAGGTGGCGTATTTCTGCTAATAAGACGAAACGAGGGTAAGTCCTTAGTGGCTACGAATCGAATGTTATCTGAATAGAAATGGTTTCGGTTTTGAAGGTATCGTGTTCCGACTTTTGAATCAATTCATAACAGAGGTCTATGCAACACAGACTTATGAATTTGATAGTGACCACCCTCTGAATGAATTTATGGATCTGGTTTACTGATACTAACGGATATGAAAAATGCGATAAGCCTAATACATAGTGTGAGTAGTGTAATCACTAACTCACTAGATCATATTAACTAGTTAATTATTAGTATGACGTATATGGTGTTCAACCACCTGGCGCGCCTCGGGAGGGGTTTCTGTTCAATTTATAATGGTCCTGAGTTCAGCTGTGGGGATTTATTGTCTCTGAACTTTCCTATAGTCTTTCCTATTCACCGCAGCTCCTGCTCTGGTTTCTACTTACAGATCTCCGTCACTTCCTGATGGAGGATTTGTCTCTTCGTATGATTCCTTCTAGGAACCCTCTTTATGAATCCTCTATGGTTCCTCCTTGATTCTTCTGTTGGCGGTTGAAGTGGCTATCTATATCTAGGTTGTTCGTGCGAAAATGGGGATGTCTAGAGAGTCCTATGAGGTTAAGTAAACATTTCTTCTTTTAGTTATTGATGATCCAAACTGGGTCCTCCTATAATCAAGCAGCCCATGTAAGCTGTATATAACCAAGATCAAATAGACCTTCGAATAGGTGATCCTATTCCAAAACCACAACCAAACAAGGAACATGTAATAGAGCGTAAATCACCAATTCTGAGTCTATAAGATCCCAATTATATACAACCCTGGAAGCATGCACTTCGCAACTATAGACCTGCCAGCATAGGTCTTTTAGTTCTTATATAAGTTTGTTATAATGCCTAAAATACTCCTATAGTATTTTATCTTTATTTTTGTCCTAGGAAGCTTTTGAATATGGAGTTAGGTAAGTTTTAGACTCGTTGCGACACCACTATCACTCCCAAACACATGTTGGTCGTATCTCGAATAAATATGGTTGATCAGGTTATATTTATTCTAGATATGACTACATAACTGCTCAGGTTTGACTGTAGTGTCCAACATCTAAATAATTTTGTTTGTTTTGTTCTTACTTGTTCTTATTGTGATACTTGTCATTAGTATGTATGCTTATTAGTATACTTATCGTAAAATACTGTGACAATCCGAGACTTTTAACTTGTAAGATCCGTTAATACTATCTCGATTTTATCATTATTTAACACTATTTAAGGGTGTCATGATACGTTCTAAGCTTGAGTACAGTTGGGAATGAGTTTAGGAATGAGCCAACATGTCGTTTTGAAGCAAAATCCGGCCATACACCCTCATGAGAGGTGTGTATGGCCGCACACACGGGTGTGCGGCCGCACACCCACCCTCCAGCCATACACCCCCTCATATATAAAGGAGGAGACCCCTTCACTCATTCCTTTCCTTTGGCTTTCTCTCACTACTTTCTCTTTCTAAAAACTACATCCAAGAACACTCTAAAGGCCTCAAAAACGTGAACCACTTCATCATTCATCTTGTTATAGTGGTAAGACACTTGAATCTAAGCCTAAAACTCATAGTGTTCTTCCTCATTTGAAGGTGTACGGCTGCACACCTTCATAAGGTGGCCACACACGCCTTAAAGACTCTCCAAAGTGAAGAGTTTGGCCCCCATTTACTAGTTGAACATGGTATTAGCATAAGAACACCTCAAAATCGACATTTCAGACACGGATGAGGAGTGTACGGCCGCACACTCCTGTGTACGGCCCCACACACCCTCTGTACGGCCGCACACTCCTGTGTGCAACCGCACACACAGCCTGGCCGCACAGCCTGGCCGCACACCCACTCATATGGCCGTACACCTCCCTTATTTGATCATATAGGGTCCCGACAAGCATTTCCAAGTCATTAGGGTGGTTTCCCGTCATCTTTAGTCATGAAACACCCAAATTCTAACACACATATGTGTTATCACATGGTAATAGGATCCACTTGCGTACGAAACATCGGTTGACACTCAACACTCGTAACCAATTGTGCTTTCGGATCCTACGATAAACTGTGAGTTCATACCCTAATACTTTTCCGAGTTTTTCATGTTTTCAGGGGGGGAATACAAGCAAAAGTACAAGGAAACTTGTGCTCAAATATATTATTTTGTTTAAAATAATTACATGTTCAGTATGCTTTCAAACACAGAAAACCGTTTTACCACTCGATTTAGAAAATCAACTCGTAGAAACAGTTTTCAAATCTAAAGCAAGGAACTTGTGAACCTTATCATAATATGTATTATTTCATAAAGGATTCACGCAAATCATAAACAGGATTTTCAACATTGTTAATTGTAAGTTCGTTAGGCTAAGTTTGAGACATGTCCTTGGTAACACTCCCCCAGATTCGTGAGTGAAGGACTACGACTTATAACCAGAATCTCTTGGAGGGAGAGCGTGACTATTGTGTATAGATCTATATGGGACTGACTATCCCGCACCCTCGTTGCTAGCTACAGCGGAACAGTTAGGTTCAGGGGTGACAAGGTCATAAAAGATATTGGCCCCCGTTCGTGCCTTATCCAGTCAAAGTACGGTTATGGCACTCACAACTTAGGTAGCGAGAATTTACTTTTGGTAATAATGAAACTAGTGAACTAACCTCAAAGTAATAACCGATTTGATTACTAGAGGGTATTCATAATACCCTTAGGATCTAGTTCACTACCTATTTTATTAGTTTTATTTATGTAATAAGGCTAATATGACTCTCAGCGAGCAACCAGGGTACTTCAAGGAAACTACATCTAACGATACAAGTATGGTAGATACTTGTACATCTCATTTCAAAATCAAAAATCAAAAATCTTGCGTAAGGAAAATATAGGATTTTTCTTGGGATAACTCAATCTTTCATAAACAGATGGTTTATCATATAACTAATGGGAAATCAAACATCCTTCATAAGAAAATATGGGATTTTCTTAGGAAACAACTTTTCAAAGAATCAAGGAAACATTTCTTTCACTAGAATTAACCGCTTATGAACTCACCAGCTTTATGCTGATATTCTTTAAAACTGCTTGTATTCTCAGGGCATCAATAGACAGGTACTTCTGCCGACTTTTTGAGAAGACGGAGCGTTTCGGATTTACATATTTTACTTTTGCCATATATACTGATATGTATAAACCATGTTTTTGAACAATGTAAATATTATTATTATAATGTAATGGTTGTCTTTACTACGCTTACTATGATACAACTGTTGTGATACTACGCATGACGTCCTCCGCCCCGGAACGTTTCCGCCTTCGGTTTCGGAGTGTGACAGATTGGTATCAGAGCTATTATTTATAGTGAACTAAGTATACCGAACCTTACATGGTATACAACTATAAACACTAAGGGGCTTTAGTGCTCTGAATTAAAAGTATACATTCAAAATATGAGTATTTTTACAAAAGTATACAAGTATACCTACGTACCAGAAACAGTATCCTGAGTAGAACAAAACAAAAGTATTTTGGATGTTGAACACTGCGGTTAAATCTGGGCAGTTATGTAATCATGTCTAGGGTCAATAGAGCTTGATCAACTATATTTATTCGAGACATGACCAACATGTGCTTGGGAGTGACTTTGGTGTTGCAACAGGCCAAAAACTTACCCCGTATCCATACAACTTAAAATACTATAGGAGTATTTTAGTCAGAGCCGAATACTTCGTAGAAATTCATTCCAAGTGTTGCTACTCATTCCTCTTAGCGATAACTTACTTGCATCAGTAACCTTTCTTTGCTTATCGCTTAGTAGAACACTCTAACAATCATATTGAGATACATCTTGCTTTATATCTCTTGATTTGATTCCAGAGGACTTACCATCCTCTTCTTCCTGATTGATTCTAGAACAAGATGCCTCCCCGTAAAAGACCTATCAGAATGAATGACGACGCTCCACCACCACCGCCCCCTCAGTTCGATCACGTTATGTTCCAAGCAGCTGTTACTGCTGCTGTGGCAGCCGCGATGTCACAGATGAATCCTGGCGGATCTGGTGGTCAGGGAGGTGGTACTCATCCCCAAAGTCATGAAGGTGGTCATTGACACCAGAAGGAGTGTTCCTATAAAGACTTCATGAACGCAAAACCCACATCCTTCGACGGCACTAGAGGTGTCATTGCCCTGACTTAATGGATCGAGAAAATTGAGTCCATCTTCGAAATCTGTTCCTGTTAGGAGGTCAATAAAGTAAAGTTCGCCGCTTGCACTTTTGCCAACAGGGCATTGACCTGGTGGAATGGTCGGGTCAAATCCCTAACCCTACCAGTAGCAAACGCTATGGGTTGGGAGAACTTAAAGGAACTCATGATAGCTAAGTACTGCCCTCGGGGCGAAATGCAGAAATTAGAGCACGAACTCTGGAACCTAAAGATGAAGGGTTCTGACATTTCTACCTACACTTCTAGGTTTGAAGACCTAGAGCTTCTTTGCCCAGGAATGGTCACCCCGGAAAGCAAAAAGATAGAAAGATACATTTGGGGACTAACCCAACCCACCAAAGGAAATGTCATGGCTGCTAGGCCAAACACCTTCGACAGCGCTAAGTGTCTGGCACAAACACTCATAGATCATGGAGTCGATCTCGATGAAATGACAGTCACTCCTGAACCGGCTAAAGGGAGTGGTGAGAAAAGAAAGTTCTGGAGACAGAAAAAGGGCCAATCTTCGCAGGAACCCTCAAAGAAGCAACACACGGTAGCAGTCCACGCTGCTACTACTCCTGTTGCTACTCCTGCAACTCAAGCACCTACCAATAGGTATACTGGCACCCTCCCTTGGTGCAGTAAGTGCAATTATCATCATCACATCCCTGGCCCATGTCGTGAACTACTTTGCAAAAACTGTGGCAAGAAAGGCCACCTGACTCTAGATTGCAGAACACCAATTCAACCAACCGATCTGGCCTCTGGAACTGGTTTTGGTCAAGCCTGTTATAACTGTGGAGAAGTCGGGCATTACAAGAGAAACAGCGCCAAGGCACCAACAACTGGCAACACTGGGAGAGTTCTATCTATGGGACGAGAATAGGCCGTGGCTGACCCTACCGTTGTGACGGGTACGTTCCTCCTCGACAACTCTTATGCATGTATTCTTTTCGATTCTGGTGCGGAGAGAAGTTTTGTTAGCCATGCATTCAAACATCTTCTCAGGCATAAACCTCAACGATTAACTGAAATATTTACCATCAAGATGGCTAACGGTGAGAAAGAGAGCACTAATAATATATATGTAGGCTGTACTCTTACCTTAAACAATCATTCTTTTCCCATCGACCTTATGCCAGTTTCCATAAAAAGCTTCGATGTCATCATCGGCATGGATTGGTTGAGCTCCAATCGTGCTGATATCCTTTGCTTCGAAAAATCCATCCGTCTTAATCTTCTCTCCGGAGAAACCCTCATAATCTATGGCGATAAACTCAGTTCAAACCTCCGTATCATTTCGTGCATCAAAGCCCAGAAACTCCTGCGAAAGGAGTGTTATGCATTCCTAGCCCATGTCATTAACGAGAAACAGGAAGTTAAAGACCTCGAGAGCATCCTCGAAGTCTGCAACATTCCCGATGTTTTTCCCGAAGATCTCCCGGGAATCCCTCCCAAATGCCAAGTCGAGTTTCGTATCGACTTAATCCCCGGAGCTACTCCCGTAGCTAAATCTCCATATCGCCTAGCACCCGCAGAAATGCAGGAGCTATCAAGTCAGCTCAATGAGCTGCTCAGCAAAGGGTTCATCAGACCGAGTTCCTCACCCTGGGGAGACCCAATCTTGTTCGTGAAAAAGAAGGATGGATCCTTTCGGATGTGCATTGACTATCGAGAACTGAACAAGCTCACTGTCAAAAACCGTTACCCTCTTCCTCGAATCGACGATCTCTTCGACCAACTTCAAGGACCCACCTACTTCTCGAAAATAGATCTAAGATCAGGTACCATCAACTGCGAGTCCATGAGAGTGATGTTCCTAAGATAGCATTTAGGACTCGATATGGTCACTAAGAGTTGTAGTAATGCCCTTCGGTCTAACCAACGCACCGATAGTGTTCATGGACCTGATGAACCGGGTGTGCCGTCCTTTCTTGGACAAGTTCGTCATCGTATTTATCGACGATATACTTTTCTATTCCAGAAGCGAGGGGGATCACAAACAGCACTTGAGATTGGTGCTGGAAACTCTAAGGGCGGAGAAGCTTTACGCAAAATTCTCAAAGTGCGAATTCTGGATTCGAAAAGTAACCTTCCTAGGTCACGTGGTAAGCGAGGAAGGCATACACGTGGACCCCTCCAAAATCAAAGCGATAGAGAATTGGTCAGCACCGAAGACGCCCACAAAAATCCGTCAATTCTTGGGCCTCGCTGGCTACTATCGCAGATTTATCCAGAATTTCTCCAGAATTGTCAAACCCTTAACCACTCTGACTCAGAAAGGCGTACCCTTTTGTTGGAGTGAAAAGCAAGACACTGCGTTCCAAACGTTGAAGCGGGCCCTATGCAGCGCACCTATCATGTCTCTGCCCGAAGGAACGGAGGACTTCGTTGTCTACTGTGATGCATCCAAACAGGGCCTAGGCTGTGTGCTCATGCAACGGGGAAAAGTTATTGCTTATGCCTCGACACAGCTGAAAGTACACGAAGTTAACTATACAACGCATGACCTAGAATTGGGAGCAGTGGTCTTCACACTGAAGATATGGAGACATTATTTGTACGGAACCAAGTGCACTATCTTCACTGACCATAAAAGCCTATAGCACATCTTCGACCAGAAGGAGCTGAACATGCGACAACGGCGTTGGGTCGAGCTACTCAGCGATTACGAGTGCGAAATCCGCTACCATCCTGGCAAGGCCAATGTGGTGGCAGATGCCCTCAGCCGAAAAGAGTACTCATGTCACAGAGTGAAGGCACTGACCATGACTATCCATTCTCATTTGTCCACGCAAATCAAGGAGGCTCAGCTGGAAGCCTTAAAACCAGGGAACATGCCGGGTGAAGCCTTGAGGGGAATGGAAAAGAACCTAGAGATCAAGGGAGACGGAGTCTATTATTTCGTGGACCGGATCTGGACCCCAAAGTTCGGTGGTTACAGAGAGGTTGTAATGAACGAAGCTTACAAGACCAGATACTCCGTTCACCCAGTTTCGGACAAGATGTACCTCGATCTCAAGAAGTTATATTGGTCGCCAAACATGAAAGCGGAGATCGCTACATTCGTGAGCAAGTGTCTGCCTTGCGCCAAAGTAAAGATCGAATATCAGAAACCCTCAGGTCTACTCCAACAGCCAGAAATTCCTGAATTGAAGTGGGAGAGGATTACTATGGATTTCATCACCAAACTACCCAAATCTCCGAGTGGGTACAACGCCATTTGGGTGATAGTCGATCGACTGACTAAATCCGCTCACTTCTTGCGAATCAAAGAAAACTTCAAAATGGAGAGACTAACACGAATCTACATCCAAGAGATAGTCCGGCTGCACAGTGTACATGTGTCCATCATCTCCGATCGAGATAGCAGGTTCACTTCGAGATTCTGGCAGTCCCTGCAGAAGGCTCTTGGAACTAAGCTGGACATGAGTACAACTTATCATCCTCAAACAGATGGGCAGAGTGAGAGAACCATACAAACCTTGGAAGACATGTTGAGAGCATGTGTCATCGATTTCGGTAAGTCGTGGGACATCCATTTACCCTTGGTCGAGTTCTCCTACAACAACAGCTACCATACCAGCATCAAGGTTGCACCTTTCGAAGCCCTCTATAGCCGCAAGTGCAGATCCCCTCTGTGCTGGGCTGAGGTGGGCGACACGCAGTTAGCCAAGGGACAAGTCCCAGATAGCACTCTCACTGGTCCATAAATCATTCGAGAAACCACAGAAAAGATAGTCCAAATCCGAGAACGACTGAAAGCCTCTCGAGATAGACAAAAGAGCTACGCCGACATACGACGAAAACCCTTGGAGTTCCAGATTGGAGACCGCGTTCTGTTGAAGGTATCGCCCTGGAAAGGCATGATACGCTTTGGGAAGCGTGGAAAGCTAAATCCAAGATAAATAGGACCATTCGAGACCCTTGCTAGGATCGGTCCCGTGGCATACAAACTACGTTTACCTCAAGAGCTTAGCAACATTCATCCTGTCTTCCACGTCTCGAACCTTAAAAAGTGCTTATCCGACGAGACTCTTACTATTCCTCTTGATGATATTGAAATCAACGAGAATCTAAACTTTGTGGAAGAACCAATCGAAATCATGGATCGAGAGATCAAACGAACGAAACAAAGTCGCATCCCGATAGTGAAGGTTCGCTGGAATGCCAAGCGGGGACCGGAATTCACTTGGGAGCGTGAAGATCAGATGAAACTGAAGTATCCGCATCTCTTTCCCTAAATTCATGATTTGTATTCTATATTCGAATTTCGGGATGAAATTCCCTCTAACGGGGGGATAATGTGACAACCCGAGACTTTTAACTTGTAAGATCCGTTAATACTATCTCGATTTTATCATCATTTAACACTGTTTAAGGGTGTAATGATACGTTCTAAGCTTGAGTACAGTTGGGAATGAGTTTAGGAATGAGCCAACATGTCGTTTTGAAGCAAAATCGGGCCATACACCCTCATTAGAGGTGTGTACGGCCGCACACATGGGTGTGCGACCGCACACCCACCCTCCAGCCATACACCCCCTCATATATAAAGGATGAGACCCCTTCACTCATTCCTTTCCTTTGGCTTTCTGTCACTACTTTCTCTTTCTAAAAACTACATCCAAGAACACTCTAAAGGCCTCAAAAACGTGAACCACTTCATTATTCAGCTTGTTATAGTGGTAGGACACTTGAATCTAAGCCTAAAACTCATAGTGTTCTTCGTTTTCTTCGTCTTTTGAAGTTGTACAGCCACACACCTTCATAAGGTGTCCACACACGCCTTAAAGACTCTCCAAAGTGAAGAGTTTGGCCCCCATTTACTAGTTGAACATGGTATTAGCACAAGAACACCTCAAAATCGACATTTCGGACACGAATGAGGAGTGTACGGCCACACACTCCTGTGTACGGCCGCACACTCCTGTGTGCAACCGCACACACAGCCTGGCCGCACACTCTGGCCGCACACCCACTCATATGGTCGTACACCTCCCTTATTTGATCATATACGGTCCCGACAAGCATTTCCAAGTCTTTAGGGTGGTTTCCCGTCATGTTTAGTTATGAAACACCCAAATTCTAACACACATATGTGTTATCACATGGAAATAGGATCCACTTGCGTATGAAACATCGGTTGACACTCAACACTCGTAACCAATTGTGCTTTCGGATCCTAAACTATGAGTTCATACCCCTATACTTTTCCTAGTTTTTCATGTTTTCAGGGGGGAGTACAAACAAAAGTACAAGGAAACTTGTGCTTAAATATATTATTTTGTATAAAATAATTACATGTTCAGTATGCTTTCAAACACAGAAAACCATTTTACCACTCGGTTTAGAAAATCAACTCGTAGAAACAGTTTTCAAATCTAAAGCAAGGAACTTGTGAACCTTATCATAATATGTATTATTTCATAAAGGATTCACGCAAATCATAAACAGGATTTTCAACATTGTTACTTGTAAGTTCGTTAGGCTAAGTTTGAGATATGTCCTTGGTAACACTCCCCCGGATTCGTGAGTGAAGGACTACGACTTATAACCAGAATCTCTTGGAGGGAGAGCGTGACTATTGTGTATAGATCTATATGGGACTTACTATCCCGCACCCTCGCTGCTAGCTACAGCGGAACCATTAGGTTCAGGGGTGACAAGGTCATAAAAGATATTGGCCCCCGTTCGTGCCTTATCTAGTCAAAGTACGGTTATGGCACTCACAACTTAGGTAGCGAGAATTTACTTTTGGTAATAATGAAACTAGTGAACTAACCTCAAAGTAATAACCGATTTGATTACTAGAGGGTATTCATAATACCCTTAGGATCTAGTTCACTACCTATTTTATTAGTTTTATTTATGTAATAAGGCTAATACGACTCTCAGCGAGCAACGAGGGTACTTCAAGGAAACTACATCTAATGATACAAGTATGGTAGATACTTGTACATCTCATATCAGAATCAAAAATCAAACATCTTGCGTAAGGAAAATATAGGATTTTTCTTGGGATAACTCAATTTTTCATAAACAGATGTTTTATCATATAACTAATGGGAAATCAAACATCCTTCATAAGAAAATATGGGATTTTCTTGGGAAACAACTTTTCAAAGAATCAAGGAAACATTTCTTTCACTAGAATTAACCGCTTATGAACTCACCAGCTTTATGCTGATATTCTTTAAAACTGCTTGTATTCTCAGGGCATCAATAGACAGGTACTTCTGTCAACTTTTTGAGAAGACGGAGCGTTTCGGATTTACATCTTTTACTTTGGCTATATATACTGATATGTATAAACCATGTTTTTGAACAATGTAAATATTCTTATTATAATGTAATGGTTGTGTTTATTACGCTTACTATGATACAACTATTGTGATGCTACGTATGACGTCCTCCGCCCCGGAACGTTTCCGCCTTCGGTTTCGGGGTGTGACAAATACTTATATTTTAAAAGTATACTTTTAGTCAGAGCACTCTGGCCCCATTGTATTTATAGTTGTATATCTTTTACTGGTTGATATACTAAGTTCACTATAAACAATGCTCTGATACCAATCTGTCACACCCCCAAACCGAAACGGCGGAAACGTTCGGGGGTGGAGGACGTCATTTGTAGTATCATAACAATTGAATAATAGTAATCAAAGCAACCACAACCATTGTATTAATAGTATAAGGTTTATATTACATTTGAATCATACACCATTGACTCCAAAAGTAAATAACAAGTAAAGACTCAAAGCTACTATGCTCCGTCTTCTTGAACCCGGTGCGTGTACCTGTCTACTAATGTCCTCAGAATACAAGCAGGTTTTGAAAGAGTATCAGCATAAAGCTGGTGAGTTCATAAGCGTTATGTTTTAGAAAACTATTCTTTATTCTTTCGAAAAGTACGCTATGTTTCTCCTGAAAACCTTATATTTTCTGATGTAATGAATGTTAAGTAAAAATGATTCTTTGATGTCTGTTGAAAGTGTTTCTCAAGTAAATCCAATATTTTCTTATGTAAAGTATGATTAACCCATTTCTTCTATGACTTCTTAGTTCATACTAGTTATGTATAAACCAATATCGAACAGACAGTCGATTGTGAGGATCTGCCCTAAATCCACAACCAAACAAGGAACAGGGAATGAGGCGGAAAACACACATTCCACAGTCTATCAGGTATTCTTCATACGTAACCTGGATACATAAATCAAGCAGTCATGGAATTACTATTGAATGTTCGTTAGTTGAATAATGAACCAATTATTTGTAAAATACCGAGGTTTACCCTGGAAAATTCTATATTTTCCTTAAGTGTACGTTATTTGAATTATCTGTTTCTGGTCTGAGGTGTACAAGTATCTACCATACTTATATCGTTAGACGTAGTTTTCTTGGAAAAACCCTATTTTCTCCTTGTGAGGTGTATTAGCCTTATTACATAAATAAACTAATAAATAAGTGGTGAACTAAATCCTAAGGGTGTAATTAATACCCTCTAGTAATCGAATCGGTTATTACTTTGAGGTTAGTCCACTTGTTTCATTATTACAAATGTAAATTACTGTTATCTAGGTTGCGAGTGTCATAACCGTACTTAAACTTGATATGGCACGTAACGGGGCCAGTATCCTTTATGACTTTGTCACCCGTAGACCTGCCGGTCCGGCTGTAGCTAGAAGCAAGGTGCGAGATAGTCAGTCCCGTATAGATCTATACACAATAGTCACGTTCTCTCTACAAGAGATTCTGGTTACAAGTGGTAATCCTACACCCAGTTTCTGTGGGGGTGTTACCAAGGACGTGTCTCCAACTTTAGACTAACAATTTGTATGTAATAATACTGATAATCCTGTTTAAGATTTGTATGAATCCTTTATAAAATAACACATTTTTCGATATGATTCACGAATTCGTTGCTTTAGTTTTTGAAAACTGTTTCTACGAGTTGATTTCTTAATCGTTTGGTAAAACTGTTTTCTGTGTTAAAAGCATTCTAAACATATAGTTATCTTAATCAAAATAATATACTTTGAGCACAAGTTTCCTTGTACTTTTTCTTGTATTCCCCCCCCCCCCCCCTGAAAACATGGAAAGCTCGGAAAAAGCGTAGGGGTATGAACTCACTGTTTAACGTAGGATTTGAGTGTACGATCGGGATGAGTTCTGATTGTCAATTGATGTTTCGTACTCAAGTGGACCCTATTAACATATGATAACACATACACGTATTAGATGAGGACATAACACTATTTGTTAGCGAAGGAAACCACCTTAGGGACTAGGAAACACTTGAAACTAAGTGTTGGAATCACACGTCATTGAAGATGGGGAGTTTGCGGCCGTGATCAGGAGTGTATGGTCAGGTGTTTGCGGTCCAACAGGTTTTACGGCCCATGGGTTTACCGCCCATGTGTTTGCGGTCCATGGGTTTACGACCCATGGATTTATGGCCTATGGGTTTACGGCCCATGAGTTTACGGCCGTAAACACTTGGTGAGAGGTGTGATTTTTGGTGTTCCAGGGTCCTTTCTAGCCTCTTGGAAATGTTCTAAGCCTTATGCACGGCTTAAAGTAGGGTTTAAAGGCCAATAATCGACCAAAAATGGAGTTTACGGCCATTGAAGGGTGTACGGCCGTAAACCCATTTCGTGTTCATGATTTTGGGTCGATTTTTAGGTGAAAACAAGTGATTCCTAGTAGATAACAAACATAGGGAGTAGTTACTTACTGTAAGACGCTTGGAATGAGGTTTTTAGCCACCAAGAACTAGTGTGTGTTCTTGGTGTTCTTGGTGAGAGAGAGAAGATCTAGCAAATGATGAAATTTATGAGATGAGGCATGGATTCATCACTAGAATAAGGATTTGTAACAACATTCAAGGTGGAAAAACACTTACATCTTGAAGATCTTAGAGAGAATTCGATGGTAGAGAGAGAGTAGAGAGAGAAACCTTATGAGATGTGTAAAGTGTGAAATGAAGGCCACTCATCCCTTATATAGGGGTGAGTTTTCGGCCAAGGGGTGGGGTGGGGGTGTACGGCTGTAAACTCGAGTTTGCGGCCGTACACTCCTCTCGAAGGGGTGTTTGGCCCGAATTCTATGCTTTGACTTGGAAAAGTTCGTTCATGGACCCAAACCTCGACTGTATTGAGTTCAAAATATTTAATTAGACCCGACATAATGCTGACAAGAGCATAAATAAATTCCGAATTGATTTATTTTTAACGGTATGAACGGAAGAAATTTCGGGTTGTCACAATCCCACTCGATGAAATCGAGATCAATGAGAGCCTCAACTTCATGGAAGAACTAGTAGAGATCATGGACCGTGAGGTCAAGCAAACGAAGCAAAGTCGTATCCTGATAGTGAAGGTTCGTTGGAATGCAAAGCGGGGACCTGAATTCACTTAGGAGCGCGAGGATCAAATGAAGCTGAAATATCCTCATCTTTTCCCATAGTTTATCTGTATTTTTTGCTTAAGTTCTAGTTCCAAGACTAAATTCCCTATAACGGGGGGATGATGTGACAACCTGTAAGTTTCTATCTTGTAAGTCAAGCAAATCAATCAAAAGTTAGACTTGTTTCTCTTATCTTCTAGCGATGTTAAGAGTATTCTATGAGTTTTTAAGCCTTGTCACTTAGGATTTGATACTAAGAAGTGTAAGTAAGGGATCTATGGAATTAATTCAAGCCAAGAACATCAACAAGGGATGTTCACGACCGTGAACCCATGTTTGGCCGTGAACCCTCACTACACATATAGATTTCCTTCTTTTTCTTCATTTCTCACATCTTCCAACCAAGAACACTCAAACTCTCTCAAGTATCATCAAGGGAAACCTTCCTTTCTCTTCAAAAACGTAAGTGATTCATCCCTATTTACTAGTTGATCTTCATATACAAGTGAAACCCTTTGATAACATCCTTGAATTCATCACTTTTCCTTCAAGATCTTCAAATCACCATCTTCTTCACCAAGAACACCAAGAACACACACTTGTTCTTGGGCCGTGAACACCTTAAAAGGTTTCCAAAATGTAAGTAACTCATTCATCTACTAGTTGTCCATTACAAGCACTTGAATCCCCATGAAACAACACCTCTTTGACATGATTCTTCAAGAGTTCACGGCCGTGAACCCTTCATTGGGTCGTGAACCCTTCATAAGATCATAGTATGGCCGTGAACCCTTCATCCATGGCCGTGAACCCTTCTTAAGACTAAGCTTGGGCCATAGATACTTCAAGTATCCTTGGCCGTGAACACTCCTTGGCCGTAGACACTTCATTGTGTGGCCGTGAACTCCATTCAATCAATCATATGTGATTGTAACACTTCATTGCAAGTGTTTCCTAGTTCCTAAGGTTGTTTACCTTAGCATGTTAATTGTTATATACACTAATTATATACATATATATGTGTCATTATATGCTTAATAGGATCCGTTTGTGCTCGAGACTTCACTTGGCATACTTAGCATCCTATATCGATGTTACGTTCGAATCACTCACTTCAGGTGAGTTCATACCCTACAACTACACTTTTAAATGCTTTTTAATGATTTAAGGGGGGAATACAAGTATAACACAATGATATTGTGTTAATCATTTACATGTGAAAACTACATTCAAAAGGATTTCTTATACTCAAACTTGTTGAAAACACTTTTAAAGCCTTTATAAACTTCTTTTATATCAAATCATATTCGTATATCTATTTACGTATAAGTATGATTTAATACACTTAGGACTATTTCTAGAAACCTTGACTAATGTTCCCTGTTTGGTTGTGGGCTCGGGGTAGGATCACTAGTCCGAATGTCGGTTAAATCATAGTTATACTTATTGAATAGATATGTGAATATTAAACCCATTTTAAGGATTATACTTAACTTAGTTGCTTGGTAAGTAATTGAGTCTTTTCTATACATCAATGAAAGTCAAACAACAGTACTAGTAAACTATAATAGGTATAGTTTAGTGGATTACTACTTACTATCTCTAGAACAGTGAAACTTACATGAGTCAGTTCATACATGAGTCAGTTCAAACATACTATAACTAGAACGAGAAGGAACATACTATAACTAGAACGAGAAGGAAAATACTATAACTAGAACAAGAAGGAACATACTATAACTAGAACAGAAAGAACATACTTACTATAACAAGAACAAGACAACATTAATTTGAGCACTACTTCATGGAATAACAATATATTGTTGTGTCACATTTTGTAACCAAAGTCTCCTGGAGGGAGAGCATGAGTTTCTGTATAGATCTATACGGGATTGACCATCCTACACCTTGCTGCTAGCTACAGTGGGACCTGCAGGTCTACGGGTACCAAATGTCATACCCTTTCGACGTCTTTTAATCGTCGTGTTTTATACTAGTCAATCGAGCATGGTTATTGTTGGGTTTTGAGCATTCTAACACTCCTAAGTGTACATGCAACCCTAAATACCTTGGATCAATGTTTTCTCTATTATACATGCAAATATGAATATCCAAGGTATTATCCTAACTAGCATACCAAAACACCGATACTAGGATAATAAAATAGATAGAATACATACCTTGTTGTTGTTGCTTGACTCCATGTAGCTCGAGAGCCTAGTGCCCTAAGTGTGACACCTCAAATGATTCACACAACATCACCAACACATGGAATAACCAAGAGAAGAAGACATACATGTTCAAATCGGCTAGCCCTCTCACATATGTATCACTAGTGCCAATTTCTTGAACTAAAGGGGTTCTTATATAGTGTGGCTATTAGGGTTACACCATGTAACTCATGACTTTACCCATTCCTTATGCTCCATGGGTTTTAACCTCCATGGAGTATCCATGGATCACCACATGGGTTAAACCCAACATAAGGAATCTTGGATCATAAGCCCACATTTATAAGAATGAATGATTTACACAATCAATCCCCATATATTTAATTAGTCTCTTTTTGATCACTAAATTAAGTCCAAATTAATTCTTGATCAATACTAATTAAATAACATGATTTCATATTAATATATTAGAACTTATAATATATTCATATGTCACAAAATGTCTTTTCCTCATAAACGGTCTATCCAAATGTTCCGATGCCATGCAACCCAAATGGACCATGCCGAGTCGGGTCAAGTACATACCAATTATAGTTATGGACTTAGACACTAATCCAATAGTCTCCCACTTGGATAAGTCTAAAACTATTATTGTGTATGACTTCAGGAACCAACTGGCAATCGTAGCTCTCAAAAGCCGCTGTCGAACTCTGACCTTGTAGATGAACTCTGACCTTTGTCAATGACTTGTCCATTAGATAAGGGATCATATATTCCTCCATTCTAGATATCATATGGATTGAGACATGGATTATAAATCATTCTCTCTGTCCATTTGTTGTTTCCCGATTTCCGATTTATGACGACTGACTAATTGAACAAATCAAATCAGTCCAGGGCCCGGCCGAGCACTTACATTTGTCATCACCAAATCATCGAGGGGCGCACAGATATCGCTTTTATCCTGAAGGTAAAAGGAATAGATAAACTTCGACTCATATGGCTTGTTCTACTACTTGTTGAATCGTACACAAAAGCACGTTTTATAACATCGAGTTACCAATGCGTTTTCGCGCAATCAATGTACAACCAACTTATAGTAACAACTCATATCTCTAGGTTTGAAGAATATAAGATATTATCTCTCATGATCACTCGTGATAAAATCCATGAAGTGATTCAAATGAGCGCGGGTTGAATCCAATACTCAGAACTTATGAGCACTCATGAGTGTTTGTAGCACCGCTTTGTCCAACACCTTAGACCTCTACAAGCCAACTCATGACAGTCTTGATTCATATCTACTTCCAACATATGACCGACTGTGGATGGTTTGAATAACTTAGTCATTCGGAAAAATGACCTAGTTTATTCTGGAAGTCAAAACATGCAAAATGAAACACAAGAATAATTGAATCTAGTATGGTATCAAAACCTATGAATATAAATAGAACACTTTTTATTTATCACCATACTGATTACTCATTATTCATTGTTTCGGTTTTTATCAACTTTATACTTGAATTAAAACACCAGTTGTCCCATGCTCCAAGCATGTACACTATGGTTTTCTAAACACTAGTCATGCCATACACCAAGTATGCATACTAAGTTTGTCTATGATCTTTACTTTGTGAACTAGATCGATTGAACATAATTTCAATGATTCTCTTTTCACACTCCCAAATCCTTATCGAAAATGTAAGAATTCCAAATTCCTATCATTTACCGAAATCTGATAGATTTTTAAACTTATATGCATGATCCTCTTGTAATGTTTATGCACACAGTCACAAAGACTTGTCAACATACATTACAGAGTATTCCAATGGAGATCAACTCCATGGAAACATCCTTCTTGCATTAAGTTTTTCTATCTTTACACAAATTGAATAACTTCCACCTATGGAAGCATTTCCATGTTCCCATTTTGACTATCATTTCTGAACAAGAGTTGCCTCTTTTTAGAATATGTCAATATGGTCCTTCCAAAAATTTAACACTATACTTCCAACTGTCCCCGAGCAACCAATCTTTGGTAATCCTCAGATTGTTCTCGACAATTGCTTAATCATTTTAGTCATGTCCAATTCTAGACCTTTTCCCTTCTTAATGCCTCTGGGCATTTGGAAAATTTAGAAAGGATGAATATTATAGCACATGCAATCGATCCAATATCCGAAGCATATGGGACACGATTCATGATGTCTCACATAAAGACTAAACCAGTCTTTTGCTATAATATCTCCATTTCAATTTGCCAAGTTCTCATAATTCAGATTATGAGAAGGGATGCCGTAATCATAATCGAATTTTAGAACGCAAATAATAGACCCATATATAGAATTTCCTTATGTTGAGCCATTCCAACATGAAATTTATATATATATCTTTGACTAAATATGATTAAAACCTCAATCTAAGCTTTTAGAACTGAAGTGAAGTATATTTTCCTCTCCCTTAATTATAGCAAAACAACTTTTTCCCAATTGAAACTTTGTTTTCTATAATTAACATTGCTAACTTGCAACCTTTATCATAATTATCATGCTCCCACTAACATGATGATTATTAGCATAACACTTATGCTCCCACTAGCTTTGACATGTACTCAGAAATCAGCTAAACTTCTAGAAAAACAATACTTTATTGACTTTCTTACCAAAGTTCAGATTTCTGATACTAGATTGCGTTGATAAAACTTTATCAATATCATACACCTTATCTTAGATAGCTCACAGGTGTGTCTAAACAATTTTAAGAACTATGAAAAGGGATGCCGTAATCATAGTCTCGATTGTTTAGACCTTTGCCACTACTTCAAATCTACTTGGTGGAAGTGTTTCCTCACCATCATTTTCATGAATCGGAGAGAAACCTTATGACCCTTAGATTTTATGGTGTATGTGTTCTTATCCATGTGAATTGTCAAAGCCATAGTCACAAGACAAAGATAATGACAAATCCGAACTCATATGGACTGAACTCAATCTTAATTTCTTGCCATCTGGCAGCTCAAGGGCCTACCATTGCTTCCAAGTTCTTATGCAACCAATTGAGAACTCTAAGAACTCATATGTGAAGCGAACTTTAACTGGAATGGGCACAGAAATAAAGTATGTCAATACGATAGGTTATAAACCTCACGTCGTGTGCTAGTGTTAAACTACTGGTTTTTATTCTTGATTAGATCTTGAAATTCTTTTCAGGATCTTTAAGACTCCCACTGTCCTCTTGACATATAAGATTATCTTGTCAAATATTCAAGATATAGTGCGGATTCTTTATCAAGACAAATATTTCACACAATTGGCCTTAGTTGGTCTTTGTTTTATCCAAAACATCACAACTTACCAATTTCAAATGTACAAGAGTAGAAAACTTTTACTCTTACATTTGACAAGTGTTTTAAACCTCCTTTAAGACATGTCACTCAAGTTACAATCTTAGAGTATAGCTCTAAGAATTGTTTTTGGAACGAAGTATGAATCATCTTCTTGATTTAACCACTTCAACAATCCATAACTCCTCTTCTTAACTAACAGAATGAACTTAGAGGATGAATTGTGATAAGGTCTCAAAATCATTAAGATGGTCTTAAAACATGATACTAAAGTACTCTCCCATCTTTTCAGATTTGAGAAACTTTTATCTTTCTGCCTAAGTTGATTCTTCTTATTCGCTCTGTCATACATTGGAACCTTTTCCAATGTCTCATAATTACACTTAAGCTTGTAAGTATAACCATATTTACTGAGCTATAGTAAATTATAACGAATAGTCTTATCGATCTTTTGTGGTGGACTTAACTAGTGCACAAGAATGTGTACTCGATCCCTTAGTCCTTTACTTGACTCACACATCCATGAGAACCAGTAGTTAGTCTTAATTTTTCCAATGCTTGAAAGTTCTCATTCATCATGCTATACAAGTTGCATGATTCCAAGTTTCTATCCAACTGAAACTTGGGTGATGAGAATCTTTCCTTATTTGGTAAATTTAGACATTACCACAAATGAAAGAATCAAATTCACTTTCCAATTTTGCTGGCAATGGAATCATAAAAACAACAATTTTCACAAATTCCATTGTAAGGATACTTAAAATAAATAAAATCAAAAATTTTCTTTTATTTTAAAACTTTTTGGAAAAACTTATCCTAACCATCCATATGAAAACCTTGTTGTTATCTATTCCTAAGCAATGTGTCATAACTCCTAAGTAACAGCTTCAAAATTCTGATGCGATCGAAATCCATCTTCGCGATCAGAAGCAGCATATACTTTCTTTAAGCATTCTATCTTTTCTTTGATTCGTATAACATCACCATGTGACCCAGTCACATTATGTAATAGAATCTCCAAATAGAAGCTTAACAGAGTTAGACAATGGACTTTACCTGAAGTAGAGTCAAACTTATTGACTTTAACATCCTTAGGTAAATTTGGCAGCTTCGCAACCAATGTCCCTTCCTTTGGCAATAGATACCTATGGGCTCTTGATAATAGGACTATCTCAGACTTAGCCTCTCTCTTTACCATTTGGTCAACCGAGTTGACTATGGCCGATCCCTTTCCATTGGGAAGAGAGAGCTTTACTGGATATTCAATGTCATCATTGTCAATGTCCATAAAGTTTTAGGAAGTTGATCTTAGTAAATAGATAAGATCATTAAGGGTCTTGTCATCGTCTGTTTCATAGGAGTCCCAAAGGAACTCATTATGTGACTTAGAAAGTAGTTGAGCCACCAAATTTCTCAAGACTTTGACACCCAACTCTGTCGGCTTGTCAATATGTGACTACATCTCCAAGATGTGATCACACATAGACCTTTGCTTGCCAATAGGGCTTGAGTGACCTTAAATGTTTCAAGAATTAGTGGGTTAGGGAGAATAATTGGAGGAGGTGAAAGAAGTATGATTTCCATGGGACATCATCTTCATTTAGGAAAGCTTGTTTCAAGAGATTTGGGAAGATCATAAATGTCTAAACCAGACATCTTTTGGGAGATATTCAAGATAGTGTATCTAAAGTCCTTAATATAACACCCAATATGAAATATTAAGGCTAGGACCCATCACAATAATTTTATAACTTGGAAGAGGGATGCCGTAATCCAAGCTATAAAATATTTGAAGGTAGGTGAATGACGATTCACCAATTTCCACCAAGATAAACGAAATGTATTATTAGGTTATAATTGGCTTTGAAACTCCTAGATTCTTTTGAGGTTCATTGAACTTTTTCAATGGCATGTTTCAATCTCAAGTGTGCCCTTCAGGTTTTGTGACTGGGATGCCGAGGATCACAAAACAAGGTGTGAAGTAACCATGTAAATTACTTGGTACTCTTAAATGTTTATCACCCAACCGATGTGCCGGTAAACCACACACGCTCCACCGGCCTATGATAAACTTTAAGAAACCCTTTGCCTACCTTGTTAAGTCCAAGTTAGTGTGTCGGTAAACCACACACGCTCCACCAACGACTTATACAAGGTGCAAAGTGTAATTTCATGGATTAGCACCTTATTCAGATTTTCCTAAGTAACTAAGATTGGGAATTTATAAAAGGTTTAGTTACTTAGTATTTATCATTAATACTTTTAATGAAGGGAGAACTTATAGTCTTTGTCCTACCCGTTCGGCTAACGACCCTCCACCAGTCAAGGAAGCGGTGGGTGAGAGTGGACACCCATTAAACTGCCATTTTATAGGCAGTAACCTTATACCCCCCTTATAGACTGGCTTCATGAATGAGGCCTACTAACGGTAAGACTGACTTTCTCTTATATATATATATATATATATATATATATATATATATATATATATATATATATATATATATATATATTATTAACTTATAATATTATAAGGTATCAGGGTTGAATTTTAACTTTTAAAATTCTAAGGGCTTAACTTGGAATTAAAGTATTCATAAGAGAAAACTTTTCAAATTCCAAAACTTGAGGGCAAGTTTTGAAACTATTCAAAACTAATTAATTCCATAACTTATGTGTTTAAAGTAGTTTTAATTAAAAACTCTTCAAGTTCCATAACTTGAGGACAAGTTATGGAAGACTTTAAACTAATGAAAGAATGTAACTTTTCTTTATTTTTATAACTTATGGAACTAATTAAGGTTACACATTTTATTACTTAATGAAGTGACTCTTGAACCTCCATAACTTGAGGACAAGTTATGGAGTCATAAAACCATTCAATGAAGACAAGACTCTTCATTTTGTAACCTTTGCCAACTTTTATGAGTTTTAAGAAACTTTAATGTGACTTTTCATGTAACTTGAGGACAAGTTACACAAACACATTTTAGAATCATCTCTTAGATTAAAATGGATTGAAAACAACAATTTCTAATAATTTTTCTATTAATCTAAGCAACTCATAAGAACAAGATAATTTAATCAAACTTTTTCATGTAATTAGACTAACCATTAAACTAATACAAAACATGAATCTATTGACAATTATCTTTGAAATTGGATTAGAATGAACATTACCACATCAAAAACAGGTTTATAGGTTCAAAAACAGCTTATGGTAATGTTCCTAGTCCATTTCTAGCCAAAAAACTCGAAGATATGCTGTCAGGGGCTCCTACTCGTCGAGTGTATAAACCTACTCTACGAGTTGGATGATTTTCTTCATGGACTCGGCGAGTTTATCAGTGGACTCGGCGAGACCAGTGCCCAGAATGCCCGAAATTCGACTGTTTCAGCATTTTTCAGCAATTTGCATCAAGTATAATTGAAAACAAGCCTAGGCTCTGATACCACTGTTGGGTTTTGCGCATTCTAACACTCCTAAGTGTACATGCAACCCTAAATACCTTGGATCTATGTTTTCTCTATTATACATGCAAATATGAATATCCAAGGTATTATCCTAACTAGCATACCAAAACACCGATACTAGGATAATAAAATAGATAGAATACATACCTTGTTGTTGTTGCTTGACTCCATGTAGCTCGAGAGCCTAGTGGCCCAAGTGTGACACCTCAAATGGTTCACACAACATCACCAACACATGGAATAACCAAGAGAAGAAGACATACATGTTCAAATCGGCTAGCCCTCTCACATATGTATCACTAGTGCCAATTTCTGAAACTAAAGGGGTTCTTACATAGTGTGGCTATTAGGGTTACACCATGTAACTCATGACTTTACCCATTCCTTATGCTCCATGGGTTTTAACCTCCATGGAGTATCCATGGATCACCACATGGGTTAAACCCAACATAAGGAATCTTGGATCATAAGCCCACATATATAAGAATGAATGATTTACACAATCAATCCCCATATATTTAATTAGTCTCTTTTTGATCACTAAATTAAGTCCAAATTAATTCTTGATCAATACTAATTAAATAACATGATTTCAAATTAATATATTAGAACTTATAATATATTAATATCTCACAAAATGTCTTTTCCTCATAAACGGTCTATCCAAATGTTTCGATGCCATGCAACCCAAATGGACCATGCCGAGTCGGGTCAAGTACATACCAATTATAGTTATGGACTTAGAAACTAATCCAACAGTTATAACCTCATCACATTTTACCTTAATTTAACTTATTGGTTTTTAGGTAGTTAGTACTTCAGTAGTTATTTTATACAATACTATTGTACATCTTCATTTTTCCCAACATTCATATAGTGATATTCTCACATCGAGTAATGCGAACTATTTTCTAGTAAAGATAGTCATAAACTTGGGAAAACATACATTTTTACGAGAAAACAAACTTACAAAACAGTCGGGTCTTGGTAAAAGAATACATCCCATTTTAGTAGAAAATATAGGATTTTCTAGGAAGTATACAAACTTTTACATCAAAACACTTACAAACATTTTCATAAAATAGATGCAAACTTTTGACACTAAAATACTTATGAACACACTAGCTTAAATGCTGATCTACTCTTTCAAAATAACTTGTATTCTCAGGTTACCAGTAGACAGGTACACTGGACCAGGTTTTGAGAAGACGGAGCATGTTCAAGACTCGTCTTTTATTTTAATTACATATTTATGTGTCTTTCAAACTTTACACAGAACACACTTGTATTAAATTATATTATTAATGCAATGGATGATGTTGTTGCTTGTTTTACTATTGTGCATTTTTATGATACTATACATGACGTCCTCCGCCCCCGAATGTTTCCGACGTTCTGGTTTGGGGGTGTGACAACATATACCAGCATCGTATGTCCACTTTCAACCTATCACAATCCTTATTTCATTCAATCATTGAATCTTATGTTAAGCAACTATTATCTCCAGGGATACATAAATCAAGATTTATGTCGCCTGAAAGTATTACGGACCAGTACATATGAACGTTAAAAAGTTGCCACTCAGAAACTAAAACAGGTAAAAACATGGCTGTTGGCAAAGACAATCTTATTCTTAAATCTTACTTGGTTCTTTCCAACCCCTGTCCTTCCTACTGCAAGGTATTCCATTGCCATGGAGAAATATGCCAAACACAAAAACTTGTCTTCAAGTATCTACAAAAACTAACCAACAATAGCAAAAAGATAAGATAATAGAATTGGTGTGAAAAATTCACAGATAAAAAAACTTTATCAGAGGAGAACCTCATATGTCAGCTAACCAAATTTTTTAGTCCCCATAATTAGATTGAAGGTGTTTATAGTTGAGCAACATCAAGAAATCCAACTTCCTAGCAACTATGTTTCCCCAACACAAATTCTTCAACAGATGAATCAAAGAAAAAAAATGATGTTTACAAAGTAAACATCCAATCTGGAGGCAAAATCGCCAGCTATTGTTCCATTTGTAGATTTCTTGTAATAAACTCGACATACCAGTTAAAAAACCCATAAACAGATTATCTAAAAACCAATAAATAATCTTACCAGAAAAAGACCTGGTATCAGAATCATCCAGATATGAAACATCTTCAAAAAGGGTTAAGATGAGTAAAATTAACATAAAATCAGAATCAGATAAAAAAATGTCGATTCTAGACTTGTACCATGATATATATAAACAACTTCAAGATTAGTAAAATTAACCTAATACCGAATATAGATCCATGTTTTTCTTTAGAATAAAATTAATAGAAGTTAAAAAAAACTCACATTTGTTGTTGTTTCGATACTGGAGCCTTAAACGATGTTTACGCCTTCTTGTGTCTTTAAACTTGATATCCCTTCATTCAACAGAAAAACGACAGGGGAAGGAGGGAGCCGAAATCTAAGAAGAAAATAACACATTAAATACACAAAATCTTAGCAGATTGAATGGATTGCAATTTCAATGAGATTGTGAGATCAAGAGAGGGACGTAAGGTTTCCGAAGGAGGTAACGACAACGTCAAGATGGTGGTGGTAACTGATGCGCAAGAAGGGTTATGGTATGATGGTCATATAAGGATACCAGAGATGGAAGAGAGTAAGGAGAGAGATAGAAGAGATGTTGCTGGTACGATGGTAGTTTGGGAAGAAGGCGGAGCAGCGTAGCGGACGGCGGTGGTGGTAACGACAGCGTCAACATGAGGTAATTGTGATTTAGGGTTTCTCGATGAAGACGACTGATTTAGGATTTTAATGAGTGATTGTGAGTCTAGGAATAAAAAGTATTGTTTAATTCCCAAAGATATTCAGTAAATGATTCATGAGTAGCTGTATTGGATAATAAGTTGTACATGAGGCAGTAGGTATTGTACCTCTTAATTTTCAAGAAACATACAATATGCTTATCTGATTCAGGAAGTTTCCAGAATAACTGCAATTCAACCATTGCACCCTTAATTAATTGTAAATAATCTAAAATTAATTTCTAATTAATTGAGATTAATTCTTAATTAATTATTAACTATTTCTAATTAATATATTAATCATATAATATATTAAAAAACATTTTATCTCTCTCTAAATATCAATCCTAACCATTTTCCTGGTTATGAGGATAACCCAAAAAGGACTTTACTTTTATTCACTAAGATTATACCAATTTAGTTAAGACCTTAGAAACCTTAATAGTCTCCCACTTGGATAAATATTCAATTACAATTACAAATATAATAATTGAATAACAAGTAAATAGTGCTTTCCAAAGCCAATGCCAAACTCTGGTGAAATATGATGTCATCCCTAAGATCAGTGATGAGCTTTTCCTTCGTTCTTCAATATATCGTATGGACACGAGACACAGATATGAATCAATCTCATGGTCCAAGATTCCATTTCTTGATTTCTGATTTATGATAACGTCACTAGACTACGAATTGAACACGTCAATTTAGTCCCAACTGGGCCCATCACTACAATGTAAACATCAAATCACCCAAAGATATCGCTTTCGTTATTCGGAAAAAGGAATGGATAAACATTGACTATATATTCACACCTTTTGATTTGGTATTTAATGAGTCATGCTATGCTTACAAACAATTCGTGGATTATACCATGAATAGTCCCTGGTCTTGTACCAGTTAATTATTTTTATGAAACACTCTATGAGATGTGGAGTGAGGTTCATTCCTCACTAGCACATATGGAATTCTACGATTATGAGGTTTACTCTTGTCGTGAAGTGCTCAACAATTTATAATTTAGAATAGACATGTGTTCTCTCGTAGAATATGCCAATAAGACTTTTGGGTAATTGTTTTACAAAACTTATGAGGACAAAATGGTTGTTGCTCAAAGGGAAGTCTTCCAAGAGAGGGAGCTAAAATCCAAAAGGGTTGGTGGGAGCCACACCAACGAAGAACCTAAAGTTGGACCAAGCATTCGATTCGAGACTTAAAGAGCTATTGAGGAAACTGAAATATCTCCACCTCTTCCCTATAAACTTGATACATGACGTCATAAACGTAGTTATATAGAACTATATTAATGAGGAATACGATTCACTTGTAGATGGCAATTAGAGTATACCAGCTATGGGAAGCTATGGCAGGCCCTAACGGCTACAAAATAGAAGGAGGACATGGAGAGCGAGATTCAGTCCATGTATGTTTTGAAACACTTGGCTTTAATCATTAAGCGTAAGTGGATCTTCGAGAAGAGACAAACATGGATAGGAACAAACACATATTCAAACCATGATAGGTTGTGAAGGATGTGTAAGCTTATGAAGTTCATTTATGGACTCAAACATGTATCTCACTATTGGAATCTTTGTTTCAATTCAGGAGTTGGAATTTCGAGAAACGAAGATGAGCAATACATATTTCAAAGCTAATTGGAGCAATTATAATATTTGTTTCAATGATAGAGCTCAAGAGTTTAAATTTCAAGAAACGTAGATGAACCATATATACATGTAAATTCTAGTGGGAACATTGTTTTCACCTTTGTAATATTCATGGTATATGTATGAATTCATAGGAAACAATGTTCTAACTTAGAAGGTGTAAAAGCTTGGCTTGGTTTGGAATTGTTTCACTATGATATACATAGGAGACACAACACACATACAAAATATAAGTATCTATGGAGATAGATCTAAGTGATTCATGTTATTCAGCCAAAGAACATAAAATCTTGAGGATACTCAAGATGCAAAACTCTTAAAGAGTTCGTGCATATATGTCACACCCCAAAACTGGAACGGCGGAAACGTTCAGGGGCCGAGGACGTCATGTACAGTATCACAACAACACATAATATTAAACAAGCAACAACATCATCCATTGCATTAATAGTAATAGTTTTAATACAAGTGTGTTCTGAAGTTTATAAGACACCAAAATGAATAATCAAAATAAAAGATGAGTCTTGAAAGTGCTCCATCTTCTCAAAACGTGGTCATCGGTACCTGTCTACTGGCGACCTGAGAATACAAGTTATCTTGAAAGCGCAGATCAGCATTAAAGCTGGTGAGCTCATACGTATTTTAGTGTCATTGTTTGTATAAGTTTGAATAATGTACTTGTAAATGTTTGATGTAAAAGTTTGTAAGTATTTGATGTAAATGTTTGTAAGTATTTGATGTAAATATTTGTAAATATTTGATGTAAATGTTTGTAAGTATTTGATGTAAATGTTTGTAAATATTTGATGTAAATGTTTGTAAACTCCCTAGAAAATCCTATATTTTCTACTAAAGTAGTCTTCTACCAAGACTCAACTGTTCTCTATGTTTGTTCTTTTGTAAAAGTGTGAGTTTTCCCAAAGTATGACTATCATTACCAAAATATAGTTTCTCATTACCGTTTATGTGAGAAGATCACAATGTGAATGACATGGGAAAATAAACATTTACTATAGTTTTATCTAAGTAACTACTAATGTACTAACTACCTTTAAACTTGTTAGTTAATTAAGGTAAAATGTGATATGATTGTAACCATACTCGATTGACCAGTAAAACACGATGTTCGAGACGTCGAAATGATATGACATTTGTCACCCGCAGACCTGCAGGTCCCACTATAGCTAGCAGCAAGGTGTAGGAGGGTCAGTCCCGTATAGATCTATACGCAAATTCACGCTCTCCCTCCTGGAGACTCTGGGTACAAAACGTGACACAACAATATATGCCGAGCCATGAAGTAGTATCTCACATTAGTGTTACAGTATTCTTGTATTTGTATAGTATGTACTAGTGTAGTGTATGTTCTTTCTGTCTAGTATGTAGTATGTTCTCTAGTATGTAGTATGTATTGATTCTCATTATAGTATTCTCTATCTGTTTCTCTTTATAGTGTGTCACACCCCAAAACCGGAACTGCGGAAACGTTCTGGGGTGGAGGACGTCATGTTTAGTATCACAAGACATGCATCATAGTAATCAAAGTAATAAACAACCATTTCATTAGAAAGAAAGTGTTTACAAAGTGTGTGGTCACAAAACATAGAATACAATAGCAAATAACAAACAAGACTTGAAGCTATACTGCTCCATCTTCTGAATCCCAGTACGAGTACCTGTCTACTAGTTACGTGAGAATACAAGTTATTTGAAAGAGTTGATCAACAATTAAGCTGGTGAGTTCATAAGATTTTAGTGATGTATGTAAGTTGTAAAATGCTTAGTAAAATGTAGTAAGTTGTAAGTTTTGTTTAGAAAAGTTCGCCTGTTCCTCCAGGAAATCCTATATTTCTTGCATTGATGAAAGATGAGTAAAAATGACTCTACAATCCTTTCTATGTGTACTAAATGGATACAAGTTACATAAAACTCAGAGTAAACAAACAATCGATTGTGTGTATCCGCCCTAAGCCCACAACCAAACAAGGAACAGGGAATGAGGCGGATGACACACATCTCATTGGTTGTTAGATCCTTATTGTATATAACCCTGGTGTATCCTCTTGGTACTCACGCAGTGAACTGTAATAGTTCCTTTGTATTTGAATGAAAATATTCTTTAAGAAAACCCTTATTTCTTATAATAACATGGTGACCACAGTGATTACTCCTATAATCACTAAGCTTATATTGGCTATATATGATCTAATATCAGATAGAGAGTTAATTGGGTGAATCTGCCCTAATCCCACAACCAAACAAGGAACAGGAAGTAAGGCGGAAAGCACACATCCAACTATCTATTAGGTATTAATGATATATAACCGAACTGTATAATCTAAGGTATTATAGGGTTAGTCACCTAAGGTCCTTTGAGTTTATACTGGTTTAATAAAATGGATTAAACCCTTAACTGGTGAGTTTCTAGTTTTCTATATCAAACGTTCTGATTTGGAAAGTATGTTCTGTATTAGAAAGTTGTGCATTGACTCTGTGTCCTACGACTTGACCCATACCTGGTACCCTTATGATGACTCAATGTATACTGGGCATATATATCTAGAATCAAATAGATAATAGACTGGGTGAATCTGCTCCAAGCCCACAACCAAACAAGGAACAAGAAATGAAGCGGAAAGCACACATCCGATTACGTGTCGGATCCTATTGATATATATGTATCCTTTGGTGTATACATTAAGGAATCATAAGGTTAGCATTATGGTCCTTTCTACTAAATGTAGCCTTCTACCAAGGCGTCATATGTTATGTATGTGTGTTTCTTGTATAAGTGTGTGTTTTCCCAAGTGAGACTCTCATTAACTAAATAAATTTTATACATTAATGAATACGTGGGAAGTTCACAAAGTAAATGTAATAGGGAAAATAATGTTTTACCTCAGCAGTGACACTGCTGGCTATAAAGTAATAAAATACAGACTCCAAGTAGTATTAAATGGACAATACACCTCGGGGAGTCTTAAGTAATAAATATAGACTCCAGGTAGTAATACATGTACAATACACCTCGGGGAGTCTAAAAATAGCCTTTAATACTAAGTCGGTTAATTAAAGGTTTAATGTGAACTCGTATGCAACTGAGAAGATATATTATTATATTTTATCACCTCGTGTCTGCTAACCCAGATACGTGTAATCGTACTAAAGTTCACGTAAACTCGGAAAGATATATTATTAAGTTTATCACCTCGTGCCTGCTAGTCCTGGTACGTGAAATCGTACCAGTGTCAATGCAAACTCGGAAAGATATATTAACGTGATTTTTCCCGGTACTTAGTATGGTGTGCTTTTCCCTGGTACTTAGTGTACTTTTCCCTGGTACTAGGTGTGCCTTTCCCTGGTACTAGGTGTGCTCTTCCCTGGTACTTGGTATGGTATGTATCTCTCTGTACTAGTTATAGTATGTTTCCCTTTTGTACTTGTTCTAGTATGTTCTCCTCTGTACTTGTTATAGTATGCTCCTCTATGTACGTGTTATAGTATGTTCTGAACCCTTAAACTATACCTATTATAGTTTACTAGTAATGTACTTGAACTGTTGTTGAAAATACTCGTTTTACTACTAAGTTATGCTTGTACTTTAAAAACGGAGTTTTGTCAAACTATAAAGTAACATAACTTGAAAGAGCTTTTGAAATGTTTTGCTCACTTATAAAAGGCATAAGTAATAATTTGAAAGATGTTTATAACAAACATTTACACAATTATCATTGTGTTCAACTTGTATTCCCCCCTTAAAACATTTAAAACGGTTAAAAGATTCATTACGGGGTATGAACTCACCTGATGTGGGTGATTCAACGAATATGCGCGTAAGGATGAGAAGTTCCACGAGTGAAGTCCCGAGACACAACAAGTCCTAAATGACATACATTGGCGTGTATTGACATTAATATAGTGCTTGGAAGCAACCAAATGCGAGGAAACACCTCACGGGACTAGGGAACACTTTGACCATGTGTTGGAATCACATGTGATTCATCTAAAGGGTGTTTAAGGCCATGGTTTGGTGTTTACGGCCATGTGTTTACGACCAAGGGAGTTTACGGCCGTAAACTCATGGTCAAAGTTGCATATGATGGTGTTTGAAGGCAAGGGAAGCTTGAGGGGATTTTACTCTACACAATGGTGTGAAAGACCACCTCTATTGAGGCTTTTGATGAGTTTATGGCCAAGTAAGGAGCTTACGGCTGTAAACTCATGGAAATTATTAAGTGAGTGTGGTTTAAGGTCCTATGCTCATCAAGGAAGGTTTTTGAGTCACTAGCTTTGCATCTAGGAGGGTTTATGGCCCATACATACCATAACATTGAGTTTACGGCCAAGGGAGACCTTGGGTCGTAAACTCAAGATGTTCTTGGGAAATGCATGTTTCAAGGGTGTGATTCAAGGCTTCTTAGTAGATATGAAGTATAGGAAAGAGTACGTACAATCTAGAAGCTTGAAATGGCCGTTTTTGGCCAAGAACACTAGTGTGTGTTCTTGGTGTTCTTGGTGAAACTTGAAGATTTGAAGATCTAGATGAAAATGAATGTTTTCATGGATGGAATCAAAGAGTGTAACTAGGAGATGAAGTGTAACAACAATTCAAGGAAAGAACACTTACGTTTTTTATGATCTAAGATGATGAACTCGATGATACTTGAGAGGATTTGGAAGTGTTCTTGAGTTGGAAATGAAAGAATGGCTAGAAATGACCAAGGGTCATATATATACCCTGGAGTTTACGGCCACATGAGTTTACGCCCGTAAACTCATTGGCATGGTGGCCGTGAACTCCTTTGATGTGGTTAAGGCTTGATTTGTTGTACAGTGTCTCTAGCAGGTACATTCTAACACTCATTCCTTAAGTGTACTAGGCTTAAAACTCCTTAGAATGACCTTTAACTAGACTAGAACTCATTTCCAATAAGTCTGACACTCAGTTGAGTTGACTGACTGAGATTTAAAAGCAAAAAAATTTCGGGTTGTCACATCATCCCCTCGTTAGAGGGAATTTCGTCCCGAAATTAGCTTTTTTTCAGTACTACTGGGGTTGCGCTCCTCTGATTTGCAGAATACCTACTCGTAGACCAGGCCATTTTTCCCTGGTGTTCATGATAGGATTCGTACTTGGTCCATCTATCATTACCTCATGTATACAAGTAGTATATAATTAGAATTAGTAAGACGGTTGGATGTGCGACTCTGCCCCAGGTCTACAACCAGACAAGGAACATGAGATAGGGCGGAAACACACATACTAAATCTGCGTAATCATGACCATATACCAACCTCGTGTATACACTGAATAGTGATAGGTGGGCAGTATTCATCCATAGCCTCTCTGCTCGAACTTGGTCTGCTGGACGAGTGGTATTCCGTGACGGTATGCGGACACTTGACGAAAAGGGTTTCAGAGGACAAAGTACTATTCGCATGAGTACTTTGGGGTTTAGAATACGAAAGATAAAACTGAGGTTTAGGTCGGACTGTCGATACGAATGACGAAAGTTTCGAGAACTTGCTGATCGAGGCGATAGAAACATATGAACTTAGTATGGTGAGGACCACGCCAACTCATGACGAATGATAGTATCGGACTCTTTGCTGAACAAAGTTCGGCCGATTTGGAAAGAAATGTATGTTATACGATGATGTATCCCTAGCACGTTCGAAATGTACTCTTAGTGCGCTCGATAGTGTAATCTTAGTGTGTTCAAAAATGTACTCTTTGTAAATGTTCTAGTGTTTTCTGTTTTCCCTTGATGTTAACACTCCTACGTATCGTACCGCGATGTGCGCGTACATACTGTGAAAGTGTTTTGATAACTAGTATTGATACTTTAAACTACGATCCTCCTTGGTACCACTACGATCGCCTGGAATATACAAGTTGCGAATATTTAAGATGAATTGGACGACCGACTGAGTAACTCTGCCTCAAATCCACAACCAGACAAGGAACAGGAATTAAGGCGGAATCACTCACTCTTGGTCCGCAAAATCTTAGCTATGCACAACCCTTAATGTACATACTGGCCATCATAGCTTCTCGAAACGGACCTCTTAGTTCTTTTGAATGTTGTGACTTATTTCAAAAAGTGAGTTATTATAATTACTTTTAGGTGTTATCCCCAAGTGTTAATCTTATACAAATATAAATTTAATTTTCAAAGCAATTACTAGGTCGAAAACGTACCACTGCTCGTCGGCGACTCCAGGGTTGATTCTCCTGCGGTGATCACTAGAATTCTTCCATCCGCGCCTGAGTTCTTGGTTATAGGGCAGTCCTCATGGTAGTGTCCAGTCTCACCACAGCCATAGCATGCTTGTTTTCTTCAACTCCAGGGACTTGGGAGATCGGTTGAGTCGGTGCCCTGCAGAAACGGACTGTGTGTCCCATTCATTGGCAGTTCAGACACTGCATTTTCCGGCATCCTCCGGTGTGGTGATATTTGCACCTTCCACACTTCGGGAGGGTTCCAGCATATCGATAGGCAGGTGCTGGAGTAGTGGGTGTTGCGGCGGTGTACATAGTACTCGTTTGCTCCTCCTTCTTCTTGTTCCCCGACTTCTGTCCATAGTCCCCTTCCCTCGATGGTTCGGGAACCGGGACTTCTGTGCCTCGGTGGACTTCATAGTCGATGAGTTGCTGAGACAGTTGTTTTGCACTATCGAATGTGGCTGGTTTAGAAGACAACACATTTATTTGGGTCGGGGCAGTCAGACCCCAAATCTATCGTTCTATCTTCTTGCTCTCCGGGGTAACCATCTCGGGGCATAGTGCTGCCAAGTCGCTAAACCTGTCAGTGTAGGCCACTATGTCTGAGCCAACCATCCTGAGCTCCCATAGCTCTTGTTTCAGCTTTTGTACTTCGCCCCTTGAGCAGTACTCTTTCATCATCCTTTCCTTCAAGTTTTCCCAGCCCATAGAGTTTGCCACTGTTAGAGTCAGTGACTTAATATGGCCATTCCACCATGTTAGGGCTCTTCCGAAGAAGGTGCAGGCAGCAAACTTCACTTTGCTCCCTTCGGGGCACGAACAGATCTCGAAAATTGACTCTGTTCTCTCGAACCATTGCATCAGAGCGATGACTCCACCATTTTCGTCGAAAGAACTGGGTTTGCATTTCATGAAGTCTTTATACGAACATTCCCTTGGGTGTTCGTGGGTATTTTCATGGTTGTTTAGGTGAGCACCGCCACCAGATCCACTGATACCACTTGCGCGAATTTTGGTTAGAGCAGCTATCGTTGCTGCTGTTACCGCTGCCTGAAAAACAGCTAGGTCGGACTGTGACGGGGGTAGTGGCGGTTGAGTTGGAGTTATCGGAATAGTGCGTCTGTTCGATTTGCGAGGAGGCATCTTTGCTAAAAGAATACAAAGATGAGATGGAATAAGTCTATAGCAGCGGACACAAGCCGAAAGCTGAAAAGACAAGATTATTCCAGTTCGGAGTGTATCGGGTCCTGATTTCCACAGGGTACTAGAAACAATTCATAAAAGAGTCTATACCAATTAAACTCTATGAATTTGAAATGGCTATCCTCGAATGAATATTTGTTACCTGAATAACTGTTACCAGCTGCATGTAAGAAAAATAATCCTAACACATAATGTGAGCAGTGTTTCCACTTGCTCATTAAGTTAGCAAGATTATTATTTATTAGTGTGACGTGTAAGACGTTTTGGTTACTTCGGTTGATCCTTCTTTGAAAACTTCTCATGAACTTTCTCTCGTTCCTCCTGAACTCTTCTATTGTCTACTATGAGGAAGTGGTTACATCTATCTGGGTTTGTCGTGCGAGAATGGATGTGACCTAAAGAATCTATAAGGTTTAAGGTAACTTTATGGGGTGATCCTTACAGAGTCCTCCTATAATTGAACAATGTATACAAGTTGTATATAACTTAAGATTAAATAGACCTTCGAATAAATGATCCTACTCCAAAACCACAACCAAACAAGAACAGGTAGTGGAGCGTAGATCACAAATTCTAAGTCTATAAAATCTCAATTATATATAACCCTGGAAGTATACATTGCAAGATTATAGACTTATCTGTAAGGTTCTTTTAAGTTATCACATAAGTTATTTGTATAGTGCCTAAAATACTCATATAGTATTTTAATGTAATGTACTTAGTATGTTTCAAACTTGTTATCATGTTTATAGTATCATAGAATACTCCTATAATATTCTAACTCAAATGTACTTGTTCTAGTATTCTCTTGACTTAGTATTCGGTAAGTTTTAAGACTGTTGCAACACCACATCACTCCCAAACACATGTCGGTCACATCTCGAATGAATATAGTTGATCAGGCTATATTGATCCTAGGTATGATTACATAACTGTTCAGGTTTGAAGACAGTGTTCAACCTTTAAATACTTTTAGTTCGGTTCTTCTTGTGATACTTGGTCTAGTATGTACATGTATAAGCAAGTAGGTATATTTTTATAACTTATCGTTACACTTTTAAAATATACCATTATCCAGAGCACTTAAGCCCCATTGTATTTATAGTTGTATATCTTTTATCGGTTGATATACTTAGTTCACTATCAACAATGCTCTGATACCAATCTGTCACACCCCAAAACCGGAACGGCGGAAACGTTCTGGGGTGGAGGACGTCATGTTTAGTATCACAAGACATGCATCATAGTAATCAAAGTTATAAACAACCATTTCATTAGAAAGAAAGTGTTTACAAAGTGTGTGGTCACAAAACATAGAATACAATAGCAAATAACAAACAAGACTTGAAGCTATACTGCTCCATCTTCTGAATCCCAGTACGAGTACCTATCTACTAGTTACCTGAGAATACAAGTTATTTGAAAGAGTTGATCAGCAATTAAGTTGGTGAGTTCATAAGATTTTAGTGATGTATGTAAGTTGTAAAATGCTTAGTAAAATGTAGTAAGTTGTAAGTTTTGTTTAGAAAAGTTCGTCTGTTCCTCCAGGAAATCCTATATTTCTTGCCTTGATGAAAGATGAGTAAAAATGACTCTACAATCCTTTCTATGTGTACTAAATGGATACAAGTTACATAAAACTCAGAGTAAACAAACAATCGATTGTGTGTATCCACCCTAAGCCCACAACCAAACAAGGAATAGGGAATGAGGCGGATGACACACATCCTATTGGTTGTTAGATCCTTATTGTATATAACCCTGGTGTATCCTCTTGGTACTCACGGAGTTAACTGTAATAGTTCCTTTGTATTTGAATGAAAATATTCTTTAAGAAAACCCTTATTTCTTATAATAACATGGTGATCACAGTGATTACTCCTATAATCACTATGCTTATACTGGCTATATATGATCTAATATCAGATAGAGAGTTAATTGGGTGAATCTGCCCTAATCCCACAACCAAACAAGGAACAGGAAGTAAGGCGGAAAGCACACATCCAACTATCTATTAGGTATTAATGATATATAACCGAACTGTATAATCTAAGGTATTATAGGGTTAGTCACCTAAGGTCCTTTGAGTTTATACTGGTTTAATAAAATGGATCAAACCCTTAACTGGTGAGTTTCTAGTTTTCTATATCAAACGTTCTGATTTGGAAAGTATGTTCTGTATTAGAAAGCTGTGCATTGACTCTGTGTCCTACGACTTGACCCATACCTGGTACCCTTATGATGACTCAATGTATACTGGGCATATATATCTAGAATCGAATAGATAATAGACTGGGTGAATCTTCTCCAAGCCCACAACCAAACAAGGAACAGGAAATGAAGCGGAAAGCACACATCCTATTACCTGTCGGATCCTATTGATATATATGTATCCTTTGGTGTATACATTAAGGAATCATAAGGTTAGCATTATGGTCCTTTCTACTAAACGTAGCCTTCTACCAAGGCGTCATATGTTATGTATGTGTGTTTCTTGTATGAGTGTGTGTTTTCCCAAGTGAGACTCTCATTAACTAAATAAAGTTTATACATTAATGAATACGTGGGAAGTTCACAAAGTAAATGTAATAGGGAAAATAATGTTTTACCTCAGCAGTGACACTGCTGGCTATAAAGTAATAAAATACAGACTCCAAGTAGTATTAAATGGACAATACACCTCGGGGAGTCTTAAGTAATAAATATAGACTCCAGGTAGTAATACATGTACAATACACCTCGGGGAGTCTAAAAATAGCCTTTAATACTAAGTCGGTTAATTAAAGGTTTAATGTGAACTCGTATGCAACTGAGAAGATATATTATTATATTTTATCACCTCGTGTCTGCTAACCCAGATACGTGTAATCGTACTAAAGTTAACGCAAACTCGGAAAGATATATTATTAAGTTTATCACCTCGTGCCTGCTAGTCCTAGTACGTGAAATCGTACCAGTGTCAATGCAAACTCGGAAAGATATATTAACGTGATTTTTCCCGGTACTTAGTATGGTGTGCTTTTCCCTGGTACTTAGTGTACTTTTCCCTGGTACTAGGTGTGCCTTTCCCTGGTACTAGGTGTGCTCTTCCCTGGTACTTGGTATGGTATGTTTCTCTCTATACTAGTTATAGTATGTTTCCCTTTTGTACTTGTTGTAGTATGTTCTCCTCTGTACTTGTTATAGTATGCTCCTCTATGTACGTGTTATAGTATGTTCTGAACCCTTAAACTATACCTATTATAGTTTACTAGTAATGTACTTGAACTGTTGTTGAAAATACTCGTTTTACTACTAAGTTATGCTTGTACTTTAAAAACGGAGTTTTGTGAAACTATAAAGTAACATAACTTGAAAGAGCTTTTGAAATGTTTTGCTCACTTATAAAAGGCATAAGTAATAATTTGAAAGATGTTTATAACAAACATTTACACAATTATCATTGTGTTCAACTTGTATTCCCCCCTTAAAACATTTAAAACGGTTAAAAGATTCATTACGGGGTATGAACTCACCTGATGTGGGTGATTCAACGAATATGCGCGTAAGGATGAGAAGTTCCACGAGTGAAGGCCCGAGACACAACAAGTCCTAAATGACATACATTGGCGTGTATTGACATTAACATAGTGCTTGGAAGCAACCAAATGCGAGGACACACCTCACGGGACTAGGGAACACTTTGACCAAGTGTTGGAATCACATGTGATTCATCTAAAGGGTGTTTAAGGCCATGGTTTGGTGTTTACGGCCATGTGTTTACGGCCAAGGGAGTTTACGGCCGTAAACTCATGGTCAAAGTTGCATATCATGGTCAAAGTTGCATATGATGGAGTTTACGGCCTCATGAGTTTACGGCCGTAAACTCATGATGATTTGTGCCAAAAGGTGTTTTAAGGTCTTACAAACCACAAGGAAGTGTTCTAGACTCAAGACCAAGCCTTAGGAAGGATTTATGGTTCATATGCACCTCTAACTAGGGTTTACGGCCAAGGGAGATGCTCTTGGCCGTAAACAGCTATTGTTCTTGGGGAAATGGACATTTTCAAGGTGTTTAACATGCGTTCAACTAGATATCGAGCATAGGGAAGCGATGCTTACGATATAGAAGCTAAAAAGGTTGATTTCGGCCCAAAACACTAGTGTGTGTTATTGGTGTTCTTGGTGTTCTTGAAGATCTAACCCAAAAGATGATGTTAATGGATGGAATAAATGGGCTATGCTAGTTAAGAAGATGTATCACTAATCAAGGGATGGAAACACTTACATTTTTGAAGATTTAAGTGAAGAGCTTGATGATAGTTGAGAGCAAAAACCGAGTTCTTGAGTTAAGAGTGGTAAAAGTGTTGAAAAATGGCCAAGTATCACATATATAGCCAAGAGTTTACGGCCACCATGAGTTTACGGCCGTAAACTCATGTGTCCTGGCCGTAAACTCCTCATGAAAGGGGTTTATGGCTTGTTTGTTGGTTTTGAACTTCAACAGACACTTCCTATCACTCATTCCATGGATGTACTAGTATTAGAACACTCAAATAGACCCTAAATAGTGCTACAAGATAGCAGGTACGAGTATGACTTTGATTGAGTTTAAGTGTTGTACAAAATAGAAATTTCGGGTTGTCACATCATACCCCCGTTAGAGAGAATTTTGTCCCGAAATTAGAGTTCAACAAATAAGCTATTACAAATAACTAAACGAACTGATGAGGATATTTCAGTTTCATTTGATCCTCACGCTCCCAAGTGAATTCAGGTCCTCGCTTGGCATTCCAGCGAACCTTCACTATCGGGATACGACTTTGCTTCGTTTGCTTGACCTCTCGATCCATGATCTCTACAGGTTCTTCCACGAAGTTGAGGATCTCGTTGATCTCGATCTCGACGAGTGGGATTACAAGAGTCTCGTCGGACAGACACTTTTTCAAGTTCGAGACGTGGAAAGTAGAATGTACGTTACTAAGTTCGCGAGGTGGTTTGAGTTGGTAAGCTACAGGGCCGATTCTGGCGAGAATCTTGAAAGGCCCTACGTATCTTAGATTTAGCTTTTCACGCTTTTCGAGGCGTATCAAGCCATTCCAGGGTGAGACCTTCCATAGAACACGGTCGCCCACCTGGAATTCCAACGGTTTCCTTCTCTTGTCTGTTTAATTTTTATGTCGGTCTCTAGAGGATTTCAATCGTTCACGAATCTGAACGATCTTCTCTGTCGTTTCCCGAATGATTTCCAGACCTGTGAGAGTGCTGTCAGGAACTCGTCCTTTAGCTAACTGCATGTTGCCTACCTCAGCCCAGCACAGAGGGGACCTGCACTTACGACCATAGAGGGCTTCAAATGGAGCAGCCTTTATGCTCGTGTGATAACTATTGTTGTAGGAAAACTCGACAAGGGGTAAGTGAGTATCCCATGCCTTCCCAAAGTCTATCACGCAGGCTCGCAACATATCTTCCAAAGTCTGAATAGTCCTCTCACTTTGTCCGTCGGTTTGTGGATGGTAGGTTGTACTCATGTCCAGCCTAGTTCCTAGGGAACTTTGTAGCGACTGCCAGAACCTCGAAGTGAATCTATTATCCCTATCAGAGATAATGGATATGGGAACACCATGCAGTCATACGATCTCCCTGATGTATGTTCTGGTTAGTTTCTCCATTTTGTCAGTTTCTTTGATTGGTAGGAAGTGTGCGGACTTTGTTAACCTGTCTACAATCACCCAAATGGTATCGAGACCACCCGTTGTCTTGGGAAATTTGGTTATGAAGTCCATCGTGATCCGCTCCCACTTCCATTCAGGTATCTCTAGTTGCTGAAGTAAACCTGATGGTTTCTGGTATTCGACCTTAACCTTGGCGCAAGTAAGGCATTTACTCATGAAGGTAGCAATCTCTGCTTTCATGTTAGGCCACCAGTATAACTTTTTAAGATCCAGATACATCTTATCCGAACCTGGGTGGACGGAATATCGAGTGTGGTGAGCTTCGGTCATGACCAAGTCTCTGAAACCACCGTGTTTGGGTGTCCATATCCAATCGATGAGATATAAGGCACCACCACCCTGGACTACCAAGTTCTTATCCATCCCTCTCAGGGATTCACCCGCCACATTTTCAGGTTTCAAAGCTTCGAGCTGAGCTTCCTTAATTTGTGTGGACAAGTATGAATGGATAGTCATAGTCAATGATTTGACTCTACGACCAGAGTATTCTTTCCGACTTAGGGCGTCAGCTACTACGTTGGCCTTGTCGGGATGATAACGAATTTCGCATTCGTAATCACTGATTAGCTCGACCCACCGTCGTTGTCTCATGTTGAGCTCCTTCTGGTCGAATATGTGTTGTAAGCTTTTGTGGTCTGCAAAGATAGTGTTTTTTGTACCATACAGGTAGTGTCTCCAGATCTTTAGAGCAAACACCACTACTCCTAACTCAAGATCGTGTGTGGTGTAGTTGACCTCGTGTGTCTTTAGCTGTCTTGAGGCATAGGCGATGACCTTACCTCGTTGCATCATAACACAGCCGAGCCCTTGATTGGACGCATCGCAATAGACCACGAAGTCTTCTATCCCTTCGGGGAGGGACAGTATTGGTGCGGTGCATAAGGCTCGCTTTAGCGTTTGGAACGCTTTCTCTTGCTTCTCTTCCCAGTAAAAGGCCACGCCCTTTTGGGTCAATGTCGTAAGCGGTTTCGCAATCCGCGAGAAATTCTGAATGAACTTGCGATAGTAGCCAGCGAGGCCTAGAAATTGATGAATTTATGTAGGCGTCTTCGATGCTGACCAGTTCTTAATGGCTTTAATTTTGGAAGGGTCCACGTGTATTCCCTCTTCGCTAACCACGTGCCCTAAGAATTCGACCCTTCGGATCCAAAATTCGCATTTCGAGAACTTCTCATAGAGCTTCTATGATCGTACTGTTTCCAAGACCTGACACAGATGTTAACTGTGCTCCTCCTTACTACGAGAGTAGATAGGTATGTCATCGATGAAGACAATGACGAACTGATCCAAGTAAGGACGGCACACCCTATTCATTAAATCCATGAATACTGCGGGCGCATTGGTCAATCCGAACGGCATCACTACAAACTCGTAGTGTCCATAATGAGTTCGGAAGGCTGTCTTCGGAACATCCTCTCCTAACACTCATAATTGGTGATACCCAGACCTCAGGTCTATCTTTGAAAAGAAGTTCACCCCTTGAAGTTGGTCAAACAAATCGTCAATGCGAGGCAGAGGGTAACGATTTTTGACAGTTAGTTTGTTAAGTTCTCTGTAGTCGATGCACATCCGGAACGATCGGTCTTTCTTCTTCACGAACAAGACTGGTGCTCCCCAGGGTGAGAAGCTTGGCCTAATGAAGTCCTTGCTGAGCAATTCACTAAGTTGACTGGATAGCTCCTGTATCTCAGCTGGTGCTAGACGATAGGGCGATTTGGCCACTGGGGTAGCCCCTGGAACTAAGTCGATTCTGAACTCGACTTGACGTTGCGGAGGTAATCCTGGGAGTTCTTCTGGAAATATGTCAGGAAAATCGCGTACTACTGGAATGTTCTTAATGTCCTTCTTCTCTTGGCTCACATCGACAACATGAGCAAGGAATGCGCGACATTCCTTTCGCAAGAATTTCTGGGCTTGAATGCTCGAGATGAGGCGAAGGTTGGTGCCAGGTTTGTCGCCGTAGATTACTAGAGTTTCGCTAGACGGTAGATTAAGGTGAACAGCCTTTTCGTAACACATAATGTCGGCACGATGAGAACTCAACCAATCCATGGCGATTATGACGTCGAAAATTTTAATTGAGACCGGCATGAGGTCGATTGGAAATGAATGGCTATCTAGTGTTAGTGAACAACCTATGTATATGCAGCTAGTACTCTCTGTCTTTCCGTTAGCCATTTTTACTGTAAACGGTTCTTTAAGTGCATGCGATTTATTCTTAAGTAAGTGAGCAAATTTCTGGTTCACGAAACTCCTCTCCGCTCCACTATCAAACAGTATGCATGCATATGAGTTATCGAGGAGAAACGTACCAGTGACCACTGTGGGGTCGGCAACCGCTTCCTCATGGCCTATAGCCAAAACTCTTCCCACATCGCCGGCATTCCCTGCCTTCGGGCAGTTCCTCTTGTAGTGGCCCACCTCGCCACAACCGTAGCAAGCTTGGCCCACACCAGCGTCGGGGACTTGGGTAATTGGCTTTGCCGGAGCCTTACAGAAATGGGCAGTGTGCCCCTTCCTGTTGCAGTTAGAGCACTACATCTCTCGGCAGGGTCCATTGTGATGGAAGCTGCATTTGTTGCACTTCGGCAAGTTTCCCGCATACTACTTTACCGGTGCAGCAGCGGCAGGTGCTATCGCAGCTTGAATAGCTACGACCTGCTGTTTTTTGGCAGCTTTCTGCTTCTTCTTGTCATCCCAGAATTTCCGCTTGTTGTCGGCGGCTTTGGAGGGTTCTGAGATGGCTAGGCTTGTTGTTGCTGACGGGGTTCGTGTTGGATATAGTGTCTAAGTCCATAACTTTATTTGGTATGTACTTGACCCGACCCGGCATGGTCCATTTGGGTTGCATGGCATTGCAATACTTGGATAGACTAAATGAGAGAATAAGGCACTTATGATTATTAATATATTATAAGTTCTAATATATTAATAATAGTATTATTTAATTAGTATTGATCAAGTATTAATCTAGTGATCAAAGTGAGACTAATTAAATATATAGGGTTGATTATGACAATCATCAATTCTTTTATGGTGGATTAATGATCCATGGTTTATGGGTTTGGTTATAACCATATGGAGCTCCATGGATAGTCTATGGGAGTTACAAACCCATGGGTCATGAGAAATCAAGAGTCATGACAATTAAGGGCATTCATGTGTAAACCCTAATTGTGACAACACTATAAAAGGAACCCTATGGCTAGCAAAATGGTGAGCTAGTGGACATAGTGTTACTAGAGAGGGCATAACCGATTTTGAGTGCTAGAAGTATTCTCTCAAGTTATTCCAAGTCTTGTGGTGTTGTGTGAAGCATTTGAGGCACAACATTTGGGGTTCTAGGCTCACAAAGTCTTGAAGGAATCCAAGCAACAACAAGGTATGTATTTCTACTAGTTTTTATGTTTTATGTAATCCCCATGCCATGCTAGTTAGGAAATAACCTTGAAAAAGAAATTTGCATGTATATAGAGAAAACATAGATTCAAGGTTATTAGGGTTGCATGTACACTTAGGAAGTGTTAGAATGCTCAAAACCCATCAGTGGTATCAGAGCCTAGGATTGTTTTCTGTATACTTGATGCAAAACTGCTTAAAAATCGAAAATCCTGCACTCTGACGACTGAACTCGCCGAGTCCATGGGGAGGACTCGCCGAGTCCATGAACAAATTCATTCTACTCGCCGAGTAGAATAATGCACTCGGCGAGTAGGAGCGTGCTGGGCAGTTTTTTCGAGTTTTGTTGCTGGAAATGGATTAAGATCATTATCCCAATCTGTTTTGGACTTGTAAAATCTGTTTTTCAAAATGATAATGATTATGTTAACCCATTTTTGCATGACTTTTATCAATTTTCAAGTATTGTATATAGTTATATGATTTCTTGAAATTGCTTGACATGAATTTGTGTTCTTCTGAGTTTTTAGAAGATCATAGGAATTATGTGTAACCACCATGTGTGTTTAATTCATGATCTTAATGGCTATGATGTTGTCCATAACTTGTCCTCAAGTTATGGATAACCAAAAGTCACTTCTTTTATTTGTGATTAAAGAACTAAAGAGGTTTCATAAAATGAAGAGTCTTCATTTTTATGAACCATTAAAACTCATAAGTTACAAATTGAAGAGACTTGGAATAGTTTCAATTCTTGCACTCAAGTTTTGGAATTTGAAAAGTCTTACACTTTAATACTTTAATTCCAAATTAAACCTTAGATTTTTAAAAAGTTTAAAAATAAACACTTATACTATCATTATAATTTTATTATATAGATATGTATAAGAATATGTCATTTTTACCGTTAGTAGGCCTCATTCACGAAGCCGGTCTATAAGGGGGGGTATAAGGTTGTTGCCTATAAAATGGTGACTTAATGGGTGTCCACTCTCACCCACCGCTTCCTTGATCGGTGGAGGGTCGTTAGCCGAACGGGTAGGATACGACTTTAAATACTCGTTAAAAGTATAATGAATTATAAAGTAACTATACATTATAAATTGCCAATCTTAGTTACTTTAGGAAAATGTGAAATTGGTGCTAGCCCATAAAATTACACTTTGTACCTTACCAAGTCGTTAGTGGAGCGTGTGTGGTTAACCGGCACACTAACATGGACTAGTAAGAGTGGCAAAGGGTAACTTGACTTTATTATAGATCGGTGGAGCGTGTGTGGTTAACCGGCACATCGATTAGGTAATATTGTTGAGGGTACCAAGTCAATTTGTATGGTTATTCACACCTTGTTTGTGATCCTCGGCATCCCAGTCACAAACTTGAGAGGGCACAATCGAGATTCAAACATGCCATTGAAAAGTTCAATGTATCTCAAAAGATCTAGGAGTTTCAAAACCAATAAAACCTAATAATAAAATATTTCGTTCTTATGGTGGAAATTGGTAAATCGTCATTTACCTACCTTCAAATATTTTATAGTATGGATTACGGCATCCCTCTTCCAACTATAAATAGTTTGTTGGATCCTAGCCTTAATATTTCATTTGGGTGAATTATTAAGGATTCCTAATCTAATGAAACTTGTCTTTCTTTCCTTTCAGATGTCTTCCAACAATGCTTCTGGCTCAAACCCAACAGGCTCCTTTTCCCTTATGAACTTGTGTGGTAAGGTCATCTTTGATGGATCCAATTTTAATGAGTGGATCAGAAACATCAGAATGATTACCCGCTATGAGGACAAAGAATATGTCCTCGATAGGGAGCTTAAGGTTGTGAGTGAAGTCACTGCTACTCCTGAAGAGTTTGCGGAGTTTGTTGCACATGAAAAGGATGCTACTAAAGTAGCATGCATCATGATGGCCACCATAACTCCTGAACTTCAAAAATCCTATGAAGATTTCTACCCCTATGAGATGCACCTGGATCTGATGGAAAGGTACCATCAGAGCGCGCGTCAGGAGAGGTATGAAATCATCTCCTCCATGATAACTGCAAGGATGAAGGATGGTGAACCCATCACCGGTCACTTGCAGAAGATGCAAAGGTTCGTTGACCGGTTGCTGAAGCTAAATGTTGACTTTCCTGAGGAAATGGCGATTGACATCATTCTCCATTCCTTACCTCCAAGTTATGATCAGTTTCGTATGACTTATCATATGAACAAGGAGGAAGTCACACTTATCAAACTTCAAGGACTCTTAAGGACAGCTGAAAATGGCCTTAAGGGTAAAGCGGTTGCTACTTCTACTCCTTCAACAGCCCCTGTTCTGGCTATTGGGCAGGGAAAGGGTAAGAAGAGGAAAAGCCCTTCGAAGGGTACCAAGGGTAAGACTCTTGATGGTTCCTCTTCAAGTGGGACAAAGAAAGGTCCCATTACTCCTTCTTCAAACCCAAAGGAAGCACAGTGCTTCTATTGCCAGGATAAGGGACACTTCAAGCGAAGCTGCCCCAAATATCTGCAAGATCTAAAGGATGGGAAGGTTAAACCCACCCATGCAGGTATTTACACAATATTGTCTAATAACTCATCTAATGCTAATTCTTGGGTGCTTGATACAGGTTGTGGTATTCACATCTGTACTGATTTGCAGGCACTAAGAAGAAGTGAGCAAGTGGAGCACGGGAAGATAAACTTAGTCATGGGCAACAGGAAAGCATCACCTGTTATCAAGATAGGAGTTTATTCTTTATTGCTTAATAATGGGTTAATGTTAGATTTGAATAAGTGTTGTTACTCGCCCGAAATGGCGAGAAATATTATTTCCTTTCATGGCTTGTACAAACAAGGTTTTACATTTTCATTTGATAATAAAAATGGTGCTATTAATGTTTATTACAATGATGTATTTTACTTTAAAGCATTACCTTGTGATGGTGTATATGAAGCCGTGAATGTTGTAGACAATCTAGGAAATAATGTGTTGTATATTGATTCTTCAGATAGCTTGGATAAAGCATCCTTGTGGCATTGTCGTCTTGGACATGTTAACAAGAAGCGCATAGGACAACTCCAAAAGGCTGGAGTCTTGGAATCATTTGACCTCAAGTCAAATGATAGTTGCGAGTCTTGTTTACTTGGAAAAATGACAAAGTCACCCTTCACAGGTACTTGTGATAGGGGTGAAGGTTTGTTGGACCTTGTACACACGGATGTGTGTGGGCCCTTCAGAGTTGCTACAAGGGATGCTAATCGCTATTACGTGACTTTCACTGATGATTACAGTAGATATGGATATATTTACTTAATCAAGCATAAGTCAGAAACCTTTGAAAAGTTCAAAGAGTTTAAGCAGGAAGTGGATAATCAATTGGGCAGGAACATCAAGATGCTCCGATCCGATCGAGGAGGAGAGTATCTTAGCATTGAGTTCCTTGACTATCTTAAGGAATGTAGGATTGTCTCACAATTGACACCTCCCAGAACACCACAGTTGAATGGTGTAGCTGAGAGGCGCAATCGAACCTTGTTGGATATGGTTCGTTCCATGATGAGTCGAGCTTCGTTACCAATCTCTTCCTGGGGGTATGCCTTAGAGACTGCCGCCCATATCCTTAATCTAGTCCCTACTAAAAAGGTTGCCAAAACACCTCACGAGATGTGGACTGGGAAAGTTCCCAATTTGGACCACATCAAGATTTGGGGTTGTGAAGCTTTCGTGAGGCGTGAGACTCATGATAAGCTTGAACCTCGAAGTGAGAGGTGTATTTTCATCGGCTACCCACAGAGATCCTTTGGTTACCTCTTCTACAGACCCAGTGATAATGTGGTTTTTGTAGCAAGAAGAGGAGTCTTTCGTGAGAGAGAATTCATAAGCCAAGGGGACAGTGGGAGGCAAATTGACCTTGAAGAGCTTCAAGAGTCAAGTGGTGAAGGAACCTCAAATGCTATCGACCAACGTGAGGAGGAAACTCCTGTTGATCCGATAGATGAGTCTGTACCTCCAAGACGTTCCACTAGGGTGAGGAACACACCTGATTTTTATTATGGTTATCACATCACCACTGAAGGTGATACATTTATTAGTGATAGTACACTAATAGCTTTGGATGAACCTAATAATTACAGGGAAGCCATGGCAGGCCCTGAGTCTGCTAAATGGAAGGAGGCTATGGACAGCGAGATTCAGTCCATGTATGACAATCAAGTTTGGAACTTGGTTGACAAAGTACCAGGTCGTAAGACAGTTGGGTGAAAATAGATCTTCAAGAAGAAGACCGACATAGATGGGAAGGTACATACTTACAAAGTGCGACTGGTTGCGAAGGGCTTTACTCAAACTCCGGGAGTTAACTATGATGAGACCTTCTCACCAATAGCTAAGATTAAGTCTATTAGAGTATTGTTAGCCATAGCTGCATTTCATGATTATGAAATATGGTAAATAGATGTCAAAACTGCTTTCCTTAATGGAAAGTTGGCTGAGGATGTTTACATGGCTCAACCAGAGGGTTTTGTCGATACAAGATACCCTAATAGAGTGTGTAAGCTTGATAAATCCATTTATGGATTGAAACAAGCATCTCGCAGATGGAATCTTTGCTTTGATGAGAAAGTCAAAGAGTTTGGCTTTTCTAGGAGTGAGGATGAGTCTTGTGTGTATGTCAGGGCTAGTGGGAGCATAGTTAGCTTCTTGGTGTTGTATGTGGATGACATACTTCTCATAGGAAACGACGTCCCAACCTTACAGGAGGTTAAGACCTGGCTTGGGAAGTGTTTCGCTATGAAGGACCTTGGAGAAGCTGCCTATATCCTAGGGATAAGGATATTGAGAGATAGGAGTAAGAGACTAATTGGACTTAGTCAAAGTACTTACTTGGACAAGGTGCTGAAGAGGTTCAGCATGCAAGAATCCAAGAAAGGAGAATTACCAATCCAGAGTAATGCCAAGCTGAGTAAGACTCAGAGTCCGAGTACAGAGGCTGAGATAGCTGAAATGAGTCATATACCATATGCTTCCGCTGTGGGCTCGATCATGTATGCTATGACTTGTACTCGCCCTGATGTGGCCTTCGCTTTGAGCATGGTCAGTAGATATCAAGGGAACCCTGGCAAGGCACACTGGACAGCGGTAAAGAACATTCTCAAGTATCTGCGGAGGACTAAGGATTGGGTCCTTACCCTCGGAGGCAGTGATGACTTGAGAGTGGAAGGATATAGCGATGCTAGCTTCCAGACTGATAGGGATAATTTCCGCTCTCAGTCAGGCTGGGTATTTATCCTAAATGGAGGGGCAATTACTTGGAAAAGTTCCAAGCAGGAGACAGTAGCTGATTCTACTTGTGAATCAGAGTACATAGCAGCAAGTGAAGCAGCTAAGGAGGCGATATGGCTAAAGAACTTCATCGGAGACCTTGGAGTTGTACCAGCTATAAAGGAGCCAATGGAAATTTTCTGTGACAGCGAAAGTTCGGTTGCTTTGGCAAAGGAACCAAGAGATCACGGGAGATCTAGGCACATTGACAGAAAATACCATTTCATCAGACATCGAATAGAAGAAGGACTCCTCGTGGCTAAGAGGGTATCATCAGATGAGAACCCGGCAGATCCCCTCACGAAGGGACTGAGCAGGGTTAAACATTTACAGCATGCAAGGCGCATTGGGCTGAAGGATGATATTAGTTTCAATAATTAGATTCCTGAAACTTGTAAAATGTAATTGACATTTGATGATAAATAAAAGTTGTTATTTATTTATGAGTAAGGTGTTACTATCTTGTGTTGATTGTTTACTATGTTTCAATTTTGCATGTTTTTACTTCCAGAATAATTATGTTATTATTCAAACCATCCACAGTCAGTCAAACTTTGGAAGTAAGTATTGATTTAAGATTGTCATGAATTTGGCTTGTATGATTTGTCTAAAAGTGCTTTGGACAATGCAATGGTTGCTACAACATTCATGAGTACTCATAAGGGCTGAGTATTGGATCCAACCCACGCTCACTTGCATCACTTCATGAAATTTATCTCGAGTGATCGTGAGACGGTAATATCATATAAATCTTCAAACCTAGAGATATGAGTTCTTGACTATGAGTTGGTTATTCATTGATTGTACGAAAACGCATTGGTAACTCGATGTTATAAAACGTGCATTTGTGAATAATTCAACAAGTAGTTAGTACAAGCATATCAGTCGAAGTTTATCTGTTCCTTCTAGAAATAGAAGCGATATCTGGGCCCCTCGATGATTTGGTTTTGACCTATGTACCGGGCCCGGTCAGAACCTAATTGATGTGTTCAATTTAGTTCTATGTCGAAACAAATCAGAGATCGAGAAACAAATGCTGGACAATAAGTAAGACCATGTTCCATGTGTTTGTCCGGCTGATATCATGAGAACAGAGGATTATATGATCACTTATCTTAAATGGCGTATCATCATCATCTCAGTTCCGAGAGACTTTGAAAGAGCTACGATTGCTAGTCGGATTTTAAAGTCATATTTGCAAATATAGTTATTAGACTTATCCAAGTGGGAGACTGTTGGATATAGTGTCTAAGTCCATAACTTTATTTGGTATGTACTTGACCCGACCCGGCATGGTCCATTTGGGTTGCATGGCATTGCAATACTTGGATAGACTAAATGAGAGAATAAGGCACTTATGATTATTAATATATTATAAGTTCTAATATATTAATAATAGTATTATTTAATTAGTATTGATCAAGTATTAATCTAGTATTAATCTAGTGATCAAAGTGAGACTAATTAAATATATAGGGTTGATTATGACAATCATCAATTCTTTTATGGTGGATTAATGATCCATGGTTTATGGGTTTGGTTATAACCATATGGAGCTCCATGGATAGTCTATGGGAGTTACAAACCCATGGGTCATGAGAAATCAAGAGTCATGACAATTAAGGGCATTCATGTGTAAACCCTAATTATGACAACACTATAAAAGGAACCCTATGGCTAGCAAAATGGTGAGCTAGTGGACATAGTGTTACTAGAGAGGGCATAACCGATTTTGAGTGCTAGAAGTATTCTCTCAAGTTATTCCAAGTCTTGTGGTGTTGTGTGAAGCATTTGAGGCACAACATTTGGGGTGCTAGGCTCACAAAGTCTTGAAGGAATCCAAGCAACAATAAGGTATGTATTTCTACTAGTTTTTATGTTTTATGTAATCCCCATGCCATGCTAGTTAGGAAATAACCTTGAAAAAGAAATTTGCATGTATATAGAGAAAACATAGATTCAAGGTTATTAGGGTTGCATGTACACTTAGGAAGTGTTAGAATGCTCAAAACCCATCAGTTCGGACCCCTTGGGCGAACCCTTAGATCATCCATCAGACGCTCCATTTCAAGAAGGCGTCGCTCGTACACTCGCTGGCGCACGCGATGCTCTATGAGTTCAGCCCTAGTCTCAGCTAGTGCTTGAAGTAGATACTCACGGTCTCTTTCAGCTCTCTCACGATCATCTTCCAGCCGACGAATGCGGACAGTGTTGATCCCTGTATTGGCATCAAGTTCCGCAATTCGTTGGAGGGTTGTCCTTCCCTGGATTTCGTTACGAGCAACCCTGCGGACCAGGATAGGTAGAACCCTGTCCACTGAGCCTCTTCGCTCACATTGTAGAAACTTCGGTCTCCATTGAACGGGATGGGTTGGCCTTGTTCCTGACTCCAGGTCTCCAGACTTTCCACCCACAGAGGCGTCGGGCCTTGAAAAGTCGGACGTGGGTTTGGATTTGGGTTTGGAGCTACCAGGGGTTGATCGTTAACTTCTGGCTCGGAGTCAGAATCCTCCGGGAAGTTTTCAGCAAGGTCATCATCCAGTGGGATTGCAGGTTCTTCTTCAGGCTCAACATCAAGCCATCCTCCGTCGCCTTGGTTAGGAAAGTACGGATCTCTAGGGATATGGAATCCAGCCATGTTATCTAAGCGAGAAAAGGGGTAAAAGAAATAATTAATAGACGAACTAATTAAGATAATTATAAGATGATCCTTATCAGTTACTCCAACATTTGCGTAGTGCATACCAGTCATATGTAACCAAAACAGGATAGACCTTCGAATAAGCGACCCTAACTCTAAGTCCACAACCAAACAAGGAACAGGAAGTAAAGCAAAGATCACAGATTCTAGGTCTATAACACCCTAGTCACATATAACCTTAGCGTATCCACTCAACAACTATTGACATACTAATAAAGACCTTTTTAGTTTGCACATAAGTAATTATAGTAGACAAAATACTCCTATAGTATTTTAAGTTTTTGTTCTGTTCTAATGTTTTCATTGTAGTAGTTTTGGTAAGTTTTTAGACTTGCTGCAACATCACAAACAATCCTGGACACATGCTAATCACTTCTCGGAAAGATATAGTTGATCAGGCTATATCACTCCCAGATTTGATTATATGTCCCCAAGGCTACTCATGTTGTCCAACAATCGTAATACTTTTGTTCTGTCCTAGTGACACTGATTTTAGTATGAATGCAGTGGTATGTATACTTAGGTTAAATATTTTATTTTAAAAGTATGAACTCTTCGTCAGAGTATTTAAATCCCGTTGTGTTTATAGTTGTATATCTTTTATGGGTTGATATACTCAATTCACTATAAACAATGCTCTGATACCAATCTGTCACACCCCAAAACCGGAACGGCGGAAACGATCGGGGGCGGAGGACGTCATGTACAGTATCACAACAATGCATAATAGTAAACAAGCAACAACATCATTCATTGCATTAATAGTAATAATTTTAATACAAGTGTGTTCTGAAGTTTATAAGACACCAAAATGAATAATCAAAATAAAAGATGAGTCTTGAAAGTGCTCCATCTTCTCAAAACCTGGTCATCGGTACCTGTCTACTGGCGACCTGAGAATACAAGTTATTTTGAAAGTGCAGATCAGCATTAAAGCTGGTGAGTTCATAAGTATTTTAGTGTCATTGTTTGTATAAGTTTGAAGAATGTACTTGTAAATGTTTGATGTAAAAGTTTGTAAGTATTTGATGTAAATGTTTGTAAGTATTTGATGTAAATGTTTGTAAATATTTGATGTAAATGTTTGTAAGTATTTGATGTAAATGTTTTTAAATATTTGATGTAAATGTTTTTAAACTCCCTAGAAAATCCTATATTTTCAACTAAAGTAGTCTTCTACCAAGACTCAACTGTTCTCTATGTTTGTTCTTTTGTAAAAGTGTGAGGTTTCCCAAAGTATGACTATCATTACCAAAATATAGTTTCTCATTACCGTTTATGTGAGAAGATCACAATTTGAATGAAATGGGAAAATAAAGATGTACTATAGTTTTATCTAGGTAACTACTAATGTACTAACTACCTTTAAACTTGTTAGGGGCCGTTTGATAGTAGTTAACTGGGTTAGAGCTGATTGGGTTAGAAGTTCTGACTGTGTCCACATCTGACTGAGTTTATCTTGTTTGATTATTTATCTGACTGACTGTGGTGAATGATGAAAAATGACCGTATTACCCTTATGTTGTGCTAGATAAAATAATTATACAAATACAAACTGTCACATAAAATCGAAATAAAACATACATCATTTAAAATTCAAATACAAATTGTCATACAAAATCCAAATACAAATTGAAATACAAATAAAAAACGACATTATAATTTGCATAAATATTTAACGTTCACCATTTAAAAATAGTTGATTAGCAATCTGGTTACGCAAAGTAGCCATATATTCAAGGGCTTATGAATCCCATTGTATGCCTTGTACATTTTGGCCATCACTTCCTCCACCTTGCACGTTAGGATTATCCATATTGTTTTGTTGAAAGTTTGTAAATAAATCATCTTGAATATTGAATTTCCATATAAAATTATGGACAACGACATATTATGCGAAAACAAAACATCCTAAATATTAACAAATTTTTTAGTCAACACCTATCGCAAGACAATTTAAAAGCAATGTAATTTCAACAACAACAAAATAAATCACACGAACAGCCGAAAACAAAACATCCTAAATATTAACAAAATTTCTAGTCAACACCTGTTGCAATAGCCAAAAACATAGCCAAAAAACAAATAAGGAAGATGAAGGAAAAAACATATACAATCCATGAACAAGCATGAAGAAACAATTATTTCTCTGAGAAATAATGAGAAGTCGTGAAAACATGAAACAAATAAAACCACAATTTGCATATATCTAGCAAAGCAACAGGGAGCACATCACAGTAAAAAAAACGAGCAAATATTTCATCAATTATTGGATACATGCACACCAAATAGAAAAGGAATAAAAGAAGAAAAACAAACTTGAAAAATCACAGCAAAAAATCAACTTTTCAGCAACAATGGAGCAATAAAAAACGAGAAAAAATCAAGGAAAACAAACCTGGTAAGAGTAGATGTCGTCTCTGGTTGACTGGTCGGAGGAAGAAACAGTCGGCGAGAAGCAGATGAGCATGAGAGAAATCGTCGATGGCTGCCTTTTCTTTGTGGAGGTTATCAACGTATTACGTAGGGTTAATTCTGAATACGCATAACCAATTTACGTACCAGTCCAAAGATTGAGAAGGAAGGACCGAATCGACTTTTTTTCTTGCACCGAGTCTTATGTTTGGACCGAGTCCTTAATTCTAAAAACGAAATCAAACATCTTGATCTACCTTTTTTGGACCGGGTCCCCTATTGGACCCAATTAGAAGCAATATCAAACGACCCCTTAGTTAATTAAGGTAAAATGTGATATGATTGTAACCATACTCGATTGACCAGTAAAACACGACGTTCGAGACGTCAAAATGATATGACATTCGTTACCCGCAGACCTGCAGGTCCCACTGTAGCTAGCAGCAAGGTGTAGGAGGGTCAGTCTCGTATAGATCTATACACAAATTCACGCTCTCCCTCCAGGGGACTCTGGGTACAAAATGTGACACAGCAGTATATGCCGAGCCATGAAGTAGTATCTCACATTAATGTTACAGTATTCTTGTATTTGTATAGTATGTACTAGTGTAGTGTATGTTCTCTCTGTCTAGTATGTAGTATGTTCTCTAGTATGTAGTATGTATTGATTCTCATTATGGTATTCTCAATCTGTTTCTCTTTATAGAGAGTATTGTTTCTCGTTATAGTATGTACTGTTTCTCGTTATAGTATGTTCTGACTCATGTATGAATTGACTCTTAGTATGTTTCATTGTTCTAGTAATAGTATTAGTGACTTCCTAAACTATACCTATTATAGTTTACTAGCAGTGTTGTTTGTATGAATGAACCTGTTTGTATACCTTTGCTACCCAAAGGTATTGAACTAGATGAAGAACTTTTATATCTATATACATATACATAATATATAACTAGGATTCAAACGACCTTCGGACAAACAACCGATACCCTAAGTCCACAACCAAACAAGGAACAGGAAATAAGGCGAGTTATCAGTCCTAAGTCCTTTCAATCCTACTTATATAACTATATTCATATAGACATGATTTGACAAAGTATAAGTTTAAAAGAGTTTAATAGAAAGTATTTAACATGTAAAAGAGTTTATAAAACGATTTGAAGCAGTTTGTTTGATAACACAGTTTGAAATGTAAGAAATCCACTTGTTTGGTAGTTATTAATCACATGTGATTGATATAATAACTATAATAGTTCAACTTGTATTCCCCCCCCCCCCATAAAAGCATTTAAAATCATTTAAAAGATAAGTTAAGGGGTATGAACTCACTTGTAGTTAGTAGTTCGGATGAAAGGGTGGTATAGGATGCTAAGTGTCAAGTGAAGACTTGAGCACACACACGGATCCTATTTAGCATATAATGACACATATAAGTATGTAATTAGTATTTATACCACAAATCGGGTAGGGGAAACACCTTAGGGACTAGGATACACTTGAATGGAAAGGTATAAATCACAATTGATTGTGTATAAAGGGAGTTTACGGCTACACTTGGTGTTTGCGGCCAAGTGTTTACGACCTTAGGAGTTCACGGCCATAGGTCTTACAAACCACAAGGAAGTGTTCTAGACTCAAGACCAAGCCTTAGGAAGGATTTATGGTTCATATGCACCTCTAACTAGGGTTTACGGCCAAGGGAGATGCTCTTGGCCGTAAACAGCTATTGTTCTTGGGGAAATGGACGTTTTCAAGGTGTTTAACATGCGTTTCAACTAGATATCGAGCATAGGGAAGCGATACTTACGATATAGAAGCTAAAAAGGTTGATTTTGGCCCAAAACACTAGTGTGTGTTCTTGGTGTTCTTGGTGTTCTTGGTGTTCTTGAAGATCTAACCTAAAAGATGATGTTAATGGATGGAATCCATGGGTTATGCTAGTTAAGAAGATGTATCACTAATCAAGGGATGGAAACACTTACATTTTTGAAGATTTAAGTGAAGAGTTTGATGATAGTTGAGAGCAAAAACCGATTTCTTGAGTTAAGAGTGGTAAAAGTGTTGAAAATGGCCAAGTATCACATATATAGCCAAGAGTTTACGGCCATCATGAGTTTACGGCCGTAAACTCCTCATGAAAGGGGTTTATGGCTTGTTTGTTGGTTTTGAAATTCAACAGACACTTCCTATCACTCATTCCATGGATGTACTAGGATTAGAACACTCAAATAGACCCTAAATAGTGCTAGAAGATAGCAGGTACGAGTCTGACTTTGATTGAGTTTAAGTGTTGTACAAAATAGAAATTTCGGGTTGTCACAATATATAACTTGGCATGACATTAATAAATTCTAATGTCCTAGTTCTATTATTGGGCTAGAGGAAATGAGTCGAGTCCCACTTGATTCTGCCATGGGATCGATCATATATGCCATAACATATACTAGATATGATAGCTCGTATGCCTTGAGCGTGACAGGTCAAATCAGATCAACTTGGCAAAAATCAACGAATGGAAATCAAGAAAATTTCTAAGTGTCCTAGGAGGACAAAGGAGATGATTTAAGATTGTCATGGAGTATTGGTATATTGTTCATGGAAATAAACATAGCATAGAGATTGCGAATAATAATCGTGAGTACTTGAAAATGGAGATTTTAAGTATTGAAGAAACCCGGACTTAGATATTACTACTTGAATTATGTATGAGTAATTCTAAGATGACAATATTTCATATTTCCTTAAATGAAGATGCATAAGATTTTGTCCTACAATCTCTTATGAACTGGTTTCTCCCCAACGTTGTTCGTATCTGGTAGCCATATTGGGATTGGCCAGATATGACATGAGGAATATGGCAAGTCTAAGTAGTCAAAGTTTATTTGGCCTGCCTTAACAGGGGAAGTCGATATCTATGGGCCTCTCGATGATTTGGTGTTAACAATCAAATGCTTGGCCAAGTTGAGACTATGTTGTTCTAATCAACATGTAGTCTGATGTGGTCATCACAAATCTCATCCGGAAAACAAAATATTGAAGATTGAGATTGACATATTATCCATTACTCAGGTTCATACAAATATCTTGAAGAGCAAAGGAATATGTTATCACTAGTCTAAGGGTTGTTATATTGGAAGGTTGCGATTATAAGTATAGTAGTTACGTTGGATGGCACACTCATTGTCTATTATTAGAGAATATTAGACCAAATGTGTTAAGTGCCTTATGCAAGTGAGAGACTATTGGAAATAGTGCACGTAGTCACAATAGTTGGTAATATTACTATTAACGGCAGTGTCCTTTTGAGTTACATACAATGACAGTATTTACCACTTATAAAAACAACAAAAATATATATGGAACTAGTTTGTTAACTAATTATGTGTATAATTAAGTAATAGAAACCTATAGTATTAAATTGATCAAAGTGTAAAGATTTAAAAGTTAAATATTATTGATATACACTTGCCTTACAGATAATTACTTGGTGGACAAGTTATTATATGATAAGGACTTCTGGACCTCCCGTATAAATAGAGGGGCTTATTTCCGGATTCCAAGACATGAGATCATATGACATCAACTGAAAAACCCTAATAAATTCAAGCCTTCTCTTTATTCTCTAAATCCTGAACAATCATGTCGGACGTACCGTGCCCCACGCATCACACGCTGCACCCTTCGAGAAACCCTAAATCGTTTTTTAGGGTTTTGTTGGTGGTCCGTTCCAGACGTGTCTAAGCTAGTCTACTGCGTCTTGGTGAGACTTCATCAGAGGAATCCTACGTTGGGTTCTTATCTATCCGGTCCACTGACGAGAAAGAAGAAATCAAAGGCTACAAACATATGTTTTCTTTTTCCCTTTCTATTTACTTGCTTTAATTGTTGCATTGACCGGTTGAACATGGATCCGACTTTTGGACTATGAGTTACTGTTTTGACTAGTATGTGTTTGCGCGGCCAAAGATCCTCATAACCTAACAACTTCTCCCTTTGTCATCGAAGAATTCTATTTACGACGATTGCATTTTATGACACCAGACAAATTTAGGTCACAAATAAATTGATCAATAATTGTAATTGGGATGAACCAAGGGGTAGAGATTGTAACAAGGTTTCTAAAAATATAAAGAACACTGAAATCCGAGTTATAACGAAGAAGTTATGATCAATCGAAAATCCGCGACAAAACCGGCAAAACATTATTCAGTGTAAAAAGTGAATTTTCGATAAAAGGCTTTTTAGCCTTAACAATCTAAATTAAAGTTGTAGAATATGTTAAACCGAGAACGTTCATAAAAAGAACGTAAAATTCTGACTTCGTATGAGGAAGTTATGATTTTTCTAAGTTTCGGTTTAGCAGTAGCAGCTAAAAATTCGAAATATAAATCGATCGATATTTAGCCGACACAACTTAAACGAGAATCGAAGGTCTCGTCAAAAGTAGTACAACGGTAAAAAGACAGACAAAAACGGACGTCGGATGAAGAAGTTATGAATTTTTAACGGATTTCCTGTCCCGGTCTGTTAAAAATAATAATATTAAAAATAAATTCAAAATCAGCCGATGAAGTCTAAATGTAAGTCGTAGAGTATAATTTTACCTATGCGTGCATATAAAGAACGTCGAAAACGGAGCTCGCATGCGAAAGTTATGATTTTCGCAAGTTTTTGGCACAAAAACCAAGAAATATTGAAAACCGGGCAATTTCGCATGGGTGACCTTCGGACACGTCACCCTCGCATTCAAGCCTCCACGCGTCACCTTCTGATAGGACCGAAGTTCGCCGTGTCACCATCTGATTGGACCGCAGCCGAGGTCCAGTAAGCAGCCGATACCTTCGCATGAGACACCCCCCGGACACCCCTCGGACACCCCCTCAGACACATGCCCCCTTCCCATTGGACCGAAGTTCGACCCACTCAGAAGCCACCACGTCCAAAGCCTCGCCCCGTCTACCCTTCACATGACCGACGCGTGTGCTGCTGACTCCTTCCTTCGCCACCTGTCCGAACACGTGGCAGCCTCGCATAGCCTCGGATCCGAGGCTTTGGCCTATATAAGGCATGCGAGACCCTCCGGTTCTTAACCCCTTTTTACACCATTTTTGCTCCTTTTTCACCCCTTTCACTTCCATAACTTCACAAACAACCCCCAAGGCCCCGGTATCATGTCTAAAACCCGAAGCAAGCCCCGGAGCCCCGGAATTCTCGAGAAGGTAACCTCTTTCCAGTCGAAGTGTTGCCCGCATAAAGCCCGGTTTTTACTCAAAAACTCGCGGTTTCTTCGAGAAAGATCATCTATAGAAACGAAATGCTTCCCGAATCACCACTTATCAAAGTGAGTTCATACCCCTATAATTTACCTTTTTAATGGTTTTTAAATGCTTTTTAGGGGGGAATACAAATTTAACACAATAATAAATTGTGTTAATAACTGTATGTGATAATAATCACACAAAGGGTTTCCGTATGCTTTTAAGAATTACCAAATACTTCCAAAATGACTTAAAGTCATGTAAACTCCATTAAACTCTTTGAAAAAGGTTTTATAAACTATTTCAAATTATAATTGCCAAAATCTGGTTTATATATGTATAAATATATAAATAAGATTTGAAGGGCTTAGGACTAATGAATTATCTTATTCCTTTTCCTTGTTTGGATGTGGAATTAAAGTGATGTTATTTGTCTGAAGGTCGTTTCCTTCTTAATTATATATATATATATATATATATATATATATATATATATATATATATATATATATATATTAAACATATATGAATGTAAAAGGTTACTCCATTCGGTATCATTACCTTTGTATCATGCTGAGCAAAGGTGTTCATCCATGAGAAATCGTGCTAATCAGATAGAACATATAAATTATAATAGGTATAATTTATGATTCAAAACTAAATATACAAGTATGATTCACATTCCAAGGAAAGTACCAAAATTCATTTAACTATACCAGGATATGTATAATACCTTTAATATACGAACAACATATTAAATAAGTAATAATACATCATACAGGGATTGCATTAACAAAGATACAAATACAACGTACCAGGGTTAGCAATCACGGGTAATAATACATCATATCGGGTTTGCATTAACAAAGGTACAAATATAACGTACCAGGGTTAGTAAACACGGGGTAATAATACATCATACCGGGTTTGCATTAACAAAGGTACAATACAGAGTACCAGGGTTAGCAATAACAGGGTAATAATACATCGTAAATCTCGTTGAAACGATAAATTTGTGAGACTCTTCATGGTGTACTTATCTAAGTACGACCTTAAGTCCTGACTTATTAACCAGAATCTCTTGTAGGGAGAGCGTGAATTTGTGTATAGATCAATATAGGACTGACAATCCCGCACCTTTGCTGTTCGTTACAGTTTGGCCAGCAGGCCTAGGGTGTCAAATATCATATCATTTCCGACGCCTGAAGAACGTTGCAGCGGACATATCAGTCATATTAGTATGGTTAATAGAACTCACATGGATAAAACAACGAGTAAATTACTAAGTAATATACTTCTCTTAAAACAGTAAGAAAAGATAATTATATCCTAACCAAATATACCTTCTGTTAGTTTTTACTTACAGTAAAAACTACGTATCATGAAATCAAGTATGGTAAATATACTTGTACTTCTGGTTTTGAACATTTAAAACCACAAGGCAATATTATGGATAATATAATATTTTCCAGGATTAATACTAAGGTTTTACTGTAAAACGGATATAACTAAGAACACTTTTACAAATGAAACAGTTTATGGAATTAAACTACTCTTACAAAGGAAACGGTTTATGGGATTAAACCACTTTTACAAAGGAAACGGTTTATGGGATTAAACCACTTTTACAAATGAAACGGTTTATGGGATTAAACCACTTTTACAAATGAGAACTTAGTCATTCACCTTCTGTAAACTAGTATAACATAAAGGACCTTTAGTGGTTAATTCTATAATTCCTTAGTTTTTACATCAGATTTATACATAAGTAATATCCGATTGACAGTGAAATGTGTGACTTCCGCCTTACTTCCTGTTCCTTGTTTGGTTGTGGGCTTAGGGCAGATACACCCATTTAACTGTCCATTCGATATTGGATTATATATAATTAGTATAAACTAAGTAATTACAGAGGAAAACTATTGAGGTTATCAATCTATCACCTCAGGAAATATAGGATTTTCTGGAGGAACCATTGAACTTTTCCAAAGAACTTACAGTATACTTAACAGAAATAAAATACTTATGAACTCACCAACTTAAATGTTGATCTACTCTTTCCAAATAACTTGTATTCTCAGGAATCCAGTAGACTGGTACACTCTCGAAGCTTTTGAGAAGAGTACCTAGTACCGTACCGCGACTCTTGTCTTCTACTATACCTACTTTGATGTTTGAATATGTAATGTTTAAACACTTATGTAAAACTTATACTTATTAATGCAATGGTTGTTTGTACTTTGATTACTATATTGCATGTGTTGTGATACTTACCTGAAGTCCTCCACCCCCGAACGTTTCCGTCGTTCTGGTTTGGGGGTGTGACAGATTGGTATCAGAGCTGTGTTTATAGTGAACTCAGTATATGAGTCATAAAAGATATACAACTATAAACCCATTGGGATAAAAACACTCTGACCAAGAGTTATACTTTAAAAATATAACAATATTTTATAAAAGTATAGGTACGTGCAGAATATATGTACTAGAATGAGTATCACAAGAAGAGCAAAACAAAAGTATTTGGATGTTGGACATTACAGTTAAACCTAGACAGTGACGTAATCATATCTGGGATCAATATAGCCTAATCAACTATATTCATTCGAGATAAGACCAACATGTGTTTGGGGGTGATTGTAGTGTTGCAACAGGTCTAAAACTTACCTAAGTACCAGAAGAATTCTAGAACCAAACATAAAGATTAAAATACTATGGGAGTATTTTAGGATGCTATAACAAGAAAACTGAAAACTTGTCAAGTTCTTATATCTAGAAGTCCAAGAATCAAACTCATAACTGAAATAACATGGAGGTATTTTACATACCTTTGGGGAAATGTTAATAAGATCTTTTCTGATAAGTCTATAATTACTAAATGGATATGGTAAGGTTATATATAGTTGAGATTTTATAGACTTAGAATATGTGATTTTCACTCTACTTCCTTTTCCTTGTTTGGATGTGGTTTTAGAGTAGGATTACTTATTCAAAGGTCTATTTGATCTGGATTATATATAATCGGTACACACCATGTGATTATAGAAGGACCAGAAAGAATCACCTTCGTAAAAATTTAAATTTTCTCATAGATTCTTTAGACATTCCCATTCTCGTGTAAACCCCTTAGATAAACATAGTTACTCCAGCAATCAATAGAAGAGTCAAGGAGGATCCAACAGAATTTCATTAGGAGAATTCCAACAAAGAAACATATGAGAAGTAAATAAACTATAGAAATCATTTAGTGCCCTTACCCTGTTAAGGACACTAATGAGAGATTCGCATGAACTTCCGAGATTTAAAATCTTCATTACGAAGTAATGGGGATCAGTGTCAGAATTAGAAGTAAGACAGCTCGAGAATTCAATATACCTACAGAGGAGAAGGACACCCTATAGATACCAGGAGGAAACAAATCATTACCACCCAGAATAGAACAGAGAACAAAGGAAAACCACGTGTGATTCATGTGAAGTGTTTGAGCACCTTCTCATCTAAGTAATAACTAGTAAATCGATTCAACCTAGTAAGTTAGTGATTACATTACTCACATTAGGTTTTGAGTTTATCTTCTTTTCCTGTCACGGCTAATAACAATAAATCAGATCACGAAATCTTAATTGATAGTGATTACTTCTTAAACTCATAAGTCTATTTTATAGACACTGTTATGAATTGTTTTCGAATATTTTCGAAAGTTGGAAAACAATATCCACCAATCGAAGGTAACTTAGTTCGGATGATACTCGGTTCATAACCATTCTAGAAACTTATTTATGTTCCTTACCAGGACTGCATCATAGGGATGCAGGTCGAATCATTGAGAACAATATAACAAAACGAAATATTTATACATAGATACAAATGGTTAGAATACATCTAGAGACAACGATAGTCACTCACGAGCTCATTTTCTTATCATGAAACAGAATCATGCCTCCGAAGGAAAGTAACCAACCCACCGCCAAAAGACCAATCCTTCAAATAGATGCGGCTACGTTTCAAGTTGCGGTCACAGCAGCTGTAGAAACTGTCATTGCACACCTTAATGCTAACAATGCAAATGTTAGTGGTAATGCTATCGGTAACCCCGATCGTGGTGATGGCCAAGTATAGCAATGAGTGCCTATCAATAAGGACACTTCAAACCTTAAGCCTAATCTCCGGAAACGAAAGTTCGAGAACAAGAAAGGGAGTTGTTCAACTCAAGGACCTAACAGAGGGCAACGAACTGGGGCAGTCAATACCCCCATCAGCCCTGTTATTCTAGCACCGACCACACCGTACTTAGGAAACCTCCCACACTGCAGCAAGTGCAACTACCATCATCATGGAGTTTGCCGAGAGTTGCATTGCAATAGATGCAACTTGAAGGGGCATACCGCCCGCATCTGTAGAACTCCGGTTGAGTTCATCACTTCAACTACCAGTGTTGGAACCATTCCCATATGTCACCTTTGTGGTGAAAGAGGACATTACAAGAGGGACTGTCCAACAGAGAAGAACGACGGGGGAGCAGGAGGAGTTTGACCCCAATACATGGGAAAGCATCAAAGAACCCTGCTATATTTTGGTACACTTCTAAACCCCGATAACTATCTATATCTATGATAACTCTCCCGTTCAAATTAAATTACAACATTTATATAAAATCTGAAACCCTAACAGGTAAGCTATGATGACTTAGTATATACATAAGGGTCATTTATAATTAAGATTTGTAGACTTAGAGTGAGTAATCCCGCCTCATTTCCTGTTCCTTGTTTGGTTGTGGATTTAAGGCAGGGTTGCTCAGTCAAAGGTCTTACCAATCTTAATTATACATGACTTGTATACACCAAGCAATTATAGAGAGACCTAGTAAGGATCGTTTCATGAAAGTTCATAATTTCAAATTATCAGAACCCTCGTATTGGTAGTACCCACCAATTTCGAATCAAAAAGGGGTTCGTAGCGATAATAACAGAATAAAACCAGAAGCGCTGAAAACTTAAGTACATAGGATATCATCCTAGTAATCATTCCTCCCAGAACGACTTAATATCTATTTCGTCAAAAAAAATTCCAACATCCTCATTCGACATGGTTTGGCCTGGCCCTTACCATGTGAAAATTCTTATGCTGTATAAGAGAACTTTTTCCTTAATCAGCCGTAAGATGAAATTCTTCCAATCCATAACGCAAAACCCTTAGGTTGTCTCTCATTTCAAAACTTCAGAAGTACCCATGCGAAGGGTACCACGCCATTCTAGCCTACTCAGTAGACAGGAAACTTCAAACAAAAAGCACCGAAGTAGTCTTAGAAGTCAGTAACTACCGAAGTACCCCAATAGATCTCATAGGAAAATCATTGTACCGCAGGTCAAGTTCAAGAATAGAGACTAAGAACTCATTAAGTTAATCTATCGCTGCTAAGTGTATACACGAGAGTGGTATATAATTTAGACTTAACAAAATTAAGGATGTGTAATTCCGCCCTATCTCCTGTTCCTTGTTTGGTTGTGCACCTGGGCAGAGTCACCCATCCGAACGTTTTGTGAAATCTAAATTATATACGACTTGTATACACGAGGTGATGGTGGATGAGCCAAGTATGAGTTTGATCATGAACTTTGGAGCAAAAGCCTTCATCATATATTCTACCAGGAGGAATTCAACGTGAGACCACAACAATGGGTCGAGCTACTAAATGACTACGAATTCGAAATTCGTTATCATCTCGACAAAACCAATATAGTAGCTGACACCCTAAGTCGGAAAGAGTACCCAGGTCGTAGAGCCAATCATTGCCTATGATAACCCATTCAAATCTGTCCACACAAAGTAAGAAGGCTCACAAGAAGCCTTGAAACCTAAAAATGTGGCAAGTAGAGAAGATAACTAGAACGTGTGAGTGCACGGTATTCCAATATCTGTTATCTCCGCTGAGATAATAGAATCATCTCCCAGTTCAGGTAGTCACTCAAAAATCTCTGGGAACTAGAGTAGTCATGAGCCTATGTGATCGACTATGGTAAAGAATGGGTTACCCATTTACCAATTAGTCGAGTCCTTTATCACGCTAGCATTTAAAGTTGCTCCATTCGAAACCTTCTGTGGTCACAAGTGCAGATCCTATCTGCACTGGACAAAATTAGGTAATATGCAACTAGCTGGAGATCCAATTTCCACACAGCACCTTTGCTGATCTGGAATTCATCCGAGAAACTACTAAAAACAAAATACGAATCAGGAAGTGACATAAAGCTTCCAGAGTTAATCAGAGAAGCTACGGCTTCGATAAAAGAAAACCCTTGGAATTCCAGGTTGATGACCTTGTCATATGAAGGTCTCACCCCGGAAGGACAAGATACGCTTGAGAAAGCGTGGAATACTAAATTCAAGGTACATAGGACCATTTGATATTCTTACCAGAATTGGTCTTATACTTATAAACTTAGACAACCACAAAAACTTCATAACATTCATCCCACCTTTCACATATCTAATCTAAAGAGGTGTCTATCCGATGAAACACTTGTTATTTCACTTGATGAAATCAAGTTAAATAAAAGTCTACACTGTGTAAAAGAACCAATGAAAATCATGGATAGGGAAATCGAAAGAACCAAGCAAAGTCTTATCCCGTTAGTGAAGGTTCGTTGGATTACAAACCGGGGACCTAAATTCACTTGGGAAAGGGAAGATTAGACCTAGTCCATGAGTATCACTTTAGACTTAATTTCGGGACGAAATTCCCTCTAACGGGGTGTCACACCCCAAAATCAAGGATGGCGGAAACGTCCGGGGGTGGAGGACTTCATGTATAGTATCACAACAACGAGTATAATAGTGCTCAAAGTAAATACGACCATCATAAATATAATTGAAAAGGTTACACCATAGTGTATATTTACATGTTTCAAAATCAATTACATTATGATGACAAAATGAACTGTTGACGATTTAACGTCCCATCCTCAAAATGCTGAAGTTTTCCTGTTTCACTGATTTCCTGAGAATACAAGTAGTTTTGAAAAGTGTCAACAATTAAGTTGGTGAGTTCATAAGAGTTTTGTTTGGGGAAGTAACCGTTTTCCTTGTAAAAAACGATAGAATATGATTTCCAGAAAATCCAATATTTTCTTAGTTAAGTGTGACATGAATGCTCCTATGTTATGCGATAATGAACCCTAGAAACACCCGTAGATTCCTTCTATAATCATCTAGTGTATATAAGTTATATAAAATTTAAGTTAAATAAACTGTCGAATTTAATGGGTCTGCCCTAGGTCCACAACCAAACAAGGAACAGGAGATAAGGCGGGCCCACCAATTCTAAGTCGATTGTGACTAGATTCTTATATAACTCTAGCATATACACTTAGCAATTATAGCTGAAGTCTAACAATTCTAGATGAAATGTAGTTTTAATAGAAATATGTTTCCAAAGAAAATCCAATATTTTCCTTATAAAAGTTATGTAGTCCTAAATCCCAGGACCGATAATAAACAAGTATTTTACCATACTTAAAGTAATTCATGCAAGTTTAAATCAACATGAACTCGTTTAGTTTAGAAGTAAAACCCCTTTTTAAAGTAGAATTTTCCATGTAAACTTGAAAGATTGTTAACTACCTATGTGAGTCGCTATAACCATACTATGACGAGAAATAACCTGCACAACGTTTTTCAGATGTTAAGATACTATGACTCTTGTCACCCGTAGACCTGTCGGTCCGGCTGTAGCGAGCAGCGAGGTGTGGGGTGTCAATCCCAATATAAATCTATACACAATTATCACGCTCTCCCTACAATAGACTCTAGTTATAACTTATAGGAATTGGGATCCCGTACTCGAACGTACGGGGAGAGAATTGCCTCACAACCTAAGTTAACTAGTTTACACATAGTTTGATATTAAAACCTCTTCCGTGAAGGAAGTAAATTCACCTTTTCTGAATAAATTAGTGATATGAAATCCTTAAACTATTACTATTATAGTTTATCATGTGTTCGAAATGAATGAAGAATCCTTTTTATGAATGACTAAATTTCAGTTTATGATGATAAACTAACAAGAAAAATACATTCAATATGTAGAATTTAATGTTATACACTTTGCTCAACATATTACAAAGTGTTATGAAAGTTATAAGCTGTTAACTAGTTTTTAACCTTTCAGCACAGTTTTAGAAAAATCATAGAAAAATCATATGAAGTCGAAAACTGATTCCGTAAATCCTAAGAGTCCGTACAATGTGTCTAGTTTATTCATAATTTTTATTATGATTTTTGGAAGTCTTTAACTTGTGTTAAAATATTCATATTCACAGACTGGTCTGAATTCGTTTCTGAAATGATAGACAGTTTTGTAAAAATCATCATAAATCGTAGAAAGATCGTATGGAGACGTGCAAGTAGTCATTTTAAAGGTATGAACCTGAGCTATTCGCATATTATACAGTTTTGAAAGATATTAAGTTTAAGATAGCCAAAACAGTCCGTGAATAAGACTCAACTTTTCTGATGAAAGCAGCCGACACCTTCGCATGAGACACCCCCCGGACACCCCTCGGACACCCCCTCGGACACATGCCCTCCTCCCATTGGACCGAAGTTTGGCCCACTCAGAAGCCACCACGTCCGAAGCCTCTCCCCGTGTACCCTTCGCATGACCGACGCGTGTGCTCCTGACTCCTTCCTTCGCCACCTGTCCGAACACGTGGCAGCCTCGCACAGCCTCGCATAGCCTCAGATCCGAGGCTTCGGCCTATATAAGGCATGCGAGACCCTCCGGTTCTTAACCCCTTTTTACACCATTTTTTCTCCTTTTTCACCCCTTTCACTTCCATAACTTCACAAACAACCCCCAAGGCCCCGGTATCATGTCTAAAACCCGAAGCAAGCCCCGGAGCCCCGGAATTCTCGAGAAGGTAACCTCTTTCCAGTCGAAGTGTTGCCCGCATAAAGCCCGGTTTTTACTCAAAAACTCGCGGTTTCTTCGAGAAAGATCATCTATAGAAACGAAACGCTGCCCGAATCACCACTTATCAAAGTGAGTTCATACCCCTATAATTTACCTTTTTAATGGTTTTTAAATGCTTTTTAGGGGGGGGGGGGAATACAAGTTTAACGCAATAATAAATTGTGTATTTAACTGTATGTGATAATAATCACACAAAGGGTTTCCGTATGCTTTTAAGAATTACCAAATACTTCCAAAATGACTTAAAGCCATGTTAAATCTTTAAAGTCATGTAAACTCCGTTAAACTCTTTGAAAAAGGTTTTATAAACTATTTCAAATTATAATTGCCAAAATCAGGTTTATATATGTATAAATATATAAATAAGATTTGAAGGGCTTAGGACTAATGAATTATCTTATTCCTTTTCCTTGTTTGGATGTGGAATTAAGGTGATGTTATTTGTCCGAACGTCGTTTCCATCTTAATTATATATATATATATATATATATATATATATATATATATATATATATATTAAACATATATGAATATAAAAGGTTACTCCATTCGGTATCATTACCTTTGTATCATGCTGAGTAAAAGGTGTTCATCCATGAGAAATCGTGTTAATCAGATAAAACATATAAATTATAATAGGTATAATTTATGATTCAAAACAAAATATACAAGTATGATTCACATTCCAAGGAAAGTACCAAAATTCATTTAACTATACCAGGATATGTATAATACCTTTAATATACGAACAACATATTAAAGAAGTAATAATACATCATACCTGGATTGCATTAACAAAGGTACAAATACAACGTACCAGGGTTAGCAATCACGGGGTAATAATACATCATACCGGGTTTGCATTAACAAAGGTACAAATACAACATACCAGGGTTAGCAAACACGGGGTAATAATACATCATACCGGGTTTGCATTAACAAAGGTACAATACAGAGTACCAGGGTTAGCAATCACGGGGTAATAATACATCGTAAAGCTCGTTGAAACAATAAGTTTGTAAGACTCTTCATGGTGTATTTATCTAAGTACGACCTTAAGTCCTGACTTATTAACCAGAATCTCTTGTAGGGAGAGCGTGAATTTGTGTATAGATCTCTATGGGACTAATAATCCCGCACCTTTGCTGTTCGCTACAGTTTGGCCAGCAGGCCTAGGGTGTCAAATATCATATCATTTCCGACGCCTGAAGAACGTTGCAGCGGACATATCAGTCATATTAGTATGGTTAATAGAACTCACATGGATAAAACAACGAGTAAATTACTAAGTAATATACTTCTCTTAAAACAGTAAGAAAAGATAATTACATCCTAACCAAATATACCTTCTGTTAGTTTTTACTTACAGTAAAAACTACGTATCATGAAATCAAGTATGGTAAATATACTTGTACTTCTGGTTTTGAACATTTAAAACCACAAGGCAGTATTATGGATAATATAATATTTTCCAGGATTAATACTAAGGTTTTACTGTAAAACGGATATAACTAAGAACACTTTTACAAATGAAACAGTTTATGGAATTAAACTACTCTTACAAAGGAAACAATTTATGGGATTAAACCACTTTTACAAAGGAAACGGTTTATGGGATTAAACCACTTTTACAAATGAAACGGTTTATGGGATTAAACCACTTTTACAAATGAGAACTTAGTCATTCACCTTCTATAAACTAGTATAACATTAAGGACCTTTAGTGGTTAATTCTATAATTCCTTAGTTTTTACATCAGATTTATACATAAGTAATATCCGATTGACAGTGAAATGTGTGACTTCCGCCTTACTTCCTGTTCCTTGTTTGGTTGTGGGCTTAGGGCAGATACACCCATTTAACTGTCCATTCGATATTGGGTTATATATAATTAGTATAAACTAAGTAATTACAGAGGAAAACTATTGAGGTTATCAATCTATCACCTCAGGAAATATAGTATTTTCTGGAGAAACCAGTGAACTTTTCCAAAGAACTTAGAGTATACTTAACAGAACTAAAATACTTATGAACTCACCAGCTTAAATGCTGATCTACTCTTTCCAAATAACTTGTATTCTCAGGAATCCAGTACACAGGTACACTCCCGAAGCTTTTGAGAAGACTACCTAGTACCGTACTGCGACTCTTGTTTTCTACTGTATCTACTTTGATGTTTGAATATGTAATTTTTAAACACTTATGTAAAACTTATACTTATTAATGCAATGGTTGTTTGTACTTTGATTACTATATTGCGTGTGTTGTGATACTTACATGACGTCCTCCGCCCCCGAACGTTTCCGCCGTTCTGGTTTGGGGGTGTGACACATTTGATGGGAAATTGTGCTCACTAACATTTTTATTCATTGTAATGTTTATTCTATTCATGTTCTTAAGATAAAAAGATAAATATAAAAGTTGATTCTTTCCATGTTTTCTCCTTAGAGAGAAAGAAAGTGATCATAGTGTTATTACTATGTTAATAATTGATGTTAGTATACTATAAAGTTTAGAAAACAAGAATGCAAAACAAAAATAACCAAAATAACTCTTTGATTAATCGGGAACTAACTCAAAACCGATATTTTACAATCTATTCTCATAATCATAAACTCGATTATGGACATGTATATATAGCCTAACAAACCAACTTGTATTAGACTATGAAACTTATGACCAACTTGCCATAAACTAGACTTGCCATAAATTAGATTGCTTGGTCTCCAAGTCCTCATCGACTTAGGATTACAACAATCACCCCCGAATCTCTAAGTCCTTCTAAAGAATTCTTCAACCCGATCTGTATTTAAAATACGGGCTCGTCGTTGTCGTCACATTCCGAAAAATCACCTTCTTGTAATTTTTGGAGTCGTTCCGGACATTCAGAGGCAAAGTGACCCGGTTTGTCACACCGAAAACAAATCACCTTAGATCGGTTTTTTTTCCCTATTTTTCTGATTTTTGTGACAACAGCAATTACAATTTTTGTAATTGTTGGAATTGGGTTGAGTTAAATCACAATTGGACTATTTATTGGGGCGATTACTTTAAGAAACCATATTATTCCCTTTCGGCCCGCCTGACCCAGATAACCCACCTGATCCAGATCCACTTAACCCGTCAGTCCCATTAAACCCATTCGGATTATTAGACCCATTCGATCTACTCGTTCCTTTCGATCCATTGTGAGAACCAGTCGATTTCTTTGCAAACAATACCTTCGACTGATCTGCCACACTGATATCTTCCTCCCTAATTCTCTCTTCGTAAGCTTTGAGCCTTCCGACGACATCTTCAAATCCCACCGTCTTCAAGTCCAAGACTTGCTCAAGGGAGGCAACGATTTGGATGAATTTCGACCTAGGAACAGTTTTGAGGAATTTCTTTACCAACTTCGATTCCTCAATCGTCTCACCGAGTGCCACCAATTTGGACGCGATTCCGGATGGCTTTCCGACATAGCTATCGATTGATTCCGACTCCAGCATCTTCAGCTGATCGAATTCGGCGTTTAGGGTTTGCAATCGGCCCTCTTTCACACGATCAGGACCTACATATATTGCCTTAATCGCTTCCCATAGTCCTTTGGCAGATTCCACATCTCCGATCTGCATGATTAGATTTTCCGGGATTGCCTGATACAACAATCCTATTGCAAGGTAATCTTTCTCTTCATTCTTTTCTGTTCCCGGATCAATTACAGTCCAGGCCTTATGGATTATGAGAACTACATTCATTTGTAGAGCCCAAACGGTATAGTTGGTCGATGATAACATGTGAGAGGCAACTGTGGTGGATCCAACTTCCTTCACATTCACCGGAGGAGGCCCTGCACCATCTTCTACGTCTGACATATTGACCTAGCTCGTCAATAGGTAAACAACTCGATCTCACAGCTTCTTAACTCAAGCTGTGATACCAATTAAAGTTTAGAAAACAAGAATGCAAAACAAAAATAACAAAAATAACTCTTTGATTAATCGGGAACTAATTCAAAACCGATATTTTACAATCTATTCTCATAATCATAAACTCGATTATGGACATTTATATATAGCGTAACAAACCAAGTTGTATTAGACTAGGAAACTTATGACCAACTTGCTATAAATTAGATTGATTGGTCTCCAACTCCTTATCGACTTAGGATTCCAACATACTATACTTCGAACACCATGCAGATTTCCACTTCCAAGTATAGGGTTAGATCCATTTGGTTGACCAACGATTTAAAGTCTTGCATGAGTAATTCGGTTTCCACGATAGGTACGTACCCCGTAGGTTAAAGGACCAGACGTTGACAAATAACCCATATCATGGGGACAACGCGCTCCCTTTATTCCCAATACCACACTATTTCGAACAATCAATTTCACGTACTACGTCTTTGACGGTTGCATCTCTTTCCACATGTTACTCTTCGTTCGCACACCTATAAATACTCCCTTCAAACCGACCAACCAAATCATCCTACGCCCATGTCAACCTTCTTCTGCTGCTGGTTTTTTGCGATTTTACCCTTCACGAGATTTATGTTCTTATTTATTTTCTGGGTCTTGAAAAGGGTTCGTGAAGGCAGACTGTTTGGTTTCAAAAAGGTTAGTTCTACTGAACCAGAGAAGAAAACGCCATTGTCGACTAGCTGCACTTTAAAAAATCTTGTTCTTGATCAAGAAAACTTGTACAGAGCCTATGGCAATGGCTTCTGTGAGTTTGTTAGTCATCCGAGTCCTGTGGTTTTTTCGTCGGCAAGGCCCGTTAGTGAGCTCAATGCAGCAGCTCTTAGGATTCAGAAATTCTACAAGAGCTATAGAACTCGACGCAACCTTGCAGATTGTGCTGTTGTCGTTGAAGAATTATGGTTTGTTGATTACTTGCTATGTTATCTCTTCTTTGTTAAAACGAAAAATGTTTAATAGATTACGTTTTTTAATGGGCGTGATATTTAGCAACAATTTATCGCAAAACAAGCTTAAAATCTCATCATTTAATTGTGACACGTTCGATGGCTCTAAAAATCTTCTTTTACCTACCTGTTTATGTTATCTTATGAAAATGTTCAAAATCTATCTTAATGTATTTTGAAATCTTTTCATATAAATATCCAAAGTTTAAGATCTTTTAAATGTTGCACATAGGTGGAAAGCTTTGGACTTTGCAGCTTTAAAGCGGAGTTCCGTGTCGTTTTTCTGCAACAACAAGCCCGAGAGCGCAGTCTCGCGATGGGGCCGAGCTCGTACCAGAGTTGCAAAGGTGCAATTCTGTAATAAGATTTTGTTTTTTATGGAAGACCTAGTCATATCTTTTTAGATTGATATATGATGGAAGCTAGCTATCAAACGCTTATGCTTTTTTTAAATAACTTTCCATAAAAATAAGATTGGTAGTTTGATTCAAAATAATGAAAATTTGACAAGTTCTTGAATGCATGACCATGACTACATGTCTTCAAAGCAATTGAAGTTAATGAATTTGAACATTGACCAATTGACTGATTAAAAGGATTGAATTATATATATATATATATATATATATATATATATATATATATATATATATATATATATATATATATATATATATATATATATATATATATATATATATCCTTTTTAATTTAGCTTTAACTTATAAAAATTTCAGTCATAAATTTGATCGAATGTTTTTTATTCTAGGTCGGGAAAGGCCTGTCTAAAGACAAAAATGCTCAAAAACTAGCCATTTGTCACTGGCTCGAAGCAGTAAGTATAAGAGTGATTCTATCCATACAACCTCGTTACTAAATATATATGCAACCCTATATATCTTAATTTTTTAATATTTATTTTATAAAACGTGCACCCTCTATATAATTACTTATTGTACACCCCGTGATTTAAAGTTTTTGTCAAATCTACGAGGTCTGCGACTAGTAAGGGGTGTATGATCAATAGTAACACCCTAAAATGCAACCTTACTCCAAGTTTGCATGATAAAGAATTATGATTTTTTGTAGATTGATCCACGCCATCGTTATGGTCACAATTTGCAGTTATACTACAAGGTTTGGTTTACTAGCCAAAGCTCACAACCTTTCTTTTATTGGTAATCATTTTCTACCATTTTTTATTAGTTTTAATTAAGTGATGTCCATATCATGAAAACCAGACTCCAACCATGCATTTGTTTATGCTGCTTTTCAGGTTGGATGTTGGAGATGGTAAAGAAGTAATTGTAGAAAGATGTCCCAGAAACGTATTACATTATCAATGCATAAAATATCTTGGACCTGTAAGACTCATTAATCATCATTATCATCATTTTATGTTAGAAAAAACAAGCTTGATATCATGATCGATATTATGAATGTAGAAAGAGAGGGAAGAGTACCAAGTGATTATCGAAAACGGGAAGTTGATGTACAAACAAAACCGAAGATTAGTGAAAACCATCGATGGAACTAAATGGATCTTTGTACTTAGTACATCAAGAATATTGTACGTTGGTCAAAAGGAAAAGGGTCGATTTCAACATTCTAGTTTTCTAGCCGGAGGAGCCACTACTGCTGCCGGGAGGATGGTTGTTCATGATGGAGTCCTTGAGGTATGTATGCCATGCAAAAATTGTAACCGAAAACACATTATGTCATTATCAACTAATCTTTTATCATACGTCCTATTTTGATATATAGGCTATATGGCCCTACAGTGGTCATTATCACCCAACGGAAGAAAACTTCAAGGAGTTCATTTGTTTTCTTGAACAACATCAAGTGGATTTGACTAATGTCAAGGTATTTGAACTGATTATTACATAAAAATTGAGTTTATTACATGATTTTTGTAAATTAATTTACGTTTATTTCACTACATTGCAACATTGTATTTTCAATATATTTTTCATTCTAATACATTTTACTAAAAAATTATTTCAATATATAATTATAACTTTATACTTCCAATTTTTTTTTTCCTTTAATTATAGTAGCAAAAATTGTTGTTTTCCATAACATTATTATAAATGGATAGATTTTTCAAAATATTGTAATGGAATGAAATGAAAACAAGAAACTATAATAAACAAATTAATGAGTTTATATTTTGATATTTCTTGTATTTAACCCTTAATATATTATACTATGTAGAAATGTCCTCTAGATGACGATGATCCATTTCTCAATGTTACATGCAAAGAGAAGTCCAAGTCTAATAAAACACGTGGAAATCCACCAGTAAAAATCCAACCTTTAAATGAAAATGCCAAATATCGTTGCGAGAAAATGGGATTACAAGAACAAAGAAACGTCAAATCCCCAAAATGGACATCGGGGGTAGGTCCGAGGATCGGGTGTGTAAGAGAATACCCAACAAAACTACAATTTCAAGCACTTGAACAAGTCAATCTGTCACCAAGAAAAGTTTGTTCAATGTTTTCTAGCAATTGTCCAATTCCTTCCCCACGACCAAGTCCTCGTGTGCACCTTTCACCAAGACTTGCTAACATGAGCTGAAACACTGAGCACAACAACTAAAACTTGACCGATAAGTATAGGATTAACAATTGATATGATAGTAATTAGTATCTGAAAGAGTTCTCGGATTAAGTTAAATGATCTCTTCGAAATTGAAAAGTTGTTTGGAGAATATTGGATTAATTGACATAAAGCGTAGGGGTGGTAAGAGTACATATTATTCAATGTAAACGCCTATGGAAAATGTGTTTTCGTTTGTTGAGGGGCAGTGCATGCATATACATTTTCGTCCATATTTTATTATTATTATTATTATTAGTTCTTTTTTATCTATGTAGTTCTTTTGCTTGTAAGAAGAACAAGTTTATATTATTAGTTCTTTCGTCAAAAAGTTTATTATTATTCTTTTTCTTAGGCTCAATACGTTATTATTAGTGACTATAGAAAGTGTTGTATAAGGTATTCCTTGAATTTCTCTATGATCTGTATGGCTTCCATTTGGTTCTTACATTCTTGTAATAATATATCATTCTTTACTAACTCATCATTTACAAGCAACAACACCTATTGTTCAAGGTAGTGTTGATAAATAACGTGCCACAAACAAGAAATGTATTGTACTTTTAATTATAAATGAGCCTATGATGTCACACACTGAAAAATATTATAATCGAATAAAATAAATAATGGATAAGTTTATTATTAACAACTAAAAAAATAAGTAAATAATATTTGGTTATTATTTATTGATATAAAGTGAAACTACTAAATAAAAGAGTTGATTTATCAAACTAAATAAAATAGTTTATTTAATTAAAAGTTATTTAACTAATGAAGGGGTTAATAACTAAATAAATGGTAAATCACATCATCTGAGTTGCTCATATCAACCCGTCCCAAGCTTCATATGAAAGGTTAATCGCGAAACACTAATAATATTTTGAAAGTGTCAGAGATTTGAACTACAGACCTCTCGCATGTTATTGGTTTGTGTTGTATGTTTTGACGATCGATTTGCATTTATCATGTAATAGATAAGTTATTTTTGTTTGTAATTTGTTTTATTAATGTTACTCTAAAATTACTTAAACAAGAAAAAACAAAAGATAGAAACCCTACATGTGTGCTGGATTTTTAATGGTCACAATATTCATTTGAAAAAAAAAAAAAAAAAATCCTTAATTGGCTCCCCCATGCCTTTTAGGCCTCGGCTCAACTTGCTCCCCTTCTTTTTCCGTGTTGATGTCAAAGGCAAGGAAGAAGGAAGAAATTTAGGTGCTGTTTGTTTTTTTAGAAAAAACTCTTCAAACCATTTTCTGCTGCGCGGCGTAGCATACGCGCAACACTTTCCTTCTCACAGCAGTTTGTTTTTTGGAAGACTTCAGACTGCAAAACTTCTGTGCGTGTGCTGCGTGGCGCAGCACTTGACTTGCCTCTTCAAACCTCTTCAGCTTTCAATTTTTTGAAGTTTTTTTTAGAATTTTGGTATAACTTATTTTTTTTAAACATTTAAAAAAAAGCTTTTATTTACGGATTTGATACAATTTCTTATTATAGTTTCCACAAATTTTTTTAACTTAATTTAAAAAAAAAAAAAAAAGCTTTGATTTTTTTAATTTTTTTAACGTTTCCGTTAATAATATTTTCAGTTTCAGTTTCAGTTTCATCTTTTTTAACGTGTGTAATTTTTTACGAACTTTGTATACATCGTTTGCAATACTTTCTTAATTTTTTTTATTATTTTCTTTTTTATGTTTTTTAAAATTAGTTTTTTTTTCTAGAATAAAGCTGTTAGTTTCTTTTATATTTTTGTAAGTTTTTTTTTAAAAAAAGTTATATATTTTTGTTTTTTTACATGTTATTTTTAGTACTCTTTCAATGTTTTAAGACTAGAATTATTAAAATTTCGGTGTTGAGAACTAATTTAAGTTTATAAAATTAGTTTATTTAAATTTCAGTTTACTGTAGCAGTCTGCAGATGTTAAAAAACAAACATGCTTCTTATTATGGGCTGCAGCCGTTTGTTCCACCTCTTCTGCAGCAGAGGATTGCAGAGGTGGTCCGCAGACTTCATGAATTTTCGCTTCGAAAAAACAAACAGCACCTTAATGTTGATTAGCCTTAGAAGTCTAGGAGTTGTATGTTCGTGCCATGTATTGCTCAGCCTTAGAAGCTCTTTACATTTGATAACTAGTCTTTAGATATTGAGGTGGTAAACACCCTATGTTTGTGTGCTCTTGGATCTAATTAGATTTATGGCTTTTGGGAATTAAAATTTTAAATTTGTGATTTGTTTCTGTTTCTATTGCCATTTTGATTTATAAATTGTAGGGGTGGCGCGGTGTGGTTCGGTTTTTAGCTAAAATCGAACCATAACCATTATAAGTGGTTAATGTATTTTGGTAACCATTGGGTATTGGTTAATATTGGTTTTGGTTAACGGTTTTTTTCGGTTAATGATTATGGTTAATGATTAATATTGGTCAATCATAATGGTTGAAAATGAGATAAAAACAATAAACACTTTGCTATAAAAACTGAAAAACATAAAATACATTGTTATAAAAATTGAACAATTCAGTGTTTATAACTTTATTAATATGATAGAAGATTAGGCATCCCATTTAATTTCAATAATTATTTTTTAAATTTTCAATTCCAAATATAATTACATACCATTTATTTAATATTATATTATATTAAAAACATTTATTAATATTATTGGTTCGGTTCGGCTGTGGATGAAAACTATAACCAAACCATATGTATTTGGTTAATCAAAAATAGAAACCGCACCATCTTTTTTATTAATGGTTTGACTAAAATGGTTCGGTTATTTCGGTTAATTTGATTTTGGTTCGATTTTTCTGTTAATATGTTCACCCTAATCAATTGTATAGTCATTTATCTTATAGTGGTACCAGAGTCACTTTTCGAGAACACTAGATCACACTATTATTTTGTTTTGTTTTTTCTTGAATGTTTCTTGAAAATAATAAACAAAACAATTTAATTTATTAAAATTGTTTTATAACCTTGTGATGGTTTGAATAATTTTACTTTTTGAATAATTTTACTTTTAGAAAAACTATTTACGTAGCTGTTTTTACATATGAATGTAAAAAGTAAAAACAATATTATTAACAAATTTATTTTGTTATAGGGTTAAATGTGTTGCTCTAGCTCGGAATTATTTTTATGTGTTGAATATGTTCTTGGTCGTTTTGATTTGTTTTTCCCATTAAAGTATGTTTTTTGTGTTAATGATTTTGCAAAATGTTGCAAGTAGTTTTCGAATTGTATTTTTTTCCTTTATTTTATTCTTGGAAAGTGTAATATACGGTTCAAGACGAACACCCTACAAACAAGTTAGACCACGAACCAAATATATAAGAAGCCCACCTAGCCTTTACCAAACATAAAATTAAACAGCAAAACCATAGGATTGTTGTCCCGTTTTGGTTCCAATTGGCCTCTTGGCCCTAAAATCCTTTCAACCTAGACATTATTTGGACATGTTTTCCTCCCTTTCCAATTGTGAGTGTCTAAGGTCATTAATTAATTCGTAATATTTTTAATAATAATATGATATTTTTGAGCTGCATTCATAATCTAATCAATCAATAAGAAATTATAAGAAATAAGTTATTAATTTAGTAAGAATTAATGATTTAATTAGAAGTTATTTTTCAATTAATTAAATATTTTTAATTAATTAAATGGGTTGAATATTAATTAATTCATTAGTAATTAATTGGAATAATCCAGAACCTTCTACAATACAGAAGAGATCGATTTTATCCAAGGATAAAAGGATATGGAATGATTCAAATAGGGATAAGGATCATCTTTATAAATTTGAATTCAACTAGAGACAATAAATAAGGTGTTAGGGGTCAAACCCTGACACTCCTTGCCTCTTAATTTTTTGTCCAACTATCCCCTCTCGCTTGTATCTACGAAATCAATAACCCTTCTAGGGTTATTGTGATTTTCGAAATACAACCTCTCTCTTAAAGTTCATTTTTCTAGTTGGGGTTTTGGGTGTGATTCCACTAGAGGGATTCCTGGTTTGGGTCCTCGTTGTACTTGCAATTATGGTTGTCACGAGATGTCAATCAAGAGACCAAGAAGATCAAGAGATTAGTATCTTTCTTATTTAAAGTAAATTGTTATTATGGTAAAAATTAGATCCTTAGGATGCATGTATACATAGAGTTTAAATGTTTTAATACACTTCTCAAACGACTGTGTATAGATTGTATCAATTCCAAACAGTTGTATCAGAGTCTGGTTGTAATAATATGCACTGTTAATATGAATAACAAAAAAAAATTGTCTGTAAGTCACGACACCAACCGTCGGAAAACTTACTGACTTCTTCGATTTGGATAAGCACATTAATTTTAAATGTGATTTAAATAAGATTTAAATTTGAAAATTTAAATTATTTCGAATTTTAATTATTATTTAATAGTTAATTAAGTTTGAATATTTAAGATAATTATGAACTGATAAGTCTCTTAATTATAAACATTATCTTAATTATATTTAAATTTTGAATATTTAAGTTTTAAATATTATTTATAATGAATTTAAATTTAAATATTTAATTTAAAACTTTCAATATTATTTAATAGAGAATTAAATTTGAATATTTAATAAGGAATAAATTTAAAAGATTTGAATTTATAATATATTATGATTACTATAATGATGACATAATTACATGTGTCCTTACATATTTAATTAAAACATTATCAGTCGAACCATGACTAAGCTCACATGCTCTAGTGCTATAAGAGATGTTTAAGGATGTCTTTTAGATTTTTAGTGAGGTTAGTTTTTAAAAGCTCATTGATTACCACCTCACCGCCTCTTTTCATTTTGAGTGTGGAGTTATCGAAAGGGTTTATACTATACATGTTCAACGTTAAAAGTATTAAACTAAAGTAATAAAACTAAATTCTCACTTTATATATGTAACACCCAGAATCAGAAAGACCAAGAAAAGAAAGGAAAAGCTCTAAGTCAAGGAGTCAACTCGTCGAGTCCAGGGAAGAACTCGACGAGTCGGAGCGGGATCCGGTCATAGAGTAAGTGATCGACTCGGCGAGTCGGAAAGTAGACTCGGCGAGTCTGGTCTGGGCGAGAAAAACCCTAATCTTAGGGTTTGCACCCTATATAAAGAACATCATATCCCTCCCTCAGCCTCTTTACCACCTTTTGAGATCCAGAAACCCTAAATCGTGAGTGAGAGTCCTTGAGAGCAAATTGGAGCTTAAATAAGTGGTTTTTGTGAAGAGATCTTGAAGATCAAGAAGCTTGGATCAAGGGGATTTACAGAGATTTGGATTATTCTTCAGTGGGAGGTCATCTTGGAGGTAATAAGCTGTTACCTTCACCCTTTTTGCATCTAGATCTATTCTTGAATGAGATTTTGGGGCTATTTTGGTAAAATTGAGATCTATTTCGGGTTTGGGGCTTAGATCTGAGGTTGTTACTTCAGATCTAGGGTTGGGATGGTCCAGAATGTCTTAAAGCAGCAGTCAATGAATTGTTGGTGAAGCCCCTTTGTCTTAAACCCTAGCCCTAGAGTGTTTTGGGCCTTTAGCTCCTTGGTTTCACGTAAAGTTTTCAACTTTACATGGGGGTTAGACTTTAGAAGAGTGGATCTATGGGTTGGAGCCCCTACATGGCTCAAAAAGCCACTGTATGGATTAAGGACTGAAGAGACTCGGCGAGTCACATGGGTGGACTCGGCGAGTTGTATGATGATGGGCAGGGACTCGACGAGTTGGAAGAACAACTCGGCGAGTCTGTTGAAGATTGTCGTGGACTCGGCGAGTCTGTTCTTGGACTCGACGAGTCAGGTCGCAGACCCCCCAACCTCTTCTGGTTAAGGCACAGATTAGTGAGTTGAGTGGTGACTCAGTGAGTTGGACAGGATGGGACTCAGAGATCGTTGAACTCGACGAGTCTTGGGGTTACTCGGCGAGTTGAGTCGTATTATGAGAGTTTCTGAGTTTAAGAACTCGGCGAGTCTATGGGTTGACTCGGCGAGTAGAGTCAATCAGGAAGGTTGACTTTGGCCAGGACTTTGACTTTGACCGATTGACTTCAAGGGTATTATGGTAATTTGGATATTTATGTCAATGGTTCATTGATGGCTTTAGGTGTTGGAGTTTGGAGCAGTAATTCGGGGTTATGCTTTTGCGGTTCAGCTTCTGTAGTAGGAGGTGAGTTTCCCTTGTGTGGATGGGTCTACGGCCACAATGCCGGCCCATGTAGTAATGAGTTGGAAGACCCGGGGGTTAGCGCTAGGCACTATATTCCAGTATGATATTCAGGACCAAGGTCCAGTGATAGCGGGCGGGTGCCCAAGGAATGGTTTGCATGATAGAATATATTTATTGTCTGTGTGATACATGTATGTGCCTGGTAGGGAGGTGAGTGTGGGCGTGGTCCCGTAACTCACAAATAGCAGAGTGTGGACGGTGTTCCATTGCTTATTAGCAGCAGAACAGGGGCGAGGCCCAAGTTAGGAAAGGAGTGAGTGTGGGCTGGGCCCGTATCTCACTATCAGAAGGAGTATGGACAGGGTCCCATGTGTTGTGGTATGTTTATGTGTTAGTATATGATTAGCGGGCGGGGCCCAGGGACAGGCGGGGCCTAGGAGAAACAGATATGTATCCGAGCGGGGCTCAAAGCCAGGGGGCCTGGAGCGGCGGGGCCGTTGTAGCGGGCAAGGCCTGAGGTAGTGGGCGAGGCCCAAAGTAGCGGGCGTGGCCCAGTATTTGCAGTATGTGATTATGCAAGGTATGTGGTAGGTTGGGGAACTCACTAAGCTTCGTGCTTACGGTTTTCAGTTTGGGTTTCAGGTATTTCCGGTAGCGGAGGGAAGAGCTCGGGGTGATCGCATGACACACACCATTGATTAGACAGCCTGGGATGTTTTACTCTGATAATGAAAATATGTTTTGGATTTAATACTCTGGTTTATGTATGGTTTCGTTTATGGTTTGACAATTATGTTTTAAGTAATGATTTTAAAGGAAATTTTTAGTCATCAATTTTGGGTCGTTACAAGTTGGTATCAGAGCCTTGGTTTGAGGGATTCGGACATACTCTCGGGTGTGTCTGAACTCAAACTAAGGAATTGGTATAGAAATTTTCAAAGAGAAAAGACAGTTTTGTAAAATGAGTTTTGAGAAAGGAAACAGTTTTAGAAAAGCGAAAAGAATTCAGAAAGAAAAGAACTTTGATAAGAGAAAAGGATGTGGTGCATGCAATCAACTGAGCTCAAGTAAGTTCTCCCAAACTACCCATACAAGTTTATGATATGTTATGACTATGTGATCAGCATGCTAGATTAGGACTAAGGATCTATGGAGGATGCCTTATGTGCCTGTTATATGTGCTTTTGAGCTGCATGATAGCGCTGGTTAGACAGTAGTAGGATAGCCTGTATAGGTTATGCCTGGTAGTATGAGCTTAGCATTGTATGTTAGTATAGTTCTCGTTATGAGAATATATTTGCTTGAGTAGTTTCCTGTGTCCGAATGATGTTTGCTTTGTGCTTTGTGGGACTCTGAGTGATGGGAGTTAGCCATTAGGTGAATACGTCACGTCACGTGTGATCAGGGTTGAATAATCTCAGAGTGCTGGATTTGGCCCTATTGCGCAGCTCTTGTTTGAGTCTAACCGTTGTAGGGACGAGTCTTTTACTCGAAGGATTATCTGAGCCTCGTCACATGTGATGGTGTTCAGGTGATGGCTAATTGGCATTACAAGGAGGCCTTCAGCAGCTGAGGACTGGTTTTGGTTGAGTCAGAGATTTCCTAGGGCAAGCCTAGGGTGAGTTAGTGTTGGGAGCTGTAGTAGTAGTGAAAGGGACTTGGTGGAGTCGAGGTAACTCTTGAGGAAAGTACGGATAGATGTGGAAGGTAGTATGGGCCCGTACTACTGGAAGCAGAGGATCCGTACTCGATTCAAGAGGGGCCAAGACAAAGCCAGAGAACTTGTAGAGTGTGTGCGATCCCTCAGCAGTGATGTGTATTCTGATAGTTATGTGATATGTTTTTCAGCATGGTGACACTGCGAGAGAGACCAGTGGGCGGGTCAGGCGCCGGAGAGGGATCAGGCTCAGGTTCAGGGACCGAGCAGCTCGAGGAGCGTATGAGAGAGTTTGTATCAGCGGAGGTTACGCGTAACATACTAGATCAGACTCCTGTGATCTTTGGCACGGTCAAGGAGGGTATACTGGAGATCTTGGATGAGAGACTGGGAGCCTTCCGTACCGAGATGATGGCCTTGATGGGAGCGCGTACCTTGACATTCCGAGAGTTTAGAGCTTGCGGAGCACCAGATTATCATGGGGCTAGGGACCCCATTGCTAGCAGTAGGTGGTTGGCCGATGTCGCCAATGCATTCCATACGAGCCGGTGTCCCGAGGGGGACAAGGTCAGACTCGCCTCCTGCCTTCTGAAGGACAGAGCGAGGGATTGGTGGGAGGAGATTGGTCATGCCTTGGGGGATGATGCCGCGTTGGACGCGATGACATGGGGTGATTTCTCGGCCAGGTTCAGGGCTGAGTTCTCACCGACTATTGAGGTGCAACAGTTGGCACGGGAGTTTCAGGATTTGACACAGACTACTGAGACTGTGGCGGAGATCACCGCCAAGTTCAGGGAGAGGGCCCTTCTTGTTCCGCAGTATGTCGCGGATGAGGAGATGAAGAAGGCCCGATATCACGAGATGTTGAGGGATGACATCAGGCAGTTTGTGAGCAGGTCCAACTGCAAAACGTTGGAGGATATGATCGTACGAGCTAGAGAGAGGGAGATTGATTTGGAACAGATCCGGAAGAGGAAGCCGGATGAGTTTCAGGTAGCCACAGGCTCGGGCAAAAGGCCCAAGGGGTCAGATTCGAGATCGAGGGATTACCAGAGCCGCGGCCGATGCGGGAGGTGTGGCAGGACGCACGAGGGTGCGTATAGGAGTGGTAGTGGTGGAGATTCGGGCTGCTTCAAGTGCGGCCGGACTGGTCATTTTAGCAGAGATTGTACTGCTACCACCACGCAGGGGTCAGACTTGATATGTTTTCACTACAGTCAGCGGGGCCACAAGAAGGCCCAGTGTCCCAGTTTGTTTTCGGCAGGACGGGTGATAGCACTTGCCCCTGCAACTTTGAGGATCACGGACGGCCGTCAGGGCCGAGCAGAGGCGCCTACGGTAGGAGGCAGGGCTTTTCAGATGACTACCATGGAGGCGCGAGCAGCGCCAGACGTTGCAGGTGTGTGTATTTCGTTTCTCTGTTAACTTTTATTCATGATTATATTGTTATGGTTCTGCATCGTTATTGGTATAAGTATTTCCGAATTGTGTGGCTTGCTTGTGATTTAGTTATATGCCATCTGCATGCCTTGGATATTAAAATGGTAGTTAGGGGTTGTGCCCTATTGGAGCAGGTTACTTAGGATGCAGTAACTATAGCATGCTTATGTGGAACTCAGTAGTGTCCCACTAGCTTCAGGAAGGTGTTATTGAGTGATGGATTGGTTAGATCCCTAGCTGTGGCAAGCTTGGGTTTTTCAGCAGATTGATTGCGGAGTGGTAGAAAAGATTGGGAATTCTTCTCAAGCTTTGAGCAGTGAGGTATAAGCAGGATCAAAGCTGGGGAGAACCCTCCGAGTGTACAAGGGTAAGAGCACACAGATCCAGAATGAGTACGTGACCTCTGAGAAGGAAAGAAAGTAGCACATCAATTGATGGATTGAGGAGTTCAGGGTTGGGAGTTTGAGAAACTTCCCAACAGTTAGTTCATGTAATCGGGATGGTTAGTAACTGGTTGGGAATTCAGGATTGGAGAATCGCCTGTAGGACTCGAGTGAGTCGGAATGAATATTTTGAGAACACTTAGCATGGGATGCTTTCGTGTTAGTAGTCAGTGGCAGAGACAACATGTAGAGCATGGTAGAGCGGCAGAAGAGCCGCAACATTTTTCCCAGCAGCGAGTTAGTGGCGGAAGTGATGTAAGACTGCGGGTAAGCCGTAGCATTCCCTAGCAGCTTAGTTAGCGGAGAATGGGCGGAGGCCCGTATCTCCTAGTTAGCGGAGTTTGGGGCGAGGCCCTTATCTCTTAGTGATCAAGGTAAGGATCAGGAAAAGGTAGTTCGTTAAGATTAGTATGGAGTGGACCTGCGTATCCCTAAAGAAGTGAGACCTTGGGAGAGGCTGCTCCAGGATACAGTTGGGTGAGACCCGTGGGCGAGGCCCGTATGATATAGCAGCATGGGTGAAACCTAGGAGCAGGGTTGCTCAGTAGTATAGTCGGATGAGACTCGTGGGCAAGGCCCGTGAGATTTTAGCAGCACAGGTGGGACCTGGTAGGGACTGTAGGGTCATGGCAGGGGATTGAGGATCCCAGGACCTGTAGCGCCAGAGTGGCAGAGTAGATAGAGCAGTAATAGATAGCCGAAGTTTCTTCGGAAGTCGCTGGGAGCGGCTAGGAGATTGTGTTGGGCGTAGTGACCCGTGGGAGTTCGGTAATCCAGTTATGGACATATTAGTTGGGACCTGGGGTGGTCTCAGTTCATCCTGAAGGCGGATAAAGGACAACATAACTTCCAGCTAGTGGCAGTGATGATAGAAGGACTATGGGGTAAGGCAGATATTTGACTAAGGGTGCTGCGCCTCTCACAGCAGGGTTGGATAATCTCAGAGGGAAGGGTTTGACTATGTTGCACAACTCTCGTTGAGTCTTAACCATAGCAGGGATGAATCCTTTACTCGAAGGATTATCTGAACCATTCGCTGAGATGGGTACTCAGCATTAAATTGTAAGTAGTAAGAAGTATTCAGTGTGTACGGCAGCCATAACCAGCACTGGGAGTGGCTGGAGTATTGGATATCGTGAAAGGTATGTCCTTCACAGTGATAGGGGAAGTGGTTAGTTATGGGAAGTAGCCTTGGGAAGGCCAGAAAACGCGCAAGTCAAAAGGGAGTGAACCCCTAAGGGGTTCAGTATGAGTGCTCGGGGAGTACTGGAAGGATTACCAATGGAACAGGATGTGTTCTCTGGACGGTGGAGGATTGTTATTACAAGAATTAGGGTTGGTATGCATGACCGGGCGGAAGGCCAGCGGAAGTAGTCAGCGGGTGTTAGATTTTTTTCAAGCAGGGTGTTGAAAGCAGATTGCAGGACGATTGGCCATAGAGAACTTCGAGGACGAAGTTTAGTTTAAGTGGGGGAGAGTTGTAACACCCAGAATCAGAAAGACCAAGAAAAGAAAGGAAAAGCTCTAAGTCAAGGAGTCAACTCGTCGAGTCCAGTGAAGAACTCGACGAGTCGGAGCGGGATCCGGGTCATAGAGTAAGTGATCGACTCGGCGAGTCAGAAAGTGAACTCGACGAGTCTGGTCTGGGCGAGAAAAACCCTAATCTTAGGGTTTGCACCCTATGTAAAGAACATCATATCCCTCCCTCAGCCTCTTTACCACCCTTTTGAGATCCAGAAACCCTAAATCGTGAGTGAGAGTCCTTGAGAGCAAATTGGAGCTTAGATAAGTGCTTTTTGTGAAGAGATCTTGAAGATCAAGAAGCTTGGAACAAGGGGATTTACAGAGATTTGGATTATTCTTCAGTGGGAGGTCATCTTGGAGGTAATAAGCTGTTACCTTCACCCTTTTTGCATCTAGATCTATTCTTGAATGAGATTTTGGGGCTATTTTGGTAAAATTGAGATCTATTTCGGGTTTGGGGCTTAGATCTGAGGTTGTTACTTCAGATCTAGGGTTGGGATGGTCCAGAATGTCTTAAAGCAGCAGTCAATGAATTGTTGGTGAAGCCCCTTTGTCATAAACCCTAGCCCTAGAGTGTTTTGGGCCTTTAGCTCCTTGGTTTCATGTAAAGTTTGCAACTTTACGTGGGGGTTAGACTTTAGAAGAGTGGATCTATGGGTTGGAGCCCCTACATGGCTCAAAAAGCCACTGTATGGATTAAGGACTGAAGAGACTCGGTGAGTCACATGGGTGGACTCGGCGAGTTGTATGATGATGGGCAGGGACTCGACGAGTTGGAAGAACAACTCGGCGAGTCTGTTGAAGATTGCCGTGGACTCGGCGAGTCAGGTCGCAGACCCCCCAACCTCTTCTGGTTAAGGCACAGATTAGTGAGTTGAGTGGTGACTCAGTGAGTTGGACAGGATTGGACTCAGAGATCGTTGAACTCGACGAGTCTTGGGGTGCTCGGCGAGTTGAGTCATATTATGAGAGTTTCTGAGTTTAAGAACTCGGCGAGTCTATGGGTTGACTCGGCGAGTAGAGTCAATCAGGTAGGTTGACTTTGGCCAGGACTTTGACTTTGACCGATTGACTTCAAGGGTATTATGGTAATTTGGATATTTATGTCAATGGTTCATTGATGGCTTTAGGTGTTGGAGTTTGGAGCAGTAATTCGGGGTTGTGCTTTCGTGGTTCAGCTTCTACAGTAGGAGGTGAGTTTCCCTTGTGTGGATGGGTCTACGACCACAATGCCGGCCCATGTAGTAATGAGTAGGAAGACACGGGGGTTAGCCCTATGCACTATATGCTAGTGTGATATTTAGGACCAAGGTCCAGTGATAGCGGGCGGGTGCCCAAGGAATGGTTTGCATGATAGAATATACTTGTTGTCTGTGTGATACATGTATGTGCCTGGTAGGGAGGTGAGTGTGGGCGAGGTCCCGTAACTCACAAATAGCAGAGTGTCGACGGTGTTCCATAGCTCATTAGCAGCAGAGCAGGGGCGAGGCCCAAGTTAGGAAAAGAGTGAGTGTGGGCTGGGCCCGTATCTCACTATCAGAAGGAGTGTGGACGGGGTTCCATGACTCATCAGTAGCAGGACAAGGGCGAGGCTCAAGATAGGTGAGGCCTTAGAACAGGATTCAGTAGTATATGTTTGGTTATGTGTTGTGGTATGTCTATGTGTTAGTATATGATTAGCGGGCGGGGCCCAGGGACAGGCGGGGCCTAAGAGAAACAGATCTGTATCCGAGCAGGGCTCAAAGCCAGGGGGCCTGGAGCGGCGTGGCCGTTGTAGCGGGCGAGGCCCGAGGTAGTGGGCGAGGCCCAAAGTAGCGGGCGTGGCCCAGTATTTGTAGTATGTGATTATACAGGGTATGTGGTAGGTTGGGGAACTCACTAAGCTTCGTGGTTACGGTTTTCAGTTTTGGTTTCAGGTACTTCCGGTAGCGGAGGGAAGAGCTCGGGGTGATCACATGGCACACACCATTGATTAGACAGCCTGGGATGTTTTACTCTGATAATGAAAATATGTTTTGGATTTAATACTCTGGTTTATGTATGGTTTCGTTTATGGTTTGACAATTATGTTTTAAGTAATGATTTTAAAGGACATTTTTAGTCATGAATTTTGGGTCGTTACAATATAATTAAAAAATGTGTGTGTTACCCATGAAAAACATACATTTCCTTATAATTTGTTGATGGATCATGTGTGGTTAGCTGACACATCTGTTTAAGGGTAATGGTTGGAAATGATGTGAGACTCGCGAATCTGAAGTGTAACTTGAGTCGAGCATCACACGGTTTTTGCGTAGGCGATGCACAAATTGTTCTATGATCCACGACAACCTTGTCATAAAAATGAAATGAGCACAATATGAGATTAACATGAGACTGAGTCTAGGTAATGAATCTCAAAAGATCACAGAGTTTAGAATGAAATTAGCAAAGAGCTTTGCCTACTTAAGTAACCATGTGGTGTGTTTACGACATCCATTTACACATTACGAAACCAAATATGGATTCTAGCTTATTAAATTATTCTTAAGGGTAAATTATGTTAAGGATAAAATCAAACTAGCTAAACTTTTTTTTTCCTTTTTTTTGTAGATTTCGATCCCAAACAGTAAGAACAACATCAACGACGACTACGGCGGCGACGACAACAAGGACGATGACAACAATAACAACAAAAAACTTCATCTTCTTCCTCCTCCACCACTTTACTCAAACTTCTGTCTCCTATCAGTTCTTTCTGGGGTGAAGCTTAGTGGCCTACACTACTTAGATTGGATCTGAACTTTAAGGATCACATTTAGGTACGAGATAAGAACTATGTCCTCGATGAAGAGCTTCCTGATATCACTGAAGTATCCTCAAGTGAAGACGTTGTTTCTTATAAAAAATAGTACGACGAGTTGACTAAGGTTGGTTGCCTTATGCTAACAACCATGTCCTCTGAGCTCCAAAAGGGCTTTGAAAACTGGGGTGTTTAGACATAAACTATAATCTCAAGAAAATATTCCAAGAGCAAGCTAGGCTAGAACAATTTAAGATCGTTAAATCCTTGATGGTTTGTAAACATCAAGATGGTACTTCTGTCTGTACGCATGTTCATAAACTGAAGTCGTACATGGACATCTTAGAAAATATAGGTGTCTAGTTTCCTAAGGAGTTGGCCATTGACATGTTCCTCAACTCCTTTGGAGTTCATACGACCAATTAGTTATGAACTATAATATGAACAATTTGGAAAAGACCTTGATGGATCTTCATGGCATGTTGAAAAATACTAAAGCAAGTATGCTTAAAACTAGAAGCTCCACCTCCTATATTCCTATCATGGCCATTAGCCATGGTCATCCTGCTAAGAAGAAGAAGGTTTCTCATCCGAAGGGAAAGGGAAATGCCAAGGAAGGATTGTCCAACCAAGGTCTTAAGAGAAAGGTCGAGTATGATATAATTCTGACCACTAACCCCAAAGAGGCCATATGTTTCTACCTCCAATAAAAAGGACATTGGAAACGTATCTGTCTGAAGTACCTGGAAGAACTTCAAAAGAACAAGGCCAAAGGGTGTGACAATTCATGGATTTTTAAGATTGAAGTCCATAGTATGTCAACTTCTAATTCTTTGGTTCTTGATACTGGATGTGATACTCACATTTAATTGTATATGTAGAAAAGAAAGGAAAGTAGAAATATGAAGCATAGAGAGCTCAGCTAGATCATGGGAAACATATGCACTACACATGTTACAAGGATCGAAGACTATGAGCTCATGCTAAGTAGTGGTGTTTGTTAGACCAATTGTCGTACCCGATTTAAAAAAAATAAAATAATCACTGTTGGTTGCACTAAAAAATATAGCATAGGGAAGTCAGGTCGAATCCTCAGGGACACATCCTAACAGTCAATGCTTGTTTGCATCAGACACATTCTAGTTCAGAGACAAAAAAAAATATAAAAAGGGGTTTTTTGAAATAGCTAAAAACTAAAATTGCAGTGATATTAAATTAAATGAAAATCAATAACAAAAACGATTTCAATTATGATGCGACTTTCTGAATCATGCAATCAGTTCAGATCTGGTTATTCAGAATGCGTTCTATCTAAGATGGTACTGAGAAAAACTAACAAGCTCTAGTATAATCTATTTTACCTAAATTAGTTAACTAAAACAAGCTCTTTGACTTAACTCTAACTTTTACTGTTTAATTAAACAAGCTCTTAATTAAATCATAAAAGCAACTTTATGTTCTGTGTAAAATTCCCAACAATACCCAATACTTCTCACAAGCTCGGAAGCGTAAAGATTTGATTTTTCAGTTTATACCAGAGTTAAATCCCAAACACGGAACTAATATGATACTTGTTACTTTTTACTAGTTGACAATAACAATTACGGATTCTATTAACTGATTAATTGGAATGATAAAACGCTAGCTAGGTGATCAGACTAACAAGAATTAAAAATTAAACATTCACTAAGCTCAAAACTAAAAAATCTAGACAGAAACACAAAACAAAAACCAGATCTGGAAACTAATCACATGAAAAGTACTAGTCTATGCAGAACTGAAAACTAAAGTTTAGCCAAACATGGCTAAAAACGAAACTAAACTAGTAAAAAGAAACATTTATTGATAAATCTAGATAAACTAAATGAATGAGATGATTCGCAGTCTTCGGATCTCCAGAAGTCGCTGAAAGATATCAGAAATCGCATTCAAAAGTGGTTTTCGTCGTTTGGAACCGTCTCCAGAAGGGTATTCTGTCGTCTGGAATCGTCTCTCCTCCACATCTGATAATAAGGGTTGTATTTATACTCAAGGTGGAAACTTCCAGAGAAAGAATCTGGTAACATGCTATCGCAGGTAGGCCCTATGCGATCACATGTTTCCTTAAAAACGCGTATCGGGTCGATTTAATGACGTACATTGTTGTTCTGGGTTTTTTTGGACAACATGTGATCGCAGGTACATGTATATGTGATCGCAGGTTCTTAAAAATTCTCTAGGGTTGCGTCTGAATGAAGCCTGAGAGCAAATTTGAAATATCTGGAGTTGCGACCCAAAGCTGTGATCATACATGTGATCGTAGGTAAGGTATATGCGATCACATATATAGATTTTTGGCTTGTTTTGGACGTGATTCTTTGATTAAAGCACTCCTTGTTATTCCTTAGCATTCATTTTCAATTCTAACTCCATTTAAGCTCCAAACGTGCATCCAGCTGCTCCCCAAGCACTGCTCCACTCGAACTTTCTGAAAATAACACAAAAATGCTAGTAGTATGGGAATTCTAATAAAATACATGAGCTGAAAATTATTTAAACAAATGACATGAAAATGTATAAAATATGATGCTAAATGATAATAAAAACTACACTAAAAGATGCATAAAATGACATCTATCAAATCTCCCCAAGCTTGAACCTTACTTGCCCTCAAGTAAGAAAAAGATAAAACATTATAAACAGGTGGAAAGATGTAGATGGCCTAAAAAGAATTTAGAATAAAATAAAGTAAACTAAAAATACTTCACTCTTTCTTAGTTCACATCAACTTATTTCACAACGAGGAAGCTCCAATGAAATCACTACCTGGACAACAATCTCAATACCTTATTATAGATTCATAATTCATATTTAATTAGTCAAACCAAGCTTAAGCAAATAATTTTACGTCAAATTAAATTTGTGAAAACAGTGTATTTTTAAAAATAATTTAATGAAAATTCATTTATAAAAACTTAGCTTGACTAACCCCTCCTTTTGTTCCGAACTCGTCCAGTAAACGCTGTAAACTCCATTATGGACAGAAAATCCAAGCTTACCCCTATGATTCAACTATCGAGGGATCAATCTCATTATACCACACATCTTCTTTGTCTTGATCAACTCTTCAAATTTAACTTGCTTGCTTCTTGATTTCGACTTGAGCTTGACTTAGATTTGACTTAAATTTCAGATTTCTTCAAGTTGCTTGATGTACCATTTCTAACATACATATTGAATGGGCGTGGATTTTACTTTGAGGCCCACCATATATTCAATAATTAAAAAATGATAATAAACCGTGGGTATAACAAGATTTCCCTCCCAATCTCAAAAGGCGTAGAAACTATAGGGTTCAGTACTTTAATGAATGATAAGGGTTATCCAATCTAGGTTCTTTTTTAGGGAAACTAAGAAAATTATTTTCAAAACACTATTCCTTTTTCCATCCCACACTTCCATTGTAAAAATTATCTGACTCATATGTTGGTTCATATTGAAAACATTTAAAGCACTTGAAAATATAATTCTTAAAAATTGATTGTAATGAGACTGTTATTTTCGGTAAAAACAGAAAATAAAATATTTTTGGATTTTCGATTTTGTATTCAAATGCAATACAGAAAATAAAATGCAAAAATAAAAATAAAATTTGAAAATTTTAAATGTAAACCTGAAATTTTTTAATTTTTTAACAAAAAATGCAAATTTTACACTAACCCGCTCCCCAAGCTTAAAATTTTGCATTGTCCTCAATGCTCAGAGATTAATGAACAGCTCAATAAAGCAAATAAAAACAAAAAGGGTGCAGCTAGGAAAGATTGTACCTGATAAGTTTGCAGAAATCTGATTTTGACGAAGATGTAGCGAAAAATCTGAATTTCAGCAACTCTGTCGATCCTCTGATTTCCCCAAGCTTTCTTGGAACTGCGACCATCTCTTTATTAAAAGCGTAAAAATACTAAAACTACTCCTCGGGTTGCCTCCCGAAAAGCCGCCCATTTTTAATGTCGTTGGCTCGATTTTGCCCAGCCAGATTTATTAACTGGTGTGGTTGGGACTTCTCTGAAGCTCAAATCTCTTCTTTGTCACTCCAGATCCCTTCAAATATGGTAATATGGGTGAATTTAGAACTTCTTCAGCAAACTGGAAAGACTCCCGATTGTCTTTAGATAAGTTTTCCTGATTTTTAAACTTTTTTCTCTTTCTGATCGTCTTTTTCTTTCTATAAATCCTCTCTTTGAATTCTTCAGATTCTTTTCTTTTCAGATTTGTATCAGAAATCATATTCTCTACCTCCCTAAGTTTAGCTTTTTCTGTTAGCTTCGCATCAGCTCCTTTAGTAGAAATTATATCTTCCTTCTCCCCAAACTTATTTCTGTTCAACTCCATTAATGTATCATCATATGATTTCCTGTATAAATATAGATCTTGCACATAAACATTAGAAATCTCACATCTGTCCTCAGACAAAGGACTGCTGGTACCCAGATAATTAACATAAACCGTATCATAAGTATAATAATCATTAATATTAAAGTTAACCACTTCCTCATCAAACTCCATTGAAATTGTGCCATTAAAAACATCTATTTTTGTTTTTGCAATTTTCATAAATGGCCTTCCCAAAATAATAGAGTTTAAATCTGAAGTGTCCAAATTTCCCATGTCCAAAATATTAAAATCAACGGGAAAAATCAGATTAACCACTTGGACAAGAACATCATCCAGTACACCTTTTGGGTGCACTGTCGAGTGGTCAATCAACTGGATAATAGTCCCGGTCTTTTGTAAAGTTACCATTTTTGATTTTTCAAAAACAAAAAAGGGAAGGACATTGGCTGAAGCTCCTAAATCAAGCATGACATTTGAAAAATTAAGGTTCCCCAATTTACAAGGAACTGAGAAAATCCCCGGATCCTTGCACTTCGGAGGCAAACCTTTTTGTAAAATAGAGGAGATATTTTTGTTAGCTTTGACAGTTTCATTAAATTTCATCTTTTTCTTATAAATACATAAAAGTGGAAGATTACCTCAATCTTACGAAAAAATTCCATGATATCTTCATACTTTCTTTCGCGCATCGAACTTTTCAGTCTTGATGGGAATAGAGGTAAAGGCTTGTATTCCTTCAGATTCGGATGAACTGGTGTTGGAGTTTCTTTTTCTTCCAGCTTTTCAAAATCTTGTTCAACCAAAACCTCTTCAAACTCTTCGTCTTCTTTTTCTGATTCAGAAACGCTTAGGCCTTCATAACTTTTCCCAATTCTCAAGGCAATAACACTAACATTGTACTTCAGATTATTTTCAGTGTGCCCTGATAACTTTCCTATAGATTCCAGACGAGAAGTGGCAAGTTGAGACACCTGTTTTTCCATATTATTGATACTAGCTCTGCAATCTGTCTGGAATGCTTGTTTGCTCGTAGCAAGACTCTTCACTATATCTTCTAAGGCCACGCTGGAACTGCTTGGTTGCTGAGAAACCTAGTTCTGAAAATTTGTACTCTGAAAATTCTGTTGATTCGGATTCTGGAACATGGGTTGGTAATTTGGTTGCTGATAATTTTGTTGCTGATGGAATCTGGGTGGCATCTGATATTGTTGTTTCTACTGAAAATTATTCTGATAATTGTTCTGATAGCCTCCAACAGCTTTGACTAGAGCAACATCCTCTTATAGTAACAGACACATATCTATAGGATGTTCCATCTTCAAGGAGATACCACCTGTTTTCTTTATAGCCATTTTTTCCTTTGTCAGGAGCAGAACAACCTTTGTCAGTTCAGAAATCTGAGATTCTAGATGAGCATTGTTGACTTCTTTGACACCCCTTGGCTGATCAGGATACCATTCGTCTTCATTTCCAGAATGTTTTGACTTTATCGCCAGCTTTTCGATCAACCCCCGAATTTCTGTTGGCGTCATATCTCCTAAGGAACAACCACTGGAAGCATTTATCAGACGCCTCTCTATGGGTATCAAACCTTCACAGAAACAATAGTAGAGTTGATAATCGTTGATCCCATGTTGTTGGCACTGATCCATAAGCTTTTTAAACCTTTCTCAGTAGGTATGTAAAGCTTCTCTTTTTCCTTGTTTGATCCCACAGATTTCTCTTCGGAGACTGGAAACTCGCGTTTCTTGAAAATATTTCTCTAAAAACAACTTCACAAGTTCTGTCCAAGTATTGATCAAATCGGATGGGAGCTCATATAGCCATTCTCTTGCTGAGTCTTGAACTGAAAAGGGGTATAGCCTTAACTTTATTTTATCTTCAATGACAGCATGTGGCTTCATTCCTGAACAAACCACATGAAATTCCATGAGGAATTTATGTGGGTCTTCATTTTCTAGACCTCGGAATATGGGAAGAAGATGTATCATCCCAGATTTAAGTTCAAAGTTTCGGGTTTCCGGAAACGTGATGCAGAGGGGCTGCTGATTGACTTCTTGAGTGGCCCACTCTCTGAGAGTCTTTTCTGCTTTGTCTCCACTTATGTGTGATTCTTCAGATTCGGTTTCTAAAGAGTCCGTGGTTTCATATTTAACTGAAGAGGGTGGGGAATATGTTTTATAAGGACTATTTGAAGGTGAAGATGGGGCCACTTTCGGAATAGATGAAAAAGTTGGGTCTGGTTCGTTCCACAAGAGAGTGCCTTATGGTGTGGAGATTTCTGGTGGTACGGAGGAGGATGAACTAAAGAAATCAGCTAATTCTTTTTTCTTTGTTGCTTCTTTCTTAAGTTTCCTTGCAGTTCTCTCGATTTCCGGATCAAAAGCTAGAGGTGTACCTGAACGAAAAATTCTGGGCATAAAACTATTAGAAAGCACCATGTCCCCGACAACGGTGCCAATTTGTTAGACCGGTTGTCGTACCCAATTTAAACAAATAAAATAATCACTGTTGGTTGCACTAAAAATATAGCACATGGAAACAGGGTCGAATCATTAGGGACACAACCTAACAGTCAATGCCTGTTTGCATCAGGCACATTCTAGTTAAGAGACAAAAAATATAAAAGGGGGGTTTTTTTTTGAATTAACTAAAAACTGAAATTGCAGTGATATTTAATTAAACGAAAATCAATAATAAAACCGATTCAGTTCTGCTGCGACTTCCCTAATCATGTAATCAGTTCAGATCTGGTTATTCAGAATGCATTCTATCTAGGCTGATACTGAGAAAAACTAACAAGCTCTAGTATAATCTCTTTTACCTAAATTAGTTAACCAACACAAGCTCGTTGAATTAACCCTATCTTTTACTGTTTAATTAAACAAGTTCGTAATTAAATCATAAAAGCAACTTTATGTTATGTGTAAAATTCCCAGCAATACCGAATACTTCTCACAAGCTCGGAAGCGTAAAGATATGATTTTTTCAGTTTATAGCAGAGTTAAATCCAAACACAGAACCAATATGATACTTGTTACTTTTTACCGGTTGACAAGAACAATTACGGATTCTAATAACTTATTAACTGGAATGATAAAACCCTAGCTAGGTGATCAGACTAACAAGAATTAAAAATCAAACATTCATTAAGCTCAAAACTGAAAAATCTAGATAGAAACACAAAACGAAAATCAGATCTGAAAACTAATCACATGAAGAGTACTAGTCTATGCAGAACTGAAAACCAAAGTTTAGCCAGACATGGCTAAACACGAAACTAAACTAGTAAAAAAAACATTTACTGATAAATCTAGATAAACTAAATGAATGAGATGATTTGCAGCCTTCAGATCTCCAGAAGTCGCTGAAAGATATCAGAAATCACCTTCAAAAGTGGTATTCGTCGTTCGGAATCGTCTCCAGAAGGGTATTTTGTCGTCTGGAATCGTCTCTCCTCCGCATCTGATAATGAGGGTTGTATTTATACTCAAGGTGGAAACTTCAAGAAAAAGAAACTGGTAACATGCGATCGCAGGTAGGCCCTATGCGATTGCAGGTTTCCTTAAAAACGCGTCTCAGGCTGATTTAATGATGTACATTGCTATTCTGAGTTGTTTTGGACAACGTGTGATCGCAGGTACAGATATATGCGATCGCAGGTTCTTAAAAACTCTACAGGATGGCGTCTGAATGAAGCACGAGACCAAATTTAAAAAAATTGGAGTTGTGGCCTAAAGTTGTGATCATATCTGCGATCGCAGTTAAGATATATGTGATCACATATATAGATTTTTGGCTCGTTTTGGATGCGATTCTTTGATTAATGAACTCCTTGTTATTCCTTAGCATCCTTCTTCAATTCTAACTTGATTTAAGCTCCGAACGTGCATTCAGCTGCTCCCAAAGCACTGCTCCACTCGAACTTTCTGAAAATAACACAGAAATGCTAGTAGTACGGGAATTCTAATGAAATACACGAGCTGAACATTATTTAAACAAATGACATGCAAATGTACAAAATATTATGCTAAATGATGATAAAAACTACCCTAAAAGATGCATAAAATGACATCTAACAATGTTTCGGTTAGTTTATTAAATTGTTACTATTCTCCTGATATGGCTCGAAACATTATTTCATTTTATTCATTGTATAAGGATAGATTTTTTTCTTTGGATAATAATAACGGTAACATTTTAGTTTATAAAAGTGGTTGTTTTATTTACAACGCTAGTCCTTGAAATGGTATTATACGAATGTGTTGTTTGTTTTGTAAAATCTAGTAATGTAACATTAAATATTGATTCCTCCAAAAAGAGTATTGAATAAATCATGCTTGTGGAATTGTCGCATTGGCCATATAAACAAGAAATACATCGCTAAGCTACAAAAGCATGGGATATTGGAATCATTTTACTTGTATTCGGATGATGTATGCAAGTCTTACTTACTTGGCAAGATGAAGAAAGGTCCATTCACATGTAGTTGTGGAAGAGGAAAAGATATGTTGGACCTCATATACAAAAATATGTGTGGACTGTTCAGTTCCGCCACAATGCATGGTGAACGATACTTCGTGACTTTCATCGATGATTGTAGTATATTTAATCAATCATAAGTTAGAAACCTTTTAATTGTTCTAAGAATTTCAAAACGATGTAGAGAATCAATAGGGCAAGAAAATCAAGATGCTTCGCACTGATAGGGCTGGAGAATATTTGAGTCTTGAGTTCATCGATCATCTAAAGGATTGTGGAATAGTTTCACAATTTTATCCTCCACGACGCCACAACTTAATGGGGTTTCCGAGAGAAAAAATCGAACATTATTAGATATGGTTCAATCTATGATGAGTTGAGCTACACTTCTTATAAGTTTATGGGCGTATGCCCTAAAAACTACAGCCCACATGTTAACCCTCATTACGTCAAAGAAAGTTTCTAAGACAACCTCTGAAATGTGGAGCTAGAAACCTCCCTCTCTTACTCATTTAAAAGTCTTGGGTTTCGAAGTTTTCGTTTGTTGAAAAAGTAACGATAAATTAGAACATAGATAAAAAATGTCACTTCATGGGATATCCACAGAAGTCTTTTAGATACTTTTTCTATAATCCTTCTAAGAACAAAGTGTTTATAGATTGAAGGGGCTTTTTTCCTTGAGAGGGAGATGATGTCCAAAGAAAATAGTGGGAGCTCAATAGATCTTGAAGAAAGTCAAGAGCCAAAAAACGAAGAACTTGTAGTTGACATTAACACTCAAGTGTAACAGCCGTTCTCAGGAGATGGATCACATCATGAACACGTCATTTAATTTGTAGCCCAGTCAAGTGTGCACTGTAGTGCGGTGGCAGCTGGACATCAAACTATAGATCTCGAGCCTTAGGCCCTATTAAAGGATGTGATGTCTAGGGTTTCCTCCACCCTCAGACTCAAAAACATGTAGATAGCCTTGTCAAACCCTATCCTCCCATTTCTTGTGTTCTTAAATATTTTATGTGCTTAAATTGGAAGGAATTCCATTGTGGTGCTAAGGAGCCTTGCTTCAAGCTTAGATCTAGCTCTTGCTTCATATTTCTATACCTTTGGAAGTATAAAGGCTCAAACTGATGGGTTTTGATACAAAATATAAGTTAGTTATTCATAAAAACTGGAAACGAAAGTCTTTAAAAATAACAAGTTTATTTTTAGTTTATAACAAAACCAAACCATGATGGATCCCTTTATAGAGGTTAGAATGAAATAAAAACAACCAAAGAGTTTTTCGAATGACAACCTTTAAGGCCTTTGAACCCACTTGGTTTTAGGGTGTTGATGAAGATAGCAAAAATCAAAGAATATGATTTCTCTATGTGTATCCATCATCAAGAGTAAGGCACTTGGAATGCTAGTTCCTTCTTGTATAAAGTATTTCTTAAGCCTTTAAGTGCTTAACTCAAATAAGAACTAAAGGAGAAGCACTTTAAGCCACCAAATACTTGAGTAATCTTCAAAAGAAAGCAAGAGAAGATGCAAGATGCATCTTATTGTTTTCGTGAAGAAATAAGAGGAAGAAGAGAGTGTTTTTTTAGCCAAAATACAAGCCTCGTGCATCTCTTATATAATCCATACAAAGTAACGCCTCACCATTATAATACTCTAAAGTGATGGCTAGCATAATGAGCATGGGAGACAAGGCATGGAGGTTGACAAATAACCCCATATTTTAATATTTTTGGCCATACCTCTTGAAAAGAGGAGGATTTTTTAATTTTTATAAATTCTAAGTTTATAAAATATAAACTTTGTCTTTAGGTAAAAGACAAAAGAATCCAATTAGTCCAAAATGTTGTGCATTACTTATTAATTCACACCAAATGAAATAATAACTAGTTACACTCTCTTATAATTATTATTTTCACAAAACAATAATTATTCCCTAATTAAATACAAGAATTGATATTATTTATTAATAATCATATTAATAATAAATATACAAAATGTGCTAACTTGATAAAGGTGTGACCCTATAGGATCATATATTATTAGCAATATCACTCCATAATGATTTTTGGGCATATAGATTCAACAATCTCCCAATTACACAAGATTCATTATAGACTGATATAGACAGTAGCTGACGTCTAGTAATGGGCTACTGCCCCTAACAACATTTGAATGGTGCCATCTCATCAACAACTAATTCCAGGAGCTCTAAGCTACGATTCTTACTAAAGGTGTGGTATCAATTATTCCTTTGTCGCAGACATCATGTTGAACATGAGATATGGATCGCGATCAATCTCATTTAGAGTTCAACTTTGAGTAAGGCCTTAGATGTCTAACTCTCAACGAATAAGAGGGACAAATCCCATCTTGACTACATATGCCCATCAATGTAGTTCATGTTATACCCAACGATGGCCCTTATGAATTCCTTTTACGGAACAACGTTAATCCATGTCAAAACACAATAATTCCTACACTTCATGTCCCAAATATGTATCTCAGGTCTAAGAATACAAATATATAACCTTGATCAAAACATCACTCATGACTATGATCCATAAAGTGATTTTGATGCGGGTCAAGTCCAATAATTATTCTCCTAATGAAGTACCTATGAAGTTGGTAGCAACTCTTGTTATTCTCATCTCCATGAGAATCCACCAATCCACTCATATTAGTCTTACCTCATACATTCTCCCACAACTATGAACGATTATGTACATTTAGAATAACCTAGTTATTCAAGGATTTAAACATGTTAATATAGAACACAACAATTATTTAATGAATGACTCATATCCAATATCTCAACTCATTACAATATATGTTTTCTTTATTGTTCTAATATCCAAATACTAAATTTCAATGATATACATCTACTTATATCAACAAGCCCCTATAGCACCAACTTGACTTTCATGCTTTAGCTAATGAAGTAGCTTTGTTAAGTAGATCTGACAAACTTGATTTGTATAAACTTTGTGAATACAAACATTTTCATTTTTATATATAACTCATCTATAAAGAAAAACATTGAGAATGAATTAGATGCTTAAATATGACTTAGATACCAATACTTGCGTAGTGGGATTACTCATTGTCATAATGAACTATACATTAAGCATCTTTGTATGTGGTTCTCCAAACCACAAGATGTTGGATTAGGTGTCCAAGCCCATAACTATAATTGGTATGTACTTGACCCAAGAGTAGCATGCTCCTTTTGGGTTGCCTTCACCAATGCAATTTGATATGATGGACTTTTGAGAATAAGGTTATTTTTGATTTGTTAATATATTACAAGTATAATATATTAATATGAAATCATATTATTTAACTAGTATTGATCAAGAAGTAATTTGGAATTAATTTAGTGATAAAAAGAGACTAATTAAATATACGGGGACTGATTTGGTAAATCAGTGATTCTTATAATGTGGGCCAATGATCCATGGTTATTTAGGATGGGCTAAACCAACATGGATAGTCCATGGAGGTGTAACCCATGGAGCCTAAGTAATATGAAGAGTCATGGTACATTAGGGTTTGCATAGATGTAACCCTAGCACTTGTCACACTATAAATGGAACCCCCTAGAGCCAAAATCGGTTGCCACATACATTCTTGGAGAGTGTGAATCGATTTTGTGCTAAGTAATTTATTATATAAAGCCTCCTTTTGCACATGGCATTTGTGACACATTAGAGGCATCACATTTGAGGTGCTAAAGCTTTTAAAGGCCAGGAACTACAAGTCCTATTAAGAGGTAAGTTATCTAACTAGTTATTTCATTCAATTATATGCTAGTTAGGATGAATGCTTTCGAAAATCAATTTGCATGTATAATTAGAGAAAACATAGATCCAAAGCATATAGGGTTGCATGTGCACCAAAACCCTTCAGTGGTATCAGAGCCTAGGATTGTTTTCTGTTATACTTCATGCTTATTAGTTTTCAAAGTTGAAAAAATCGATTTTCTGGCTTCTGACTGATGAAGTCTCCGAGTCCACTTGCTGACTCGACGAGTCCACTCAGTAACACACCAACTCGACGAGTCAGGTTCATGCACTCACCGAGTTGAAGGCTCTGGGTGCAGAATTTTGAGTTTTTGGCCAGAATTGGATTAGGATCATTACCAAAAACTGTTTTGAGTTTTTGGCCAGAATTGGATTAGAATTTTGAGTTTTTGGCCACTCAGTAACACACCAAAAACTGTTTTTTGAAACATGAATTCTGTTTTCTTGATATGGTAATGATCATGCTCATCCAATTAAAAGATAATTGTCAAAATTTCAAGATTTGTATTAGGTTATATGATTAGACTAATTTCTTGCAATTGTTGATATGAATTTTCTTGACTTATGAGTTTAACTAGATCATAGATTAATTATTTGATTATTTTGTTAATTAAAATGTTTGATCTAAATGCCTTTAAATGAATTCCATAACTTGTCCTCAAGTTATGGAAAAGGAAAAGTCTTTTCTTTAAAAGTCATTAAACTCATAAGTTATGGAAATGAAAAGTTTTGAAAAGTTTCAAAACTCGCCATCAAGTTTTGGAATTTGTAAAGTCACACTTATAAATACTTTAATTCCAAACCCTAGAATTTTAAAAGTTTAAAATTTAACCCTTATACTTTTATAATATTAAAAGTTTAATAATTATATATATATATATATATATATATATATATATATATATATATATATATATATATATATATATATATATATATATATATATATATATATATATATATATATATATGTATAAGACAAGTCAGTCTTACCGTTAGTAGACCTCATTCACGAAGCCGGTCTATAAGGGGGGTATAAGGTTACTGCCTATAAAATGGTGGTTTAATGGGTGTCCACTCTCACCCACCGCTTCCTTGACTGGTGGATGGTCGTTAGCCGAACGGGTAGCATATGACATTAATTCTCATTAAAAGTAGACAAAACTTCAAAAATGGTCCCTGTGGTTTCCAGAAATCTGAAGTTTAGTCCCTAATTTATAAAAACCTCACAGATGGTCCCTGTGGTTTCAAAAATTTTAACAAATGGTCCTTTTCGTTAACTCCGTTAGTTTTGTGCCGTTAAGTGAAGGGCATTTCTGTCATTTCGCTATCATAGGGACCATTTATGAAGTTTTGCCTTATTTTTTAAAAAAAGAAAAAAATATAATTATTTAATATTAAAGAGTCTCTCTCTCAATAAATCAGTTCTTGTTAACATCACCAATCGTAAAGTTCTTGTTTACATCTTACCGATTGTCAAGTTCTTGAAGCTAATCGATGTGTGTTCTTCAAGATCTGGTGAAGTTTTTGTTTAACAGTGGTGTTGGATTCCTCTCTTCATTAAGATCTCGATATCCATATTTGATTTCAGTTTCAAGATGGTTGATTCCTTCCCATTGTCAACATCGCGGATTCCAAAGTCGATTTTAGTTTTACGGTAGTGGTCTTCATCGACGATCGATCTGGGTGGTGGTAACTAATCTTCGTCATTAAGTGATTCAAGATTGTTTAAGGGCACCTTACAATTTATCCATATGGTTTGATTATAAACTCGTACACAAGAAACTTTGTAGATCCCCTTATGATGAAACCAGGTAAGCCAACCAAGTTTTTGATGATGGATTTGTGCAATAGCTGTACCTTCTGCTCTTAACCACCCTTTTCCTTCAAACAACCTTTCCAGTCGATTATTCACCGCCAGTGCAAGTTACCGAGTGAGAAAGAGAATCAAGAGAGAGAGAGGAGGGGGAAGCAACAAAGACACCAGAGATTAAGCAACAAAGACACCGATTGGGATTTCAGGAGATTAAGCAACAAAGACACCGATTGGAGAAAAAAGTTCTTATTCTTACCAGCTTCCAAGAACATGTCAGTTCTTCTCATAGAATCAAGTCCATTTAAGTCAAACTATTTCGCCATTCCATACCCTACTTACTTCCATCCATCAAAAGATTTCGATGTTTTCACTTGGCAAAATCGGATGATGAAACTTCTTCGGAAATAGTTGTTCCATTTAGCCAGAGCTCCACGTCCAGGTAACCCAAAATCAATTTGAAGTCTTTTAATCGATCAAATGTAAGAATTCAAACTTCGGGAAGCTTTTAAAATGTGGAAATGGTGGTTTTATTGAAGAACTTAGTTGGAAATATGGGTTGTTAAAAGAAGAATAAGATGAGGAGATTGTGGTGCTCATGAATGGGATCCTTTTTTCTCTAAACCAAAACAACAAAATCGATCATAAGTGTACGGACATATAAATTGGGTTGTACTTATTCTTTTGGAGAACTATGATTCTTGATTAGTAGTTGTTGATTTTTTGAAACGGCGAACATGAACTCAGACATGAATTGGAATGGTGGGTTTTTGATTTTTGGAATGGTGTCGTGTTGAGAGAGAGAGAGAGAGAGAGAGAGAGAGAGATTGGGAGAGAGAGAGAGAGGGTGGGACCCTTTAATATTAAATAATTATATATATATATTTTTTTTAAAAAAAAAATTAAGCAAAACTTCATAAATGGTCCCTGTGGTAGTGAAAAGATAGAAATGCCTTCATTTAACGCCCAAAATCTAACGGAGTTAGCGAAAAGGACCATTTGTTAAAAGTTTTGAAACCACGGGGACCATCTGTGAGGTTTTTATAAATTAGGGACTAAACTTCAGATTTCCGGAAAGCATAGGGACCATTTTTGAAGTTTTGTCTTCAAAGTATAATGAAAATACCAAGTAACTAAACACTTATAAATTCCCAATCTTAGTTACTTAAGAAAAATGTGAATTTGGTGCTAACCCATGAAATTGCACTTTACACCTTGCCAAGTCGTTAGTGGAGCGTGTGTGATTAACCGGCATACTAACTTGGAATAACAAGGGTGACAAAGGGTAGCTCGATGTTTGTCATAGATTAATGTAGTGTGTATGGTTAACCGACACATTGATTAGGTGATAAATGACATCGAGAGTACCAAGCTAATTTGCATGGTTATTCACACCTTGTTTGTGATCCTCGACATCCCAGTCACAAAGTTGAAGGGCACAATCAGGATTTAAACATGCCATTGAAACGTTCAATGAATCTCAAAGGATCTAGGAATTTCAATTCATTTAAAACTTAAAATTCATTTTCGTTTTTCATGGTGGAAATTGGTAAATCATCATTTACCTACCTTCAAATATTTTGCAATTGGATTACGGCATCCCTCTTCCGAATAGTAAAATATTGTGTTGGGTCCTAGCCTTAATATTTCATTTTGGGTGTTATATTAAGGACTTAAATAAACTAAACTTGAATTTCTACCCTGTAGATGTCTAGTTCTGACAACTATGGTCTACCTTATCCTTTTGGAAAAAGTTTTCTTTATAAAGATGATGTTCCACAAGACGATAAAGCTGAAAGATTAATCTCTTCTTCGTGCTGTAGTGGAAATTCACTTCCTCCACCTCCTCCAATAATTCTCCCTAACCCACAAGTTCAAAGACTTGAAAAGTTCAAGGACACTCACTCCCTATTGGCTAGCAAACATCAAGATGGACGTCTATGTGGGCACATGTCTTGGAGATGAAGTCACATATTGACAGGCTGGGAATGTAAGGAGTCGATGTCTCAAGGAAGCTGGCTGTTGACTGGGTTCTTCAGTCACTCCCTGAGTCGTATAGTGAGTTCATTAAGGACTACTATATGACAGATCACGAGATGAACCTTATCAATCTTACATATTTGCTTGATGCTGCTGAATCAACAATGATTTGGCGCACCGGTAAAGAAAATTTGATTGGAAGATCTACTACCCAAACTTCCATGGACATTGACAATGGCAACATTGGAAGTCCAGAAAATCTTTCTCTTCCCAATGGAAAGGGAGCGGCCATGGTCAAGTCATTTGACCAAATGGTAAAGAGAAAGGCTGAGTCTGAGATAGTCTCGTGTACCATTCCCAAAGAGTCCGTATGTTTCTATTTGCAAGAGAGAGGGGCACTGGTTGCGAAGCTGCCATATTTACCTGAAATATCGCAAGGATGGTAAAGTCAAAATGTTTTACTCTACTTCAGGTAAAGTCCACTATCCAACTCTATTACGTTCCTATTTGGAGATTCTTAATACATGATGTAATGTAATTACATTTTGATGTTTTGTAGAATCGAAGAAAAGAAAGGAAGCTTAATGGAAGAGCAAGCTGATTCTGATCGTGAAGAGATGGATTTCGATCGCATGGTTCGATGATTAGAATTTTGAGATGCTGCTTAAGGGTTATGATAGATTGCTTAGGAATAGATAACAACATAGTTTTCATATGTATTTGCATTGTAAGGATAATTTTTCCGCAATTTTATAAATAAAAGAAAAAAAAGTTTTATTTTATTTTATTTTAAGTTTCCTTACAATGGCATTTGTGAAAATTGTTGTTTATATGTTTCCATTGATAGCAATATTGGAAATGGATTTGATTCTTTCGTTTATGGTAGTGTCAAGATTTACCAAATAAGGAAAAATTCTCATCACGCAAGTTTCAGTTGGATAGAAACTTGGAATCATGCAACTTGTATTGTGTGATGAATGAAAACTTCATCTTTGGGAAATTAAGACTAATTCATTGTTCACATGTATATGTGAGTCAAGTGAAGGACTAGGGGATCAGGTACACTTGGTTGTGTGGTGATAAGGTCCACCACAAAGAACGATAAGACTATTCGTTATGATTTACTAAAGTTTAGTAAATATGGTTATGCTTACAAGATTAAGTGTAATTCTGAATCATTGAAAAAGTTTCAATGTATGGCAGAACGAATAAGAAGAATCAAATTAGGCAGAAAGATAAAAGTTTCTCCAATCTGAGAAGAAGGGAGAGTACATGAGTATCGTGTTTTATGATTATGTTAGTGATTATGAAACCATATCACAATTGATCCTCTAAGGACATCTTAGTGCATTTATATGGCTAAGAAGAGGAATCGTGAATTGTTGAAATGGTTAAATCAAGAAAATGAGTAATACTTCGTTCCAAAATCAATTCTTAGAGTCATACTCCAAGATTGTGTCTTGAGTGACATAATCTTAAGGAAGGTTTATAACACTTATCACATGTAGAGTAAAATGTTTCTTACTCTTGTACATTTGAAATTGGTAAGTTGTGATGTCTTGGTGAGGACATAGACAAACTAAAACCAATTATATGAAGTGTCATTCTTGATAAGAATCCGCACTAACTCTTGAATATTTGTTTGTCAAGGAATGGTTCTTGAAAGAGAATCTTATATGTCAAGAGATCAGTGGGAGTCTTAAAGATCATGAATAGTTTCAAGAACTAATCAAGAATAAACCTATTGTTTGTCACTGGCACATGTCTTGAGGTTTGTAATATATCGTGTTGACATGTTTCTGTGCCATTCCAGTTAAAAGTTGACTATGCATGTGAGTTCTATGAGTTCTCAATTGTTTGCATAAGGCAAAGCACCAGGATAAATGAAATTAAGATTGAACAAGTTCAGTCCATATGAGGTTGATTTTGTCATAGACCTTGTCGTATGATAATGGTTGGGAATGAAAAATTCACATGGATAGGAACACATACACCATAAAATCTAAGTGTCATAAGGTTTCTCTCCACTACATGAAAATGATTTTGAGGAAACGCTTTCACTAAGTAGATTTTAAGGAGATAGCAGTTATGTTAATTGCATTCTCAAATTCGATTATGATTACAACATCCCTCTTCATAGTTCGAATTGTGAGAAATGGCAAAAAGGTCTAAACATTTGAGACTTATTGTTATAAGTTCTAAAATTGTTTAGACACACATGTAAACTGTCTAAGGAAAGGTGTATGAGTTTGAGAAGCCTAGATAAAGTCTTATCGAAGAATCTCGTATCAGAAATCTAAACATTGGTAAGAAAGTCATTAAGTATTGATCTCTAGAAGTCCAGCTAATTTCTGGGTACATGTCAAAAGTGGGAGCATAAGTGTTATGCTAGTAAGATAATAATTATTATGCTAGTGGGAGCATAATTATTATGGTAAGAGTTGCAAGTTAGCAATGTTAATTATAGAAAACAAAGGTTTCAATTCGCAAAGTTGCAGGGTTTGAAAAGTTGTTTTGCTACAATTAAGGGAGAGGAAATTATACTTCATTTCAAATCTAAAAGCTTAGATTGAGATTTTAATCAAATTTAGTCAAGGATATATATATATATATATATATATATATATATATATATATATATATATATATATGTTATGTTGGAATGGTTCAACGTATGGAAATTCTATATATGAAAATATTATAGCAAAAGACTGGTCAAGTATCATGTCTTTATGTACGACATTATGAATCGTTTCCCATATGCTTCAGGTATAGGATTGATTACATATGCTATAATATTCTCGTGTTATAATTTTCCAAATGCATAGGGCATTAAGAGGGAAAAAGGACTAGAAACAAATATGACTAAAGTGGTTAAGCAACTGTTAAGGAAAATCTAAGGTTCACCAAGGATTGGTCGCTTAAGGATAGTTGGAAGTATGAGTAATGGAAGGACCATATTGACATTATTATGAATAGACATGATTCTATTTATAATGAGTTGTCGCATGGAAAATATGGGGGTGTTTCCATATTGGGAGTTGGATATTAGGAATCTGTGTGTAGAAACTTTTATGCAAGAAAGATGTTCAAAGGAATGCACTTTGAATTTGAGACTTCATTTCCATGGAGTTGTCTTGTAACAATCTCCAATGGAATATTTTGTAATATCGTTGGTCAAGTCTCTATGACTTTTGGTACCTAGACATTACAAAAAGGAATCTTGCATGATATTTTAGAATCTAACACATTCTAATAGTGGCCAGAAATTGTTATTATTACACTAGTGATAAAGATTTGGAATTGTGAAATGAGTTTCATTGAAGATGTGTTTAATTGATCTATTTCACAAAGTCAAGACCATAGACAAACATAGTGTTCATGCTTGGAGCATGGCATAGCTATTGTTTTAATTCAAGTATTTAGTTGATTAATTGAAACATTATACAATGAATAATGTGTAATCAATATAGTGATTAAATAAAAGGTATTTTATTTATATTCATAAGTTCTGAGACAATATTGGATTCGATTATTCTTGTGTTTCAGTTTGCATGTTTTGACTTCCAAAATAATTATATTATTCAAACTCTCAACAGTCGATCATACTTTGGAAGTAGGTATTGAGGCAAGACTGTCATGAATCTGACTGTAGATTGTCTACGTGTTTTAGACATAGCACAAGTTTGTTGCAGTGTTCATCAGTACTCCTGGAATAATATTCGAGTATTGGATTAAACCCACGCTCACTTGAATCACTTCATGGAATTTATCACGAGTGATCGTGAGACGATAATATCATATAAGTCTTCAAACCAAGATATATGATTTGTTGACTATGAGTTGGTTGTACATTGATAGTGTGAAAACACATCAGTAACTTGATGTTATAAAACACACTGTTATGTATGTTTTAACGAATAGTTAGTACAAGCATATAATGTCGAAGTTTATCTGTTCCTTTTATTCTTGGAGGATTAAAAGCGATATCTTGGGCCCCTCGATGATTTTGTTTTGACTTATGTGCCAGGCCCGGTCGGGACTAAATTGATGTGTTCAATGGAGTTCTCTGTCAAACAAATCGCAAATCGAGAACAAACTACTGGACAATAAGTATGACATTGTTCCATGTATTTGTCCGGATGATATCTTGAAGAATAGAGGATTATATGATCCCTTATCTAATGGACGCGTCACTGAATGGGTTAGAGTTCGACATCAGCTTTTAAGAGCTACGATTGCTAGTCGGGTTTTAAGTCGTACTTGCAGTTATAGTTATTAGACTTATCCAAGTGGGAGACTTATGGATTAGGTGTCTAAGCCCATAACTATAATTGGTATGTACTTGACCCGAGAGTAACATGGTCCTTTTGGGTTGGCTTCACCAATGCAATTTGATAGGATGGACTTTTGAGAATAAGGTTATTTGTGATTTGTTAATATATTACAAGTATAATATATTAATATGAAATCATATTATTTAATTAATATTGATCAAGAAGTAATTTGGAATTAATTTAGTGATCAAAAGAGATTAATTAAATATATGGGGACTGATTTGGTAAATCAATGATTCTTATAGTGTGGGCCAATGATCCATGGTTATTTAGGATGGGCTAAACCAACATGGATAGTCCATGGAGGTTTAACCCATGGAGCTTAAGTCAATTGATGGGTTTTTATAAAAAATATAAGTTAGCTTTTCATAAAAACCGGCAACGAAAGTCTTTAAAAATAACAAGTTTATTTTTAGTTTATAATAAAACCAAACCATCATGTATCTATTTATAGAGGTTAGAATGAAATAAAAACAACTGAAGAGTTTTTAGATTGTCAACCTTTGAAGCCCTTGAACCCACTTGGTATTGGGTTGTTGATGAAGATAGCAAAAATCAAAGAATATGATTTCTCTATGTGTATCCAACATCAAGAGTAAGGCACTTGGAATGCTAGTTCCTTCTTATATCAAGTACTTCTTAAGCCTTTAAGTGCTTAACTCAAATAAGCACTAAAGGAGAAGCACTTTAAGCCACAAAATACTTGAATAATCTTCAAAAGAAAGCAAGAGAAGATGCAAGATGCATCTTACGGTTTTAGTGAAGAAATAAAAGGAAGAAGAGAGTGTTTTTCTCTTAGCCAAAATGCAAGCCTCATGCATCTATTATATAGTCCATACAAAGTAAGGCCTAACCATTCAAATACTCTAAAGTAATGGCTAACATAAGGAGCATGGGAGACAAGGCATGGAGGTTGATAAGTAACCCCCATATTTTAATATTTTTGGCCATACCTCTTGAAAAGAGGAGGATTTTTTAATTTTTATAAACTCTAAGTTTATAAAATATAAACTTTTTCTTTAGGTACAAGACAAAAGAATCCAGTTAGTCCAAAATATTGTGCATGACTTATTAATTTATATCATATGAAATAATAACTAGTTATAAGCTCTTATAATTATTATTTTCACAAAACAATAATTATTCCCTGATTAAATACAAGAATTGATATTATTTATTAATAATCATATTAATAATAAATATACAAAATGTGCCAACTTGATAAATATGTGACCCTGTAGGATCATATATTAGCAATATCACTCCATAATGATTCTTGGGCATATAGATTCAATACAACTTGATCATTAACTTCTTAGATCTTGATATTATGTAATTTTGGTCCTTTTTCACCATTTATTTCGAGTTCTTGGAGTTTTGAGAACTCCATAACATTATTATGAGATTTTATGACTTTTGGACTTGTTGGTCGGCATAATAATGTTTATGCATGCTTCTCCTTTAAACCATGCATGAGGTTTGGTCCCAGATGTATTTAGGGCTTAATATGTTGACTTCTTGGATAAAGTTGGAAAATTAATCCATGCAGAGTGTAAATCGATCCAGATATGAGCTTTAGAGCTCTTGACTTAAGGGTTAAGAGCTTAATGGAACAATATTTGATGGACGTTCACTGATGTGCAGTGAGGTGTTGGTTGTGGCATGAGTTGCGAGATCCAGGCGCGACTGTTTTGTCTTTTAGTAACTGTGGAGCGACCAAGGAGTTGGTCGTGGCACGGTCGTCGATTATGGTTAAACATTGACCCTTGACCTTTGACTAGTTTGACTGAGGTGTGACCTCTATTGGTTATAGGCGGTTCAGGTAGCTAACTCGACGTGATTTTAAGTATTGTCTTTTTAGCTTTTGACCAGGTGAGTGTTCTCACTATACTATGTAGGATACTAAGTGTCATAGTATAGTAGATTGTCTTTGTGAATATTTCATGAAAGACTATGGGGGACCATAGCTATTTTATTAAAGATTATGGGGTGACCATAGCAGAAAAGAATGTAGGGGCACTGTAGCAACGGACGTGATTGTAAGACTATGGGTGGACCATAACATTCACATGGGCCGAAAAATACCCCTAGGGAGGGGGGCTATTATTATGTGTTGTGTGTGGTATCTTCATGAACTCACTAAGCTTTATGGTTATGGTTTTAAGTTTAAATTGTTTTAGGTAGTTCTAGTAGCAAGGGGAAGGGCATGACATGATTGTATCACATCTACTGGAGTTTCCACATTTTATGACTTTATGTTTCTTACTCTGATAACTGGTTTTTAGAATTTAAACTCATATGTTAGTCTATATTTTATTTGGTATGAAACTTGATTTAGTGTTTATTATTAATTAAAAAAATTGACTTCTAATTTAGGACATTAAAAGTTGGTATCAGAGCCTTTGTTTGAGGAATTTGGTCTAGCATTGGGTACATCGGAACTCAAGCTGAGGACTGGGAAAATATTTTTACAAAATATTTTTCTAAAAAGATTTTTTTTAAAGAAACAGGATGGGATATGTACAGTCATCCAGAGCCCAAGTAAGTAATTCCCAAAATACTCATACATGTTATGATAAAATGATAAAGTATGTTACGCATGCTAAAATTAGGCTAAGGAAGTGCTTAAGATTGCATGCTAGTATGCCTAATTAGGAGAGATGTCTTTTATGCCTGGTATATATGGTTGATCTATGCCTATTAGGGTTAATGCTAATGATGATATATGGTTTTACGAATGCATTAGGGTGGTACATGATTAGGACTAGATAGCCTTAGAAATTTTAGTTCAATCTTATTGTTTGTTCTTGTCTAATGAAGGCCTTATTGTAGATACATCTGTTTGAACGTCAATTTTATTTTTATTATGTAGGACCTGCATTCATAGGGGTTTTATTAACTTTAGCAAAGACCTTTTCAGGACGAGAGTAGAATGGGAAAGCCTAGGATTTCAATAGTATGTATCTTAGTTTTTAAGTACACCGTTATAATAGGGTGTTGATAGTGACTATAGGAGAACAACTTAGGAGCCTTGGGATGATTCTTAGGGCAGGTACAGATAGGTGTGGAAGGTGGTATGGGCCCGTACTGGTGGAAGCATAGGATCGGTACTTGAATCAGGGAAAGCCATAAGGATTCTAAGGAGTTCGTAGTGGGTGAATAGTGTGTGTGATGGTACTGTGTGCATGTTTTCAACCTTTTTGTTGTATTTTCAGAATGGTAATGACTCGACATGGAGGTGGTTATGGATCCGGTTTAGGCTCTGGTTTTGAATTAGGGGATGTTAAGTTACGCGACTTGATTGTCGCGGAGGTTTTGAGGGTTATCATGGAAGATTTGTTGTGTATGTTAGATACGATTAATGATGAGTTGGTAGCTATGTTGGACGAGCGGGTGCGGGCCATTCAGGCAGAGTTGGGGGCAGGTCAGCCTAAGACTCACAAGATTACCTTCCGATACTTTTGTACATGTGGGGCTCCTGAGTTCTTCGGGAAGAAGGAGCCCATTATAAATATGTGATGGATAACATACCTTGAGAGTGCTTTTTTGATTAGTTTATGCCTAGATATGGAAAAAGCCAGATTTGCTGCATGTCCTATACAAGATAGAGCTTGCAAATAGTAGGGCGAGGTGGTCCAGGCTCTTGGACCAGAGGCGATTGAGGCTATGACTTAGGCGGATTTTATCACCAGGTTCAAGACATAGTATGTTTCTGCAACTGAAGTGCAACAGTTGGCCCTAAGAGTTTTAAGCTCTCGAGTATACTAGATAGACTTTGGAAGAGAGTACTACCAAGTTCAGGGAAGGAGCACTCTGTGTTCCATAGTATGCTAGTGATGAGGAGATAAGGATGACGAGGTATATTGATATGTTGAGGACCAAAATCATGGATTATTTTAGTGTGATGACTTGAACGATGCTTGAGCATATGATTGATGCTGCCCAAAAATGGGAGATTGAATTAGAGCTTCAAAAGAAGAGGAAGCAGTACACTGCAGTGGTTTAAGCCAGCAGGGTCATATCTAATGTGGCAAGTGTGATAATTCTCACGATAGGGTTTGTCGTGTGATGGGTTCATGCTATTTAAAGTGCGGCCAGATGGAACACATTAGCGGGTATTGCACTAGAGGGACACTGATTTGTTTCCAGTATAACCAGATTGGACACAAGAAGCTCGATTGTCTGAGTGTAGCTGGTGGAGCAGTGGGAGCACCCGGTCCAGCCACTCTGAAGATCATTGATGGCCGCCAAGGCAAGGCGGACGTCCCTGTGGTGTAGAGTTAAGCTTTTCAATTGATAGCATAGGAGGCTAGAGTTGCACCATATGTGGATACTGGTATGTACTCCTTTTTTCTATTTTGGTTTTTGTTGCTTTCCTTTTTATATGTGTGTTTTTGTGATTGTGATTAGGTATGTTCCTAGTCATAGATATGCCTGCCCTTGTATTGTTTGATTTGGGAGCTAGTCAGCCATTTATGTCTCTTGCATTCAGTAAGAACTTTGATGTTGCTCTGGGAGCATCGGACCAACCTTTAGAGGTGGAGATTTTTAATGATCGCACGGTGAAAACATTAAGGGTTTATTGTGATTGTGCAGTAGCGATGTTCCAAGTGAGGTTTATGATTGATCTCGTTCTTATTCCTCCGGGATATATAAATATTATTGTGGGTATGGATTGGTCGAGCCAGCTTGATCCTTTGATTGATTACGAGCATCAGCTGGTGGAGGTTAGAACCCCAAGTGGGGGAGAACTGGTTACTCATAGATAGGGTGCCAACCATTTGTTCAACTGTGAGATCTGGGATATACTAGTTGATGGGATTTCTAGATTACAAAATAAAATAATCAAACATGATTTGCACAACGAAATTTACATAGACAATTTATGGGAACATAAAATAATTTATGTAAATCGAAAATCACATAGAAAGAAACACATAGATTTTGTTATAATCAAATATCACAACCTACTTTCAAGAACCCTTCTTTAGAATGCTAGCCCCAATAATGTGGAAGCCTCTAATGCGTCACACCCAAACCCTAGGAAACCCTAGGTCCAAATATGAGAGAGGGGAAAGGGAGAAAATGATTTCTCTATATGAGGAGGAGGAATCAATTTTTAGCTTAGGTTTAGGACCCTTTATATAGTTGTCAGATAACATTGAAAACCCTAGATTTGAATAATAAAATACTACTATTTTATTCATATTCAGATCTTGTTTCCTTATCTAATTTAGGAGGCTTCTGGAACCCTTCTAAAGCCTCTCAAAACGGTCCATAGGTTAGAGGGTTCTAGAATTGCCTTCCTTGTTCAACTATTAAACAATTACAATTCAACCATTGCATATTTTATTAATTCGAATTAACCCAAAATTAATTCCAATTAACTCTGATGAATTCTTAATTAATTATTAATTATTTCTAAATAATATATTAATCATATAATATATTAACAAATCTTTTATCTCTCTCTTAATATCAATTCAAGCTATTTCTCGGTTATGAGGGCAACCCAAAAAGAACATTACTTTTATTCAATATATCAATTTAGTTAAGACCTTAGAGACCTTAATCCAACACTAGCATAATGGGTGTACATGATTTTCAGCATATGTTGTGGATAATCGGGTTGAGGGGAAAAGACCATCGTTGCTGTGCCTATAGTCAGGGATTTTCTAGATGTGTTTCACAAGGATTTACTGAGAGTGCCTCCTGAGAGGTAGGTTGAGTTCAGGATTGACTCAGTTCCATGTGTGGCTCTGATAGTCAAGTCACCTTATCGTCTTGCGCCTCCATAGATGTAAGAGTTGTCCACACAACTTTAGGAGCTATTGGACAAGGATTTTATCCGGTGGAGCAGTTCTCCATGGGGAACGCCTATCTTGTTCGTCAAAAAAAGGATGGATCGTACCATATCTGAATTGACTACAAGGAACTAAACAAGCTTACGATGAAGAACCGTTATCCACTTCCGAGGATTGATGATTTATTTGATTAGATTCAGGATGCGTGTTGATTTTCCAAGATTAATTTGAGGTCAGCGTATCACCATATGAGATTCAGAAATGAGGATATACAGAATACGACCTTCAGGAATTGTTATGGTTATTACGAGTTTGTGGTAATGTCATTTACGCTCACCAATGCACTGATCACATTCATGGATCTCATGAACTAAGTTTCATTGGATTCGCCAGCTATTATACGAGGTTTATCGATGATTTTTGAACATTGTGGTAACCCTATTGACGAAAAAGAGTGTTGCTTTTCAGTGGGGGCCTGAGCAGCCGACAATGTTTGAGACTTTGAGGTAAAAGTTGTGTGAGGCTCCGATATTTATTCTTTATGAGGGTGTGGATGGTTTTTTGGTTTATTGTGATGCATTGATATTAGGTTTGGGTGTTGTGCTGATGCAGAGGGGTCATGTGATGACATACCTTCGAGGAAATTGAAGCCTACCGAGGCAAATTATCCTACTCATGATTTGGAGCTAGGGGCATGGTTTTTTCCCTCAAGTTAGGGGCAAGATTTGTTGTACTATCTACATGGACCACAAGAGTTTGAGATACTTGATGGATCAACTGAATCTGAATATAAGACAACATAGGTGGCTTCACGTGGTAAAGGATTACAACTATGAATTTTTATATCATCTGGGGAAGGCCAATATGGCAACCGATGATCAGAGTCGCAAGATAACTAGTGCACCGATTTGAGATTTGTGTTTTCAGTTAACTTTTGTTACTCCACTATTGGAATTGATCAAGAAATCTTAGGGTGATATACTTAAGGAGGAAAATCAGAAGTGTGAGAGGATTGTGGGACAGGTCTCCCCATTTGATTATGATAATCGTGGGTTGTTGACATTATAGAGAAGAGTGTGGGTTCCTTATCCTGATGGGGCCCGATTGATTTTGTTGGATGAGTCTCATAAATCGAAGTTTTCGATTCATCAAGGTTCTAATAAGATATATATGGATTTAAATAACGACTATTGGTGGCCCTGCATGAAAATGGATATTGATTGGTATGTTGAGAGGTACTTGACTTTCCGTAAGGTCCAGGCCAGATAACAGAGGCTTCATGGAAAGTTGCAGCCATTGGAAATCCTGATGTGGAAGTGGGAGCAGATTACCATGTATTTCATCACCAAATTACCTAAGATGGTGCGAGGGGTCGATGTGATTTAGGTTATTATTGATAGATTGAGCAAGAGCGCTTATTTCATTTCCATCCATAAGAGTTCTTCAACAGAGAAGTTGGCTAATATTTACATCAGGAAGGTAGTAGCTCGTCATGGAGTGCCAGTTTCTATGATTTCAAATAGGGATGTTTATTTTACTTCCAACTTTTAGAAGAGGTTCGACAATGATTTGGGTACTTGATTGCATTTCAACACTGCTTATCATCCACAGACCGACGATCAGAGTCAGTGGATTATCCATACTCTTGAGGATATGCATAAGGAATATGTTTTAGATTTTGGAGGGAGTTGGGATACGTACCTTCCTTTAGCAGAGCTCTCCTACAACAATATTTATCACTCTCGTATCGACAGGGATTTCTTAAGAACGCTGAGTTGATTCAGCAGGTGCACGGTAGGCTATAGACCGCACAGAGCCATCAAAAGAGTTAAACGGATCGATGTCGGTTCGATCTCCAGTTCCAGGTTAGCGATTTTGTGCTTGTAAAAGGTGTCACCGTGGAGATTTGTCATCTGATTCCGGAAGCAGGGTAGTTGCACCCCTGGTACATTGCTTGGGAAGGAAAGGTTGCCTACCGATTGGATTTGCGTGAGGAGCTTAGTTATATCCATAATACATTCCATGTTTCTCAGCTTAGAAAGTGTTTAGCAGATGATTTAGCAGTGGTACCTTTGGATGATATCCAGGTATATTATATGGAGAGACCGATCGTGATCTTAGATAAGATAACAAAGAACAAATACAACAAGCTGTTGATATAGTGAAGGTGCAATGGCAGCACCAGAAGGATTTTGAATGGACTTGGGAAACTAAGGAAGAGATGCGTGAGCACTATCCATAGATTTTTACAACAATAGATTTCGAGGACGAAATCTAATTCAAGTGAAGGGGAATTGTAGCATCTGGTCTCAGGTATTGATCCTTAAAGCATATAATTATTTCAAGTTTAATGTTTGCAATTTTTAGTGTGCAGCGGCGCAACCACGTCATTTAAGTGGTGGCGTGGCCACGTCTCCACTATGGCACGACGACGTTTGGGCACTAAACCCTTGATCTTGGTCCTTGGTGTAACATCTAGATTTCTAGGTATTATTCTTTGAAATTATTTTTTTCTTAAGTTTTGGATTTGGGAGTTTTATCTTTTTGCGGCATGGTGCATTGGTTGCCACGGTGTGGTGGTGACACGTCACCATGACGTGGTGGTTTAATGAGATTATTTCGTGGAGCTGCATTGTGCACAAAACCCTAAATTTCACGTTTTCGGCGCTATATAAGGACTATGGGGATAGGGTTTCGACCACCCTCATCCTCCATCACCTTGAGAAAATCCTCTCATGAACCCCTAGCATCTCCTCTAGATATTTTTGAGTTACAAACAGTGTTTTGGGCATTTGAAGGTAGAAAGAAGGTTTTTTTGAGAAAGGGATCATCAAGCAAACTCACATCCATCTCCTTGTGCATATTCTGGATCTTTGTAAGTCTTCAAGTTCTCATCTTTTTGGTTCATCCATGATAGATCTAGTAAATAAGCTTATTCCTCCATGTTTTGTTCATATGAATGATTGGTGTTGATAAAGTTTGCAACTTTATCATTCTCTCAGGTCCCAAAGGTAACATATGTTTTAGATCTAAACTTAAAGTTTATGTTGATGCGATGCATGGAGTTTTTAACCCATTTATCACCATTTTGAACTAAATTGGGGTAAGACATGTATTGGACATCCATGTCTCTAAAGAAAGGATTTTTATGGACCTTTTGAGTTCTAAGAAGTTTTTTGGAAAGTATGAGTGTTAGGATTAACGAATTAGGAGGTTAATCCATTAAGTGATTAAGCTATTTTGGTAGTCTCCACGGTATGATGGGTAGCTCGCCACGGGGCGGTGGTGGGTTTTATCTGCATCTGTTTTATCCTATGGCTGCCACGACGTGATCAATGGTTGGCATGTCGCAGTGGCTGACCGTTGACTTTTGACCTGGTTGAATTTTAGTCATATGAGTTGTTTTAGATGGTAGGTTAAGGTTTAACCTCTTATCAATGTCTAGGTGGTGTATAGGACCAGTCTTTACATCTTTTACGAGTTGTGGTGTTAGATTACTCCGACTACAAGGTCATACTTCTCATTATACTATGTAGGACTTTTGATGCTAGTTGTCTTTGTGACTCTTGCATTGATTGTATGAAAGACCAGGATTTGTCTCCTTTTAATTGCATGAAAGACCAGGATTTGGCCCCTGACAATTGCATGAAAGACCAATTTATGGCCCCTGACAATTGTATTAAAAACTAGGATTTAGCCTATGGTAGGAAGTGATTGTAAGACTACGATTTGGCCCATATCTTTCACTTGGGGTTGAAATAGACCTGTTATCTTATGTATGGTTATGCATGGTATTTTGGGGAACTAACTAAGGTTTATGCTTACGATTTTAAGTTTAATTGTTTCAGGTACTTCTTGGAGCAAAGGGAAGGTCCCAACATGATTGCATCGCCTCCACTGGAGATTCTGCACTTTTGTTTTATGATACTCTGATGTTTATTTTGAAACTACTTTTGATACTAAGACACTCTTTTGATGAAATGGAATGAATGATTTAGTTATTCAAAAATGAAAAAAAATCTATGAGTTGTGGGACGTTACAAGTTGGTATTAGAGCCTTGGTTTGAGGGATTTGGGCACACTCTATAGTGTGTTTGAACTCAAACTGAGGGTTGACAAAATCTTTTACAAGAAAACAATTTTCTAAAAAGTTTTTATAAGGAAATGGGGGTGTGATGCATGCAATTAGCCGAGATCAAGTAACTAATTCCCAAAATACCCATACATGATTGTTATGTTTAAGAATGATATTATATGAGTTTCATGCTAGAGATAGGCTAAGGATCTGCTCCAGATTACATGTAAGGATGCATGTTTAAGATAGAGGCCTTTTATGTGTTCAGGATTAGGTGCTTTAGGGTTCATGCTGATACTGGGAAATTATTTGATGAATGCACTAGGGTAGTATATAACTAAGACTAAATAGAGTTAGAATTCTTGATTCATCCTTATTGTTTGTTCTTGTTTAATGAAGGCCTTATGATAGATAAATTTACTTGAATGTCTATTTTATCTTGATTATGTACGGCCTACGTTCATGGAACAGTTTATCGGCGTAAGTATAGAACTTTCTGACATGCATGGGAAGCAAAATCCTATGAGATCCTAGGAAATACCTTAGTATGTTGTGTGTGCTTTTATGTGATAGAGCCTGTATGTGAGGTCAAAAGAAGTGACTTAGGAAGTTTGGAATGATTCTTGAGGAATGTACGGATAGGTGTGGAATATAGTATGAACTCATACAACTAAAAGCACAAGCTTCGTACTCGAATCAAGGAAACTCACAAAGATTCTAAGAAGCTTATAGTATGACAGACTTTATGAGTATGTTTTGACCTTTCCATTGTTTTTCAAAATGGTGATGGCGACTCGTCATGGAGGAAATTATGGTTATGGTTCCATTTTAGGCTCCAGCGCTGAATCGAGTGATGTAGAGTTACATGAGTTTATTGTAACATAGATTTTTGCAATCCATCCTGGAGGAGACACCTATCATGTTCGGTACTATCAAGGAGAGGATGATCGAGTTGATGGAGGAGCGTATGCGGGCCCTTCAAGCAGAGCTGGCAGTCGGTCAGTTCGGGCATGCACTCTCAATTTTCATGACTTTTGTGCTTGTGGGGCTCCTGAGTTCTTCAGGAAGAAGGACTCCATTTCCTGTATACATTGGGTGGAGGATATTGAGTGTGTTTTTCAGACGCACTTCTGCCCTGAAGGGTGGAAGACTAGGTTTTATGCTTGTCTTTGAGAGATGTAGCATGTGACTAGTCGGAAGAGGTGGCCATGCTCTAGGAGCTAAGGCCATTGAGACTATTCCATGGGCCATTTTTATTATGAGATTCAAGGCAGAGTTTGTGCCTGCTATTGAGGTATAACAGTTATCCATGGTGTTACAGGATCTCCAGTAAACGGCGAAGACTGTGGCGGAGATTACCGCCAAGTTCAGGGAGAGGGCTTTACTTGTTTCGCAGTATGTTGCGGATGAGAAGATAAAGAAGACTAGGTATCATGATATGATGAGAGATGACATCATGGATTTCTTTAGTGTTTCGAACTTCCAGACACTGGAGCAGAGGACGACATGTCCCTGGAGGGGAGATTAATTTGGAGCTTCGATATAATCGGAATCCGACACATGTTTAGGTAGTAGCGACTTCAACAAAGAAGTCCAGGACTTCTTATTTACGATCTGGGGGCTAGTAGGGCCATCAACGCTTTAGCGAGTGTGGTAAGTCGCACAATGGGACTTGTCATGTGACAGTGTCAGGATGTTACAAATGTGGCTAGACCGGTCATTGTAGCAGAGATTGAATGATGGGGCTTGGTTTGATATGCTTCCACTGCAATTAGGATGACCACAAGAATGCTGAGTTTCTGAGCTTAGTTATTGGGGTGGTGAAGGCACCCACTCTAGCTACCCTAAGGATTACTGATGGACGCCAGGAGAAGGCGGAGGCCCCCGTGTTGAAGGGTCGAGCGTTCTAGTTGACGACTAAAGAGGCCAGAGCATCGCTGGATGTGGTTACCGATACGTTCCTATTCAATCGTATGCACGCTCTTATCCTTTTTGATTTGGGTGCTACTCAATAATTGGTATATCTTGCTCTTAGCAAGATGTTTGATGTTGTTCCGGGAGAGTTGGAATACCCTTTGGAGGTAAAAATCACCGTTGATCGCAATGTGAGTGCTTCGAGGGTTCACCAGGATTGTATATTGGAGATGTTCCTGGGTGCGGTTTCCTACTGATCTCATTCCTATTTCTCTAAGAGGGGCAAGGATGATTTTAGGTATGGATTGGTTGTGCTGGAATAGAGCTATGATTGATTGTGAGCGTCATCTAGTGCAAGTCCGTACCCTAAGTGGGGGAGAACTGGTTGTTCATGGCGAGGGTGCCCAACGCGGACAAACTATTTGTTCAACTGCGAGGGCCGAGAGATACTTGCAACATGGGTGTTCAGTGTTTTTTGTTTATGTCAGGGATACACAAGTAAAAACGAAGAAATCTATTAGGGATGTTCGTATTGTTCAGGATTTCTATGATGTATTTCCTTTGGATTTGTCGGGGGTGCCTCCGGAGAGGCAAGTGGAGTTTAGGATTGACCAAGTCCTGGGTGCGGCTCCGATAGCCAAGGTATTGTATCGTGTTGCGCCTCTTGATATGCATGAGTTGTCCACATAGCTTTAGGATTTGTTGGACAAGGGGTTCATCACACCGAGCAGTTGTTCATGGGAAGTTCCCATTTTGTATGTGAAGAAGAAGGACAGATCCCATCGGATGTGCATCGACTATAGGGACTTGAATAAGCTGACAGTGAAGAACTGTTATCCACTCCCAAGAATCGATGCTTTTTTTGATCAGTTTAGGTTGCATCTTGGTTCTCCCAGATTGATTTGAGATTGGGTTATCACCAGATGAGGGTCAAGGATGAGGATATTAAGAATACAACTTTTAGGACTTGTTATGGGCATTACAAGTTCATGGTGATTCCATTTGGGCTCACCAACGCACCGATAATGTTCATGGATCTCACGAACCATGTGTGCATGCTGATGTTAGGTCGATCAATGATTGTGTTCATTGACATTATCTAGGTCTATTCCAAGACCAAGGTATAGGACGAGGAGCACTTACGGGAGGCTCTTGAAACTTTGAGGAAGAAGAGGCTTTATACCAAATTCTTCAAATGTGAGTTTTGATTGCACGAGGTGTTGTTCTTAGGTCGCCCTGTCCACCTGAATGGTATTTTGGTCGACCCAACCAAGATTGAGATTGTGATGCAATGGGAGAATCTGAGGTATCCATTTGAGAATTAGAGTTTCCTTGGATTAGCAGGAGATAATCGGAGATTCATCCAGAATTTCTCCAAAATTGCAGTTCATTTGAATCGTGAGCAACATACGACATTTGAGGTACTGAGGAGAAAGTTGTACGAGGCACCAATATTTAACCTTGTAGAGGAAGTCGAAGATTTTATGGTATATTGTGATGCTTCGATCACGGATTGTGAGTGGTACTCACACAGCGGGGTAGGGTGATTGCGTATGCTTCTAGAAAGATGAAGCCTCATGAGGCGAACTATCCTACTCATTATCTGTATTTGGAGGCAATGGTTTTTTCCTTCAGGATTTGGCGTCATTAGCTTTATAGGGTTCTTTGTACCATTTACACATACCACAAGATTTTAAGATACTTAATGGATCAGCCGAACCTAAACATGAGGCAGTGTAGGTGGCTTGACGTAGTGAAATATTATGATTGTGAGATCTTGTATCATTTGGGGAAGGCAATATGCTGGCCGATGCTTTCTAGCGCTCTTATGAGATACCTATGTTTGAGGATGACCATCACTTCACCACTGTTGGACTTAATTAAAGAGGTGCAAATTGAGGGGATAAAGGAAGAGAACTGAAAGAAGGAGAAGATCAGGGATCATATTGTTACCCTTGTCAATGATAGACGTCAATTGTTGACTTAGTGTGGTAGGGTTTGGGTTCGCGTTTCTGGTGGAGTTCGTTAAACATTGTTAGAGCACATGTCTAGGTTTCGATCCATCCTTGAACGAAGAAGACATACAAGGATTTTAGACTTAGCTACTGGTGACCCTATATGAAGAGGGAGATAGCTTGGTAAGTGGAGAGGTTCTTCACTTGTTGGAAAGTGAAGGCCGAACATCAGAGGCCTCACGACAATATGCAGTCGTTGGATAATCCAATGTAGAAATAGGAGCAGCTCACTATGAATTTCATCATGAAGTTGTCAAGGAAGGCACGTGGGGTTGATTTGATCTAGGTTATTTTCAAAAGACTAACCAAAATGCTTACTTCATCCCAATTCAGGAGAGTTCTTCCGATGAGAAGTTAGCCAATATCTACATCAAGGACGTAGGCGCATGACATGGTGTACCAGTTTCTGTGGTTTCAGACCATACTGTCCATTTTACTTCGAGGTTCTACAGGAAGTTCCATGAGGAGTTGGGTACTCGATTGCATTTCAACACTGCTTACCACCCACAAACCGACGATTAGAGCGAGCGGACCATTCAGACTCTCGAGGATATACCTAGGGCGTGTGTTTTGGATTTTGGTGGGAGATAGGATACCTACCTTCTTTTAGTTGAGTTCTCCTACAACAACAACTAGCACGCCAGTATTGGTATGCCTCCTTTTGATTTGCTCTATAGGCGGAAGTTTCTGAAACCGATTTACAGGGGTGAGATCAGAAAAAGAGTGATGAAGAGTACTGAGGTAGTGCTCAAGACTACAGATTTGATCCAGCAGGTGATTTGTAGTCCCGTTCTTGAGTTTCTAGTCAACGATTTTGTGCTACTGAAGTTTTTACATTGGAAGGGAATCATCCAGTTCCGGAAGCGGGGCAAGCTAGGTGCCAGATACACCGGTCCATTCAGAGTAGTTTCTCGGGTAGGCAAGATTACTTATTAGTTGGATCTACCTGTAGAGATTAGTCAGATCCACAACAATTTTCATGTTTCCCAGCTGCAAAAGTTCTTAGCTGATGATTCCGTAGTGGTACCTTTGGATGAGATTCAAATTGATGAGCGTATGAATTATGTGGAGTGATTGATTTCTATTCTTAACGAGAAGACGAAGTCCTTGCGTAGCCAGGTGGTGGGTTTGGATAAGATGAGAAGGAAGCACCGAAAAGGTGTTGAATGGACTTGGGAACCCGAGGATGAGATGGGGGGAATTACCCTGAATTGTTTATAGTAGCTGATTTAGAAGACGAAATATAATTCAAATTAGGGAGAGTTGTACCCAATTTCCATGTATTATTCTTTGAAATTCTTTTATGCTTAATTTTTGGATTTGGGAGTTGTATCTTTCCACAACGTGGTGTATGGGTTGCCATGGCATGGTGGTGACTTGTCACCATAGCGTGGTGGTTTAATGAGACCGCAGAACGACGTTGTATTTTACACAAAACCCTAAGTCTTGGGCTTTGGTCCCTATATAACGAATATAGGGGCTAGGGTTTCGACTACCCTCAACCTCCATCACCTCCATAAGAACCTCTCATAAACCCTAGCCTCTCCTCTAGGTAGTTTTGAGGTACACTTGGTCTTTTTGGGCATTTAAAGGTAGAAACAAGGTCTTTTTAAGAAAGGGATAATCAAGCAACCCCACCTCCATCTCATTGTGCATATTCTGGACCTTTTATAAGTCGCCAAGTTCTCACCTTTTTGGTTTATCTATTGTAGATCTTGGAAATGAACTTATTTATCCACGTTGTGCACATATGAATGGTAGGTGTTGATAAAGTTTTCAACTTTATCATTCCCTAAGGTCCCAAGGGCAACATATGTTTTAGATCTGGACTTATAGTTTGTGTTGATGGCATACATGGATTTTTTTACCCAATTTCTCACTATTTTTAGCCAACTTGTGGTGAAACATGCATTAGACGTGCATGTCTATAAGGAAAGAATTTTTATGGACCTTTTGATTGCTAAGAATCTTTTTGGAAAGTATGAGTTTTGGGCTTAATGGATTAAGAGCTTAATCCATTAAGCTATATTATCCAGTCTCTACGGCACGATTTGTCGTGTGGTTTCCATGGCACGATAGATGATCGCTGACTTTTGACCTGGTTGAATTTTGATTAACTAAGTAGTTTTAGATGGTAGACTAAGGTTGGACCTCTTATCGATGTCTAGGTGGTGTGTAGGACCGATCTTTACATATTTTGTGAGTTGTGGTGTTAGATTACTCCGATAGCGAGGTGAGTCTACTCAATATACTATGTAGGAATCTTAATGTTAGTTATATTTGTTACTCGTGCATGGATTGTATGAAAGACCAGGATTTGTCCCATGGCAATATCATGAAAGACCAAATCTGGAAATTGCATGAAAGACCGAGATTTGGCCCTGGAAATTGTATGGAGGACCTGGATTTGGCCTCAGGCAGGAAGTGATTGTAAAACTATGATTTAGCCCATAGCTTTCACTTGGGGTTGAAATAGACCTGTTACCTTAAGTATGGATGTATGTGGTATTTTTGGGAACTAACTAAGCTTTATGCTTAACGATTTATGTTTAATTGATTTAGGTACTTCTTGTACCAAAGGGAAGGGCCCGGCATGATTGCATTGCACCCACTGGAGATTCCGCACTTTTGTTTTGTGATACTTTGATGTTTATTTTAGAACTACTTTTAATATAATGACAATATTTTTATGAAATGGAATGAATGATTTTTTTATTCAAAAGCAAAAAAATATATATGAGTTCTGGGACGTTACACTTGGGCCCTATTTAAAGGATGTGATGGCTAGGGTTTTATCCACCCTCAACTCCCATCGCCTTCAGAGATCCTTGTGAAACCGTGACCTCCCTTTTCTTGTGTTCTCGAAGATTTCTTGTGTTTGTGAAGCTTGACGAGGAAGGAAGTCCATTCTAGTGCTAAGGATCCATGTTTCAAGTTTAGATCCAACCCTTGCCTCATATTTCTAGACCTTGGAAGGTATAAAGTCTCACACTTGATCATTATATTCTTGGATCTTGATATTATTGAAAGATCTATATGTCCAAGAATCATTATAGGATGATATTTGTTAATGGCATATGATCTTATAGGGTCACGTCTTATAGAAAGTTACTACTTATTGATTATTTATTAAGAATTTGATTACTAATAAATATTATCATTACTTGTATTTAGTTGGAGAATTATTATTTTGTAAAAAAATAGTTAATTGTAAATTATTATTTTACGGTAATAATATTTTGTAGAGAGAAAACAACTAATAATTCATAAGGTATGAATTTGTAAGTTATGTACATTATTTTGGACTAGTTAGAGTTCATTTATATAATGTTACAAAATACAAACACATGTTATAAAATAAGATGGAATAAAATACAAACTAGCTTTGACTTTTAGTGGTCATTACCTTGGGTCCCCCATGGTATGGGTAAGTTTGCTTGTGAAACAACCATTTACACCTCTATTCTTATTTAAAGAGCCATGCTTTGACTTGACGGATGTGTGCTTTCAAGATACATTCATGCAAGTATAAAAAGAGAAGAGTAGCTAGTTAAAATGGTTAATCTTTCATCCTCTTTTTCTCTCTAAGATCCAAGGATCTCAACCTCTATCCTTGTCACACCCCGAAACCGTGATGGCGGAATCGTTCCGGGGCGGAGGACGTCATGTATAGCATCACAACTAATGTAAAATAGCAACCATAGCAACGCAACCATCACAGTGTATACATGTATGAAGATGTTTACATCAATTTGAAACTTGTTTGAATTACATCAGAGAGTATATATAAAATATAAACATAAGAATCTTATTGCTCCAGCTTCTCAAAAATCCAGCATGTACATGTCTACTGATTTCCTGAGAATACAAGCAGTTTGAAAAATATCAGCATAAAGCTGGTGAGTTCATAAGCGGTAGTTTGTAATGAAAACTTGTTGATGAGCTCGTAAAAAGTATTTTGTATAGCGTCAAGAAAATCCGATATTTTCTTTAAGTGAAAAATGTAGCGTTATCCGTTCCAAATAAACCATGAATGTTCGTTAATGAAAACTGTAGTGATATGTGAAAATACTACTTCATGTGACTAGCTAAGGCTAATCATGAAGTAAAAGTATATTGCATATGAAATCCTTGCATAAACGATTTTGGTTGAAAACCCTGGCTTCAGCCTTTATACGTAGTGTGTTAGTTCTATTTAGTATAAATAAAACTGTTGAAGGGTGACAGGTTGTAAACTAAAGGGTGAATTATACATAATGTGAGTCGTATAACCATGCTTGATATGACTAGAGACCTTTCCAACGTTCTTCAGGCGTCGTGCTAAATGACATTTGTCACCCTAGGCATGCCTGCCTAACTGTAGCTAGCAGTTTGGGTGTGGGATTGTCAGTCCCGAATAGATCTATTCACAAATCCAACGCTCTCCCTCCAGGAGACTCTGGTTATACTATGATAGGATTTATCCCTGTACACCTAAGGGTACAGTAGTGAAGTAGCGCCTCACAGTATCGTACAATCTAGTTTACATGTAGTGTAGTAGCGTTCTACCGTACTGAAAATCCGAATGTATACCGTTTGTAGTGATAATTACAGTTATGAAAACGCGATAAAGTAGTGATGCAAACTGTAAACTATTTATGTCTTAGTTCATACGTTTAGAAGTGAAAGTTTATATACTTGTTATGTTTAGAAAATCCCAAACTATACCGATTATAGTTTGCATGTAAAACGTAGTGAATAGCGAGTCCGGTAAACCATACAAGTTTAGTGAAAACGTCCCTTATGCTCAACACGATACAAAAGGGTTAAAGTATGAGAATTTCATGACTTTTGAAAACATTTATTTTTAGCTTGTATTCCCCCCCCCCCTGAAAACATTAAAAATATGGAAAATGTAGGGGTATGAACTCACCTTGAGCGAGTGGTTTGATTGAAGGATCGATACGGAAAGATGGGTGTTCAAGTGAAGCTTTGAACACGATTCGATCCTAATCAACAAGTAATGACACAAAAAGGAGTCAAATGATGGTATTTCACCACTAGATGTGATGAAGAACCACTCTAAGAACTTGGGACTACTTGCACTAAGTGTTAGGACCTTAAAGGTGTGTACGGCCATGGGTGTGCGGCCGTACACTCATGATGGAAGGTGCCTTTGAGGTGTTTTCAAGGTACATACTTGCATCTATGAAGTGTCCTAGGCCCATACTTGGTTGTAGTACAAGTTTAGGGTCTTAGAAATGGGTTTGTGGTCCTATGGTATGTATGTATGGTCGCACAAATGTGTGTGCTGCTGCACAAGGGAGTGTGCTACCTCACACAGGAGTGTGCTGCTGCACACAGGAGTGTGTGGCTGTACACAGGAGTGTGCTACCACACACAGGAGGGTGCTGCCGCACACATGAGTGTGTGGCCGTACACATGAGTGTGCTGCCTCACACAGGAGTGTGCTGCCACACACATGAGTGTGTTGCCACACACATGATTGTGCTGCCGCACACATGAGTGTGTGGTCGCACTCCTTCAAAGAGATGAAGAACATGACGGGACTTTCATGATTCAAGCCCTAGATCAAGAGGTTCTTCATGCACAACAAGTTAAGGGATGGATTACTCACGCTTTTGAATCCTTGGGAGGGTTTGTGGTTCAAGAAGCTTGAGAGAAATGGTGTTGTGTGCTGCCAAGGTGTTAAAGGAATGAAAGGGAAGGGGTCTACCCTTTATATAGGAGTGTGAGCGCTGTCAAAAGTGAGTGTGCTGCCAGGAGGTGTGTGTGCGGCCGTACACTCCCTCCAAAGGTGTGTATGGCCTTGTTTTGACAGTATACGACTTGCTGACTCATTCCTAGACTCAACCATGGTCATGCTCAAGCTTAGAATCACTTAAACGAACCCTTGAATAGTACTAGAAATCGACAAAACCAGTTGAATATTGATTGAATTGATTAATTGTACAAGATTGAAGTTCCGGGTTTTCACATCATCCCCCCGTTAGAGGGAATTTCGTCCCGAAATTCAAGGATAAATTACAATCGTGAACTTGGAAAGAGATGGGGGTACTTCTGCTTCATTGAATCCTCATGCTCCCAAGTGAATTCAGGACCCCGCTTGGTATTCCAGCGGACCTTCACTATCGGGATGCGACTTTGCTTGGTACGTTTGACTTCACGGTCCATGATTTCAACACGTTCTTCCACAAAACGTAGACTTTCCTCCAGATCGATCTCGTCGAGAGGAATCACAAGTGTCTCGTCGGACAGACACTTCTTTAGGTTCGACACGTGGAAGACAGGATGGATATTGCTGAGCTCTCGTGGTAACTGGAGTTTGTATGCTATGGGACCGATCCTAGCAAGGATCTCAAATGGTCCAACGTACCTTGGGTTTAGCTTTCCACGTTTTCCGAAACGTATCATGCCTTTCCAGGGCGAGACCTTTAGAAGGACGCGGTAACCGACCTGGAATTCCAAGGGTCTTCGTCGTTTATCGGCGTAGCTCTTTTGTCTATCTCGTGAGGCTTTCAGTCGTTCTCAGATTTGCACGATCTTTTCAGTCGTCTCTCGGATAATCTCGGGACCAGTAAGAGTGCTGTCAGGGACTTGACCCTTGACTAGCTGCGTGTCACCCACTTCAGCCCAGCACAGAGGGGATCTGCACTTGCGGCCGGCGCAGCCTTGATGCTGGTATGGTAGCTGTTGTTGTAGGAAAATTCGACTAAAGGAAGATGAGTGTCCCATGACGTGCCGAAGTCGATGACGCAGGCTCTCAACATATCTTCCAATGTCTGAATTGTTCTCTCACTCTATCCATCAGTCTGCGGATGATAAGTCGTGCTCATATCTAATTTAGTTCCAAGAGCCTTCTGTAGTGATTGCCAGAATCTCGAGGTAAACCTGCTATCTCGGTCAGAGATAATGGATACAGGTACCCCATGAAGGCGAACTATCTCTTGAATGTAGATCCGTGTAAGTCTCTCCATCTTGAAGTTTTCTTTGATTGGCAGGAAGTGGGCGGATTTAGTCAACTGATCGACAATCACCCAGATGGCGTCGTGCCCACTCGGGGATCTAGGTAACTTAGTGATAAAATCTATTGTTATCATTTCCCACTTCCACTCAGGTATTCCTGGCTGCTGAAGTAAACCTGAGGGCTTCTGATACTCCACCTTCACCTTGGCGCAAGTCAAGCACTTGCCCACGAAGGTTGCAATTTCTGCTTTCATGTTTGGCCACCAATAGAGCTGTTTGAGATCCATATACATCTTATCTGAACCTGGGTGAATGGAGTATTTCGTCTTGTGAGCCTCATTCATGACAACCTCTCTGTACCCGCCAAACTTTGGGGTCCATATCCGGTTCATAAAATAGTACACTTCGTCTCCCTTAACCTCTAAGTTCTTGTCCATTCCCCGCAATGCTTCATCTGCCACTTTCTCTGGTTTCAAGGCTTCCAGCTGAGCTTCCTTGATTTGCGCGGATAAATGGGAATGGATAGTCATGGTCAGTGCCTTCACTCTACGACCTGAGTACTCTTTTCGGTTGAGGGCATCTGCCACCACATTGGCCTTGCCGGGATGGTAGCGGATTTCGCACTCGTAATCACTGAGTAGCTCAACCCATCGTCGTTGCCTCATGTTTAGCTCCTTCTGGTAGAAGATATGCTGCAAGCTTTTATGGTCAGTGAAGATAGTGCACTTGGTTCCATAGAGATAATGTCTCCATATCTTTAACGCAAAGACCACTGCTCCCAACTCTAAATCGTGAGTTGTGTAATTGACCTCGTGTGTTTTCAACTGTCTCGAGGCGTAGACGATGACCTTTCCTCACTGCATGAGCACACAGCCTAGGCCCTGATTGGACGCATCACAATAGACCACGAAGTCTTCCGTCCCTTCGGGTAGAGACAAGATTGGTGCGCTGCACAGGGCCTGCTTCAATGTTTGAAATGCAGTGTCTTGTTGGACTCCCCAACTAAAGGTTACACCTTTTTGTGTTAGGGTAGTTAGAGGCTTAGCGATTCTAGAGAAGTTTTGGATGAACCTGCGATAATAGCCCGCGAGACCCAAGAATTGTCGGATTTCTGTGGGTGTCTTTGGTGCAGACCAATTCTCTATCGCTTTGATCTTGGAAGGGTCCACGTGTATGCCTTCTTTGCTAATCACGTGCCCAAGGAAATTTACCTTCCTGATCCAGAACTCGCACTTTGAAAATTTCGTGTATAGCTTTTCCGCCCTTAATGTTTCCAACACCTGTCTCAAGTGGTGTTTATGATCACTCTCACTCCGCGAATAGACAAGTATGTCATCGATGAACACGATCACGAACTTGTCTAGGAAAGGGTGGCACACCCGATTTATCAGGTCCATGAATACTGCCAGTGCGTTAGTCAGACCAAAGGGCATTACTACAAACTCGTAGTGTCCATAGCGAGTTCGAAATGCTTTCTTGGGCACATCACTCTCGTGAACTCGCAGCTGATGGTACCCTGATCTTAGATCTATCTTTGAAAAGTAACTGGCTCCTTGCAGCTGATCGAAAAGGTCGTCGATTCTGGGTAAAGGATAGCGGTTCTTGATTGTCAGCTTGTTCAGTTCTCGGTAGTCAATGCACATCCGAAAAGATCCATCTTTCTTTTTCACAAATAAAATCGGAGCTCCCCAGGGTGAGGAACTCGGTCTTATGAATCCCTTGCTGATCAGCTCATTGAGCTGGCTGGATAATTCTTGCATCTCTGTTGGCGCTAAACGGTAGGGAGACTTAGCTATAGGAGTAGCTCCGGGGATTAAGTCGATACGAAACTCGACTTGACGTTCGGGAGGAATTCCTGGGAGGTCTTCAGGGAAGACATCAGGGAATTTGCAGACTTCGGGAAGACTCTCGAGGTCTTTAACTTTTTGCGTCTCATCAACGACGTGAGCTAGAAACACATGTCATTCCTTCCGCAGGTACTTCTGAGCTTTGATGCACGAGATGATACGAAGGTTCGAGCTAAGCTTATCTCCGTAAATCATGAGGGCTTCACCAAAGGGAAGATTGAGACGGATAGCTTTCTCGAAACAAAGAATATCAGCACGGTTGGAGCTCAACCAGTCCATGCCAATGATGACATCAAAGCTCTTGATGGACACCGGCATAAGATCGATGGAAAAGGAGTGAGTGTCTAGGGTAAGAGTACAGCCTATGAATATGTTGTTAGCGCTCTCTTTCTTTCCGTTAGCCATTTCGACGGTGAACGTTTCGGTTAAGGGTTGGGATTGACATTTGATTAGATGTTTGAATGCATGACTAACAAAACTCCTCTCCGCACCAGAACTGAAAAGAATGCATGCATAAGAGTTGTCAAGGAGGAACGTACCCGTAACAACGGTAGGATCAGCGACCGCTTCATTCTAGCCCATCGCCAAAACTCTCCCTGTATTGCCACCAGTCGTTGCCTTGGGGCAGTTTCTCCTGAAATGCCCAACCTTTCCACATCCATAACAAGCTTGACCAACACCTGCTCCCGTAGTCTGGTTGGTGGGTTGGGCTGGCACCTTGCAGTATCGAGCTGTGTGACCCTTCTTCCCACAGCTGTTGCAACTCAACTCACGGCAGGGTCCATGATGATGGAAGTTACACTTGTTGCACAAAGGTAGTTTCCCAGCATAAACACCGGTAGGAGTTTGGGTGGTTGGAACAGTAGCTGGAGCAGCAGCAGAAGTAGTAACAGCATGAACTGCCACTGTTTGTTGTTGCTTGGAGGGCTCCTGCGAAGACTGACCCTTGCGTTTGTTCCATGATTTCTTCTTCTTCCCACCACTTTCCTTCTGTGGCTCAGAAACAGCTGCCACTTCGTCTAGATCAACCCCATTATCGATCAGAATTTGTGCCAGATCCTTGGCGCTCTCAAATGTAGTCGGTCTAGCAGCCAAGACATTTCCCTTGGTGGGTTGTGTCAGCCCCCAGATGTACCTCTCGATTTTTTTGCTTTCCGGGGTGACCATTCCCGGACAGAGAAGTGACAGATCACAGAATCAAGCAGTGTAAGCAGCAATGTCAGAACCCTTCATCTTCAAGTTCCAAAGTTCGTGCTCCAACTTTTACAGCTCGCCCCTCGGGCAGTATTCAGCCAGCATGAGTTCCTTCAGTCTTTCCCAACCCATGGCATTAGCCAATGGTAGGGTTAGGGTTTTGACTCGACCATTCCACCAGGTCAAAGCTCTGTCAGTAAAGGTGCAGGCAGCAAACTTCACCTTGTTTGCTTCGGAACAGGCGCAAATTTCGAAGATGGATTCGATCTTCTCGAGCCACCGAGTTAGAGCGATGACACCTCCATTTCCGTCGAAAGACTTGGGTTTTGCAGTCATGAAGTCCTTGTAGGAACACTCCTTTTGATGTCCCTGACTTCCATCTTGTCTCTGTGGGTCGGTTCCACCTCCAGCCCCACCAGCATTCACTTGTGCCATTGCTGCAGTCACGGCGGCTGTGACTGCTGCCTGAAACATGACGGGGTCGAACTGTGGGGGTGGTGGTGGTGGCGGAGTGTTGTCGTTTCTTCTGATGGGTCTTGGTCGAGGAGGCATCTTTTTCTAGAAACAATCAGGAAGAAGAGGATGGTAAGTCCTCAAGATATATGAAACAAAATATATCTCATCCTGATAAACAAGTGTTCTACGAAGCGATAAGCAAGAAAGGTTACTAATGTAACTAAGTTATCGCTACGAAATAGATAGGTAGTAACACTAAGAATGAATCTCCTCACTGAATTTGGCTCTAGCGAAATACTCCTATAGTATTTTATGTGAGATGATTTTGGTAATTTTTAGGTCTGCTGTAACACCACCATCACTCCCAAGCACATGTTGGTCATGTTTTGACTGAATATAGTTGATCAGGCTATATTCACCCGAAACATGATTACATAACTGCCCAGGCTTGACCGCAGTGTCCCAACATCCAAATACTTTTTGTGTTGTTCCACTAATGACACGAATTATGTTAGGTATGCATGCTCGTATACTTTTATAAAAATACTTATATTTTTGAAATTATACTTTTAGTGTAGAGCACTTAAGCCCCTTTAGTGTTTATAGTTGTATACCATGTAAGGTTCGGTATACTAGTTCGCTATAAACAAGGGCTCTGATACCAATCTGTCACACCCCGAAACCGTGATGGCGGAATCGTTCTGGGGCGGAGGACGTCATGTATAGCATCACAACCAATGTAAAATAGCAACCATAGCAACGCAACCATCACAGTGTATACATATATGAAGATGTTTACATCAATTTGAAACTTGTTTGAATTACATCAGAGAGTATATATAAAATATAAACATAAGAATCTTATTGCTCCAGCTTCTCAAAAATCCAGCATGTACATGTCTACTGATTTCTTGAGAATACAAGCAGTTTGAAAAATATCAGCATAAAGCTGGTGAGTTCATAAGCGGTAGTTTGTAATGAAAACTTGTTGATGAGCTCGTAAAAAGTATTTTGTATAGCGTGAAGAAAATCCGATATTTTCTTTAAGTGAAAAATGTAGCGTTATCCGTTCCAAATAAACCATGAATGTTCGTTAATGAAAACTGTAGTGATATGTGAAAATACTACTTCATGTGACTAGCTAAGGCTAATCATGAAGTAAAAGTATATTGCATATGAAATCCTTGCATAAACGATTTTGGTTGAAAACCCTGGCTTCAGCCTTTATACGTAGTGTGTTAGTTCTATTTAGTATAAATAAAATTGTTGAAGGGTGACAGGTTGTAAACTAAAGGGTGAATTATACATAATGTTAGTCGTATAACCATGCTTGATATGACTAGAGACCTTTCCAACGTTCTTCAGGCGTCGTGCTAAATGACATTTGTCACCCTAGGCATGCCTGCCTAACTGTAGCTAGCAGTTTGGGTGTGGGATTGTCAGTCCCGAAAAGATCTATTCACAAATCTCACGCTCTCCCTCCAGGAGACTCTGGTTATACTATGATAGGATTTATCCCTGTACACCTAAGGGTACAGTAGTGAAGTAGCGCCTCACAGTATCGTATAATCTAGTTTACATGTAGTGTAGTAGCGTTCTACCGTACTGAAAATCCGAATGTATACCGTTTGTAGTGATAATTATAGTTATGAAAACGCGATAAAGTAGTGATGCAAACTGTAAACTATTTATGTCTTAGTTCATACGTTTAGAAGTGAAAGTTTCTATACTTGTTATGTTTAGAAAATCCCAAACTATACCGATTATAGTTTGCATGTAAAACGTAGTGAATAGCGAGTCCGGTAAACCATACAAGTTTAGTGAAAACGTCCCTTATGCTCAACACGATACAAAAGGGTTAAAGTATGAGAATTTCATGAGTTTTGAAAACATTTATGTTTAGCTTGTATTCTCCCCCTGAAAACATTAAAAATACGGAAAATGTAGGGATATGAACTCACCTTGAGCGAGTGGTTTGATTGAAGGATCGATACGGAAAGATGGGTGTTCAAGTGAAGCTTTGAACACGATTCGATCCTAATCAACAAGTAATGACACAAAAAGGAGTCAAATGATGGTATTTCACCACTAGATGTGATGAAGAACCACTCTAAGAACTTGGGGCTACTTGCACTAAGTGTTAGGACCTTAAAGGTGTGTACGGCCATGGGTGTGCGGCCCAATGGGTGTGCGGCCGTACACTCATGATGGAAGGTGCCTTTGAGGTGTTTTCAAGGTCCATACTTGCATCTATGAAGTGTCCTAGGCCCATACTTGGTTGTAGTACAAGTTTAGGGTCTTAGAAATGGGTTTGTGGTCCTATGGTGTGTGTGTATGGTCGCACAAATGTGTGTGCTGCTGCACAAGGGAGTGCGCTACCTCACACAGGAGTGTGCTGCCGTACACAGGAGTGTGTGGCTGTACACAGGAGTGTGCAACCACACACAGGAGTGTGCTGCCGCACACATGAGTGTGTGGCCGTACACATGAGTGTGCTGCCTCACACAGGAGTGTGCTGCCGCACACATGAGTGTGCTGCCGCACACAGGAGTGTGCTGCCACACACATGAGTGTGCTGCCGCACACATGAGTGTGTGGTCGCACTCCTTCAAAGAGATGAAGAACATGACGGGACTTTCATGATTCAAGCCCTAGATCAAGAGGTTCTTCATGCACAACAAGTTAAGGGATGGATTACTCACGTTTTTGAAGCCTTGGGAGGGTTTGTGGTTGAAGAAGCTTGAGAGAAATGGTGTTGTGTTCTCCCAAGGTGTTAAAGGAATGAAAGGGAAGGGGTCTACCCTTTATATAGGAGTGTGAGCGTTGTCAAAAGTGAGTGTGCTGCCAGGAGGTGTGTGTGCGGCCGTACACTCCCTCAAAAGGTGTGTATGGCCTTGTTTTGACAGTATACGACTTGCTGACTCATTCCTAGACTCAACCTTTGTCATGCTCAAGCTTAGAATCACTTAAACAAACCCTTGAATAGTACTAGAAATTGACAAAACCAGTTGAATATTGATTGAATTGATTAATTGTACAAGATTGAAGTTCCGGGTTGTCACAATCCTCTCTAGTTTTCTTTATAAGAACACTTGGGTATTTGGTGGTTTAATAAGATCTTCTTCTTAAGACTAGTTTGGTATTAATTCTTAATGTCTTAATAAGTGCTTGATACAAGTGCAGACTAGCATCTTGAAGTGATTTACTCTTGCTTGGTGGATAAATTATAGAGAGCTTCTACTTTGGATTCGTTGTCATCTTCATCAACTTTGTAACTTCCCGAGAGGAATCAAAGTCTTCAAAGGTTGTAGTTATTTTTCCTTCTATGGTTGTTTTAATCTTTCCATGCTTTTCAAAATGATCCTTGGAGGGTTAGAATGGTTTTAAGTTTATTCATTTTAAAATCCTTATGTTGCTAAACTTGTAGTTTATTATAGACTTTTTTTTTTGAATAAAACTCATCAATTCATATTAGAGCCATTTTGCAAGCTTGGTTAAATTATTAGATTATTTGGTATAATCTTTGTTTTTGGAAAACATAAATGGTTTTTGTTTATAAGAAAATATCATACATATTTTCTATGACAACATTAAAATGTTTATAATTGTTATTTTTATGAGTAAAAGTTTACATGCAACTTTTTACTCATTTAAGTTGTTTTAGAAAAACAAAGTGTTTATTTTATATATTTTTGTGACAACCCGAAATTTCTATTATGTACAACCATTCACTTCAATAGAAGTCAAAACTGTTTCTGCTAACTTTTAAGCTTTTTGGAGTCAGTTTGAGTGTTCTAAAGCCTAGTACTGTAAGAGATAACTGGAGAGAGGATACTCTAGGGTTTATTGTGCATCAATAAAGTCTCAAAACTCCTAGAGTTTGGAGTTTACGGCCCCAAACATGGAGTTTACGGCCGTAAACTCTAAGGGGTATAAATACGACACTTAGTCATTTTATACACTTTTTTACCATTGTAAGTGTTGCTTGCCTTAATTAGTTGATATCCTTCATCATCTAGTGATCTTACATGATTTCATCCATGAAATCTCTTCATTTTGATATATCTTCAAGTGTTCTTCATTTCACCAAGAACACCAAGAACACACACTAGTGTTCTTGGACTTTAAACACCCTTACAAGCTTCTATATTGTAAGTACTCTTACCTTAGCTTGTTATAGGCTTGATACACTTGTTAAACAACTAGAAAACAACAAGAAACATAAGATCATAAGAGTTTACGGCCAAGGCAATCTCCTTGGACCGTAAACTCTAATGAAACGACAATTGTAAGCCCTAGTCCCTTACTAAGCCTTGGATACAAGTCTAGATCACTTCCTTGTAGAGTATAGGACCTTAAACAAACAAAAGAACCAAGTGCACATGATTTTACGGCCGTAAACTCATGAGGAATGGTCCATGGGCCGTAAACTCTAAAAGGTAGTGCAATGGTGCCACAATTACTTCCTAAGGCTTAGACTTGAAGTAAGGATACTTCTTTATGACTTATAAGACCTCAAAATAGAAAATGGTAGAAGTTACCATGGTTTTACGGCCGTAAACCCATTGGGACCATAAACCCAAAACCGTAAACTCATGAAGAGTTTACCCTTGGACCATAAACTCAAAAGCAAAGCCCTACAACCCTTAGATGCAATCCTTAGTACTACTAGCACTTGAATCAAAGTGTTATCCATGTTTTTGGGTGTCTTTACTTGATTAATTAGTTGTTAAATGACTAATTGGATACATATATGTGTTATTATATGTTAATTTGGATCCGTGTGTGTGTTCAAGTCTTCACTTGACACCTAGCATCCTATACCATCCGTTCATCCAAACTACTCACTACAGGTGAGTTCATACCCCTTATTCAACCTTTTAAATGATTTTAAATGCTTTTATGGGGGGGGGGGAATAAAAGTTGAACTATTATAGTTATTATATCAATCACATGTGATTAATAACTACCAAACAAGTGGATTTCTTACTTTTCAAACTGTGTTATCAAGCAAACTACTTCAAACTGTTTTACAAACTCTTTTACATGTCAAATACTATTATTAAACTCTTTTACATGTCAAATACTTTTATTAAACTCTTTTACATGTCAAATACTTTTATTAAACTCTTTTAAACTTATATTCTGTTAAATGTGTATCTATATAGCTATAGTTATATAAGTAGGATTGAAAGGACTTAGGACTGATAGCTCACCTTACCTCCTGTTCCTTGTTTGGTTGTGGACTTAGGGTATTGGTTTTTTGTCCGAAGGTCATTTGAATCCTAGTTATATATTATGTATATGTATATAGATATAAAAGTTCCTTCTTTCAATTCAATGCCTTTGGGTAGCAAAGGTATACAAACATGTTCATTCATACAAATAACATTGCTAGTGAACTATAATAGGTATAGTTTAGGAAACTACTAATACTATTACTAGAACAATGAAACATACAATGAGTCAGTTCATACATGAGTTAACACATACTATTATGAGAAACAGAGAGAACATACATTCATACTAGACAGAGAGAGAACATATAATACAGCTAGTACATAGTATACAAACTTTTGAATGCGATAATCAGAATGTGACATACTACTTCTCGATATGACACTTCATTATGGTATCACTTTGTAACCAGAGTCTCCTGGAGGGAGAGCGGGCATTGTGTGTATAGATCTATACGGGACAGACACTCCCACATCCCGACTGCTAGCTACAGTCCCAGCCGAAAGGCCAAGGGGTGACAGAATGTTACCTCACTATATATGACCTGGAGGGTCATCAGTTATTCAGCCGTCGATCAGCATGGTTACATACGAGTTCACATTCAAACCTTTAATTGACCCATTTAAGAATTAAAGGCAAAACAGACTCCCCGAGGTAGTGATACTGCTGGGATAGAATACTACTTTCCCCTATTACATTTATTTTGTGATCACCTTGCATGAAGGAGGTCTTAAACTATATTTTCATACTGATAGTTTCACTGGGGAAAACTCTTACATTTACAAAAGAAACAAACATACAGACATTTGATGCCTTGATAGAAGGCTACTTTTAGTAGAAAACAGAGGGTTTTCTAGGAGATACAAACCTTTACAACCATCAACACCTGAAAGTCTCAAGGAACAGAACTCAACTCTCCGTTCCTAACTTTTATACACATATCCTAAATGAAACTACCTGATATCAAACTTAATTGAACTAGATATCTATAATAAGTCTTTATCTCATTAATGGACAGAACTACTAAGCTCCTAATACCAACTCTGTTTAGACAGCACTTTCCTATCTTAGTGTATATATAACACATAGTTTTTAGGTATATATATCTTTTAACACATATAGAACCATATCTGGCTCGCATATCGTATATCCTCAAATACATTTCTAACACATATTACCTGCAATAAACTTTCTAACAGATAATTAATACTTGTATTAAAATCATGTTCATGAAAGGGACTATGCACTCACTTGATAAAAGTGGATGCCTTCGGATTTGGGCAGAACTTCGCCTTGGTAGTTTATCTTTTCCTCTGACGTGACCTAGAATAATGATTACTAAGTCTTAGTTTAATACTCCTGCTGACTAATGATAGTATAGATTCCTTACTAATCCCATTGTCTACATCAAGATCTATCAAGTAAGGAATAATTAGGTAGGATCATATCCGAGGTAGGGTCTGTTTGGTATACATAGTATATTGTTTGGAAATCCCACTTTAAACACCTCACTAAATCCAGCGTAGACATTATCCCCGTAAGTAAATCAATCAGTATAATAACTTGGAATTACTGATAAATCTTATTTATAGGTTCATAATAATGACTTATGACTATAAATATAAGTTACACTAAAAGAAAAAGAATGTAGCTTAACTTACAGAGGTTTTAGCGAAAACCGGGAAAACTTCACGGACCGAACTCCTAAACCGAAAGCTCTATTTCTCCGGGCTCACTAGTGCACCAGAACCTTGCTACTAATCCCTAATAATAACTAGAATTGGCACTTGAGGGTTTGGGGTTGTTTTAGAGTATTTTGGGAAGAGACTTGTGAGAAATGAGGCCATTTTCGCAAGTATATATAGGTTGTTGGGGGAGCACGCCGTGCATCCTGCTGGGCGTGCCATGCTCTTGACCTTGCTGCTCTACACTCCTTCTACCACGTGTCGTTACTGGAGCTTGCCACCTTATTCTTTCTAGTAGACTGCCATGTGTCACATTTCCATGTTGCCACGTGTCATTCACTCCTTGGTCCACGTCGCCTTGTCGTCGATGGAGAGCCATCCGCCGACAGTTCCACGTGGCGCCCTCTCGTGGTGCCACATCACCAACATAGGTGGTTTCCCTTAGATCTCCGGACGGACATAACTTTCACATGTGAGATCCGTTTTCAACGTTCTTTATATCCCTGGAATCCTCTCAACAAGCTCTAAAACTTTCATTAAGGTCTCAACATCTAACTCCTGCTCTAATAAAAATTCATATTTAGACCAGTTTAAGGTGTTAAAGTCCATGCTAAATTCATAACTTATTCATACGAACTTCGTTCTCGACTGGCTCATATTTACGAGATATTCAATTCTCATTTAGATTGTTTCGGCTAACAATCAACCAATTAGTTTTTCGATTTCCGTGACTACACTGTTGCGCTGAAACTTCAAAAAATCATAACTTCCTCTTACAAAGTAAAATTTGGACGTTCTCTATATGCACACTCTCAGTTTAATGAATATTATGACTTTTTTTTAAGATTACTTAGGTGAAAAACCAATTTATCAAAAATTCACTTTTTACGATATGTAGAGTCGTGTTAGTTTAATCGCGAAACTTCGAAGAGGCATAACTTGTTCATATGAAGTCGAATTTGAGTGTTATTTTATCTAGGAAATCCTTGTCACATATACTAGAACTTTTGTTAAGTTATTTTTAATGCTTATTTTATCTTAATTGACTAGCCCGAATCTACGGGTGTTACAGACTGTTTTTGAATAAAACCCAACAATTATGTCATTTTGGTCCTTTTTAGTCTATTTCTTTAGAGTTCTTGGAGTTTGTAGAACAACAGAAAATTATTCTGAGATTTTATAACTTCTGTACTTGTTGGTTTGCATAGAAAAATTTATGCATACTTCTGTTTTAAACCATGCGTGTGGTTTGATCCCAAATGTAGTTAGGGCTTATGATCTTGACTTATTGGATAGAAGAAATGGATAAATTTGGAAACTTTATCCTTGCAGAGTGTAAATTGATCTCGATTTGAGATTTAGAGCTCTATACTTAAGGGTTAAGAGCTTAATGGAATAAGTTGTGATGGACCTTTACCACGTCGCGGTGGGGTGTAGGTCACAACGCAGGTCGCGAGATCTAGTTGTGACTGTTTTTTCTTTTAATAACCGTGGTGTGACCAAGGAGCTGGTCGTGACATGGTGGACGGTGATGGTTGACCGTTGACTTTTGACCAGTTTAACTTTTTTTACACTTGAGGGTTTTATGTTTTATACTGAGGTGTGACCTCTATTTGTTGTAGGCAGTTCAGGTAGCTGACTCGTCGTGATTTTGAGTATTATCTTTTTAGATTTTGATCAAGTGGATCTTCTCACTATAATGTATAGGACACTAAGTATTACAGAATGCTAGATTATCATTGTGACTTTTGCATGAAAGACTATTGGGGGACTATAACAATTGTATGAAAGATTTTGAGGGACCATAACATGAAAGACGGTAGGGGGACTTTAGCAACATAAGTGCTTGTGAAACTATGGGTGAACCATAATATTCACATGGATTGAAATATACCCCTAGGTCGAGGCCCGTTGTTTTTTGATGTATGTGGTACCTTAGGGAACTCACTAAGCTTTGTTCTTATGGTTTTAAGTATAAATTGTTTCGGATTGTTCTAGTGAAAAGGGAAAGGGTGTGGAATTATCTTATGACATCCATTGGAGTTTCCACATTTTATGACTTTATGTTTATTACTCTGATAATTGATTTTTTGGATTTGAACTCATATGTTAGTCTATCTTTTATTTGGTATGAAAATTGAGTTGGTTTTAATTATTATTTAAAAAGAAAACTATTTCTTGTAATTTGGGACGTTATATCAAGTCTATTATGATATCACTTTCCATAACTGTTGGAATAGGTGTCCAAGGTCATAACTAAATTGGTCAAAGTCAAAACTAAATTGGTATAACTTTATGGAATAATAGTAAAGTCCTTTTTGGGTTTCTTTCATAACCAGAAATAGCTAAGAATGATATTAGGATAAAAATAAGATTATTTCTTAATTTAGTATCGAGTTCTATGATTATCATCAAGATTATGGAATGGTTTCCATAATTGGCTTCTCCAAGCACACCATAATGTGATGATGCTGCTAAGCAAGAATTGATTGTTATATGATTCGATCTATCATGGGTTGTGCTTCACTAGCAATTACATTTTGGGAATATACACTTGAAATAGTAGACCATATTTTAAACCTTGAAACAAACTAACTAGGTTTTGAAGACACCTCATGAAATATGGATATGGAAAGTTCCCTCACATTTAGATCTAGTGTTGTGAGGTGTTTCGTTATACGAGACACCAATAACCAACTTGAATCGAGAGTTGAGAAGTGTCACATTGTCACGTATTCAGTAAAAACTTTTGATATTTGTTTTAAAGAACCATGATAATGTGGTGCTTATATCTTAAAAGGAATGTTCCATAAGAAAAAGAACATATACATATCAATAAGTCAGTGAGAGTCATATTAACCTTGATGCATGTAGGAACCCATTTTTATACGAACGGTGAATGCGGAAGTAAGATATCTCGAGATTAATCGTGTTTTTGTAAGGAACACGAAGAACATATTATGAGTTCATGGAGGAAGATTAAGAATAAAGAGAGATAATAATAATAATATTGATGAAGAACATGGTGGGAGAGAAACTCTCCCTGGGTCGGAGAACCCACCACTTTTCTCTCTCTCTGTAGATTACATTGTGAGAAAAGTAATCACTAACTAAGAAAAGTGAGCTAGCTAAAATAAGAAATGACCAACTCTCCCTTTATAGAGGAGGGAGAGTATTTACACCATAAATACAATAAAGGGAAAATACAACCTAACTATCGCTCATTATTTGTAGAGCATTTCCATGCTCCAACATTCTCTCCCTAAATGCTTACAAATTATGAGAGATCCAATAAGTGATACAAGGCTTTAATACAGTAATTCGACTAGCAAGAATGGTGATAAAATGAAATCAAGTGTTGAAATGTCTCTGAAACTCTGAAGTGTCGGTGAAGTCTGAAACTGGCCATGGATCTCTGAAATGAAGGTCTTCGGCTTCCAAGCACCACGAATGAAGCAGAAAAAATAAGATACAAATCTTCAAACCAGTCATAATCACCCGAAGAAGAAGGTCACCATGAGCAAGTAGAAGATCCAATAAAAGAAACACTTCGGCTTCAAATGTCTGAAAAACATCTCGAGTTCTCGAATCATAATACACCAAGATTCTTCAAAGAATAATCTGCTAAAAATGTGAAGCATCCATAAAATGAAGTCCGGATAAAAATAATGTGAGTCCAAAAACATGGTCCAGCAATGCCAAAAATTTGATCCAAGGACCAAAAATAAGTGCCACGTCACATCGCCAAAATAATCTTCGTCTTCAACATATCACAAATCCAAACTCGTGAAACCATAAGATCTGAACCGGATGCGAACACAAAATCATCCTGTGGTAGAGTCCGAATAATAAATAATCTGAATCGGAAAACGTCTAGTAATGCCAAAAATTTGATCCGTAAAGACCAAAAATAAGTGCCACATCGCATCACTAAATAAATAATCGTCTTCAGAAGTCTTCAAAAATCCAAACTGAAACAATCATAATAACCAAATTTAGATGATATTCTCTCCCTATTTTTGATAAACAATGACCGGATATCAAAAATCAACAAATCATCGGATGGAGAGTGTCGGATACCAAGAGCTAAGAGAAGCTCTCCCTAGATGTATGAAGGGTCTCGATAAGAAACGGGAAAGAGTAAAAGAGATACGCTTGCGGTCATGACGAGGCGGGTGACATAGTTGCTGAAGCTGTGCTGAGAAAATAATCTGTTGTGCCAAAAATATATATCCAAATATCCAAACTGCGGTGCCGAAACTCTCGTAGTGGTCTTCAATAGAAAATAAAGTCCACATGCTCTAGATACATGATTCGTCAACCAAAAATCAAGAGCGACAAGTCATAAAAATCCCATAATGTGAAGAATGTGAAACAACTTTGTTGATCAATCGCCGTTGCGGTGCAAGCATCACAAAGAATAATATGAAATCCGACTGCGGTAGGAGTATTCTTCCAAAAATAACCGGCATGAATTAAACCAATGTGACAATTCAAGGTTCGGTTGTGGCAAAAATTGGTGTTAAAAAAAATTGGTGTAAAAAAAATAATTTGTTTTAATAAAAAAAAATTGGCTAAATAGAAAAATTGGTGTTAAAAAAAAATTTGCTAAATAAAAAAAAATTGGCATAAATAAAAAAAATTATTGTAGAAATAAACTAATTGGTGTTAAAAAAAAGGCTGAAATAAAAATAATTGGCAAAATAAATAAAAACTGAATAATCAAAAAATTGTCGTTAAAAAAAGGGGGCTGGAAGGAATAAGGGAAAGGGGGTAAAAGGTTAAGGAAGAAGGAGGGAAGGAGGGAAGAAGGAAGGAGGGAAGAGGGGAGAAGGGAGGGAAAATCTGAAGGTTGAGAGGGGGGGGGGGGGGCTGAAGTCGCGGGTGGAGAAATATAGCTGCGGGTCTAAGAGGTGCTGATGGATGGTGACTTCGGATGAGGTGGTTGCGGATGGGAGGTGGGTTCGGACGAAGAGAGGGTGCGGACGGAGAGACTGCTGATCGGATGAAGGACTGCAGTCGATGAAGGCTCACAGCGGTAGCAGCGAAGAAGGCGCTGTGGTCCGAACTGCGGATAGCAGTTGCGGTGCGAGAGGAAGTCGTCGAGTGCCTGCGGACGAGCCAACAGAGATCCGAACCGAGGGCAGCATAAGAGGATTGATTGCGGTTCTGACTTCGGTTCATTAGCAGGAAGGGTAGGCTTGCGGTTCTAGGGATGCTGACCGAGGCTGCGGATGGGTCATGAGAGGACCTCGGATCAAGGCTAAGAAGGGGTTGCAAGTAGTCTTCTAAGGGGACTCCGGATGGCAGTTTTTGGCTGCGGTCCGGGGGGCTGAGAAGGGCTGAACAGATGACGAAAAATGCTATTTTTCCATGAAAAATGGTACTGCAAAGGCCATTTATTCATATTTTAATGAGGAATCTTTTTATAAAGCATTCTAAGTCAAAAGTGGGTCTTGGGAAGGTAAAAAGAAGAGTGTGCAGGTGGGTTTTAGGGACAAAAGGTGATGGGAAAGGACAATGTCACATGGTTTTTGACTTTTTAAGGGAGTGAAAAGTGGAGTACTCTTTACCCAAAAGAGTAACAAGGACAATATGCTTTTTGCGAACAAATAATACGTCCAAATTTCTTCAAATCAAAGATCCACAGCAACAATTTTAGAATTGAGAGATATGAAGATTATACCTCTTATGATGAGCAAAAAAGTGCTGGGAAAAACTGTTCAATAGAAATTCTCCACTTTCTTCACGAATAATAAGCCCATTAATTTTTGTGTCTTCACTTCCAAGAAAAAGAACCTCCTGGAGAATATCTTCAACATTTTAGAGACCACAAAAAATAATTTCTTCTCCCATTTTTCTTCATTTCTTCAACAACAAAAATAATAATCTTTTAAGAATATCTTTTTCCAACAACAAATAGAACGAGCAGCAGCAACAACAATTTATTTTATAGTAAGATTTGAGTCAACCCGGGAGATAGAACTAAGAACGAACGTCATAAAAAAAATTCCGGTTTGAAACCCGAATTTTTTTTTTCTTGCAGAAACACGGAAAAATCACAAGATAATCACCGAACGGGAGTCGTTCCCTTGAACTAATCGTGAGATCTTCAAGGTACGACTCTGATACCAATTGTAGGAACCCATTTTTATACGAACGGTGAATGTGGAAGTAAGATATCTCGAGATTAATCGTGTTTTTGTAAGTATGAACACAAAGAACATATTATGAGTTCATGGAGGAAGATTAAGAACAAAGAGAGATAATAATAATATTGATGAAGAACATGGTGGGAGAGAAACTCTCCCTGGGTGGGAGAACCCACCACTTTTCTCTCTCTCTCTAGATTACATTATGAGAAAAGTAATCACTAACTAAGAAAAGTAAGCTAGCTAAAATAAGAAATGACCAACTCTCCCTTTATATATGATGGAGAGTATTTACACCGTAAATACAATAAAGGGAAAATACAACCTAACTATCACTCATTATTTGTAGAGCATTTCCATGCTCCAACAATCAAATTCGAGATATGACCAACAATGAACCTATAGTTGGCACTAGCTCTCAGCTTGAGGCTGAAATACCAGTTGAGTCAAATGAAATTTCCCTATCTCTTTGCAAATCTAGTAGAGTTAGTGCACTTTCAAGTTTTATGAGTTTCATCCATTGATTAATGATAAAACATTGATCAAATGTGGATAAGCCTAATAGCTACTAGGAAGCAATGGTGGGCCATATGGCTGCCATTAGAAGACTCTAACGATAGTGAAATTTAGTCCATGAAGGATAACCAAGTATGGGATTGGTTGATCCAAAGCCTAGTCATATTACAATAGGTTGCAATTAGATTTTCAATGTAAATACTAACATGGATAGGAATAAACACACATTCAAGGCTAGTATGGTGGAAAAGAGTTTCGCTTAGAATCAAGAAATTGATTATGAGGAAATATTCTCACCAGTAGTTGAGAAAGGTCTATTTGGTTATTTGTTACTATTCTTGCCTTTTGTATATAAGATATGGTAAAGTGGATGTTTAAATGACTTTTGAGGGGTGTGTGACACATCCTGAAAGTATTTAAACATGAAAAGTATCAAGACAAAAGTGTGTAAGCTTGAGAAGTCTCTTCATAGATTTAGACAAGCATCGCGTAGCAGGAATTTGTGCTTCCATGAGAAAGTCAAAGAATTTTGTCTTTCTAAAAGTCCCTATTAGTATTAAGTACATGTCAAATCTAGTGGGAGTTTCGTTGTCTTCCTGGTATTGCATACTGATGACAATATTGTTCATAGGAAACATTATCCCTAAGTTGCAAATGGAAAAAGCTCAGGAATTGTTTTGTTGTGATAGACATAAAGGAAGCAAAATTGATATTAGGTCTCTGGATCTAAAGTTATAGATCGAGATGTTTAATAGGACCCAGTTAGGGCACAATATGTTGAAAAGTTTCAACATGGAAAATTCCATGAGAGGGATTGTTCCTATGCATCATAGTCGGGAGTAGAGTGAATCTCAAAGTCCTTTGTTCTATTCAAGAAAATGATAGAATGAGTTGAGTCTCATATGCTTTGTATATAGTCAAAATAGACATTCATTTTGAATTGAAATGCGGTAACATGAAAGGTTTCATATTGGAGATGATGATGGACTCAACAATATGAGCCAGATTACATTAGTGCAAATGAAGTATCCAAGGAGTGTGCTTGGACTAAAAGATTTGATAGTAAACCTTAGAGTTGTTTTGAGTAGCAAATTGATATTAAGAAATATTTTATAAAGGTGCAATCGCGTTGACTAACGATCCTTGTGATCACAGAGGGTCGGTGTATAAAAGAAGAAAATTCCACTACATCCAAGAAAAGGTTGAGAATGGAGATCTAGTTGTGAAGTGAATATCTTTCAATGATTCATTCATGATAGTAATGACCAAATGAAACCATGATATGCGTGTTAAGGGAATATGCATAAGAAATGATGAATAGTTTAGTCATTAATTCGATTACCCCGAAGCATTTATACAATCAATAAATATGTAATTGTATGGTGATTAATTATTAGGGATTTATTAATATTCGAGTGTATGATACCATAGAAAATAGTTTTTTATTGTGTTTCATTTTGCATATTTACTTCCTCAGTAATTAATTTATTCAAAACTCCACAGTCGGTCATACTTTTGGGAGTAGATAATGATTATAGACTGTTATTGAACATTAGTAGATTGTGTATAGTGATTGGACATGTCATAGAGATTGCTGTTATACTCATGAGTGCTTAAATGAGTATTTTAAGTTTTGGATAAAACCGCACTTAGAGATTACTTCATGGATTTAATCACGAGTAATTCTAAAAATATAATATCTTCTATTCTTCAAAAGAAGATACGTAAGTTCAAGTTTGCAAGTTTGTTGTGCATTGGTATTATGTAAATGCATCTATAACTTGATTTTATAAAACATAGTTCCATGTATTGCATGATGAGTAAAAGGTATAACTATGTAGTCGAAGTTTATTCGTTCCTTTTGCCTTAATAGGAAAAGCGATATCTTTAGGCCCCTCGGTGATTTGATGTTGACATTCATGTGCAAGGCCTTGCCTGGACTAAATTGATACGTTTGATTAGTAGTCTGAAACTAGTCATCATAAATCGGATATCGGGAAACAAAATCTTGGACCATGATATTGATTTGTATCCATGTCTCGTGTACATACGATATCTTGAAGAACGAAGGAATAGTTGATCCCATATCAAAGGGCCAACGTTTCATTATATCATAGTTCGGCAGAGGCTTTGGAAAGTATATTTTGCTAGTTATTCAAAGTCTATATTTGATATTGTAGTTAATGACTAGTCCAAGTGGGAGACTATTGGAATAGGTGTCCAAGGTCATAACTAAATTGGTCAAAGTCAAAACTAAATTGGTATAACTTTATGAAATAATATGAAAATCCTTTTTGGGTTGTCTTCATGACCAAAAATATCAAAGAATGGTATTAGGAGAGAGAGATAAAGTGATTTTTTAACTTATTATATGAATAAAAAATTAATTAGAAATAATTGGAATTAATTAATTATTAATCTGAATTAATCTATAATTAATTCAGGATTAATTTGAATTAATTAAAGATGCAAGGGTTGAATTGTACTTGTTAGATACTTTAGTAAAAGAAGTACTTCTAGAATCTACTATAGGACGGACGGTTTTGGGAGGTCTGGATGAGATTCTAGAAGCCTCCTAATAGCTAATAAGGATAAGGACTTGAAGAGATTAAATATGAATATTTAATTATTCAAATCAGTGCTTATCTTGGAGATCCACTAGATATAAATATGACCCCTTAGGTCATAAATTTTGTGGCTTCTACTTTACACAAGGTAAGATCAAATTTCTCCTCATCTCTCCTATTTCCACTTCATTCTAGGGTTTATAGGGTTTTAGGTGTGAGCCATTAGAGGCAGCCATATTTTTTGGTGCTAGGTTTTTGAAGATCAAGAAGGGATTCAAGGATATTGTGTACTAGTGCAATATCAAAGGTATGTATTCTTAGATAGAATTTTTGATTGCACCTAGGGTTTCTTTTAGTTTCATAAGTATGTTGGTATTAGTTGTTAAAAGACATAGATCCAATAGGTTGCATCTACCCTTAAGTGTTAAGTAATTTTCTACATGTACATCGATTTTGTAACCTATAAATTCTGTCAATAGCTGCCTTCTGTGACTATCAAGTATGGAAAACGGATGTGAAAATCGCTTTCCTAGTAGAAAACTCATAGAGAATGTGTATATGGCACAGTCTAATGGTTTCATAGATCCTAACTATCCAAATAGAGCATGTAGGTTTGAGAGGTCCATATATAGACCCCAAAAACCATGTCGTAGATGGAATCTTTTCTTTAATGAAAAGGTCAAATATTTTGGATTTTATAGAAGTGAAGATGAGTCTTGTGTATATCAAAGCTAGTGAGAGTATTGTAGTCTTCCTAGTGTTGTATGTGGATTATATACTTCTTATAGGAAATGATATCCTAACATTGCAAAGTGTAAAGACTTAGGTTGGGAAATGTTTCGCTATGAATGACCTAAAAGATGCAACTTAAATATTGGTTATAAGGGTCTATAGAGATAAAACAAAATGTATAATAGATCTTAGCTAAAGTACATACTTTGATAAAATTTTGTAGAGATTGTAGATGCAAGATTTCAAGAAAGGGTTTCTACCCATGGAACATGGCATAAGATTGAGTAACGATCAATGTCAAGTACCGATGATGAAATGGACAAAATAAGTCGGGTCCAATATGCTTATGGTATAGGATCGATCATGTATGCCATGATATGTACTAGAACTGATGTCTCATAAGCTTTAAGCATGGTGAGCATGTTAGGTTTTAAAGGTTACAAAAATATATGTGGCGGAAAAAACATAACCCTAAGTTCACATGCAACCTAATGGATCTATGTTTTCACTATTGATTTTCAACAAACAATTGAACATCAAGAACCCTAGGAGTGCTCTAATATTCTCAAAATTCATAAAGGGTTTTAGGGTTTACATACCTTTTGATTATTGTAGTAAATAATCAATAATTCCTTCTACAACAAGCTTCAAAATGCAAGCACCAGAAATCCAGTGCCTCTAATGGTTTGTACCCAAACCCTAGAAATAGAGGCTTTAGAGGAGAGAGGAGATGGGAAGAAACTTTGACCCTAAGGCTCTTAGAGAAGGATTACCGAAAATATGAATCCCGTGAGGGGTTTATACAAGTGAGTAAGGAGTCGAGGATAAGTCAGGTTTCCTTGGATAACCCTTATCCCTTTTCTTGCTCCCTAAGGCTTCCTAAGGCTCCCAAGAAGTGCTAAGAACCTCCTCCAAAACCGCCCCCCTTATGGGAAGGTTCTTGAATTCTTCAATGCTCAACTTTTAAACATTGTCACCATTACTCCATATACTTTCAATTAATCCAATTAATCCTAAAATTATTTCAAATTAATTTCTGATTAATTATTAATTAAATAATAGTATTTCTATTTAATATATTAACCTCATAATACATTAATAAATTATTTATTTCTATTTATTAATCTTATAATAAACCAATAAATCAACCTCTCTCTCCGAGAAGTCATTCTGTCAATTACTAGGTTTGAGGGTAACCCAAAAGGACTCTGTTTTTAATTTAACTACATACCAATTTAGTTATTGGCTTAGACACTTAATCCAACAGTCACCCACTCGGATAACTCTATAACTATAATTGCAAGTATAACTTACAAATTAACAGCAAAGGGGTACTTTCCAAAGCAACCCAAAAGGACTCTGCTTTTAATTCAAGTACATGCCAATTTAGTTATTGGCTTAGAAACCTAATCCAACAGTCTCCCATTTGGATAAGTCTATAACTATAACTACAAGTATAACTTACAAATTAATAGCAAAGGGGTGCTTTCCAAAGGATATCTAGTCTCTGATCTAATCAGACATCGGTCCTAAGATAAGTGATAAAATATGCCTTTGTTCTACAAGATATCATATAGACATGAGACATGGATTATAATCAATCTCTTGTCCAAAACTTTGTTTCCCAATTTCCTGATTTTGTAATGACCTCATAAGACTTACTAATTAAACACATCAATTTAGTCATGGTTGGGCCCAACACTATAATGTCAATACATAATCACCGAGGGGCCCAAAGATATCGCTTTTCCCATTAGGGCAAAAGGAACGAATAAACTTTGACTTGTATGCTTGTATCTTTTACTCACCAAATCATGCATGACACTACGTTTATAACATCATGTTACTGATGTGTTTACGTAACATCAATGCACAACTGACTTGTAAATTACAAGTCTTATATATCCATTTTCATAATATATGATGTTACCATCTCATAATTACTCGTGATAAAATCTATGAAGTAATTCTCTGAGCATAGGTTTATCCAATACTCAAAATCTCCATTTTTCTAAGTACTCATGAATATTGTAGTAACCATTGCAAATTCCAATCTCCATAGACAATCTACAATCTATTCACGACAGTCTTGATTCACTACTTACTTCCACAAGTATTAACAACTATGGAGTTTCGAATAATCAAATTATTCGGGAAGTAAAACATGCAAAATGAAACACAAGAATAAATAATTGAAAAATGTAGTAACCATACTCATAAATAATCTCTATTATTCAATCATCAAGGTCAATTACATTTATTTTATTACATGTTTCAAAAATATCATCTAACTACTAAAACTAATATCATCTCTCAATCCTATGCTCCTAGCATGCTAGTTAAGAGCCTTCGTGAAAGGATGTACAAGATTATCTTCTGAGGATACTCTCTTCACTATAAGATGACCTTCTTCAATTCTATGTATGATGTAATGGTACTTTCTGTCGATATGCTTGGATCTACCATGATCATTGGGTTCTTTGGTCAAAGCAATTGCGCCTTCATTATCATAGTAAAGTTCTAATGGCTCCTGAATGGTCGGGACTGAAAGTGCAAGAATTAGTGAGTGGACAAGGATTGAAAACTCAAACCTTGAATTAACTTCAGATCAATGTATGCTGCTAATATTTAGGTCCAGTCAAGTCTGGTAACCCAGTCTTGTCTCGAAGTATGAAGATCAACAAAATATTCAAGTGAGATAAAATGAGTATGGACAAAGTAAGAGAACTTAAGAACAATGAGAATGATGGAGAAATAGATTTGACTGGAAAGATACTTAGTATTTGATATGAAAGAGAATATTGCTCCAAAAAGGTTACAATGACTGGAAAACTCATCTCCTTAAATAGCCAAGGAGAGATAAAAAAAATACAATACTTCATGGAGAATGTAAATCTGAGAAGTCAAAAAGCTGATACACAGGATTTTCTCGATCTTGTCCCATGACCCTTACAATAAAACAAATTCTAAAGGACAAGAAACATTAAATGCTAATAGAGACTCAAAATAGCACTGGAAACTATGTGTCTCTCGGAATGTCTTCACTTCGGAACAGGATCCATTTCGGAACTCATCAACCTCATAATGCACTTGGACTTTGATTCTGGCTTGGCTTCGGGTTGCTAGAGGTTCACTTTCATGTATCAAGAATCTCACCCTAATTGAACTTAGCAATCAAACAACTCCTCACTTGGCTTCATCAAAAACAAAGAGATACGCACTTTGGAGCCAACTTCGGACTTCTAAGTACCACTTGAGATGTTCAATGAAATTCTTCTTGACATGCTCAGGAGAATCACTTTTTGCAGCATTAGAAATGAACTTATGAAGGATCTTTTTTGGAAAAAATGTTTGTAAAGAACTCTAAAGAAATCTTTTCAGTTAGTCTTCTTTTTTAGATAGACATAGCCTAGCTTCGGTTCTTCAATGGGGCCTTTTGTCGGGATATGTGCTTCAGGGAGTTCGGTAGTGATTTTTGCCAAAATGTTTTCGGTTCCGAATAGGTGAAAAAATTCAATATCGGACCTGTAAAACTCAGCAATATAGTCCTTCAAGAAATTGATTGCAACACTGTAAGATCCGATGCTCGTGTCACTTGATTGGTGATCTCAGAAGTGAGCAGCAATTGTGAGAATGTCATTAGGGTTGATTGAGGGAAATTCAACATCCGTGATGGTGATGGTTGATTCTTTATTCAGAGAGACATAATATATGTACAACATACAGTTAAGATCAAAATTGCTCTGAACCTTTTTACCGTATCCAATGATCTTGGTAATCCTCTTCCGAGACCACACTCCCTTTTGGGGTCATGCGTTGGCGGAGTAGAAGGTTCTTAAATCTCTCTCTCCCTGTTCAGATGATTATTTGAGGATCACCATTCGGATGAAAAGGTGCGTACTTGATATAGAAGTGACCATGAGGAGAGATTGACAGGTCAAGGGTTTTGAGGATCACCATTCGGTGAGAATGTCATTTGAGGATCACCATTCGGTGAGAATATCATTTGGATTATTTGAGGATCACCATGGATTTCACCACCAAGTCTTCGAAGACGGCCAAGAGTTTTGATGCTATATGGGTCATCGTGGATCGATTGACCGAGAGTGTCCACTTTTTAGCCAACCAAGAGAGCTCTTTGGCCGAAATGTTAGCCGATGTATACGTCCGGGAGATCGTTTCTCGTCATGGCGTTCCGGTCTCCATTGTTTCAGACCGAGATTTCCGGTTCACTTCCCGTTTCTGGCAGAAGTTCCACAAGGAACTGGGCACGAGGTTACATTTCAGCACTTCATATCTTCCGCAGACTGACGTCCAGAGTGAGCGGACTATTTAGACCCTTGAGGATATGTTGCGGGCCTGTGTTATGGATTTCGGTGGGAGTTGGGATTCCTACCTACCTCTTGCGGAGTTCTCCTATGTACCGCGTTTCTGGCTAAGCATTAGTTTAATGATGTAATAGTTAGGGTCAACAGTTGTAACCTATTTTGAATTAATGAAGAAGAATTATTTGAGTATTATGTGATTTATGTGCAATATGCGTGCTTATAACGATATAATAAATAATAATAAAAATATGCGTCAAAAATAGAATGAAGATCTGACTCAATATATTTGAAGAAAGTTGAAGTAGTCGTAACAAGGATTTCAGGGATATAAGGAACGCTGATATCCGACTTATAACGAAGAAGTTATGACCCGTCGAAATTTTGCGACTAAACAGACACGACGCTGCGTATCATAAAAAAAGTGAATTTTTGATAAACTACTTTTTAGCCTTAGAGATCTAAAAAAAATTCATAGTATACATTAAACACAGAACGAACATAAGAAGAACGTCCAAATCTGACTTCGTTTGAGGAAGTTATGATTTTTCTAAGATTTAGCCTAGTAGTGCACAACCCAGAAATCGAATTTTAGATCGATCGATTTTTAGCCGACACAACCTAAATGAGAATTTAATATCTCATTAATAGGAGCTCAACGATATAAAGACAGTCGAAAACAGACATCGGATGACAAAGTTATGAATTTTTAACGTACTTTAACCATCTGAGTCTGTTAAAATATAACTTAAAAAATAAAGTAAAAATTAGCCGACGAGGTCTAAAGAAAAGTTGTAGATCACGTTACTACCTACATGTGGCTATATAGAATGTCAAAAACAAAGCTTGTATACGAAAGTTACGAAATTTAGAAGATAATTAATTTTCCTATTAAGTTCCAGAGGTGACACGTGGCACCATCTCAGCCACACCTTCCTCCCCACGGCTTCGCATGCGATCTCGACACGTGTCTCCGGTACACCCAGCATAGGGCTTGCTATGCCCAACGTATCGAGTACACCACGCATACAACAAAATTACGCCCAGCGTACACTGAGCCTTCAACCTATAAATAGAGGCGTTTTTACTCATTTTTCTTCACACATTTTCTCAACTTCTCTCGCATATACCCCCAAACCCTATTCCCCTTTCCCTAGAACTTCCTAAATGTTAGAAGCAAATCCTGGAGTGCCAGAAGGCTGCAAGAAGAAGAGCTTTCGGCTCAGATGTTCTGCCCGCGCAGAGCCCGGTTCCTCACTAAACCCCCTTGTAAGTGTTATGCTTACCCTACTTTAAGTATAACTTATGTTTAAGTTCGTTATCGTTATTATGGACCTATAAACATCATTTATCAGTGATTCAAAGTCGTTATATTGATTGATCTACTTATGGGGATGATGTGTAGGTTGTGATTTAGTGAGGTGTTTAAAGTGGGTTTTCCAAACAGTATACTTCGTATACCAAACGGACCCTACCTTCGATATGATCCTACGTGGTTCTTCCTTACTTTATGGATCATGAAAGTAGACTTTGAGTTAATGATGAATCTAGACTAACAAATAGTCGCAATAAATATTAGACTAAAATCTAGTGATAATAATACTAGGTTTCGTCAAAGGAAAAGACGATTGTTAGAAGCGAAGCACTGCCCGAATTTTGAGTCATCACTTTAACAAGTGAGTGCATAGTTACTTTTATCTTACACATAGATATAAAGTATTTAATAAAAATTACGTTCTATATGTGCCTATTATCTATGTTCTTGATATATATGTTGGATGAACAATTTATACATGTTTTACTTGATTTAAACTGTATATGTATTTTATACCTACACTACATGAAAAATGACTTACAGTCACACCAAAAAAGTGTGACTATATGCGTATAGTGACATTTTATTTTTTCATTGAAAGTGTGACAGAAGGTGACGTCATCGTATCGGTCTTATGGTCACTTTAAAATGTAGTGTCTGTATGCTATGAAAACATGTGGCCGTAGTATAAAAGTGTGGCAAATGTGTACGGAATTTTATTCCTTAAATATCCAATATTTTAGCGTTAAACAGTTATTAGTCACACATATTTATTTAATGTTGTGACTGTATATCACCAAAATGCGACATTCATGATGTTTTAGTGTAGTTTTTTTCTTACATATGGTCACACAATTTAAATTTTATTAAGACTATTGTGTATCTTTTGTAAACTTGTAATTATGGTGAGTGTGACCATGTTTGCTAAATGGCCACAAGTACTTTACTTTCATATGTGACGAATTGCTAATTATTAGTCACAAAAAACAATCAACGTTTGTGACTATAACCTAACGTATAGAGACAAACGAAGAAGTGAATTAAAATCATAAGTATTATAAAGTCACACATTTTGTTAAAATTAAGGATAATTCGGTATCGTATTAAGACTATTGGGTATATTTTAGACACATATAATTTACGGTAAACATGTCCGTGTTCGGTAAATGTTCCATATAGTTAATGATCTATGTGACGATTTCCTAGTATTTAGTGTCAACAACAATCAATTATGGTATTTATTTGCCACATAAATTGTTGTCCATGTTGTTATTGTTTAAATTAGTGACAATTTTTTTTTAATAAACATCACTTTAAATCAATTGTAGTCTCATAATTCTTGTATATTATGACTATTGTTAACCATTTAGCCACACGTTACAAATTGATGTAAAGTAACCATTGTATATTTTTAGAGACATTAAAAACGTATATAACATGGCAAAAATCATACTACAGCCACTATAACGTACTATTTACTGTTACTTTTTATACATTTTAGACACATGAAAATACTTTAAATTAAAGTAACGAAAGACAACAATATGAAACACAAACAAAATTCATAATTTTATATTAATAATAATTGAAATCGAAATCCATATATACATTACATTCCTAATTAAAATATCAAAGAAAGGAAAATTTTCGTAATTTAAAGAATTTAAATAATGGTTAAAAAATCAAACACATCATAAACCAAAACCTAAACATAACTAGCTAAGCATTCATTTTGTTTGTATTGCTCCTTGTCTTCTTCAGAAGGGCATCAGATGATATGTAAGTTGGTTTCCTTTTTGTTGATTTTTCATGTGATATAATTTCTGGTACCTATAACAACAACATTGAAACCAATAAAATTAATTCATCATAAACATAGTATAGTACTTTATGAAGAAAATAAAGTTTAATGCAAAAAGTATTGGACATATTGAAACAAACCTCTGACTCGGTTTGCACAAGGTATTTTGGCCATGGAACAAAACTTTTATATGCATCCTCAACTAATTTGAATTCTCCAGTTTGATGGGGTAGAAATGCAGTTTTTACAACCACTTCATCAATGGAAACTTTATATCAATCATCTTGTAGAGGAACTCCATGAATGAATTGTCTTTCTAATGATAAGTGAATGGTACCGCAGGCAACGATGTTCCTTTTATACGGATATGATAGACTACACTTGATTGGCTACAATGACAAGTAATGTTATAATCTGGAAAAAAAAACATAAATGTATATTCATCATGTAAAAAAACACTGACCTAGTGAATAAGATTATTTGGTGAAACTTTTGGTATGTCATGATTGATAGTGGTAGTCTTAGACTCAACAGTTTTCTTGGTGGTTTTTGTATTTGCCTGATATCAAGATTTAAGACATATTTAAACATATATTTTAATAAAAAAGATTAAATAAAAGTATTGAAAACTGTAAAGTTAGTATATACTACTGTTGTAGATTTCATGCAAATCAATTTTGCATCGGGTGCTGCAGTTGCAGATTTCGTTTGAACATGTTTTTTGTTGGGTTTTGGAATAACCTACATAATATAAAGTCCAACATGAAAAATCAGAAATCAGTACCAAACAAATATATATATATATATATATATATATATATATATATATATATATATATATATATATATATATCAACGATGATCTAATAAGACAATAACATACTGGTGTTACAGGTTCTGAAGGTTCATTGGTTTTGAGACTAACAGGAGACGTTTCATTACTTTGTACAATCTTCTCACTTGAAATACCCTAGAAAATATAAAGAAACAGGAAAAATGTTTAAAAGAAATGCAATTTAGAACTAACATTGACAACATATATTTTCAATAAGATTACTTACAATTGTATGAGACAGATTTGGAAAGTCAGCTCCTTTTGCATTAAGATGAGCCAAAACTAGCTTTAGTGTTTGATCTTGTTCATTAACCTTTGTAGACAAAGCCTTGTGTTCAGCATCTTTTTTCTCAAGCTCAAGTTTTCCATTATGCAGTGCAACTTTAAGATCTTTAATTTCTTCCTTAGATGACCCTTTGCTGCGAAGAACATTGAAATATCTGTTGTAAGTGACTCCCGTGCCGACACCCTTTAAAAATCCGCCCTTTTCCTTGCCAAAAACTAAGGTCATGGCATCCGTTCCTGGTTCAACATTTACTTGTGCTTCTTTTATCTGCTTCTCATGTTCCATCTACCAAACAAAAAATTAATAATTATTGTCTTAATAACAATGATTAAAATATTTAAAGTAAAAGAAAAAGAAAAGTGTAGTGAAGTTACTAGTTTATCAGCCATGATTTTAACATCTTCATCCTTAAATTTTCCTTTACTTTCACGCCCTTTACACCACATAACTGACCTTGGGGGCATTTCCTCCTTCGAAATCACATTCTCTTCAATCTTGATAAAAAAATTAAATTATAAAGAATATGAAACAAAACCATGTTAAATAAAATGATATGAAGTTAATGTAGCTAATGACCAAGCTTACCAACTTCCTCCTAAGAGTTGTATACCCCCCTCGTCCCATCCAATGAGCATACTTTGACATCTTTCTCGCTTTGATAGTCCTTTGTGACACATTCTGTGAAATAAAAGTAACATATTTGTCACGAACTTTTATAACCCAGATTATGATAAATAAATGAATAAGTTTTGAAAAAAGATTTTAACATTAAACTCTTGAGATTGTGTATAAGTCACAAATTTGTTCCAATCATCTTGTTTAGTGATTAGTGCACGATAACGAAGTGGGATTTTTTCAAGCTTTTTGGGATTGCCTAGATGTGGTTTGATGTAATCTGCATACAACTTTCTTCTGAAATTCCGTAGAAGAATACCAAGTCTATTCATCACAAATTGTTTTCCACTTTCATGAACCTCAAAATAGCGCTAAAAAAACAATGAGAATGTTAGTATTTAAAACTTGATTATTACATATATTATGTTATACAGATTAAAAAATTGAAGAAAGTATTTACTGTTATCTCTTCCCATAGTATGTCCTTCATTTCCGGTTTAACTTTTTTCCAGCAAAGAGCACTTAATCCCACCTTCTCGCGGACAAGATCACCCAAATAGCTAACAAAGACTGCATTATTCTTCCCTGTAAACTTACCGAATTCATCAAACCTGACACGTTTTTTTTCCACCAGAATTGACATATTCAGTCTTCAGTTTTGGCAATCGAGTCATGCCCCTCTTCCTATTTGACCTTGTAGGAACTGTTTTATGGATTTCTTCTTCCGAATCTGATTGGCTATTGTAGTGAATGTCTTTATTTTCACCATTCTCTGTATCCGAATCATATTCTTGGTTTCCATCATCTAGCTCATATTATGTATTATAGTCAGGGATATCCTCATGTTGTTCCTTGTCAACCTCCATGATTCTTCTGTTGACAAAACAGATTGAAAATAAGTTTGATTGTTTATAAGTTTAATGATAATGTATGAACAAATAATATTACAGACAATTGCTCACATAAACATTTCATCGAACAGTAGGTGTGCAAGAAGCACACCAATATGAAGAATCAAAATTCTTTGTGTTATGCATGATCCGTGATCAATACAATCAATAACATTCAAACTACATGTACACAAACAATATACTTACACTAGAAAGCTTGATGAATGATGAACTCAAGTATGATCCTTTTGGGATATAACATAACGCTAAACAAAACAATGGTGGAATAAATGACAGTCTATTAAATATTAAAATTATTTAACAGGTCCTAAATTGATGGAGGTTACCAAAAAATTACCGGAATTTCCTTCATCCGATGGATTGATCTTCATAGTTTTGGCGGTGCGATAGATGAAGATTTCCCGCTTTGATTTGGAGCCCAAAAACCATAAAAAAAATATTTGCCTCTCATTAGTTTTTGTTTAAATTCGTTTGACAGATTCAAATGTGTTTCAAATTTTGATCTCATAGTAATCCCACACGATTAGAAGAAAAAATCGTGGTTTGGAAACATGTCCTGCCTTTTCAAAAATTAGTATGATTTATTTGGTAAGAATATAAATATTACATATTTGGTCCTTCTAAGTTAACAATTTATTTTTTGGAAAAACATTTATGACTCTTTGAAATAAAAAATATATAAAGTTAAAAAATTAAATATACAAGGGAAAAATATTATTATATAACAAAAATAATAATATGGTCTAGTAGGCGTAATTATTTATAATAATAATTTATATGCCATAACTCCATAAACCAATGACTATCCTATGGTATTACACACTTACAACCCGCACATGACATAATGAGGTCCAAACCCACAACCAAGACCCATACATGACCTAAAGAGGTCCAAACCCACAACCAACACCCGTACATGACCTAATGAGGTCCAAACCCACAACCAACACCCATACATGACCTAAAGAGGTCCAAACCCACAACCAACACTCGTACATGACCTAATGAGGTCCAAACCCATAACCAACACCCATACATGACCAAATGAGGTCCAAACCCACAACCAACACTATGGACATGACCAAATGAGGTCCAAACCCACAACCAACACCCATACATGACCTAAAGAGGTCTAAACCCACAACCAACACTATGGACATGACCAAATGACGTCCAAACCCACAACCAACACCCATAAATGACCAAATGAGGTCCAAACCCACAACCAACACCCATACATGACCAAATTAGGTCCAAAACCACAACCAACACTATGGACATGACCAAATGAGTTCCAAACTCACAACCAACACCCATACATGACCTAAAGAGGTCCAAACCCACAACCAACACTATGGACATGACCAAATGAGGTCCAAACCCACAACCAACACCCATACATGACCAAATGAGGTCCAAACCCACAACCAACACTATATACATGACCAAATGAGGTCCAAACCCACAACCAACACCCATACATGACCAAATGAGGTCCAAACCCACAACCAACACTATGGACATGACCAAATGAGGTCCAAACCCACAACCAACACCCATATATGACCTAAAGAGGTCCAAACCCACAACCAACACTATGGACATGACCAAATGAGGTCCAAACCCACAACCAACACCCATACATGACCAAATGAGGTCCAAACCCACAACCAACACTATATACATGACCAAATGAGGTCCAAACCCACAACCAACACCCATACATGACCAAATGAGGTCCAAACCCACAACCAACACCCATACATGACCTAAAGAGGTCCAAACCTACAACCAACACTATATATATGACCAAATGAGGTCCAAACCCACAACCCACACCCATACATGACCAAATGAGGTCCAAACACACAACCAACACCCATACATGACCAAATGAGGTCCAAACCCACAACCAACACCCATACATGACCAAATGAGGTCCAAACCCACAACCAACACCCATACATGACCAAATGAGATCCAAACCCACAACCAACACTATGGACATGACCAAATGAGGTCCAAACCCACAACCAACACCCATACATGACCAAATTAGGTCCAAACCCACAACCAACACTATGGACATGACCAAATGAGGTCCAAACCCACAACCAACACCCATACATGACCTAAAGAGGTGCAAACCCACAACCAACACTATATACATGACCAAATGAGGTCCAAACCCACAACCAACACCCATACATGACCTAAAGAGGACCAAACCCACAACCAACACTATATACATTACCAAATGAGGTCCAAACCCACAACCAACACCCATACATGACCAAATGAGGTCCAAACCCACAAACAACACCCATATATGACCAAATGAGGTCCAAACCCACAACCAACACCCATACATGACCAAATGAGGTCCAAACCCACAACCAACACCCATACATGACCAAATGAGGTCCAAACCCACAACCAACACCCATACATGACCTAAAGAGGTCCAAACCCACAACCAACACTATATACATGACCAAATGAGGTCCAAACCCACAACGAACACCCACACATGACCAAATGAGGTCTAAACCCACAACCAACACCCATACATGATCAATTGAATTAAAAAATTCATTTTACATATTTATTAAAAATTTATATATAAATTTATTTATTTGTTTGATAAAAAACAATGCTAGTATGGATATTATATTTAATTAATATTGTAGATAGTTTTTTACATGAATATAATACATATTAATGTAAATACTAGATATATTAATGTGTAATACTAAAATGTGTAATCATTATCGTAGCCGAATAGCCGTCGTTCAAAATGCACCTCTGTAGACTGCAATTAATCGGAGAAGTGATGGCCTCAGTCGACATCCCTTCACCTCCGACTGATGATCCTTATAAACCGTTCGCTTATGTCAATTTCTTCATTCTCACATATTCATTACGTTACGATGACTTCGATTACTCCTTCTTCCTCTTTGAAAAAAAAATACGTCGATTTTCAGAAGAGAAGATGAATGCTGATCCGTGGGCCCGACCGAACTTCAATCTCTGGAGTGTAAGCGCAGAACCACCAAAAAACAAACTGGTGGTTGAATACGGGAAGCCAAACGACAAACGATTCACCATTCGCGTTGTCCATGGTGGGTTCTTTACAGACTACCCAGGCAAGGCGTATCAACTGACCAAGTTTCACTTCATTTCTTATGTGAACATCGATTTGTTAGACATGGAGTTGCTTGGGCGTTTTTCTAGAAGCCTTGGGTATACCAGTTTGGGGAACTGGTATCATATGCCCATCGAAGAACACAGTGGGTTGTCAATGGTTCCAATAATAAATGATGAATGTTTGGAACCATTCAAGACGTTAGTTAGGGCCCACCAATTCAAAGAGATTGAACATCTCTATGTTGAACACAGGCTTGTGTTTGTTCCAAACAATTTCCCACACTTTTTGATGAACTCTCCAGCCAAACGTGTGGAGAAGCTTATTCACATGTTTGTAACAGAACATCCAATGGCTTCGGTTGATGATGGAATAGCATACATCCAACATATGCTAAACATGAGAATTCCAAGAGAAAAAATGGAGGATGTTATGGACATGGCGAAAAGAAAATGTCATAGCATGGAAAAACATAGCCTAGTTGAACTACGTTGTAATCTTTTTTGTGATTAATATAGAGTGAATATGATACTCTACTTTTGTACTTAATATGGAACTCTTTTTTTTAATGAATTGTTATATATTATGTCTATAGGTGATATGGTTTTGATTATATAGTAAGTCTACATTTGATGTTATATATTATGTCCCTGTTTTGATATATTATGTTGTGAAAAAGGCAATGTTGTTTGCTAACACAGGGGTATAACAGTCTATTACATGTTATATGCCCAAATTTGATGGTGTTTGCAATATAAATGTCTTAGGGGCAAAATCAAAATTAGTTGTTATTATGATTTTATATGTTAATTATATCCATGTTTTGCATAACTTGTAACTGAGTCATATGTTGGGTTTTAAGCATTCTAACACTTCCTAAGTGTACATGCAACCCTAATAACCTTGAATCTATGTTTTGTCTATATACATGCAAATTTCTCTTTCAAGGTTATTTCCTAACTAGCATGGCATGGGGATTACATAAAACATAAAGACTAGTAGAAATACATACCTTGTTGTTGCTTGGATTCCTTCAAGACTTTGTGAGCCTAGCACCCCAAATGTTGTGCCTCAAATGCTTCACACAACACCACAAAACTTGGAATAACTTGAGAGAATACTTCTTACACCCAAAATCGGTTATGCCCTCACAAGAACTCTCTCGTCCGATTTTGCTAGCCAAAGGGTCCCTTTTATAGTGTTGTCACAATTAGGGTTTCCACATGAATGCCCGTAATTGTCATGACTCTTCATTTCTCATGATCCATGGGTTTGTAACTCCCATATCCATGGAGTTCCAAATGGTTATAACCAAACCCATAAACCATGGATCATTAATCCACCATAAAAGAATTGATGATTGTCATAATCAACCCTATGTATTTAATTAGTATCACTTTGATCACCAAATTAATACTAGATTAATATTTGATCAATACTAATTAAATAATATTATTATTAATATATTAGAACTTATAATATATTAATAATCACAAGTGTCATTTCTCTCATTTAGTCTATCCAAGTATTGCAATGCCATGCAACCCAAATGGACCATGCCGGGTCGGGTCAAGTACATACCAAATAAAGTTATGGACTTAGACACTATATCCAACAGTCTCCCACTTGGATAAGTCTAATAACTATATTTGCAGATATGACTTCAGGATCCGACTAGCAATCGTAGCTCTTTCAAAGTCTCTCGAAACTGAGATAATAATGATATGCCATTTAAGATAAGTGATCATATAATCCTCTGCTCTCACAATATCAGCCAGACAAACACATGGAACATGGTCTTACTTATTGTCCAGCATTTGTTTCTCGATCTCTGATTTGTTTCGACATAGAACTAAATTGAACACATCAATTAGGTTCTGACCGGGCCCGGTACATAAGTCAAAACCAAATCATCGAGGGGCCCAGATATCGCTTCTATTTCTAGAAGGAATAGATAAACTTCGACACATATGCTTGTACTGACTATTTGTTAAATTATGCACAAAAGCACGTTTTATAACATCGAGTTACCAATGCGTTTTTGTACAATCAATGAATAACCAACTCATAGTCAACAACTCATATCTCTAGGTTTAAAGATTTATATGATATTACCGTCTCACGATCACTCGAGATAAATTCCATGAAGTGATGCAAGTGAGCGTGGGTTGAATCCAATACCCAGGACTTATGAGCACTCATGAATGTTGTAGCAACTATTGCTATGTCTAATACCCTTTAGACATATCATACAAACCAGATTCATGACAGTCTTGATTCATATCTACTTCCGACATATGACCGACTGTGGAGAGTTCGAATAAAACATAATTATTATGGAAGTCAAAACATGCAAAATTGAAACCATAGTAAACGATTAACATAAGATAGTAACACTTTACTCATAAATAAATATAAACTTTTATTTAATCATCAAAATGTCAATTACATTTTACAAGTTTTAGAAATCTAATTACTGAAACTAATATCATCCTTCAGCCCGATGCGCCTCGCATGCTGTAAATGCTTAACCCTACTCAGTCCCTTCGTTAGGGGATCTGCTGGGTTCTCATCTGATGATACCCTCTTAGCCATGAGGAGTCCTTCTTCTATTCGATGGATGATGAAATAGTATTTTCTATCAATGTGCCTAGATCTCCCATGATCTCTTGGTTCCTTAGCCAAAGCAACCGCACTTTCGCTGTCACAGAAAATTTCCATTGGCTCCTTTATAGCTGGTACAACTCCAAGGTCTCCGATGAAGTTCTTTAGCCATATCGCCTCCTTTGCTGCTTCACTCGCTGCTATGTACTCTGATTCACAAGTATAATCAGCTACTGTCTCCTGCTTGGAACTTTTCCAAGTAATTGGCCCTCCATTAAGGATAAAGACCCAGCCTGACTGAGAGCGGAAATTATCCCTATCAGTCTGAAAGCTAGCATCGCTATATCCTTCCACTCTCAAGTCATCACTTCCTCCGAGGGTAAGGACCCAGTCCTTAGTCCTCCGTAGATATTTGAGAATGTTCTTTACTGCAGTCCAGTGAGCCTTGCCAGGGTTCCCTTGATATCTACTGACCATGCTCAAAGCAAAGGCCACATCAGGGCGAGTACAGGTCATAGCATACATGATTGAGCCCACCGCGGAAGCATATGGTATATGACTCATCTCAGCTATCTCAGCCTCTGTACTCGGACTCTGAGTCTTACTTAGCTTGGCATTTCTCTGGATTGGTAATTCTCCTTTCTTGGAATCTTGCATACTGAACCTCTTCAGTACCTTATCCACATAAGTACTCTGACTAAGTCCAATTAGTCTCTTACTCCTATCTCTCAATATCCTTATCCCTATGATATAGGCAGCTTCCCCAAGGTCCTTCATAGCGAAACACTTCCCAAGCCATGACTTAACCTCCTGCAAAGTTGGGATGTCATTTCCTATGAGAAGTATGTCATCCACATACAACACCAAAAAACTGACTATAGTCCCACTAGCCCTGACATACACACAAGACTCATCCTCACTCCTAGAAAAGCCAAACTCTTTGACTTTCTTATCAAAGCAAAGATTCCATCTGTGAGATGCTTGTTTCAATCCATAAATGGATTTCTCAAGCTTACACACTCTATTAGGGTATTTTGGATCGACAAAACCCTCTGGCTGAGCCATGTAAACATCCTCAGCCAACTTTCCATTAAGGAAAGCGGTTTTGACATCCATTTGCCATATTTCATAATCATGAAATGCAGCTATAGCTAGCAAAACCCTAATAGACTTAATCTTCGCTACTGGTGAGAAGGTCTCATCATAGTCAACTCCCGGAGTTTGAGTAAAGCCCTTCGCAACCAGTCGCGCTTTATAAGTGTGTACCTTCCCATCCATGTCGGTCTTCTTCTTGAAGATCCATTTGCACCCAACTGTCTTACGACCTGGTACATTGTCAACCAAGTTCCACACTTGATTGTCATACATGGACTGAATCTCGCTGTCCATAGCCTCCTTCCATTTAGCAAACTCAGGGCCTGCCATGGCTTCCCTGTAATTATTAGGTTCATCCAAATCTATTAGTGTACTATCACTAATAAATGTATCACCTTCAGTGGTGATGTGATAACCATAATAAAAATCAGGTGTGTTCCTCACCCTAGTGGAACGTCTCGGAGGTACAGACTCATCTATCGGATCAACAGGAGTTTCCTCCTCAGGTTGGTCGATAGTATTTGAGGTTCCTTCACCGCTTGACTCTTGAAGCTCTTCAAGGTCAATTTGCCTCCCACTGTCCCCTTGGCTTATAAATTCTCTCTCACGAAAGACTCCTCTTCTTGCTACAAAGACCACGTTATCACTGGGTCTGTAAAAGAGGTAACCAAAGGATCTCTATGGGTAGCCGATGAAAATACACCTCTCACTTCGAGGTTCAAGCTTATCATGAGTCTCACGCCTCACGAATGCTTCACAACCCCAAATCTTGATGTGGTCTAAATTGGGAACTTTCCTAGTCCACATCTCGTGAGGTGTTTTGGCAACCTTTTTAGTAGGGACTAGATTAAGGATATGGGCGGCAGTCTTTAAGGCATACCCCCAGAAAGAGATTGGTAACGAAGCTCGACTCATCATGGAACGAACCATATCCAACAAGGTTCGATTGCGCCTCTCAGCTACACCATTCAACTGTGGTGTTCTGGGAGGTGTCAACTGTGAGACAATCCCACATTCCTTAAGATAGTCAAGGAACTCAATGCTAAGATACTCTCATCCCCGATCGGATCGGAGCATCTTGATGTTCCTGCCCAATTGATTCTCTACTTCCTGCTTAAACTCTTTGAACTTTTCAAAGGTTTCTGACTTATGCTTGATTAAGTAGATATATCCATATCTGATGTAATCATCAGTAAAAGTCACATAATAGCGATTAGCATCCCTTGTAGCAACTCTGAAGGGCCCACACACATCTGTGTGTACCAGGTCCAACAAACCTTCACCCCTATCACAAGTTCCTGTGAAGGGTGATTTTGTCATTTTTCCAAGTAAACAAGACTCACAACTATCATCCGACTTTAGGTCAAATGATTCCAAGACTCCAGCCTTTTGGAGTTGGCCAATGCGCTTCTTGTTGACATGTCCAAGACGACAATGCCACAAGGATGCTTTATCCAAGCTATTCGAAGAATCAATATACAACACATTATTCCCTAGATTGTCTACAACATTCACAGCTTCATACACACCATCACAAGGTAATGCTTTAAAGTAAAATACATCATTGTAATAAACATTAATAGCACCATTATTATTATCAAATAAAAATGTAAACCCTTGTTTCTACAAGCCATGAAAGGAAATAATATTTCTTGCCATTTCAGGCGAGTAACAACATTTATTCAAATCTAACATTAACCCATTATTTAGCAATAAAGAATAAACTCCTATCTTGGTGACAGGTGAAGCTTTCATGTTGCCCATGACTAAGTTTATCTTCCCGTGCTCCACTTGCTCACTTCTTCTTAAGCCCTGCAAATCAGTACAAATGTGAATATCACAACCTGTATCAAGCACCCAAGAATTAGCATTAGATGAGTTATTCGACAATATTGTATAAATACCTGCATGGGTGGGTTTAACTTTCCCATCCTTTACATCTTGCAAGTATTTGGGGCAGCTTCGCTTCCAGTGCCCCTTTTCTTGACAATAGAAGCATTGTGCTTCCTTTGGGTTTGAGGAAGGAGTAATGGGACCTTTCTTTGTCCCACTAGAAGAGGAACCATCAAGGGGCTTACCCTTGGTACCCTTCGAAGGGGTTTTCCTCTTCTTACCCTTTCCCTGCCCAATCGCAAGAACAGGGGCTGCTGACGGAGTAGAAGTAGAAGTAACAACCGCTTTACTCTTAAGGCCATTTTCAGTTGTCCTTAAAAGTCCTGGAAGTTTACTCAGTGTGACTTCCTCCTTGTTCATATGATAAGTCATACGAAACTGATCATAACTTGGAGGTAAGGAATGAAGAATGATATCAATCGCCATTTCTTCAGGAAAGTCCACATTAAGCTTCAATAACCGGTCAACGAACCTTTGCATCTTCTGCATGTGACCGGTGATGGGTTCACCATCTTTCATTCTGGTTGTTATCATGGAGGAGATGATTTCATACCTCTCCTGACGCGCGCTCTGATGGTACCTTTCCATCAGATCCAAGTGCATCTCATAGGGGTAGAAATCTTCATAGGATTTTTGAAGTTCAGGAGTCATGGTGGCCATCATGATGCATGCTACTTTAGTAGCATCCTTTTCATGTGCAACAAACTCCGCAAACTCTTCAGGAGTAGCAGTGGCTTCATTCACAACCTTAAGCTCCCTATCGAGGACATACTCCTTGTCCTCATAGCGGGTAATCATCCTGATGTTTCTGATCCATTCATTGAAGTTGGATCCATCAAAAGTGACTTTCCCACACAAGTTCATAAGGGAAAAGGAGCCTGTTGGGTTTGAGCCAGAAGCATTGTTGGAAGACATCTGAAAGAAAAGAAAAACAAGTTTCATTAGATTAAGAGTCCTTAATAAGTCACCCAAATGAAATATTAAGGCTAGGATCCAACAAACTATTTATAGTTGGAAGAGGGATGTCGTAATCCAAGCTATAAAATATTTGAAGGTAGGTAAATGACGATTTACCAATTTCCACCATAAGAACGAAATATTTTATTATTTGGTTTTATTGGATTTGAAACTCCTAGATCTTTTGAGATACATTGAACTTTTCAATGGCATATTTGAATCTCGATTGTGCCCTCTCAAGTTTGTGACTGGGATGCCGACGATCACAAACAAGGTGTGAATAACCATACAAATTGACTTGGTACCCTTAACTATATTACCTAATCGATGTGCCGGTTAACCACACACGCTCCACTGATCTATAATAAAGTCAAGTTACCCTTTGCCACACTTACTAGTCCTTGTTAGTGTGCCGGTTAACCACACACGCTCCACTAACGACTTGGTAAGGTACAAAGTGTAATTTTATGGGTTAGCACCTATTTCACATTTTCCTAAAGTAACTAAGATTGGGAATTAATAATGTATAGTTACTTTATAATTCATTATACTTTTAATGAGAATTAAAGTCTTGTCCTACCCGTTCGGTTAACGACCCTCCACCACTCAAGGAAGCGGTGGGTGAGAGTGGACACCCATTAAGTTGCCATTTTATAGGCAACAACCTTATACCCCCCTTATAGACCGGCTTCGTGAATGAGGCCTACTTGCGGTAAGTGTGACTTATTATTATACATATCTATATAAATAAGATTATAATAATAGTATAAGTGTTGATTTTTAAACTTTTAAAAATCTAAGGTTTAATTTGGAATTAAAGTATTAAAGTGTAAGATTTTTCAAATTCCAAAACTTGAGGGCAATATTTGAAACTATTCCAAGTCTCTTCAATTTGTAATTTATGAGTTTTAATGGTTCATAAAAATGAAGACTCTTCATTTTATGAAACCTCTTTAGTTCTTTAATCACAATTTAAAGAAGTGACTTTTGGTTATCCATAACTTGAGGACAAGTTATGGACATCATCATTGCAATTAAGATCATGAATTAAACACACATGGAGGTTACACATAATTCCTATGATCTTCTAAAACTCATAAGAACACAAATTCATGTCAAGCAATTTTAAGAAATCATATAAACATATACAATACTTGAAAATTGATAAAAAGTCATGTAAAATGGGTTAACATAATCATTATCATTTTGAGAAACAGATTTTACAAGTCCAAAACAGATTGGGATAATGATTTTAATCCATTTCCAGCAACAAAACTCGAAAAACTGCCCAGCACGCTCCTACTCGTCGAGTGCATGATTCTACTCGTCGAGTAGGATGAATTTGTTCATGGACTCGGCGAGTCCAGTCGTCAGAGTGCAGAATTTTCGATTTTTTAAGCAGTTTTGCATCAAGTATACAAAAAACAATCCTAGGCTCTGATACCACTTTTGGGTTTTAAGCATTCTAACACTTCCTAAGTGTACATGCAACCCTAATAACCTTGAATCTATGTTTTGTCTATATACATGCAAATTTCTTTTTCAAGGTTATTTCCTAACTAGCATGGCATGGGGATTACATAAAACATAAAGACTAGTAGAAATACATACCTTGTTCTTGCTTGGATTCCTTCAAGACTTTGTGAGCCTAGCACCCCAAATGTTGTGCCTCAAATGCTTCACACAACACCACAAAACTTAGAATAACTTGAGAGAATACTTCTTACACCCAAAATCGGTTATGCCCTCACAAGAACTCTCTCGTCCGATTTTGCTACCCAAAGGGTCCCTTTTATAGTGTTGTCACAATTAGGGTTTCCACATGAATGCCCTTAATTGTCATGACTCTTCATTTCTCATGATCCATGGGTTTGTAACTCCCATATCCATGGAGTTCCAAATGGTTATAACCAAACCTATAAACCATGGATCATTAATCCACCATAAAAGAATTGATGATTGTCATAATCAACCCTATGTATTTAATTAGTATCACTTTGATCACCAAATTAATACTAGATTAATATTTGATCAATACTAATTAAATAATATTATTATTAATATATTAGAACTTATAATATATTAATAATCACAAGTGTCCTTTCTCTCATTTAGTCTATCCAAGTATTGCAATGCCATGCAACCCAAATGGACCATGCCGGGTCGGGTCAAGTACATACCAAATAAAGTTATGGACTTAGACACTATATCCAACATCATATTTGTCCCTGTTTTAGTTAATTTTTTATTAAGATAGCAATGTACTTTGAAACTTAGTTGTAACCTGTATTTATGCTAACACAGGGGTATAACAGTCCTTTATATATTATATGTCCAAATTTGATGTTGTTTTTAATATAATTGTCTTATGGGCAAAATGGTAATTTGTTATCATTCTATATTTTATATGTTAATTATGTCCATGTCTTGCATATTTGTCCCTGTTTTAGTTAATTTTTTATTAAGATGGCAATGTACTTTGAAACTTAGTTGTAACCTGTATTTATGCTAACACAGGGGTATAACAGTCATTTATATATTATATGTTTTATATGTTAATTAAGATTGTTATAGCAAGGGTATATCCGTCCATTAGTTGTTATTATGATAAAACAAACAAAATTATATAATTTCCTGCTAACTGTTTTTGTATTAGATCAGTTTTAGTGGATTCCTTTCTCTTTTGGTTAATGTTTTTTTTTTTCGTAAAGGAATTATTTGCAAACAACCAGATACCCCACTTGGTAAGTGTCAATGTAGTTATTGGTATATTTTGGAATGTCATGGGTTCGAACCCAATTACCAACACTTTTTTTTCTTTTTTTTTATGTCTCGATATGTCCCTGATCATCCACTTTTTTATCACTTCTACACATGCCCCTGATCATCCAGACTCATTGCATAAATATCCCAAATTAGACAATATGAATTCCTATCGATTCAATCTTTGATAACTACAAAGGCACTGCAACTACGTTTATTCTTCAACCAGAAATTGATGCGTCAACATCAAATTCATACAGGTACAAATACTACATTTAATTAATACAGGAAATTACAAAACAATTACCCTCATAATATGAATATTTGTTATTTCGTTGGGTCATGATGTGTGTAATTATATTTTATTTTGAGTTAATAAGTTTTTTTCTTTCAAGATATTGGATTTATTAGTAATGTGATCTATTTTGTTTATGCACACCAACTGTTTGTTAAAATGGGTCAATAAACAGGAAACGTATATTGCTTGTTGACGCTGTTGTAAGCTGAATATGGATAAGTCTTGGATGGGAGCATACAGAACATCAGAAACCTATGTAAAAGGTGTTGCAGAATTTATCAAATATGCAGTGCATAATTACAAGATTTCTAAACATATGGATCCTGCAGATACCAAAAAAAAGATAAGAATTCCCTGTCCATGTGTTAAGTATGTAAACCACATATCTCATTCGGTGGATGTGGTAGATGATCATCTATTCAGGAATGGAATTGATCAAACATACACAAATTGGAATAAGCATGGAGAAACAGAAGAACCACCAAGAAGTTATGTATATGAACATAATTTTGACATGGATACGTCAAACGATGTAGATTCCACGAACATGAACACAGAAATGCCAACAGATGCTGCAGAAACAGTAGAGATAATTGAAGCTGTAGAAGAAAATTTTATTAGGAACCCTGATTATTTTAGAGAACTGATAGAGGATGCCGAGAAGCCCCTATACACAGGGTGTCATAATTTCACAAAGTTATCTGGAATCATTCAACTAGTCAACTTGAAGAGTAAGTATGGAGTATCAGATAAGTGCTTTACAGAATTATTAGTTTTGATAAAAAAAACATGTTACTAGAAGGAAACGAAATGTACAGTAGTACATATGAGGCGAAAAAAGCATTTAAGGCAATGGGTTCAGGGTATACTAAGATACATGCATGTGTCAACAATTGTATACTTTACAGAAACGAATACACAGACTTGGCAGCATGTCCTACTTGTGGTAAATCAAGATGGAAGGTTGATGAACAAAAAAATTAAATTTACAACAATATTCCTGCAAAATTTTTGTGGTACTTTCCAATTATTCCGCGCTTCAAGCGTCTTTTTCAGTCTAAGACAACTGCAAATGATTTAACATGGCACGCAACAGAAAGAAAGGTGGATGTTGGCGTTTTAAGTCACCCACCTGATTCACCAGCATGGGCTGCCATTGATGACAAATATCCTGATTTTGCTAGCGAACCAAGAAACTTACGATTAGGCATTTCGGCGGACGGGGTTGATGTGAACAGAGGAAATAGGAGTCATAGTGTTTGGCCTGTTTTAACTGTCATTTACAACCTTCCACCATGGTTGTGTATGAAGAGAAAGTTCATCATGCTTTCGTTATTGATTTCGGGAACACCTGGAAACAATATTGATGTGTTCCTAGCACCTTTTATTGATGATCTGCAATTATTATTTGATTTTGGAGTTGAAACATACGATGCATATGCACAAGAGCATTTTAAACTACGCGCAGTTGTGTTGTGGACTATTAATGATTATCCTGCTTTAGGTACATTAAGTGGTTGCCCATACAACGGTTTTCAAGGTTGTGTTGTGTGTGGTGAAGAGACACACTGCATTAGACTCCCTGAATCGAATAAGCAGAGTTATGCTGGTCATAGAAGATTTCTACCGTATGATCACCCGTTCAGAAGACAAAAGAAGGCATTCAATGGACAACAAGAGTTCTCACCCTCTCCAGAATCTATGAATGGGGAGGAGATATATAACAGGGTAAAATTTATAATTAATAAATGGGGAAAGGTTAATAAGGGCAAGGAGGCAGAAATCCAACAATCAACAAGTGGAAGAGGTGGGAAGATGAATAAAAAAAGAGAAAATTACACCAAGTGGGTACTTCAGATGTGGGCCAGCAAAATAATACATACTGGAAGAAATTCAATATATGGTATAGACAACTAAGGTATTCGCCCGACAATTTGGTTCCACATTGTATAGATTTTATGCATGTGGAAAAGAACGTGGGTGAGAGTTTAACAGGAACTGTTTTGAACGTTCCCGGGAAGACGAAAGATGGTTATAAAGCTCGATTGGATTTGGTTCATTATGGTTTAAAACCAGAGCTGCATCCTCAGATAGAAGGGAACAACACAACACTTCCCACAACAGGTTGTACATTGACAAAAGAGGAAAAAGGCAAATTCTGTGAGACTTTATACAACTTAAGGGTTCCTCAAGGGTATTGTTCTAAGTTTTCTAGTTTGGTGAGTCTAAAGGATAGGAAGTTGATCAGACTAAAATCACATGACTATCACATGCTCATGCAACAATTTTTGCCCATAGCAATTCGATCTATTATGCATCCACCCACCAGAGTTGCTATTACAAGGTTTTGTTTCTTTTTCAAATCAATATGTAGCAAAGAAATCATAGTGGATGAGCTCGATAAGATGCAAGAGGAGTTATGTGTAACCTTATGTCTTCTTGAGAAACACTTTCCACCATCATTTTTTGATGTGATGATTCATTTAACCGTTCATCTCACTAAGGAAGTAAAATTATGCGGTCTAATATTCTTTAGATGAATGTACCCATTCGTAAGGTTTATGAAGGTTATTAAGGGGCACGTGCGAAACAAAAATAGACCAGAAGGATGCATTGCAGAAGAGAATGTTGCAGAAGAGACAATTGAGTTTTTTAGTCAATTACTTAAAAGGATGGATACTGTTGGTATTCCACCTGACAATCATAACAATTGTGGAATTCATAAAGGTGTAGATAGTAGCTCTATTACGGACGGTACTCCTCTATCAGCTGCTAAATCGATAGAAGTTTCTGCAGAACTATTCAGCAAAGCACATTTCTTTGTATTGCAAAATACATCTGAAGTACTCCCATATATCAAGTAAGCTTTTTTACATGTATGTTTTTTTTATAATAATATTAACATTAACGTATTGACAGACGACACATGGAATTGTTGGAACATCTACACCCTACTAAACGAAAGGCACATATAGAACAAGAGCATAGTAAAACATTTGGTCATTGGTTACGAAAGGAGGTATATTCTTGTCAAATATGTTGTGTTCTTTGTTATTTTTTTCTTGATTTCTTAAATTCATAATCTAATTACAATTCAGGTAGAGAGAGAGTTAGGGGCCTGTAGAGAAAGTATAACAGAGACAATGAGATGGATTTCACATGGACCCAATAAGAACATTAGTAAATACGATATATATGCTATTAATGGATATACTTTTCGTACAAAAGCTCGTGAAGGTAAAGTGTACCAAAACAGTGGGGTTAGTGTTCTTGCAACTGACACACACATCAGTAAAGAAGTTGTAACATATGCCAAAAACACTTATTATGGTGTTTTAGAAGAGATATGGGTACTAGATTATCATTTTAAAAGAATTCCAATTTTCATGTGTGACTGGGTTGACAATAGAAATGGGGTAAAAAGGGATAAATTGGGGTACACACTAGTTGAACTAAAAAGATTAGGCCATAAAGGTGATCCCTTCATATTGGCCTCACAAGCACAACAAGTTTTTTACGTGACATACCCACTCGATCAAAAAATGTCTATTGTGTTCAAGACACCTCCCAAAAATTACAGAGATACATATGAAGATGTAGATGAAGAATTTAGTACTATTGTTCCTCATAATGATAACATATTGCCACGTGTAGACACACTTGACTTGCAGAAGGAAAATGATTATTTTCGTACTGATTGTCACGGTATTCTTATACGTACGGTACGTATGTCTTAATGTCATTAATTACATTTGTAGCTATAATATTTCTCCTTCTTTTAACACTTAATGATCTTTATTTTTTGTTTGTAGAAGGGAAAGGCCAAACCTTGAGCATAGCGTTATGTGGAGAATAAGAAAATGACAAAAAATGACGATGTACTTTAGTTAATATCTTTTTACCATATTATACCATCAAACTATTATGGTGTAATATTGTTATAACTCAAACATATTTTATTCGGTTTTTTACTGTTATATTGTTACACATGTTATAACATAAACTGCATGTAATAGCAATGTACTTTCGTTATGCAATGTTACACAAGTTATGTTGTATTCATTTCATTTATTTATCATAATATTCTGTTAAAATAATTTGTAATCTTTTCATTTATTATGGTGTATTATCTGGTGCAATTAAAAGAATAGATGACAAAAAGGGCAATTTGGTCCTTTCTTATAACTCTTATTCAAGACGACATTATTTTTATTTTATGACTATATTTACATATATACACATATAATAGCTGTAAATGTAAGTAAATGCTACCTACACACACAATATTTGTTTATTCTTAAAGCCAATTCATAATATTTTGACACACATAATAAAAGGTACATGACCATAAGTAACATATTTAATGAAGGACCCCTAATTATAACGATAAGATATTATTTTTCTTTTATGACTATATTTACATATAGACACATATAATAGCTGTAAACGTACCTAAATGCTACCTACACACACATTATTCGTGTATTCTTAAAGCCAATTCAAAATATTTTGACACACATAATAAAAGGTACATGACCATAAGTAACCAATAGTAACTTCTTTTAATTTTTTGAGTAAACTAAATACAACTAGTATAGAACCGCCCTATGGACACACAAATAATTAGTGTGACCAATATTTGTCACCTTTTAGCTACTTTGTCTGCTATTTGGCTAAAAAGGCAACATGTTATAGACACACAGAGAACTAACTCATGTGACGATAATTTTATCTATTGTCTCTCATAAAAAAAGTGTGACAATCTTAATCGATATATGTGGCTGATTGTGACCTATGGCCTCAGTGTTTGAGTGTGACTAATATTGGTCACATTTGGTATAATTAAGTGTCGTAAAAGTTTTGATTGTCTATATAATGGCCACACAATCTAATTTAAATATATCCAAAAACAGTCTCTAAATTTTTTTAGTGACTTTTGCTCACACTTTTAAGAAAAAGTGTCACAGGCCGTTTTTCGGAAAGTGTGACCGTAGGTCATTTTTGTACTAGTGCTATAAATATGTTGGGTAAAGATGGGTAGATGAAATTAATGATGAAAGATAAAATAAAATGATGAGAGGACTCGATGTTTAAGCTGATCAAGTCATCTAGCGGAGTATAGATGATGACCACGGACTATTCTAGACAGTCTAGTGGAACGCTGACAGGCTCGCAATCTGTAGGTGTTTTTGAACTACGTGTTCACCAGGTGTACTCCATCCCCCTTATAGTTGCCTTACTGACATATACTGTTGAGAAATCCCCTAAGTAGTATTGTCTTCCCAATGATAATCCTTAGGCTAGGTCCCTTCAATTAGATGCTTTAGGGACATAAAGTGAGGCTAACCGGAATGAGTAATCGGGTTGAATGATTTGATGAAATTAAAGAACATAATTATTGTGGGTTGAAAACCTTATGTGCTCACCAAGCTCCCAAGCCTAGCCCATTCAGTTTCTTTTATTACAGGTAGTGGAAAAAGGGCACATGTGTGATGATCAGATGAGAGATCTATGGATTATAGGTCGTTAGAATAATAGATATCCGTAAGGCCTGTACTATTTCTGTTTATGCTTATGCACTGTATTGACCATGACATCCCAATGTTTTTAATATGATGAAAATACATTTCTTCGGAAAATGCTTTGATAATATACTTATCATATTTTTTGGGAACAATTTCTGCAACATTATTCTTCAAAAGGGTACTCTTATTTTTAAATAAAGCATAAACAAATCGGTCTTTTATGGCCGTGAAATTGGGGGATGTCACAGTTGGTATCAGAGTATTAGTTTAAGCAAACTAGGAATTTGTAGGATTTCTAGACTTAAACTTAGAATGCTAAGCGATGATTGTGACATGAGTGTCTGCTATATTTAGAAAATATATAGAAACGAGCACTAGTTTATTTTAGGAAAGATGCCTAAATTGCTTCTATGTGCTAAATGATTTATGTATAGCTATAAAATGCCTTATGATGCTATTATTTGCTCGGATCCATGCTCTATTGCCGACAAAATCTGGAAACTTGTTCAGATTTCTAAACGTTTAATCACGATATTAGAACTAGCATGTAAGTTTTCTGAGTGACAAAGAGGATTTAAACGTCTATCGTAAATAAATATCTAAATTCACCTACTTTGGTGTATAGATTGACATGGTGAGAACTCGAAGCGGATTAGGAAACGCTAATGGAAACCATCAACCTGAGCCACGGGTGATTGAGCGTGCACCAGAGATAGCAATTGCACCCGAGCCAATCACGATGGTAGGAGTACAAGCGATGATACAAATGATATTGGATCGTCAGATCGAAGAGACAAGGCGTCTACTTCAACATAATAGGGATGAACCTACTGTGCCTATTGAACAGCCTGAACTGAACATCTAACAGTCAGAAGAAGGGAATTACAGTAGAACCGTTACTCTAGCTGAACCGCCAGTGGTTAGAAGAAATAACCAAGATGAAGGAATTAAAAGGAACAGATGCAAGTATAAAGACTTCATGACTTTAAAACCATGAAATTTTACTGGGAAAGAAGATCCAATCGGAGTTATGGAATGGATCTCTGAAATGGAGCTAGCTTTCATAACATGTGGTTGCAAGGGCAAGCTACAAACCACTTATGTTGTGCGTCAGTTTAGGGGTAGCGTTGTTCGCTGGTGGAACACTTTGGGAAAGACCATAAACCCCAATGAGCTACTACAAATGACATGGGAATAATTCTTGGTACACTTTAAATGCAAGTTCTGCTCAGCCCAAAACATGCTAGAACTAGAGAACCAGTTTTGACGTTGAAAAAGGGCAACATGTCCATTGACGAGTACATCAATGCCTTCATGGAAAAGATGGAGTTTGCTTTGTGCATCGTTCCTGACGAGCTAACAAAAATCGATAAGTATACGAAGGGACTACCATGGGAGTACGTTGTGCCAGTACGCTAGGCACCTACTCTTGAGGCGGCCATCTGGGCTGCTAAGTCTGTTGAAGAAATGGTCAAAGACAGAACCGCCAACAAGGTTGGAATTGGGGAGAAGAGGAAGTTTGATGGATCCTCAAGGTCCAACAAGAAAAGAAAATTCTTGAAGTCTGGTTCTAAGAAGTTTGGAGCAGGAGGAGGTGAAGAAAAATGGTGTGAGAAGTGCAAAAAGAAACACTTTGGAAAATATGGCGAGGATGTGACTTGTTTCAAGTGTGGGAAGACTGGGCATTACGCCAATGAGTGTACATCCAGCAAGAGGGTGTGTTACAGATGCAATGAAGAAAGTCATATTTCTAAGGACTGCCCGAAGAAAAAAGAGACGGCAAGGCCTAACGTTCCGCCAACGCCAAAGGCAAGAGCGTTCCATATGACCCTGGAAGCAGCAAGGGATGAAGCAGATGTCGCTTCAGGTACCTTTCTTGAATATATTGTTTGACTCTGGAGCAAATTAGTCCTTTATATCGCATAAATTTGGTGGAAGATTAGCAATTCCTGTCGATAAAATTGATTATACTCTAGTTGTAGAAGTTGCCAGTGGAAAATTCATACCTGTTAGCGATTGCATTAAAAACATCGTCATCGACTTGAACGGGAATAAATTCCACGAGCAGTTGTTAACCATTGATTTGAATGGTTTCGACATCGTACTAGGAATGGATTGGGTTAGTGTGAATGATGCCAAGATACTATGCGGAAAGAAGATGGTGATACTAAACCCACCTGGAAAGGAGTCGTTTATGGTGTACGGGGAAAAACATAGAGTAAATTCCGGAATCATTTCCCTGATGAATGCTAGAAAATGTTTTTCCAAAGAATGCACATCATACTTGGCATTTGTGATCGACACAAAGAAGGAGAATGAAGATATACAAAGAATACCAGTGGTATGTAACTATCCGGAAGTGTTTCCCAAAAATATTCCTGGATTGCCCCCTAATAGACAAGTAGATTTTTGCATAGACTTGTTGCTAGGATCAATACCAATATCGAAAGCACCATACCGGTTAGCACCGACAGAGATGAAGGATCTTATGATGCAACTTCACAAGTTGTTGGACAACAGTTTTATTAGACCTAGTTCTTCACCCTGGGGAACTCCGGTGTTATTCATAAAGAAGAAGGATGGGAGCATGAGGATGTGCATAGACTATAGAGAGCTGAACAAGGCAACAGTGAAAAACAAGTATCCATTGCCAAGGATTGATGACCTGTTCGATTAGCTGCAAGGTTCGAGCTATTTCTAAAATGATCAATCTTAGGTCAGTATATCATCAGCTGAAGCTGAGAGAGCAAGATATTGAGAAGACCACATTCAGAACAATATACGGACACTATGAGTTCTTGGTCATGTCATTTGGACTAACCAATGCTCCAAAAACATTTATGGATTTGATGAACAAGGTTTGTAAACCATTCCGCGATAAATTCGTAATAGTGTTCATAGATGACATTCTAATTTACCTAAAGAGCCAGCAAGAGCATGGCAAGTACTTGCGAGAAGTATTAGAAGTTTTGAAGAGGGAGAAGTTGTACGCAAAGTTTTGCAAATGTGATTTTTGGATTCAAGAAGTCTAATTCTTGGGTCATGTGGTTAAGCAAGAAGGAATAATGGTTGATCCAACAAAGATTGAAGTTGTGATGAAATGGGAACGACCAAAAAGTCCCACTGAGATTCGAAGTTTTTTAGGATTAGCTCGATATTACCGAAGGTTTATCCAAGGCTTTCCTTTGATAGCTGCTCCATTGATAGCTTTGACCCATAAAGGAGCTACATATAAATGGAGTGAGAAACATGAAGAGGCATTCAAGAAATTAAAGAAGAAGTTGTATGAAGCACCGATTCTTTCTTTACCTGACGGAGTTGAAGACTTCGCAATCTATAGCACTGCATCTGGAGTTGGGTTAGATTGTGTTCTGAGACATAAAGATAAGGTGATAACATATGCATCTCGACAATTGAAAGAGCACGAGAAGAACTACCCCACTCATGACCTGTAGTTGGCAGCGGTAGTGTTCACATTGAAGATATGGAGGTCTGATCTTTATGGCACAAAGTGCAAACTCTTCACTGATCATAAAAAGTCTCCAGTATCTCTTTGATCAAAAGGAATTAAATATGAGACAACGACGCTGGCTAGAGTTACTCAAGGATTACGATTGTGAGATACTTTACCACCCTGGTAAAGCAAATGTAGCACTTGGTTCCTGGTATGTATTTTATTCTAGTATCTTGCATTTTGGCCTTGGATTCGGCGAGTTGAGGTCCAACTCGTCGAGTCGGAGCGTATTGGACACAGAAGTTTAATGACCTACTCGACGAGTTCGCGTCCGGACTCGACGAGTAGGCGCTGTCCGGACAAAAACCCTAGATGAGGTTTTGCACCCTATTTAAACAACTTATTCAGCCTCCTTTTCGTCCCCAATGCTTCCAGAACTCCCCATAAGCAAACCCTAGCCGTTTTTTGAGAAGAACTAAAGAATTTTGGTGGATCTTGCTAGTTGTGACCATAAAGAGGAAGGGAAAAGCTTGAGGAAACAAGTGAAGACCAGGGGAAACCGAGTTTGTGCATCTTCCACGGTTCATTGGAGGTATAAAGTTGTAACCTTGCTCTTTCATTTGATAGATCCCTTTTGGGGAGATTTAGGGCTTTTATAAGCCATTTTTGGTAACCAACCATGATTGCAAGCATGGTTGGGGGTTGAGGCTTCGGAATCAAGTCTTTAAGGGAGTCACAAGGCAGTTAGGGGTTGCTTTTGCACCCATCTAAGGTCTCATGCATCATAAGAGTTTATTTTATGTCCTTTTTGCCTCAAAGTCCCATGCATGCACGTAAAGTTTGTAACTTTATGTGCTAGAACGATTGAAGGAGCTTAGATCTATCTTTTGGTCAAGAGTTGTACGCTGGAAATCGAGAAATGAGACTTGGACATGCTCGACTCGACGAGTCGTTCTTTGGACTCGGCGAGTCTGAGGCAAAACTCCCCTTTGCTGTTAGGGTTTGAAGGAACCCAGTTGGGCGCTAGAAGGGTTTTTAGAGGGTCCAAGGGAGTGACCCAACGTATTGGACTTAGCCTTTAACCTGGAGTTCATGGGACTCGACGAGTGCAAGAACAGACTCGGCGAGTCCAACGCAATCTTCTTATGTTCAAAGATGAACTCGACGAGTTGTTCATACAACTCGGCGAGTCGAGGTCAGGACTTGTTCATCAGTTGAAGGTGAACTCGACGAGTTGTTCATACGACTCGGCGGGTCGGATGAAGGTTCATTGATGTTCGTAAAGAAGGGGAACTCGTCGAGTCGTTGCCAAACTCGACGAGTCGAGTCGTGGATAAGGACGAGTAAAGGAAAGGGACTCGACGATTTGACGGCCCAACTCGGCGAGTCGGGTCAACTGGAAGTTGACTTTGACTTGGATTTGGTTGGGGGTAAAATAGTCATTTTACCCTAATAGTAGATATCAGATTCTGACTGAGTGTTTTGTGGGGATTGTAGCCGGAGGATTTCCGGAGCAGCAGCAGAAAGAGGTTTCCCGCACAGATTATCAGCAGCTACTCGTACGAGGTGAGTTACCTTCCAGTAGGGGTGGGTGTAAGGCCACAATGTCGGCCCACCAAAGAGGGGTATTTAGAAGATGATTGTCTTTGTGATAATTATCTTCATCTGGTTACGTGCTTTGGTCATGAGTTTTATATGTATGATATGTTACGTGTATAATAGGGATTATTTTCCCTGACAGCGGTCCTTAGGACCGAAGGGTAGGTCAGTACCCGGATATGCCTGACTGTATGTTTATATCTTGTTGTTGTATGCTAGTGGTAGGGGGTGGAATAGTCCCCGGTTACCGGTTGAAAGATACCGATGACAGTTACCGGTTGAAAGATACCGATGACGGTTACCGTTTGAAAGATACCGATGATGGTTACCGGTTGAAAGATACCGACGATGATTACCGGTTGAAAGATACCGACGATGATTACTGGTTGAAAGATACCGATGATATTGTATGGTATGTGGTATGATGGGGGAACTCACTAAGCTTTGTGCTTACGGTTTCAGTTTTGGTTTCAGGTACCTCTTCGTCTAAGGGGAAGGAGCCGGCGGCGTAGCATCGCATCACACACACACACATGATTCCGCATCGGACTTTCTGGGATTGTACTCTGATTTTCCTTATTTTTTATGTCAGGGTTTGGGACACAACATTATGATTTTGTAATGTGTTGCCTTATTGACAGTGTTATGGTAAAATGTTTTAAAAATTATTAATTTAAAAATGAAATTTTCGGGCTTGAATTTTGGGATGTTACAAGTTGGTATCAGAGCCCTGGTTTGAAGGATTCGGACACACCCTCGGGGGCGTCTGGACTCAAACCGAGGGGCTAAAAGGTTTTTACAAGGAAAAATGGTTTTCTAAAATCTAAATGGAAGGATTTTAATAAAGACGAAGTGTGTGATGCATGCGACCGGCCGGGCTCAAGTAAATTTTCCCCAAGATACCCATACTTGCTATGTTATGCTATATGGTTGTGATTCAGAAAACTGCATGCTAGAATAGGACTAAGGATCTAGGAGGATGCCTTGTGTGCCTGATATATGATTCTGAGAATTGCATGCTAGTTAGGGCTCAGGGTCTAGGGAGGATGCCTTATATGCCTGTTGTATGAGCTGTATGCTAGGACTGTTTAGTCAGCAGTAGGATGGCCTGTGTAGGTTATGCCTGATTTGGTTACCCAATGCACGAATGCTGCTTGCTTTGTGCTATGGGGGTTTTGGCCATCTTCAACTAGCTAAGGAACGGATATGTAACAGTATCTGCAAGTTAGTTAGGGGGAAGTGGTGGGGACTCCGAGTGCAGCTGATGGCGGAGGGTAGGTTGGAGAGTGCCCTAGGGAAGCCTAGGATGAGGTCAGTGGAAAGGCTATCGGTAAAAGGGACTTGGTGAAGTCGAAGCAATCCTTGAGGAAAGTACGGGTAGATGTGGAAGGTAGTATGGGCCCGTACTACTGAAAGCAGAGGACCCGTACTCGAATCAAGGAGGGCCTAGATGGAACCTGGAAACTTGGAAAGTGTGTGAGACCTCCGAAAAGTATATGTGACCCTGACATTCGTATGTTTATTTTCAGAATGGTGGTCACGCGACATGGAGCAGGAGGTTCAGGATCTGGGTCAGGATCGGGCTCGGGTGCAGGATCCGAGCATGTGGATGATGGGTTGCGCGAGTTCATCGTGTCCGAGATCACGAGAGGTATCCTTGATGTGACGCCGGTTATCTTCGGGTCGATCAAGGAAGGGATCATTGAGCTGATGGAGGATCGCCTCAGGGCGTTCAGGAGTGACATGGCGGCCAGCCAGTCAGGATCACGCACACTGTCCTTTAAGCACTTCAGAGGGAGTGGTGTGCCGGATTTCCATGGGGTGAAAGACCCCATTGCTGCTAGGAGATGGATCGCAGACATCGAGTCTGCACAGCTGACGAGCTTCTGCCCGGAAGGGTCGAAGGTCCGTTTCGCTGCAGGGTGTTTGAGAGACAGGGCCAGAGATTGGTGGGAGTCGGTTGGCGACTCTCTGGGAGCCTCGGCTGTTGAGGCTATGACCAGGTCAGACTTTGTGACCAAATTCAGGGCGGAGTTTGTGCCAGCTGTGGAGCTTCAGCAGCTGGACAGGGAGTTCTTGGACATGAGACAGACTACTGAGACTGTGGCGGAGATCACCGCCACGTTCCGGGAGAGGGCATTGCTGGTGCCCCAGCATGTGGGTGATGAGGACATGAAGATGACCCGCTACCATGACATGATACGAGCTGACATCCGGGAGCATGTCAATTTCTCAGCTTGCCCTACCCTGGATTCCATGATTGCCAGGGCTAGGGAGAGAGAGATTGATCTGGAGCACATCCGGAAAAGGAAGGCAGCGGAGGGGCTGATGACGGGGGATTCGGGGAAGAAGCCCAAGGGATCCGATGGTAGGCCGAAAGGCCAGTTAGGGCGGGACCACTGTGGGAAATGCGGTCGGTCACACGAGGGAGCTTGTCGCACTGGGCCGCGTTCAGGCTGCTATAAGTGTGGCAAGGTTGGGCATTTTGGCAGAGATTATACTGCCCCTACTCCTGCGATTCAGATATCAGACCTGATTTGCTTTCATTGCAATCAGAAGGGCCACAAAAAGGCCAATTGCCCTAGATTGACAGCAGCAGCGGCGCCGGCAGTGGCGCCGACTCCATCAACAGCACGGGTTGTGGATGGCTGGAAGGCCAAGTTGGAGGCTCCAGTGGTTCGGAGCCGAGAATTTCAGCTGACAACCGAGGAGGCACGCGCTGCACCCGATGTGGTGACGGGTATGATTTCTTATTTTTATGCTTTTATGTTATGTCGCTGTGATTTTGATATATTATGTGCCTTGCTTAGGATCGTTCCATGTGAACGGTATCCCAGTTCAGGTGTTGTTTGATTCGGGTGCCACTCGATCGTTTGTCTCTCTTGCGCTTAGCAAGAAGTTTCCGGAGTCTTCGGGCATGTTAGATTGCCCTCTAGAGGTCGAGATTGCAGACGACCGGTCGGTACGAGCGTCAGAGGTGTACCGGGATTGTGTTTTGAGGCTGTTCGAGGAACGTTACCTGGTGGACTTGGTTCCCATACCTTTGCGGGGGAACAAGGTTATTATTGGTATGGATTGGCTGAGCCCCAATGGGGCAGTGATTGACTGCGCGCAGCAGTCAGTACGGATTAGGACCCCTAGTGGGGGAGAGCTGGTGGTTTAGGGCGAAAGGCCACAGCAAGGACCAGCTTTATGTTCGGCAGCGAGGGCTAGGTGCTACCTCCAGCAGGGTTGCGCAGGTTATGTTGCCTATGTTATGGATACCCGGGAGGCGGGTAGGGCGACGATGGGCGATGTGCCCGTGGTACGAGAGTTTGCGGACGTATTCCCCGAGGAGTTGCCTGGAATACCTCCGGAGCGACAGGTGGAGTTCAGGATCGACCTAGTCCCTGGTGAGGCTCCGATAGCCAAGGCACCGTATCGGTTGGCTCCTCCTGAGATGCAGGAGTTATCTACACAACTGCAGGAGCTGTTAGACAAGGGATTCATTAGACCGAGTAGTTCTCCCTAGGGAGCCCCGATTCTGTTCGTGAAGAAGAAGGACGGGTCGCATCGGATGTGTATAGATTATCGGGAGCTGAATAAGGTAACAGTGAAGAACCGTTACCCACTCCCGAGGATTGATGACCTCTTTGACCAGCTACAGGGAGCGTCTTGGTTCTCCAAGATTGATCTGCGTTCAGGGTATCACCAGATGAGGGTTAGAGAGAAGGATGTGCAGAAGACTGCCTTTCGGACCCGTTATGGTTACTATGAGTTTGTGGTGATGCCTTTCGGGCTCAGCAACGCTCATGCCGCGTTCATGGATCTCATGAACCGTGTGTGCAGGCCGATGCTGGATCGGTCTGTGTTAGTTTTCATCGATGACATCTTGGTCTATTCCAAGACGCAGGAGGAGCACGAGGAGCATCTGCGAGAGGTTCTGGAGACTTTAAGAAGGGAGAACTTGTATGCTAAGTTCTCCAAGTGTGAGTTCTGGTTGCACGAGGTGCAGTTTCTTGGGCACCTTGTCAACCAGAACGGGATTTCGGTAGATCCGGCCAAAATGGAGGCCATGATGAGATGGGAGGTTCCGAGGTCTCCATCTGAGATTCGGAGTTTCCTAGGATTAGCCGGCTACTATCGGAGATTCATCCAGGATTTCTCCAAGATAGGCGTGCCCCTGACCAGGCTAACGAGGAAGGTCGTGGTCTTTCGTTGGGGGCCTAAGCAGCAGGTTGCATTCGAGACATTGAGGCAGAGATTATGCGAGGTGTCAATCTTAGCCCTGCCAGAGGGCATGGAGGATTTCGTCGTGTACTGTGATGCGTCCATCTCGGGTTTGGGCACAGTATTCATGCAGAGAGGGCATGTCATTGCTTACGCTTCGAGGCAGCTGAAGCCTCACGAGGCGAACTACCCGACGCATGATTTGGAGCTGGGGGCTGTTGTGTTCGCCCTCAAGATTTGGCGTCAAGACCTCTATGGGGTTCGTTGTATGATTTACACTGACCACAAGAGCCTGAGGTATCTCATGGACCAGCCAAATCTGAATATGAGGCAGCGTCGGTGGCTTGATGTGGTAAAGGATTATGACTGCGAGATCCTCTACCACCCGGGAAAGGCCAATGTGGTGGCTGACGTGCTTGGCCGCAAGGCAACGCCGATCAGGGATATCTGTCTGAGGATGACAGTGGTGACTCCGCTTTTGGAGCGGATTCGGGAGGCCCAGCAGGAGGCCATGAAGGAGGAACATCGGAAGAGCGAGCGGATTGTGGGACATGTTTCCTCCTTCGACTATGACAGCCGAGGATTATTAACACTACACCGTAGGGTGTGGGTGCCGTACCACGGGGGTGTGCGCCAGGATCTGATGAAGGAGGCGCACCAATCTTGATTCTCCATTCATCCCGGGGCGACGAAGATGTATAGGGATCATGAAATTCCAAGGACTTCTGTCGTTTATCCGCGTAGCTCTTTTGTTGGTCTCTCGACGCCTTTAGTCGTTCCCTAATCTGAAGGATCTTCTCAGTGGTTTCTCTGATGATCTCAGGACCCGTGAGAGTGTTGTTGGGTACCAGTCCCTTTGCCAGTTGGGTGTCTCCCACCTCAGCCCAATAGAGATGTGATATGCATTTACGTCCATATAGAGCCTCAAAGGGAGCGACATTGATGCTTGTGTGATAGCTATTGTTGTACGAGAATTCGACCAATGGCAAGTGGGTATCCCACGCCTTGCCAAAGTCTATCACACATGCTCTTATCATATCTTCCAATGGTTGGATGGTCCTCTCACTTTGTCCATCTGTTTAGGGATGGTAAGCATTACTCATATAGAGCTGAGTTCCTAATGACCTCTAAAGTGATTTCCAAAACTGAGAGGTAATCTACTATCCCTGTCAGAGATAATAGATACTGGCACGCCGTGCAACCTTGTTAACACGCTGTCGCACGCCTGCTAAACAAGTAAATTATCACTGCTGGTTGCACTAAAAATATAGCACAGGGAAGTAAGGTCGAATCCTCAGAGACACAGCCTAATGGTCAATGCCTTTTTGCATCAGACACATCTAGTCAAGAATCAGAATATAAAAGGGGGATTTTGAATTAAACTAAAAACTAAGAATGCAGTGATATTAAAATAAATGAAAATCAATAATAAAAGTGATCTCAGTTCTGCTGCGACTTTCCTAGTCATGCAATCAACATTGATCTGGTTATTTGAGATGCGTTCTATCTAAGATGGTACTGAGAAAAACTAACAAGCTCTAGTATAATCTCTTTTACCTTATTTAGTTAACTAAAACAAGCTCTTCAATTAACCCTAACTTTTTACTGTTCAATTAAACAAGCTCTTAATTAAATCAGAAAAGTAGTTTTATGATCTGTGTAAAATTCGCAGCAAAACCTAATACTTCTCACAAGCTCGACAACGTAAATGTATGATTTTTATAGTTTATAATAAAGTTAAATCCCAAACACGGAACCGATTTATTACTTGTTACTTATTACCAATTAATTAGAACAATTACGTATTCTATAACTGATTAACTGAAATGATAAAACCCTAGCTAGGTGATCAGACTAACAAGAATCAAAATCAAACATTCATTAAGAACAAAACTGAAGAATCTAGATAGAAGCATAAATCAAAAACCAGCTCTAATGATCAATCACATGAAAAGTACTCTTCTTTGCAAAACTGAAAACTAAGGTTTTAGCCAGACATGGCTAAAATATGATGAAAACAGATAAAAAGAGACATCAAACAACTAATCTTACTAATCTACTTGAAGGAGATGATCCACAGTCTTCAGATCTTCAGAAATCTTTGAAATCGGAGAAGAAACGCCTCCAAAATCGTATTTTCGTCGTCTAGTACCTCTGGAATCGCCAACTTAGGTTACTGGAAGGTTATGGTGGTCTATTTATACGTCCAGCTGCAAAAACGACGCGCATGCGCTCGCATATAGACAACCTGCGATCGCATGTATTATCAAAAACGCGTTACGGGCCTTTTAAATGAAGTACAATACCATTTCGAGAAATTTTACCCAACCTTCGATCGCATGGGCACAATCTGCGATCGAATGTTTTGAAATTTCACTCCCGGATGAATTTTTGGCACAAAAAAACCTCAAAGACAAGCTGCGACTAAAGATACGATCGCATAAAGGCCCCATGCAATCGCATGGACCATAGTTGCGATCGCATGTTTTGCGTATGATGTCCAAAATTTCGTCTACCTTTCAGATCATTTTGAATCGCATCAATCAGAGTTACAGTTCATGAGATATCGTCAAAATACTGACAGGAGGTCAAGGCTGCCAGCAACATCCTTTAACTTTAGATTTCATATTCTATCTCTGTGTGATCAATTCAATCGAATGTTCTTTACCAAAGCATCTTCCAATCATTCCTCAACATACTCCATAATTTCCAAGCTCCATTTTAAGCTCCAAATATGTTGTAATCAGTCGAAGTCTGTTTACTGTTCACTTCGTATGTTTTGTAATGTATTTACTAAGGTGTATTATGTTCGAAGCATAACGTTTAAGCCTTAGTATTTTTTGTACTTCCTATTTCCTATAAATAGGGACTGAGCATTGAGTAGATAGTAAGAGTTTGAGAGTGATTGTAAGAGTTCACCATTTTTACTATCATTTTGTACTCATGTTTATTAGAAGTAATAGAGCTGAAACCAGATTATATTTACTTCTCGTGTTCAAATTACATTTCATTTTCTCTGATTTGTTTCATACTCGATTATCACTTCTACAATTGGTATCAGAGCAGGAATCATGACTGTGATCTGATTTTCAGTTGAATCTCTAGTTTTTGAGTCGCAAGTTTGTCTCAAAAGTTTCCGCACCATTTGATTCAGATAATCATCTCTGATCTACAGTTTTGATTTGATTCAACATTTGATTTGCATAATCGAGTAATCGATTTTGAATTTCTGATCAATTTGTTCATTCAAATTCAAATTTCTTCAAGTTTTTCTGAAAAATCTCATCCGTACATTCATGGCGAATTTCAACATGAACACGATGACTTCATTCTCTCATATGTTCGGATCTTCTATGAAGATTCCTATGTTGATTCCGGAGTACTATGATCAGTGGGCTGATCGAATGGAGGATTATTTGAATGGTTTGGACGAGGAGCTCTGGAGCCGCATTACTAAAAATGTTCAACCTCCACCAAATGTTCAACAAATTGGATCATCTGAACAGCATCTGCAGTCGGCGATCAATCCACCAGGGTAAAGAACAACGAAAAGCGTTGTTTGAGAGAATTGTGAGGTGCCTTGCCATCTTTTGTTTACAATTACATCCGTGGTTGTAAAACTGCAAAAGATATCTGGAATACTCTTAAGGAAAAGTATCAGGGAAGTGAGAAAACGAAGATAAACTCTGTTAAGCAATGTCTTGTAGAGCTGAAAAAATTCAGACAAACGGAGAGTGAAACGATTGAAGTTTACTATGATCGTCTTAACGAACTAATCTATCGATGTAATCGTTATGGAATCATAAGGTCTGCTGTGGAGTTCAATCTCACCTTCGTGATAGGACATTGTAAGGAATGGAGGAGTGTAAGCATGATGGTGAAGAATCAACAAAGTTTCGATACATCATGTCTAAATGATCTGTATAATCAGCTGAAAACTCACGAAAGTGAAGTAAACGAGATGGCAGAAGAGTCGAAGCTCAGTCTGGGAGGTCCATTAGCTCTTGTTTCAAAAGTATCTGAAAAAGAAGTTGAAAAAGGTGATTCTAATGGTGAAGAGGGGTTTTTAATGAATTCGGATGATGAGGCAATAGCTTTTTACTCAAACAACAGAGTTAAAAAGTTTTTCAAGAAACCATTTAATCCAAAGATGAAGCAGAATGAGGGAAAAGGAAGTTTCGTGAACAAGTCTGCAAGAGAAGAGAAGAAGAAGTTTGAAAAGAATGATGAGAAGGTTACTGAGGTCAAGAACAAGAAGAAACTGAGAGGAGATTCGGGTGTTGACTGTCATTACTGTAACGGAGCAAATCATTTGGCAAATGATTGCATACTTCGTAAGAAAGAGGAGAAAAAGAATAGGGTCAAGGACAAAGCGTATTATGTGGAAAGATTGGAAGAGGTGCGTACGAAGGCGAAAAATATGTCATTGGTGGCTAGAGCTGAACAGGAGGAAGATGGCACGTATCAGATCTGGTCATCCGGATCCAATGATGAAGAGATGCGTAATCCTACGCATGGTGCTATGTTCGCAAAGCTGGAGGAAGATTCTGACGAAGAGGTGACTGGTCATTGCTTCATGACCAAAAGTGCTGATAAATCTCCAATGACAACCAAGGTACGTGCTATTTTTCAGTCTTTTAACATTCCTTTACAAGCTTATGATTCTGAAATAATTGCATTTGATGATATTGTTGCTTACTTTGATTCAATTGTGGTGTCCGCTAGTAACGAAGCTAAGAAACTATACATCCAATTGCAAGAGACACAAAAATTGTTAGATTCGAAACGCAACAGGGTAGAGTATCTGGAATTACAGAACACAAATATCATGTGTGATAGGGATTCGTTAAGCAGTGATGTTAAAATGTTGTTAGCACAAAGAAACATTTACTGTAACTCTACAAAATGTTTATATGCTAAATTGACTGCTTTGCATCATTCTTCTGACATTAGCAAAGAACAACATAGGAAGTTATTACCTTTTCTTGCTTTCGAAAGAGAGAAAATTGATAGTGTGTCTAATGATTGTGAGAAAACCATAGCAGAATTCGATAAAGTGTCTGATAATCGATTTGCTTATGGTATTGTTAAGATAGATGAATTTTTGAATGCTGATGAACTTGTTGATATTATGAATGATACTTTAACCAAAAATGAACAAATCAAAATTTTGAAAAGAACTGAGAATTCGAAACTTGACTCTCAATGTAATTTCGCTGATGTCGATGATAATTCTGATAGCTTTAGCGAAATCAGTGAAATTGAGGAAGAGGAAAGTGTCGATTGTTCACATTTGTCTGTCATTAATGTCACATCTAAGGCTAAAGGAAAAGAAAAATGTAATGATCCGTTGGTTAAAGATGTCACTAACATACCCTCAACTTCGAAAGGTTTTGATTTTGACAATGTGAGTGTCAGAGATAGTCAAACGGATAGTAGTGATGATGAGGATGAAGAACAATTTCCGAACAAATCTAAGCCTGAAAAGTCTGTTTCAAATGAAACAACCATTGCACGAGTTGTTGTTGGTCAAGTGTATGGAGACACTAAAAATTTCGATAAATTTTTGTCTGAACAAGGAGCTCATTATTTGGAAACAAATCAAGTTGTGTATCCAAATTTCAAGTGTACAGATGATGTTGTATTTCCAAATCAAGTGTTTGTCACTACTGGAAATGTTGAAAACATCAAACCAGAGTTCACCAAAGTGGTCGAAGATGACAACAAGAAAACATCAGACGAAGGATTCTTTTCAAATCAAAGCACTGTCGAAAATAATCTAACAAAGAATTCGTATGTTTTTCAAAGACAAAAACCGCAACGAAAATGGATTGAAATCAAGAAAATACAAAACAATGTTTGAAACAAGAAGCTAAAGAAACAAATGAGAATGTGAAACTTAATTCAAATGAATTTAAGAATCGTGTTGAAAAATTTCGAAGGAACATGGAATTTCGAAAAGACAGGCAAGAAAAAAAAATTTTTGGCAAGTTGTGTCAAATGAAAAGGAATCAAAAACACCTACCAAGAAAGTGTTTGAAAATGAGTTGTCCAAACCTGTACAAAATAAGTTTTCAAAAATTTCAGGTGAAAAAGGAAAATCCCGCTCAACCAATTTCATCTGATTCTCAAAATAATTCTGTAAAGTTTTCAAAAACAAAAACTTTTTCAACAAATGATACACAACAAAATTTTCCTTCAAAAAGCCATAAGTTTTCAAAGTCAACAAACAATCCAACTCGATTTTCTTCAAATACAGCAAGTCAAAATTTTGATAATTCTTGTCGATTTCCAAATGTTCGAAAATTTGAAAATGTTCGATGATTTGAAAATGTTCGAAAATTTGAAAATGTTCGAAATTTTGAGAACGTTAGAAAATTTGAGAATGTTAGAAAATTTGGGAATGTTAGAAAATTTGAGAATGTTCAAAAATCAGAGATTGTTCGAAAATTTGAGGATAATTGAAAATCTGATTATGTTCAAAAATTTGCAAACAATCAAACAATTGTGCATGAGAAAACCAAACCATTCGCAAAGTTTCAACCTCAAGAACCAAATTTCCCAAATCCTTCTAGGAAGAAGAATTCGAAAGTGTCATACACAAAGGGTTCGTCAAATATGAAAAATATTGATCATTGGCTTGAAGGACAAGGGAAGATGTTTCAATCTCGTAAGTATTCCCAACAACAAATTCACGAAGCATATGAGAAATATTTGAATGATTTTTCAAATGGAAGCTCCACTTCCAAAGAATCAAATATTCCTGTGAAAACATGGAAACCAGTTTAGAAAGATAAACCAGTTGCAAAACAAACCGAGCACAAACAGGCGAATGTCAGTGACAAACCTAAACCTTCACAAACTTATGTTTATGCTCCTTTACCTAATGATGTCGACTTAATTGACACTCTCAAATCAAAAGTTTGTAATTGGGTTTTAGGTTCTTCATTTCACTCTGTTTTCAAAGCTAATAACCAAGGACCCAAACAGCCTTGGGTACGTAAATTCTTTCATTAATTTCAGGTTCTTTGTGACGAGCAATATGATGAAAAATGGTACATTGATAGTGGTTGCTCTCGTCACATGACTGGCAAGAAGGAGAATTTACGTGATTATCGAAGTTTGGAGAATGCAGGAGTAGTCAAGTTTGGAAACAATCACAAGTGTCAGGGGAAAGGATATGGTAAAGTCACAAATGGGAAGTTCACTGTTAAGAGAGTTGCATATGTCGAAGGTCTTCAACATAACTTGATAAGTGTTTCACAACTTGTTATAGACACTGGCAATCAAGTGGTGTTTAACGAAGCAGGCAACATTATTTCGAATGTTGAAACTAACGAAGTTTTGCTCAAATCCAAACGACATGGTGAAATGTTTACTCTTGATATCAAACCCATCATCGGAAAAACATTAGTGTGTCTACTTACGAAAGCTACATCTGATGTTAGCCGGCTTTGGCATCGACATTTATCACATTTAAATTTTCAAAATTTGAATAAATTGGTTATTGATGATCTTGTTCGAGGTTTACCACTACTAAAGTTTGATAATGATACTTTGTGTGCAGCTTGTGAACAAGGAAAACAACATCGCAAAGGACATCTAATTGTCATAGATTCGAAAATTGTTGAACCGCTGGAACTTCTTCATATTGACCTTTGTGGACCATCAATTGTTGAAACTCTCAACAAGAAACGGTACATTTTGGTTATAGTTGATGATTTTTCACGATTCACTTGGGTGTATTTTCTCAGGTTAAAATCTGAATTCGCCCAAACAATGATCGAATTCGTCAAGAAAATAGAGTTGAGTCTAAAGAAGAAAGTTCGAAAAATCAAAAGTGATAATGGGTCAGAGTTTAAAAACAATGTGCTCGGTTTGTTCTTAACTGACAAAGGAATTTCGCATAATTTCTCCTCACCATATACACCTCAGCAAAACGGTGTGGTTGAAAGGAGGAATAGGTCACTTTGCGAAGCAGCAAGAACTATGTTGACATATGCGAATCTTCCTCAATATTTATGGGCAGAAGCAGTTTCGACAGCATGTTTCACTCAGAATCGATCTTTCATTCATCGTCGTTTCAATATAACTCCGTATGAAATCATCAATACCCGAAAACCTAATGTCAAATTCTTTCATGTTTTTGGTTGCAGGTGCTTTATAATGAATCTCAAAGATAATCTTTCGAAATTTCAAGCTAAGGCTGATGAAGGAATATTTTTGGGATATTCGAAAAATTCGGTTGCATACAGAGTGTTAAATAAACGAACTCGTAAAGTAGAAGAAACGTTTAATCTAACTTTTGATGATTGCTTCGTGAAACAAGTTGAAAAACAATTTGAATAAAAACCAATTCTTAATGAATCAACTGATGAAACTAAAGAATCTAATTCATCTGACTTTGATTATGATTTAATTTTTGGTGTTCCAGAGAGGGCTGTTGATGATGAAGTACATGCTGCTGATAATCAAAATCCTGAATCTTCGAAACATTCTGATGCTTCGACAATCACATCAGAAACATCTGCTAATGGCGAAAGCATGCTAGATGCTCAAGTGTAGGGGGATCACTTGAATATACCTTCAACTGTTGAGGGGGAGCATCCTTTCGAGGGAGAGAAGAGCAGTATGAATGATGGTTTTGAGGGGGAGCATCAAAATGATAATTATGTTCAGGAGGAGCATAATGATACTGAAAACAAAAATCTTGATGAAAATGATGAATTTCATGAACTAAATGATAATTTGTCTGTTGCAGGATCCGAAAATAGAGAGATGTACGAAGATGCACCATTAGATCTTGATCCAGCATATCCACCATTGGAAAAGTGGACAAGTAATCATCCGAAAGCGCAAGTCATTGGAAATCCACAAGATGGAGTTTTGACAAGAGCTCAAATTCGTGCAAAGAATGAGATACCGAATGCTCGACAAGAATTTTGCATGTTTAATGTTTTCATCTCTAAAATTGAACCAAAGACTGTTAAGGTTGCAATGGAACACTCTGATTGGGTTGTTGCAATGCAATCTGAACTGGCTGAATTCGATAGAAACAAGGTTTGGATGTTATTTCCTAAACCTGAAAATGTTTCGATTGTCAGATTAAAATGGATTTTCAAAAATAAAACCACCAAGGATGGAAATATCGTACGAAATAAATCACGATTAGTTGTTAAAGGATATTCGCAACAAGAAGGTATAGATTATGAAGAAACTTTTTCCCATGTCGCAAGACTCGAGGCTGTTCGAATATTCTTGGCTTATACAGCACATAAAGACTTTGATGTCTATCAAATGGATGTGAAGTGTGCGTTTTTGAATGGAGAACCAGAAGAAACTGTGTATGTGGTACAACCCCCACGTTTCGTGAATAAAGAATATCCTAATCATGTGTATATATTAGATAAAGCAGTATATGGGTTAAAACAAACACCAAGAGCATGGTATGCAACTCTTACCAGTTTCTTAAAACAATCGAAATTTAAACAAGGATCAGTTGACCCCACATTATCTCGAAAGAAAGTTGGGAATCATCTAATGCTTGTTCAAATTTATGTCGATGATATTATTTTTCGCTCGACTGACCCTGCTTTGTCTAGTGAATTCGAAAATTTGATGAAAAGCCAATTCGAAATGAGTATGATGGGTAAAATCAATAATTTTCTGGGTTTAAACATTCATCAAAGAAGAGAAGGAATTTTCATCAATCAGGAAAAATATACAAAGAATTTGGTCGAAAAGTTTGGAATGAAAAATAGCACGAAGTTAAGAGTACCAATGGCGGTTGGAACGAGGCTAAATCCTTCGTTAGAAACACCTACCGTTGACCTTACATTATACAGGAGCATGATAGGTTCATTGCTTTATCTTACTGCAAGTAGACCTGATATTATGTTTTTTGTATGTAATTGTGCTAGGTATCAAGCAAATCCGAGAGAACCACACATAACTGCAGTGAAAAAAAAATTCGTTATCTCAAGGGAACAACTTCGTTAGGATTATGGTATCCTGCGAAATCAGGATTTTTCATTCAGGCATTTTCAGATGCAGATCTGGGAGGATGTACACTGGATCGAAAGAGTACAAGTGGTGGTTGTCAATTCTTGGATGGAAAGTTAGTCAGTTGGCAATTGAAAAAGTAAACGTGTGTTTTGATTTCTACTGCTGAAGCTGAATATGTAGCAGCTGCTGCTTGCACTTCGCAAATCATTTGGATCCAGAGTCAATTGCGTGATTATGCCACTAATATGAAAAAGATTCCATTGTATTGTAATTCACAAAGTGTTATACGCATTTGTCATAATCCAGTACAACATTCGAAAACCAAAATATTGCACTTCGTTATCATTTTATTAAAGATCATGTGGAGGATGGCAATATCGAAGTTCATTTTGTAAAAACAACTGATCAGCTTGCTGATATTTTTACAAAAGCTTTGGACGAAAAATCATTTGTTCGAATTTTGACAGGATTGGGGATGATTGAAGCAAATTCTGTTCCAGGAATAAATTCGAAAGAATAACAATGAAGTGGTGTGCAAAAGTGTCGATTCAGAGGCTAAACTGATTCATTCAGAGGCTGACAGTATTAACCATTCAGAGGTTACTGTTCACGTTCAACACTTCGACACGCTTCGTTTTCGATAATTGGGAAAGCCAAGTTTCGTTAGTTTGGTTATGCTTTCTTAAATTTTCGTTTAATTTTGAAAAGTTTCGTTGGCTTGGCAATTTTACTTAAATTTTCGTTAATTTTGAAAATTTGAAAATACCAAAAATATTTTCATTTGTTTGTATTTCTTTTCGAAAAATCAAAAATTCCAAAAATATTTTCTTTTGTTATTTGTTTTCGAAAAATAAAAAATATCAAAAACATTTTTGTTATTTTGTTCTTTGTCTTTTCTTCGTACAGATTTCACGAAAAGTTTACAAGGTTCATGCTTGCGTTTCTATGGGAAGGCACAATTTCGATAACTTTGTACTAGTTAGAATGTCCCTAAAGCATGTTGCAGCATGTCGACCCAAGCCTCCATTGACTTAATGTGTGTTTTTGAAAGCCTTAATGAAATTTTCATTACGAAATTTTCTTCCCAATCAGGCTTGCATTCACATTAGTCTCCTGAGCTACCTTACTCTTCTCAAGTGAGTTAAGAGTTGTCTGTTTGGTCCAATCATAACAGAGGTAGAATTGATTTTGTGAACCAATCTTTTTCATCTCAAAATTCTAACACATTTCACACACAATGACGTATGTCCAAGAGGTCATTGATAAAACCAATCATGACTTAGGCATATCAAACTTCTGTGTTAATGATCAAACATCATGAGACCGTGATGAAAGAGAAACCCAAATATACGAACTTATTTAAGGAATTGACGGGGAACTATGTTCCAGTTTTAACGAAACAGTTGTTTCTGTACCAATCTTTGATACTTCAAATCATATTCAATTCTTTTGAGTGGTCTTGATCGAATGGTCGAAAGCCACGACATTTGTTTCCCAACAGGATCCAGCTGAATCTCATTTTTCTTTGAATATGATTTTCGTTGGAGTATCAACCATTTTCCAAGTCACATTTTAAATCAATCCAAACCATACTTGTCTATGACTACACTGGTCATACAAGTAAATTTATGTTATAATTACTCACCTTATGTTTAGGCTTATATATAACGAAAATTTTAAGCCACCCACGAAGTCTTGAAAAAGAAGCCCTTCGATACTTTTCTATAAGTATTCGATTGTAATTCACGGGAACATACACAAGCAGTTGATTATCTCTCTTGATAATGAATGAAGCATCCTTTTCCCGGGGTTTATCTGCTTTTGTGTCAAAAACTTGTTTTTTGACATCACAGATCCAACTTTTTGTTATCATTGCTTCTTCTCTTATCTTTGGCACACTGCACTCACGAAATCCTTGAGGCTCTAAGTATAACCAACTCAGGCTGATGATTTCGAAAGTCTGGAAAATGACTTCGTCTCTAAACACAAAGACGAAAGAGCCTTACCTCAATACCGAAGGTTCATGAAGGTTATACTTCTATTGGGATAAACGAACAGGCTTGTTGACAAGATGTTTTGTATTCAGTCCGGTTTTCAAGGCAATGTGACAGTTACTTTTTCAGACGTGACTACTCTATCGGAGTAGCGATGCAATTTTCAAGGTGCCACGTCGGATCTCATTTAATGTGTATCCCGCTTTAATTTTAAATTCCAGGATTACATATAAAAGGGGATTTAAGGGTTCTTTATCAGTTTACGCTCACAAAAGAAAAATCCCAATTTGTCTCAGAACTTCTTACTTGTTCTTCAAAGCTTCAATACCCTAATCATGGTGAATCTCGCTGTTGTTGTTGCTCCATCCCAGTCTACTGAAGATGTTTCTTCTCAACCAACAATGAAGATTCAAAGCACTAACTATCAAGTTGAGGGGGATGTTTCCTTGTATCCAGGCGAGTTGAAGATGTTTGTTGTCTCTTTGAAAAGCTCTGTTCTTTCTACTTCCATGTTCAATTCATTTGTTGTTCCTTTATCCTGGCTTTCCATTGTAGGATCTACTGCATCATACAGCAAAGTTCTGGATGTTATCACATTTAATCTGGTAAACGATAAGAAGATTCGTCTCTCCAAGAAGTTGTTCTGTCGGATTCTTGAAATTCCTAATTCTCCACCGTACACTGATCTTTCATTTGCTCAAATCATCTATATGTTCAATGAGATGGGTCATCAACCCCCACTCACAAAGATCAATGAATTCAAGAAGTCTGGACTTCCAAGTATTTGGAATTTTTTATTTGGTATTTTTCTACGCTGCTTGACTGGTCGCAGTGTTGGATTGGATAAATGAAGAATGGAGGTATATGCTATGGTTGCTGGCCTTTACTATGATATTCCAGTTGATTATTCTACTCAGATGTGGAAGGAATTTTAGAAAAGTATGGAGAACACAAATGTGGTTCAAGGCATTTCGTGTGTAATATACTGGAGTTTGATTCTTCGTCATGTTTATGACAAAGAAGGAATTGAAGTGCCAGCTGATGAAGAGAAAGCTGAATTCCTGAAGTATCACTTTCCAAAGGAGGTTACAGATGATGCTGAGGTGTTTTCGAACATTGCTATAATCCCTGATGCAATGTTAAAACGTGTTGATCCAACCAACTTGGTATTAGTTGAGTATTTGAAGTCTGTTAATCCTGATGATGATACAGGAAAGTTGTTATCCAAAGAGGATGCTAGTCCTTCTAAGAAATCAAGGCGGTCGAAGAAGGATGCAAATGAGACTCTTGAGAAGCCTGTGCAAGAACTAAAGCCAAAGAAGTCTCCAAAGAAACAGTCTACGAAAGAGGAGCAAGTTTCGACTGTTGTGACAATGCCTGTTGAGCCTGTTGTTGATGAACAAGATAAGGAGACTATTCCATCAAAGTCTGGTGTTTTTAGAAGACTACAACAGAAAACTCATGATTCACGAAAGTCGAAAGACAGCTCTTCTAGGTTTTCTCCAACCATGGTTTGTAAACCACATCTTAATCATCAAGGGATTCTTATTCGTGAGGTTCCAGCTCCTGTTTCTCCTTTGTCAAAGAAACAATGAGCTGAAGATGTGGCAAAGCATATTTCCAAAAAAAAGATTAAGAAATGAAAGTTGGTTATCCAAGAGGAATCATCCGAAGGTGAGAAAGTTCTTGAAACACCTGAAGTTATTATCTCCAAATCAACATCGACTCCTGAGCAGATTGAAGTCATACCACCCGAAGTTTCGTTAACCAAGTTAGTTCCTGAGGAGGTTCGAACTTCAGACATCACTACAAACGTATCTGATACGGTTGTAAATGTCATCATAGGTGAAGGAGATTCGCATCAAGAGCTTCACTTATCAACCCAAGGTATTCCTGAATTATCTCACATGGATAGTTATGTTTCTTTACCTCCTTATATCATCCCTGTTTCAAACACCACAAACTCGCCTACTTTTGAGCATGTTATCCAAAATCCATTTACCACACTTTTCTCATCCCAATCTACTGATCCACCCAAACCTATTGATGAACCTGAAACTGATACTGATGAAGGAGGTTTTGGAGGTACTTTCGATGATTTGGAATTTGCTGATGACGAAGAAAATTTTCCAGATCATATGTTAATGTATATGAAGCAATTCAAGATTCTTAACAAGAATTTGAATTCGATTATTCAATCTCAAGCTGATATGGGGGAAGTAGTTCGGTGTCCAGTATGGAGGTTGATGGTCTGCTTAAAGCTGTTGAAGCCAGACTGATTACCAAATTTTCGGGGTTGATTAAATAATCTGAATCACACCTCATGGAGAAGTTGGACCAGAATGATAAGAATAACGAGTTACGTGTGAAGTATCAATCTTCGAATTTTCTAGGAGAAGTTAAAGAGTTTAGACGCTTGAATAAGGAACGACATGCAATGTTTGTTCAAGATGTGAAGAAGGTACAGGAGGATGTGAATTTGCAAATTCGAGAACTTCGTGAAGACATGACAAAATAGATTGTTACTGTTCAGAAAGACTATGCGTTTCTCAATCAGAAGATGGATATTATTTGTGATGCAGTCACAAAGTTTGTCAAATTGTACGAAAGTTTGAGTCCTCAAATTACTCAACTTTCTACGAATGATAGTCAAAGCTTCGTGGAAGTTATTGGTTTGTTAAAGGAGTTGAAAGCACTCGTTGTTAAGCTTGCTACTTCTTCGCTTATTACTCCTGAGTTCTTGTCTCAGAAGTTCATTCAATTTGAAGTTGTTCTGCATAAACAATTAGCTCCTTTATCTCGGATTTCGAATTTATTACCAACAGATGCCCCGTCTGTTGTCACAGCGTTGCAAGGGGGAGAAAGGAAGGTTGGTGATGGAGTTTCGCATGAAGCAGTGAAGGTTATTGGAAAAATTTTCCCAACAACAAAGCCAATTGTTTCAACTGCTGGTCCGGTGAGTTCGACTGTTATAACTACAAAGCCAATTGCCAAAGGCATTGTGATTGGTACTCCAGTTGAAGGTGGTAGTAGTTCAAAACCATCAAAAGTTGTTGTTGATTCTTCGAAACAAGACAAAGGGAAAACAATTGTTGTGGAGAAATCAAAAAAAGAGAAGAAAGCTGAAGCTGAAGCTGAAATGGAGAAACTAAGAGTTGTTCAGAGTAGTATGAGACTTCGTGCAAATGATCCACCTGGAATGGATAAGGGAGATCCAAGCAGACATTATAACTACGAAACTATCGAAGCAAAAGTTGCATTCAATCATGTGTATGCTTTTGAAAAGAATCCTAAGAAAAGTTATGCTGTCACGAATATGGATATGAGTCAGTTAGATTTTCCTGTGAATGAAATGATGTTCATGATGGCTCAGTACAAAATTGCTGAAAAGTTCGATAATGTTGATGACTACACTTATATGAAACTTAGGTTTCATGCTGTTCTTGGGAAAGTTCCAGAGGTGATTTGGTCTTTGGTGAAGATAAAGAAGGTGATCAGTATTACAAGGAATGTTCTGTTCGAAAACATGATGCAAAATTTTCGATTTCATGTTACAAGGGCGAATGGACAAATCTGTGATTTCATGTTGCAGATTTTCCTTTAATGAACTTGTATGATCTTATACAAGTTGCAATGCTTTTGAAAGACAAGAATGCTTTGCATCTTCAAGGAACAGATCCAGAAGTGTTTAGACTTGGTCTTGCCCACATCAAAATATTCATAGATAATTACTATGAGTGTTTGGCCCTTACTGATGTGGAGTTGGCTACAACATTGGGTAATGAAGTAAAAGTCCCTATGGAAGTTTCGAAGACCCAACCTGAGTTGAAGAAATTTGCTGATGGAGAAATTTGCCTGAAACCATTTGGATTGGTTTTCGCAGGAAAGGATAAGAATGGAAAGGCGAAAAGATTCTTGTTCCAGGCAAGCGAAGTTGAAAGATATACCACATCCCAGTATACGAACTTTATTGTTCGTATGAATAACTGTTCGAAAAACAACCAAGGGGATAAGAAGGAGTTGAAGAAGATTATTTCATGGTATACAGAGACACGAAGAGTGATGTTGTTTGCTGCACAGATTCTCTCACCTTGAGAAGTTCGACTTGATTACAAAGGGGGATATTGTAGGGTCTAAATAAGTTGTAATCAGTCGAAGTCTGTTTAGTGTTCACTTCGTATGTTTTGTAATGTATTTACTAAGGTGTATTATGTTCGAAGCTTAACGTCTAAGCCTTAGTATTTTTTGTACTTCCTGTTTCCTATAAATAGGGATTGGGCATTGAGTAGATAGTAAGAGTTTGAGAGTGATTGTAAGAGTTCACCCTTTTACTATCATTTTGTACTCGTGTTCATCAGAAGCAATAGAGCTGAAACCAGATTATATTTACTTCTCGTGTTCAAATTACATTTGATTTACTCTGATTTGTTTCATACTCGATTATCACTTCTACAGCTCCCAAAGCACTACTCCACTTGAACTATCTGAAACTGACATAAAAACATGAGCAGTACGGGAATTCTAACGAAATACATGAGCTGAACATTATTTAAATAAATGACATGCAAATATACACAATATGATGCTAAATGATAATAAAAACTACCCTATAAGAAGCATAAAATGGCATTTAACAAATCTCCGCAAGCTTAAACCTTACTTGCCCTCAAGTAAGAAAAAGGATAAAAAATTATAAACATATGGAAATTTGTCGATGACATAAAAAGGAATTTAGAATAAAAACTAAAACAAGATTAAGGAAACTAAAAATTTGAACTTTATCAAAACACTTCACTCTTTTTTTGTTCACATGATCAGATTTCACAACGAGGAATCTCCAGTGAAAACACTACCTAGACAATAGTCTCAATACTTTATATTAACGATTCATAATTATATTTAATAAGTTAAACCAAGCTTGAGCAAATAATTTTTACGCCGAATTAAATTTGTGAAAACAGTGTATTTTTAAAAATCATTTCACAAAAATTCGCTTATAAAAACTTAGCTTGACCAACCCCTCCTTTTTTCTGAACTCGTCCAATAAACGCGGTAAGCTCCATTATGGACAGGAAATCCAAGCTTACCCCTATGATTCCACTATCGAGTGATCAATCTCATTATACCACACATCTTCTTTGTCTTGATCAACTCTTCAGATTTAACTTGCTTGCTTCTTGATTTCGACTTGAACTTGACTTGGATTTGACTTTGATTTCCGGATTTCTTCAAGTTGCTTGATGTACCATTTCTAACATATATATTGATTGGGCACGAATTTTACTTTGAGGCCCACCATATCTTCAATACTTCAAAAATTATAACAAATTGTGGGTATAACAAGAGTACCCTCCCAACCTCAAAAGGCGCAGAAACTATAGTGTTCAGTAATTCAAGGAATGATAAGGGTTATCCAAGCTAGGTTCTTTTTAAGACATCTAAGGAAATTATTTTCAAAACACTATTCGTTTTCCATCCCACACTTACATCGTAAAAATTATCTGGATCTTATGTTGCTTCATATTGAAAACATTTAAAACATTTGAAAAGATAATTCTTAAAATTGATTGTTATAAGACCGTTATTTTCGGTAACTATCACATTTCATCTTAACATAGCTATCGAATGTAAATAATATCCTCATCTCATGTAAAATATTTCAATTTTTTTTTTAATTTTTATTGATTTTTTAAAATTTTTATATGCAGAAAATAAAAATAAAAATAACTAGAAATAAAATATTTTTGGGTTTTCTTTGTTTTTTTGAATGCAGAAAAATAAAAAGGAAAATATAATATTTTTTTGGATTTTCGAATTTTTATGTGCAAATGCAATGCAGAAAATAAAATGCAAAAAGAAAAACAAAATTTGAAAATTTTAAATGAAAAACTGAAAAATTTAATTTTTTTAACAAAAAATGCAATTTTTTACACTAACCCCCTCCCCAAGCTTAAAAGGATGCATTGTCGTCAATGCTTAAAGAGGAATGAACAACTCAATAAACAAAATAAAAGCAAAAAGGTGCAGCTATGAATGAATGTACCTGATAAGTTGGTAGACATCTGATTTTGACGACAATGTGGCGAAAAATCTGAATTTCAGCGACTTTGAAGATCCGCTGATTTCCCCAAGCTTGCTTGGGACTGCTACCATCTCTTTATTGAAAGCATAAAAACTAAAAACTACGCATCGGGTTGCCTCCCGGAAAGCTGCCCCTTTTTAAAGTCGTTGGCTCGACTTTGCCCAACCAAATTATTAACTGATGTGGTTGGGACTTCTCTGAAGCTTAACTTTTTTTCTTGTCACTCCAGATCGCTTCAAATATGGAAAGATTGGTGGATTTGGGACTTGTTCAACAAACTTGAAAGACTCTACATTGTCTTCATATAATTCCTTCAGATGATTAGACTTCTTTCTCATTCTGATCTTCTTTTTCTTCCCAGAAATCTCCTCATTCTTTTCTTTAAACTTTCTTCTTTTCAGACTCGTATCTGAAATCACCACTTCCACTTTTTCTTTTTCCAAAAGTTTTTTTATTTTCAAATTTGTCTCTGATTTTTTCTTAGCAGATTCCAGCTCAACCTCTTTCACCTCCTCAAGCTTATCTTCTGCCAGCTCCTTGGATATATTATCAGATGAATTCCTGTCTAAAATTTTTTTCTTGCACAGAGACATTAGAAAACTCATAGCAGCCCTCTAATAAAGGACTGCAGGTACTCATATAATTGAAAGAAATATTTGCAGAAGAAAAATTATCATTATTAATTTGAAATTTAACCACTTCCTCATCAAACTCCATTGAAATCATTCCATTGAAAACATCAATTTTCGTTTTTGCAGTTTTCATAAAAGGTCTTCCCAAAATAATAGAGTTTGTATCTGAAGTCTCCAAGTTTCCCATGTCCAAAATGTAAAAATCAGTGGGAAAAATCAGATTATCCACTTGGACAAGAACATCCTCCAGCACACCTTTTGGGTGTACTGCCGAGTGGCCAGCCAACTGTATAATTGTCCCGGTGTTTTGTAAAGTTCCCATTTTTAATTTTTCAAAAACAGAATAGGGAAGGACATTGACTGAAGCTCCTAAATCAAGCATGACTTTTGGAAAATCAAGGTTCCCCAATTTACAAGGAACTGAGAAAATCCCCAGATCCTTGCACTTTGGAGGCAAATTTTTTTGTAAAATAAAAGATATATTTTTGCCAGCTTTTAAAATCTCATTAAATTTCATTTTTTTCTTTGAAATACATAAATTTTTCAGAAATTTATCATACCGAGGGATATGTTGGATAATATCTAAAAAGTGGGATATTTACCTCAACTTTGCGAAAAATCCCCATGATGTCTCCATCCTCTCTTTCGCGCTTCGTATTCTTCAGTCTTGATGGGAATGAAGGTAAGGACTTATATTCATTCAGATCTGGCTTCACTGGTGTTGGAGTTTCTTTTTCTTTATCTTTTTCAGCAACTTCTTCAACTAACACTTCTTCATACTCTTCTGTTTCTGCTCCTTTTTCTGTTTCTTCCGTATCTCCTTCTTCTACCAGAACTTCTTCAAATTCTTCTTCAGCTTTGTTTTCTTGTTCAGATGCACTTGGGCTTTCATATGTTTTCCCGCTTCTCAAGGAAATAACACTCACATTGTGCTTTGGATTGTTTTCTGTATGTCCTGGTAACTTTCCTTGAGATTCCAGTCGACCCATAGAAGTGGCAAGTTGAGACACCTGCTGCTCCATATTTTTGATACTGGCTCTGGTTTCGTTCAGGAATGCTTGAGTGCTCGTGGAAAGACACTTTACTATATCTTCTAAGGCCACACTAGAGCTAATGGGTTGCTGATTTGAAGTTTGATGCTGGAAATTCGGATTCTGAAAGTTGGGCTGAAAGTGAGAATTTTGCTGAAAATTTGTCCGCTGAAAACCCGGTGGTGGCTGAAATTGTTGTCTTGGCTGATAGTTGTTATTCTGATAATAGTTTGGAGGTTGGTTAATGTTTTTCTGTTGCTGGTATCCTCCGAAAACTTTGACTGGAGCAACATCCTCTTGTAAAATCGGACACATATCAGTTGGATGTTCCGTCTTTAGGGAGATACCACATGGTTTCTTCGTAGCTGCTTTTTCTTTCGTCAGGAGCAGAACAAATTTCGTCAATTCAGATATCTGAGCTTCCAGATGAGCATTACTGATCTCCTTGACACCCCTTGGCTGATCTGGATACCACTCGTCTTCATTTCCGGAATGTTTAGACTCGATCGCCAGCTTTTCGATCAACTCTCTGATTTCATTTGGTGTCATGTCACCCAAGGAACCACCACTGGAAGCATTTATAAGGTGCCTCTCCATGGGTGTCAGGCCTTCACAAAAGCAATTATAAAGTTCATAATCGCTGATCCCGTGTTGTGGGCACCGAACTAGTAGCTTCTTGAACCTCTCCCAGTAAGTGTGTAAAGCTTCTCTTTTTCCTTGTTTAATCCCAAGGATTTCTCTTTTGAGACTGGAGACTCGCGTTTTCGGAAAATATTTTTCTAAAAATAACTTTGCGAGTTCTGTCCAAGTGGTGATGGAACCAGATGGGAGTTCATAAAGCCATTCTCTTGCTGAATCTTGAACTGAAAAGGGGAATGCCCTTAGTTTAATCTGGTCTTTAGTAACTGCATGCACCTTCATTCCTGAACAAACCACATGAAACTCCTTGAGGAATTTATGTGGGTCTTCGTTTTCCAATCCTCTAAAAGTGGGAAGAAGGTGAATCAGCCCAGATTTAAGTTTGAAGTTTTGGGCTTTTGGAAACGTAATGCAAAGGGGTTGTTGGTTGACCTCTTGAGTGGCCCACTTTCTAATGGTCTTTTCTGCTTTGTCTCCACTCGTAGCTAAGTGTTCAGATTCGGTTTCTAATGAGTCTGTGGTTTCAGATTTAATGGAGGAAGGTGGGGAATAAGTTTTATAAGGGCTGTTTTGAGGTGATAATGGGAGTACTTTCGAAAAAAATGGATCTGGTTCGTTCCACAAGGGAGTGCCTTGTGGTGTGGAAGTTTCTGGGGGTATGGAAGATGATGAACCAAAGAGACCAGTTGATTGTTTCTTTCTTGCTGCCTCTTTTTTCAGTTTCCTTGTAGTTCGCTCGATTTCTGGATCAAAAGCTAAAGGTGTACCTAAACGAAAAATTCTTGGCATACAACTATTCGAAAGCACCGTGTCCCCGGCAACGACGCCAATTTGTTAACACGTTGTCGCACGCGTATTAAACAAGTAAATTATCACTGCTGGTTGCACTAAAAATATAGCACAGGGAAGCAGGGTCGAATCCTCAGGGACACAGCCTAATGGTCAATGCCTTTTTGCATCAGGCACATATAGTCAAGAATCAGAATATAAAAGGGGGATTTTGAATTAAACTAAAAACTAAGAATGCAGTGATATTAAAATAAATGAAAATTAATAATAAAAGCGATTTCAGTTCTGCTGCGACTTTCCTAGTCATGCAATCAACACTGACCTGGTTATTTGAGATGCGTTCTATCTAAGCTAGTACTGAGAAAAACTAACAAGCTCCAGTGTAATCTCCTTTACCTTATTTAGTTAAAGAAAACAATCTCTTCAATTAACCCTAACTTTTTACTGTTTAATTAAACAAGCTCTTAATTAAATCAGAAAAGTAGCTTTATGATCTGTGTAAAATTCCCAGCAAAACCTAATACTTCTCACAAGCTCGGAAGCGTAAACGTATGCCTTTTACAGTTTATAATAAATTCAAATCCCAAACACGGAACCGATTTATTACTTGTTACTTATTACGAATTAATTAGAACAATTACGTATTCTATAACTGATTAACTGGAATGATAAAACCATAGCTAGGTGATCAAACTAACAACAATCAAAATCAAACATTCATGAAGAACAAAACTGAAGAATCTAGATAGAAGCATAAATCAAAAACCAAATCTAATGATCAATCACATGAAAAGTACTCGTCTTTGCAAAACTGAAAACTAAGGTTTTAGCCAGACATGGCCAAAATCTAATGAAAACAGATAAAAAGAGACATCAAACAACTAATCTTACTAATCTACTTGAAGGAGATGATCCATAGTCTTCAGATCTTCAGAAATCATTGAAATCGGAGAAGAAACGCCTCCAAAATCGTATTTTCATCGTCTGGTACCTCTGGAATCGCCAACTTAGGTTACTGGAAGGTTATGATGGTCTATTTATACGTCCAGCAGCAAAAACGACGTGCATGCGATCGCATATAGACAACCTGTGATCGCATGTATTACCGAAAACGCGTCACGGGCCTTTTAAATGAAGTACAATACCATTTTGAGAAATTTTGGCCAACCTGCGATTGCATGGGCACAACATGCGATCGCATGTTTTGAATTTTCACTCCCGGATGAATTTTTGGCATAAAAAAACCTCGAAGACAAGCTGCAACCAAAGATGTGATCGCATAAAGGCCCCATGCGATCGCATGTTTTGCCTATGACGTCCAAAATTTCGTCTACTTTTCAGATCATTTTTAATCGCATCAATCGGAGTTACGGTTCATGAGATATGGTTAAAATACTGACAGGAGTTCAAAGCTGCCAGCAACATCCTTTAACTTTAGATTGCATATTCTATCTCTGTGTGATCAATTCAATCGAATGTTTCTTGACCAAAGCATCTTCCAATCATTCCTCAACATACTCCATAAGTTCCAAGCTCCATTTTAAGCTCTAAACATGCATCCAGCTGCTCCCAAAGCACTGTTCCACTTGAACTATCTGAAATTGACATAAAAACATGAGCAGTACGGGAATTCTAAATTACATGAGCTGAACATTTAAATAAATAACATGAAAATGTACAAAATATGATGCTAAATGATAATAAAAACTACCCTATAAGATGCATAAAATGGCATCTAACAAACCTCACGATCTCTTTTATATAGGTCTTGTTTAACTTCTCCATTTTATCAGTTTCCTTTATTGGCAGGAAGTGGGCGGATTTGGTTAATCGGTCGACGATTACCCAAATAGTGTCAAGTTCGCCCGCTGACTTAGGAAACTTGGTTATGAAATCCATTGTTATTTGTTCCCACTTCCACTCGGGTATTTTTTTGCTGCTGTAACAGACCCCAGGGCTTCTGATATTCTACCTTAACTTTGGCGCAAGTTAGGAACTTGCTTACGTAGGTAGCAATTTCGGATTTCATATTTGGCCACCAATAATGTTGCTTGAGATCCAGGTACATTTTATCCAAACCTGGATGGACGGAGTACTTTGTCTTGTGGGCTTCATTCATAACCACGTCTCTGAACCCACCAAACTTTGGGGTCCAGATTCGATCCATGAGGTAGTAGGCTCCGTCCTCTTTGATTGTAAGGTTCTTGTCCATCCCCCGCAAAGCTTCATTTGCGATGCTTTCCGGTTTCAAGGCTTCCAGTTGGGCCTCTTTGATTTGCGAAGACAAGTGGGAATGGATGGTCATTGTCAGCGACTTGAATCGGCGACCCGAGTATTTGTTTTCGGCTTAGGGCATCAACCACCACTTTGGCTTTGCCCGGGTGGTACCGGATCTCGCACTCGTATTCGTTCAGCAACTCAACCCATCGTTATTGCCTTATGTTTAACTCTTTCTGGTTTAGGATATGTTGGAGGCTTTTATGATCCGTGAAGATGGTGCACTTCGTACCATACACTACTAGAAAAATAGCATTTTACGATGCGCAATGTGTGTCGTAAAACGCTCAGACGACACGCAAATGTGTGTCAAGGAAGGCCCTGTCATAACGAGAGACGAAACGCATTTGCGCGTCGTCGATAGACGACGCGCATTTACGACACGCATTTACAACGCTCATTTACGACACGCAATGCGTATCAAGGAAGGTCTTGTCATAATGGAAGACGACACGCTTTTGCGTGTCGTAACCGTACGATGCACGTTTAGGACACGCATTGTGTATCATTATAGCCCCCGAAAAAATGAAGATGATACGCATTTGCGTGTCATAAACTTCAGCAACCATTTACAATATGCATATACGACGTGCCTTTACGATACTCTTTTACGCATAATATAAAAATATAGAAAAAAATATATACCAAAACAATCAATTTCATCCAATAACATCATGTCAAAAAATTATAATACATTGATATGAAAGGGATCTGATTGTACATTGTTATTAAGAGGTTTTCCCTAACTATATAACCTAATACTACATTGGTATAAAAGGGCACCTTCTTTTTTCAGTAACTCATCATTAAGCTGTCTAAAGAAGCTTTGAAACCCTTCATGTATCCAACCAATCATCATGTCTTTTAGCTTCAATATCAATCCCAACTCCTGATCAAAAACAACACGGAAATCCTACACAATAATTAAACAAATGTAGAATATCAAACTTAAAAACAAAGGAAGTAGGATATTCTTTGCTATTTATATCAACAATTTAATGAGAAACTTACATGCTGCAATTTTATCATGATTTTCGGGTATAAGTCAATGAACGTCTACTGCAATTTTACTGTGTTTGCTGGCGGACGGAAGATGATTTAGACAATATATCTGTACGAATTAAGTTGCAGAGTTTCTTGTGTAGGCTTCATTAAAACCATGGAGCTTTTTTATTTAATTTTTTTGAATTAGGTGTTGAATTTCATGATGCCTTAGCCTTACTTGTATAGTATGTTCGTAGAAAGAGTTGTAGTCTCACTCAGTTAGTTGACAAATCACAAATCATCAACTCTCCTCTATCTCCACATACTACACACATGTCATCACTTTTGCTGGTTGTGATACTTTGATCATTTGCAAGCAACAGAGCTATATCATGGAGTGTTCGCACATTAGGAATATAAATATGCCGATTCCTGAAAAACAAAATGAAAATATGAAAATGGATATTTTCATAATTTGTCAATTATAAGATAGGCTTTTACATTTTGTTAGGTAGTATCGAGGCTTTCTTTCAGTCAAACTTCATTCTTTGGTGATTTTTCAAGTATCTAATATGTGGGGCCTTTAGATTGATTCACATATCCTCAACTCTTTTCTATTAATCATTTGTATATTATAAGATATTTGGCTAATAATTTGTCGGCTAATTAGAGAAGTAGGATTGAATGTTGGAAACTGTATCACTAAATAACAAGATAAAGTGAGTACGATGATGTTTCTTTTTGACTTTATGCACAAAGAAACGACTAAGCAGCTAAATTCATGAAATTGATACTTTTCCATTAAATTTTATCTTTTATAAATACTTTCCCCAAGTGTGCTCTCATTTTCTCAAATCATATTGGAGCACACTTGGGGAAAATATGTATAAAAGATTAGGATTTAATGGTGAAAGAAAATAACAAGGCCTAAACATACTTTTTGTGTTTCTCTTTGTAATTTATAATTATTTCAGCAGTTAAACGTATGATGCTCCTTTAGCTTGCAGCATCTGTGGTTGATGCTAACTTGAATAAAAGAATGTTAGAAAAGCAATATGCAGAAAAGATAGACATTAGATTATTTTTGAGAAAGAAAATAACATACCTCGGCAGCAGGGTCAAACATAATTTTTAGCAGTAAACACTCACTAGGGTTTCCAATTGGCTCTAAGACAATTTGTGGGGGCAAAATGGGAATTGTAGCTGCTCCTGCTGCCACATTCATGCCTAAACCACCTCCTTGAACTGGACCAGATCCATTAACTATAGGTGCTCCAATAGCCCATGAATACTGCAAAGAACCACCCAAAATTTTCAAAAAGACGAAAATGCCCCTGCCCCATGTAACTAAACAAACACAGATTGAATACCCTAAACGTACCCTGTGGTAATACCACTGCGATCAAGTTTTCCATAAGCATAGCTCTTGATTGAGCATTTAGTGTTTGTAAATAATAATAATAATAATAATAATAATAATAATAACGAATTAAAAGCATGATTGTTTTAAATAAATTAATTAAAAAACTTAGAATTATATGGACTCACCAAACCTCCACCATCATCATCATCAAAGTCTGCTGCTTTTGCTCCTGTGTCTTGTGCACTAACATGATCAGTAACTGAAGACATCTACAAATACAACCAACAAATTGTCAAAAAAAAAAAAAAAAAACTTTAAGAAGTTATAGAAATCCAGAGATAAATTGAAAACGTGCAATAAAAATGGCCTTAAATGTGAATGGTGGTGGAATCCTCTATTCCTATAATCTTGTGCAAAAAATGCAATTACACCAAAAATGTAATTGTGGTTAGAGTAAAAAAACGCATCAACTATGCCTAAAATGTAAGTCTGCTCAAGCAATTGTGCCAAAATATGATCACCTGTGCCAAAAATAAAAAAAATGCAATTACACCAAAAATGTAATTGTGGTCAGTGTAAAAAAACATAAAACTAAAAAACATCACAGTCATTTACATAGAATTAAGAATTTGTTGATGCAAAACAACGTTTCTTATACTTAATTTCCCGCATCTGTGTGGATATAAAATTACTATTCTTAATATGACAAAAGTACCAACTTTTTGTTCCACCCAAAAAGGTCTTTATCTATCATTTGTGCAAAAGACGTAAATGATGGGTTTTGAGCACTACAACATTCCTATGGTGTACATGCAAACCCTAAAGCTTTGGATCTAGTTTGTCTAATGAACATGCAATAATCACCCAAAGCCATAAACCCTAGATCTAGCATGTGATAATCAAATAACATATGAATTAGGGTTTAGATCTTACCTTGATTGTTATGTAGCAATAAAAATCTCAATTCCTTCTTGTAATTGGATTTTGAAAGCTTAGTGTCACAAGTGTCACACCTCTAATGGAGTCACAAACACCATAAGCAATAAGGATGAAGAAGGAGGAGAGAAGAGGCACTCAAAAACGTCTAGAACCCCTAAGGAAACTCTTAGCCACGCTTTTGGTGCCCTAGGGTCCTTAAATAGTGAGGCTATTAGGGTTATCTAACAAGTAAACCCTAATTTGACTGCTTAGGCCCTAAGCAGCCCATGGACTCCTCCTTTAGAGGCCTTGGACGAATTCTAATGGGTTTCCCCATAGATTTCGTCCACTCCATCCTCTATGGAGTCCATTAGCCCAATATCCAACTATCACACAATTGACAGTTCTAGTCCCCTTTATTTAATTAATGTCTTTTACCCACAAAATTAATTCTGATTAATGCTTGACTAATATTAATTAACCAATATGATTTCTCTTTTAATATATTGTTCATATAATATATTAATAAATCATAATTAATCTCTTTCTCCACAAATCATCCTATCAAGTTGCTTTGGTGAAGGCAACCCAAAACGACCATGCTCGCAATCGGTTCAAGTACATACCAAAATAGTTATGGGCTTAGACACTAATCTAACAGTCTCCCACTTGGATAAGTCTAATAACTATTATGCGTATGACTTCAGATCCTGATCAGCAATCGTAGCTTTCAAAAGCCGCTGTCAACTCTGATCTTATCAAATACGCGTCCTTTAGATAAGGGATCATATATTCCTCCGTTCTAGATATCGTATAGACGTGAGACATGGATTTAAATCATTCTCTCAGTCTATGTGTTGTTTCCCGATTTTCGATTTATGACGACTGACTAATTGAACAAATCAAATCAGTCCTGGCCCGGCCGAGCACTTTCCTTTGTCATTACCAAATCATCGAGGGGCCCACAGATATCGCTTTTATCCCACTTTGGGTAAAAGGAATGGATAAACTTCGATTCAATGCTCGCTTGTACTCACTCACCGAATCACACACAACAATACGTTTTATAACACCAAGTTACTGGTGCATTTACATATTATCAATGTATAACCGACTCGCAAGATACAACTCACACATCTCGGTTTCAAGAATATAAGATATTATCGTCTCACCAATCACTCGTGATAAAATCCATGAAGCGATCCAAGTGAGTGTGGGTTTAATCCAATGCTCAAATCATATTCGTAAGCACTCATGAACGTTGTAGCAAACTTTTGCTATGTCTAATACACTTTAGACAATCTACACACCAATTCATGACAATCTTCTTTCATACCTACTCCCAAAGTATGAGCGACTGTGGAACGTTCAAATAATTCGATTATTCTCAAATAACTTAATTATTTAGGAAGTCAAAACATGCAAATTGAAACACAAGAATAATACTAATCTTATATGGCCCCAAACTTTTGAGTATAAATAAAACACTTTTATTTAATCACCATATTGATTACTCATTATTTGTAGTTTCGGGTAATCAACTTCTTACTTGAAATATAACGACAATTGTCCCATGCTCTTAGCATGCACACTATGTTTACTTATGGTCCTTACTCTGTGAAATGGTATAATTGAATAACATTTTCAATCACACTCATTTTACAATTCCCAGTCCTTACCACAAGTGTAAGAATACCAAATTCTTGCCACTTATAGAATATGTTAGATTCTAACACTTTATGCAACGGTCCTTTCGTAATGTCACGGCACAAAAGTCACCAAGACTCGTCCAATGAAATTACAAAATGCTCTATTGGAGATTGTTACAAGACAATTCCATAGACATTAAGTCTCACATTCAAATTACATTCCTTTGACCATCCTTCTTGCATAAAAGTTTTTCTAATCCAGACATAAACTCTTAACGTCCAACTCCCAATAAGGAAACATTTACATATTTGCCATATGACAAATCATTATTAATAGAATCATATCTAATAATAATAATGTCAATATGGTCCTTCCATTACTATACTTCCAACTGTTCACAAGCGACCAATCCTTGGCGAACCTTAGATTATCCTTGACAGTTGTTTAACTAATTCAGTCAAATCCGATTCTAGTCCTCTTTCCCTCTTAATGCCCTAGGCATTTGGAAAATTTTAGAACGGTCGAATATTACAACGACATGATATTTTACCAGTCTTTTGCTATAATATTTCTATTTGCCATGTTCTCACAATTCGAACTATGAAGAGGGATGCCGTAATCATAATCGAGTGTGAGAACGCAACAATTATTTCCATATATAGAATTCTCTTATGTTGAATCCTTTCAACATAACATTCATATACCTTTTTGACTAAATTTGATTAAAATTTCTCGATCTAAACCTTTAGATTTGAAACGAAGTATAATATTCTCTCTCTTAATTATAGCAAAACAACTTTTCAACCTATGCAACTTTGCAAAGTGAAACTTTTGTTTTCTATAATTAATATTGCCAACTTGCAATAATAATCATGCTCCCACTAACATGATGATTATATCCATACCAACATAACATTTATGCTCCCACTAGCTTTGACATATATTCAGAAAAACAGTTGGACTTCTAAAAGACGATACTTATTGACTTTCCAAAGTTCATATTTCCAATACGATGTGCTTCGATAAGCCTTTATCTATGCTTCTAAAATTCACACACCTTTCCTTAGATAGCTCACATGTGTGTCTAAACTAATTCAGAACTTATATTACTAAGTCCCAAATGTTCAGACCAATTGCCAAATCTCACAATTCGAACTATGAAGAGGGATGCCGTAATCATAATCTAATTTGAGAATGCAATTTACATAATCGCTATCTCCTTAAAATCTCTCTTAGTGAAAGCGTTTCCTCACACTCATTTTCATGAAGGAGAGAAACCTTATGACACTTAGATCTTATGGTGCATGTGTTCCTATCCATGCAAATTTGTCATAAGCATAATCGTAAGATAATGTTTGTGATAAATTCAACCTCTTATGGACAGAACTTGTTCATTCTTAATTTCTTGCCATCAAGGGTCCCACCATTGCTTCCAAGTTATTTAGCAGCTCACCTATGCCAGTCAATGTACTTTCATTGATCAAGGTGTTTGCCCTTATGCATTCAATTGAGAACTCGTAGAACTCATATGCATAATCACTCAACTGGATTGGCACAGAAATAAAATTTTGTTAACACGATAGGTTACAATCCTCAAGTCGTGTGCTAGTGTTTATTAGGTTTACTTCTTGATTTGTTCTTGAAACTTTTCAAGATCTTTAGACTCCCACTGACCTCTTGACATATAAGATTCTCTTATCAAGAAGCATTTCTTGACAAAACAAATATTCAAGAGTCAGTGTGTGTCTTTATCAAGACAAACCTACACACAATTTGGTATTAGTTGGTCTTTGTCTTATCCAATACATCACAACTTACCAACTTCAAACGTGCAAGAGCAAGAAAACATTTTCCTACTTCACATTTGATGAGTGTGTTAAATTTCTTAAGATGATGTCACTCAAATCACAATTTTGGAGTACGACTCTAAAACTTGATTTTGGAATGAAGTACGATTCATCTTGTTGACTTAACCACTACAACAATTCCTGATTCCTCTTCTTAGCCAAACTAGTATACTAAGGTGTCCTTAGAGGATGAATTGTAATATGGTTCTTAAGACAATCATAAAACACGATACAAAAGTACTCTCCCTTCTTCTTAGATTGGAGAAACTTTTATCTTTCTTGCCTAATTTATTCTTCTTATTCATTCTGCCATTCATTGAAACTTTTCAATGATTCAGAATCATACTTAATCTTTTAAGTATAATCATATTTACTAATCTTTTAGCAAATCATAACGAACATTTTATCGTTCTTTGTGGTGGACTTGACTAGTGCACAACATTGTGTACCAGATCTTATTATCCTTCACTTGACTCACATACTTATGTGAACAAGGAATTAGTCTCAATTTTCCAAATACGAAGGTTCTCATTCGTCACATAATACCAGTTGCATGATTCCAAGTTTCTGTCCAATTGAAACTTGGGTGATGAGAATCTTTCCTCATTTGGTAAATTTCTGACATTACCACAAATAACATAACTAAGAATCAAATCCATTCACAATATTGCTAACAATAGAACCTTTCAAACACCAATTTTCATAAAATCCATCGCAAGGAAACATAAATGAGATAAATCAAAATTTATTTTATTATGGAAAAATATTGTCCTTACAATGCGATTACAACTGAAAACTATGTAAATATTACTTAGCAATTTATCCTAACTCTAAACTAGTAGCTTAAATATCTGATCTTTGAATCATGCGAGCGAAATCCATTTCTTCCTGATCAGACTCAGCTTGCTCCTTCCTTTAAGCTTCCTTTCCTTTCTTTGATCCTTCAAAACATCGAAATGTAATCTTATCACATCATGTATTAAGAATCTCCAAATAGGAACTTAATAGAGTTATATAGTGGATATTTCCTAAAGGAGAGTCATACATCTTGACTCTCCCATCTCTTATATCTCTTAGGTAGTCAGGGCAGCTTCGTAACCAATGCCCTTCTTTTGGCAGTAGAAACACATGTATTCTTATGGAATGGTACACAGGACTATCTCAGACTCAGCCTTTCTCTTGCGTAGAGAAAACTTTTCTGGACTTCTATTGTTACCATTGCCCATAGAGGGTTGGGATATTGATTTACCAGAAAAATTTGCTGACCAGTACGCCAAATCATTTCTGATTCAGCAGCAATAAGCAACTAAGTCAAATCAATAAGGGTCATTTCGTGCTCCATCATATAGTACTCTCTAACAAACTTACCGTATGATTCGGGAAGTGACTGAAGAACCAAGTCAACAACCAACTTCCTTTAGCCATCGACACTTAACAATCCCAATCTATTAATATGTAACCTTTTATCCAAGATATGAGTACATATAGACTTTCCATCTTCATGTCTTTTTCCAATAGGGCTTGAGTGACCTTGAACTTTTCAAGTCTTCGAACACGTGGGTCAGGGAGAATTATTGGAGGAGGTGGAGAAAATGAAGCATGATTTCCATTTCCATAATACAATCGTGGAACATCATCTTCATGTGGAAAACTTTTGCCAACGGATTTAGGAAGACCATAGTTGTCAGACTTTGACATTTATGAAACGGGAGAAAATTCAAGTTTAGTTGATTGAGTCCTTAATAAAACACCCAAATGAGATATTAAGGCTAGAACCCAACACAATATCCTACAAATTGGAAGAGTAATGCCGTAATCCAACTCGCAGAACATTTGAAGGTAGGTAAATGACGATTTACCAATTTCCACCATGAAAAACGAAAAGAAGGTTAAGTTTTAAATGAATTGAAACTCCTAGATCTTTTGAGATTCATTGAACTTTTCAATGTCATGTTTAATCTCGATTAAGCCCTTCATTTGTGACTGGGATGCCGAGGATCACAAATAAGGTGTGAATAACCATGCGAATGTACGTGGTGCCCTCAATGTTACAGTCACCTAATCGACGTCCCGGTTAACCACACACGCTCCATCGATCTATGACAAACATCGAGTCACCCTTCGCTACCAATGCCAAACCCAACTTAGTGTGCCGGTTAACCACACACGCTCCACTAGTTGTCTCGACAAGGGTACAAAGTGTAATTCCATGGAATTGCATCGATTTCACTTTTTCCTAAAGTAACTAAGATTGGGAATTTTATAAAACATTTAGTTACTTTATTCATTATACTTTTAATGAGGAGAGGGTTTGCCCTATCCTACCCGTTCGGCTAACGACCCTCCACCAATCAAGGAAGCGGTGGGTGAGAGTGGACACCCATTAAACAGCCATTTTATAGGCCATAATCTTATACCCCCCTTATAGATCGACTTCGTGAATGAGACCTACTAACGGTAAGACTAGCAGTTTAAGTTATACATATATAATATTAGACTTTTAATGTTATATAGTGTAAGGGTGTATTTTACACTTTTAAAATACTAGGTGGTTTAATTTTATAAATTACGCTTTTAATTTAATTAAATATAAACAATATAATTATGGATTTATTAACTCTCTTTTAATTATACTTTTAACTAACTTTATAAAACCATAAGGGTGTAATTTGAATTTTTCAAAACTAGGGTTTTAGAATTTAAAATTTCAAAAATTAAACTTTTAATCAAAAATTTAAATTCCAAAACTTGAGGGCAAGTTTTGAAACCTTTCAAAATATTATGGTTTAACTATTTAAATTTCAAAACCTAAACTATTAAGTTGAAATTTAAAACTATGAAACCTAAAGTGTGAAAATTGAAACTTTTCCAAACTTTATCAAGAACATTCTAGATCGACAATTCAAATAAGGAAATTAACAATTAATTTGTGGTTATCTAATTTTGAGCTAGTCCAATTACTTGCAATATAATTCACCAAATAACTTAAATAATTAAACATTATCTTATAAGGCAACAATTATATGATTAAATGGCAATTATCTACTATTTTGGCAAGGATATTCACCCAAAATCAATAAAAATCGGATTTTACTAATTAAAAACGTTTATGGTAAGTATCCCAAGCCAAAACAGCAAGAAAATCGTGAAAATACGCTGCCAGACCATTTGACTCGTCGAGTCTGGCCTGGACTCGTCGATTTCAGTCGACTCGGCGAGTTCACCATTTGACTCGGCGAGTCTGCCAGTCAGAACCCAAAAAAATTCGATTTTGCAAGCAATAAATGATCAAATATGCATCAATTCATCAACAAACAGCCCTAGGCTCTGATACCACTGATGGGTTTTGAGCACTACAACATTCCTATGGTGTACATGCAAACCCTAAAGCTTTGGACCTAGTTTGTCTAATGAACATGCAATAATCATCCAAAGCCATAAACCCTAGATCTAGCATGTGATAATCAAATAACATATGAATTAGGGTTTAGATCTTACCTTGATTGTTATGTAGCAATAAAACTCTCAATTCCTTCTTGTAATTGGATTCTGAAAGCTTAGTGACACAAGTGTCACACCTCTAATGGAGTCACAAACACCATAAGCAATAAGGATGAAGAAGGAGGAGAGAAGAGGCACTCAAAAACGTCTAGAACCCCTAAGGAAACTCTTAGCCACGTTTTTGGTGCCCTAGGGGTCCGTAAATAGTGAGGCTATTAGGGTTATCTAACAAGTAAACCCTAATTTGACTGCTTAGGCCCTAAGCAGCCCATGGACTCCTCCTTTAGAGGCCTAGGACGAATTATAATGGGTTTCCCCATAGATTTCGTCCACTCCATCCTTGATGGAGTCCATTAGCCCAATATCCAATTATCACACAATTGACAGTTCTAGTCCCCTTTATTTAATTAATGTCTTTTAGCCACAAAATTAATTCTGATTAATTCTTGACTAATATTAATTAACCAATATGATTTCTCTTTTAATATATTATTCATATAATATATTAATAAATCATAATTAATCTCTTTCTCCACAAATCATCCTATCAAGTTGCTTTGGTGAAGGCAACCCAAAATGACCATGCTCGCAATTGGGTCAAGTACATACCAAAATAGTTATGGGCTTAGACACTAATCCAACAGTAAACGACCTCATAATCATATCGAGAAAAGGAAGTAGAATTTTGAGATATACCTCTTTGTCATGGTTTTGGATTTCCACTAAACACAACTCAACAGACAAAGGAAGTTGTAGAGGCTTGCTGTAAAGTTTTCTTTGTTCAATAGGTCTGAGACTGTTCCATTCTTTGAGAAATTTTACAAGGGCATGTTTGTAAATTAAATCAGCTAAGTTGTCTGGATCTTTTGTCTCAAGTTCCTCCGGTTTGAAATTTTTAAACAATGGGGTAGGTCGTGTTTCTACTCCTTGGATACATGAATACAAGTGGATTCTTCTTGTGTATTTGCTAACCTAGAAAAAAACAAATCAACTATAAACAATTACCATTTCCTTTTTCTTTTTTCATTTGGGTTATGAATTTAATATCAGTTCTTTACCTCAAAGCGAAGAGAATGTGATGAGATGCAACCTGTTTCATCTTCGTCCTGGACAACAGGGTCCTCTTCACTTGGTTTTTCTATCAGATTACAGATGTCAGCTTCTCATGAAGTGTGTCCAGAATCTGGTGAATCTGTCCACTATATGAATACTGAGAGCATCTCACTAGCTCATTGCCAGAAGATTCATCATTACATTCCCCTAAAATGAACAAATCTTCATCCCCTTCTCTTTTTTCAACAGTTTCAAGTAAAGAAACATCGTCAACCTGCAGAAACACAAGAAAACATATGATAAACTATCTAACTAAGTGAATATCAAGTTTCAAAAGCAGATATGTTCCACAAAACATGCAAAATAAACAAGTGATCCATGAGTTCTGAAGAGAGTGTTCACTTTAAAATGTGACAGTTCCTTTCTCTTTTAAAATTTCTCAGCAACCTAAATGTATTTGGTCCACTAACTCCTAAAGATGAATCAACATGTAATCCTAAAAGTAAATTCCAAAAATTAATAAAGAAAAGATACCATACCATGATCTCCTTTAATGAATCATACTTCCCATCTATAGTAGATGAAGTACGATGCAAACTTCTATTCAATTTTCTCTAGTGAGACTCATCTGGAGTGTTCTGAAATAAAAATAAAAAACAGTCATTGATAGTTCAAAACACTTAATCATAAGTAGACCAAAAATTATATGGATAAACGAGTAAGTAATGTATCTCACCTTAGCATAAAATATATAAACATTGACTACTTTAGTTTGACCACGCCTATGTGCTCGACTTTCAGCCTACTGTAAAAGCGTTATTATCATTTGTATAGAGGAGGGATAGATGAAAAATGGCGTTATAGGATTAGCCGCTCTGATACCATAATAGTGGGAGAATCAATCGTCTTTGTTGATGATCATAATCAAATATATATACCGATTACATTCTGACCTAAAACTATATATGGTAAATATATTTTACATAAATACAAGATATATATTGCTAATAATTTGGTATACCGCAGATTTCTATTGCAGAATCGATATCTGATTGCTTCAAAACGAAATTTATGATTTGTCTTCGTATTGGTGGTAATTGCATCAAGACAAGCTCCTTCAATCGTCTTATCTATATGACATATATGAATATAAATACCGAAGCTAAGCTTCAAGATATTAATGAAAAAGATGATAAAGCAAACAAAGAAAGAGATTGTGATTGACCATAACAGTCTGCTTCAGTAGCACATTTAGCTCATCCAAGCGAATACCCTTTGAGAAATCCTAAAAATATCAAAAAGCATGTAAAAAAAATATGAAAAATTTTGAAAGATATGTGTGAATAACACCCAAAAAAATGCTACCTGATACACAATCCCTTGATAAGTTCGAAGTGGTGATGGACTTACGAACGATGGTGAGTGGTTGTGGTGTGGCTGCAGACGTAATGGTGGTAAAGGGGGATTTATGGAGAACATATGAGAAACCTGGTGGAGAATTGGATGGAACTGAATTCGAAGCCATAATCGCCAAAATCAATGAGTCTTTCAGTAGACGGTGAAGAAGAAGAAGACCAATCAAAAGGACCGATGAAAGAAACAACAGCTAGGTAGAAGGATGACCGGAAAAAGGCATGCGAGCATCTGGAAAATCTAGGAATTGAAATTAGGGCTATAAATCATACAAATCGAGATATGGAGTGAGGTTTAGAGAATGAAAAATACACCTGTTGCAAGAAACACAGGCGGATAAACAGAAGATTATGCGATGTTCCGGTATGCAAAGCCGGCGGGGTGCTTATCAAAAGCTTTGAGAAGCATCTGAGTCGGTGTTCTTATCAAAAGCTTTGAGAAGCTTTGAGAAGCATCATAAGTCGTAACAACGATACGTGCATTCTTCATGTTTCTTCTCTTTTCGTCTCTGTCTCAGAGGGAATCTAGGGCTTGAAATTTCTTGATCTTCAAAGCGACACTAGAGCAGAGATCTGATGAGACGATTAACAAGTAAGGTCAGGAGTAGCGGAGAAGCGGATCGGGGAGGAGGGAGAGGGGAGAATCGATTGCGAATATGAAAGATAGAAAGAAGGTAGAAAAGAACAAGACGGGTTTTAAAAATTTTGGGGATTTCATTTTCCCCCGTATCTACTTAACGCGCGTTCATTAAAATTGTAAAGCGACACTTATAGAGGACGCGCATTTAAGATACAGCACCCTCCGTGTTTTTTATTTTTTTTCCTTATGACACTAATTTAAGGGAATGCAATAATGCGTGACCTAAATCCTTAAATTTTTTGAAGAGATGACACTTTTTTAATGTCACTCTCTTTTGTGTAACATAAATCAATGAGTGTCGTGGTTTGCGCGTCGTAAAAGGGTCTTTTTCTTGTAGTGATAGAGATAGTACCTCCAAATCTTTAGTGAAAACACGACTGCTCCCAACTCCAAGTCATGTGTGGTGTAGTCCACCTCATCGTTCTTTAGTTTCCTTGACGCATAGGCTATGACCTTTCCTCGCTGCATGAGTACAACTACACAGCCTAATCCTATATTGGATGCGTCGCAATAAACCACGAAGTCTTCTGTCCCTTCTGGGAGAGTCAAGACAGGGGCGCTGCATAGAGCTTGTTTCAAGGTTTGGAAAATAGCTTCTTGTTTCTTCTCCCAGATAAAGGGTACACCCTTTTGAGTTAAGGTGGTGAGCAGCTTGCCGATCTTAGAGAAATTATGTATGAACCTCCTGTAGTAACCAGCGATGCCTAAGAATTGCCTGATCTCCGTTCGAGTTCTTGGGGTTGCCCAGCCTTCAATTGCCTTACCTTGGAGGGGTCCACATGTATTCCCTCCTCACTGACCACATGGTCCAGAAAATCTACCATTCGAATCCAAAAATCGCATTTGGAGAACTTTGCATACAGTTTCTCCACCCTTAGTGTTTCCAGAACCTGCCGCAGATGTTGACTATGTTCTTCCTTACTTCGTGAATAGACGAGTATATATCATCGATAAAAACGATAACGAAGTTGTCGAGGTAGGGTCGGCAGACTCGGTTCATCAGGTCCATAAATGTCGTAGGCGCATTCATTAGACCGAAGGGCATCACTACGAATTCATAGTGACCATAGCGGGTTCGGAATGCAGTCTTGGGGATGTCTTCTTCTCGGACCCGTAGTTGGTGGTACCGGACCTTAAATCTATCTTTGAGAAGTAACTTGCTCCTTGAAGCTGGTCAAATAGATCATCGATCCGGGGAAGAGGGTATCGATTCTTGACGGTGAGTTTGTTGAGTTCGCGGTAATCAATGTACATACGAAACAACCCATCCTTCTTTTTCACGAATAAGACCGGAGCTCCCCAGGGTGAGAAGCTTGGCCTTATAAACCCCTTGTCTAGTAATTCAATTAATTGACTGGAAAGCTCTTGCATCTCCGCATGAGCTAATATACATGGCGACTTGGCGATTGGTGTGGATCCAGGTATTAATTCGATCCGAAATTCGACTTGTCGTTCGGGAGGTATTCCTGGAAGGTCTTCGGGAAACACGTCGGGAAACTCACACACCTCCGAAATGTCTTTTATGTTCTTTTCTTCTTTCTTTTTATCGACTACATGAGCTAAAAAGGCATAGTTCATCTTGTGTAAACACTTATGTGCCTTGATACATGAGATGAGACGAAGGTTCGTACTGGGTTTATCGCCATATATAACCAGAGTTTCGTTGTCGGGTAGGTGAAGGCGAATGGCCTTCTCGTAGCACATAATATCGGCACGGTGGGGGCTTAACCAGTCCATGCTGATGATCACATCAAAACTCCTAATTGTAATCGGCATTAAGTCAATTCGAAAGGAGTGGTTATTTAAAGTTAGTGTGCACCCTAGGAATACATCGTATATTGTTTCTGTTTTTCCGTTAGCCATTTCAACGGTAAATGTTTCGTTTAATGCCTGAGGATTTTGGTTGAGTAGGTGCTTAAACCTATGACTCACAAAGCTTCTTTCTGCCCCACTATCAAATAAAATGCATGCATAAATGTTGTTGAGGAGGAACGTACCAGTGACCACTGCAGGATCCTTCACTGCCTCTTCATGTCCTATTGCTAGGACTCTTCTCGTTCCCCCTGTATTGTTGTTGTTGGCCATTGGACAGTTTATTTTGTAGTGACCCGTTTCTCCACACCCATAACATGCTTAATTTCTCTGCATGCACTGTTCTTTTCTTCTTTCTCGGCATGCACTGTTGTGATGAAAGTTGCATTTATCACATTTTGGAAGATTTCCCGCATATGGCTTGGTAAGTGCTGGTGTGGCAGGAGTGGTAGCGGCATGAACCGCCACGATCTGTTGCTTCTTTGCAAACTCCTGAGTTTGTTGCCTTTTCCTCTTGTTTCCCTAGTTTATCTTGTTATCATTACCCTTTTTCGGTTCAGTGACGGAAGTCATCATGCCCTTTTGTACCCCATGGTCAAATAGCTTTTGCGCAAGGCGCTTGGCGCTGTCGAACGTTGTTGGGTTTGCAGCAATCACATTCCCTTGAATCGGGGAAGTTAGTCCCCAAATGAAACGTTCGACCTTCTTACTTTCAGAAGAGATCATTCCCGAACACAGGATTGCCAGGTCGTTGAATCTGGCAGTGTAAGCTTCAATGTCGGAGTCCTTTACAGTGATATTCCATAATTCATGTTCGAGTTTCTGTACCTCACCCCTAGGGTAGTACTCTTCGAGCATCATGGTTTTGAGGTCCTCCCAAGTCATTGAGTTCGCCACTGGGATTGTTAGAGCCTTGATGTGGCCATTCCACCATGTGAGGGCTCTACCGGCAAAAGTACAGGATGTGAATTTAACTTTGCTTTCCTCCGGGCAGCCTTAGATCTCAAAGACTGACTACTTCTTTTCAAACCATCGAGTTAGGGCTATAACACCTCTACTTCCCTTGAATGGCCTTGGCTTTCCATTTGTAAAGTCTTTATATGTGCATGCCCGCTGAAGCCCTTGATTAACCCCATGGTTGGAACTACCCGTTCCGTTTCCGCTTCCGCCTCCATTTGCACCATTGATGTTGATATCTGCAAGAGCAGCAGTGACTGCGGCTGAAACTGCCACCTGGAATGTGGCCGAATCCATTTGTGGTGGAGGCGGCGGTGGCGGTGGTGTTTTCGCGTTGTTCTGGCGTCGGTTGTATCTTCGTGGCGGCATTCTACTGCCACAAGTGGAATTTGATAAGTTTTTTATAAGGGTTATGATGTGGATATTATTAAAATGAAACCTCTCATTTAGATATGTCAAGTCTAGTGGTAATCGAGCGTTATTGTGACAAACTGAAAATTTTTGCCTTGTAAAGTCCAGCCATTCAACTCAACCGAGTGTCAGACTCATTTCTGCTATCACTTAACATTGTTTAGAGTCTGTTTAAGGGTTCTAAGCTCAGTACATTCAAGCATTGGGTTTAGGGAAGTGTCAGCTAAAGTTCTTCGCGTTGAAATCGAGCCGAACACTCCGTCTGAGGGAGTGTATGGCCGTACACATGAGTGTACGGCCGTACACCCATGTTGGCCATACACCACCTTCATAAGTATTATATCCCCTTCATTTCTAGTCATTTCTTCAGTTTCCAAGTCAAGAACTCGAGTTTTCTCTCAACTATCATCAAGATTTTCACCCCGATCTTCAAGAATGTAAGCCTTTCTTTCGTTTTGATTAGTTGTTATTCTTCTTAACCTAGTAACACCCTTTGATTTCATCCATGGAAATCATCTTTTGGGTAGATCTTCAAGATCTTCATCTTTCACCAAGAACACCAAGAACACACACTTGTTCTTGGTGGCTGCGAACACCCTTTTGAGCCTCCAAATTGTAAGTATCCTTTCCCTATGCTTAGTACATGTTAGGATCACTTGTTAAACACCCTAAAAACGACCATAACTCCAGACCATCAAGAGTGTACGGCCGTACACTCTATCTATGGTCGTACACCCTTGTTAAGTCCATGATATAGGGCTTTAAACTCTTGCTAGGTGCTAGTTACCCATTAGAACACTTGAAACCTTGAACCTCTTTAATTTAAGACCCAAATATACATCCATCTTGGAGGGTGTACGGCCGTATACACTTGGTGTGTCCGTACACACCTCAAAACACCCCAAAAGGGCCTTCAAAGTGACAATCTAGTTCTTATTCTTGATGTGCAATAGACCTACAAGCTTCCCCATGGTTCAAACACCCTCATGTGCATATTTGACCATGAGTGTATGGCCGTACACTCCATGGCCGTACACTCCTCATTGTGGCTGTACACACTCATTCGATGAATCACATGTAATTCTAACACTTAGTCCAAGTGTTTCCTAGTCCCTAAGGGTGTTTCCTTGCATGTAGTTGCTTCTAAACACTATATTCATGTCAATATATGCCATATATGTCATTTAGGACTCGTTTGTGTCTTGGGACTTCATCGGTGGAACTTCTCATCCTTACGCGCATATTCGATTGAATCACCCACATAAGGTGAGTTCATACCCCTATAATCAATCTTTTAAACTGTTTTAAATGCTTTTAAGGGGGAATACAAGTTGAACACAATGATAATTGTGTAAATGTTTTGTTATAAACATCTTTTAAAGGATTGCTTATGTATTTATAAGTGATCAAAACATTTCAAAAACTCTTTTAAGTTATGTTACTTTACAGTTTATAAAACTCTGTTTTTAATGTACATTCATAACTTAGGGATAAATGAGCCTTTTCTTTAAGTCAATAACAGTTCAAAGTAAAGATACTAGTAAAATATAATAGGTATAGTTTGGGGGTTGAGTTCAAACTAAGATACTATAACAGAAGGAACATACTAAGATACTATAACAGAAGGAACATACTAAGATACTATAACAGAAAGAACATTCTAAGATACTATAACAACCAGGATCTAATTATACCAATGATCACTAACGCATTGTTCTAAACAAAAGGTCATAATATATTGGGTATACATGATCATATAACTTTAATGTGAGACTACTTCACGACTTAGCAATTTGTTTGCTGAAGTTGCGTTTTGTAACGAGATGCTCTTGGAGGGAGAGCGTATAGTATGGGTACAACCAGATCACATTATGACCTTAATAAAAATAAACTAAATTTAAGGTAATCAGTACTTCAGTTTGAAAGACAACTGAAAATGTACTTCAATACAATCGACAAACAGAATAGTCAAGTCTTAGTACATTCAGTAGAAAGGGGCCTATACTGCTAACTTTATGATTCCTTAGTTTATACATCAGGGATATATATTAATCGGGTCCGACAGGTAGTAGGATGTATGCTTGCCGCTTCATTTCATGTTCCTTCTTTGGTTGTGGGCTTAGAGCAGATTCACCCAGCCTACTATCTATACGATCTTAGCTATATATATATTCCGTATACACCAAGTAATCATAAGGAGTACCAGGTATGGGTCAGGTCGTAGTACACGAATTCAATACATCGTTTTCTAGTACAAATCATACTTTTCAAGTAGAACATTTGGTAGAAATTTACTAGTAAAAGGGTTTAATCCATTTTATTAAACCAGTATAACTTAAAGGACCTTACGTGGTTAATTCTACAATACTTTAGTTTATACATCAGGGTTATATATAATTAATACCCGATAGGTAGTTGGATGTGTGCTTTCTGCCTTACTTCCTGTTCCTTGTTTGGTTGTGGGCTTAGGGCAGATTCACACAATTAACTATCGGTTCGATATTAGATTATATATAACTTGTATAAACTAAGTGATTGTAGAAGGAACTATTGTGGTTACTATTCTTACTAAGGGAAGCAAGGGTTTAATCCATTTTATTAAACGAGTATAACTTAAAGGACCGTTAGTGGTTCATTCCATAATACCTTAGTCTCTACATCAGGGTTATATATAATTAATATCCGATAGGCAGTTGGATGTGTGCTTTCCGCCTTACTTCATGTTCCTTGTTTGGTTGTGGGCTTAGGGCAGATTCACACAATTAACTATCCGTTCGATATTAGATTATATATAACTTATATAAACTAAGTGATTATAGAAGGAACTGTTGTGGTTAGTATTTTTACTAAAGAAAATAAGGGTTTTTCTTAAAGAATGTTTTCATCAAATATAAAGGAACTATTACAGTTAACTCCGTGAGTACCAATTGAATACGCCAGGGTTATATACAACGATGATCTAACAAACAATGGGATGTGTGTCTTCCGCCTCATTTCCTGTTTGAATATGCCAGGGTTATACACACAATCAATTGTTAGTTTACTCTGGGTTTTATATAACTTATATCCATTTAGTACTCATAGAAAGGATTGTAGAGTCATTTTTAATTATCTTTCATCAAAGCAGGAAATATAGGATTTCTTGGAGGAACAGGCAAACTTTTCTAAAAGAACTTTCAACTTACTTTACATCACTAAAATATTATGAACTCACCGGCTTAAATGCTGATCTACACTTTCAAAATAACTTGTATTCTTAGGAGACCAGTATACAGGTACGCGCACTGGTATTCAGAAGATGGAGCATAATAGCTTAATGACTTGCTTTGTTATTTACTTTTGTATTCTATCTTATGTGAACCACATACTTTGTAAACACTTTCTTTCTAAATGAAATGGTTGTATATTACTTTGATTACTATGATGCATGTCTTGTGATACTAACATGACGTCCTCCTCTCCCGAACGTTTCCGCCGTTCCGGTTTGGGGGTGTGACAGATTGGTATCAGAGCATTGTTTATAGTGAACTAAGTATATCAACCGATAAAAGATATACAACTATAAATACAATGGGGCCGAAGTGCTCTGGATAATATAATTTTTTAAAAATATAACAATACCCTATAAAAGTATACATTCGTGCTTATACATATATACATACTAGAACAAGTATCACAAGAAGAACAAAACAAAAGTATTTAAAGGTTGAACACTGCGGTCAAACCTGGACAGATATGTAATCATAACTAGGATCAATATAGCCTGATCAACTATATTCATTCGAGATGTGACCGACATCTGTTTGGGAGTGATGTGGTGTTGCAACAGTCTTAAAACTTACCTAACTCTATTGAAGGGAATTCTAGATCAGAACATAAAGTTAAGATACTATGGGAGTATTTTATGATACTATAACACGACAACAAGTTTAAACCATACCAAGTACATTACATTAAAATACTATAGGAGTATTTTAGGCACTATAAATAACTTATGTGATAACTTAAAAGACCCTTACGGATAGGTCTATAATTATGGAGTGTATACTTCCAAGGTTTTATATAATTGAGGTTTTATAGACTTAGAATTTGTGATCTATGCTTCACTACCTGTTCCTTGTTTGGTTGTGGGTTTGAAGTAGGATCACTTATTCGAAGGTCTATTTAATCTTAAATTATATACAACTTGTATACATTGTGCAATTATAGGAGCACTCTGTAAGGATCACCCCATAATGTTTCACTTAAATCACATAGATTCTTTAGACACTTCCATTCTCGCACGACAAACCCAGATAGATGTAACCACTTCCTCATAGCAGTCAACAGAAGAGTCAAGGAGGAACAGGAGCAGGTTCATGAGAAGTTTCCAAAGAAGTATCAGCCGAAGTAACCAAAACGTCTTATGCGTCACACTAATAAATAATAATCTTGTTTAACTTAATGAGCGAGTAGAGACACTGCTCACATTATGTGTTAGGATTATTTTCTTTCGTGCAACTGGTAACAGTTATTCAGGTCACATATATTCATTCGAGGATAGCCACTTCTGGTTCATAAAGTTTATTTTATATAGACTCTTTTATGAATTGTTTCCAGAACCCTATGAAAGACAGAACCAGATTCACTCAGAATTACGATAACCTTGTCTTTCAGCTTTTGGCTTATAAACCACTGCTATAGACATATTCCATTTCATCTTCGTATTCTTTTTACAAATATGCCTCCGCGTCGATCAGTGAGACGCACTACTCCGATAACTCCAACTCAACCGCCACTACCTCCTCCGCAATTCGATCTTGCTGCTCTCCAAGCAGCGATATCAGCCGCAGTGGCAACTGCTCTAGCTCACTTTGGCGAAAGTGGTACCTTCGGATCTGGTGTCTAAGGCTGTAACTATATTTGGTAAGTACTTGACCCGGTTATGCATGGTCTTTTTGGGTTGCCTTCACCATAGCAACTTGACAGGATGATTTGTTAAGAGAGAAGAGATATTATTAATATATTATGAGAATAATATATATTTAAGGAATAATAATATTATTTGATTAATATAGGTCATATATTAATTGAGAATTAATTTGGTGACTTAAAGAGGTTAATTGAATAAAGGGCATAAACTGTCAAATGTGTGATAGTTGTATTTTGGGCTATGTATCCTTATGGATATTGGGGTGGACGAAATTTAGGGTTTGGGAACCTTAAATTCGTCCAAGCCTTGTATCTAGAAGGATCTTGGATTGCTTAGGGCCTAAGTCATTCAATTAGGGTTAAAGGAGAAACCCTAATAGCTCATAGTATAAATAGAACCCTTGGATTGGTGTCTAAGGCTGTAACTATATTTGGTAAGTACTTGACCCGGTTATGCATGGTCCTTTTGGGTTGCCTTCACCATAGCAACTTGACAGGATGATTTGTTAAGAGAGAAGAGATATTATTAATATATTATGAGAATAATATATATTTAAGGAATAATAATATTATTTGATTAATATAGGTCATATATTAATTGAGAATTAATTTGGTGACTTAAAGAGGTTAATTGAATAAAGGGCATAAACTGTCAAATGTGTGATAGTTGTATTTTGGGCTATGTATCCTTATGGATATTGGGGTGGACGAAATTTAGGGTTTGGGAACCTTAAATTCGTCCAAGCCTTGTATCTAGAAGGATCTTGGATTGCTTAGGGCCTAAGTCATTCAATTAGGGTTAAAGGAGAAACCCTAATAGCTCATAGTATAAATAGAACCCTTGGGGTGGAGAAATCGACACTCTTGCAAGCCAAGGAACCCTAGGGCCGATTTCTCTCCCTCCTATCTCTCTCAAGATCATCTTCTTGCTATTTGGTGTTTGTAAGCCATTAGAGGAGTGACAATTGTGACTCTAAGCTCCAAGAAGAAGAAGTATCAAGCAAGTAATTCAAGGTATTCTTTTAGATCTGATTTCATATGATTAGATTCAATTGTTTACATTAGATCTAGTATTGTAAGTCTTGGATACAATGCATGTTCAATTAGAGAAACCTAGATCCAAGCAATTAGGGTTTGCATGTGCACATAGGAAAGTTCTTATGGCTCAAACCCATCAGTGGTATCAGAGCTTTGATTGATTTCTATTGAATTGATGCATTGGTTGATTGCTTGTTGCTTGAAAAATTCGATTTTGTGATTCTGACTGCTGTACTCGGCGAGTTCCACTGTGGACTCGGCGAGTAGCTCCAACTCGGCGAGTCCATAGAGGTACTCGGCGAGTTCGAGCGTCAGAAGGAGGAAGTTTCGGGATTTCTTGCTCTTTTACTTGAGGATACTTGCCTTAACTGTTTTGGGTCATTAAAATCCGATTTTAATCATATATATGAGTATATTCTTGACCTAACAAAAGATAATTACCAATTAGTTGAATAATAATTTCCTTATATGATAATTGTTGATTATTTGAATTGAATTGGTAAATTGTTTTGCAAATAACATTAAATAAGATCAAATTGAGATAATCTAATTAGATGATTTATATTATTTGCTATTTGATCCTTATGCTTTGAAAAAGTTCAAAGACTTGTCCTCAAGCTTTGAAATTTTAAATTTTGTGATTAAAAGTTTAATTTGGATAATTTTAAATTTCAATCCCTAGAATTTTACAAGTTTAAAATTCAACCCTATACTATTATATTATTACAAGCTTAATATATATATATATGTATGATTTACAATGCTAGTCTTACCGTTAGTAGGCCTCATTCACGAAGCCGGTCTATAAGGTGGGTATAAGGTTGCTGCCTATAAAATGGCGCTTAATGGGTGTACATTCATACCCACCGCTTGCTTGACTGGTGGAGGGTCGTTAGCCGAACGGGTAGGATAGGGCAAAACCTCCTCTCATTAATAAGTATAATGAATCTATATAAAGTAACTAAACATGTTTTATAAAATTCCCAATCTTAGTTACTTTAGGAAAAGTGAATTGATGCAATCCCATGAAATTACACTTTGTACCCTTGTTAAGACATTAATGGAGCGCGTGTGGTTAACCGGCACATTAATTGGGTTCTAAGCAAAGGTGGCAAAGGGTGACTCATTGTTTGTTATAGTTCAATGGAGCGTGTGTGGTTAACCAGCACATTGAATAGGTAACTGTAACAGTGGGGGCGCCTTGTACATTTGCATGGTTATTCACACCCACTTTGTGATCCTCGGCATCCCAGTCACAAACGAGAGGGGCATATCGAGATTTAAACATGCCATTGAAAGGTTCAATGAATCTCAAAGAAATCTAGGAATTCTCAATACACTTAAAAACTTAAAGCTTATGTTTTATGGTGAAGAATTAGTGAATCGTCATTCACTTACCTCCAAATTATTTGCATATTGGATTACGGCATCCCTTTTCTAATATGTAAATAACGTTGTTGGGTCCTAGCCCTAATTTTTCATTTTGGGTGTTAATTAGGGACTTAATCTAATCAAACTTTGTTCTTTCTATTTGTAGATGTCTAACGCAAACAATACAGCTGCTAGCTCATTTCCTCTAATGAGCCTTTGTCAAAAAGTGACATTCGATGGAACGAACTTTAGCGAATGGATAAGATACATTCGCACAATCGCGTGTTACGAGGACAAAGAGTATGTTCTCGATGAGAAGCTCGAAAAGATCAATCCAGAAACTGCTACTCCTGAAGAAATGGCTGTCTTTGAGAACCATGAGCGTGATGCAACGAAGGTCCATTGCATCATGATAGCCACAATGAACACAGAATTCCAAAAGTCCTATGAGGACATGTATCCTTATGAGATGCATTTAGACTTGATGGAGAGGTATCACCAAAGCGCGAGGCAAGAGCGCTATGAAATCATAACGAATATGATTACTGCTAAAATGGGAAGTGGAGAGTCTCTTACTGTGCACTTGCAAAAGATGCAAAGGTATGTTGATCGTCTTCGCAAGTTGAATGTCAACTTTGGGGAAGATTTGGCTATCGACATTGTTCTTCACTCCTTGCCCTCATGCTACAACCAATTTAGGATGACCTACCACATGAACAAGGAAGAGGTCACCCTAAGTAAACTCCAAGGGCTCCTGAGGACTGCTGAGAGCAACCTCAAGGACAAGTCTGTTACACCAACTCCCAATCCACCCGTTGCTCCTGTTTTGGCTATTGGACAGGGAAGGGGCAAGAAGAGGAAGGCTTTTTCAAAGAACCACCACAAAGGAAAGTCCCAAAATGGTTCCTCTTCTAGTGGGACCAAGGTTGCTCCTGCTAAGCCCAACCCAAACCCAAAGGAGGCAGAGTGCCACCATTGCCACAAAATAGGGCATTGGAAGAGAAGCTGCCCGGAATATCTGAAAGCCATCAAGGATGGGAAGATCAAGCCATCTTTCGCAGGTACTTACACAATTAAATCTAATGATTCATCTCATGCTATTTCTTGGGTTCTTGATACAGGGTGTGGTTACCACATTTGTTCTGATTTGCAGGGACTAGGAAGAAATAGGGATGTGGAGCTTGGAAGAATAAATCTGATCATGGGAAACAGAAGAACGTCGCATGTCACCAAGATTGGAGTGTATTCTTTAGAGCTTAGGAATGGTTTGAATTTAGAATTAAATAATTGTTGCTACTCGCCAGATATGGCAAGAAACATCATTGCTTTTCATGGTTTATTTAGACAAGGATTTAGATATTCATTTAATAATGAGAATGGTTCGATTTATGCTTATCTAAATGGTGTTTTATATTTTGAAGCAATGCCTTGTAATGGAATTTATGAAACTGTTATGGTTGTAGATAACCTAGGAAATGATGTGTTGTGTATGGATTCTTCCAATGGTATGGATAATGCATCCTTGTGGCATTGTCGTCTTGGACATGTCAACAAGAAGCGCATAGCCCAACTCCAAAAGGATGGAGTGTTGGAGTCGTTCGACCTTAGGGAAGATGACACGTGCGAATCTTGTTTACTTGGAAAGATGACCAAGTCACCCTTCACTGGCACTTGTGCGAGGGGTGAGGGTTTATTGGATCTCATACATACAGATGTATGTGGACCCTTTAGATCCACCACAAGGGATGCAAATCGCTTCTATGTGACTTTCACATATGATTATAGCAGATATGGGTATATCTACTTAATCAAGCACAAGTCAGAAACCTTTGAAAAGTTCAAAGAGTTTAAACAAGAAGTGGAGAATCAATTGGGCAGGAAAATCAAGATGCTTCGATCTGATCGAGGTGGAGAATACCTAAGTCTTGAATTCCACGACTACCTCAAGGAATGTGGAATAGTTTCACAATTGACACCACCTAGGACACCACAATTGAATGGTGTAGCTGAGAGGCGTAATCGAACCTTGCTAGACATGGTTCGTTCCATGATGAGTCGTGCTTCACTACCTATCTCATTCTGGGGGTATGCCTTAGAGACTGCCGCCCATATCCTTAATTTAGTACCCACAAAGAAGGTTGCCAAAACACCTCACGAGATGTGGACAGGGAAAGCTCCCTCGTTGGCACATATCAAGGTTTGGGGCTGTGAAGTTTTCGTAAGACGAGAAACTCACGACAAGCTCGAACCTCGTAGTGAGCGATGTATATTCATCGGCTACCCACAGAAATCCTTTGGATATCTCTTCTATAGGTCGAGTGACAATGTTGTCTTCGTTGCGAGGAGAGGGGTTTTCCGAGAGCGAGAACTCATAAGCCAAGGAGACAGTGGGAGGCAAGTCGATCTTGAAGAGATTCAAGAATCTAGCGATGAAGGAACCTCTAACACTGGCGCTCGACCCGAGGAGGAAACTCCAGTTGAACCAATTGATGAGTCCTTACCTCTTAGACGTTCCGAAAGAGTTAGAGTTCAACCCCAGTTTTATGGTTTTCATATTACTACCGAAGGGGACATGTATATTAGTGATGGTACACTAATAAATCTAGATGAACCTAATATCTATAACGAAGCCATGGCAGGCCCAGAGTCTGTAAAATGGAAAGAGGCGATGGACAGCGAGATTCAGTCCATGTATGACAACCAAGTTTGGAATTTGGTTGACAATGTACCAGGTCGTAAGACGGTCGGGTGCAAGTGGATCTTCAAGAAGAAGACCGACGTGGATGGGAACGTGCACACTTATAAGGCGCGATTGGTTGCGAAGGGTTTCACTCAGACTCCTGGAGTTGACTACGATGAAACCTTCTCACCAGTTGCGAAGATAAAGTCTATTAGGGTGATGCTAGCCATTGCTGCATTTCATGACTATGAAATATGGCAAATGGATGTAAAAACCGCTTTCCTTAATGGGAAGTTGGCTGAGGATGTTTACATCGCTCAGCCAGAGGGTTTTGTCGATCCAAAGCATCCCAATAGAGTGTGTAAGCTTGAGAAGTCCATTTATGGGCTTAAGCAAGCGTCTCGCAGATGGAATCTTTGCTTCGATGAGAAAGTCAAAGAGTTTGGATTTGTACGAAGTGAAGATGAATCATGTGTATATGTCAAGGCCAGTGGGAATATAGTTAGCTTTCTCGTTTTGTATGTCGATGACATACTGCTCATAGGAAACAACGTCCCGACTCTGCAGGAGGTTAAGTCCTGGCTCGGGAAGTGTTTCGCTATGAAGGACCTCGGAGAGGCTTCCTATATTTTAAGAATAAGGATAGTGAGAGAACGAAGTAAGAGACTAATAAGACTTAGTCAGAATACTTACTTGGATAAAGTACTAAAACGTTTTAGTATGGAAAACTCAAAGAAGGGAGAACTACCGATACAGAATAATACCAAATTGAGTAAGACTCAAAGCCCTAGTACAGAAGCCGAGATAGCTGAGATGAGCCGAGTACCATATGCTTCCGCAGTTGGCTCAATCATGTACGCTATGACTTGTACTCGCCCTGATGTGGCCTTTGCTTTGAGCATGGTTAGTAGATATCAGGGGAACCCAGGTAGAGCTCATTGGATTGCAGTCAAGAATATACTTAAGTACCTTCGGAGGACCAAGGAATGGTTTTTAGTCCTCGGAGGGAGTGATGACTTAAAGGTGCGAGGGTATAGTGACGCCAGCTTTCAGACCGACAGGGACTACTACCGTTCGCAGTCGGGCTGGGTCTTTACCCTTAATGGGGGAGCGGTGACTTGGAAAAGTTCCAAGCAAGAAACAGTAGCTGATTCAACGTGCGAATCAGAGTACATTGCAGCGAGCGAAGCGTCAAAGGAGGCTATGTGGTTGAAGAACTTCATTGGTGATCTTGGAGTTGTGCCTACCATAAAGGAGCCTATGGAAATTTTCTGTGATAATGAAGGAGCGGTTGCCTTGACCAAGGAACCGAGGGATCATGGTAGATCTCGGCATATCGACAGAAAATATCACTTTATTAGACATCGAGTAGAAGAAGGAAACCTCGTGGTAAAGAGGGTATCGTCAGAGGATAACCCAGCAGATCCGCTTACGAAGGGACTTAGCAGGGTTAAGCATTTGCAGCACGCTAGGAGCATTGGGCTAAAGGACGATATTAGTTTAGATTAGATAGTTTGGAAACGTGTAATAGATAAATGTAATTGACATTTGATGATTAAATAAAGGAGTATTATTTATAAGTAAAGCTACTGTCTTATGTTAATTGTTTAACTATTGTTTCATTTTGCATGTTTTGACTTCCTGAGTAATTAATTATTTGATAATAATCGAATTATTCGAATAGTCCACAGTCATTCATATGTTGGAAGTAGGTATGAATGAAGACTGTCATGAATTGGTGTGTAGATTGTCTAAAGTGTATTAGACATTGCAAAGGTTTGCTGCAACGTTCATGAGTGCTTATGAACTTGATTTGAGCATTGGAATAAACCCGCACTTGTTGGAATCACTTCATGGAATTTATCACGAGTGATCACAAGATGGTAATATCATATAGTCTTAAAACCTAGATATATGGTTTATTGTTTGTTAATTGGTTGTGCATTGATAATACGCAAACGCATCAGTAACTTGATGTTATAAAACGTATTGTTGTGTGTAATTTGATTAGTGGATAATAAATGCATATAAGTCGAAGTTTATCTGTTCCTTTTATCCTAAGAGGGTAAAAGCGATATCAGGGCCCCTCGATGATTTGATTTGACTTATGTGCCGGGCCCGGTCAGAACTAAATTGATGTGTTCGATTAAGTTCTATGTCAAATGAATCTGAGATCGAGAAACAAATTGCAGGACAATAAGTATGACCATGTTCCATGTAATTGTCCGCACGATATCTAGAATAGAGGATTATACGATCCCTTATCTAAAGGACAGGATACTGATAAGATCAGAGTTGACAGCGTCTTTGAGAGCTACGATTGCTAATCGGATTGTGTTTGCATATATAGTTACTAGACTTATCCAAGTGGGAGACTGTTGGATTGGTGTCTAAGGCTGTAACTATATTTGGTAAGTACTTGACCCGGTTATGCATGGTCCTTTTGGGTTGCCTTCACCATAGCAACTTGACAGGATGATTTGTTAAGAGAGAAGAGATATTATTAATATATTATGAGAATAATATATATTTAAGGAATAATAATATTATTTGATTAATATAGGTCATGTATTAATTGAGAATTAATTTGGTGACTTAAAGAGGTTAATTGAATAAAGGGCATAAACTGTCAAATGTGTGATAGTTGTATTTTGGGCTATGTATCCTTATGGATATTGGGGTGGACGAAATTTAGGGTTTGGGAACCTTAAATTCGTCCAAGCCTTGTATCTAGAAGGATCTTGGATTGCTTAGGGCCTAAGTCATTCAATTAGGGTTAAAGGAGAAACCCTAATAGCTCATAGTATAAATAGAACCCTTGGGGTGGAGAAATCGACACTCTTGCAAGCCAAGGAACCCTAGGGCCGATTTCTCTCCCTCCTATCTCTCTCAAGATCATCTTCTTGCTATTTGGTGTTTGTAAGCCATTAGAGGAGTGATAATTGTGACTCTAAGCTCCAAGAAGAAGAAGTATCAAGCAAGTAATTCAAGGTATTCTTTTAGATCTGATTTCATATGATTAGATTCAATTGTTTACATTAGATCTAGTATTGTAAGTCTTGGATACAATGCATGTTCAATTAGAGAAACCTAGATCCAAGCAATTAGGGTTTGCATGTGCACATAGGAAAGTTCTTATGGCTCAAACCCATCAGATAGATGTAACCACTTCCTCATAGCAGTCAACAGAAGAGTCAAGGAGGAACAGGAGCAGGTTCATGAGAAGTTTCCAAAGAAGTATCAGCCGAAGTAACCAAAACGTCTTATGCGTCACACTAATAAATAATAATCTTGTTTAACTTAATGAGCGAGTGGAGACACTGTTCACATTATGTGTTAGGATTATTTTCTTTCGTGCAACTGGTAACAGTTATTCAGGTCACATATATTCATTCGAGGATAGCCACTTCTGGTTCATAAAGTTTTTTTTATATAGACTCTTTTATGAATTGTTTCCAGAACCCTATGAAAGACAGAACCAGATTCACTCAGAATTACGATAACCTTGTCTTTCAGCTTTTGGCTTATAAACCACTACTATAGACATATTCCATTTCATCTTCGTATTCTTTTTGCAAATATGCCTCCGCGTCGATCAGTGAGACGCACTACTCCGATAACTCCAACTCAACCGCCACTACCTCCTCCGCAATTCGATCTTGCTGCTCTCCAAGCAGCGATATCAGCCGCAGTGGCAACTGTTCTAGCTCACTTTGGCGAAAGTGGTACATTCGGATCTGGTAGCGGAACCCACTTAACCAACCCCAGAGTTACTCACGGACACCCAAGGGAGTGTTCGTACAAGGACTTCCTGAACTGCAAACCCAATTCCTTTAATGGAATTGGTGGAGTCATCGCTCTGATGCGATGGTTCGAGAAAACAGATTCGGTCTTTGCAATCTGTTCGTGCCCAGAAGGGAGCAAAGTGAAGTTTGCTGCCTGCACCTTCTCCGACAGAGCCCTAAAATGGTGGAATAGCCATGTTAAGTCACTGACCCTACCAGTGGCTAACTCAATAGGATGGGAGAACCTAAAAGAGATGATGCTGGAAGAATACTGCCCGAGGGGCGAAGTTCAAAAGATGGAACAAGAACTATGGGAGCTCACGATAGTTGACTCAGACATAGTGGCCTACACTGACAGGTTTAGCGACCTGGCAGCACTATGCCCTGGGATGGTTACCCCGGAGAACAAGAAGATAGAAAGATACATATGGGGTTTATCTGCCCCGATTCAAGGAGATGTACTGTCTTCTAACCCAGCCACATTCGATAGTGCCAAACGCCTGGCCCAGCGACTCATTGACCATGGAGTCCGCCATGGCGTGGTAGTCCCCATTCCCGAGCCATCAAGGGGAGAGGACTATAAACGGAAGTCGGGGAACAAGAGGAAGAAGCAAACAACACAGGAAACCCCGCAGGAGCAACAAACGGGTACTATATACGCCGCCACAACACCTGCCAGTCGATATGCTGGAACCCTCCCGAAGTGTGGAAAGTGCAACTATCACCACACCGGAGTATGTCGAGAAATGCAGTGCCTGAACTGCCACAGAAAGGAACACACAGTCCGTTTCTGTAGGGCACCAGCTCAACCGATCTCCCAAGTCCCCGAAGTTGAAGAAAACCAAGCCTGCTATGGTTGTGGTGAGAATGGACACTATAGGAAGGACTACCCGATAACAAAGAACTCAGGAGCGGATGTATGGATTCTGATGATCACCGCAGGAGAGTCAACCCCGGAGTCGCCAGTGAGCAGCGGTACGTCTTCGAAATAATAATTACTTTAAAAATTAATTTATATTTATATAAGATTAAAACTTGAGGAAAACACTTAAAAGTAATTAAAGTAACCCACTTATCGGAACAAGTCACAGTATTCAAGAGAACTAAAAGATCCGTTCAGAGAAGCTATGATGGCTTAGTATGTACATCAGGGTTGTGCATAGCTAAGATCTTGTAGACCTAGAGTGAGTGATTCCGCCTTAATTCCTGTTCCTTGTTTGGTTGTGGATTTGAGGCAGAGTTACTCAGTCGACAGTCTAATTCATCTTAATTATTCATAACTTGTATATTCCAGGCGATCATAGTGGTACCAAGGATGATCGTAGTACAAAGTACCAACACTAGTTATCAACACACTTGCATTGTACGTACTCGTTAATCGTAGTACGATACGTAGAAGTGTTACATCAAGGAGAAAACAGAAAACACTAGAACGTTTACACAGAGTACATTGTCGAGCACACTAAGGGTACATCATCATATAACAGGCGTTTCTTTCAAATCGGCCAAACTTTTGTTCAAGTAAAGAGTCCGTTACTATCATTCATCATGAGTTGGCGTGGTCCTCACCATACTAAGTTCACATGTTTCTATCGTCTTGACAGTTAAATTCGCGAAACCTTCGTAATTCGTAACGACAGTCCGACCCAGACTTCGGAATCGTCTGCCTCGTATTCTAAACCCCGAAGTAATCGTGCGAAGAGTACTTTGCCCTCCGAAGCCTTGTCGCCGTATGTTCAGCAAACCTTCTCGAAATACCACTCGTTCAGCAGATCAAGTTCAAGCACAGAGGCTAAGGACGAATACAGCCCACCTATCACTAATAAGTGTATACGCAAGAGTGGTATATAATTATGATTATGCAGATTTAGTATGTGTGTTTCCGCCCTATCTCCTGTTCCTTGTTTGGTTGTGGACCTGGGGCAGAATCGCACATCCGACCGTCTTACTAATCTTAATTATATACGACTTGTATACACGAGGTAATGATAGATGGACCGAGTATGAATCCTATCATGAACAGTAGGGCAAAGTTGCCAGGTCTATGAGTGGGTATTCTGCCAATCAGAGGAGCACAACCCCAGTTGTACTGCTAAGAAAGCTAATTTCGGGACGAAATGCCATCTAACGGGGGGATGATGTGACAACCCGAAAATTTTTGCCTTGTAAAGTCCAGCCATTCAACTCAACCGAGTGTCAGACTCGTTTCTGCTATCAGTTAGCATTGTTTAGAGTCTGTTTAAGGGTTCTAAGCTCAGTACATTCAAGCATTGGGTTTAGGGAAGTGTCAGCTAAAGTTCTTCGCGTTGAAATCGAGCCGAACGCTCCGTATGAGGGAGTGTACGGCCGTACACACGTGTGTACGGCTGTACACCTATGTTGGTCGTACACCACCTCCATAAGTATGATATCCCTTTCATTTCTAGTCATTTCTTCAGTTTCCAAGTCAAGAACTCGAGTTTTCTTTCAACTATCATCAAGCTTTTCACCCCGATCTTCAAGAATGTGAGCCTTTCTTTCATTTTGATTAGTTGTTATTCTTCTTAACCTACTAACACCCTTTGATTTCATCCATGTAAATCATCTTTTGGGTAGATCTTCATCTTTCACCAAGAACACCAAGAACACACACTTGTTCTTGGTGGCTGTGAACACCCTTTTGAGCCTCCAAATTGTAAGTATCTGAAAAGACCCCTTTCTATACTTTCATATTTCTGAAAGACCCAAACTTTCATACTTGACAATATAGTTACTCCAAAACATGCTACATGCATATTCATAAAACAATATTTTTACATTGATAAAGTCATTACAAAAGATTGGATACAAACCGACTATGTTTTGAGATTTTACATGACTACCCAGGATATTGTAAATCTATACAAACCTAAACAAAAATACAAAAATAATATTACAACTATTCTAAGTCTTCCAACTATACTGGGTGCTTATTGCCTGCATTATGTTAAAACATTGGGAGGGGTAAGCGATAACGCTTAGTGAGTTCAATAATAGATACAATATAACGTTATGCCATATATATATACCAATATGGCAGAAGCAAATAGGAGCAAGGAACAACAAAGGCATAATGTGATAAGCATTCCATATCAATCAATGACTCGATTCAAAGATATACAATCAATGAGATATAACAATTTCTATACTTGATAAACATCAATAACGCTTCGGCCCAAATGGCACTGAAGACAAACAATTTCTGATTAACATTAAGGTAGATTTCAGGTTTTCACGCCCTGTCTAACCATATGCCAATGCCATAGAATAGAGTCATTCACTTACTGGGGGACATGCTCTACATGGCCAGAGGCTACATACCAGTACCACTGTGAATCTGAGTTCTTAAACTGATCACATGGTCAAAGGTATAGCTTTGCTATCATAAATAGCAGAAATAAAAATAACACGGGAAAATACTCAGGAATAACATTCTACCGAAGCCAAAGTGATGCCTATGTCATACACTTCATGGTCAACGGTTCATACCAATACCCAAGTGATGCCTATGTCATACACTTCAAGTCAGAGGTACAACCTTGCTATAAAAATAGCGGATACAACAACTCGAGATGATAAAATGGAAAAGCACATAGCACATATAACACATAACATACAATTGTTTCTACATATTAAACTCACCGTGAATTAACCGGGGGTCAAAATAATAATTTGGGCAGCACTTCGGCTCTAAATATGACTTTCGTCGTTGAAAACCGGGAGTTTTCTTGAAAATCGGGCTCTGCGAAGGTAGAGCTTCGAAACCGAAAAAATAAATTTTTTGGGCTTCTCGGGAATCTCGGAGCATGTTTCGGGCTTTGGAATAAGTACCGGGGTTTCGGGGGATGTCGGGATAGTAAAAATATTGAAAAAGGGTGAAAAAGTTTGAAATTTCCAAAGTTACCCGGGAAGTCTTGCAAGGCCACTATCTATAGGGGAGGAGATCCGGAGCTTCGGATTCGAGGCTGGGAAGCGAGAGGCTCGCATGCGAGGCTCGGACCAGCTGTCAGCAGGGCGAGGCTCGGTTCGGACACATGCTCGCTTCGGATTGGGCCTCCTCCTCGGTCGAATCAGAAGCCTACACGCGGGTCGGATCACGTGGGTTTCATGTGCGGATCACATGGATTTCTTCGGACACCTGTGCGACACACGTCTCTTCTCGGACATGCCACGCAGCAGCTTCGGACACGTGGCCAGCTCCGAGCGAGGGTGACGTGGCAATCACCATTCATGCGATTTTTCTCGAAAATTGTGCCAAATCTTGTAAAATCCATAACTTTCTCATACGAGCTCCGTTTTTGACGTTCTTTATATGCACGCGTAGAGAAGATTATGCTCTACAACTTTCGTTTAGACTTCGTCGGAAAATTTTGATTTATTTTTATATTATTATTTTTAACAGACCGGGACTGGTAAATCCGTTAAAAATTCATAACCTCTTCATCCGACGTCCGTTTTCGTCAGACTTTTTACCGTTGTACTACTAATGACGAGACCTTCGATTCTAGTTTAGGTTGTGTCGGCTAAAAATCACTCAATCTAAAATTCGAGTTTTTAGCTGTCTACCGCTAAGCTGAAACTTGTAAAAATCATAACTTCCTCATACGAAGTCAGATTTTGGCGTTCTTTTTATCGAACTTCTCGGTTTAACGAATACTATGACTTTCATTTAGATCACTAAGGCTAAAAAGTATTTTATCAAAAACTCACTTTTTACGTCATTCGGCACCGTGCCGGTTTTATCGCAGATCTTCGATTGGTCATAACTTCTTCGTTATAACTCGGATTTCGACGAGGTTTTCGCCTATGTGTTTCTAACGAGATTATCTACAACTTTTAATAATAAACTTTACTTATTTCAAATTTTATATTTTCGCTAAATTTCACTATTTGGCTTTTAATTGGAATCTCATAAGACTTCCAACATTTTATGAGTGATTCTAAACATAGTTTTACTTCATTTCTAGTAAAAACTATCTGTTAGAACTCAACACTCAATTTCACATAATATTATTAACTTTTCGAAGTACATAACACGATTTCAAAACATGTATGTTACAAATACCTCCTCATTTTGAGGATTTCGTCCCCGAAATCACAACGATTTGGACAAATGAGGATATTTCGCTCTTATCTCATTCTTATTTTCCCTAAGTATAAATTTATTATCCTGTTTCACCTTGGATAATGGAACCATTTCATCATATATGCTCAAGCATTTACGTAGATATCTTACATGAAATACATCATGAATACCTGCCAAATCTTCAGGCAATTCCAAGCGGTATGCTTGTTAGATAATTTTGAAAAGTCCAATAAATCTAGGACTCAATCTCCTTCAGTATCACCCACTTGGAATTCTATGGATCGTCTCCTCCATTTCTACACTGGTCTTTTTGTCGATCCTGGGCTACTTTCATTCTTTCTTGTATAATTTGAATCTTATCAGTGGTGTCTTGAATCATTTCAGGACCACCAAGGATTTTCTGTCCTACATTATGCCAACATAAGGGTGTTCACATTTACTACCAAACTCTAAGACATATGCACGAAGCATATCTTCTACTGCTTGGATTGTTCTCTCCGTCTAACCATCTGTCTGGGGATGATAAGTTGTGTTGGGAGTAACTCGAGGTCCCAATTCACTTTTCATACTCGCCCAAAAGTGAGAAGTGAAGCGAGTATCACGATCGGAAATAATCTTTAGTGGCACACCATGTCTCGTCACAATTTCGTCTATGTAAGCTTGTGCGTATTTCTCCATTAGAATCGTTGTACATATGGCGAGAAAATATGCACTCTTATTCAGCCCGTCGATAATTATCCAAAGGCTATCATTCACAGTTTTCTTCTCCTCTTTCAAGGTATTAACTGTATAAGTCGGATAAGTAGAATATCCCTTCGACATAAATTTACGAGTTTTTTTTTAAGAAAGAAATTTATTATTTTCACCATAGACCTAAATAGAATCTTCCCTTTCGATAGGGATGCATATCATCTCTTCGTAGCACAAGAGATATGCGTAGTTCTTTAACAACCAATCCATGTCGAGAATAATATCAAAGATAGGAATTAGGTTAGCAGGAAGATTATAACTTTCAATTCCTATAACACTATCTCTATAGACTTTATCAGCAAGTAATAATATATTTCCTATGTTATCTATATGAAATGATTAGAAAATTGCGTAACAATCAATTTGAAAAGAATGTGCGAATTTATAATGCACGAAAGAATCTGAGGCATCATAATCAAATAAGATGTGAGAAGATCTCAAGTTTACGAGAAAATTACTAGTCACAACATTCGAGTCCTAACTTACTTCCTCTGTGGTAATGTAAAATGTACGATATTTAACTTTTGGTTTGCCAAGCGATTGTCAAACTCTTCAAACTTCTTAATTACTAGCGGTGCTCAAACCTGCACCTGCTTATCATTCTCTATTGGGCTTTCGATCCTAATCTTTGAGTTAAAACTCAATTCTCATTGCAGACTCCTGCTCCTTCTTGGTTTATAGACTAAACCCAAGATAAGGTCTTTACTTTTGCTATAACAGCAACTCGAATGGTTTTATTCTAATGACATTTGTATTTATAACACACAAGACACATAACGAACCAAACTCTTGTATTAGAATCAGATCGAATAAATCAAGCTGATGGAATAAAGAAAACAAAAAGAGTTTGATCAACACGTGGATGCTTCGGAATAGAAAGAATAGCACCACGTATCTCTAATTCGTGCTTTCGGACATATACATCTTTTAGCTTTTGGCACCTCCTCCTTTTTAGTTGGAGTACTCTTTGATTGTTGAACGGAAACTTGACTCCCCGTCATTTGACTAGTAAGAGTAGGGCGGAAACATTTCTTGTGGCCAGTAACACCACATAGCCAGTCACATCTCTGGCTAATGATTGCTCAATCCTTTAATGAAGATCGTTATATTTCTATCGACTACCTCGACCATTTACTTCTTCAGTATTCCTACTGAAGTTTCGTCACTATATAAGACATGGTTCTCTGAACCAATCAACTCCTTTCGCGGATTTATACTAATCGGACTCGATTCTTTATGACATTAAGATTTGAACGATAATTATCTTCTTAGTCATTACCGAAACGAAGGTAACGACACACATGAATAAAACGGAATCATTTACTAGCTTCTTGGTAACCTTGTGACTTTGCCTGATCCAAGCGTGAGTCCTGTGCTTCCAGTAGTATAGGCCTCTACTACTATTCACACCTACTCATACTCGTCCCAAGTATTGTCTCGCAGTTCCCAAGTCACCATTCAAAATTTTCACAAAGCAAATTTTTCACACCTGAGTGTGTTCGAACAAATACATACAACAATTTCTCCTAGACTCAACTAGGATTTTCGCGTTTCTATCAAACATATATTGGATTAATTATACTCGCCTTCTAAAATTCTTCTCATGCATATGCTCGATTTAATATATCCTAATACTTTTCCATAGGTCGATAGAAATTTTACTTCCATTTCTTCATATAAATTATTTCTCGGGTAGTGTCTACTCTGTAAGACATACTACACGCAAAATTTCCTCTAGCAGTGTAAAGACAATTAGTCTCCAACTACTTACATCATCATCTAACTCATGCAAACCATCATGCATATTTTTTTGGTTTCATTATCCTTTCATGACATCGTCATTCCTGTATCTGAGTAAGTCTTCTTCTCATGGTTGTATCTTTTAAGTCTGCTTCATAGGAGTCTATCCTAAGAAGTCTGCATTATAGCTGCATCTCAGCAAGCTCTACTAGCTTCAACTTGATTCTCTGTTATTTCTAACTACAACATTTCTTCTCATACAATAATATGAGTGTATATCTTCTTCAACTAAATACTCTATCTTACTCTAACAAGTAAGCCACTCAGCCTTTTCACAACCAAATAACCTATTTCACTATCCCAATCTTGTATGTTAAAGTCGGCTTAACACACAATGGAACTTCCATAAGGATGTGATAGAAGTCGATCATCACTCAGTATTATTAAATACTAAGTCTGAGCATCCTGTATAGGGTTACTACTCGAACTACATACTTCATCACAAAGTCTTGGCCTAATAAGTCTAAAAACTTCATTAGCCTTTCCTTTGATCTTCATTTAATTCTTCTAAATCTTGTACTATATTAATTTCAATACTATTAAAGTATTTATCACCACCCTCGGTTCTTCCGACTCTATAAACAATCACTGCTTTAATCTGGACAGCGGTGGAACAACTTCATCGGTTATGCCAAAACATTTATCTTATCCAAATGTATTTCAAACGCACATCTTTCTTCCAAAGATGTTATTATATTATCTTACATATTTTAAATGCATAATACCACTCTGTTGGTATTAATACACTATTTACGATTACACTTCATATTTATTATTTCACGATATCCTTCGATCGTTTATCAATAAACTTATCAATATCAATTATCATAAGTATCTTTATTACTTCGAAAAATTTTATGTAAATTCTATTACGAAAATTCTTAGAATTCTAAACATAAAATTTTCTAAACCAAGGTCGGCAACAGACCTTAAACTTTCTCAAATAATAGCAATATAGGTATGAAACCTAATGCATGCTATATTTACTTATCATTTAGCATTTAATAGAATATAAGGCATATCTCCTCTGAATATTCTAGTGCTTACCCCATTAGGTATTCAACCTAAAATATACCAGATACATGTTGTATCATCTTCACTTAACAATTCATGTTTAAATCTAGAAATTCTCAAAATTCCTAGTTCATATATACTAATTCTCTAAAAAAAATTTGAAGTAACTTAGTATCTTAGAATACTAGGGTTTATCACTACCCAATACCCCACTTAAGTATTTCCTATGGTTTGTATCCATATATTTACAATGATTCAGTTCATATATTGAACTTCTAATAGTTTAAGTCTAAATACCAATCCATGGAATTTAGTTCACTTAAACCACTGCTCTGATACCATGATTGAAAGGACCCCTTTCTATACTTTCATATTTCTGAAAGACCCAAACTTTCATACTTGACAATATAGTTACTCCAAAACATGCTACATGCATATTCATAAAACAATATTTTTACATTGATAAAGTCATTACAAAAGATTGGATACAAACCGACTATGATTTGAGATTTTACATGACTACCCAGGATATTGTAAATCTATACAAACCTAAACCAAAATACAAAAATAATATTACAACTATTCTAAGTCTTCCAACTATACTGGGTGCTTATTGCCTGCATTGTGTTAAAACATTGGGAGGGGTAAGCGATAACGCTTAGTGAGTTCAATAATAGATACAATATAACGTTATGCCATATATATGCCAATATGGCATAAGCAAATAGGAGCAAGGAACAACAAAGGCATAATGTGATAAGCGTTCCATATCAATCAATGACTCGATTCAAAGATATACAATCAATGAGATATAACAATTTCTATACTTGATAAACATCAATAACGCTTCGGCCCAAATGGCACTGAAGACAAACAATTTCTGATTAACATTAAGGTAGATTTCAGGTTTTCACGCCCTGTCTAACCATATGCCAATGCCATAGAATAGAGTCATTCACTTACTGGGGGACATGCTCTACATGGCCAGAGGCTATATACCAGTACCACTGTGAATCTGAGTTCTTAAACTGATCACATGGTCAAAGGTATAGCTTTGCTATCATAAATAGCAGAAATAAAAATAACACGGGAAAATACTCAGGAATAACATTTTACCGAAGCCAAAGTGATGCCTATGTCATACACTTCATGGTCAACGGTTCATACCAATACCCAAGTGATGCCTATGTCATACACTTCAAGTCAGAGGTACAGCCTTGCTATAAAAATAGCGGATACAACAACTCGAGATGATAACATGGAAAAGCACATAGCACATATAACACATAACATACAATTGTTTCTACATATTAAACTCACCGTGAATTAACCGGGGGTCAAAATAATAATTTGGGCAGCACTTCGGCTCTAAATATGACTTTCGTCGTTGAAAACCGGGAGTTTTCTTGAAAACCGGGCTCTGCGAAGGTAGAGCTTTGAAACCAAAAAAATAAATTTTTCGGGCTTCTCGGGAATCTCGGAGCATGTTTCGGGCTTTGGAATAAGTACCGGGGCTTCGGGGGATGTCGGATAGTAAAAATATTGAAAAAGGGTGAAAAAGTGTGAAATTTCCAAAGTTACCCGGGAAGTCTTGCAAGGCCACTATCTATAGGGGAGGAGATCCGGAGCTTCGGATCCGAGGCTGGGAAGCGAGAGGCTCGCATGCGAGGCTCGGACCAGCTGTCAGCAGGGCGAGGCTCGGTTCGGACACATGCTCGCTTCGGATTGGGCCTCCTCCTCGGTCGAATCAGAAGCCTACTCGCGGGTCGGATCACGTGGGTTTCATGTGCGGATCACATGGATTTCTTCGGACACCTGTGCGACACACGTCTCTTCTCGGACATGCCACGCAGCAGCTTCGGACACGTGGCCAGCTCCGAGCGAGGGTGACGTGGCAATCACCATTCATGCGATTTTTCTCAAAAATTGTGCCAAATCTTGTAAAATCCCTAACTTTCTCATACGAGCTCCGTTTTTGACGTTCTTTATATGCACGCGTAGAGAAGATTATGCTCTACAACTTTCGTTTAGACTTCGTTGGAAAATTTTGATCTATTTTTATATTATTATTTTTAACAGACCGGGACTGGTAAATCCGTTAAAAATTCATACCCTCTTCATCCGACGTCCGTTTTCGTCAGACTTTTTACCGTTGTACTACTAATGACGAGACCTTCGATTCTCGTTTAGGTTGCGTCGGCTAAAAATCACTCGATCTAAAATTCGAGTTTTTAGCTGTCTACTGCTAAGCTGAAACTTGTAAAAATCATAACTTCCTCATACGAAGTCAGATTTTGGCGTTCTTTTTATCGAACTTCTCGGTTTAACGAATACTATGACTTTCATTTAGATCACTAAGGCTAAAAAGTAGTTTATCAAAAACTCACTTTTTACGTCATTCGGCACCGTGCCGGTTTTATCGCAGATCTTCGATTGGTCATAACTTCTTCGTTATAACTCGGATTTCGACGAGGTTTTCGCCTACGTGTTTCTAACGAGATTATCTACAACTTTCAATAATAAAACTTTACTTATTTCAAATTTTATATTTTCGCTAAATTTCACTATTTGACTTTTAATTGGAATCTCATAAGACTTCCAACATTTTATGAGTGATTCTAAACATAGTTTTACTTCATTTCTAGTAAAAACTATATGTTAGAACTCAACACTCAATTTCACATAATATTATTAACTTTTCGAATTACATAACACGATTTCAAAACGTGTATGTTACAGTATCCTTTCCCTATGCTTAGTATATGGTAGGATCACTTGTTAAACACCCTAAAAACGACCATAATTCAACAACATCAAGAGTGTACGGCCGTACACTCTATCTATGGTCGTACACCCTTGTTAAGTCCATGATATAGGGCTTTAAACTCTTGCTAGGTGCTAGTTACCCATTAGAACACTTGAAACCTTCAACCTCTTTGATTTAAGACCCACAAATACATCCATATTGGAGGGTGTAGGGCCGTACACACTTGGTATGGCCGTATACACCTCAAAACACCCCAAAAGGGCCTTCAAAGTGAGAATATAGTTCTTATTCTTGATGTGCAATAGACCTACAAGCTTCCCCATGCTTCAAACACCCTCATGTGCATATTTGACCATGAGTGTACGGCCGTACACTCCATGGTCATACACCCATGGCCGTACACTCCTCATTGTGGCCGTACACACTCATTCGATGAATCACATGTGATTCTAACACTTAGTCCAAGTGTTTCCTACTCCCTAAGGGTGTTTCCTTACATGTAGTTGCTTCTAAACAATATATTCATGTCAATATATGCCATATATGTCATTTAGGACTCGTTTGTGTCTCAGGACTTCATCCGTGGAACTTCTCATCCTTACACACATGTTCGATTGAATCACCCACATAAGGTGAGTTCATACCCCTATAATCAATCTTTTAAACTGTTTTAAATGCTTTTAAGGGGGGAATACAAGTTGAACACAATGATAATTGTGTAAATGTTTTGTTATAAACATCTTTTAAAGGATTGCGTATGTATTTATAAGTGATCAAAACATTTCAAAAACTCTTTTAAGTTATGTTACTTTACAGTTTATAAAACTCCGTTTTTAAAGTACATTCATAACTTAGTAGATAAATGAGTCTTTTCTTCAAGTCAATAACAGTTCAAAGTAAAGATACTAGTAAACTATAATAGGTATAGTTTGGGGGTTCAGTTCATACTAAGATACTATAACAGAAGGAACATACTAAGATACTATAACAGAAGGAACATACTAAGATACTATAACAGAAATAACATTCTAAGATACTATAACAACCAGGATCTAATTATACCAATGATCACTAACGCATTGTTCTAAACAAAAGGTGATAATATATTGGGTATACATGATCATATAACTTTAATGTGAGACTACTTCACGACTTAGCAATTCGTTTGCTGAAGTTGCGTTTTGTAACCAGAATCTCTTAGAGATAGAGCGTATAGTATGGGTACAACCACATCACATTATGACCTTAATAAAAATAAACTAAATTTAAGGTAATCAGTACTTCAGTTTGAAAGACAACTGAAAACGTACTTCAATACAATCGACAAACAGAATAATCGAGTCTTAGTACATTCAGTAGAAAGGGGCCCATACTGCTAAGTTTATGATTACTTAGTTTATACATCATGGATATATATTAATCGGATCCGACAGGTAGTAGGATGTGTGCTTTCCGCTTCATTTCCTGTTCCTTGTTTGGTTGTGCGCCTAGAGCAGATTCACACAGCCTACTATCTATACGATCTTAGCTATATATATTCCGTATACACCAAGTAATCATAAGGAGTACCAGGTATGGGTCAGGTCGTAGTACACTAATTCAATACACCGTTTTCTAGTACAAATCATACTTTTCAAGTAGAACATTTGGTAGACAAAACTAGAAACTTACTAGTAAAAGGGTTTAATCCACTTTATTAAACCATTATAACTTAAAGGACCTTAAGTGGTTAATTCTACAATACTTTAGTTTATACATCAGGGCTTAGGGCAGATTCACACAATTAACTATCCGCTCGATATTAGATTATATATAACTTGTATAAACTAAGTGATTGTAGAAGGAACTATTGTGGTGTAACACCCAAATATTTCAAACCAATTTAAGCTTTCAAAAACAACCCAAGTTCCATTAGTTATTACAAAATGGTTTCTAAATTCGTTTATTATCAGAGTATCCCAGAAACAACATCATAAAAGTGAGGAGCGGTACGATCACGCCTTCGCCTTGCCACGATCTCCTGATGTACCTGAAACAATAAACTGAAACTGTAAGCCCGAGAGCTTAGTGAGTTTCCCCCAAAATACCGATACACTGCACATAACACATATATAAACAACAGCATGAACTAGGTCCACAACTTTACAGACTGGATTACCCCTTGGGCCCACAGTGTGAGTCTGGATTGCCTTACGGGCCCACAGCTCACATCTGGCTTGCCATCGAGCCCACAGTACGAGTCTCCCTTAGCCCATAACTGGAATGCTCCCGAGCCCACAATACGAGTCTCCCTTACCCCGTAACTGGAATGCTCCTAGGGTTTGTTGGCTACTGCACGGAGCGGTACAACCTCAACCCATCCCACATAACATGTATCATACAACATCACCACTGAGCATGCAACAATCATATAACATAACAGGTAGTCCTACGGGTCTACCTAACTGGCATAACCACTAGCATGCAACACTAACTCATGCTCAACATCTAACACTGCTAGAATAACATATCCAATGGGCCGGCCTTGGTGCCTTAGACCCCTTAGTATAGTGAGGATAACCCACCTTGCAATGTCGAACTGAAGAGGTAAGATCAAATCCCCCGATCACAGCCACGAACTCCACCACCTAACACTTGATGAAACCATATATATAAGTGCCGAATTTACCAGAATACCCTTGGAAGTCAAACTGCTCAACTCTTGGTCAAAGTTAAAGTCCTGGTCAAAGTCAACCTTCCTGGTTGACCCTACTCGCCGAGTCAGCCCATTGACTCGCCGAGTTCCTAAACTCAGAAAATCCTCATATCACGACTCAACTCGCCGAGTCACCCCATGACTCGTCGAGTTCATCAATCCCCGAGTCCTAGCCTGTCCAACTCACTGAGTCACCACTCAATTCACCGATCCTTATCATAACCCGATGGGTTAGGGTTTGCGACCCGACTCGTCGAGTCCAAGAATAGACTCGTCGAGTTCACTTAAGTCATCCTCATTCAGACGATCTCAGTCCATCCCCTGCTTCCAACTCATAGATCTGGACTCCTAGGGCTAGTTTTACACGTAAAAATTCCAACTTTACGTGCATGCAAGTTGATTTTGGCTCAATACAAGCTAGAGGGAAGGTTCAAGACAAGAATGCTCACAAACAAGCTAAAGGGCTGATACTTTATGCCTCCATGGACCAAGATAAGTCTAGATCTGAAGTTTCAACCCCAGATCTAGTCCCAAAACCCGAAATGGATCCCAAACATGCTAAATAGCCCCAAATCATCATCCAAGAATAGATCTAGAAGGAAAGACCTCAAGGCAACGACTTGTTACCTCCAAAATGTGCCCAAGATGAAGTAGATTATAGATCTACACGAATTCCTTGATGCTAGCCTCTTGATCTACAAGTTTCCTTCACTAGATTCACCTTCCAAAGCTCAAAAACTCTCACCAATGGCTCACACACGATTTTAGGGTTTACTGACTCTCAAGGGGTAACAAAGAGGCTGAGGTGAGAACATAAGATCCTTTAAATAAGGTGCAAACCCTAAATTTTAGGGTTTTCTCTTTCCAGCACCAACTCGTCGAGTCACGCCGCCGACTCGGCAAGTTGGTCACTTAACACGTGGTCAAAAACCCGCTCCGACTCGACGAGTCAAGATACGTACTCGCCGAGTCAACTCCTTTATTTTCACATAAGACCCCGAATTTATATTCCTGAACTTGGGATGTTACAACTCTACCCCACTTAAATTAGGCTTCGTCCTCGAAGCCTGCTACAGCACACGATTTCGGATAACACTCCTACATTGCAGCCTCCGATCTCCCAAACCAGGCCAAATCTCTTTAGGCACTACTACCGCGTCCCTTCTAAGGACAACTCCTTCCTTTGCAGGATCCCTACCTATTGCTCCAAGCCTTCTACCGACCTCTTCTCCTTAATATCCACACACATCAATCTAAGTATCACCCGATGATACTTCCACCTTCTTGTCACGCACGCACTTTCGTGACTTGCGAAAGTTGGTTCCCACTATAATTCATGGGGCTCTCTCTCACAGTATTAATCTATCCTCCCCTTTCCAAAACTGGCGATAATCCGGGTAACTTGCAATATTGGAAACTCATCCAGTTCCCTTCCTGAATTTAGCCCCTTTCCGCACTGACAGGATGACGCATCCTTCAGCTTCCGAGCAACTCTCATGAACAACCAGCTATATCGCATAAACACTCATACCTGGCCCAATCAGCCTCGGGCTGGAATACCAGGTATGCCTATGACAGGTCCAGTCATCCCTAGGATGGTATACCCTCGTATCCTCATGCATGTTTGGCCCAATCAACCCTCGGGTTGGAATACCAAACACACCAGGTCCAATCAATCATAGGGTCTGGTCATCCTCATGATGGAATAACCTAGATTGGAATACCACTACATATATATCCCATGTCTACAACCATACCTGGAATCCTAGGATATATCCTTGCATCTCCTTCAAAACTCCTCTGATTCGACACAACCGAGTACAACTTACCCAAATCTCAACAATACATCCAATCCAAACACGCTCCTACAACGGACATAATCACAAAATCTCGATGCCCACAGCCTATGACTGGAATACCCTTACTTGGTCCTCAGCATAGGTCTGGATTACCTCTGAGCCCACAGCATGAGTCTGGTATGCCCTCCCCGGCCCTCAGCTCATGACTGGAATGCTCCCGATAACCTATCGACATCGCTGTCGTCACTATGGATGTCCAACTCTCCATCCTGGAGGTACTCACCTCCGCTATTTCCCAAGAAGGCCTAATCAATGTCCTTCACAACACCAACAAGTGTCACAATGCTGAACCTCACCCGACACTATCCACTTGTAGAACAAGTTGCTACCTCGTAATACATATATACTCAAAACCTGATCATGTAACTAACAAGGCCCATGTAATTTCTTCAGCATACTCCATCAGCATGTTCAATACTTGGGGACAAACCTACTAATTGATATGGCATAGCAGCATACTCAATACCCACACATAGATCTACAAACACATATAGAGTCTTCAGCATGACTGGACCGCCTCACCAGACCCTCAGTCTACCTGGACCACTCTCGGAACCTTCTGCATGTCTGGACCGCCTCTCTGGGTCTTCAGCCTGTCTGGACCGTTCCCCGAGCCTTCGGCCTGACTGGTACGCCCCACCGGCCTTTAGTCTATCCGGACCGCTCTAACCTGTTGAGCATCTCCCTAGACCACCCATCTTGGTGATCTCTCTCATGCGGACTGTTCTCACCCACTTGGGGTTCCGAACTCCTGATCCATTTCGTGGACTCTAACCCCAGCCTAACCCTAGGCCTAATGTCAGTCGTCCACCCTCTCAGAAATCCGTGGTCTGTTCCCTGACCCGCGCGTCTACCTCATACGCTAAATAACCCACACTCCCGTGCTGAATGCACTGCCGAGCCCTGGCGGCTGGAAAAACCCTCAATCTACCAATCCAAAAACCCTCAGAGTCGAGCACACCCTCGTCCGAATACTCGAACTGAACTCAATTCCTAACTAGAAGTCCAACCTGGTTCCCCAACTTTTGTTATCAAGCACTTAACAACACGTGTTTCTAATGCTGGGAAGTTTTGCTGAATCCCAAATCAACACAACCCTCAAACCAAGCAGCCACTAGGGCCTTCATTCTTCCCGTCAGGTTGTGAAACTTATCCCCCGTCTCAAAACCTCTCCCGCTCTGCATCCCGGGGTAACTCTCCCTCACTTAGATTCGACTAAACCTTCATAATACATGAAAATTGGAGGATTCTCAATCCTTCTCACTTCCCCACGATTGAACTGATGACAATTAACTCCTTCTCGCTGGTGCTCCATTACTAGCCAATCCCAATTGATCACACACTTCTAAGAACCAGATGAACACTTCCTGAATCCCAGTGAGACTGACTGTCACTAATGTTTGAATGACCTCAAACTCAAGTCCTGAAGACCACAAGATATATGCTCCAACTAATAGCTCGGCGACAAGCTACTTTCCTTGGTGCTTTAGTCCGCCAACCCATGACAGTTACTAAAACCACTGAATCCTGACAATGCTGAATAACCATTCTGTGGGATCCTGTCCGCAGACCTTCCACGTAATGCCCCCTTTTTTTCAAAGGTGTTCCAAACATGTTTCCCTCCTCAAACGTTCACAGCTGAACTGCAGTAGCTAAAGCAACCTCTTCCCTAAACCGGGCTGCAAATATTCCCAAGACATAGTCTATAATCCTAAAGTTGCAATAGGTCGCACTATCAATCCTTACCACCTGATACAAGAAATCCAAGGTAAATCGGACCTCACAAAATACTTATGCCACATCGACCCATCTGCGCTGAATTAATATCGCCAATCCGTGCAACTAACTGACCCCGAGCTGGGATACAAGCCTGCTCACTCCTTTGAGCTCGAAAAACTGAAAGGGCATGACGCTTGCCATTGATGAAAAAAAGAATTCTAATCAACCACTCTACTTCCCATCCTCTAATGAATCCCTGAACTCTAATCACCTACAATCCTTTGATGATAAATTCTTTCTGACACCTCCAATGGCCTAACAACTCATGAAACTCCGCAACACATAGTTCAGACAGAACAGGCAACTAACCCGAAATTACTGCTTATCCATACTCAACAATATTCCAAGACAGAATAAACACCGATCACGGACGACTTAACCACAATATTATTACAGAATGGGGTTTTTCCAATTACATACCAGAGACTTCTTGCGACTCGACCTTGACCTCCTGAGGAACGATGATCGCTAGAATCTGAATTCCTTCTATCCTCAACGCAGGACAGCTGGACCTGAAATGACCTGGCTGGTGACAGTGAAAGCATATATGATCCTTCTTGCAATCCCGTTGCACATGCCCTCTCTCGCCGCACTTGTAGCACCTGAATTTGTGACAAGCAAATCCGTGGGTTCCCCCACACTTGCCACACACCTTGTGATCCTCCTAACTTCCAGTACTTAAGTTAGCTGTCTCCAACTCTTCGTCCTCTGCTGAACAGTCCCTCCTCCTCTTTCCTAGTTGTGACCCCACTACCAGCACTCCCCCAGTAGTCCTCCCGGTAGCAACATCTCTTACAGGTTGCAACGATGCAACTTTCTCCTCGAACTTGGCGATCACCCTGGCGGTGACCCGGTCCACGACACCGAATAATTCTTCTCGCAAAATCTGAGAAACCTCCACATAAATCATCTCCCGTATCTGGTCGACGGACAATACTGGCCTATCCTGGCCACTCGCTCCCGATCCTGATCCGGATCCCGCCTCAAATCGATTTGCCATCACTATACTGTACATATACCAGGAAGATATCAGATAATCCGCATACATAACCGGGGACCAACTCCCTACTAAACCCTAGGGGTTGTGACTTCCTTGCTACGCGTATGGGTCCTATGCTTTTAGTAGTACATGCCCATACTACCTTCCACACCTACCCATATTTGTCTCAAGTATCGCCACAACACCCTAACAACATACATAACATAGCAAGCGCTCAATCCTCACTCCTAGAGGAAATACTAAATCTCTCATAACTGGCCTCCCGGCCTCGCACAACCCACCCTACCACCAACTGCCACACGACCCTCCATTCGTGCCAGTTAACCGTTGCATGAATACAATCACATGCCGCATGGCTTAAACAATCTTAGGCTAAAAGATTCAATCCTACAACGGTTGGACTCAGACAAGAGCTGCACAGCAGGACCAAATCCCTTACCCTAAGACGATTTAACCCCTGTAGCATGTGACTTAGAGTATTCACCCAATAGTTAGTTCACACACGAAAGAGTCATAAAACAATCAATCAGGTATTCTACATAAGATAAGGCATCAAAGATCAGGCAATTATATCATACGATTCCTGGGGATCCCTATCTTAGTACTAGGATGCTGCTCACATAAGATCAATAACTTGTATGGTATTTTGGGGCCTATTTACTGGCTCCGGCTGATCGTACACTTCGCATCCTCCTTTCTTATTTTGAAAACCTTTTTAAGAAATCGTTTTAAAAATATTTTCCTTGGTTTGAGACTGGACTCACACGAATGTTCCTCCAATTCACTCAAACCAAGGCTCTGATACCAACTTGTAACACCCAAAAATTTCAAACCAATTTAAGCTTTCAAAAACAACCCAAGTTCCATTAGTTATTACAAAATGGTTTCCAAATTCGTTTATTATCAGAGTATCCCAGAAACAACATCATAAAAGTGAGGAGCGGTACGATCACGCCTTTGCCTTGCCACGATCTCCTGATGTACCTGAAACAATAAACTGAAACTGTAAGCCTGAGAGCTTAGTGAGTTTCCCCCAAAATACCGATACACTGCACATAACACATATATAAACAACAGCATGTACTGGGTCCATAACTTTACAGACTGGATTACCCCCTGGGCCCACAGTGTGAGTCTGGATTCCCTTACGGGCCCACAGCTCACATCTGGCTTGCCATCGAGCCCACAGTATGAGTCTCCCTTAGCCCGTAACTGGAATGCTCCGGAGCCCACAGTACGAGTCTCCCTTAGCCCGTAACTGGAATGCTCCTAGGGTTTGTTGGCTACTGCATGGAGCGGTACAACCTCAACCCATCCCACTTAACATGTATCATACAACATCACCACTGAGCATGCAACAATCATATAACATAACGGGTAGTCCTACAGGTCTACCTAACTGGCATAACCACTAGCATGCAACACTAACTCATGCTCAACATCTAACACTGCTAGAATAACATATCCAATGGGCCGACCTTGGTGCCTTAGACCCCTTAGTATAGTGAGGATAACTCACCTTGCAATGCCGAACTGAAGAGGTAAGATCAAATCCCCCGATCACAGCCACGAACTCCACCACCTAACACTTGATGAAACCATATCTATAAGTGCCCAATTTACCAGAATACCCTTGGAAGTCAAACTGCTCAACTCTTGGTCAAAGTCAAAGTCCTGGTCAAAGTCAACCTTCCTGGTTGACCCTACTCGCCGAGTCAGCCCATTGACTCGCCGAGTTCCCAAACTCAGAAAATCCTCATATCAGGACTCAACTCGTCGAGTCACCCCATGACTCGTCGAGTTCAAAAATCCCCGAGTCCTAGCCTGTCCAACTCACTGAGTCACCACTCAATTCACCGATCCTTATCATAACCATATGAGTTAGGGTTTGCGACCCGACTCGTCGAGTCTAAGAACAGACTCGCCGAGTTCACTTAAGTCATCCTCATTCAGACGATCTCAGTCCATCCCACTGCTTCCAACTCATAGATCTGGACTTCTAGGGCTAGTTTTACACGTAAAGTTTCCAACTTTACGTGCATGCAAGTTGATTTTGGCTCAATACAAGCTAGAGGGAAGGTTCAAGACAAGAATGCTCACAAACAAGCTAAAGGTCTGATACTTTATGCCTCCATGGACCAAGATAAGTCTAGATCTGAAGTTGCAACCCCAGATCTAGTCCCAAAACCCGAAATGGATCCCAAACATGCTAAATAGCCCCAAATCATCATCTAAGAATAGATCTAGAAGGGAAGAGCTCAAGGCAACGACTTGTTACCTCCAAAATGTGCCCATGATGAAGTAGATTCTGGATCTACACGAATTCCTTGATGCTAGCCTCTTGATCTACAAGTTTCCTTCACTAGATTCACCTTCCAAAGCTCAAAAACTCTCACCAATAGCTCACAGACGATTTTAGGGTTTACTGACTCTCAAGGGGTAACAAAGAGGCTGAGGTGAGAACATAAGATCCTTTAAATAGGGTGCAAACCCTAAAGTTTAGGGTTTTCTCTTTCCAGCATCAACTCGTCGAGTCACGGGGCCGACTCAGTGAGTTGGTCACTTAACACGTGGCCTAAAACCCGCTCCGACTCGACAAGTCAAGATACCTACTCGCCGAGTCAACTCCTTTATTTTCTCATGAGACCCCGAACTTATATTCCTGAACTTGGGATGTTACATGTGGTTACTATTCTTACTAAGGGAAGCAAGGGTTTAATCCATTTTATTAAACCAGTACAACTTAAAGGACCGTTAGTGGTTCATTCTGTAATACCTTAGTCTCTACATCAGGGTTATATATAATTAATATCCGATAGGCAGTTGGATGTGTGCTTTCTGCCTTACTTCCTATTCCTTGTTTGGTTGTGGGCTTAGGGCAGATTCACACAATTAACTATCTGTCCGATATTACATTATATATAACTTGTATAAACTAAGTGATTATAGAAGGAACTGTTGTGGTTACAATTTTTACTAAAGAAAATAAGGGTTTTTCTTAAAGAACGATTTCATCAAATATAAAGGAACTATTACAGTTAACTCCGTGAGTACCAAGTGAATACGCCAGGGTTATATACAACAATGATCTAACAAACAATGGGATGTGTGCCTTCCACCTCATCTCCTGTTCCTTGTTTGGTTGTGGGATTAGGGCAGATACACATAATCGATTGTTTGTTTACTCTGGGTTTTATATAACTTGTATCCATTTAGTACTCATAGAAAGGATTGTAGAGTCATTTTTACTTATCTTTCATCAAAGCAGGAAATATAGGATTTCCTGGAGGAACATGCGAACTTTTCTAAAAGAACTTTCAACTTACTTTACATCACTAAAATCTTATGAACTCACCAGCTTAAATGCTGATCTACGCTTTCGAAATGACTTGTATTCTCAGGAGACCAATAGACAGGTACGCACACTGGGATTCAGAAGATGGAGCATAATAGCTTCATGACTTGCTTTATTATTTACTTTTGTATTCTATGTTATGTGAACCACATACATTGTAAACACTTTCTTTCTAAATGAAATGGTTGTTTATTACTTTGATTACTATGATGCATGTCTTGTGATACTAAACATGACGTCCTCCGTGTTGGGTTTTGAGCATTCTAACACTCCTAAGTGTACATGCAACCCTAAATACCTTGGATCTATGTTTTCTCTATTATACATACAATTATGAACATCCAAGGTATTATCCTAATCTAGCATACAAAATAATAAATATAACAAGATAGAATACATACCTCTTTGATGTAGAATGTCTTCATAAAGCTTGAGTGCCTAGTGCCCCAAGTGTGACACCTCAAATGGTTCACACAACACCAAATACACTTAGAATAACTTGAGAGAAACTTGAACACTCCTTGAAATCGTCTAGCCCTCACACTCACATATTAGTGCACGATTTCTTGAGCCATGGGATTCTTTTATATGATGGCTATTAGGGTTACACCATGTAACTCATAACTTTACCCATTCCTTATGCTCCATGGATTTTAACCTCCATGGAGTATCCATGGGTCACCCCATGGACTTTAGTCCAACATAAGGAATCTTGGATCACAAGCCCACATATATAAGAATGAATGATTTACACAATCAACCCATATATTTAATTAGTCTCCTTTTGATCACTTAATTAATTCCAAATTAATTCTTGATCAATACTAATTAAATAACCTTATTAATATATTAGAACTTATAATATATTAACCAACCTTAAGTGTTATTTCTCTCATTATAGTCTATCCAAATGCATGATGCCATGCAACCCAAATGGACCATGCCGGGTCGGGTCAAGTCTTACCAATTATAGTTATGGACTTAGACATTAATCCAACAGTCTCCCACTTGGATAAGTCTAAAACTATTATTGCGTATGACTTCAGGAACCGATCAGCAATCGTAGCTCTCAAAAGCTTCTGTCGAACTCTGACCTTGTCGATAAACTCTGACCTTTGTCAATGACTTGTCCATTAGATAAGGGATCATATATTCCTCCATTCTAGATATCATATGGACTGAGACATGGATTATCAATCATTCTCTCTGTCCATTTGTTGTTTCCCGATTTCCGATTCATGATGACTGACTGATTGAACAAATCAAATCAGTCCTGGCTTGGCCAAGCACTCACATGTATCATCTTTAAATCATCGAGGGGCCCACAGATATCGCTTTTATCCCGAAGGTACAAGGAATGGATAAACTTCGACTCATATGTCTTGTTCTACTACTTGTTGAATCATACACAAAGGCAGGTTTTATAACATCGAGTTACCAATGCGTTTTCGTGCAATACATGTATAACCAACTCATAGTAACAACTCATATCTCTAGGTTTTAAGAATATAAGATATTATCGTCTCATGATCACTCGTGATAAAATCCATGAAGTGATTCAAATGAGCGTGGGTTGAATCCAATACTCAGAACTTATGAGCACTCATGAGTGTTGTAGCACCACTTTGTCCACCAACTTGGACCTCTACAAACCAACCCATGACAGTCTTGATTCATATCTACTTCCAACATATGACCGACTGTGGATGGTTTGAATAACTTAATCATCCAGGAAGAGCGACTTAGTTATTCTGGAAGTCAAAACATGCAAAGTGAAACACAAGAATAAATGAATCAAATATGGTATCAAACCCTATTAATATAAATAAACACTTTTATTTATCACCATACTGATTACTCATTATTCATTGTTTCGGTTTTATCAACTTTATACTTGAATTAAAAACACTAGTTGTCCCATGCTCCAAGCATGTACACTATGTTTTTCTTAAACAATAGCTTTACCATACACCAAGTATGCACTCTATGTTTGTCTATGATCCTTACTTTGTGAAATAAACCAATTGAACATGATTTTAATGATTCTAATTTCACACTCCCAAATCCTTATCGAAAAATGTGAGAATTTCAAATTCCTATCATTTATCGAAATCTGTTTAGATTTTAAACTTATATGCACTGACCCTCCTGTAATGAATATGTACAAAGTCACAAAGACTTGTCAACAGTCATTATAAGGTATTCCAATGGAGATCAACTCCATGGAAACTAAGTCTCATATTCAAAGTACATTGCTTTGGACATGCTTCTTGCATTAAGTTTTCTAATCTTACATAGATAACTTCCACCTATGGAGACAACTCCATATTCTCATTTTGACTATCACTTCTGAATAAGAGATGCCTCTTTTCAGAATATGTCAATATGGTCCTTCCAAAATTAGCACTATACTTCCAACTGTCCCTGAGCAACCAATCTTTGGTAAACCTCAGATTGTCCTCGACAATTGCTTAATCATTTTAGTCATATTCAATTCTAGACCTTTTCCCTTCTTAATGCCTTTGGGCATTTGGAAAAATTTAGAAATGACAAATATTATAGAACATGCAATCGATCCTGTACCCAAAGCAAATGGTACACGATTCATGATATCTCACATAAAGACATGATTCTAGACCAGTCTTTTGCTACAATATTTTTATTTGCCATGTTTTCAAAATTTGACTATGAAGAGGGATGCCGTAATCATAATCGAATTTTGAGAACGCAATATATAGAATTTCCTTAAGTTGAACCAATCCAACATGAAATTCATATATATATTCTTGACTAAAGATGATTAAGGTCTCAATCTAAGCCTTTAGAACTGAAATGAAGTATATCCTCTCCCTTAATTATAGCAAAACAACTTTTTCAATTCCTGCAGCCTCACGAATTGAAACTTTTGTTTTCTATAATTAACATTGCTAACTTGCAACACTAACAATAATTATCATGCTCCCACTAACATGATGATTATTAGCATAACACTTATGCTCCCACTACCTTTGACATGTACTCAGAAATCAACTGGACTTCTAAAAATCAATACTTTATTGACTTTCTTACCAAAGTTCAGATTTCTGATACGAGATGCTTTGATAAAACTTTATCAAAATCATACACCTTTCCTTAGATAGCATGCATGTGTGTCTAAACAATTTCAGAACTATGAAAAGGGATGTCGTAATCATAGTCTCAATTGTTTAGACCTTTTGTCATCTGCTTCAAATCTACTTGGTGGATGTGTTTCCTCACCATCATTTTCATGAATCGGAGAGAAACCTTATGACCCTTAGATTTTATGGTGTATGTGTTCTTATCCATGTGAATCGTCAAAACCATAGTCACAAGACAAGGATAATGACAAATCCAAACTCATATTGATTAAACTTGTGCAATCTTAAATTCTTGCCATTTGGCAGCTCAGGTGCCTGCCATTGCTTCCAAGTAGTTGTGCAACCAATTGAGAACTCTCAGAACTCCTATGCAAAGCCAACTTGAATAGGCACAAAAATTTCAACACGATAGGTTATAAACCTCAAGTCGTGTGCTAGTGAAGGACTTTAGGTTTTATTCTTGATTAAGTCTTGAAACTTTCAAGAGCTTTAAGACTCCCACTGTCCTCTTGACATATAAGACTCCTTTGTCAAATATTCAAGAGATAGTGCAGATTCTTTATCAAGACTAACACTTTACACAATTGGCCTAAGTTGGTCTCTGTTTTATCCAAAACATCACAACTTACCAATTTCAAATGTACAAGAGTAGATAACCTTTTACTCTTACATTTGACTAGTGTTAACAAACCCTCTTTAAGATATGTCACTCAAGTTACAATCTTGGAGTATGACTCTAAGAATTGTTTTGGAACGAAGTATGACTCATCTTTTTGATTTAACCATTTCAACAATTCATGACTCCTCTTCTTAGTCATAAGAATGCACTAAGATGACTTTGGAGGACCAATTGTGATATGGTATCTTAACCATTAAGATGATCATAAACATGATACTAAAGTACTCTCCCATCTTTTCAGATTTGAGAAACTTTTATCTTTCTGCCATACTTTGATTCTTCTTATTCGTTCTGTCTCCCATTGAAACTTCTCCAATGCTACAGACTTATACTTAAACTTATAAGTATAACCATATTTACTGAACTTAAGTAAATCATGACGAATAGTCTTCTTGATCTTTTGTAGTGGACTTGACCAGTGCACAAGAATGTGTACTCGATCCCTTAGTCCTTTCCTTATTCACATAAGGAATTAGTCTTAATTTTCCAAGCTGAAAGTTCTCATTCATCATACTATACAACTTGCATAATTCCAAGTTTCGGTCCAATTGAACCTTGGGTGATGAGAATCTTTCCTTATTTGGTAATATTAGACACTACCACAACCGAAAGAATCAAATCCATTTTTCCAATATTGCTACCAATAGAATCTTATAAGCAACAACTTTTCACAAATGCCATTGTAAGGATACTTAAAATAAATAAAATCAAAACCTTTTTCTTTTATTTTAAAACTTTGCGGAAAAACTTATCCTTACAATCCATATGAAAACCTTGTTGTTATCTATTCCTAAGCAATATAAATATCATAACTCTTAAGTAATAGCCCAAAATTCTGATCACCGAACCATGCGATTGAAATTCATCTTCGCGATCAGAATCAGCATGTACTTAATAAAGTTAGACAATGGACTTCACCTGAAGTAGAGCCAAACTTATTGACTTTAACATCCTTAGGTAAATTTGGCAGCTTCGTAACCAATGCCCCTTCCTTTGGCAATAGTTACCTATGGACCCTTGATAATGGGACTATCTCAGACTTCGCCTCTCTCTTTACCATTGGGTCAACCGAGTTGACTATGGCCGATCCCTTTCCATTGGGAAGAGAGAGCTTTACTGGATATCCAATGTCATCATTGTCAATGTCCATAGCGTTTTAGGAAGTTGATCTTAGCAAATAGATAAGATCATTAAAGGTCTTGTCTTAGTCTGTTTCATAGGATTCCCAAAAGAACTCACTATGTGACTTAGAAAGTAGTTGAGCCACCAACTTTCTCAAGACTTTGACACCCAACTCTCCCGGCTTGTCAATATGTGACTACATCTCCAAGATGTGATCACACCTAGACCTTGCCTTGCCAATAGGGCTTGAGTGACCTTAAACTTTTTAGGAACTTGTGGGTTAGGGAGAATAATTGGAGGAGGTGAAAGAAGTATGATATCCATGGGACATCATCTTCATTTAGGAAAGCTTGTTTCAAGAGATTTGGGAAGATCATAAATGTCTAGACCAGACATCTTTTTGGGAGATATTCAAGATAGTTGATTTAAAGTCCTTAATATGACACCCAATATGAAATATTAAGGCTAGGACCCAACAAACTATTTTATAACTTAGAAGAGGGATGCCGTAATCCAAGCTATAAAATATTTGAAGGTAGGTGAATGACGATTCACCAATTTCCACCATGAAAAACGAAATAATTTATTAGGTTTTAATTGGATTTGAAAGTCCTAGATCTTTGAGATTCATTGAACTGTTCAAAGGCATGTGTCAATCTCGAGTGTGCCCTTCAGGTTTTGTGACTGGGATGCCGAGGATCACAAAACAAGGTGTGAATAACCATGCAAATATACTTGGTACCCTTAATATTTACCCCTTAATCAGTGTGCCGGTTAACCACACACGCTCCACCGATACTATGATAAATATTAAGTTACCCTTTGCCTACCTTGTTAAGTCCAAGTTAGTGTGCCGGTTAACCACACACACTCCACTAACGACTTAAGCAAAGTGCAAAGTGTAATTTCATGGGTTAGCACCAAATTCACATTTTCCTAAGTAACTAAGATTGGGTATTAATAAGAGTTTAGTTACTTAGTATTTATCATTAATACTTTTAATGAAAGGAGAATTATAGTCCTTGTCATACCCGTTCGGCTAACGACCCTCCACCAGTCAAGGAAGCGGTGGGTGAGAGTGGACACCCATTAAACTGCCATTTTATAGGCAGTAACCTTATACCCCCCTTATAGACCGGCTTCGTGAATGAGGCCTACTAACGGTAAGACTGACTTTACTCTTATACATATATATAAATATTATTAACTTATAATATTATAAAGTATAAGGGTTGAATTTTATCTTTTAAAATTCTAAGGGCTAACTTGGAATTAAAGTATTCATAAGTGAAAACTTTTCAAATTCCAAAACTTGAGGGCAAGTTTTATAACTATTCAAAACAAATTAATTTCATAACTTATGAGTTTAAAGTAGTTTTAATTAAAAAAAAACTCTTCAAGTTCCATAACTTGAGGACAAGTTATGGAAGACTTTAAACTAATTAATAAAAAAAATAACTTTTTTTTATTGTAACTTATGGAACTAATTAAGGTTACACTTTTTTTTTAATTTAATGAAGAGACTCTTGAACCTCCATAACTGGAGGACAAGTTATGGAGTCATAAAACCATTTAATTAGAACTAGACTCTTCATTTTGTAACCTTTGCCAACTTTTATGAGTTTTATGATTCTTAAATGTGACTTTTCATATAACTTGAGGACAAGTTACAAAAACACACTTTGGAATCAACTCTTAGATTAAAATGGATTGAAAACAACTATTTCACACAACTTTTCTATTAATCTAAGAACCTCATAAGAACAAGATAATTCAAATCATCAATCTTCAAGAAATTAGCATGAACATACAAACTAATACAAATCTTGAAATTATGACAATTATCTTAGAAATTGGATTAGCATGAACATTACCACATCAAAAACAAGTTTATAAGTCCAAAAACATCTTAGGGTAATGTTCCTAGTCCAATTCCAGCCAAAACAATCGAATATATGCATCCAACTCGATTTTTCAGCTACTTTTGCAAGTATAACAAGAAAACAACCTGGCTCTGATACCACTGTTGGGTTTTGAGCATTCTAACACTCCTAAGTGTACATGCAACCCTAAATACCTTGGATCTATGTTTTCTGTATTATACATACAATTATGAACATCCAAGGTATTATCCTAATCTAGCATACAAAATAATAAATATAACAAGATAGAATACATACCTCTTTGATGTAGAATGTCTTCATAAAGCTTGAGTGCCTAGTGCCCCAAGTGTGACACCTCAAATGGTTCACACAACACCAAATACACTTGGAATAACTTGAGAGAAACTTGAACACTCCTTGAAATCGTCTAGCCCTCACACTCACACATTAGTGCACGATTTCTTGAGCCATGGGATTCTTTTATATGGTGGCTATTAGGGTTACACCATGTAACTCATAACTTTACCCATTCTTCATGCTCCATGGATTTTAACCTCCATGGAGTATCCATGGGTCACCCCATGGACTTTAGTCCAACATAAGGAATCTTGGATCACAAGCCCACATATATAAGAATGAATTATTTACACAATCAACCCATATATTTAATTAGTCTCCTTTTGATCACTTAATTAATTCCAAATTAATTCTTGATCAATACTAATTAAATAACCTTATTAATATATTAGAACTTATAATATATTAACCAACCTTAAGTGTTATTTCTCTCATTATAGTCTATCCAAATGCATGATGCCATGCAACCCAAATGGACCATGTCGGGTCGGGTCAAGTCTTACCAATTATAGTTATGGACTTAGACATTAATCCAACACTCCGCCCCCGAACGTTTCCGTCGTTCCGGTATGGGGGTGTGACAGTTATTTTGTACATATAATTGAAATCTTGTTTTACCAAATTAAAATAAATAAATAAGACATAGCAGATAACAACATCCATAAATAAAAACACATGTTTGTTTCATTAATGATAAAGTAGAGGTATATAACTTTTTGGAAAATTGACCTTTATAAGGTCTACAATACATCAAGATGATAATCCGACAACATAACGACCCTCCGAATAGTGTAATCACTTAGACGTAGGGTCGGTCCTACATACAAAATAAAAGAAAGGGGTAGCACTAACGCATACCCAAATATCCAGTCTATCATAGTTGGTAAGTAGGATAGATCCTACTCACATCGAGTAGTCCCCTGCGGTGCCTGGGATGAAGTAGAAGCACCCAGCAGCTCGGCTAGTCGGCGCTCGGCTACCAGTACTCTCTCCTCAAGAGCAACACGTCTCTCCTGGTATTCCCTTACCTCCGCTCGCACAGTAGTAAGGTCCTCGATGAGTCGGTCCATAGGGTAGTAATCCCTCTCGATGTCTCGAGTGCACACGGTCGTGACCTCTACTGCAACTCTCATCTCCATAACTCGGTTGGCTGTCGTCTGAGCCTGATCTCCAATGTCTGAAATCCTCCGGACCATGACGGGAAGGGCTCGGTTAGCGAGTCCTCCAAGGCGAAGGTCATAAAATCCTCGCTCCATCCCAAAAGGTAGGTGTTGCCCCTAATGCCGACTCCATCTCTTAAGGTCATATGCCAGGGGGCATAGGGCCATTATATCCTCAACGGCGAGCAGGTACTCTGGCCATGTAGGGAGGATCGATGACTTCGGACTCCGCATTCGACTCATCCTCCTCCTCCTCCTCTTCTTCAACTTCCTCCTCAACTTCTTCCTCCGACTCCTTCTTATTATAACATTATTTTCTAATATGCATGTATGTATGTACACTTTTATAAAATACTTATATTTTTAAAGTATACTTTAGTCAGACTGTTTTAGTACCATTGTATTTATAGTTGTTTATCTGGTATGGGTAGATATACTAGTTCACTATAAACAATGCTCTGATACCAATCTGTCACGCCCCCGAACCATGACGGCGGAAACGTCCGGTGGCGGATGACGTCATTGTATAGTATCATAACAGTTGAATATAAATGAAACATAGCAACCCAAGCGACATACATTGAGAATACAAACTTACATAGTTTACAGATTGTACTTGTTCATAAGTTACATAAAAGTGACAAAAAGTAAAATTTCATAGTGTTGCATCGCTTGGGCTCAAAACAGAGTTGATTACCTTTTACTTTTTCCCTGAGAATACAAGTCATTTTGAAAAGCGTCAACTATAAAGTTGTTGAGTTCATAAGCATTTTTGTATGAAAATGGATTTGTAACTGTTTAAAATGATTTTCGTATACTTTCAGAAAATTCGATATTTTCTATAAATTGTGTTGTTAGTCTTATATCCAAAACTAATAAAAAATGTATGTATGACTCTTGTATCTTTCCTTCTAAAATGATAGTGTATGTATGTTCCAAGAAAATCCAATAACTTCTTATAAGTAAACTGTAGTCTTAAACCCTAAGACCGGAAATGTAAGCAATTGTGTACTGAAAATGATGTGTCGTTTTATGTTTTAATAAAACCAGTGAAGTGTATGCTTCCCGTAAACCAAGATAATATTGTTAATCCCTAAGTGAGTTATTATAACCATGCTAAATGTGATTGTTATGCCTGTATAGACGTTCTTCAGGCGTCAGAATCGGTAAGATGTTTGTCACCCTAGATTGGTCCGTCTAGCTGTAGCGAACAACTCAGGTGTGGGTTGTCAATCCCCGTATAGATCTATACACAATTATCTCGCTCTCCCTCCAGGAGACTCTGGTTATAATGCAGGACTTAGAGTGTACACTAGGTAGGTACAGTGAAGAGAGTGTCTCACTAGAGCATTAACAGATTTACATGAACTACGACTCCCTTTTTATTGTATAATGAAATGACTTCACTCTTGAAAATTTGTGACATGTGTTTTATGACACGCGTTTTACGAGTTTAATGACATGCGGTTTACGACACGCGTTTTATAAGTTTCAGGACATACGTTTTATGACATGTGTTTTATGACATGCAAACTATCCTGTCAACAGTTTATTTTGTTTTCTCTTTTGTGTAAACTATTTATAAAAGTTTATATAGATAGCCAATGATAATTATGTCTAGTAGTAACATATGTTGTAAAAATAACATAATATTCTTGGGTTTTAAACCATGAAGAAAGTAACAACAAAATTACGACTATTTTTACTAGAAAAGTTTAGTATTAGCAAAAATCTCCAAGAGTTTGTAGTTTTTGCACAACTCATATATTTTCGGTTGAAATTTTGTAGCACAAAATGGTTTATTTTGGTCAACTTTAGTGAATCACGATTTTTAATAAAAACCATATGATTGTCCTCAACATTTTTATATTTATACAATTTTTATATTTGTAAAGGCAAGACAAGTAAATATCCAAAGATCAAAACATATTTGGCCTTCTATATACATAAGTTCTTGTTATATTTGAGTATATCGACTTTAAGGCCCGATTTTGTGTAAATAAAGTGTTGACCATCACATAGGTCACGATTTTTATGTAGTAAACAAATGATATCAACCATTTTATACAAGAAACTATTCACATTTAACATATAATCATAGTGCATGCAAATGTCCAATGGACAAACTCATTTTAACTTATAACAAGCTTGTAAATCACGATTTTCATGTATGTATGTATGAGGTTTTCGATATCATATGCTCAAAACATTCCATAAAGAAGTTGGTGCATGCAAAATTCCATTGGGTAAACGAAACTTGACTTGTATTCCCCCCCCCCCCCTAAAAAAACATGAAAAACACGAAAAACTTGGGGGTATGAAGCTCACCTTGGTTTTTTTTCGTGAGTTGTAGGGAAGAAGAAGGAGATGGTGTCGAGCCTAGAATGAAGGTGATGAACTTTGAATAGCTTCTTGGAAAGGTTGGTGTCCTAGAGATTTATCACACGAAAATGTGTGTAAATATGGTGAAATCCAACATAAAAACCACATAGAAAAGCTAGATGTTTATGAAATAACTTACCTAAGACCCGAAAATTTGAAGAAGGTGAAGAAATCCTTGAAAATCTTAACTTGTTTTGAGAGTGAGTTGGAGAATTGGAAGAGTTTTTGCCTTTGGGTGTGGCACAAATGGCCGCTCGGCCATGGTTTTTACGGAGGAACAAAAAGTGGTTCATGGATGTATGGAGGGTTGTTGCATGTCTTGCATGTATATTTGAGGGATAATAGAAGGTGTGGTGTGGAGATTTGGAGGGTAAAGAAGTGCAAAGGTGTGAGGTGTCACAAGTAAAGTTCATCCTTTTTGTCCTACTTCCTAAGCCAAAATCCATGCCTTGGAGAAGGGTTTTCGGTTTTTAGGGTGGCCAAAAACACCCTCCACTCACACAAGGTTTGCAGTTTTTAGAGATATGGGTTCTCGGGTTTGACATGGCCAAAATAAAAGAGTTTTCGGTTTCGACAAGGCCCAAAAAAAAGTTTTTCGGCCTAGGGTTATTTGGGCCGAGAACTCCTAAGCACAAGCCCAAAAATTGATTTGTGTTTAGCTATTAGATCAAACTTGGGCTTATAAAAGGCTATTGCAACTTGGTTCTAAGTGTAAACATATATGTACTCATATAGCATTGTCATTTTGAATTACAATAATCAATTTCAACAAAGTTACCTAGAGAAATTGTTTGTACATGAAATAAATTTCGACTCTAATTTTGCTAGTTGTGACATTATCCAACACTGAATTTGATCGAGAAGAAATAGAGAGCATCATGGTGAGGGTTTTCAGGTCGAAGACGTTTCGACAAAGAGTTCCATGTCGTCTTTCAAATATTCACGTAACTAGGCAGCGGAGGTGGAATTCGACGTAAATGGCAGCGCCAACGGTGACGTTTTCCAGCAGTGACGATGGTTTTCGGCGAAACATTAAGAGAGAGAGAGAGAGAGAGAGAGAGAGAGAGGTGGGATTTGGGTGGGTTATTAGGAGGTAGGTTTGTATTTTGCTTTATTTTAATTAAATAATAGTAAAGTAAATAAAAAAAACCAAATAGATAGTCAAAAATGTCATTTCAAGCATATTTATTTCTGGAATAGACAAAAATTGCAAAAAAAAAAAAAAAAACCGATTTTTTGACGATAAAGTAGTCGAAAACGACCATTTTTACAATTTTATCTTTATTTTTTTTAATCATGTACCAAAAGATGAAATCAATATCGTGTTTTGAAATTCGTTATCAAACAAAATTAAATTTCGACAATTCGGCCTGAATGAAAAGCCCACCAAAATATTAGCCTGTTTTGGGATCCGAAAGCCTGAAATTCCGGCACTCTGTTCGAAACGCATTTACGCCGTTACGCGCCCATTAATTACTATCCGTTACTTTCTTTTCTCCATTGAATTCTCCTTTTTCTTTCAAAATTCAAACGACTCTCCCCCTTCCTTCGAACCCTACTCCCAAACCCACTTTAATTCCCCAAATTTTAACTTAAAGAACCCAAAACGGTGAAATTTGAGGTTGCAGGTTCGGTTTTCTCAAATGGGCGCCTCTGCGAAATGGATTAAGTCCTTAATCGGGTATCAAAAGTCCAATTCCAACAGCTCCGATCAAGTAAGTCTGTTTTGTTTTTTTCTTTTTTCTTCAATTCATATGTTTCATGTTGGGTTAGAGTGGTTGATTCAATTGGGTATTTTTTTTTGTGTGCAGGAGAAGGTTGGGGGTAACAAAACCAGGACATGGAAGCTATGGAGGAGTCCATCAGCGGGAAGTTCTTCTGTTTCATCATCAAAGGGGATAAAGGGAGGAGGACGTTTGTCCACTTCTGATGGTTCTCGTTCTGAAGATGTTTCATTTTCTGCTGCCGTCGCTACTGTGGTTCGAGCTCCGCCTAAAGATTTCATGTTTGTTAGGAAAGAATGGGCTGCCATCCGAATTCAATCCGTTTTTCGCTCTTTCTTGGTAATTTCTAATCATTTCCCTTTCTTTTACCTTGTTTATCTAAAATTTTAACCCAATATACTTCCCTCTAAGTATATGATTTGTCTCAATCTAGCCTTTTTAGATAAAAATTGATGCTTTCTCTGGATCGTATACCAAATGATGAAATAAGAGCTATAGATGTTTTTCAAAAGGGCTAAGAGTTTTGTGATTGGGAAAATCGTCAAGATGTTTATGGGTCAAAACTATAATTCTTTTAGTGAAGGTCAAAACTGTTATTATAAAACACTAAATGCAATTTTTCCTTATTATAGCATCATGATTAAAGCCGATGACATTTCTGTGGCCTTTTGTGTGTAGCATAAGCCATAAACCTTCACAAAATTCATTCAAACTTAAATTTTACATCAATCTTATAAATCTTAATTATTTGTATTGAAGGCAAGACAAGCTTTACGTGCACTAAAAGCATTGGTGAGGCTCCAGGCTATAGTAAGAGGTCGGCTTGTTAGAAAGCAAGCCGATGTGACACTTAGGTGCATGCAAGCTCTTGTTCGAGCCCAAGCTCGTGTTAGAGCTCAATCTGCTAACACTACACAAGAATTTCCTACAGCTTTGAGAAACCATCTTTCTGCTGTCAAGCAATCTGAGGTAACTTAAAGTAATCATTTTTTTTTTCTTCATGTTTTCATGATCGTTTCAAAAGCATCTCTTTAACACCAAAAACTAAAATACCATTTTTTTTTGTTGTTAAAGGGTGGGTGGTGTGATAGTCGAGGAACAGTAGAAGAAGCGAGAGTAAAAGAACAAATGAAGCAAGATGGCGCTAATAAGAGAAATAGAGCTAAAGCTTATGCCTTCTATCAACAGGTTTTAGTTTTGTAAATTTTAGATAACGAGGTTAATTTATTGTTATTATATAGTTTTTTAGTAACATGGTATGATTTTTTGTTTAATTTTTAGAAACAAAGAGCAAATTCCAACTCGAAGAGTTCTTCTCCAAGATCTGGCGTGCAAAACTCTGAATGGACATGGCTGAATGGTTGGATGGCTGCAAAATCATGGGACACCACCAGTTCTTCCAAAATTTCATCTCAAATCAAGAATTCTGATGATCGAAGTGTTAAATCTTGTTCTGAACATGAATCTATGAAGATAAAAAAGAATATAGTTTCAACTAGGGTTTCTTTGAAGCCGTTTATGTCAAGTCCACTTACGCAATCATCATCAACGAACCCATGTTCTGGTTCTGTGTATGATGAAAGCACAACATCAACGAATTCTTCATCTTCAACTTCAGAAACTCGATTGTCGAGTGAAAGCAAACCAAGTTACATGAGCATGACTGAATCGATCAAAGCTAAAAGGAAAGGGCAAGGGCAAGGGCGTAATTATATCTCAAATGCAAGTCCACTTTCAAAGGGGGTAGCTGCAAGAAGGAGTGCTGATTCTGATCTTTATTCATCGGAATTGGGTAAGGATTTGTATCCACCAATGTTTATTGATAGATACGATGAAGTGAGGAGTCGAAGGGGTTGATTGAAAAAGATTTGGGATTTTGGCTAATCTTTTAAAAGTTCAACAGCTTGTTGTGTGATTTGGTTTTCACATTGATTCTTTAGCTCCAATACGAGCTTAAAGGAAAGTCAGTTGAGATGTGGATCTTTTGGATTTCTGTTTTCATACATAGATTGGGAAGTGGGGATCATAGGATTTGTTGAGATATGGTCTCAATTTTCTTCTTTATCTTTAAAGAACTTGCATAGTACAGAAGTGAAAACTGTTAATGCTTTTATTTATTGTATTTTATTTGCGAATTTTATACCAAACAAAGAGTGCATTTGCTTACATATCAATGGTAGATATATTTGGATGTTTGTTTTCAAAGTTATTATGGTTATTAGAAACACTCCCATCTGCTAACCTTTCTCCCTAAAGGTTTTTTTGAAGTGATAATGTATGTCTCTACATTTTTCTAATTAATCTGTATCAGATTTAAAGTCTAGCATCTTGGGGGATAAATGCATATCTAAACACAATACTAGCTGTCTTTCATATAATTGAAATTAGAACACTAGTTTATAACCCGTGAGAAACACGGTTATACAATTAATTAAACTTTCATAGTAAAGATTAATATTTATTAATCAATTATTTTAAATAAATTATTAACTAAGAGATATATCAAAATTTTAAACTTATTATAATTTCAAATTTAACATATAGTTAGAAAAAGTAAATTTGAATTTTGAAGTGATTTCCCTAATATATCTCCATGACATGTGACATAATATTAATAATGAGTTGTATTAGAGTGATACATGGAAAAAGAGATTAAAACTATTCTTTTATTAGAATAAGGATTATGGGAGAGACAGTGAAGAACACATTTCTAAAAAACAATAGTGTCTTGAAAAAGCAAAATCAAAACCATAAGAAACACTAGGCGTTGAATAAACAAAAACAAAATTAATGAACCATAGTAAATGCCTGCACAAACACCCCAGTGGTTTTATGTAACGATTAAAATTGATTATAGTTTTCACCTTCTTAATGATGATTTCTTGAAATGAAAATGATGTCATTAAACAAAATGATGTCCAAACACCCTCCGTAGGTTTTATCTAAGATTATGGTATTCACCTAATGATGATATCTTGAAAAGAAAATGATGTCACAGGAGGAAAGAGTTCGTGGGTCATTTTCAAATATAACAGGAAATGAACGTCTTGATAGGATATATCGTGCATTCGTTAAAAAACTTTTTGACTGATTTGTTGTTATATTACATGCATACGTTCTTTACCATACTAAAGAAGATTGGGTTTCATGTGGTAGAGTGATTTATGCAACTTATTTGGGCAAAACATCAAGATCCCATGAAAAGGAAGTATGAAAATGAACAAAAGAAAGAGGGTGATGTATGTGGTAAGTTAAAAAAAGCTTCTTCAATTTTGAGTAGAAAAGAGGACTTTCTGTCATTGGATTATAATGAACAGAAGAGTAGAACAAGTGTGGGGACAATAAGGACACAGTTTTTTTTTCATTTATTTATTTGTACAATTTTTATCATGTTACTATTTGACTTGGGCATTGATGAGATCAGTGTGTCTGTCTTAAATTTGGAAGCTGTTTGATTTATGAATGATTGATATCTTCTCACCTATACCTTTTTTCTGCATCATAGCTTGCTTCTAAAAATTGGAAAGTCACATGCTCCTACTTGTGCTTCTCTCTCTTAATTCTATCCCACTAGGGGTGTTGTCTACTATGGCCTCCCAAGGATAAAACATGTACGTGAGCTAGATTGACGTATTTGCATAGATGTCTATGTGTATATTTGTTTTATTCTTCTGGGTTTTAGTTTGTGATGGATTATGTTTGGCTGATAATGTTATTTATTACTTTGATGTGTGATAGTAGTAATACTTCTAATTATTTTTGCCACCCTCTCTCTCTCTCTCTCTCTCTCTCTCTCTCTCTCTCTCTCTCTCTCTCTCTCTCTCTCTCTCTCTCTCTCTCTCTCTCTCTCTCTCTCTCTCTCTCTCTCTCTCTCTCTCTCTCTCTCTCTCTCTCTCTCTCTCTCTCTCTCTCTCTATATATATATATATATATATATATATATATATATATATATATATATATATATATATAAAAGTAGGATGAAGTATAAACTCAAAAAATTGTAGTAACCGCGATAAAAAAAATTTCCCTTAAAACTGAAAAATAAATGGCCAAAATTTGATTTTATTTATCGTTAATATCTCGCAAGATAATATGGCATTTTGGTAATTAATTTCGAGATTTTGATAATTTTTAGAGAAAGTTAATTGTTTGGAGGGTACAAGTGACAAAAGCTAAAAGATAAAAAAAAAAAAAAAAAAAAAAAAAGGAAAATTCAGCCCATGTGTGTAACACTCCAAAACTCAGAGAAATTTAAAATTTTCAAAATCAACCATTAATCAACATTGTTTACAAAAAGAGTCATTGTTTAAAAGCATTATTTCAAATCAGAGTTTTCCCAAGACCCAGTGACATAAAACAGGAAGCTGCGTACGATCACGCCTTTGTTTTCCCACGATCCTCAGAAGTACCTAAAACGATAAACTAAAAACTGTAAGCCAAAGATTAGTGAGTTCCCCCAAAGTACCAACACACACATACATATAACAACATATATTGGGTCCACAACTAAAAGACTGGATTATTCCTGAGCCCACAGTATGAGTTTGACATGCCTGTTGGGCCCTCAACTCATATCTGGATTATCCCAAGCCCACATCATAAGTCTGGCTTGCCATCGGGGCCCACAACTTATGTCTGGATTGCTCCTAGGTTTATTGACTACCGTACATATCAGTACAACCTCAACCCAACCATATTATGTCGACATATGCATAACAAATAAACATATACCAGCAAACAGATAAACATGCAGATCTTAACAGATCACTACAACATAGCAACATCCTATAACAGAATACATAATCTGTTGAGCCGACATTGGTGCCTTCGACCCACAAGTACAATGAGTAAAACTCACCTCTCAGTCGGAATGCAAGCTGAATAAATCTCTGTTCCGAAAAATCGGCTCAACGATCACCTAACCAAACCAAGGACCTAATCTCAATTAACAGCTCAAAATACCCAAAATACCCCTAGGTCCAACTTGCTCAAAACTCTAGTCAACGGTCAAGGTCAACTCGTCAACTCGGTCAACTCAACTGAGTACGCGGGGGTACTCAGCTCCTAGGCTGGGCGTGGTCAAGCCTTGACCAGGATCGAGCGGTTAACCCCGTACACACGGCGTACGCTAGGTCACACACGACGTACCCACCAAATTCATTTTCCCTAATAAGAGCTCAATGTGTTAATCTCTCACGTTCCAAATGTAGATCCAAGGCCAATATAACACCGAGAGTCATAAAGTTTCCAACTGCATGAATTTGCATGCCCATTAAGTGCTTAATACCGACAAACATAACTTCTTAACGCCTAAAGACCTTCTAGAGCATGCATGGGGAAGAACTAAGCATCAAGATCTCATTTTTATGGCTCAAGACCCCTCATTGGGTCTGAAAGGACGACTTATTTGGTTAAGAGCATGCCATGCTCAAGAATCACAAAGGTTGGGACCAAAAATGCCCGAAATGAAGAAATAACTACATCTATAAGAAAAGATGATCAAGCTAGGAGCTTTTTACTCCAGAAGGTTGCGAGCAAGGCGAGAATCCCAGATCCAAGCTTCTTCCAAGCTCCAATGTCCTTCTACCACCTTCTTCTTCTTCAAGAACACCACTAAACACACAAAGGAGCTCAAAGATGCACTCTTCACACTTAGGGTTAGCTAGAGGGACGGTTTTTAGGTGGAGGCTGATGAGGGTAAAGGTATTAGGGCCATAAGGAGATTATATAGGGCGCAAACCCTCAAAAATAGGGTTTTGGTATGAACAGCGTACGCGTGGCGTACCTGCTGAGTATGCCCGACGTACGCGTGCGAGACCAGCTTCCTTATGCATGAGTACGCCATGCGTACACCTCGAGTACGCACGACGTACAGACCAAAATGGCAAACTTAACATATTTTAGGGTTAAAAATGAACCTTTCTCGGAACGGGTGCTACAATGTGGCCTCTCCAGGCGTTGACACATGCCCCCACCCCTATCATGACAACTGTCCAACCCTTATTGGTTGGTGAGTTTTTTTTTCCACCCGCTTAGTTTTTCGGCCATAACTTTTTTTTTTCTTTAATTTTTTTTTTGATTCTTAAAATTTAATTCTCTACAAAATGAGCACAATCATGAAAATTTGGATTTTTTTTATACTTATTAAAAAACTCAGAAAAAAAATTCTCCAAAAATTATAAAAATTTAAGAAATACTTCTACTCGTTATTGTCACACCCCCGAAACCAGACGGCGGAAACGTCCGAGGGCTCGCGTGACTTAAATTGAATATCATCACAATGAATATACATGAATCATAACATAAACATCACCATGCATCAATACATTACAACTGATATTGTTCACATCCAGTACATTGTTTTAAATATTACACGTCCACAACCCTAAATTGTTTGAGAGTTTTCAAAACATAATATCCTAACATACTTGATATTACCCTTCAGCTTACCTGTTACATGAGAATACAAGTTATTTTGAAAAACGTCAACATATGAAATGTTGGTGAGTTCATAAGCAAGGTTGTGATAAAAATGATTTGTGTAGTTTGTAAAACCCAGAAAATCCGATATTTTCTGAAAGGCAATAGTTTATCAAAGTGTGAAGATCCATAAGTTGATGCATGAATGATTTCAAAACGTGTATATAAAAGGGAGTTTTGTATTATAGTTATAGAAATTACAAGCGAGTGGTGTTGATTTCCTCGAAAAACCCGATGTTTTCAGATAACGCGAAATATACTTGTTTACGAATTGCTACACCGCCACAACAAATGATTTTTGATTACTCTTCCTTGATTACTCGGGTGGTGTCGGATATTATCAAATTTTTGTGAGTCGTTGTAACCATGCATGGTAATGAATGGTTATAACTACCAACTACGAACGACCCATAGAGGTGTCGTCCGTTATTACTCACTTAATCCAAACCACCTTGATTACTATTCATTCCACCCGTGCCATTAAAGGTTCGTGGCTTGGCGTTGGTGAAGTCCTTGTAGGAGCATGTCTTGGTAGGTCCTTGATTTATTCCGTTGTTCGAACTTCCAGCCCCTTGCCCATTGACTCCACCATTGTTCCCTTTGTGGATTTGCGCCATGGCTGCAGTAACCGCAGCAGATACAGCTGCTTGGAATGCAGCTGAGTTGACTTCGGGTGGGGTTGGTCCAGGGTTTCCACGGGTTGGTCGTTGGGGCATCTTTCTGTCATGGAACGGAAAGATGTCGAGCGCCTATGATTTTTGTGAGATTGTGGTCCTAAAAACTAGGTGTATTGTGTATACTTAAGTGGTTCCGCATGTTAACATACAATCATAACAGATAACAACATCACAATAGAACACATAAAATTTTTCCATTAATATTATCCGCATTTTTGTTACATGAAAATTTGCTCGAAGGAGCACACATTAGTGGTGCAAGTTCGGCAGCGTAACGGCTCTATGAGTAGTGTAATCACTTAAACATAGAGTCGATGGTACATAGCATAGGTCACATAAGCATATTACTATGGATAGATATGACTAGTCCTAGTCGTGGTGGGATGCGCCAGGGGGTGGTGCTGAAGAAGTGGACGCTCCCTGAAGGCGAGCCACCTGTCGTTCCGCGTCTCGGAGGCGAGTCTCCCATCTCACCTGTCTCATGTGGAACTCTCGGATAACCTCTCGCATCTCCTGTTCTGCATGCTCAACTCTAGCCCGCATCTGGTGCATCTGATCGACGGTGCCCTGAGCTAGGTCGCCAGTGTTCCGCAATCGTCTCACCATTACCGGAAGCGCGCGATCAGCTGGTCCTCCCTCCCTCAAGTCGTAGAACTCGTGTGACATGCCAAATGGAGGTCGGATATTATCAAATTTTTGTGAGTCGTTGTAACCATGCATGGTAATGACTGGTTATAACTACCAACTACGAACGACCCATAGAGGTGTCGTCCGTTATTACTCACTTAATCCAAACCACCTTGATTACTATTGATTAACGACCTGAATTTGTTTACTTTGATTACACATAAGCCTAGCAAACGAGGAGAAGAGGAATACAAAGTCCTGCTACTTCCGTGAGTTATTTTAGGCTGTTGGGTATACGAAGGACACGATGGCCCATTTCGCATTTGATTACTTGGACCTTACTAGCAATGGTAATGGGCCACTAAGGCCCAATGGCACTTAAAAGCCATTGAAGGTCCCTTTAATATGGAATTGGGTCATAGAAGGCCCAATAACATTGGTTACCATTATCCCTTGGGCCCAACGGTCATGTTAATGGATCACAAAGGTCCAACTAGCATGATTGGAACTTTCAAGCCCAAAGTTTGAATGTTTACTTGTTTTAGGTATTGCATAATTGTTGGAAGGTTTGATTGAACGATTGTTATTTTTGGTTCGACACGAGACCGTTCGGTTGTTTATAATGATGTTTTTAAAATATAGGTATATTCTTCATTCTGTTTTCGTAAGTTGTAAATTTGTATTCTTTTGAATCAAATATCTTAAAATAAAATAATTGGTTCAAAATATTGGTTTGACCTTTTCAGCCCTTCTTTAATAAAAATAACAATTTTAGTCCTTTATACAAAAGAAAAGACATTTTAAACCCTTAGACCATTTTCTTGACACTTTTGAATCATAGACTTGTTCAAATGATATTTTTAGCTCAAGACTTATTCTTTGGCAGTTTCAGACCTTCCAGCAAAGTGTTTTTTGGTTAAAGTCCAAACTTTTCGCAATTTTTACAACTTTGGCCCAAAATCCAAAAACTTTACATTTTTGATCCTTTTTGGAAAAGAAAAGCATTTTAACCCTTGAAATAGTTTTGTTTAACTTTTTATCCCCTGTTTTGAAGAATTTACCATTTCAGCCCTTTGAAAGTCATGATTTTCGCAACTTTAGGCTTAATGGGCCGAAAAGCCCAAAAATTAGCCCATTAAGCTAATATTTACATTTCAAGTCCTTTGAAGAGCATAATATTCATAAAAACATTTGTTTTAACTGATTTGACTCTTTTGACCCTGAAGAAAACCGTGAATAGCAATTTTTAACTCAACTTTTGTTTATTTGACAATTTAAGCCCAAAAATTAGTTTTATGTTACAATATGTTTATCATAATCTTGGAGGGTAATTTTCTTGACTTGTTTAGTGTAATATACCTTAGTTCTTGTTTGTTTTCTTACTCATGCCATAGATCTCGAGTTTTCTTCCCTTTTTGTTTACATATTCAACACATAAGCACATAAAATCACACATACATGCATAGAATCCTACAAAGCATACACATACACGTAGATCTACACATTTTACTTGTATTCTCCCCCATAAAACTTATGAAAACCGAAAAGAGAGGGGTATGAAATCACCTTGAGTTTGTGGATTCGGTTTAGAAGAAAAATGGAAGAAGTTTGATGCGAATCTCGGCCTAACAAGCTTCTTGGTGGATCTTTGGCTTAGATGTGTTCTAAGATGCAAGATCACGAGTTTGAATAGATTTAGAAGAGATTTTTGATGAAATGAAGTAGCTAGATCATGAATTTAAGCATCAACTTACCTTAGATGATGACTCTTAGGGAGAATCCTACTTGAAAGCTCCTAGATCTCGAAATTTTTGATGAAGAAGAAGGAAGAGTGTTCTTTGAGAGTGTTTGAGTGAATTGTGTGTGTGTGTGTGTCTTTCCCTTTGTGGTTCTCGGCCGAAGAAGAAAAGAGAGAGGAGAAGAGAGTGTGAAGTGATGGATGCTTGGAAATATGGGAAGTGTGCATGGATACCCCATGTACAATTGTGAGGTGGCAAGTAAAAAGTCAACTCTTCCCCCCATTTGTGTAGTTGGGCCGAGAGAACGGGAAGGAAGAAAAGAAATTGGGCTTTTTGTGCTTAAGTCCAAGATATTGGCCCAATTTACATCAAAGTATGAGTCTTATGGCCTTTTTAAGTTAATTAGATTTGTCATGGCCCTCCTTAGGGTATTTTATTTCATTCTGGGCCCATTATGGCCCAAAATGTTAAAATAAATGAAAGTGGGTCCAATTAGAGTCCATATAGGAGTTCTAAGCCCAAAATAGTCAAATTGGAAGCTTATTGGTCCATTAGGCCCAAATAAGAAAATCCTAATCCAAAATGGACTTAAACCGGGGTTTCTATGGTTTCCAATTCTTTGTTGACTATTTGCAGTGCTTGTATAAAGTGTTTGATGGAAGTTTGTTGTTATTGAATAAGAATCATACATGCTTTCACATTTTTGGTTCACAAATGTTATCATTGTTGTTGTTATAAAGCATCAAAATTCCTAGTTGTGACATCATCCCCCCGTTAGAGGGAATTTCATCCCGAAATTCTTTTGAAAGCTAGATTTGAGAATGCGAGAATAGGTGTGGGTACTTCTGCTTCATTTGGTATTCACGTTCCCATGTGAATTCTGGTCCGCGTCTCGCGTTCCATCGAACTTTCACAATCGGAATGCGACTTTGCTTAGTACGCTTCACCTTCCTATCCATGATTTCGACTGGTTCTTCGATGAACAGGAGATTCTCGTTGATTTCGATTTCTTCTAATGGAATGACGAGAGTTTCGTCGAATAAGCATTTCTTTAAATTGGAAACATGGAACACGGGGTGTACACTGCTGATCTCAGCGGGTAGCTGCAGTCTATAAGCCACTGGACCGATTCAGGCAAGAATCTCGAAGGGTCCAATGTATCGAGGGTTTAGCTTTCCCCGTTTCCCAAAATGAATCACCCCTTTCCAAGGAGATACCTTTAATAACACCATATCCCCGACTCTGAATTCCAAGGGCTTTCGCCGCTTATCGGCGTAGCTCTTTTGTCTGTCTCGTGATGATTGCAGTCGGGCTCTTATTTGAATTATCTTCTCGGTCGTCTCGTGTATGATTTCTGGTCCCGTTAGTGCATTGTCTGATGTTTGTCCTTTTGCTAACTGGGTGTCCCCTACCTCTGCCCAACACAACGGTGATCTACATTTACGCCCATACAATGCCTCGAAAGGAGCGACTTTGATGCTTGAGTGATAACTGTTATTGTACGAGAATTCGATTAAAGGCAAGTGGATATCCCACGACTTTCCAAAGTCTATCACACATGCGCGAAGCATATCTTCAAGGGTTTGAATGGTTCGTTCGCTTTGACCATCCGTTTGTGGGTGGTAGGTAGTGCTCATGTCAAGTTGTGTTCCCATAGCTTTCTGAAGGGATTGCCAAAAGCGTGAAGTAAACCTACTATCTCTATCTGAGATGATAGATATTGGCACTCCATGGACTCTCACGATTTCCTTGATATAGGTCCTTGTCAGACGTTCCATCTTGTATGATTCTTTTATTGGCAGGAAATGAGCGGATTTTGTCAATCTATCAACTATTACCCATATGGTATCCAAACCATCAGTCGTCTTGGGTAGCTTGGTCACAAAGTCCATAGTAATCCTTTCCTATTTCCACTCGGGAATTACTGGTTGCTGTAGTAATCCCGAGGGCTTTTGATATTCCACTTTTACTTTAGCACATGTGAGGCACTTGCTAACGTAAGTGGCAATCTCTGCTTTCATGTTAGGCCACCAATAATGTTGCTTGACATCCAAGTACATTTTATCTGAACCCAGACGGATGGAGTATCGCGTCTTGTGGGCTTCATTCATGACTACTTCTCTGAATCCCACAAGTTTAGGGACCCAAATGCGGTTCATGAAGTAATATGCTCCGTCCTCCTTCACTTCGAAATTCTTTTCCATTCCACGTAGCGCTTCGCTCGTCCTGTTTTCTGCCTTCATGGCATCCGACTGGGCTGCTCTGATTTGCGAGGTCAGGTGGGATTGGATGGTTATTGAGAGAGTCTTCAAACGACGATTCGAGTAATCCTTCCGACTCAATGCATCAGCTACTACGTTAGCTTTACCTGGGTGGTAGTTGATTTCGCACTCGTAATCGTTCAGCAATTCAACCCATCTTCGTTGCCTCATGTTTAACTCCTTTTGATTTAAGATGTGCTGGAGACTCTTGTGGTCGGTGAAAATGGTGCACTAGGTACCATAAAGGTAGTGCCTCCAAATTTTCAGGGCGAAGACCACAGCTCCTAATTCCAGGTCATGGGTGGTATAATTCACTTCATGTGTCTTTAGTTGTCGGGACGCATAAGCTATCACCTTTCCACGCTGCATGAGTACACAGCCCAAACCCTGATTCGACGCATCACAGTAAACTACAAAGTCTTATGTTCCTTCCGGTAGTGATAGCACCGGCGCACTGCAGAGTGCTTGCTTCAGAGTTCGGAATGCAGCTTCTTGTTTATCTGTCCATTCAAAAGGTACGCCCTTTTGTGTAAGCGAGGTAAGTGGCTTGGCTGTTTTGGAAAAGTTCTGAATGAATCTCCTGTAGTAGCCTGCGAGGCCTAAAAATTGGCGAATTTCTATGGGTGTTGTTGGGATCGCCCATCCTTCAATGGCTTTGACCTTAGAAGGATCCACATGTATCCCTTCTTGACTAACAACATGACCTAAAAAGTTCACACTACGGAGCCAAAACTCACACTTAGAGAGTTTTGCGTATAACTTTTCGGTTCGCAGGGTTTCTAGGATTTGTCGGAGATGTCGGCCGTGTTCTTCTTCGCTTCGAGAATAGACGAGGATATCATCGATGAAAACGATGACAAAGTTGTCAAGGAATGGTCGGCAGATTCGATTCATTAGGTCCATGAATGCGGCAGGGGCATTCGTTAGACCGAAGGGCATTACGACAAATTCATAATGTCCATAACGAGTTCGGAAGGCGGTTTTGGGGATATCCTCCTCCCGGACTATGAGTTGGTGGTATCCAGATCGCAGATCTATCTTAGAGAAGTAACTTGCTCCTTGGAGCTGGTCGAATAGATCGTCGATTCGCGGAAGTGGATAGCGGTTTTTGATAGTGAGCTTGTTAAGTTCCCTATAGTCAATACACATCCTAAAGGTACCGTCTTTCTTCTTAACAAAGAGAACCGGAGCTCCCCAAGGTGAGAAGCTGGGTCGGATGAATCCTTTGTCCAAAAGCTCGTTGAGTTGACTGGACAACTCTTGCATCTCCGCAGGAGCCAATCTGTAGGGCGATTTGGCGATGGGAGTAGCTCCTGGCACTAGATCGATTCGGAACTCGACTTGTCTTTCTGGGGGTATCCCTGGAAGATCCTCCGGAAAGACATCCGGGAAATCGCAAGCCACAAGGATGTTTCGAATATTGATCTCTTCTTTGGACTTATCCACTATATGAGCTAGAAACGTCAAGTCCTTCTTTCGTAAATACTTCTGTGCCTTAATGCACGAGATAAGACGAAGGTTCGCGCTGGGTTTGTCTCCGTATATAATTAGGGTTTCGTGATTTGGGAGGCGAAGGCGAACGGCCTTCTCGTGACACATAATTTCAACATGGTGGGAGCTTAACCAATCCATGCCGATAATCACATCAAAACTCCTAATGGAAACAGGCATTAAGTTTATTTGAAAGACGTGATGGTTCAAGGTCAGGGCACATCCGATGTAGATTTCCCCAGTGGATTCTGTTTTCCCATTATCCATTTCCACCGTAAAGGTTTCATTAAGCTTCTGGGGTTGTTGTTTTAACAAGTGTTTGAATTTATTACTCACAAAACTTCGTTCTGCCCCAGTATCAAATAGGATGCATGCATAAGTGTGGTTTAGAAGAAACGTACCGGTAACAACAGCGGGATCCTGAACCGCTTCTCCTTGACCCATAGCTAGCACCCTTCCTGTTCCTCCGTTCCCAGGGTTGTTGATGTTGGGGCAGTTTCGACGGATATGCCCAGTCTTTCCACATCCATAGTAGGTGGGGCTTGATCCTGCATTATTGCCGCTGTTGTTGGTGTTGCTGTTGTTGTGGTTGTTGTTGTTGTTGTTTCCTTGTTGTTGGCTCTGGGGAGGATAGGTCCTGCAATACCTTGCCGTGTGACCCTTCCGATTGCAACTGGTACAATGCATCTCCCTGCATTCACCATTATGATGGAGACTGCACTTGTTGCACTTTGGGAGATTCCCAGAATACTGCCTAGGGGCACTTGGATTAGCTGAAGCTAGAGCATGTGGTGTGGAGGGTACTTGGGTGGTTGCAGCATTGACTGTCACTGTCTATTGCTTCTTTGACGACTCTGAGCCTTGTCGCCCTTTTCTTTTGTTGTTCTTTCCTTTCTTGTTGTCACTCTCCTTCTTGCTCTCAGTTTCCACTGGCTTCTCGCCCTTCTTGTTGTTGTGATCGTATAGTTTCCTGGCCAACCTCTTGGCACTGTCGAATGTTTCAGGGTTTGCAGCTATTACATTTCCTTGAATTGGGGAGGTTAATCCCCAGATGAATCGTTTGATTTTCTTTCCCTCTGAAGTAATCATGCCAGGGCACAATAATGACAGCTCGCTAAACCTTGATATGTATGCATTTATGTCGGAGTTTCGGACGGTGAGATTCCATAACTCTTGCTCCATTTTCTGAATTTCGCCTCGCGGGCAGTACTCAGCCATCAGCATTTCTTTCAACTCCGCCCACGGCATAGCGTTGGCTACGGGGAGAGTCATGGCCTCTACATGTCCATTCCACCAAGTGAGAGCTTGGTCAACGAATGTGCATGCGGCGAACTTCACTTTCACCTCCTCGGGGCATTCACATATCTTAAATACTGATTCCACCTTTTCCATCCATCTCTTTAGGGTTATCATTCCACCCGTGCCATTAAAGGTTCGTGGCTTGGCGTTGGTGAAGTCCTTGTAGGAGCATGTCTTGGTAGGTCCTTGATTTATTCCGTTGTTCGAACTTCCAGCCCCTTGCCCATTGACTCCACCATTGTTCCCTTGGTGGATTTGCGCCATGGCTGCAGTAACCGCAGCAGATACAGCTGCTTGGAATGCAGCTGAGTTGACTTCGGGTGGGGTTGGTCCAGGGTTTCCACGGGTTGGTCGTTGGGGCATCTTTCTGTCATGGAACGGAAAGATGTTGAGCGCCTATGATTTTTGTGAGATTGTGGTCCTAAAAACTAGGTGTATTGTGTATACTTAAGTGGTTCCGCATGTTAACATACAATCATAACAGATAACAACATCACAATAGAACACATAAAATTTTTCCATTAATATTATCCGCATTTTTGTTACATGAAAATTTGCTCGAAGGAGCACACATTAGTGGTGCAAGTTCGGCAGCGTAACGGCTCTATGAGTAGTGTAATCACTTAAACATAGAGTCGATGGTACATAGCATAGGTCACATAAGCATATTACTATGGATAGATATGACTAGTCCTAGTCGTGGTGGGATGCGCCAGGGGGTGGTGCTGAAGAAGTGGACGCTCCCTGAAGGCGAGCCACCTGTCGTTCCGCGTCTCGGAGGCGAGTCTCCCATCTCACCTGTCTCATGTGGAACTCTCGGATAACCTCTCGCATCTCCTGTTCTGCATGCTCAACTCTAGCCCGCATCTGGTGCATCTGATCGACGGTGCCCTGAGCTAGGTCGCCAGTGTTCCGCAATCGTCTCACCATGACCGGAAGCGCGCGATCAGCTGGTCCTCCCTCCCTCAAGTCGTAGAACTCGTGTGACATGCCAAATGGAGGTCGGATATTATCAAATTTTTGTGAGTCGTTGTAACCATGCATGGTAATGACTGGTTATAACTACCAACTACGAACGACCCATAGAGGTGTCGTCCGTTATTACTCACTTAATCCAAACCACCTTGATTACTATTGATTAACGACCTGAATTTGTTTACTTTGATTACACATAAGCCTAGCAAACGAGGAGAAGAGGAATACAAAGTCCTGCTACTTCCGTGAGTTATTTTAGGCTGTTGGGTATACGAAGGACACGATGGCCCATTTCGCATTTGATTACTTGGACCTTACTAGCAATGGTAATGGGCCACTAAGACCCAATGGCACTTAAAAGCCATTGAAGGTCCCTTTAATATGGAATTGGGTCATAGAAGGCCCAATAACATTGGTTACCATTATCCCTTGGGCCCAACGGTCATGTTAATGGATCACAAAGGTCCAACTAGCATGATTGGAACTTTCAAGCCCAAAGTTTGAATGTTTACTTGTTTTAGGTATTGCATAATTGTTGGAAGGTTTGATTGAACGATTGTTATTTTTGGTTCGACACGAGACCGTTCGGTTGTTTATAATGATGTTTTTAAAAATATAGGTATATTCTTCATTCTGTTTTCGTAAGTTGTAAATTGTATTCTTTTGACTCAAATATCTTAAAATAAAGTAATTGGTTCAAAATATTGGTTTGACCTTTTCAGTTTTTCTTTAATAAAAATATCAATTTTAGTCCTTTATACAAAAGAAAAGACATTTTAAACCCTTAGACCATTTTCTTGACACTTTTGAATCATAGACTTGTTCAAATGATATTTTTAGCTCAAAACTTATTCTTTGGCAGTTTCAGACCTTCCAGCAAAGTGTTTTTCGGTTAAAGTCCAAACTTTTCGCAATTTTTACAACTTTGGCCCAAAATCCAAAAACTTTACATTTTTGATCCTTTTTGGAAAAGAAAAGCATTTTAACCCTTGAAATAGTTCTGTTTAACTTTTTATCCCCTGTTTTGAAGAATTTACCATTTCAGCCCTTTGAAAGTCATGATTTTCGCAACTTTGGGCTTAATGGGCCGAAAAGCCCAAAAATTAGCCCATTAAGCTAATATTTACATTTCAAGTCCTTTGAAGAGCATAATATTCATAAAAACATTTGTTTTAACTGATTTGACTCTTTTGACCCTGAAGAAAACCGTGAATGGCAATTTTTAACTCAACTTTTGTTTATTTGACAATTTAAGCCCAAAAATTAGTTTTATGTTACAATATGTTTATCATAATCTTGGAGGGTAATTTTCTTGACTTGTTTAGTGTAATATACCTTAGTTCTTGTTTGTTTTCTTACTCATGCCATAGATCTCGAGTTTTCTTCCCTTTTTGTTTACATATTCAACACATAAGCACATAAAATCACACATACATGCATAGAATCATACAAAGCATACACATACACATAGATCTACACATTTTACTTGTATTCTCCCCCATAAAACTTATGAAAACCGAAAAGAGAGGGGTATGAACTCGCCTTGAGTTTGTGGATTCGGTTTAGAAGAAAAATAGAAGAAGTTTGATGCAAATCTCGACCTAACAAGCTTCTTGGTGGATCTTTGGCTTAGATGTGTTCTAAGATGCAAGATCACGAGTTTGAATAGATTTAGAAGAGATTGTTGATGAAATGAAGTAGCTAGATCATGAATTTAAGCATCAACTTACCTTAGATGATGACTCTTAGGGAGAATCCTACTTGAAAGCTCCTAGATCTCGAAATTTTTGATGAAGAAGAAGGAAGAGTGTTCTTTGAGAGTGTTTGAGTGAATTGTGTGTGTGTGTGTGTGTCTTTCCCTTTGTGGTTCTCGGCCGAAGAAGAAAAGAGAGAGGAGAAGAGAGTGTGAAGTGATGGATGCTTGGAAATATGGGAAGGGAGCATGGATACCCCATGTACAATTGTGAGGTGGCAAGTAAAAAGTCAACTCTTCCTCCCATTTCTGTAGTTGGGCCGAGAGAAGGGGAAGGAAGAAAAGAAATTGGGCTTTTTGTGCTTAAGTCCAAGATATGGGCCCAATTTACATCAAAGTATGAGTCTTATGGCCTTTTTAAGTTAATTAGATTTGTTATGGCCCCCCTTAGGGTATTTTATTTCATTCTGGGCCCATTATGGCCCAAAATGTTAAAATAAATGAAAGTGGGTCCAATTAGAGTCCATATAGGAGTTCTAAGCCCAAAATAGTCAAATTGGAAGCTTATTGGTCCATTAGGCCCAAATAAGAAAATCCTAATCCAAAATGGACTTAAACCGGGGTTTCTATGGTTTCCAATTCTTTGTTGACTATTTGCAGTGCTTGTATAAAGTGTTAGATGGAAGTTTGTTGTTATTGAATAAGCATCATACATGCTTTCACATTTTTGGTTCACAAATGTTATCATTGTTGTTGTTACAAAGCATCAAAATTCCTAGTTGTGACACTATTCTAATGACTTTGTGAAAAGAAACTTTAAAAAAATTAAGTGGTTTAGATACCAAACTTTATTTTAAAAGATTAAAAGTTAAAAAAAAATGTTGAATATAATATGATCCAAATAGAGACGATTCAAAATAGCTATGATTCAAAAATATTATGATTCAATATGTTTATGATCCTTAACTTGTTGCGATCTAAAAGTATTTTGATTCAAATCTTTTATGATTCTTAATTATTATATCTTTTATGATTCATAAATGATATGATCTAAATCAATCTGATATGATCCAAAATTTTATGATTCAAATTGATATGATCTAAATTTTGATGATCAAAATTAATATGATTCAAAAAATATATGATACATAATATCGTTATGATTCGAAACATTTTATAATAGTTAAACATCACAAATTCGAACTGATATTTAATTCAAAAAGTAAAAAGAAACAAAAGATTTAGAAAGAAAAGAAAAAAAGAAAAAAAAAAGAAACGAAAAAATTTTAAAAACTAAATAACCATGTATATATTGATCAAATTTAAAAAAAATCAAAAAAAAAAGTTAAAAATAAAAAAAAAAGAAACAAAAAAGAAAAATCAATTTAAATGACGTTCGTCGCACATGATTATTCTCTCGAAGTCGTATTACGATCCATGGACGTGTGTCCCGTGCGAACACGTCACGACCAAATAATTATTTTGACGTTTGTGCCCTTGATGAAATGATTGGTGGAGAATAGTAATCGCGATTCCTACCAATTTGAAAGTATTACTATTATCACACACACACACACACACACACACACACATATATATATATATATATATATATATATATATATATATATATATATATATATAAGGTTAGATTAAAATATGGATGTCATCTATTGTGCAGACGTGTGTGGAGAGTGTTATTCTATGAGAATAACTAATAGAATAGGTTGTGTGGTAATGCAAATACGTTCAACCTCAAATAAATATCGTCATTATCATGTATTTTTACTAATTCTTATTTATTTTTGTTCTAACAAATCGTTTTTCATTAATTCTCATTCTTACAGAATAAAATTATCAAAAATACATTCTAACAGAATGAGAATCATAAAAAAAGTTTCATAATAACCATATATATGATTTAATTAATGAAAATACATGATAATGATAATAGTTATGTGAGGTTGAAGGTATTCACATTATTATACAACAAATTTTCTTACTTATTCTTACAAAATAGCATTGTCCACGTGTCTGTACAATAGATGTTAATCCACATTTGAACCTAACTCTCTCTCTCTCTATCTCTCTCTCTCTCCCTCTCTATCTCTCTCTCTCTCTCTCTCTCTATATATATATATATATATATATATATATATATATATATATATATATATATATATACACACACACATACACATACAATGGTCTTTCTGATGGATGTTTGTTAGATGGATACATTATTTTGAAAGAATTTTAGATAAAGACCATTGCTACCTTTTTATACGTAAAGACTATTTGTGAAATTTTAAAAAACTATATTAAATCTTGTATTAATTATAATAATTCAATTAAAAGGAAATAATCTAAAACATAAAAAATTAATATTCATATAACTAAAACAATTAAAACTTATAAATTTTAATCAGCATATAAGTATATTTTATTTAATATATAATTATATTTATTGTCTAAACTTTATCTAAATTATTCAAACTATAACACATCATTAAGTATTTTCATTTTCCTGTTTTTATCTAAAAATAACTGAACTATTAAAATTTCATTTTATTACTTTTTAATTTTTACCTTATGTAATTTTCAAGATTTATCTTCACGTTTCTTATACAAATATATTTATTTGTATGAAAAATATGATGTCTTGTACTAAAAAATATATTATTATAAAAATAATAATATGTTGCTATTTTATTTTAAATATAGAAGTATGTCGGCTTGAGTTGAAGGTACAAATTTGTATTAGTTTTGTTTTAATAATATAAGTACGCTAACTTTTATATTGGTTTAATATAAACTTTTGATATTTAATTTTAAAAAATTATTTAGTTTTATCAAATTTTGAACATATTCATTAAAAATGACAAACTTTTCAAATCAAAATTAAAAACACATTGTTATCTAATAATTAACTACAAAGGTAAACATGCTAAAATAATTAACCATATGAATAATATGACATTAATTCATTTCAATTCATTTTATAAAGGAAAACAAAAATATTTATATTTTAAAAAAGTTTGTGTTAGGGGTGGCAATCCTCGACTCAATCATAACTCGACACGAAATAAATGTGTTTAGGTTGATATTTTTGACCCGCCAACCCGTTTATTTTATGGGTTGGATTATCTATTTGGGTTCATGGGTCAACTCGCCAACCCAAATATATATGTTATATTTAAAAAATTAAAATTTTATTTATAATTTAATGGAATATAGTCAATATAAAACATGCGTAAGTGACTAAGCCCTAACACTCTTAACCTCAAATCCAATTTTCAATCCAGAGTGAGAGGCATGCATTCGGTTGTTCATTTCATTTTAGTCAATGTAAAATAGGAATTATTAATTAATTTAGAGACGTGTTTAATTCGTATAATTTAACAAAAAATTACCCGAAAATGACATGTCGCCGCTTTAACTCGAAATCAACTTACTGACCCGAGAACCCATGTACTTAAAAGGGTTATGTAGGTTGGTTTGGGTTGATGTTTCCAATTCGACAACCCACCAACGCATATATTATAAGGGTAGGGTTTGGTCAATGTATTATGACCCGTCAATCCGAACCCAACCTAATTTGTTAGGCCTAGTTTGTGTTTCAGAAATTATTAACGTATCATATTTTTTTTTACAAAAATAAATATATTTATATTAGTTATTAATTTTGAAACACAAACATAAGCATTTTAAACATACAAAATATAAATATATTTGTATAAGTTGTTATACAAATATATTTATCTTTATAAAAAATGATACACTATTATTTTTAAAAACAAACATAAACCTTTTAAACATATAAAATATAAATATATTTGCATAAATTATTATACAAATATTTATTTATTTTTATAAAAAAATATGATATGTTATTATTTTTGAAACATAAATCTTTTTAAAGATATAAAATACTTTTATTTTACTTTAAAGAAAATAAATTAAATGGAATTGTTATCATATTATTCATATCTCTAAATATTATTAAAAGAGAACCCTTAATTCTAAACTAAAGAAATCAGGACCATTGATTGTATTTCAATCCTATATTTTTCACCTTTGGATTATTTGCTGACATTATCTTTGTCAACCCCTTTATTTTTGTCCACAAATTTTATAAAACGTATATTACGTTTTAAATTAGCATTCTATTAATGACACTTAAATCTCACCAAAAATAAAATGAATTAAATTAGGAATTCGATTATTGACAATTAAATCTCACCAAAAATAAAATGATTTAAATTAGGATTTCTATTAATGACAATTAAATCTCACCAAAAATAAAATGAAATGAACTAAATTAGGAATTTTTGTCAACCCCACCTCCCTCATTTCTTTACATAATATATCTAACCTAATTTTTGTAGTGGAGAAGAAAATGGGGGAAAACAGGTTGTTTTGATTTTTACTTAACGATTTAGATTTGTAGTCAAACGATTGGAATTATAATCACATCAGGGAAAGGTAAGAAAACAAGTAACTCAAATTCCACTTGACAACTTCTTAGTCATCTCATATATGCTTATTTCTTGATAACTGATATTTGTACTTTTTATCGATATTTGTGCTAAAGTTGCGACAACATGAAAATGATTGTTACTCAAGTTGCTTGATTTTTTTGGATTTCTTGTAGGTCGAAATTGGAGTTGACAAACAACAGAAATGGCCGAAATCATCTGGGTTCTTGTGAATGTAAGTAAAATATATTTTGATTTTTATGTTATGAGGGTATCAAATTTTGTGGTTTGAAAATTAATTGTCGCAGTTGTGTTATTTAGAAATTTGAATCGGACCTTTCTATGAGATTCCCCATTTTCTTCATACTTTTGACGAATTGTTCAATAAGTTGAGCAATCTAATTATAAACGATATACTCATACACAAATGTATGCCATATCCTTTGCTTTTGGTTGTTAAAATCACAAATCTGATTTTTTTTTAATGTGTTAGGATTTGAGACCTTGATTTGGATACATGGAAATTTTGTTTGATCTACATGTCTACTACCTGTTCGATGAAATGCTTAAGGGAACAATATTGTGATAAACCTACGACCCGGTTTAAATTACTTTTTTTTTAAATTACTTTAAAAATATATTGGTTTAAATTACTTAAAAAAATACTTGTGAATTTTTGTTATCCTTCATGGTTTAAATTTATATGTTTCTCCTTAAAGTTTCATGTTTCATCACTAATATTTCTTTGTTTATGTTTTAGTTATAATGCCTCCTTTGGCCCTTGATCACCTTGGTTAGTTTCTCATACTAAGGTGTTGTTTGTTTTTCTGAAACAAAAATTTTAAAAGTCTGTGGACCAGCTCTGCAAACCTCTGCGGCAGAAGAGGTGGACCAAACGGCTACAGACTGTAACAAAAAGCGTGTTTGTTTTTGTTAACATCTGCAGACTGCTGCAGACATTAAAAAATTAAAATAATGCATCATGAATAAAAAAAACATATAAGCAAAGATTTTAGCATATTCAACAATTGTTTTAGCATATTCAACAAACATTTAAGCAAAATTTATGATATTTCAGCATATATTTGTGACCATTCAACAATAAACTATCACTATTATAATTGAAAAACAAACAATTCAGCAAAGATTTTGGCATATTCAACAAACATTTAAGCATAATTTATGATACTTCACCACATAACAGATGACCTGACAACAACAATAACAATTCAGCAATAAACTTGCATCAAAAAAACAAAATCAACAACAATTTCTGATTCAACAACATCATCTTCAACATAGAAAAAAAACAAGAAAACAATTTTTGATTCAACAACATATATGCAGAAAAAAAGCAAATCAGCACCAATTTATGATTAAAAACGAATCTAATTGCCAATTTCAGGTGGAAATGATAGAAAACAGAAAGAATTTTTTTTTACACACCTTTGAAGGAATTCGTTGGGCTGTCGGAGGAAAAAGGGAAGAAGGAGCCGAAAATTTATGGATGATTCAGCAACATATATGCAGAAATAAAAGAAATCAGCACCAATTTAAGATTTCAAACGAATCCAAATGCCAATTCAGGAGTCGATAGACAAAAAAAAAAACGTACCTGTGTATACTGCCGGACGAAGAAGGAAGAAGGAGGTGCCGACGAGCTGTGGCGACGGCAAGGTGGGGCGACTGCGAGGTGGAGATCGATGACAGAGAAGATGCGACGCGATGGGTTTCGATTTCTGGACGAAGACGTATGTTTTTTTTTGGGTCGGATGTTTTTAGGTTTAGGTTAGAAGGGGTGGGAAGAGGTACAACAAGTGCTTCCCCAAGAAGCACACGGGCATAGGTTTTAAGCCCCGAAGACTTCCGAAAAACAAACTGCTGCGGGACTAAAAGTGTTGCGCGCGTGTGCTGCGCCCCACAGCAGTAAGAGCTTTGAAGAGGTTTTTGAAGAAAAACAAACAACACCTAAGTTTTCTTTGAAAATTATATTTAATTGCAAGTTATTACACTATCTAACACCTCAATAATCTTTAATATTTGTATAAGATGATGACAATTATTATTTTTTATTGCAACTTCTCTTCATATGGATTATCCGATGTGGTTTGAGTTCTGGAATGCTGTTACTGAGAGGATTCCGCATTGTGGGGCGTTGGAATTCATTACAGAAGGAGGCATGATTTATATGCCTTATTGGGTATTGATGGAAACGTTTAATTCTTACTCATGTAGATCGATAAGTATTTTACAATATGTTCTTTTAACCTTATATTAGGATCTTTTTTGGAAAAAAAATTGTTTTTAATATTGAACTTTGAAAAAAAAAAGTTCATATATAGCATCGTACTCTTAAAAAAATGACTTTTTGGATTATTTTTAGTTGATATGGAAAGTTACATCTTTTGTATATTGAAGTTCATTTAAACGATTGTTTTCTGGAAAAAAAAATTCATTAATAGCATTAAACTTTGAAAAAAAGCTCATTAATAGCATCGTAATTTCAAAAAAATGACTTTCATATTCTTCTTGGCTAATCTAGAAAAGTTTTATTTTTTTCTATATTAGAGCTCATTAATAGGATTTTTTTGAAAACATTTTGTTAATGGAAAGTACATTTTCATTTTCTTTCGCATATAGACCATTTATGTAAAAAAAAAACATTTCAAATATGGGCCATTTATGTACTTTTGTTCACAAGTGAACCATTTATGCAATATATAAATTTTAATGTTAATTAGTAGGTCATTAATATGACAATTTTCTAGGGAAAATTTGTTTTTAGTATTGAAATTTGTAAAAAAAAAAGTTCATTAACGACATTGTACATTAAAAAAATATATTATTTTGGATTATTTTTAGATGATATCGAAACGTTTCATTTTTTCCTACATTGAAGCACATTTGTAGGATAGTGTTCTTGAAGTGAATTTCATTAATGGCATTGAACTTTGCAAAAAGAATTCATTAATAGCATCGTACTTTTAAAAAATAATTTTTTTGGAATTCTTTAAGTGCAGGTAGATTCCTTGAATGCCTACCTTGATGAACATATATGGAGAAATCTTTTTGGAAAATGATAAAATCCTTATATGACAACCCGAACAAGAAAAAGAAAAACACAATTTTGACTAACCCAATTTATTCAAAATCTTTATTCATTTTAGTAGCTTACACACCATTTAGATGTTCTCAAAATAGCATATAAAATAACTTTGAGATGTAATAAAGCTAAAATGGTATTTGACATGTTTTGTACTTTCTAATGATCATTACCATGAAACCTTTGAACGATTTTTTTTACCAGAAAGAATGTGATCAATATACAAAACAATATAGCATATTCAGAACCTAATTTTTTTTAATTTACTTTAATAAGGTCTTCCTGTAACAGTTGATTGGCCCTACCCAACTCTCCCACGTAAGGTAATGGATTTATGTTGTTCTAAATGTGTCAAAATGCTTCATTTAAGTGTTCCTCCGTTCATGGTCTGCGAACTATCCATATTGATTTCATGATTGAGAAGAACACATCACACCGACCAAGATCAGACCATCAACCATATTAGTGACCCCCACTGAGATTAGTAATGTACTTTGAGTAATCCTCCAAAACAGGCAATGAACTTTGAACTATAGTAAATCTTGAATCGATTCTCAAATTCTACATCAAACTTCAAACATTAAACCTTGAACATTTTCAATTAATGTTATCGAGTTGATATGCATTTGATTATTTAGGTATATCGTAAATTGTTTAGCTTCCCATGTTGATTTTACTACTTTAACATGTACAAAGGACAAATACATATAATACCTAAAGATAGAAGATTGTTGTTTTTTCTTTGTGAAATATCTAATAGCTATTTTGACAATAGTGTTCTTGTTTTACAATAATAAGGTTTGAATGATTGGTTTTAAATAATCATTTTGTAAAATCATTTAAAAACCAATACAATTCCTCTTTATATACTAAATTTAGTATTACGTTAATAATGCAAAAGTTAAACCATAATCTTTTTGTTTTATTAGTTGTCTTAATTCTAAAATTTATATAACTATTATGTGGATCTGATTACTTATTTAGCTTATTTTAAAATAATTTACATTATAATCATACTTATTTATTTGTGGAATAAAAGTAGAATGATAACAATATATTAATTTATTTTGTATTTATCATATATATATATATATATATATATATATATATATATATATATATATATATATATATATATATATATATATAAAAGTTGTATTATAATATAAGTTTTTAAATAAGACATAACGAGGTTACCACATTATAAAAATAAAAATAAGATAGCAACCAATTAATTGATTCTCTATTTCATTATGATCTTTAAACGATTAATTATGTTCTAAAATTTTGTTATACGAAAATTTTGTAAAATATATAAAAGTAATCATGTTTTAATTTTTCAAATTATAAAAGTAATCACGGTTTATGTTTTTCATATATGAAAATCATATTACAAAAAAGAGTACTAGCATCTACCTGCTTTAAATTAAACTTCACAGATTATTTAATTTTTAAACAGATTATTTGACAAAATAACTATTATTTTTTTAGGATTAATGTATACTTATATATGAATTGGAGATGATACAAGAACAATATATTCTGTGTTCTTTAAAGTATAACATGTTCCTGTTAAGAACATGTAAAAATTTGCATTCATAAATAAGTCCCATTTTTAACCAATTTGCTAATATTTATTGCAACACACCCTCCCTCTAAACCTTAAACCCCTAAATAATCGTCCGAAACTAATCATCGAAAGAAACTATTTGGTACCGCTGCATCACTAATAGTCGAAATAAATTATCTAGATATTTGGTCCAAGGATTCCTCTATGTCCGCATATAGATGACATGTTCCCATTCAAGCTGATAAGAAAACAATTTCAAATATGATTATCTTTCTCAATGACAATCAATAAAGCTCAGGGAGAAGCAATTCTAAATGTAGGTATTTATCTCCCAGAATCGGTTTCACGTATGGCCAACTTTATATGACATTGTCTAGAGGGATATCACGTGCCAATACAAAAGTATTAGTGAAATCTGATGAACAGTTCAACGACAGTGAAGTCTATACATCAAATATTGTCAACAAAGAGGATATCGTTGCTCTGTAGGTATTTATCTTACAGAATCGTTTGGAGGAGACCATTTTATTGGAGATGACTTTAGACAAATTCTTCCAGCAATACAAAGAGGCAATCGTTCGGATATTGTGCAGGCATCATATTCATCCAAATTACAGCGTGATGTGCAGTTTTACGTTTAACGGTAAACATGAGGCTTTATTTTGGTTGTCTAACTAATGATTTGGATGAGACAAAATCATTTGATGAGTGGGTTCTTAAAATTGGTGAAGGTAATATTGGTGGCCCTAATGATGGTGAAGCTGAAACTGAATTTCCAGAAGACGTTGTTGTTCGCTCTACAGGTGACCATATTCATTCAATTGTATCCACCATTTATCCATCCTTTGAAAACCATGATCCATCATATTTTCAAGATAAAGCTATTTTCGTCCCTACAAATGAAGAATTTGATGCTACCAGTGACTACATTTTAGGATTGATGAAAGATGAAGGGAAAACATATATGAGTTCAAATTCTTTACGCGAGACAGAGTTACCAGGTTTTTTTGAGGAATCAATCTACTCTTCAGTTGTGTTGAATGGTTTTAAGGCATCTTGAATTTCCAACCATAAACTTACACTAAAAATAGGTGTTTCAGTCATGTTACTTCGTAATATCGACCAAACCAAAGGACTATGCAATGGTACTAGATTATAGATTGTTAGGCTTAGAAGACACGTCATTGAAGCCTGAATCATATATGTTAGACTCTTCAACGAGACTACTTATATATCTTCCATGAAGTTAACTTCGTCTAATAAAAGAATCTCATTCCTTTTTCAGCGGAGGCAATTCCCCATAATTATTTATTTTGTTATGGCCATTAAAAAAAGTCAATAACAATAATTATCAAATGTTGGATTATACTTGCATAGACCCGTCTTCACTCATTGCCAGTTATATGTTTTTTGTTTCTCGCGTCACAAGTGAAAAAACATTGAAGGTACTCATATATTACGAGGAAGGTCGTCCAACTAATAAAACAAAAAGTTATGTCTACAAAGAGGTTCTTCAACTATTATACATATTCATGTGTTTCATTGTTTTTTTTTTCAGACATTTCAATGTTACCAATAATGCTAATTAGTCTGTTTATGTTAATTTATTTTTTTATAGTGCCAACTTTTTTATACATTTATATGTATATTTTTATATGTTCCCTCGCGTTTTATGCGGATCATAATCTAGTAGTTAATTAAATTAGCAGGTGTAGCAACATAGTTAATTATTAGCTAACATACATTTCTAATTCTGCTTTGAAAATGTTATGTCCTGTTATGGAATATATTCAAAATTTGATAAAAATAAATAATTTTTTAAAATTATATATAAAAAGTTTATATCTAACCAATATAAAAATTACAGTACTTATATTATGTAAGAAAAATCGATACATATTTTTACCTTTAACTCAAAACGACAGACTTATATTTTTAAAATAAAGTAGCAACATATTATTATTTTTATGATAACGTATTTTTTATATTAACACATCGTATTTTTTAATGAAAATAAATATATTTATATAAAAAATAAAGATAAATCTTAAAAAAATATATCATGTGAAAATTAAAAAGTAATAAAATGATGTTTTAATACTTCAATTTTTTTAGATAAAAAATAGAAAACGAAAATATTTAATGATGTATTGTATTTTAAATATTTTATATAAAGTTTAGAAAACAAAAATTATTTATATATTAAATAAAGTATATTTGTATGATGTTTGAAAGTTTATTTTTTTTTTATATAAATATTACGTTTTCTATGTTTTAGTTGTTTCCTTTTTATTTGATTTATGGTAATTAATTCAAGCTTTATTAGACTTCTTTAAAATTTCACAAACGGTCCTGAGAAGAAGTTTCATAAATGATCATTATGCAAAGTTTCATAGAATAACAGAAATGATTCTTATTCAAAATTCCTTCAACGTAAGGTATGCATGTAACGAACATCTATCAAAAGAACCACTAGAGTGAAAAGTTTTGTCTAAATGTACCATTCATGCAACAACAATAATCTTACCCTTGCTTGTAATTTATGATTTATAAGAAAAATACATGCTAGTAAATTTTTTTATCGCCAGCTTGTATTGTTTAGAGGAGATGAGAAATAGAAATGCAAACTTTGATTTGTAAGGAAAATAATGGAAACTAAAAGATTATATTTTTTTACCTTTCGCTTGCAAAATAAAAAAAAATAAAGAAAAGAGTCGAATCAATGTCAATCAATGATTGTGAGACGAACGAATGATTCATCGAAGATAAACACTTACTAACAGATGAATCTTTCAGGTCTATGGAGTTGTCATGCTTGGTGGAGAATCGCAGTTGCGCTGAAGCGAGTGCATTAATTTCCAATCAATAGCAAGATATAGGGAGAAGACGAAATATGGAGAAGACGATGGTTGCTTCAGTGGTGTGATATGAGAACTACAATGAGAGAGAGAGATTAAAGTTTTAAATTATGAAAATATAAAACTATTTTCATAATAATAGGAATTTAAAATTAATGTTAATATTTAATTTATGGTCAAAATACCATAAATGCTCTTTTATTTTATTTTATTTTTACAATTAATTATATAAAATGATTGGTTGAAATTAAGTTATACATTTACATAATAATTGTTAATTTATATATGATCCTAACACACACTTTTTCTCTCTCTCTCTCAATATATATATATATATATATATATATATATATATATATATATATATATATATATATATATATATATATATATATGTGTGTGTGTGTGTGTCGGGGGGAGGGGGGGGGTCACCAACCAAAATAACTCATAGAACTTAAAAACCATCTTATTTACCTTTCGATTAAATTTGAATCTTTAAAGGTATGATGGTAAAATATTAAATGGTATTTGTTGAAAGAAGAAATGAAAAAAACATATTACATCCCATAAAATTCAGGATTTATTAAAACTAATTAATTAGTATCAAAAAATATAAAAATCTAACCTAATTAATACAAATCAATTTCTAAAATAGTAGGAGATTTAAAAAATACCAAATGTTCATTTCTGAACATATATATGTATAGGTTTAATTATCAACATTTATACAAAACACATAAATTGATCATATGTTAATACACGGTCATAGATGAACATTCACAACATCTATAACATATTAATTTTCATAAATAAACATTGACGAACATTAACGAGATATTAATGTTTATAGATGAACATTGACAAACATTTATAGAATGTTGATGTTCATATATAAACATTGATGAACATTCATAAGAGATAATATTCGGTTAAGAACATTTATGCAAAACACATAAATTGGTCATATGTTTATACATGTTCATAAATGAACATTGATGAACCCTTATAACATAGTAGTATTCATAAATGAACATTGATGAACATTCATAAGATATTAATGTTCATAGATGAACATTGTCTGTAAAAACCCAAAAATTGTTTATATGCAATGTACATGTGTTCAAAAATGAAGATTTATTCAAAAACCAAAAAATTAATCATGTTTATACTTGTTTCATACTGAATATTTATACAAAAACAAAGAAAACGAACTAATGTACACATATAAACACCTTAACAATATTATACATTATTGCAATAACATTGCCGTACTTTCATCCACTTGAATATGATTTTATGAAAAGTCAAAAAAAATTACGCTACGCATTTTATCAAATAGATGTTATTCATTACAACAAACAAATATAGTGCCACTGGTGAATCTCAATTTTATAAAACCACATAGAGTGAAATTAAATAATAAAATATTATGAGTGGTTGTGAAATCTATAAAACAAATGCATCGGAAGAAAAGAAGAAAATTGTAAGAAAATGTAATAAATTAAAGGGAAATCTTCAGAAAAATCCAAATATTTACGGAAAAATTACACTTTGGTCCTAAGATTTTTTTTTGAACGAAAAAGTCCTGAAAACCGGCAAAAATTTGCAGTTTGACCCTTTTTGACCGGTTGAAACCGGTACCAAATTAATTTGGGACTATTTCGTAAACTAACCCAAAATATTGGGATTTTTCTATAAACAAAAAATATTAGGAGTTTTCTGTAAACAAAAATATTATGACTTTTCAACAAACAAAACCCTTATTATTATTATTATTATTATTATTATTATTATTATTATTATTATTAGTATTAGTAAAAATATAAATAAGAATACTATTTTTTGAACTTGTTAGTATTAATATTGTTACTAATACATATAAATGCATTTAAATGAAAAAAATAATATTAATGACATTGTTTAAGGGTGGAGGTGGAGGAGATGGTGATGTTTTTAGCATTGAAATCGTGAATGTCTGCTTGTATATTTTTACTTTGTATATGGTCATTTCACATTTGTTATTATTGTTTTCAATTCAGAATATTAATACTTAACAATTTAAAAGAAGTTGTATATTTGTAAAATTGTTTATAAATAGTTTAAGGTAGAAGAGTTTCTTACTTTGTATATAAAATTGTTTAAGGTAGAAGAATTACTTTCCAAATCCAACAAATCCACTACAAACATCTACATAGGTAACCCATATCAAAATTCAAAAGTATTAATTACAATATATTGTTTAATAAAAAGTAATAGGAATAATTCAAAAGTATTAATCAAAATTCTAAAGTATTAACCCAAAAAACATGTCCTACTACTTTTTATTAAACAAAATATTGTAATTAATACTTTTGAATTTTTATATGGGCTACCTATGTATCATAAATGGGAACGGACACAAATTTTCGTTCATGTGCTCTCAACCTGGGGACCATGGTGCGGGGATGCGTATGGGTCATGTGTATGGATTGATGTCATCTTAGGGCGTCAATCATCACCGCCATATCATGGTCCGAGAAACGGACTGACTTTTACGATGTTCTTCGAATAGGGGACCATGGATGGTGTGGGTGCGGGAATGAATGCATGTTAAACCTCGAGGGTATATGTGGATCATGCATTGGGGGTGCCGACCATCCGTCTAGTGTCATGGAACAAGACACGAGACTTCCCTTTTGTGTGTTCTCCATTATCGGCTAGGGTACCACCATACGAGTGCATGTGGTACATACAAGTGTGGGTCGTGGATACAAATCATTGCATGGGGGTACCGGTCATCAACTCGATCTAGTATCATAAATGCGCTGGGACACAGATTTCCATTCATGTGCACTCACCCTGGGGACCATGGTGCCAGGATGCATGTAGGTCATGGATAAGGATTGATGTTCATCTTGGGGGGGGGGGTCGGTCATCACCGTCGTGTCATGGTCTTGGACACAAATTGATTTTCTTATGTATAATAATAGGGGACCATGCATGGTGTGTGTTCGGGGCGAGCTGTGTTTTCAAATCGAGGGTATATGTGGATCATGCATTGAGGTGCCAACCGTCTGTATAATGTCACACCCCAAAACCGGAACGGCGGAAACGTTCTGGGGCGGAGGACGTCATGCGTAGTATCACAATAATTGTATAGCAAGCATAGTAAACACAACCAGACATTGAATACATATATGAAAAAGGTTTACATTGTTTAATACATAGTTTTGTTCATATCAAAAGTAAAATAGAAAGATGTGACTCTAACGCTTCGACTTCTGCAAACTCCTGGAAGTACCTGTCTACTAATTCCCTGAGAATACAAGCAGTTTTGAATAAATATCAGCATAAAGCTGGTGAGTTCATAAGCATTTAGTTTTGGTGGAAAAGTGTTCTTTGAATCCTTTTGAAAAGTGTTCCTCAAGAAAATCCTATATTTACTTATGGAAAGCAAGTTTGAAAACCCGTTCCTTCCATGTGTTCCCGGTTCGTACTAATACGCACAATTCAGGGAGTCATGGAATGAATACGAATATCCACTAGTATAAAATAAATCATCAGTTTTAGAAATGCCAATGTTATTCTGGGAAAATCCTATATTTTCCCTAAAAACAGTTTATCCATCCTAGAGGTAGAGATGCAAGTTTAGAGACCCATGATTACCATTAGTATATATATAAAGGTAGTTTTATTACTCAAAATAAAACAAAAGAAGAATAGAGTCCGTAAACCAAAGTTAGTTTATACTTATTTGCGAGTCGTATAACCATACTTGATATGACCGAGAGACCTTAATAACGTTCTTCAGGCGTTACGCTAAATGACATTTGTTCACCCCAGGCGTGCCCGCCTAATTGTAGCTAGCAGTTCAGGTGTGGGATTGTCAGTCCCGAATAGATCTATTCACAAATCTCACGCTCTCCCTCCAGGAGACTCTGGTTATACTAAAAGGATTTATCACTATACACCTAAGAGTACAGTATTGAAGTAGAGCCTCACAATTCTGTATAATCTAGTTTACTAGCGAGAAACAGTATAAAACAATAATAGTACTTTATATTCCTAAGAAAATATATAACATAAACTAAATCTGCCATAGTTTATATATATTCATTTATGAAATTAAATTAGGTAGAAACTACCTACAGGGTTATCCGAAACTATACCCATTATAGTTTATTAGAGTTGGTATGGAAAATGCTTTGTAAAACCTTTCTGAAAGCTATGAAGTTAGATTTCCAAAATAATAGTTTCCCTTATGCTCAACATATTACAAAAGGGATAAAATATCCGAGTATGTTATTAAACGTGGAAATCGTTGGACTGTATTAATAAGTTTAAAACTTAATAAAATACTTTGAGTTTGGCTTGTATTCCTCCCTGAAAACATTAAAAACACGGAAAAATGTAGGGGTATGAACTCACCTCGGGCGATTTGAATGAAGGATCGATACGGAATGCGGTATGTTCAAGTGAAGCCTGGAAGACGATTTGATCCTAATTAACAAGTAATGACACATAAAGGAGTCAAATGATGGTATTTCACCACTAGATGTGATGGAGAACCACTCTAAGAACTTGGAACTACTTGCACTAAGTGTTAGGACCTTAAAGGATTGCATGAGGGGAGTGTATGACCACCTTAATGGTGTGTGCGGCCCAAGGGGTGTGCGGCCATACTTCATGATGGAAGGTGCCTTTGAGGTGTTTTCAAGGTCCATACTTGCATCCATGAAGTGTCCTAGGTCCATACTTGGTTGTAGTACAAGTTTAGGGTCTTAGAAATGGGTTTGTGGTCCTAGGATGTGTGTGTGTGTGGTCGCACAAATGTGTGTGCTGTTGTACAAGGGAGTGTGCTACCACACACAGGAGTGTGCTGCCGCACACAGGAGTGTGCGACCGTACACAGGAGTGTGCTGCCGCACACATGAGTGTGCTGCCGCACACATGAGTTTGTGGTCGTACACCCATCAAGTTTTGTGTCCAAAAATGCCATTTCCAAGGTGTAGCAAGCCTATGGTCATGTCTAACTCGAAGATGGAAGCTAAACTCTCACTTTGGAGGGTCTTTTAGGAGTGTGAGGCCACTTATGTGGGTGTGTGGCCACACTCCTTCAAAGAGATGAAGAACATGACTGGACTTTGATGATTCAAGGCCTAGATCAAGAGGTTCTTCAAGCACAACAAGCTAATGGATGGATTACTCACGTTTTTGAAGCCTTGGGAGGGTTTGTGGTTGAAGAAGCTTGAGAGAAATGGTGTTGTGTGCTACCAAGGTGTTAAAGGAATGAAAGGAAAGGGGTATACCCTTTATATAGGAGTGTAAGTGCTGTCAAAAAGTGAGTGTGCTGCAAGGAGGTGTGTGTGCGACCACACACCCGTGTGTACGGCCGTACACTCCCTCTAAGGGTGTGTATGGCCTTGTTTTGACAGTATAGACTTGATGACTCATTCCTAAACTCAACCTTGGTCATACTCAAGCTTAGAATCACTTAAATGGACCCTTAAACAGTGCTAGAAGTTAATACGCAAGCTTAATATTGATTGAATTGGCTAGATGTACAATGAGAAAGTTCCAGGTTGTCACATATATTGGCATGGAACGAGACACACGACTTCCCTTTCGTGTGTTCACCATCATCAGGTAGGGGACCACCATACAAATGCATGTGGTACGTACGATCGTGGGTCGTGGCTACAGACCATTGCGTGGGGGGTACCGGTCATCAACTCGAATCTAGTATCATAAATGGGTCGGGACACATATTTCCATTCATGTGCTCTCACCCTGGGAGCTTGGTGCAGGGATGCGTATGAGTCATGGATACAGATTGATGTAATCTTAGGGGTGTCAGTCATCACCGCTGTGTCATGGTTCAGGACACTGCCTATGTTTTCTTATGTTCTTCGATTAGGGGACCATGCATAGTATGGGTTCGGGGCCGGCTGCGTGTTCAAACTCGAGCATATAACATGATTAAGCATTGGGGGTGCCGTCCATCCATATAGTGTCATGGAACGAGACACGAGACTTCCCTTTCGTGTGTTCTTTATCATTGGGCAGACGACCACCGTACGAGTACATATGGTATGTACAAGTGTGGATCAAGGATATCGATCATTTCATGGGGAGTACCGGTTATCAGCTCGATCTAGTATCATAAATGCATCGGGACACAAAATTTCGTTCATGTGCACTCGCCCTAGGGACCATGGTATGGGGATGCATGCAGGTTATGGATATGGACTGATGTCATCTTAGGGGGTTGGAACGAGACACAAGCTTCCCTTTCGTGTGTTCTCCATCACCGGGTAGGGGACCACCATACGAGTGTATTTGGTACGTAGGAGTGTGGGTCCTGGACACAGATCATTGTATGGGTGTACCGGTTATCAGCTCGATCTATAAATGGGTCGGGACACGAATTTATGTTAATGTGATCTCGCCCTGGGACCATGGTGTGGGGATGTGTGTGTGTGTCATGGATACAGATTGATGTCATCTTAGGGGCGTCAGTCATCACCTCCGTGTCATGGTCCGGGACACGACCTGATTTTTCTTATGTTTTTTAAATAGGGTACCATGCATGGTGTGGGTGTGAGGCATGTTGTGTGTTCCAACTTAAGGGTATAAGTGGATCATGCATTGGAGGTGCCGACCATCCTTCTAGTGTCATGGAACGAGACACGAGACTTCCCTTTCGTGTGTTCTCCATCATTGTACAGGGGTCCACCGTATGAGTGCATGTGGTACGTATGAGTGTGGGTCGTGGATATAGATCATTGCATGGAGGGTATCGATCATCAGCTCGATCTAGTATCATAGATGGACTGGGACACGAATTTCTATTCATGTGATCTGTGTCATCCCCATTTTCACGTTCAGAAAAGACCAATTTTGTTTATGCTTTATAAAAATCAGAGTATGTAACATCCCAAATTTCAAGCCCAAAAATTTCATTTTTTTTATTAAGTAATTCACAACATAGTTTACCAAAACATTTCCCATGCCATGTCATTTGTAAAAAGAAACTTAACAATGTGTCTGAAAATCATATCGTCAAAAGTAAAATAAATCAGAGTACATTCCCAGAAAACTCCATGTGGAAACCATGTGTGTGTGTGATGCGCTGCTACACCGCCGAATCCTTCCCCTTAGACGAAGAGGTACCTGAAACCAAAACTAAAATTGTAAGCACAAAGCTTAGTGAGTTCCCCCATCATACCACATACCATACAATCACATAACATACATACTGCCGGGCAATTCTGGGGCGCCCGTCCTACCCATCTCAAGCCATTCTGGGGTGCTGACCTACCCATGTCAAGCCATTCTGGGGTGCTGACCTGCCCATGTCGAGCCATTCTGGGGTGCTGACCTACCCATGTCAGGCTATTCTGGGGTGCCGACCTACCCTCCGGTCTTTCAACCGAACACGGGGACTATTTCACCCCTACCACTAACACATAATATCATATCTCAATCATGCTGTTAGACATATCTGGGGTGTCCGACCTACCCGTTGGTCCTAACGACAGATTCGGGGACTAGTCCCCTCCTACTGATACTATCTCACATAACAAAGCAACTAGCATACTTCTATACCAAGCAATCTAGCATACTCACATATCCAACAATAACAGACCAGACAACTATCACAAAGATAATCATCCCAACTAACAATCACTAGTGGGCCGGCCTTGGTGCCTTAGACCCACTCCTATTGGAAGGTAACTCACCTCGATGTCGTGTAGTGTCTGAACTGTCCTCGGCGTGAAGGTCGGCTCTCCTCGACCCCTCAATCCCTACACGACAACCCTCAAGTCATCAAACACAACAAACAACCCTAACCAGGGTCAATACTAAAACCAAGCAAGGTCAACATTGGTCAAAGTCAACACCCAGTTGACCTGACTCGCCGAGTTGGTCTACCAACTCGTCGAGTCCATACTCCACTAACCCGATCCAACCCCGACTCCACTCGTCGAGTCTAGCAAGAACTCGACGGGTTCTCCTTCATTCAAAACATCGGGACCATCTTCATCCGACTCGTCGAGTTCCTCCTTGAACTCGGCGAGCTCATCTCCCTCATAAGAATGTGTCCGGTCTATGACTCGCCGAGTTATATGAACAACTCGTCGAGTTCATATTCAAAGATTAGGAGATTGCCTTGGACTCGCTAAGCCTGCTCATGCATTCGTTGAGTCCTATGATTCCCAGGTCCCTTTTCGCGTCTAAACATCTATGGGACTTTCCTCCCTAACAACTGGTCCATCCATAGAAAGGATTTGGTGGTCATAACACCGCGACTCGCCGAGTCCGAAGAACAACTCGTCGATTCCATCCTTGAGCAATACTATACAGTCGATTTCAATGGGCTTTAACACCTCAAAACCATAGATCTGTCCCCCTAATGTCCATTTCATACGTAAAGTTCCAAACTTGGTACATATGCAAGGGGTCTTTGGCCCAAAAAGCCATAAAAGATGGCCTCCATGGTGCATGGGGTGTTCATGGCAACAAAATGGGCACCTTTGGGCCATAAAACCCCCCAATTGACCTGGATCTAAAGCATACACTGACTTCCAACACTAAATCCCGAATACCACCTTTCTAGGGCTTAGAAATATGAAGGAAAAGGCCCAAAAATCAAGATCTATAGACAAAGGTTCAGCTTCATACCTCCAATAAGCTGAAAATGAGCTCCAAACTCTGGATCTTCTTGTTTGCCCTTGGTCTCACAAGCTCCTTTCCTCTTCTCAAGCTTCACAACCCACCAAAAAGCACCAAAATGGCCTTGGAACACACAAAAACGGCTAGGGTTTCGCTACACAGCTTTCTGGGAGTGATAAGGGCGATGGAGGCTGAGATAAGGTGTTTAAATAGGGTGCAAACCCTCAGATTTAGGGTTTCACTCAAACAACACCTACTTGCCGAGTCAGTCTCCGACTCGTTGAGTAGGTCACTTAAACTTCCCGCGGATCCCGACTCTACTCGACGAGTTGGGCCACCAACTCGTTGAGTCCCAGAGAAAATACATACAATTCTTGAATAAAACACATACTAGGAATCAAGTGTTACAAATATCCCCCACTTATTTTAGACTTCGTCCTCGAAGTCTGCCACTGAGTCCTGAAAAAGCTCGGGGTAATGCTCCCTCATCTCGTCCTCCGGCTCCCAGGTCCATTCCGAGCCTTTGCGGTGCTGCCACTGCACCTTTACTAGCTCCACCCTCTTGTTCCTCAGATACCTTGACTTCCTGTCAAGGATTGCCACTGGCCACTCGATGTAGTTCAGGCTATCATCCACCTGAATATCCTCCAAAGGTACCACCGTCGAATCGTCCACCAGACACTTCCGCAACTGGGAGACATGAAAAGTGCTATGAATCTGACTGAGTTCGGCTGACAGATCCAGCCTATATGCCACCTTGCCCACTCGGGCTACAACCCTGAAGGGTCCAATATACCTGGGGCCCAGCTTGCCCCGCTTCCTGAATCGATGACACCCTTCCAAGGCGACACCTTCAGGAGCACCATATCCCCGACCTGGAACTCCAGATCCGATCGACGCTTGTCCGCATAACTTTTCTGCCGACTCTGAGCAGTCTGAAGCCTGCTCCGAACCCGCTCGATCCTCTCCGTAGTCTTGAGTACCACTTCGGTACTCCCCATGACTCTCTGTCCGACCTCTCCCCAGCATATCGGGGTCCTGCACTTCCTCCCATACAACATCTCGAAAGGAGGACGGTCGATGCTCGCATGATAGCTATTATTATAAGAGAGCTCCGCCAACGGAAGGTAGGTATCCCAACTACCTCCGAAATAAAAAACACAAGCCCGCAGCATATCCTCTAGCGTCTGGATGGTCCGCTCGCTCTGACCATCCGTCTGCGGGTGAAAGGCGGTGCTAAAATGCAGACGAGTACCCAGGTCGTCATGAAAATTCTTCCAAAACATGGAAGTGAACCGCACATCCCTGTCGGAAGTCACTGAAACTGGCACCCCGTGCCGTGCCACTACCTCTCTGATGTAGATGTCGGCTAACTTTTTAGCCGAAATACTCTCCTGAATCGGAATAAAATAGGCGCTCTTGGTCAACCGATCAACGATGACCCAAATCGAAACCACTCCACGCGCGGTCCTGGGAAGCTTCGTAATGAAGTCCATCGTAATATCCACCCACTTCCACAGCGGGATATCCAACATCTGGACCTTGCCGTGAGGTCTTTGGTGCTCAGCCTTGACCTTCCTGCATGTCAGACACCCCTCCACAACCCAGACTATGTCCCTCTTCATACAGGGCCACCAATAATCAAGACGAAGATCCATGTACATCTTCGTCGCCCCGTGATGAATAGAGAACCTGGATTTGTACGCCTCTTCCATCAATACCTGGCGCACACCCCTATGATAAGGGACCCACACCCTACGGTGAAGAGTCAACAATCCCCGACTATCATAGTCGAAGGAGGAAACATGACCCACAATTTGCTCACTCTTCCGATGTTCCTCCTTCATGGCCTCCTGCTGGGCCTCCCGAATCTGCTCCAACAAAGGAGTCACAACTGTCATCCTCAGACAGATGTCCCTGATTGGTGCTGCTTTGCGGCTAAGCGCATCAGCCACGACATTGGCCTTCCCCGGGTGGTAGAGGATCTCGCAATCATAATCCTTCACCACATCAAGCCACCGACGCTGCCTCATATTCAGATTTGGCTGGTCCATGAGATACCTCATGCTCTTGTGGTCCGTGTAAATGGTACAACGAACCCCATACAGGTAATGACGCCAAATCTTGAGGGCGAAAACAACAGCCCCTAGCTCCAAATCGTGCGTCGGATAATTCGCCTCGTGAGGCTTCAGCTGCCTCAAAGCGTAAGCAATAACATGCCCCCTCTGCATCAATACCGCGCCCAAACCTGAGATGGACGCGTCGCAGTATACAACAAAATACTCCATGCCCTCCGACAGGGCTAAGATTAGCGCCTCGCACAATCTCTGTCTCAATGTCTTAAACGCAGCCTGCTGCTCAGGCCTCCAGCGAAAGACCACAAATTTCCTTGTCAGCCTGGTCAGGGGCACGACTATCTTGGAGAAGTCCTGAATGAATCTCTAATAGTAGCCCGCCAATACCAGGAAGCTCCGAATCTCAGATGGAGACCTCGGAACCTCCCACCTCATCACAACCTCAACCTTGGCCGGATCAACCGATATCCCCTCCTGGTTGACAAGGTGCCCAAGAAACTGCACCTCGCGCAACCAGAACTCACACTTGCAGAACTTAGCATACAAGATCTCCCTCCTCAAAGTACCCAAAACCTCTCGCAAGTGCTCCTCGTGCTGCTCCCGCGTCTTGGAATAAACCAAGATGTCATCGATGAAAACTATCACAGACCGATCCAACATCAGTCTGCACACGCGGTTCATGAGGTCCATGAACGTGGCTGGAGCATTGGTGAGCCCGAAAGGCATCACCACGAACTCATAGTGGCCATAACACGTCCGAAACGTAGTCTTCTGCACATCCTCCTCTCTGACCCTCATCCGATGATACCGTGAACGCAAATCAATCTTGGAGAACCAAGATGCTCCCTGTAGCTGGTCAAAGAGGTCATTAATCCTCGAGAGTGGGTAACGGTTCTTCACCGTTACCTTATTCAGCTCCCTATAGTCTATACACATCCGATGCGACCCGTCCTTCTTTTTCACGAACAGAATCGGAGCTCCCCAGGGTGAACTGCTTGGTCTAATAAATCCCTTGTCTAACAGCTCCTGCACCTATGTAGACAACTCCTGCATCTCAGGAGGTGCCAACCGATACGATGCCTTGGCTATCGGAGCCGCACCAGGGACTATGTCGATCCTGAACTCTACCTGCTGCTCTGGAGGTATCCCAGGCAACTCCTCGGGGAATACATCCGCGAACTCTCGCACTACTGGCACATCGCCCACTGTTGCCTTACCCGCCTCCCGGGTATCCATTACATAGGCGACAAATCCTGTGCAACCCTGCTGAATGTAGCGCCTCGCTCTCGCTGCTGAACATAAAGCTGGTCCTCACTGTGGCTTCTCGCCCTTAATCACCAGCTCTCCCCCACTTGGGGTCCAGATCCGCACCAACTGCTGCGCGCAGTCGATCACTGCCCCATTGGGGCTTAGCTAATCCATACCAATAATAACCTTGTTCCCCCACAAAGGTATGGGAACCAAGTCTACCAGGTAACGTTCCTCGAACAGCCTCAAAACACAATCTCGGTAGACCTCTGATGCTTGCACTGACCGGTCGTCCGCAATCTCGACCTCTAGAGGGCACTCCAACATGTCCGAAGACTCAGGAAACTTCTTGCTAAGCACAAGAGAGACAAACGATCGGGTAGCACCCAAATCAAACATCACCTGAACCGGGATACCGTTCACATGGAACGATCCTAAACAGATCATACATATAACATATCAAAATCGCGGCGGCATAACTTAAAAGAATAAAGAGAAGAAATCATACCCGTCACCACATCGGGTGCAGCGCGTGCCACCTCGGCTGTCAACTGAAATTCTCGGCTCCGCACCATTGGAGCCTCTGTCTTGGCCTTCCGGCCATCCGCAACCCGCGCTGATGCTGGGGTCGGTGCCGCCGCTGGTGCTGCTGCTGTCGCTGTTGTCAATCTAGGGCAGTTGGCCTTCTTGTGGCCCCTCTGATTGCAATGGAAGCAAATCAAGTCTGACATCTGCACTGTGGGGGCGGGGGCAGTACAATCTCTGCCAAAGTGCCCCGTCTTGCCGCACTTGTAGCTACCGGACGATCCCGCTCTACCAGATCCCTCATGCAGACTGCCGCATTTCTTGCAGCGGCTCTGGCCCGGCTGGCCCTTCGACCTAACGTCAGATCCCTTGTGTTTCTTACCCGAAACCCCTGTAACCTGCTCAGACTATGCTTTCCTCTTCCTGACATGCTCCAAATCAAGCTCCCTCTCCCGCGCCCTGGCAATCATGGACTCCAGGGTCGGGCAGGCTGAATAGATGACATGCTCTATAATATCAGCTCTCCACATATCGTGGTAGTGGGTCTTCCGCATCTCCTCATCCCCCGCATACTGGGGTACCAACAGGGCCCTCTCCCTGAACTTGGCGGTGATCTCCGCCACTGACTCAGTCGTCTGCCTCATATCCAAAAACTCCCTGGCCAGCTGCTGAAGCTCCACAGCCGGCGCAAACTCAGCCCTGAATCTGGTCACGAAATCTAACCACGCCATAGCCTCGACGGCTGGGGCTCCCAACGAATCACCAACCGACTCCCACCAGTCTCTAGCTCTATCCCTCAGACATCCCGCAGCAAAGCGGACCTTCGACCCTTCCGGGCAGAAGCTCGTCAACTTCGCAGACTCAATGTCTGCGATCCATCTCCTGGCAGAAATGGGGTCCTTTACCCTGTGAAAATCCGGCGCACCACTCCCTCGGAAGTCCTTGAAGGACAGTGTGCGCGTACCCATCTGGCTAGACGCTAGATCACTCCTGAATGCCTGGAGGCGATCCTCCATCAGCTCAACAATCCCCTCCTTGATCGACCGGAAAATGACCGGGGTCGACTCAAGGATGCCTCTCGTGATCTCAGACGCAATGAACTCGCGTAGCCCGTCATCAACCTGCTCGGATCCTACACTCGAGCCTGAGCCTGATCCTGATCCTAAACCTCCCGCTCCATGTCGTGTCATTGCCATACTACAAATAAACACATAAACGTCAGGATCATACATGCTCTCGAGAGGTCTCACACACTCTCCAAGTTCCCTGGTTCCATCTCGGCTTTCCCTGACTCGAGTACGGATCCTCTGCTTCCAGTAGTACGGGCCCATACTACCTTCCACATCTATCCGTACTTTCCTCAAGGATTGTTTCAACTTCACCAAGTCCCTTTACCGATACCCTTTTCCACTAATCTCGTCCTAGGCTCTCCTAGGGAACCCTCCGACCTACTCTCTGCCATCAGCTGCACAAGGGGTCCCTGCTATCCTTCCCTATCTAGCTTGCGAATACTGTTGCATATTCGCTCACTAAATAGTTAAAGTTATCTAGAACCCTTATAGCACAAAGCAAGCAGCATTCGGGCATTGAGTAACCAATTCAGGCATAACCTATACAGGCCATCCTACTGCTGACTAAATAGTCCTAGCATACAACTCATACAACAGGCATATACGGCATCCTTCCTAGATCCTTAGCCCTAATCTAGCATGCAGTTCTCAGAATCATATATATATATATATATATATATATATATATATATATATATATATATATATATATATATATATATATATATATATATATATATATATATATATATATATATATATATATATATATCAGGCATACAAGGCATCCTCCTAGATCCTTAGCCCTAATCTAGCATGCAGTTTCTCAGAATCATATATCATATAACTTATCATAACAAGTATGGGTATCTTGGGGAAAACTTACTTGAGCTCGGCCGGTCGCACGCATCACACACCTTGTTCTTTCTCAAAACTCTTTGACTCAGATTTTTGAAAACCATTTTCCTTGTAAAAAATCTTTTAATCCCTCGGTTTCAGTCCAGACACCCCCGAGGGTGTGTCCGAATCCCTCAAACCAGGGCTCTGATACCAACTTGTAACATCCCAAATTTCAAGCCCAAAAATTTCTTTTTATTTATTAAGTAATTCACAACATAGTTTACCAAAACATTTCCCATGCCATGTCATTTGTAAAAAGAAACTTAACAATGTGTCTGAAAATCATATCGTCAAAAGTAAAATAAATCAGAGTACATTCCCAGAAAACTCCATGCGGAAACCATGTGTGTGTGTGATGCGCTGCTACACCGCCGGCTCCTTCCCCTTAGACGAAGAGGTACCTGAAACCAAAACTAAAACTGTAAGCACAAAGCTTAGTGAGTTCCCCCATCATACCACATACCATACAATCACATAACAAACATACTTCCGGGCAATTCTGGGGCGCCCGTCCTACCCATGTCAAGCCATTCTCGGGTGCTGACCTACCCATGTCAAGCCATTCTGGGGTGCTGACCTACCCATGTCGAGCCATTCTGGGGTGCTGACCTACCGATGTCAGGCTATTCTGGGGTGCCGACCTACCCTCCGGTCTTTCAACCGAACACGGGGACTATTTCACCCCTACCGCTAACACATAATATCATATCTCAATCATGCTGTCAGACATATCTGGGGTGTCCGACCTACCTGTTGGTCCTAACGACTGATTTGCGGACTAGTCCCCTCCTACTGATACTATCTCAAATAACAAACCAACTAGCATACTTCCATACCAAGCAATCTAGCATACTCACATATCCAACAATAACAGACTAGACAATTATCACAAAGATAATCATCCCAACTAACAATCACTAGTGGGCCGGCCTTCGTGCCTTAGACCCACTCCTACTGGAAGGTAACTCACCTCGATGTCGTGTAGTGTCTGAACTGTCGTCGGCGTGAAGGTCGGCTCTCCTCGACCCCTCAATCCCTACACGACAACCCTCAAGTCATCAAACAGAACAAACAACCCTAACCAGGGTCAATACTAAAACCAAGCAAGGTCAACATTGGTCAAAGTCAACACCCAGTTGACCTGACTCGCCGAGTTGGTCTACCAACTCGTCGAGTCCATACTCCACTAACCCGATCCAACCCGACTCCACTCATCGAGTCTAGCAAGAACTCGACGGGTTCTCCTTCATTCAAAACATCGGGACCATCTTCATCCGACTCGTCGAGTTCCTTCTTGAACTCGGCGAGCTCATCTCCCTCATAAGAATGTGTCCGGTCTACGACTCACCGAGTTGTATGAACAACTCGTCGAGTCCATCTTCAAAGATTAGGAGATTGCCTTGGATTCGCCGAGCCTGCTCATGCACTCGTCGAGTCCCATGATTCCCAGGTCCCTTTTCGCATCTAAACATCTACGGGACTTTCCTCCCTAACAACTGGTCCATCCATAGAAAGGATTTGGTGGTCATAACACCGCGACTCGCAGAGTCCGAAGAACAACTCGTCGAGTCCATCCTTGAGCAATACTATACAGTCGATTTCAATGGGCCTTAACACCTCAAAACCGTAGATCTGTCCCCCTAATGTTCATTTCATACGTAAAGTTCCAAACTTGGTACACATGCAAGGGGTCTTTGGCCCAAAAAGCCATAAAAGATGACCTCCATGGTGCATGGGGTGTTCATGGCAACAAAATGGGCACCTTTGTGCCATAAAACCCCCAAATAGACCTGGATCTAAAGCATACACTGACTTCCAACACTAAATCCCGAATACCACCTTTCTAGGGCTTAGAAAGATGAAGGAAAAGGCCCAAAAATCAAGATCTATAGACAAAGGTTCAGCTTCATACCTTCAATAAGCTAAAAATGAGCTCCAAACTCTGGATCTTCTTGTTTCCCCTTGGTCTCAGAAGCTCCTTTCCTCTTCTCAAGCTTCACAACCCACTAAAAAGCACCAAAATGGCCTTAGAACACACAAAAAGGGCTAGGGTTTCGCTACACAGCTTTCTGGGAGTGATAAGGGCGATGGAGGCTGAGATAAGGTGTTTAAATAGGGTGCAAACCCTCAGATTTAGGGTTTCACTCAAACAACACCTACTCGCCGAGTCAGTCTCCGACTCGTCGAGTAGGTCACTTAACCTTCCCGCGGATCCCGACTCTACTCGACGAGTTAGGCCACCAACTCGTCGAGTCCCAGAGAAAATACATACAATTCTTGAATAAAATACATACCAGGAATCAGGTGTTACAGAGTACTTCTTTTAATAAAAATGTTGCGGAATTTGTTCCCAGTAAAATATGATAAATACGTTATCAAAGCATTTCCGAAGAAATGTATTTTTATTCATTTTTAAAACATTTGGGATGTCCTCGTCAATACAGAAACATAAGCATAAACAGAACTTACATTCATTTACGCTAGTGATCTACATCTCTTTTAAATCTCTCAGTGTAATGTAACTTCATATCGACACCTGTGATAGAAATAAGCTGGAGTGGGTCAGGTTGGGAAACCTGGTGAGTACATAGGGTTTTCAACCCACAATAATATAATTATTGTGTTTAAACATTAAATAATCAACCCAATTACCCATCCCCATTATCTTCTTTACTCTTAAGGATCTACCCTAAGAATCAACTATTCCTCGTTTCTTTCATTCCTAAGGATCATCCTAAGGAATAGACACAAAGTCCATCGTCACTGGGGTTTAGGCACTAAGTCTGCATATTCGCCATGATTTATACAACAGGCACTAAGTCCACATAGTCGCCAGGGTTTAGGCACTAAGTCTGCATAGTCGCCAGGGTTTATACAACAGGCACTAAGTCCGCATAGTCGCTAGGGTTTTGACACTAAGTCCGCATAGTCGCCAGGGTTTTGGCACAAAGTCCGCATAGTCGCCAGGGTTTTGGCACCAAGTATGCATGTTCGCCAGGGTTTAGAGTACACCGGGTGAACACATCGTTAACAACACCTACAGGTTGCGAGCCTGCTAGTGTTTCACTGGACTGTCTAGAATAGTCCGTGGTTGTCGTCCATACTCTGCTAGATGACCGTACCAACATTTGGGAACAAGGCTTCTCACATCGTCCACCTCTCACCCTTACCTCATGGTCTATATTACCTCTCAACTTATCGTCCAAATCATATTTCATTTACCCATGTTTTACCCAACATATTATGTAGATATAAATACATATACAGTTTAAATCATTTAAAACATGTATAAAATCTTTCATTCAGCATAGACAGCAAGTATTTAGACAATATGCACACATAGCACGTAATTTATATTAAAATACTTCATATCTATGTGTAAGATGAAATTAACTATGCACTCACCTGGTAAGGTGGTGACTCGGTACTCGGACAACACTTCGTTATCTCAAAACAATTTTCCCTTGACAAAACCTAGTATCAATACCACTAGGGTTTAGTTTAACGTTAACCGCGACTAATTAATAGTCTAGCTATTATTACTATTATATAAGTGTTAAGTAACACTTATATAATAGTCTAGCTATTATTACTCTTATATAACTCATAATAATAGCCCAAATACTCATTATAAGTTCCTAATAACATTACTATATTGAAACATAAGCTATACTAAAGATAGGTTAGGCGTAGCTCACTTACAGCGGGTTTTCTCAAAAACCGGGCTTCGCTAGAGCAGCGTTTCCGAGCCGAAAGGCTCTTTTCTTAGGGATTCGGGAGCCTCGGGGCTTCCTTCGGGTGCTAGGGGGTTAACTAGACTTTAGGGGGCTTAAGGGGCGCTAGAGAGAGGTTCTAGAGAGAGAATGAGAAGATGGGAAGGTGTGAAAAATGAGGGAACCCGACACCTCTATTTATAGTGAGGCTGGCAGCTCTACTCGTCGAGTAGGGGGACCTACTCGTTGAGTCCATGCCACATTTCACCTTCTGGTGGCTAGCCTTGGGGAGGAAGCAACGGCCAGGATTTCGCCACGTCACCCGATTTCGCACAGCAGCCTCCCGAATTAGAAAAATCATAACTATCATATACGACCTCCATTTTCGACGTTATTTATATCCACGCGTAGGTAAAAACAAGATCTACAACTTTCATTTAGACTCCGTCAGCTAATTCTCGACCAATTTTAAATTTAACAGTAGGAGGAGATTATAATGTTAAATGTCCGCGTAAAATTCACAACTTCTACATACGGACTCCGTTTTCGTCTGTCTTTTTACCGTTGAGTTCCTATTAATGAGATATTCAATTCTCATTTAGGTCGTGTAGGCCAAAAACCTCTTGATCTAAAATTCGAGTTCCGGGCCGTGCACTGCTAAGCCAAATCTTAGAAAATTCATAACTTCCTCATACGAAGTCAGATTTGGGCGTTCTTTTTATGTACGCTCTCGGTTTAACGTATTGATGAGTTGAAAAACTCTTAGATCGATTAGATATTTAACAGGTTAAACAATAAAAGCAAACAAACACAATCAACACGATATAGAATCAAGTAATGCTTAATGATTCAAATGTAGTCACGCCTCAGCAGAGCTCGATTAAGAACTTCCATTGTAGAGGCGAGCTAGGGTTTGCAGTACAATGCTCAGAATAATAATTAAAGCGCTACCCATAAAGGATGCATGCATGCACCTTAAATACTAAACCCTAACAAAACAAACACGGTTGGACAGGCCCAAACCGGATAACAAAACTGGGCTAAGAACCGAGCCCAAAGACGCAACACTTTTAGACCCAACAATCTCCCCCTTTGCGTCAAAAGAGGCGAGAGACTACTTCGGTCGAGTAACCTTGACCTGCTTCACAACCTTGAACAGCCGAGGGATGATTGCAAGAAGTGTCTGCCGAAACTGAATGTACAAACGAAGCATATCGGTGAACAACTTCTTGTCAACTTCACTGTTCTGATTACACCTGTGTATGATCTCCAGAATGTGCTCCAAGCAAGCAGTAGAGAACAGGTGCTTGTCAATAAGAGCGAACAGGCACTTTTGACCTTCGCTCCTAATGAACATCACTGTATGAAACTTAGGATCGATTTTTCCCTTGATCATCGCATTCACATTGCCAGTTCTTCCAATCGGTTTTATCGTAGTTCGCTTGTGAATGACAGATGCGATTTCTTGATCCATCTTTGCTACTTCGTGAATGTAACAAACAAGCATTCGCTTGACGTGATCAATGATCGGCTGATAATCCTGAGGATTGGACAATAAAATATTGTCGAGGAGTATCCAGTCGTGCGGGCTCAAGTTCGGTAGATCAGCCAGGGAAATAGTATGGACCGTGCTATCTGAGCCTCGAGTTACTTTGAATTTAACATTAACAAATTTCCCAGATGAAGAGGGCTTCAATACCTTGACCGTTGTAATCTTCTTTGTGCTCCATGTCAAGTATTGTGGCTGAGCAAACTCCAGATAAAACTCCAATAAATACCGATCTACTTTCGGGTCTGGAGAGGGAACGACAACCGTTGAGTCAAAGCAATGGAAGATAAATGCCTTTCGGGTGATTGGCATATCGAATTGAGCATCCTTCGAGTTCTCAAGACCGAACGAGACAACAGGTTCAAGCCAGTGAGTACTTGGTTCATCAATGACTTCCCTCCGGAGCGATTCAATGGTCCATTCCGAAAACATGGACTTCTTTTTCCCTAAGTTCTTTTTCTTTCAACTCTTTCTCCACAAGATTCAACTTCTCCATAATCTCTTGATCAGTAGGCTTGATTTTCTGATGAGGTTTAGAAGGATTCTCTTTCATGATGTCTTCAATATCATCATCTTCATCTTCATCGTCTTCTCCAATCTTCTTCTTTTTGTTTTCCCTCTTACTGACCGAAGCTAGATTATCCTTCGGTCCAGCAGTAGCTTTTGGTTATGGAGGGGGTTGAGGTTGAGCCTTGCCAGCCTTGCCTTGTGGAACCTTTTCTCCCCCTTGTTTCGGAAGAACACTAGTCTCCGGAACACCCTCAATCCTACTTAAGATATCCAAAGCAGGTCATAGCTTCTCAGCTAAGTGGCGTCGAATGGAGATAGTCAAAATGGAGTCATGGGCGTCCAGTAGATGCAACAAGATTGAATGAACATCACCCACTAAGCTTCGAATCACCTCTCGTTCAGACTTTAAATCGTCAAGCTCTTTGGTTGCGATTCGGAGCTTTAAGTTCTAAATTTTGAGCTGGGAAGTTCGTTTGTCCAGCTCATCCATTATTTTGTTTTCGACTGCAAGCTCGGCCTCAAGCTGAGTTAAGCGATCATCAACTTTAGTATGAAGCTCTTCGTTAGCAGCTTCAATAGCTTTTCGAGCCACTTCAAGATGTGTCTTCTCTGCCTCCAGTGAACGTGTGAGAGTGTCAACAGATGCGTTCACTGTTTGTGCGTTTTTCTGAGCAGCTGCTTGCAAAGAATCCAAAAAGAGTTGAGCCTCTGATATTAGTTTTTCGACTTTTGCGGTCGCATCCTTGCAGTATTTTGTTGAGGCTTCAACAGCAAGCGAAGCCTTCTTGCATTGGGAGGTAGAGACATCAATAGCCTTTGCAGCATCGGAGATGGAGGTAGCATGTTCTTTGACTACGGAAGAGAACAAAGATTTGAGGGAAGCTTCTGAATAGGCACCAGCAGAGGATGAAGAAAGTAACTGATCAAGCTTATCATTCACAACCTTGAGATGTCGCTTGGTGAGAGGAGCGTCTTCATCATCATCGCGTTGGACACGATAAGGACTGGAGTAAGTAGAATCAAACTCCAAGTCCTCACCGCCAAGAACGGTATTGGTTTCTGTCGATTGGGTAGGGGAGGGAGGTTTGGTGGTAACAGGGGTTTCGGGTGCTGAAGAACGAACCCCCGTATCAGATACGTTGGTTTGAACTCCAGTGGTATTTGTAGTTGTAGCTTCAGAGAAAATAGGTGTAGGAATGGGAATGGTAGAGGAAGGTTGTGATGTGATGATAGGGAAAATGGGAGGTAAGGAAATAGGAATGGAAACAGGTGGATGAGAAGGTGCTTTGGAGCGAACATGTACCTCAGGTGTAGGCAAACGAGTTGGAGTATCACCACGAGCCGAACCTTCATCATCTGAGCTTTCGCTCTCAGATTCACTAGGAATGGGGTGTTTATGACCAGTAGACACGTACTCAGAGTCTGAGTCGCTTGATGATTGAAGAATAAGCTTCCGAGCAGGTTTCTTGGTCTTCTTATGCTTGGGTTGGGAAGGTGCTGCCTTCTCAGACTTTCGCTTCCTTGGACTCTGGACCTTTGATACTTGACCTCCTTTATCCCCCTTTTTCTCTTCTTGCTTCTTTCCCCGTTTAGCAGGTTTGTCTGCTTCCTCAATAGATTTTATCATTTCAGGAGAAAGTTCCATTGGACTAGAAGAGGGGAGCTTCTTGTACTCCTGAATAATCTTACTCGTTGGGGACACACAGGCATACATTGCCTTAGGAATTGAGACAACGAAGTGAAACTTCGACGGATGAGTGACAATGATGTTAGTGGTATGAAATGAAGCAATGGAGGAGAGAAGTGAGTATGCCATGATAGGAACATGATAACGCTCCATAATCCATTGAGTGATGATGGTCCAAAACCTGGCACAAGAAATTTCTGTGTGGCGAGAAGCAAATGACAAACTTTGGACAAGTTGAAGCCATAGAACCAAACCATAATCAAGGTTGACACCATTATATAATCCATAAAGCAGAGTCATGAAAGACTTGCTAGCACCATCAGATCCTGCACTTCGTTCAGAAAGCCCTTTGAAAAGAAGGGTGAAGAGGCCATTCCATTGAGGAGGAAGGCATGATTTCTTGAACTTGGTCACAGTAGTTAGGGTTTCAATGTACCCCATGTTGTAGAACATAGAGAAAAGCTGACTTGTGGAGATGGAATCAGGATGCACCATGGATTCGTCATAAGTGAACCCTAGTAACGTGCAAAATCGGCTCTTGGAGATTGAAGCTTTTTGGTTGAGAATGTCGAAGTAAATCTTCTCTGCACCTTTGTCGTACGTAGCAGTGGAATAAAGTTGGGAGAGACATGCCATTGGTACAACTTCCACCGTTGAGAGAGCATTGACGAGTGGGGAATATTTTAGACATTCCACCACTTGATACATGTAAGTATCGTAGAGAAACGGTGTAAGATCGATCAACAAGTTCTGGTTTGCCTTGATTGAGAGAAGAGTAGAGCGTCCGATGGTTTCTTGAACAGAGGAAGATTCTGCCATTGTTGATGCTTGATGAAGAAGAAGATGAACAGTGGAAATTAAATCGCCTTCTATTGCTTGAGAGAGATGAAGTGTGGTAGAGAAGAATGCCACATAAATTAATCCTTTATATACGATTTTGAAGAGAGAGAAAAATCGCAAGTAATGATTCCATTAATTTGGGAAACGACGCCTAAAAAGGCATGATGTGACAACTGGAAATTCCGATAAAGCAGCTGATGACGCATGATTAGGTAACGATTCAAATTCTCGCGCCTTCCAAACTTATCCTCTTTCCAAATCACCAATCGATTATATTTCCTGCTGAGTCACCGCTTGAATCTTCAATCAGATCTTTATAACCATAATTACCAAAGGCTTAATATTGACCCATCCCTTCGTTTGGAAATAACTGCATTACTTCGTTAAATAACCAAACAAGATTTTTGGAGAATTCAAGATTTTCGTGCAAGGTAGTGTCAAAGATAAAGAAATAAATCAAACTCTTTGTGGTAATTTGTGATGTCATTTAAGACATAAAGTAGTGGATCCCGGGCACGAATCTCTTCCTTCAAAGTCAAGAGATACTTCAAAGTGCTTGTTTGGATTCCCATTGAATTACGATCAAGTACTTGTTGAGAAGCATTGAAAGGCATCTTTTATATATAAGGCTATTAAGGGTGGCTTTTGCTTCAATTATGGTTTCCAATACTTGATATAAGACCGAAAATAGAACGAAGTACTTGTGAGGCCGATGTGGCCTGTTAAACAAGTAGGTTTGGAACATATTCAGTGACTTATTGATAATCGTTAATTAGAAATCTCAAAAAAAAATAAAAACTGGATCCTTTGGGAAGAAAATTCGTGGTGCAAGACATTTTCATAAGGATCTCTCATAATAAAAGGAGATTTCAAGGTACTTTCACAAAAGGGTTTTCGTTAATTCAAAGGTGAAAGCTAGAACATATAATTGTTCACCGTCAATGCTTTAAAGGTTTTGAATTTTTGGGTTTCACTTAGCACGTAGTGGCACGAAATTAAGATCATTAACACAGAAGCTGTGTAACCGTAAACCTCAGTGGAAATGCTGAGAGTCTCAAGGGTTACGTTTATGAGATGAAGTATGATGGAGAATGAATAAGAGGTGGTAAAGGAGCCGAATGTACCTCTGCTACAAAAGATAGACTAAGCAGAAAAAATCTTAACTCCATTTAAGAAGAGTAAGGTAGCTCATGATTAGAGTGAATTTGACAGCCTGATTGGGAAGACATGATTGGTATATATCAAGTCATTAAGGCTTCACTCAAAATCTCTTGAGGCTTGGGTCAACATGCAGTGGCATGCTTCTAGGGACACTTAGCTAGTACATAGGTTAAGAATTATACCTGCCCCAGCTCCATCATTAATAATGGTCCCTGTATACAAATTATATTAAGAGTAAAGAAAATTATAATAAAATGAAAGAAAATATTTTTGAGTTTTGAAGTTTCTGAAAAAAAATAAAACAGAAAAAAACTATTTTTGAATTTTATAAGGTTTTCTGAAAAAGAATTAAAACAGAAAGAAAAATATTTTAAATTTTATGAAAATAAAAAGAAAAACATAAAGGAAATTGCGAGAAAAGAGTATACATTTCGGTTCCCAGAAGTAGGACGAGCGTTCGGTTCATTTCGGTTCCCAGAAGAACCGAACCCGAAATGGACCGAGCGTTCGCTCTATTTCGCTTCCGAGTTTTAATGAGACAAACGAGATTTCGGTACAGATTCAGCTTCCATCATTCCTAAGCCTTACAGGATTTTATTAAAACTTGCTTCTTGCACGGCCTTGGTAAAGATGTCAGCCAATTGATCAGTGGTCCTTACGAAATGAATTTCAACGTTACCATCTTCCACATGATCCTTGATAAAGTGATACCTCAGTGCTATGTGTTTCGTCTTTGAGTGTTGCACTGGGTTATGACAAATCCTAATTGCACTTTCTGAGTCACAATATAGTGGGATTTTCTTCATGTTCAGGCCGTAGTCTCGAAGTTGACTTTGTATCCAAATGACCTGAGATGTGCATGATGCAGCGGCTATATATTCTGCTTCGGCAGTGGAGAGAGACACACAAGTTTGTTTCTTGGATTGCCAACTAACATGTTTGCCGTCCAGAAATTGGCATCCTCCAGTGGTACTCTTTCGGTCCAGTCCACATCCCCCAAGATCAGCATCTGAGAATGCTTGGACAAAGAACCCTGATTTGGCAGGGTACCATAAACCAAGAGAAGAGGTTCGCTTCAGGTACCGAAAGATGTTCTTCACAGCTAGAAGGTGAGGTTCACGTGGATTTTCTTGAAACCTAGCACAATAACAAACAGAGAACATTATGTCTGGTCGACTTGCTGTTAGATACATTAGAGACCCTATCATCTGACGATAAAGAGTCATGTCAGCAGCAGGTTTTTCCAGAGAAGGTGTTAGCTTTGTGCCAAACGCCATAGGAACCTTTACTTTCGAATCTCCCATCATTCCAAACTTGGCGAGCAAGGTCTTCGTGTAAGCCTCTTGATTAATGAATATGCCTTCGGGTCCCTATCTGATATTCAAGCCAAGGAAAAAGTTAATAGGGCCCATTGAGCTCTTTTCAAATTTAGTCTCCATCAACTTCCTAAATTCAGCTGTTAAGCTAGGATTTGTGGAACCGAAGATGATATCATCAACATAAATTTGAACGATCATAAGGTGGTCACCCTCTTTCTTGCGAAAGAAGGTTGGGTCAACCGAACCTTGTTTAAACTTAGACATTTTGAGAAATCTAGTTAGAGTTCCCTACCATGCCCTTGGTGCTTGCTTGAGACCGTAGACTGCCTTGTCCAGAATGTAGCAGTGATCTGGATACTTCTCGTTCACGAAACCCGGTGGTTGCTCCACATACACCGTCTCTTCCAGTTTGCCATTTAGAAAGGCACACTTCACGTCCATTTGGAATACTTCAAAGTTCTTGTGTGCAGCGTAGGCGAGAAAGATACGAACCGATTCTATCCTTGCTACTGGAGTGAAGGTCTCTTCGTAATCTATGCCTTCTTCTTGACAGTAACCTTTCACAACCAATCTTGCCTTGTTGCGTATTACATTTCCTTCCTTATCCATGTTGTTCCTAAAAACCCACTTTAATCCAACCACTGAAGCATCCTTTGGTGTTGGAATCAGTCTCCACACTTTATTTCACTCGAAGTCATTGAGTTCGTCTTGCATCGCCTGTACCCAATCAGAGTGATTGAGTGCAGTCTTGATCGTCTTTGGTTCGACTTTGGAGACGAATCAATTAAACATGCAGAATTCTACTTTAGAGAAAAGTGCAGTTTGTTTCGCTTTCAGTTGTGATCGTGTGAGAACCTTTTCTGTCGAATCACCAATAATTTGTTTTTGTGGATGATCTTTGGTCCATTTGGGGAGAGGAGGGTAACTAGGATCATATGAGGGATCCAGTTCAGCATTCACTTCTTCTTCAAATTCTGACTGAGTATCGTCATCGTTAGTATTCGCATTCTCCCCCTCGAATGAAGATATTTCCTCAGTCTCAGGCTCAGAATACTCCCCCTGGACTTAATTTTTGGTTGGAATGAATGATGATGAGCTCTCCCCCTGGAATGGTGAATTTTGGTTATGTTGAAAGGACGAACTCTCCCCCTGAATATGAGAACTATCTGTTGGAGGATCGCTTGTGTCTGGCTTTTCGGTTGTTACTGGTTCTTCTTCTGCCATTTTCTTCGCAGCATCATCGATTATCTTCTTCATGTTATCTACCTTTTTGTCTGCAGCTTTAAATTCAGAGAGAATAGCCTTTTCTGGTTCATCAAATAGCAGCATGTATTGCTCAAAGAGGTTTGAAATTGGTACCGTAACTTGACCAGATTTTGGAAATATTTCCTCCACAGAACCTTCGGTTGTCTTCAGTTTCTTGACGTAGTTATCATTGAAGGTAACATAATAGGTCTCCTCTATTTTCTTTGAACGCTTGTTGAGAACCCGATATGCTTTGGAGGTTAAGGAATAACCCAGAAAGATTCCTTCGTCTGCTTTGACATCAAACTTGTTTCGGTGATCCTTTGAATTATAGATGAAGCATCTTGAACCGAACACGTGAAAAAACTTTACGTTAGGCTTTCGGTTGGTCATGATCTCATAAGGAGTGATGGAGAAACGTTTGTTGAGATAAGATCTGTTCTGTGTAAAGCATGCAGCAGCAATGGCATCAGCCCAGAAATATAGGGGTAGAGAAGCGAAGCTCAGCATGGTTCGGGCTGCTTCACACAAAGATCGGTTTCGCCTTTCGACAATTCCATTCTGTTGTGGAGTATATGGAGCCGAGAAGTTGTGAGTTGTTCCCTTCTCTGCAAGAAAGTCTTCAAAGTCTTTGTTCTTGAACTCCAACCCGTTGTCGCTCCTTATATTTCGAACTATCTTCTGTAGTTGAACTTCTATCTACTTGATAAAGAGTTTAAGCTTTGGAGTGGCCTCTGATTTCTGCTTCAAAAAGAACACCCAAGTAAACCGAGAGAAGTCATCCACTATGACAAGTATATATTTGTTACCGCCAATACTTTCGATTGAAGATGCACCACATAAATCAATGTGAAGTAATTCAAGTGGTTCAATGATTTTCGTATTGACTCGAGAAGGATGACTCTGTCGACTTTGCTTTCCCATTTCACATGCAGCACACATGTGTTCTTTATCGAACTTTAGAACAGGAAGACCTCGAACATGATCCCCAAGCACCAGTTTGTTTATGTCTTTAAAATTGAGATGGGAGAGTCTTCGGTGCCAAAGCCAGCTTTCGTTGACTGAGCCTTCGTTAGTAAGCAGATTGCTGGTTTCCCTCGTATGGGATTGAGATTCAGAGGGTACATCTCTCCTTTTCGCATTGATTTCAGCAGAATATTGTTCGTCTTCTTTTAAACAATCTCTGAGCCATCGTCATCGAACGAAACTTTTAACCTGGTACCGACTAGCAGTTGAGAAACACTGATAAGATTGTGTTGTAAACCTTCAACGTACGCCACTTTTCTTATCGAGAACTCGCCATTGGTTATCATACCATATCCTTTAATCGTGCCAAAAGAATTATTGCCATACTTGACACTTCCACCATTTGTTAAGGACCGAAACTCCCTCAGCTCTTCCCTTCTTCCTGTCATGTGATGCGAGCAGCCACTGTCTATGTACCATTCATCGTCAAACTGCTCGTCACGAATTACCTGCAAAAATTAAGTAGATTTAGGAACCCAAAGTTTCGTGGGTCCTTGTGAGCCTTTTACAGAACAGGGAATTGTAAAAGAAACATCAACTAAAAAGGTCCTTTTTATTAAGGTTGTTTCGTCTTTTCTTTTTAAGGTGAAAACTTTGATTTTATCTGATTTGAGTACTTTAGGTTCAGTTTTAGAATTTGAGAATTTGACGTTGGCAGACTTTTGGTTCTCGAAATTGGGTTTAAACGACGTCTTCTTTGCGATTTCTGGAAAGAGCTTTCCTTTTACCTTTCGATCATTCTGTGAGTGAGGATCGGAATGAGAAAGATGAGTGTTGGGAGCAGAGTTAAGCATTCGGTCATTGCTCTTACTTGGTTGAGAGCCAAACTACTTTCCCTTCGGTTCCTCTCATTTGTTGGTCTAGGACCGAAACCACCCTTTTGGTTTCTCTCATCTTGAGGACCAACACTTCTTTTTCGGTTGTTGTCCATCTGAGGACCGAAACTTCTCTTTTGGTTGCTGTGCCTTTGTGGACTGATACTCTGTTTTCGGTTGTTTTGAGTATGGGGACCGAAATTCTTCTTTCGGTTGTTTTCATTATGTTGAGCACAAGAAGCTGAGTTTGCTTTTGCTTCTTCCTTTGACTTAGAGGGTTTTTCATAGCGAACGTAATTAGGGTTTTGATAACGCCAAAACTGTTTCCTTTCAGTTAGATTCTTCTTGTATCTCATATTTCGTTGATGCTTTCGTTCTAACACCTGTTTTGGATTTTTGTGGATGTTGGCCTTTTTCTTCGGTCTCTGAGCATGAGTTTCACTCTTTAGCGAAGAGGTTTCGCTTGACATCATGATCGGTTCGCCTGAAGGAGTTTTGGTACCACTTGTGCTGGGCACATCAAAGCTTGTAGAATCATTAAGTGGTTCTGCCACATACCTTCCTTTTACTCTCCATGATGTTTTCGTGGATAGACCGACTGTTTCGTCAGCGTTATCAATCGGTGCTGACCAAAAGAACTCATCACAGCCATCAGCATTATCTTTTGCTACTAATGCTGTCAGTTCAGCTGTCTGTTGCTGAGTAACTCCATGAACTGCATAAAATTGATTTGGAGTCGTCTGGACCTTTTGATATACAACAGCCTTTTCCTTAAGGACTTTGGTTTTGTCTTTGGATAAACGAGCGAACTCAACAGAATTTTCAGAAATAAGATTTTTGTTGGTTTCGGGTTCGCTCTTGACAAACTCAGAACAGTCCACCTCATCTTCTACAGATATTACACTGATATCATCATCCTCATTGAATTCAGAAGTGTTTTCAATATCAATTTTATTTTCTGAACTCAAATTGGCATTCAAAGAGTCAAATTTCTGTACAGTTTCGGTTTTGATCTTTAATTTGTCATTTCCATCCAAATTTTTTTTGAGCATGTCCTTATGGTCTTTTGACTTAATGAATGACTCTATTTTGTCAAGACCAATTTTGTAAGCAGGAGAAATATCATCAGAAGAAATAACGTTTTCACAGTTATATGCATCGGCATCGATTTCGTCCTCCTTTAACTCAAGGAAGGGTAAAATCATACGATGTATCTTCTTCCCTATTTCGCAATCAAGATGCAATTGAGTAATGTTGGTATATAACCGTTTAGCAATTAAACAAAAAACATTTCGTTGTTTCAAAAGCTTCAAATTATCTCTTTGCATATAAATTGTTTCATCCCTAGACCTAATCAACTCCTTCTCCTTCTGCTCAATCCACATACGCCTCTCCTTACTCTTTGATGATACCCTGCTGATTTGACCAGTTAGGTTAGAGTTTGTGACGCGAGTGTGAGTTAAACTACCACTTATACTAGAAAATTTAGATTTTAATCCATTTATTTATTTTTCATAGTTTGAGATGGGAATTTGTAAGGAAACAAGAATAGATTGTACCTTCTTGATCAACTCATCGCATTCGTTGATCTGCTCACTGACAGGTTTCGCTGCAAAACACCTATCTTCACGCTCCTTCGCTTCATCCAGTTCCCCATCAGTGGCATAGCCTCGCTTTTGTGACACCCCAGAATTCACCATTAGACACTGTCCTGTAACGTCCTCTTCTTTCACCAACAAAGCCCTGCCATGAGTAGGCTTCCTCACTTCATCATCTTCTGAATCAGTGGACCAAACTTCAACACCTCCGAACTCATCGTCAACAATATTTCCCTACACAATAAGAGCATTCATAGTGTTATTAGATCCAGCTTTCTTCTTCTTGATTTCTTCCAATCGTCGTGTCAGGTTCGCTTCCTCGTCCTCATCTTCATTCTTTTCTGACATCTTTCTCAGCGTACAATCTCTGGAGAAGTGATTTTTGCCTCCGGAGTAGTGACAATTAATCCCTGAGTCACCTCCAAGTTTTACTTCCTTCTTTGGTTCTTTAGTCTGAGAAACATTCTTCGGTTCCTCCTTTGCTTTCTCGACACTGTAGCTACCTTGCCAGTTTTGGTTCTTATTTGTTGGGAACCTTCTTTTGATGAACTTCTTGGGATTTGACACCATCAAAGCATACTCTTCATTTGTTAGATCATATTCAGAGAGATTCAAATCTTCTTCTTCTTCAGCAACACTCTTTCATTTGGAGATTAGGGGCAAGGAACCCATGCTAGAAACCACATTCGTTTCTTTAGTCACGACACTCTCATGTAACTTTAATATTCCCACCAGTTTCGCTAGAGAATAATTCTTGAATATTTCATGAGAATTCACAGTAGACACCACAGCCATCCATTCGGGTCTAAGGCCATTCATAAATGTCACCTTCTGTTCAATGACTTTCCTTTCAATCCCATGCTTTATCATCCTACTAAGGAGATGATTGAAGCTATCGAAGGTTTGAATAAGCTTCTCTTCTGGCTTCTGCTTGAAGTCACCAAATTCTGAGAGCAACAAAGTTTGGATTGAATGCTCAAGATCGTCATCCGTAGAATACAGTTCCTTCAATCTGTTCCATATTTCTTTTGCCGTTGTGCATGAGCTTACTAACCGAAACGTGTCCGATTGCAAAGCAAATCTGATCATTCTTAATGCTTTGATGTTGCACTGAAACTTTTCCTTCTCATGTTGGGGAATATCTTTCACATCACTGATTAGTTGATTGTATTCTTTTTGAGTTTTAACAACTCTTGAAGATTTTGAGTGAGCGAATGGACCTGCAGTAATCGCCTCCCAGATCAAGTATCCATTTTCTTCTGAGCCAATTACGTAATCTTCAAAGTGATGAGTCCAGACCTCATAATCCTGAGTGTACAATATAGGAATCCTTGTCGTCGATCCTCTGCTGTTGGAGATATTGATTGGGTTAGACTGAGAATCATCCATAGAAATGACGATGTTTGTTCAAAAACCTGCTTAAGATCAGACTTGTAAATAACGTTAGGGTAAGACCGAATATTTAAAGAACTACGTCAATAGTAAATGACGGCTCTAACAATATCAATCAAAGCGGAAAACCCTAAGATCTTCTTCAAAAGAAGAGATATGTATGAATTACACAGTCTCCTGCTCTGATACCAATTGATGAGTTGAAAAACTCTTAGATCGCTTAGATCTTCAACAGGTTAAACAATAAAAGCAAACAAACACAATCAACACGATATAGAATGAAGTAATGCTTAATGATTCAAATGTAGTCACGCCTCAGCAGAGCTCGATTAAGAACTTCCACTATAGAGGCGAGCTAGGGTTTGCAGTACAATGCTCAGAATAATAATTAAAGAGCTACCCATAAAGGATGCATGCATGCACCTTAAATACTAAACCCTAAGAAAACAAACACGGTTGGACAGGCCCAAACCGAATAACAAAACTGGGCTAAGGACCGAGCCCAAAGACGCAACACTATTAAACCCAACATGTATACTACAACTTTTGTTTAGATCACTAATTCTAAAAAGTCCTCTATCGTAAATTCACTATTTACATCTCCCGGTGCCGTGCCGGTTTTGCCGAAAAACTTTGACAGGCCATAACTTCTTCGTTATAACTCGGATTTCGGCGTTCTTTATATGTACGGAACCCTTGAGACATATTCTACAATTTGGTTAAGATTATTTATTCTAAATAATCTTTTGTCGAAAGGTCGTTTTCGACCCCCTATTATCTCTAAATTGACTAGCCCGGATCTACAGGCGTTACATGATCTTGCTCTAAGTTCCATGGTGCAAGGATGCGTGTAGGTCATGGATATGGATTGATTTCATCTGAGGGGTTTCGGTCATCATCTCCTTGTCAGGATCCAGGACACAACCTGATTTTTCGTATGTTCTTCGAATAGCGGACCATGCATGGTGTGGGTGTGGGGGCCGACTTCTTGTTTAATATCGACGATTATCTGGATCATGCATTGGGGGTGCTGGCCATCCATCTAGTGTCATGGAAAGACACACGAGACTTCCCTTTCGTGTATTCTCCATCATCAGGTAGGGCACCACGAGCGCATGTGGTACATACGAGTGTGGGTCGTGGATATAGATCATTGCATGGGGGTACCGGTCATCAGCTCGGTCTATTATCATAAATGGGACAGGACAAATAATTTCATTCATGTGCTCTTGCCCTGGGAGACCATGGTGCGGGGATGTTGTGTGTCATGGATATAGATTGATGTCATCTTAAGGGAATTAGTCATCACCGCCGTGTCATGGTACGGGACATGGTTAAATTTTACTTATGTTCTTTGAGCAAGGGACCATGCATGGTGTGGGTGCAAGGCCAATCGCGTGTGCAAACTCGAGAGTATATGTGGATCTTGCATTGGATGCCAACCATCCGTCTAGTGTCTTGGAACGAGACACGAGACTTCCCTTTCGTATGTTCTCCATCTTCGTTGAAACCCCAGTCGTCTGCCCATGCTCTGCCTTCCTGTTCCCTATGTGTTCCAAATCAATTTACCATTCCTGGGCCCTAGATATAATGTCATCCAGTGTCGGGCAGGCAGAAAAACTAACAAACTTCCAAATATCATATCTCAACATGTCATGGTACCGAGTCCTCCGCATCTCCTCGTCTACAGCTTACTGGGGTACCAATAAAGCTCTCTCTCGGAATTGGGCGATGATCTTTGCCACAGTCTCAGTTGTTTTTCGCATATCTAAAAACTCCCTCTCCAACTGTTGCACCTGAACAGATGGTGCAAACTCTGCTCGGAACCGGGTCACAAAGTCCGAACAGGTCATGGCCTCAATGGCCGGGGCTCCCAGAGCATATCCAACCTCCTCCCACCTATCCCAAGCTCGCTCCCTCAGACAACCTATAGCAAACCTCACCTTCTATCCCTCGGGGCAGAAACAAGTTATCTGAGCACACTCAATATCTGCTATCCATCGTTTAGCGGGAATGAGGTCCTTCCCCCAAAGAATTCCGGCGGCCCACATTCCCTGAAATCCTTGAAGTAGAGAGTGCGGGCTTCGTGCTGAATAGCGGCCAGATCGTCCCTAAAGATCCGAAGGCGATCCTCCATCAACTCGATGATACCCTCCTTGATCTACCCAAACATCACCGGGGTCGCCTTGAGGATGCCTCTAGTAATTTTAGACGCTATGAACTTGCATAAACCCTCATCCATTGGTTCGATTCCCGAACCCGAACCGGATCTAGATCCTGAACCTCCTGCCCAACACGTGTGATCACCATGCTAAAACATAAAACATAAACAATCAATATACACACGAAGAGGTTCACTACGTCGAAGTTTCTTGAATTCATCGAGGCCTTCCTTTTCTTGGATATAGATCTCTTTCTTTCAGTAGTACAGGCCCAATACTACCTTCCACACCTATCTATACCCTCCCCAAGGACTGTTTGTAATCCTCCCAGTCACTTCCTCTCTATCTAGTACTCCTCTCATACTATAGAGTGCCCTATGTGCCAAGACATATTCCAAGAACTCCTTAGGGTTCCTTTCCTCACCCTCTCTGCTATCAGTTGCGGAAGGAACTCCCTCTAATACCATCTAACTACCACACAAATACAATTACATACTATCGGTACTAGATAACTTTTTGAGTGAAAGGTCTCACACTACAATGATTGGACTAAGACAAGAGCTGCACAATAGAGTTAAACCTAACCCACTAAAATTATCTAATCTCAAAAATATGTAACCAAACGCATTCATCTACTAGTTAGCTGATATTACTGAGAATTCGTAAAAGCACAAAGCACACATCATTCGAGTATCAAGCAATTCGAATCAGAACATAACCTAAACAGGCCATCCTATCAGATAACCGATCTATACTAGCATGCATATCTATAAACTCATACAATAGGCACATACAAACATCTCTCCTAACATTCTATTATGCAATCCTGAGCAGATCCCTAGTCATAATCTAGGATGCAATTCTCATACCATAACATAAAACATATAACATGTATGGGTATTTTGGGAAGAGTTACTTAAGCTCGGCTGATTGTATGCATCGAAACCCTTCCTTTTATTAAAAATCTCTTAATAAAACGTTTATTTTTATAAAAAATCTACCAAATCCTCAGTTTGAGTTCAGACACACTTGAGAGCGTGCCCGAATCCCTCAAACAAAGGCTCTGATACCAACTTGTAACATCCCAAAAATTTCAAATACAAATTTCATTTTTAATTCATCCCAAAACGTCTAATAATCATCTCAAAACAACCAAGTGTGTATCATAGTGAAATAATATCAGAGTACAAAATCCCAAAATCATATAATACGGAAAAAATGGGTAGATGTGGTGCGATCATGCTAGAATATCCATGTTGGAGATAACGCCTGGCCTTCGCTGCTGAACAGAGAGAAGGCCCACGATGAGGACCCTTACCATGGATCACCAACTCTCCCCTAATTGGGGTCGAACACATACCAAATGAAGCCCACAACCAATCATCGCCCCATTGGGGCTCAACCAATCCATCCTTACAATGACCTTGCTCTCTCGCTGGGGAATGGGAACCAAATCAACCAGATACTGCTCACCAGATAACTCCAAAGTACATCCTCGATGAACCCTCGAGACTCGCACTGGACGGTCATCAACAATATCAACATCTAAAGGATAATCTAGTTTCCCTGGAACATTGTCAAACCTCTTGCTAAGCGCAAGACATACAAAAGATCAGGTAGCTCCCGAATCGAATAAAACCAACCCAAGAATACCATTTACACGGAACGACCCTAAACAACATTACAAACATATAAACATGATAAATAACATAAATAAAAAGATAAAGAGAGAATACATACCCGTGACCACATCAGGTGCTACACAAGCCTCATCGGCTGTCAGCTGAAAAGCCCTGCTCCAAACAACTGGCGCCTCCGCCTTTCCCTGCCAGCCATCAGTGATCCTCAGAGTCGCTGAAGTAGGTGCTGCTACTTGTCCCACCACTACTAAACTCGGGCAATTGTCCTTCTTATGTCCCTTCTGATTGCAATAAAATTAAATCAGATCAGATAACTGGGTGGTTATAGTGGGAGTACAATCCCTTCCAAAGTGCCCTGTCTTGCCACACTTGTAGCATCCCGAACCACCTACCCTGCAGACTCCGTCATGCGCCCTGCCGCACTTGCCACAACGGCCTCGGCCTTACTGGCCCCTCGATCTACAATCGAAACCCTTGGGTTTCTTTCCCAAAACCCCAGTCGTTTGCCCATGCTCTGCCTTCCTCTTCCCTATGTGTTCCAAATCAATTTCCCATTCCTGGGAATTAGATATCATGTCATCCAGTGTCAGGTAGGCGGAAAAACTAACAAACTCCTGAATATCTTATCTCAACATGTCATGGTACCGAGTACTCCGCATCTCCTCGTCTGCAACATACTGGGGTACCAATAAAGCTCTCTCTCGGAACTTGGCGGTGATGTTCGCCACAGTCTCAGTCGTCTGTCGCATATCTAAAAACTACCTCTCCAACTGTTGCACCTCAACAGCTGGTGCAAACTCTGCTCGGAACAAGGTCACAAAGTCCGACCAGGTCATGGCCTTACTGGCTGGGGCTCCCAGAGCACAGCCAACGTACTAGGGTCCAAAACTCCAAAAAAGAGAAAAATAATTAGCAATAAATTAGGAATGTGTACATTATAAAATATTAAAACAATTCTAATTTGGTATTGAAGACACATCCCTATTTTATGCATAAAAATAAGAAAATTATAAGAGATTTTAATAATCGATGTCTTTTATAGATTAATGATTGTTAATGTTAAGTTAATAACTTAGATAATTAAATATGATTATACATCATCATTATCAAAATTGTAAGTCCCTAAATCGCTTTGATGTATCAATCCGATCCACTTGATGGTGCGGAATCCCAATCAAGTGGATGATTCAAGACGAAATGGAGAAGAAGAAGAAGAAGAACAAGATGAATCTTCAATGCACACAATGATATTCAATGATGATCCGGTACACAAGACTCACACACATACACACGTTCTCTCTACTTTCTCTCTCTAGAACACCAAGTATAACAATGGCAGCCCCTTGAACATTTTCTACTCCTTAGACTCCTTCTTCTCTATTGTCTAACACCCCTTAAACATGCCTAATAACACACTATTTATACATATGGACAAATCCAATCCCAAAACCCAAAGGCCAGGCCGAAATCACATGTGATTTCGGTCCAAACTACAACTAAACCCAAGATTGTTTTCGGACCTAGATCGAAAACTACAAATTTCTAGAAAAGCAAAGTATAAACCATAAATTTAGACCTAACAGTCTCCCCCTTGGTTTATAGCTTTCATTTCTTATGACCTAACAAGTTCCCCATGGGTTTGTAGCTTGCTTTTCATTTCAATCTTCGCTTTGAGCTTGGATTGAGCGTCTTTATCTTCAATTTCTTCACAGCTTCATGATGAACATATGAATGTTTGAATGAATGAATTCATCTTGTACAGTTAGGCTTTTCTTCAAAAATTTGACTTCGAACGCACGTTGGGTGTGGAGGCTTCTTGTAAGGATTCTTGAAAATCAGAACTTTCAGCTTGAGAATCTTCAAAGAGAATAACAGAGAGACCGATTCTTCTGAATCACTTCATCAGGTTCATAGATAGCAGCAAATTGATTGAGGAGGCTTCAATGTAATCTGACACATAATCTTCAAATACAGCTTTACCTTGCTTCTGGGGTTGAAAGATTGCGTGTTGAAAAATAATCTTCATTTCTTGTTACTTCGAATGAGAATTCTTTAACGATCGTCGTTGCGACTTGAAAAGTTCCCATTGACTAGAAAGTCCCTGTGGATCACAGAGTTATGAAGAACCCTTCTCACCACAGTTGTTCAAGGATGTAACCTTGGCTCAGAAAGACCCGATACAGTCTTCTTGAGTCTCTTCTTCCTTTGAGTTCTCTGATTTTTGAATTCGATTTTTAAGACAAAGAAAATTTTGAGATAAAAACAAAACTAAAAGAAAAACTTAGAACACAATAGAAATCACTAAGAAGTAAAAACCAAAAATAAAATACACTTAAAAGTAAAACAAAAATATTTTTGGATTTTTGATTTTTCTGAAAAAGAAATAAAAAACAGAAATAAACATATTTTTGAATTTTTTTTAATTTTCTGATTTTTGTTTGATTTTTTAAAATTTTTAATTCTCCCCCTAAATTTGTGCATAGAAGAAAACTATGAACAAATTTAACAAAAACAAAAATAATAACTAAATTTAAGCGTTTTGGGATCAAAGTTGTCAAGAAATTCAATATCGTTTATCAGCACACACCTGCATGTCTAGCTCTGGTTAATCACGAGTATTGTGGTCCACTTAAACACAAAGGATATTTGTAAGTTGGGCAGATTATAATTGACAAGACATTGCACCTATATTCCTAAATAGACCATTTAGCTGACGATGACCAAGGATATTGTTGTCCACTTAAATTCAGCAGCGAGATCTACAGACAACCTTTTAAATAGTTCAATTTTAGGTGTACTAGAACTTTTTCCCCACTTCCCGACACACCCCGGTAATCAAGAACTTCTAAAGAACTCTCTACTTTAGGTGAGTAATCAATCATTAAAAGAGAAGACAGATTTAGAGATGCATATGTTGTATACCTAGGTCGGATGTCTTCCAATCACGCAGAGGGAACAACATATGACTAACATAGATAGAGGGTTAGAGAGATAGTAGGGTGCATATGCTGTGTCGCAGGTCGGATCTTCAGATCACGCAGAGGGGACAACATATGGCTAATAGATAGAAATAATTTCATAAATAAGGAGATGCATATAGATAGAGTTTCATATGTTGCATTCCAGGTTAGATATGTTCCAATCACGTAGAGGAGGCAACATATGACTGACAGATAGAAAGCAAGAAAATAATTTCCTACAGACCTACTTTATCAGAACCCCCCAGTCGCCCTATCAGTACCAGAATTATGGACATAGGTCCGTACATCGAGGAAATGTTGAGCCACAGTTCTAGATACATATGACTTTAATATATCTCGCAGACTCCCTTGTTTATCTCACTGCTCAATATATCCGAGCGTCGTATGGTCAGTCCAAAATGAAACTATCTAAGTCCATACTGTCAAGTCCTTTCGTTGTCAATCCATGTCTAGTCCATTTGAATCCTTTGTGCCTACCAACACATTGAACACAGAGTCTAGACAATTCAGTTTCAGTCCCTTACACTTGTTTAAACTGCCCGTTATCACTCAATCTTGATATCACTTCCTAAATCATACCTACAAACGAAAAACTATAAGAACATATTTTTGTAATTTTTGATGTTCTAATTTTTAATTTTGATTTCTACCCCTTAATTTGAGCATGGGTAAGAAAGAAAACAAAATAAATGCGCAAATTTAAAAAAATTGGCTTCAAAACGAATCTTTTTATGAAAGCCCACAAGCACATCGAATCGAGCTTTACTGAACGGTTTGGGAAACAGGTCCGCCACATTATTATCAGTGTGGATCTGCTCCAAACGGATAAGCTTACGCTCATAACAGTCTCGGATAAAATGAATTTTGATATCGATGTGCTTGGTTTTGAAATGATGAACGAGATTTTTAGTAATATTTATCGCAACATCATTATCACAAAAGATGGAGGTGTCAAGAAAGTTCAAACCGTAATCCAACAATTGGTGTTGAATCCAGACCACCTGTGAGCACATTGCTGATGTAGCGACATACTCAGCTTCAGTAGTCGAAGTCGACACCGTTTGCTATTTCTTTCATTACTAAGACACCAACCTATCGCCAAGAAACTGGCATCCGCCCGAAGTAGATTTCCTGTCAAAATCACAACCTCCATAATTACTGTCAGCAAAAGCGTATAAGTCAAATTCAGGAGTCTTAGGATACCATAACCCTAATTTAGGGCTACCTTTGTGTAACATCCAGATTTTTCAGGTATAGTATGGAGTATTTTAATTTGAAGATATGTGGAGAGATTCGACAAGTTGAGGGTCCAACTCGCCGAGTCAAGTCGAGATATTCGTAGGGAATTAATGAGTGGACTCGACGAGTCGGGAAACTGACTCGCCGAGTAGATGCTGGGCAGAGAAACCCTAATTTCCCAGGGCTGGGGCCTATATAAGGAAACTTATGCCCCATTTCCGCCTCATCAGTTACCTTACACCCCTGATAACAAACCCTAATTGTTATTTGAGCTAGAGAGTGAGAGAGAAGCTCATTTTGAGGTTCTTGTGCATCATTTAAGGAAGAGGAGGAGGTTATCAAGCAAGAAGCCGGAGGAGAGGATGTTGGGTCCAGTGATTTCCTGTCCAGAGCTCTTGAGGAAGGTATGAAAGTCTTCACCTTTCCTCTTATTTTGGATAGATCTCATATCTATGGAGTTTTAGGGCTTTTTGCCATCTTTTGTTTGGGTCCTTGAGTAGCATGAGTTATCAAGAAGTCTAGACCTCATATCTGGACCTTGTGAGGTCCTTAGAGTCTAGATGTCCCAGCTTTATTCATCCATATGAGGGTTTTTGGGCTTAATCATTCATAAAGGGCGTGTATTAGCATTTTGGAGCAAATACATCATGCATGAACGTAAAGATCAAAACTTTACGTGATTATTGAGCCTTGTGATAACAGATCTAGAGTTGGGAGTGATAGATCTGTTTTAAATCGTCTGAATGTGCGATGGGTCTGAATGAACTCGCCGAGTCGATGAGACGACTCGACGACTTGGTTAGGGTTTGTCCCAGAGAGCTGAATCATGCGATAGCTCGGCGATTTGGGGGTCAACTCGACGAGCTGAGCTGGACGTCCACGAGACTTAAGAGGAAATGAATGGACTCGACGAGTCACAAGGGTGCACTCGGCGAGTCGGGTCAAACATGGACCGTTGACTCGAGTTTGACTTCTGTTGACTTTAGGGTTGGTGAACATGAGTAATGGAGACCATGGAGGGGTAAAATGGACTTTTACCCAATTCGAGAGTTAGAGAGAAAAGGATAACATGTGGTTACTTAGAATCGAGAATCGAGTATTAATTAGAGATATTTACCCTATGTGTTAGGCGGTGGCTAGATCGAGATTCGAGTTCGAGGATATTTGCTTGCTTGTTCGCAAGGTGAGTCTTCTCACTATACTTTACCTAGAGTGGTACTTTTGTGTGACTGAGATGTATTATGTGTTTATATTGTGTATTGTGAAATCCTGCATTATTTCTTTGTGATTTATGTTGTATATTACTCAGAGCCATCAGAGTTAGGACCGGAGGGTCCATGAGAGTACGAGACCGGAGGGTCCTCACTTAGACCGGATCGGAGGGTCCAACGAGTAGTGAGACCGGAAGGTTCTCACTTAGACTGTACCGGAGGGTCCAACGAGCTGTGGGACTAGAGGGTCCCAATGAGACACATTGACCGGAGGGTCTTCCAGAGCTATAGCCTCGAGTGGGTAATTATTTGTGGATGGTATTTTGGGGAACTCACTAAGCTTCGTGCTTACCGTGTTATGTGTTACGTGTTTCAGGTTTCTCAGGATCACGGGAAGGCACCGGCTTAATTGTACACACCAGGGAAAGAATTATGTTTTGAGGATCCCGTATTTGAATCAAACAATTATGGAGTTGTGATTTGTAAATTAAATAAATGAGATTTTCGTGAAATGTGTTATGAGAATTATACGATTTTTAAATGAAAAATTTATTGAAAATTTATGGTGTTACAAGTTGGTATCAGAGCCTTGGTTTGAGGGATTCGGATGCACCTTCGGGCAAGTCTGGACTCAAACTGAGGATTTGAGAAATTGTTTCAAAAATAAATGATTTTCTAAAATGAGCAAGAGTTTCTAAGGGAAAAACGAGAATGAGCAGTGTGTACAATCAGCCTGAGCCCGAACGGTGATTTCCCAAAATACCCTTACTTATTTTGTGTTATGAGTTATTATTGAGATATTAGTGATGAATGCTAGAAGATAGGCTAGGTATTTCATATATCAGGGCTAGAGTTGCCTGATTTGTGGTGCCTTAGCCTAGGAGTTGTTGTTATCTGTGATGTGCTTTGAGTATGCACAGAATAAGAGTATCCAGTAGAAATCTTTTAGAGAGAGTTATGAGTAGAGGAGTAATCTAGGAGAGATACCTAGACGAGCATCGGAGGAGCCTACTGAGAGAGTAGTTAGATACCCACGTGGGGTAGAGTTGCTTGAGTTTGGTGACACCTTTGAGTGTGAGCAGAGCAAGTGAAGTTGTAACCTAGAGTGGTTTTACATGCTGGAGGAGATTACTCGATGCCCGAATGCTGTTTGCTTCGTGCTTTATGGAACTCTTGATGATGGGAGTCAGCTACTAAGTGAATATGACGATATTCAGGAGGTAGACGGCTGGCATCATAAGGAGTTTTTCAGCAGCTGATGGCAGAGAAGTATGAGAACCTAGGAAAAGCCTAGAGAGTGTCCTTTTTCAGATGAGTATGTTGATAGAGGAGAGTATTCGCTGGAGAGCGACCAGGTATGACGAGATTGGTGATTGACGAGGTGGAGCAGCTATTTAGGAAATCTGGGATGACCCGTGTGGAAAGTATGGGTAGATGTGGAAGGTAGTATGGGCCCGTACTACTGAAAGCAGAGGACCTATACTCAATACAGGGAGAATTCCAGAGGTTCTAAGAAGCAGATTGGGAGGTGATCACATGGTTCGAGTACCATGATTCGTAGCAGATTGGGAGGAGATAACATGGTTCGAGTACCATGATTCGTGGCGGAAAGTGCTTCTGGTTTTACAAGTTATCCCGTTATGATTGATTAGACTGAGATCAGATGTGATAGAGTGTGGGGCCAGAGGGCCATGTTGAGCGAGTTCAAGGAAGCATACAGTGAGAGAGAAATTGAGATAGTTTCTGGAAGATTTTTGGTGAAACGCCAGTTGGAGTCGCAAGATTCAGGGATGAGTAGAAGATAGTGATTTATGGAGGATTACGGGCTGAATCGAGCAATCAGACGATAGAGGAGATGTCACTTTCTGTGACCAAAGTTGTGCTATTTCCGCTTCCCGTGAGAAGCAGAAGAGATATTTAGACTTTCGGTTTCTAAGCTTGGGGATAAACCCTGTGGGGTAGCATTGGTTGCGATCTTTCGCCGAAGTATCTGGGCAGTTGTCTACCGCAAGGTAGTATTATAGTATGAAAGGATCATCAGTGGAGACTGCGATGGTCAAGGACAAGGATATACCCTATTTGAGTATAGTAGGGCATATCTTAGCAGCAGTGTCGGGTGATCAAGAGGAGTATGTTGGGCGGTGGCTCTCATCGTCGATGATGGATATCGAGTGTGGGAGTGAGGTCTCTGCTATCATGATAATTCTCATGATGGGACGTTGGTTGGGGAGTCGAAGATGAGGAGTGTGATAGTTCATTAAATTTCAGACTAAGAGTTATGACTACTACGTGACAGTTGAGATGTCTGGTAGTGTCTCAGTATGAGATTTGAATGACGTTGGGGGACTGGTCGAAGACTCAGAAACGAGGTGCGTAATAGTACATTATTTCCATATTGAGAGACAGGACTGTGTCGGGACAGTCGGAGTATCCGGCGGTGTGTCGGTCTGAGGCATTCAACATGACTAGGGGCAGTCACGTTGGGAAGTTTAGAGGATTTTATCCGAATTCGGGATGTTTGGAGTTGCTTTGTACCTATCGGGAAGATCATCGAGTGTTCTGTGGTACTTTCGAAGAGTAAGTGTGATGTACGTGGTGAAACAGTATGTAGAATAGATGGTTGGTGTGCCAAATGGTGATGGTTCGAGCCCTGAGTGGGGGAGAACCGGGTATTTCATTGAGGATATTAGAGATTTATTCAACAGCGGTTAGAGGACTGGATATGGTGACCTACGGTGCGGTTACATGAGACCAGAAATATTGGTGGTTGAGGCAAGGTGCAGAGCGAGATAGTGTATGTTGTACGTGTTCAGGAAGGGATGAGTGTCTCCATGGCAGGTGGCCGTTGGGCAGAGACCTTGTGGTGGATATGAATTTTTCGAGGATGTAATGGTAATTTCGAGGTGGTTGGCTTGTAAGGATAGTTTCGGCGGTTGAGAATTTCAGGTTCAATGTATGGGTTGTTATATGCACCTTGGGAAGGATAGAAGTTGATTTGGCAACCAACTTCAGGATCGACATGAGTATTCCTACATGGGTTTTATGCATTAGAGGAGGGCGTTTCAGATTGTCGTCAACGTGTTCTGAGTCATCGTCGATTCCTCCGTGTTTCAATTGAGAGTTGGAATATTCTGAAGTTACGAGTTGTTTGAGAGGAAGATTAGTTGTGAGATTCTGAAAGGATTCATTGCGATATCTGGGTATGATGCCGTAAGTAGGAGATCAGTGGTTGAGGCAAGACGTCGTGGAGTTCTGTGATGATGTACCGAGGTATCCGAGTATGATGTCCTAAATTTTCGGATCATTTTGAGACTTGAGTTATGAGATGGCGAGTGGTGTATCAGGTGTCTATAGTTCCGATGGGAGCCCTTTCATCTAATTGACATCAAGCGGGATTATCTGAGAATGTGAATTGCAGCGAGAAAAAGTGTTTTGTCGACGGTGGTCGTCAGGAATAGCGATGCTTAGCCTGGGTGGGTGTGTGCACCTATCTATGTTGGGCCGTGAAGTGTGAGTTAGTGAACGCAGTGAGGTAATGACCTGAGGATGAGATTATGGGGTGATAAGATAGGTTGTTGTGATACTGCGGGGAGCCGTTGTACTCACTAGTCAGTGAGAGGGTGTTGTGATTCTGCGGGGAGCCATAGTACTCACTAGTTAGTGAGAGGGTGTTGTGATACTGCGGGGAGCCGTAGTACTCAACAGTCAGAGAGAGGGTGTTGTGATACTACGGGGAGCCGTAGTACTCACTAGTTAGAGAGAGGGTGTTGTGATAATGCGGGGAGCTGTAGTACTCACCAGTCATTGGGGGAGTGTTGTGATACTGCAGGGAGCCGTAGTATTCACTAGCCAACGAGAGAGTGTCGTGGTGCTGCGGGGAGCCGTGTTAATCGCCAGTCAGAGCATGACTCGGGAGAGTTCCTAGGCTTGTGTAGCCTTATCATTCGAGTCTGTAGAATCCTGGTGGTTAAACCAGGGGCGAGACTGGGGTCTCCTTATTTGTCGGGAGTCGTTAAATTCTGAGTTGAGTGGTGGTTATCGCAACCGAAGAAAATTGGAGAAGTGGTGTACGCGTGGGTTGCGGGTCATGGGTCATGAGTTGAGTACTGTATTGGGATGAGTGGTTCCAATTCTGGTTCAGATCAGACGCTTGAGTTCGAGCTTGGCTTGGGTGATGAATTGAGCAGGCGAATGAGATTCCGGATTCAGAGATGGGTTTCATTTTGAGGGGTATTGGGTGTCATCGGATGTCTTAGGCCTGAGTGGGTCAGTTCGTTGTATAAGAAGGACCGCGAGACGCATGGAACTAATTAGTAGTAGACGACAGAGGTCGAGAGTGAGATGATCTTCAGTTGGGATTGTAGTATTCGATGGGGAAAAAGAAAACTTCGTGACCTGGGTGTCACAATGAGCCAAGATAGTTATTGCGAGGAGGAAGCTAGTGAGATACGTTTTGAGTATGCAATGGGTTGGAGGTTCAACTGCTGGGTCGGGAGTTGACCTGGTGCTCAGTCTTGAAAGGGATATTGAAAAGGGAGCTGAATTTTATGATTGTTAGAAGTCTGAGGATACTTCTGAACAAGCATGATCATTTTCTGTGTCTGAGGACAGGGTGTTGAGGGTTCGTTGTTCAGATGGGTTTTTTTTGTAGTACAGTGGATGGGTCCATGGTGTGATGTGATCCTTTCATTCCTTGGTATATGATCTGGATTGTCTATCATGTCTAGGATGAGTGATCGGTAGCCAATTTTAGGCATTGAATTGTTTCTATCAGTCGCAACGAGAGAATCAGAGGGGCAGTAAGTCATCGTGGTCTGTTATTCGAGGAGCGAATAGCATAGTGATATCTTATGAGGGCGGTCTGGCAGTGAGATAGGCCACTAGAGTTTCCAGATTGTGGAAAACCAGAAGGGGTGTCGTAGCGATAGATGGGTCTGTCCTTTTCTGGGTTTGAGAGTTTGGATTCAGGTGTCCATGGAGGAAAATAGTTGTGTGGTATGGAATCCTTTTTGGTGGTGCTTCTCGGGCTATTGGGTTTTGATCTATGTGATGCTAAGGAGCGATTTCGAGGGCGAAATCGAATTCAAGTGGGGGAGAATTGTAACATCTAGATTTTCAGGTATAGTATGGTCTATTTTAATTTGAAGATTTGTGGAGAGACTGGACGATTTGAGGGTCCAACTCGCCGAGTCATGTCGAGATATTCGCTGGAAATTAATGAGTGGACTCGACAAGTCAGGAAACTGACTCGCCGAGTAGATGCTGGGCAGAGAAACCCTAATTTCCCGGGGATGGGGCCTATATAAGGAAACTTATGCCCCATTTCCGCCTCATCAGTTACCCTACACCCCTGATAACAAACCCTAATTGCTATTTGAGCTAGAGAGTGAGAGAGAAGCTCACGTTGAGGTTCTTGTGCATCATTTGAGGAAGTGGAGGTGGTTATCAAGAAAGGAGCTGGAGGAGAGGCTATTGGGTCCAGTGATCTCCTGTCCAGAGCTCTTGAGGAAGGTATGAAAGTCTTCATCTTTCCTCTTTTTTTGGATAGATCTCATATCTATGGAGTTTTAGGGCTTTTTGCCATCTTTTGTTTGGTTCCTTGAGAGCATGAGTTATCAAGAAGTCTAGACCTTAGATCTAGACCTTGTGAGGTCCTTAGAGTCTAGACGTCCCAACTTTATTCATCCATATGAGGGTTTTTGGGCTTAATCATTCATAAAGGGCGTGTATTATCATTTTGGAGCAAATACATCATGCATGAACGTAAAGATCGAAGCTTTACGTGATTATTGAGCCTTGTGATAACAGGTCTAGTGTTGGGAGTGATATATATGTTTTAAATCATCTGAATGAGCAATGGGTCTGAATGAACTCGCCGATTCGATGAGCCGACTCGAAGAGTTGGTTAGGGTTTGTCCCGGAGAGCTGAATCATGCGATAACGCGGCGAGTTGGGGGTCAACTCGACGAGCTGAGATGGACTTCCACGAGACTTCAGAGGAAATGAATGGACTCGACGAGTCACAAGGGTGCACTCGGCGAGTCGGGTCAAACATGGACTGTTGACTCGAGTTTGACTTCTGTTGACTTTAGGGTTGGTCAACATGAGTAATGGAGACCATGGAGGGGTAAAATGGTCTTTTACCCAATTCGAGAGTTAGAGAGAAAAGGATAACATGTGGTTACTTAGAATCGAGAATCGAGTATTAATTAGAGATATTTACCCTATGTGTTAGGCGGTGGCTTGTTCGAGATTCGAGTTCGAGGATATTTGCTTGCTTGTTCGCAAGGTGAGTCTTCTCACTATACTTTACCTAGAGTGGTACTTTTGTGTGACTGAGATGTCTTATGTGTTTATATTGTGTATTGTGATATCCTGCATTATTTCTTTGTGATTTATGACGTGTATTACTCAGAGCCATCAGAGTTAGGACCAGAGGGCCCATCAGAGTACGAGACCGGAGGGTCCTCACTTAGAACGGACCGGAGGGTCTAACGTGTAGTGAGACCGGAAGGTTCTCACTTAGACCGGACCGGAGGGTCCAACGAGCTGTGGGACTGGAGGGTCCCAATGAGACACATTGACCGGAGGGTCTTCCAGAGCTATAGCCTCGAGTGGGTAATTATTTGTGCATGGTATTTTGGGGAACTCACTAAGCTTCGTGCTTACCGTGTTATGTGTTACGTGTTTCAGGTTTCTCAGGATCGCGGGAAGGCACCGACTTGATTGCACACACCAGGGAAAGAGTTGTGTTTTGAGGATCCCGGATTTGAATCAAACAATTATGGAGTTGTGATTTGTAAATTAAATAAATGAGATTTTCGTGAAATGTGTTATGAGAATTATGCGATTTTTAAATGAAAAAATTATTGACAATTTACGGTGTTACACTTTGAGGTATCGAAAGATCCGTTTAACAGCAATTAAAATACTTTTTATAATATAAATGTTATTTAAAAGTAATTACTATTTGACATAAGCAATTGCTATTTCTCTAACAGAGAATGAAGTACTTTGTACAAAAAAACCAATACAAGCAAATCCTTTCAATTCAAAATGATCTTAACAGTGCACAAAAAAAACCAATACAAGCAAGATTATCATCACGATCATCAATTCGTTGACTTCTTTTTGAAGACCTATGGCTTAACATTCACATCATCCTCATCAATCCATTTCCAAAACTTGCACTTTTTTTTACCTTGTTTCTTCATGATAAAAAAACAAAACTTACGGAGGTAAGGAGAAACTGAAAGGAAAAAAAGTCAAAATCAATGAAGGTGCAATTCTTGAAAAAAATTAAAATCGGCATATACCGTTGCATTAGGGCAAAGCCTTAACTTTCTTCTAGGGTTATCTTTAGTTATGGAGCTGCGAATTTGACTTGGGAGTAGACAATCATAGAGAATTTCATGGCATGTTGTTGCGAAGCTTGAAGCAGTCAACATCTTCTTCTTGGCTTCTTCTTCGGTAGGTCAAGCTTGATTGAGAGGGTGTTTGGGAAAACAACTTACTTATTGGCTTTTTGAAAAGTCAATAAGGCTAAGAAAGTGTCCGTTATAGTAACCTTAAGTTAAAAAAATGTCCAGTTTTAGATAATGACAAGTGTAAAGAAATTTACTATTTTTATTAAATATGACAAATGTCACAATCTTATGTGTGTAAGAAGATGGCAGGAGAAAAAATGTAGGTGTGGGTATTTGATTTCTAATTTTTCAACGAAAAATTAAATATCCTGCTATGTTTTCTTCATGATTATCCTCCTACTCATATAAAGATTTATTAAATGGTATAACTTGTTAAACTTAATACATAAATTATAATTATAAACTATTGGACTCAATTAATATATATGTAAGATATATATGATAAAAGTAAAAAGTTAATAAATGTAAGATGTACACAAAAAATAGATAAAAGTTGAATGATATTGTTGTTTAACATAATGATTATTTAATGATAAATTGATATAAATAAAAAAATGACATTATGGTTGAAGGGTTATAGTTGTAACATGTAGATGTTAGAAATGAGAATATATAATCTTGTTTCAAATAAACCTGTAAGAAATCTATATCTCATGATTTTTACACTTGTCAATATATCAATAATATTAATAACAAGTCTTCTCATCCATTTACCACAAATTAATTATCAACTTTTCAACTACTTATGGTCATCTAAAGTAATAAATGTATTCTTTATTCCTATTTAAGTAGATCTCATCCAACACCACAATTCTTTCATATATCATCTACCCACCATAAAGTTCTTTCATGACCCTGCATCCAAGATATAGGAAAAATTCGATGACCAGTTATACATACGTATATAATCTCTGTAGTTCTTCAATATCTTGAGTACGTATTTTAATTATCATAGGGCCTATAAAGTTTTCCATGAAGATCAAAGACCCATCAAAGGGATACAAATATGAAGATCAACACAACAAGCATTCAGATAGACCCATTATAGGGATATGGATGTGAAACCACCACTGTGACTTGATGTGGTGTCGGAATTGGTCTCGCGTACCAATTTTTGAAGGTTTGATGATGTCACACCCCCGACTGAGGCGACGGAAGATGTCGGGCTGTGCGACTAAGCTCATGGATCATAGGTAGACTGAATATATAGAACAAATACAAGAATAAACAAAAAAGAATTTGTACTCCATATTTGAGTTTGAATATAGGGTTCTTACAGATAATACTAATAGTACATTAATTTCCTTAATAGGTAGGCAAACATAACAAAATCTAGTAAACTAGATTGTCTGAAATCCATGATTATTTGTCCTCTGAATGCTTGAGTTACTGATTTTCTGAGAATACAAGTAATTTTGAGGGTCAACATAAAGTTGGTGAGAGTCACAAGTTTTCTGCAGTAGGATACTATTAAAAACTCTAAAAAGTATTTTCTTTGTAAGTATAACCATACTTAAAACAATGCTTTTAAAGAGTCCTTGTATATTTGAAAACCAAAATGTATCTTTGAATAACTAAATCCATACTTAGAAAAGTTTTGTAAATAACGAAGCACATGGTTTGTAGTAAAAGAGAGAGATTCTAGTTAATTTTTATAGTGAGTCCTATAACCGAGCTATATGATTGAGTGTACCCCCTACAATGCTTCATTGTACGTGGTCGTAACGATAGTAAATACTTATCACCCGCTTCAATTTATCGGTTGAGGTTGTAGCTAGCAACCATAGGTGGGGATGTCAACCCTGTATAGATCTATACATATGTATCTTGCTATGAAGATTAATGGTTATAGTAATATGGGTATGCTAAGTGTTTAGACTTAGCTAATGAATATAGTCTCACTAAAAGCCCCTAACTAAGGTATGTAAATAGTTCTCAGCCCTAACTTATAAGTGGAAAAGTTCTAGGGATAATGAATTGTATAAAGTTTATAAAAGTAGAGCATAATTGGTATGCATGTATAGTATAATACACTAGCTTTTATAAACTAAGTATGTTTCTTGTATAAACTTTGTACATATGCATGTATAGTTCAAATCCTTAGAAATACGATAAAGTTTTATGACATGTATTTTATAACAACTGATGTCACATAAAATCATAGAGTTTTGTACTAAAAAGCCCTATGTTATTTTTAGTAGTTGCATCATTTTAACAAAATAACATATATGGATGTTGGGGTTTGATACTAGTTTGTGTATTCATAACATATAAATGTCAAACAAATATTTTGAAAACTAGTTATAGTTTTTACATAAAATAATAATATTTTATGTGAATTTTTGGTTTAACTAGCATAATTAGCACATGTATTCTCCCCCGAAAAAATTTATAAAAGAGGGGATGTAACACTCACCTTAACATGTTGTTGATGATTTGTTTCGAGTAGTTGACATAAGAACCCGAGATGTGTAGCTTCAAAAACAAACATTCGGGAGTAATTTAGTTACCTATTTAACCAAATGATATATTTGGTATTAATTGCCAAGAATGGGGTTGGTTTGGTAAAATAATCAAAAATCATGATTTATTTCGTAATCATATTCCAAGAAAGGGACTAAAATGGTTTATTTAAATTCAATTTTTGAGTTTTTGGACTTATTTTGTATAGATTTTCTCAAGGAAGGGTTAAAATAAATATTTGAAATAGATGTTTGATAACTTGGTAACAGATTTTCCGGAGGGGGGGGGGGTGGATTTTAACATTTTTAATTGAAGTTTGAGGGATTTGGACCTGTATTGTAAATATTTTTTAGGGATGGCGTGTTTGAATTAAATTAATAATGATGTTTGAACAGTAAAATGAAGTTTGCACAAGAGGTAATCACCTCCTCTGTGTTCGTCATGCATGCGAAGTGAGCAACATAAAAAAAAACGATTCAGGACTTCGTCAAGGCTCGATCACACTACACATACATAACGAAGGAGAGGGGGGGGGGAGTAGAATTATAGTGGTGGTCATGAAGGTCGACGGTGGTGGTACACGGTTGTAGGAGCTCCGACAGGTGAGGTGGCGAGGCTTGCTGCCTCGTTTCTCCTTGTTGCTTCCGATCTTCAGTTCAACAAGAGCGAGAGGGGGAAGGGTAGAGAGGACTTATGATATAAAGTGGAGGCAACAATAACAATGTCACATGGTGGTGGTGGGGTTGCTCGATGGTGGCAATAGGGTTGAATAATGATGACAGGAGGGTGGCAGCAAGGCTGCTGCCCCGTTTGCTTTGTTTCTTTCTGGCAGAACTTGATGAGGGGGAAAGAAAGGAGGGTGGAGGGGAGGCTAAGGTGGTGTTGGAAAGCTGTGAATTTTGTGTGAGTAATAAGGCTCTCAATGCTTCTTTTTATAGTGTTCGAGCAAACCTAGTACTCATGGGATGCACCATGTCTTCAAGGTGAGGCAAACACTCCAAATCAGCACCATACTTGTACTCTGGACCAAGTATGTACACAAAGAGAGGTGGTTACATGGGAAAGGCTAACGAAAGGCAAAAATCTGGTTTTTTTCTCTAACAAGTCTTGATGGGCCTCACAATGATGTTATGATCTCCAAAATGCCCAAAAACAATCAGAATTTGATGTATCGAGATCCCGATGTCAAGAAATTTTTCTGAAAGTGCATTAGATAGAGCCGAATTCAAGGATTCATGTAAACCCTAATACCCATGTCTTTTCATTTCCATGAGATCCATGGGTTAAAGCTCCATGGAGTATCCATGGACTTTCCATGCAAGCCTAGCCCATTCCAAATAAGCATTAGCCCACACCATATAAATACAAGAGCCCATATTAATTAGTCATACTTTTGATCTCTAAATTAATTCTAGATTAATTATAGATCAATACTAATTAAATAATATGATTTTATATTAATATATTAGGACTTATAATATATTAATAAATCATAACTTATACTATTCTCAAACGATAATCCATAAATTGTTCGGGTGAAGTGCAACCCAAATGGACCATGTCGGGTCGGGTCAAGTACATACCAAATATAGTTATGGACTTAGACACTATATCCAACAGTCTCCCACTTGGATAAGTCTAATAACTATAGTTGCTAGTATGACTTCAGGAACCGATCAGCAATCGTAGCTCTTTAAACTCTATTGAACTATGAAGCGCCATTTTAGATAAGTGATCATATAATCCTCTGTTCTAGATATCAGCCGGACAAATACATGGAACATGGTCTTGCTTATTGTCCAACATTTGTTTCCCGATTTCCGATTTGTTTGACATAGAACTTAACTGAACACATCAATTTAGTTTTGACCGGGCCCGGTACATAGGTCAAAACAAAATCATCGAGGGGCCCAGATATCGCTTCTAATCCTAAAAGGAACAGATAAACTTCGACTCATATGTTTGCTCTACTACTTGTTGAATTACACACAAAAGCACGGTTTATAACATCGAGTTACCAATGCGTTTTCGTGCAACCAATGCATAACCAACTCATAGGCAACAAATCATATCTCTAGGTTTGAAGACTTATATGATATTACCGTCTCACGATCACTCGAGATAAATTCCATGAAGTGATACAAGTGAGCGTGGGTTGAATCCAATACTCAGAACTTATGAGCACTCATGAGTGTTGTAGCCCCGCTTTGTCTAACATCTTAGACCTCTACAAGCTAACACATGACAGTCTTGATTCATATCTACTTCCAACATATGACCGACTGTGGAGAGTTTGAATAATATGATATAAACCATAACATAATTATTCTGGAAGTCAAAACATGCAAAAAGAAATAATAGTAAACGATTGACAAGAGATAGCAACACTTTACTCATAAATAACAGCTTTTATTTATCATCAAATGTCAATTACATTTTACAAATTTCAAGATTATCTAACTACTAAAACTAATATCATCCTTCAGCCCTATGCTCCGAGCATGGTGGAGATGGTTAGCCCGAGTCATTCCCTTCGTGAGGGGATCTGCTGGGTTCTCATCCGATGATACCCTCTTTGCCACGAGGATTCCTTCTTCTATTTGATGTCTAATGAAGTGATATTTTCTGTCAATGTGTCTGGATCTCCCATGATCTCTTGGTTCCTTGGCTAAGGCAACCGCACTATTGCTGTCACAGAAAATCTCCATTGGCTCCTTTATAGCTGGTACAACTCCAAGGTCTCCGATGAAGTTCTTTATCCATATAGCCTGCTTTGCTGCCTCGCTTGCTGCTATATACTCTAATTCACAAGTGGAATCAGCCACTGTCTCCTGCTTGGAACTTTTCCAAGTAATTGCCCCTCCGTTTAGAGTAAAGACCCATCCCGACTGAGAGCGGAAATTATCCCTGTCAGTCTGAAAGCTAGCATCACTGTACCCTACAACTCTCAAGTCCTCACTGCCACCGAGGGTAAGGACCCAGTCCTTAGTCCTCCGTAGGTACTTGAGGATATTCTTTACCGCAATCCAGTGTGCCTTGCCAGGGTTCCCCTGATACCTGCTAACCATGCTCAAAGCAAAGGCTACATCAGGTCGAGTACACGTCATAGCATACATGATCGATCCTACAGCTGAAGCATAAGGTATTCGACTCATTTCTGCTATCTCAGCCTCAGTACTAGGGCTTTGTGTCTTACTCAATCTGGCGTTACTTTGGATGGGTAACTCTCCTTTCTTGGAGTTATGCATGTTGAACCTTTTCAACACTTTTGTCCACATAGTTGCTTTGACTAAGTCCAATTAGTCTTTTACTCCTGTTTCTCAAAATCCTTATCCCTAGGATATAGGCAGCTTCTCCAAGGTCCTTCATAGCGAAACACTTCCCAAGCCAGGACTTTACTTCCTGCAGGGTTGGGATGTCATTTCCTATGAGTAGTATGTCATCCACATACAGTACCAAAAAGCTGACTATACTCCCACTAGCTTTGATATAGACACAAGATTCATCTTCACTCCTTGAAAAGCCTAATTCTTTGATTTTCTCATCAAAGCAAAGATTCCATTTGCGAGGTTCCTGTTTTAATCCATAAATGGATTTCTCGAGCTTACACACTCTACTGGGGTACTCTGTACTGACAAAACCCTCTGGCTGAACCATGTAAACATCTTCAGCCAACTTTCCATTAAGGAAAGCGGTTTTGACATCCATTTGCCATATTTCATAATCATGAAATGCAGCAATGGCTAACAGAACCCTAATAGACTTAATCTTGGCCACTGGTGAAAAGGTCTCATCATAATCAACTCCCGGAGTTTGAGAATAACCCTTTGCAACCAGTCGTGCCTTATAAGTGTGTACATTACCATCCATGTCGGTCTTCTTCTTGAAGATCCATCTGCACCCAGCTATCTTACGATCAGGTACATTGTCAACCAAGTTCCAAACTTGATATTCATACATGGACTGTATCTCGCTATCCATAACCTCTTTCCATTTAGCAGCCTCAGGGCCTGCCATGGCTTCCGTGTAGCTGTTAGGCTCATCCAGATTTACCAGTGTGTTATCACTGTAAGTGTCTCACCTTCTGCAGTAATATGAAAACCATAATAATGCTCAGGTGCATTCCTAACTCTGCTGGAACGCATCAGAGGTATAGATTCTTCAGTTGGCTCAACAGGAGTTTTCTCCTCAGGTTGAGGGCTAGGGTTTGAGGTTCCTTCACCACTTGACTCTTGAATTTCCTCAAGGTCAATTTGCCTCCCACTGTCTCCTTGGCTCATGAATTCTCTCTCTCGAAAGAATCCTCTTCTTGCTACAAAGACCACATTATCACTGGGTCTGTAGAAGATGTAACCAAAGGATTTCTGTGGGTAGCCGATGAAAATACACCTTTCGCTTTGGGGTTCGAGCTTATCGTGAGTCTCGCGTCTCAGGAAAGCCTCGCAACCCCAAATATTGATGTGGTCTAGATTGGGAACTTTTCCAGTCCACACCTCGTGAGGTGTTTTGGCAACCTTCTTTGTAGGGACTAGATTAAGGATATGGGCGGTAGTCTCTAAGGCATACCCCCAAAATGAGATTGGTAGCGAAGCTCGACTCATGATGGAACGAACCATGTCCAACAAGGTCCGATTGTGCCTCTCAGCTACACCATTCAACTGTGGTGTCCTAGGAGGTGTCAATTGTGAGACAATCCCACATTCCTTAAGATAGTCAAGGAACTCAGTACTAAGATACTCACCACCACGATCGGATCGAAGCATCTTAATGTTCCTGCCCAACTGATTCTCTACTTCTTGCTTAAACTCTTTGAATTTCTCAAAGGTTTCTGACTTATGCTTGATTAGGTAGACATATCCATATCTACTAAAATCATCAGTAAAAGTCACGTAGAACCGATTAGCATCTCTTGTGGCGGTTCTGAAGGGTCCACACACATCCGTGTGTATGAGGTCCAATAAACCTTCACCCCTAGCACAAGTGCCAGTAAAAGGTGACTTTGTCATTTTACCAAGCAAACAAGATTCACAACTATCATCTGACTTTAGGTCAAATGACTCCAAGACTCCATCCTTTTGGAGTTGGCCTATGCGTTTCTTGCTTACATGTCCAAGACGACAATGCCATAAGGATGCTTTATCTAAGCTAGTGGAAGAGTTAATACACAATACATTACTTCCTAGATTATCTACAACAGATACAGTTTCATACACGCCATCACAAGGTAATGCTTTAAAATAAAGAACATTATTAAAGAAAGCATCAATACTACCATTATTATTATCAAAATAAAAGGTAAAACCTTGTTTATACAATGCATGAAAGGAAATAACATTTCTTGCCATTTCTGGCGAATAATAACATTTATTCAAATCTAATGTAAACCCACTATTTAGCACTAAGGAATAAACTCCTATCTTGGTGACAGGTGAAGCTTTCCTGTTTCCCATGATCAAGTTTATCTTTCCCTGCTCCACATTCTCACTTCTTTTTAGTCCCTGCAAATCACAACATATGTGAATACCACAACCTGTATCAAGGACCCAAGACTTAGAATGAGGTGAGTTATTAGACAATATAGTGTATATACCTGCATGGTTGGGTTTTACTTTCCCATCCTTCAAATCTTGCTGGTACTTTGGGCAGTTTCGCTTCCAGTGGGACTTTTCATGGCAATAGAAGCATTCAGCCTCATTAGGGTTAGCAGAAGGAGTGACAAAACCTTTCTTGGTTTTGCTTGAAGAGGAGCCTTCAAGGGTCTTACCCTTGGTACCCTTAGAGGGGTTCTTTCTCTTCTTCCCTTTGCCATGCCCGATTGCCAAGACATTGGCCGCAGTTGGAGTAGGAGTAGGAGTAGTAACAACCGACTTACCCTTTAGACCACTTTCGGCGGTCTTCAAGAGTCCTTGAAGTTTGCTGAGGGTGACTTCTTCCTTGTTCATGTGATATGTCATGCGCAATTGATCATAACACGATGGCAAGGAGTGCAAAATGATGTCTATTGCTAACTCCTCAGGGAAGTTCACATTCAGCTTCAGTAAACGGTCCACATACCTTTGCATTTTCTGCATGTGGCCCGTGATGGGTTCACCATCCTTCATTCGGGTTGTTATCATGGAGGAGATTATTTCATATCGCTCTTGACGAGCACTTTGATGGTAGCGGTCCATCAAGTCCTGGTGCATCTCAAAAGGATAATAGTCCTCATAGGACTTTTGGAGCTCGGCTGTCATGGTGGCCATCATGATGCATGCCACTTTTGTAGCATCTCTTTCATGTACCTGATATTCAGCAAGCTCTTCAGGAGTAGCAGTTGGCCCGGGTACCTTCAGCTCCTTGTCGAGAACATATTCTTTGTTCTCATACCGAGTGACCATCCTGATGTTTTTGATCCAATCTATAAAGTTGGAACCATCATAGATGACTCTCCCACAAAGATTCATGAGAGAGAAGGAACTAGTAGGGTTTGAGCCAGAAGCATTGTTATTGGAAGACATCTGAAAAGAAGAGGGAATAGATTAGAGTAGATATAGAGATAGTCCTTAACAAAACACCCAAATGCAATATTAAGGCTAGGACCCAACACAATATTTTATAACTTAGAAGAGGGATGCCGTAATTTAAGCTATAAGATATTTGAAGGTAGGTGAATGACGATTCACCAATTTCCACCATGAAAAACAAAATATTTAATTAGGTTTTAATTGGTTTAGAATCTCCTAGATTCTTTGAGATTCATTGAACTTTCTTCAATGGCATGTTTCAATCTCGAGTGTGCCCTTCAAGTTTTGTGACTGGGATGCCGAGGATCACAAAACAAGGTGTGAAGTAACCATGCAAATTACTTGGTACCCTTAATGTATTACCCCTCAATCGATATGCCGGTTAACCACACATGCTCCATCGATACTATGATAAACATTAAGTCACCCTTTACCTACCTTGTTAAGTTCAAGTTAGTGTGCCGGTTAACCACACACGCTCCACTAACGACTTAAACAAAGTGTAAAGTGTAATTTCATGGATTAGCACCTTATTCACATTTTTCTAAAATAACTAAGATTGGGAATTCAATAAAGTTTAGTTACTTTAGTATTATCATTATACTTTTAATGAGAATTTATAAGTCCTTGTCCTACCCGTTCGGCTAACGACCCTCCACCGATCAAGGAAGCGGTGGGTGAGAGTGGACACCCATTAAGTTGCCATATTATAGGCAACAACCTTATACCCCCCTTATAGACCGGCTTCGTGAATGAGGCGTACTAGCGGTAAGACGACTTGATCTTATACATATATAAATATTATTAAACTTATAATATTATAAAGTATAAGGGTTGAATTTTAACTTTTAAAATTCTAGGGGTTGGAACTAAAGTTTTTAATATGACTTTACATGTTCCAAAACTTGAGGGCAAGTTTTGTAAACTTTCAAAACTTTTCATTTCTCATAACTTATGAGTTAATGGTTATTAAAAATGAAGACTCTTTATTTTTTGTAACCTATGTGTTCTTTTAATGGTTATTTATAAATGTGACTTTTGGTTATCCATAACTTAAGAACTAGTTATGGACTCCATTAAAACACATAAAGATCAAGAATTAATCTAATTAATTATTAGCACATAATTTCTATGATCTTTTAAACTCATATGTTTATGAATGTTCATATCAAAAATTTCAAGAATCGTAAGTACATATACAAAACTTGAAATTTTGATACGAGCTTTTGAACAAAACTTCGATTTTCAAGATTTTTTTTTTTTTTTTTTTTTTTTTTTTTTTTTTTTGCATCAAGTATCAAATAAACAAACCAGGCTCTGATACCACTGATGGGTTTTTGAGCATTCTAACACTCCTATGGTGTACATGTAACCCTAGAAACCTTGGATCTATGTTTGACTACGATACATGCAAATAATTATTTTTCCAAGGTTCTTATCCTATCTAGCATGGCATGGGGAACTTGAATCAAATAAAGCTAGTATAATTACTTACCTTGTAGTTTTAGTTGATTGCTTGGAGTTTTAGAGCCTAGCACCAATAGTGTGGATGCCTCAAATGGAAATCACAAATCACCACAAACTTGGAACTTTGAGAGAATAGTAATCACCTTCTTGAAATCGGCCCTCTTACTTTACTCACCACAACTCGTGTGATTTCAAGAACCAAAGCCTCCTTTATATAGTGTGGTGGATTAGGGTTACATTCATGTAAACCCTAATACCCATGTCTTTTCATTTCCATGAGATCCATGGGTTAAAGCTCCATGGAGTATCCATGGACTTTCCATGCAAGCCTAGCCCATTCCAAATAAGCATTAGCCCACACTATATAAATACAAGAGCCCATATTTAATTAGTCATACTTTTGATCTCTAAATTCATTTTAGATTAATTATAGATCAATACTAATTAAATAATATGATTTTATATTAATATATTAGGACTTATAATATATTAATAAATCATGACTTATACTATTCTCAAACGATTATCCATAAATTGTTCGGGTGAAGTGCAACCCAAATGGACCATGCCGGGTCGGGTCAAGTACATACCAAATATAGTTATGGACTTAGACACTATATCCAACATTACTCATATCGTGTTTGGTTCCTAGGGACCTTTGTAGCGATTGCCAAAATCTAGAAGTGAATCTGCTATCTCGGTCCGAGATGATAGATATTGGCACACCATGCAGTCTACCTATCTCCTTAAGATAGGTTCTAGTGAGTTTCTCCATCTTGTCAGTTTCTTTGATAGCTAGGAAATGGGCAGACTTGGTCAAACAGTCAACCACTACCTAGATGGTGTCATAACCACTTGAGTCTTTGGAAGCTTTGTTATGAAGTCCATGGTTATTTGCTCCCACTTCCATTATGGGATTGATGATTATTGTAGTAAACTAGATGGTTTCTGGTACTCTGCTTTGACTTTGGATCAAGTCAAGCATTACCGACATACAATCTCTACCTTCATATTGGGCCACCAATAAAGCTTTTTGAGATCGAGATACATCTTATCTGATCCAGGATATATTGAATATCTGGATTTATGAGATTCGTTTAAAACTAAACTCATGACTTCACAAAACTTTGGAGTCCAAACTCGGTTCATGAAATATCGTGTTCCGTCTTCCTTTAGGTCGAACTGTTTATCCATTCCTTGCAGGTTTTCTTCCACGATATTATCGGGTTTGAGTGCTTCTAGTTGAGCACCTTAAATTTGAGTGGCGAGGTTCGATTGGATGGTTAGGGTTAAAGCCTTCACACGAAGAGTCTTTGCTCACTCATTCCTGCTGAAAGCATCTGCCACGACATTTGCTTTACCAGGATGATAACGAATTTTGCATTCGTAATCGTTTAGCAATTCAACCCATCTTCGTTGTCTCATATTGAGCTCCTTCTGATCAAAGATGTGTTGAAGGCTTTTGTGGTCGGTGAATATGACACACTTTGTTCCATACACGTAGCGTCTTCAAATCTTCAGAGGGAAAACTATAGCTCCCAACTCTAGGTCATGAGTAGTGTAGTTTTTCTCATTTGGCTTGATTTTTCGGGACGCGTATGCAATGAATTTATTTCTCTACATTAGTATGCATCCTAACCCTTTGTGTGATGTATAACAGAATACTACAAAGTCTTCTGTTCCCTCTAGAAGAGACAAAACTGGTGCACTGCATAACAATTGTTTCAATTTTTGGAAGGCAGACTCTTGACTGTCTCCCCAATCAAACTTTTTGTCTTTCTGGGTTAGCAGGTGAGAGGCTTTGCTATCTTGGAGAAATGCTTGATGAATCTCCAATAGTAGGTCGCAAGCCCTAAGAATTGGCGTACTTCGATTGGTGTTGTCGGTGCTTTACAATCCTTAACCACTTCGATCTTTGCGGGATCGACATGAATCCATTTACTGCTGACCACATGGCTGAGGAAATGCACTTCGTTAATTCAGAACTCATATTTAGAAAACTTTGCATAATTTTTTCTTTTCTTAACAGTTCTAGGCTTAAATGCAAGTGTTGGCCATGTTCTTCTTTGGTTCGTGAATATATTAATACGTCGTCGATGAAAACAATCACAAATTTATATTGGTAGGGTTTACACACCTGATTCATAAGGTCCATGAATACAGATGGTGCGTTGGTCAGTCCAAATGGCTTAACCAGAAACACGTAGTGACCATATCTAGCCTGGAATGTCGTCTTTGCGATATCTGCTTCTTGAACTCTAAGTTGATGGTAGTCGGATCTCAGATCGGTATTCGAGTAGTAGCAGGATCCTTGTAGCTGGTAGAACATGTCATAGATCCTCGAGAGTGGATATCGGTTCTTAATGGTGAGTTTATTCAACTCTCGATAGTCGATGCACATCCTAAACGATCCATCCTTCTTTTTGACAAACAATACCGGAGCTCCCCATGAAGAGAAGCTTGGCCGAATAAAGCCTTTTTCAAGAAGTTCTCAAAGTTGACTGGATAGTTCTTGCATTTCCAATGGAGCCAGACGATAACGAGATCGCGCCACTGGTTCTGCACCCGAGATTATGTCGATTCGGAAATAGACCTATCTAACTGGAGGTACTCCAGGTAGATCCTCTGGAAATACATCCTGGTAATCACAGACTTGCGGTATGTATTTGATTTCCTTACCCTTGTCTTGCATATCCACCACGTGGGTCAAGAAAGGGAAGCATCTCTTTCGCAAGTACTTCTTTGCCTTCAATCAAATGATGACTCATAGGTTCTCCCCTGATTTGTCTCCGTAAATCACAAGGGCTTCATCATTTGGTAAGGGTAATCGAACGAACTTTTTATAACATAGAATCTCTACTCGATGAATTGATAACCAATCCATTCCGATAATCACATCGAAACTTCCAATGGTCATGGGAATTAAGTCAACATGGAAGACGTGGTTATTTAGGGTGAGAAGGCAATTGGTGAGTATTTCTAAGGTGCTTTCTATTTGACCATTTGCATCTTCTATTGTCTAAGCATCATTAAGTTTGCACGATTTATGATTTATCATTCTCCTAAACTTATGGGAAATAAAACTTCTATCGGCGCCAATGTCAAATAATACGGAAGCATAAATATTGTTAATAGGAAACGTACTAGTAACCACAGTTGGTTCCTGGCGTGCATCTCTTACACCTATCACAAATGCTCTTCCTCTACCACCCTGATTCTTTACTTTCAGATAGTCTTTCTTTAAATGCCATGGTTGGTTGCATTCGAAGCAGTTTCATCTTCCTCTTGTAGCAGTGGTTGAGATTGTGTTGTTCGGGGCCTTTCTGTAGAATTTAGCGGTGTGGCCCTTCTAGTTGCAGATGCTGTAGATCATGCAATTTCCAACATGGTGGAAGTTTCACTTGGTACAATGAGGCAGAGTTCCAGAGTACGGCTTTGCTGGAGTGGGAGTGTTTGTGGTTGCAACATACACAGTTACAGGTTCTAGATTAGGCTTACGGTGCTTGAAGTTCAATTTCGGCTTTCCATGGAACTTCCTATTTGTACTCCCAGCATGGTTCTTTTCTTTTGACGGGGCCATGGTACCTCGACGGATACACTGTTTAGTCAACTGATAGGCCAATTGCTTGGAACTATCAAAAGTAAAGGGTCTGGATGTAGTCACTAAACCCTGGACTGGTGAAGCTACTCCCTATATGTATTTTTCCGCCTTTTCGTCTTCTTGGGTCACCATTCCCGGGTAAAGGTTTGTGATAGGCTATAATTTAGTGGTTTGGGCTAGGCATTCTCATGTATAGGTCTTGGTAGGATGTTAGAGTGTGTTTTGTTGGTTGTAGTGTGTTGATGGGTGTGTGCGGCCGCACACGTGTGTACGGCTGTACACTTGTGTGCTGCTGTGTGTGGTATAAATAGTCTGGGTCTGTGTCAGTTGAACAGTGATGTAACTGTGTGTTTCCCGAGGTGTACCTGAAATTTATGTGATATAGATGTGCGGTTGAAGAATTTCATTGTTTTTGAGGCTTATTCACATTTCATTGGTTGAGAAATCGCTACTGATCATCGTTTTCACCAGTTTGAAATCAAAACTCGTTCAAAAATCTCAAATTTTTGGGTGTGCGGTTGGACTTTGAAGGTGTGCGGTTAAGCGTTTGAAGGTGTACGGTTAAGCCTTTGAAGGTGTGCGGTTAAGCCTTTGAAGGTGTGCGGTTAAGCTCTTGAAGGTGCACGGTTAAACGTGTGCGGTCACGTATACGGTTGAATGTGTGCGGTCACGTGTGCGGTTGAGTGTGCGGTTAGGTGTGCTATCAGGTGTGCGGTTGGCGTGTGCGGCTGGCGTGTACGACTGCATTTTTCTTGGTTGACAAACTTTTAATTTTAGTCTTCTTGTTGAGTTGTTCCCTCTAGAAAAAGCCAAAATGGATTCTCAAAGTCAAACACATCTGCATGAACTGGATACTGTCATGGGCACAACCACACGTATTCCAAGATTGCTGTCTGTAGATGGTTTTCCTAAATGGAAATACCGGATTGAGAAATACATTAAAATGAAAGACTTCAAAGTTTGGAGAAGCATCATCAAGGGTCCTGTTTGAATTACTATGACAGTTGGAGGACAAGTGATTGACAAAGCTGTTGAGAACTATACAGATGATGAATTTGAGAAAGTCGAAGAACAGGAAAGGGCTTTGGCCACTCTAACCATGGCCTTATCTCCTGATATAGTTCAAGGTTTCAGAGAGTATACTTCAGCTAAGGATTTGTGGGAAGCCCTGATTGAGGTGTTTGAAGGAAATGAAGACATGAAAAAAAGCCGTCAGGATATGTTGCGACAGAAGTTCAATATAGCGATTCACAACTCTCACTACTGATATGAACATATCTGGGATCTTCCTGACCAAGTACTAGATAAACAAGACTGAATGCTCTTCCAAAGTCATGGGACATGAATGTCGTTGTGATTAAGAAGACCAAGGATATGAATCGCCTTACTCTTGCTGAAACAATGGGGATCATCAAGGCTTGCGATATTGATTATAAACAGCGAGAGATTAACCATGTCAGCTCGTATTCGACTGCAAATCTTGGAATTTCTTGTAACAATGCTCTTTCATCAATCATCTCCTCCTCAGGTCAAGGATTTGCTGTTCAACAACCTCAGATTCAAATCTTTACTACTGCGTCATCCATGCCTCACTCTCCAAGCCAGCCATTCGTCACTCCACAAGCTATTCCCTCCCCAAATGTGCCAGTTGTAGCCTCTTCCTCAAACACAAAGGAAAGTGATGAAAATCATGCTCTCGCTACAGGACTTGTTAACTGCTATAATGCCTTTGTAGCTGGAGAGCTTCCACCTCAGTTGTCATTTGCTGATCTGGATCAGATTCATCCAGAAGATGTGGAAGAGATGGATATCACATGGCAAATTGCTATGGCAGTGTTCAGGGCGAAGCAGTTTGCCAAGAAGACAGGGAAAAATAACTGGGGGATGAATGCTGATAAAAAGGTAGGGTTCAACAAGGGAAAGCTACGATATTTCAACTGTCACGAGCCAGGTCATTTTGCTCATGAGTGCCCAAAACCAGAACGAAGGTTGAACAATGATATGACGATGGTTGCGGTGGGAAACAATCGTGGAGGTGTTGTGGCTAGTAGTGAGACTGCTATGGTTGCTCAGTCATTTGACTGGGAGGACATGATTTAGGCTCTGAACGTTTCAAAACCTGAAAATGCTCACCTAGCCCAAATCAATGATGATGCTCCCCTAAAGAATGATGCAGCTGATCCTTAAGAGCAGATGATGGAGCTGCAGTTTGCAATGATGGTATCTTCTACTTCCGAGCCCAAGAAACATGAGGTAAATCTACCTTCTTATTCTCAGGCATGTACTGAATATGTTAAACTTCTTCATGACGAAATACAATTATTACGTAGAGAAGTAGAGGATCTTAGATATGAGGGCTATCAACTTAGAAAAGGACAAAGCCCAGTTAGAAACAAAAATAAAGGACTTTAGGAGAATTCAGACAGAATACAGTGAAAAATGTGAACTTTATGATTATGTTAAGAGACAGAATGATGAGTTAATTACTGAGCTTGATACATTAAAGAGACAATTTGAAACTGCAAATTTTGATTTTAGAAAATTTGATGGATCAAGCGAGGTAGTTGCCAATATGATTGACCATTGCATGCAGTTCAAACGAAACTAGCAAAAGGGTTTAGGATTCGATAATGTACCTCCTCCTTTTAATCATACGTATCAGTATCAACCCTTGTCTAAAGAGGAGATTGCCAACGAACCATTCATGGTTTATGGCAAGCCATCTGGTTTTGTTTCAGGCGGATTTATTTATGTTGAAAGTACTAACGTTTCTACTTCCCCTGCAGATCAATCCTTAGATCAGTCAAAGCACAAAGTTGAAGGATCTGTTTCTGATAATAAACCTGCGTCTGAATCTGATGTTTTTGTTTCTGATGTTAAAAATGACAATGTTTCTTGTGATACTTCCAAATCTGCTCCTGTTGAATTTAATTTCTTTGAAATGTTTGATGAATTTTTTGATAATCCTGATGTTTGTGCTTCAAATGAAAACACACCAATTCCACAAGTCACACCATCTGATGCACCCTCACTTATCTCACAGCCTGTTTCTCATACATGTTCTTGTGAGAAGAGTAAGAGTGTTAGTCAAGAAAATAAATCTGGGAAATGTAGTACCAGTTCCAGTAATAATAAACAGATTTGTTTTAATTGTGGTATTGGTGGAAATATAGCTAGGAATTGTCAAAATAGGATGTTTGTAAACTATATGTCGCCAAGAGGAAGGTCTTTAATTAGAAAGTCCTCAAGAACTCGCTCTCGGAATGATGATTGGAAGGATGATCGAAGTAGAAAAAGGGCTGTTTTTTAAAAGAATAATAAGGTTTTTCAGAACAAAGTTCCAAACAGTCTGCCAAAACCGAACAAGGCTCCGCCAAGATAGGTTTCGTCAAAGAGAAGTTCTGGATCTTCAACCACTTCTGGTAGAACATCCATACGCTCAGTGCAAACTGATAAGAAACATATTTCAAAACCACCTGTTACTGTTAGAAAACCTAAATGTCATTGGATGCCCAAATCAACTTCCAATCAATCATCAACATCCTCTGAAAAGATTAGCAATGAGGATTCAAAATTGAAAACTTTGAAAGATCAATCAGACAAAGTGAAATGGAAACCCAGGACAGTGATGACCTGGGTTCCCAAATCGAAATGATCCCGCTAATTTTGCAGGGACAGTTGAGGAGGAATGTTGTCCGTCCTTGGTACGTCGACAGCGGCTGCTCCCGGCATATGACAGGAGACATCTCCTAATTGAGCGACATTCAATCTTTTAATGGGGGATATGTTTCCTTTGCGGGCGAGAAGGTGGCAAGATCACTCAGAGAGGAACTGTTACAAATGGAGTGCTAAGTTTCGATAATGTCAACTTTGCTCCCAAGTTAAAGCACAGCTTGTTGAGTGTTTCCCAAATCTGTGACAAAGGCTATTCTACCCATTTCACCGATAAAGAGTGTATGATTCTCAAGCCAAGCATTGTCATCCCGGAAGAGTGGATTCTTGTCAAATCTAAGCGGGATGGGAATGCTTACATTATCGATATGAATAGCAACATTCCTGAACAAGTCACTTGTCTCTTTTCGAAGGTCTTAGAACAAAACGCAATGTTGTGGCACCGAAGACTCGGTCATGCTAACGCTAAAAACCTGAATCGTCTTGCAAAGAATGAGATGGTCCGAGGCTTACCTGTCAGAGACTTTATTACGTTTGAAAAGTGTGCGTCATGTGCCCAAGGCAAACATCATAGAAAACCACACCTGCCAAAACAAGTTAACTCAATCAGTCAGGTGCTCCAATTATTGCATATGGACTTATTTGGTCCGGTCAACGTCCTGAGCATTAACAGAAATTCATACTGTCTCGTTGTGATCGATGATTTCTCTCGTTTTACGTGGGTCTTCTTCTTATCCAACAAAGTTGGGGTTGCTGATCTGATAAAGAAGTTCATTGTGATGATTGAGAACCAAACAAACAACCGGGTGAAGGCGCTTCGTACTGATAATGGAACAAAATTCAAGAACATAGTTCTTGATCATTTTTACGCAGAAAAGGGAATTGTGCGTCAATACAGCTCTGCTCACATGCCTCAACAAAATGGTGTTGCTGAGAGGAGAAATAGAACATTGAAAGACGCCGCAAGGATGACGCTGTGTGACTCCAAGTTACCTGTTTTCTTTTGGGCCGAGGCAATTAACACCGCTTGCTACGTGCAAAATCGTGTTTTAATCAACAAAGCTCAGATGAAGACACCGTACGAGATTCTATATGGACACAAGCCTTTAGTCAGTCATTTCCGTGTATTTGGCTGCCCTTGCACCCTTCTTCACCTGGAGTCCAACCCAAAGTTCAATGCCAAAGCCGATGATTGTTATTTTGTGGGATATGCTGCGCGCACCGCGTATAGGGTTTACAACAAGAAGACTAAGCAGATTGTCGAATCCTATGACTTGCGCTGGTTGGAGGAGAATGAAACAGACGCTCGAGTGGGTCCTGACTGGTTATTTGATTACACATCACTTTTCAAATCCTTAAATGTGTCTTTAGATGGTTCATATGGGTCCTCCTCTGGTTGGAAGATTGTTTCTGAAGACGAAGACGAAGAAGTTGTTTACAGACCTCCAACGGTTGAGGGGGAGTCATCTGTTCCAACTGAGGGTGAGTCACCTGTTCGACTTGGCAGTCCAGAGTCTCCAGTTCAAAATGGTACTCCTGATGCTGATGCTACACCTCTTACCCCTGTTGAAAGAGAGTTCATGTCTAGAGATGCTTCCGCTGTCACTCCAACTATTATGGAACTACTCATTCCAGAAGAAATTGCTAATGAGTTTGTAGCAGATTCATCTAATGTGGATCAATCATCAAATGATGGAGGTTTCAACATTCACACTCTTCCTGTTTCACTCAATGATATCAGCCAAGACATACCTTCAAAAATTCAACGCGATCATCCGATCAAAAACATCATTGGTCAGCTGGGCGATGGAGTTAAAACCAGAAGTCAGAGTGGAGATGTCAATACATGTCTCTATTCTTGCTTTATCTCTCAAATAGAGCCCAAGAATGTTGAAATGGCTTTGAATGAGCCCAGCTGGGTAGATGCTATACATGAAGAGCTAAATCAATTTGAAAAGCTCGGGGTTTGCAAATTGGTTGAGTTACCAAAGGGCAAAAGGTCTCTTGACACACGCTGGGTCTATCGAAACAAGCAGGATGATTCTGGTGTTATAGTGCGCAATAAAGCAAGATTGGTGGTTCGCGGGTTTCGACAAGTCGAGGGTCTTGATTATACTGAGGTTTATGCTCCAGTGGCTCACTTGGAGGCTATTCGTATCTTCCTTGCATATGCTTCTTACATGAACTTCACGGGTTACCAAATGGATGTGAAGACAGCCTTCTTGTATGGCAAGGTGAAGGAAGAAATCTACGTTGATCAGCCCCCTGGGTTCGTTAACTCAAAGCTTCCTAATCATGTCTACAAGTTGGACAAGGCGTTGTATGGGTTACATCAAGGTCCTCAAGCGTGGTATGTGACTCTCACAAAGCACTTACTCGAGCATGGATACTCTCGTGGCACTATCGATCAAACTTTGTTCATCAAGCATGTGGGTAATGATTAGATTCTAGTCCAGATCTATGTTGACGACATTATCTTCGGGTCCACCTGTCCACAGCTATCCAAAGAGTTTGAAGGCGTGATGAAAGAGAGGTTTGAGATGAGTTCGTTGGGAGAAATGACCATGTTTCTGGGGCTTCAGGTCAAACAAAATTCAACCGGAATCCTGCTCCATCAAGTTAAGTATGTGGAGGATATTCTTGAGAAGTTCGGGTTTCAAGACGCTAAACCTGCATCGACACCAATGGCCGAAAGACCCCTGCTGAATCCAGATATTGTTGGCGTATCCTTAGATCAGACACACTACAGATCGATGATCGGATCGTTGATGTATCTTACTGCAAGACGTCCAGACATCATGTTTGCAGTTTGTCAATGCACACGTTATCAGGCTAATCCTAAACTTTCACATCTTATTGCTGTCAAAAGGATTTTTCGGTATATCAAAGGCAGCCCAAAATTGGGTCTTTGGTATCCGAAAAATTCCGAATTTGATTTATATGCTTTTGCTGACAGTAATTATGGAGGCTGTGAGCTTGATAGGAAATCTACATGAGGAGCATGTCAATTCCTTGGGGATAGGCTGGTGTCATGGCAGTGCAAGAAACAACATACCGTCTCAACCTCTACAGTAGAAGCGAAATACGTTGCTGCATCTGCTTGTTGCCTCTACATCAAAATTCATTTCATCAGAGATTGTTATGAGCGTTCGCTCATTCGGCTGGAACAAGTTCCCACTGCAAATAATATGGCGCATCTGTTCTCAAAGCCGTTTAATAAAGCTCGATTCGATGTGCTTGTGACCTTTTTGAAAATGATACGTTTTGAGGACTAATTTTTGTTTTAGGATAGTTTAAATTTGCGCATTTTTTTAATTCTCTCCCATGCACAAATTTAGGGGAAGAAATAATCAAAAACCAAACAAAAATTAGAAAATCAGAAAATCCAAAAACATAAAGAAAATAAGAAAAACAAAAAATATGTTACTGGTAGTTCTTGTTTGTAGGAGATGTGTTGGGAAGTGAAATAATCATGTGATAACAGACAATCTGAATCTATGTAAGGTACCAAAGTCGAATTGTCTTTGATCTGTGTTCGATGTGCTGGTAGACATGAAAGTTTTTCAAAATGGACTTGACTAGGATCAGATAAAATTAAGAAGTTTAGATACTTGACAAATCTTGACCTAGATAGTTCTATTCAGACTGATCATACGACGCTCGGGTAGGTTGAGCAGAGAGATATACATGGGAATCTGCGGATACACTAAATGATCTGTATTTAGAACTGTGGATTGACTTTTCCTCGATGTGTGGACTTTGTCCTTAATTCCGGTATTGACTGGGTGACTGGGGAATTCCGATAAATTAGGTCTGTAGAAAATTATTTTCTTTCTTTCTTACTGTCAGTCATATGTTGCCTCCTCTGCGTGATTGAAATACATCCGACCTGGACTGCAACATATGCAACTCTATTTCTATGCATCTTCTTCTATGCTATTCTTTCTATATGTTAGTCATATGTTGTCTCCTTTGTGTGATTAACAATCCGACTTGGTACACAGTATATGCAATCTTCTACCTCTCAATCCCTCTAATCTCTGGATAGTCATATGTTTCACTCTCCGTGTGATTGGAAAAGATCCGACCTGAGTGTAAAACATATGCATTCTAAATCTGACTTCTTTCTCAATAGCTGTCTGCTCACCCGATGTAAGGAGTATTCTGGAAGTCCTTGATTACTGGAGTATATCAGGAAGCAGGAAACACGTTCTAATACAATTAAAATTGAACACTTATAGGTTGTCTGTAGATCTCACTGCTCAATTTAGGTGGACAACAATACTCTTGGTCGTTGTCAGCTGGATAGTCTCTAAGAATATTATCTAATTTATTAAGATCCAATGACTTGTCACTTACAGTAAATACAAAAATCTATCAAAAACTTTCGTGTTTAAGTGGACCACAATACTGGCAATCGACCAAACGTAAACATGAAGACGAAAGGTATCGATAAATGAATTATGATTGTCCAACAACTTTGATCCCTGTATCACAAATTCTTATTTTATTTTTTATTTTTTAATTTAATTTAATTTTATTTTTCTAGTTTTAGGAAGTAGTTTTATTTTATTTTATGTAGTTTTGTTTTATTTTTATTTTTAAAGTTTACTCTATTTTTATTTTATTTTATTTTATTTTAGTCCTAAAAGAATATTATTTTTAAAATAAAGGGAGAGTGTATTGGAGTGTTTGGTAAATAGCAGCTTTGTTTTTCCGAGAATGAGGGATGGTATTTAAAAGGGTATGCGGTGAAAGTCTCATTTCTTCCCCACCAGTTAAGAACGACCGCACACCCAAAGCATTTCTCTCTCTCTCTCAAAAATCTGAAAAACTCTCTTTCTTGAAATTAACCACTCATTCGTGCAGGTATCACCTAATCGACTCTCGAAATGGTGTTCTAAGGCTTAGTAGACTGTAAATCAATGTCGAATTGAAGGAAAATGGGATGTCGGGACGTGTACGGTCGGGCCGCACACGCGTGTTTGACCGCACACTCCGTGTACGGTCGCACACTCCGTGTACGGTCGCACCCTCAGTGTACGGTCGTACTCCTCGTGTACGGTTGAATTTTGGTGTGCGACTGTACACTCCCAATTGCCCTTTAAACATTGAGATAAGCCTGTAAATGTTTGATATAGCCTATTAATGGGATATTCTAGATGATCATTGATAAATCTTTTTGCTTTTCAGTTCAGCATGTCAGGGCTTGAATTCACAAAGGTTCACAACTTGGCCATTTTCCTTGATGATCCTCCAGCGGCTCACTCAGAATTTCAATTTATAGTCAATAGATTAAGAAAATGTTGCTTGCTGACTGCTTTCACCACATGTCCAGTCATTTACCAACGATTGATTAAAGACTTCTAGAACAACGTGGCTGCAAAGAAGGATAACCAGGGAGCAAAGTATCTTGAAGCTTCTATACGAGGAAAGAAAGTGTTGGTTACTGAAGATATCATTCGAGAAGCTCTGCAGATTGGTGATAAGCGTGGATTTCCAAAGGAAATTAAACTTGACCAGACACAAGGAGTTCTAGATCAAATGGGTTATGAAGAACTTTTCCACCCACTCACAAGAATCTGTTGCTGCAGTGTTGGAAATATCTGGCCCATACATTTGTGAGCTGCATCTCAGGTCGAAGATCAGGTGCAAATGAAATATATTTGGTCAAAACTGGTGCTATTGCTGCCTTGGCTTCTGGAGTAGACTTCAACTTTTCAAAATTTATCTTGCATGAGATGATTTTGAATGTTGAAGGAAACAAAAGGGACAAGTTTCTTATGTATCCAAGATTTATTCAGCTGATCCTAAATGTCATGCATCCTGAGATTGAAAGAGGAGGAGAGACCCTGGACATCAAGTCTGTTGGCTCAAGTGCTTTTGGATTAATGAAACAAAACCGATCCGGAAAGCTTAATTTTGAGGGAAAATATCCATTGATCAGATTTGGAATATTTACTAAAGAGAGTGATCAGTCTGAATCAAATGACTTTTCTTGTCCTACGGAAACCGATGATGTAGTTGTAACTCCTTCTGAACATGAAACCGAGGAAGGTCTTATCTCTCTTGTGGTAATTATAGCAGAGGAGCATGTACAGCTACAAAATGTGGAAGTTGAGAGTGATTTTGATCAAGAGGGAGATAATGGAGAAAATGATGGAAATGATGAGTTTCTCCATGATATGGATCTCACAGGCCTCGACGATGTAGCCCTTCCCCTTAACTTTGAATTGGAAGAAGAAGGTGAATTTGACACAGGTCTGGATCTCACTGATAGGTTCTTTGATAAAGTCGATGAAGTTGTTCAATCTGCAACTGAGACTAGGGCTGCGAAGGAGACTCTTGAAACTATGCCTCCTTTATCTATCTCAATGGAAGAAACTTCAAGCCAACAGGGTGCAGCATCAGGGATTCCTCCCCTTGATTATGCTATTCCTACATCAATACCATTTTCAAGTAACTCGACTCAGGCACAGACCTCTCTGCCCCCTGTAAAAAGAAGGCGTCAAAATTCGAGGCAGTGAGTGTCTACTCAAAGCCAAACACCACCAGTTTCAGCTACAGTCACCACCACAACTGTTACTACACCACCACTACAAACTGAAGAAGGTCCAAGCACCATGTTTGAGACAGGCAGATCGTCTGCTGTTCCAGAATACTCCTCCACAAGGCCTTTGCTAGATGAAGCTTCTATCAGACTAGCTAAGCACTTGGCTCAGCATAGCCGAGAACCTTCCTCCCGTGGAAAGGGAATATCTTTCGAGGAAGGTCGCCCAGGGGATGATAAGACTTTGGTGTCTAAACTTCAAGAAGAAATTGGTATTCTGAAACAACAGAACATTGAAAAGGACATCATGCTTGAACAACACGCCTCATGGTATAGAAGATCCTCCCACGGCTCCCGCCCAGCCTACAGAAAGCGACTTTCCTGTTGATCCACCTCCTCCAAGAACAACAACTGTTGTAGATCGTTTTGACAAAGAGCCTGACAATGCAAGATCACGGATCACAATCAAACACGGCAAAAGGACCGTCACTGCTAAGAAGAATGAAGGATTACTCTTCATGAAGAGCTCGAACGAAAATCGCAAAGCAAAAGATCCTATATTGACAGTGACGAATCTTAAAAAGAGAAAATTTGGTGATGAGTATGGTGATCGCTCAGGGATTAAGATGTGGGACTTTGATCATGAGGTGAATATGTGGGTTGTCAAAAGAAATTCTGGAATTCCTGAATACTACAAGAACATCCATGATTTCAACTCCTGGACGAAAGTTGATCTTGCCGAACTCTCAAGGGCCCCATTTCACAATCCATCACAGGTTCCCAGTGCTACTAACTTCAGACGGTTTCTAGATAGGCAGGTCAGGGAAAATTTTCCAAAGATGAAAACTGCAAAAGTCCTGTTTAGAAAAGATAAAGATGTTATTGATCCTGAATCTGGTGAACCAATGAAGATAATATTGTGGCCAGCGACAAAACAATTAAAAGAGATTCCTATCCCGCAACACTTTCATGAGGGATATCTTGATAACATGGAATTTTGGGCCTATGATGATGAAACTGCAACCGCTGCCATCAAGTTCAAAAACAGAGATGTGGTTCTGAGGCTTATCAGTGCTAATGATCTCCTCAGATTCAGAGAAAAATACATTCATACCCTCGCTCGTCACCAAATCATATGCATAAAGGAGGTCATGGAGGCTGCTGCTAAGGAGTTCACAGGAATGGTCGCCATGATCATTAATGGAAGGCTTTGGATGGGATCCATGGGAAAATCTGACTTGAAGCTGTTCGAGAATCCGGAAGAGTGAAGACCAAGTTTATGCTAGCCGCAAACCAAGGGGGAGATTGATAGGCTATAATTTAGTGGTTTGGGCTAGGCATTCTCATGTATAGGTCTTGGTAGGATGTTAGAGTGTATTTTGGTGGTTGTAGTGTGTTGATGGGTGTATGCGGCCGCACACGTGTGTATGGCCGTACACCGCGTGTACGGCCGTACACGTGTGTGCGGTTGTACACGTGTGTGCTGCTGTGTGTGGTATAAATAATCTGGGTCTGTGTCAGTTGAACAGTGATGTAACTGTGTGTTTCCCGAGGTGTACCTGACATTTATGTGATATAGATGTGTGCATGCTTGGATTAATTCTTCTTTTACTCATTCTATACTCTGTTTGAACTTGCATTTCAATTGATCACTGATCTGGATCAATTAGATTGGGACTAACAGTTTGCAAGGTCATTGAATCTGGAGGTGTAGGCAGCCACCTCTGATCCTTGCGTGGTTAGATTCCAAATCTCCTGCTCTACAACCTGGACTTCTTCTCGTGGGCAGTACTCCTTGATCATCATTTATTTCAAAGGTTCCCAGACCATCACATACGCTTCATTTATTCCCATGGATTTGGCATGGTTATTCCACCAAGTCAAGGGCGAATCCATTGTTGGGTTTTCTACGCATCAAATACACTTTAAACTAGGTAGCGGAAAAATCGAAACTGCGATATACCTAAGTGTACATGCAACCCATGGACCTATGGTTTCATGCTAATTACATCTACCCTAGAAAACATAAAAACAAAGAAGAAAAACATACCTCTTTCATAGCCCTTAATCTCCATGTTTGAGATATTGATCCTCCACGAAGTTGCTTGGATGAGAGGACCCAAACCACAACCCCTCTAATGGTAACACATCCAATGACACCAAAAAGTGAAATAAAAATAACTAGGAGAAGAGTAAATTTCATAAACCCTAAGAGGGTTAAAAATCGTCCCTAAGAGGGGGATGAAGAAGGGTTGGTGAAACTTCAAGCCAAGGTGCAAGGAAGAATGAAATCCCTAAGGCCCTATTTGTAGCCTTGGATCCCTTCCTAGGTTTTGTACTCATTCCGATGTGGGATGAGTAGGTAACCATGAAATTCACTCATTTTCCCATGTGGGATGGAGTGATTTTCATCCAACCCTAATTCCATAAGGGTTCTGGAATATTCCTGATTAACCAACTATCGATTAATGAATATTCAACTCTTTAATTAATTAATCTATTAATTAATTCCTAAAATATTTTTCCAATTAGTTTCTAATTAATTATTAACCATAATAATTAGTAAACCAATTTCTCCTTCTATTTATTCTACTCAATTTGGGTCTTGAGGGCAACCCAAAAGGACCATGTTATTATTAGAAATATTACCAATAGTTAATGACCTTGAACACTTTTTCCAACAGTCTCCCACTTGGACAAGTCATAAACTATATGGGGACGAATACTTCTCCAATAATTAATAAAGAGTTAGCCATCCAATGCAACTACCGAATTCTTGATCTAATCAAGATTCAGTCCTTAGATAAGTGATCAACTATTCCTTCATTCCATGATATCTGTATGAATTCGAGATATGGATAATGGTCAATCTCAGAATTCAAGATTATGATTCCTAATATAGATTTGTGACGACTGCATCTGACTAATAATTTGAACACATCAATTCCAGTCAGGGATCGGCCAAGCACTTTAAATGTCAACACCAAATCATCGAGGGGCCCATATATATCACTTCTCCTGTTAAGGTAAAAGGAACAAATAAAGTTCTACTACATAGTTTTTGTCTACTTCATCATGTCACACATGGACATACCCTTTCTAACTACCAGTTACGGATAGTGTTGGAGTAAACCAATGCATAACAAAATCATAGAGTAACCCCACATATATATAGGTTTGAAGAAAAGAAGATATTATCGTCTTAGAATTACTCGTGACTATATCCATGAAGTAATCTCTAAGCGCGGGTTGGTACAATACTTGAATCTCTATTAAGTACTCATGAGTGTTAGTGCAATCTCTATGCTATGTCTAATCATTATCGACAATACACTAATACACATGATAGTCTTGAATCACTACTTACATCCAAAAGTATGACCGATTGTGGATGTTTGAGTAAATTATTAGTTGGGAAGTGGGTTCTAAACATGTAAAATGAGAACACAGTAATAAGCTAATTGAAATGACTGATCTCGAGCGTGGTATGTGACTCTCACAAAGCACTTACTCAAGCATGGATACTCTCGTGGCACTATCGATCAAACTTTGTTCATCAAGTATGTGGGTAATGATTAGATTCTAGTCCAGATCTATGTTGACGACATTATCTTCGGGTCCACCTGTCCACAGCTATGCAAAGAGTTTGAAGGCGTGATGAAAGAGAGGTTTGAGATGAGTTCGTTGGGAGAAATGACCATGTTTCTGGGGCTTCAGGTCAAACAAAATTCAACCGGAATCCTGCTCCATCAAGTTAAGTATGTGGAGGATATTCTTGAGAAGTTCGGGTTTCAAGACGCTAAACCTGCATCGACACCAATGGCCGAAAGACCCATGCTGAATCCAGATATTGTTGGCGTATCCTTGAGACTTAGTTTAACGATATTTTCAGAAAAGTTTACAATAGTCCCTCAAGTATTCTATTGGAAGACTGTCCTTCGAGCAACTTACATTTTGTTCTCAGAAGGATTGTTGAACAATTATCCAAAATTCTTCATGGGTTTTCCAACGAGATAACATATCTCTATTATAAGTTCTAGATTATCGAGCGCTTCACGACGAGCATAAGCCTCATAATCATAGATTTCCATATGTGGTAGAGAGGACTGAATCCCACATCACATATCATAGAGTGTTTCATGAACCTTCTCAGGTTGTACAACGAAAGGACTTCTCATAACACTATTCATGATACAATCCATGAATTGTTAGTATACATAATGCGACTCATCTAGTACAAAATCAATGAATGATTTGTTTCTCTATCATACTAACATTTACCATTGGTAGTGTTCTAGGTGGAGATAAATGGTGAGACTCTTTCACAATTCCTTAGATGATCGATAAAGTTTTGAATGATATGATCACTATCCTATCTCATCCCATTTCCCAGTCGATTCAAAACTTTGTTTTATGAGATATCTGAATACTTGAAAAGTTACAGACTCATGTTCATATGAAGTTGATCTTACCATGTATCGCGGTTTAATCTGAACGGTGCATTAGTGCAAACTAATGCTAATAGATATTCACATCATCTAGTGATTTATTCATAATGTATCTTGATAAACAAGATTTGTATTTCACCCAAACCATTTGGATACTTGCTAATGCATTTCTCATTTATGTATCAAGGAATATGATTCCACAGATACATTTCACCCAAACCATTTTGGATGTATTTGAATCAGTACATCTTATGGTCAATTTGAACGATCCATTAGTTAAACTAATTTCAAAAGGTATTCACACAATAATACACTTTATTCAAATATTTGAATTAACTTTGAACTATTTCTACTATAATAGTTTCATAGATTTCATGACTTTCTTTTAACATATTAGAGTGCTCTACATTTAAGTAAGTCAGAATAATTACGTGAAACAAAGTATAAACAATTTCAGTTATAAGACCATAGACTAAACATTTGGGAAACGAGTTGTCTTTTGATCCTATGAATAGTAGCAAGGGCTCCATATTCACGATCAAATTATCTTCTCCATGTTTCACTCTTCTTACTTCATTTTAGTGACTGCACATTCTTCCAAACGCCAGTACTTAATCCTTCACAAAATACTCAAGGTTTAGAAGTAGTTTTAAATGGTATTATGAATTCAAATATTTGATTGAACACCAAACATGGGAGAACTAGTTATCTTTTGATCCTATGGAAAGTAGCAGGGGCTCGTAATCCATGATCAAATTTAACTTCTTCATGCTTAGGTCCTTTCACCTCAAATATATATTTTGGGTCTGTATGCTTTCCTAGTCCTTTCTTGTTATGAAAACGAATTTCTATCAGGACATGTCTCAGAATAATCATTTCTTTGTCATTTGCATTTGGGCCTAGATTTGGTATACCAACACTAGTCGCCTTTTAACCCATGGAAAATTGGATTTTTTCTTCTTGACACTTCTATTCTTGACAGTAAAAATATGGGAGTGTTTTGAAGTTTGAGTTTCTATGATTGCCAATGTTAGTTCCAAAAGGAAACCTCAACATACTACACAACCCGTTAATGGCCATTCTAAGTTGGTTTTATCAAAATCAGAGTGAACTGATCATATGTATAAGTTAGCTAGTCGACTAACCCTAGTCAAATTTAACTTCTTCATGCTTCGGTCCTTTCACCTCAAATATATATTTTGCGCCTGTATGCTTTCCTAGTCCTTTCTTGTTATGAAAACGAATTTCTATCAGAACATGTCTCAGAATAATAATTTCTTTGTCATTTGCATTTGGGCCTAGATTAGGTATACCAGCACTAGTCGCCTTTTAACCCATGGACAATTGGATTTCTTCTTCTTGACACTTCTATTCTTGACAGTAAAAATATGGGAGTGTTTTGTAGTTTGAGTTTCTATGATTGCCAATGTTAGTTCCAAAAGGAAACCTCAACATACTACACAACCCGTTAATGGCCATTCTAAGTTGTTCATATCAAAATCAGAGTGAACTGATCATATGTACAAGTTAGCTAGTCGACTAACCCTAGTCAACTCCTAATTCAAGGAAGTTTCATTTTACTTCAATATGTCACTTTAAAATGTACACTTGATAAATGCTCTTTCTAACGGTTTAGAATGCAATGTTTGAAGTAACCTAGGAAGAGCTTTATCAAAGGCATGATCTTTCCTTTCGTTTATGAGAACTATTCCCAAACTATGAATTTGATAAGATTGATCATCCTCATAGCTAATCATTTCAAAGGTTTTATAGCAGTAGATTTTAGTGGATAAGGTTATAGACATCATTCAATATCAATTTCAATTAAGGTTTGTTTTACTTATCCTTAGAAAATAATCACCCTAAATAAAATTATTTAAGAAGGCTAGGATCGATATTTGGCTCCATGTTGTCTAAAGGGATGTCGTAAACACACCATAAAGTTATTTAGGTAGGCAAATCCCTTTTCCAATTTCGATCACACCGAAATTCCTAGATCTTTGAGATTCATTGACTATCGATAACATGTTAATCTTGGATTATGTTTATCTCAGATTTAATGACGGGGTCGACGCTGATCACTGAACAAATGGTGAATCAACCATACAAAATCGTGTGGTCCCCGACTCAAGTTACGCTTGAGATTCACGAGTTCCACATCATTCTCTACCTATACAATCAAATTGATGAGTCGGTTAACCACACGAGCTCCATCAACAAGTTATAAAGAGAATGTGAAACTTTTGTGGGTAACATAAGATTCACATTAAAATGATTGCGAATTAACCATGCGAATTAACGCTTGAGTTTCACATTATAAAGAGAATGTGAAACTTTTGTGGGTAACATAAGATTCACATTAAAATGATTGCGAATTAACCATGCAAAATCACATGGTCCCCGACTCAAGCTACGCTTGAGATTTGCGAGTTCCATATCATTGTCAACTATAATCTAGATTGATGTGCCGGTTAACCACACGATCTCTATCAAACGAATATAAAGAGAATGTGAAATTTCATGGATAATATGTGCCTCACATTCTATTAATAAAATAGGAGTTTGTTTTATACTTGTATTTAGAATGGTTTTAGATTAACCATTATCACTATCAAACCCTTTCGGTAACTCCATTCTCAAAATGCAATAGGGCGGTGAGGGTGGTAAGCATGAAGCATCTTAAAAACCGACCTCGTTAGGAATCATAGAGACCTCCTTAAACCCCTACATCAGAATGGGTGAGCCTAGTCATGGTAAGACTGACAATGTCAATATTTAAACATGCGAGGACACATGATGTAACTTTCTTATACATATAGTAGATACAATTTTAATATATCTAATTATAAGGGGTAAATTTAAAACTCTTTAAATTTAGTTGTCTATTATTAAATCTAATTAATTGCAAGGACGCAATGTAACAATTAATAAATCACGAGGGGTTAATATTAAAATTTATAAATCTCTATTATAAATAATATTAAATATTTAAATTCACTATGTCAATAATAAATAAATATTCAAATTCAAATCTCTATTAAATAATATTTATTGTTTTCCAGATTTAAAACAATTTAAAATTGGTAATATCCATATTTAATAAGTCTTCAAATTTGAAAAATAAAAGAAAAAGGGATACCCTAATCCGGGCTGCTCACGTCATGAGCATAAAGCCCTCACGTCGTGAGCTGCGACTTAGGGTTTTCTTCAGTTACGAATTTTTCAATTTTTCTTCTTTCATTCAATTTCAAACAAGTTTTTACAGAAAATATGTATCTCGCATGAATGTACTCAATAACCAATGGATCTGATACCACTGTTGGGTTTTCTACGCATCAAATACACTCAAAACTATGTAGCAAAAAAATTGAAACTACGATATACCTATGTGTAAATGCAACCTATGGATCTATGGTTTCGTGCTAATTACATCTACCCTAGAAAACATAAAAACAAAGAAGAAAAACATACCTCTTTCGTATCCCTTGATATCCATGCTTGAGATCTTGATCCTCAACGAAGTTTCTTGCATGAGAGGACGCAAACCAGAATCCTTATAATGGTATCACACCTAATGACACTAAGAGTGTAATATAAATAACTAGGAGAAGGGTCAATTTCACAAACCTTAAGAGGATTAGAAATCGTCCCTAAGAGGGGGAGGAAAAAGGGTTGGGGAAACTTCAAGCCAAGGTGGAATAAAGAATGAAATCCATAAGGCCCTATTTATAGACTTGGACCCCTTCCTAGGTTTTGTATTCCTTCCCATGTGGGATGAGGAGGTAACTACAAAATTTAGCCCTTTTCCCATGTGGAATGGAGTGAATTTAATCCAATCCTAATTCCATAAGCGTTCTGGAATATTCCTGATTAATCAACTATCGATTAGTGAATATTCAACCCTTTAATTAATTAAACTGTTACATAATTCCCAAAATATTTATTCATTTAATTTCTAATTAATTATTAACCATAATAATTAATAAACAAATATCTCCTTTTATTTATTCTACTTAATTTTGGTCTTGAGGGCAACCCAAAAGGAACCTGTTATTATTAGAATTATTACCAATAGTTAATGACCCTTGACACTCTTTCCAACATCCATCAGTGTGCAGGTAGCGTACTTGACTATAAAGTCATGTTGGCAAGAATTGATGTGAAGTATGTTGGGTTTTGAGCATTCTAACACTCCTAAGGTGTACATGCAACCCTAAATACCTTGGATCTATGTTTTCTCTAATATACATGCAAATATCAATTTTCCAAGGTATTGTTCTAAGTAGCATAATATGAAGTACATATAATATAAATTCTAGTAGAATTACATACCTCTTTGTTGTAGCTTGATTCCATAGAGCTTAAGAGCCTAGTGCCTCAAATGTGACACGTCAAATGGTTCACACAACATCACCAACATCTTGGAATAACTTGAGAGGAAAGGCTCCTATGCTCAAATCGGCTAGCCCTCATGTGTACACACACTAGTGCCAATTTCTTGAGCCATGGGGTCCTTATATATGGTGGCTATCAGGGTTACACCATGTAACTCATGTCTTTCCATATTCTCCATGCTCCATGGCTGAAAGCCTCCATGGAGTATCCATGGGTTACTCCATGGGTTTAGCCCAACATGAAGAACTATGGATCATAAGCCTACATATATAAGAATGAATGATTTACACAATCAATCCCCATATATTTAATTAGTCTCCTTTTGATCACAAAATTAATTCCAAATTAATTCTTGATCAATACTAATTAAATAATATTATTTCATATTAATATATTAGAACTTATAATATATTAACAAATCATAAATATCCTTTTCTCATAAAAGTCTATCCAAATTGTTCCGATGCCATGCAACCCAAATGGACCATGCCAATCGGGTCAAGTCCATACCAGTTATAGTTATGGACTTAGACACTAATCCAACAGTCTCCCACTTGGATAACTCTAAAAATATTATTGCGTATGACTCCAAAAATCGACTAGCAATCGTAGCTCTTGAAAGCCGCTGTCGAACTCTGAACAAATCAATGACGCGTCCATTAGATAAGGGATCATATATTCCTTCATTCTAGATATCATATGGACTGAGACATGGATTATAATCATTCTCTCTGTCTATTTGTTGTTTCCCGATTTCCGATTTATGACGACCGACTAGTTGAACAAATCCAATCAGTCCAGGCTTGGCCAACACTTCGGGGTGTCATCACTAAATCATCAAGGGGCCCACATATATCGTTTTTATCCCTTTAAGGGTAAAAGGAATGGATAAACTTCGACTCATATTTTTGATCTACTACTTGTTGAATCATACACAAAGGCACATTTTATAACATCGAGTTACCAATGCGTTTTCGTACAATCAATGTATAACCAACTCATAGGCAACAACTCATATGTCTAGGTTTGAAGAATATAAGATATTATCGTCTCACGATCACTCGTGATAAAATCCATGAAGTGAGTCAAATGAGCGTGGGTTTAATCCAATATGTCACACCCCCAAACCGAAACGGCGGAAACGCTCGGGGGCGGAGGACGTCATGTACAGTATCACAACAATTGAATAATAGTAATCAAAGCAACAACCATTGTATGAATATCATAAGGTTTACATTATATTTGAATCATACATGATTGACTCCAAAAGTAAATAACAAGTAAAGACTCGAACTGTTATGCTCCATCTTATTGAATCTGGGCGTGTACCTGTCTACTAAAGTCTTGAGAATACAAGTAGGTTTTGAAAGAGTATCAGGATAAAGCTGGTGAGTTCATAAGCATTTTATTTTGGAAAACAGTTCTTTGATCTTTCGAAAAGTGCATTATGTTTCTCCAGAAAACCTTATATTTTCTAATGTAATAAATGTATAAACCTTAAATAAAAATGATTCTTACAAGTTCCTCCTGTGAGTACTTAGTGTATACAAATCATATACAATCCAGATCGAACAAACAATCGATTGTGTGGTTCTGCCCCAAGCCCATAACCAAACAAGGAACGGGAAATGGGGCGGAGGCCACACATTCCACTGGTTGTCGGATCCTCATGTACATAATCCTGAAGTAATCACTAGATACTTACAATGTTAACTATATTGATTCTTTGATATCTGTTGAAAGTGTTTCTCAAGAAAATCCCTTATTTTCTTATTGAATGCATGATTAACCAATTCCTTTTTATAACTACTTAGCTCATACTAGCTATGTATAAACTAATATCGAACAGAAGATTGATTGTGTGGATCTGCCCTAAGTCCACAACCAAACAAGGAACAGGAAATGCGGCGGAAACCACACATTCCATGGTCTATCGGATATTCTTCATACATAGCCTGGATGCATAAACTAAGAAATTACAGAATTAACAATGAATATTCCTGAATGAAATGATAAACCGATTGTTTATAAAATAAAAATGTTTACCCTGGAAAATCCCATATTTTCCTTAAAAGTAAGTTATTGAATTATCCGTTCTAAATCGAAGAGTACAAGTATCTACCATACTTGTATTACGTAAAAATTATTCTTATTGAAAACTCTGACTATCAACAGTGAGGTATAGTAGTCTTATTACATAAATAAAACTAGTTAAAAGCGTAGAGTCATATATCCTGAAAGTGTTGTTAATACCCTCCTATGATCACTTAGTACATACGAGTTATAGAAATCTAGATCGAACAAACAGTCGATTGGGTGATTCTGCCCTAAGCCCACAACCAAACAAGGAACAGGAAATGAGGCGGAAATCACACATCCCACTTCAAGTCGGATGTTAATTTGATATTACCCTTATGTATATACTAAGTTATCACATAGTTACTAACCCAATTGACAGATTTATAAGTACATTATTACGTGGACGAGTCGTTGATTCACCTGTGGATTCCTATAACGATACTATTGATGATCAACAATACGACGTACTCAGACACACGTCGATAAAAATGACGTTTATCACCCTCGGTTGACTGTAGCTAATAGTCAGGGTGCGGGATTGTCACTCCCCTATAGATCTATACACAAACTCACACTCTCCCTCCAAGAGACTCTGATTACAAGGCGTCTCGCACTGTAGTTCTCTCAACGAATCCACAAATAATACTATGAAAACCCTTTTTGTTATTAACATGAATCCTTATAAAATAATATCTTTTATTTCATAATTCATAAGTTTATTTCCTTAGTTCTGAAAACTTATTTTGCAAGGTTTGTAGCCTAACACGTTTTGTAAAAACTGATTTCTATATTCGATGTATACTAATGATGGAAATATATTAAACAATATAATATTTTTGAACACAAGATTACTTGTGCTTTTACTTGTATTCCCCCCTGAAAATATTAAAAACTCGGAAAATATAGGGGTATGAACTCACCGTTAATTGCGTGCAAGCGTCGAATCAATGAACTGGAAACGAAGACCCCCGAGTTGTAGTACGTGGCACCTAACGGAATCCTAATAACAATTAAATACATATATGTATCTAAATTAGCGATCTCATTAAATAAAGTGTTGGAAAACACTTGCTTTCAGTTAAGGAATGTTACCGGGACTTGAGTGAATCGAGGAAAGCGGGTTTTCATCCTAATGTAACACTTAAGGAGTGTGTACGGCCGTGAAAGGGAGTGTACGGCCGTGGACTGGTGTACGGCCGTAGAAAGGGAGTGTACGGCCGTATACTGGTGTACGGCCGTAGATAGCCTCTTGAAGGGTGTACGGCCTTTGAAGGTGTATGGCCTTGGACGAGTGCACAGTCAACGAGCTTGAAGGAATATGGCCGTACACTCAAGAATAGGAGTGTTGGAATCGATGAATATGTGTCCTAGATGCTCCGAAATGAATCCCCAATGGTGTTTTTCGATGTTTTACGGAAGAATAAGGTGCTTTAAGGGGTGTACGGTCGATAGTCTAGAGAGAGAATTAGAGGGTGTTCGGCTAGAAGAGTGTAAATGAGGGGTGGGGTCTTGTATTTATAGGGGTTTTTTGTGGTCGGTGGTGGGGTCCACCCGACTTGGACCGTAGACGAGTGTACGTCCGTACACGGGTGTACGGTCGTGAACCCAAGTCCGGCCGAGAATGGTAGTTTTGATCGACGAAAAACTTGAAATTTCACGTAGGTTTGGTCCCGACTCACACATGAAGCTCAATTTTATAAGAAAATGACTTTCCAAGCCAAAGGAATTTGACGGGACTCAATAAAAATCCAGATTTTATTAACGGAATTTGGATAACAGAAATGGAAAAAAGGTTTGGGTTGTCACATCATCCCCCCGTTAGAGGGAATTTCGTCCCAAAATTAGGATTCCGAGTGGATGGTTAAGGGTAAGGTAAAAGGAGACGGTTACTTTGGTTCCATTCAATCCTCGCATTCTGTCAAAGAATTCAGATCCTCGCTGGTTGCTTCAGCGGATCATCATTGATGGGTGCGTTGTTCTAATCTGTGATGGGCGTGTAGGTTTAGTTTGCTCAACTACGTTCATTCAATTGGTAGAATGTCCTTTCGTAGTTCTGAGCCGCCTTTGTCCTGAAGTTCATGGTAGGACTCATACCTGGTCCATCTACCATTGTCTCATGTGCACAAGTCGTATATAATCAAGATTGATAAGACGGTCGGATGGGTGACTCTGCCCTAGGTCCACAACCAGACAAGGAACAGGAGATAGGGCAGAAACACACATCCTAAGTCTGTAGAATCTTAATTATATACCACCCTCGCGTGTACAGTTAACATCGATAGGCTAACTGTATCTGTCCCTAGCCTCTGTTCTTGAACTTGACTTGATGTGCGAGTGGTGTTTCCAAAATGGTCTGCTGAGGGTGTTTAAAGAAGGTTACGGGTGGATACCATACTCCTCGCATGAGTATTTTCGGGGGTTTGAAGCGAGATGAAATTCCGAGGTTCGCACCTAGTTTGTCGTTATGAGTGACGAGAGTTTTGTTATTCAGTCGGTTTAAGGCAAAGGGTCTCCTTGGTGACACGTGGGTTTGGTATAACGCAGAATCAGTCGGACTAAGCGGGATGACGTCGTCGAATTGCGTGTTAAGTTAGTTCGGAGAGAGTGTTTCGTTAGAATATCGGTGCATCTGAGTGTATGTTTCTGGTGCTTTCTGTTTTGATCCTGATATTACTACTACGATAGTTTTGTATTGCCTTACATGTGTATTAACTGAAAGATTTTTTTGGTGAATGATACTTGGTATTATGGTCCCTATCCAGTCCCTCCACAATTGCTTGGTGTCTACAAGTCATATATAATTAAGAGTGATAAGACAGTCGACGTAGTGACTCTGCCTTAAATCCACAACCAGACAAGGAATAGGAGATAAGGCGGAATCACGCACTCTAAGTCTATTGGTTCTTAATTATATATGGCCCTAATGGTTACACCAAGTCATTATAGCTTACCATAAATAGTATTTAGTTTCTATATATACTATGTGCTTAGTTTAGACGAGGAAGAAAATATTATAGTTAGAATTTAGTTGGGAAACGTACCGCTGTTCTCAGGTAGTTCCGGGGTAGACTCTCCTGCGGTGATCATTAGCACTCTTCCTTCTTCACCAGGGTTCCTAGCCAATGGACAATCTCTCCTGTAGTGTCCCGTTTCACCATATTCGTAGCATGTTTGGCTTACTTCCTCAAATGGGACCTAAGAGATTGGTCATGCAGGTGCCCTACAGAAGCGGATGGTCTGTCATCTTCGGAGGCAGTTCTTGCAATACAACTTTCGACACCTTCTGCTATGATGAAAGTTACACTTATTGCATTTAGGAAGGGTTCCGGCGTAACGATTGTTGGGTGCTGCTGTGGCTGGGGTCGTGGCAGTATAGGCTATGTCTGTCTGTTGTTCCTCGGAGGGCTCTTGTGTTGATTGTCTCCTCTTTCTGTTCTCAGACCTTTGATTATCATCCCCTCCTTTGGTTGACCCATGAACGGGGTCCATTATGCCTTGGCGGATCCCATAATCCACCAATGTTCGAGCTAGGCGTTTGGCACTGTCAAACGTAAGAGGTTTCGCTGCCAATACGTTTCCTTGGATTGGAGTAGGCAGTCCCCAAATGTATCTCTCTACCTTCTTACTCTCCGGGGTAACCATCCCCGGGCATAGTGCAGCCAAGTCGCTGAATCTGTCGGTGTAAGCTTCTATGTCTGAGCCTGCCATGGTAAGATTCCACAGCTCATGCTCTAGTTTCTGAACTTTGACCTTCGGGCAGTATTCTTCCAGCATAATTTCCTTTAGATTTTCCCAGCCCATTGTGTTTGCTATAGGAAGAGTCTGTCACACCCCCAAACCGGAACGGCGGAAACGTTCGGGGGTGGTTGGCGTCATGCGTAGTATCACAACAGTTGTATCATAGGAAGCATAGTAAACACAACCAAACATTGAATACATATATGAAAAAGGTTTACATTGTCTTAATACATAGTTTGTTCATATCAATATATATAACAAAAGTAAAAGATATGACACCATAATGCTCCATCTTCTCCAAAAGTTGACAAGAGTACCTGTCTATTGTTGCCCTGAGAATACAAGCAGTTTTAAAAATATCAGCATAAAGCTGGTGAGTTCATAAGTGTTTAGTTCTGGTGAAAGAATGTTTCTTTGATCCTTTGAAAAGTGTTTCCCAAGAAAATCCTATATTTTCTTATGAAAGATGTTTGATTATCCATTAGTTATATGTTAAACAACATGTTTAAGTAAGGTTGAGTTATCCCAGGAAAATCCTATATTTTCCTTAAAAGTTGATAGTTGGTTATCTGTTCTTGTCTGAGGTGTATAAGTATCTACCATACTTATATCGTTAGATGTATTTTCCTTGAAAAACCCTGATTGTTCCCTATGAGGTGTATTAGCCTTATTACATAAATAAAACTAATAGATAGGTAGTGAAATAAATCCTAAGGGTATTATTAATACCCTCTAGTAATCAAATCGGTTATTAGTTTGAGGTTAGTTCACTTGTTTCATTATTACAAAAGTAAATCTCTGTTATCTAGGTTGCGAGTTTTATAACCATACATTAAACTGGATATGGAACGTAACGGGGCCAGTATCTTTTATGACTTTGTCACCAGTAGACCGGACGGTCCAACTGTAGCTAGCAGCGAGGTGCGGGATAGTCAGTCTCGTATAGATCTATACACAATAGTCACGCTCTCCCTCCAAGAGATTCTGGTTACAAGGGTTAGTCCTACACTCTCGAATCCGGTGGAGTGTTACCAAGGACGTGTCTCCAACTTAAAATAACAAATTTACAAGTAATAATACCGAAAATCCTATTTATGTTTTGTATAAATCCTTTCTAAAATATCACATTTTATGACAAGATTTACAAGTTCCTTGCTTTTGTTTTGAAAACTGTTTCTACGAGTTGATGTCTTAATCGTTTGGTAAAACGGTTTTCTATGTTAAAAGCATGCTGAACATATAATTATTCTATGCAAAATAAGATAACTTGAGCACAAGTTTCCTTGTACTTTTGCTTGTATTCTCCCCCTGAAAATATTGAAAACTCGGAAAAGCGTAGGGGTATGAACTCACCGTTTGACGGATGATTCGAGCGGATGATCGGTTACGAGTGTTGAGTGTCAATTGATGTTTCGTACTCAGGTGGATCCTAATAACATATAGTAACACATACATGTGTTAGAATTAGGGTGTTTCATGACTAAACGTGACAGGAAAACAACCTAAAGACTTGGAAATGCTTGTCGGGACCCTATATGATCAAACCAAGGAGGTGTACGGCCAAAAGAGTGTGTGTGCGGCCAGGGTGTGCGGTCAACATGTGTGTGCGGTTGCACACAGGAGTGTGCGGCCGTACAGAGGGCGTGTGCGGTCGTACAAGCGAGTGTGCAGCCGTACAGAGGGGTGTGCGGCCGTACACTCTTCATTCATGCTCAAAACGTCGATTTTCAGGTGCTTCAAGACCAATACCAAGTCCAACTAGCAGATAGGGGATCAAACTCTCACTTTGGAGGGTTTTTGAGGTGTGTACGACCACCTTATGAAGGTGTGCGGCCGTACACCTTCAAGTGATGAAGAACACGAAGAACATGAAGAACATGAAGAGTTTTAAGCTTAGATCAAAGTGTCTTACCAGTATAACAAGCTGAATGATGGAGTAATTCACGTTTTTGAGGCCCTTAGAGTGTTCTTGGATGAAGTTTCTAGAGAGAGAAAGTAGAGGGAGCAAGTAGAGTGCAGCCAAAAGGGGAAAAAGTGAATGAAGGGGTCTCCTCCTATATATAGGGGTGGGTGTACGGTTGAGGGGTGGGTGTATGGCTGGAAGATGGGTGTGCGGCCGCACACTCATGTGTACGGCCGTACACTCCTACCGAGAGGGTGTATGGCCCGAATGTTGAACTATGACTTGGTATTACTCAACCTAGGACCCAAACTTTGATTGTACGAGGCTTAGAATGCTTTATCGAACCCTTAAATGGCGTTAAAAGGTGATAAAATTAAGTTTAATATTAATATGAAGGTCAATTGTACAGGATAAAAGTTTCGGGTTGTTACAGAGTCAATGACTTGACATGGCTGTTCGACCATGTAAGGGCTCTGTCAGAGAAGGTGCAGGCAGAAAACTTCACCTTGCTCCCTTCTGGGCACACGCATAGCTCAAAAATCGATTCTGTCTTCTCGAACCATCGCATTAGAGCGATAACTCCCCCATTTCCATCGAAGGATTTGGGTCCAAAAATCATGAAGTCCTTGTATGAGCATTCCCTTGTGTGTCCGTGGTTAAAGCTGTTGGTATCACTACCCGATCCACTGGTACCATTTACATTGATTTGAGTCATGACAGCTGTCACTGCGGCTGTTACTGCCGCCTGAAAGACAACCGAGTCATACTGAGGAGGTGGTGGTGGTGCGTTGTTTTTGTTTGACTTCTTCGGTGGCATATTGCTGCCAAAAGGTTTAAAAGACGAACGACGGTAAGTCCTTAGATGTTACGAATCGAGTGTATTCTGAATCGAAGTTATCTTAGTTCTGAGTGTTTCATGTTCTGACGTTTGAAGCAATTCATAACAGAGGTCTACGCAACAAAGACTTATGAACTTGCTAGTGACTACCCTCTTAATGAAGTTATGAAATCTGGTTTATTGCTACTTAGCTGATATGATAAAGGCAATAAGCCTGACACATAGTGTGAGCAATGTAATCACTAACTCACTAGATCATATTAGTTAGTTAATTATTATTATGACGTATATCGTGCTCTACCACCTTGCGCTCCTCGGGAGGGGTTTCTGTTCTAGTTATGATCGTCCTGAATTCAGTTGTGAGGGTTTGTTGTCTCTGAACTTTCCTGTAGTTTTTCCTATTCACTGGAGCTCATGCTTCGGGTTCTACCACATATCTCCATCACCTCCCGATGGAAGATTTTCCTCCTCGGAATCCACTTTACGAACCCTCTCTTATTCCTCATTGACTTCCCAGTTGGCGGTTGGAGTGGCTATCTATATCTAGGTTGTTCGCGCAAGAATGGGGATGTCCAAAGAATCCTATGAGATTCAGTAGAACATTTCTTCCTTAATTATTGATGATCCAAAATGGGTCCTCCAATAGTCAAGCAGTGCATGCAAGCTGTATATAACCAAGATCAAATAGACTTTCGAATAGGTGATCCTACTCCAAAACCACAACCAAACAAGAAACAGGTAGTAGAGCGTAGATCACCAATTCTGAGCCTATAAGTTCCCAATTATATAACCCTGGAAGCATGCACTTCGCAACTATAGACCTGCCAGTAAAGGTCTTTTAGTTTCTCATCCAAGTTTGTTATAGTGCCTAAAATACTCCTATAGTATTTTATCTTTATGTTTTGCTCTATGGATACTTTAGTATATGGAGTTAGGTAAGTTTTAGGCTCGTTGCAACACCACCATCACTCCCAAACACATGTTGGTCATATCCCGAATAAATATAGTTGATCAGGTTATATTTATTCTAGATATGATTACATATCTGCTTAGGTTAGACTGTAGTGCCCAACATCTAAATACTTTTATTCGTTTTGTTCTTATCTGTTCTTATTGTGATACTTGTTCTTAGTATGTATGCTTATTAGTATACTTATCGTAAAATACTTATATTTTAAAAGTATACTTTTAGTCAGAGCACTCCGGCCCCATTGTATTTATAGTTGTATATCTTTTACTCGTTGATATACTAAGTTCACTATAAACAATGCTCTGATACCAATCTGTCACACCCCCAAACCGAAACAGCGGAAATGTTCGGGGGTGGAGGACGGCATGTACAGTATCACAACAATTGAATAAAAGTAATCAAAGCAACAATAATCATTGTATTAATAGTATAAGGTTTACATTATATTTGAATCATACATGATTGACCCCAAAAGTAAATAACAAGTAAAGGCTCGAACTATTATGCTCCATCTTCTTGAATCCGGGCGTGTACCTGTCTACTAAAGTCCTGAGAATACATGTAGGTTTTGAAAGAGTATCAGCATAAAGCTGGTGAGTTCATAAGCGTTTTATTTTGGAAAACAGTTCTTTGATCTTTCGAAAAGTGCATTATGTTTCTCCAGAAAACCTTATATTTTCTAATGTAATAAATGTATAAACCTTAAATAAAAATGATTCTTACAAGTTCCTCCTGTGAGTACTTAGTGTATACAAATCATATACAATCCAGATCGAACAAACAATCGATTGTGTGGTTCTGCCCCAAGCATATAACCAAACAAGGAACGGGAAATGGGACGGAGGCCACACATTCCACTGGTTGTCGGATCCTCATGTACATAATCCTAAAGTATTCACTAGATACTTACAATGTTAACTATATTGTTTGATATCTGTTGAAAGTGTTTCTCAAGAAAATCCCTTATTTTCTTATTGAATGCATGATTAACGAATTCCTTTTTATAACTACTTAGATCATACTAGCTATGTATAAACCAATATCGTACAGACGATTGATTGTGTGGATCTGCCCTAAGTCCACAACCAAACAAGGAACATGAAATGAGGCAGAAACCACACATTCCATGGTCTATCGGATATTCTTCATACATAGCCTGTATGCATAAACTAAGAAATTACAGAATTAACAATGAATATTCCTGAATGAAATGATAAACCGATTGTTTATAAATACAGATGTTTACCCTGGAAAATCCCATATTTTCCCTAAAAGTAAGTTATTGAATTATCCGTTCTAAATCGAAGAGTACAAGTATCTACCATACTTGTATTACTTAAACATTATTCTTATTGAAAACCCTGGCTACCACCAGTAAGGTATAGTAGTCTTATTACATAAATAAAACTACTTAAAAGCGTAGAGTCCTATATCCTGAAAGTGTTGTTAATACCCTCCTGTGATCACTTAGTACATACGAGTTATAGAAATCTAGATCGAACAAACAGTCGATTGGGTGATTATGCCCTAAGCCCACAACCAAACAATGAACAGGAAATGAGTCGGAAATCACACATCCCACTGCAAGTCGGATGTTAATATCATATTACTCTGATGTACATACTAAGTTATCACATAGTTACTAACCCAGTTGACTGATTTATAAGTACATTATTACGTGGACTAGTCGTTGATTCACCTGCAGATTCTTATAACCATACTATTGACGATCAATAATACAACGTACTCAGACGCACGTCGATAAAAATGACGTTTGTCACTCCCGTATAGATCTATACACAAACTCACGCTCTCCCTCCAAGAGATTCTGATTACAAGACATCTCGCACTGTAGTTCTCTCAAAGAAACCACGAATAATACTATGAAAACACTTTTTGTTATTAAAATGAATCCTTATAAAATAATATCTTTTATTTCATAATTCATAAGTTTATTTCCTTAGTTTTGAAAATTGCTTTTGCAAGGTTTGTATCCTAACACTTTTCGTAAAAACTGATTTTTATATTCGATGTATACTAATGATGGAAATATATTAAACAAAATAATATTTTTGAACACAAGATTACTTGTGCTTTTACTTGTATTCACCCCCTGAAAATATTAAACACTCGGAAAATATAGGGGTATAAACTCACCGTTAATTGCGTGCAAGCGTCAAATCAATGAACTGGAAACGAAGACCCTCTTGAGTTGTAGTACGTGGCACCTAACGGAATCCTAATAACAATTAAATACATATATGTATCTAAATTAGCGATTTCATTAAATAAAGTGTTGGAAAACACTTGCTTTCGGTTAAGGAATGTTACCGGGACTTGAGTGACTCGAGGAAAGCGGGTTTTCAGCCTAATGTAACACTTAAGGAGTGTGTACGACCGTGAAAGGGAGTGTACGGTCGTGAAAGGGAGTGTACAGCCATGGACAGGTGTACGGCCGTATACAGGTGTTGGTTCGTAGACAGCCTCTTGAAGGGTGTACGGCCTTTGAAGGTGTATGACCGTGGACGAGTGTACGGTCAACGAGCTTGAAGGAATACGGTCGTACACTCAAGAAGAAGAGTGCTGGAATCGATGAATACGTGTCCTAGATCCTCCGAATTGAATCCCCAATGGTGTTTTTCGATGTTTTATGGAAGAATAAGGTTCTTTAAGGGGTGTACGGTCGATAGTCTACAGAGAGAAGTAGAGGGTGTTCGGCCAGAAGAGTGTAAATCAGGGGTAGGGTCTCGTATTTATAGGGGTTTTTTGTGGTCGGTGGTTGGTCCACCCGACTTGGGCCGTAGACGAGTGTACGGCCGCACACGGGTGTACGGCCGTGATGCGACACCAGTCAAATTTGGTCCAAAATCAATTGATCAATAATCGTAATTGGGATGAACCAAGTGGTAGAGTTTGTAACAAGGTTTCCAAAAAAATAAAGAACACTGAAATCCGCGATAAAACCGGCAAAACACTTTTCAGTGTAAAAAGTGAATTTTCGATAAAAGGCTTTTTAGCCTTAACAATCTAAATGAAAGTTGTAGAATATGTTAAACCGAGAACGTTCATAAAAATAACGTAAAAATCTGACTTCGTATGAGGAAGTTATGATTTTTCGAAGTTTCGGTTTAGCAGTAGAGCGCTAAAAGTTCGAAATATAATTCGATCGATATTTAGCAGACGCAACTTAAACGAGAATCGAAGGTCTCGTCAAAAGTAGCACAACGGTAAAAAGATAGACGAAAACAGACGTCGGATGAAGAAGTTATGAATTTTTAACGGATTTCCTGTCCCGGTCTGTTAAAAATAATAATATTAAAAATAAATTCAAAATCAGCCGACGAAGTCTAAACGAAAGTCGTAGAGAATGATTTTACCTACGCGTGCATATAAAGAACGTCAACAACGGTCAAGAGATTTGAAAGATTTGAAAGATTTGAACGTCAACAACGGTCAAGAGACAATGAATCAAGTATTGAACGAATTAGAGTGTAAATTCAAAGTAGAATTGAAAGATTTGAACACCGATGTAAATATGGTCTGTTTGGCTCTATTACGCTTTTGCAAATTTTACAGAGTACAATGAATATTCTGTAAAGACTTCGTTACTAAGACACTAGTAACCACTCCTATTTATAGAAGAGAAAAGCGTACAAAAAATATACTAAGGACTAAACATGAAGCTTCGAATATTATGCCCTAGTAAAATACATTACAAAAATGTTCGAAGACCCAAAATACAAACTTCGACTATTACAACATTTCGACCCTAACAATCTCCCCTTTTGTAATCAAAGTCGAAGTCTTCAGTTTGTAAGTAGAGTAATGGAGTACAGCAAAACTCTTCGAACCTCAGTATACCAAGAAATAATTTTCTTCAATTCCTTCTTGTCTCCTTCATTGTTCTTTTTGCAGTGGTTCATACGAACAATCAAGTTCGTATATTGAGATGTAGAATATCTCTCCACTTCGCTAGCTTGGAACAAAAACCGCTTCGCTTTTCCAGCTTTATCATTTCCAGCAAAAATTATTCCAAATGGCTTTAAACATATTTCTCCATCAGCATATTTCTTTAACTCAGTCTGAGTCAACGAAGGAGCCATTGGAACTTTTACTTCCATTCCCTTTGTAGTAGCCAACTCCACATCAGTCAGTGCTAGGCACTCATAATAATTCTCAATGAAGATTTTGATGTGAGCAACTCCAAGTTTGAATTCCTCTGGATCTGTGTTTTGCAGAAAAGAAAAGGATTTGTCTTTCAGAAGCAATGCCACTTGTATAAGGTCATACAAGTTCATCAGAGGAAAATCTGCAATAGTGAATTCGCATGTTTTTCCATTTGCCCTGGCCACAACATATTTAACATTTTGAACAATGTTTTCAAAGACCACATCCTTTTTCATGCTTATCACCTTCTTGATCTTGATCAGTGACCAAACATGCTCAGGGGCTTTGCCAAGTAATGCATGAAAATGAATTTTCATATGAGTCCCTTCATCTTTTTCTTTGAAATTCCCTTCAGCTTTGAACTGAGGCATGATGAACATCATCTCATTTATAGGGAAATCCAACTGGCATGCATCAGTGTTTGTAACCACATAACTATGTTTTGGCTTCTTATCAAATGAGTACATGTGATTAAAGGCAACCAAGGCTTCGATTGTTTCATAGTTGTAATGTTTTGCTGGATCACCTTTATTCATGCCCTTCGGATCACCAGCCCTCTGAGTCATGATGCTTTGAATAAGCCTCATTTTCTCGAGTTCAGCTTCAGCTTCAGCCTTCTTTTCTTCTTTAGATTTTTCAACCAGAATTGATTTTCCTTTGTCTTTCGAAGCAGATTTTTCAGTTACGTCTTTTAGCTTCGAACCACTTCCACCAGATTCCAAAGGTTTACCAATTACAATTCCTTTCGAAATTGTTCTTGTAATTGGTAATGTTGTTACGATTGTTGAGTTCACTGGTTGAGCAGACACAATTACTGGTTTTGTTGAAGGAATGCTAGATGAAAATACCTTGCCCACCACTATCGCTTCTTCTTCTGTTGACTTCCTTTCTCCCCCTTGCACCCCTGTGAAAATAGGAGGGGCAGTAGTTGTGGGAAGAAGACTGGATATGCGAAATAGTGGAGCAAGTTGCTTGTTAAGTATGGCTTCGAACTGCACAAACTTCTGGGATAAAAATTCTGGAGTAATCAACGGTGACGAAACCGGTTTCGTTGAGATCTCCTTCAACTCCTTTAAGAACTTGATCACACCTTCAAAATTTTCACTTTCAGACTTGGAGATTTGAGTTATTTGAGGACTCAAACCTTCGTATAGCTTGACAAATCGAGTGACAGCATCACAAATGATATTGACCTTCTGATTCAAGCATGCATAATCATGTTGAACATATAGAATTTCCTTTTTCATGTCTTCACGAAGTTCGTGAATTTGGGAGTTAACATCCTCCCTCACTTTCTTGACTTCCTGAACAAAAAGAACATGTCGTTCTTTTGTTATGCTTCGCAGATCCTTAACTTCTCCCATATAATCAGATCTGAGAGTTTTAACACGAAGCTCAGAATTCTGATCTGTGTAATCCACCTTTTATAAAATAACAGACTCTGAGGCTTTCATCATTCCAGAAACTTTGTTGATTACTCTTGATTCAAACATCTTGAGCATAGAATCAACCTCCAAACTTGAAATAAATGAACCTCCGCCAAGATCAGCTTGGGATTGAATGATGGAGTTCAACTTTTGATTAAGAATTTTGTATTGCTTCATTGTCATTAACATATGATCAGGAAATTCTTCTTCTTCATCATGAAACTCTAGGTCTTCGAATGTTCCACCAAACCCTTCATTATCAGTTTCAGTGGGTGAAGATGGTTTGGGTGTATCAGTGGATTGAGAGGAAAAAATGGAAGTAATTGGTTGATTGATGATATGTTCAAAGGTTGGTGAAATAGTGGTTGATGTGAGAGGAATAGTAGATGTTGGTGTAACAGAAACCAATGATTCGAAAGGAGTAGAGATAATTGGACCTTGATCTTCATCTTTCGAACCACCTTCACCCATGTTGACAATTGCATCCGTATCAGATACGTGTGCAGGGATACCTGAAGTTCGAACCTCCTCAAAAATTGACTTGGCAATCGAAACTTCGGGTGGTATGATAACAGTCTTCTCAGGAATGGAACTTGTAATGATAGAAGTGAACTCTGGAGTTTCTGGTATTCGTTCATCCTCTTCTGTAGACTCAGTAGATAAAACAATCTTTCGAGTCTTCTTCGTCTTCTTCTTTTTCGGTTGTGACAAGTGTTTTGCCATATCTTCTGCTGCTCTTTTCTTGGATCCGGGAGAAACAGGAACAGGTACCTCACGAATTAAAACTCCTTGGTGAGTAATTTGAGGCTTGCGAATCAACTTCTGTGATGGTGACTTTCGTTTGTGAGTGGATTTCATCTTGATTCTTCGAAACATCCCTGTTTTCGAAGGAATAATCACGTTCTCTTGAGTCTCTTCCACTATTGGCTCAATCACTTGTGTTGCTTCAACTGTCACTGCAACATTTTCTGTCTTCTTCTTTGGAGATTTAAAGGATGTTGAACCCTTCGTTTTCTTTTCAGGTGAAGCAGGATCAGCTTTCTTCGACTTTTTGGTCTTCTTTTCGTCGCGTGGCAACAAAATTCCTGTAGGAATAGAAGAATCGAATGTTTTCAGATATGCAATCAAAACAGGATTCGTAGGATCCACCCTTTTAAGCATCGCGTCTGGAATCCGAGCAACGTTTGGAAATTCATCATCATTGCAACAACTCCCTTCGGAAAGTGATAAGATTGAAAAGTAACCTTCTCTTCTTCATTTGAAACCAAGATGCCTTCCTTGTTGTAAAAATGTTGCAGAATTAGACTCCAGTACCTAGCACACGAAATGCCATGAACAACATTCGTATGTTCTACTCCTTTTTGGAATTCCTTCCATAGCCGTGTAGAGTAGTCTGCTGGAAGATCATAGTATAAACCAGCCACCATGGCATAAACCTCCATCCTTCCTTTATCTAATCCAACTGTTCTTCCGGTTAAACAACGCAAAAATATCCCAAATAAAAAATTCCATACTTTTGGAAGACCAGACTTCTTAAAATCACTTATCTTTGACAATGGGGGCTGATATCCCATTTCATTAAACATATGAATTATTTGGGAGAATTGAAATTCAACAAAAGGAGGTGTATTTGGAATGTCAAGAATCTGACAAAACAGTTTCTTGGAAAGCCTAACCTTTTTGTCATTGATTAGGTGAAAAGTAATCGAATCAGAGGTTTTGTTGTATGTGGCAGTAGATCCTGCTTGAGAAAGCCAGGATACCGGAACAGAAAAGGAATTGAACATTGCTTTGGATAAAACAGAGTGTTTTAAAGAAACAATAAGCATCTTGAATTCTTCTGGACATTGAGAAAGTTCACCATCCACATAATAATTTGTAGATTGAATCTTCATAACTGGTGTAGAAGAAGTATCTTCAGTAGAAGGATCGACATGAGCAGTAGTCGCCATTGTTAGGGTTTGAAAAAGATGAAGAACAGAGAATTTGGGAACTTTTGAGTTTTGATCGCGTAAACGTATAAAGTACTCTTGAACCCCCTTTTATATGTAACTCTAAATGATTTGAATTTGAAGCGGGATGCATTTAATGAGATCCGACGTGGCACCTTGAAAATCGGACCTGTACAGCGGAAAGGTAGCCATGCGTCAAAAAGTGTCTGTCACATCACCTAGAAAACCGGGCAGAATACCATACGTCACGTATACACAGCCTGTCATTATCCCCTTAATAGAATTGTAACCGTTAGAACCCTTCGATTGGAGGCAAGGCTCTTTCACTTTTGGGATAAAAAGCGAAGTCATTTGCCAGATGTTCGAAATCATCAGCCTGAGTTGGTATTACTCAGAACCTCAAGGATTTAGTGTGTGTAGTGTGCCAAAGAAAGTTTAGACAAGAAACAACAAATTTTTTTTTTTTTTTTTTGTTTTTTTTTTGTTTTTTTTTGTTTTTTTTTAATTTTGTGATGTCAAAAATTTAATTTGACACGAAGGCAGTTAAACCCCGGGCAAAGGTTGCTTCGTTAATCCTCAAGAGAGATGAGCAACAGCTTGTGTATGTTCCCGTGAATTACAATCGAATACTTTTTGATAAGTATCAAAGGGCTTCTTTTAAGAATGCTTCGTGGGTAGGTTCAAAATTTTGTTACATGTCAACCTAAACATAAGGTGATAAAGTGTAACAGAAATTACTTGTACGACCAGTGTAGTCAGTGACAAGTCGGCTTTGAAAATTTTTAACATGACTAGGACATTTGAATGAAACTCACACGGAAATCATATTCATAAAAAATTTGTATACTGGATCTTGTTGGGTAACAAACATCGTGGGTTTCGAATGCTTGATCAAGACCACTCATTCGAAATGAATATGATTTGGAGTTTCGAACATTGGTACAGAAACAAAAGTTTTGTATATATCTGGAACAATGTTCCCCGTCAATTCCTTAATTTGTAAGATTTTTGGGTTTCACTTCCATCACGGACTCATGATGTCAGATCATAAACACAAAGTTTTTATATATCTAAGTCTCGATGGGTTTGATCAGAGACCTCTCGGATATACGTCTTTGTGTGTGATCGTGTAAGAATGTTTTGGATGAAAAAGATTGGTGTAAGACACGAAAAGTACCTCTGTTATGTTTTGGACCAAACAGGAAACTCTTAACTCATTGTGAGAAGAGTAAGGTAGCTCAGAGACTAATGTGAATATAAGCCTGATTGGGAAGAAATTTTCGTACGAAACATTTCATTAAGGCTTTCGTACACACACATTGAGTCATGGAGGCTTTGGACGACATGCAGCAGCATGCTTCTAGGGACAACCTAACTAATTCAAATAATGAGAAACATATCAATTCATACGAAAAATTGTACCTGACCCTAAAACTGCCTGCATTGTCCCCTCTGAATCATCATCATAATCTGCAACAAAAGTCTAAAAATAAAATTATTTTTGTTGTTTTGAATTTTTTTTTCTAAAATAAAGACCGAACAAATGAAAATCTTTTTGGATTTTTGATTTTTCGAAAATTTAAGGACAAAACAAAAGAAAATCTTTTTGATTTTTGATTTTTCGAAAATTTAAAGACAAAACAAAAGAAAATCTTTTTGAATTTGTTGCAAACAGACGAATATTTGGCATTCCTTGAAGAGTGACAAATGTACGAATTCGAAGCGTTCGAAGCGTTGACTATGAACAGTAACCATTAACTCAACAATGAAAATAAGTGACAATCATGCGAATTCGAAGCGGTCGAAGCGTTGACCATGAACAGTAACCTCTAAATGCTGAATGACTTTGTGTTATCTTTTCTTCAGCACCTCTGATTCATTCTTTTTCGCCTATCATTCTTCTTTTTCGCATGGAACAGAATTGCCATCGATCATTCCAAGACCTTCAATTATTCGCATTAGAGATTTTTCATCCAAAGCTTTCGTGAATATATCAGCTAACTGATCAGTTGTTTTCACGAAATGTACTTCAATGTTTCCATCCTCCACGTGATCTTTAATGATATGATAACGAAGAGCTATGTGTTTAGTCTTCGAATGCTGCACAGGATTATGACAAATTCTTATTGCACTTTGAGAATCACAATATAATGGAATCTTTTTCATATTAATTGCATAATCACGCAATTGACTTTGGATCCATATTATTTGCGAAGTGCAAGCAGCAGCTGCCACATATTCTGCTTCAGCTGTGGAAATTGACACACACGTTTGCTTTTTCGACTGCCAGCTGACTAATTTGCCATCAATAAATTGACATCCTCTACTTGTGCTTTTTCGATCAAGATTACAACCACCCAAGTCTGCATCTGATTATGCTTGAACGAAGAATCCAGTTTTCGAAGGATACCACAATCCTAACGAAATTGTGCCTTTAAGGTAACGAAAAATATTCTTCACTGCAGTAAGATGTGGTTCGCGTGGATTAATCTGATACCTATCACAATTACACACAGAAAACATGATATCAGGTCTAGTTGCTGTTAGATAAAGTAATGAACCAATCATGCTCCTATACTACTTTATATCAACAGCAGGTTTGTCCAACGATGGTGTTAGCTTTATGCCTGTTGCCAATGGTACACGAAGCTTTGTCCTATTCGTCAATCCAAACTTTTCTAACAGATTTTTCGTATATTTTTCCTGATTAATGAAAATCCCTTCTCTATTTTGACGAATATTCAATCCAAGGAAATTATTGATTTTTCCCATCATGCTCATTTCAAATTTGCTTTTCATCAATTCTTCGAATTCTCTAGACAAAGCAGGGTCAGTCGAGCCAAAAATAATATCATCAACATAAATTTGAACAAGCATTAGATGATTCCCCACTTTCTTTCGAAATAATGTGGGATCAACTGATCCTTGTTTAAATTTAGATTGTTTCAAAAATGATGTAAGTGTTGCATACCATGCTCTTGGTGCTTGTTTCAGACCATAAACTGCCTTATCTAAAATATAAACATGATTAGGATATTCTTCGTTAATAAAACCTGGGGGTTGTTCCACATAAACTGTTTCTTCAAGCTCTCCATTGAGAAATGCACATTTCACGTCCATTTGATAAACATCAAAATCTTTGCGAGCTGCATAAGCCAAAAATATTCGAACCGCCTCGAGTCTTGCGACAGGGGCAAAAGTTTCTTCATAGTCGATTCCTTCTTGTTGTGAATATCCTTTTACAACAAGTCTGACTTTATTTCGAATAATGTTTCCATCTCTGTCGGTTTTATTTTTAAAAATCCATTTTAACCCGACAATCGAAACATTTTCAGGTTTAGGAATTAATCTCCAAACCTTGTTTCGTTCAAATTCAGACAACTCCGATTGCATTGCAACAACCCAATCTGAGTGTTCCATTGCATTCTTAACTGTTTTTGGTTCAATTTTAGAGATGAAAACATTAAACATGCAAAATTCTTGATGAGTATTCAATACCTCATTCTTTGCACGAATTTGAGCTCTTATCAGAACTCCCTCTTGTGGATTCCCAATAACTTGATCCTTCGGATGGTCTCTTGTCCATTTTTCCATGGGTGGATATGCTGGATCAAATTCCAAAGGGGCATCTTCGTATATTTCATCATTTTCTGAGCCTGCATTCGAACAAGCATCATCAACATTATGCTCCCCCTCAACAACATGCTCCCCCTCAATTTCAGCATTCAATTGTTCTTTCTCCCCCTCGAAAGAATGATCTTCATCATCTAAAGTATTCGAATCCAATTGCTCCCCCTCCAGTGGACTATCACTCATAGTTTCGCCTTCTTGAGGAGTCGATGGTGAATCATCAGTAAGTTTTGAAAATTCTGGTATGTGATTATTAGGAGCATGAACTTCAGCATCAACTGCATGATCTGAAATTCCAAAAATCAAATCATAATCAGTATCATCCATTTGTATAGATTCAGTTTCAACTTGTGTTTCTTGTAAAATTGGATGATTCGAAAATCTATGCTCATTTGATTTAACATAATAATCATCGAATGTGAGACTGAACGTTTCTTCCACTTTTCGTGTTCGCTTATTTAACACTCGATATGCCACTGAATTGTGCGAATATCCAAGAAAAATTCCTTCATCAGCTTTTGCTTGAAACTTCGAAAGATGATCCTTGAGATTCATAATAAAACACCTACATCCGAAAACATGAAAAAACTTCACATTAGGTTTACGATTATTCAGAATTTCGTATGGTGTAATATTAAATCGACGATGAATGAACGATCTGTTTTGAGTAAAACATGCAGTTGAAACAGCTTCAGCCCAGAGATATTGAGGAAAATTCGCATATGCCAACATGGTTCTTGCTGCTTCGCATAATGAGCGATTCCTTCGTTCTACAACACCATTTTGTTGTGGTGTATATGGAGATGAAAAATTATGCGAAATTCCTCTGTCCACCAAAAATGAATCAAGAACTTTGTTCTTAAATTCAGTTCCATGATCACTCTTGATTTTTCTAACAGTCTTCTTCAACGTGGTTTCCATCTTTTTGATAATGTCAATCATAATTTGTGCAACTTCGGATTTGAGCCTGAGAAAATAAACCCACGTAAATCTGGAAAAATCGTCAACAATAACTAAAATGTACCGTTTATTGTTGAGAGTTGAAACAGTCGAAGGACCACACAAATCAATATGTATCAACTCAAGAGGTGCAACAATTTTCGAATCAATTGTGATTGGATGACCTTGTTTATGTTGCTTGCCAACTTCACAAGCTGCACATAAAGAATCATTGTCAAATATAAGTACAGGTAAACCTCTTACCAGATCTTGTACCACAAGTTTATTTATGTTTCGAAAGTTGAGATGTGAAAGTCTTCGATGCCATAACCAGCTTAAATCAGATGTAGCTTTCGAAAGAAGACATACTGCTGGTTTGCCTACAATTGGATTGATGTCCAAAGTGAACATGTCACCTTTCCTTTTAGATTTCAGTAATATTTCATTTGTGTTAACATTCGAAATAACACTTCCTTCTTCGTTGAAAAGAACTTGATTGCCAGTGCCCACAACAAGTTGAGAAACACTAATCAAGTTATGTTGAAGACCTTCAACATATGCAACACGATTCACTGTGAATTGTCCATTTGTGATTTTTCCATATCCCATGACTTGACACTTTTGATTGTTCCCAAACTTTACTACTCCAGCATTTTTGAGACTTTGAAAATCTCTTAAATTCTCCTTCTTTCCAGTCATGTGACGAGAGCAACCACTATCAATGTACCATTTGTTATCATATTGCTCGTCACACAATACCTGCAATCAATGAAAAATTTTAGGTACCCAAGGCTTTTTGGGTCCTTGGAAATTAGATTTCAATTTCGAATGAAATGAAGAACTTTTAACCCAATCACAAACTTTGGTTTTGAGACTATCAATTAAGTTCACTTCATCATCTAAAGGAACTGAAACATAAGTGTTTGATAGTTTCGAATGTTCACTGACTTTTCCCTTCGCATCTTGAGTTTGTGATTGAACAGTCTTCGCTTTTGTGACAGGTCTCCATGTTTTGACTGAGATATTCGAATCCTTAGATGATGAGCTGCCATTCGAAGAAGTATTGACATACTTTTCGTATGCTTCATGAATTTGCTCTTTTGAATATTTATTTGACTGATACATTTTTCCTCTTCCGTCAAGCCAATGATCAATGTTCTTCCTTGAAGTCATTCCTTTTTCCCGTGACGTCCTCATAGTTTCTTTCTTTGTGTAATTAGGAAAATTTGGCTTTTGAGGTACAAAATCAACTTTGGGTTTGGTAACATAAGAGTAAGCATAGGATGTATCAATTTTTGATTTAAAATGTTGACGTTGAAAAACTTTTTGATTTGAATTGGATCTTTCTGAAAAATCTCTTGTTTTGTTAGTTTCAGAAACTTTCGAAAACTTTGTTTGCTTATGTACTTCAGACCTTGTTTGATTTGATTGAGACGATTGTTGAGTTTTTGAAAAAGAATCATTTTTAACGTTGAAAACCTTTTTGATGGATTGTGATTCAGACATCTTTTGAGACTCAATATTTTGCCAAAATATTTTCTTTCATGCTTGTCTTTTTGAAATGTTGTTTTCCTTCGAAAATTTGTCAATTTGATCTTTAAATTCCTTAGAGTTTAATTTGACAACTTTTTCATTTTCCTTTTCAACACGAATTACTTTCTCTTTTTCAACTTTTGATTTTTCAACCCATTGTTTTTGTGGTTTTTGTCGTTGAAAAATATATGAATTCTTTGTTAAGTTGTTTTCAACTGTGTTTTGATTTGCGAAAAAACCTTCCTCAGTTGTTTTTGAATTATCCTCCTCAACCATTTTCTTGAACTCTGGTTTGATATTCTCAACATTTCCGATAGTTACGAAAACTTGATTTGGAAAAATGACATCATCTGTGCATTTGAAATTTGGAAAAACCACCGTGTTTGTTTCAAGATAATGTTCACCTTTTTCATTCATCACTTTTTCGAACTTTTGTGTATCACCATACACTTGGTCAACAACTATTCGTGGAATTACTTCTTTCTTTGAAGATTTCTTTTCTTTCGAAACTTTCTCTACATCTTCATCATCACTATCATCAGTTTGGTAATCTTTGAGATCCACAAAGTTCATTTCACTAACTTTCGAAGTTGAGGGAATAACAGTTTCTTTCTCAACTATCAAATCCTTAACTTTTTCTTTCCCTTTAGAATTCGAAGCAACATTAACAATAGACAACTGAGAACAATCAACATCTTCAAGCTCACTAATTTCACTAATATTGTCAGAATTATCTTCAATATCAACAAAATTAGATTGAGAATCAGATGATGAATTCTCAGTCTTTTTCAAAATGTGAATTTGTTCAGATTTAGTCAAAGTATCATTTACAATGTTAACTAAATCATTCGAATCAAGACATTCATCAACTTTGACAATTCCATATCTACACTTGTCATTCGGAACTTTGTCAAAATCAACTATTTCTTTTTCACAGTCATACGAAATGTTATCTACCTTAGCTCTTTCATAAGCTAAAAATGGCAGCAATTTTCTATGTTGTTCTTTACTGATTTCGCATGAATGATGAAGTTCAGTTATTTTCCCATATAATCTTTTAGCAGCATTACCGTAAATGTTTCTTTGTGCTAACAACAGTTTATTATCACTAGATAAATTGTCCCTATCAACCATGATATTCGTTATTTGAAGTTCTAGACAATCTATATTAGTGATTTTCGAATCTAATTTCTTCTGTGTCTCTAGCAATTGCATTGACAGGTTCTTAGCCTCATTGCTAGCAGATACCACAATCGAATCAAAATAAGTAACAGTTTCATCAAAAGATACTAATTCAGAATTATAAGCATGTACTGGAATATTAAAAGATTCAAGAATGTTGCGTAACTTTGTGGTCATTGGTGATTTGTCAGCAGCTTTTGATACGAAGCATCTTCCATGCACTTCGTATGTTTCCTCCTCTGATTCTTCCTCCATTTTTGCAAACATAGCTCCATGGGTTGGATTTCGCATTTCCACATCATCTGATCCAGATGACCAGATTTGATAAGTACCATCTTCATCCTCATTCGCACCCTTTGCAACCAGAGACAAATTCTTGGCTTTCGCACGAACCTCCTCCAACTTTTCAGCATAGTACGCCTCGTCCTTGACCTTATTCTTTCTCTCATCCTTCTTTCGAAGCACACAATCATTAGCAAGGTGATTAGCACCATTACAATAATGACAATCAATCCCAGCATCTCCCTTTAGCTTCTTCTCAGACTTTCCCTCAACAGGCTTCGAATCTTTCATCTCATCTTTCTTTTTCTCTTCCCCAGCACTTTTACTCAGAAAGTTCCCTTTTGTCTCAGACGACTTTGCCTTCGGATTGAAAGGCTTTTTGAAGAACTTTTTCACACGATTGTTTGAATAAAAGGCAACTTCCTCATCATCTGAGTTCATGATGAACCCTTCATCTTCATCCGAAGCATCTTTCTCAGCATCTTTTTCAGAGATCTTCGAAAACAAAGCTAGTGGACCTCCCAACATACCCTTCGATTCTTCAGCTATTTTGTTCACTTCGCTTTCATGAGTCTTAAGTTGGTTGTACAAGTCATTCAATGTTGACGTATCAAAGCTCTGTTGATTCTTCCCATCATGCTCACACTACGCCATTCCTTTCGAAGTCCCATAACAAATATACGATTGAATTCCATGGTTGATCTGGTGATACCATATCGATTGCATCGATATATCAATTCATTAAGACGATCGTAATAAACTTCAATTGTTTCACCATCTTTCTGTCTGAAGTCCTTCAGCTCCACTAAACATTGCTTCACAGAATTAACTTTCGTTATCTCACTTCCCTGAAATTTTTCCTTGAGATTGTTCCAGATTTCCTTTGCAGTTGTACAACTCCTCACGTAGTTGTAAACAACTGGAGGCAAAGCTCCTCTTAGCTCTCTTACACACCTTTTCTCCAGCTTTTTCAGACGATCAGATTGATTTTCAACTTCAGAGTTTCCAGAGGAAGAACCAATTGGTTGAACATTCGATGGTGGATTGAGATTGCCAGAAATACAATTCCACAGTTCTTCATCCAATCCATTGAGATAATCCTGCATACGATCAGCCCACTGATCGTAATACTCAGGGATGAGCATAGGAATTTTGGTGGATGATCCTAGAAGATGAGAAAATGAAGTCATGGAATTCAGATTGAATGACGCCATTGTTGTACGGAATAGATCCTTGAGAATTTTTGAAGAAACTTTGAGAATTTGACAACAAACTGTATGATTCAAATCACAATCACTCTTAGAACACTCGATTTAATGAATTAAGTGTAGAATGGAATCACAGACTTAGATCTAAACAATTTTTCACTTTCAAAAAGTGCGGAAACTTTTGAATCAAAAAGTTGACTCAAAAACCTTTTGAACAAGGTGAAAATCAGATCAGAGATATGAATCCTGCTCTGATACCAATTGATGAGACAATGAATCAAGTATTGAACGAATTAGAGTGTAAATTCAAAGTAGAATTGAAAGATTTGAACACCGATGTAAATATGATCTGTTTGGCTCTATTACGCTTTTGCAAATTTTACAGAGTACAATGAATATTCTGTAAAGACTTCGTTACTAAGATACTAGTAACCACTCCTATTTATAGAAGAGAAAAGCGTACAAAAAATATACTAAGGACTAAACATGAAGCTTCAAATATTATGCCCTAGTAAAATACATTACAAAAATGTTCGAAGACCCTAAATACAAACTTCGACTATTATAACATTTCGACCCTAACAAACGGAGCTCGTATGCGAAAGTTATGATTTTCGCACGTTTTTGGCACAAAAATCAAGAAAATGTTGAAAACCGGTGAAATTTCGCATGAGTCATCCTCGGACACGTCATCCTCGCATGCGAGGCTTCCACGTATCAGAAACGTGTTCGCTTCTCATAGGACCGAAGTCATAATCCTTCTTCCCCATTCGACCGAAGTTCGGCCCGCTTAGAAGCCTTCATTTGTCCGAAGCACGTGCGTCGCATCGGGTCCGAATCCGCACCGCCTTCGCAGGAGCTGCCACGTGTCCTGCTGACTCACCTCCTCGCCTCGCCAGGTGGCTGCAGACTCACCCTTCGGACAACACCCTCACACCCGTATAAAAAGGGTGCGAGCCTTCTCGGATGGAAGGGATTTTTGACCCTAAATTTCTCCATTTTGCACCATTTCACCCCCTCGACTTTCTCACGACCCCCCAAGGCCCCGGTATCATGTCTAAAGCCCGAAGCAAGCCCTGGATCCCCGGAATTCTCGAGAAGCTATCCTCTCTCCAGTCGAAACTCTGCCCGATTTGAGCCGGTTTATCATCAAACAAACTCTTTTCCGGGAAACGAAACGCTGCCCGAATCACCGCTTATCAAAGTGAGTTTATACCCCTATAATATACCTTTTTAAATGGTTTTATATGCTTTTCAGGGGGGGAATACAAGTTTAACACAATAATAAATTGTGTTAATAACCGTATGTGATAATAATCACACAAAGTATTTCCGTATGCTTTTAAGATTTACCAAATACTTTCAAAATGACTTAAAGCCATGTTAAATCTTTAAAGTCATGTAAACTCCGTTAAATTCTTTGAAAAATGTTTTATAAACTATTTCAAATTATAAATGCCAAAATCATGTTTATATATGTATAAATATATAAATAAGATTTGAAGGACTTAGGACTAATGAATTATCTTATTTCCATTTCCTTGTTTGGATGTGGAATTAAGGTTGTATTATTTGTCCGAAGGTCGTTTCCTTCTTAAATATATACATATATGAGTATAAAAGGTTACTCCTTTTGGTATCATTACCTTTGTATCAGGCTGAGCAAAGGCGTTCATCCATGAGAAATCATGCTAATCAGATAGAACATATAAATTATAATAGGTATAATTTATGATTCAAAACTAAATATACAAGTATGATTCACGACCTTATACTTTCCAAGGAAATTACCAAAATTCATTCAACTATACCAAGATATGTATAATACCTTTAATATACGAACAACATATTAAAGAAGTAAAGATACATCATACCGGGTTTACATTAACAAATGTACTATACAGAGTACTAGAGTTAGCAAACACGAGGTAATAATACATCATACCGGGTTTGCATTAGCAAAGGTACTATACAGAGTACCAGAGTTAGCAAACACGAGGTAATAATACATCATACCGAGTTTGCATTAGCAAAGGTACTATACAGAGTACCAGAGTTAGCAAACACGAGGTAATAATACATCATACTGGGTTTGCATTAGCAAAGGTACTATACAGAGTACCAGAGTTAGCAAACACGAGGTAATAATACATCATACCGGGTTTGCATTAGCAAAGGTACTATACAGAGTACCAGAGTTAGCAAACACAAGGTAATAATACATCATACCGGGTTTGCATTAGCAAAGGTACTATACAGAGTACCAGAGTTAGCAAACACGAGGTAATAATACATCATACCGGGTTTGCATTAACCAAGGGTACGATACAAAGTACCAGAGTTAGCAATCACAGGGTAATAATAATACATCGTAAATCTTGTTGAAACAATAAATTTGTGAGACCCTTCACGGTGTACTTATCTAAGTACGACTTTTAAGTCCTGACCTATTAACCAGAATCTCTTACAGGGAGAGCGTGAATTTGTGTATAGATCTATATGGGACTGACAATCCCGCACCTCTACTGTTCGCTTCAGTTTTACCGGCAGGCCTAGGGTCTCAAATATCATACCATTCCGACGCCTCAAGAACGTCACAGCAGGCATATCAGTCATATTAGTATGGTTAATAGAACTCACATGGATAAAACAACGAGTGAATTACCAAGTAGTATACTTCTCTTAAAACAGTAAGAAAAGTTAATTACATCCCGACCAAATTTGCCTTCTGTAGTTTTTACTTACAGTAAAAGCTACGTATCATGAAATCAAGTATTGTACTTCTAGTTTTGAACATTTAAAACCACAAGGCAGTATTATGGATAATATAATATTTTCCAGGATTAATACTAAGGTTTTTACTATAGAACAGATATAACTAAGAATACTTCTACAAAGAAAACGGTTTATGGGATTAAACCACTTATACAAAGGAAATAGTTTATGGGATTAAACCACTTTTACAAATGAAACGGTTTATGAAATTAAACTACTTATCAAATGGAACTTAGTCATTCAATCTCTGTAAACTAGTATAAAATAAAAGACCTTTAGTTGTTAATTCTATAATTTCTTAGTTATTACATCACAGTTGTACATAAGTAATATCCGATTGACAGTGAAATGTGTGACTTCCGCCTTACTTCCTGTTCCTTGTTTGGTTGTGGGCTTAGGGCAGATACACCCATTTGACTGTCCATTCGATATTGGGTTATATATAATTAGTATAAACTAAGTAATTACAGAGGGAAACTATTGAGGTTATCAATCTATCACCTCAGGAAATATAGGATTTCCTGGAGAAACCAGTGAACTTATCCAAAGAACTTAGGGTATAATTAACAGAACTAAAATACTTATGAACTCACCAGCTTAAATGCGGATCTACTCTTTCCAATTAACTTGTATTCTCAGGAATCCAGTAGTGAGGTACACTCCCGAAGCTTTTGAGAAGACTACCTAGTACCGTACCGCGACTCTTGTCTTCTACTGTACCTACTTTAGTGTTTGAATAAGTAATGTTTAAACACTTATGTAAAACTTATACTTATTAATGCAATGGTTGTTTGTACTTTGATTACTATATTGCATGTGTTGTGATACTAACCTAAAGTCCTCCGCCCCTAAACGTGTTCGCCATTCTGGTTTGGGGGTGCGACAGAGTGGTATCAGAGCAGTGTTTATAGTGAACTCAATATATCAGTCATAAAAGATATACAACTATAAACCCTTTGGGATAAAAACACTCTGACCAAGAGTTATACTTTAAAAATATATCAATATTTTATAAAAGTATAAGTACATGCAGAGTATATATACCAGAATGAGTATCACAAGAAGAACAAAACTAAAGTATTTGGATGTTGGACATTGCAGTTAAACCTAGACAGTGACGTAATCATATCTGGGATCAATATAGCCTGATCAACTATATTCATTCGAGATATGACCAACATGTGCTTGGGGAGTGATTGTAGTGTTGCAACAGGTCTAAAACTTACCTAAGTACCAGAAGAATGCTAGAACCAAACATAAAGATTAAAATACTATGGGAGTATTTTAGGATGCTATAACAAGAAAACTGAAAACTTGTCAAGTTCTTATATCTAGAAGTCCAAGAATCAAACTCATAACTAAAATAACATGGAGGTATGTTACATACCTTTGGGAAAATGTTAGAAAGATCTTTTCTGATAAGTTTATAATTACTAAGTGGATACGTTAAGGTTATATATAGCCGAGATTTTATAGACTTAGAATATGTGATTTTCACTCTACTTCCTTTTCCTTGTTTGGATGTGGTTTTAGAATAGGATTACTTATTTAAAGGTCTATTTTGATCTGGATTATATATAATCGGTACACACCATGTGATTATAGGAGGACCAGGAAGGATCACCTTCGTAAAAATTTAAATTTTCTCATAGATTCTTTAGACATTCCCGTTATCGTATAAACCCGTTAGATAAACATAGTTACTCCAGCAATCAATAGAAGAGTCAAGCAGGATCCAATAGAATTTCATTAGGAGAATCCCAAGAAAGAAACATATTATAGAAATCATTTAGTGCCCTTACCCTATTAAGGACACCAATGAGAGATTCGCATGAACTTCCGAGATTCAAAATCTTCATTACGAAGTAATGGGGATCAGTGTCAGAATTGGAAGTAAGACAGCTTAGGAATTCAATATACCTACAGAAGGGAAGGACACCCTATAGATACCAGGAGGAAACAAATCATTACCACCCAGAATAGAACAGAGAACAAAAGAAAACTACGTGTGATTCATGAGAAGTGTTTGAGCGCCTTTTCATTTAAGTAATAACTAGTAAATCGATTCAACCTAGTGAGTTAGTGATTTCATTACTCACATTAGGTTTTGAGTTTATCCTCTTTTCCGGTCACGGCTAATAACAATAAATCAGATCACGAAATCTTAATTGATAGTGGTTACTTCTCAAATTCATAAGTCTATTTTATGTAGACACTGTTATGAATTATTTTCGAATATTTTCGAAAATTGGGAAACGATATCCACCAAACAAAGGTAACTTAGTTGGGATGATACTCAGTTCATAACCATTCTAGAAACTTCTTTCTATCCCTTACCAGGACTGCATCATAGGGATGCAGGTCGAATCATTGAGAACAATATAACAAAATGAAAGATTTATACATAGATACAAATGGTTAGAATACATCTAGAGACACGATATTCGCTCACGAGCTCATTTTCTTATCATGAAACATAATCATGCCTCCAAAGAAATGTAACCAACCCACCAGCGAAACACCAATCCTTCAAATAGATGCGGCTACGTTTCAAGCTGCGGTCACATCAGCTGTAGCAGCTGTCATGGCACACTTTAATGCTAACAATGCAAATGTTAGCAGTAATGCTATCGGTAACCCCGATCGTGGTGATGGCCAGGTACAGCAACGAGCACCTACTTGTAAGGACACGTTGAACCTTAAGCCTAATATCCTGAAACGAAAGTTCGAGAATAAGAAAGGGAGTTGTTCAACTCAAGAACCTAACAGAAGGCAACGAACTGGGGCAGTCAATACCCCCATCAGCCCTGTTATTCTAGCACCAACCAAGCCGTACTTAGGAAACCTCCCACACTGCAGCAAGTGCAACTACCATCATCATGGAGTTTGTCGAGAGCTGCATTGCAATAGATGCAACCTGAAGGGGCATACCGCCCGCATCTGTAGAACTCCGGTTGAGTTCATCACTTCAACTACCAATGTTGGAACCATTCCCATATGTCACCTTTGTGGTGAAATAGGACATTACAAGAGGGAATGTCCAACAGAGAAGAAGACGGTGGAGCAGGAGGAGTTTGACCCCAATACATGGGAAAGCTTCAAAGAATCCTGCTATATTTTGGTACGCTTCCAAACCCCGATAACTATCTATAATTATAATTACTCTTCCGTTCAAATTAAATCACAACAATTATATAAAATTTGAAACCCTAACAGGTAAGCTATGATGACTTAGTGTTTACATAAGGGTCATTTATAATTAAGATTTGTATACTTAGAGGGAGTAATCCCGCCTCATTTCCTGTTCCTTGTTTGGTTGTGGATTTAGGGTAGGGTTGCTCAGTAAAAGGTCTTACCAATCTTAAATATACATGACTTGTATACACCAAGCGATTATAGAGAGACCTAGTAAGGATCATTTCATGAAAGTTCATAATTTCAAATTATCAGAACCCTCGTATTGGTAGTACCCGCCAATTTCGAATCAAAAAGGGGTTCGTAGTGATAATAACAAAATAAAACCAGAAGCACTGAAAACTTAAGTACATAGGATATCATTCTAGTAATCATCCGTCCCAAAACGACTTAATATCTATTTCATCGAGAAAATTCCGACATCCTCATTCGACATGGTTTGGCTTGGCCCTTACCATGTGAAAATTCTTAGGCTGTATAAGAGAACTTTTTCCTTAATCAGCCGTAAGATGAAATTCTTCCAATCCATAATGCAAAACCCTTAGGTTGTCTCTCATTTCAAAACTTCAGAAGTACCCATACGAAGGGCACCCCGCCATTCTAGCCTACTCAGTATATAGGAAACTTCAAACGAAAAGCACCGAAGTAGTCATAGAAGTTAGTAACTACTGAAGTACCTCAATAGATCTCATAGGAAAATCATTGTACCGCAGCTCAAGTTCAAGAATAGAGACTAAGAACTCATTAAGTTAATATATCGCTGCTAAGTGTATACACGAGAGTGGTATATAAGTTAGACTTAACAAGATTAAGGATGTGTGATTCCGCCATATCTCCTATTCCTTGTTTGGTTGTGGAGCTGGGGCAGAGTCACCCATCCGAACGTTTTGTGAAATCTAAATTATATACGACTTGTGTACACGAGGTAATGGTGAATGAGCCAAGTATGAGTCTGATCATGAACTTCAGAGCAAAAGTCTGCATCATGTATTCTACCAGGTGGAATTCAACATGAGACCACGACAATGGGTCGAGCTACTAAATGACTACGAATTCAAAATTCGTTATCATCTCGACAAAGCCAATATAGTAGCTGACACCCTAATTCGGAAAGAGTACTCAGGTCATAGAGCCAATCATTGACTGTGATAACCCATTCAAATCTCTCCACACAAAGTAAGGAGGCTCAACAGGAAGCCTTGAAACCTGAAAATGTAAGTAGAGAAGATAACTAGAACGTGTGAGTGCACGGTATTCCAATGTCTGTTATCTCCACTGAGATAATAGAATCATCTCCTAGTTCAGGCAGTCACTCAAAAACCTCTAGGAACTAGAGTGGCCATGAGCCTATGTGATCGACTATGGTAAAGAATGGGATACCCATTTACCAATTAGTCGAGTCCTTTATCACGCTAGCATTTAAGTTGCTCCATTCAAAACCTTCTGTGGTCACAAGTGCAGATCCTATCTGCACTGGACTAAATTAGGTAATATGCAACTAGCTAGAGATCCAATTTCTATGCAGCACCCTCGCTGATCTGGAATTCATCCGAGAAACTACCAAAAACAAAATACGAATCAGGAAGCGCCATAAAGCTTCCAGAGTTAATCAGAGAAGCTACGGATTCGATAAAAGAAAACCCTTGGAATTCCAGGATTGATGACCTTGTCATATGAAGGTCTCACCCTGGAAGGACAAGATGCGCTTGAGAGAGCGTGAAATACAAAACTCAAAGTACATAGGACCATTTGAGATTCTTACCAGAATCGGTCTTGTACTTTTAAACTTAAACCACCACAAAAACTTAATAACATTCATCCCATCTCTCACATATCTAATCTAAAAAGGTGTCCATCCGATTAAACACTTGTTATTTCACTCAATGAAATCAAGTTAAATAAAAGTCTACACTCTGTAGAAGAACCAATAAATACCATGGATATGGAAATCTAAAGAATCACACAAAGTCTCATCCCGTTAGTGAAGGTTCACTGGATTACAAACCGGGGACCTGAATTCACTTGGGAAAGGGAAGATTAGACCTAGTCCATGAGTATCACTTTAGACTTAATTTCGGGACAAAATTCCCTCTAACGGGGGAAGATAATGTCACACCAGTCAAATTTTGGTCAAAAATAAATTGATCAATAATCATAATTTGGATGAACCAAGTGGTAGAGTTTGTAACAAGGTTTCCAAAAAAATAAAGAACACTGAAATCCGAGTTATAACGAAGAAGTTATGACCAATCGAAAATCCGCGATAAAACCGGCAAAACACTGTTCAGTGTAAAAAGTGAATTTTCGATAAAAGTATTTTTAGCCTTAACAATCTAAATGGAAGTTGTAGAATATGTTAAACCGAGAACGTTCATAAAAAGAACGTAAAAATCTGACTTCGTATGAGGAAGTTATGATTTTTCGAAGTTTCGGTTTAGCAGTAGACAGCTAAAAGTTCGAAATATAAATCGATTGATATTTAGCAGACACAACTTAAACGAGAATCGAAGGTCTCGTCAAAAGGAGCACAACAGTAAAAAGACAGACGAAAACGGACGTCGGATGAAGAAGTTATGAATTTTTAACGGATTTCCTGTCCTGGTCTGTTAAAAATAATAATATTAAAAATAAAGTAAAAATCAGCCGACGAAGTATAAACGGAAGTCGTAGAGTATGATTTTACCTACACGTGCATATAAACAATGTCAAAAACGGAGCTCGTATGCGAAAGTTATGATTTTCGCAAGTTCTTGGCACAAAAATCAAGAAAATGTTGAAAACCGGGAAATTTCGCATGAGTCATCCTTGGACACGTCATCCTCGCATGCGAGGCTTCCACGTATCAGACACGTGTTCACTTCTCATTGGACCGCAGCCTCGCATGGCATCTCCTGATTGGTCCGAAGTCATCATCCTTCTTCCCCATTGGACCGAAGTTCGGCCCACTTAGAAGCCTCCATTTGTCCCAAGCACGTGCCTCGCACCGGGTCCGAATTCGCACCGCCTTCGCAGGAGCTGCTGCGTGTCCTGCTGACTCGCCTCCTCGCCTCGCCAGGTGGCTGCTGACTCACCCTTCGGACCGCACCCTCACACCCCTATATAAAGGGTGCGAGCCTTCTCGGATGGAAGGGTTTTTTTAGCCCAAATTTCTCCATTTTGCACCATTTCACCCCCTCGACTTTCTCACTACCCCCCAAGGCCCCGGTATCATGTCTAATGCCCGAAGCAAGCCCCGGAGCCCCGGAATTCTCGAGAAGTTATCCTCTCTCCAGTTGAAACTCTGCCCGATTTGAGCCGGTTTCTCGTCAAACAAACTCTTTTCCGGGAAAAGAAACGCTGCCCGAATCACCGCTTATCAAAGTGAGTTCATACCCCTATAATATACCTTTTTAAATGGTTTTATATGCTTTTTAGTGGGGGGGGGGGGGGAGGAATACAAGTTTAACACAATAATAAATTGTTTATTAACTGTATGTGATAATAATCACACAAAGTGTTTCCGTATGCTTTTAAGAATTACCAAATACTTTCAAAATTACTTGAAGCCATGTTAAATCTTTAAAGTCATGTAAACTCCGTTAAATTCTTGGAAAAAATGTTTTATAAGCTATTTCAAAGTATAAATGCCAAAATCATGTTTATATATGTATAAATATATAAATAAGATTTGAAGGGCTTAGGACTAATGAATTATCTTATTTCCGTTTCCTTGTTTGGATGTGGAATTAAGGTTGTATTATTTGTCCGAAGGTCGTTTCCTTCTTAATTATATATATATATATATATATATATATATATATATATATATATATATATATATATATATATATATATATATTATACATATATGAGTATAAAAGGTTACTCCTTTTAGTATCAGGCTGAGCAAAGGTGTTCATCCATGAGAAATCATGCTAATCAGATAGAACATATAAATTATAATAGGTATAATTTATGATTCACAACTAAATATACAAGTATGATTCACGACTGTATACTTTCCTAGGAAATTACCAGAATTCATTCAACTATACCAAGATATGTATAATACCTTTAATATACGAACAACATATTAAAGAAGTAAAGATACATCATACCGGGTTTGCATTAACAAAGGTATTATACAGAGTACCAGAGTTAGCAAACACGAGGTAATAATACATCATACCGGGTTTCCATTAGCAAAGGTACTATACAGAGTACCAGAGTTAGCAAACACGAGGTAATAATACATCATACCGGGTTTGCATTAGCAAAGGTACTATACAGAGTACCAGAGTTAGCAAACACGAGGTAATAATACATCATACCGGGTTTGCATTAGCAAAGCTACTATACAAAGTACGAGAGTTAGCAAACACGAGGTAATAATACATCATACCGGGTTTGCATTACCAAGGGTACGATACAAAGTACTAGAGTTAGCAATCACAGGGTAATAATAATACATCGTAAATCTCGTTGAAACAATAAATTTGTGAGACCATTCACGGTGTACTTATCTAACTACGACTTTTAAGTCCCGACCTATTAACCAGAATCTCTTGTAGGGAGAGCGTGAATTTGTGTATAGATCTATATGGGACTGACAATCCTGCACCTCTAGTGTTCGCTACAGTTTGGCCGGCAGGCCTAGGGTGTCAAATATCATACCATTCTGACGCCTGAAGAACGTCGCATCAGGCATATCAGTCATATTAGTATGGTTAATAGAACTCACATCGATAAAACAACGAGTGAATTACCAAGTAATATACTTCTCTTAAAATAGTAAGAAAAGTTAATTACATCCCGACCAAATATACCTTCTGTAGTTTTTACTTACAGTAAAAGCTACGTATCATGAAATCAAGTATTGTACTTCTGGTTTTGAACATTTAAAACCACAAGGCAGTATTATGGATAATACAATATTTTTACTATAGAACAAATATAACTAAGAATAATTCTACAAAGAAAACAGTTTATGGGATAAAACCACTTATACAAAGGAAACGGTTTATGGGATTAAACCACTTTTACAAATGAAACGGTTTATGGAATTAAACTACGTATCAAATGGAACTTAGTCATTCAATCTCTGTAAACTAGTATAACATAAAAGACCTTTAGTGATTAATTATATAATTCCTTAGTTATTACATCAGAGTTGTACATAAGTAATATTCGATTGACAGTGAAATGTGTGACTTCCGCCTTACTTCATGTTCCTTGTTTGGTTGTGGGGTTAGGGCAGATACACCCATTTGACTGTCCATTCGATATTGGGTTATATATAATCAGTATACACTAAGTAATTACAGGGGGAAACTGTTGAGGTTATCAATCTATCACCTCAGGAAATATAGGATTTCCTGGAGAAACCAGTGAACTTATCCAAAGAACTTAGGGTATACTTAGCAGAACTAAAATACTTATCAACTCACCAACTTAAATGTTGATCTACTCTTTCCAATTAACTTGTATTCTCAAGAATCCAGTAGTCAGGTACACTCCCGAAGCTTTGGAGAAGACTACCTAGTACCGTACCGCGACTCTTGTCTTCTACTGTACCTACTTTAGTGTTTGAATATGTAATGTTTAAACACTTATGTAAAACTTATACTTATTAATGCAATGGTTGTTTATACTTTGATTACTATATTCCATGTGGTGTGATACTTACCTAAAGTCCTCCGCCCTGAACGTTTCCGCCGTTCTCGTTTTGAGGTGCGACACGTGAACCCAAGTCCGGCCGAGAATGGTTGTTTTGATCGACGGAAAACTCGACATTTCGCGTAGGTTTGGTCCCGACTCATATATGAAGCTCAATTTTATAACAAAATTACTTTCCAAGCCAAAGGAATTTGACGGGACTCAATAAAAATCCAAATTTTATTCACGAAATTTGGATAACGTAAATGGAAAAAGGTTCGGGTTGTCACACAATACTCAGAACTTATGAGCACTCATGAATGTTGTAGCAACTCTTGCTATGTCCCCTACCTTGGACATCTACAATCCAGCTTCATGACAGTCTTGATTCATATCTACTTCCAACATATAACCGACTGTGGATGGTTTCAATAACTTACTCATTCAGGAAGAACGACCTAGTTATTCTGGAAGTCAAAACATGCAAAGTGAAATGCAAGAATAATCGAATCCAATATGGTCTCAGAACTTATGAATATAAATAGAACACCTTTTATTTATCAACATATTGATTACCCATCATTCATTTCATATTGTTTCAAACTATCAACTTTATACTTGAATTAAAAACAATAGTTGTCCCATGCTCCAAGCATGTACACTATGTTTTCTAAACACTAGTCGTGCCATACACCAAGTATGTACACTATGTTTGTCTAAACATTAGTTATGCCATACACCAAGTATGCACACTAAGTTTGTCTATGATCTTTACTCTGTGAAATAGATCGATTGAACATAATTCCAATGATTCTCATTTCACAATCCTAAATCCTTACCGCTAATGCAAGAATTCCAAATTCCTGCCACTTACCTAAATATGTTAGATTCTAAACTTATATGCATTGATCCTCTTGTAATGATTATGCACAAAGTCACAAAGACTTGTCAACAGACATTACAGAGTATTCCAATGGAGATCATTCCATGGGAACAGACATTACATAGTATTCAAATTCAAAGTACATTGCTTTGAACATCCTTCTTGCATTAAGTTTCCTAATCTTACACAGATTTAATGAATAACTTCCACCTATGGGAATATTTCCATATTCTCATTTTGACTATCACTTCTAAACAAGAGTTCCCTCTTTTCAGAATATGTCAATATGGTCCTTCCAAAATTAACACTATACTTCCAACTGTCCCTGAGCAACCAATCTTTGGTAAACCTTATATTATTCTCGACAATTGCTTAATCAAATTAGTCATATCCAGTTCTAGTACTTTTCCCTCTTAATGCTCTAGGCATTTGGAAAAATTTAGAACATATAAATATTATAGCACATGCAATCGATCCTATATCCGTAATCATAATCGAATTTTAGAACGCAAATAATGTACCCATATATAGAATTTCCTTATGTTGAGCCAGTCCAACATAAAATTCATATATATATATATATATATATATATATATATCCTTGACTAAAGATGACTAAAACCTCAATCTATGCTTTTAGAATTGAAATAAAGTATAATTTCCTCTCCCTTAATTATAGCAAAACAACTTTTTCCAATTGAAACCTTTTGTTTTCTATAATTAACATTTCTTACTTGCAACACTTATGATAATTCTCATGCTCCCACTAACATGATGATTATTAGCATAACACTTATGCTCCCACTAGCTATGACATGTACTCAGAAATAAGCTGGACTTCTAAATATCAATACTTTATTGACTTTCTTACCAAAGTTCAGATTTCCGATACGAGATGCTTTGATAAAACTTTATCAAAATCATACACCTTTCCTTAGATAGCTCACATGTGTGTCTAAACAATTTCAGAACTATGAAAAGGGATGCCATAATCATAGTCTCAATTGTTTACACCTTTGTCATTCCTCACAAGTCCATGTTAGTGTGCCGGTTAACCACAGACGCTCCACTAACGACTTTGAGAATGCAAATATCACAATTGCTATCTACTTAAAATCTACTTAGTGAAAGTGTTTCCTCACCATCATTTTCATGAATCGGAGAGAAAGCTTATGACACTTAGATTTTATGGTGTATGTGTTCTTTTCCATGTGAATTTGTCAAAAACCATAATCACAAGACAAGGTTAGTGACAAATCCAAACTCTTAAGGATTGAACTTGTGCAGGCTTAACTTTTTGCCACCTGGCAGCACAAGGGTCTGCCATTGCTTCCAAGTTGTTATGTAACCAATTGAGAACTCTCAGAACTCATATACAAAGCCAACTTTAACTGGAATGGGCACCGAAATAGGAATATGTCAACACGAAAGGTTATTAACCTCAAGTCGTGTGCTAGTGATAAACTACAAGTTTTATTCTTGATTAGACTTTTTCAAGATCTTCTAGACTCCCACTGTCCTCTTGACATATAAGACTCTCTTGCCAAGAACCATTCCTTGACAAAACAAATATTCAAGAGATAGTGTGGATTCTTATCAAGACAAACACTTCACACAATTGGCCTTAGCTGGTCTTTGTTTTATCCCAAACATCACAACTTACCAATTTCAAATGTGCAAGAGTAGAACACATTTTACTCTTACATTTGACAAGTGTTAATAAACCTTCTTTAAGATGTGTCACTCAAATTAAAATCTTAGAGTATGACTCTAAGACTTGTTTTGGAACAAAGTATGATTCATCTTTTGATTTAACCAATTCAACAATTCACGATTCCTCTTCTTAGTCAAACAAATGTACTAAGATGTCCTTAGAGGATCAATTGTGATATGGTTACATAATCACTAAGATAATCACAAAACACGATACTAAAGTACTCTCCCATCTTTTCAGATTGGAGAAACTTTTATCTTTCTGCCTAATTTGATTCTTCTCATTCGTTCTGCCATACATTGAAACTTTTCCAATGATTCAGAATTATACTTAAACCTGTAAGTATAAACATGTTTACTAAACTTTAGTAAACCATGACGAATAGTCTTATCGATCTTTTGTGGTGGACTTGACCAGTGCACAAGAATGTGTACTCGATCCCTTAGTCCTTCACTTGACTCACATATACATGTGAACAAGGAACTAGTCTTAATTTTACAAATATGAAAATTCTCATTCATCATACAATCCAACTTGCATAATTCCAAGTTTCTATCCAACCGAAACTTGGTTGATGAGAATCTTTCCTTTTTTGGTAAAATTAGACACTACCACAAATGAAAGAATCAAATTCATATATCCATCATTGCTATCAATGGAAACATATAAACAACAATTTTTCATTAATGCCATTGCAAAGAGATATAAATAAAATAAAACGAAATTTTATTTATTTATAAATGCGGAAAAAACTTTTCCCTTACAATGCAACTATAAATAAAAACTATGCTATTACATATTTTTCTAGAAATCTATCATAACTCCTAAGAAGTAGCTCAAGAATTCGATCTTCGAACCATGCGATTGAAATCCATCTTCGCGATCAGATTCATCATACTCTTCTTTGAGTTTCCTCTCTTTTCTTTGATTCTTAAAACTTCAACATGTGACCCAGTCACATGATGTAATAAGAATTTCCAAATAGGAATTTAATAGAGTTAGATAGTGAACTTACCTGAAGCAGAGTCAAACTTTTTGACTTGACCTTCTCTCAGATCTTTCAGGTAGTTAGGGCAGCTTCGCAACCAATGCCCCTTCCTTTTGGCAATGGACCCTTTGGTAGTGGTACATGAGGCTGTCTCAGACTTAGCCTTTCTCTTTACCATTTGGTCAACCGAGTTGACTATGGTCGATCCCTATCCATTCGGAAGAGAAATCTTTTCTGGATTTTCATTGTTACCATTGTCAATGTCCATGGAAGTTTGGGAAGTTGATCTTCTAATCAAATTTGCTTTACCAGTGCTCCAAATCATTGCTGATTCAGCAACACCTAGCAAATAGATAAGATCATTAAGGGTCATGTCATAGTCTCTTTCATAGTAGTCCTTAAAGAACTCACTATGTGACTTAGAAAGTGATTGAACAACCAACTTTCTCAATACTGTGACACCCAACTCTCCCGGCTTGTCAATATGTGACTTCATCTCCAAGATGTGAGCACACATAGACCTTGATTGCCAATAGGGCTTGAGTGACCTTGAACTTGTGGGTTATGGAAAATAATTGGAGGAGGTGGAGGGAGTGAAGAATGATTTCTGGGACATCATCTTCATCCGGAAAGCTTGTTCCAAGAGTTTTGGGAAGATCATAATTGTTTGAACCAGACATCTTTTGGGAGATAGTCAAGATAGTTGATTTAAAGTCCTTAATATAACACCCAATATAAAATATTAAAGCTAGGACCCAACACAATATTTTATAACTTGGAAGAGGGATGTCGTAATCCAAGCTATAGAATATTTGAAGGTAGGTGAGTGACGATTCACCAATTTCCACCATGAAAAACGAAATAATTTATTAGGTTTTAATTGGATTTGAAACTCCTAGATCTTTTGAGATTCATTGAAGTTTTCAATGGCATGTTTCAATCTCGATTGTGCCCTCTCAAATTTTGTGACTGTGATGCCGAGGATCACAAAACAAGGTGTGAATAACCATGCAAATATACTTGGTACCCTTAATATTTACCACTCAATCGATGTGCCGGTTAACCACACGCGCTCCACCGATACTATGATAAACATTAAGTTACCCTTTGCCTACATTGTTAAATCCAGGTTAGTGAGCTGGTTAACCACACGCGCTCCACTAACGACTTAAGAAAAGTGCAAAGTGTAATTTCATGGGTTAGCACCAAATTCAGATTTTCCTAAGTAACTAAGATTGGGAATTTATAAAAGGTTTAGTTACTTAGTATTTATCATTAATACTTTTAATGAAGGGAGAATTATAGTCATTGTCCTACCCGTTCGGCTAACGAACCTCCACCAGTCAAGAAAGCGGTGGGTGAGAGTGGACACCCATTAAACTGCCATTTTATAGGCAGTAACCTTATACCCCCTTATAGACCGGCTTCGTGAATGAGCCCTACTAACGGTAAGACTGACATTGTTCTTGTACATATATATATTATTAACTTATAATACTATAAAGTATAAGGGATGAATTTTAACTTTTAAAATTCTAATGGCTTAACTTGGAATTAAAGTATTCATGAGGGGAAACTTTACAAATTCCAAAACTTGAGGGCAAGTTTTTGAACTATTCAAAAACTTTTCAATTCCATAACTTATGTGTTTAAAGTGGTTTTAATGAAAAACTCTTCAAGTTCCATTACTTGAGTACAAGTTATGGAAGACTTTCAAGCATTTAAAAAGTGAGACTCTTCACTTTCATAATTTATGGAAATCTTATGAGTGTTTAAAAATCATAAATGTGACTTTTCATATAACTTGAGGACAAGTTACAAAAACACATTTTATGAATAACTTTTAGATCAATATGGATTTAAAACACATTATCTCATAACTTTTCTATTAATCTAAGCTAACTCATAAGAACAAGATAATTCAAATCATCAATCTTCAAGAAATTAGCATGAACATAAAACTAATACAAATCTTGAAATTATGACAATTATCTTTGAAATTGGATTAGCATGAACATTACCACATCAAAAACAGGTTTACAATTTCAAAAACAACTTAGGGTAATGTTCCTAGTCCACTTCCAGCCTTAAAAGTCGAAAATATGTTGTCAGGGGCTTCTACTCGTCGAGTGTATGAACCAACTCGACAAGTAGGATGAATTTCTTCATGGACTCGGCGAGTTCATTAGTGGACTCTGTCGCACCCCCAAACCAGAACGACGGAAACGTTTGGGGCGGAGGACTTTAGGTAAGTATCACAAGTACAAACAACCATTGCATTAATAAGTATACGTTTTACATAAGTGTTTAAACATTACATATTCAAACACCACAGTAGGTACAGTAGAAGACAAGAGTCGCGGTACGGTACTAGGTAGTCTTCTCAAAAGCTTCGGGAGTGTACTTGTCTACTGGATTCCTGAGAATAAAAGTTATTTGGAAAGAGTAGATCAGCATTTAAGCTGGTGAGTTCATAAGTATTTTAGTTCTGTTAAGTATACCCTAAGTTCTTTGAATAAGTTCACTGGTTTCTCCAGGAAAACCTATATTTCATGAGGTGATTAACTGATAACCTCAATAGTTTCCCTCTGTAATTACTTAGTTTATACTGATTATATATAACCCAATATCGAATGGTCAGTTAAATAGGTGTATCTGCCCTAAGCCCACAACCAAACAAGGAACAAGAAGTAAGGCGAAAGTCACACATTTCACTGTCAATCGGATATTACTTATGTATAACTATGATGTAATAACTAAGGAATTATAGAATTAACCACTAAAGATCTTTTACGTTATACTAGTTTACAAAGATTGAATGACTAAGTTTCATATGATAAGTGGTTTAATCCCATAAACCGTTTCCTTTGTATAAGTGGTTTAATCCCATAAACTGTTTCATTTGTAAAAGTGGTTTAATCCCATAAACCGTTTCATTTGTAAAAGTGTTCTTAGTTATATCTGTTCTATAGTAAAAACCTTAGTATTAATCCTGGAAAATATTGTATTATCCATAATACTACCTTGTGGTTTTAAATGATCAAAACCTGAAGTACAATACTTGATTTCATGATACGTAGCTTTTACTGTAAGTAAAAACTACTGAAGGTATATTTGGTTGGGATGTAATTATCTATTGTTACTGTTATAAGAGAAGTATATTACTTAGTAGTTCACTCATTGTTTTATCCATGTGAGTTCTATTAACCATACTAATATGGCTGAAATGCCTGCTGCGACGTTCTTCAGGCGTCGGAAACGGTATGATATTTGACACCCTAGGCCTGCCGGCCAAACTGTAGCGAATAGTAGAGGTGCGGGATTGTCAGTCCCATATAGATCTATACACAAATTCAAGCTCTCCCTACAAGAGATTCTGGTTAATAGGTCAGGACTTAAAAGTCGTACTTAGATAAGTACACCGTGAAGGTTCTCACAAATTTATTGTTTCAACGAGATTTACCCTGTGATTGCTAACTCTGGTACTTTGTATCGTACCCTTGGTTAATGCGAACCCGGTATGATGTATTATTACCTCGTGTTTGCTAACTCTGGTACTCTGTATAGTAGCTTTGCTAATGCAAACCCGGTATGATGTATTATTACCTCGTGTTTGCTAACTCTGGTACTCTGTATAGTACCTTTGCTAATGCAAACCCGGTATGATGTATTATTACCTCGTGTTTGCTAACTCTGGTACTCTGTATAGTACCTTTGCTAATGCAAACCCAGTATGATGTATTATTACCTCGTGTTTGCTAACTCTGGTACTCTGTATAGTACCTTTGCTAATGCAAACCCGGTATGATATATTATTACCTCGTGTTTGCTAACTCTGGTACTCTGTATAGTACCTTTGCTAATGCAAACCCGGTATGATGTATTATTACCTCGTGTTTGCTAACTCTGGTACTCTGTATAGTACCTTTGTTAATGCAAACCCGGTATGATGTATCTTTACTTCTTTAATATGTTGTTCGTATATTAAAGGTATTATACATATCTTGGTATAGTTGAATGAATTTTGCTAATTTCCTTGGAAAGTATACAGTCGTGAATCATACTTGTATATTTAGTTGTGAATCATAAATTATACCTATTATAATTTATATGTTCTATCTGATTAGCATGATTTCTCATGTATGAACACCTTTGCTCAGTCTGATACAAAGGTAATGATACCAAAAGGAGTAACCTTTTATACTCATATATGTATATAATTAAGAAGGAAACGACCTTCGGACAAATAATACAACCTTAGTTCCACATCCAAACAAGTTAAAGGAAATAAGATAATTCATTAGTCCTAAGTCCTTCAAATCTTATTTATATATTTATACATATATAAACATGATTTTGGCATTTTTTAATTAGAAATAGTTTATAAAACATTTTTCAAAGAATTTAACGGACTTTACATGACTTTAAAGATTTAACATGGCTTTAAGTCATTATGGAAGTATTTGGTAATTCTTAAAAGCATACGGAAACACTTTGTGTGATTAATATCACATACAGTTATTAACACAATTTATTATTGTGTTAAACTTGTATTCCCCCCCCCCCCTAAAAAGCATATAAAACCATTTAAAAAGGTATATTATAGGGGTATGAACTCACTTTGATAAGCGGTGATTCGGGCAACGTTTCGTTTCCCGGAAAGAGTTTATTTGACGAGAAACCGGCTCAAACCGGGCAGAGTATCGACTGGAGAGAGGATAACTTCTTGAGAATTTCGGGGCTCCGGGGCTTGCTTCGGGCTTTAGACACGATACCGGGGCCTTGGGGGGTCGTGAGAAAGTCTAGGGCTTTAGACACCATCCGAGAAGGCTCGCACCCTTTATATAGGGGTGCGAGGGTGCGGTCCGAAGGGTGAGTCAGCAGCCACCTGGCGAGGCGAGGAGGCGAGTCAGCAGGACACGCGGCAGCTCCTGCGAAGGCGGTGCGGAGTTCGGTCCCGGTGCGAGGCACATGCTTCGGACAGATGGAGGCTTTTAAGTGGACCGAACTTCGATCCAATGGGGAAGGAGGATGATGACTTCGGACCAATCAGGAAATGCCACGCGAGGCTGCGGTCCAATTAGAAGCGAACACATGTCTGATACGTAGAAGCCTCGCATGCGAGGATGACGTGTCCGAGGAGTGACTCATGCGAAATTTCCCGGTTTTCCATTTTTCTTGATTTTTGTGCCAAAAACTTGCGAAAATCATAACTTTCGCATACGAGCTCCGTTTTTTTGCATTCTATATGTGCACACGTAGGTAAAATTATACTCTACGACTTTCGTTCAGACTTCGTCGGCTGATTTTGATTTTATTTTTAGTATTATTATTTTTAACAGACCGGGACAGGAAATCCGTTAAAAATTCATAACTTCTTCATCCGACGTGCGTTTTCGTCTGTCTTTTTACCGTTGTGCTACTTTTGACGAGACCTTTGATTCTCGTTTAATTTGCGTCGGTTAATTATCGATCAATTTATATTTCGAATTTTTAGCTGTCTACTGCTAAACCGAAACTTCGAAAAACCATAACTTCCTCATACGAAGTCAGATTTTGACGTTCTTTTTATGAACTTTCTCGGTTTAACATATTCTACAACTTTCATTTAGATTGTTAAGGCTAAAAAGCCTTTTATCGAAAATTCGCTTTTTACACTGAATAATGTTTTGCCGGTTTTGTCGCGGATTTTCGATTGGTCAAAACTTCTTCGTTATAACTCGGATTTCAGTGTTCTTTATATTTTTGGAAACCTTGTTACAAACGCTACCACTTGGTTCATCCCAATTACGATTATTGATCAATTTATTTTTGACCAAAATTTGACTGGTGTCACATTATCCCACCGTTAGAGGGAATTTCGTCCCGAAATTAAGTCCAAAGTGATACTCATGGACTAGGTCTAATCTTCCCTTTCCCAAGTGAATTTAGGTCCCTGGTTTGTAATCCAACGAACCTTCACTAACGGGATAAGACTTTGCTTGGTTCTTTTGATTTCCCTATCCATGGTTTTCATTCGTTCTTCTGCAGAGTGTAGACTTTTATTTAACTTGATTTCATTGAGTGAAACAACAATTTTTTATCGGATAGACACCTCTTTAGATTAGATATGTGAAAGATGGGATGGATGTTATTAAGTTTTTGTGGTGGTTTAAGTTTATAAGTACAAGACCGATTCTGGTAAGAATCTCAAATGGTCCTACGTACCTTGAATTTAGTATTCCACGCTTTCTCAAGCGTATCTTGTCCTTCCAGGGTGAGACCTTCATATGACAAGGTCATCAATCCTGGATTTCCAAGGGTTTTCTTTTATCGAAGTCGTAGCTTCTCTGATTAACTCTGGAAGCTTTATGTCGCTTCCTGATTCGTATTTTGTTTTTGGTAGTTTCTCGGATGAATTCCAGATCAGCGAAAGTGCTGTGTGGAAATTGGATCCCTAGCTAGTTGTATATTACCTACTTTAGTCCAGTGCAGATATGATCTGCACTTGTGACCACAGAAGGTTTTGAATGGAGCAACTTGAATGTTAGCGTGATAAAGGACTCGACTAATTGGTAAATGGGTATCCCATTCTTTACCATAGTCGATCAAATAGGCTCATGACTACTCTAGTTCCTAGATATTTTTGAGTGACTGTCTGAACTGGGAGATGATTCTATTATCTCAGTGGAGATAACAGACATTGGAATACCGTGAACTCACACATTCTAGTTATCTTCTCTACTTGCCACATTTTCAAGTTTTAAGGCTTCCTGTTGAGCCTCCTTACTTTGTGTGGAGAGATTTGAAAGGGTTATCATCGTTAATGATTGGTTCTATGACCTGTATACTCTTTCCGACTTAGGGTGTCAGCTACTATATTGGCTTTGTCGAAATGATAACGAATTTCGAATTCGTAGTCATTTAGTAGCTCGACCCATTGTCGTGGTCTCATGTTGAATTCAACCTGGTAGAATACATGATGCAGGCTCTTGCTCTGAAGTTCATGATCAGACTCATTCTTGGGTCATCCACCATTACCTCGTATATACAAGTCGTATATAATTTAGACTTCACAAAACGTTCGGATGGGTGACTCTGCCCCAGGTCCACAACCAAACAAGGAACAGGAGATAGGGCGGAATCACACATCCTTAATCTTGTTAAGTCTAACTTATATACCAATCTCGTGTATACACTTAGCAGCGATAGATTAACTTAATAAGTTCTTAGTCTCTATTCTTAAACTTGACCTGCGGTACAATGATTTTCCTACGAGATCTATTGAGGTACTTCGGTAGTTACTCACTTCTATGACTAGTTTGGTGTTTTTTGTTTGAAGTTTCTTGTCTACTGAGTAGGCTATAATGGCGTGGTAATCTTCGCATGGGTAATTCTGAAGTTTTGAAATGAGAGACAACCTAAGGGTTTTGCGTTATGGATTGGAAGAATTTCATCTTACGGCTGATTAAGGAAAAAGTTCTCTTATACAGCATAAGAATTTTCACATGCTAAGGGCCAGGCCAAACCATGTCGAATGAGGATGTCATAATTTTCTCGACGAAATAGATATTAAGTCGTTCTGGGAGAAATGATTACTAGGATGATATCCTATGTACCTAAGTTTTCAGTGTTTCTGGTATTATTCTTTTATTATCGCTACGAACCCCTTCGAAATTGGTGGGTACTACCAATACGACGGTTCTGATAATTTGAAATTATAAACTTTCATGAAACGATCCTTACTAGGTCTCTCTATAATGACTTCGTGTATACAAGTCATGTACAATTAAGATTGGTAAGACCTTTGACTGAGCAACCCTGCCCTAAATCCACAACAAAACAAGGAACAGGAAATGAGGCGGGATTACTCACTCTAAGTCTACAAATCTTAATTATAAATGACCCCTATGTATGCACTAAGTCATCATAGCTTACCTGTTAGGGTTTCAAATTTTATACAAATGTTGTGATTTAATTTGAACGAGAGAGTTATCATAATTATAGATAATTATCGGGGTTTGGAAGCGTACCAAAATATAGTAGGGTTCTTTGATGCTTCCCCATGTATTGGGGTCAAATTCCTCCTGCTCCCCCGTCGTTCTTCTCTGTTGGAGAGTCCCTCTTGTAATGTCTTATTTCACCACAAAGGTAACATATGGGAATGGTTCCAACATCGGTGGTTGAAGTGATAAACTCAACCGGAGTTCTACAGATGCGGGCGGTATGCCCCTTTATGTTGCATCTATTGCAATGCAGCTCTCGGCAAACTCCATGATGATGGTAGTTGCACTTGCTGCAGTGTGGGAGATTTCCTAAGTACGGCTTGGTTGGTGGTAGAATAACAGGGCTGATGGGGGTATTGACTACCCCAGTTCGTTGCCCTTTGTTAGGTTCTTGAGTTGAACAACTCCCTTTCTTGTTCTCGAACTTTCGTTTAAGGATATTAGGCTTAAGGTTCAAGGTGTCCTTACAAGTAAGTGCTCGTTGTTGTACTTGGCCATCACCACGATCGGGGTTACCGATAGCATTACTACTAACATTTGCATTGTTAGCATTAAGGTGTGCCATGACAGCTGCTACGGCTGCTGTGACCACAGCTTGAAACGTTGCCGCATCTATCTGAAGGATTGGTGTTTTGCTGGTGGGTTGGTTACATTTCTTTGGAGGCATGATTCTGTTACATGATAAGAAAATGAGCTTGTGAGCGACTATCGTGTCTCTAGATGTATTCTAACCATTTGTATCTATGTAAAAATCTTCCGTTTTGTTATATTGTTCTCAATGATTCGACCTGCATCCCTATGATGCAGTCCTGGTAAGGAACATAAATAAGTTTCTAGAATGGTTATGAACCGAGTATCATCCGAACTAAGTTACCTTCGTTTGGTGGATATCGTTTCCCAATTTTCGAAAATATTCGAAAATAATTCATAACAATGTCTACATTAAATAGACTTATGAATTTAAGAAGTAATCACTATCAATTAAGATTTCGTGATCTGATTTATTGTTATTAGTTGTGATAGGAAAAGAGGATAAGCTCAAAACCTAATGAAATCACTAACTCACTAGTTTGAATCGATTTGCTAGTTATTACTTAGATGAAATGGTGCTCAAACACTTCACATGAATCATGCGTGGTTTTCCTTTGTTCTCTGTTCTTTTCTGGGTGGTAATGATTTGTTCTCTCCTGGTATCTATAGGGTGTCCTTCTCCTCTGTAGGTATATTGAATTCCTGGGCTGTCTTACTTCCGATTCTGACACTGATCCCCATTACTTCGTAATGAAGATTTTGAATCTCGGAAGTTCATGCGAATCTCTCAGTGGTGTCCTTAATAGGGTAAGGGCACTAAATGATTTCTATAGTTTATTTACTTCTCATATGTTTGTTTCTTGGGATTCTCCTAATGAAATTCTGTTGGGTCCTCCTTGACTCTTCTATTGATTGCTGGAGTAACTATGTTTATCTAACGGGTTTATACGAGAATGGGAATGTCTAAAGAATCTATGAGAAAATTTAAATTTTTACGAAGGTGATCCTTCCTGGTCCTCCTATAGTTACATGGTGTGTACCGATTATATATAATCGAGATCAAATAGACCTTTGAATAAGTAATCCTACTCTAAAACCACATCCAAACAAGGAAAAGGAAGTAGAGTGAAAATCACATATTTAAGTCTATAAAATCTCGGCTATATATAACCTTAACGTATCCACTTAGTAATTATAGACTTATCAGAAAAGATTTTTTTAACATTTCCCCAAAGGTATGTAAAATACCTCCATGTTATTTTAGTTATGAGTTTGATTCTTGGACTTCTAGATATAAGAACTTGACAAGTTTTCAGTTTTCTTCCTATAGCATCTTAAAATACTCTTATAGTATTTTAATCTTTATGTTTGGTTCTAGAATTCTTCTGGTGCTTAGGTAAGTTTTAGACCAGTTGCAATACTACAATCACTCCCCAAACACATGTTGGTCATATCACGGATGAATATATAGTTGATCAGGCTATATTGATCCCAGATATGATTACGTCACTGCCTAGGTTTAACTGCAATGTCCAACATCCAAATACTTTTGTTTTATTCTTCTTGTGATACTCATTCTAGTATATATACTCTGCATGTACTTATACTTTTATAAAATATATATTTATATTTTTAAAGTATAACTCTTGGTCATAGTGTTTTTATCCCAATGGGTTTATAGTTGCATATCTTTTATGACTGATAGACTGAGTTCACTATAAACACTACTCTGATACCAATCTGCTGCACCCCCAAACTAGAACGGCGGAAACGTTCGGGGGCGGAGGACTTTAGGTAAGTATCACAACACATGCAATATAGTAATCAAAGTACAAACAACCATTGCATTAATAAGTATAAGTTTTACATAAGTGTTTAAACATTACATATTCAAACACCAAAGTAGGTACATTAGAAGACAAGACTCGCGGTACGGTACTAGGTAGTCTTCTCAAAAGCTTCGGAAGTGTACCTGTCTACTGGATTCCTGAGAATACAAGTTTTTTGGAAAGAGTAGATCAGCATTTAAGCTGGTGAGTTCATAAGTATTTTAGTTCTGTTAAGTATACCCTAAGTTCTTTGAATAAGTTCACTGGTTTCTCCAGGAAATCCTATATTTCCTGAGCTAATTAACTGATAACCTCAATAGTTTCCCTCTGTAATTACTTAGTTTATACTGATTATATATAACTCAATATCGAATGGACAATTAAATGGGTGTATATGCCCTAAGCCCACAACCAAACAAGGAACAAGAAGTAAGGCGGAAGTCACACATTTCACTGTCAATCGGATATTACTTATGTATAACTATGATGTAATAACTAAGGAATTATAGAATTAACCACTAAAGGTCTTTTATGTTATACTACTTTACAAAGATTGAATGACTAAGTTTCATTTGATAAGTGGTTTAATCCCATAATCCGTTTCCTTTGTATAAGTGGTTTAATCCCATAAACTGTTTCATTTTTAAAAGTGGTTTAATCCCATAAACCGGTTCATTTGTAAAAGTGTTCTTAGTTATAATTGTTCTATAGTAAAAAACTTAGTATTAATCCTGGAAAATATTGTATTATCCATAATACTGCCTTGTGGTTTTAAATGTTCAAAACCAGAAGTACAATACTTGATTTCATGATACGTAGCTTTTACTGTAAGTAAAACTACTGAAGGTATATTTGGTCGGGATGTAATTATATTTTCTTACTGTTATAAGAGAAGTATATTACTTAGTAGTTCACTCGTTGTTTTATCCATGTGAGTTCTATTAACCATACTAATATAACCGAAATGCCTGTAGCGAACAGTAGAGGTGCGGGATTGTCAGTCCCATATAGATCTATACACAAATTCACGCTCTCCCTACAAGAGATTCTGATTAATATGCCAGGACTTAAAAGTCGTACTTAGATAAGTACACCGTGAAGGGTCTCACAAATTTATTATTTCAACGAGATTTACGATGTATTATTATTACCCTGTGATTGCTAACTCTGGTACTTTGTATCGTACCCTTGGTTAATGCAAACCCGGTATGATGTATTATTACCTCGTGTTTGCTAACTCTGGTACTCTGTATAGTAGCTTTGCTAATGCACACCCGGTATGATGTATTATTACCTCGTGTTTGCTAACTCTGGTACTCTGTATAGTACCTTTGCTAATGCAAACCCGGTATGATGTATTATTACCTCGTGTTTGCTAACTCTGGTACTGTGTATAGTACCTTTGCTAATGCAAACCCGGTATGATGTATTATTACCTCGTGTTTGCTAACTCTTGTACTCTGTATAGTACCTTTGTTAATTCAAACCCGGTATGATGTATCTTTACTTCTTTAATATGTTGTTCATATATTAAAGGTATTATACATATCTTGGTATAGTTGAATGAATTTTGGTAATTTCCTTGGAAAGTATACAGTCGTGAATCATACTTGTATATTTAGTTTTGAATCATAAATTATACCTATTATAATTTATATGTTCTATCTGATTAGCATGATTTCTCATGGATGAACGCCTTTGCTCAGCCTGATACAAAGGTAATGATACCAAAAGGAGTAACCTTTTATACTCATATATGTATATAATTAAGAAGGAAACGACCTTCGGACAAATAATACAACCTTAATTCCACATCCAAACAAGGAAAAGGAAATAAGATAATTCATTAGTCCTAAGTCCTTCAAATCTTATTTATATATTTATACATATATAAACATGATTTTGGCATTTATAATTTGAAATAGTTTATCAAACATTTTTCAAAGAATTTAACGGAGTTTACATGACTTTAAAGATTTAACATGGCTTTAAGTCATTTTGGAAGTATTTGGTAATTCTTAAAAGCATACAGAAACACTTTGTGTGATTATTATCACATACAGTTATTAACACAATTTATTATTCTGTTAAACTTGTATTCCCCCCCTGAAAAGCATATAAAACCATTTAAAAAGGTATATTATAGGGGTATGAACTCACTGTGATAAGTGGTGATTCGGGCAACGTTTCGTTTCCCGAAAAGAGTTTATTTGACGAGAAACCGGCTCAAACCGGACAGATTTTCGACTGGAGAGAGGATAACTTCTCGAGAATTCCAGGGCTCCGGGGCTTGCTTCGGGCTTTAGACACGATATCGGGGCTTTGGGGGGTCATGAGAAAGTCTAGGGGGTGAAAATGTGAAAAATGGTGAATTTTGGGGTGAAAAATCCCTTCCATCCGTGAAGGCTCGCACCCTTTATATAGGGGTGCGAAGGTGCGGTCCGAAGGGTGAGTCAGCAGCCACCTGGCGAGGCGAGAAGGTGAGTCAGCCGGACATGTGGCAGCTCCTGCGAAGGCGGTGCGGAGTTCGGACCCGGTGCGAGGCACGTGCTTCGGACAGATGGAGGCTTCTAAGTGGACCGAACTTCGATCCAATGGGGAAGGAGGATGATGACTTCAGACCAATCAGGAGATGCCACGGGAGGCTGCGGTTCAATGAGAAGTGAACACGTGTCTAATACGTGGAAGCCTCGCATGTGAGGATGACGTGTCCGAGGAGTGACTCATGCGAAATTTCCCGGTTTTCCATTTTTCTTGATTTTTGTGCCAAAAACTTGCGAAAATCATAACTTACGCATATGAGCTCTATTTTTGGCATTCTTTATATACACGCGTTGGTCAAATTATACTCTACGACTTTCGTTTAGACTTCGTCGGCAGATTTTGAATTTATTTTTAATATTATTATTTTTAACAGACCGCGACAGGAAATCCGTTAAAAATTCATAACTTCTTCATCCGACGTCCGTTTTCATCTGTCTTTTTACTGTTGTGCTACTTTTGACGATACCTTCGATTCTCGTTTAAGTTGCGTCGGCTAATTATCGATCGATTTATATTTCGAATTTTAGCTGTCTACTGCTAAACCGAAACTTCGAAAAATCATAACTTCCTCATACGAAGTCAGATTTTGACGTTCTTTTTATGAACGTTCTCGGTTTAACATATTCTACAACTTTCATTTAGATTGTTAAGGCCAAAAAGCCTTTTATCGAAAATTCGCTTTTTTACACTGAACAGTGTTTTGCCGGTTTTGTCGCGGATTTTCGATTGGTCATAACTTGTTCGTTATAACTCGGATTTCAGTGTTCTCTATATTTTTGGAAACCTTGTTATAAACTCTACCACTTGGTTCATCCTAATTAAGATTATTGATCAATTTATTTTTTACCAAAATTTAACTGGTGTCACAGACTCGGCGACTCCAGTGCCCAGACAGCCAGAAAATCGATTTTTTCAGCTTTTTTTTAGCAATTTGCATCAAGTATAATTGAAATCAAGCCTAGACTCTTATACCACTATTGGGTTTTGAGCATTCTAACTCTCTTAAGGAGTACATGCAAACCTAAATACCTTCGATCTATGTTTTCTATATTATACATGTAAATATCAATTTTCCAAGGTATTGTTCTAACTAGCATAATATGAAGTACATATAATATAAATTCTAGTAGAATTACATACCTCTTTGTTGTAGCTTGATTCTATGTAGCTTAAGAGCCTAGTGCCTCAAATGTGACACGTCAAATGGTTCACACAACATCACCAACATCTTGGAATAACTTGAGAGAAAAGGTTCCTATGCTCATATCGGCTAGCCCTCATGTGTACACACACTAATGCCAATTTCTTGAGCCATGGGGTCCTTATATATGGTGGCTATTAGGGTTACACCATGTAACTCATGTCTTTCCATATTCTCCATGCTCCATGGGTTAAAACCTCCATGGAGTATCCATGGGTTACTCCATGGGTTTAGCCCAACATGAAGAACTATGGATCATAAGCCCACATATATAAGAATGAATGATTTACACAATCAATCCCCATATATTTAATTAGTCTCCTTTTGATCACAAAATTAATTCCAAATTAATTCTTTATCAATACTAATTAAATAATATGATTTCATATTAATATATTAGAACTTATAATATATTAACAAATCATAAATATCCTTTTCTCATAAAATTCTATCCAAATTGTTCTGATGCCATGCAACCCAAATGGACCATGCCAATCGGGTCAAGTACATACCAATTATTGTTATGGACTTAGACACTAATCCAACAAAATACTGCCTCTATCGTTTCTATCCAGAGGGATAGACCAACAATTCCTTCTGCGCCATCGAAGGATTGGGGTTTACAACCCATGAAATCTTTGTATGAACAAGTTCTAGATTTTTTTTTTATTAATGACTAGAGTGCCACCACCGTTTCTACTGTTCCTAGTGTTGTAATTTCTGGTAGCTTCATAGGCGGCTAGGGCTGTAGCAAACCCTTGCGCAAGCAAGGTCTGCATTAGAGCAGGATCCATTTGAAATGGTGGGTTTGCATTAGTTTCGCATGGAGCTCCTCCGGGGTTTGGAGTTTCTACCGAAGTTTGAGTTACTTTTGGAGCACTTCTTGGATTCCCTCTGGGAGTTGGAGGTGGACGAACTCGTAGACTTTTTCATGGAGGCATCGTCCTAATATGTTTTAGATGGATATGTGAAGTTGTTTTACACTATGTAGTCATAAACAAGTTGTATTTTGTGATAGTGTTTTTATGTAACTTGTTCCTAAAATCTTATAAATTTCCAATTGATAGTATGAGAGTTGTAACCGATGTTTTTAACTGAGTAATGATAGTATGATACAAGAAATACAAGTGATAAGTTTCACATTCAACAAATATTAAAAGTAGTTTCATATATTATAACTGCTTGTTTTCAGTTACAAAGGTACCAACCGTATAAGGTTAGAAATGGAAAAGCTTTCCAAAAGATCAATTACAACTCAGACAATGATAAATACTTGCAAAACAAGACCTATTCCTTAAAAGTTCTAACCCTACCCTAGGGCACAAGCCACCCTAGATGAAACGTCTATCACCCGAAACGCAAAATCAGATAGAGGACTAGTTCCTCGAACTGATCGTGAATATAAAATCGCTCTTGCGCGACAACCACTGCTTGGTGCTCAGCTGCATCCAGTTGGTTCTCGGCGATCTGATTCTTGTAGTCCAGTGCTCTATAATGAGCACTAATGGCGTTTTCCTTGGTGCGGTTAGCACGTACGCAATGATAGCCGGTCACCCTAAGTCATAAGGCGAGGGATCAGATTGTTCTCAGGGTCATCCATGCGTGGTGATTGTGGCGGAGCTTATTAAGACTTGCCTATCTCATACCCGGGTTGGAGGTCAGTAATTCTCTACTTACGGAGGATATCGGGGAGCCAATATGGCTCACACACCATTTCCCTAGTTGACTACAAGTGGGTCAGGAAAAATGTGCGGTAGGGTGCAAGTGGTATATAGGTGGAATGTTGATCCTCGGGGTCCTCATTAGGGTAGGACCCTTGCAATGAAGGAGATATGGCTGATAGTGTGGACTGGGCGGAGAGGATAAATGGGTAGGAGGGGTAGCCTCCTCGTCAGTAAGGCCCTCCTCATCCTCGATGGGGCCATCGTCATTAATCTCCTGGTATCCTGAGGTCTGCCATAATCGTCAGACTTCTCAACCTCTTCAGGATCCTCATCCTCCTTGTCCTCAGATGGATCCTCCTCATCCGAGAGGTATGATGGAGCTTCCTAGGGGAAGTATGGATCCCCAACTAGATGTATCGGGACCTCGTGTAGCTCGTCGGGGTATACAATCTCCATCAAAGCTGGATGGTCATCGGGTAAATACGCCATCTACATAAAAGGGTTTTAAGTGTGTTAGTATGGTTTTAAATGGATAAGTGTTTTAAAACTGTATAAATTTTTTTAGTATGGCATAAAGGTTCTAAGGCACTAGGTATCTGCAATGAATCTTGATAACATTCTTCAACTTCTAAAACTCTCAACCGTTGTAGTCTGTCAAACTCCTTGCTTAAGGTTGGTTGTGCACCGACACAACCATAAATAACATAAGCGCACGTTCTAGGTTTATTTTTGGTATGGATTATGTGAAGTACTAACCTTAGTTGAGGCGTCTGAACTAAAGGGTTGAGTTGGCAGTTTTAGTTGAAGGGATCTTTAGAATTTTATTGAATGTTCTCATCACGGGTCACAGTATATATATAAAACTCTTATATATTATTGTTGGTGAGGTTTTTATTATTATTAAAATTTTGTTTTGTACTCCAAGACTACCAAGGACGAACGAGTGCCAAACAAGAAGCACCGGAGCGGTGGATCATTTTAGCAAATAAACTTTTCTGAATCCAGCAACCCAAGCGACCATCAAACCAGATTCCCTGTAATTTAAGTAGCCAAGTAGTAGTGTAATTAATTAATAATAATTTTATTAGAAGCTTTTTTCTATTGTTGTATTCCTATTTCGAGGATACGAGTTTTCTATACCCAATTTAGCTCTGATACTAATCTGTCACACACCCAGCCGAGGTGGCAGAACATGCCCGACTGTGCGACTATGTTCATGGATCATAGGTAAACTGAATATATAGCACAATTACAAAAAAAAATAGCATTTGTATTCCATCTTTGAGTTTTAATACAAGGTTCTCATAGATAATAATAATAGTACATGAATTGCCTTAGCAGGTAGGTAGACATAACAAAAGCTAGTACACTAGATTGCCTGAAATCCATGATTCTTTGTCCTCTGAATGCTTGAGTTACTGATTTCCTCAGAATACATGTAATTTTGAGGGTCAACATAAAGTTCGTGAGAGTCACAGGTTTTCTGCTAACCGCAGTAGGATAATTTTAAAAAGTCTAAAAAGTATTTTTTTTGTATGTATAACCATACTTAAAACAGTGTTTGTAAAGAGTCCTTGTATAAACTTTTGGAAACCAAAATGTATCTTTGCATAAGTAAATCCATACTTAAAATAGTGTTGTAAATAACCAAGCCCATGGTTTGTTGTAAAAGAGAGAGATTCTAGTAAATGTTTATAGTGAGTCCTATAACCGAGCTATGCAATTGAGTGTATCCCCTAAAACGCTTCATTGTACGTCATAGTAACGATAATAGATACTTATCACCCGCTTCATTTATTCGGTCGAGGTTGTAGCTAGCAACCGCAGGTGGCGATGTCAACCCCGTATAGATCTATACGTATGTATCTCGCTCCGAAGATTAATAGTTATAGTAATGTGGGTATGCTAAGTGTTTAGACTTAACTAATGAATATAGTCTCACTAAAAAGCACTTAATTAAGGTATGTAAATAGCTCTCAACCCTAAGTGCATAAGTTCTAGGCATAATAAATTGTAGTGAGTTTATAAAAAGTCGAGCATAACTAGTATGCATGTATAATATAAGACACTAGCTTTTATAAACTAAGTATGTTTCTTGTATAAACTTTGTACATATGCATGTATAGTTCAAATCCTTAGAAATACTACAAGGTTTTATGACATGTATTTTATAACACACGATGTCACATAAAATCATAAATTTTTGTAGTAAAAAGGCATATGTTATTTTTTGTAGTTGTATCATTTTAACAACATAACATATATGGATATTGGGTTTTAAAACTAGTTTGTGTATTCATAACATATAAATGTCAAACTAATATTTTGAAAACTAGTTATAGTTTTTACATAAAATAATAATATTTGATGTTAATTTTTGGTTTAACTAGCATAATTAGCACATGTATTCTCCCCCGAAAACATATATAAAATAGGGGCCGTAACACTCACCTGAACGTGTTGTTGATGATTTATTTCGAGTAGTTGACGCGAGAAACCGAGATGTGTAGCTTCGAAAACGAACCGGCGGTACTAATTTAGTTACCTATTTAACAAAATGATATATTTTGTATTAATTGCTAAGTATGGGGTTGGTATGGTAAAATAATCAAAAATTAGGACTTATTTTATAGTCTTATTCCAAGAAAGGGACTAAAATGGTTTATTTAAATTCATTTTTTGAGTTTTTGGACTTATTTTGTATAGAATTTCTTAAAGAAGGGTTAAAATAATATTTGAAATGGATGTTTGATAACTTGGTACTGAATTGTAAGGGATTTTTGAGAGGGGTGGGTTTTAACATTTTTAATTATAGTTTGAGGGAATTGGACCTGATTTGTAAAGATTTTTTAGTGAGCGGTGTTTGAATTAAATTGGAAATGAAGTTTGAATAGTAAAATAAAGTTTGCAAAGTAGGTAATCACCTCCTCATGTGTTCGTCATGCATGCGAATTGACAACACAAAAAAAAAACAATTCAGGACTTCGTCAAGGCTCGATCGACACTACACATACATAATGAAGGTGGGGGGGGGGGGTGGAGTAGACTTACTGTGTTGGTGATGAAGGTCGAAGGTGGTGGTACACGGTGGCAGGAGCTCTGACAGGTGGGGTGGCGAGGCTTGCTGCTTTGTTTCTCCTTGTTTCTTCTATTATTTAGTTCAACTAGAGGGAGAGGGGGAAGGGTGGAGTGGACATACGATGTAAAGGGGAGGCAACAACATCAGTTTCACAGGGTGGTGGTGGGGTTGCTAGATGGTGGCAGTAGGGTGGACTAGGAATAGCAGGAGGGTGGCAGCAAGGCTGCTACCCCGTTTTCTTTGTTTCTTTCTGGCTCGATTAAGGGGAGAAAGGGGAGGGTGGAGGGGAGGCGGAGGTGGTGTTGGGTGTGATTTCTGGTTTTACAAGGGTGGTTTATGGTGGTGGAATATGGTTGTGATGTTGGTGGTGTGTGGTGGTGAGGTAGTAACCGAGATATATATATATATATATATATATATATATATATATATATATATATATATATATATATATATATATATATATATATATATATATATATATATATATATATATATATATATATATATATATATATAGAGAGAGAGAGAGAGAGAGAGAGAGAGGTGGAAAGCTATGAATTTTGAGTGACTAATGATGTTCTCAATGCTTCTATTTATAGTGTTCATGCAAGCCTAGTACTCATGGTATGTACCATGTCTTCAATGTGAGTCAAACACTCCAAAATCTGATTTTTTTTCTCTAACAAGTTTTCGTGGGGCCCACAATGATGTTATGATTTCCAACATGCCCAAAAACAATTAGAATTTGGAGTGTCGAGATCCCTACGTTGATAAATTTATCCGAAAGTTTCGTTAGATAGAGCCAAATTCAAGGATTCCAAAAATCCGAACGAATTAATTTTTCGAGTTATAGAACTCCGGGAAATTGCGTTTAAAGTTGTGCGTCTAAAGGACCCGAACGCTCGATCTTTCGACTTTTGCAAATATTTTCGCTAAAAATATTCTGAGTATGAAATCAAATATTAAGCCATAGCCCGGTTCCGAAAACGCTCTCGGAATTTACATCATAGGTGTACAAGTGCCTCAACGGATCGATTCACTTATAGCAGTTTAAAGAAAGTCAGTGTTTTACTGGTTGGTTTTCTTGTAATAGTTGTTGCATACGAACTCTGTTTTGGATGTTGTTTTTTTCTTTTGGAAATAGGGGATTGTGTACTATTAGATTTTAATGTTTGCTTCGTTCATAACTGCTTAATACAAATTTTCAGTTTTTTAGACACATTAACTAGGGTTGCAGTTTGAACTGTTTGATTCGTTTATTACTTTACACGTTTGGAAGTAAGATATCATATGGTGTCTTATAATAGTTGAAATGAAATCATTGAGTTAAATTACAAAGAGATTTACTATGATTTAACCGTTCATAGTCTTTGTCCTAATTTCCTGGATGTCATAGATGATACGACGACATCACTTTGATTTTAGTGCTATGGTTTCACATCTATGGGTGTATACAAATTATTTTTTGTTTTTGATGTTGATTCTTGACATCTATAGCACTTCACTAAACTGTCCTTCACTAACACCTACATTCTATGTAAATGTTATCATAGTAATGTACAAGGAGTGGTGACGGTGGTAGTATAGGACTATATTTTAATTTGGTTAAACTGGGATTCACTAACCCCATCCCAAAAAATTATGTTATTGTACACATGCACGTGGCTAGTCAAAGTGGTGGTTTAAAATTTTGTGTATGTAGCTAGATATATCATGTCGATTTTTTAGTTTGATGATGTAATGAAGATGTATTTTGTGTACCTTTTTTGAGTGAAATGTAAGTTTATATATCAAGATTTTGTCTTCTTAATGAATATCATGACCATCTTTTGAAATATATTTTGTCCATTAGTCATTGTTATTTAGATTGGAAATATATTAAAGTTTTGGGTTGCAAATGTTAAAAACAGAACTTGAGAGTGCTTCTTAAAGCCAATAAGTTGGAAAGGTGTTTGGGTACTTTACAAGTCATTTTTTTGGGTACTTTAGAAGTCATTTTCAAATGAATTTTTGGCAAAGGGAAAAATTGAGTTCCAAAAAGTCATAGATTTCTTGATGAAAATAATAATTATAATCAATAATATTTTTATTTCCTTCCAAATCCCAAAATTAAAGGGATTCAAATTTTCTCAAAATTTCAATTCCTTCCATATATATAGAAAATTACCTTTATACCCCTCCAACTTATTGGCTTTTTACTTGGATTCTCTAATAAGGAGTTTCAAAATCATTTCCAAACACATATATCATCGTAGGTTTTCCAACGAAAGTTCTAAATTATCGTCTACAGTCTTCCAAAAAAAGCTTCGACATTAAATTTGAATCAGGTTTGTCATTTGCTACTCTCCTTTTTAACCATGATAAATGTATAAAAATATTGATTTAGGCTTGTAATTAGTTCATCAGAGTAACCCTATAAAATCCAGTTCATCTCATTTATGCATACAAATTACTTTGTTCATTTAAATACTACATGTTATATTAATACACCTCATTTGTTATTCACTATATTAATTAATTGTCCATTTTTGTAAATTGATTTAGGCTAACGTCATGAACATGGATAAGTCTTGGATGCGTTCAAATAGAAACCAACAATCATGTGCGGATGGAGTTGAAATAGAACCGAACAATCATAAGTATGATGTAGACAACGCGACCAAGAGGAAATGATTAAAAGAGGACATAAATAAAACTCAAGTCCATGTCCATGTGTTTCCTATGGAAACCACTTATTTCTTAAAGTCGACGAGGTAGATCATCATCTATACATTAATGGATTTGATCCAAACTACACATATTAGGTCTGCTGATGACGTCAACAATAATAACTTTTTTAATTTTGAATCAGGAATCCCAACAGATACTTATGATACAATAGAAATGGTTCAAGGTACGAAACAGAATTTATCAAACAACCCACATAAGTTTAAATCACTTTTGAAGGATGTTGAGGAGCCCTTTTACAAAGGATGTCATAACTATACACAATTGTCTGCATTGATTCAGCTTCTGAACTTGCAGAGTAAGTACGGGGCATCATATATGTTCTTTAATGAATTAATACCTTTGATAAAGAGTATGTTACCTGAAGATAACAAAATGGCTAAAAATACTTATGAGGTGGAGAAAACACTGAAAGAAATGGGTTTAGGATATAAAAATATACATGATTGTATGAACGATTGCATTTTATACATGAGTAACTAGTTATTTGAATTTGAATAAATGTCCCATTTGTGAGGAATCAAGATGGAAGGAGGACAAACAGTCAAATAAAGAGTCCTCTAATATTTCAACTAAAGTATTATGGTACTTCCCCATCATTCCACGCTTTCAACGACTCTTTGAACTAAAGAGCATTGCAAAGAATCTAATATGGCACAAACCTGGTTGAGGTAGGAAATATGATGGTGTACTACGTCACCCAATAGACACACCAGCATGGCGTTTCATAGATGACAGGTTTCCTAAAAGTGCTAACGATGCAAGAAATCTACGAATTGACATTTTAGCTGATAGGGTTGACGTAAATAGAGGAAACAAACATCACAATGTTTGGCCTGTTTTAATTGTCATTTATAACCTTCTACCGTGGCTGTGTATGAAAAGGAAGATCATGATGTTGTCATTATTGATATCCGGTTTGCCATGTAATGATATTGATGTTTATTTAGAACATATGATTGATGATCTACAAGTATTATTTGAACAGGGGGTTGAAACATATGATGCATATGCAGAAGAGAAGTTTACTCTACGTGCAGTTGTTTTATGGACTATAAATGATTACCTTGTGCTACGTGTACTATATGGATGACACTATAACGGATACAAATGTTGTGTAGTGTTTCAAAAAAAATACTCATTCTATTAAACTTCTTAATAAAAGAAATAGAGTTATGTCGGTCATAGGCGGTATCTTCCATATGACCATCCATTCAGACGTCAAAATATTGGTTTCAATGAAAAGAGGAAGTTGGAATATGCCCCAGAGCCTATGAGTGGGGAACATATATACAACAAAGGGCAATCTATATGGAATATGTAAGAACGTAAATTTTCAAACCAATTTTTTTTTAATTTAAAAACACATTTTCCTCAATCCAAACATCTCAAAAGTGTCTTAATATCAAATCATCAAACACATATCCAAAAACTGTATATATAACAACTCCAGGATCCTCTCAAAACATAACTCAATCTCGAATGCGTGTATAATCAATTTGGCGCTTTCCCGTGATCCTGAGAAGTACCTGAAAGGATGAAACACATAACACATAACACAGTAAGCACAAAGCTTAGTGAGTTCCCTAAAATACCAATCATATCTCATTAGCCTCTCATGGCTATACTCAGATAAGACCCTCCGGTTAATGTGTCTCAGTGGGACCCTCCAGTCCCACAACTCGGGTGGACCCTGCGGTCCTAACTCAGTGACTCAATATAATATACATCATATATATCACAAGACCATAAGCAGGATATCTCAATACACAGTATATGCGCATAAGACCCTCCGGTCAAACATAGATTACCACTCAAGGTAAGTATAGTGAGAAGACTCACCTCGTAAGCTACCAAGTAACAATCTCGTACACGGAATCTCGAACTAGCCTCCGCCTATCACATAAAATAATTATCTCTAATTAATACTCTACTCATACTCAAAATATACCAAAGGTTTCTTTTTTTTCTCTCTTTCTCTCTCTAACTCTTGGAAAGGGTAAAAGACCTTTTTACCCCTCCATGGTCTCCATTACTCATGTTGACCAAACCCTAAAGTCAACAGAAGTCAAACTCGAGTCAACAGTCCATGTTTGACCTGACTCGCCAAGTGCACTCATGTGACTCGTCGAGTCCACTCGTTTCCTCAGAAATGTCGTGAAGGTCCAACTAAGCTCGTCGAGTTAACCCCCAACTCGTCGAGCTATCACATGATCAAGCTTATCGGGACAACCCTAGCCGACTCGTCGAGTCGTCTCATCGACTCAGAGAGTACATTCAGACTCATTTCTCATTCAGACGACTTAGAGGCAGAGAACCTTCCCAAACTCTAGATCTAAACTCTAAAGTCTCGTTTATCATGTAAAGCCACAAGCTTTACGTCCATGCATGGCACTTTGGGCTTGAAATGCCAAGAACATGCTCTAATAAGGGTTTTTTCACTCAAGAGCTCTATTAGGGCTGAATAAAGCAGGGACCTTTGGACTCTAGGGACTTCACAAGGTCCAGATCTGAAGTCCAAACCTCCATATGAACACAATACCCTCAAAGTCCCAATATTAGATAGAAAAAAAGCCCTAATCTCCAATAATATGAGATCTACCCAAACTAAAAAGAAAGGTATAAACTTTATACCTTTTACAGAAGATCTAGGATGAATAGCAACATATCTAACAACCTCCTATCGTTCCTTGCTTGAAATCCTTCTCTTCTCTTCCAAAGATGCACCAAGATACTCAATATTAGCTCACACTCTCTCTGTTAGCTCAGAGGGCGATTAGGGTTTCCCTCAGTGAAGGTAAGCAGTTGATGAGCTGAAAATGAGGCTATAAGTGCCCTTCAATAGGCCCCAAACCCGGGGATTTAGGGTTTCACTTCACAGCGTCTACTCGACGAGTCGACTCTTTGACTCGCCGAGTATATTATTAATCCCACCTGGCACAACGCGACTCTACTCGACGAGTTGTAGCACCAACTCGTCGAGTTGCTCAATAGCCCTAAAAAATAAGTAGATAAACAATATACCTGGAAGTTTGGATCTTACAATTCTCCCCCACTAGGATCAGACTTCTTCCTCGAAGTCATGCTCTAGAAATAACTCTGGATACTACTCTCGCATCTCGGACTCCGGGTCTCAAGTGCACTCGGACACCTTCCAATGTTGCCACTGGATCTGAACCAGGGGAACCTCCTTGTTCCTCAAAAACTTTACTTTCCGATCCAAAATCGCAATCGGTCTCTCAATATAATTCAGGCTCGCATCCACCTGGATGTCCTCTAATGGTACTATTGTCGTCTCGTCGGCTACACACTTCCTCAACTGAGACACGTGGAAGGTGTTATGAATCTGGCTCAACTTTGCTGGTAGCTCTAACCGGTAGGCTACCCTACCTACTCTGGTGATCACACTGAAAGGACCAATGTATCGGGGCCCCAGCTTGCCCCGTTTCTGGAATCGGATCACCCCTTTCCATGGGGATACCTTCAGGAGGACAAAATCTCCAACCTGGAACTCTAGCTCGGATCGTCTCCAGTCTGCATAACTCTTCTGACGACTCTGGGCCATCAGTAATCGCTGTCTGACTTAATGAATCTGCTCGGTCGTCTTGAGCACTATCTTAGTGTTCCCCATCACTCTCCGCTGTTGGGTTTTGAGCATCATAACACTCCTAAGTGTACATGCAACCCTAGATAACCTTGGATCTATGTTTGTCTAAAAATACATGCAAAATACTTTTTCCAAGGTTGATAATCCTAACTAGCATATATGGGTAACTTTAACATAAAAGATGGCTAGAATTACATACCTTGTAGTTGATTTGATTCCTTATAAACCTTGTGAGCCTAGCACCCCAAGTGTGATGCCTCAAATGTCTCACACAACACCAAATGCACTTAGAATAAACTTTGAGAGAGAATGTCACACTTAGAAATCGGCTTGCCCTCTTGCAACTACTTTTGTAACCGATTTTGGTAGATAACATATCCTTTATATAGTGTGTTACAATTAGGGTTACACCATGTACACCCTAATGTAACATGGCCCTTCATTTCCATGACCCATGGGTTTGAAACTCCCATGGAGCATCCTATGGACCTTAGCCCAACTTGATTGTCCATGGAGCCTTTAGCCCACTCTACAAGTTATGGATGATTTACATAATCAACCCATATATTTAATTAGTCATGTTTTGATCACTTAATTAATACTAGATTAATTCTTGATCAACTCTAATGAAATAATATTATTAATACATTAGAACTTATAATATATTAATAAACCATAAGTATTATTTCTCTCATTTTAGTTTATCCAAATGCATGATGCCATGCAACCCAAATGGACCACGCCGGGTCGGGTCAAGTACAACCCAAAAATAGTTATGAACTTAGACACCTAATCCTACAGTCTCCCACTTGGATAAGTCTAATAACTATAACTGCAAGTATGACTTCAGGAACCGACCAGCAATCATTGCTCTTTTCTAGGTTTCTCGGAACTGAGAAGATGATGATACACCATTTAAGATAAGTGATCATATAATCATCTGTTCTAGATATCAGCCGGACAAATACATGGAACAATGTCTTACTTATTGTCCAACAGTTTGTTTCCCGATTTCCGATTTGTTTGACATAGAACTTAAGTGAACATATCAACTTAGTTCTGACCGGGCCCGGTACATAGGTCAAAACAAAATCATCGAAGGGCCCAGATATCGCTTCTAATCCAAGAAGGAACAGATAAACTTTGACTCATATGCTGGTTCTACTACTTGTTGAATCATACACAAAGGCACATTTTATAACATCGAGTTACCAATGCGTTTTCGTACGATCAATATATAACCAATTCATAGGAAACAAGTCATATCTCTAGGTTTGAAGACTTATATGATATTACCGTCTCACGATCACTCGAGATAAAATTCCATGAAGTGATACCAGTGAGCGTGGGTTGAATCCAATACTCAAAACTTATGAGCACTCATGAGTGTTGTAGCACCACTTTGTCCAACATCTTAGACCTCTACAATCCAACCCATGACAGTCTTGATTCATATCTACTTCCAACATATGACTGACTGTGGATGGTTTGAATAACTTAGTCATTCAAGAAGAGCGACTTAGTTATTCGGGAAGTCGATACATGCATAGTGAAACACAAGAATAATCGAATCAACTAGGGTCTCAGAACTTATGAATATAAATAAAAACACCTCTTATTTATCACCATATTGATTGCAAATTATTCATTGTATACTGTTTCAAACTATCAACTTTATACTTGAATTAGAAACAATAGTTGTCCCATGCTCCGAGCATGTACACTATGTTTTCTAAACACTAGTCATGCCATACGCGAAGTATGCACACTATGTTTGTCTCAACATTAGTTATGCAAGACATCAAGTATGCACACTAAGTTTGTCTATGCTCTTTACTCTGTGAAATAGATCAATTGAACATACATCCAATGATTCTCATTTCACAATCCCAAATCCATACGGCAAATGCACGAATCCCAGATTCCTGACATTTACTTAAATCTGTTAGAATCTAAACTTATATGCAGTGGACCTCTTGTAATGATTATGCACAAAGTCATAAAGACTTGTCAACAGACACTACAGAGTATTCCAATGGAGATCAATTACATGGAAACGAAGTTTCATATTCAGTGCTTTGAACATTCTTCTTGAAATAAGTTTCCTAATCTTATACAAATTTAATGAATAGCTTCCACCTATGGGAATATTTCCATATTCCCTTTTTAACTATTACTCTTAAACAAGAGTCACCTCCTTTCAGAATATGTAAATATGGTGCTTCCGAAATTAACACTATACTTCCAACTGTTCCTGAGCAACAAATCTTTGGTAAACCTTAGATTGTCCTCGACAATTGCTTAATCAAATTAGTCAAATCCAGTTCTACTACTTACCCCTCTTAATGCTCTAGGCATTTTGGAAAAATTTAGAACATATGAATATTATAGCACATGCAATCGATCCTATATCCGAAGAATATGGGACACGATTCATAAAGACATGATACTAGACCAATCTTTTGCTATAATATTTCTATTTCTATTTGCCAAGTTCTCATAATTCAGATTATAAAGAGGGATGCCGTAATCGTAATCGAATTTTAGAACACAAATACTAGACCCATATATGGAATTTCCTTATGTTGGGCCATTCCAACATGACCTTCATATATATATATATATATATATATATATATATATCCTTGACTAAATATGATTAAAACCTCAATCTAAGCTTTTAGAATTGAAGTGAAGTATAATTTCCTCTCCCTTAATTATAGCAAAACAACTTTTCCCAATTGAAACCCTTTTGTTTTCTATAATCAACATTGCTAACTTGCAACACTTACCGTAATTATCATGCTCCCACTAACATGATGATTATTAGCATAACATTTATGCTCCCACTAGCTTTGACATTTACTCAGACATCAGCTGGACTTCTAGAAAAACAATACTTTATTGACTTTCTTACCAAAGTTCAGATTTCTGATACTAGATTGCTTTGATAAGACTTTATCAATATCATACACCTTATCTAAGATAACTCACAGGTGTGTCTAAACAATTTAAGAAGTATGAAGAGGGATGTCGTAGTCATAGTCTCAATTGTTTAGATCTTTTCATTTGTCGTAAGTCCACGTTAGTGTGCCGGTTAACCACGCATGATCCACTAACGACTTTGAGACTGCACAGATCACAATTGCTATCTTACTTAAAATCTACTTGGTGGAAGAGTTTCCTCACCATCATTTTTCATGAATCGGAGAGAAACCTTATGAACCTTAGATTTTATGGTGTATGTGTTCTTATCCATGTGAATTTGTCAAAACCATAATCATAAGATAAGGTTAAAGACAAATTCAAACTCATATGGACTGAACTTATGCAATCTTAACTTCTTGCCACCTGGCAGCACAGGGTCTGCCATTGCTTCCAAGTAGTTATGCAACCAATTGAGAACTCTCAGAACTCCTATGCAAAGCCAACTTTAACTGGAATGGGCACAGAAGTAAGAGTATGTCAACACGATAGGTTATAAACCTCCAGTCGTGTGCTAGTGATAAACTATAGGTTTCTTCTTCTTGATTAGATCTAAAGGCTTTTCCAAGATCTTTAAGACTCCCACTGTCCTCTTGACATAAAAGACTCACTTGCCAAATATTCAAGAGATAGTGCAGATTATTTATCAAGAGAAATACTTCGCACAATTGGCCTTAGTTGGTCTTTGTTTTATCCAAAACATCACAAATTACCAATTTCAAATGTACAAGAGTAGGACACTTTTACTCTTACATTTGACAAGTGTTATAAACCTTTCTTTAAGATATGTCACTCAACTTACAGTCTTGGAGTATGACTATAATACTTGTTTTGGAACGAAGTATGGCTCATCTTCTTGATTCAATCATTTCAGCAATTCTTGATTCCTCTTCTTAGCCATAGGAATGCACTAAGATGTCCTTAGAGGACCCATTGTGATATGATTTCTAAATCATAAAGATGATAACAAAACATGATACTAAAGTGCTCTCCCATCTTTTCAGATTTGAGAAACTTTTATCTTCATGCCTAATTTGATTCTTCGTATTCGTTCTGCCATACATCGAATTTTTCCAATGCTGCAGAATTATACTTAAACTGTTAAGTATAACCATATTTACTCAACCTTAGTAAATCATGACGAATAGTATTGACGATCTTTTGTGGTGGACCTTAGCAAGTGCACAAGACTGTGTACTGTATAACTTAGTCCTTCACTTGACTCACATATACATGTGATCAAGGAATTAGTCTTAATTTTCCAAAGATGAAAATTCTCAATCATAATACTATACAACTTGCATGATTCGAAGTTTCGATCCAAATGAAACTTGGTTGATGAGAATATTCCTTATTTGGTAAATTTGGACACTACCACAAATGATAGAATCAAATTCACATTTCCATTATTGCTAGAACCATACAAACATCAATTTTTTCATAAAATGTCATTGCAGGGAGATATAATTAAGATAAAACAAAATTTTATTTATTTATAAATGCGGAAAAACTTTTCCCTTACAATGCAACTTGAAATGAATACTATGCTATTACATATTTTTCTAGCAATCTATCATATCTCCTAAGTAGTAGCTTAAAAATCCGATCTTCAACCATGCGATAGAAATCCATCTTCGCGATCAGATTCAACATACTTTTACTTTAAGTTTTCCTTCCCTTTGCTTGATCCTGCCAAACATCAAAATGCAACTTAGTCACATTATGTAATAACAATCAGCAATTAGGAACTTAACAGAGTTAGATAGAGGGCTTACCTGAACCAGAGTCAAACTTTTGATTCTTCTTTTCTTCCAGCTCCTTCAGGTAGGTAGAGCAGTTTCGCTTCCAATGCCCTTTTCCTTCACAATGAAAACATATAGACTCTTCGGGAATGGTACAACAGGCTATTCCAGACTTAAACTTTCTCTTTACATTTCGGTCAACCGGGTTGAACAAGGCTGATCCCTTTCCATTGGGAAGAGAAAGTTTTTCTGGACTTCCAATGTTACCATTTTCCATGTCCATGGAAGTTTGAGAAGTAGATCTTCCACCCATAGTTGCTTGATTCTTGCGCCAAATCATTTCTGATTCAGCAACAATCAGCAAATAAGAAAGATTTATTAGGGTCATGTCAAGATCTGTCATATAGTAATCTTTAATAAAATCACTATATGACTCAGGAAGTGACTCAAGAACCCAGTCAATAGAAAACTTCCTTGAAATAACAGCACCCAACATTCTTAACCTGTCAATGTGTGACTTCATTCTTAAGACATGAGTGCACACAGGTCTTCCATCTTTATGTTTCATTTTTAGTAGAGCTTGAGTGACATTGAACCTTTCAAGTCTTCGGGCTTGTGGGTCAGGGAGAACAATTGGAGGAGGAGGAGGAAGAGAAGTATGATTTCCATGAGCCTAACTCAGGAAGTCATCTTCATAAAGAAAGCTTGTTTCATAAGATTTGAGAAGATCATTGTTGTCTAAACCAGATATCTACAATGGGAGAAATTCAAGTTAGTTGATTAAAATCCTTAATATAACACCCAATTTGAAATATTAAGGCTAGGACCCAACACAATACTTTATAACTTGGAAGAGGGATGTCGTAATCCAAGCTATAGAATATTTGAAGGTAGGCGAATGACGATTCACCAATTTCTACCATAGAACGAAATATAAACTATTAGGTTTTAAATGGTCTTTAGAAATTCCAAGATTCTTTTGAGATGCAATGAACTTTTCAAAGTTATGTTTCAATCTCGAGTGTGCCCTCCAAGTTTTGTGACTGGGATACCGAGGATCACAAAACGAGGTGTGAAGTAACCATGCAAATTACTTGGTACCCTTATTGTTTATCACTCAATCAATGTGCCGGTTAACCACACACGCTCCACCGACCTATGATGAATCTTAAGTCACCCTTTACCTACCTTGTTAAGTCCAGGTTAGTGTGCCGGTTAACCACACACGCTCCACTAACGACTTTGACAAAGTGCAAAGTGTAATTTCATGGGATAGCACCTTATTCACATTTTCCTAAAGTAACTAAGATTGGGAATTTAATAAAACATTTAGTTACTTTATAATAATCATTACACTTTTAATGAGAATTTTATAAGTCCTTGTCCTACCCGTTCGGCTAACGACCCTCCACCAGTCAAGGAAGCGGTGGGTGAGAGTGGACACCAATTAAACTGCCATTTTATAGGCAACAACCTTATAACCCTCTTATAGACAGGCTTCGTGAATGAGGCCTACTAATGGTAAGACGACTTGATATATATATATATATATATATATATATATATATATATATATATATATATATTATTAACTTATAATATTATAAAGTATAAGGGTTGAATTTTAACTTTTTAAAATTCTAAGGGTTGGAACTAAAGTTTTTGTGATGACTTTACATGTTCCAAAACTTGAGGGCAAGTTTTATAACTTTACAAAACTCTTCAATTCATAACTTATGAGATTACTGGGTTTATTAAAGTGAGTGTCTCTTCATTTTTATGTAACCTATGTGATTTTAATGAACTTTAAATGATAAAGACTTTTGGTAATCCATCAAGAATTAAAACTAACAAGAAGTTACAAATAATTCCTATGATCATCTAATCTCATAAGAACATGAATATGAATATCAATACTTCAAGAACACATAAAATAATGGAATTTTGATATTAGCCATTGTAAATGGATTAGAACAGCCATTACACCAACTAAAACAAGTTTTAAGACACCAAAATAGTTTAGGGTAATGTTTCTAGTCCATTTCCAGCAGCAAAAGTCGGAAATATGCACCCTGGGGCTCCTACTCGTTGAGTGCAAGAACCTACTCGACGAGTAGGATGAGTTTATACTTGGACTCGTCGAGTCCCCCTATGGACTCGGCGAGTTCCCGGTGCAGACAGCAAGAAATTCGACTTTTTTTTCACTATTTTGCATCAAGTATCAACAAACAAGCCTAGGCTCTGATACCACTGTTGGGTTTTGATCATTCTAACACTCCTAAGTGTACATGCAACCCTAGATAACCTTGGATCTATGTTTGTCAAAAAATACATGCAAAATACTTTTTCCAAGGTTCATAATCCTATGTAGCATACATGGGGAACTTTAACATAAAAGATGACTAGAATTACATACCTTGTAGTTGATTTGATTCCTTAAAAACCTTGAGAGCCTAGCACCGCAAGTGTGATGCCTCAAATGTCTCACACAACACCAAATGCACTTGGAATAAACTTTGAGAGAGAATGTCTCACTTAGAAATCGGCTTGCCCTCTTGAAACTACTTATGTAACCGATTTTGGTAGATAACATATCCTTTATATAGTGTGTTACAATTAGGGTTACACCATGTAAACCCTAATGCAACATGGCCCTTCATTTCCATGACCCATGGGTTTGTAACTCCCATGGAGCATCCATGGAGCATCCTATGGACCTTAGCCCAACTTGATAATCCATGGAGCCTTTAGCCCACTATACAAGTTATGGATGATTTACATAATCAACCCATATATTTAATTAGTCATCTTTTGATCACTTAATTAATACTAGATTAATTCTTGATCAACACTAATTAAATAATATTATTAATCTATTAGAACTTATAATATATTAATAAACCATAAGTGTTATTTCTCTCATTTTAGTTTATCCAAATGCATGATGCCATGCAACCCAAATGGACCATGCCGGGTCGGGTCAAGTACAACCTAGAAATAGTTATGAACTTAGACACCTAATCCTACATTCTCCAACTAGGATAAGTCTAATAACTATAACTGCAAGTATGACTTCAGGAACCGACCAGCAATTGTAGCTCTTTTCAAGGTTTCTCGGAACTGAGAAGATGATGATACTCCAATTAGAAACAATAGTTGTCCCATGCTCCGAGCATGTACACTATGTTTTCTAAACACTAGTCATGCCATACACCAAGTATGCACACTATATTTGTCTCAACATTAGTTATGCCATACATCAAGTATGCACACTAAGTTTGTCTATGCTCTTTACTCTGTGAAATAGATCGATTGAACATACATCCAATGATTCTCATTTCACAATCCCAAATCCATACTGCAAATGCACGAATCCCAGATTCCTGGCATTTTCGTAAATCTGTTAGAATCTAAACTTATATGCAGTGGTCCTCTTGTAATGATTATGCACAAAGTCACAAAGACTTGTCAACAGATACTACAGAGTATTCCAATGGAGATCAATTCCATGGAAGCGAAGTTTCATATTCAGTGCTTTGAACATTCTTCTTGCAATAAGTTTCCTAATCTTACACATATTTAATGAATAGCTTCCACCTATGGGAATATTTCCGTGTTCCCTTTTTAACTATTACTCTTAAACAAGAGTTACCTCCTTTCAGAATATGTCAATATGGTCCTTCCAAAATTAACACTATACTTCCAACTGTCCCTGAGCAACCAATCTTTGGTAAACCTCAGATTGTCCTCGACCATTGCTTAATCAAATTAGTCATATCCAGTTCTACTACTTTCCCCTCTTAATGTTCTAGGCATTTTGGAAAAATTTAGAACAGATGAATATTATAGCACATGCAATTGATCCTCTATCTGAAGCATATGGGACACGATTCATAAAGACATGATACTAGACCAATCTTTTGCTATAATACTTCTATTTCTATTTTCCAAGTTCTCATAATTCAGATTATGAAGAGGGATGTCGTAATCATAATCGATTTTTAGAACGCAAATACTAGACCCATTTCTTTATGTTGGTCCATTCCAACATGAAATTCATATATATATATATATATATATATATATATATATATATATATATATATATATATATATATGTATATATATATATATCCTTGACTAAATATGATTAAAACCTCACTCTAAGCTTTTAGAATTGAAGTGAAGTATAATTTCCTTTCCCTTAATTATAGCAAAACAACTTTTCTCAATTGAAACCCTTTTGTTTTCTATAATTAACATTGCTAACTTGCAACACTTATCATAATTATCATGCTCCCACTAACATGATGATTATTAGCATAACATTTATGCTCCCACTAGCTTTGACATGTACTCAGACATCAGCTGGACTTCTAGAAAAACAATACTTTATTGACTTTCTTACCACAGTTCAGATTTCTGATACTAGATTGCTTTGATAAGACTTTATCAATATCATACACCTTATCTAAGATAGCTCACAGGTGTATCTAAACAATTTAAGAACTATGAAGAGGGATGTCGTAGTCATAGTCTCAATTGTTTAGATCTTTGCATTTGTCATAACTCCACGTTAGTGTGCCTGTTAACCACGCATGCTCCACTAACGACTTTGAGACTGCACAGATCACAATTGCTATCTTACTTAAAATCTACTTGGTGGAAGTGTTTCGTCACAATCATTTTTCATGAATCGGAGAGAAACCTTATGACCCTCAGATTTTATGGTGTAATGGTTCTTATCCACGTGAATTTGTCAAAACCATAATCATAAGATAAGGTTAAAGACAAATTCAAACTCATATGGACTGAACTTATGTAATCTTAACTTCTTGCCACCTGGCAGTACAGGGCCTACCATTGCTTCCAAGTAGTTATGCAACCGATTGAGAACTCTCAGAACTCCTATACAAAGCCAACTTTAACTGGAATGGGCACAGAAGTAAGAGTATGTCAACACGATAGGTTATAAACCTCAAGTCGTGTGCTAGTGATAAACTATAGGTTTCTTCTTCTTGATTAGATCTAAAGGATTTTCCAATATCTTTAAGAATCCCACTGTCCTCTTGACATATAAGACTCACTTTCCAAATATTGAAGAGATAGTGTGGATTCTTTATCAAGAGAAACACTTCGCACAATTCGCCTTAGTTGGTATTTATTTTATCCAAAACATCACAACTTACCAATTTCAAGTCGTGTGCTACTAATAAACTATAGGTTTCTTCTTCTTGATTAGATCTAAAGGGTTTTCCAAGATCTTTAAGACTCCCACTGTCCTCTTGACATAAAAGACTCACTTGCCAAATATTCAAGAGATGTTGCGGATTATTTATCAAGAGAAACACTTCGCACAATTGGCCTTAGTTGGTCTTTGTTTTAACCAAAACATCACAAATTACCAATTTCAAACGTACAAGAGTAGGACACTTTTACTCTTATATTTGACAAGTGTTATAAACCTTCCTTTAAGATATGTCACTCAACTTACAGTCTTGGAGTATGGCTCATCTTCTTGATTCAATCATTTCAGCAATTCTTATTTCCTCTTCTTAGCCATAGGAATGCACTAAGATGTCCTTAGAGGACCAATTGTGATATGATTTCTAAATTATTAAGATGATCACAAAACATGATACTAAAGTGCTCTCCCATCTTTTCAGATTTGAGAAAATTTTATCTTCCTGCCTAATTTGATTCTTTGTATTCGTTCTGCCATACATCGGATTTTTCCAATGCTGCAAAATTATACTTAAACTGTTAAGTATAACCATATTTACTCAACCTTAGTACATCATGACGAATAATATTGACGATCTTTTGTGGTGGACCTTAGCAAGTGCACAAGACTGTGTACTGTATACCTTAGTGCTTCACTTGACTCACATATACATGTGATCAAGGAATTAGTCTTAATTTTCCAATGATGAAAATTCTCAATCATCATACTATACAACTTGCATGATTCCAAGTTTCGATCCAAATGAAACTTGGTTGATGAGAATATTCCTTATTTGGTAAATTTGGACACTACCACAAATGATAGAATCAAATTCACATTTCCATTATTGCTAGAACCATACAAACATCAATTTTTTCATAAAATGTCATTGCAAGGAGATATAATTAAGATAAAACAAAATTTTATTTATTTATAAATGCGGAAAAACTTTTCCCTTACAATGCAACTTGAAATGAAAACTATGCTATTACATATTTTTCTAGCAATCTATCATATCTCCTAAGTAGTAGCTCAAAAATCTGATCTTCAACCATGCGATAGAAATCCATCTTCGCGATCAGATTCAGCATACTTTTATTTTAAGTTTTCCTTCCCTTTCCTTGATCCTGCCAAACATCAAAATGCAACTTAGTCGCATTATGTGATAACAATCAGCAATTAGGAACTTAACAGAGTTAGATAGTGGGCTTACCTGAACCAGAGTCAAACTTTTGATTCTTCTTTTCTTCCAAATCCTTCAGGTAGCTAGGGCAGTTTCGCTTCCAATGTCCTTTTCCTTCACAATGAAAACATATAGACTCTTCGGGAATGGTACAACAGGCTATTCCAGACTTAACCTTTCTCTTTACATTCCGCTCAACCGGGTTGACCAAGGCTGATCCCTTTCCATTGGGAAGATAAAGTTTTTCTGGAAATCAAATGTTACCATTGTCCATGTCCATGGAAGTTTGAGAAGTAGATCTTCCACCCATAGTTGCTTGATTCTTGCGCCAAATCATTTATGATTCAACAACAATCAGCAAATAAGAAAGATCTATTAGGGTCATGTCAAGATCTGTCATATAGTAATCTTTAATAAAATCACTATATGACTCAGGAAGTGACTGAAGAACCCAGTCAATAGCAAACTTCCTTGAAATAACAGCACCCAACATTCTCAACATGTCAATGTGTGACTTCATTCTTAAGAAATGAGTACGCACATGTCTTCCATCTTTATGTTTCATTTCTAGTAGAGCTTGAGTGACATTGAACCTTTCAAGTCTTCGGGCTTGTGGGTCAGGGAGAACAATTGGAGGAGGAGGAGGAAGAGAAGTATGATTTCCATGAGCCAAACTCAGGAAGTCATCTTCATAAAGAAAGCTTGTTCCATTAGATTTGGGAAGATCATTGTTGTCTAAACCAGACATCTACAATGGGAGAATTCAAGTTAGTTGATTAAAATCCTTAATATAACACCCAATTTGAAATATTAAGGCTAGGACCCAACACAATATTTTATAATTTGGAAGAGGGATGTCGTAATCCAAGCTATAGAATATTTGAAGGTAGGCGAATGACGATTCAACAATTTCCACCACATAACAAAATATAAACTATTAGGTTTTAATTGGTCTTTAGAAATTCCTAGATTCTTTTGAGATGCAATGAACTTTTCAAAGTTATGTTTCAATCTCGAGTGTGCCCTCCAAGTTTTGTGACTGGGATACCGAGGATCACAAAACGAGGTGTGAAGTAACCATGCAAATTACTTGGTACCCTTAATGTTTATCACTCAATCGATGTGCCGGTTAACCACACACGCTCCACCGACCTATGATAAACCTTATGTCACTCTTTACCTACCTTGTTAAGTCCAGGTTAGTGTGTCGGTTAACCACACACGCTCCACCGACCTATGATAAACCTTATGTCACCCTTTACCTACCTTGTTAAGTCGAGGTTAGTGTGTCGGTTAACCAGACGCGCTCCACTAACGACTTTGACAAAGTGCAAAGTGTAATTACATGGGACAGCACCTTATTCACATTTTCCTAAAGTAACTAAGATTGGGAATTTAAGAAAACATGTAGTTACTTTATAATAATCATTATACTTTTAATGAAAATTTTATAAGTCCTTGTCCTACCCGTTCGGCTAATGACCCTCCACCAGTCAAGGAAGCGGTGGGTGAGAGTGGACACCCATTAAGCTGCCATTTTATAGGCAACAACCTTATACCCCCCTTATAGACCGACTTCGTGAATGAGGCCTACTAATGGTAAGACGACTTGATCTTATACATATATATATATATATATATATATATATATATATATATATATATATTATTAACTTATAATATTATAAAGTATAAGGGTTAAATTTTAACTTTTTAAAATTCTAAGGGTTGGAACTAAAGTTTTTATGATGACTTTACATGTTCCAAAACTTGAGGGCAAGTTTTATAACTTTACAAAACTCTTCAATTCATAACTTATGAGATTAGTGGGTGTATTAAAGTGAGTGTCTCTTCATTTTTATGTAACCTATGTGATTTTAATAAACTTTAAAAGATAAAGACTTTTGGTAATCCATAACTTGAGGACAAATTATGGATTCCATTAAAACATATAATGATCAAGAATTAAAACTAACAAGAAGTTACAAATAATTCCTATGATCATCTAATCTCATAAGAACATGAATATGAATATCCAAACTTCAAGAACACATAAAATCATGGAATTTCGATATTAACCATTGTAAATGGATTAGAACAACCATTACACCAACTAAAACAAGTTTTAAAACACCAAAACAGTTTAGGGTAATGTTTCTAGTCCATTTCCGGCAGAAAAAGTCGGAAATCTGCACCCTGGGGCTCCTACTCGTCGAGTGCAAGAACATACTCGACGAGTAGGATGAGTTTATGCTTGGGTTCGTCGAGTCCCCCCATGGACTCGGCGAGTTCCCTGTGCAGACAGCAAGAAATTCGACTTTTTTTCACTATTTTGCATCAAGTATCAACAAACAAGCCTAGGCTCTAATACCACTGTTGGGTTTTGAGCATTCTAACACTCCTAAGTGTACATGCAACCCTAGATAACCTTTGATCTATGTTTGTCTAAAAATACATGCAAAATACTTTTTCCAAGGTTCATAATCCTATCTAGCATACATGGGGAACTTTAACATAAAAGATGGCTAGAATTACACACCTTGTACTTGATTTGATTCCTTAAAAACCTTGAGAGCCTAGCACCCCAAGTGTCATGCCTCAAATGTCTCACACAACACCAAATGCACTTGGAATAAACTTTGAGAGAGAATGTCACACTTAGAAATCGGCTTGCCCTTTTCTAACTACTTATGTAACCGAATTTTAGATAACATATCCTTTATATAGTGTGTTACAATTAGGGTTACATGTGACAACCCGAAATTTCTATTCTGTACAACCATTCATTTCAATAGAAGTCAGAACTGCTTCTGCTAACTTTTAAGCTTTCTGGAGTCAGTTTAAGTGTTTTAAAGTTTAGTACTTCAGGAGATAACGAGAGAGGATACCCAAGGGTTTATTGTGTATCAATAAAGTCTCAAAAATCCAAGAGTTTGGAGTTTACGGCCCAAATATGGTGTTTATGGCCGTAAACCCCAAGAGGTATAAATATGACACTTAGTCATATTTATCACTTTTTCACACTTTCAAGAACTAGAACTCAAAATCCTCTCAAGTATCATTCGATTTTCCTCCTTGATCTTCAACTTTGTAAGTGTTTCTTGCCTTAATTAGTTAATATCTTCCTTAATCTAGTGATCTTACATGATTTCATCCAGGAAATCATTCCATTTGTGTAGATCTTCAAGTGTTCTTCATTCCGCCATGAACACCAAGAACACACACTAGTGTTCTTGGACTTTAAACACCCTTACAAGCTTATCTATTGTAAGTACTCTTACCCTAGTGTGTTATAAGGCTTGTTACACTTCTTATTCAACAAGAAAACACAAAGAAACTCAAGATCAAAGGTGTTTACGGTCAAGGCATGTCCTTGAACCGTAAACCCTACTGAAAGGGCCATTGTGTGCCTTAGTCCCTTACCAAGCCTTGGATACTAGTCTAGATCACCACCTTGAAGTGTTTAGGACCTTAAACATCAAAAAGATCAAGGTCCACTAGAGTTTACGGCCGTAAACTCATAGAGAAATGGTCAATGGACCGTAAACTCTAGAAGTTGGTGCAATGGTGCCACAATCACTTCCTAAGGCTTAGACTTGAAGTTAGGATGCTACTTTATGACCTATAAGACCTCAAGACACAAAATGGTAGAGTTACCATGAGTTTACGGCCGTAAACTCATGGGTTTACGACCGTAAACTCCAAGGGAGTTGGTCCCAAAACCGTAAACTTATAAAGAGTTTACCCTTGGACCATAAACTCAAAAGCCAAGCCCTACAACCCTTAGATGCAATCCTTGGTACTTATAGCACTTGAATCAAGTGTTTTACATGTCCTAGGATGTCTTAACTTGGTTAATTAGTTGTTCAATGACTAATTGGATACATATATGTGTTATTATATGTTAACTAGGATCCTTGTGTGTGTTCAAGTCATCACTTGACACTTAGCATCCTATAACATACGTTCATCCAAACCACTCACTACAGGTGAGTTCATACCCCTTAATCAATCTTTTAAATGATTTTAATTGCTTTTATGGGGGGGGATACAAGTTGAACTATTATAGTTATTATATCAATCACATATGATTAATAACTACCAAACTGGTGGATTTCTTACTTTCAAACTGTGTTATCAAACAAACTACTTCAAACTGATTTACAAACTCTTTTACATATCAAATACTTTTACTAAACTCTGTTACATGTCCAATACTTTTACTAAACTCTTTTTCATGTCAAATACTTTTATTAAACTCTTTTAAACTTATATTCTGTTAATTGTGTATCTATATAGATATAGTTATATAAGTAGAATTGAAAGGACTTAGGACTGATAGCTCACCCTACCTCCTGTTCCTCGTTTGGTTTTGGACTTAGGGTATCGGTTATTTGTCCGAAGGTCGTTTGAATCCTAGTTATATATTATGTATATGTATATAGATATAAAAGTTCCTTCTTTCTATTCAATACCTTTGGGTAGCAAAGGTATACAAACATGTTCATACATGCAAACAACATTACTAGTAAACTATAATAGGCATAGCTTAGGAAGTAACTAATACTATTACTAGAACAACGAAACATACAAGGAGTCAGTTCATACATACATACTAGCCAGAGAAACAACACACAATACAACTAGTACATACTATACATTACAATACAGGTAGTACATACTATACATTATACTAGGGAACATACTATTATTGAAGACAGAGAGAACATACATACATACTAGACAGAGAGCGAACACACAATACAGCTAGTACGTACAATACATATACAAGAATACTATTACAGTTATGTGAGCCACGTAACGGGGCATGGCATCACCTGTCATGGTTCGTTTTGTATCCAGAATCTCCTTAAATGGAGAGCGTTGAGTTTGTATATAGATCTATACTGGATTGACTATCCTACACCTTGCTGCTAGCTACAGTGGGACTTGCAAGTCTACGTGTGCCAAACGTCATTCCTTCCGACGTCTTACATCGTCGTGTTACTAGTCGGTAGTATGGTACAGGGCGATCAGATGATACTTTAAATATCACTTGGTTTAAGGTAGTTAGTACAGCAGTAGTTTCTTAATACAATACTACAGTACTATTTTATTTCCCCAATGCATTCACTTTGTGATCTTCACATAATGAACTGCAATGCAAAAACTATATTTTTGGTAGAAGGCTACTTTTAGTCAGATTTGGGAAAATACATACTCTTACAAGAGACACACACACAGATACTTGATGCCTTGGTAGAAGGCTACTTTTAGTAGAAAAACATAGGGTTTTCTAGGAGATTCAAACCTTTTACAAACATTCACAAACTTTTACAAACTTACACATCACATACTTACAAACACTTTCATACAAATACAGACACTAAAATACTTATGATCTCACCAGCTTTAAAGCTGATACTCCCTTTCAAAATAACTTGTATTCTCAGGTCACAAGTAGACAGGTACCGATGCCAGGTTTTGAGAAGATGGAGCTCGTTCAAGACTCATCTTTTATTTTGATTTATATTTTTGGTGTCTATTAACTTGACAGAACACACTTGTATTAACATTATATTATTAATGCAATGGATGATGTTGTTGCTTGTTTACTACTATTCATTGTTGTGATACTGAACATGACGTCCTCCACCCCCGAACGATTCCGCCGTTCCGGTTTTGGGGTGTGACAGATTGGTATCAGAGCATTGTTTATAGTGAATTGAGTATATCAACCCATAAAAGTTATACAGACTATAAATACAATGGGATTAAAATACTCTGACCAAGAGTTTATACTTTTAAATAATAAAATATTTAACTAAGTATACATGCCTGCATTCATACTAAAATCAGTGTCACTAGGACAGAACAAAAGTATTACGATTGTTGGGCAGCACAAGTAGACTTAGAGACATATGGTCAACCCTGGGAAGATATAGCCTGATCAACTATATTATCCGAGGAGTGACTAGCATGTCCCTAAGTGTTTTTGTGAGGTTGCAACAAGTCTAAAAACTTACCAACAGTACTACAATGAAAACATTAGAACAAAACATAAACCTAAAATACTATAGGAGTATTTTATGTTACTATAAATTACTTATGTGCTTAGTTCTTATACCCCTTCTTCTCATGTAGATATCATGGCTGGATTCCATCTTCCCGGAGACCCGTACTATCCCAACCACGGAAATGTTGGATGGCTCGGAAAAGTGCCAGATGATGATCATCCCATCCCTTTGGATGATCACTATGTTGTGGGTTTTTTTCTGATGGTTCTGACTCAGAGCCAGAAGTCAACAACCTACCCCCAGCTGAACAAAACCCAAACCCGAACCCTCGTCCATCATTTCAAGGACCCACACCTTTGTGGGCCACAAATTTGAATAGATGGAGTCAGGAACAGGGTCAACCCATTCCCTACAATGGAGACAGAAGCTTCTACAACCTCACCGAGGGAGGTTCGGCTGACAGGGTCCTACCCGTCATGGTTCGAAGGATTTCTCGGAACACCGAGCAAGGTCGAGCAGCTATCGACCGAGTCGTGGAGATTGACGCTAACTCTGGCGTTAACACAGTCCGCATTCGCCAGCTAGATTCTGCTCATGAAAGGACTCAGGTCCGCAATGCAGCTCTACAGAGAGAACTTGCTGAAACCCAAGCTGAAGTCAGAGAACTTCGAGCTCAGCAAGCAAGATCTGAAAGGCGTATGAGGGACAGAGAACGCCTTCTGTCGGAGTCAAGGACTCACTCTAGTAGTTCTCGTCGCCGATAAAGTCTCCTCGACTTATCTTTTGGATATAACCTTGTTTATGTAAAAACTCTAGTCTAATTTCCTACCTTTGTTAGAACTTGGACCTGTTAGGTCTTAATTAGGTTGTAGATCTGTCAAAATTTTCCCAACTTGGTTTGATGTAAGACCTACTTCTAGGTCATTTTTCCCGAACTGGTTACATCTGTAATACCAGTATTATTGACAGATATCTAATCTCATGGAAATTATTATCCAAATGCTATTCAATTGTGCTATTGGACTATGGAGAGTTAGTCCATGAGGCATTCTCATCAAACTCACCATATTAAATTCTTATCAATATCTTCATCTTTTTAAACTTATAGTTGAAAGATGCCTCCACGTCGATCAATGAGACGCGATCCTCCGATAACTGTAACACCACCTGCTCCTCAAATCGATACGGCAGCTCTAAATGCTGCAGTAGCTGCGGCAGTGGCAACAGCGATGGCTCAATATCATTCTTCTGGCTCCACTGGAGGAGGAACCCCTGTTCAATCTACACATGGTGAAATCCCTGTGCGCTCGAGAGAGCGCTCCTACAAGGACTTCACCAGCTGCAAGCCACTGTCCTTTAAAGGGACTGGCGGAGTCATTGCCCTCTCGCAATGGTTTGAAAAGACAGAGTCGATCTTCGAGATCTCCTCGTGCCCGGAGGGAGGCAAAGTCAAATTTGCTGCATGCACCTTCGAGACCAAAGCCCTGACATGGTGGAATAGCCATGTCAAGTCACTATTTCTAATAGTTGCAAATGCTATGGGCTGGGAAGCTCTAAAAGAGCTAATGATTGAAGAGTACTGCCCGAGGGGCGAAATCCAAAAGCTGGAGCAGGAACTGTGGACCATGAAAGGCTCTAACTGCAGCAGGAAGGGGCACACTGCCCACTTCTGCAAGGCTCCAGCAAAACCAATCACCCAAATGCCCGGCGCCGGTGTGGGCCAAGGTTGCTACAGTTGTGGCGAGGTGGGCCACTACAAGAGGAACCGCCCGAAGGCAGGGAATACCGGTGGAGTGGGAAGGGTTCTGGCCATAGGCCACGAGGAAGCCGTTGCCGACCCCACAGTGGTCACTGGTACGTTTCTCCTCCATTACTCTTATGCATGCATACTGTTTGATAGTGGAGCGGAGAGGAGTTTCGTGAACCAAAAATTTGCTCATTTACTTAAGCAAAAATCACGAGCACTTAAAGAACCGTTCACTGTAGAAATGGCTAATGGAAAGACGGAGAGCACTAGCAGTATATTCATAGGGTGTACCCTAACACTAGATAGCCATTCATTTTCAATCGACCTCGGTCTCAATTAAAAGTTTCAACGTCATTATCGGCATGGATTGGTTGAGTCTTCATGGTGCCAACATCATGTGTTATGAAAAGGCTGTTCGCCTTAATCTGCCGTCAGGCGAAACTCTAGTAGTTTACGGCGACAAACCCGACACGAACCTTCGTATCATCTCGAGCATCCAAGCTCAGAAATTCTTGCGAAAGGAATGTCACACATTCCTTGCTCATGTGGTCGATGTGAGCCAAGAAACGAAAGACATTCAGAACATTCCAGTAGTACGCGACTTTCCCGACATCTTTCCGGAAGAACTCCCAGGATTACCTCCACAACGTCAAGTCGAGTTCAGAATCGACTTAGTTCCAGGGGCTACCCCCGTAGCCAAATCGACCTATCGTCTAGCACCTGCAGAGATGCAGGAACTGTCCTGTCAACTTAACGAACTGCTCAGCAAGGGCTTTAAAAGACCAACCTTCTCACCCTGGGGAGCTCCAGCCTTGTTCGTCAGGAAGAAAGACGGATCGTTTCGTATGTGCATCGACTACAGGGAGCTCAACAAACTGACCGTCAAGAATCGTTACCCTCTACCTCGTATATATGATTTATTTGACCAACTGCAAGGGGCGAACTTCTTTTAAAAAATCGATCTAAGATTCAGATATCACCAACTACGAGTACTAGGGGAGGATGTTCCAAAGACAGCCTTCCGAACTCGTTATGAGCACTACAAATTCGTAGTGATGCCGTTCGGATTGACAAATGCGCCCGCGGTATTCATGGATTTAATGAATAGGGTGTGTCGTCCTTACTTGGATCAGTTCGTGATCGTCTTCATCGATGACATACTTATCTATTCTCGTAGTAAAGAGGAGCATGGTCGACATCTGCGACAGGTCTTAGAAACACTGCGTGCGGAGAAGCTCTATGCGAAGTTCTCGAAATGCGAATTTTGGATCCGAAGAGTCGAATTCTTAGGTCACGTGGTTAGCGAAGAGGGAATACACGTGGACCCTTCCAAAATCAAAGCCATTGAGAGCTGGTCAGCACCGAAAACGCCTACTGAAATTCGTCAATTTCTTGGCCTCGCTGGCTATTATCGCAGGTTCATTCAGAACTTCTCACAAGTTTCAAAACCCCTCACGACTTTGACCCAGAAGGGCGTGGCCTTTGACTGGGAAGAGAAGCAGGAGAGAGCGTTCCAAATGCTCAAGCGAGCCTTATGCACCGCACCAATACTATCCCTCCCCGAAGGGATAGAAGACTTCGTTGTCTATTGCGATGCGTCAAATCAAGGGCTCGGCTATGTTCTGATGCAACGAGGTAAGGTCATCGCCTACACCACTCACGATCTTGAGCTAGGAGCAGTTGTGTTTGCTCTGAAGATCTGGAGACACTACCTGTATGGTACAAAAAGCACTATCTTTACAGACCACAAAAGCCTACAACATATATTCGACCAGAAGGAGCTCAACATGAGACAATGACGGTGGGTCGAGCTACTTAGTGACTACAAATGCGAAATTCGTTATCATCCGGGTAAAGCCAACGTAGTATCTGACACCCTAAGTCGGAAAGAATACTCTGGTCGTAGAGTCAAATCATTGACTATGACTATCCATTCACACTTGTCCACGTAAATTAAGGAGGCTCAGCTCGACGCTTTGAAACCTGAAAACGTGGCGGGTGAATCACTGAGAGGGATGGATAAGAACTTGGAAGTCAAGGGTGGCGGAGCTTATTATCTCATGGATCGGATCTAGACACCGAAACACGATGGTTTCAGAGACTTGGTCATGAACGAGGAACACAACACTCGTTATTCCGTCTACCCAGGTTCAGATAAGATGTATCTGGATCTTAAAAAGCTATACTGGTGCCCTAACATGAAAGCAGAGATTGCTACCTTCATGAGTAAATGCCTTACTTGTGCCAAGGTCAAGGTCGAATACCAGAAACCGTAAGGTCTACTACAACAGCCGGAGATACCGGAATGGAAGTGGGAGCGGATCACTATGGACTTCATAACCAAGTTGCCCAAGACAACGGGTGGACTTGATACCATATGGGTCATCGTCGACAGATTGACCAAGTCCGCACACTTCCTTCCTATCAAAGAAACAGACAAGATGGAGAAGGTTACAAGAACCTAAATTAGGGAGATTGTACGACTACACGGTGTTCCCATATCTATTATCTCGGACAGAGATAGTAGATTCACTTCGAGGTTCTGGCAGTCGCTACAAAGTTCCCTAGGAACTAGGCTGGACATGAGTACAGCCTACCATCCACAGATCGACGGGCAAAGTGAGAGTACTATCCAAACCTTGGAAGATATGTTGCGAGCCTGTATGATCGACTTTCGGAAAGCATGGGATACTCATCTACCCCTCGTCGAATTTTCCTACAACAACAGTTATCACACGAGCATAAAGGCTGCTCCATTCGAGGCCCTCTATGGACGAAAGTGCAGATCCCCTCTGTGCTGGGCTGAGGTGGGTGATACCCAGTTAGCTAAAGGACGAGTTCGTGAAAGCACTCTCACGGGTCCGGAGATCATTCGGGAAACGACAGAGAAGATCGTTCAGATTCGTGAACGATTGAAAGCCTCTAGAGACCGACAGAAAAGCTACGCAGATAAACGATGGAAACCGTTGGAATTCCAGGTGGGCGACCGTGTTCTATTGAAGGTCTCACCCTGGAAAGGCTTGATACGCTTCGGAAAGCGTGGAAAGCTAAATCCAAGATACATATGGCCTTTCGAGATTCTAGCGAGAATCGGCCCTTTAGCTTACAAACTTAACTTACCTGGTGAACTCAGTAACGTACATTCTACTTTCCACGTCTCGAACTTGAAAAAGTGTCTGTCCGACGAGACTCTTGTAATCCCACTCGACGAGATCGAGATCAACGAGAGCCTCAACTTCGTGGAAGAACCTGTAGAGATCATGGACCGGGAGGTCAAGCAAACGAAACAAAGCCGTATCCCGATAGTGAAGGTTCGCTGGAACGCTAAGCGAGGACCTGAATTCACTTGGGAGCGAGAGGATCAAATGAAACTCAAATATCCTCGTCTTTTTACTTAGTTATTTGTAACTACTTATTTGCTTAAACTCTAATTTCGGGACGAAATTCCTTCTAACGGGGGGATGATGTGACAACCCGAAATTTCTATTCTGTACAACCATTCACTTGAATAGAAGTCAGAACTGTTTCTGCTAACTTTTAAGCTTTCTGGAGCCAGTTTAAGTGTTTTAAAGGTTAGTACTTCAGGAGATAACTGCAGAGAGGATACCCTAGGGTTTATTGTGTATCAATAAAGTCTCAAAACTCCAAGAGTTTGGAGTTTACGGCCCAAACATGGAGATAAATGGAGAGAGGATAACTGGAGAGTGGATACCCTAGCGTAAACCCCAAGGGGTATAAATATGACACTTAGTCATATTTATCACTTTTCACACTTTCAAGAACTAGAACTCAAAATCCTCTCAAGTATCATCCGATTTTCCTTCTTGATCTTCAACTTTGTAAGTGTTTCTTGCCTTAATTAGTTGATATCTTCCTTAATCTAGTGATCTTACATGATTTCATCCATGAAATCATTCCATTTGTGTAGATCTTCAAGTGTTCTTCATTCCACCAAGAACACACACTAGTGTTTTTGGACTTTAAACACCCTTACAAGCTTATCTATTGTAAGTACTCTTACCCTAGTGTGTTATAAGGCTTGTTACACTTCTTATTCAACTAGAAAACACAAAGAAACTCAATATCAAAGGTATTTACGGTGAAGGCATGTCCTTGAACCGTAAACCCTAATGAAAGGGCCATTGTGTGCCCTAGTCCCTTACCAAGCCTTGGATACTAGTCTAGATCACTACCTTGAAGTGTTTAGGACCTTAAACATCAAAAAGATCAAGATCCACTAGAGTTTACGGCTGTAAACGCATAGAGAAATGGTCCATGGGCTGTAAACTCTATAAGTTGGTGCAATGGTGCCACAATCACTTCCTAAGGCTTAGACTTGAAGTTAGGATGCTACTTTATGACCTATAAGACCTCAAGACACAAAATGGCCGTAAACTCATGGGTTTACGACTGTAAACTCCAAGGGAGTTCGTCCCAAAACCGTCAACTCATAAAGAGTTTACCCTTCGACCATAAACTTAAAAGCCAAGCCCTACAACCCTTAGATGCAATCCTTGGTACTTATAGCACTTGAATCAAGTGTTTTACATGTCCTAGGATGTCTTAACTTGGTTAATTAGTTGTTTAATGACTAACTGTATACATATATGTGTTATTATATGTTAACTAGGATCCTTGTGTGTGTTCAAGTCTTCACTTGACACTTAGCATCCTATAACATCCGTTCATCCAAACCACTCACTACAGGTGAGTTCATACCCCTTAATCAATCTTTTAAATGATTTTAAATGCTTTTATGGGGGGGATACAAGTTGAACTATTATAGTCTTTATATCAATCACATGTGATTAATAACTACCAAACTAGTGGATTTCTTACTTTCAAACTGTGTTATCAAACAAACTACTTCAAACAGTTTTACAAACTCTTTTACATGTCAATTACTTTTACTAAACTCTGTTACATGTCCAATACTTTTAGTAAACTCTTTTACATGTCAAATACTTTTATTAAACTCTTTTAAACTTATATTATGTTAATTGTGTATCTATATAGATATAGTTATATAAGTAGGACTGATAGCTCACCCTACCTCCTGTTCCTCATTTGGTTGTGGACTTAGGGTATCGGTTATTTGTGCGAAGGTCGTTTGAATCCTAGTTATATATTATGTATATGTATATAGATATAAAAGTTCCTTCTTTCTATTCAATACCTTTGGGTAGCAAAGGTATACAAACTGATGGGTTTTGAGGATTCTAACACTCCTATGGTGTACATGCAACCCTAGAAACCTTGGATCTATGTTTGAGTATGATACATGCGAATAATTATTTTCCAAGGTTCTTATCCTATCTAGCATGGCATGGGGAACTTGAATCAAATAAAACTAGTAGAATTACTTACCTTGTAGTAGTAGTTGATTGCTTGGAGTTTGAGAGCCTAGCACCAATAATGTGGATGCCTCAAATGGAAGTCACAAATCACCACAAACTTGGAAACTTGAGAGAATAGTCACAAACTTCTTGAAATCGGCCCTCTTAGTTTACACACATCAACTAGTGCAATTTCAAGAACCAAAGCCTCCTTTATATAGTGTGGTGGATTAGGGTTACATCCATGTAAACCCTAATACCCATGTCTTTTCATTTCCATGAGATCCATGGGTTAAAGCTCCATGGAGTATCCATGGACTTTCCATGCAAGCCTAGCCCATTCCAAATAAGCATTAGCCCACACTATATAAATACAAGAGCCCATATTTAATTAGTCATACTTTTGATCTCTAAATTAATTCTAAATTAATTATAGATCAACACTAATTAAATAATATGATTTTATATTAATATATTAGAACTTATAATATATTAATAAATCATAACTTATACATTTCTCAAAAGATTATCCGTAAATTGTTCGGGTGAAGTGCAACCCAAATGGACCATGCCGGGTCGGGTCAAGTACATACCAAATATAGTTATGGACTTAGACACTATATCCAACAGTCTCCCACTTGGATAAGTCTAATAACTATAGTTGCAAGTATGACTTCAGGAACCGATCAGCAATCGTAGCTCTTTAAACTCTTTTGAACTATGAAGCACCATTTTAGATAAGTGATCATATAATCCTCTGTTCTAGATATCAGCCGGACAAATACATGGAACAGGGTCTTGCTTATTGTCCAGCATTTGTTTCCCGATTTCCGATTTGTTTGACATAGAAATAAACTGAACACATCAATTTAGTTCTGACCGGGCCCGGTACATAGGTCGAGGGGCCCAGATATCGCTTCTAATCCAAGAAGGAACAGATAAACTTCGACTCATATGTTTGCTCTACTACTTGTTGAATTACACACAAAGGTATGTTTTATAACATCGAGTTACCAATGCGTTTTCGTATAATCAATACATAACCAACTCATAGGTAACAAATCATATGTCTAGGTTTGAAGACTTATATGATATTACCGTCTCACGATCACTCGAGATAAATTACATGAAGTGATGCCAGTGAGCATGGGTTGAATCCAATACTCAGAACTTATGAGCACTCATGAGTGTTGTAGCCCTGCTTTGTCTAACATCTTAGACCTCTACAAGCCAACCCATGACAGTCTTGATTCATATCTACTTCCAACATTTGACCGACTGTGGAGAGTTTGAATAATATGATATAAACCATAACATAATTATTCTGGAAGTCAAAACATGCAAAAAGAAATAATAGTAAACGATTGACAAGAGATAGCAACACTTTACTCATAAATAACAGCTTTTATTTATCATCAAATGTCAATTACATTTTACAAATTTCAAGATTATCTAACTACTAAAACTAATATCATCCTTCAGCCCTATGCTCCGAGCATGTTGGAGATGCTTAGCCCGAGTCAGTCCCTTCGTGAGGGGATCTGTTGGGTTCTCATTCGATGATACCCTCTTTGCCACAAGGATTCCTTCTTCTATTCGATGTCTGATGAAGTGATATTTTTTGTCAATGTGTCTGGATCTCCCATGATCTCTTGGTTCCTTGGCTAAGGCAACCGCACTATTGTTGTCGCAGAAAATCTTCATTGGCTCCTTTATAGCTGGTACAACTCCAAGGTCTCCGATGAAGTTCTTTAGCCATATAGCCTCCTTTGTTGCCTCGCTTGCTGCTATATACTCTGATTCATAAGTGGAATCAGCCACTGTCTCCTGCTTGGAACTTTTCCATGTAATGGCCCCTCCGTTTAGAGTAAAGACCGAGCCCGACTGAGAGCGGAAATTATCCCTGTCAGTCTGAAAGCTAGCATCACTGTACCCTACAACTCTCAAGTCCTCACTGCCACCGAGGGGAAGGACCCAGTCCTTAGTCCTCCGTAGGTACTTGAGGATATTCTTTACCGCAGTCCAGTGTGCCTTGCCAGGGTTCCCCTGATACCTGCTAACGATGCTCAAAGCAAAGGCTACATCAGGTCGAGTACACGTTATAGCATACATGATCGATCCTACAGCTGAAGCATAAGGTATTCGACTCATTTATGCTATCTCAGCCTCAGTACTAGGGCTTTGTGTCTTACTCAATCTGGCATTACTCTGGATGGGTAACTCTCCTTTCTTGGAGTTATGCATGTTGAACCTTTTCAACACTTTGTCCACATAGGTGCTTTGACTAAGTCCAATTAGTCTTTTACTCCTGTTTCTCAAAATCCTTATCGCTAGGATATAGGCAGCTTCTCCAAGGTTCTTCATAGCGAAACACTTCCCAAGCCAGGACTTTACTTCCTGCAGGGTTGGGATGTCATTTCCTATGAGTAGTATGTCATCCACATACAGTACCAAAAAGCTGACTATACTCCCACTAGCCTTGATATAGACACAAGATTCATCTTCACTCCTTGAAAAGCCAAATTCTTTGACTTTCTCATCAAAGCAAAGATTCCATCTGCGAGGTGCCTGTTTTAATCCATAAATGGATTTCTCGAGCTTACGCACTCTACTGGGGTACTCTGTACTGACAAAACCCTCTGGCTGAACCATGTAAACATCTTCAGCAACTTTCCATTAAGGAAAGCGGTTTTTACATCCATTTGCCATATTTCATAATCATGAAATGCAGCAATGGCTAACAGAACCCTAATAGACTTAATCTTGGCCACTGGTGAAAAGGTCTCATCATAATCAACTCCCGGAGTTTGAGAATAACCCTTTGCAACCAGTCGTGCCTTATAAGTGTGTACATTACCATCCATGTCGGTGATCCATTTGCACCCAACTATCTTACGATCAGGTACATTGTCAACCAAGTTCCAAACTTGATTGTCATACATGGACTGTATCTCGCTATCTATAGCCTCTTTCCATTTAGCAGCCTCAGGGCCTGCCATGGCTTCCGTGTAGCTGTTAGGCTCATCCAGATTTACCAGTGTGTTATCACTGATAAGTGTCTCACCTTCTGCAGTAATATGAAAACCATAATAATGCTCAGGTGCATTCCTAACTCTGGTGGAACGCCTCGGACGTATAGATTCTTCAGTCGGCTCAACAGGAGTTTCCTCCTCAGGTTGAGGGCTAGGGTTTGAGGTTCCTTCACCACTTGACTCTTGAATTTCATCAAGGTCAATTTGCCTCCCACTGTCTCCTTGGCTCATGAATTCTCTCTCTCGAAAGAATCCTCTTCTTGCTACAAACACCACATTATCACTGGGTCTGTAGAAGATGCAACCAAAGGATTTTTGTGGATAGCCGATGAAAATACACCTTTCGCTTCGGGGTTCGAGCTTCTCGTGACTCTCGCGTCTCACGAAAGCCTCGCAACCCCAAATCTTGATGTGGTCTAGATTGGGAACTTTTCCAGTCCACAACTCGTGAGGTGTTTTGGCAACCTTCTTTGTAGGGACTAGATTAAGGATATGGGCGGCAGTCTCTAAGGAATACCCCCAAAATGAGATTGGTAGCAAAGCTCGACTCATCATGGAACGAACCATGTCCAACAAGGTCCGATTGTGCCTCTCAGCTACACCATTCAATTGTGGTGTCCTAGGAGGTGTCAATTGTGAGACAATCCCACATTCCTTAAGATGGTCAAGGAACTCAGTACTAAGATACTCACCACCACGATCGGATCGAAGCATCTTAATGTTCCTGCCCAACTGATTCTCCACTTCTTGCTTAAACTCTTTGAATTTCTCAAAGGTTTCTGACTTATGCTTGATTAGGTAGACATATCCATATCTACTAAAATCATCAGTAAAAGTCACATAGAACCGATTAGCATCTCTTGTGGCGGTTCTGAAGGGTCCACACACATCCGTGTGTATGAGGTCCAACAAACCTTCACCCCTAGCACAAGTGCCAGTAAAAGGTGACTTTGTCATTTTACCAAGCAAACAAGATTCACAACTATCATCTGACTTTAGGTCAAATGACTCCAAGACTCCATCCTTTTGGAGTTGGCCTATGCGTTTCTTGCTTACATGTCCAAGACGACAATGCCATAAGGATGCTTTATCTAAGCTAGTGGAAGAGTTAATACACAATACATTATTTCCTAGATTATCTACAACAGATACAGTTTCATACACGCCATCACAAGGTAATGCTTTAAAATAAAGAACATTATTAAAGAAAGCATCAATACTACCATTATTATTATCAAAATAAAAGGTAAAACCTTGTTTATACAATGCATGAAAGGAAATAACATTTCTTGCCATTTCTGGTGAATAATAACATTTATTCAAATCTAATGTAAACCCACTATTTAGCACTAAGGAATAAACTCCTATCTTGGTGACAGGTGAAGCTTTCCTAATTCCCATGATCAAGTTTATCTTTCCCTGCTCCACATTCTCACTTCTTTTTAGTCCCTGCAAATCACAACATATGTGAATACCACAACCTGTATCAAGGACCCAAGACTTAGAATGAGGTGAGTTATTAGACAATATAGTGTATATACCTGCATGGTTGGGTTTTACTTTCCCATCCTTCAAATCTTGCTGGTACTTTGGGCAGTTTCGCTTCCAGTGCAACTTTTCATGGCAATAGAAGCATTCAGCCTCATTAAGGTTAGCAGAAGGAGTGACAAAACCTTTCTTGGTTTTGCTTGAAGAGGAGCCTTCAAGGGTCTTACCCTTGGTACCCTTATAAGGGTTCTTTCTCTTCTTCCCTTTGCCATGCCCGATTGCCAAGACATTGGCCGCAGTTGGAGTAGGAGTAGGAGTAGTAACAATCGACTTACCCTTTAGACCACTTTCGGCGGTCTTCAAGAGTCCTTGAAGTTTGATGAGGGTGACTTCTTCCTTGTTCATGTGATATGTCATGCGGAATTGATCATAACACGATGGCAAGGAGTGCAAAATGATGTCTATTGCTAACTCCTTAGGGAAGTTCACATTTAGCTTCAGTAAACGGTCCACATACCTTTGCATTTTCTGCATGTGGCCCGTGATGGGTTCACCATCCTTCATTTGGGTTGTTATCATGGAGGAGATTATTTCATATCGCTCTTGACGAGCACTTTGATGGTAGCGGTCCATCAAGTCCTGGTGCATCTCAAAAGGATAATAGTCCTCATAGGACTTTTGGAGCTCGGCTGTCATGGTGGCCATCATGATGCATGCCACTTTTGTAGCATCTCTTTCATGTACCTCATATTCAGCAAGCTCTTCAGGAGTAGCAGTTGGCTCGGGTACCTTCAACTCCTTGTCGAGAACATATTCTTTGTTCTCATACCGAGTGACCATCCTGATGTTTCTGATCCAATCTGTAAAGTTGGACCCGTCAAAGATGACTCTCCCACAAAGATTCATGAGAGAGAAGGAGCTAGTACGGTTTGAGCCAGAAGCATTGTTATTGGAAGTCATCTGAAAAGAAGAGGGAATAGATTAGATTAGATATAGAGATAGTCCTTAACAAAACACCCAAATGTAATATTAAGGCTAGGACCCAACACAATATTTTATAACTTAGAAGAGGGATGCCGTAATCTAAGCTATAAGATATTTGAAGGTAGGTGAATGACGATTCACTAATTTCCACCATGAAAAACGAAATATTTAATTAGGTTTTAATTGGTTTAGAAACTCCTAGATTCTTTAAGATTCATTGAACTTTCTTCAATGGCATGTTTCAATCTCGAGTGTGCCCTTCAAGTTTTGTGACTGGGATGCCGAGGATCACAAAACAAGGTGTGAAGTAACCATGCAAATTACTTGGTACCCTTAATGTATTACCCCTCAATCGATGTGCCGGTTAACCACACACGCTCCATCGATACTATGATAAACATTAAGTCACCCTTTACCTACCTTGTTAAGTTCAAGTTAGTGTGCCGGTTAACCACACACGCTCCACTTACGACTTAAACAAAGTGTAAAGTGTAATTTCATGGATTAGCACCTTATTCACATTTTCCTAAAATAACTAAGATTGGGAATTCAATAATGTTTAGTTACTTTAGTATTATCATTATACTTTTAATGAGAATTTATAAGTCCTTGTCCTACCCGTTCGGCTAATGACGCTCCACCGATCAAGGAAGCGGTGGGTGAGAGTGGACACCCATTAAGTTGCCATTTTGTAGGCAACAACCTTATACCCCCCTTATAGACCGGCTTCGTGAATGAGGCGTATTAGCGGTAAGACGACTTGATCTTATACATATATAAATATTATTAAACTTATAATGTTATAAAGTATAAGGGTTGAATTTTAACTTTTAAAATTCTAGGGGTTGGAACTAAAGTTTTTAATATGACTTTACATGTTCCAAAACTTGAGGGCAAGTTTTGTAAACTTTCAAAACTTTTCATTTCTCATAATTTATGAGTTAATGGTTATTAAAATGAAGACTCTTCATTTTTTGTAACCTATGTGTTCTTTTAATGGTTATTTATAAATGTGACTTTTGGTTATCCATAACTTAAGAACTAGTTATGGACTCCATTAAAACACATAAAGATCTAGAATTAATCTAATCAATTATTAGCACATAATTTCTATGATCTTCTAAACTCATATGTTTATGAATGTTCTTATAAAAAATTTCAAGAATCGTCAGTACATATACAAAACTTGAAATTTTGATACGAGCTTTTGAACAAAACTTCGATGTTCAAGTTTTTTTTTTTTTTTTTTTTTTTGCATCAAGTATCAAATAAACAAACCTGGCTTTGATACCACTGATGGGTTTTGAGCATTCTAACACTCATATGGTGTACATGCAACCCTAGAAACCTTGGATCTATGTTTGACTATGATACATGAAAATAATTATTTTCCAAGGTTCTTATTGTATCTAGCATGGCATGGGGAACTTGAATCAAATAAAACTAGTAGAATTACTTACCTTGTAGTAGTAGTTGATTGCTTGAAGTTTGAGAGCCTAGCACCAATAATGTGGATGCGTCAAATGGAAGTCACAAATCACCACAAACTTGGAAACTTGAGAGAATAGTCACAAACTTCTTGAAATCGGCCCTCTTAGTTTACACACATCAACTAGTGCAATTTCAAGAACCAAAGCCTCCTTTATATAGTGTGGTGGATTAGGGTTACATCCATGTAAACCCTAATACCCATGTCTTTTCATTTCCATGAGATCCATGGGTTAAAGCTCCATGGAGTATCCATGGACTTTCCATGCAAGCCTAGCCCATTCCAAATAAGCATTAGCCCACACTATATAAATACAAGAGCCCATATTTAATTAGTCATACTTTTGATCTCTAAATTAATTCTAAATTAATTATAGATCAACACTAATTAAATAATATGATTTTATATTAATATATTAGAACTTATAATATATTAATAAATCATAACTTATACAATTCTCAAAAGATTATCCGTAAATTGTTCGAGTGAAGTGCAACCCAAATGGACCATGCCGGGTCGGGTCAAGTACATACCAAATATAGTTATGGACTTAGACACTATATCCAACACAAACATGTTCATACATGCAAACAACATTACTAGTAAACTATAATAGGCATAGTTTAGGAAGTTACTAATACTATTACTAGAACAACGAAACATACAAGGAGTCAGTTCATACATACATACTAGACAAAGAAAGAACACACAATACAGCTAGTACATACTATACATTACAATACAGCTAGTACATACTATACATTGAACTAGGGAACATACTATTATGGAAGACAGAGAGAACATACATACATACTAGACAGAGAGAGAACAAACAATACAGCTAGTACGTGCAATACATATACAAGAATACTATTACAGTTATGTGAGCCACGTAACGGGGCATGGCATCACCTGTCATGGCTCGTTTTGTATCCAAAATCTCCTTAAATGTAGAGCGTTGAGTTTGTGTATAGATCTATACTGGATTGACTATCCTAGACCTTGCTGCTAGCTATAGTGGGACTTGCAAGTCTACGGGTGCCAAACATCATTCCTTTCGACGTCTTACATCGTCGTGTTACTAGTCGGTAGTATGCTACAGGCCGATCACATGATACTTTAAATATCACTTGGTTTAAGGTAGTTAGTACAACAGTAGTTACTTAATACAATACTACAGTACTATTTTATTTCCCCAATGCATTCACTTTGTGATCTCCACACAATGAACTGTAATGCAAAAACTATATTTTTGGTTAATGATAGTCAGATTTGGGAAAATACATACTCTTACAAGAGACACACACACAAATACTTGATGCCTTGGTAGAAGGCTACTTTTAGTAGAAAAACATAGGGTTTTCTAGGAGATTCAAACCTTTTACAAACATTCACAAACTTTTACAAACATGCACATCACATACTTACAAACACTTTCATACAAACACAGACACTAAAATACTTATGATCTCACCAGCTTTAAAGCTGATACTCCCTTTCAAAATAACTTGTATTCTCAGGTCACCAGTAGACAGGTACCGATGCCAGGTTTTGAGAAGATAGAGCTCGTTCAAGACTCATCTTTTATTTTGATTTATATTTTTGGTGTCTATTAAGTTGACAGAACACACTTGTATTAACATTATATTATTAATTCAATGGATGATGTTGTTGCTTGTTTACTACTATTCATTGTTGTGATACTAAACATGACGTCCTCCACCCCCGAACGATTCCGCCGTTCCGGTTTTGGGGTGTGACATTACACCATTTAAACCCTAATGTAACATGGCCCTTCATTTCCATGACCCATGGGTTTGTAACTCCCATGGAGCATCATATGGACCTTAAGCCAACTTGATAATCCATGGAGCCTTTAGCCCACTATACATGTTATGGATGATTTACATAATCAACCCATATATTTAATTATTCATCTTTTGATCACTTAATTAATACTAGATTAATTCTTGATCAACACTAATTAAATAATATTATTAATATATTAGAACTTATAATATATTAATAAACCATAAGTGTTATTTCTCTCATTTTAGTTTATCCAAATGCATGATGCCATGCAACCCAAATGGACCATGCCGGGTCGGGTCAAGTATAACCCAGGAATAGTTATGAACTTAGACACCTAATCCTACAGCCGCCCCACCTCTCCCCAACAGATGGGAGTTCGACATCTCCTCCCATACAGAAGCTCGAAGGGAGGCATGCCAATACTGGAATGATGGCTGTTGTTGTAAGAAAACTCAGCCAATGGTAGATAAGTGTCCCAACTTCCACCAAAGTCCATGACACACGCACATAACATGTCCTCAAGCGTCTGAATCATCCGCTCACTCTGTCCGTCTGTCTGTGGGTGGTAAGCTGTACTGAAGTGCATTTGAGTACCCAGCTTCTCATGAATCTTCTTCCAGAACCTGGAAGTAAAACACACATCCCGATCTGACACTATCGATGTCGGTTCCCCATGTCGTGCCACCACCTCACGTATGTAGATCTCGGCCAACCTTTCTGCAGAAGAGCTCTCACTGATAGCAAGGAAGTGAGCACTCTTAGTCAACCGGTCTACAATCACCCAAATTGCGTCAACCCCACGCGTAGTCCTTGGTAACTTGGTGATAAAATCCATGGAAATCTATTCCCACTTCCACTGGGGAACCTCTAGTGGCTGCAGCATGCCATTAGGGCGCTGGTGCTCGGCCTTAACCCGACGACATGTCAAGCACCTCTCAACTACCCATGCGACATATCTCTTCATACAGGGCCACCAGTAATCTCTCTTTAGATCCAAATACATCTTCGTGGCTCCTAGGTGGATCGAGAATCTCGATCTATGTGCCTCCTCCAACAATACACGGCGAGCTCCACCTTTATAGGGCACCCAAATCCGCCCATGGAAAGTCATAAGCCCACGATTGTCCGTCACAAACTCGGAAACCTACCCAATCACGCGCTCTCTCTTGCGGTTCTCCGGTCTCACAGCCTCTGCCTAAGCCTCTCGGATGGTATCTAAGACTGGAGTCATCACCGTTATCCTCATGCACACATTCCGAATCAGAGTGCTCTCGGCTTTGCGACTCAAGGCATCGGCTACCACATTAGCCTTGCCTGGGTGATATAAGATATCGCAGGCGTAGTCCTTCACTACATCCAACCATCTCCTTTTCCTCATATTCAGGTTGGGCTGATCCATCAAGTACTTCAAACTCTTATGGTCCGTGTATATGGTACACCGGACACCATATAGATAGTGGCGGCAAATCTTGAGGGTGAACACCACCGCCCCCAACTCCAGGTCGTGGGTGGGATACCTCATCTCAGGAGGCTTCATCTACCTCGATGCATATGCTATCACGTGCCCCCTCTGCATCAAAACCACGCCCATCCCAGGTATAGAAGCATCACAATAAACCAGAAAGTCATCTACTCCCTCGGGAAGGGCTAACACCGGGGCTTCGCACAATCTCTAACGAAGAGTCTCAAATGAGGCCTGCTGCTCGGGACCCCAAGTAAAGGTAACACACTTCTGGGTCATCCTGGTGAGAGGAACGACAATCTTGGAGAAATCTCTGATGAACCTCCGATAATAGCCGGCTAAACCCAGAAAACTCCTGATCTCGGTCGGAGATCTCGGAACCTCCCAAATCATAACTGCATCAATCTTGGCCGGGTCGACCAATATCCCATTTTGATTAACGAGATGTCCCATGAACTAGACCTCTCGTAACCAGATATCACACTTGGAGAATTTGGCATATAGCCTCTCCGATCTCAAAACTCCCAGAACCTCTCTAAGATGCTCCTCGTGATGCCCCCTGGACCTTGAGTACACAAGAATATAATCGATGAACACGATCACCGATCGATCCAACATGGTCCTGCACACCCGGTTCCAGTGGTCCATGAACGCCGCCGGTGTGTTGGTGCGCCCAAAAGACATCACCACAAACTCGTAGTGCCCATAACGAGTCCTAAAAGCCTTCTTCAGAATATCCTCCTCGCAGACTCTCATCTGATGATATCCGGATCTCAAATCAATCTTGGAGAACCAAGATGCCCCCTGCAACTGATCGAAAAAATCGTCGATCCTCGGAAGTGCATAACAGTTTTTGACTGTCAACTTGTTCAACTCCCGGTAATCAATGCACATCCGATGTGAACCATCCTTTTTCTTGACAAAAAGGATCGGAGCTCCCCACGGTGAGCTACTCGGTCTGATGAACCCTTTCCCCAGCAGCTCCTAGAGCTTTGAGGATAAATCCTGCATCTATGGCGGCGCAAGGCGGTAGGGTGCCTTGGCAATAGGCTCCGTACCCAAAATCAAATCAATCCGAAACTCCACCTGCCTCTCGGGAGGCACACCCGACAACTCCTCGGGGAAAACATCTGGAAACTCACACACTATCGGAACCTCGGAGATAGAACTTGGTCGCTCTGTAGAAACCCGCGTATCCATCTCGTACGCCATAAAACCCATATAACCCTGCTGTAAACTCTGTTTCGCTCTGGAAGCAGATCAGAAAGCTGATCCAGATCAAGTACGCTCGTAGTAAACCATAAGTACTCCCTCACTAGGGTCTCGTATAGTCACTAACTGTCGCTCGCAGTCTATCACAGCTCCAAATCGACTCAAGCAGTCCATGCCCACTATGACACAGACATCACCCACAACGATCGGCACCAGTTCTATCCGAAACTTAACACCAAAAATCTCTAGTATACACACACGGATCACGTCAGTAGCAAAAACCGCATGCTTGTCGGCTATAGAAACCCTCAGAGGTAGACTCAACGCCTCACGTCGGATACTGATGTGACGAATAAAAGCTACGGACACAAAAGATCGACTCGCACCCGAGTCAAATAACACCAAAGCAGGTACAGAACTCACAAGAAAAGTACATATACATGACACAATATAAACACAATATATCTCAAAAGAATAATAATAAGAATACATACCGGCCATGACATCAGGTGCTGCGCGGACCTCCTCCGCTGTCAGCTGAAAAGCTCTCCCACGAACCCTCGGTGTCTCGGCCTTCACTGGCCGACTCTCACTAGCACGCAAAGCAGCAAATGCAGATCCCTGTGTTGATCCCTGCATGAGCTGAGGGCACTCGACCTTCTGATGGTCGGTCTGGTTGCAGTGGAAGCAACCGAAAACCTCTTGGGGCAATCCTTCGCCATGTGCCCCTCTTTGCCACATTTATAGGAAATCGTCGCACGCCACGACCCCTCGTGACTCTTGCCGCACTTGCCACAAGTGCGGCCCTTCTGGCATCCAGCTCTGGTATCAACGGGCTTAGCTCGCTTCGTCGCCGGCTACGACTGCACTGGTCTGCGGTCCCTACCACGGGACTCCTCCTCCTCCCAGGTCTGCAGCTCAAGGTCAATCTCCCTCCTCCTGGAATTGGCCTGAAGCTCAGCCAATGTCGTATATGACGAGTTCGCCACGAAGTAAGGTATATCCCTCCTCAGTATGCTCAAATATCGGCTCACATGTGCCTGCTCAGTGGACACGTGCTCAGGGAAAACAATCGCCCTCTCGTGAAACATCCTTGAAATCTCAGTCACTGACTTTGTCTTCTGCTTGAGAGACAGAAACTCCTGTGCCAATCGTTCCCTCTCCACCGGGGGAACAAACTCGTCTCGGAACATCAGAAAAAACCTCTCCCATGTCACCGCAGCAAGATATGCAGAAGTAAAGCTGGTTGTCACAAACTTCCACCAGTCCTTCGCTCCCAAGCGAAGCTGGTTCAGCGCAAACCGAACTCTCAAGTGATCTAGGCATGAACATGCGTAAAAACATCCCTCGATATCAGAGATCCATCTATCGCAGCAATCGGATCCTGTGTCCCATCAAACTCTGGTGGCTTCGTGTTGCTGAACTCCTTGAACAACAACGAGTCACCTCCCTATGGCCTAGCAGCGGCGACAATTGCAGTGGCTGCAGCACCAGCAGCCTCAGTGACAACAATGTATCGCTCGTCAAATGTCTCAATCAGGGTGGTCTTAATAGACCCAAACGTCTCAGGAATATCCGCTCGAATAGCTGCTGCCACCTCCTCGTGAATCATCCTGCGAATCTCATCATCACTAGTCCTACTGCCTCCAGGGTTGTGGCGTGTACCCACCACGATGTTTCTGAAACACAACACACAAATCATCAGAGACTCGCTCGAACATACTCACACCCGATCACTCATCCATACTTGTTCCTTAGTTTCCTAAGAATTATTACTTGGGTTGCATACAGATCTGGTGCTTTCAGTAGTGTGGGCCCAATACTACCTTCCACACCGGGCCTGTAGTCACCCCAAGTCCTCCTCCTAGGATTCTAATTCACAAGTACTCTATCTCTCACGAATATCAGACTACTCTCTTAGTAGACACCTCACTACTCATCTAGATATCTCCTCTAGATTATCCCTCGCCTCAAAATTCTCTCTTTAAGTGATCGTGCTCGCTACTCTCACTCGACACATACTCAAAGCACATAACAGATAGCAATGACTCCTAAGCTAAGGCATCAAAAATCAGGCAACCCTAGCCCTAAGATATGAAATACATAGCTTATCCTCTAGCATGCATCACTAACATCCCACAAATATCTCATAACACAATAAGTAAGGGTATTTTGGGAAATCACCGTTCGGGCTCTGGCTGATTGTACACACTGCTCCATCTCGATTTCTCTTTAAACTCTTTCCCTTTTTAGAAAAATTCATTTCTTTTGAAAATCTTTCTCAAATCCTCAGTTTGAGTTCAGACATACCCGAAGGTGCATCCGAATCCCTCAAACGAAGGCTCTGATACCCACTTGTAACAACGTAAATTTTCAAACCAATTTTTTTTTAATTTAAAAACACATTTTCCTCAATCCAAACATCTCAAAAGTGTCATAATATCAGATCATCAAACACATATCAGAAAACTATATATATGACAACTCCAGGATCCTCTCAAAACATACCTCAATTTCTAATGTTAGTACAATGAAGTCGGCGCCTTCCCGTGATCCTGAGAAGTACATGAAACACATAACACATAACATGGTAAGCATGAAGCTTAGTGAGTTCCCCAAAATACCACTAATATCTCATTAGCCTCTCATGGCTATACTCAGATAAGACCCTCCGGTCAATGTGTCTCAGTGGGACCCTCCAGTCCAACAACTCGGGTGGACCCTCCGGTCCTAACTTAGTGACTCAATATAATACACAACATATATTTCACAAGACAATAAAAGGATATCTCAATACGCAGTATATGCACATAAGACCCTCTAGTCACACATATATTACCACTCAAGGTAAGTATAGTGAGAAGACTCACCTCGTATGCTAGCAAGTAACAATCTCGTACACGGAATCTCGAACTAGCCACCGCCTATCACATAGAATAATAATCTCTGATTAATACTCTACTCATACTCAAAATATACCAAAGGTTTCTTTCTCTCTCTCTAACTCTCGGAATGGGTAGAAGACCTTTTTACCCCTCCATGGTCTCCATTACTCATGTTGACCAAACCCTAAAGTCAACAGATGTCAAGCTCGAGTCAACATGCCATGTTTGACCTGACTCGCCGAGTGCATTCATGTGACTCGTCGAGTCCACTCGTTTCCTCAGAAATCTCGTGAAGGTCCAACTCAACTCGTCGAGTTAACCCCCAAGTCGCCGAGCTATCGCATGATCAAGCTTATCGGGACAACCCTAGCCGACTCGTCGAGTCGGCACATCGACTCGGCGAGTCTATTCAGAATCATTTCTCATTCAGACGATTTCAAGGCAGAGAACCTTCCCAAAACTGTAGATCTAAACTCTAAAGGCTCGTTTATCACGTAAAGCCACATGCTTTACGTCTATGCATGGCACTTTGGGCTTGAAATACCAAGAACATGCTCTAATAAGGGTTTTTCACTCAAGAGCTCTATTAAGGCTGAATAAAGCAGGGACCTTTGGACTCTAGGGACTTCACAAGGTCCATATATGAAGTCCAAACCTCCATATGAACACAATACCCTCAAATTCCCAACATTAGATAGAAAAAAAGCCCTAATATCCAATACTATGAGATCTACCCAAACTAAAGAGAAAGGTATAAACTTTATACCTTTTACAGAAGGTCTTGGATGAATAGCAACAGATCTAACAGCGTCCTCTCGTTCCTTGCTTAAAATCATTCTCTTCTCTTCCAAAGATGCACCAAGATACTCAATATTAGCTCACACTCTCTCTATTAGCTGAAAGGGCGATTAGGGTTTCTCTTAGTGAAGGTAACCAGCTGATGAGCAGCAAATGAGGCTATAAGTGCCCTTAAATAGACCCCAAACCCGAGTATTTAGGGTTTCACTTCACAGTGTCTACTCGGCGATTCGACTCTCTGACTCGTCGAGTAGATCATTAATCCCACGTGCCAAAATGCGACTCCACTCGACGAGTTGTAGCACCAACCTGTCGAGTTGCTCAAAAGCCGTAAAAATTAAATAAATAAACAATATACCTGGAAGTCCGGATGTTACAGAATAAATAGGGAAGGCCACTTCAACTTCTAATGGAAAAGGTGGGAGGTGTAAGAAGAAAAAGAAAACTTCAAAATAAGATTGATCGACTTCAGGGGGAAACAAGGAAGATTAATGGCAGAAATGCAACATTTGGTCCGAAATATTGGGGTTAAAACCAGATTTCATGCATGTTGAAAAGAACGTGGGGAGAGTCTTATTGGTACAATACTAAACGTGCCTAACAAGACCAAAGACAGATTGAAAGCTCGCCAAGATCTTGAAATATTGGGGTTAAAACCTGATTTGATACCAAAAACAATAAAAGGTGGCCAATTACTCATGACTACATCAAACTGCACATTAACCCCAGAAGAAAGGGACACTATTTTCCAAAGACATAAAGATTTAAGGGTTCCAAAAGGCTACTGTTCAACATTTTCCACTTTGGTTTGTGAAAAGGAGCATAATCTTATTGGACTTAAATCCCATGAATATCACATACTAATAAAACAATTTTTGCCAAGTTCAATACGATATATTATTCATAAATACAAAAGAGATGCTATTATCAGTTTATGTTTTTTTTCAACTATATTTCTCGCGAAGAAATAATCGTGGCAGAGCTCGATGACTTGGAAGAAGACTCGTGTGTCACATTGTTCTTGCTAGAGAAACACTTTCCTCCATCTTATTTTTTGATATTATGGTTCACTTAGTTGTTCATCTTTCTAGGGAAGTAAGAATATGTGGTCGAATATGCTTCCGATGGATGTATCCATTTGAAAGATACATGAAGGTAATAAAAGGTCATGTTTGGAACAAAAAGAAACCAGAAGGATGCATTGCTGAAGGGAATGTTGCAGATGAGACAAATGAGTTCTTAAGTGAATACCACAAAAAACATACAGATTGTTGGTATTCCACAAGATAAGCATACCACAATTGATAATGTCGACGGAATAGCACTATCAGCTGTGAGTCCGTCTGAAGTTTGTCCAGAACTCTTCATCAAATCACATTTCTTTATACTACAAAATACACCTAAAGTGCATCCGTATATCGAGTAAGTATATTAGCAATTGTATATTCATTATTTTCTCGATTAATTAGTTGACCATTTATTAATACAATCCCGATTAAGAGCTTAATTTACTAATACATTATTAAATTTGTCACTTAATATGGTTACATGTAAAAGTATGTTCATTAATTAAACACTTAGACTAAAAACTATATAATACATTAAGCCCTTATATAAAATATATGGATAGCTATACGTAATACATTAAAACAATGATGTATATATACATGCATAAAATATGTTGGGGTCGTAATACATTAAGCCATGAATTTTAGCTTAACCCATTTACTCATTCTGTCCATATTAGGTAAAAAAGAAACATATTCTAACTTTACTATTCATCAATCTACGCATACGCAACACAAGATGCATCTGAAAAATAAACAACCCATGAAAAGGCAAGCATTGCTGGAGAAAGAGCACATTAAATCTTTCCGTCATTGGTAAAAAGAGGATGTAAAATAATGATCCAAGTTATTTTTTGTTTTGAGAAAATTTCACATTTTTTCCTTGTCATTCATGAAGTGCTTGAACAAAATAGTAACTGATCAATCTTCCCCCTGATGCTTATCTTTTTAATGATATTTAGGTAGATCAAGATATGGCGATCGACATAAATAGTATTTCAGAAGACTTAAGGTGGGTTTCTCATGGCTGACAACACGTCATAATGAAATATGCTATATATCACATCAATGGCTACCTATTTCGTACATAATCCCGTGGAGGTATAGTTAGCCAAAATAATGGGGTTAAAACCTGAAATATTGGGGTTAAAACCTGATTTGATACGAAAAACAATAAAAGGTGGCCAATTACTCATGACTACATCAAACTGCACATTAACCCCAGAAGAAAGGGACACTTTTTTCCAAACACTTAAAGATTTAAGGGTTCCAAAAGGCTACTGTTCAACATTTTCCACTTTGGTTTGTGAAAAGGAGCATAATCTTATTGGACTTAAATCCCATGAATATCACATACTAATAAAACAATTTTTGCCAAGTTCAATACGATAGATTATTCATAAATACAAAAGAGATGCTATTATCAGTTTATGTTTTTTTTCAACTATATTTCTCGCGAAGAAATAATAGTGGCAGAGCTCGATGACTTGGAAGAAGACTCGTGTGTCACATTGTTCTTGCTAGAGAAACACTTTCCTCCATCTTATTTTTTGATATTATGGTTCACTTAGTTGTTCACCTTTCTAGGGAAGTAAGAATATGTGGTCCAATATGCTTCCGATGGATGTATCCATTTGAAAGATACATGAAGGTAATAAAAGGTCATGTTTGGAGCAAAAAGAAACCAGAAGGATGCATTGCTGAAGGGAATGTTGCAGATGAGACAAATGAGTTCTTAAGTGAATACCACAAAAAACATACAGATTGTTGGTATTCCACAAGATAAGCATACCACAATTGATAATGTCGACGGAATAGCACTATCAGCTGTGAGTCCGTCTGAAGTTTGTCCAGAATTCTTCATCAAATCACATTTCTTTATACTACAAAATACACCAAAAGTGCATCCGTATATCGAGTAAGTATATTAGCAATTGTATATTCATTATTTTCTTGATTAATTAGTTGACCATTTATTTATACAATCCCGATTAAGAGCTTAATTTACTAATACATTATTAAATTTGTCACTTAGTATGGTTACATGTAAATGTATGTTCATCAATTAAACACTTAGACTAAAAAACTATATAATACATTAAGCCCATATATAAAATATATGGATACCTATATATAATACATTAAAACAATGATGTATATATACATGCATAAAATATGTTGGGGTCGTAATACATTAAGCCATGAATTTTAGCTTAACCCATTTACTCATTCTGTCCATATTAGATAAAAAAGAAACATATTCTAACTTTACTAATCATCAATCTACGCATATGCAACACAAGATGCATCAGAAAAATAAACATCCCATGAAAAGGCAAGCATTGCTGGAGAAAGAGCACATTAAATCTTTCCGTCATTGTTAAAAAGAGGATGTAAAATAATGATCCAAGTTATTTTTTGTTTTGAGAAATTTTCACATTTTTTCCTTGTCATTCATAAAGTGCTTGAACAAAATAGTAACTGATCAATCTTCCCCCTGATGCTTATCCTTTTAATGATATTTAGGTAGATCAAGAGATGGCGATCGACATAAATAGTATTTCAGAAGACTTAAGGTGGGTTTCTCATGGCCCATAACACGTCGTAATGAAATATGCTATATATCACATCAATGGCTACCTATTTCGTACATAATCCCGTGGATGTATAGTTAGCCAAAATAATGGGGTTTGCGTAGAGTCAACTGACACACATATATCTAGAAAAGAAGAAGTATCATATGAAAACACCTTTTATTATGATGTTCTACAACATATATAGGTTCTCTATTATCATATAAGAAAAATTCCTATTTTCAAGTGTGACTGGGTTTATAATAAAAAAGTGGTTAAAAAAGATCATATTGGCTACACCTTGGTAGAAGTAGATATATTAGGGCGTTAGGACGATCCGTTCATATTGTCCTCACAAGGATGATAGGTATTCTATATGAGAGACCCAAAGGATAATAAAAAGTCAATTACAATCATGACACCTCTAAAACGTTATAGAGATGAATATGAAAGCGATGATGAGGAATACATTATAATAGTTTTACCACAACAAGATAAATATATAATGCGACCTGTAGATAAACTTGATATGGCCGTTGAATCCCGTAATGATCGCTTTCGTTCGGACTATAAGGGTACTAAAATACGTAAGGGAAAAAAGAAGCTATGAAGATATAGTAGTTGCAGGAAAACACTTGATACTATTCTTTTACCTTTTATAAGTATTGCAAATATTTTTGGTTAGTTTTTTTGTTAATATTCTGTATATATACCCAGTATACCGAGGTCTGTTGCTATATACCCAATACTTTTTTTTATTAATAACTGGTTTGATGTTTTTGGGTTTTTGTTAAGATTTAACTTTGTTAAAATAGTAGCTTGGTAAATTCTTCCTAGCTAGTACGATCCTTTCTTTTCCTTTCTACGCGTGTGGAGTTGATCATATTTATTTATAACATGAGGTGCATGGGAAGAAAATATAAACATAATGTGATGAATAGTTTGAATGACCAAAAAATATTTATAACAAGACTGATATTTTACAACTTACAGTGACAAGTTACAATATTATGTCCAATTTTTTTAAAACCGGTTCGAACCCGGAACCAGGGATGAGAGTGGTTCAATAACAACTGTTTTTATGTTAATTTTTAGAACAAATCAAAACAGACGGTTTCTTAAAAAATCGGGTTGAACCGGTGTGATAAATATGTTAAAAAAACATTTGAACCGGTTTATTAGAAATAAATAGTTTGAACTGGTTTATTGGACTTGGATAGTTGGATTTCACTTAGCCCATTAAGGATAATATAACATAAAAACCCATAATAAAAGATGACATTTGGACATCGTTTTTGGTTGTTGCACGACAAGTCACGGTTTTTTCATGTTAGAAACTTCAATATAAGATTTAATCACTTAAAATGAAACTTCAACACCTTATGTCTCGCTTAATAACCGATACAAAGTAAATGTACATATAAAATATCAAAATCAGTTAGTAAAGAGGACATTTGGCCACCATTTTCAGTCGTCGCACGACTTGTCACTTTTTTTTATGTAAACCTGATGAAGTATTGAATCAAGTAATGAACGAAGAATCAGAGTTACGAGAATTAAGAACACAGAGAGTAAATAATATATGGTTTCAACTCTATTATGCTTCAAGTTTACAAAGAGATCATAGACAAGACAGACTCCCCAAAACTCTTATCTATCTCTAAGTAACTCCCCTATTTATAGGAGAACTATAAAGCATACAAAAAATACTAAGGCTTACATTAAGCATCGACATAAAGGTACCATAGTAAATACATTACAAAACTAACGAATGAAACTGTTACATAGACTTCGACATATTACAATATAATTTCGACCTTACAATCTCCACCTTTGTAATAATGTCGAACTTCTCAATTAGTGAGAATCTATGCAACAAAATGCATCATTCTACGAATCTCCGTATACCAGCTCATCACCTTCTTCAGCTCTGCTTTGTCACCATCATTGTTCTCTTTGCAGTTATTCATACGAACAATGAAGTTTGTATATTGAGTTGTAGTATATCTTTCCACTTCATTTTCTTGAAACAAAAAACTTTTTTTTCCCATTTTTATCTTTTCCAGCAAAAACCAATCCAAAAGGCTTTCAACAAATCTCCCCATCAACATATTTCTTCAATTTTACTTGAGACTTCGACACTTCCATAGCCACTTTTACTTCTTTCCCAAGTGTAGTTGACAATTCAACATCAGTCAAAGCTAGACAATCATAGTAATTGTCTATGAAGATTTTGATATGACCAAGACCTAGTCTCAAAGTTTCCTTATCAGTTCCTTGTAGTTGTGAAGCATCCATGTCTTTCAAAATCAGAGCAACTTGAATAAGATCATTCAAGTTCATGAGAGGGAAATCTGCAATTGAGAAATCACATGCAACCTTGTTTTCTCAAAAAACATGATAACGAAAGTTTTGTATCATGTTCTCAAACATTACATCCTTTGTAATACTCAACACCCTTGTGATCTTGATGAGTGACCAAACTTCATCTTGTTCCTTTGCAACAACTGCATGAAACCTAAGTTTCATCTGAAGAAAGTCATCTTCATTCTTGAACTTCTCTATCATCTTATACTGAGTAGTTATGAACATCATTTCGTTAATAGGAAAATCAAGTTAATTCATATCAGAATTTTCGATAGAATAACTCTTTCGTGGTTTCTTCTCAAATGCATACATTTGATTGTATGACACTCTGGCTTCAATGTTTTCGTAACTATGCAACTTCTTAGGATCTCCCTTATCCATGTGTGGTGGATCATTCTCACGAAGACTCATTATACTTTGAATTTGTCTATGTTTCTCCATCTCAGCTTCTATCTCAGCCTTTTTCTCTTCTTTTGATTTTTCAGTTACAATTCCTTTCCCTTTATCTTTTTCAGCTTCAGAAATCTTTGGCTTTGAAGAACTTGAACTCCCTCCTTCAGTTGTTGAACCAATCATAATTCCTTTCACTATCGGGTTTGTTGTGGTTTTGATGGCTTGTGTTGTATTAACTTTCGAAACTATCGGAGTGATAATTTGAGTTGATACAACCCTTGTTAAAACTTGAGTAGGTATCACTTTTTCGACAGTTTGGACTTATCTTTGCCTTCATTCAAAACCTTTGAAGTTTTACCTACTTGAGCTTTCTTTTCTTTTCCTCCCCCTTGCACCCATGTGACAGCAGGTGGGGCACCAGTAGGAAACATATTGGCAAACTTCAAAATTGGAGCAACAACCTTTTGAATAGCTTGATCCAATATGTAACTTTTGAGTTAAAAACTCAGGAGTTAAAAACGAAGTTGGAGCAGGTTTGGATACTAATTCTTTCAATTCACCAAGTAAAGTTCCCATCTTGTCGAAACTTTGAATATATTCTTTAGCCTTTGCTTCAAACTAAGGAGATAAAGATTGATACCATTCGTCAATCTTTGTCACTGTAGTTGCTTAGGTGTCAACAATCGACTTGATTATCGAATAGTTAGAATTCAACTCATTTATCTCTTTTGAGACTTCAACCTTCAGCTCTTCAAGTTTTCGATTGATATCTTCTCGTACAGTCTTGACATCTCTAAAAAAAAGAACATGTCGTTCTTTTGCTGTCAAATGAAGATCTTTGATTTCAGAATTAAACTGTCACACCCCAAAACAGGAACGGCGGAATCGTTCGGCGGTGGAGGACGTCATGTTTAGAGATGCACACAAAAACCGGTTTCACTATTCAAAACCGGATCCAATCCGAAACCGGATTGGGTCAAAACCGGTTTTGACCAAACCGGATCGGATCGGATTTAAAACCAGATTTTCAATCGGATCCTAATCCTATATTCCAAATCGGATTTGATACCGGATCGTAAACCGGATTCGCTAAAAACCGGATCCAAATCCGCCCCAAAATCCGATTAAAACCCACTAAAATCGGTTTAAACCGGTTTCAAATCGGATTAGAATCGGATTCGGATTTTGGTTGGAACCGGATCGGATTTTGACCGGATTCGGATCGGATTTTGACCGGATCGGATTTTTGATGATGTAAGCGAAACCGGATCGGATTCGGATCCGGATCGGATCGGATCGGATTCAGGTTTTGTGCACCTCTAGTCATGTTTAGTATCACGAGATATGTATATGGTAAGCAAGTAATGAACAACCATTTCATTTTGAAAGAAAGTGTTTACAATGCGTGTGTTCACAAAACATACAATTCATAAACAAATAACAAAACAAGACTTGAAGCTATAATGCTTCATCTTCTGAATCCCCAACACGAGCACCTGTCTAATAGTCTCCTGAGAATACAAGTTATTTGAAAGAGTTGATCAGCAATTAAGCTGGTGAGTTCATAAGAGTTTAGTGATGTAAGTAAGTTGTAAGGTGTTGTTGAAAATGTAGTTGTAAAATGTTGTAAGTTGTAAGTTCTGTTTTGAAAAGTTCGCCTGTTCCTCTAGAAAATCATATATTTCCTACTTTGATGGAAGTTTAAGTAAAATGACACTACAACCCTTTCTATGGGTACTAAGCGGATACAAGTTATAAAAGACTCAGAGTAAACAAACAATCGATTGTGCGCATCTGCCCTAACCTCACAACCAAACAAGGAATAGAAATTAAGGTGGATAGCATACATTCCATTGGTTGTTAGATCATCGTCATATATAACCCTGGTGTATTCACTTGTTACCCATGGAGTTAATTGTAATGTTTCCTTTATATCTAATGAAGAAGTTCTTCAAGAAAACCCTTATTTCTTATAATAACATGGTGACCACAGTGACTACTTTTATAATAGCTTAGTTTATACTGTTATATATAATCTAATATCGGATAGAAAGTTAATTGAGCGAATCTGCCCTAATCCCACATCCAAACGAGGAACAGGAGGTAAGGCGGAAAGCACACATCCAACTACCTATTGGGTATTAGTTTTATACATAAACATGGTGTATAAACTAAGGTATTATAGAGTTACTCACCTAAGGTCTTTTAATTTGTACTGGTTTAATAAAATGGATTAAACCCTTTACCGGGAAGTTTCTAGTTTTGTATACCAAAAGTACTGATTTTGGAAAGTATGTTTGATACTAGAAAAATTGTGCTTTGACTCTGTGTCCTATAACCTGACCCATACCTGGTACCCTTATGATGACTTAATGTATACTAAGCATACATATACATAGAATCGGGTAGAAAATAGATTGGGTGAATTCGTTCCAAGCCCACAACCAAACAAGGAACAAGAAATGAAGCGGAGAGCACACATCCTATTACCTGTCGGACCCTATTGGTATATATATATCTTGTGATGTATACATTAAAGAATCATTAGACTAGCATTATGGTCCTTTCTTTTAATCGTATCCTTCTACCAAGGCATCTTCTGTTATGTGCTAGACTGGACTGTTCCGTTGGTCGTTTGTAAGAATGTATATTTTCCCTAGTTTATAACTATCTTGACTCGAAAATAGTTTAAGTTGGACTTTCAAGTGGTAATGTCACTTTAAGAAAGAAATGGGAAATGTAAGTACATAGTTGTCGTTTATAATGACATGCGGATGTACTAATAACCTAAAAACATATTTGTTATGTTACGGTTATAATGTGAAGGCTAGAACCCTTATTATACGCTCTCCCTATCAGGAGATTAGGGGAACTAAACACGACCTCTGCAAATTCTTGCAAGCAGTGTAATTCACATTAAAGTATATGATCATGTATACCCAATATAACTATCACCTTTTGTTTAAAACAATGAGTTAGTGATTCATCGGTATAATTAGATCCTGTAAATGTTCTTATGCTATAGCAACCTAACTTGTTTGTTTTGTATTGTATATTGTACGTTCTCTCTGTATGGTATTGTTTGATTCTCTTCACTATATGTTCTGTATGGTATTGTTTGATTCTCTTCACTATATGTTCTGTATGGTATTGTTTGATTCTCTTCACTATATGTTCTGTATGGTATTGACTCTTTGTGTGCTTCATTGTACTAGAAGTAATGAATAGCATTCTCCTAAACTATACCTATTATAGCTTACTAATGTTCTACTTGGACTGTTACTGGAAAGACTCGTTTATCTACTAAGTTATGTTTGTACTTTAAAAACAACGTTTTGTATAACCAGAAAGTAACATAACTTTAAAAGAGTTTTTGAAATGTTTTGACGACTTATAAATGACATAAGTAACATTTTGAAAGATGTTTATAACAAACATTTACACAATTATAATTGTGTTCAACTTGTATCCCCCCCTTAAAACAGTAAAACAGTTAAAAGATTCATTATGGGGTATGAACTCACCTGATGTGGGTGATTCAAACGGTTATGTGTGTAAGGATGAGAAGTTCCACGAATGAAGTCCCGAGACACAATGGGTCCTAAATGACATATAAGGACACATATTGACATGAATATAGTGTTTATAAACAACTATATGAAAGGAAACACCTTCCGGGACTAGGAAACACCTTGATTCAAGTGTTATAAGTACTAAGGATTGCATCTAAGGGTTGTAGGGCCTTGCATTTGAGTTTAAAGTCCAAGGGTAAACTCTTTTGGAGTTTACGGTTTTGGGACCAACTCTCATGGAGTTTACGGTCGTAAACCCATGAGTTTACGGCCGTAAACCCATGGTACTTCTACCATTTTGTGTTTTGAAGTTTCATAAGCCATAAAGAAACATTCTACTTGAAGTCTAAGCCTTAGGAAGTGATTGTGGCATCATTTCACCCCTTTATGAAGTTTACGGCTCATGGACCATTTCTCCATGTGTTTACGGCCATAAACTGTAATGGTTCATCATCTTTTTGATGTTTAAGGTCCTGAGCACTTCAAGGAAGGGTTCTGGGTCACTTGCCTTGCATCCTATAGGGTTTATGGCCCTAATGGCCACCAAAAAGGGGTTTACGGTCTTGGGAGTTTACGGCCGTAAACTCCCTTTGATCATGTGTTCTTGATGTTTTCAAGTCTCTAAGCGTGGATACTAACTAGATATGAAGTATAGGGAAGTGTACTTACGTTCTAGAAGCTTGAAATGGTTGATATTGGCCAAGAACACTAGTGTGTGTTCTTGGTGTTCTTGGTGAAACTTGAAGATCTAAGAAAAGAGTGATTTCCATGGATGAAATCATGTAAGGATACTAGATTAAGAGATGTGTCATCAATTCAAGGAAGAATACTTACCACTTATGAAGATCTAGGAAGGAATTCTTGATGATACTTGAGAGGATTTGAAGGAAAATCGGCCAAGGAAAGGAAAGAATGGGAAAAATGGCTAAGTCTCACCTATATACCCTTGGGTTTACGGCCACATGAGTTTACGGCCGTAAAATCATGGTCTTGTGGCTGTGAACTCATTTAGATGAGGTTTAGGTTTGCTTTGCTACACTGTGGTTCTAGCAGGTACTTTCTGACACTTAATCCTTAAGTGTATTAGGCTCAAAACTCCTTAGAATGACCTTTAACCGGGCTAGAGCTTAGTACTAATGAGTTTGACACTCATTTGATTTGATTGAATGGGCTTTAAAATCAAAAAAAATTTCGGGTTGTCACATAAACGAATCAGTCTGATCCTTGAACCTCAACTCGTTATTTTTATCCATAACATCCAACTGTTTCTGCATCCGAAGCTCCATTGCCTTCAACATAACATCAACTTCTATTCCCGAAACAGAATTCTTTGCTCCAGAATCAGCTTGTGATTGTAGAATAGAGTTAAGCTTCCTGTTCAGAATTTTAAATTTCTTACCAGACATCAACATGTGATCTCGTATATCCTCTTCTTCCGAATCAAAATGCAGATCATCAAACGTTCGTGATCTGGTATATCCTCCATCTGTTTCATCATCAGAATTAGGTTTTGGGGTATTGGTGGATTGAGATTGAAAGAGAGTGGTAATGGGCTGATGTAGAATTTGTTCGAACGTACGTGAGGTGGTGGCTGTTTGAACTTGAGTGACAAAAGGTGGAAGTGAAACATCAACAGCTGAAATTGGTGCGAAAAGCGATGGATTAGGAATACCTTGAGTAATCAGTGGTTGTGATCCTTCAACACTCTTCTTAACAGGTGCACCCGTATCAGATACGTTTGCAGCAATGTTAGAAATTGAAACCTCCTCAGTAACTGATTTGGTAATTACAATTTCGAGTGGAGTTGTTGTTGTTGTTGAAATGAAGGTAGTGGTTTGTGGTAAGGATAATGGTGGAGAATTTGAGCCCAATGGTGTTTCTGGGACAACTTCACTATCAGATGAATCTTCATGGATAACCAACTTCCTTTTCTTTCTCTTTCTGGCAATATGTTTGGCCACATCCTTAGCTCGTCTTTTCTTCGAGGATGGAGATACCGGGGCTGGGATAGCACGAATAATTACTCCTCTACTGTTTATATGTGTCTTTCGAACAGTTGGTGAGAGATCATCAGACGATGGTCGAAATGTATGCGACATCTTCCTTAGGCGCATAAAACACCCTGATTTTGAAGGAATTAATTCCTTCGAAGACTCAGTAACCACCTTCTTCTTAGGCTTCTCAATTTTCTTCGAAACTTTCTCCTTTAAAACAATAATATTCTTAGGAGACTTAGACTTGACTTTCTTGGGACTTTCTTGAAAAACAACCTCATCAGGTACCTTCTTGGACTTCTTTGACTTCTTGGATGAACCTTGATTACTGCGTTCTAACAAGACACCAGTTGCAATAGAAGGATTTACATTCTTCAAATAAGCCACCAAGACAGAATTTGATGGATCAATCTTCTTAAGCATACCATCGGGAATTCTGACAACATTTGGGAAAACCTCCGAATCATCTTCCACTGATTTCGGAAAGTGATACTTCATAAATTCTGCTTTATCTTCATCAATAGGAACTTGAATACCCTCCTTCTCATAAGCATACTGAAGTATTAAACTCCAGTATCGAGCACACGATATCTCCTGTACCACATTTGTATTTTCCACACTCTTCAGAAAGTCTTTCCACATTTGAGTTGAAAAATCAACAGCAAGATCGTAGTAAATTCCAGCAACCATGACATAGACTTCCATTCTTCCTTTGTCTAATCCAACAATTCTACCAGTCAAACAATGAAGAAAAATACCAAACAGAAAGTTCCAAATGCTTGGAAGAGTTGACTTCTTGAAATCACTAATCTTGGTAAGTGGGGGTTGATGACCCATCTCATTGAATATGTGAATGACTTGAGCATTTGTGACATTATAGTACGATATAGAATTGGGGATATCAAGAATTTGACAAAACAATTTCTTGGAAAGACGAACCTTCTTATCATTCACCAAGTTGAAGGTGATCACATCTAGAGCTTTGATGTAGGAAGCAGTGGAACCAGCCATTGATAACCAGGACATCGGAACAGCAAAATCATTGAACATAGCAGTGGCAAGACTTAAATGTTGAAGAGCAACAATCAATATCTTATGTTCTTCTGGATACAACGAAACATCAACCTCAACTTGATAATTGGTGCTTTGAATCTTCATGATTGGTTGTTGAGATGATGCATCGTCAGTGGTGTTGGTCGGATCAGCAGCCATTGATTAGGGTTTTGAGAAATACTTGAAGCCAGAGAATGTTTAGGGCTTTTTGATCATCTGAGAATTTGAACGCATAATTATAAAAGGAGATGATAATTTCCTTTTATATGTAACCCCAATGGAATTCCAAACGGTTTCTTTAAAAGTAGCCCACATCTGTCCTTGAAAGTCACAACACTAGCCGTTATGAATACCATGTCAGATAACGTACCTTGAAAATCAGACCAAGTTGCCAAACCGTCACATCAAACTGTTCGTGAGTACCAACTGGATAAGATCAAAAACCTTCGGCATGGAGGTTAGGCTCTTTCGTTTTTGGGTTTAGAAACGAAGTCATATGCCAGACTTGTGAAATCATCAGCCTGAGTTGGTAGTACTCAGAACCTCAAGGATTTCGTGAGTGCAGTGTGCCAATAGAATGAGATAAGAAGCATTTTAACGAAAATTTGGGATCTGTGATGTCGAAAAATAAAATTTCGACACAAAAGCAGTTAAACCACGGGGAAAAGTTGCTTCGTTAATTATCAAGAGATATAATCAACATCTTGTGTATTTTCCCGTGAATTACAATCGAATACTTGTAGAGAACTATCGAAGGGCTTCTTTTACATATCAACCTAAACATAAGGTGAGTAATTGTAACAGAAATTACCTGTATGACCGGTGTAGTCAGGGACAAGTATGCTTTGGAAAAATATATGAAGTGACATAGAATTCAAATGAAACTCACCCGGAAATCATATTCAAGAAAAAAATGTTAGCTGGATCCTGTTGGGTAACAAATATCGTGGGTATCGACTATTTGATCAAGATCACTCAAAAGAATTGAATATGATTTGGAGTTTCGAAAGTTGGTACTGAAAACAAATGTTTCGTTAGATCTCGAACATAGTTCCCCGTCAATTCCTTATATGAGTTCGATAGTTTGGGTTTCACTTTCATCACGGTCTCATGATGTTAGATCATTAACACAAAAGTTTGATATGTGTAAATCATGATTGGTTTGATCAGAGATCTCTTGGACATATGTCATTGTGTGTGAAAGTGTAAGAATGTTGAGATGAAAAAGATTGGTTCACGAATCCAGTTGTACCTCTGCTATTTTTTGACCATGCAGAAAACTCTTAACTCATTTCAGAAGAGTTAGGTAGCTTAGTAGACTAATGTGAATACAAGGTTGATTTGGAAGAAATTTTCGTGATGAAACGTTTCATTAAGGCTTTCGAAATCACACATTGAGTCAATGGAAGATAAGGTCAACATGTTGCAACATGCTTCTAGGGACATCTTAACTAGTACAATGTTTCGAAAGAATACCTGACCTTATAATTGCAAGCATGAACCTTGTAAAACATCCTTCGAATCTGCACAATTGAATAAAAACAAAGTACAAAATAACAAAAATCTTTTTGGATTTTATATTTTTGGAAAGAAAAAAAAATATTTTTGATATTTTTTCATTTTTCAAAAACAAACACAAAATAACGAAAATATTTTTGGTATTTTTGATTTTTCAAGAACGAACACAAAATAATGAAAATATTTTTGGTATTTTTGATTTTTCAAAAACGAACACAAAATAACGAAAATATTTTTGGCTTTTCATATTTTTCGAAAGTAAAAACAATTAACAAAAATTTAAGAATGTACCAAACTAACGAAAGTTTTCTTTCCCAGAAGTCGAAAACGAAGCGTATCGAAGCGCTGAATATGAACAGTAACCTCTGAATGGTTAATACAAGATGTCGCTGAATCGATCATCATTACCTCTTATTCGACACATTTGCTTCTCACCACTTTGTCATTCTTTCGAAATTGATCCAGGAACAGAGTTTGCTTTAATCATCCCCAAACCTTGCAAAATTCCAACAAATGATTTTTTGTCCAATGGTTTTGTAAAAATATCAGCAAGCTGATCAGTTGTTTTTACAAAATGAACTTCAATGTTTCCATCTTCCACATGATCTTTAATGAAATTATAACGAAGTGCAATGTGCTTGGTTTTCGAATGTTGCACAGGGTTGTGGAAAATGCGTATAGCACTTTGTGAATCACAATACAACGGAATTTTCTTCATCTTGATTGCATAATCATGCAGTTGACTTTGAATCCATATGATTTGTGAAGTGTAAGCTGCAGCAGCAACATATTCAGCTTCTACTGTGGAAATCGAAACACATGTTTGCTTTTTCGACTACCAGCTTACTAACTTCCCATCAAAAAATTGACATCCGCCACTAGTGCTTTTTCTATCGAGATTGCAACCTCCTAAGTCAGCATCTGAAAAAGCTTGTATGAAGAATCTAGTTTTCGAAGGATACCACAATCCTAACGAAATTGAGCCTTTGAGATAACGAAAAATATTCTTGACTGGAGTGAGATGTGGTTCTCGAGGATTTGACTGATACCTAGCACAATTACAAACAGAAAACATAATATCAGGTCGACTTGCAGTGAGATAAAGTAACAAACCTATCATGATTCTGTATAGACTTAGATCAACAGCAGGTTTATCTAACGAACGTGTAAGCCTTGTTCCCGTTGCCGTCGGTACTCGTAATTTTGTGTTATTCGTCAATCCAAACGTTTCAAGCAGATTCTTGGTATATTCTTCTTGATTGATAAAAATTCCTTCATGACGAATATTTAAACCAAGAAAATTGTTGATTTTTCCCATCATACTCATCTCAAATTTGCTTTTCATCAGATTTTCGAATTCATTAGACAAAGCAGGGTCAGTAGAGCCAAAAATACTATCATCAACATAAATTTGAACAAGCATTAGATGATCCCCAACTTTCTTTCGAAAGAGAGTGGGATCAACTGATCCTTGTTTAAATTTTGATTGTTTTAAAAAAGAAGTTAAAGTACCATACCATGCTCTTGGTGCCTGTCTTAACCCACAAGCAACTTTATCTAAAATATAGCAATGATTAGGATATTCTTCATTAACAAAACCTGGAGGTTGTTCCACATACACTGTTTCTTCGAGTTCTCCATTCAAAAACGCACACTTCACATCCATTTGATAAACATCAAAATCTTTATGAGCTGCATATGCCAAAAATATTCGAACTGTCTCGAGTCTTGCGACAGGGGCGAAGGTTTCTTCATAGTCTATTCCTTCTTGTTGCGAATAACCTTTTACTACAAGCCTAGCTTTATTTCAAACAATATTACCATCTTTATCTGTTTTATTTTTGAATATCCATTTTAACCCAATTATCAAAATGTCTTTTGGCTTAGGAATTAATCTCCAAACCTTGTTTCTTTCGAATTCAACCAATTTAGATTGCATTGCAACAACCCAATCTGAGTGTTCCATTGCAACCTTAATTGTCTTTGGTTCAATTTTCGAAATGAAGACATTAAACATGCAAAATTCCTGACGAACGTTAAGTACCTCATTCTTTGCACGAAGTTAAGCTATCGTTAACACACCGTCTTGTGGATTTCCAAGAACTTGTTCCTTTGGATGATTTCTTGTCCATTTTTCTAAAGGTGGATATGATGGATCAAAATCCAATGGCGCATCTTCAAACATTTCGTCAATTTCAGATCCTGCAACAGAAATATTGTCATTTGAATCATGAAAATTTTCATTATTATCAGTATTCGACATAATTGAATCATTTCACTCCCCCTCAATAGGATGCTCCCCCTCAACATCATTATCCAATCTCCTATTCTCCCCCTCGAAAGGATGCTCCCCCTCAACCTGAGTTGTCGAATTCAAGTGCTCCCCCTCCACTTGATCATGTAGCATTCTTTCGTCAATCCTTGGAGAATTCGATGTTGAATTCAAATCTATTACATTGTGGATTAATGTCGAATTATCAGAATGCTTTGAAGCTTCAGGTATGCGATTATCTGTTGCATTAACTTCAGCATCAACAGCCATCTCTGGAGTACCAAAAATTAAATCATAATCAAAATCTGTCGAATTTGAAATTTCAGACTCAACATTGGATTCATTAATAATTGGTTTATGATCAAAACATTTTTCGACTTGTTCAACATAATAATCATCAAATGTTAGATTAAATGTTTCTTCCACTTTTTGTGTTCGTTTATTCAAAACCCGATATGCAAACGAATAATGAGAATATCCCAAGAAAATTCCTTCGTCAGCTTTGGACTGGAATTTCGAAAGACTATCCTTGAGATTCATGATAAAACACCTGCAACCAAAACCATGAAAGAATTTGACATTAGGTTTTCGGTTATTGAGAATTTCATAAGGGGTAAGTTGAAACGACGATGAAAAAATGATTTGTTTTGAGTAAAACATGCTGTGGAAATAGCTTCAGGCAAAATATATTGAGGAAGATTCGCGTATGTAAGCATTGTTCGTGCTGCTTCACAAAGAGAATGATTTCTTCTCTCAACCACACAATTCTGCTGAGGTGTATATGGTGAAGAAAACTTATGCGAAATTCCTTGATCAACTAATTACGAATCAAGAAAGTTGTTCTTAAATTCAGAACCATTATCACTTTTGATTTTTTGAACATTCTTCTTTAAGCTGATCTCTATTTTCTTGATAAAGTCTATCATTACTTGAGCAACCTCATATTTTAACCTGAGAAAAATAAACCCAAGTAAACCGAGAAAAATCATCAACAATAACTAAAATGTATCGTTTCTTGTTAAGTGTCTCAACAGTCGATGGTCCACATAAGTCAATGTGAAGTAATTCCAACGGTTCAACAATCTTTGAATCAAAAACCACAAGATGTCCTTTGTGATGTTGTTTTCATTGTTCGCAAGCTGCACATAAAGAGTCATTATCAAATTTTAACACAGGAAAACCTCGGACAAGATCATCTGCTACCAATTTGTTGATATTTAAAAAATTCAAGTGAGAAAGGGGTCGATGCCAAAGCCAGTTAACATCAGCTGAGGCTTTCGAGAGTAAACACAATGAGGGTTTGCCGATGACTGGTTTGATATCGAGAGTAAACATGTCACCATGTCGTTTAGATTTGAGGAAAACTTTGTTAGTGTCTACATTCGAAATGATGCTTCCTGCTTCGTTAAACACCACTTCATTTCCAGTGCCCAAAACAAGTTGTGAAAAACTTATCAAGTTATGTTGAAGACCTTCGACATAGGATACTCTCTTAACTGTAAACTTCCCATTCGTGACTTTGTCATATCCTTTCACCTGACACTTGTGGTTGTTTCCAAATTTAACTACTCCTGCATTCTCCAAACATTGATAATCACGCAAATTCTCCTTCTTGCCAGTCATGTGACGAGAGGAACCACTATCAATGTACCATTTATCATCATATTGCTCGTCACATAAAACCTACAATTAATGAAAGAATTTAGGTACCCAAGGCTGTTTGGGTTCTTGGTTATTAGCTTTGAAAACCGAGTGAAATGAAGAGCCTAAAACCCAATTACGAACTTTTGATTTGAAAATATCAATTAATTCGACATCATTAGGTAAAGGAGCAAAAATATAAGTTTTCGAAGGTTTAGGTTTGTCACTGACATTCGCCTTTTTGTTCTCGGTTTGTTTCTCGACAGGTCTGTCTTTCGAAACTGATGTCCATGTTTTCGCAGGAATATTTGATTATTTGGAAGAGGAACTTTCGTTTGAAGAATCATTCAAATATTTCTCATAAGCTTCGCAAATTTGTTATTGAGAAAACTTGCGAGATTGAAACTTCTTTCCTTGACCTTCAAGCCAATGGTTGAAATTCTTCCCATTTGACGAACCCTTTGTGTATGAAAATTTCGAATTCTGCTTCCCAGAAGGATTTGGAAAATTTGGTTTTGTGGAGTGAAGTCAACATTAGATTTAGGACGAAAGTTTTCCAATTGTCGAGTTTTAACACTGTTTTCGACATTTGTGTTACGTGAAAATCGATTTTGAAAAGTCTTTGATTGAGTTGCTGGAGGATTGTGTTTTAAATTTGGATTTTGACAAAACCTTTGTTGTGAATGATGAGAAAATCGATTTGAAAACTTTTGCTTTGGAAATTTCTGTGATGAATGAGTGAAATTTTTCGAAAATGATGTTGTTGGTTGAGATTTATCTTTCGAAAATGTTGTTTTTGAAATGGGTTCAGACACTGACTTATTAATTTGAGTGGGATTTTTCTGATTCCCTGAATGTGACGAAGACTTAGTCTTAACAGATTTGCACTCTGTCTTTTCAGAAATTTTCTTTGTCAATCCATTTTGTTTCTTTCGAGACTCAACGGTGTGCCAGAAAATTTTCTTTCCTGCTTGTCTTTTTGAAATTTCATTATCTTTTGAAAATTTGTCAATTTGATCTTTAAATTCTTTTGAATTGATTTTGATAACTTGTTCAGTTTTCTCCTCAATTTGTTTTGGATTTTCGTTTGAAACTTTTTGTTTTTCTATCCATTTTCTTTGACGTTTTTGTCTTTGAAAAACACACGAATTCTTTGTTAGATTATTTTCGACAGTGCTTTGGTTTGAAAAAAATCCTTCGTCTGATGTGTTCTTGTTATCTTCTTCAACCATTTTGTTGAACTCCGGTTTAATGTTTTCGACATTTCCTTCTGTCACAAACACTTGATTTGGGAAAACAACATCATCTGAGCATTTGAAGTTCGGATACACCACTTGATTAGTTTCGAGATAATGAGCACCCTGTTCAGTCATTACCTTGTCGAATTTTTCAATGTCACCATACACCTGATCAACAACAATTCATGGAATTGTTGTTTCTTTCGAATCTTTATTGTTGATGGTGATTTTTTCGAAACTTCATCTTCATTTTCATCATCACTACTATCAGTTTGACTATCTCTGACACTCACATTATCGAAATCAAAAACTTTCGAAGTTGAGGGTTTGTCAGTGACAATCTTAACCAACGAATCATTACACTTTTCTTTTCCTTTAGACTTAGATGCAACATTAACGATAGACAACTGAGAACAATCAACATCCTCAAAATCACTAATTTCGCTAATATTATCATAATTATCTTCAATATCAGCAAAATTAAATTGAGAATCAGATGTCGAATTCTTAGTTCTTTTCAAAATTTTAATTTGTTCAGTTTTGGTCAAGGTTTCATTTAAAATATCAGCCAATTCATTTGCATCAAGATACTCGTCAATTTTCACAATTCCATATGCATATCTATCATCAGGAATTTTATCAAATTTTGCAATTGTTTTCTCACAATCATAAGAAATGTTATCAACCTTCTCTCTCTCGTATGCTAAAAAATGTAATAATTTCCTATGTTGTTCCTTGCTTATATCAGACGAATGATGCAAAGCAGTTAATTTCGCATAAAGTCTTTTTGCAGAATTACAATAAATGTTCCTTTGTGCTAACAACATTTTGACTTCACTGCTTAATGAATCCCTATCACACATGATATTTGTGATTTGTAACTCTAAACTTTCTATTTTTATTTTCTTGAAATCTAACTGCTTCTGAACCTCTAGAAACTGAGAAGTTGATTTCTTAGCTTCGTTAGTAGCAGAGATAACCAAAGTATCGAAATAAGCAACATTATCATCAAAAGCAATTAGTTCAGAATCATATACACTTAAAGGAATATTAAAAGATTGAATAATAGATCGTACCTTTGTTGTCATGGGTGATTTATCTCCTCCTTTGGTCATAAAACAACGACCAGTCATCTCTTCATCACTTTCTTCCTCATATTTTGCATACATGGCACCATGCGTAGGATTACGCATTTCCTCATCATCCGACCCGGACGACCAAATCTGGTAAGTTCCTTTATCATCATCCTCACCCTTCACCACCAGAGAAAGTACTTTCGCTTTTGCACGAACCTCTTCTAAACGCTGCACATAATATGCTTCGTCCTTGACTTTATTCTTCTTTTCATCTTTCTTACAAAGCATACAGTCACTTGCCATGTGATTAGCTCCGTGACAATAGTGGTAATCAATTCCCGAATCTCCTTTAAGTTTTTTCTCAACATTGGATTCATCAGTCTTTGCTTCAATTTTCTCAAACTTTTTCTTTTCCTCACCAACTGACTTTTTAACGAAACTTCCTTTGGGATCACCTTGTTTCATCTTTAGATTAAACGGTTTCTTTGTAAAACTTCTTTACTCGATTGTTCGAGTAAAATGAAACAGCCTCATCATCTGAATTCATAATAAGTCTTTCTTCATCTGAATTCTCGTTTTCAATCGACTCTTTCTCAATAACTTTCGAAACAAGTGCCAAAGGGCCTCCCAAACTAAGCTTCGACTCTTCAGCCATCTCATTTACTTCTCCTTCATGAGTTTTCAGAAGATTGTACAAATCATTTAGAGATGAATTATCAAAACTTGACTGTTTTTTGACCATCAAAGTAACACTTCTACATTCCTTCCTAAGCCCCATGATGAAAGTAAGGTTGAACTCCATTGTTGACCTTGTAATCCCAAAGCGATTACACTTGTAGATAAGTTCATTCAATCGATCATAGTAGCTTTCAATTGTTTCGTTATCTTTTTGCTTGAACTCCTTCAACTCGACCAAACATTGCTTGACTGAATTGATCTTACTTTTCTCGCTTCCTTGAAACTTTTCTTTGAGATTGTTCCAGATGTCTTTTGTAGTTGTACAACTTCTGACATAGTTGTACACAACAGGAGGCAAAGCACCACACAATTCTCTTATACATCTTTTCACAAGATTCTTCATTCTATCAGATTGTTCATTAACACTTGAAATTTCAGATGAAGATCCAATTGCTTGAACATTAGGTGGAGGAGTACCGTTTCCAGAAATACATGACCAGAGCTCCTCATCCAGCCCATTTAAGTAGTCTTTCATGCGGTCATCCCACTTATCAAAGTATTCAGGAATGAGCATAGGAATCATAGTTGAAGATCCTAGCAGATGAGAATATGATGTCATTGAGTTCAGGTTGAAATTCGCCATGAATGTACGGATGAATTTTTCAGAAAAACTTATGAGTTTTTGGAAACAAATAGCTGAAACGATCAGAGATTTCAAATAGAACACTCGATTCAACAAATTAGTTGCAGAATCGAATCACAACTGTAGATCAATAACGAGTTTTAAAACAAAAGGTGCGGAAATTTTTGAATTCAGAAATTGATTCAAAAACCTTTTGATTCAGAATGAAAATCAGATCGCAGAGATATGATTCCTGCTCTGATGCCAATTGATGAAGTATTGAATCAAATAATGAACAAAAGAATCAGAGTTACGAGAATTAAGAACACAAAGCGTAAATAATATCTGGTTTCAGCTCTATTATGCTTCAAGTTTACAAAGAGATCATAGACAAGACAGACTCCCCAAAACTCTTATCTATCTCTAAGTAACTCCCCCTATTTATAGGAGAACTATAAAGCATACAAAAATACTAAGGCTTACATTAAGCATCGACATAAAGGTGCCTTAGTAAATACATTACAAAACTAACGAATGAAACTGTTACACAGACTTCGACATATTACAATACTGGTGTTAATGTCTGAAGTCTAATTTTCAATGGTGACTCGTTTTTAGCAAAATGTCATGGAAACAATCATGTGAATTTATTTATGACCTTTAGTGATGAGAAATACAAAAACCGAGACCACCCAATTTTCAAAACCCATTCCCATAGACCAGTTTTGTACTTATATATATATATATATATATATATATATATATATATATATATATATATATGTTTTGGTCAAAAATCAATTAAGTAGAATCTAACCAAATTGTAAGAGAGGTTGTGATGTTCGTGATAAATCAAGTACCAAAATAATAATCAAAGTGAAACAATTGAGTTACAAGAAAAGCCCTTGATCCTTGATAGGATCTCCGACATAAAACCTTGGGAGGTGATAATGATCACCTGCCTTGATAATTTTACTGATATAAAATGTTGAATATAGAGATGAATGTGTAAATGTAAGTACAAGTGTCGTGAATAAGCTCACTGTGTCCCTAGTGTGCTAATTACATGTGCTATTCATAGTCTAATGCTAATAAAAATAAGTTCGATAATTACGAGATCCTCCAGAATCAGCCTATAAACGTTATTTGACTTGTTATTCTGGGTCTTTTACTTGGTTGAGATGACTCTACGTTGAGAATGGATCTTGTGTTGATGCATTCTGCACATGTGAGAAAAATAAAGAAAATATAGCCATTACAACTCTTAGAAATATTAGTGGTAATAGTTAGGATCTCGGGATATGTTTAAGGATCCCGAGGCCTCAAGAATATTTGAGGATCCTTAATATGAATCAAGGATCTTGCCCCTAACAATTTCCCCAAAATTATACCTGTGAAATCTAACCTAGTGTTTTAAATATTTAGAGGTATAATTTTTAAATAAAAATTTAAGTAAGAATTTCCAACGGATGGGTAATTTGAACCTCAACGGGTAGATTTATAGCCGTTGGGAAGGGTCAAATCACCTTTTTACCTCACATTGATTCCTATATAATTAGGATAATGAGCTCTTTGATTTCAACTTACTCTTAACCTTTCTTCCGGAAGTTCATCGAATATCATCGAAGGTAGTATTTTTATTCATTTTATCCTTCTTCCTTCTTAGTTTTGTTTTTCTTTAAAATGGCCAAGAAAGGAGCTCGTTCTCGTGCAAACATCATAGATATACCTGATGATGATTTCGTAGATCAGAAGCTCCTTTCCTATGAGGAAACTTGTACTTAACATGACGATAGTATTGAAGTTTTGAGTTAAAGTGGAACTTTTCCCGCTAGTACTGTCTTCAATCCTTTCGATGTTAAGATCCAACCTGATTTTCTTTCTTTTGTTTGGGTTTGTTTTCCTGAGTATCCCTTTACCTTAGGCCTTGCCTATCCCTTTTCCGGGGTCATTTTTAAATTTTTTTGAAATCACCAAGATTTCATATATTCACGCCATACTAGTGGTTTGTAGGATTCTTTATTGGATCAAAAATCTGAATCGCTCCATGGGTCTTAACATTGGTCTAAATGAAGTAGCTTATGTTGACGACCTTTCTACCTTTGGAAACTCCCGCTTTTTGTTGAAAGTTAAAACCAAAAAATCACCTCTTTTTCTAAAATCCAAGCATAACTAAGGTGCTTGGAAAGGAAGATACTTTTTCATAAAACATGACTCGATTCCTGGTGGAGATCTTTTACCTCAATCATGGGTTAAAAAGGTAAGGGTTCCTTATTTTCAACTTGAGAGTCTGAATATTCACACTTATTATTTTGTTAACTTCTTTGTAGCCACTGAAGTTTGACAAATTCGTTCCCCCTGTTGAAGATACCGAGGATAGGATCAGGGACTTCATTGCTCTGCCCGAGGCTGTCAAGATATTCAAGCTCAATCTTTCTAGTCATCAAGAAAGCATTACCACTATTTTCCATATGGCTACGAGTAGAGATCCTTGAGAACCTTCATCTTTAGTCTTTGAGAAATTATTAAGATTTATTTGGTGTTTGCAGGATCGAAAGCCACGTGTGCCAATGCTCATTTCTCCCTCTCTGATTTTGATACGATTGTGTCAAGTGGACAGAAATTTGTGAAGAAAGAGAAAACTAACTCCTCCATTGTCCCAAAAAAGGCCCACATTGATCTGACTACGAAAACTCCGAGATCCCGGAAGAGGAAAACTCTTGAAGCCAGGAATTTGAACTTGGAAAATCATGGAGTTGAGGATGCACTTCGGAGGCTAATCTCATTTTCTCAAGCTGTAGGTGTTAGTGTTGCTTTTATTTCTTATGCTTTGCCTTTCACTCTTTCTAATGTAACTCTTGCTCCAGTTCTTTGATCGTGTCTCTATAGACTTGAGGATCCGGGCTGAGAAAGCTGAAGAAGCTTTAAGAGAACAAGAAAAAATATGGAAGGCGACCAATGAGGATCTTCTGAAATGATTGGAACTCTTGAGCAAGGAGAAGGCCAAGAAAGAGGAGGAGCATGATGCAGAGATGGCGGAGATGATCGACGAAGTGAAAGCTAGAACAATCACGGCCGTTTGGGAGGGCAAGATCAAACTAGCTGAAGATGTGGCCAACGCAGGATCCTGGAATCTGGCTGCGTAGCTCGCAACCCTCTCTAAGTTAAAGGGCGAATCATTCAAGAACAGAGAGGATCCTTAGGGGCAACATGCTAAGGCGAATGAGGAAAATAAGAGCCCAGGAAATGATGACAAGGCTACGGTCTAGGCCTGTTAGATAGGAATATTTTGCATGATTTTGTATAAAATGTTGTTTGTTTCTTGTGGAATCGATGTACCACTTCTTCGTTTATGTATGGCTGTTTTATATTTGCATGTGCATGGTTGACTTATATGCTTATTATGATTGTAAATCTTTTGAGGACCCTTACATAATAGGATCCTAGAGAGTAAGAACTCTTAAGATCTAAATACCCTGAAACGGTTAGTAATCGACTTGGGATCTTAAAATAGTTAAGATCTTAATCATTATGTAGGAAAAATTAACTTTAAAGGATAGATAGAACCTGACTATCATTAGGCTTTGTAACCTTTAGACTTAGGATACGTCCTTTAGTATGATCCAGGAAGATCCTTGCTTTAAGAGTTCGTTAAAGAGGATCCTTGATTGGCCCTGACTCAGTGAACTTGGGAAGGATCCCTCCTTAGGATTCAAATGAAAATAAATTCAACTTGGAAAATACCTGAGAAAAACTATTGTATGATAATGATGTAACCCTTGCATATTTTTTGGGGAACATCCGAACTTTAGCAACTCGTTGGCGTCATAACTCTTAGAAAATATCAGGGGAAAATCCCAACCTCCAATATTTAGTAAAGTACTAGGGAAATCCCAATTCAAGGTAACATGTTAATATTACAAATATCGGTTAATTACTAGGGAAAATCCCAATTCGTATGATAACATGTCAATGTTACAAATCTAAGGAAATTTTCTGGGGAAGATCCCAACTTGAGATAACATGTTAGTGTTACAAAACTTTATGTATTTTCTAGGGAAGATCTCAACTTGAGATAACATGTCAAGTTATTAACCTTAAATTCAAAATTTAGGATTCTAACTTATGTTTAGAAACATGGGGGTTGTCAAGTCACTGCATCATGAAATGATCCCATTATTCAAATCCCATAGTTAGATATCATGTGTCAAAGCGAGGTGTAGAAACCTTAGCTCGTATGAAAGAGGTAATTAACTCTTTGAACCTTAGAGGGGATTAAGTACCCTTATTCGTAGGAGAAATGACCAGTCTCTATTCGTAGTTACTAGGACACTTGCATATTGCGATCAGTGAGAGTATTAGGATAATGTAGCTATTGGGACCCTTAAGTGGCAGGATCCTTAAATATAAAGATTCTTGGATCTTCGAGTGTCGGGATCCTTGTGTGTCAGGATCCTTGTGTGTTAGGATCCTTATGTGTTAAAATCATTGTGTTCCTACACATAGAAAATGTTAGCTTGGGGTGGGCATTAGCTTAGCTAACGCCCCTCCGATGCTTAAGTTAGTAATGACTTTCAAGATAGTAAATAAAAATAATAATGAAAATAAAGGGTAAAAGGTAAAGAGTATGTGTACATTGATTTTGTTGGAAAATGACTAATCTCACTTACATTAAATAAGATTTTAGATGTATGGAATTCCAGGATCTTGGCCAGAAATTTTCGTCGAAGGTAGCTAGACAATATGCCCCTTTCCTGCTTCAGCATCTATGAGATACAATACTTCCCATTTAGGCGCCAATTTACATGCACTAGGATCCGTGGTATTTTGCAATTCTTTCCTTAAGACCATGTCTCCTATCTGGAATCTTCTGACTTTGATATTCCTGTTGTATGATTTGGTGATCCTTTGTTGATGGGCAGCGATGCGGATCTTGGCAAGATCCATGGGTTCGTCGACAGTATCAAGATCCTGGCCTAGGATCCTATCATTGGTCTCTTGATATTAAAATAGATATCTTGCGGTGGGGATCACCACTTCAGTGGGGATCTTCGCTTCTGCTCCAAACACCAAAGAGTATGGAGTTTGGCCTATAACTACTTTGGAAGTGGTCCTATCTGCCCATAGGACGAAAGGAAGCTCTTTTTCCCATCTCCTTTTCTTTTCATCTAGCCATCTCTTCAAGTTATTGACTATGATTTTGTTGCTATATTCTGCTTAACCGTTGGCTTGAGGTTGAACACGGGTGGACATTATAATTTTGATTCCCCAACTTGTGAAAAAGTCCCTAGTCCTCCTGCTTATGAATTGGGATCCATTTTCACATATAATTTCTGTAAGGCTCCCGAACCTTGTCAGGATATTACGTTTGATAAACGACACCGCCTCCTTATCTGTTACTTGAACAAAAGCCTCAGCCTCGATCCACTTCGAGAAATAGTCTGTCATTACTGTCTTGGTCAAAAAATGAACAATCAATAATCAACCAAATTGTATGATAGGTTGTGATGTTCAGGGTAAAGCAAGTATAAGATGATAATCAAAGTGTCTCAAGTGATTTAGAAGGAAAGCCCTTGATCCTTGTTAGGATCTCCGGGATAAAACCTTGGGAGGTGATAAGCTATGTGTGTCCGTAGTGTGATAAATACAGGTGTTACTTATAGTCTAAACCTAATAACAAGACTTCTGATAATTATGGGATCCTCTGAGATCAGCATATAGACGTTATTTGATATGGTATTTCGGGTCTTTTGCATGGTCAAGATGATTCTTTGTTGAGAATAAGTCTTTAGCTGACTATTTATGCACATGTGAGAAAAATAAAGAAGCATATAACCGTTATATTTGTTAGGAAAATAAATGATAATAATCAGGATTCTTAAGTATGTTTAAGGATCATGAGCTTTGAGGATCCTGAATGTAATTCTAGGATCCTGGCCCTAACAATTGCCCCCAAATTATTCCTGCGAAATGTTTTGAAATTAGTTTGCCAATATCTAAAGGAAAAATTTAAAATAAAGTGATAAGGGATTTAAATTTTTAACCCTAGCTGATAAAATTTATCCATTCAATAACCATCATTAACCGGTCAAATCGACCTTTCTATTTCTTCTACCATCAACATAAATAGAGGCAATGGATTAGAGCTATTCTTCCCCGTGTCTTTTAGCTTTCATCCAAGGGTTTACTGGTCTTCATCGAAGCTACACTTCTCAGTTTTTTTCCTTAGTTTTCCTTTCACTAACCATGGGCAAGAAAATAACCCTTTCTCATAAGAACATTCTCGCTCCTCGTGAGGATGACTTTATCGATAAAAAGATCTTGTTGTATGACGAGATCTGTTCTTTTGATGAGGATGATATCGAGTCGTTGAAATCGGCCAACGCTTTTTCTGATGATCTTGTTTTCAAACCTTTCAACTCGAAGTATCAACCTGATTTTGTTTCCTCCTCTTGGGTCTGCTTCCCCGAATACCCCTTTTATTTGTGCTTTAAGTACCCTTTTTCTGGAATCGTCTCCAAGTTATTTGAGGTTACTAAAATTCCTACATCTAAGCCATGCCTATTATTTGGAGGATCTTGTTCTAGATCGACAAATTGAACCAATCCAAAGAACTAAACATAGGTTTAGCTTGCTTGGCTCATGATTATGATCTTACTACCTTTGGAAGTTATCGTTTCTTCTCAAACTCAAATCCCACTAGTCCCCTCTCATTCTGAAAACAAAACACAATGACGGAGATTGGTAGGAAAAGTACTTTTTTGTGAGACGTGATTCTATCCTTAGTGGGAATTCCCTGACGCAGACCTGGGTTAAAAAGGGTAGGAATAATTTCTCATTGCACTGAGGATCTTGTAATTCACATTTCATTTTTTTTTTTTATATTTTGCAGCTTTCAAGTTTGAAGAGCTCATTGCCGTTGCCGAGGATACCGAAGAGAAGATAGAGAAGTTCCTCGCTGTTTCTATAGCTGATAGGTCTTTCAAATTTGATTGCTCCAGTCTCCAAGAAGGTTCTTCCACCACTACTTTAATGGCTACCAGTAAGAATTCTTATTTTGCCTATAATGATTCAGAATTGAAAATGATCCTGAACTAATGAGGATCCTATGTGATGTGTAGGATCCAAGGTTGCTCGTTCTAATGCCCAATTTGGTTTGTATGATATCGAAGACGATATGTCCAGTGGCCTGATTGTAGTCAATAAGGAAAAAACTTCATTTCCTCTTCCTCTAAATAAATCTCAAATTGATCTTACTGTGAAGACCCCGGGCTCTCAGAAGAGGAAGACCTCAAAAGCCACAAATTTGAACCTGGAGAATCTCGGAGCCGAGGAGGCATTTCAAAAGTTGTTTTCCATTATCCAAGCCGTAATTATTCATGTGATTTTGGTTTCTGACTCTTACTTGCTTTTACTGATGCCACGCTTGGTTTAGGTTTGTGCTCATGTCTCCCAGTTTGTAGCCGATCTAAGGATCCAGGCTGAGGGGGCTGAGCGAGCCCTAAAGGAGTGGGAGAAGGAGTAGAAGGTGACCAATGAGGATCTTCTCAAGAGGGTAGAGATGTTGAGAAAGGAGAAAGATGAGAAAGAGGAAGAGCATGCTGCAGAGTTGGAAGAAGTGATTGTTGAGGCAAAGTCCAGTGCTGCCATGGCCGTCTGGGAATCCAATATCAAATTAGCTGAGGATGTGGCCAATGTAGGATCCTAGGACCTGCCAGGATGGCATGAAGCTCTAGCCAAATTGACTGGTAAGCTTGTAAATATCAGTCAGGATCCTGAAGGGCAGCCGAGAAAGGTGGACGAGGTGGAGAACACCACAGGCGATGATAACGAGTTAACGATTTAGGCTTGGAAAAATATTGTTTAAGTACTTTTCGATTTTAAGGGATGTAAGACAATATTACTAATTCCTTTTTTGGTGGGGTTGGTAGGCAAACCCTTAATGCTATTGTTGTTTAAGATTTCTTTTCATGCATGATTGAATTGCGTGGTTGTAGTAGTTGGATTTTAAAGGATCCTTATAATCAGGATTCTAAAGAGTTCAGGGTTTACAAGAACTCTCAGGATCTGTAAAACCTGAAAACAGTTAGTAATCCATTTAGGATCCCAAAATAGTTGAGATCCATATAGGATAAATCTTTTATCATTATATATGAAGGGTAAAGTTAGTTGTTTGGTCTAGGCTTTCATTGTAATAGTTCCTTTTGAGTCTTTATTATAGTTTAGTGAGTTGTTTAGTAGTTTACGGCCCTGTGGTGAGTTTACGGCCGTAAGCCTGTTTACGGTCGTAAACCCAGTTTCCGACCCAAGTCCACTATATATAGAGGTTGTCTAGGTCATTGTTAGTGGTTGATGCCACAGAGTTCACGGTCAAGTAATATCGAGTTGTACCAGACGTGTTTCAAGCTTGACTTCTCTTCTTCTTCTACTCATATTCTGATTACTTGTGACTTTTTGATTGCTTGATCATTGGTAAAGATCCGTTTTAGGACCTTACAATTGGTATCAGAGCAAAATCAGTGTCAAAGCATCATTCAATCGAGTTTTTGGCTGTTTAAACGTATACTCTTCAATGTTTGAGATTGGGTTTGGTGTTTTTGTTGCGAAAGGGATCGAATCTACTCCAAAAACGTGTTTTCGAAGAACTTCTGGGAGTTTACAGCCAAGAGATTACGGCCGTAAACTCAAGAACATTCATAAACCGTAAACTGTGTTCTTGCACCATAAACAAGGCATCTTCAATAACCGTAAACTAAGCTTCAATAACCGTAAACACAAGACCGTAAACGCTCATAACGTAAACACTCTAGCCGTAAACGTCCGACCATAAACTCAGTTTACGGCCGTAAGCACCTTAACCGGAAACTCATTTTTGACATTATTTCAGTTTTAATTTCTTATTTAAAATTTAATCATCAATGGATTCTCAAAGTTAAACACATCTTCATGAATTGGATATTGTCATGGGCACAACCACACGTATTTCAAGACTGCTGTCTGCAAATGGTTTTCCTGAATGGAAATACCGGATTGAGAAGTACATTAAAATGAAAGACTTCAAAGTTTGGAGAAGCATCATCAAGGGTCCTGTTCGAATTACTATGACGGTTGGAGGACAAGTGATTGACAAAGCAGTTGAGAACTATACATATGATGAATTTGAGAAGGTCGAAGAACAGGAAAGGGCTTTGGCCACTCTAACCATGGCCTTATCTCCGGATATAGCTCAAGGTTTCAGAGAGTATACTTCAGCTAAAGCTTTGTGGGAAGCCTTGATTGAGGTGTATGAAGGAAATGAAGACATGAAGGAAAGCCGCCAGGATATGTTGCGACAAAAATTCAATACGTTTAACTACATTCCTAGAGAAACCGTGGAGGCACAGCTACAGCGATTCACAACTCTCACTACTGAGATGAGCATATCTGGGATTTTCTTGACCAAGTCCGAGATAAATAAAAAGCTACTGAATGCTCTTCCAAAGTCATGGGACATGAATGTTGCTGTGATTAAGAAGACCAAGGATCTGAATCACCTTACTCTTGCTGAAACAATGGCGATCATCAAGGCTTGTGATATTGATGATAAACAGCGAGAGATTAACCATGTGAGCTCGTATTCGACTGCAAATCTTGGAATTTCATCTAACAATGCTCTTTCATCAATCATCTCTTCCTCAGGTCAAGCATTTGCTATTCAACAACCTCAGATTCAAACCTTTACTGCTGCGTCATCCATGCCTAATTCTCAAAGTCAGCCATTTGTCACTCCACAAGCTATTCCCTCCTCCAATGTGCCAGTTGTAGGCTCTTCCTTAAACACAAAGGAAAGTGATGAAAATATTGCTCTAGCCATAGGACTTGTTAACTGCTATAACGATTTTGTTGCTGGAGAGTTTCCACCTCAGTTATCATTTGCTGATCTGGACCAGATTCATCCAGAAGATGTGGAAGAGATGGATATTACGTGGCAAATTGCTATGGCAGTATTCAGGGCGAAGCACTTTGCTAAAAAGAAGGGAAGAAAAACTGGGGGATGAATGCTGATAAAAAGGTAGGGTTCAACAAGGGAAAGCTGCGATGTTTCAACTGTCACGAGCCAGGCCATTTTGCTCGTGAGTGCCCAAAATCGGATCGAAGGTTGAACAATGATAGGACGGTGGTTGCGGTGGGAAACAATCGTAGAGGTACTGTGGCCAATGGTGAGACTGCTATGGTTGCTCAGTCATTTGATTGGGAGGACCAGATTCAGGCTCTGAACATTTCAAAACCTGAAAATGCTCACCTAGCCTAAATCAATGATGATGCTCCCTTGAAGAATGATGCAGCTGATCCTGAAGAGCAGATGATGGAGATGCAGTTTGCACTGATGGTATCTTCTACTTCCGAGCCCAAGAAAAGCGAGGTAAGTTTACCCTCTTGTTCTCAAGCATGTACTGATTATGTTAAACTTCTTCATGACGAAATAGCATTATTGCATACAGAAGTAGAGGATCTTCGATATGAGGGCTACCAACTTAGAAAAGGACAAAAACCCCTAAAGGCCGAATTAGAAACAAAAATAAAGGACTTTAAGAGAATTCAGCAGGACTACAGTGAAAAATCTGAAAATTATGATTACATCAAGAGACAGAATGATGAGTTAATTACTGAACTTGATATATTAAAGAGACAATTTGAAACTGTAAATTTTGATTTTAGAAGATTTGATGTATCAAGCGAGGTAGTTGCCAACATGATTGACCATTGCCTGCAGTTCAAACGAAACCAGCAAAAGGGTTGAGGATACGATAATGTAGCTCCTCCTTTTAATCATACATATCAGTATCAACCCTTGTCTAAAGAGGAGATTGCCAACGAACCATTCATGGTTTATGGCAAGCCATCTGGTTTTGTTTCAGGAGGATTTATTAATGTTGAAAATACTAACGTTTCTACTTCCCCTGCAGATCAATCCTTAGATCAGTCAAAGCACGAAGTTGAAGGATCTATTTCTGATAATAAAACTGAGTCTGAACCTGATGTTTTTGTTTCCCATGAAAAATCTTGTGTTTCTGATGTTAAAAATGACAATGGTTTTTGTGATACTTCCGCATCTGCTTCTGCTGAATTAAATTTCTTTGACATATTTGATGAATTATTTACTGATCCTGATGTTTGTGATGCTTCTAATGAAAACACATCAATTCCACAAATCACACCATCTGATGCACCCTCACTTATCTCACAAACTGTTTCTCATACATGTTCTTGTGAGAAGAGTAAGAGTGTCATTAAAGAAAATGCAGTACCAGTTCCAATAATAATAAACAGATTTATTTTAATTGTGGTATTGGTGGTCATATAGCTAGGAATTGTCAAATAGGATTTTTGTGAACTATATGTCGCCAAGAGGGGAGAACAAGTCTAGAGGAAGGTCTTTAACTAAAAAATCCTCAAGAACTCGTTCTCGGGATGATGATTGGAAGGCTGATCGAAGTAGAAAAAGGGCGTTCTTTCAAAAGAATAAAAAGGGTTTTCAGAACAAAGTTCCAAAAAGTCTGCCAAAACCGAACAAGGCTCCGCCAAGATCGGTTTCGTCAAAGAGCAATTATGGATCTTCAACCACTTCTGGTAGAACATCCAGGTGCTCAATGCAAACTGATAAGAAACATATTTCAAAACCACCTATTACTGTTAGAAAACCTAAATATCATTGGATGCCCAAATCAACTTCCAATCAATCATCAGCATCCTCTGAAAAAAGATTAGCAATGAGGATTCAAAATTGAAAACTTTGAAAGATCAATCAGACAAAGTGAAAAGGCAACCCAGGACAGTGATGACCTGGGTTCCCAAATCTAAATGATCCCGCTCATTTTGCAGGGACAGTTGCGGAGGAATGTTGTCCGTCCTTGGTACGTCGACAGCAGCTTCTCCCGACATATGACAGGAGACACCTCCCAATTGAGCAACATTCAATCTTTTAATGGGGGATATGTTTCCTTTACGGGCAGAGAAGGTGGCAAGATCACTCAGAGAGGAACCGCTATAAATGGAGTGCTAAGTTTTGAGAATGTCAACTTTGCTCCCAAGTTAAAATACAGCCTGTTGAGTGTTTCCCAGATTTGTGACAAAGGTTATTCTACCCATTTCACCGACAAGGAGTGCATGATTCTCAAGCCAGGCATTGTCATCCCGGAAGAGTGGATTCTTGTCAAATCTAAGCGGGATGGGAATGCTTATATTATTGATATGAACAACAACATTCCTGAACAAGTCACTTGCCTCTTTTCGAAAGTCTCAGAACAGAACGCAATGCTGTGGCCCCGAAAACTCGGTCATGCTAATGCTAAAAACCTAAATCGTCTTGCAAAGAATGAGATGGTCCGAGGCTTACCTATCAGAGACTTTATTACTTTTGAAAAGTGTGTGTCATGTGCCCAAGGCAAACATCATAGAAAACCACATCTGCCAAAACAAGTTAACTCAATCAGTCAGGTGCTCCAATTATTGCATATGGACTTATTTGGTCTGGTCAACGTCCTGAGCATCAACAAAAGCTCATACTGTCTAGTTGTGATCGATGAATTCTCTCGTTTTACGTGGGTCTTCTTCTTATCCAACAAAGTTAGGGTTGCTGATCTGATAAAGAAGTTCATTGTGATGATTGAGAACCAAACCAACAACCGGGTGAAGGCGCTTCATACTGATAATGGAACAGAATTCAAGAATGCAGTTCTTGATCATTTTTGCGCAGAAAAGGGAATTGTGCGTCAATACAGCTCTGCTCACACGCCTCAACAAAATGGTGTTGCTGAGAGGAGAAATAGAACATTGAAAGACGCCGCAAGGATGATGTTGTGTGACTCCAAGTTACCTGTTTTCTTTTGGGCCGAGGCGATTAACACTGCTTGCTATGCTCAGAATCGTGTTTTAATCAACAAAGCTCAGATGAAGACACCGTACGAGATTCTATATAGTCATAAACCTTCAGTCAGTCATTTCCGTGTATTTGGCTGCCCTTTCACCCTTCTTCACCTGGAGTCCAACCCAAAGTTCAATGCCGAAGCCGATGATTGTTATTTCATAGGATATGCTGCACGCACCGCGTATAGGGTTTACAACAAGAAAACTAAGCAGATTGTCGAATCCTATGATGTGCGCGGGTTGGAGGAGAATGAAACGGACGTTCGAGTGGGTTCTAACTGGTTATTTGATTACACATCGCTTTTCAAATCCAGAAATGTGTCTTCAGATGATTCATATGGGTTCTCCTCTGGTTCGAAGATTGTTTCTGAAGACGAAGACGAAGAAGTTGTTTACAGAACTCCAACGGTTGAGGGGGAGTCATCTACTCCAAATGAGGCGGAGTCACCTCTTCGACTTGGTAGTCCAGAGTCTCCAGTTCAAAATGACACTCCAGATGCTGATGCTACACCTCTTACTCCTGTTGAAAGAGAGTTCATGTCTAGAGATGCTTCCGCTGTCACTCCAACTTTAATGGAACTACTCTTTCCTGAAGAAATTGCTAATGAGTTTGTAGCAGATTCATCGAATGTGGATCAATCAGCAAATGATGGAGGTTTCAACATTCACACTCTTCCCGTTTCACTCAATCATATCAGCCAAGACATACCTTCAAGAATTCAACGCGATCATCTGATCGAAAACATCATTGGTCAGCTGGGTGATGGAGTTAAAACCAGAAGTCAGAGTGGAGATGTCAATACATGTCTCTATTCTTGCTTTATCTCTTAAATAGAGCCCAAGAATTTTGAAATGGCTTTGAATGAGCCCAGCTGGGTAGATGCTATGCATGAAGAGCTAAATCAATTTGAAAAGCTCGGGGTTTGGAAATTGGTTGAGTTACCAAAGGGCAAAAAGTCTCTTGACACACGGTGGGTCTATCGAAACAAGAAGGATGATTCTGGTGTTATAGTGCGCAATAAAGCAAGATTGGTGATTCGCGGGTTTCGACAAGTCGATGGTCTTGATTATACTGAGGTTTATGCTCCAGTGGCTCGCTTGGAGGCTATTCGTATCTTCCTTGCATATGCTTCCTACATGAACTTTACGGTTTACCAAATGGATGTCAAGACAACCTTCTTGTATGGAAAGGTGAAGGAAGAAATGTACGTTGATCAGCCCCCTGGGTTCGTTAACTCGAAGTTTCCTAATCATGTCTACAAGTTGGACAAGGCGTTGTATGGGTTACATCAAGCTCCTCGAGCGTGGTATGCGACTCTCACAAAACACTTGCTCGAGCATGGATACTCTCGTGGCACTATCGATCAAACTTTATTCATCAAGCATGTTGGTAATGATCAGATTCTAGTCCCGATCTACGTTGACGACATTATCTTCGGGTCCACCAGTCCACAGCTATGCAAAGAGTTTGAAGGCGTGATGAAAAAGAGGTTTGAGATGAGTTCGTTAGGAGAAATGACCATCTTTCTGGGGCTTCAGGTCAAACAAAATTCAACCGGAATCCTGCTCCATCAAGCTAAGTATGTGGAGGATATTCTTGAGAAGTTCGGGTTTCAAGACGCTAAACCTGCATCGACACCAATGGCCGAAAGACCCCTGTTGAATCCAGATATTGATGGCAAATCCGTAGATCAGACACACTACAGATCGATGATCGGATCGTTGATGTATCTTACTGCAAGTCGTCCCGACATCAGGTTTGCAGTTTGTCAATGCGCACGTTATCAGGCTAATCCTAAACTTTCACATCTTATTGCTGTCAAAAGGATTTTTCGGTATATCAAAGGCAGCCCAAAATTGGGTCTCTGGTATCCGAAAAATTCCGAATTTGATTTATATGCTTTTGCTGACAGTAATTATGGAGGTTGTGAGCTTGACAGGAAATCTACATCAGGAGGGTGTCAAATCCTTGGAGATAGGCTGGTGTCATGGCAACACGAGAAACAGCATACCGTCTCAACCTCAACAGCAGAAGCGGAATATGTTGTTCCATCTGCTTGTTGCTCTCAAGTTATCTGGATCCAACATCATCTGTTGGATTATGGTTTGAATTATCTAGAAACCCCCATTTACTGTCATAATGAGGCCGCGATTCAAATTACTAAAAATCTTGTCCAACATTCCAAAACCAAGCACATTAATATCAAAATTCATTTTATCAGAGACTGTTATGAGAGCTCGCACATCCGGCTAGAACAGGTTCCATCTGCAAATAATGTAGCGGATCTGTTCACCAAGCCTTTTAACAAAGCTCGATTCGATGTGCTTGTGGGATTTTTGAAAATGATTCGTTTTGAGGATTAAATTTTTGTTATAGGTTAGGTTGGTTTAAATTTGCGCATTTTAGTGATTTCATTCTCACCCATGCACAAATTTAGGTGGAGAAATAAACAAAAACCAAACAAAAATTGAAAAATTAAAAATCCAAAAACATTTTGTTTATGTTTTATTTTTTTCAGAAAATATTTAAAAATCCAAAAACATTAAAAAAATTCAGAAAAAAAAAATATATTGTTGCTAACAGCTTTGCTTGTAGGTGTTGTGACGGGAAGTGATATTATCAAGTGATAACAGGAAATCTGAGTCTGCGTAACGTACCAAAAATTAAATTGTCTATGCTCTGTGTTCGATGCGCTGGTAGGCACAAAAGATTCTAAATGGACTTGACTAGGCAGAGTTGAACTTAAGGAATTCATAGACTTGACAAATCTTGACCTAGTTAAATCCGTTTAGCCTAACAATACGACGCTTGGATAGGTTGAGCAGGGAGATATATATGAGAATCTACTGGTCACATTAAAAGAACTCGTATCTGGAACTGTGGATTAATTTTTCCTCGATGTGCGGATTTTGTCCTTAATTCCGGTATTGATGGGGTGACTGGTGAATTCCGATAAATTAGGTCTGTAGAAAATTATTTTCTCTCTATCTATATGTTAGTCATATGTTGCTTCCTCTGCGTGATCGAGAGATCCGACCTAGACTGTAACATATGCAAATCTATTTCTCTGCATCTTCTATGTATGCAATTCTTTCTATCTGTTAGCCATATACTGTCTCCTTTGTGTGACTTACAATCTGACCTGGTACACAGTATATGCATTCTAAATCTATCTTCTCTCTTATTAATTGTCTGCTCACCCGATGTAAGGAGTATTCTGGAAGTCCTTGATTACTGGAGCATATCAGGAAGCGGGAAACATGTTCTAGTACAATTAAAATTGAACACTTACAGATTGTTTGTAGATCTCGCTGCTCAATTTAGGTCGACAACAATATCCCTGGTTGTAGTCAGCTAAATGGTCTCAAGGAAATTCTATCTAAGAATAAAGGATCAAAAATGTCTTGTCTTTCTTAGCTTGTCCAAATATATCATAAAATTTTCGTGTTTAAGTGGACCAGAATACCGGCGATCGACCAGACAAAGACGTGAAGATAAAGGTACCGACAAGTGGATTAAGGCTGTCTAACAACTTTGATCCCAGTGTCATAAAATTGTATTCAATGATTTTTGAGATAAACTTTTAGTCTGCATTTATTTTATCTCATTTTTATTTTTATTTTTATTTTTATTTTTTATTTTATTTTATTTTATTTTTATAATTGTCAAAATTTAAAATTTTAAATTCTTAAATTTTAGAAATCATTTTATTTTATTTTTAGTTTAATTTTAATTTAATTTTATTTTTAAAAATCCTCAAAAAGTTTTATTTTTGAAAATTATCTGGGATTTGGACTGTGCATAGGGTATAAAAGGAGGGTTTACAGCCGGAAATTCTTTTCACTCTTCATTTTCTCTACTTCCGGCAGCAAACTCTCTCACTCTCTCTCCTCTCGAAAAAAATTTCTCGTGTTTTTGTGAAATTGCTCGGTTCAAAGGTACGCTAAAATCGACCGTGGGAATGTATTTTGTTCATCAAATCGACAGCTTTTGGGGCCTTAATCGAAGAAAAAAAGTCTGTCGGCGTTTACGGTCGAAGCTTACGGCCAATGAGTTTACGGCCGTAAACTCTGTTTACGACCAGGAGCTTACTGCCACGGGTTTACGGCCGTAAACCCCAGTTGACCGTAAACACTTTGTTGACCGTAAACTCCAATTTGGTCAAAATAATTTTCTTTAAGACCAAAATTAAATTGATTAATTAAGAAAACTTAAAACATTAATTGCTCAAATATTTTTATTTTCTTACTTGGCTTGTTTTAGTGCAGATCAAATGGCAAATTTGAAGTTCGCTGACATGCACAATTTGGCCATCGTACTGGCTGATCCTCCTGCTGTTCATGGAGAATTCAGGTCGATGATCCACATGCTAAGAGAATGTTGCCTAGCTTCTGCTATCACTGTGAACCCCGTGATCTATCAGAAAATTATCAGGGAATTCTGGAAGACTGCAAAAATGAAAAGAGACAACGATGGAGCAGTTATTCTTAATGCAGTTGTGAAAGGATGCAAGATTGTGATTACTGAGCAGTTCATCAGAGAAGCATTGCTGATTGATGATCAACCTGATTTTCCTACTGAGATCGGAATTGAAGATGTCCAGAAGGTTCTCAACAAGATGGGGTACGAAGGCATCTTTCCTCCCACTGTGAAAAAGCTTCTGCCACCATACTGGAGATTCTTGGCTCATGTGTTTGTGAGCTGTATTTCGGGCAAAAGATCTGGTGCTGATGAAATTTCACTAAGGAACACTGGATCCATTGCTTCGCTAGCTGCAGGGATAGACTTCAACTTCTCGAAGTTTATCTTAGATGAGTTTGTGGTGAACATCAACGCAATAACCCATGATACTCGGGATTCTTTCTTGATGTATCCTAGGTTCATCCAACTGTTCATCAATATTCAATTTCCGGAGATGGTCAAGGAGGGAGATACCCTAGATATGAAGTCTTTAGGTTCTCACACTGTTGGGCTTATAAAGCAGAATCGGAAGGGCAAGGTCGTTTTTCAAGGATTGTATCCTCTTGTGAAGTTCGGAAGATTTGCTGAGCTAAATGAATCATCCGAGTCTCACGGAACGTCAGATAAAGTATCATCTGAGCCTACTTCTTCAGAGAGGGTAATTTCGGAAGATGATGTTATCACTGTTTCCGATCATGCTGAAGAAGAAGATACTCCAGCTCCTAATGCACATGTGGCTGAGGAACAGGATCTGACAATAGTTCCGGTTCAAAGTGATTACCATGAAGGGTCTTCAAAGAGTGGGACTGAGACTGATTTATACGAAGACCTTGATCTTTCTGGTTTCGATAAGGATGAAATTCCGCTGAACTTTGGAAGTAATGAAGATTTCTTGACAAATGAGAATCTCAACTCGCTACTTGACAATATCAATGATGTTGCTCATCCAGCAACGGAGATACGGGAAACTGAAGATGTTCTTGAATCTACGCCTCCTACTTCCAAACAAGTGGCTGAAACAACAACTCTTATAGTGACAGTGTCAGGGATTCCTCCCCTTGATATTGTTTCTCCTACATCTGGGACGCTTGAGAGTGATCGTACAACAACACAGACCTCTCAACCTCCTATGAAAAGAAGAAGACGTGACCCTAGACAAGGGTTTCTTGATTCTGGTGTACCTCAAGGTTTTACAACTCCACCGTTAACCACTCCTGCTATTGTCTCATCAGAACCTTTCAGTGAAGGTCCTAGCACCACTTATGAAGCTGGTGGTTCGTCTTTCCTGATAGGATTTTCTCCTCCCAGGCCCGATCATGATGCTGCTTCAGTGAGGCTGGCCATGCATTTAGCTGAAGAACAATTCTCAACGCCTCCCTCCCGTGGTACAGGAATATCTTTTGGGGAAGGCAACTCTGGAGAAGAGAATCCTACTATTCTTGAACTACAGAAGGAGATCAACGTGCTAAATTAGAAGAATATAGAGCTTGATATTCGGGTTACTGACCTTCAGACTGAAAACACCAAGCTCAACATTCAAGTTGCTGATCTTCTGGAAGACAAAGCTCTGAAGACTAAGCAGATCACTGATCTTCAGACTCACTTTGGTCTGTTGACCGCCAGCTAATATGACTTAAAGAAGAAGCTAGAAGAAGAACTTGGTGACAAATTTAAGTCGTCTGTCGATGAGCCAAGGATCTATATTCCTAATCAGGATGTTCACATAGTTCCTCCACATGTAAGAACAACTCAAATTGTCGATCGTTTTGATAAAGAACCGGCACAGGCTCCGAATGTTGGGCTTTGAAACGTGCCAAACTGGCTAAGTCTGCTGAGAAGGGTCAGCTTTTGTTCAAAAGGAGCTCGGATCAAAATGCTCCTGGGGATCAACCTAACATCACCGTTACAGATCTTGGAGAGAATCGCTTCAGGGATGTATATGGTGACAGGTCAGGAATCATCTCATGGGGATTTCACGACAATATAAATATGTGGATCGTGAGACGGAAGAGTGGAAACACCAAACTGTATAAAGATGCTCATGACTTCCACTCTTGGACCAGGGTTGATCCCAAGGCAGCACATTTCAAATTATTTTTGGAAGATCAAGTGGCAAAGGGTTTTCTCTCAATGAAGACTGCAGAGTCGATTATTAAAATATACCCAAGTGTCATTGATCCAAAAACCAATCAACCTCTTCGAACTGTTATGTGGCCTGCTACAGATCAAGTTAAGCAGATTCCTATTCTTCAGAATCATCCAGATGGATCTCTAAAGTCCATGCTTTACTGGGTGTTTGATGAATCTACAGCTCCGCTGTCATAAAGCTTGAACATGGATGTATTCGATTATATGACAAAAGCAATCTGCTACAGTTTGGAAAATGGGATATACATCAGCTTTCTCTTCATCAGATCATGGTCGCTGAAGACATCTTTGAGTCTGCTGCTAAAGAGTACACTGCCATGGTTGCTGAAATTATCAGAAAATAAATGTAGTATGGAGCTATGGGGAAGTCAGACGTGCTGGTGGATGATAAAGACTAAGTCCAAGCTAGCACCAATCCAAGGGGGAGATTGAAGGGTCCAGTTAGTGGTTTGGTCTAGGCTTTCATTGTAATAGTTCCTTTTCAGTCTTTATTATAGTTTAGTGAGTTGTTTAGCAGTTTACGGCCATGTGGTGAGTTTACGGCCGTAAGCCTATTTACGGCCCTAAACCTAGTTTTCAGCCCAAGTCCACTATATATAGAGGTTTTCTAGGTCATTGTTAGTGGTTGATGCCACAGAGTTCACGGTCAAGTAATATCGAGTTGTACCAGACGTTTTTCAGCTATAAACATGTGCAAGCTTGATTTCTCTTCTTCTTCTACTCATATTCTGATTACTTGTGACTTTTTGATTGCTTGATCATTGGTAAAGATCCGTTTTAGGACCTTACAATATAAGAAAGATAACTTTTTAGAAATAAGGATAGATAAAACCTAATTATCCTCTGGCTTCGTGACCTTCAGGACTCACTTTAGGAGAAGCGTAAAGTAATGATTCTTTTTGTTCAATAGGATCGTAAAGTCGTACATGGAAGGATCCTTGTTCATTAAGGAGGATCCTTCATGGTCTTTAACTTACTAAACTTTAAGGGGGGTCCCACTTTAGGGATCAAGTAGGAATGGCTCCAACCTAGAAAATAACTGAGGTAACTTTTTTTTCTGCAACATGACAGTGTTAAAAGTCTTACATATTTTATGGGGAACTTCCCAAGCTTCAAGCAACATGTCATTTTTATAATCCCTGGAAGATCTGAAGAGAAAATCCCAGTATGAGATTTACACAGTAGTGCTATAAACTTTATTAAATTACTGTGCAAAAATCCGAATAAAGCATAGTTATTTTCTGGGGAAGATCCCAATTTTAAGATAACATGAAAATGTTATGACCCTTGTGTAATTTCTGGGGAAGATCCCAACTTGAGATAACATGAAAATGTTCTAAACGTTGGGAATTATCCGGGGAGGATCCCAACTTGAGATAACATGTAAATGTTATAAACCTTATATTTCAACTTTAGGATCTTAACTTCTGTTCAGAAATAAGAGGCTTTCTAAGTCACTGTAGCATGAAATGATCCCCTTATTCACATCCCATAAATAGCGTGCGTCAAATCGAGGTGTATAAACCTTAACTCGTGTGAAAGAGGTAATTAACTCTTTAAACCTTAGAGGGGATCACGTACTCTTATTCATAGGAGAGAGGACCAGTCTCTCTTCTTAGGATACTTGTGTTACGAATTATGGGATGTTGTATTTATGGAACTCCTAGGTGTCGGGGTCTTCAAACTTCATGATCCTTGTTTATCAGGATCCTTGAGTCTTCGTATGTCAAGATCCTTGTATGCTAGGATCCTTGTGTGTCAGGATCCTCGAATGTTAGGATCCTTGAGTCTCTGCGCAAAACAAACATTAGCTAGGGGTGGGCGTTAGTCTAGATAAAACCCCTCCAATGCTTAAGTCAGTAATGGTATTTGAAGAGAGCAAACAGTAGTGAAAATAAAGGGTAAAAGGTAAAGAGCAGGTGTACCTTGAGTGTGTTGGAAAATGACTAATTTTACATACATAAAATAAGCTTTAAGATGTATGGCATTGGAGAATCTTGGCAAGATATATCAGTCGAGGATAGCCAACCAATATGCCCCCTTTCCTGCTTCGACATTTATGAGATATGGTCCTTCCCATTTAAGTTCCAGTTTACCTGCACTAGGATCCTTGGTATTTTGGAATGTTTTCCTCAGTACCAACTCTCCTATTTTTAAATTTTTTTTGTACGCCTTGGTGAACCTTTGTTGATGAACAGCGATGCGGATCTTGGCAAGATCCTTGAGTTCATCACTAGTATCAAGTTCCTGGGCTAGGATCATGTCGTTGTTTTCTTGGTTTTGAAGTAGTTATCTTGCTGTTGGGATCACCACTTCAGTGGGAATCATTGCTTCTGCTCCAAACACCAAGGAGTAGGGGGTTTGGCATGTGCATACTTTGGAAGTGGTCCTATCTGCCGATAGTACGAATGGAAGTTCTTCTGCCCATCTTCCTTTCTTTTCGTCTAGCTTTTTCTTCAATTTATTGATTATGATTTTGTTGTTAGATTCTGCTTGACCGTTGGCTTGAGGGTGGACAGGAGTGGACATTATCATCCTGATTCCCCAACTTGTGCAAAAGTCTCTTGTCCTTTTTCTTATGAACTGGGATCCGTTGTCACATATGATTTCGGTAAGGATCCCAAACCTGGTCAAGATATTGAGTTTAATAAATAAAACTGCCTCTTTGTCTCTTACCTGGACAAAATCTTCGACTTCTATCCACTTTGAGAAGTATTCAGTCATCACTAGCATGAAGACCTTTCCTCCAAGAGCCACTGACAATTTCCCACTCTATCTATACCCCATTTCATGAATGGCCAAGGGGAGATGATAGGATGCAGAGGTTCTGCTGGTTGAAGCGGGATGTTGCTATGTCTTTGACAAGCATCACATTTTTGAGCATGAAGGAAGGAATATTTCTTCATGGTTGGCCAATAGTATCCTATCCTCAACACTTTGGAGCATAAGGATCTGCCCCCATTGTGGTTGCCACAGTCTCTTTAATGTATATCATTTAGAATTTCTACAACTTCATGATCTTCTAAGAATCTAAGGTATGGACATGCCATACATTTTTTGTATAACTTATCTTGGATTATAACAAACCTTGAAACCTTTGTTCTAAATGTTCTGTTGCTTTTTTCTTCTTTAGGGATCGTGTCATTCTGGAGGTATTCCATAATGGGTTGGATCCAGGATCCTGAGGTTAGAGAAGGATCCTTGATGTTAGGATCCAGATAAGGAAGTAGAGAATTGGGATCTTCGATTGTAGAGACGTTAGTCATTTCCACGTGATCCTTGGGATCCCTCAGACTCTTGACAGGATCCTCAATTGTTGGGATCAACACGTGGGTTATTGGGATCCTGGTTTCTGGCGGGATCCTCAGAGAAGATCCTAGATTGGCTAAAGCATTTGCTTCAACATTTTCTTCTATAGGAACCTAGTTTAGGCTAAATGCTTCGAATTATGAGGCTAAGTTTTTGAGGATCCGTATATATAGTGCTAATCTTTCTCCTTTTACTACGTAGGATCCATTAAAATGGCTAGTCAATAATAAAGAATCGACGAATACCTAAAGATCCTTGATTCGAAGTTCCTTGGCTAACTTTAATCCCATGATTAGTGCCCCGTATTCTGCTTTGTTGTTGGTTGCACTGAACTCACAGCTGATTGCTTAGGGTAGGATGTGACCCTCTGGAGATATTACTATGATCCCTAGGCCTGTTCCTCTTTGGATTGATGCTACATCTGTGAATAATGTCCATCTTCCCATGTTCTCTTCTTCTAGAAGTTGTTTGGCTACAATTTCTACTTCAGCTCGTAGATCATCACTAAACTAAGCCACAAAGTCTGCCAATGCTTGAGACTTTATAGCTGATCTTGGTTCATACTTTAGGTCATATATGCTTAATTTAACGGACCACTTTTCCATCCTTCTTAACATTTTTGGATTTCTCATATCATTCTTAATGGGATAATTAGTTGTTATAGTTATAGGGTTTGTTTCAAAATAGTGTCTTAATTTTGTAGAAGCAGTTACTAATGCAAGTATAAGTTTTTCAAGGTGGGAGTACCTAGTCTTAGGATCCAGGAAACTTTTGCTTACATAGTAGATGGGATGTTGGTCCCCATTAAGATCCTTAGCCAATACTGCACTCACCGCGTTTGAGGATACTGAGACGTAGAGAAGAAGTGGTTCCAAATCTAATGGTTTTACTAATACCGGTGCTGAAGTTAAATATTTTTTAAGTTTCTGGAAAGCATCTTCATGTTCCTTGGTCCACTCGAATCTTTTGTTCTTCTTCGCAATGTTGTAGAAAGGCTTGCATCTTTGTGAGGATCGTGAGATGAACCTATTTAGGGCTGCCACTCTTCCTATTAGTCTTTGAATATCTTTTGTCGAGGATGGTGATCTTAGATCGAGCATGGATTTGATTTGCTCCGGGCTTGCTTCAACTCCTCTTTTAGTCACCATGTATCCAAGGAACTTGTTTGATCTCATACCAAAGTGGCGCTTGGAGGGATTTAGCTTCATGTTATACTCGTCCAATATGTCGAAGGCTTCTTCAAGATCCTTGAGGTGATCTTATGCTTTATTGGACTTGACCCCCATGTCATTGATGTAGACTTCCATGGTGTCCCCTTGTTTCTGTTTGAACATCTTGTTGACTAGCCTTTGGTATGTTGCACCTGCCTTTTTAAGACCAAATGGCATGGCAGTATAACCATAGATACATGTTGGAGTTAAGAACGTCGTGTCCTCTTGGTCAGATGGTTCCATCTGGATCTGTTGGAATCTCAATGATGCATCTATGAATGTTAATAATTCACGACCCATTGTCGCGTCTATCATGGAGTCTATGTGTGGTAGAAGGAAAGGATCCTTGGGACAAGCCTTGTTAAGATTCGTGTAATCTACACATACTCTTCACTTACCATTCTTCTTTAGTACTACAACCACATTAGCTAGCCACATTGGGAATTTCACATCCTTGATCATCGCAGTTTTGAGAAGTTTTTCTACTTCTTCTTGTATAACTTGGTTTCTCTCTTGTGCGCACTTCCTTCTCCTTTGGTGTATTGGTCTGAAAGATGGATCAATGTTAAGTTTATAGGTTATTATTTTTTTGTGTATACTTGTCATGTCCTCATCCTTCCATGCAAATGTCATGCTTCTAGCTTTGAGGAACTCTATTAAATCATGTTCGATTTGTTCAAGCATTGAGGATCCTATGAGAACTTTGGGTTCAAGATCCTCAAGGTTCAGGGGCACTTCTTTTATATCTTGTTCTCTTGTTTCCAGTACGTCTTGTGCCCCCTGCTTTAATAGATATGCTTGTCTTGGTATCGTCGAGGTTTTTATCGAAGTCTTGTAGCATTGTTTGGATTCTTGTTGATCTCCTATGATCTTCACTGTCCCCCAGGGGGTAGGCATCTTTACACACTGGTGATATATAGATGGAACGACCTTCATTTTGTGGATCCATGGTCTACCTAGTATCACATTATAAGAGGATAATGTATCGATTACAAAAAAACATTGTATAGAGTTTACCCCCTCTATGTAGATAGGTAGATTTATTTTGGCGACTGGTTGTTTGGTTTCGCCACTGAATCCGATTTAGCATTGAGGATCTTCTAACTATTTCAGACTCAGAGATGTTCATTCTCTTAAATGCGTCCATGAGTATAATGTTGACTGAGGGTCCTCTATCGAGAAGGATCCTTCTGACGAAATGGTTGGCGATGTAAAGAGTGATCACCAATCCGTCATGGTGAGGATCCTGTATGTCTTGTCTATCTGCTTAGTCGAAGGTAATCTCCTTCTCATTTGCGATTGACGTATTCTTCTATGGTCCTTTTTCGTTCTTTGTTTTTGACACCTTGGAGTGTCTCTTTGTTGTAGAATAAGAGGTACCACAAATGTCAGATCCTCCAGAGATCACATTGATTACCTTGGCGTCTGAGGGGGGATCCTAGTCTGTCGAGGATCATCTGAGGATCTTGGTCTTTCTCTTTGGATCTCTCATTTCTTCTTCCAAGGATTATCTTTGAGGTATCCTTTGCCCAAGAGGTAGCTGATCTCCTTCCTGAGAGCTATGTAATCCTATGTGATATGACCAAAATCTTCATGGTATGTGAGCCATTTGGAATTGTCCTTCCAAGAGGTGGATTTTTCTCCTTTCCTTGGCCATCTTGCTTTGTCTCCAAGATCTTGCATAGCAAATATTGCACCTAAAATATCCACAAAAAACAATAGTCAGTGACTTTGGGAAAATCTTCTTCCTCTCCCTCATCTTCAAGGGCATTAACCCTATTATGGTCAGGTTTGGAGTATGGTTTTGACTTATAGGATCTTTGGGCTGAAGAGTCGGGATTCATGTTAGGGTGATCGTATGAGTTTGGTGGGTTTCTCCTCTTTTAGATCTCCTTGTATTCTTCGAGCCTTATGAATCGTATTAATTTTCTCCTCACTTCGTCCATTCTTTTGCACAGAGTCATTACGAGGTCTTCATAGAAAGGAGAATCCTTGTTTAAGCCCATTTTAAAGGCTTCAACTATAGTTGCCATCTCGATGTTGGGGATACTTAGAGCTTCCCTGCCAAAACTGTTCACAAAATTCCTAAGTGATTCCTAAGGATCCTGGACCACTGGATTGAGATCGGTAGTGATCTTTTCGAATGTTCTGCTACAAGAAAGTTGATAGTTAAATAAATTAATTAAATGAGCAAACGATGTAATAGAGTAAGGAGGAACGTTATGAAACCATTTTAGAGCTGATCTTATGAGGGTTGAACCAAAACCATAGCATATGCAAGCTTTTTTCAAGTGAGTGGGGATGGGAATGATCTCCATCGTTTCCCTGTATTGTGACACGTGCTCCTCAGGATCTATAGTCCCTTCATAAGGCTTCACGTTAGGGGTCTGAAAGCTCTTTGGGACTTTTGTATCAGCTATCACTGGAATGATTATGTAGATGATGTGGCTTGTGGGGGATACTTCTGGTACAGGTTGATCTACTCCAGGCACGCTTGAGATCATTTTCCTTAATTGATGAAGCTCACTAGCCAAGATCGGGCTTAAACCTATATCAAGGTCCATAGAGTTAGTGGTAAAGATATTATTATTGACGAGGTTACCAGGATCCTTGTTATTGGGAGTAAAAGAGGTTTCGTTGGGATCCTGGGTCGTATCGGCTTGTTCTCTTGGAGTAGCGCCCCAGGCGGGTACAGAGGTCGTTATTGACGATCCTATCTCACGCAAAATCGCTGAGGATCCCGTGTTGTCAAAGCTTAGGATCTTGGGCTGCAACATTTATGGTGCTGCTTCTTGAGGCTTGTGGATTTCTATCCACATTCTCTCCACTTCCTTGAGAATTGTCCCCTTATCCGCCTGCTGTTGGGCAAATTTTTGTTCTAGTCTCTTCATCATGGAAAAGATTTCATTGTTGTAAATCAGTACACGAGGATCTTGGAGTCCTTGGGTAACGACCAGAGAGGTGTTTTTCTTTGGTGCTTCTGAGGCTTTCTAGGCAGCTCCAACTGGAGATGGTGGAAGGTTTTTGGAGGAAATGTGAGGATTTGAGGAAGAGGACAGGGTCGATTGTGCATACATGATTTTTCGAAAGATTTTGAACACCACGACCCCATGGTGGGCGCCAAGTTGTTTTGGTCAAAAAATGAACAATCAATAATAAGCCAAATTGTATGAGAGGTTGTGATGTTCAGGGTAAAGCAAGTATAAGATGATAATCAAAGTGACTCAAGTTATTTACAAGGAAAACCCTTGATCCTTGTTACGATCTCCAACATAAAACCATGGGAGGTGATAATGATCACCTGCCTTGATGATTTTATTAATTGAAAAAATTAATTACAGAGAAATGTAAAGAATGTAAGTACAAGTATCGTAGATAAGCTAAGTGTGTCCGTAGTGTGATGAACACATGTGTTATTTATAGTCTAAAGCTCATAACAAGAAGTCCGATAATTTCGGGATCCTCCGAGATCAGCTTATAGACGTTATTTGACTTGGTATTCTGGGTCTTTTGCATGGTCAAGATGATTCTTTTATGAGAATAAGTCTTTAGCTGAATATGTCTGCACATGTGAGAAAAAATAAAGAAGCATATAACCGTTATATATGTTAGGAAAATAACTGATAATAATCAGGATCTTGAAGTATGTTTAAGGATCCTGACCTTTGAGGAACCTGAATGTAATTCTGGGATTCCGACCCTAACAATTACCAACATGAAGACTTTTCCTCCTGGTGCCTTAGGTAATTTTCCTACTATATCCATCCTCCACTTCATGAATGGCCAAGGAGAGATGATAGGATGTAAAGGTTCTGCTGGTTTGTGTAGGATGTTGCTATGTCTTTGACAAGAATCACATCTTTCAGCATATAAGAAGGAATCTCTCTTCATGGTTGGCCAGTAGTATCCCATCCTCAACACCTTGGAGCACAAGGATCTGCCCCCAGTGTGGTTACCACAATCCCCTTCATGTATATCTTTTAAGACTTCCGCAACCTCATGATCTTCTAAGCATCTAAGGTATGGACCTTCCATGGATTTCTTGTATTGCTTATCTTGGATCATCACAAAACGTGAAACCGTCACTTTGAATGACTTGTCACTTTTTCTTCCTTCAGGATAGTACCATTTTGGAGATACTCCACAATGGGTTGACTCCAGGATATTGAGGTTAGGGAAGGGTCCTTAATGCTAGGATACTGATGAGGATCTTAAGAATTAGGATCCTTGATTGTAGTGACGCTAGTTGTTATTGTTGGGTTTTGAGCATTCTAACACTCCTATGGTGTACATGTAACCCTATAAACCTTGGATCTATGTTTTCTCTATTATACATGCAAATATTAACTATTCCAAGGTTTCATCCTAACTAGCATATTATGAAGCACCTATACTACAAAGTTCTAGTTAGATGACATACCTTTTGATGTAGCTTGATGTCTTCAAGCTTTAAGAGCTTAGCCCCAATAGTGTGGAAGCCTCAAATGGAATCACAAATCACCAAAACACCTTGGAAGAACTTGAGAGAATAGGTATGCACACTAAAATCGGCCCACTCTTATTTACACACTTGTGTCAATTTTGTGAGCCAAGGACCCCTTTATATATTATGGAGGATTATGGTTACATCCATGTAAACCCTAATACCCATGACCTTTCATTTAGATAGGATCCATGGGTTAAAAGCTCCATGGACCATCCATGAAAGCTTAGCCCAACCTAAATGAACTTGGCCCATTCCATATATATAAGAGTCCATATTTAATTAGTTCTTTTTGATCACTTAATTAATTCTAAATTAATTCTTGATCAATACTAATTAAATAATATGATTCCATATTAATATATTAGAACTTATAATATATTAATATAAATCATAAATATACTATTCTCAAAAGACTATCCATATAAATTGTGCCGGTGAAGTGCAACCCAAATGGACAATGCCGGGTCGGGTCAAGTACATACCAAATATAGTTATGGACTTAGACATTAATCCAACAGTCTCCCACTTGAATAAGTCTAAAACTATTATTGAGTATGACTTCAAAACCTAACTGGCAATCGTAGCTCTTAAAGCCGCTGTCGAACTCTGACCTTGTCAATGACTTGTCCATTAGATAAGGGATCATATATTCCTCCATTCTAGATATCATATGGACTGAGACATGGATTATAATCATTTTCTCTGTCCATTTGTTGTTTCCCGATTTTCGATTTATGATGACTGACTGATTGAACAAATTAAATCAGTCCTGGCTTGGCCAAGCACTCACATGTGTCATCGCTAAATCATCGACGGGCCCCAGATATCGCTTTTATCCTGAAGGTAAAAGGAATGGATAAACTTCGACTCATATGGCTTGTTCTACTACTTGTTGAATCATACACAAAGGCACGTTTTATAACATCGTGTTACCAATGCGTTTTCGTGCAACAATGTATAACCAACTCATAGTAACAACTCATATCTCTAGGTTTTAAGATTATAAGATATTATCGTCTCATGATCACTCGTGATAAAATCCATGAAGTGATTCAAATGAGCGTGGGTTGAATCCAATACTCAGAACTTATTAGCACTCATGAGTGTTGTAGCACCACTTTGTCCACCAATTTGGACCTCTACAAACCAACCCATGACAGTCTTGATTCATATCTACTTCCAACATATGACCGACTGTAGATGGTTTGAATAACTTAATCATTTAGGAAGAGCGACTTAGTTATTCTGGAAGTCAAAACATGCAAAGTGAAACACAAGAATAAATGAATCAAATATGGTATTAAACCCTATGAATATAAATAAACACTTTTATTTATCACCATACTGATTACTCATTATTCATTGTTTCGGTTTTATCAACTTTATACTTGAATTAAAAACACTAGTTGTCCCATGCTCCAAGCATGTACACTATGTTTTTCTTAAACAATAGCTTTGCCATACACCAAGTATGCACTCTATGTTTGTCTATGATCCTTACTTTGTGAAATAAACCAATTGAACATAATTTCAATGATTCTAATTTCACACTCCCAAATCCTTATCGAAAAATGTGAGAATTTCAAATTCCTATCATTTATCGAAATCTGTTTAGATTTTAAACTTATATGCACTGACCTCCTATAATGAATATGTACAAAGTCACAAAGACTTGTCAACAGTCATTATAAGGTATTCCAATGGAGATCAACTCCATGGAAACTAAGTCTCATATTCAAAGTACATTGCTTTGGACATGCTTCTTGCATTAAGTTTTCTAATCTTACACAGATAACTTCCACCTATGGAGACAACTCCATATTCTCATTTTGACTATCACTTCTGAATAAGAGATGCCTCTTTTCAGAATATGTCAATATGGTCCTTCAAAAATTAGCACTATACTTCTAACTGTCCCTGAGCAACCAATCTTTGGTAAACCTCAGATTGTCCTCGACAATTGCTTAATCATTTTAGTCATATCCAATTCTAGACCTTTTCCATTCTTAATGCCTCTGGGCATTTGGAAAAATTTAGAAATGACAAATATTATAGCACATGTAATCGATCCTGTACCCAAAGCAAATGGTACACGATTCATGATGTCTCACATAAAGACATGATTCTAGACCAGTCTTTTGCTACAATATTTTTATTTGCCATGTTTTTCAAAATTTGACTATGAAGAGGGATGCCGTAATCATCATCGAATTTTGAGAACGCAATATATAAAATTTCCTTAAGTTGAACCAATCCAACATGAAATTCATATATATATTCTTGACTAAGGATGATTAAGGTCTCAATCTAAGCCTTTAGAACTGAAATGAAGTATATCCTCTCCCTTAATTATAGCAAAACAACTTTTTCAATCCCTGCAGCCTTACGAATTGAAACTTTTGTTTTCTATAATTAACATTGCTAACTTGCAACACTAACAATAATTATCATGCTCCCACTAACATGATGATTATTAGCATAACACTTATGCTCCCACTAGCTTTGACATGTACTTAGAAATCAGCTGGACTTCTAGAAATCAATACTTTATTGACTTTCTTACCAAAGTTCAGATTTCTGATACGAGATGCTTTGATAAAACTTTATCAAAATCATACACCTTTCCTTAGATAGCAAGCATGTGTGTCTAAACAATTTCAGAACTATGAAAAGTGATGCCGTAATCATAGTCTCAATTGTTTAGACCTTTTGCCATCTGCTTCAAATCTACTTGGTGGAAGTGTTTCCTCAACATCATTTTCATGAATCGGAGAGAAACCTTATGACCCTTATATTTTATGGTGTATGTGTTCTTATCCATGTGAATCGTCAAAACCATAGTCACAAGAAAAGGATAATGACAAATCCAAACTCATATGGACTGAACTTATGCAATCTTAACTTCTTGCCACCTGGCAGTACAGGGCCTGCCATTGCTTCCAAGTTGTTATGCAACCAATTGAGAACTTTCAGAACTCCTATCCAAAGACAACTTTAACTGGAATGGGCACATAATATGTCAACACGATAGGTTATAAACCTCAAGTCGTGTGCTAGTGAAGAACGTCATGTTTTATTCTTGATTAGTTCTTGAAATTCTTTTTAGGATCTTTAAGACTCCCACTATCCTCTTAACATATAAGACTATCTTGCCAAATATTCAAGAGATAGTGCGGATTCTTTATCAAGACAAACACTTCACACAATTGGCCTTAGTTGGTCTTTGTTTTATCCAAAACATCACAACTTACCAATTTCAAATGTACAAGAGTAGGACACTTTTACTCTTACATTTGACAAGTGTTTTAAACCTTTCTTTAAGATATGTCACTCAAGTTACAATCTTGGAGTATGACTCTAAGAATTGTTTTGGAATGAAGTATGACTCATCTTCCTGATCTAACAATTTCAACAATTCATGACTCCTCTTCTTAGTCATAATAATGCACTAAGATGACCTTTAGAGGACTAATTGTGATATAATTTCTAAATCATTAAGATGATCACAAACATGATACTAAAGTACTCTCCCATCTTTTCAGATTTGAGAAACTTTTATCTTTCTGCCTAATTTGATTCTTCCCATTCGTTCTGCCATACATTGAGACTTTTCCAATGTTTTAGAATTATACTTAAACTTGTAAGTATAACCATATTTACTAAAATTTAGTAAATCAAATAGTCTTAACGAGCTTTGTGGTGGACATGACCAGTGCACAAGAATGTGTACTCGATCCCTTTAGTCCTTCACTTGACTCACACATCCATGTGAACAAGTAATTAGTCTTGATTTTACAATGCTTGAAAGTTCTCATTCATCATACTATTCAACTTGCATGATTCCAAGTTTCGGTCCAATGGAAACTTGGGTGATCAGGAACTTTCCTGATTTGGTAAATTTAGACACTACCACAAATGAAAGAATCAAATCCATTTTCCAATATTACTGTCGGTGGAATCATATAAGCAACAATTTTCCATAAATGCCATTGTAAGGATACTTCAAATAAATAAAATTAAACAATTTTCTTTTATTTTAAAACTTCGCGGAAAAACTTATCCTTACAATCCACATGGAAAATTGTTGTTATCTCTTCCTTAGCAATATATCATAACTTCTTAAGCAACTGCTCAAAATTCTGATGCGATCGAAATCCACCTTCGCGATCAGAATCAGCATATACTTCCTTTAAGATTTCTCTCTATTCTTTGATTCTTGAAACATCAACATGTGACCCAGTCACATCATGTAATGAGGATCTCAGAATAGAACTTAACAGAGTTAGATAATGGGCTCTACCTGATGTAGAGTCAAACTTATTGACTTTAACATCCTTAGGTAAATTTGGCAGCTTTGCAATCAACGCCCCTTCCTTTGGCAAAATAAACATATGGACCCTTTGGTAATGGGACTATCTCAGACTTAGCCTTTCTCTTTACCATTTGGTCAACCGGGTTGACTATGGCCAATCCCTTTCTATTGGGAAGAGAATGCTTTTTCTGGATTTCCAGTGTTACCATTGTCACTGTCCATAAAGTTTTTGGGAAGTTGATATTCTAATCAAATTTGCTTTACCATCATTCCAAATCAGTGCTGATTCAGCAGCACCAAGCAAATAGATATGATCATTAAGGTTCATGTCATAGTCTGTTTCATAGTAGTCCCAAAGGAACTCACTATGTGACTTAGAAAGTGATTGAACATCCAACTTTCTCAAGACTTTGACACCCAACTCTCCCGGCTTGTTAATATGTGACTTCATCTCTAAGATGTGATCACACATAGACCTTGCTTGCCATTAGGGCTTGAGTGACCTTGAACTTGTGGGTTAGGGAGAATAATTGGAGGAGGTGGAGGAAGAAAAGTATGACTTCAATGAGCCAAACTCGGGAAGTCATATTCATTAGGAAAGCTTGGTTTGGGAAGATCATTGTTGTCTAAACCAGACATCAACAATGGGAGAAATTCACGTAAAGTTGATTTAAGTCCTTAATATAACACCCAATATGATATATTAAGGCTAGGACCCAACAAACTATTTTATAACTTGGAAGAGGGATGCCGTAATCCAAGCTATAAAATATTTGAAGGTAGGTGAATGACGATTCACCAATTTCCACCAAGATAAACGAAATGTATTATTAGGTTTTAATTGGTTTTGAAACTCCTAAATTCTTTTGAGATTCATTGAACTTTCCAATGGCATGTTTCAATCTCGAGTGTGCCCTTCAGGTTTTGTGACTGGGATGCCGAGGATCACAAAACAAGGTGTGAAGTAACCATGCAAATCTACTTGGTACCCTTAATACCTCAATCGATGTGCCGGTTAACCACACACGCTCCAACGATACTATGATAAACATTAAGTTACCCTTTGCCTACCTTGTTAAGTCCAGGTTAGTGTGCCGGTTAACCACACACGCTCCACTAACAGCTTAAACAAAGTGCAAAGTGTAATTTCATGGATTAGCACCATATTCACATTTTCCTAAGTAACTAAGATTGGGAATTTATAAAAGGTTTAGTTACTTAGTATTTATCATTAATACTTTTAATGAAGGGAGAATTATAGTCCTTGTCCTACCTGTTCGGCTAACGACCCTCCACCAGTCAAGGAAGCGGTGGGTGAAAGTGGTCACCCATTAAACTGCCATTTTATAGGCAGTAACCTTATACCCCCCTTATAGACCGGCTTCGTGAATGAGGCCTACTAATGGTAAGACGACTTGCTCTTATACATATAATATATTAAACTTTTAATATTATAATAGTATAAGGGTGTATTTTAGACATTTAAAATACTTGGTGGTTTAATCTATTAATTAAACTATACTCTTAATTTAATTAAATTTAAACCATGTCATTATGGAATTATTAATTCTCTTTTAATTAAACACTTTAATTATCTATTAATAAAGTCCATAAGAGTTAATTGAATTATTCAATAAAACATCATAATTCCAATTATTAAATTCAAAATTAAAACCATTTAATTAATTGTTTAAGTTATGAACCCAAGAGTTTTAGAATTCAATTCTTTTTTTTTCATAAAACAATAAGACCAAGTTTTGTAACTCCATAAAAAACTTTGAATCAAATTTTTTTTAAAAACCTTTTCATATTCATAACTTATGAAGGTTTCAAAAAACTCTTTAGATCAAACTTTTAAAACTAATAAAATATTCATATCATTTTATCTTTTACTAAATTTGACCTAATTCAATTCATATAGCAAATGATTCAAATTTTACAAATAATTAGTTTTTCACAAAAACAAGTAATTATCTTAAAATTTGACAAACGTCATGTTTGTTTTTGTTTTTTTTTCCAACTTTGAAAATAAAACATTTGCATCAATATAACAGAAAACAACTCATGGCTCTGATACCACTGTTGGGTTTTGAGCATTCTAACACTCCTATGGTGTACATGCAACCCTATAAACCTTGGATCTATGTTTTCTCTATTATACATGCAAATATTAACTATTCCAAGGTTTCATCCTAACTAGCATATTATGAAGCACCTATACTACAAAGTTCTAGTTAGATGACATACCTTTTGATGTAGCTTGATGTCTTCAAGCTTTAAGAGCTTAGCCCCAATAGTGTGGAAGCCTCAAATGGAATCACAAATCACCAAAACACCTTGGAAGAACTTGGGAGAATAGGTATGCACACTAAAATCGGCCCACTCTTATTTTCACACACTTGTGTCAATTTTGTGAGCCAAGGACCCCTTTATATATTATGGAGGATTAGGGTTACATCCATGTAAACCCTAATACCCATGACCTTTCATTTACATAGGATCCATGGGTTAAAAGCTCCATGGACCATCTATGAAAGCTTATCCCAACCTAAATAAACTTGGTTCATTCCATATATATAAGAGTCCATATTTAATTAGTTCTTTTTGATCACTTAATTAATTCTAAATTAATTCTTGATCAATACTAATTAAATAATATGATTCCATATTAATATATTAGAACTTATAATATATTAATATAAATCATAAATATACTATTCTCAAAAGACTATACATATAAATTGTGCCGGTGAAGTGCAACCCAAATGGACCATGCCGGGTCGGGTCATGTACATACCAAATATAGTTATGGACTTAGACATTAATCGAACAGTTATATCATCGTCGTCGGGATCCCTCGGTCTTTTGGCAGGATCCTCGATTGATGGGATTATCGAGATCTTGGTTTTTGGTGGAATCCTATGGGGAGATCCTAGATTAGCTATGGCATCTACTTCAGCATTGTCTTCTTTAGGAACTTGGTTTAGGCTAAATTCTTTGAATACAGAGGCTAACTTTTTTAGGATCTCGAGGTATACTGCTAGTCTTTCTCCTTTTACTGCATAGGACCCATTAAAATGGTTAGTTATTAATAAGGAGTCGGCATATACCTAAAGATCATTGATCTGAAGAACCTTGGCTAGTTGTAGTCCCATGATTAGTGCCTCGTATTCAACCTCCTTATTGATTGCATCGAACTCACAACTAACTGTATGGGGTAGGATGTCCCCCTTTAGCGGGTTAAGTATGATCCCTAGTCCAGTTCCTCTTTGGTTTGATGATTAATCTGTGAATCGTGTCCATCTTCCTGTGTTTTCTTCTTCTAGGAATCGTTTAGTTTCTCTCTCTACTTCAGCTTCTATATCATTACTAAAGTCAGGCACAAAGTCCGCCAGTGCTTTGTAATTAATCACGAATATTGGTTCATACTTGATGTTGTATGTGCTTTGTTTCACATACCACTTTTCCATCCTTCCTGGCATTTTTGGTTTTCTCATAACACTCTTAATAGGATAATTAGCTCTTATGTTTATAGGATGTGTTTCAAAGTAGTGTCTTAATTTCGTGGAAGCAGTTACTAGTTCAAGTATAAGTTTTTCAAGGTGTGAGTACCTGGTTTGAAGATCCAAGAGACTTTTACTTACATAGTAGATGGGATGTTGGTCCCATTAAGATCCTTTGCTAAGACTGCACTCATCATGTTTCAGGATACTGAATGGTAGAGAAAAAGTGGATCCCCATATAATGGTTTTACCAACAGGGGTGTTGAACTTAAGTATCTTTTAAGTTCCTGGAAAGCATCTCTGTTTTATCAAGGGGTAATTTGACGACGAAAAATGCCATTTTTTATGAAAAAATGATACCGAAGAGGCCATAACTTCAGTTTTATCAAAGGGAATCTTTCCTAAGGCAAGAGGGGATGAGGTGGAGTGTTGGGAAGGCAAAAAGTTGAGGGGACAATCCATGGGTTTTATGAAAAAGGTGGAGTGTGCTGGGGATGTAAGGGGACAAAAGGTGATCGGATTGGTCCATTCACATTGTTTTTTATTGTGAGGGTGAATAAAGTGGAGTACTCTTTTCCAAAAAGAGTAGAGAGGACAAATGGCTTTCTCAAAAAAATAAATCACGTCTAAGATATTCAAAGGAAGATCTACAACAACCATATTTGAAGAACCAAGTAGAACTTCATACCGCTTTGAAGAACAATATTCGATGGAAAAATCTTCAAAGAAAAATGCTCCAACTTCATCAATAAATGCCCAAGATTTTGTGTCTCATTTCCAAGAAGAAATACTTCCTGGAACAAATTCTTCAAGATCTTCAAATATTTTTTAGAACACAAGAATCTTCTCCTATTTTCTTCTTCTTCTTCAACAGCATAATAAAACTTTGTAGACCTGGATTTTCTCAGCAGAAAAATGAACAAGCATCAGCAACCATTTTTATTCTTGAAATCTTGAATCAACACTTAAAAATAGAAAAACTCATCATAAAAATTTCTGTTTGAACCCAAAAATTCTTGCAAAAATCGATCAAATCTTCAAGATAAACACCGATCGGGAGTCGTTCCCTTGAACTAGTCGCTTGAACCTTCAAGGTACGACTCTTATACCAATTGTTGAAACCCATTTTGACGATTGGTTGATGCGGAATAATAAGAACATATTGAGATATAATGATAAAATATGAAGAACATAAAAGAGATGAGTAATTCCATGATTTTTATTAGAAAATCATTCGCTAGTTGTAGTCCCATGATTAGTGCCTTGTATTCAACCTCCTTATTGATTGCATCGAACTCACAACTGACTTCCTGGCGTAGGATGTCCCCCTGTGGTGACTTTAGTATGATCCCTTGTCCAGTTCCTCTTTGGTTTGATGATTAATCTGTGAATAGTGTCTATCTTCCTATGTTTTCTTCTTCTAGGAATCGATTAGTTTCTATCTCTACTTCAGCTTGTATGTGCTTAGCTTCACGGACCAATTTTCCATCCTTCCTGACATTTTTGGTTTTCTTATAACACTCTAAATATGATAATTAGCACTTACGTTTATAGGATGTGTTTTAAAGTGTTGGGTTTTAAGCTCTATAACACTCCTATGGTGCACATGCAACCCTAGATGCTTTGGATGTAAGTTTTCTCTAATTATACATGCAATTTCAATTTTCCAAAGCATACAGACTAACTAGCATACAATTGGAGATATACAACATAAAACCAAGTTAGATGAATACCTCTTAGTGTGGCTTGTAGTTCTTGGCCTTCAAAAGATTTAGCACCTCAAATGTGATGCCTCTAATGTGTCACAAACACCAAATAAAGAGGAGGCTTATGAGGGGAGGATAGATAGCACTAAAATCGGTTATGGTTCTTCACAAGAATACATTAGGCGATTTTAGGGGTTAAGGGGGTGCTTTTATAGTGTGACAAAGACTAGGGTTTCATCCATGAAAACCCTAATTCACCATGAACCTTCATATTTATTAGGCCCTTTGGGTTAAACCTTTATGGACTACCATATAGGTTTAGCCCATCCTAATCAACCATGGATCGTTAGCCCAAACTATAAGTATTACTGATTTACTTAATTAGTCCCTGTAAACTTAATCAGTCTCTTTTGATCACTAAATTAATTCCAAATTAATTCTTGATCAATACTAATTAAATAATATGATTTCTAAACTAATATATTATACTTATAATATATTAATAAATCATAAATAACCTCTTTCTCAAAAGTTCATCCTATCAAATTGCTCTGGTGAAGGCAACCCAAAAGGACCATGCTACTATTGGGTCAAGTACATACCAATTATAGTTATTGGATTAGACACCTAATCCAACACAAAGTAGTGTCTTAATTTCATGGAAGCAGTTACTAGTGCAAATATAAGTTTTTCAAGGTGAGAGTACCTGGTTTCAAGATCCAAAAGACTTTTACTTACATAGTAGATGGCATGTTGGTCCCCGTTAAGATCCTTAGCTAAGACTGCACTCATCATGTTTGAGGATACTGAAAGGTAGAGAAGAAGTGGTTCCCCGTCTAATGGTTTTACCAATAGGGGTGTTGGACTTAGTTATCTTTTAAGTTACTGGAAAGCATCTCCGTTTTATCAAGGGGTATTTTGACGACGAAAAATGCCATTTTTTATGAAAAAATGATATCGAAGAGGCCATAACTTCAGTTTTATCAAGGGGAATCTTTCCTAAGGCAAGAGAGGATGAGGTGGAGTGTTGGGAAGGCAAAAAGTTGAGGGGAAAAGGCATGGTTTATATGAAAAAGGTGGAGCGTGCAGGGGATTTAAGGGGACAAAAGCTGATGGGATTGGTCCAGTCACATTGTTTTTCCTTGTGAAGGTGAATAAAGTGGAGTACTCTTTTCCAAAAAGAGTAAAGAGGACAAATGGTTGTCTCAAACAAATAAATCACGTCCAACATATTCAAAGGAAGATCTACAACAACCATATTTGAAGAACCAAGTAGAACTTCAAACCTCTTTGAAGAACAAGATTTGATGGAAAAATCTTCAAAGAAAAATGCTCCAACTTCATCAGTAAATGCCCAAGATTTTGTGTCTCATTTCCAAGAAGAAATACTTCCTGGAACAAAATTTTCAATATCTTCAAATATTTTTTAGAAGACAAGAATCTTCTCCTATTTTCTTCTTCTTCTTCAACAGCATAATAAAACTTTGTAGACATGGATTTTCTCAGTAGAAAAATGAGCAAGCATCAGCAACCTTTTTTATTCTTAAAAGCTTGAAACAACAATTAAAAATAGAAAACCTCATCATAAAAATTTCTGTTTGAACCCGAAAACTCTTGCAAAAATCGAACAAATCTTCAAGATAAACATCGATCGGGAGTCGTTCCATTGAACTAGTCGCTTGAACCTTCAAGTACGGCTCTGATACCAAATGTTGAAACCCATTTTGACGATCGGTTGATGCGGAATAATAAGAACATCTTGAGATTTAACGATAAAATATGAAGAACATAAAAGAGATAAGTAATTCCATGATTTTTATTAAAAAAGAGAGATAAAAATAATACATGAAGAACATGGGTTGGGAGAGATCACTCTCCCTGGGTAGGCGAAATCCCACCACACTTTCTCTCTCTAGAAACTAAATTTTTAGTGCACTGTTACTTTTACATGACCAACACTCTCTATTATAGGGAGAGGGAAACCAACTATACAATAAAGGGAAATAATAACCTAACTTATCACTCACAATTTGTGGAGCATTTACATGCTCCAACACATGCACATTTCCAACAAAAGTTTTTTCAAAAAGTTTTCCTCCACTTTCAAAGACAAGTCCACCTATGACCTCTTTCATTCTTAGTATAAAATTTTCCGCATCAACCTGTATCTTGATTACATATGAGATTATTTTTATAAATTAATATTCAATAGACAATCGATTGCTGTCCATATCGCCAACATCTTTGTCCATGTAAACAATTATACTCTACTTATTAGCAATTTGATGGAACGTGCTCTTATCCACACATGCAAATACACTACCTGTATATATCGATCCAAATTAATCTTTTTGAGAAATTAAAATTTAGTGACCACTTTCTCCATCTCTAGAAACCACAAGTTGACAGTATCATGTGTTACAGAAGTTGTGAAACACACGATCGTTTAGGAAATAAAAAAGTGTAACATCCTTTTTTCGAGCCTAAAAGTTTTAATTGTTTTTGTATAATAACGAAAATTATAAAATAAATAAATAAATAAAATAAAAAGATATAATAACAATTAAGTAGATACTAATAATAAATGTAATGGTAAAATCCAATTAGAGGTTTAATAGAATCAAATTGAATAAAATATGTATATGGACTAAAGTTGTCGATTTAGGAAAGTTGAGATTTGACTCTCTTTGATCAAATGTGACTTTAATTTAATGAAATTTTCATAGAAGAGTTTGTCGTGAAAATTCTATAGCCTCTGGTTAAGTTATAGTTAAAATGATGGTTTAATGTGAGATTTTCGAGTTAGGATGCCATTTCTTGTCGAATAATCAAAATTTGAGATTACATTACTCTCGCATCCTCATTTTAATGTATTTGAATTCTCTCCGCTCTCCCATGGCGATTTTTCATTTAATCCATGGAGGTTTGAAGCACCATGAACCCCTTGTGATGATCTCAAGTTATCTCCATCATCTAGCTTCGTGACATAGATTTCTCCTCCAATCTCTTCATTTCTTAATCAATGATTTATATAAACTTAAAGTACTAATCTCCTAATGTTAATATTATAATTACTTGAGTTTATATCATTAATATCCTTCATTTTTCATTCTCCAAAGAGAAAATTCCATCATAAATGTTTGTTTGGAGTTTTGATGGTGAATTAGGGGGTTTTCTAACCATATATCTCTTAAATCCAAATTAAAGAATAAATAGATGTTTATTATTTGGTTATAACTTTTATAGTGCTCTATATTTCATCATTAGGTGGCTATCTAGTCAATGGATAGTTAAATTCCATCTCAAATCATGGAATTTGGGTGATATAAGTCCTAATCTCTATGTATAAGTTGTACAAGTGCTTTAGTGACTTATACATTAGCTTGTAAATGATCGAATGGATTCAAATCAATGAACTGTTAGTTATGTTGATAGTTTAGATGATGATCCTAATTATGAATCTACGATTCCATTGAAGTCATGATTGGAATTGGTAATTCTTCTAGTAAACCAACATTGGAATATAACAAAGAAGATTTTGAAGTAGAATTGGATTATAAATGACTTATATGAAGTTAATTTAAAAATGATTTTTTATTTATCAAAGAGTGTTACAAAGGATTTAAATGAAATTGTGAATTTAATGAGGAATTGGAATCAATACAATACCCTAGTTCTGTTGTGATAAATAAAACAACCATTTTCATAAAAATGAAGTACTGAATTGCATAAACCACAAAGCACCATAATCATGGGAAAAACAAAGTATTATAATGTCATAAGTAGCGGAAGTCTAAAATCATAAACATAGGAGATGCACATGCATCACAGTCAAATTGGAGCCTTCCAATTGCTAGAAGCATAACCTGAAAAACATTCAATCAACATCTGTAAGCATAAATCTTAGTAAGTTCCCCAAAAAGATCACAAACATCTTAGTAATAACTATACATAACAATATCAAGACTATTTAGCTCACGGCCTACTCCGGTCTTGCTATCATCCTAACCTAGCCTGTTTGAATCACGAGTTCCTCAAGTATTATCACCATCCCACCACGGACTAGTTGTGTGACATCCCCATTTTTTACTGTCTAACAAAGACATTTTTATTTATGCTTAGTTAAAAACAGATTATTTATTGAGTTGTAGAATTTGTCCCATTAAAATATTTCCGAAGAAATGTTTTATTAATAAAATTGTGGAATGTCTTAACTGATATAAAACATAAGCATATAGTTTACAAACCTTACAGTAATTATATAACACTCTAAATTTTCAAATAAAATATTCATTTTTAAAACCTCCCAAAACACAGTTTCACATTTCTGAAAATAACATTTATAAGTTGTTCAAAACACAAGACAACAAAATGTTTGACAACATCCCAGAATCCTCAAAACGTATTCTCTAGCTGGTGTGTACAATATAGCTGGCGCCTTCCCGCGATCCTGAGAGGTACCTGAAACACATTTCACACAACACTGTAAGCACAAAGCTTAGTGAGTTCCCCAAAATACCATACACAAATAATTAGCCTCTCATGGCTATATCTCGATAAGGACCCTCCGGTCATGTGTCTCAGTGAAGACCATCCAGTCTCACAGCATGGGTCGAACCCTCCAGTCCTAACTCAGTAAGGCCCTGAATAATGTACAACATCAATCACAAAGAGAAAATTGATGATATCACATAACTCAGTATAATCACATAAGACCCTCCGGCCGATAACTCAAATAAGACCCTCCGGTCACACAGTATTACCACTCAGGTAAGTATAGTGAGAAGACTCACCTCGCAGGTAGAAAAAGAATGCCTCGTACTTAATGGTAGGTCTCGAATCCGCCTACATATATCGTAATCATGTCTAATTAACAATTTATAATAACAACTCCAAGATGTTAAGCTAACTCGTTTTCCTGGGAAAGGGTGAAAGACCATTTTACCCCTCCATGGTCTCCTACGTCCATACTTGACAAAACCCTAAAAATCAACGGAAGTCAACACTCGAGTCAACAGTCCATGTTGACCCAACTCGTTGAGTGCATCTACGTGACTCGTCGAGTTCCTTCGTTTCTCTGAAAAATCGGGAAAATCCAACTCAACTCGTTGAGTTCGTAACGCGTCCAGACTATTGGGGGAAAACCCTAACCAACTCATCGAGTTGGCTCACCAACTCGTCGAGTCCCTTCAAGTCATTCTCTCATTCAGATGTCTTTAAGCAAAAATCAGGCCCCAAACTCTAGATCCAGCCTCCTGAGGCTGAAATACCATGTAAGGATGCAAGCTCTACGTCCATGCATGGCATCTAGGGCCAAGTTTGCCAAACCAAAGCTCAACAAAGGGTTTAAGTCATGGAAGTTGGCTAAAGCTTTATAAAGCTTGAATCTTTAGGCCTAAGGGACCTAATATTGTACAGATCTGAAGACTTATCTTCAAGGCATGCTCAAACAACTAAATGACTAAAAAGGAAGGTAGAAATGGCCATAAACTCCCTAATGGAGAGATCTAACAAACAAGTGGTCAAGGTAATAGCTTTTTACCTCCAACTGATTGCTAACACTGAAAGAATGTTGGATCCAAGGACTCCTTCTCGTTCAAAGCCTTTTGCTCCTCAAGCTCCTTCAAAGAATGCACTAAAACACTCTCTCTTAGCCTTTCTCTCTCTCACAGATGATAGTAGCTCAATTCGGGTTTCTCTCGGAGTGTTAAGGTGACGTGGGAGGCGGGTTAAAGGACTTAAGGTCCTTTATATAGGGTGGAAACCCTGAAAATTAGGGTTTTCACGCTCAGCTCCTACTCGTCGCGTTGGGTCCACCAAGTCGTCGAGTTGACTCTGCAAATCACGCGGCTATCTCAATCTCTACTCAACGAGTTGGGGCCTCCAACTCGTCAAGTTGCCCTGCCAAAATGAAAATAAAACAATTTAAATTTGTACCTAGGATTCGGGATGTTACAATTCTCCCCCACTAGAATCAGACTTCGCCCTCGAAGTCATTCTCCGGAAACAGCTCTGGGTACGGCTCAAGCATCTCGGACTCCGGCTCCCAAGTCCACTCGGACCGATTCCGATGTTGCGACTGTACCTAACCAAGGGCACCTCCTTATTCCTTAAGACCTTCACCTTGTTATCAAAAATCACCATCGGCTTCTCAATGTAGTTCAGGCGATCATCAACCTGAATGTCCTGTAAAGGGACCACTGTCGTCTTGTCGGCTACACACTTCCTCGGCTCGGATACATGGAAGGTGTTATATATCTGGTTCAACTTTGTAGGCAGCTCTAAGCGATAAGATACCTTACCCACTCGAGCGGTCATGCTGAAAGGACCAATGTATCTAGGGCCCACCTTGCCCCGCTTCCTAAATTGGATTACCCCTTTCCATGGGGATACCTTCAGGAGGACAAAATCGCCGACCTGGAATCTAGCTCTGAGCGTCGTCGGTCTACGTAACTCTTCTGATGACTCTAGGCCATCAGTAACCTCTGTCTGACCTGCTGGATTTCCTCTGACGTCTTGAGCACTATCTCAATGCTCCCGATCACTTTCTGCCTGACCTCTCCCCAACAGATGGGAGTCCAGAACCTCCTCCGGATATAGATGTGTCACAGAAGACTACGAACTCCTCCACTCCCTCCGAAAGGGCTAACACTGGAGCTTCGCACAATCGCTGGCGAAGTGTCTCGAATGATGCCTGCTGCTTAGGCCCCCAAGCAAAAGTAACACCCTTCCTAGTCAATCTGGTGAGAGGAAGAACAATCTTGGAGAAATCTCTGATAAACCTCTAGTAGTAGCCTGCCAGACCCAGAAAACTCTTGATCTCGAATGCGGATCTTGGCACCTCCCATCGCATAACCGCCTCAATATTGGTCGGGTCGACCAAAATCCCAATCTGGTTAACGAGCTGTCCAAAAAACTGGACCTCTCGTAACTAGAAATCATACTTGGAGAATTTGGCATAAAGCCTCTCCATCCACAATACTCCAAGAATCTCCCGAAGATGCTCCTCTTGTTGTTCCCTGGACCTCAAGTACACCAAAATGTCGTCGATGAACACGATCACCGACCGATCCAACACGGTCCTGCACACCCGGTTCATGAGGTCCATGAATGTTGTCGGTGCATTGGTGAGTCTGAAAGGCATCACCCCAAACTTGTAATGCCCATAACAAGTCCGAAAGGTCGTCTTATGGATATCCTTCTCACAGAATCTCATCTGATGATACCTATATCTTCAATCTATCTTGGAAAAACACGACGCCCCCCGCAACTGATCAATCAAATCGTCGATCCTCAGTAGTAGATAACGGTTCTTGACCATCAGCTTGTTCAACAACCGGTAGTTGATGCACATCCGGTGTGAACCATCCTTTTTCTCGACAAAAAGCATCGGCGTTCCCTAAGGTGAGCTACTCGGTCTAATGAATCCCTTCCCCAGCAGCTCCTGGAGCTGCAAGGATATCTCTTGCATCTCGGGCGACGCAAGGCGATAGGGTGCCTTGGCAATAGGTGCCGCCCCTGGAATCAGATCGATCCATAATTCCACCTGTCTCTCAGGAGGCACACCCGACAATTCCTCAGGAAAAACATCTGGGAACTCACATACTACTGGAACATCGGAAACATAACTTGGTCTCTCAGTGGCAACGTGCGTATCCATCATGTACACTAAAAAGCCCATACATCCTTGATGTAAACTCTGCCTCGCCCTGGCAGTAGAGTAGAAAGCTAATCCCAATCTAGTTCCCTCGCCATAAACAGTAAGTACTCCCCCACTAGAGTCTCGTACGATCACCATCTATCACTCATAATCAATCACGGCTCCAAACCGGCTCAACCAATCCATGCCCACTATGACACATACATCACCCATCGCTTCGGCACCATACCTATCAGAAACTGAACACCGAAAATCTCTAATACACATAGCTGGAATACATCAGTGGCAAAAACTGCATGCTCAACGGCTATAGAAACCCTCAGTGGTCGACTCAACGCCTCGCGTCTAACACTAATGTGACGACTAAAGGATAAAGACATGAAAGATCGACTCGCACCCGGGTCAAATAACACCAAGGCAGGCACATAAATCACAAGAAAAATGCCTATATGCAAAACATAATAAGCATAAATAGATCTCAAAATAAAATGAATAAGGAGATACGTACCAGCAACAACATTAGGCACTATGCGGACATCCCCCCGCAATAAGCTGGAATGCTCCCCCATGAGCTCTCGGAGTCTCGGCCTTCCCCGGCCGGCCATGATTAATGCGCAAAGCAGCATGAGCAGAAGCCTGGGCTGGTCTCTGAGTGAGTTGAGGACACTCGGCCTTCCGGTGGACAGTCTGGTTGCAATGAAAGCAAAATGAAAATCCCTTGGGGCAGTCCTTCGCCATGTGCCCCTCCTTGCCACATTTGTAGCAAATCCCTACTCGGCAAGATCCATCATGGCTCTTTCCACACTTGCCATAAGTGCGGCACTTCTGGCCTCCTACTCTCGTATCAGCGGACTTAGCCCGCTTCGTTGGCGGCTGTGACTGCACCGGCCTCCTACCTCTCCTCTGAGACTCTCCCTCCTCTCTGGTCTGAATCTCGAACTCAATCTCTCTCCTCCTGGCATTGGTCTGCAACTCAGTCAATGTCCAATATGACTAGTTCGCCACGAACTCCTAAATATCTCTCTATAAGATGCTCAAATACCGGCTCACACATGCCTGCTCAGTAGACACGTGCTTAGGGAAAAACAACGTCCTCTCATGAAACATCCTCGTAATCTATGTCACTGTTTCTGTCTTCTGCTTGAGAGACAGAAACTCCTGGGCCAAACCATCCCTCTCCACCTGGGCAACATACTCATCTCTAAACAACTAGGTAAACCTCTCCCAGGTCACTGCAGCATGATCTGTAGGATTAAAATCAGTCGTCACGAACATCCACCAGTCCTTCGCTCCCAAGCGAATCTGGTTGAGTGCAAACCGAACTCTCAAGTGTTCCGCACATGAACACGTATAGAAACACCCATCAATGTCGGAGATCCATCTCATGACAGAAATTGGGTCCTGGGTCCCTTCAACGAGTCACCCCTTGTGGCCTCACAGCAGCTGCGGCTGCGCTGCCTGCAGAAGCAGCATCAGCCTCTGTGACAGCAACATATCGCTCATCAAAAGTCTCAATCAGTGTGGTCTTAATAGACCATAAGATCTATGGTATAGCCTCCCTGATAGCTGCGGCGACCTCCTCGGTAATGATCCTGCGGATCTCCTCATCACTAGTACCACTACCCCCGGGGTTGTTGCGGGTAATCACCATAGTCTCTCTGAAACAAAAACACAAAAATCATCAGAGACTGGCTCAAGCGCATACTCAATCACCCACCCCTATATGCTCCTTAGCATCCTAAGTTTCTTACTTGGTTCGCATACAGATCCGGTGCTTTCAGTAGTACGGGCCCAATACTACCTTCCACACCAATTCGTAGTCGCCTCAAGTCCTCCTCCTAGGATCCTAATTCACAAGTACTCTATCCCTCATGGATATCAAACTACTCTCTCGGTAGATTCCTCAATGCTCATCTAGGTATCTCTCCTAGATTACTCAAAACTCTCCCTAAAAGATTCCTGCTATGTACCCCTACTCAGCACACATACATAGCAAATAACAGATAATATCAATCAATAGCATCCCCTTAGGATAAGGCATCATGAATCAGACAACTCTAGCTCTAAATTCCTGAAATACCTAGCCTATCATCTAGAATGCAGCTCTAATATCTCATAAGTATCTCATCTCATAATATAAACAAATAATGATTTTACACACTACTTCATCTCATTTTCTCTTAAAAGCTTTTACTCGTTTTAGAAAAATCGTTTCTTTTTAGAAAACTTTTTCAAATCCTCAGTTTGAGTCCAAACATACCCGAGGGTACATCTGAATCCCTCAAACCAAGGCTCTGATACCAACTTGTAACACTCTAAATTTTCAAATAAAAATTTTCATTTTTAAAACCTCCCAAAACACAATTTCACATTTCTCAAAATAACATTTATAAGTTGTTCAAAACACAAGACAACAAAATGGTTGACAATATCCCAGAATCCTCAAAACGTAATCTCTATCTAGAGTGTACAATCAAGTAGGCGTCTTTCCGCGATCCTAAGAAGTACCAGAAACACATTTCACACAACACTATAAGCACAAAGCTTATTGAGTTCCTGAAAATACATTGCATAAATAATTCGCCTCTCACGGCTATATCTCGATAAGGACCCTCCAGTAATGTGTCTTAGTGAAGACCCTCCGGTCTCACAGCTAGGGTCGGACCCTCCAGTCCTAACTCAGTAAGGTACAAAATAATGTAAAACATCAATCACAAAGAGAAAATGCATGATATCGCATAACTCAGTATAAGCACATAAGACCCTCCGGTCGATAACTCACATAAGTGCCTCCGGTCACACAGTATTACCACTCAGGTAAGTATAATGAGAAGACTCACCTCGTAGGTAGAACAAGAATGTCTCGTACTCAATGGTAGGTCTCGACTCCGCCTACATATATCATAATCATCTCTAATTAACAATTTATAATAACAACTCCAAGATGTTAAGCTAACTCCATTTCCTCGAAAAGGGTGAAATACCATTTTACCCCTCCATGGTCTCCTAAATCCATAGTTGACCAAACCCTAAAAGCCAACAGAAGTCAACACTCGAGTCAACATTCCATGTTGACCCAACTCGTCGAGTACATCTATGCGACTCGTCGAGTTCCTTCGTTTCTCTGAAAAATCGGGAAAATCCAACTCAATTCATCGAGTTTGTAACGTGCCCAGACTATTGGGGGAAAACCCTAACCAACTCGTCGAGTCCCTTCAAGTCATTCTCTCATTCAGATGTCTTTAAGCAAAACTCAGGCCCCAAACTCTAGATCCAGTCTCCTAAGGCTGAAATACTATGTAAAGCTCCAATCTTTACGTCCATGCATGGCATCTAGGGCCAAGTTTGCCAAACCAAAGCTCAACAAAGGGTTTAAGGCATAGAAGTTGGCCAAAGCTTGATAAAGCTTGAATATTTAGGCCCAAGGGACCTAATATTGTCCAGATCTGAAGCCTCATCTTCAAAGCATGATCAAACAACTAAATGACTCAAACAGGAAGGTAGAAATGGCCATAATCTCCTTAATGGAGAGATCTAACAAATAAATGGTCAAGGTAATAGCTTTTTACATCCAATTGATTGCTAACACCGATAGAATGTTGGATCCAAGGACTCATTCTCGTTCCAATCCTTTTACTCCTCAAGCTTTTCCAAGAATGCACTAACACACTCTCTTAGCCTCTCTCTCTCTCTCTCACATATGATAGTAGCTCGATTAGGGTTTCTCTCAGGGTGTTAAGGTGATGAGGGAGGCGGGGTAAAGGAATTAAGGTCCTTTATAGAGGGTGCAAACCCTGAAAATTAGGATTTCCACGCTCATCTCCAAATCGTCGAGTTGGGTCCACCAACTCGTCGAGTTGACTCTGAAAATCATACGACTATCTCAATCTCTACTCGAGGAGTTGGGGCATCCAACTCGTCGAGTTGCCCTGTCAAAATGAAAATAAAACAATTTAAATTTGTACCTGGGATTCGCGATGTTACAAATTATACTAATGGCCTAAAACTCCTTGAATCTCTTAGCATAATACGTACCTTCAAACCATTACCTGTGATACAGAGAAACATAGTTGGTAAAGTTGGGGAACCTTGTGAGCACATAGTGTTTTCCACCCATAATAATATAAGTGTATATTTTTATTTTACACAATTAACCCAATTACCCATCCTCATTATTCTCACTCCCTGATCCTAAGATGATGACCTTGTTAGATCAATCCTAAATGATCTTTGTAACATATTATAATGGGGGTTTCGTAGCAATATATATATATATATATATATATATATATATATATATATATATATATATATATATATATATATATATATATATATATATATATATATATATATATATATATATATATATATATATATATATATATATATATATATATATATATATATATATATATATATATATAAGGCATCCCTGAGGGGGATAGGTACCCAAATGAAGATCTTTCCTTTTCCCTGAAAAGTATGATATATAACACCTCCAACTGGTGTTCTACCGGACTACCTAGAACAGTAAGTGGTCATCATCTATACTCTGTTAGATAACTAGTCCTGGTAGTACAAATAGACAATGCATGGCCTGTCACCATTATTTTATTCAATAAAACCCTTACTACCCTAATGCAATTTAAATATGATAAACTAATTTATGCAAGTAAAATCATATCACTTTATTGCATATCACACACATGCCAAGAACACATATATAAGCATGTATAGCATTTAAGAATACTTCATATATATGTGTAAGCTGAAACTGACTATGCACTCATTTGACTTAGGTGGGTGACGGTCATCTGGGCAGACTTTCGCCTAACACCTTAGATATTCCCTTAACGTGACCTAAATATGATTAACACAAAATCTTAGTCTAATGATCCTGGTGACTAATAGTTCTCTAGATTCCTCACTAATCCCAAAATCTACATAGAGGATCAGCCAGGCAGGACATTTGGGAGGCAGGATCATTTCAGCATATAACTTTTCTGAAATCCAACAACCAAGCGAATGTGACGATTTAGACACCTCTCTCCCGTAAGTAGATCGATTAGTATTATGATTTGGAACCATTGTGAAATCTTATTTATAGGTTCATAATAACGACTTATGACAATAAATATAAGTTACACCGAGAGCAAAATAGTGTAGCTTAACATACAGGGGTTTTTCGGACACCTAGACCCTTCAAAACCAGGAAAAACGCATCAACCCTTAAATATGATTAACACAAAATCTTAGTCTAATGATCCAGGAAAAACGCATCAACAGACTCCATAATCGAAAGCTTCTGTTTTTCGGACACCTAGACCCTTCAAAACCTAGCTAAAGACCCTAAGGAAACCCCAAAAATTGGAACTAAAGAAATATGGAGTTTGGAGAGTGTTTTGGGAGGATTTGGTTTGAAATGAAGTGAAAAACGGAAATGATATTCATAGCCTGTTGGGAGGCGTTCCGTGCATAGACAAGAGGCACACCGCACACTCTTGTCCTGCTGACCCTTCTTAGCTTGTGCAACGTGCCGCGCTTAGTACTGGCCACGTCACCTCTTCTAGAAGTATATCATGTGTCCCTTATCTATGACACCACATGTCTCATTCTCATGGTGCCATGTCACCGTGTCTTGAGAAGAGTTCGGTCATCGACCATGCCACATGGCGCACTTCGGTGCTACCACGTCATCAGCACAATGTAATCTTTGCAGCTATTCGGACAGCCATAAGTTTTGCATATGATCTCCGTTTTCGACGTTCTTTATATCCCCGGATTCCTCTTGACGAGCTCTATAACTTTCATTAAGGTCTCGACATCTAATTCTTGATCTAACAAGAAATTATATCTAGACTGGTTTAGGCTATTAAAGTCCATGCAGAATTCATAACTTATTCATACTAACTCCATTCTCGACTGTCTTTCTATCGATGGGTTCATTTTCACGCGATATTCAATTCTTGTTTGGATTGTTTCGACTAACAATCAACCGATTAGATTTTTGACTTTTATGTTCGCACTGCTACGCTGAAACTTCGAAAAATCAGGACTTCCTCCTACAAAGTCAGATGCAGACGTTCTCTATATGCACACTCTTGGTTTAACGACTATTACGAATTTCGTTTATATGTATTAGGCTAAACATTAATTTATCAAAAATTCACTTTTTACGATACGTAGAGTCGTGTCAGTTTAATCACGAAACTTCGAAGAATCATAACTTCTTCATACGAAGTCGGATTTCGGCGTTCTTGATATTTACGAAATTCTTGTCATATATACAATAACTTTGGTTAAGATTATTTACTCTAAATAATCTTCTATTTAAAAGTCATTTTTAACGCTTAATATATATTTAATCGACTAGCTTGAATCTGCAGGTGTTACAGTTTGACTCACGACCTATTTTGGTCTTGTCATCATCTAAACAAAGCATATAAACATACAAGAAAACAAGCAAGACCCTACTAGTCTAGCTAAGCATACAATTATGTCATAGTATTATATAGGCATGCAAAACAAAGAGGATCCAAGCATGACATAAGTAATATAGTGATAAGACTCACCTGAATCAAAATTTGAATTAACAAAAAATCATAACGCTAAAGATTTAGCAACACGAACCACCAAAAAATCAAATAGAGGTCCACACTTAGCCTATAGCTTAACCCTTAATAAGTTTGACCAAAAGTCAAACTTGATCAAAAGGCCAAAAAATCAACATTCCTGGTCAAGGGTGCTCCGCGCCCCAGCACAGATCCCTGCACACTGAAGAAAACAAAATAGTAACGTACTTCAGAACGCGCCCCACGTGTTAGTCCCAAAAGAGCATAACAAATAACTTAATCCATCAAGTCAGAAGTTCTAAATCTCATATCTAAGCCTCATAAATGTCTTAATGGATATGGTTTCTAGCTTTATCCATTTGGATAGTCCAGACAACCATGATCTAAAACCTTAAGTATCAAAAGTGCCCAAAATACACTTAACTTCATGCATAGACAAAAAAGGGCTCTTGCATTCACTCTTAATTCCACCAAATGGCCAAATATAGAACCTAACATGAATTGAAATCTCAAGTGTTCCTCAAACTTTATGGAATAAGTCTCAGAGGGACCAAAACTCACTAAAATTGACAAAAAACACAACCAAATTTGATATATATGGATGAAATGACATAAGGCTTTGATTTTTTGAACTTACAGAGGTACAAAAGTGATAAGAAGGTTGAGTACTTCATATGAAAATCTTCCTTGACCAATATTTCTTTTTTCCTTCACTCAAGAACACAAAATATCACCTAAAATGGATTTTAGGAGAGAGGATGAGCTTAAACACCTACAATTTTGGCTTGGGTTTCATAAGGGATGTTTAGAGGGTGATGGAGGCTATGCATGACGAATCCTAGGGGTTTATTCCCCATTAAATAGGCTCGTAACCCAATAAAATTGCATCGTCCCAAAGGATCGGACACGTAGTGTCCAAATAAGGCGCCATGGGCCTTCCCCGGATTTAAAAAAAATAGAAATTAGAGATTTAAATAGTAAGAAATTGTAATGGAAACTCGGGTGTTACAATTTCAGGGTTATTAAGAACATAATAAGATGTTGATTTTAACTGCAGTTCATTAAGGGCTTAGAATAGTTATTGATGGAGTAGAAAGCCATTAAGAAGTTTTGGAGCAACATTGATGCCTTAAAAGTCCACTTAAGCTTCCTTGTAGATCTTGATTTAAAAAGGTCCTAATCAATAATTCAATATGTAAATATAAGGTATTTTATTTAAATATGAGTTTCTTTCACTTATTAGATCCACTAGACTCATTTGGGAAATTTTGGGATGATTGTATGTATTGGGACCAAAGTAGGATTTCGAGAAGTCAAGTTTTGGATGTTTTTAGACCTATAGATTCCACACGGAGTGTGTGGATTTTCAAGGCACGTCCACACGGGGCGTGTCAAATCTTTTGTAACTCTTGACTTTTTAAAAAACTTGTTTTGGTCATAAATTTTTCATCTGAACTTGAAATCTTGCATGTTTTTTCCCTACATTCTCTTTTTTATGTGATGAAGGTTATGAAACAATAAAAATTAGGTATTAGAATTAAGAAAATAAAAAGTGACTTGATGGAACATTTGTATTTTTTAAAATAATCCTCTCTAATAAATGAAAGTTGTTTTGCCACTTGTCATACTCTCATTCAATTTGCCAAATTTCATTTTGTAGTTATTTTGAATTAATTTTTTTCATATGTCATTTTATAAGTTTTTCTGTTTTATTAAATTCCACATAATATTTTAATATAATAAGTGCAATAAACATAGTAATAAATGGATATCAATTTCATTAATTAACTTAATTTTTAGTTTCAAAATTCTCAAAATTAAAGCTTATTGGTTTCTTTTATTTATTTAAATTAGTATTTTTTTAAATTTAAAAGATAAAAATAATTTCTATTACAATAATTCAATATTTTTCTCATTTTCTTATTAATTCAAAGTTCTCAAGTATTTTGACCTTTATATTGAACTTTTTTTAAGTTAACCCATGTAATACATGGGTCTAACAACCAGTAAACTATATACATATATAAGGAGTAGGAGGATAATATTTGTGAACTTCTGGTGAAAATGATATAGCTACTTCACACTAGGTGGTGTTTGAGAAGCTTATATTTGAGGAAGAAGTGTATTTATTGCTAAGAATTTGACCGAGTTGAGTACATACTCCGAGTACATATCACATACTATATATTGAAAATGTTGTGAAGTATTATTTATACTTATATGCATTGCTTTTTATGTGGCCTTATGATATATGTGTGCATGGTTTTAAGACATGATTGATTTGATAAATGATATATGTTTTGGAAAAATAATTTTGGAGCATCCTTGTGCATCACATGTAGGATGGGGATTGCGAGTGTCCTTAACTAATAAGTGATTCATTAGAGGGAAAAGTATGAAAGGGAAAAACTATATTGAGTGGGCAGAAGTGATTTCCGTAACTCACAAGCTACAAGCTTAGGGGTGATATTTGCCACTCCATTCCATGAGATTTGTGGTAATGGTCACATGACTCATTAAAGTATATTCTAAGGAGTGATTCCTCATTCAAACATGTGATTCCTTTTACATGACCTTTTTTTTCATAAATTGATTCATTAATTGAGTCAATGGCAACGAATAAGATTAGCATGAGGCGTCAATTTGAGTAGAGCCATATTCCATTGTCCCTTAGAATGTGAGGGGCTTATATGAGAGTAGAGGATTGGGTTTATGGTTAGTTTCATGTGCATTACATCTCTATTATGAACTTATCTACTCTTCAATTTATAAATTTCTATTATGAAATGATTTATGAAATGGGAAATGGTTTTGAAGATGATTCGTAACATAAGAAATAGTTTTGAAAATTATTTCTGTCACAAGGAAAATGTTATTATTTTGAAAAAGGTTTTTAAAATTATTTTGGGAATTTTGACTTAGGAATCGGTTATTATGATTCTCTGTTCAATTCTATAGTCGAAATCAAGTATTGCTCATTAGGCTCCCCAAGCCTAACATACTATTTTGACATGTACTCGAAAATTAAGGATTGAAGGCATGTATTGGAAATTTTTGAAGGTCATGCATGTATGGTTGATTTCTACGTTTGTAATGGTATTTTAATTGGATGTACACAATTTAATTAAACCTACGGTATAGTTTTGGGACTAAATTTTTCACATATATTTTAAAAATGATTTAAAAACATTTAAATTGATTTAAAGCATAACCAAATTTCTACTTTCCGGTACAAATGGTGTTTTAGAAAGCAACCATAATCCCATGGGATAGGAGTTTTTTTGTTTCTTTACCAAATTATTTTAGTTAGGAAAAATATTTACCAATTAAGGGAAATTTAAAGCATAATTACATTTTAATTTTAGTTTTTAATCTAACAGAAAAAAAAATTCACCTCGTTTTCTTCACGAGTTCTCTCCTACATCAGTTCCTTGTCGATGAAGTCAAAACCTACTTGAAACAAAAACAGGTTTGCTTAACTCTAACATCAAGAAGTAAGAACAGTGGAAACAGAGATCAAGAAGAAACAATTTAGGGGTATGTTCGTCCAACTTTTTGCTGAGATTATTATTGAACTAAAAACTCACTTTAACATCAAAATATGTTCCTAATTATCCTTGAAAGAAAAAAAAATCAAACTAACTAGATGGGTTTATCTCTAAAATGCAGGAGGAAAGGATAACAAATAAAAATTCAAAAATAACTAGATAAATTCTTCTAAACTTCTAGATTATTCCAACAATTTCCTCCCTAATCCAAAAGTGGTAACTGGCTTCACTCCTAGCAAGTCTCTCATCTATTGAAACTTGGTTCTAGCCATTGACTTCATGAGAATATATGCCCATTCCTCATTGGTGCTCACATGTTCAACTATGACCTCTTCATTCTCAACACATTCTCTTATAAAATGGAATCTTGTATCCATATGTTTACTCCTCCCTTCAAACATTGGGTTCTTTGCCAAGGAAAAGTGGATTTATTGTCGATATACATTACCATTGGTTTGATGTTGCAATTAGTTATCTCGCTAAGCAACCTTATGATCCAGATTCCTTCACATGTTTTTGTGGTAGTTTCCATGAACTCAACTTCACAGGTAGAAAGAGAAACACATCGATGCTTTTGTGATGCTCAGGCGACAAAGTTTTCATTTAGATAGAATCTCATTCCGCCCGTGTTTGTTCTATCATTTATATCTCTCGCATAGTTACTATCTATGTGACCTGTAACAATGTCTTCACCACTACCTCTTGCATAAACCAGGCCATAATCCACAGTCCTTTTCACATGTCTCAAGATATACTTCACAGCCTTCAAGTGTTGAACTATGGGTCTCTCGATGAACCTGCTTACCAAATCGACAACATATGAGATGTCAGTTCGGTTATGGGTTAAATACCTCAGTGCACCAACCATACTCCTGTATTTAGTAGCATCTACCTGTTTTCCATCCACATCCTTTGATAGTTCCAGTTTGGGTTCAATGGGGTACTTACATGCATTACAGTCCATCATACCTATTTTCTTAAGTATTGTCTTAGGATAAGCTTCTTGTTTCAATAAGACTCCTCCTTTGTGTTTATGTACTTCAATTCCAAGATAATACGATAACTTTCCTAGATCACTCATCTCGAATTCCTTATTCATATGACCATTAAATTTCTTTATCTTTGTATCATAATTTCCTATGATAATAAGATCGTCAAGATACACACCTACAATCATAAGATTCTCATCTTTATTCCTTCGGTAAATAGCATATTCTTTTAGTCACCTCTTGAACCCATGTTGTTTGAGACACTTATCCAATTTTGCATTCCAAGCTCTAGGAGCTTGGTGGAGCCCGTAAAGTGCTTTGGACAGTTTGTATACCTTATTCAGTTGATCACAATTTGCAAAGCCCTCCAGTTGGACCACATATACTTCTTATTCTAGTTCTCCATATCGAAACACAGATTTGAGACCTACGTGGTGTACTTTCCACCCATTTTTACCCGAAAGTCCAAGTAAAATACGTACCATTTCAATTTGTGCCACCGGAGCACATACCTAGTCAAAATCTACCTGTGTCTTTTGTACATAGTTCTTTTCCACCAACCGTGATTTGTGCTTTATCACCTTTCTGTTTGGGTCCTTGTTTACCTTAGAGTCCCACTTGAGTCCAATTGGTTGGCATGCTAGCGGTAGGTATACAAGTGACCATGTCCTGTTCTTTTCAACTGGATTGAGTTCAGACCTCATTGTATCATTCCATTCCTTGTGTTTCGAAGCTAAAGAGTAACTGGTCTGTTCTTCGCTATCATTCAAGAGTAATAGTTCCTCACATTGTTTATATAAGTCTGTTACAATGCAAAATTATTTAATATCTCCTCCACCCGTAGAACTTGACGTGATTGTAGAAGATCCGGTTGTGCTCACTAGAGTTAGGGGTGTTAGAGTAGCAGGTTTTTGGATTGAAGGGTATGGGTGTTTTAGATCGAATGTCCTCTATAGAGTCTTCATTTCCATGTGTATAGCCACCATCATAACTTTCAAGCATGTAAGGTTCCATTTCTATTTCATTTCCTTCATACAATGGCATAAAACCTTCAATTGTAAAAGTCGTCCTATAACACCTCAATTTTTAGACCAAAATTTTCAATTTTAAATTATCAAAATCAGAATCTCACAACCAAGTTATCAAATACATAATTATCCCAAAACAACCAGTATCATAATTATCAGAGTTCATAAGCATGTCCCAGTAGTAAATCCCCCAGCGTGTGTGTACAATCAGACATTCACCTTCCCGCGGTCCTGTAAAGTACCTGCCACATGTAAATCAACAACTATAAGCAAAAAGCTTAGTTATTTCCCCAAGATACCACATACAAAACATCATACATAAACAACTATGGGTTATCAGAAACGCTGAGGACTATCAGCAGTCCCGATGAGCTAACAGCATGCCGGTGGGTTATTAGCAATCCTGGGTTGCTATCAGCAACCCCAATCACATATAAATAGCTTACATAATAATAACAGCTAGACCCAGCTGGTCATCATAAATAGAGTTATCCTACCATACAGGTAAGAGTAAGTGAGGAGACTCACCTGATACTAACAACACGAAAAACCTAGCACCTGAACTTCCGGATCTAGACTCCGCCTAGTCAACAAAATAATTAAACCTAATTAATAATTATGGTCCAAAAACCCACTCGTGAGTCCAAATCCCACGGCTAAACCTTCTAAGGGAAAAAGGACCATTTTACCCTTCCCATGGTCCAAAAACTCTAAATCTGGACCAAGGGTCAAAGTTAACAAAAATCAACACTCAGCAAGTACGTTGAGCGTACCACAACTGTCACACCCCAAAACCGGAACGGCGGAAACGTTCGGGGGTGGAGGACGTCATGTACAGTATCACAACAATGCAAAGTAGTAAACAAGCAACAACATCATCCATTGCATTAATAATATAATTTAATACAAGTGTGTTACGTCGAGTTTAATAGACACCAAAAATATGAATCAAAATAAAAGATGAGTCTTGAACGAGCTCCATCTTCTCAAAACCTGGCACCGCTACCTGTCTACTGGTGACCTGAGAATACAAGTTATTTTGAAAGAGTTTATCAGCTTTAAAGCTGGTGAGTTCATAAGTATATTAGTGTCTGTGTTTGTATGAAAGTGTTTGTAAGTATGTAATGTGTAAGTTTGAAAAATGTTTGTAATTGTTTGAATTCTCCTAGAAAACCCTATGTTTCCTACTAAAAGCAGCCTTCTACCAAGGCATCTAGTATCTGCGTGTGTGTCTCTTGTAATAGTATGTATTTTCCCAAATCTGACTATCATTTACCAAAAATATAGTTTCTACATTGCTGTTTATTGTGTGAATATCACAATTTGAATGCAATGGGAAAATGGAATAGTACTGTAGTGTTGTAATAAGTAACTACTGCTGTACTAACTACCTTAAACCAATTTTTATTTAAAGTACCATGTGATCGACCTGTACCCTGCTACCGAATATAAACACGACGATGTAAGACGTCGGAAGAAATGACGTTTGGCACCCGTAGACTTGCAAGTCCCACTGTAGCGAGTAGCAAGGTGTAGGATAGTCAATCCAGTATAGATCTATACACAAACTCAAACGCTCTCCATTTAAGGAGATTCTGGATACAAAACGGGCCATGACAGGTGATGCCATGTCCCGTTACGTGGCTCACATAACTGTAGAAATATTCTAGTATATGTATGTGCTAGCTGTATTGTGTGTTCTCTCCCTGTCGAGCATGTATGTATGTTCTCTCTGTATGGTATTGTATGTTCTCTCTGTATGGTATTGTATGTTCTCTCTGTATGGTATTGACTCATGTATGAACTGACTCTTTGTATGTTTCACTGTTCTAGTAATAGTATTAGTATCTCCCTAAACTATACCTATTATAGCTTACTAGTAATGTTGTTTGAACGTATGAACATGTGTGTATACCTTTGCTACCCAAACGTATTGAACTGAATGAAGGAAGTAACCTTTATACCTATATACATATACATAATATATAACTAGGATTCAAACGACCTTCGGACAAATAACCTGAATACCCTAAGTCCACAACCAAACAAGGAACATGAACTAAGGTGAGCTATCAGTCCTAAGTCCTTTCAATCCTACTTATATAACTATATCTATATAGATACACATTTAACAGAATATAAGTTTAAAAGAGTTAAATAAAAGTATTTGACATGTAAAAGAGTTTGTAAAATAGTTGAAGTAAAAACAGTTTGATAACACAGTTTGAAAAGTAAGAAATCCACTTGTTTGCTAGTTATTAATCACATGTGATTGATATAATAACTATAATAGTTCAACTTGTATTCCCCCCATAAAAGTATTTAAAATCATTTAAAAGGTTGATTAAGGGGTATGAACTCACCTGTTGTGAGTGGTTTGGATGAACAGATAGTATAGGATGCTAAGTGTCAAGTGAAGACTTGAACACACACAAGGATCCTAGTTAACATATAATCACACATATATGTATCCAATTAGTCATTTAGTAACTAATTAACCAAGTTAAGACATCCTAAGACATGTAAAACACTTGATTTAAGTGTTATAAGTACTAAGGATTGCATCTAAGGGTTGTAGGACTTGGCTATTGAGTTTGGGGTCCAAGGGTAAACTCTTTTGGAGTTTACGGTTTTGGGACCAACTCTCATTGAGTTTACGGTCGTAAACCCATGAGTTTACGGCCGTAAACTCATGGTACTTTTACCATTTTGTGTTTAGAAGCTTTAAAGGTCATAAGAAGCATTCCTACTTCATGTTTAAGCCTTAGGAAGTGATTAGGGCACCATTTCACCCCTTTGTGGAGTTTACGGTCCTTGGACCATTTCTCCTTGGGTTTACGGCCGTAAACCCAAATGGTTTATGGTCTTATTGATGTTTTAAGTCCTAAGCACATCAAGGATGGTATCTAGACTAGTATCCAAGGCTTGGTAAGGGACTAGGGCACACTTTGGCCCCTTCATTAGAGTTTACGGTCCAAGAACATGTTGGACCGTAAACACCTTTGATCTTGTGTTTCATTGTGTTTTCTAGATGATTAAGAAGTGTAACAAGCTTTATAACAAGCCAAGGTAAGAGTACTTACCATGTAGAAGCTTGAAAGGGTGTGAAAAGTCCAAGAACACTAGTGTGTGTTCTTGGTGAAACTTGAAGATCTACACATATAGAATGATTTCACGGATGGAATCATGTAAGATCACCAGATTAAGTAAGATATCAACTTATTAGGGCAAGAAACACTTACAAAGTTGAAGATAAAGAAGGAAAATCGGATGATACTTGAGAGGATTTGAGTTCTAGTCTTGAAATGGTGAAAAAGTGGTAAAAATGGCTAAGTGCCATATTTATACCCCTTGGGGTTTACGGCCGTAAACACCATGTTTAGGCCGTAAACTCCAAAAGCTTGGAGTTTTAGGACTTTATTGGTGCACAATAAACCCTAGGGCATTGTCACACCCCGCTAAAGCGGAAACACGAGGCATGGCAGTATAAAGGGTTTCATAGCAAAAGTTAAAAGACAACACCAACCATAGTATTAAAAATCATTACAAATTTACAATGGGTTTGAACAACTTTTAAAAGAAAATACAATGAAAATTGGAATACAACATATGCGAATGCTCCTAACAGTGAAGTGTCCCTAAGTGCCACTTACTCGATGATTCCTGAAAAAACATGTAAAACGAGCGTCAACTATAAAAATAGTTGGTGAGTACTCACAGATTAAAAATAATATAAGTTTCATGAATCGAAATCAAAGTTTTGATAAAGTTTTCCATAAAAATATATTGCAAAAATGAGTAAATAAGTTTTCATAAACAAAGTTTGTTGCCATCTTGAGAAATAAAGTTACGTTACCCAAATGAGATGCAACGTTCATATCCTCATGGAAATAAAGTTCGTTGCTAAAACGAGTAAACAAGTTTCATTGCTATAATAAGCAATCAAGTTTGTTGCTACAAGGAGCAAACAAATTCATTGTTAAGACAAGTAAATAAGTTTCCAGTAATAACATTCCATTGCTATAATGAGAAACAAAGTTCATTGCTATAATTAATAAACAAGTTTATTGCTATAATAAGTAACGAGTTTGTATATGTATGAGCAAACAATGAGTCTCAACCAAACCTATGACTGAAGCCCTATCAAGATCTATGCTTATCGTTCCATAGATGAATATGGTATCATGCACTCCAGCAATAGGGCGAGTGAGGAGTTGTCAATTCCTAATTGCGCTATCCATAATGACCATTGGCTCAAAGAGTTAATGGTTAGAGATAAGGGAAGGGCCTTAATACGATAAGTTCTCATGTTCCGTGTTGCATAGACATACATAGAGAGATATAGCAATAAAATAGCAATCATGTTTGATACAAATCAATTTAAATACAACATTCAAATAATAGTTTTTCGGGACATGCTTTTCCACCCCAAAACATAAAAAAAACTGAAAATAGGGGAGTGCGTGAATACTCACAATATGCATTGAGATGATGCAAATGGTGCCTTGACTACGCTCCACTCGTACCACTAGTAATTCCTTAATGAACACCACTAGATGATGAAGATTTTGAGTTTGAGGTGTGTTCTTGGACTTATTCTCTCGAAATTTTCGTGGGTATAGAGAAATGAAGAGAGAAATGGAGTGGTGGTGATGAAGAGTGTGAGAGAGAATGAGGGATAGAGTGAGAGAGAAGATGGAGTGGTAGAGTGAATAAGTGAGTGAATTGATTGAGTTTTGGGGAAGAGTGGTATTGGGAGGGATGAGGCCGACCTTTGAGTGGAGAGATGAGATTTTATCTTGTTTTGCTTATTTATTTTATATTAATTCCTAAATTTTTATAAATTTTCTTTCAATTTATATAAAATATGCATTTTATATAAAATTTGTTCATAACTCTTGGATGTTTAACTTATAAATGTAATGTCAATATTAATGAATTAAATTAATTTCCTTGATTACATTTCAACATTTTAAATATATTAATTTGATATTATAGTGTTTATAAAAAAAATTTATAAGATTTTAATATAAAACTTCATAAATTTGAGTTTTTATGACTTTTAGGGTTTTGGAGTTTCATAAACTTTGAATATAAAAATAAATTGAATCTTTGAGATTTCAAATTGTCTTACTGTATTATAACTCTTTTATAGTTATAAATAATGTTTGTAATTTATTTTTATCGGTTTATTGGCATTCGATGTAGTGATTCCGAGATTCAAGCGAAATTGAGGAATCAAGTATACTAGTCCTACTCTTCAACTTTGACTTAAGTTTCTATGAGACTTTGAACTAACTTCTACTTCTAGGTCAAGTGCATGATGTGTGTATATGATTCATGAAATGTTGTTCGAGTCAAAGAGTGACCCAAATATGGATAGTCACTACAGCTCAGTAGATGTAGAATTCACATAACAATGTGAAATCTAAGTACACTATCCATTGATTATAATTGTTTCCAAGTTTCTAGTAGGTTATAACTTAGCTTCTAGTTACTAAGTCTAGTATGTGTAGTGCCTATATATGCAATTAAGTCTAGTCAAATCTAGAACTGACTCGAATTTTGACGGTTGTCACAGGCATCCTCTCTCCTGTTATCTCTTGAAGTACTAACTTTAAAACACTCAAACTGACTCCAAAAAGCTTGAAAGTTAGCAGAAACAGTTTCGACTTCTATTGAAGTGAATGGTTGTACAAAATTGAAATTTCGGGTTGTCACATCATCCCCCTGTTAGAAGTAATTTCGTCCCGAAATTAGAGTTTAAGCAAATAAGTAGTTACAAATAACTAAGTAAAAAGACGAGGATATTTCAGTTCCATCTGATCCTCTCGCTCCCAAGTGAATTCAGGCCCTTGCTTGGCGTTCCAGCAAACCTTCACTATCGGGATACGGCTTTGTTTCGTTTGCTTGACCTCCTGGTCCATGATCTCTACAGGTTCTTCCACGAAGTTGAGGCTCTCGTTGATCTCGATCTCGTCGAGTGGGATTACAAGAGTCTTGTCGGACAGACACTTTCTCAAGTTCGAGACGTGGAAAGTAGAATGTACGTTACTGAGTTCGCGTGGTAAGTTAAGTTTGTAAGCTACAGGGCCGATTCTAGCGAGAGTCTCGAAAGGCCCTATGTATCTTGGATTTAGCTTTCCACGCTTTCCGAAGTGTATCAAGCCCTTCCAGGGTGAGACCTTCAATAGAACACGGTCGCCCACCTAGAATTCCAACGGTTTCCTTCGTTTATCAGCGTAGCTTTTCTATCGGTCTCTAGAGGCTTTCAATCGTTCACGAATCTGAACGATCTTCTCTGTCGTTGCTCGAATGATCTTCGGACCCGTGAGAGTGCTTTCAGGAACTCGTCCTTTAGCTAACTGGGTATCACCCACCTCAGCCCAGCACAGAGGGGATCTGCACTTTCGGCCATAGAGGGCCTCGAATGGAGCAGCCTTTATGCTCGTGTGATAACTGTTGTTGTAGGAAAATTCGACAAGGGGTAAATGAGTATCCCATGCTTTCCCAAAGTCGATCACACAGGCTCGCAACATATCTTCCAAGGTTTGGATAGTCCTCTCACTTTGCCCGTCGGTCTGTGGATGGTAGGCTGTACTCATGTCCAGCCTAGTTCCTAGAGAACTTTGTAGCGACTGCCAAAACCTCGAAGTGAACCTACTATCTCTGTCCGAGATAATGGATATAGGAACACCGTGCAGTCGTACAATCTCCCGTATGTAAGTTCTTGTAAGCTTCTCCATCTTGTCTGTTTCCTTGATAGGCAAGAAGTGTGCGGACTTGGTCAATCTGTCGACGATGACCCATATGGTATCAAGTCCACCCGTTGTCTTGGGCAACTTGGTTATGAAGTCCATAGTGATCCGCTTCCACTTCCATTCCGGTATCTCCGGTTGTTGTAGAAGACCGTAGGGTTTTAGGTATTCGACCTTGACCTTGGCGTAAGTAAGGCATTTACTCACGCAAGTAGCAATCTCTTCTTTCATGTTAGGCCACCACTAAAGCTTTTTAAGATCCAGATACATCTTATTTGAACCTGGGTGGACGGAATAACGAGTGTTGTGCGCCTCATTCATGACCAAGTCTCTGAAACCACCGAGTTTCGGGGTCCAGATCCGATCCATGAGATAATAAGCTCCGCCACCCTTAACTTCCAAGTTCTTATCCATCCCTCTCAGGGATTCACCCGCCACATTTTCAGGTTTCAAAGCATCGAGCTGAGCTTCCTTAATTTGCGTGGACATGTGTGAATGGATAGTCATAGTCAAATATTTGATTCTACGACCAGAATATTCTTTCCGACTTAGGGCGTCAGCTACTACCTTGGCTTTACCCGGATGATAACGAATTTCGCATTCGTAGTCACTGAGTAGCTCGACCCACCGTCGTTGTCTCATGTTGAGCTCCTTCTCGTCGAATATATGTAGTAGGCTTTTGTGGTCTGTAAAGATAGTGCTTTTCGTACCGTACAGGTAGTGTCTCCAGATCTTCAGAGCAAACACAACTGCTCCTAGCTCAAGATTGTGGGTAGCGTAGTTGACCTCATGTGTCTTCAGCTGTCTCGAGGCGTAGGCGATGACCTTACCTCGCTGCATCAGAACACATCCGAGCCCTTGATTAGACGCATCACAATAGACAACAAAGTCTTCTATCCCTTCGGGGAGGGATAGTATAGGTACGGTGCACAAGGCTCGCTTGAGCGTTTGGAATGCTCTGTCCTGCTTCTCTTCCCAGTCAATGGCCACGCCTTTCTGGGTCAGTGTTGTAAGAGGTTTCGCAATTCGGGAGAAGTTCTGTATGAGCCTGCGATAGTAGCCAGCGAGGCCTAGAAATTGACGAATTTCTGTAGGCGTCTTTGGTGCTGACCAGCTCTCAATTGCCTTGATTTTGGAAGGGTCCACTGTTGGGTTATGAGCATTCTAACACTCCTAAGTGTACATGCAACCCTAAATACCTTGGATCTATGTTTTCTCTATTATACATACAATTATGAACATCCAAGGTATTATCCTAATCTAGAATACAAAATAAAAAATATAACAAGATAGAATACATACCTCTTTGATGTAGAATGTCTTCATGAAGCTTGAGTGCCTAGTGCCCCAAGTGTGACACCTCAAATGGTTCACACAACACCAAATACACTTGGAATAACTTGAGAGAAACTTGAACACTCCTTGAAATCGTCTAGCCCTCACACTCACACATTAGTGCACGATTTCTTGAGCCATGGGATTCTTTTATATGGTGGCTATTAGGGTTACACCATGTAACTCATAACTTTTTCCATTCCTTATGCTCCATGGATTTTAACCTCCATGGAGTATCCATGGGTCACCCCATGGACTTAGTCCAGGATAAGGAATCTTGGATCACAAGCCTACATATATAAGAATGAATGATTTACACAATCAACCCATATATTTAATTAGTCTCCTTTTGATCACTTAATTAATTCCAAATTAATTCTTGATCAATACTAATTAAATAACCTAATTAATATATTAGAACTTATAATATATTAACCAACCTTAAGTGGTATTTCTCTCATTATAGTCTATCCAAATGCATGATGCCATGCAACCCAAATGGACCATGCCGGGTCGGGTCAATTCTTACCAATTATAGTTATGGACTTAGACATTAATCCAACAGTCTCCCACTTGGATAAGTCTAAAACTATTATTGCGTATGACTTCAGGAACCGATCAGCAATCGTAGCTCTTAAAAGCTTCTGTCGAACTCTGACCTTGTCGATGAACTCTGACCTTTGTCAATGACTTGTTCATTAGATAAGGGATCATATATTCCTCCGTTCTAGATATCATATGGACTGAGATATGGATTATCAATCATTCTCTCTGTCCATTTGTTGTTTCCCGATTTCCGATTCATGATGACTGACTGATTGAACAAATCAAATCAGTCCTGGCTTGGCCAAGCACTCACATGTATCATCTTTAAATCATCGAGGGGCCCACAGATATCGCTTTTATCCCGAAGGTAAAAGGAATGGATAAACTTCGACTCATATGGCTTGTTCTACTACTTGTTGAATCATACACAAATGCACGTTTTATAACATCGAGTTACCAATGCGTTTTCGTGCAATCAATGTATAACCAACTCATAGTAACAACTCATATCTCTAGGTTTGAAGAATATAAGATATTATCGTCTCATGATCACTCGTGATAAAATCCATGAAGTGATTCAAATGAGCGCGGGTTGAATCCAATACTCAGAACTTATGAGCACTCATGAGTGTTGTAGCACCACTTTGTCCACCAACTTGGACCTCTACAAACCAACCCATGACAGTCTTGATTCATATCTACTTCCAACATATGACCGACTGTGGATGGTTTGAATAACTTAATCATTCAGGAAGAGCGACTTAGTTATTCTGGAAGTCAAAACATGCAAAGTGAAACACAAGAATAAATGAATCAAATATGGTATCAAACCCTATGAATATAAATAAACACTTTTATTTATCACCATACTGATTACTCATTATTCATTGTTTCGGTTTTATCAACTTTATACTTGAATTTAAAACAATAGTTGTCCCATGCTCCAAGCATGTACACTATGTTTTCTAAACACTAGTCATGCCATACACCAAGTATGCATACCATGTTTGTCTATGATCTTTACTTTGTAAAATAGATCAATTGAGCATCACTCCAATGATCCTCTTTTCACAGTCCCAAATCCTTACTGCAAATGCAAGAATTCCAAATTCATGCCATTTACTGAAATCTGTTAGATTCTAAACTTATATGCATTGATCCTCTTAATGATTATGCACAAAGTCAGAAAGACTTGACAACAATCATTACAGAGCATTCCAAAGGAGATCAGCTCCTTGGAAACATCCTTCTTTCGTTAAGTTTCCTAATCTTACACAGATTGAATAATTTCTAACTTTGAAACATTTCCATATTCCATTTTGACTATCACTTCTGAACAAGAGTTGCCTCCTTACAGATTATGTCAATATAGTCCTTCCAGAATTAACATTATACTTCCAACTGTCCTTGAGCAACCAATCTTTGGTAAACCTTAGATTGTCCTCGACAATTGCTTAATCATTTTAGTCATATCCAATTCTAGACCTTTTCCCTTCATAATGCCCCAGGCATTTGGAAAATTTTAGAAAGGATGAATATAGCACATGTAATCGATCCTATATCCGAAGCATATGGGACACGATTCATGATGTCTCACCTAAAGACTAAACCAGTCTTTTGCTATAATATTTCCATTTCAATTTGCCAAGTTCTCAAAATTCAGATTATGAAAAGGGATGTCATAATCATAATCGAATTTTAGAACGCAAATAATGGACCCATATATAGAATTTCCTTATGTTGAGCCATTCCAACATGAAATTCATATATATATCCTTGATTAAATACGATTAAAATCTCAATCTAAGCTTTTTAGATTTGAAATGAAGTATAATTTCCTCTCCCTTAATTATAGCAAAACAACTTTTTCAACCCCTACAACCTCACGAATTGAAACTTTTGTTTTCTATAATTAACATTGCTAACTTGCAACCTTTGTCATAATTATCATGCTCCCACTAACATGATGATTATTAGCATAACACTTATGCTCCCACTAGCTTTGACATGTACTAAAAAATCAGCTGACTTTCTTACCAAAGTTCAGATTTCTGATACTAGATTGTTTTGATAAAACTTTATCAAAATCATACACCTCTCTTAGATAGCTCACATGTGTGTCTAAACAATTTTAGAACTATGAAAAGGGATGCCGTAATCATAGTCTCAATTGTTTAGACCTTTGCCACTTCTCACAAGTCCATGTTAGTGTGCCGGTAAACCACACACGCTCCACTAACGACTTTGAGAATGCAAATATCACAATTGCTATCTAGCTAAAATCTACTTAGTGAAAGTGTTTCCTCACCATCATTTTCATGAATCGGAGAGAAACCTTATGACACTTAGATTTAATAGTGTATGTGTTCTTATCCATGTAAATTTGTCAAAACCATAATCACAAGACAAGGTTAGTGACAAATCCAAAATCATATTGATTAAACTTGTGCAATCTTAAATTCTTGCCATTTGGCAGCTCAGGTGCCTGCCATTGCTTCCAAGTAGTTGTGCAACCAATTGAGAACTCTCAGAACTCCTATGCAAAGCCAACTTGAATAGGCACAAAAATTTCAACACGATAGGTTATAAACCTCAAGTCGTGTGCTAGTGAAGGACTTTAGGTTTTATTCTTGATTAAGTCTTGAAACTTTCAAGAGCTTTAAGACTCCCACTGTCCTCTTGACATATAAGACTCCCTTGTCAAATATTCAAGAGATAGTGCGGATTCTTTATCAAGACTAACACTTTACACAATTGGCCTAAGTTGGTCTCTGTTTTATCCAAAACATCACAACCTACCAATTTCAAATGTACAAGAGTAGATAACCTTTTACTCTTACATTTGACTAGTGTTAACAAACCCTCTTTAAGATATGTCACTCAAGTTACAATCTTGGAGTATGCTCTAAGAATTGTTTTGGAACGAAGTATGACTCATCTTTTTGATTTAACCATTTCAACAATTCATGACTCCTCTTCTTGACTTTAGAGGACCAATTGTGATATGGTATCTTAATCATTAAGATGATCATAAACATGATACTAAAGTACTCTCCCATCTTTTCAGATTTGAGAAAATTTTATCTTTCTGCCATACTTTGATTCTTCTTATTCGTTCTGTCTCACATTGAAACTTCTCCAATGCTACAGACTTTTACTTAAACTTATAAGTATAACCATATTTACTGAACTTAAGTAAATCATGACGAATAATCTTCTTGATCTTTTGTGGTGGACTTGACCAGTGCACAAGAATGTGTACTCGATCCCTTAGTCCTTTCCTTATTCACATAAGGAATTAGTCTTAATTTTCCAAGCTGAAAGTTCTCATTCATCATACTATACAACTTGCATGATTCCAAGTTTCGGTCCAATTGAACCTTGGGTGATGAGAATCTTTCCTTATTTGGTAATATTAGACACTACCACAACCGAAAGAATCAAATCCATTTTTCCAATATTGCTATCAATGGAATCTTATAAACAACAACTTTTCACAAATGCCATTGTAAGGATACTTAAAATAAATAAAATCAAAACCTTTTTCTTTTATTTTAAAACTTTGCGGAAAAACTTATCCTTACAATCCATATGAAAACCTTGTTGTTATCTATTCCTAAGAAATATAAATATCATAACTCTTAAGTAATAGCCCAAAATTATGATCACCGAACCATGCGATTGAAATCCATCTTCGCGATCAGAATCAGCATGTACTTAATAGAGTTAGACAATGGACTTTACCTGAAGTAGAGCCAAACTTATTGACTTTAACATCCTTAGGTAAATTTGGCAGCTTCGTAACCAATGCCCCTTCCTTTGGCAATAGTTACCTATGGATCCTTGATAATGGGACTATCTCAGACTTCGCCTCTCTCTTTACCATTGGGTCAACAGAGTTGACTATGGCCGATCCCTTTCCATTGGGAAGAGAGAGCTTTACTGGATATCCAATGGCATCATTGTCAATGTCCATAGCGTTTTAGGAAGTTGATCTTAGCAAATAGATAAGATCATTAAGGGTCTTGTCTTAGTCTGTTTCATAGGATTCCCAAAAGAACTCACTATATGACTTAGAAAGTAGTTGAGCCACCAACTTTCTCAAGACTTTGACACCCAACTCTCCCGCCTTGTCAATATGTGACTACATCTCCAAGATGTGATCACACCTAGACCTTGCCTTGCCAATAGGGCTTGAGTGACCTTAAACTTTTTAGGAACTTGTGGGTTAGGGAGAATAATTGGAGGAGGTGAAAGAAGCATGATATCCACGGGACATCATCTTCATTTAGGAAAGCTTGTTTCAAGAGATTTGGGAAGATCATAAATGTCTAGACCAGACATCTTTTTGGGAGATATTCAAGATAGTTGATTTAAAGTCCTTAATATGACACCCAATATGAAATATTAAGGCTAGGACCCAACAAACTATTTTATAACTTAGAAGAGGGATGCCGTAATCCAAGCTATAAAATATTTAAAGGTAGGTGAATGACGATTCACCAATTTCCACCATGAAAAACGAAATAATTTATTAGGTTTTAATTGGATTTGAAAGTCTTAGATCTTTGAGATTCATTGAACTGTTCAAAGGCATGTTTCAATCTCGAGTGTGCCCTTCAGGTTTTGTGACTGGGATGCCGAGGATCACAAAACAAGGTGTGAATAACCATGTAAATATACTTGGTACCCTTAATATTTACCCCTTAATCAGTGTGCTGGTTAACCACACACGCTCCACCGATACTATGATAAATATTAAGTTACCCTTTGCCTACCTTGTTAGGTCCAGGTTAGTGTGCCGGTTAACCACACACGCTCCACTAACGACTTAAGCAAAGTGCAAAGTGTAATTTCATGGGTTAGCACCAAATTCACATTTTCCTAAGTAACTAAGATTAGGTATTAATAAGAGTTTAGTTACTTAGTATTTATCATTAATACTTTTAATGAAAGGAGAATTATAGTCCTTGTCCTACCCGTTCGGCTAACGACCCTCCACCAGTCAAGGAAGCGGTGGGTGAGAGTGGACACCCATTAAACTGCCATTTTATAGGCAGTAACCTTATACCCCCCTTATAGACCGGCTTCGTGAATGAGGCCTACTAACGGTAAGACTGACTTTACTCTTATACATATATATAAATATTATTAACTTATAATATTATAAAGTATAAGGGTTGAATTTTAACTTTTAAAATTCTAAGGGCTAACTTGGAATTAAAGTATTCATAAGTGAAAACTTTTCAAAATCCAAAACTTGAGGGCAAGTTTTGAAACTATTCAAAACTAATTAATTCCATAACTTATGAGTTTAAAGTAGTTTTAATTAAAAAAAAAAAAAAACTCTTCAAGCTCCATAACTTGAGGACAAGTTATGGAAGACTTTAAACTAATTAATAAAAAAAATAACTTTTTTTTATTGTAACTTCTGGAACTAATTAAGGTTACACTTTTTTTTTTAATTTAATGAAGAGACTCTTCATTTTGTAACCTTTGCCAACATTTATGAGTTTTATGATTCTTAAATGTAACTTTTCATATAACTTGAGGACAAGTTACAAAAACACACTTTGGAATCAACTCTTAGATTAAAATGGATTGAAAACAACTATTTCACACAACTTTTCTATTAATCTAAGAACCTCATAAGAACAAGATAATTCAAATCATCAATCTTCAAGAAATTAGCATGAACATACAAACTAATACAAATCTTGAAATTATGACAATTATCTTAGAAATTGGATTAGCATGAACATTACCACATCAAAAACAAGTTTATAAGTCCAAAAACATCTTAGGGTAATGTTCCTAGTCCAATTCCAGCCAAAAAAATCGAATATATGCATCCAACTCGATTTTTCAGCTACTTTTGCAAGTATAACAAGAAAAAAAACCAGTCTCTGATACCACTGTTGGGTTATGAGCATTCTAACACTCCTAAGTGTACATGCAACCCTAAATACCTTGGATCTATGTTTTCTCTATTATACATACAATTATGAACATCCAAGGTATTATCCTAATCTAGCATACAAAATAATAAATATAACAAGATAGAATACATACCTCTTTGATGTAGAATGTCTTCATGAAGCTTGAGTGCCTAGTGCCCCAAGTGTGACACCTCAAATGGTTCACACAACACCAAATACACTTGGAATAACTTGAGAGAAACTTGAACACTCCTTGAAATCGTCTAGCCCTCACACTCACACATTAGTGTTACATGGGATTTCTTGAGCCATGGGATTCTTTTATATGGTGGCTATTAGGGTTACACCATGTAACTCATAACTTTTTCCATTCCTTATGCTCCATGGATTTTAACCTCCATGGAGTATCCATGGGTCATCCCATGGACTTACTCCAACATAAGGAATCTTGGATCACAAGCCCACATATATAAGAATGAATGATTTACACAAGCAACCCATATATTTAATTAGTCTCCTTTTGATCACTTAATTAATTCCAAATTAATTTTTGATCAATACTAATTAAATAACCTTATTAATATATTAGAACTTATAATATATTAACCAACCTTAAGTGTTATTTCTCTCATTATAGTCTATCTAAATGCATGATGCCATGCAACCCAAATGGACCATGTCGGGTCAGGTCAAGTCTTACCAATTATAGTTATGGACTTAGACATTAATCCAACATCCACGTGTATTCCCTCCTCGCTAACCACGTGCCCCAAGAATTCGACTCGTCGGATCGAAAATTCTCATTTCGAGAACTTCGCATAGAGCTTCTCCGAACGCAGCGTTTCTAAGACTTGTCGAAGATGTTGACTATGTTCCTCCTTACTACGAGAGTAGATGAGTATGTCATCGATGAAGACGATGACGAACTGATCCAAGTAAGGACGACACACCCTATTCATTAAATCCATGAATACAGCGGGCGCGTTTGTTAATCCGAACGGCATCACTACGAATTCGTAGTGCCCATAACGAGTTCGGAAGGCTGTCTTTGGAACATCCTCCCCTATCACTCATAGTTGGTGATATCCGGATCTTAAGTCGACTTTTGAAAAGAAGTTCGCCCCTTGAAGTTGGTCAAACAAATCGTCAATACGAGGCAGAAGGTAACGATTTTTGACGGTCAGTTTGTTGAGCTCCCTGTAGTCGATGCACATTCGAAACGATCTGTCTTTCTTCTTGACGAACAAGACTGGAGCACCCCAGGGTGAGAAGCTTGGTCTTATAAAGCCCTTTCTGAGCAGTTCGTTAAGTTGACATGACAGTTCTTGCATCTCTGCAGGTGCTAGACGGTAGGGTGATTTGGCTACGGGGGTAGCCCCTGGAACTAAATCGATTATGAACTCGACTTGACGTTGCGGTGGTAATCCTGGGAGTTCTTCTGGAAAGATATTGGGAAAGTCGCGTACTACGGGAATGTTCTGAATGTCTTTCGTTTCTTGGCTCACATCGACCACATGAGCAAGGAATATGCGACATTCCTTTCGCAAGAATTTCTGAGCTTGAATGCTTGAGATGATACGAAGGTTCGTGCCGGGTTTGTCGCCATAAACTACTAGCGTTTCGCCAGACGGCAGATTAAGGCGAACGGCCTTTTCGTAACACATGATGTCAGCACGATGAAGACTCAACCAATCCATGCCGATAATTACGTCGAAACTTTTAATTGAGACCGGCATGAGGTCGATCGAAAATGAATTGCTATCTAGTGTTAGGGTACACCCTATGTATATACTGCTAGTGCTCTCTGTCTTTTCATTAGCCATTTCTACAGTGAACGGTTCTTTAAGTGCTCGTGATTTTTTCTTAAGTAAATGAGCAAATTTTTGGTTCAGGAAACTCCTCTCCGCTCCACTATCAAACAGTATGCATGCATAAGAGTTATCGAGGAGAAACATACCCGTGACCACTGTGGGGTCGGCAACCGCTTCCTCGTGGCCTATCGCCAGAACCCTTCCTACTCCACCAATATTCCTGGCCTTAGGGCAGTCCCTCTTGTAGTGGCCCACCTCGCCACAACCGTAGCAAGCTTGGCCCATACCAGCGTCGGGGACTTGGTTGAGTGGTCTTGCCGGAGCTTTGCAGAAACGGGCGGTGTGCCCCTTCCTGTTGCAGTTCGAACACTGCATTTCCCGGCAGGCTCCTGTGTGGTGGAAGTTGCACTGGTTTCACTTAGGCAAACTTCCAACGTACTGCTTTACCGGAGCAGCAGCAATGGCAGGTGCTATCGCAACATGAACTGCCACGACCCGCTACTTTTTGGAAGCCTTCTTCTTCTTGTTGTCATTCCAGAACTTCCGCTTAGAATCCCCGGTTTTGGAAGGTTCTGAGATGGCCAGGGTTGTTGTTGCGGCTGGGGTACGAACCCCATGGTCTATAAGCCGCTGTGCCAATCGCTTGGCACTATCGAATGTAGTAGGGTTTGAAGCCAAAACATTTCCGTGGAATGGAGGCACCAGCCCCCATATGTATCTTTCAATCTTCTTTCCCTCTGTGTGAACCATGTTGGGACAGAGGGCCACCAGCTCACAGAACATGGCGGTGTAGGAGACTATGTCGGAGCCTTTCATGGTTAGGCTCCACAGTTCTTCCTCTAGTTTTTGGATCTCGCCCCTCGGGCAGTACTCTTCGATCATTAGCTCTTTCAGAGCTTCCCAGCCCATAGCATTAGCCACTACTAGGGATAGTGACTTGACATGGCTATTCCACCATGTCAGGGCTTTTTCTTCAAAGGTGCAAGCGGCGAACTTGAGCTTGCTCCCCTCTGGACAGGAGCAGATTTCGAAAACCGATTCGGTCTTCTCGAACCATTACGAGAGGGCAATGACTCCGCCAGTCCCTCTAAAGGACTTGGGCTTGCAGTTAGTGAAGTCCTTATAGGAGCACTCTCTCAAGCGCATAGGAGCTTCACCAAGAGTAGATTGAACAGGGGTTCCTCCTCCAGTGGAACCATAAGAATGGTATTGTGCCATGGTTGTAGCCACATCCGCAGCTACAGCAGCATTCAGAGTTGCCGTATCGATTTGAGGAGCAGGTGGTGTTGCGGTGATTGGAGGATCGCGTCTTGTTGATCGAAGTGGAGGCATCTTTTAACCATAAGTTTAGAAAGATGAAGATATTGATAAGAATTTAATAGGAAAATTGATGAGAATGACTCATGGACTAACTCTCCATAGCCCAACAGCACAATTGAATGTAGATCTATAACTAACAGATGATAGCATTTGGATAATAATTTCCATGAGATTAGATATCTGTCAATAATACTGGAATTACAGATGTAACAAGTTTGGGAAAAATGGCCTATAAGTAGGCCTTACATCAACCAAGATGGGAAATTTTTGACAGAACTACGACCTAATCAAGACCTAACAGGTCTATGATTTACAAAGATAGGAAATTAGACTAGAGTTTTTACATAAACTAGGTTATATCCAAAAGAGAAGTCGATGGGACTCTATCGGCGACGAGAACTACTAGAGTGAGTTCTTGACTCCGACAGAAGACGTTCTATGTCCCTCATACGCCTTTCAGATCTTGCTTGTTGAGCTCGAAGTTCCCTGACTTCAGCTTGGGTTTCAGCAAGTTCCCTCTGCAGAGCTGCATTGCGGACCTGAGTCATTTCATTAGCAGACTCTAGCTAGCGAATGCGGACTGTGTTAACGCCAGAGTTGGCGTCAATCTCCACGATTCGGTCGATAGTTACTCGACTCTGTTCGGTGTTCCGAGAGATCCTACGAACCATGATGGGTAGGACCCTGTCAGCTGAACCTCCCTCAGTGAGGTTGTAGAAGCTTCTGTCTCCATTGTAGGGAATGGGTTGTCCCTGTTCCTGACTCCATCTGTTCAAGTTTGTGGCCCACAGAGGTGTGAGTCCTTGAAATGTTGGACGAGGATTCAGGTTTGGGTCTTGAGCAGCTGGGGGTAGGTTGTTGACTTCCGGTTCTGAGTCCGAACCATCAGAAAAGCCTTCAGCTTCGTGATCATCCAAAGGGATTGGGTGATCATCTTCTGGCTCTTCTCCAAGCCATCCAACATTGCCTTCGTTGGGATAGTACGGATCTCCGGGGATGTGGAATCCAGCCATGAATTCTACGCGAGAAAAGGGATAAGGAAATAATTAATAGACGAACTAACTAGATAATTATAAGATGATCTTTATTAGTTACTTCAATATTTGTGTAGTGCATACCAGTCATATGTAACCAAGACAGGATAGACCTTCGAATAAGTGACCCTAACTCTAAGCCCACAACCAAACAAGGAACAGGAAGTAAAGCAATCATCACAGATTCTAAGTCTATGACATCCTAGTTACATATAACCTTAGCGTATCCACTCAGCAACTATTGACATACTAATGAAGACCTTTTTAGTTCTCAGATAAGTAATTATAGTAACACAAAATACTCCTATAGTATTTTAAGTTTATGTTCTGTTCTACTGTTCTCATTGTAGTAGTGTTGGTAAGTTTTTAGACTTGTTGCAACCTCACAACCACACTTAGGCACATGCTAGTCAATCCTCGGATAATATAGTTGATCAGGCTATATCTTCCCAGATTTGACTATGTGTCTCTAAGTCTACTTGTGCAGCCCAACAATCGTAATACTTTCGTTCTGTCCTAGTGACACTGATTTTAGTATGAATGCAGGTACGTATACTTGGTTAAATATTTTATTATTTAAAAGTATAAACTCTTTATCAGAGTATTTTTAAATCCCGCTGTGTTTATAGTTCGTATATCTTTTATGGGTTGATACACTCGATTCACTATAAACAAAGCTCTGATACCAATCTGTCACACCCCAAAACCGGAACGGCGGAAACGTTCGGGGGTGGAGGACGTCATGTATAGTATCACAACAATGCAAAGTAGTAAACAAGCAACAACATCATCCATTGCATTAATAATATAATTTAATACAAGTGTGTTCTGTCGAGTTTAATAGACACCAAAAATATGAATCAAAATAAAAGATGTGTCTTGAACGAGCTCCATCTTCTCAAAACCTGGCACCGCTACCTATCTACTGGTGACCTGAGAATACAAGTTATTTTGAAAGAGTTTATCAACTTTAAAGCTGGTGAGTTCATAAGTATATTAGTGTATGTGTTTGTATGAAAGTGTTTGTAAGTATGTAATGTGTAAGTTTGAAAAATGTTTGTAATTGTTTGAATTCTCCTAGAAAACCCTATGTTTCCTACTAAAAGCAGCCTTCTACCAAGGCATCTAGTATCTGCGTGTGTGTCTCTTGTAATAGTATGTATTTTCCCAAATCTGACTATCATTTACCAAAAATATAGTTTCAACATTACTGTTTATTGTGTGAATATCACAATTTGAATGCAATGGGAAAATGAAATAGTATTGTAGTGTTGTATTAAGTAACTACTGTTGTACTAACTACCTTAAATCAATTGTTATTTAAAGTACCATGTGATCGGCCTGTACCCTGCTACCGACTATAAACACGACGATGTAAGACGTCGGAAGAAACGACGTTTGGCACTCGTAGACTTGCAAGTCCCACAGTAGCGAGCGGCAAGGTGTAGGATAGTCAATCCAGTATAGATCTATACACAAACTCAAACGCTCTCCATTTAAGGAGATTCTGGATACAAAACAGGCCATGACAGGTGATGCCATGTCCCGTTACGTGGCTCACATAACTGTAGAAATGTTCTAGTATATGTATGTGCTAGCTATATTGTGTGTTCTCTCCCTGTCTAGCATGTATGTATGTTCTCTCTGTATGGTATTGTATGTTCTCTCTGTATGTTATTGTATGTTCTCTCTGTATGGTATTGACTCATGTATGAACTGACTCTTTGTATGTTTCACTGTTCTAGTAATAGTATTAGTATCTCCCTAAACTATACCTATTATAGCTTACTAGTAATGTTGTTTGAACGTATGAACATGTGTGTATACCTTTGCTACCCAAAGGTATTGAACTGAATGAAGGAAGGAACCTTTATACCTATATACATATACATAATATATAACTAGGATTCAAACAACCTTCGGACAAATAACCTGAATACCCTAATTCCACAACCAAACAAGGAACAGGAAGTAAGGTGAGCTATCAGTCCTAAGTCCTTTCAATCCTACTTATATAACTATATCTATATAGATACACATTTAACAGAATATAAGTTTAAAAGAGTTAAATAAAAGTATTTGACATGTAAAAGAGTTTGTAAAATAGTTGAAGTAAAAATAGTTTGATAACACAGTTTGAAAAGTAAGAAATCCATTTGTTTGGTAGTTATTAATCACATGTGATTGATATAATAACTATAATAGTTCAACTTGTATTCCCCCCCATAAAAGTATTTAAAATCATTTAAAAGGTTGATTAAGGGGTATGAACTCACCTGTAGTGAGTGGTTTGGATGAACGGATAGTATAGGATGCTAAGTGTCAAGTGAAGACTTGAACACACACAAGGATCCTAGTTAACATATAATCACACATATATGTATCCAATTAGTCATTTAGTAACTAATTAACCAAGTTAAGACATCCTAAGACATGTAAAACACTTGATTTAAGTGTTATAAGTACTAAGGATTGCATCTAAGGGTTGTAGGACTTGGCTATTGAGTTTGGGGTCCAAGGGTAAACTCTTTTGGAGTTTACGGTTTTGGGACCAACTCTCATTGAGTTTACGGTCGTAAACCCATGCGTTTACGGCCATAAACTCATGGTACTTTTACCATTTTGTGTTTTGAAGCTTTAAAGGTCATAAGAAGCATTCCTACTTCATGTTTAAGCCTTAGGAAGTGATTAGGGCACCACTTCACCCCTTTGTAGAGTTTACGGTCCTTGGACCATTTCTCCTTGGGTTTACGACCGTAAACCCAAATGGTTTATGGTCTTTTTGATGTTTTAAGTCCTAAGCACATCAATCATGGTATCTAGACTAGTATCCAAGGCTTGGTAAGGGACTAGGGCACACTTTGGCCCCTTCATTAGGGTTTACGGTCCAAGAACATGTTGGACCGTAAACACCTTTGATCTTGTGTTTCTTTGTGTTTTCTAGATGATTAAGAAGTGTAACAAGCCTTATAACAAGCCAAGGTAAGAGTACTTACTATGTAGAAGCTTGAAAGGGTGTTAAAATTCCAAGAACACTAGTGTGTGTTCTTGGTGTTCTTGGTGAAACTTGAAGATCTACACATATGGAATGATTTCACGGATGGAATCATGTAAGATCACTAGATTAAGTAAGATATCAACTTATTAGGGCAAGAAAAACTTACAAAGTTGAAGATCAAGAAGGAAAATCAGATGATACTTGAGAGGATTTGATTTCTAGTCTTGAAATGGTGAAAAAGTGGTAAAAATGGCTAAGTTCCATATTTATACCCCTTGGGGTTTACGACCGTAAACACCATGTTTAGGCCGTAAACTCGAAACTCTTGGAGTTTTGGGACTTTATTGGTGCACAATAAACCCTAGGGCATCCTCTCTCCTGTTATCTCTTGAAGTACTAACTTTAAAACACTCAAACTGACTCCAAAAAGCTTGAAAGTTAGCAGAAACAGTTCCGACTTCTATTGAAGTGAATGGTTGTACAGAATTGAAATTTCGGGTTGTCACAACAACCTACGCAGGGCGTACAATTAAAATCAGCGAAATAATGGGGCTAGGACCGGCTAAGCGGGGCGTAGCCAGCAGTACGCCCAACGTACTTCGTCTGTTCCCCTTTCTACCAACGTGTGTCTTAAACCCTTAGGACAATTACTCCCAAACAAAGATCTAGCCATTCTAAGACGTCTAAAACCATACAGTTATCAACTTAAAGCCTTTGCATGGCCAGAAAAGTCCTAAAGCAACATTCATAAACTCCTAACACATTCTAAGATATTTTCTCATGCATGAACCAAAGTAAGTGATCAAGCTATAATTTTTATGAATCCACAAGTCCCATAATGCATGAATGTACAACTACAAACCCCTGGAGTGCCCCAAACTTATAAGGGTCCAATCTTCGGGGACAAAACTCTTAAATCTTCAAACATGGAGATATAATGAAAGACTTGTCAAGGTACAAATTTATACCTGAAAACGATGCACAAGGAGGGAAGTTTTCTTGATTTACAAGCTTGCTAACACCTACTTCTTCTTCTCTAGCACTCCTTCCTCAACTAAATGCACCAAAAACACCCAAATGAACTTGCAAGGCTCACACAAACACTCAAACTCGGGATTAGGATTTAGGGAAGGTTTGGAGGGTGACAAGGGTGACCGAAAGAGCAGTTAATGTTCATTATATAGGGAGCAACTTATGAAATTAGGGTTTTGGAGTCTGGGCTAGTACGCCCGGCGTACCACACGTACGCCCAGCGTACTAGCTGGCCACCCGTGATCCTTACACTGTATGGGTTCTGTTAGGGCCAAGATCCTCAATTCCATATAGGATCCCGGATCTCAAAGATATATAAGGATCCTTAAACCTATCCAGCAGCTCAGATCTTAAAGGAGTCTTAGGATCCCAAACATACATCAGGATCCTGAACATCACCATTATTATTTCCTAACAAGTTTAATGGCTATATTTCTTGTTTATTTCTCACATGTGCAAAAAAGGTCAACATATGACCCATTCACATTGAAGAACCACTTCAACCATGCATAAAACCCGGGAATACCAAGTCAAAGCACATTGTAAATACGACTTCAGCAGGATCCCGAAAATATCAGACATTTAGTTACTTAACCTAGACTATAAATACACTTCTAAATGACACATAATAAACACAATGATCTGACACCTTAGACACCTTGAGCCACTGAAACATTTGTATTTGTATCTTGATCATCTTCTCTGTAATTTACATTCAATGAAATAAGATCAGACAAGGCGGGTGATTATTATGACCTCCCAAGGTTTTATGTCGGAGATCCTAGCAAGGATCAAGGGTTTCCTTGTAAAACACTTGTGCAATCTTGTTCCAATTTCGTTAATCACTTCACCTAAAACACCACAACCTTTCATACACCTTGGTTAATATCCACTTAGTCGATTGTTGACCAAAACAATTTGGCGCCCACTGTGGGGTCGTGATGTTCTTAATTCTAGAAAATTACGTCTACACAACGAACTTTATCTTCTTCCTCTATTCCTCGCATTTCGTCACAATAATATTCCACCACCTCCAAAAGGACCTCCCGGTCAGAGGAAAACTCTGACTATCTCTAAAAAGAACACTTCTCTGATCATCAGCCATGTAAATCTTAGATCCTTGAGATTCCAGGATCCTCCTATTCTGATATTTAACATCAAACTCTTCTCCATGGTAAAGATGGTAAAGCAACAACTAAACCAAGAATGGGAGGAAAACAAGACAATATTCAAAGAGATGGAAAGAATGAAAAAGGAAATCCACAAACCGCGTGAAACAAAACCTTCGATTTTGCAACCCAGGATCCTCGATTTCAACAATGCAAGATCCCTAGGGAATCGTTGAGATACTGCAACATCGACACCTGTTGTTGCTTCAACTTGGGGAGCGATCACAAATAATCAAACCATGTGATGCAGGATCCTAACGAAACCTTCACTATCCTTAAAAATCGAGACACTGGTAACTTACTAAATAATGATGCATTAATACTAACTCTGATGATCTTGATGTAGGTATAAGTCCTATCATGGCTAGGGAACTTTAAAAACTAAGACATATGATCTTGAGTGTACCGAGAATTTTCCAACCTCTACCAGAAGCAGCACCCTCGATCTTGCAACTCAAGATCCTTAACTTTGACAAGTCATGATCCTCGGCAAACCACCATGACATAGGATCCTCGACACCGGCCCCTTCTCCCGCTTGGGGTGCAACTCCAAAATAGCAAGCTCGTATGACCCAAGATCTCGGTGAAACCTTCGTTACTGCCAATAACAAGTATCCTGGTAACTTCGTCAATAATAATACCTTTACGACTAACTCTATGGATGTTGATGCAGGAATGAGCCCGATCATGGCCAAAGGACTTCAAAAACTGCGACAGGTGATCTTAATCGTACCTGGAGTAGTCCAACCTATACCAAAAGTATCCCCAACAAGCCACGTGATCTTAAGATTCACTCCTACAATCCTTTACACCAAGGTCCCAAAGCGCTTCCAATGTCCTAGAATGAAACCTTATGATGGGACCACGGATCCTAAATAACATGTAGCACAATACAGGTAAAGAATGTAGATCATCCCCATTCTCACACACTTGAAGGCAGCTTGCCTATGCAAGGGTTTTGGTTCAACCCTCACGGGATCAGCCTTGAAATGGCTACTTAATGTTCCTCCTTACTCTATTACTTCGTTTTCACACTTAGTTAATATTTTTAACAACCAATTTTCTTGTAGCAGATCCTTCGAGAAGATCACTAGTGATCTCTATTGAGTGGTTCAGGATCCAAAGGAACCCCTCAGGAATTTCATGAATAGGTTTGCCATGGAAGCTTTGAGTATCCCCAACATCGACATGGGAACTACCGTAGAAGCCTTCTTTCTATGAAGACCTTGTAATGAATCCATGAAAAAGGATAGATGAGGTCAGAAGCAGAACACTAAGGTTCATCAAGCTGAAAGAGGACAAGGAGATCCAGAAGAGGAGCAACCCTCCAAACTCATACGATAACCCCAATAGGAAGAACAACTCCTTGTCCCAAAGATCCTACAAGATTAACCTTTGCCATGCAGGATCCTGGCGAAAAGGCAAGGTAACCAAGGAAAGGAGAGAAATTGAGTGGCTTGAAATACAAGTGTAATGGGTATGTATACCATGATGATCTTGGCCACATCATTGAGGATTTCAAATCCCTCAAAAATAAATTAGCTATATCCAAAGAAAAGGAAATTTTAAAGAGATACAAGGAAGTTGAAAAAAAAAATCCAAAGAAAAGGAGCTAGATCATGAGAAGATATATATTGTTACACCGTTATGCCATTTGGTCTTAAAAATGCAGGTACAACATACCAAAGACTAATGAATCAGATGTTCAAGGACAAACTGGGGGACACCATGGAAGTATACATTGATGACACGGTGGTCAAATCCAAAAGAGAAGAAGATCACCTTAGGGATCTTAAGGAAGTATTCAATATATTAAATGAATACAACACGAAGCTAATTCCATCCAAACATCATTTTGGAATGAAGGCAGGCAAGTTCCTTGGTTACATGGTCACCAAGATAGGAATAGAAGCGAGTCCTGGCTAAGGATCTTCGAATGGGGAACCAATCCTCCTACATCTTTCAGGATCTTTGGATGTTGTAAGTGTTATTTTTGCCAAGGATCTTGATGGTGAAAACCAACCTGTTTACTATGTAAGTAAAAGTCTTTGGATCATGAAACTAGGTACTCTCTCCTTGAAAACCTAATACTTACACTAGTTACAACTTTTACCTAATTAAGACATTATTTCGAAACTCATACTATACATGTCAAAACTCACTATATTATTAAGAATATCATAAGAAAACCAGAACGTCAGGCAGAATGATTATGTGGTCAGTGAAGCTCATCACATATGACATCAAATATGAGCCAAGATCCTCAATAAAGTTACATGCATTAGCAGATTTTGTGGCTAATTTTAGTGATGATATACAACATGAGGAGAAGGCCTTGGGATCATACTAAAATCGCTACAGGGGGGACATCCTACCCCAGGCAATTAGTTATGAATTCAATGCAACTAACAATAAAGAAAAGTATGAAGCACTGATCATGGGGCTAAACTGGACAACAATCTTCAGATCAAGGATCTTCAAGTATATGTCGATTCTTTATTAATAACTAACCGCTTTAATGGATTTTATGTAGTTAAAGGTTAAATACTAGCACTATACCTTTAAATTCTTAAAATTTTAGCCTCCGAAATTGAAGTGTCTAGTCTGAATCAAGTTCCTAGATAAGATAACAACGATGCAGATAGATTAGCCAACTTAGAGTCTTCCCTCAGGATCTCGCCAGAGACCAGGATCCCAATAACCTACATAATGATCATGATGATAGAAGATCCCTCCAGAAGACCAGACGACCCCGACAAAGATCATCAGACGCGCAACATAGCAACAATTGCAGGCCCAATTCCTCGATCCTCTAACCAGGATCCCGATCCAAACACTCAGGATCCCAGAGACATTTGAGATCCTGGACACAACCCATCATAGAGTATTTCTAGAATGGTACAATCCGAAAAGAAGAAAAAAGCAATAAAGTGTTCAAGATGAGGATCTCATGCTTTGTTATGATCCATGTAGTATTATACAAGAAATCCATAACAAGTCCATATCTAAGACCAAGAAGCTATGGAAGTTCTAAAAAGAGAAACATGAAGGGGATTATGGCAACCACACTGGGGGCAGATCCTTGTGTTCTAAAGTGTTAAGAACAGGGCCCTATTGGCCAACCATGAAGAAAGATGCCTTCCTACATGCTCATAAGTATGATGCCTATCTCATTTATTCAAAAGCAAGAATGGGGACATATTGACTGACTACCCTAGAAGGAAGAATCTTTCCAAGATCCTGAAATGCTATACACCTTGAATCGTATTTTATGTAAGTCAATTTAGTCACAATTCATCACAACCGAGTCAAGGTACCTACTACTCCTTACCCGCATTTCTTTTCATTGTTTATATTTATTCTAAGAACAGTACTGACACACTTATCAAAGGGATGTTGGACAAGCTAACACCCACCCCAAGCTAACATTTTCAAAACGCAGTAACTCAAGAATTCTAGCCACTACGAATAGAGACTGATCATCTCTGCTCTGATTAAGGTTACTTAATCCCTTTTAAGATTTAAAGAGTTAATAACATCTTTTATCCGTGTTTGGGTTTCTGCACCCCGCTTGGACGCACAATATCTTACTATGGGATGTGAGTAAGGGGATCATTTCAATCATTAGTGACTTGGCAACCCTCTTATTGTTGAACATATGTTAAGATCCTAATGTTTAAAGAGTTAATGACCTATTTCTCAAGAGTTTAGGTTTCTACACCTCGCCTGGGCGCACAATATCTACATATGGGGTGTGAATAAGGGGATGATTTCATGCTTTAGTGACTTGGCAACTCTCTTATTTCTGAACATATGTTATGATCCTAAAGTAAATTTCTAAGGTTTATAACATTTTCATGCTATCCTAAGTTGTCATCCTCCCCAATATTTCTCTAAGGTTTATAACATTATCATGTTATCCTAAGTTGGGATCCTCCCCAATAAATTTATATGGTTTACAACATTATCATATTATATTACAAAATGGGATTTTCCCCAGTTATTATCTGAAGTTTGGATTTTCCCTAGTTATTATCTGAAGCTGGGATGTTTCCTAATTATTATCTAAAGTTCGGATTTTTACCAAGTTATTATCTGAAGTTGGGATTTTCCCCAGTTATTATCTGAAGTTCGGATTTTTGCCAGTTATTATCTAAAGTTGGGAATTTCCCCAATTATTATCTAAAGTTGGATCATCCCCAAGATTTCTTAAGTTGGTATCTTTTCCAGTATTTCTTAAGTTAGGATCTTCTCCAAGATCTCTTAAGTTGGGATTTTCCCCTGTAAAACTATAAACTGGTACCTTCCCTAGTGAATTCCTATGTGGGATCTTCCCCAATATTACCTGAGTTGGGACTTTTCCCAGTAAATTCTAATGTTGGGATCATCTCCCAAGAGCATATTCAGAAGAATTCTCTTCAAGATGATAAGATCAAGTTCCTAAAGAGAAGTTCAAATAGATAATTAGAATTATAATGGAAATCTAAGAAAGAAGCTCTCTCCAAGTTCTATCTATCTTTATCTTCTATGCTTACTACGCCTAAATTTGTTCCTAAAACTATATATATATATATATATATATATATATATATATATATATATATATATATATATATATATATATATATATATATATATACATATAATTTCCTTCTAAAGGTTTTCCTACTTTTTAAACCAAAACTTACCTATTCCAAAACCTCACGATCCTGACTATTTAAAGATTCTGATCAAGTAAATTTTTATCTCAGGTCTTTAGGATCCTAAAAAGTCTTTGTAAATTCTAAACTCATTAGGATCCTGATCATTTTATAACCTTAGAAAAACCTATTTTAACCCTATTTCTACAAATAAATCAACCACGCAAGAAAAGAGACAAACCAAAGCATCAGTATTAAAAAGGGTTACCCTCCTACCCATCAAAAAAGAAAATATTTGAAAGAACCCCTTTCTAAACTTTCGTACTAAAGACATTGTCACTCCAAAAATGCTACATGCATATTTATAAAACAATATCTTACATTGATAAAGTGATTACAAAAGATTGGATACAAACCGACTATATTTTAATATTTTACATAACTACCCAGGATATTGTAATTTTATACAAACCTAAACCGAAATACAGAAGTAATAGTAAAAACTATTCTACATCTTCCGACAGTATATAACCATACTAGTTACTTATCTCCTGCAATTGTTAAACACTGAGAGGGTAAGCGGTGACGCTTAGTGAGTTCAACAATAGATACAATAAAACGTTATGCCATATATATACTTTAATATGGCAGAAGCAAAGAGGAACAAGGAACAACAAAGGCATATGTGAATCATGAGACAAACTTTCCATATCAATCAATGATTTTATACAAAGATATACGATCAATAAAGCTTCGGCCCAAATGGCACAGAAGACATACACTTTCTGATTTAAACATTTCGATAGATTTTAGGTTTATAGCCCTGTCTAACCATCTGCCAATGCCATAGAATAGAAGTCATTCTCTTACGGAGACATGCTCTACATGGCCAGAGGCTACACACCAATACCACTGTGAATCAAAGTCCTTTCACTGATCACATGGCCAAAGGTACATCTTTGCTATCATAAATAGCAGGAATAACAATAACACGGGAAAATAACCCGGAATAATAACACTGAAAAGCACATAGCACATATAACACATAACATACAATTGTTCCTATATACTAAACTCACCTTGAAATAACTGGGGGTTAAATGATAATTTGGGCAGCACTACGACTCTAAATATGACTTTCTATGAAGAAATCGGGAATTTTAGATGAAAACCGGCCTTACATGGGCAGAGTTTCGGCTTGTAAATATAATTTTATCGGGAACTTCGGAGCGTCGGGGCTTGCTTCGGGTGTCGGGAATGATATTGGGGCTTCTAGGGTTAAAAGTGGGCAAAAAGGGGTTTTAGAGTGAAAGAAAATGATAAAATGTAACAAAGTTCCGGAGACCCACGGTCTCTATTTATAGGGGACTGAAGCTGCAAACTACGCTGAGCGTAAGTCCTCTGTACGTTGGGCGTACTGCGAGACGGCCATCTACGTGGGGCGTAGCCTTCGTACGCGGGCGTACATGTGAGGCGTGTCCTCTGATCGGAACCCGAGTCTCGGACGTGGCAATCTTACCCGATACATGGCATCCGAGTGAAGACCGGCGACGTGGCTGATCCGAGGCCCTGCAAGTGCGAAGTACGTTGGGCGTACGAAGCTAAGTACGTCGGGCGTACCCTTCGGATAAGGCTTCGAATTTTCATTTATTTTTATTAAAAACTTCGAAAATTCATATCTTTTGCGTACGAGCTCCGTTTTTGACGTTCTTTATATCCACACGTAGGTAAGATTATGCTCTACAATTTTCGTTTAGACTCCGTCGACTAACTTTGACTTCATTTTTAATATTATATTTTTAACGGGCCGGGACAGTAAAAGTCCGTTAAAAATTCATAACTTCTTCATCTGACGTTCGTTTTCTTCTGTCTTTTTACCATTGAACTTCGGAGCGTCGTTTTCGGCTTGTAAATATAATTTTATCGGGAACTTCGGAGCGTCGGGGCTTGCTTCGGGTGTCGGGAATGATATTGGGGCTTCTAGGGTTAAAAGTGGGCAAAAAGGGGTTTTAGAGTGAAAGAAAATGATAAAATGTAACAAAGTTCCGGAGACCCACGGTCTCTATTTATAGGGGACTGAAGCTGCAAACTACGCTGAGCGTAAGTCCTCTGTACGTTGGGCGTACTGCGAGACGGCCATCTACGTGGGGCGTAGCCTTCGTACGCGGGCGTACATGTGAGGCGTGTCCTCTGATCGGAACCCGAGTCTCGGACGTGGCAATCTTACCCGATACATGGCATCCGAGTGAAGACCGGCGACGTGGCTGATCCGAGGCCCTGCAAGTGCGAAGTACGTTGGGCGTACGAAGCTAAGTACGTCGGGCGTACCCTTCGGATAAGGCTTCGAATTTTCATTTATTTTTATTAAAAACTTCGAAAATTCATATCTTTTGCGTACGAGCTCCGTTTTTGACGTTCTTTATATCCACACGTAGGTAAGATTATGCTCTACAATTTTCGTTTAGACTCTGTCGACTAACTTTGACTTCATTTTTAATATTATATTTTTAACGGGCCGGGACAGTAAAAGTCCGTTAAAAATTCATAACTTCTTCATCTGACGTTCGTTTTCTTCTGTCTTTTTACCATTGAACTACAATCGACGAGATCTTCGATTCTCATTTAGGTTGTGTCGGCTAAAAATCACTCGATCTTTATTTCGAGTTTTTTAGTTGTCTACTGCTATTCTGAAACTTAGAAAAATCATAACTTCCTCATACGAAGTCAGATTTTGGCGTTCTTTTTATCAAAATTCTCGGTTTAACAAATACTACGACTTTCATTTAGATCACCAAGGCTAAAAAGTAGTTTATCAAAAACTTACTTTTTACGTCATTCGGCATCGTGCCGGTTTTGTCGCGGATCTTCGATTGGTCATAACATCTTCGTTATAACTCGGATTTTGATGAGGTTTTCGCCTAAATGTTTCTAACAAGATTCTTTACAACTTTCAATAATAAAATTTTACTTATTTCAAAATTTATATGTTTGCTAAATTTCAATATTTGCCTAATGTTTGGAATCTCATAAGACTTCCAAAACATTCTGGATGATTCTAAACATAGTTTTACTTCATTTCTAGTAAAAACTATCCGTTAGAACTCAATAAACATAATTATATAATATTTCGTAATATTATTTACTTAAAACACGATTTCAAAACGTGTATGTTACAAATACCTCCTCCTTTTAAGGATTTCGTCCCCGAAATCATAACGATAAAAATGACTTGGAATATTTTGCTCTTATCTCATTCTTATTTTCCTAATTATAATTTGGGCCTCGATGGTGTTTCCACTTGATGCGCACCAACTCCAAGACATATACAGAAAGCATATCTTCTATTGTTTGGATTTCTCTCTCCGTCTGACCATCTCCTTCTTCAATTCTCTGACTAAAATTTCGTCACTACACGAGACATGGTTCTCTAAACCAATCAATTTAATTCACAGATCTATATTATTCGGACTCGATTCTTTACGACCATTTAGGTCTGAACGAAAATCATCTTCTTAGTCATCACCGAAACGAAGGTAATGACATACTCGAACAAAAACGAAATCGATTACTAGCTTCTTGCTAACCTTGTGACTTTCCCTGATCCAAGTGTGAGTCCTGTTCTTCCAGTAGTATAGGCCTCTACTACTATTCACACCTACTCATACTCGTCCCAAGTATTGTCTCGCAGTCCCCAAGTCACCATTCAAAAGTTTTCACAAAGAAACTTTTCACGGCTGAGTGTGTTCTTTAACAACCATTCCATGCTGAGAATATTATCAAAGTTGGGCAAGAAGATGGGAATCAGGTTAACAAGAAAACTATAACCTTCAGTTTCCACGAAAAAATCTCTATGGACTTTACCAGCAAGTAAAGATACACTTCCTATGGTATCTACGTGAAATGGTTGCACGAGTGCATAGCAAGAAATTTGAAAAGAATGCGCAGATTCATGAAACACAAAAGAATTTGAGGCACCAGAATCAAATAAGATGTGGGCAGGTCTAAAATTTGACAAGAGATGTACCCGTCACAACATTCGGGTCCTCACGTGCCTCTTCTATGGTAATCTGGAATGCACGGCCTTTAGTTATTTGTGACAACTGTCAATTCAGGTCATTCTCGGACTCATGCATCTTTATAAAAACCATTCATGCACAACATGCCATGGCCTAGTAGTATAAATTAGGTCAAAATCTTGCATAAACTAGGATCCAACTAAGATCTAGGACTAATATACTTGAGTCTTACGATTCTAGTAAGTTGTTTAACTACAATAGGAAATGCCAATACCATAATTAGAATGAAACTTCAAACTTTGTTACAATTGAAAAAGGGTATAAAACCCTAAAAATAAATTAAAATATTCTAATTTCATCCCAATATGATGGTGAATATCAAACAATGTTCCAAAAACTCTAAAGAGCCCAAAAATCCAAATTTATAAACTTTAAAGCTTAAAAACTTTATAAAATTTCTATAAACTTCCTAATATAAAATTTTTATTAATCAAATTATAGATTATAATCAATGAAATAGAAATTTAAATTATCATACATTAATCATAATTTATTAGTTAAAAAAAACAAGATTTTTAAATAAATCAAAAATTGCTTAAAGAGACATTTTTATAAAAATTTAGGTTTTATAAAAATTGAAGGGAGAATTACATAATTTGAATTTTAGGAGAGAGAGAGCCTCTCTCACTCATAAAATTTGTGCATCCTCTCCCCCATGCCCTCTCTCTTCCCAAAACTTCAATCATTAAAACACAATCCCCACACTTCTACTTCTCTCTTCACTCTCTCTCACACTCCACCCTTTCAACTCTCAAACTCTCCTCCTCTCTCTCCAAACCCACAAAAATCATCAGCCAAGAACACCTCTCCACACTCAAATCTTCATCTTCTAAGGTTGTTCTTCAAGGTATTCACGAAAATCCTTCATTTTCCTTACTTTTCCTTCTTGTTTTTAAAGGGTTTTCTTGTACTTCTCCTCCTTCTACACCATTCTTTATGAACATTCATGAACATGTTCATGAATGTCGTGTTTGATGATGATGGTGGTAGGGTTTCACCCAAGAACAACATGCATGTTGTTTAATGGTGAAATCCAAGGACCAAAACCTATGTCAAACACTAAGGTTCGGATTTTTACAAGTTTTAAAGGCTCATACACCTTATGCATTCAAGTATTTCCTTTAAAAACATCACTATAACAAACATATGTCCATGCATGGTCTTCAACCCGTGATGCATGTGAAGAACACCAAGCTAAAGAGCTTGATGATCAAAGTACATTGTTAATAGTGCATGTAAATGATTTTGTCTAGAAAAATATCTAAAAGTTCTTTTCTGCTCAAATCAAAATTTTTCCAGATTCCCACTAAGGTAATATGAATATCTGGAAAATCCCAAGAGTTTTTATCGTTTCCTTGATTTATTAAAATTGTTGCAAGAAAACAAGGGCATAAATCACATAAAATACTTCCAGAGGTCTAGAAATCCGGCATAAATTCGTGGATGGCCCCTATGGTGAATAATGACCTCTCATTAAATTTCATCGATTTATGTTTCTGTTTAGTATGATTTTCGATTTTCTTTTTGTTTGGGTGCAATAAATCACAAAACCACTTTAAAGAGTGTGAAAATTGTATCTAACAATTTTCGCAGCTCTTACCTGTGGTGGGAGGCTCAGAAAACTAATTTCAGAATTTTGCATCATGCCTTTCTATTTTTCCCAATTTTTGGTAATTATAATGGCCTAAAAATAGGAAAAATAGTTCTGATAATCCAAAATTCATGAAAATTTACCAGAACATCATGTTGTACATTAGGAGGTTACATAAACATTTTGATGATTTTCCTCTACTGTATACTATTTTTCTCCTATTTTCTAAGGTTAAATACACTTAAATACACTTAAATACACATAAATACCCAAAACCGGATTATACAATATGAAAACCACTTTTGGTATTTTTCCCAGATTACTTACACTGTAAATGATGTTACAAAAATTTTTGGTAATTTATTTTAACTGTTTGTTATTTATTCTTCAATTAATGATTATTTAAGGGGATAAAACAAGGAAAAATAGAAATAACCACTGAAAAATATCTTTTATATTTTTCCCAGCCTAGTTATGTATAATAACAGTTAAATAAAAAAATTGAGTAATTTTGGAAACTGTTTTCTATTTATTTCAATTTTTATTAGAATAAATGCTCAAAAATCATAAAATATAATTAAACAGCTTGGAAATCCATTTTTATATTTTTCCTAGCTTAGTAATGTGTAATAACAGTAAAATAAAAAGTTTGAGAATTTTCATCCTTTGAATGCTATTTTTCGTGAATTTATTTGGTTATGAAGGCTTAAAAACTTGGAAAAATAGTTAACCATATCAAAAAAATTCAAGGGAAATTTTCTGGAAAACCTCTATTGTATTTAGAATGAAAATACAAGGTTTGACAATTTTTGGAAACTGTTTGATAATATTTTGCGTTTTTAGGAATTTAAAACACCTTTAAATGTGTTGAAATACCCTCAAATTATATTACTAAATCTGGAAAATTAATATCCAAAATTTTCTTAATCACATGACTTATAGAATTTCACCATTTCAGAAAAATTGTAACCAATTAATATAAAACCGATATTAGAACATAAATTCGGCATTTCTCTATATGTAGAGTTTAGTATATTAGCATTAGATTTCGACATGGAAACTCACTAGTGTGTGTTTGATGTCGTAGGATCCCGGTAGTAAGGCGTTGGTGTATTCCGAGGCACTACTTGTACCTACTCGAAACATTGTGAGTATTCACGCACTCCCCTATTTTCAGTTTTTTTTTTTATGTTTTGGGGTGGAAAAGCATGTCCCGAAAAACTATTATTTGAATGTTGTATTTAAATTGATTTGTATCAAACATGATTGCTATTTTATTGCTATGTCTCTCTATGTATGTCTATGCAACACGGAACATGAGAACTTATCGTACTAAGGCCCTTCCCTTATCTCTAACCATTAACTCTTTGAGCCAATGGTCATTATGGATAGCGCTATTAGAAATTGACAACTCCTCACTCGCCCTATTGCTGGAGTGCATGATACCATATTCATCTATGGAACGATAAGCATAGATCTTGATAGGGCTTCAGTCATAGGTTTGGTTGAGACTCATTGTTTGCTCATACACATACAAACTCGTTTCTCGTTATAGCAATAAACTTGTTATTTATTATGGCAATAAACTCGTTTATCAATTTTAGCAATCAACTTTGTTTCTCATTATAGCAATGAACTTTGTTCTCATTAAAGCAATGTACTTGTATTTATGAAAAGTCTTATACCAAATCTTGATTTTATAAACCTGTGAACTCACCAACTATTTTCATAGTTGACGCTCGTTTTACATGCTTTTTCAGGAAATAATTAGTAAGTGGATATAGAGATTCATCATCATAGAGCATGCTGCATCGTGTGGAAGTTATTTTATGAAGTTATATATTTTGAACAATGTCATTTTGGAAAACTTGTACTTTGTTTTGTTTAAGCTATGGGTTGTAAACTTTTAAATATTGCTATGGTGATGTATCTTTATCTTTTGCAATGAAACCTTTGTCGCTGTCATACCTTGCGTTTCCGCTTTAGCGGGGTGTGACAGAAATGGTATCAGAGCTAAAGTTATAGAGAACATCAGTTTTCCTTTAAGAAAACACAACCTATAACCAAAACTTATAAAAGTTCTTTTTACATCAAACATATTACTAATATAATTAGGTCGGGAATTGTATCGTTGGACCTCAATTAAACATAGCCTGATCACCTATGTTTAATTAAGGAAAGATTTATACAAAGCTTGAGCTAATTATAATGGGAATATGTTCAACAAACTTTTTGAGAAAACTTTATTTCAAAAATTCAAAAAGGTTAATTTTGGTGTGTGTAAGCATTGCATATTATAGGCATGCATTGTCATTTATTTCATATCTCATTGAATCTATGTCTCAGTCCACTATGTCGACATCGTCATCTTCTCACGCTACCGCCTCAGGTGATGAGTCCGGCTACGTCACTATTATTCCTCGACGTGATCCCCCCGCCTCGGTGGAGGAAGACCCCTCGGAAGACACAAAAGATACAGGAAACTTGGTGGAGATCAGCAATGACAATGCCCCGAGTCAGCAACGTGAGGCATCGCCTGCATCGGTATTGCCACAACCACCACTTTATGGGCTTCGTATTCGGAGGACGGCGAGGAAGAGTGTTCCCATTCCAGGAAGGATAGCCACCAGCACAGCAGGACATGGCACGGCAGGACCTAGCAGGGTAGGACCTAGCATTGCAGGACCGAGAGCACCCCCACCACAGCGAGTCATAGGGATACCTGTCAGGCAGCCAGGTATGACCCCGGAGGAGTCCCGGAGAATGCAGTCGATGGCAGCGGGCCTACGTCACAGTCTCGCTGTGATAGCTGGGCATCGGGAAGTTTTGGATGAAGTGTTGACAAGGATGGGAATCCTGTTTCAGCATTCGATGGAGGCTGCTGACACTGCTAGTGCTGCTAGACGAGTGGCAGGTCGTGCGATGACCGCATATTATGTGCTTGGAGGGCTATTACTGATTGTGGTGTTGATGTTTCTTGTTGGGATAGCGATTAGTAATTGGTTCTGATTTCAGTATTTTATTTTATTTTGTCATGAAACGAAAACCCATGTTGGGTGTCTTTTGGGGAAAAACATTTAAAACTTTATTTTGGGAATTTATGTATTGCTTTGGTTTTAAGACTATTTCAAATGGTGATGAGAAGTTTATTTTATGTTTGAAAACTTTTACTATGAGGTCAAACCCTAGAATTTTCTTAGTCAATGGTCGAATAAAAAGATTTTTCTTTTCTTTCCTTTCTAAAATCTATATGCCTAGTATTAATGCAAACCATTAATTTGACAACACTTATGGTTTTCAAAATAGTAGTGAACTAAATATTATACATTATTTTATGTATTTATACGTATTTCTTCTCTTGTGTCTTAGAACCATGTCAGGAAGGCCTAATCGCGGGCGCCCACAGAACGAAACACCCGATGTTGCTCAAATTGTAGCACAACAGCTCTTGGAAGCAATCCCAAACATTGTTACTCAAGTAACTACGGGACTTAATGCTAACCAAGGAAGTAGTGGAGGAAACCGGGGAAACAATGAAAGAGAATGCAACTACAAGTCCTTTATGGCCTATAAACCTAAGGAGTTCCATGGAAAGGAAGGTACGGTTGGGTTGCTGAAATAGATTGACAGCATGGAGTCGGTCCTTCACATTAGCAAATGCCTCGAGCGCAACAAAGTTGAGTATGCAACTTGTCTACTCCAAGATAGGGCATGGACCTGGTGGAATACTCTAGTGCAAACCCGAGGTCGTGCAGCGGCATATCAGCTAACTTGGGAAGACCTGAAGAAGCTACTGATAGAGGAGTATTGTCCCAAGGATGAAATTCAGAAGCTTGAATCTGAGTTCTGGAACCATTCTATGGTTGGAACAAAAATAGAGAAGTACTCAGTCCGATTTCATAAACTAGCAAAACTGGTACCTCACATGGTTACTCCTGAGGAGAAACGGATAGATCGTTACATCTGGGGTCTAGCACCAGAGATTCGGGGAATGGTTACTTCAGCAAACCCAACTACCATTCAAAGTGCAGTAAGTCTAGCAAATCGACTAACCAATGATGTGATAAGGATGGGAGCATCGACAAAGGAAAACTCTAGTAGCAAGAGGAAGCTAGCAGATCAGGGAGAGAAGAAGTATGGAGGCAAGTCAGGGAGGAAGCAGAAAGTCTCAAGAAACTTTATGGTAAGAGCCCAGGAGCAAGAACCAGTGAAAACTCAGGAACCGGAAGTCATGGAAGTGCAGGAGCGAAAGCAGTACTCAAGACCGCTTCCGAAGTGCAATAAGTGTAACTTCCATCACAAGGGAGCTTGCCCAGTGTGCCAAAACTGTAAACAAACAGGCCATTACTCGAAGTATTGTAAGCTGAATAAGGATGGAAAAAGGGCATGTTACGAGTGCGGGAGTGCTGATCATCTCCGTAGAGCATGTCCCAAACTGAACAAGGGGCCTGGTAACAATGGACAAGGCCAAGCTAGGCAAAATTTCCAAGGAAATCTAGGTGGGCGGCCAAGGGGTGTAGCCTTTGTGATTGGTGCAGAAGAAGCTCGTCAGAACCCTGAGGTGATAACAGGTACGTTTCTCCTGAACAACCATTTTGCATCAGTAATATTCGATGCGGGAGAGAAAGGAGTTTTGTTTCTTTAGCATTTAGACCATTAATTGACTTGAAATCGAGAAAGATGAGGAATACTTATGCTATTGAACTTGCTGATGGGTATGAAATTAGGGCTAATGAAATAATTCCTGGCTGTACTCTGAATTTAGCTGATAAACTCTTTAGCATTGACCTAATTCCTATAGAGCTAGGTAGTTTTGATGTAATAGTAGGAATGGATTGGTTATCCAAAAATAGAGCGGACATTGGTTGTTACGAGAAAGTCATCAGGGTACCTCTCCCCAATGGAGAAACCCTTATCATACACGGTGAGAAGCCAGGAAGAAGTTTAAACATTGTATCAAGCATGAAGATTCACAAGTACCTGAAGAAGAATTGTATTGCATTCATGGCCCACGTGCTAGAAAGAGAACCCGAAGCTAAGCAACTCAAGGAGATCCCGGTGGTTCAAAACTATCCCGAAGTGTTTCCGGAGGAATTACCCGGTCTACCCCCTCACAGACAGGTCGAATTTCGGATAGACTTAATTCCCGGAGCGGCACCGGTAGCAAAAGCACCATATCGCCTCGCGCCATCCGAGATGCAAGAACTGTCCGGACAACTTCCTAGAACTTCTAAAGGTCACGACTCAATTTGGGTCATAGTGGATCGACTGACGAAATCTGCTCACTTTCTCCCCATTCGGGAAGACTTCAAGATGGAAAAGTTGGCCCAAATCTACATCGACAAAATTGTTTCTCTGCATGGTGTACCCCTATCCATCATTTCTGATAGAGATAGTCGTTTTACATCACGATTTTGGTGGATGTTACAGAAGGCACTAGGAACCAAGATAAATTTGAGCACAGCTTACCACCCTCAGACAGATGGGCAGACAGAGAGAACAATACAAACATTGGAAGACATGCTACGGGCGTGTGTCATTGAGTTCAAAGGAAATTGGGATACTTATTTGCCTCTAATTGAGTTTTCCTACAATAACAGTTACCACACGAGTATCCAATGTGCCCCATACGAAGCATTGTATGGACGCAAGTGTCGTTCTCCATTGTGTTGGACAAAAATCGGAGACAGACAATTGACTAGACTCGACCTTATCCAGGAAACAACTGACAAGATTGCTATCATCAAAGATAGGCTTAAAGCCGCCAGAGATATCGTCAGAAAAGTTATGCGGATAATCGTCGAAAAACATTAGAATTCCAAGTTGGAGACAAGGTACTTCTAAAGGTGTCGCCTTGGAAAGGGCTTGTACGTTTTGGTAAGAAAGGAAAACTAAGCCCAAGATATGTTGGACCCTTCGAGATCATTGAAAGGATTGGTCCGGTGGCATATAAACTCCGATTACCCCAAGAGTTAAGCGCCATTCACGACACATTCCACGTCTCCAATCTTAAGAAATGTTTAGCCGACGAAGCATTGATAGTACCTCTGGAGGAAATTAAGATCAATGATAAGCTAAACTTTGTTGAGGAACCGATAGAAATCCTTGACAAGGAGGTGAAACAACTTAAGCGGAGTAAGATTCCGATTGTGAAAGTTCGATGGAACTCAAAACGCGGGCCGGAGTACACCTGGGAGCGTGAGGACTTCATGAAGGAAAAGTATCCACAACTTTTCCCATGCGATGACAAACGATGACATAGAATGAATTTCGGGACGAAATTCTTTTTAAGTGGGGGATACTGTGACAACTGTCAATTCAGGTCATTCTCGGACTCATGCATCTTTATAAAAACCATTCATGCACAACATGCCATGGCCTAGTAGTATAAATTAGGTCAAAATCTTGCATAAACTAGGATCCAACTAAGATCTAGGACTAATATACTTGACTCTTACGATTCTAGTAAGTTGTTTAACTACAATAGGAAATGCCAATACCATAATTAGAATGAAACTTCAAACTTTGTTACAATTGAAAAAGGGTATAAAACCCTAAAAATAAATTAAAATATTCTAATTTCATCCCAATATGATGGTGAATATCAAACAATGTTCCAAAAACTCTAAAGAGCCCAAAAATCCAAATTTATAAACTTTAAAGCTTAAAAACTTTATAAAATTTCTATAAACTTCCTAATATAAAATTTTTATTAATCAAATTATAGATTATAATCAATGAAATAGAACTTTAAATTATCATACATTAATCATAATTTATTAGTTAAAAAAAACAAGATTTTTAAATAAATCAAAAATTGCTTAAAGAGACATTTTTATAAAAATTTAGGTTTTATAAAAATTGAAGGGAGAATTATATAATTTGAATTTTAGGAGAGAGAGAGCCTCTCTCACTCATAAAATTCGTGCATCCTCTCCCCCATGCCCTCTCTCTTCCCAAAACTTCAATCATTAAAACACAATCCCCACTCTTCCACTTCTCTCTTCACTCTCTCTCACACTCCACCCTTTCAACTCTCAAACTCTCCTCCTCTCTCTCCAAACCCACGAAAATCATCAGCCAAGAACACCTCTCCACACTCAAATCTTCATCTTCTAAGGTTGTTCTTCAAGGTATTCACGAAAATCCTTCATTTTCCTTACTTTTCCTTCTTGTTTTTAAAGGGTTTTCTTGTACTTCTCCTCCTACTACACCATTCTTTATGAACATTCATGAACATGTTCATGAATGTCGTGTTTGATGATGATGGTGGTAGGGTTTCACCCAAGAACAACATGCATGTTGTGTAATGGTGAAATCCAAGGACCAAAACCTATGTCAAACACTAAGGTTCGGATTTTTACAAGTTTTAAAGGCTCATACACCTTATGCATTCAAGTATTTCCTTTAAAAACATCACTATAACAAACATATGTCCATGCATGGTCTTCAAACCGTGATGCATGTGAAGAACACCAAGCTAAAGAGCTTGATGATCAAAGTACATTGTTAATAGTGCATGTAAATGATTTTGTCTAGAAAAATATCTAAAAGTTATTTTCTGCTAAAATCAAAATGTTTCCAGATTCCCATTAAGGTAATATGAAGATCTGGAAAATCCCAAGAGTTTTTATCGTTTCCTTGATTTACTAAAATTGTTGCAAGAAAACAAGGGCATAAATCACGTAAAATACTTCCAAAGGTCTATAAATCCGGAATAAATTCGTGAATGACCCCTATGGTGAATAATGACCTCTCATTAAATTTCATTGATTTATGTTGGTGTTTACTATGATTTTAGATTTTCTTTTTGTTTGGGTGCAATAAATCACAAAACCACTTTCAATAGTGTGAAAATTGTATCTAACAATTTTCGCAGCTCTTACCTGTGGTGGGAAGCTCAGAAAAATAATTTCAGAATTTTTCATCATGCCTTTCTATTTTTCCCAATTTTTGGTAGTTATAATGGCCTAAAAATAGGAAAAATAGTTCTGATTATCCAAAATTCATGAAAATTTACCAGAACATCATGTTGTACATTAGGAGGTTACATAAACATTTTGATGATTTTCCTCTACTGTATACTATTTTTCTCCTATTTTCTAAGGTTAAATACACTTAAATACACTTAAATACACATAAATACCCAAAACCGGATTATACAATATGAAAACCACTTTTGGTATTTTTCCCAGATTACTTACACTATAAATGATGTTACAAAAATTTTTGGTAAATTATTTTAACTGTTTGTTATTTATTCTTCATTTAATGATTATTTAAGGGGATAAAACAAGGAAAAATAGAAATAACTACTGAAAAATAATTTTTATATTTTTCCCAGCCTAGTTATGTATAATAACAGTTAAATAAAAAGTTTGAGTAATTTTGGAAACTGTTTTCTATTTATTTCAATTTTTATTAGAATAAATGCTCAAAAATCATAAAATATAATTAAACAGCTTGGAAATCCATTTTTATATTTTTCCTAGCTTAGTAATGTGTAATAACAGTAAAATAAAAAGTTTGAGAATTTTCATCCTTTGAATGCTATTTTTCGTGAATTTATTTGGTTATGAAGGCTTAAAAACTTGGAAAAATAGTTAACCATATCAAACAAATTCAAGGGAAATTTTCTGGAAAACCTCTATTGTATTTAGAATGAAAATACAAGGTTTGACAATTTTTGGAAACTATTTGATAATATTTTGCGTTTTTAGGAATTTAAAACACCTTTAAATGTGTTGAAATACCCTCAAATTATATTACTAAATCTGGAAAAATAATATCCAAAATTTTCTTAATCACATGACTTATAGAATTTCACCATTTCAGAAAAATTGTAACTAATTAATATAAACCGATATTAGAACATAAATTCGGCATTTCTCTATATGTAGAGTTTAGTATATTAGCATTAGATTTCGACATCGAAACTCACTAGTGTGTGTTTGATGTCGTAGGATCCCGGTAGTAAGGCGTTGGTGTATTCTGAGGCACTACTTGTACCTACTCGAAACATTGTGAGTATTCACGCACTCCCCTATTTTCAGTTTTTTTTTATGTTTTGGGGTGGAAAAGCATGTCCCGAAAAACTATTATTTGAATGTTGTATTTAAATTGATTTGTATCAAACATGATTGCTATTTTATTGCTATGTCTCACTATGTATGTCTATGCAACACGGAACATGAGAACTTATCGTACTAAGGCCCTTCCCTCATCTCTAACCATTAACTCTTTGAGCCAATGGTCATTATGGATAGCGCTATTAGGAATTGACAACTCCTCACTCGTCCTATTGCTGGAGTGCATGATACCATATTCATCTATGGAACGATAAGCATAGATCTTGATAGGGCTTCAGTCATAGGTTTGGTTGAGACTCATTGTTTGCTCATACACATACAAACTCGTTTCTCGTTATAGCAATAAACTTGTTATTTATTATGGCAATAAACTCGTTTATCAATTTTAGCAATCAACTTTGTTTCTCATTATAGCAATGAACTTTGTTCTCATTAAAGCAATGTACTTGTATTTATGAAAAGTCTTATACCAAATCTTGATTTTATAAACCTGTGAACTCACCAACTATTTTCATAGTTGACGCTCGTTTTACATGCTTTTTCAGGAAATAATTAGTAAGTGGATATAGAGATTCATCATCATAGAGCATGCTGCATCGTGTGGAAGTTATTTTATGAAGTTATATATTTTGAACAATGTCATTTTGGAAAACTTGTACTTTGTTTTGTTTAAGCTATGGGTTGTAAACTTTTAAATATTGCTATGGTGATGTATCTTTATCTTTTGCAATGAAACCTTTGTCGCTGTCATACCTTGCGTTTCCGCTTTAGCGGGGTGTGACAGAAATGGTATCAGAGCTAAAGTTATAGAGAACATCAGTTTTCCTTTAAGAAAACACAACCTATAACCAAAACTTATAAAAATTCTTTTTACATCAAACATATTACTAATATAATTAGGTCGGGAATTGTATCGTTGGACCTCAATTAAACATAGCCTGATCACCTATGTTTAATTAAGGAAAGATTTATACAAAGCTTGAGCTAATTATAATGGGAATATGTTCAACAAAATTTTTGAGAAAACTTTATTTCAAAAATTCAAAAAGGTTAATTTTGGTGTGTGTAAGCATTGCATATTATAGGCATGCATTGTCATTTATTTCATATCTCATTGAATCTATGTCTCAGTCCACTATGTCGACATCGTCATCTTCTCACGCTACCGCCTCAGGTGATGAGTCCGGGTACGTCACTATTATTCCTCGACGTGATCCCCCCGCCTCGGTGGAGGAAGACCCCTCGGAAGACACAGAAGATACAGGAAACTCGGTGGAGATCCGTAATGACAACACCCCGAGTCAGCAACGTGAGGCATCGCCTGCATCGGTGTTGCCACAACCACCACTTTATGGGCTTCGTATTCGGAGGACGACGAGGAAGAGTGTTCCCATTCCAGGAAGGATAGCCACCAGCACAGCAGGACATGGCACGGCAGGACCTAGCAGGGTAGGACCTAGCATTGCAGGACCGAGAGCACCCCCACCACAGCGAGTCATAGGGATACCTGTCAGGCAGCCAGGTATGACCCCTGAGGAGTCCCGGAGAATGCAATCGATGGCAGCGGGCCTACGTCACAGTTTCGCTGTGATAGCTGGGCATCGGGAAGTTTTGGATGAAGTGTTGACAATGATGGAAATCCTGTTTCAGCATTCGATGGAGGCTGCTGACACTGCTAGTGCTGCTAGACGAGTGGCAGGTCGTGCGATGACCGCATATTATGTGCTTGGAGGGCTATTACTGATTGTGGTGTTGATGTTTCTTGTTGGGATAGCGATTAGTAATTGGTTCTGATTTCAGTATTTTATTTTATTTTGTCATGAAACGAAAACCCATGTTGGGTGTCTTTTGGGGAAAAACATTTAAAACTTTATTTTGGGAATTTATGTATTGCTTTGGTTTTAAGACTATTTCAAATGGTGATGAGAAGTTTATTTTATGTTTGAAAACTTTTACTATGAGGTCAAAGCCTAGAATTTTCTTAGTCAATGGTCGAATAAAAAGATTTTTCTTTTCTTTCCTTTCTAAAATCTATATGCCTAGTATTAATGCAAACCATTAATTTGACAACACTTACGGTTTTCAAAATAGTAGTGAACTAAATATTATACATTATTTTATGTATTTATACGTATTTCTTCTCTTGTGTCTTAGAACCATGTCAGGAAGGCCTAATCGCGGGCGCCCACAGAACGAAACACCTGATGTTGCTCAAATTGTAGCACAACAGCTCTTGGAAGCAATCCCAAACATTGTTACTCAAGTAACTACGGGACTTAATGCTAACCAAGGAAGTAGTGGAGGAAACCGGGGAAACAATGAAAGAGAATGCAACTACAAGTCCTTTATGGCCTGTAAACCTAAGGAGTTCCATGGAAAGGAAGGTACGGTTGGGTTGCTGAAATAGATTGACAGCATGGAGTCGGTCCTTCACATTAGCAAATGCCTCGAGCGCAACAAAGTTGAGTATGCAACTTGTCTACTCCAAGATAGGGCATGGACCTGGTGGAATACTCTAGTGCAAACCCGAGGTCGTGCAGCGGCATATCAGCTAACTTGGGAAGACCTGAAGAAGCTACTGATAGAGGAGTATTGTCCCAAGGATGAAATTCAGAAGCTTGAATCTGAGTTCTGGAACCATTCTATGGTTGGAACAAAAATAGAGAAGTACTCAGTCCGATTTCATAAACTAGCAAAACTGGTACCTCATATGGTTACTCCTGAGGAGAAACGGATAGATCGTTACATCTGGGGTCTAGCACCAGAGATTCGGGGAATGGTTACTTCAGCAAACCCAACTACCATTCAAAGTGCAGTAAGTCTAGCAAATCGACTAACCAATGATGTGATAAGGATGGGAGCATCGACAAAGGAAAACTCTAGTAGCAAGAGGAAGCTAGCAGATCAGGGAGAGAAGAAGTATGGAGGCAAGTCAGGGAGGAAGCAGAAAGTCTCAAGAAACTTTATGGTAAGAGCCCAGGAGCAAGAACCAGTAAAAACTCAGGAACCGGAAGTCATGGAAGTGCAGGAGCGAAAGCAGTACTCAAGACCGCTTCCGAAGTGCAATAAGTGTAACTTCCATCACAAGGGAGCTTGCCCAGTGTGCCAAAACTGTAAACAAACAGGCCATTACTCGAAGTATTGTAAGCTGAATAAGGATGGAAAAAGGGCATGTTACGAGTGCGGGAGTGCTGATCATCTCCGTAGAGCATGTCCCAAACTGAACAAGGGGCCTGGTAACAATGGACAAGGCCAAGCTAGGCAAAATTTCCAAGGAAATCTAGGTGGGCGGCCAAGGGGTGTAGCCTTTGTGATTGGTGCAGAAGAAGCTCGTCAGAACCCTGAGGTGATAACATGTACGTTTCTCCTGAACAACCATTTTGCATCAGTAATATTCGATGCGGGAGAGAAAGGAGTTTTGTTTCTTTAGCATTTAGACCATTAATTGACTTGAAATCGAGAAAGATGAGGAATACTTATGCTATTGAACTTGCTGATGGGTATGAAATTAGGGCTAATGAAATAATTCCTGGCTGTACTCTGAATTTAGCTGATAAACTCTTTAGCATTGACCTAATTCCTATAGAGCTAGGTAGTTTTGATGTAATAGTAGGAATGGATTGGTTATCCAAAAATAGAGCGGACATTGGTTGTTACGAGAAAGTCATCAGGGTACCTCTCCCCAATGGAGAAACCCTTATCATACACGGTGAGAAGCCAGGAAGAAGTTTAAACATTGTATCAAGCATGAAGATTCACAAGTACCTGAAGAAGAATTGTATTGCATTCATGGCCCACGTGCTAGAAAGAGAACCTGAAGCTAAGCAACTCAAGGAGATCCCGGTGGTTCAAAACTATCCCGAAGTGTTTCCGGAGGAATTACCCGGTCTACCCCCTCACAGACAGGTCGAATTTCGGATAGACTTAATTCCCGGAGCGGCACCGGTAGCAAAAGCACCATATCGCCTCGCGCCATCCGAGATGCAAGAACTGTCCGGACAACTTCCTAGAACTTCTAAAGGTCACGACTCAATTTGGGTCATAGTGGATCGACTGACGAAATCTGCTCACTTTCTCCCCATTCGGGAAGACTTCAAGATGGAAAAGTTGGCCCAAATCTACATCGACAAAATTGTTTCTCTGCATGGTGTACCCCTATCCATCATTTCTGATAGAGATAGTCGTTTTACATCACGATTTTGGTGGATGTTACAGAAGGCACTAGGAACCAAGATAAATTTGAGCACAGCTTACCACCCTCAGACAGATGGGCAGACAGAGAGAACAATACAAACATTGGAAGACATGCTACGGGCGTGTGTCATTGAGTTCAAAGGAAATTGGGATACTCATTTGCCTCTAATTGAGTTTTCCTACAATAACAGTTACCACATGAGTATCCAATGTGCCCCATACGAAGCATTGTATGGACGCAAGTGTCGTTCTCCATTGTGTTGGACAAAAATCGGAGACAGACAATTGACTAGACTCGACCTTATCCAGGAAACAACTGACAAGATTGCTATCATCAAAGATAGGCTTAAAGCCGCCAGAGATCGTCAGAAAAGTTATGCGGATAATCGTCGAAAACCATTAGAATTCCAAGTTGGAGACAAGGTACTTCTAAAGGTGTCGCCTTGGAAAGGGCTTGTACGTTTTGGTAAGAAAGGAAAACTAAGCCCAAGATATGTTGGACCCTTCGAGATCATTGAAAGGATTGGTCCGGTGGCATATAAACTCCGATTACCCCAAGAGTTAAGCGCCATTCACGACACATTCCACGTCTCCAATCTTAAGAAATGTTTAGCCGACGAAGCATTGATAGTACCTCTGGAGGAAATTAAGATCAATGATAAGCTAAACTTTGTTGAGGAACCGATAGAAATCCTTGACAAGGAGGTGAAACAACTTAAGCGGAGTAAGATTCCGATTGTGAAAGTTCGATGGAACTCAAAACGCGGGCCGGAGTACACCTGGGAGCGTGAGGACTTCATGAAGGAAAAGTATCCACAACTTTTCCCATGCGATGACAAACGATGACATAGAATGAATTTCGGGACGAAATTCTTTTTAAGTGGGGGATACTGTGACAACTGTCAATTCAGGTCATTCTCGGACTCATGCATCTTTATAAAAACCATTCATGCACAACATGCCATGGCCTAGTAGTATAAATTAGGTCAAAATCTTGCATAAACTAGGATCCAACTAAGATCTAGGACTAATATACTTGACTCTTACGATTCTAGTAAGTTGTTTAACTACAATAGGAAATGCCAATACCATAATTAGAATGAAACTTCAAACTTTGTTACAATTGAAAAAGGGTATAAAACCCTAAAAATAAATTAAAATATTCTAATTTCATCCCAATATGATGGTGAATATCAAACAATGTTCCAAAAACTCTAAAGAGCCCAAAAATCCAAATTTATAAACTTTAAAGCTTAAAAACTTTATAAAATTTCTATAAACTTCCTAATATAAAATTTTTATTAATCAAATTATTGATTATAATCAATGAAATAGAAATTTAAATTATCATACATTAATCATAATTTATTAGTTAAAAAAACAAGATTTTTAAATAAATTAAAAATTGCTTAAAGAGACATTTTTATAAAAATTTAGGTTTTATAAAAATTGAAGGGAGAATTATATAATTTGAATTTTAGGAGAGAGGGAGCCTCTCTCACTCATAAAATTTGTGTGTCCTCTCCCCCATGCCCTCTCTCTTCCCAAAACTTCAATCATTAAAACACAATCCCCACTCTTCCACTTCTCTCTTCACTCTCTCTCACACTCCACCCTTTCAACTCTCAAACTATCCTCCTCTCTCTCCAAACCCATGAAAATCATCAGCCAAGAACACCTCTCCACACTCAAATCTTCATCTTCTAAGGTTGTTCTTCAAGGTATTCACGAAAATCCTTCATTTTCCTTACTTTTCCTTCTTGTTTTTAAAGGGTTTTCTTGTACTTCTCCTCCTTCTACACCATTCTTTATGAACATTCATGAACATGTTCATGAATGTCGTGTTTGATGATGATGGTGGTAGGGTTTCACCCAAGAACAACATGCATGTTGTGTAATGGTGAAATCCAAGGACCAAAACCTATGTCAAACACTAAGGTTCGGATTTTTACAAGTTTTAAAGGCTCATACACCTTATGCATTCAAGTATTTCCTTTAAAAACATCACTATAACAAACATATGTCCATGCATGGTCTTCAAACCGTGATGCATGTGAAGAACACCAAGCTAAAGAGCTTGATGATCAAAGTACATTGTTAATAGTGCATGTAAATGATTTTGTCTAGAAAAATATCTAAAAGTTCTTTTCTGCTCAAATCAAAATTTTTCCAGATTCCTACTAAGGTAATATGAATATCTGGAAAATCCCAAGAGTTTTTATCATTTCCTTGATTTATTAAAATTGTTGCAACAAAACAAGGGCATAAATCACATAAAATACTTCCAGAGGTCTAGAAATCCGGCATAAATTCGTGGATGGCCCCTATGGTGAATAATGACCTCTCATTAAATTTCATCGATTTATGTTTCTGTTTAGTATGCTTTTCGATTTTCTTTTTGTTTGGGTGCAATAAATCACAAAACCACTTTAAAGAGTGTGAAAATTGTATCTAACACTTTTCGTAGCTCTTACCTGTGGTGGGAGACTCGGAAAAGTAATTTCAGAATTTTTCATCATGCCTTTATATTTTTCCCAATTTTTGGTAGTTATAATGGCCTAAAAATAGGAAAAATAGTTCTGATTATCCAAAATTCATGAAAATTTACCAGAACATCATGTTGTACATTAGGAGGTTACATAAAAAATTTTATGATTTTCCTCTACTGTATACTATTTTTCTCCTATTTTCTAAGGTTAAATACACTTAAATACACATAAATACCCAAAACCGGATTATACAATATGAAAACCACTTTTGGTATTTTTCCCAGATTACTTACACTGTAAATGATGTTACAAAAATTTTTGGTAATTTATTTTAACTGTTTGTTATTTATTCTTCAATTAATGATTATTTAAGGGGATAAAACAAGGAAAAATCGAAATAACCACTGAAAAATATCTTTTATATTTTTCCCAGCCTAGTTATGTATAATAACAGTTAAATAAAAAGTTTGAGTAATTTTGTAAACTGTTTTCTATTTATTTCAATTTTTATTAGAATAAATGCTCAAAAATCATAAAATATAATTAAACAGCTTGGAAATCCATTTTTTTTATTTTTCCTAGCTTAGTAATGTGTAATAACAGTAAAATAAAAAGTTTGAGAATTTTCATCCTTTGAATGCTATTTTTCGTGAATTTATTTGGTTATGAATGCTTAAAAACTTGGAAAAATAGTTAACCATATCAAAAAAATTCAAGGGAAATTTTCTGGAAAACCTCTATTGTATTTAGAATGAAAATACAAGGTTTGACAATTTTTGGAAACTATTTGATAATATTTTGCGTTTTTAGGAATTTAAAACACCTTTAAATGTGTTGAAATACCCTCAAATTATATTACTAAATCTGGAAAATTAATATCCAAAATTTTCTTAATCACATGACTTATAGAATTTCACCATTTCAGAAAAATTGTAACCAATTAATATAAAACCGATATTAGAACATAAATTCGGCATTTCTCTATATGTAGAGTTTAGTATATTAGCATTAGATTTCGACATGGAAACTCACTAGTGTGTGTTTGATGTCGTAGGATCCCGGTAGTAAGGCGTTGGTGTATTCCGAGGCACTACGTGTACCTTCTCGAAACATTGTGAGTATTCACGCACTCCCCTATTTTCAGTTTTTTTTTTATGTTTTGGGGTGGAAAAGCATGTCCCGAAAAACTATTATTTGAATGTTGTATTTAAATTGATTTGTATCAAACATGATTGCTATTTTATTGCTATGTCTCTCTATGTATGTCTATGCAACACGGAACATGAGAACTTATCGTACTAAGGCCCTTCCCTTATCTCTAACCATTAACTCTTTGAGCCAATGGTCATTATGGATAGCGCTATTAGGAATTGACAACTCCTCACTCGCCCTATTGCTGGAGTGCATGATACCATATTCATCTATGGAACGATAAGCATAGATCTTGATAGAGCTTCAGTCATAGGTTTGGTTGAGACTCATTGTTTGCTCATACACATACAAACTCGTTTCTCGTTATAGCAATAAACTTGTTATTTATTATGGCAATAAACTCGTTTATCAATTTTAGCAATCAACTTTGTTTCTCATTATAGCAATGAACTTTGTTCTCATTAAAGCAATGTACTTGTATTTATGAAAAGTCTTATACCAAATCTTGATTTTATAAACCTGTGAACTCACCAACTATTTTCATAGTTGACGCTCGTTTTACATGCTTTTTTAGGAAATAATTAGTAAGTTGATATAGAGATTCATCATCATAGAGCATGCTGCATCGTGTGGAAGTTATTTTATGAAGTTATATATTTTGAACAATGTCATTTTGGAAAACTTGTACTTTGTTTTGTTTAAGCTATGGGTTGTAAACTTTTAAATATTGCTATGGTGATGTATCTTTATCTTTTGCAATGAAACCTTTGTCGCTGTCATACCTTGCGTTTCCGCTTTAGCGGGGTGTGACATTATTGGCACCTCCTCCTTTGGAGTATTCCTTGGTTGTTGAACGGAAGCTTGACTCCCCGCTATTTGACTTGTAAGAGTGGGGCAAAAACGCTTATTGTCGCCAGTAATACCACATGCATAACAAGTAACATCCTTCCTTGGGCAAGCTGGCTTTGTGTGACCCGTTTCTCCACATCCATAACAGATAACGGATTCCTTGTCTATTTTGCATTGGCCCGGATGATTCCTTCAACAAATGCGACATGATGGCGATTGAATAGAAAACGATTGTGATCTATCGCGACCACGGACGGCGCTATGAGATTGCTCTCTTATATTAAAATCAGATTGAACAGATCGGGCTGGTGGAATAGAGGAAACAGGAACAGTTTGATCGATACGTGGATGCTTTGGAATAGAAAAAGTGGCACCACGTATCTCTAAGTCCTGCTCACGCTTTCGAGCATACTCAACAGCTTTGTCAAAGGACAGACCATCCCGATTAGCAACGAAATCGCGGATCTCATACCGCAGTCCATCCAAGAATAACTAAATTTTATCGTCTTCAATTGGGATATACTTTGCGGCAAACCGTGCTCTTTGATTGAATTGAGTTTCATACTCATTCACAGTCATTCCTTCTTGCTTAAGCTCAAGCTTTCTCCAATCTCCTCCTCATGTCTACAGGACAATACTTCTCTAGCAAACGAGTTTTGAACATCTCCCAGGGTAAATTCTCCTGGTCATACTCGTTGAGAGCTTCATATGTTGCTTCCCACCAGACCAAGGCTTCTCCGACGAACATAGCAAAATTATAATTAGCCTTGTCTTCATTATCCACATGAGAAATACGAAACACTTTCTCTGTGTTCTGGATCCAGGTAAGAGCAACAATGGGATTAAGAACACCTGAAAACTCTGTAGCACCACTACTCTTGAAATCTTTGAACGAGGGACGCTTCACCTCCCATTTTGAAGATTCTCCAGTAGCTTTCTCTTTTCCTTTATCACCATTCTTTTTGTGTTCTTCGAAAGTCTGCCGAATAATACCAGTAAGTTTACCCAAGAGTCGCTCCTCTCGAGGGGATACTGGAGTATTTACTTCACCAGGTTGAGGACCTCCACCCACCTCAGGGGTATGGCTTCCTTCCTGTTCAGCCATTCTTCTGAAAATTTGGAGTAATATAGTATTTTAGAATATTAGGATTTATTATTACCTAATACTTTACTTAAGACTTTCCTATGGTTTGTATCCATATACTCCTAATGAATCCGTTCATATATTGAACTTCTGACGGTTTAAGTCTAAATACCAATCCACGGTGTTTAGTTCACTTAAACCACCGCTCTGATACCATGATTGAAAGAACCCCTTTCTAAACTTTCGTACTAAAGACATTGTCACTCCAAAACATGCTACATGCATATTTATAAAACAATATCTTACATTGATAAAGTGATTACAAAAGATTGGATACAAACTGACTATATTTTAATATTTTACATAACTACCCAGGATATTGTAATTTTATACAAACCTAAACCGAAATACAGAAGTAATAGTAAAAACTATTCTACATCTTCCGACAGTGTATAACCATACTGGTTACTTATCTCCTGCAATTGTTAAACACTGAGAGGGGTAAGCGGTGACGCTTAGTGAGTTCAACAATAGATACAATATAACGTTATGCCATATATATACTTTAATATGGCAGAAGCAAAGAGGAAAAAGGAACAACAAAGGCATATGTGAATCATGAGACAAACTTTCCATATCGATCAATGATTTTATACAAAGATATACGATCAATAAAGCTTCGGCCCAAATGGCACAGAAGACATACACTTTCTGATTTAAACATTTCGGTAGATTTCAGGCTTATAGCCCTGTCTAACCATCTGCCAATGCCATAGAATAGAAGTCATTCTCTTACGGAGACATGCTCTACATGGCCAGAGGGTACATACCAATACCACTGTGAATCTAAGTCCTTTCACTGATCACATGGCCAAAGGTACAGCTTTGCTATCATAAATAGCAGGAATAAAAATAACACGGGAAAATAACCCGAAATAATAACACTGAAAAGCACATAGCACATATAACACATAACATACAATTGTTCCTATATATTAAACTCACCTTGAAATAATCGGGGGTTAAATGATAATTTGGGCAGCACTACGGCTCTAAATATGACTTTCTGTGACGAAACCGGGAATTTTAGATGAAAACCGGCCTTACATAAGCAGAGTTTCGGCTTGTAAATATAATTTTATCTGGAACTTCGGAGCGTCGGGGCTTGCTTCGTGTGTCGGGAATGATATTGGGGCTTCTAGGGGTTAAAAGTGGGCAAAAAGGGGTTTTAGAGTGAAAGGAAATGAGAATATGTAACATAGTTCCGGAGACCCTCGATCTCTATTTATAGGGGACCGAAGCTACAGACTACGCTGAGCGTAAGTCCTCTGTACGCTGGGCGTACTGCGACGCGGCCATCTATGCGGGGCGTAGCCTTCGTACGCGGGGCGTACATGTGAGGCGTGTCCTCTGATCGGAACGCGGGTCTCGGACGTGGCAATCTTACCCGATACGTGGCATCCGAGCGAAGACCGGCGACGTGGCTGATCCGAGGCCCTGCAAGTGCGAAGTACGTTGGGCGTACGAAGCTAAGTATGTTGGGCGTACCCTTCGGATAAGGCTTCGAATTTTCATTTATTTTTATTAAAAACTTCGAAAATTCATATCTTTTGCGTACGAGCTCCGTTTTTGACGTTATTTATATCCACGCGTAGGTAAGATTATGCTCTACAATTTTCGTTTAGACTCCGTCGACTAATTTTGAATTCATTTTTAATATTATATTTTTAACGGGCCGGGACAGGAAAAGTCCGTTAAAAATTCATAACTTCTTCATCTAACGTCCGTTTTCTTCTGTCTTTTTACCGTTGAACTACAATCGACGAGATCTTCGATTATCGTTTAGGTTGTGTCGGCTAAAAATCACTCGATCTTTATTTCAAGTTTTTTAGCTGTCTACTGATATTCCGAAACTTAGAAAAATCATAACTTCCTCATACGAAGTCAGATTTTGGCATTCTTTTTATCAAAATTCCCGGTTTAACAAATACTACGACTTTCATTTAGATCACCAAGGCTAAAAAGTAGTTTATCAAAAACTTACTTTTTACGTCATTCGGCGTCGTGCCGGTTTTGTCGCGGATCTTCGATTGGTCATAACTTCTTCGTTATAACTCGGATTTCGATGAGGTTTTCGACTAAATGTTTCTAATGAGATTCTTTACAACTTTCAATAATAAAATTTTACTTATTTCAAATTTTATATTTTCGTTAAATTTCAATATTTGCCTAATGTTTGGAATCTCATATGACTTTCAAAACATTCTGGATGATTCTAAACATAGTTTTATTTCATTTCTAGTAAAAACTATCCGTTAGAACTCAATACCCATAATTATATAATATTTCATAATATTATTACTTAAAACACGATTTCAAAACGTGTATGTTACATTATTGTTTTACAGAACAAAAAAATTAAAATTGTTTTTAATTTTTATCAAACTTAATTAAATGTTTCATTACCCTCGGTTGGGATATACTCTGTCTCTCTCTTCTCTTCTTCATTGCAGGATCCTGACCAGCCTTTACAAGCTTGCCAATAAACTTAGTCAGGGTTTCACGCCAACCAGCCACGTTCCAGGATCCTGCAGTCTCTACATCCTCCGCCAGCTTGATCCTTGCCTCCCATATGGCCTTAACATCATTACTCTAAACCTCTACAATCACCTCCTCGATCTCCAGCGCATGCTCCTCTTTTTTCTCAACTTTCTCCTTACTCAGTTTGTCCACCCTCTTCAGAAGCTCATTGTTGATCCCTTCTTACTCCTTCAAGGCTTGCTCGACCCGGTCAAGCTAAACCTTTAGATCTTTGGTGGATCAAGAAACATGATCATCAACCTATAAAGGACCACGGTAAGAGAATTGAAATCAAACAGAAAAAAGCACAAATATCCTTACAGCTTGCGACAAAGAGATCACCTTCCTCAGCGCCTCCTCCACCCCAAGGCTCTCCGAATCCAAGGTCTCAACCGACTTCCTCTTTCGGGATATTGGAGTCTTGATGGTCATATCTATCAAGCTTCTCTTCAACACGGGTGAACCAAGCACTAGAGTGTATACCCTTGGATCCTAAACATAACAAAGGAACTAAATAAGTTCAGGATCCTCCATGAAAAAAAATAGACAAACAAAGGATTTGTACATGTCAACATGGGGGCAATAGCAGATGTACTCTCTTGAAATCTAAGTTCTTCAAACCTAAAGGATCATTCAGTCTCAGGAAAAGCAAGGAAGCTCCCAATCTTCTCCTCGATATCTTCAGCAGCAGGGACACGATCCTCGAACTTGAAAGATGCATCAAAACAAACAAAACAAGGAAGTGTGAATTTCAGATCCTCAACGAAATAAAATAAAATCCTACTCTTTCTAATCCAATTTCTTGGCAGGAGATCACCGTCGGGGATGGATTCACGTTTCACAAAGAAATATTTATGTTTCCAACAACCATCGTTTTGTTTAAATTTGAAAATAAGATGTGATTTATTTGTTTTGACTTTGAGTAGGAAACGAGAAGATCCAAAAGTTTGGAGATCATAAACATGGGCCAACTCAACTAATCCTATGTGTAGATCCTTAGATTGATTCAATTAATCAACCTAAAACAGGATCCTCAAGTTCACATGCATAGATTGGATGGAAGCAAACCCAAGTAGGAGAGACGAAGTCAGGTTGGGCCTTAGCATGAAAAGGCTTAAAAAATGACATTGGCAGGAAAAGCTCTGATCGATTTCAAGAACTCATTGTCGTTATCATCAAAAGAACAAGTCCCCTCGTAAGAAAAGATGTTTTGATCGAGGAAGTCCTTATTGGAAAAAGCAAGGATGCTCGAGGAAAAACAAAGTGCCCTTTTACCCATGGTCATCAAACAAGAAAGACGAGAAGAAGGAACAAGAAATTTACCTTCAAGATAACTAATAACGCTTAAAAAGAGCTAAAATAAGTAATAGAAGATCGATAACCATTAACCCCTATTTATGCGGATCGTAGAGGATAGAGAAGAGATTTGACAACATAATCATAACTTTTAAACATATACAATTCTAGTCGTTAGAGTTTGAATTTCAAATCCTTTATTTCTAATTAATTAAATTATACACTTTAAATACTTGAAATTAATTCAATTATTTTGCAGGTATAATTTGGGGGCAATTGTTAGGGCCAAGATCCTCAATCCTATTCAGGATCCCGAATCTCAATCATATCTAAGGATCCTTAAACCTATCTAGGATCGCAGATCTTAAAGGAGTCTTAGGATCCCAAACAAACATCAGGATCCTGAACATGGCCATTATGATTTCCTAACAAGTTTAAGGGATATATTTATTGTTTATTTATCATATGTGCAGAAATGGTCAACATAGGACCCATTCACAATGAAGAACCACTTCAACCACGCTTAAAACCCGGGAATACAAAGTCAAAGCACGTTAAAAATGCCAGTTCAGCAGGATTCCAGAAATATCGTACATTTAGTTACTTAACCTATACTATAAATACACTTGTAAATAACACACAACGGGCACAATAAGCTGACACCTTAGACACCTTGAGCTACTGAAACATTTGTATTCGTATCTTTATTATCTTCTCTATAATTTACATTCAAAGCAATAAGATCATACAAGGCAGGTGATTATTATCACCTCCCAAAGTTTTGTGTTGGAGATCCTAGCAAGGATCATGGGGTTTCCTTGTAAAACACTTGTGCAATCTTGTTCCAATTTTGTTAATCAGTTCACCTAAAACACCACAACCTCTCATACACCTTGGTTAATATCCACTTAGTCGATTTTTGACCAAAACAGGTACGATGCGCGTACCCTTACGTACGCCCAACGTACAACTAAAATAGTGAAAGTTTTATTCCAAGGGACCAAAAGTGCCATTATTGATAAATATACAACAAATTCTTAAAATACCTAAAAATTCAGGATGTTACAATTTCCCCCCACTAGAATCAGACTTTGCCCTCGAAGTTATCCTCAGGAAATAGCTCTGGATATTGCTCATGCATCTTGGACTCGGGTTCCCACGTCCACTCCGAACCTTTCTGTTGCTGCCACTAAAATTTGACCAAGTTCACAACCTTGTTCCACAAGGATTTCACTTTCCGATCTAAAATGGCTACAGGCTTCTCCACATAATTCAGGCGATCTTCGACCTGAATGTCTTCCAAAGGGACCCCAACTATGTCGTCACCTATACACTTCCGCAGTTGGGAAACATGGAAGGTATCATGGATCTGACTCAGCTCCTCCGGTAGCTCCAACTGTTAAGCCACCTCGCCCACAAGGTCCAAAACTCGAAAAGGGCCAATGAAACTAGGGTCCACCTTGCCCTGCTTCCTGAAGCGGATAACACCCTTCCAGGGTGATACCTTCAGGAGCACTAGATCCCCCACATGAAACTCCAGCTCAGAGCATCACCGATCCGCATAACTCTTATGGCTGCTCTATGCTATGAACAATATCTATCGAACATGTTGTATAAGCTCAGTCGTCTTGAGCAGTACCTCCGTGGTCCCCATGACCCTCTTCCCCACCTCGCCCCAATAAATAGGATTCCGACATCTCCGACCATAAAGAAGATCGAATGGGGGCATACCGATATTGGCAGGATGGATGTTGTTATACGAGAACTCAACCAATGGAAGATAGGTATCCCAACTCCCACCAAAATCAATAACATAAGCACACAACATATCCTCGATTGTCTGAATCGTCCGCTCACTATGCCTGTCCGTCTGCGGATGGTATGCGGTACTGAAGTGTAGCCAGGTACCCAACTCCTCATGAAATCTCTTCCAGAACCTGGAAGTAAAGAGCACATCCCGGTCGGACACAATAGATGTTGGAACTCCTTGTTGAGCTACCACATCTCGAACGTAAATCTCGGCCAACTTTCTGCAGAAGAGTTCTTAGTAATGGCTAAGAAGTGAGCACTATTCGTCAAACGATCCACTATCACCCAGATACTGTCAACACCCATCGCAGTCTGTCACACCTCAAAACCAAGGATGGCGGAAACGTCCGGGGGTGGCGGACTTCATGTATAGTATCATAACAACGAGTATAGTAGTGACCAAAGCAAATACAACCATCATAAATATAATTGAAAAAGTTACACCATAGTATGGGTTTACATGTTTCAAAATCAATTACACTATGATGACAAAATGAAATGTTTGACGCCTTAGCGTCCCATCCTCAAAAGCTGCGGGTTACCTGTTTTACTGATTTCCTGAGCTTTTGGATGAGTTCATAAGCTTTTGGATGTAGAGTTTGAAAACCTTTGTTTGTAAATGTAATGTACACTCAAGAAAAGTCCAATATTTTCCTTATAAAATGTTATGTAGTCTTAAATCCCAAGACCGAATGTATGTGTGTGTTTCGTACTTGTAACGATGTATGCAGTTTTAAATAGATAAAACCCCTTTTTAAAGTAGAAATTCCAGTAAACTATATGTGTCGTTATCTCCCTATGTGAGTCGCTATAACCATACTATGACAGAGTAGACCTGCTGCGACGTACTTCAGGCGTCGGAACTGTTATGACATTTGTCACCCGTAGACCTGCAGGTCCCAATGTAGCTAGCAGCAATGTGTTGGGTGTCAATCCCAATATAGATCTATATACAATTATCACGCTCTCCCTACAAGAGACTCTGGTTATAACTTACGGGAATTCTAACCCGTACTCTAAGAGTACAATGAAGCAAAGTCTCACAATTTATGTTAACGAGTTTACGTGTGGTTTGAATGTAAAACCTTTTCTGTGGTGGAAGTAAATCCCTTTTTATGTAGTATGTTTAGAATGTAAAGTCCCTAAACTATACCTATTATAGTTTATTGTATGTGTTCAAAGTGTATGAAAACCCTTATCATGAATGACTAATTTCTGTTTATGATGATAAACTAACAAGAAATACATTCAACATTTAGAAACTTATTGTTATACACTTTGCTCAATATGTTACAAAGTGTTGTTAATATTGTAAGCTGTTTAACTAGTTTTTAACTTTTCTGCCTTGTTTTACAAAAATCACAGAAAAATCATACGATGTCGAAAACTAAATTCGTAAATTCTGAGAGTATAGAAAATGTCTCTAGTTTGTTCATAATTTTTATTACGATTTTTAGAAGTCTCTAACTTGTGTGAAAATATTCAACTTCACAGACTGGTCCGAAGTTGTTTCTGAAATGATAGGCAGTTTTGTAAAAATCGCCATAAATTGTAGAAAGATCGTATGAACAATTGCAAGTAGTGATTAGAAAGGTATAAACCTGAAATATTTGCACCATGTACAGTTTTGAAAAATAAAAATTTTAAGCTGTTCAAAACAGTCCGTGAATGGAACTAAACTTTCCTGATGAAAGCTGATGTTTGAGTTTAGTTAAGTTTTTGGTGTTATAACTTGTATTCCCCCCCTAAAACTTGAAGAAAACCTGAAAATGTAGGGGTATGAACTCACCTTGACTGATTTCTTGGGATGGATGATGAAGAAAAGAAGTTTCCAAGTCAAGAACACTTGGAAGATGCTTGAAGATTTGAAGATCCTAAGAACAAATATGACGATATTTGTATGAGAGATCCATGATTCGAGTGAAGGAGAGTAGAATATTTAAGAGTAGGATGAAGATACTTACCAAGAGTGAGGAAGAAGGCTCACGATCAGCCTTAGATTTTCGAGTTCTTGGAGAGAGAGAGAAGGTGAGAGAGAAGTGTGTTAGCTTTTGGTTGAAGTGAATGAGGTCTAGAGGACGTGAGAGGTGCATTGACTCTTTGGGTGAGTTTTAATCAATGAAACTTGTTCAAGAATGGTGAGGGTACAATGAGTAGACTAAAGCTGATGTGAACAATGACATAAAGCATGAACAGTAATCTGAAAGTGTCATAACTTTATGGAAAAAGTCAATGGGCACCTTTTGTACTTTGAATTTGTCCTCAACAATAGTGGGGATTTTATCTTAGAAATCTTTTAAGATATGAAAATATTATGATCTTAGAAGGTTGAAAATATTAAAATATGGATTTATATGAAAATCCCGCGTTAAAATCATCAAAAATGGGATCAAAACTTGAAGGTGGTCGAAAACCAGGAAGAAGGAAGCGAACCTGCGAATATCCAAGGTCAGGACCGAAGGTTCGGCCCAATGAGGTTGATAACCGAAAGTAGGTTCGGTCCGAGAAGACTCGCATGCGAAGTTTGTCGAGTGGGAACCGAAGGCGAAATGAACCGAGGACCGAAGGTGGTCTGAACCGAAAGTAGTCTCGGTCCTTAAACAGGTTTCGGTCCTGAAAGACCCTAACTTTCGTATTTCTGAAAGGCCCAAACTTTCATACTAAAAACACTAGTACTCCAAAACATGCTACATGCATATTCATAAATAATATCTTAGATTGATAGTGTGATTACAAAAGACTGGATACAAACCGACTAAGTTTTAGTATATTACATAACTACCCAGGATATTAAAGTTTTATACAAACGTAAACCCAAGCACAAAAGTAATAGTATAAACTATTCTAAATCTTCCAACAGTATAAGACTATACTAGTTACTTATCTCCTGCAATTGTTAAACATTGAGAGGGGTAAGCGGTGACGCTTAGTGAATTCAATAATAGATACAATATAACGTTATGCCATATATATACTTCAATATGGCAGAAGCAAAGGGAACAAGGAACAACAAAGGCATATGTGAATCATGCGACAAGCTTTCCATATCAATCAATAAGACATAACAATTTCAATACTTGATATACATCAATAACACTTCGGCCCAAATGGAACAGAAGACATACACTTTCTGATTAAACAATTTGGTAGATTTCAGGCTTTCAGCCCTGTCTAACCTTCTGCCAATGTCATAGAATAGAAGTCATTCTCTTACAAGACATGCTCTACATGGTCAGAGGCTACATACCAATACCACTGTGAATCTAAGTCCTTTCACTGATCACATGGCCAAAGGTACAGCTTTGCTATCAAAATAGCGGAAATAATAACACGAGATGATAACACGGAAAAGCACATAGCACATATAACACATAACATACAATTGTTCCTGTATATTGAACTCACCGTGAATTAACCAAATAATGATATGACGATTCAGGCAGCACTTCGTTTCTATATATGACTTTCTTTGACGAAACCGATGATTTTAGTTAAAATTCAGACTTTACGTGGGTAGAGTTTCGACTGGAAAGATGATTTTCTGGGGAACTTCGGGGCGTCGGGACTTGCTTCATGTTTTAGGGATGATACCGGGACTTTAGGGGGGTTAAAAGTAGCTTGGAAGAGAATAAAAAGTGAGAGAGAGTGAGAAATTGTAACCTAAAACCGGAGGGCTTCGATTCCTATTTATAGGCTGAATTTCGAGATTCACGACGTGAACCATGCTTGTTCACGTCGTTAGGTTTGATCCCGGTCATCCCCTAGGCTTTCCTTGTGTCTTCTAGACTCGAAACGTGTCGTTCACTGAGTTCACGTCGTGAACACTGTGTTGACGTGGTGAATGCAGTCAAATTCGCGAAACTTCAATAAGTCATAACATCTTCGTTATAACTCAGATTTCGATGAGGTTTTCGCCTAAATGTTTCTAACGAGATTATATACTAATTTCAATAATAAAATTTCACTTATTTTAAATTTTATATTTTCGTTAAATTTCAATATTTGACTTTTGATTGAAATCTCATGAGAATTCCAATACCTTCTGAGTGATTCTAAACATAGTTTACTTCAACTCTAGGAAAAACTATCTTGTAAGAACTCAATACTCAATATCACATAATATTTCATAATATTATTCACTTTTAAAATTAACAAAACACGATTTCAAAACGTGTATGTTACAAATACCTCCTCCTTCTCAGGATTTCGTCCCCGAAATCACATCGATATAAATAACTGGAGATATTTCACTCTTATCTCATTATTATTTTTCCTAAGCATAATTTGGGCCTCGATGGTGTTTCCACTTGACGAGCACCAACTCCATGACATATGCACAAAGCATATTTTCTACTGTTTGGATTGTTCTCTCCGTCTGACCATCTCCTTCTTCAATTCTCTGACTGAAATTTCGTCACTATACGAGACATGGCTCTCTGAACCAATCAATTCACTTCACAGATCTATATTAGTCGGACTCGATTCTTTATGACCATTTAGGTCTGAACGAAAATCATCTTCTTAGTCATCACCGAAACGGAGGTAATGACATACTCGAACAAAAACGGAATCGATTACTAGCTTCTTGGTAACATTGTGACTTTCCTTGATCCAAGTGTGAGTCCTGTGCTTCTGCTAGTATAGGCCTCTACTACCATTCACACCTACTTGTTAGAAGAAAGTTCTAGTCGGATCGATAGATTCTAACCAGAAACACAATTAAAGACGTAATGAAGAACACAAGAATGGTTTAACTGATGTCGAATGATTAAACTTTAACACCTCAGAAGAGCTCGATTAAGAACTTCGACTGTAGAGGTCTTTAGGGTTACAAAGCAATAATAACTATAATCACGTTAGTTTCTAAGGCATACATGCATGCACTATTTATAGCTTAACCCTACATAATAATCACGGATGGACAGGCCCAATCCGGAGACACAAAACTAGGCCCATGACGCAACATAAAATACCCAACAATCTCCCCCTTTGCGTCAATGGAGCCGAAAGCTCAGTTCGGTTGAGCTATAGAAGACTTCTTGATAGTCTTGAACACCTTCAGTATAATGGCCAAAAGAGTATGACGAAAAGTGATATACCACCGAAGCATGTCCGTGAAGTTCTTCTTGTCTACCTCAGTGTTCTGCTTGCACCGATGGATGATACTAATTATGTGCTCTAAGCAATCCGTTGAGAACAGATGCTTGTCAACAAGAGCGAAAAGAAATCTGTTGGCTTCGCCTCTTGTGAACATCACTGTGAGATGTTTAGAATCAATTTGACCCATCTTCATTTTATTCACATCTCCAGGTTTTGCAGTTGGCTTTACAGTGGGTTTCTTCTTCAAAACTTTAGCTATCTCCTGATCCATTGCAGCTACTTCATGGATATAGGAGGCCAACATCCTCTTTAGATGATCTAGGATCGACTAATATTCTTTCGCATTGGTGAGCAATATGTTAAACAACAAGATCCAATCATGAGGATTCAAGTTTGGAAGATCTGCCAGGGATATAACCGAAACCGAGTTGTCTGAACCTCGGGTGATTTTGAAATTGACATTAATAAACTTCCCTGTAGGCGAAGGTTTCAGCACCTTGATAGTTATAATCTTCTGTGCACTCCATGTTAGGTACTGATGCTGACCGAACTTGAGATAAAAATCGATGAGTTCACGATCAACCTGAGGGTGAGGTGAGGGAACTTGAACAGTCGAACCAAAGCAATGAAAAGTAAATTCCTTTCGTGTTATAGGCATATCAAACTGTGAGTCCCTCGAATTCTCACAATCAAAAGAAACTACATGTTCCAGCCAGTACACGCTCGGAAACTCTATTGCTTCTTTGATGAGCGTTTCTCTAGTCCAAAGAGGAAACAAGGCCTTTTTGCAATTTAAGGCATCTTGCTCTTCTTTGTTCTTTCGCTCCCTCTCTTCTGCTTCCTTCGCAACCCGAAGGGTTTCATCCAATTCCTTATCCCTTTTCTTTCGTTTCAGGGCTTCGACAGTTGTTTCTTCTTCTTCATCACTATCATCAGCCAGTCCCTTCTTCTTATCTTGATTACCAGAACCCGAAGCTTCATTACCCTTCGGTTCGGTTTTGATAGTGACCTTCGGTTGAGTAGTTTGAACACCTTCTCCCCCTTGTTTTGGAGGTACGAATCTCTCCGAAACACCCTTCATTTCATGTAAGAGTGCAAGGGCAGGAAGAAGCTTGGAAGTCAGATGATTCCTGATGGTCAATGTAAGTATCGGATCATGAGCACTGAGAATATCGATTAGCATATTCTTGACATCACCAGCACAACTCCGGAATATAGCTTGCTCAGTCTTCAACAATGAAATCTCCCTTTCAGCTTGAGCCAATTGAACTTTCTGAACTTCAATGGTAGAGGCTTGCCGTGCAAGATCCTCCTTTAATGCACTCTCCTTTGCTAAATCAGCCTGGAGTGTTTCAAGGTGAGAATTCACTGAGCTAAGTAGAGAAGTGTTCTCAGCTTGAATGGAAGAACGAACATTCTCAACTTTACCTTGCTCCTCTTGAAGTGACTTGGATAAAGAATCAACTGAAGCGTTCACTTTAGTTGCATTTGAATCAGCATGACCTTTGAGGGATTCGAGAAAAATCTGAGAACTGTGAACAAGTTCTGCAACTTCAGTAGTGGCCTTCTTGCAAGAAGAAGTGGAAGCTTCAACCGCCTTTGTTGATTTGTCTATAGCTCCAGTATATTGCTCAAAAGCGGTGTCCAGAAAAGCTTTGAGCATAACATCATTATATGTTTTTGTAGAGGCAAGCAATTGATCAAGTTTCTCATCTAGACTCTGCACTTGTTGTCTGGTGACAGGAGCCTCTTCATCTTCGTCTGTTGGAAGCCGATAAGGACTGTAATAAGTCGAGTCAAACTCAACATTATCACCACCGAGAGTATCACCAGAATCAGTTGAGGGTGAGGGTGAAAGAGGTTTGGACGTAACTGGAGGTTCGGTTTCAGTATTAGCCCCCGTATTAGATACGTCGACGTTTACTGGAGGTTCGGTTGTTGTGGTGGTGGGAGTAGTTGTGGTAGTTTCTTGTGAAAATATAGGAGGCGGTAAAGGAGTTGTAGAGATTGGTATGGTACTAACTGGTGGTGGTGGTGGAATAGAAGTAACCGAAACTGGAATAGTGGTTTTCGGTGGAGATGGAGGAGGTGTTAGAATCTTGTCATTAAGTGGTTCAGTTGGAATTGGAGAACGAGGAGGTGTATTACCTCTCGGTGAACCATGATGCTGAACTTCCTCTTCTTCATCTGCCGATCGCTCCTCATCATTGTATGAGATTGAAGGAGAAGGACTCTTTGATTTCTTTTCCATCTTTTTAACCTTCTTTGGAGCCGAAGAATCACCCTTTTCAGCCTTTCGCTTTTTAGACTTGGCAGCTTTAGACGAAGGACCTTCGGTTGTCACTTTCTTGGTATTTGCCCTTTTGCCTCGGTTTGCTGGCTTCTCCACAGCATCTAAAGCAGCTTGATGTTCAGGAGTCAGTTCTCTTGGTCCTTTGGGAGGAAGCTTTCGATAGTCTGCCATCACCTTACTTTCGGCTGACACACACCTGTACATCGTTTCAGGAATAGAACCATTATGGGAGAACTTTATGGCATCGGAGAAGATGATCTTCTTCGTGTGAAAAGTAGCCACAGAGGATACCAAGGCATCTTTTATGACAGGAATCTGCAAAGAGTCAATAGCCCTTCGTGTGACGATGGTACAGAAACGACCACAAGAAATTTCGGAGTGTCTCGTTGAGGTGTTGAGACTCTCCACTAGTTGCAACCAAATGATCGACCCGTAATCGAGATTAATCCCATTGTAGAGACCATAGAGAATGGTCAGAAAACCCTTACAGGTACCATCTGACCCAGCAACCCTCTCCGCAAATCCCTTGTTGAGAAGAGTAAGCAATCCATTCCATTGTGGTGGCAAAAATGATTTCTTAATCTTCATCACTGTGGTAAGAACATCAGTGTATCCCATCTCGTAGAGCATTGTAAACAGTTGGGTTGTGGTGACGAAATTAGGAGAGATAACAGAGGCATCGACGGCAAGCTTTAACAGGGAACAGAATCTCCCTTTCAAAATTGATGCCTTGTGCGAGAAGATTTGAAAGTAGATCCTCTCCTTGTTCTTGTCATAGGTTTCAGTAGAATAGACTTGGGATAGAAGAGACATTGGAACAGATTCCACCTGTGTGAGTGCGATAACCAGAGGAGAATATTTGAGACATTCGACGACTTGGAGCATGTACGAGTCATACAGAAAGGGGTTCAGTTGAATGATCATGTTCTGATTGGGTTTGATCACGAGCAATGAGGACGAAGCAGTTTGATCTTGAACAGATGAGGAATCTGCCATTGTTGAGGTAAGGAAGAAGATGAACAGTTGCAGATCGCCTTGTGTATTTGAGAGAATTTGAAGAAGGTAAGAAGGTACAATTTGTGCGAGAAACCCTTTATATACCGTTTCCAGGAGAGAGAAATAATCTTCGTGATGATGATACGATCACTGAAACATCGCCTGAAAAGTGCGATGTGACAGATTGGTTTCCCCAGATAGACGTCAGCAAGCGTGGGTTTAGGAACCGTTCAAATTCACGCACCCAAAATCTTATCCACATATCGTCTTTTCAAATTCACCTTCACTCCAGATGTGATAATAACCACTTTCGCGCCTAAAAGAAACTTCAAACGAGCCATAAGAAACATCAATCGGAATTTTGGAAAATCACAAAGTATTTTCGTGCAAGAGTGTGCCAAAAATTAAGAAATAAAGCAAAATGTGTATAGGATGTGAGTAATGTCTGTTAGAAGACATAAAGCAGATGATTTCGGGCATGAATCTCTTCCTTCAAAGTCAAGAGAGACTTGAAATTCTTGCGTGGTTTCCTGAGAAAATACGATCGAGTGCTTGTAAAGAAACACCGAAAGGCTTCTTTTAAATAATAGTCTAAGGGTGGCTTATCTTCAACCGAACATCGATTCTTAACATAAGACCGAACGTTGGATGAAGTACTTGTAAGACCGATGTGGTCTGTTGAACAAGTAGGTTGGATATAAGTTGTTGTGAATAAAGATGTTATAAAAATCTCAAAAACAAAAACAAACTGGATCTTTTTGGGAACAAATGCCTTGGTGTTAGACAATTTCATAAAAGACCACTCAAAAATAAAATGAGATTTCGTTAGGTAACAAGTAAGATCTTGAATATAAAAATTCACCGTCAATTCATTGTTGGTGTTGGATTTTGGGTCTCACTTAGCACGTGGTGTACGTATCTAAGATCATAAACACAGATTTAAGCAACCATAAACCTCAGTGGTAAAAGCTAAGAGTCTCAAGGGTTACAGTGTTGAACCGAAAGTTGATGGAGAATGTAAAGGAGGTGGTTAAGGAACTGAAAGTACCTCTGCTATATAAACGTGACAAAGCAGAAAACTTTTAACTCATTTGAGAAGAGTAAGGTAGCTCATGACATGAGTGGATTTACCAGCCTAATTGGGAAGAAACGATAGGTATAAATCGATTCATTAAGGCCTTGCTCTTAGTCTTAGAGGCTTCGGTCGACATGCAGCAGCATGCTTCTAAGGACACTTAAAGAGTTCATATTAAAAGAATCATACTTGCCTTAGCTCCAAATTATGTTGCACTGAAGTACTTGGGACCTAGTAAAGAGAACAAGCAAACAAACGAACCACACAAACAAAACAAACAAAAAAAACAAAAGGAATAATTAAGAAACAAAATAAAAAAATTTTGGAAAATTTTTTTTGGATTTTTGAAGTTTCTGAAAAATAATAAAAACAGAAAAAAGAAAAGAAAGAAAAAAAATATTTTTTGTATTTTTGAAGTTTTCTGAAAAATAATAAAAAAACAGAAAAATAAACAAAAAGAAATTAGCACAAAACACTCTTAAAAAAATAGAGTAAGAAATAGACTTAAAAACGAGTGTACAAAATATACAGCCGAAACCAAACCTTAAAAGAATGAAGCGAAATAAGCCGAGCGTTCGGTTCATTTCGGTTCCCTAAAATTCCAGAGCCGAAATAGACCGAGCGTTCGGTTCATTTCTGTTCCCGAAAATTATGGAGCCAAAATAGACCGAGCGTTCGGTTCATTTCTGTTCCCGAAAATTATGAAGCCGAAATAGACCGAGCGTTCGGTTCATTTCGGTTCCCGAAAAATCCGGAACCGAAATAGACCGAGCGTTCGCTCTATTTCGCTTGTCTAACTTTTAGAGAGAGATTTGAGGGTTCGGTACCGACTCTGCTTCCATCATTCCCAAACCTTGTAAAATTTTATTGAAGCTTGCTTCTGGTAAGGCTTTAGTGAAGATGTCAGCCAGTTGATCAGATGACCGAACGAAATGTACTTCCACGTTCCCATCTTCTACATGGTCCTTGACGAAATGGTATCTTAATGCAATATGCATTTTCTTTGAGTGCCGCACTGGATTGTAACATATTCTAATCGCACTTTCTGAGTCACAATAGAGAGGTATTTTCTTCATAATTAGTCTGTAGTCTCTTAGTTGGCTTTGTATCCATATCACTTGAGAGGTACAGGATGCTGCAGCTATGTACTCAGCTTCGGCTGTTGAAAGAGACACACAGGTTTGCTTCTTGGACTGCCAGCTAACAAGTTTACCGTCAAGGAATTTGCATCCACCAGTTGTGCTCTTTCGGTCCAAACCACATCCTCCAAGATCGGCGTCAGAAAAGGCTTGAACAAAGAATCCGGATCTAGCAGGATACCAAAGACCGAGAGATGAGGTTCGCTTCAGATAACAAAAAATATTTTTCACTGCCACCATGTGAGGTTCTCTTGAATTTGCTTGAAACATGGCACAATAGCAAACAGAAAACATAATGTATGGTCTACTAGCTGTTAGATACATAAGAGACCCTATCCTTTGACGATAGAGTGTTACGTCAACAGCAGGTTTTTCCAGAGACGATGTTAACTTTGTGCCAAACGCCATAGGAACCTTCACTTTCGAATCTCCCGTCATACCGAACTTTGCCAGCAAGTTCTTTATGTAGGCCTCCTGGTTAATAAAAATACCTTATGGTCCCTGTCTTATATTTAAACCAAGGAAAAAATTAATCGGACCCATTGCGCTCATTTCAAATTTAGTCTCCATCAACTTCCTGAATTCAGCCGTTAAGCTAGGATTCGTGGAGCCAAAGATGATGTCATCGACATAAATCTGAACTATCATTAGATGTTCGCCTTCTTTCTTTCGGAAGAAGGTTGGGTCAACCGAACCTTGCTTGAATTTTGACATTTTAAGAAAGCGAGTTAAAGTTTCATACCAGGCCCTCGGTGCTTGCTTCAGACCATATACAACTTTATCTAACACATAGCAGTGATCAGGGTATTTCTCGTTCACGAACCCAGGTGGTTGCTCAACATACACCGTTTCTTCTAGTTCTCCATTCAAGAAAGCACATTTCACATCCATTTGGAAAACTTCAAAGTTTTTATGAGCAACATATGCCAGAAAGATTCTGACCGATTCCAACCTTGCTACAGGAGCGAAGGTCTCCTCATAGTCTATCCCTTCTTCTTGGCAGTATCCCTTCACCACCAACCGAGCCTTATTGTGTATGATGTTGCCCTCTTTGTCCAACTTATTCCTGAAGACCCATTTTAAGCCGACCACTGAAGCATCCTTTGGAGTGGGAATCAGCCTCCAAACTCGATTACGTTCAAACTCATGGAGTTCATCTTGCATAGCTTGTACCCAATCAGCATGATCAAGTGCAGCATTAACCGTCTTCGGTTCGACTTTGGAGACAAACGAATTAAACATACAGAATTCAACATTAGAGAATAATGTAGTTTGTTTCGCTTTCAATTGAGAACGTGTGAGAACTCGTTCAGATGATTCACCAATTATTTGTGATTTGGGATGATCCTTAGTCCATTTCGTTAGAGGAGGGTAATTAGGGTCATAGGCTGGATCCAACTCTGCATTTACTTCTTCTTCAAGTTCTGATTGATCACCTTCGTCATTTGTATTCTCATTCTCCCCCTCAAATGGCGAAGCGTATTCCTTGTCAGGTTCAGAATTCTCCTCTGTTGGAGTTGGATTCTCCCCCTCGATTGAACTATCATTGGGTGGGATTGGAGTTGGATTCTCCCCCTCGACTGGACTATCAGATGTCTTTGGTGTAGATGAACCCTCCCCCTTGAACGTTGAGCCATTGTTTTGAGGGTCAGTTGAGGGTTGACCACCAGTCGGTTTTGGAGGTTCATTTTCCATTTCTTTTGCAGCTTCATCAATGACCTTTTTCAGATTGTTGATTTTGTTGTCTGCTGCTTTCGCCTCCGAGTGTGCAGCCTTCTCTGGTTCATCAAATAGCCTTATGTATTCTTCAAACAGGTTGGAAATTGGAACCGAGACTTGTCCTGATTCAGGAAATATTTCCCCCAAGGCACTTTCGCTTCTTTGGACTTTTTCATGTAGTTGTCATCAAAGGTTACATAGTATGTCTCTTCAATACGTTTGGAGCGTTTGTTCAAAACTCTGTATGCCTTTGAAGTGAGTGAATAACCAAGAAAGATTCCCTCATCGGCTTTGACGTCAAACTTGTTTCGATTCTCTTTGGAGTTGAAGATGAAGCACCTTGAACCGAATACGTGGAAAAATTTAACGTTGGGCTTTCTATTGTTCAGAATCTCATACGGAGTGATGGAGAATCGTTTTTTGAGTAAGGATCGGTTCTGAGTATAGCATGCGGTTTCAACTGCATCAGCCCAGAAGTATAGCGGAAGAGAAGCGAAGTTTAGCATGGTTCGGGCTGCCTTACATAAAGAACGGTTTCGTCTTTCAACAACCCCATTCTGTTGTGGTGTATAGGGGGCCGAGAAGTTGTGAGTTATCCCCTTGTCAGCCAGAAAATCCTCAAAATCTTTATTCTTGAATTCAAGCCCATTGTCGCTTCTGATATTCCTCACCAGCTTTCGTAGCTGCACTTCCACTTGCTTGATAAATGTTTTCAACTTGGGAGTCGCGTCTGATTTTTGTTTAAGAAAGAAAACCCAGGTGAAGCGTGAAAAATCATCTACTATGACAAGAATGAACTTACTACCACCGAAGCTTTCGATAGCCGAAGGTCCACATAAGTCAATATGCAGAAGTTCAAGAGCTTCAACAATCTTTGTATTGATACGTGTAGGATGGCTCTTTCTGCTTTGTTTGCCCATCTCACACGCTGCACATAGGTGTTCCTTATCAAACTTGAGAAGAGGAAGGCCTCGAACATGATCTCCAAGCACCAACTTATTAATGTCTTTGAAGTTCAGGTGCGATAGGCGTCGATGCCACAACCAGCTTTCATCAGTGTTCGCCTTTGACACCTGGCATATAGCTGGTTTTCCTCGAATTGGGTTGAGATTTAAAGATACATCTCTCCCTTGCGTTCAGACTTCAACAGAACTCTTTTGGATTGCTTCTCAATTATTTCTGATCCCTCATCATCGAATGAAACCTTCAAACCAGTTCCCACAACCAATTGTGATACACTAATGAGGTTGTGCTGCAACCCTTCCACATAAGCTACTTTTCGAATCGAGAAGTCTTCGTTGGTTATCATTCCATATCCTTTGATTGTGCCATAAGAGTTATTTCCATACTTCACACATCCACTATCCTTAAGGGACCAAAACTCCCTCAGCTCTTCCCTCCTTCCTGTCATGTGACGCAAGCAGCCACTGTCTATGTATCATTCGTCATCGAACTGCTCGTCACTTATAACCTGCAAATTCAAGCAGATTTAGGAACCCAAAGTCTCTTGGGCCCTGGTGAGTCTTTTATAGAAAAAGGAATAGCAGTAGAAATATCAATCAAATAAGTTCTTTTGAATAGAGTGGTTTGGTCTTTTCTTTTGATGGTATACACCTTGATTTTGTTTTTATCTTGTTTAAATTGTGGTGTATTAGACGGTGTGTTATTGGATGGTTTTGGAATATTCTTTTGAATCCTAGGGTTAGCTGACTTTTTCTTATTATTGATATCAGAATATGAATCAAGCTTTACCTTTCCTTTGATGTCCTTCACTGAATTCGGTTTTCTTTGGGAGTAGGAAGGACCGAAACTTGACTTTCGGTTGTTAACCTTGACGTTGTGACCGAAACTTGACGTTCGGTTCTGAGCGCTGGTTTTGGAACCGAAACTAGACATTCGGTTCTGAGATTTGGAATAGTAGGAGCTTGGACTAAAATTTTCTTTTCCTTTTGGCTTTTCCTTTTCTTTGACAATTGACTCTTTCTTGGAAGGAACGTAGTTGGGGTTTTGAGATTGCCAATACCGTTTTCGCTCATTCAGATTTTTCATGTATCTCTGATTTCTTTGGCGTTTCTGTTCAGCTAACTGCTTTTGAGATTTATGAATATTGAAGCTTGATTTTGGCTTCTCCTTTTGAGTTTCGGTTGTTTTAGAAGGAACATTCGATGTATTCTTTGGTTCTTCAGGTATCTCTTTTGTTCCACTTGTGCTTGGTTTGTCAAAACTCGAGGGTTTGTTAATGGGTTCAGCAAAATATCTACCTTTTACCCTCCATGAGGTTTGCTCCGATAAGCCAATGGTTTCGTCTGCGTTATCAATAGGGGCTGACCAGAAATAATCGTCGCACCCTTCAGCATTGTCTGTGTCGACCAAGATTTTCAATTCTGCTGTTTGTTTTGCAGTGACCCCTGTAACAACATATACCTGATTTGGCACAGTTTGAACCTTTTGATAAACCATTGCTTTCTCTTTGAGTTTTTGTGGCTTGTCCTTTGACAGGCGAGCGTATTCAACCGAGTGTTCAGATATGAGGGGTTTCTCATTCTCGGTTTCGCTCTTCATAAATTCAGAGAAATCAACTACATCTTCTACCAAGATTTCGCTCATCTCACTTTCCTCATCAAATTCAAACGTGTTTTCTATATTCATTTTATGTTCTGAAATTAATTTGGCGTTAGACGTGTCAAATGATTGAATGGTCTCGGACTTAATTTTTAACCTATCATTTTTATCTAAAAGATTTTTAAGCATACACTTATGTTCCTTAGAGTCAATGAAGGTCTCTATCTTGTCTAGTCCGATTTTATAAGCGATGGATGTCTCTTCTGAGGACATTATTGATTCACATTCAGCGATGACCTCATCCTCCTTAAATTCAAGGAAGGGTAAGATCATCTTATGAATCTTTTTCCCTATTTCACAACTTAAGTGCAACTGAGCAATATTTGTATATAAGCGTTTAGCAATTAAGCAAAAAACATTCCTTTGTTTCAAAAAATTTAAATTGTCTCGTTTCAAATAAACAATCTCATCCCTAGCCCTATTTAACTTCGTGTCCTTCAGCTCAATCCACATCCTTCTCTCCTCAATCTTTATAGACACCCTGCTGAGTTGATCAGTTAGGTTAGAGTTCACTAAGCGAGTTTGCATGAGACTACCACTTAAGTTAGAAAATTTAAATTTTAATTCATTTAATTCTTCTTCATAATTTGTTGCTGGAATTTTAAGTGATTCAAGGATGGATTGTACCTTTTTGATCAGCTGATCACAGTCGTTGATCTTCTCACTCACGGGCTTGGCTGCAAAGCACTTGTCCTCAGTCAGGTTCGGCTCCTTAAGCTCACTTTCGGTTGGTCTTCCAGCAGTAACCATCAAACTTTTTCCAGCCGAACCATTATCCCTTGCCACATAAGCTCTTCCATGTGTGGGCTTTCTCACTTCTTCATCCTCCGAATCGGTTGACCAGACTTTAACACCACCGAACTCATCTTCATCCACATTTTCCTGCACAATCAAGGCATTCATTGAACTGTTAGTTGCCTTCTTTTTCTTGATTTCTTCCAACTTTCGCATGTAGTACGCCTCATCGTCTTCATCATCCCTTTTCTCAGCCATCTTCCTCAGCATGCAATCTTTGGCAAAGTGGTTCTTGCCATGACAGTAATTGCAGTCGAATCCAGAGTCTCCTGCAAGCTTGCTTTCCTTCTTCTCGTCATCCTTTTGAGAGGTATTTTTCGTCTCTTCTTTCACCTTCTCAGAACTGTAACTTCCTTGCCAGTTTCGGTTCTTATTGACAGGGAACTTCTTTCTTGCAAACTTCTTTGGGTTGGTGACCATCATTGCATATTCTTCGTTTGTAAGGTCACATTCAGACATATCTGACTCCTCCTCTTCTTCTGCAACACTTTTGCCTTTTGAGACAAGGGCCAACGATCCCACACCCGAAACTATCTTCGCCTCCTTGGTTACCACATTCTCATGGGATTTAAGTATACCCACCAGTTTCGCTAGCAAGTATGATTTAAATAGTTCGTGAGCTTTCACTGTTGAAACCACTGCCATCCATTCTGGTCTCAAACCATTCATGAAGGTTACCTTTTGCTCGATCAATTTTCTTTCTATACCATGTTTGATCATCTTGCTAAGGAGATGATTGAAGCGATCGAAGGTTTGTATCAGTTTCTCTTCAGGTTTCTGTTCGAAAACTCCAAATTCTGAGAGCAGCAAGGTTTGAATAGAGTGTTCTAGATCTTCGTCGGTTGAGTAGAGTTCTTTCAACCTATCCCAGATTTCTTTAGTCGTCGTGCATGAACCAACTAACCGAAAAGTGTCAGATTGCAGTGCGAATCTGATCATTCTCATGGCTTTCACATTACAAAGCACCTTGTCCTTTTCATCCTGTGTCATCTTATCCACGTCCGCCACGAGCTGATTATATTCTTTTTGAGTCTTCACTGTGATGTTCGTTGCAGAGTGAACAAATGGCCCAAGTGTGATAGCCTCCCAGATGAGATAACCATTATCTTCAGATCCAACCACGTAATCTTCAAAGTGATGTGCCCATACTTCATAGTCTTAAGTGTAAAGAATGGGAACCATTGTAGTGGATCCAATGTTGTTGGAGATGTTGATGGGATTAGTTTGAGAATCTTCGTGAGACATGGTGAGCCTTTCCTTAGAACTGCTAGAATCAGACCTGTAAACCTGATATTAGGGTTTTATCAAACACAAGAGTTACCGTCGACAGGAAGAAGACGGCTTCTTTATATTCGATAAAAGCGGAAACCCTAAAGAATTCTTAACACAGAAGGAATGTGTATTGATCACACAATCTCCTGCTCTGATACCAATTGTTAGAACAAAGTTCTAGTCGGATCGATAGATTCTAAGCAGAAACACAATTAAAGACGTAATGAACAACACAGGAATGGTTTAACTGATGTCGAATGATTAAACTTTAACACCTCAGAAGAGCTTGATTAAGAACTTCGATTATAGAGGTGTTTAGGGTTACAAAGCAATAATAACTATAATCACGTTAGTTTCTAAGGCATACATGCATGCACTATTTATAGCTTAACGCTACATAATAATCACGGATGGACAGGCCCAATCCGGATACACAAAACTAGGCCCATGAGGCAACATAAAATACCCAACACTACTCATACTCGTTCCAAGAATTGTCTCGCGGTCCCCAAGTCAACATACCAAGAATTTTACAAAGCAACATATCACACATGAATATGTTCAAACAAATAATTTCTTCTACACTCAATTAAGGATTTCGCGTTTCTATCAAACATATCTTGGATTTCTTAAATTTATCTTCTAGAATTCTTTTATGCATAAGAAGAATTCATGCATAAGCTCGATCTAGCATATCCTAATATTTTTCCTAAGTCGAAAGGAATTTCACTTCCAGACCAAGTTCGGAAACAGACCTTATACTTTCTCAAGTAATAGCAATATAAGTAAGCAACCTAAGGCATGCTATATCCATTTATCATTTAGCACATATTAGAATATAAGGCATATCTTCTCTAATATTCTAGTGCTTGTGTTCATTTAGGTATTCAACCTAAAGTATACTAGATACACATCATATCATCGTCCCTTGACAATCTATGTTTAAGCCTAGAAATTCTCAAAATTCCTAGCTCACTTAAACTAATTCTCTGAAATTTTTTAAAGTAAGTTAATATTTTAGAATACTAGGTTTTATCACTACCCAATACCCCACTTAAGTCTTTCCTATGGTTTGTATCCATATACTCCTAATGAATCCATTCATATATTGAACTTCCAACTGTTTAAGTCTAAATACCAACCTGTGGTATTTAGTTTACTTAAACTAGTGCTTTAATACCATGATTGAAAGACCCTAACTTTTGTATTTCTGAAAGGCCCAAACTTTTATACTAAAAACATTATTACTCGAAAACATGCTACATGCATAATCATAGATAATATCTTACATTGATAGTGTGATTACAAAAGACTGGATACAAATCGACTAAGTTTTAGTATATTACATAACTACCCAGGATATTAAAGTTTTATACTAACGTAAACCCAAGCACAAAAGTAATATTATAAACTATTCTAAATCTTCCAACAGTATAAGACTATACTGGTTACTTATCTCCTGCAATTGTTAAACATTGACAGGGGTAAGCGGTTACGCTTAGTGAGTTCAATAATAGATACAATATAACGTTATGCCATATATATACTTCAATATGGCAGAAGCAAAGGGAACAAGGAACAACAAAGGCATATGTGAATCATGCGACAAGCTTTCCATATCAATCAATAAGACATAACAATTTCAATACTGGATATACATCAATAACACTTCGGCCCAAATGGCACAGAAGACATACACTTTCTAATTATACATTTTGGTAGATTTCAGGCTTTCAGTCGTGTAATGCCTTCTGCCAATGCCATAGAATAGAAGTCATTCTCTTACGAGACATGCTCTACATGGCCAGATGATACATACCAATACCACTGTGAATCTAAGTCCTTTCACTGATCACATGGCCAAAGGTACAGCTTTGCTATCAAAATAGCGGAAATAATAACACGAGACAATAACACGGAAAAGCACATAGCACATATAACACATAACATACAATTGTTCATATATATTGAACTCACCGTGAATTAACCGAATAATGATATGACGATTGAGGCAGCACTTCGTTTCTATATATGACTTTCTTTGACGAAACCGTCGATTTTAATTAAAATCCGGACTTTACGCGGGCAGAGTTTCGACTGGAAAGATGATTTTCTCGGGAACTTCGAGGCGTCGGGACTTGCTTCGGGTTTTAGGGATGATATCGGGACTTTAGGGGGGTTAAAAGTATCTTGGAAGAGAGTAAAAATTGAGAGAGAGTGAGAAATTGTAACCTAAAACCGGAGGGCTTCGATTCCTATTTATAGGCTGAATTTCGAGATTCACGACGTGAACCATGCTTGTTCATGTCGTGAGGTTTGATCCCGGTCATCCCCTAGGCTTGTCGTGTGTCTTCTAGGCTCGAAATGCGTCGTTCACTGAGTTCACGTCGTGAACACTGTGTTCACGTCGTGAATGCAGTCAACCATTGTTTTCCTTACGTAGTTCAGGCACTCTCCGGCCTAATTATCATGCAGCGAGACAGCTGCCTTAACATCCAATATGCGCCCTTCCGCAATAGCAAGACGTGAAGTGTACTGCAAATCTAACTAGGTTTCCCCGGGAGATCTAACTGATGTGTCATCTGGCCAATTCCAACAACAATCCTAACGATCCAAGGTATCGAGGTCTCTACTCTTCTTTTCCTAAAATGAATCCTTGTGTGATGACGGGATCCTACATCCTTCCGCCCCCCGCAACTGTATCCATAAACAACCAGCCATCTCGCGGAATACTCATACCTTGCCCAATCAGCCTCGACTGGAATACCAGGCATGCTTACGACGGGTCCAGTCATCCCTAGGATGGAATACCCTCGTATCACGCACATGTTTGGCCCAATCAACCCTCGGGCTGGAATACCAAACATGTCAGGTCCAAACAATCATAGGGTCCGGTCATCCTTACGATGGAATACCCTAGATTGAATACTACTATTTACATAACTTGGGATAAACCCATAACTTGAGATCCAAGGACATATCCTGACATCTCACTCGAAACCCTATGAATTATCGCAGCCCACTTCTACCCGTCATCTGAAACACCGAGTTCCTACCTGGTTGCCGAGCCAAAGGCTCCCATGTAGTCGCCCCTCGCGACTTCCGATCGAAATCCTTATCTGCCAATAGTTTTCGATAGCTACCTTACTGCTATGGTTCTAACAGCCTCCCGATCCAACCGATCGGGTCCATGCGTCGAATCCTGACGTCACCGCATCCATGGCTAAAAGTGACTGATACCTGACCAATGGTAGTTGTATATCACAAGCAACCTTATACGGTCCATTGCTTCCCTGATCCCATACTGTAGTGGCGCTCCTATAGTCTTATCACTGGCTCAACCAGATCTATTCCATTGGGGAAATTCCGAAATCTGGTCCGTGATTTCCTTGTCCACACTGCTGCACCCCAAACTGATGGGTACTACTGTTCTCCTCGTGATCTGACATCACTCCCATACTACCTGAAAACCTTCTGAATGCTACAGCTACGCCCGCAGACTTACAACACTTCTAATATTATATGAGAACCCTGTGAATGCTACGGCTACACCCGCAGACTTACAATACTTCCGAACCAGGTCGAACACGCACTCGACCTAACTCTCAACTGAACTTGAATTCGAATTTGTCCTCTAACCTGGTTTCCTAAACCTGTTTCCCGATGTCAAGGAAAGGAGCAAACCAACCATTGGAACGTTTTCTGCACTCCCAACTCGCCCAATCCTCAACCTAGACGGCCACTTGACCGTCTTTCCGCCCTGACGGGGATGCAAAACTCCTCCTAGTTTCACACCTATTTCTGCTCCTGAATACCTGATCGATTCTCCCCCTCTTGGATTCGACTAAGTCTTCATGGCGCGTGGGAATTGAATGATTCCCGATCCTTCTTGCTTTTCAATAACATCACAAAATTCAAAGCCATGAGGCTTCAACTGCCTCGAAGCGTAGGCGATAACATGCCCTCTCTGCATCAATATCGCGCCCAAACCCGAGATGGACGCATCGCAATATACCACAAAATCCTCCATGCCCTCCGACAGGGTTAAGATCGGTGCCTCGCACAATCTCTGCCTCAATGTCTCAAATGCGGCCTGCTGCTCAGGCCCCCAGCGAAAGACCACGGCTTTCCTTGTCAACCGGGTCAGGGGCACAACTATCTTGGAGAAGTTCTGAATGAACCTCTGATAATAGCCTGCCAGTCCTAGAAAGCTCCGAATCTCAGATGGACACCTCGGAACCTCCCACCTCATCACGGCCACCACCTAGGCCGGGTCAACCGAAATCCCGTTCTGGTTGACAAGGTGCCTAAGAAACTGCACCTCGCGCAACCTGAACTCGCACTTGGAGAACTTAGCATACAAGCTCTCCCCACTCAAAGTATCCAGAACCTCCCGCAATTGCTCCTCATGCTGCTCCTGCGTCTTGGAATAAGCCAAGATCTCATCGATGAAAACTATCACGGACCGATCACACATCAGTCGGCACACGCGGTTCATGAGATCCATGAACGCGGCAGGAGCATTGGTGAGCCCGAAAGGCATCACCACGAACTCATAGTTACCATAACGCGTTCGAAAAGCAGTGTTCTACACATCCTCCTCTCTGACCCTCATCAGATGATAACCGGAATGCAAATTAATCTTGGAGAACCAAGATGCTCCCTGTAGCTGGTCGAAGAGGTGATCAATCCTTGGGAGTGGGTAACGGTTCTGCACCGTTACCTTATTCAGCTCCCGATAATCTATACACATCCGATGCGACCCGTCCTTCTTCAAAAATAAAATTGGGGCTCCCCAGGGCAAACTGCTTGGTCTAATGAATCCCTTTTCTAACAGCTCCTGCAGCTGTGTGGACAACTCCTGCATCTCAAGAGGAGGCAGCCGATACGGTGCCTTGGCCATCAGAGCCGCACCCAGAACTAGGTCGATCCTGAACTCTACCTGCCTCTCCGGAGGTATCCCAGGCAACTCCTCGGGGAATACATCCGCCAACTCTCGTACCACTGGCACATCGCCCACCGTCGCCTTACCCGCCTCCCGGGTGTCCATAACATAGGCGACATATCTTGCGCAACCATGCTGGAGGTAGCGCCTAGCCCTCGCTGCTGAACATAAGGCTAGTCCTCGTTGTGGCCTCTCGCCCTGAATCACCAGCTTTCCCCCACTTGGGGTCCTGATCCGCACCAACTGTTGCGCGTAGTCAAAAACTGCCCCATTGGGGCTTAGCCAATCCATGCCTATAATAAACTTGTTCCCCCACAAAGGTACGAGAACCAAGTCTACTAGGTAGCGTCCCTCGAATAATCTCAAAACACAGTCTCTGAAAACTTCTGATACTCGCACTGACCGGTCGTCTGTAATCTTGACCTCTAGAGGCAATCCAACATGCCCGAGGACTCAGAAAACTTCTTGATAAGCGCAAGAGAGACAAATGATCGTGTAGCACCCGAATCAAACAACACCTGAACTGGGATACCATTCACATGGAACGATCCTAACAGAGCATACATATAACATATCAAAATCACTGCGACATAAAATAAGAACATAAGGAAGAAATCATACCCGTCACCACATCGGGTGTGGCGCGTGCCTCCTCGGCTGTTAACTGAAATGCTCGGCTCTACACCACTGGAGCCCCTTCCTAGACCTTCCGGCCATCTGCAACTCGTGTTGTCGCTAGAGTCGGCGCCACCACTGGCGCTGCTGCTGATATTGCTGACAATCTAGGGCAGTTGGCCTTTTTATGGCCCCTCTGATTTGCAATGAAAGCAAATCAGGTCTGATGTCTGAACTGTGTGGGCGGGGGCAGTACAATCCCTGCCAAAGTGTCCCGTCTTGCCGCACTTGTAGCAGCCTGACGATCCCGCTCTACAAGCTTCCTCATGCGGCCGCCGCATTTCCTGCAACGGCTCTGCCCCGGCTGGCCCTTCGACCTAATGTCGGATCCCTTGGGTTTCTTCCCCGAAACCCCTGTAACATGCTCAGTCTCTGCCTTCCTCTTCCTGAGGTGCTCCAAATCAATCTCCCTCTCCCTCGCCCTGGCAATCATGGACTCCAAGGTCGGGCAGGCTGAATAGATGACATGCTCCCGGATATCATCCCTCAACATATCATGGTAGCGGGTCTTCCGCATATCCTTATCCACCACATACTGAGGTACCAACAAGGCCCTCTCCCTGAACTTGGCGGTGATCTCCGCCACTGTCTCAGTCGTTTGTCTCATATCAAGAAACTCGCTGGCCAGCTGCTGAAGCTCCACAGCTGGCGCAAACTCAGCCCTGAACCTGGTCACAAAATCTGACCAAGTCATAGCCTCGATGGCCGGGGCTCCCAACGAGTCACCAACTGACTCCCACCAATCTCTAGCTCTATCCCTCAAACATCCCGCAGCAAAGCGGACCTTCGACCCCTCCGGCCAGAAGCTCGTCAACTGCGCTGACTCAATGTCTGCGATCCATCTACTGGCAACAATGGGGTCCTTCACCCCGTGAAAGTCCGGCGCACCACTCCCCCTGAAGTCCTTGAAGGACAGTGTGTGCGTACCCGACTGGCTGGACACCGAGTCCCTCCTGAACGCCTGGAGGATATCCGCCATCAACTCAATAATCCCCTCCTTGATCGACCCGAAAATGATAGGGGTCGACTCAAGGATACCTCTAATGATCTCTGAAGTGATGAACTCGTGTAGCCCGTCATCAACCTGCTCGGATCCCGCACCCGAGCCTGATCCTGACCCAGACCCTGAACCTCCTGCTCCATGTCATGTGACTACCATACTGAAAATAAACACATGAGCGTCAGGATCACACATACTCCCGAGAGGTCTCACACTCCCCAAGTTTCCTGGTTCCATCTCGGCTCTCCCTGACTCGAGTACGGATCCTCTGCTTTCAGTAGTACGGGCCCATACTACCTTCCACACCTATCCGTACATTCCTCAAGGATTGCCTCAACTTCACCAAGTCCCTTATCCAATATCCCTTTCCAAATAATCTCATCCTGGGCTTTCCTAGGGCACCCTCCGACCTACTCTCCGCCATCAGCTGCGTTAGGAGTCCCTACCACCCTTCCCCAACTAGCTTGCGAATACTGTTACATATTCGCTTACTAGTTACTTAAAGTTAGCCAGGACCCCTATAACACAAAGAAAGCAGCATTCGTGCATTGAGTAACCAATTCGAGCATAACCTAATCAGGCTATCTCACTGCTAACTAACAGCTCTAACATACAGCACAATGAGCTCCTATAGCAGGCATACAAGGCATCCTTCCTAGATCCTTAGCCCTATTCTAGCATGCAGTTATCATAAACACATAACAGGAATACAAGGCATCCTCCTAGATCCTTAGCCCTAATCTAGCATGCAATTCTCATAATCATATCATATGACATAACATAAAACGTATAGGTATCTTGGGGAAAACTTACTTGAGCTCGGCCGGTCGCACGCATCACACACCTCGTTCTTTCTCAAAACTCTTTAATTTAGATTTTAGAAAAAACTATTTCTTTGTTAAAATCCTTCAAGCCCTTGGTTTGAGTTCAGACACTCCCGAGGGTGTGTCCGAATCCCTCAAACCAAGGCTCTGATACCAACTTGTAACGTCTCAATTTTCAAGGCCAAAAATTTCATTTTTAAATTAAGTACCTCATGAAATAGTGTACCAAAACATTATCAAGTTTACATCAACTTATAAAAACCATAACGTCATGTTTCAAAATCACAATATCAAGGGTTATGAAAATCATAGTACAATCCCAGAAACTCCATGCGGAAATCATGTGTGTGTGCGATGCGCTGCTACACCACCGGCTCCTTCCCCTTGGTCGAAGAGATACCTGAAACCAAAACTGAAACTGTAAGCACAAATCTTAGTGAGTTCCCCCATCATACTACATACCAAAACCACATACATATTGTCGGGCAATTCTGGGGTGCCCGACCTACCCATTTCAATCCATTCTGGGGTGCTGACCAACCCATGTCAAGCCATTCTAGGGTGCTGACCTACCCATGTCAGGCTATTCTGGGGTGCCGACCTACCCTCCGGTCTATCTCAACCGAATACGGGGACTATTTCACCCCCTACCGCTAGCATATAATATCATATCATAATCATGTTGTCAGACATATCTAGGGGTGTCGGACCTACCCATTGCTCCTAGCGACTGAATCGGGGACTAGTCCCCTCCTACTGATACTACCTCACATAACATAGCATACTAGCATACACATATATCAGGCACAAGCAACCCATATGATTATCACAAAGACAATCATCTTAACTAAACAATTACCAGTGGGCCGGCCTTGGTGCCTTAGACCCACTTCTACTGGAAGGTAACTCACATAGATGTCGTGTAGTGTCTGAAATGTCCTCGGCATGAAAGTCGACTCCCCTCAACTCCTCAATCCCTACACGGCAACCCTTCTAAGTTATCAATTCGAACATGCAACCCAAACCAGGGTCAACTCAATTTAGTCAAAGTCAACATTGGTCAAAGTCAACATCCAGTTGACCTGACTCGCTGAGTTGGTCTACCAACTCGTCGAGTCCATACTCCTCTAACTCGAACCAACCCCCGACTCTACTCGTCGAGTCTAGCAAGAAATCGACGGGTTCTCCTTCAATCATACCATCGGGACCATCTTCATCCGACTCGCCGAGTTCATCCTTAAACTCGTCGATTTCATCTCCCTCATAAGAATGTGTCCATTCTATGACTCGCCGAGTTGTATGAACAACTCATCGAGTCCATCTTCAAAGATTGGGAGATTGCCTTGGACTCGCCGAGTTTGCTCAACTACTCGTCGAGTCCCATGATTCCCAGGTCCTTTATGAGCCTAAACAACTGAGGGACTTTCCACCCTATCATCTGATCCCTCTATAGAAAGGATTTGGTGGTCATTACACCTTGACCCGCCGAGTCCATCCTTGACCATTACTATACAGTCGATTTAAATGGGTCTTAACACATCAAAACCATAGATCTGGCCTCCTAATCCCCATTTTACACGTAAACTTCCAAACTTGATGCACATGCATGGGGTCCTTGGCTCAAAAAGCCATAAAAGGTGGTCTACAAGGTGCATGGGGTGTTTATGGCAACAAGGTGGGCACCTTTATGCCATAAAAACCCTCAATAGCCCTAGATATGGAGTACAAACTCATTCCTTACACTAAATCCATAATACATCCTCACTAGGGCTTAGAAAATGGGGGAAAATGGACCAAAATCAAGATCTACACAAAGAATAGATAAGGTTCAGCTTTATACCTCCAATAAGCTGAAAATGTGCCCAAACTCTGGATCTTCCTGATTCCCCCTTGATCTCACAAGCCTCCTCCTTCTTTTCAAGCTTCAAACGCCCAAAGTAACACCTAAAGGATAAAAAACAAACTAATAATGGCTAGGGTTTCGATAAAATGCTTTCTAGGATTAATAGGGACAATGGAGGCTGAGATAAGTTGTTTAAATAGGGTGCAAACCCTCAAATTTAGGGTTTCATCCAAACACCTGCTACTCCTCGAGTCGGTCTATCAACTCGTAGAGTAGGTCACTTAACTCCAGCGTCCACGCCCGATCCTACTCGACGAGTTGATCCTTCAACTCGTCGAGTCCCCTCGTTAAGATAATACTTCTTCATTTTTAAAAAAAATACTTATCAGGAACCGGGCATTAGACTCTGGATCCACTTCCGACTCCTCCTCGTCTTCATCTCCACCCGTTATCTTCTTCAGGCTCTTCCTAGAACAACTCCTCATGATCCTTTTCCGGATCTTTTCCTAATCATCCACTATTTCCCCAGTTCGAAAAGTAGGGGTCGCCTGGTAAGTAGAATCTTGGCATGATGTCTGTGCGAGAATGGGAGGGGTAAGAGGCATATAATAGTCATATTCCTAGAAATACTTATAGGGGTTTGATCCTCCTTAGTTACTTCTATAATGACATAGTGCATACCAATTATATATTTAACAAAAGATATGTTAGACCTTCAAATAAGTGATCATACTCTAAGACCACCACCAAACAAGGAACAGGTAGTAAAGCAATGATCACAAATTCTAAGTCTATGACATCTAAGTTATATATAACTTTAGCATATCCACTTAGTGATTATAGACCTACTAGCAAGGATCTGTTTAGTTTTCACATAAGTTATAGTACCACAAAATACTCCTATAGTATTTTAAATGTTATGTTTGGTTCTTAGCGATTTTCTTGTATGGCAAGTTTTTAGGCTTGTTGCTCACTACGACCATTCCCCGGCATACATTACTCACACCTCGGATAAATATAGTTGATCAGGCTATATTCATACCAAGTCTGATTACATATCCCAAGGTCTACTCGTAGTGTCCAACTCCTCATTTTACTTTTGTATCGTCCTAGATATGACACTATACTAGCATGTGCGCATGTATTCATACTTTTTAACAAGAAACTATTTGTTTCTAAAAGTATAGTTATTTGAAAATGTTAAATCAGAGAATTTTAGTCCCAGTGTATTTATAGTTTGTATATCTTGTGTGGTTCGATATACTTAGTTCACTATAAATAGTGCTCTGATACCAATCTGTCACACCCCCAAACCAAGGATGGCGGAAACGTCCGGGGGTGGCGGACCTCATGTATAGTATCATAACAACGAGTATAGTAGTGACCAAAGAAAATACAACCATAATAAATATAATTGAACAAGTTACACCATAGTATGAGTTTACATGTTTCAAAATCAATTACACTATGATGACAAAATGAAATGTTTGAAGCCTTAGCGTCCCATCCTCAAAAGCAGCGGGTTACCTGTTTTACTGATTTCCTGAGAATACAAGTAGTTTCGAAAAAGTGTAAACAATTAAGTTGGTCAGTTCATAAGCTTTTGGATGTAGAGTTTGAAAACCTTTGTTTGTCAATGTAATGTATACTCAAGAAAAATCCAATATTTTCCTTATAAAATGTTATGTAGTCTTAAATACCAAGACCGAATGTATGTGTGTGTTTCGTACTTGTAACGATGTATGCAGTTTTAAATAGATAAAACCCCTTTTTAAAGTAGAAATTACCGTAAACTATATGTGTCGTTATCTCCCTATGTGAGTCGCTATAACCATAATATGACAGAGTAGACCTGCTGCGACGTACTTCAGGCGTCTGAACTGTTATAACATTTGTCACCCGTAGACCTGCAGGTCCCACTGTAGCTAGCAGCAATGTGTGGGGTGTCAATCCCAATATAGATTTATATACAATTATCACGCTCTCCCTACAAGGGACTCTGGTTATAACTTATAGGAATTTTAACCCGTACTCTAAGAGTACAATGAAGCAAAGTCTCACAATTTACATTAACGAGTTTATGTGTGGTTTGAATGTAAAACCTTTTCTATGGTGGAAGTAAATCCCTTTTTATGTAGTATGTTTGTAATGTAAAGTCCACAAACTATACCTATTATAGTTTATTGAATGTGTTCGAAGTGTATGAAAACCCTTATCATGAATGACTAATTTCTGTTTATGATGATAAACTAACAACAAATACATTCAACATTTAGAAACTTATTGTTATACACTTTGCTCAATATGTTACAAAGTGTTGTTAATATTGTAAGCTGTTTAACTAGTTTTTAACTTTTCTGCATTGTTTAAGAAAAATCACAGAAAAATCATACGAAGTCGAAAACTGAATCCGTAAATTCTGAGAGTTTAGAAAATGTCTTTAGTTTGTTCATAATTTTTATTACGATTTTTAGAAGTCTCTAAATTGTGTGAAAATGTTCAACTTCACAGACTGGTCCGAAGTTGTTTCTGAAATGATAGGCAGTTTTGTAAAAATCGTCATAAACTGTAGAAAAATCGTATCAACATGTGCAAGTAGTCATTAGAAAGGTATAAACCTGAACTAATTTCACCATGTACATTTTTGAAAACTAAAAAGTTTAAGATGTTCAAAACAGTCCGTGAATGGAACAAAACTTTCCTGATAAAAGCTGATGTTTGAGTTTAGTTAAGTTTTTGGAGTTATAACTTGTATTCCCCCACTAAAACTTAAAGAAAACCTGAAAATGTAGGGTTATGAACTCACCTTGACTGATTTCTTGGGATGGATGATGAAGAAAAGAAGTATCCAAGTTAAGAACACTTGGAAGATGCTTGAAGATTTGAAGATCCTAAGAACAAATATGACGATATTTGTATGAGAGATCCATGATTCCAGTGAAGGAGAGTAGAATATTCAAGAGTAGGATGAAGATACTTACCAAGAGTGAGGAAGAAGGCTCAAGATCAGCCTTGGATTTTCGAGTTCTTGGAGAGAGAGAAGATGAGAGAGAAGTGTGTTAGCTTTTAGTGGAATTGAATGAGGTCTAGAGGACGTGAGAGGTGCATTGACTCTTTGGGTGAGTTTTAATCAAGGAAACTTATTCAAGAAGGGTGAGGGTACAATAAGTAGACTAAAGCGGATGTGAACAGTGACATAAAGCATGAACAGTAATCTGAAAGTGTCATAACTTTATGGAAAAAGTCAATGGGCACCTTTTTGTACTTTGAATTTGTCCTCAACAATAGTGGGGATTTTATCTTAGAAATCTTTTAAGATATGCAAATATTATGATCTTAGAAGGTTGAAAATATTAAAATATGGATTTATATGAAAATCCCGCTTTAAAATCATCAAAAACGGGCTCAAAACTCGAAGGTGGTCGAAAACCGGGAAGAAGGAAGCGAACCTGCGAATATTCAAGGTCGGGACCGAAGGTTCGGTCCTAGAAGATTCGCATGCGAAGTTTTTCGAGTTGGAACTGAAGGCGAAATGAACTGAGGACCAAAGGTGGTCTGAACCAAAAGTAGTCTCGGTCCTTAAACAGGTTTCGGTCCCTAAGCAGTTCGGTCCTTAAGGAGGTTCGGTTCTAGAGAGGCTTCGGTCCTGTATGGCTGTTTTTCAATTTACCTTCTCGATTCGAGTGATTTTTGACTAAGTTAAAGGTCAGGATGCCCCGGGTTATTATAAAAAGTTAAAAGGGATTTTGAGAGAGATTTGGGAGAGAGAGATATGGTGAGAGAGATTGAGAGAGACTTTGTTTGCGACCTTTGTTAGTGTTTAGACTCTTAATGCAAGTTTTGTGAACCCCGTTATGCCTCGTTATGAGTGTTATACGCCCCCGTAAGGTGTATAGTTGTATTTTATCGATTCGTTACATCAGTTATTCTGATCAGGGCTTAGATTTCCTGAACACATGAAGCCTCTAAGCGATACTTTGTATTAAGATGGTGCGTTGTACAATAGAAAACATATTGCAAACCCTAATATACAAGGGTTAGATGAGTTGACCGGTTTGACTTGTTGACTTTATTTGACTTTGTCTTGACCAAAAATTGTCGGTTGTCACACAGTCATCGATAACTTTGTAATGAAATCCATAGTAATATGATCCAACTTCTATAGGGGAACCTCTAGAGGCTGCAACTTGTCGTGAGGGTGTCGGTGCTCAGCCTTGACCTTCCGCAAGGTCAAACATCGCTCCACAAACCATGCCACATCTCTCTTCATACATGGCCACCAATAATTATGCTTCAAGCCCAGATACATGTTGGTAGCCCCTAGGTGGATGGAAAATCTCGATTTGTGGGCCTCCTCCATCAAAATCCGTTAGGCCCCACCCGCATATGGTACCCACACCCACCCATGAAGAGTCAAAAGCCCTCGATTGTCAATATCAAATGTCGAAATATGACCGATAACCCACTCACTTTTCTGATTTTCCTCTTTTATGGCCTCCGACTACGCTTCCTTGATGATCTTTAAGACTTGAGTCATCACGGTCATCCTCATGCACACATCCCGAATCAGGGCACTTTCCGCCCTCCAGATCAAGGCATCGGCCACCACAGTGGGCTTGCCTGGATGATACAAGATCTCGTAGTCATAGTCTTTCACTACATCCAACCACCTTCTTTTCCTCATATTCAAGTTAGGCTGATCCATAAGGTATCTCAAACTCTTATCGTCCGTGTAGACGGTACACCGAACACCTTAGAGATACTGGCGCCAAATCTTGAGGGCGAAAACCACCACCCCCAACTCCAGATCATGAATGGGATATATCGCTTCGTCAGGCTTCAACTGCCTCGAAGCGTATGATATCACGTGCCCTCTCTGCATCAACACAACACCTAATTCTGCAATGGATGAATCATAGTAGACCACAAAATCCTCAACTCCCTCAGGGAGGGCAAGTACTGACGCCTCACATAATCTCTGGCGAAGATTCTCAAATGATGTCTGCTGCTCAGGCCCCCAACTAAAAGCAACATCCTTCCTTGTCAACATGGTGAAAGGAACAACAATATTAGAGAAGTCTCTGATGAATCTTCAATAATAACCTACCAAACTGAGGAAGCTTCGAATTTCAGATGGAGATATCGACACTTCCCACTGCATCACCGCCTCAATCTTGGTTGGGTCGACCAAGATACCGTTCTGATTGATGGGGTGTCCCAAAAACTGAAACTCGTGCAACCAGTAGTCATACTTGGAGAACTTGGCATAACTCCTCTCCATACTCAAAACCCTAAGAATACCTCGAAGATGCTCCTCATGTTGTTCCCTAGTCTTCGAATATACTAGAATGTTATTGATAAAAACGAACATTGATTGATCCAACATGGGCCTACACACCCTGTTCATGAGGTCCATGAACGTTGTCGGTGCTTTGGTGAGCCCAAAAGGCATCACCACAAACTCGTATTGCCTATAGCTAGTTCCAATGGCCGTCTTCTGAATATCCTCCTCATGTACCATCATATGATGATAGTCGGGCCTCAAATGAATCTTGGAAAACAAAGATTCCCCCGAAAGATGGTCAAAAAGATCATCAATCCTCGGCAAAGGGTAACGGTTTTTCACCGTCATCTTGTTCAGTTCCCAGTAATCAATGCACATCCGGTGTGAACCATCCTTCTTACTGACAAAAAGGATCGTGGCTTCCCAAGGAGAACTGCTCGGCCGAATAAACCCCATTACTAATAGCTCCTGTAACTGAGAGGATAACTCCTGCATCTCAGGAGGTGCAAGACGGTACGGTGCCTTGGCGATCGGCGTCTCACCTACAATCAGATCGATCCGGAAATCCACTTGCCTATCAGGAGGCATACCCAGTAACTCCTCGGGAAAAACATCGTGAAAATCACATACCACCGGAACATCAGAAACAGAGATCGATCCCCTCTTCTCAACCCGTGTATCCACTACATATGCCAGATAACCCATAGACCAATGCTGCAAACTCTGCCTTGCCCTAGCGGTAGAACAGAAAGTTGATCCCGATCTAGTACCCTTATCGTAGATAGTCAGCACTCCCCACTAGGGTCTCGAACTACCACCAACTGACGCTCACAGTCAATCAGAGCCCCAAACCGGATCAACTAATCCATACCCATGATCACACAAACATCTCCCATCCCGATATGAATGAGATATATCGGATATCCAACACCGAAGATCTCTAATACACAACCTTGGTAGACATCAACAACAGAGATTTGACGCTCATGAGGTATCGAGACCCTCAAGGGCCTGCTCAACGTTTTTCGCGGAATACTAAAACCACAACAAAGTGATGATGACACAAAAGATAATATAAGCAGCATAAATAAATCAACATAAATATAAAGAACACATACTAGCCACGACATTTGGAGTTGCGCGGGCCTCCTCTGTTGTCAACAGAAATGCTCTCCCTCGAGCACTCGGTGCCTTTGTCTTCCCTTGTCGGCCATCAGTGATACGCAGGGTCGCGGGGGCTGGAGTCTGAATCGCCCTATATGAAAGCTGAGGACAATATGCCTTCACGTGGCCCGTCTGGTTGCAGCTGAAACAAACCCGAAATCCCTTGGGGTAATCCCTTGCCATATGCACCTCCTTACCATATTGGTAACAAGCTGACCCGGACCAACAGGGTCCCTCGTGTTCTTTGCCGCACTTCCCACAAGTGCGGCCCTTCTGGCCTCCAACTCTCTGATCAGCTCGGTTGGGTCGCTTAGTCGCCGGCTGCGACTGCATTGGACTCCTTTCTCTCCCCTGGGTCTCTCTATCTTCCCTAGCCTGGGTCTCCAGCTCGATCTCTCTCCTCTTGGAATTGGTCTATAACTCAACCAATGTCCTATACATGGTTTTCTCCACGAACTCCCAGATATACCTCCACAGAATACTCAAATACCGAGTCACATAGGCATGCTCCGTGGATACCTGCTCAGGGCAAAACAAAGCCCTCTCATGAAACATCCTGGTGATCTCAGTCGCCGTCTTTGTCTTCTGCTTGAGAGACAGAAACTCATGGGCCACCTTTACCACTCAACCGCGGGTACAAACTCATCCTTGTACATATCAGTAAACCTCTCCCAGGTCATCGCAGTATGCTCTGCAATAGATTAGTCAGCTGTCATAACCTTCCAAAAGTCCTTCGCTCCCAAGCGAAGTAGGTTCAATGCTAATCGAACCCTCAAATTCTTCGGACAGTAGCATGTATACAAACATCCCTCAACATCAAAGATCCATCTCATAGCGGCAATCAGATCCTAGGCCCCATCAAAATTGGGTGGCTTCATGTTGGTGAACTCCCGGTACCAGAACGAATCACCCTCCTGCAGTCGCGCAACAACAAGAGCTGCGCTAGCTGCGGTAATAGCAGCCTCAGTGACAGCGGCATAGAGCTCATGAAAATTCTCAATCAACGTGGTCTTGACAGACCCAAAAATCTTTGAGATAGCCTCTCTGATTGTTACGGCCACCTCCGCGGCAATAATCATGCGGATCTCATCATCACTAGCACTTAGCCTCTCGGGGTCGCTCGAGCCTGAACCTCGGGTAACCACCATACTGAAACACATAATAAAATTATCATCAAAGAGGCTAAAGCGCATATACCGACACTCAAACCCCACAAGCTCTTTAATCCCTTGAGGTTATTCCTCGAGCCGTTTATGGATCCAGTACTTCCAGTAGTACGGGCCCAATACTACTTTCCACACCAACCCGTATTTGTCTCAAGTCGTACCCTCAAGACCACAAGTCTCAAGGACTCTACCGCCTCAAATCAGCTAGGGACTCGCCTTGTTGGTTCCCTAGAACCACAATCAAACATCTAGACACTAACTCTAGACCACTCTCAGCACTGCTATGCCTCATCAGATCTTCGATGCCCTCGCTATTGGCTTCGCGTATGCTAATTGTACATAGTACGAAACCCAACATACATTTGAATAAATGATCCTACCTCAAATTCACAACCAAACAAGGAACAGGAAGAAAGGATAAATCGGGGATTCTAAGGCTTTAAAATCCTAACTATGTACAACTATGTACCATACACTAAGAAAATAGTAAAGACAGATTCAATCTCATAAGAATGAAATCCCAGGCTAAGGCATCATAAATCAAGCAACATTTCACACTAACTCTGCAAGATTCCTTAACCTACCTCTAGCTAGCATGCAATTATATCAGCTCATAATATAACATATCTACTCTGCACTACTCAAAATATAAATTGAGGTATTTTAAGAAACTACTGCTCGAGCGCTGATCGATTGTACACACTGCTTCCTGGATTTTTCTCCTGTAAATGTCTTCATTTCTTGTTAAGTTCTTAAAAAAATTTCAGATCCTTTGTTTGAGTTTGCAATCACCCAGAGGTTCATCCAAATCCCTCAAACCAGGGCTCTGATACCAAACTGTAACACTTCAAATTTTAGACCAAATTTTTCATTTTTAAATTACCAAAATTAGAGTTTCACAACCGAGTTATCAAAAACATAATTATCCTAAAACAACCAGTATCATAATTATCAGAGTTCATAAACATGTCCCACTAGTAAATCCCCCAGTGCATGTGTACAATCAGACCTTCACCTTTCCGCAGTACAGTGAAGTACCTGGCACATATAAATCAACAACTGTAAGCACAAAGCTTAGTGAGTTCCCCAAGATACAACATACATCACAACATACATAAACAACTATGGGTTATCAGCAACCTTGAAGACCATCAGCAGTCCCGATGAGCTAGCAGCACACCCGATGGGTTATCATCAACCCTGGTTGGCTATCAGCAGCCCCAGTCACATATAAATAGCATAACATAATCATAACAGCTAGACCCAACTGCTCATCATAAATACAACTATCCTACCATACTGGTAAGAGTAAGTGAGGAGACTCACCTGATAGTGATGACATGAAAAAACCTAGCACACGAAAATCCGGATCTAGACTCTGCCTAGTCAACAAAATAATTAACCCTAATTAATAATTATGGTCTAAAAACTCACTTGCGAGTCCAAATCCCACGACTAAAACTTCAAAGGGAAAAAGGACCATTTTGCCCTTCTCCTGATCCAAAAATCCTAAATCTTGATCAAGGGTCAAAGTCAATAGAAGTCAACACTCAGCGAGTATGTTGATCGCACCATAACCTACATGGGGCGTACAACTCGAATCAACGAAATGACGGGATTGGGACCGGCTACGCGGGGCGTAGCCATGAGTACGCCCAGCGTACTCTATCTGTTCCCATTTCTACCAACTTGTGTCTTAAACCCTTAAGACAATTACTCCCAAACATAGATCTAGCCATTTTAAGACCTCTAAAACCATAGAGTTATCAACTTTAAGCCTTTGCACTGCTAGAAAAGTCGAAAAGCAACATTAATAAACTCCCAACACATTCTAAGATATTTTGCTCATGCATGAACCAAAAGAAGTGATCAAGCTACCATTTTTATGAATCTACAAGTCCCATAATACAAGAATGTACAACTACAAACCCCTGGAGTGCCCCAAACTCATACGGGTCCAATCTTTGGGGACAAAACTCTTAAAACTTCAAACATGGAGATCTAATGAAAGACTTATCAAGGTACAAACTTTATACCTGAAAATGATGCACAAGGAGGGAAGTTTTCTGGATCTACGAGCTTGCTAACACCCACTTCTTTTTCTCTAGCTTCCTTCTTCAACTAAATGCACCAAAAACACCAAAATGAACTTGTAAGACTCACACAAACACTCAAACTCGAGATTAGGATTTAGGGAAGGTTTGGAGGCTGATAAGGGTGACCAAAGAGGAATTAATATTCTTTATATAGGGAGCAACTTATGAAATTAAGGTTTTGGAGTCTGGGCTAGTACACACGGTGTACCACACGTACGCCCAACGTACTAGCTGGCCACCCGCGATCCTTACACTGTATGGGTACGCTGCGCGTACCCTTACGTATGCCCATCGCATGACTAAAATAAAGAAACTTTTCTTCCAGGGGACCAATAGTGCCATTTACGATAAAGATACAAGGAATATTAAAATACCTGAAAATTCGGGATGTTACACATCCCTAGTGTAACTTTGAACTTTTCCGATTTACCCCATCACCACATTCTTTTTTCTTCAAAGTGAACATCTATACTCACCCGAATGTCCCCTGTCTTTCGATCAAGTAATTTGTAGGATTTCATCCCTGTTTCTCTTCTTACGTGAACAATCACCTTGCTCCGGTTGTCAAGTTTCTGAAGATGACCTCCACTCACTCGCATCTGTGCAACACAACCGATCACCCTAAATTCTCAATGTTGGGTTTTCTACCGGTCCATATCTGATAAGGTGTTTTCTCATTGAGTGCCTTTGTCGTTACTCTGTTTAGAATACATACTACATTACGTACTGCTTCAATCCATAGCGTTTCAGGTACTCTTATGCTTTTAAATGTGAATCTTGCCATCTCCACAATTATACGGTTTCATATTTCCACCGGTCCATCTTTTTTAGGAGAGTATGGAGCAGTGTAATGTTGTTTTAAACCAATCTCGTCACAGTAGGAGGTGAAATCTTTTGATATAAATTCCCCCACTATCTGTACGAAAAAGTTTCAACTTTTCATTTGTTTCAATTTCTACTAACGCCCTGAACTTCTTGAACATCCCAAATGCTTATTCTTTTGATTTTATCAAGTAAATCCACAAAACTTTGCTGAAATCATCAACTAATAACAAGAACTGTCTATTCCCAGATGGCGTGGGTGGCGAAATTGGATCACAAAGGTCCCTGTGAACCAAATCTAGTCTTCTACTATCCCCGAAGTTCGTGTGTGAGGGGTAAGTTTTTTGAGCTCACTCGGGGGGTCATGTAAATGTGGAAGAAGGCGCATCAAATATGAAATATCTTTAGTATGGATTGTATACATGTTATACATTTTTAGGATTTGATTTCCGGCGTGCAAACGAAAACAATAGGTGGATTTGATTTTCCGGCGATCATACGAAGGCCGATCAGTGATCTCCTACATTAATTATTTTGCGTTATGGGGACTTTTCTTTTTGCCTTTTTATTTAAAGAAATGTCAAATAGTACGTTTTACAATGTTTTGGTTAATAAATTTGAAATACAATGAAGTAGTAAATATTTTTTTCAAAAGACTATACTGATGTACAAAATTCCGTGAGATAACGCAAATCCACATTTAAAAAACCGGGTTTGCACATATTATTTAGATTTGGTAAACACAAGAATTCTTTGACCCTTCCTAACACCACCGAATTCTTCTCCTTATCCTCCTCCGATAATAGGCAAAAAATATAAAGCATAACATGAGTAAGACCAATAAAAAAATTGATATTAAAGTGGATATATGGTTTTAGCTTTGAGTGAATAAAGAGGTCACTTGAAGATTTTTTTCAAGCAATTCTCTTTATGAACTTTCTATGATTCCTCCAAAACTTTGTTAAAAACAAAACCTATGCCATGGTTTCTGTCCTATGATTGTTCAATAAATCAAGAAATATGTCATTAATTGTTCCATGTGCCTGCATTAATGTCTACGAGTCTTGTTTGGTCCTCTTTCTTCCATCACAAAAAAGTCTCCAACTTCATATCAATGGCCACCTTTCCAAGAAATGTTAGTACCACCCTAGCCTAATCGCTCTTTAGTATTGCGGAAGTGAATTCTGTTGGATTCAAACAAATATTCTTTTCGATTTATGCCAACAGTAATAGATATGTTTTTGGTAGTTGAGTGTATATACATGCATTTAATTTACATATATGTTGTAAGATATGTTTTTGTGCGTTTTGGGATTCTTGGAGCCTACAGACACTTTATAAACGAAAAGAAAATGTTGTTATAGACAATCCAAAAATCATTGAATTAGGTTTTGCAAACTATTCTCTAATGGAAATTGAATTATACACTATCGGTTACAAGTATGTAACAATAATGTATTTTGTTTACTTTTTAAAATTTATCGTGTACTTCTACACAATTTTCAAATTCGAAGTCAAAAACACCATATTATTTTAGGTCGTTTTAGTTCCATTAACCTTTAAATTGGTCGTACATGTTTAAGAGAAACCACAGAATAAATCTGTCATATTGATGGAGGCTCGGTCTACATGCAACTTTGAGTAGCAATGGTCGAAAGCCAACAGAGCTAGCTGTAAACCTTTTCTCTTATATGCACCTACTAGCCTTTATTTAGAAACAAATTGAAGTCATTTCACTTTCATAATTAATCTCATGATCGATCAATGTTCTAATTAAGAGGACGATGAATGTGACACGTTGTGCTCATCCTTTCCAGGCTCGTCTTGATTCTCAAATTCTATATAGAAAAAAGTGAAAAAAAATGTCGAAGCGTGTCTGTATGCCATTTTTGCTAACTAAAACAAGAAGATAAACGCCAAAGGGTTAGTAGGTGAACATTAAATTTTATGTCATTAATTCATTAAATTTGTCTATAGACTATATATGTATATATAGAAGAAATATTAAGAGCTTTGATATGCCCATGCCATTTATCTTATATGTGTACATAAATTTCTTTTTATAGAAAAACATTTCAACGAACCAGATGGATCCATCCCAGATTTTTTATATATACGTTCGGCAAAAACAATTTCCCAACCATAAATTGTCAATAGAGGCAAATTATTAAAACAATAATTTAATAAAATTTATCTATATTTTTATAAGGTTAGATACCAAGTATTACATTTAAAAAATATATTATATAGTAACAGGTAATATATATTAAGGATTTTTTTTAACAACAAAAAGATTTTATTTTAGCGAGAGACTAAAGTTACAAGTAATCGATGCAATCCATGCCAAGGTTGATACACTCATTCGACTAGCTACAATAGTTACCATTTCTAGCTCTAATACTAATGCAATTGAAAGTTGTGAATTGAATGTCAATTGTTAATTATTCGTTGCTCCAGGACTTCGAGTTAATGAGAACCTCGTTGCGGTGTCTCCACATCACCCACGACTTGAACAATATTTTATGATAGAGTGTTTCAATTTTTATAAATTGACCACATTTAGACTCGACGGAGCACCGGAGGAAGGGCCAGCGGGAGCCTTTCCCGCTCACCGGAACACCACACCGGGAGTGCGGGAACGCCGGTGCGGGGAGGAGGTGGGGGGAGGGCTTCCCGCACAGGGGCGGATCCAAGGGGTATCCCGGGGTAGCCCGAAATATCCCTCAAAAAAATTTCGATAGTATAATTCTTTTTAGAAAAAATTTCGTTTTATATAGTGTATATATATGGATCCCTTCACATATACACAAACAAACAACTAGTAGTCTACTGGTTAAGATGTTGGCTTATTGATACAAAGGTCTCAGGATTGATTCTTCCTACTTACAAATTCTTTTATTTTTTCAGCTATTCTATATTTTTATTTTCCCAGCTATTGTATACCACATGGTCAAACACATGTAAACTTAGTTATTTTCATCTATTATATAAACTTATTATCCACATGCTTCAATAGTTATTTTCATCTATTATATAAACTTATTATCCACATGCTTCAATATCTACTTTGAGTACTACATCGATTCAAGTATCAAAAAATACTTCAACTTCATGTTTATATAACAAGACTTGAAGTTAGACAATGATTCAAATAATATTTGAGTTTAAAACCAAAACCAAACCGGGAAACACAAGTACAAACTGAAAACCGAAACACCGAACTGATGGGTTTGGGTTCGGTTTGGTTTTAAAAGTTTCAAAACCGAGGCTGTCGGTTTTAGGTCAAAACTGACCCGACCCGCCCCATGCTCAGCCGTTGCGGTGATACCCCAGAAAAAAAAAAATTGGAATACCTCTTTGTTTTGAGTCTGGCTCCGCCACTGTTCCTGCATTCTCTCTCTTGCTATTATTAGTTGATATTTTTTCTTTTCCTTTTAAGCCGTTGGAAAACGGTAAATAAATATATTTTTTTTCAATCCATTGCTTGAAAAACGGTAAAAAAATATATTTTTTTCTTTTTTACTTAATAACGGCTACATATCTAATATTTGATTTTTTTTTACCCTTTACAACATCTGTAAATATACACATATTTTACCCTTCAAACTCACACCTCCTATCAATTTTTCTCTACTTTCTTCAAAAAACATGAATCCCGACAACCAAACCTCAAACTCCAATAGAAGGAAAAACACCAATGTTACGAGTTCAAGCACCGCAAATCAAAACATTTTCGCTATTGATTCATCTCAAGGGGTTTATCGTCCACAATGCTACCTTTCAATCTCTACTACGATCCCAATACCAAAATGTTAGACAATTTTATCTGGTGCAAGTTCCAAATGTTACTCCAAATATGTTATCAAACTTTGTTGTTTTTCCCGATCAACTTTCGCCAAATCAACCCTAAACTCAAATCTCATTCTTTCAATCTCAAATCCAAACCCAATCCCAAACACAACCCTCTCAATCTCAACCACAACTTCCTCCAATGCTCGGGTCGGTTTAGATTTAAATGAGGAGGACGAGCTTGAGCTAGAAGAAATTGTCCGACCGATGGGTAGGGACAAAGCAAAAAGGAAGGGAAGGGGACTTCTTCGGGTGCATCGGATTTCAGCATGGACGCGGACGAAATGAGGAAAATGATGGAGACACTTGATCGATATAATTTTAATTTCGCTGAACGTTTGGCGTTCGAGAAATAAAAAGAAGAAGCAAAAAAGAATGAGCGCGGAGAGACAACAAATGGAGGATATGGGGTTCTTGATGGAAAACACCGACCATCTTTGGGGACCGACTTTGGAACTCGTTTTGAAGAAAAATGAGCGGATTATGCAAGAATATTTTCCGTAGATTGTTGTTGTTTTTTTTGTCTTTTTTGTTTTTGTTTTTGTTTTTGTTTTTCTAGTTATTTAAATCTTAGGTTTTTTATGTAATTTTTATTTTAATTAATGTAGTGGTTTTTATTTTTAATTAATATTATGTTTATTACTTATTTAAAAAAAATTATAAATCACAAATATCAATTATTTTTATTACAAAAAAAAGTGAAGGAAACTTTCCACGTACACTGGTTTTTGGTGAGGGAAAGAAAAAGTAGGGGAAAAGATGACGTGGCAGGCAAAAAGTGAAGGAAACTTTCCGCACACCCTCTGCCCTTATTGACGAGCGGGAAAATTAGATAGTTTGATAGTTGGGAAGATATGATGGAGACAAATATCCCAAAAGTTATTTATATATAGAAGAATAGAAGATTAGTAAGTTAAACATTTTCTTTTTTGTTTTTTTTTTTCTCTGTGGTGGGAACAAATTAATTAAACAAAATATCTTAGAAATATTGTTTAAACTACTATTTTTAGAATGGTATGTTTATGGAACAATCACTCGTAAAGTAGAAAAAGTTGTAAAAGTTCAATATTGGGAGTATGTATTTCAAAATAAGTTTACACTATCAAGTTGATATAAAAATTGAAATATATGAAAACAATTGTTTATTTTAGAGTGTCCATAAAGAATGATGATCTATAATGTGTCGCCTTTGATTTGAAATAACGATCTATATACATAATTTTTTGAACAACAAGCATATATTGAAGCAAACTTTGAAAAAGCAAACTTTTGAACAACAAGCATATATTGAAGCAACTAGTCCGCACGGTTTCTGGAATTATCTCATACCAAATATGTGTCCTCCTTGAACTATGCGTTTGGTTGTCCATCCATTCAATTCATTCATCCAACCATGGTTACACCATTAGTCTATAATAGGGGACAAAAATAGGGAGGTCAACTTTGTGATATCCCTTGTGAGCCAGAAAATCTGGCTTTGACGTACTTCCATATTGCGTTGGAGTACAATAATGTTATGGCAAGAAGACAAGCATACTAAGTCAATGATAAAAATATTTACTTTCATAATCTTTGAAATTAAAGTTTTGTTATAAAGAAATCATGATATATATTGAATATTTTAAAAGAGTCTTCGAAGGATGTGCGTGAACTATTCCAACCATTGTAGATTGCAAAATAACTAGATATATACTTGTCTAAAATCGTCTAAATTATTCATTCTGATCCACCTTTTAAATTTACTTACATGAAATATATTAAAAGGGAACCGTAGAAGAAAGATTAAGAGGGATCTATAGATGAACAGTCTTAGCAATTTCTATGTAATGGGGATCTAAAGATGAGCAGTCTTACTAATTTCTGTGTGATGGCCAAAAGCTGCAGTTAATAGAAGCGTAGAAGAAAGATCACTACGAAGGCAACCCATTATCATTCTTCTATATGGTTCCATTTTTTTATCAAGGCATACAAAAAGAGCAAAATTTATCCCGAAAGGTTGTAATTCTTCATTCTCGACTCTTGTGCCTAAATGTGTGCCGAATCGGTTCAAGTTAATGATTATAGACCCATTTCGTTGATTGGCGTGGTTTAGAAAATTTTGGCCAAGTTAATTGTCAACCAGATTAAATTGGTGCTTCAATTAGTTATCAGTGATTATCAAAACGCTCTCATTCAGGCGGTCAATTTAAAGACTACCTCCGTTTATGCATGTGATTATAGATTGGTATAAATTCAAGAGTTTAAGAGAAACCACTGTTAATTTAAACCAAAATTGCACCATTATCATTATCAAATGATTAACAAAATCATTGTCTAAATAAAACATGAAATAAAATTATGTTTCTTGTCATATCAGACAAATAACAACAATTCACCAAATCTATTGTAACAACACTATTAAACATAAGCTCACAAATCCCGATCTTTGTAACACACAAAAAATGTTCATTTCTCATGATCAGGTTCAACTTCTCATGCCCGAGACTCTCACTTTCTTTTAGTCCAATCATATCATAACAAATATGAAAATCACATCCTGTATCAAGGACCCAAGAATTAGAAATTTGTGTGTTATTGATTTTGATTGTATATATACCTCACGAAGAACCAGATACTTTCCCTTTTTCTTCTTTCAACTCTTGTAGGTATTTCAGAAAGCTTCTCGTCTAATGCCCCTTTTAGCCATAGTGAAAAAAATATGGCCTCTTTCGGATCATTAACAGGAGGAACTTCATAGTTAGCTTTCTCATTTTACCCACCACTATACTCTCCAATGTGGGTTATCCCTTTCTACTTGGGTTGGGCGATAGGTTTTCTTTTCTTGCCCTTGACTTGATGAATGGCCAGGACAGGAGCCGTACCAACGTTAGTGATACGAAACTTCTTCATTCCAGCTTCACACTAGTACAAAACTGGGCTTTATCCACGTAAAAAACTTGTCCTTATAGACATATTATGTCGGGTTTTTTTTCGTTCAATATGAAAGGAAAGGTTATGTCATTGAAGATAAGTTAGGCTTTCGTTCAATTGTAGTGAGTATAACCCATGAAAACCCGTTATTATAGGTCAAACCCGTCATTAAGTGTTTTTGGAGATGTATATATTTGTTTTGATAACCGTCATGAATAATACACTTATAGTGATGTGTTTTTTCCTATAGTCACAAATGTTCACTTATAGTCATCATTTATAAATATTATCGCGGCCATTGTTGACTTTTGGAGACACGAATGTAATTAAACTATAAGGATAAGTTATATTTATTAACATGTTTAATGGTTTATCATTACTATTGTTTACATACGCCTACAAATAAAAAATTACGACGTCACCAAAAATTATGTATACTAACGTGTTATGAATACACATAACTTTTGCTAACATGTTTGATATTATATCATGAATATTGTGTACAATTACTCACTCATTGGTCAAGTAAACTGTGAGAATAATACACTTATAGTGATGTGTTTTTTCCTATAATGTCATAAATGGTCATTTATACTCACCGTTTATAAATATTATTGGGGCCATTGTTGACTTTTGGTGACACAATTGTAATTAATCTGTAAGGATAAGTTATCTTTACCGACACATTTAATGGTTTCTAATTACTATCGTTTAGATACACCGAAAAATAAAAATTTAACTCATCACAAAAAATGATCTATACTCATGTGTTATTTCTTTTATTATGATTATTGATAACTTTTAGTGACATGTTTAATATTATATCGTGAGTATTATGTGCATTTACTCACTCACAAACAATTAAATAGTGACCATAAAATACTTATAGTGATGTGTTTTGTACCAATAATTTTTTTTAAGTTATTACATCAAAAATAACATGCATATATATTTATACAAACAATATTTTTACAAACTCATTAAACTAAATTTTATTTCTTTTAATTATACTCCTTAGGTTTTTTACTGTACAAAATACTCTAGGCTGTTTTCCCTTGGGTTGTTTTCCGTTGGACTGTTTTTCCTTGGGCTTTTGCATTTTATTATTATCTTCAAATATATGTACATTCGGATCCTGTAACAACAAAAAATTAAAATAGGGTTAAACATGTATTGAAGCAAACATAAACAATGTATTTTATTAATTAATAGAATTATTTAAAAAAAAATATAAGGTTTTATTAGTGAATATAAATATTAATGACTTATGCAACAAAAGTACCTTAGGATCAAGGGTTACAAGATTTTTTTCCCAAGCCACAAATGATGTAGCGCATCATTTACTGTTAATGGGGTTTTGTCTCCGTTTGGTACACAGGTGGGTGACTTTATTGCTTCATCCACAGACAATCTATAGTAATAATTTGTCAGTGGTTTTCCATTTTCCATGTATTGTCTGGTTTTCATCTGTAGAATAGTATACATAACCCTTTGCAACAATGTTGTTACGTTCACACACTGACGATGAACACTTTATTTTCTACGAAGCTATAGATGCACATATTAATAAATTTATAAGTATAAAGTTTAACTGACACATGTATATCTATGTACATGTCGAATATATGTACTTTGGTCGATTGTAGGAGTGTGTTGGGTGGAGGTGTTGCTATCACATTTTCGTGTGGCTCATCATACATAGATGCAATATTTTCTTCAATATTATTCAAACTTTAATGAAAATAGTGTTCCATGTTTAGTGTATGAAAAACAACTGAAAATATTTGAAAATACAGTGTCAGCACTTATTATTATATATTAACTTACATTATTTTGAAGCTCTTTGGGTGGTGTTTGTGATGTTGATGTACCCACCGATTTTTTTTTCCTTTTCTGGGATGATAATATGTGACGAAAGCATTAACTAGCAGTCCATTGTTAAAAAATATATCATCAAAAATTCACTTAATTACTTACTTTTTTTGTTGGAGACTTTTTTGGAGTTGGACTAGTAGTTATTAAAGACTCCACAATATTATGATTGCCCACACGAGGAACCAAACTTTTCAGATAGTCAACCTTCATCTTCAGATCCAGATTAGTTCTTTTTTGTTCCTCTAGGATTTGCTAAAGGAAAGCTATTTTTTCTTTTGATGAGGATCTGGCTCAAGGCATATGCGAATATGTGGTTGGAGTGACTCTCGTGCCAACCCCTCTTACAAATCCACTATGTTCTTTGCCAAAGACCAGTAAGAGGGCATCTGTGGCTGGTTCAAGAATGATTTTTCCTTCTTCAATTGCAGTTTGATGACTAATCCGGAAAAATGTATGTCAGATAAATAAATTATTAGCTATGTTATTAATCAATTAGCATTAACAAACACCAAAATCAGATAAAAACTGCTAGTTTGACACTATATACCAACTCTTCTGCAACAAGCTTTACTTCTTCTCCGTCATATTTTTCCTCTTTAGTTTCCTGTCCTTTCCTCGACATTGAAGACCACCGGGGAACTTTATTCGTACTAATCACTTTATATTTCACCTATTAAGAAAATGATCAACCGATGAAGTGGAAATCAAACAAATTGCAAGTGTGTCTATATATATATATATATATATATATATATATATATATATATATATATATATATATATATATATATATATATATATATATATATATATATATATATATAAACTAAATTACAAATTAATAAATACATGTTCAACAATTAAAATATATCGATCAATGAACTTACTATTTTTTCTTTTAATTTAGTATACCCCCACGTCCCATGTTATGTGGGTAATGAGATTTTGCTTAAGCGGCTTTTGCCATATCAGACTTAGCCTTCAAGAAAAAGTAAATAAAAGGATATCAAATGATTTCTAAATTATTTAAAAATATAATGAAAGTGCTTATCATGAACAGTATTAACATTTGGACAAATTTAATTTATAAACTTGAATTCTTCTGATTGTACACTTTTAACAAATGCCTTCCAATCACTTTGTGTGTTAGACAAACAAAACTGAGGTGATTTTGCTTTTAGCTGCTTTGGTCTACCTAAGTAGGGATTTACGAAACGATCATTAACATATTTTCTGAAAGATCGCCGAAGTGTACCAAGATGGAACAAAACGTTTTTCCTTGCATGTTCATCAATAACAAAAAACTCTGCATGAATAGTAATTTATATGTTAGTAACCAACTTTAATAAATCAATTTCTTAATTAATTAAGATATAATCTACATGTACACTTTGTAAAAAATAGATATCAACTTTAATTAATTAATTGATGGGTTTTGTGTTATATAGAAAACACGTGCTTTTTGGTCAATGAGCGTTTAATGGATTAAATTTAATTATAATATTGAAGACTGATTGTATGGAGTTCAATCCTCATTAAACGGTTAAATAGATTTTTATTGTAAATTTATGGATTTTTCCAGAATAGAAGCATTATGGATCTTAGTTTTAATGCATTGTATTCAACTCTCCATGAGTTGATCAATGGAGTGTAGGTGCTCTTGAATAAGGAATCAACTTTTATGGGGTTTTAAGATTAAAAACATTCTATATAATTTTATTTACTGTTTAATTTATATGTATGCCATAATTTAATTTATATTTGGCCTTTATATTTAAAGCGTGGAGTAATTATCCAACACACTAAAATGATGTTTATAGTGGTTAATTGTAAGGTCACACCTTATGATCTGATGAGTTAAATCTCACACGTTGATCACCAGCACCAATAGCAACATCAACATGAACTCGTTGATCTTGATCATATGTATATTAGGCAATTATACGTGGTATATATAGAATAGATTCATGATCCATAATCTTAGTGATTAGGATCAAACCTTTATTTAGATTATTTTCATCCTCAAAATAGTAGGATCTTCGTTTTTGTAATCGTATATATTGTACTATTAGGGTCAAACCCTAATAGAGCTTGGTGCCGTCTTTGTGACCTGTTCTCTTTATGAGAACCCTCTTTCTTAGTGAAAGTATCTTTGTGATCATCTTGTTCTTTGTTCTTTTTTATTTGTTATTGTTTATACTTGAGTGTATCCGATCGATACAAACATTCAATTGGTACCAGAGCAGCTTTTTGATACGTTCAAGTTATCATGTCTTCTTCTCGTTATCCCAATTCGTATGCCTTAAACAAGATCCCTCTTTTCGATGAACATAACTTTGCTATGTGGAAATCAAAGGGTTTGGTTGTTCTTGAAAACATGGATTTTGATATGGTTAACATCGTAGACAAAGGCCCACACGTTCCCATGTATCAACCTATGGTTAGCATGTTGGTACCTTGAAACACAAGCCAAAGACTAGCTATGACGATGATGACAAAATACTTAGCAGTCTTGACGTTAAAGCAAGAGCATACATAGGAAACTCTCTTCCTTATAATGTGTATCATCTAGCTCAGAACTGTGAGTCTGCTCAAGAGATGATGGAAACGCTAGTTATGGCTTATGAAGGCTCTGTGGAAGTTTAAGAAACAACCATCAACAATCTCAACCAGATTTATTTGCTCAGCAAGGCGAGTCTCTAACTTAAACCTTTAACATGTTTAACTGTTTAGTAAATGATATGTGCAAGTTGCGGGTTCTCAATCATTCCTCTTAGTTGCTTTTAAATTTCTTGGATTCTCTTGGGAAAAGATGGGAATATCACATTGATGTTCTTAAGAACAGTGAGAAAATAAACCTCATGGATCTCAACTCCTTGTTTGGAAATCTACAAAATTACGACGAAATGAAAGTTCTCCGTAAAGACATCATGAAGGACTCCAACAAAGAAAAATTGGTAGCCCTAGTCTCCAGAAAAGAAGTAGCCAATCTCATCAACGACTCTGATGATTTTTATCTGGGTGAAATAAGTAATGATGAAAACCCTGATGAACTGGTTGCTTGTATTGCACAAATTGTTAAACACTATTAAGAAAGCATATCCAATGGAGCCAGAAGAGTTCAACCCAAGGGAAATAGTTCAACGATATAACACAACTCAGAGAAAAGGAGTTCAGGTAACTGTTTTAACCGTGGAATCCCTGACTATTTTTCCAGGGAGTGTAAAGAAAAGAGAGAATCTCAAAGCCCTGAAAACTATTAAGTCCAATAAAAGAAGTTGTTATCCCTTATGAAGAAGGAGAACATCTCTCTTCCAAAAGATTTTATTTCAAAGCAGGAGGAATTTGAGGAATAGGTTGAAGAAAAGGAAACCTCTAAAGACGAAGGACTAAATGTCAATGGCCTTATGGCTCTTGTTAAAGAGTCAAAGATGAAAAGCTGGAATGTCTCTTCTATTTGTCAGGGTCAGGAGCATGTTTGGTACCTAGACAATGGATGCTCTAGACACATGACTGTTCTCAAGTTCCTCTTGACCGATTTTGTGGAGAAATATGGTCCTGTTGTTACTTTTGGAGATAGCAGTGAAGGATCAGTCAAAGGCGTGGGTACAATTAGGTACAAATCGGTCGAGCTGAAAGATATCTTCTATGTTAGGGGCATTCAAAATAACCTTATTTCAATCAGCTAAATGTGTGACGCTGGCTACAAATTTATTTTCAACTAAAATGAAGGAAAGGTCATGGACTCAAGGAACAAAATTGTGCTCACTACACTCAGGAAAAATAACATTTACATGCTTTGATTTTATTTGTGTTTGATAATATTGTTTTATGCTTCCTTTACATTGCTTCTTACTATCTTGTACTTCTAAACATAAGCTTCTAAATTCTTATTTTGTTTTGACTTCTTTTGCTCTAGAAAATTCTTCTAATTTTCAAATTACCAAAGGATTATACATTCTATATTATACTACTAATATTTCCTATGTGTTATCCTCTCTTTCACTCTCTAAGTCTCAGGATCTTCTACCTCCATCTTGACGCTAACCATCATTGATTTATCCTTTAAGAAAGGATCAACGTTTCGTTCCTTCGGTGTGGGATCTTCAGAGTAGGGACAGTCGGAGCTGGCTCTGCATTTTTTCTTCAGCAACAACTACTCTCTCCCTGAAGCTGATGATCAAGATGAATGACATAAAGCATCCTGTTGATGAGTCCAGATAGGAGAGAACTATATTTGAACTTGTTTTTCTAGACTCATATCTCTTCTTTCTCTAACAGCCTATCTTGGTTGCAATGGGATGAAGTGAAGCTAGGTAAAATGGCACGTCTAATTTCCACAGACACTCTCACTTCTACACTAATTTACATCTGAGATCCAAAGAACTCTTCAATAAGACACTGCTCCTCATCTCTTCTATCACGAATCACCATGTATGGAACCTTCGAGTTTTTCCTTGGTAACTCACATAACTCGAAGGTTGCAAAGCCTATATCCCATTAACTCGTTGGTAACAAAGACTGGTTCTTGTTCTTCCCTTGTTCTTGGTGAACATGAAGCTTGGAATCTATATGCAATACCTCTACGATTAAATGCATATTCTCTCCTTATTTGTTGTGAATTGTGTTTTATGTTGATGTATCTAATCTTTATTGTTTACTCTTTTATAGAAAATATTAAAGGGAAAATATCTCAGAGAAAGGAAACAAATTGATGGCTCTTAAATTTAAAAGATCTGATAAATCGGGTCTTTATTTCATTTCTAAAAAAGTTGGACAAATTTTGATTTTCGAAAACTTCCTTGTTTGACTAACTCTTTTGTTTTGTTCTCTTATTGATTTATTCATTCCATCCCGTATTTTTTGTTATCTTCTAGCGTTTAAAATAAATTGATGGTGAATTTTAATTCTAGACTGCAACTTAACTTTATGATATAGAAGATAAACCACTTCTCGTTGATAAGTTTACACTGTTTATGATTCACAATGATTCCACCTCAGAGTGATTGAAACACCCCATTCTCTCCTTAATTTATTCTTCATGAAACTTAACAATTCACTATGATATCCCACACACAGATAAAAGTTTGAATGTAACGACCCAAAAATCCAAGGCTCAAAATTTCATTTTTAATATCGTAAAAACACTTAATAACTCTGTTCACTAAAAACATTTCAATTAAAACTAATATCATAGTCTAATCCCAAAGATCACATATTGCGGAAAAACATGGGTGTATGCGCTGCAATCGTCCCGAGCTCCTTTATTTGCAATCTGGAGGTACCTGAAACCAAAACTGAAAACCGTAAGCACGAAGCTTAGTGAGTTCGCCAAATACCACATACCATACATATCAATCATATCCATACATGCTATACATAACCGTGAGCCATACATATCAATCATAATCATATAAGATGCTATGTGCCGCACATAGTCTTGCTGTTATGGCACGGGCCACCTCGTGGTCTTTCTTGTCAAGCCGGGGGCCACCCTCTGGGTCTTACAGGCAAGTGCCAGGAGCCACCTCCGGGTCTTCTATGCAAGTATCACAAAGACAACTAGCATACAATCTACTATACATAGATAATAACATATAGTGTGCCAGGAGCCACCTCCTGGTCTTTCATACATAATGCCAATGGATAACCCCCGCGTCTTCCTACAATACATAAACCAATTGGGCCGACATTGGTGCCTTCGACCCATACAAACAGTGAAGAGACTCACCTAAAATGCAGAAGCTCACTGCACGAAATCCGTAGCGGCTACCCTAACGATTTCCCAAACTAACAATCACCAAAACAACATCCAATTAGCAAGTGAATTCCAAACCATGATCCATAATCGACATTTGGGGTAAAATGACCATTTTCCAAATTGGGCCCAACCCCATATGGGCCTTACCCAAAGCCCAATAATTCCTGGTCCAATAATAATTCTCTGATGGCCCAAAGGTCCAAGCATATTGGGCCCACTAAAGTCCAAAACCATTGGGCCCACCAAGAACCAATACAAAATCTTGGCAAAACTAGACATGTCCAAACAAAAGTCCCAAAACTCTAAGAACCTTCTGACCAAAAAGCCCAACACGTGAAAAGTCCAATCCAAGTCCAAAGCCCAACATGAGCACCCCCAAAGAACCCTACTGTTGGACCGAACGATGGGCGTTCCCCTGTGGAACGCTGGGCGTTCGCTGCGTGAACGCTGATCGTGACTTGACACCAGAATGCACGACGTTCCCGACCATGGACCAAAAATTACATTTATGTCTTAATACTTTAAGTCCAAAGTTCAAATCTTCAAAGTAGCTTCCTATCAGTGTCTTAAGCCATAAAGTCATCAGCTTGGCATCTTTGCATGGCCCAAAAAGGATCCAAACAGCCATTAAAGCTTCCAATCCATAAATCAAGACCCAAAACCTTTGCATGGTTGGTCCTCAACCATCAAGTTACCACTTTTATGACTCAAACAACTCAAAAATGTGAGGATCTGCAATCCTAGGATTCTGGAGTGGCTCAAACTCCCAAAGAGCATCCACATGTTCATAAGAAGCACAAAACAAGCCCTAATCTAGATCTTAAGTTATAAGATAGAAATATAGAAGCTTTATACCTTCTGAGACTTGTAAATGAGCTGAAGAACCTGGATGCAAAAGCTCTTCCTTGATCAGTGAGACTCCAAGGTGATCACTCTCCTTCAAGAACACCAAAATAAACTCAAGGATGGTCTTCCAAGCTCACACACTCACAATTAGGGTTAGGGTTTCGAAATGAGGCTTAAGGTACAATGGAGGCTGAAAGAATGAAGAGCCTATGGTCTTAAGTTATTTAAATAGTGCACACTCAGGGTTTTTGAGTGCAGACGGCGAACGCCCTACGTTCCTCCCTGGAACGCCCCGCGTTCGTCTTGGCCACTGCGTCCAACTTCCTGCAATGAACGTTGAGCGTACAAGATATGAACGCTCCACGTTCGAGCCTTCCCTCCAACACCAAGCTAGCATTTAAAAGTTATAGGCTTGAAAAACCTCCATACTTAATTAGATCAAGCCAATGCACGCAATATGAACCTTATAATTCCCAAGATGTTACATTGAAACTTTGTGTCGATGGTTAGTATATATACCGTAGGCTATCACACGCACCAATCCCTTCTTGTCCTTAAATTCTTCTTAAAAGCTTTATGATTCAGTGCAACATACCATATGCTGATGAGAGCTTGAGAAATTTGTGTCGATGGTTAGACAATGTACCATAGCTTATCACACACACCAATCCATTCTCGCCTTACATTCTTCTCTAGAGTTTTATAATTCAACGTATAAAGCCAGACGCTGATGAGAATTTTAAAAATCTATGCTAATGGGTATATCATTGTCCGTGATGTATAACACGCACCTAGCAATTCTTTCCCAACAATTTTTCTATTAAAGAAGTTGATGATTCACTATATCTAGCATACACTGGTAAAAATTCGACATTCTTTGCCGATGCGCACATTCCGTACCAGAATGTATTACACGCATCATCCAATTCTCACCCTTTATCCTTCTTATAAAATGAGTTAATGATTCAGCATATAAAACCATACGCTGATGATACTTCACAATAATATGTCAGTGAATGATAGTCTAAACCCTTGTTATCAGGAGATATCTCAATCTCACTCGTTCTTCAATTGTAACCTTGATCCACTGATTATGCAACTCTGATATGCCGACTGCTTTCGCTGATAATCTATGCCATTGATACTGTGTCTCATTGATAGAAAATTAATTCATCTCAACGGTAACTTTTGGATGACGATTAAAAGATGTAACAACATCTTGGATTACAATATTTTTACAACGTCGCTTCTTCCAATCGTAGTTACATAAATGGGAAGAAAATTTACGGATAGATTAGGATAATTCTCTCTCCTAGGTCACTTTTACAACTCATTCAAGCAGTCGAAGTTCTCTCTCAAAAATCTCTCTCAATCATCATCTTATTCATCTCAAGTTCTTCAAGTTTTCATCATGTTGAAGGTTCTCTATATGTTTGCTCCTGATGCTAATTTGGTCAAAGGCCCCATGCTCCTAATACTCCCATTTTTATCCAAGCAAACAACATTGCATTCTCTGATATTATCCCAAATCAGTACAAGAACTCAGGGATTGAAGGCTTTGTCAACTACGTCAAAATCTTCCCTCTTTGTTATGCATTCTGTGATTTCCCACAACCTTTTTACGCTAAGCAAGTATGTGATTTCTACTATTCTTGCTCTGTCGACTCTAATGCTTGAACCATTCGAGACAGTCATTCTAGGGTTGTTGTGACATCTCCAAATTCATGGTCATTTTAAAAATTTTATTTATGCTTATTTGAAAATCAGAGTATTCATTTGAAAGAATAATATTGCGGAATTTGTTCCCAGAAAACATGCTAAATATATTATCAAAGCATTTCCGAAGAAATGTAATTTGTTTATATTAAAACTTTGGGATGTCATCGTCAATACAAAAGCATAAGCATAAACAGACCTTAGGTTCATTTACACTAGTGATTTACATCTCCTTTAATCTCTCAGTGTAATGTAGCTTCGTATCGACACCTATGATCCAAATAAACTGAGTGGGTCAGGTTGGGAAACCTGGTGAGTACATAAGGCTTTCATCCCACAATAATAAAGTTATTATGTTTCGTCATCAAACAATTATCCCAATTACCCATCCCCAATATTTTCTTTATTTCATAAGGATCTACCCTAAGAATCATCTATGATTCACTCATTCATTCCTAAGGATTGTCCTATGGAGTAGGCACGAAGTCCATCATTGCCGAGGTTTGTATAACAGACACTAAGTCCATAGCTGTCGATGTTATTTGCGGAATTTGTTCCCAGAAAACATGCTAAATATATTATCAAAGCATTTCCAAAGAAATGTAATTTGTTTATATTAAAACTTTGGGATGTCATCGTCAATACAAAAGCATAAGCATAAACAGACCTTAGGTTCATTTACACTAGTGATTTACATCTCCTTTAATCTCTCAGTGTAATGTAGCTTCGTATCGACACCTATGATCCAAATAAACTGAGTGGGCCAGGTTGGGAAACCTGGTGAGTACATAAGGCTTTCATCCCACAATAATAAAGTTATTATGTTTCTTCATCAAACAATTATCCCAATTACCCATCCCCAATATTTTCTTTATTTCTTAAGGATCTACCCTAAGAATCATCTATGATTCACTCATTCATTCCTATGGATTGTCCTATGGAGTAGGCACGAAGTCCATCATTGCCGAGGTTTGTATAACAGACACTAAGTCCATAGCTGCCGATGTTATTTGTTAGGCACTAAGTCAATAGCTGCCAAGGTTTATCTCTTTTATTGACAATATTATTTTAGGGAGTCCACCCACAATACATATCAATAGGATTTTAGAGTACATCTGATGAACACATCGTTCACAACTATAATACTCTAAATTTTCAAACAAAATTTTTCATTTTTAAAATCACATAAAACCCAATATCACATTTCTCAAAAACCACAAATCTATAAGTTGTCAAAACACAAGTCAACAATTGTTTGATAATATCCAAGAATCCTCAAAAACATAAACTCCAACTAGTGTGTACAACCGGCGCCTTCCCGCGATCCTGAGAAGTACCTGAAACACATATCACACAACACTGTAAGCACGAAGCTTAGTGAGTTCCCCAAAATACCATGCACAAATAGTTAGCCTCTCATGGTTAAATCTCAATAAGGACTCTCCGGTCATGTGTCTCAGTGAGGACCCTCCGGTCTCACAACTCGGGTCGGACCCTCCAGTCCGATATCTCAGTGAAGACCCTCCGGTCTCACAACTCGGTTTGGACCCTCCGGTCCTAACTCAATAAAGCACAAAAATAATATACAACATAATTCACAAAGACAAAATGCATGATATCACATAACCCACTATAAGCACATAAGACCCTCCGGTCAATAACTCAAATAAGACCCTCCGGTCAATAGCTCAAATAAGAGCCTCCGGTCACACAGAAGTACCACTAAGGTAAGTATAATGAGAAGACTCACCTCTTAAGCAAAGAAAGTATGTCTCGTACACAACGATCTCGACTCCGCCTACATATCATAATCATCTCTAATTAACACTTTGTAATAACCACTCTAAGGATATCAAGCTAACCCCTTTACTAACTCTTGGAAAGGTTGAAAAGACCATTTTATCCCTCCATGGTCTCCATATCCATCACTTGACTAAACCCTAAAAGTCAACGAAAGTCAACACTCGAGTCAACAGTCCATGTTGACCCAACTCGTCGAGTGCACCTATACGACTTGTAACATCCCGTTATTTTCTATATGTAAAGTCAACCATAGTCAATAAAAGTCAAACTTGGGTCTACTAAAGTCAACTTAAATCTTATTTTATCTTAAATAAGTTAGAATGATGTTTTATAAGTGTTTACATCTTGTATTCTAAAGTGTTATTTGTTCAAGAAGGGAATTATAAGAGTCGAGAAACTTCGCATTCTTTTTCTTTCTTCTCCCTTCGGACCGTACACTTCGGGCCGCAAAAGGTTCACGGCCGTAAAATCCTCGGACCGTGAACCCTCACAGCCGTAATCACTTCTCGGCCACAACCGACTTCGGACAATATACGAGGTTCACGGCTGTGAACCCTCACGTATATAAAGATTTCAGCCGACTTTTAGCTCATTCCTTCACTTTCAAACACAATTTCAACCCTTTTCTCTCAATTATCATCAAACAAGAACACCCTCTCCCCTCAAGAACTTGCTAGGATCATCCTCTCTCATCATATTCAAGTGTTAATCACTAATTCTTCACAAGATTTAACAGTTTTCACGAGGAACACGAAGAACACCCATCAAAAAAACCTTTGAATCTTCTTAGGAACTTGATTAGGATCATCAAAGTGTTCATCATTCATCAAAGCCTCAGGGCCGTGAACACCTTTAGGGTCGTGAACCCTTCATGAGTCTTGGGCCGTGAACACCCCTCCTAGCCGTGAACACCTATCAGCTTCCATTTTAGCGTCTAACACTCCTATTTGTAAGTTATACTTACAAATTACTCCAGTTTCTAATCATTCCTATAATTATATTAGCTAGTTGGTTGCACATATGCTATAAAAATTACTATATAGGACTTGTTTTGCTACGGGATTACACTTGTGGAACTAAACATCCTATCTCATCATTTGAATCACCTTCCAAAAGGTGAGTTCATACCCCCGTATTTTCATACTTTTTACTGTTTTAAGGGGGGGGGGGGGATACAAGTCTAACACAAGGATTTTGTGTTACAAAAAAATGATTTCAAAACATCTTACCAAGATGGATTTCAATTATCATCAAATCAAATGGTTTCAAAATTGTGTTAAAATGACATCAAGTCATCAAAAGTATTTCAAAATGTTAAATTCTTAAATGATTTTATAAACTTTTCCCCAAAAATCATATTTTTATATATATATATATATATATATATATATATATATATATATATATATATATATATATATATATATATATATATATAAGATTTAAAAGGCATAGGACTGATAACTCACTGTGGATCCTTTTCCTTGTTTGGATGTGGGCTTATAGTATCAGTTATTTGTCCGAATGTCATTAAATTTTACTTATATATATATATATATATATATATATATATATATATATATATATATATATATATATATATATATATATATATATATATATATATATTTGTATATGTATATAAATATAAAAGTTATTTTATTCAGTTCAAATACCCTTTGTAACATGTTGAGTAATGGGTTGCATTCATGAACAATTAGTATCAATACAGATAGTACATATAAATTATAATAGGTATAATTTATGATTCAAGAACAATAATTCACGAGTCAAGTATACTAGAGTACACTGTTTTACAAGAATAAGGGCTATATTCAAAACTAAACAAGAGTATACAACTTACAAATACATTCCAAGTATACTAAATAAGGAACATACTATCAATCATTTATTTCAGAATGATTGGTTTTTCATTATTATTATACATTTAACGTCTATATGCTTTTTATGAGTCAATAGATTCAGGTTGTTTAATTCACTTGAACAACATAGTTAATGTCCTGATATTATATCCAGAATCTCCAGTCGGGGATCAAAACAAGTGTGTATAGATCTATATTGGGATTGACAACCCCACACTCGGGCTGCTAGCTACAGTCGGGCATACACGCCTATGAGTGACAATTGTTATCAACAGTTTTGACGCCTTCAAAGCGTTTATCTCAGGCCACCTAGTCATTGTATGGTTATAATAACTCATTAAAAATATATTAACAATACGTTAGTGTATAATTAACTAAACATGTGTACATTTTCAATGTATTAGTTTACAACAACAGCTGGTGGATCCAGGCACACTTATTTTTACAGTTTTACAAAAGAATACAAAAATAGAACATTGGTTTACAAATAGAATGGTTTTATGAGATTAAAACTAGTTTACATATTTAAAAAGAATAGAAACCATACTTTTAAACATAAATACTTATGCACTCACTCAACTATATGTTGATACTCTCTTTTCAAATTACTTGTATTCTCAGGGAATCAGTAAACAGGTACTCCCCGAGATTTTGAGAAGATGGAGCCATTTTGAGTCATGTCTTCTGTATTTTGATATAACTATTTTGGTGTCAATATACAGTGATTGAACACATGTAAAAACTTGTACTTATTAATACAATGGTTGTTTGTACTTTGATTACTATAATGCATGTGTTGTGATACTACAAATGAAGTCATCCACACCCGGACGATTCCTCCGTCTGGTTTCGGTGTGTGACACGACTCGTCAAGTTCCTCATATTCTCAGAAAATCGGGAAAACTCCAACTCAACTCGCCGAGTTGTCTCATGAACTCGTCGCGTTTGGACGTGTCCAGATTATTGGGGAAAACCCTAACCGATTCGTCGAGTCGGCTCATGCACTCATCGAGTCCTTCTAGTCCAATTCTCATTCAGACGATTCTAAGCAGAAATAAAGTCCCAAACTCTAGATCGAGCCTCCCACGGCTGAAATACCACGTAAAGCCGCCAACTTTACGTCCATGCATGGCACTTAGGGCTCAAAATGCCAAAACAAAGCTTGGATATTTATGCTCAAGGGACCTCATACAGTCCAGATCTAAAGCTTCAACTTCATGTCATGCTCAAATGACTCAAAGGCTCAAAAAGGAATATGGAAATGGCCACAAACTTCCTAAAGAAGAGATCTAACCAAACAATGATCAAGGTGATAGCTTTTTACCTCCAATTAGCATCTAGTACTGAAGGAACACTGGATCCAAGGCCTTATTCTCGTTCCAAACCCTTTGCTCTTCTATCTCCTTCGAAGAATGCACCAAATCTCACACTTTTAGCCTATCTCTCTCTCTTACACAGATGATAACAGCTCGTTTAGGGTTTCTTTCAGGGTGTTAAAGTGAAAAAGGGAGGCAGTAATAAAGGCTTAAGGTTCTTTAAATAGGGTAAAGACCCTGAAAATTAGGGTTTTCACACTCCACACCTACTCGTCGAGTCGGGGTGCTCCAACTCGTCGAGTAGACTCTAGAAATCCCGCGACTATCTCAATATCTACTCGGCGAGTTGGGGCGTCCAACTCGTCGAGTTTCCCTGATAAAATGAATGTAACTTAAATTAATATTATACCTGAGAGTAGGGATGATACAACAACACCTACAGGTTGCGAGCCTGCTAGTGTTCCACCGGACTGTCTAGAATAGTCCGTGGTTGTTATCTATACTCTGCTATGTGATTGGGCCATCGCTTGGGTCCTCACTTCTCATCATCATTCACCTCTCATCATCTATATCATCTTTCATCTCTTATCATTCATATCATCTTGCATCTCTCATCTAATCTTATCTTCAGTCTACCCATCTTTACCCATCATAATTATAGGTATAAAATACGTATACAGTTTAAATCGAATAAAACATGTATATTTTGTTCATCCAACATAGATATCAAGAACCCAGATAATATGCACACATAGAACGTAATTTATATTAAATACTTTATAAGTCCCAAAAATTAGCTTGACGTATCAATCAGATCCACTTGATGGTGCGGAATCCCAATCAAGTGGATGATGCAAGATAGAATGGAGTAGAAGAAGAAGAAGAACTTGATGAATCAGTGGTGTATTCAATAATATGAATGTTGTTCCATACACATAAGATCCACACACACACACTCTTCTTCTCTCTAGTTTCTCTCTCTTGAACACCTTGATTTACACATACTTGACCGTAAACTGCTACTTCCATCTGGCATCTACTGACACTATTTATAGGGAATAGTAGTCGTAAACACGTTTACAACCGTAAACAGATTTTCAACCGGAAACATTTTTACAATCGTAAACACGTTTACAACCGTAAACGCCACCCAACTGTAAACCCAAGGCTATTTTCGGTCCTAGACCGAAAACTACAATTGCATAGAAAAGTAAAGCATAAACCATATTTTAGACCCAACAATCTCCCCCTTGGTTTATAGCTTTCTTTTCTTTTTGACCTAACAAACTCCCCCTAGGTTTGTAGCTTGCTTTTCTTCTTAGTATTAACTCTGTGAGCTTGGCTTCAGCGTTTATCTTCGATTTCTTCACAGCTTCAAGATGAACAAATGAATCTTCTACGTAAGTGACTTCATCATGAACATTTGTGCTTTTCTTCAAAATTTGACATTGAACGCACGTTGGGTGTGGAGGCTTCATGTATAGATTCTTGAATATTGGCGCTTTCAGCTTGAGAATCTTCAAAGAGAATATAAGAGAGAACGAATCTTCTGGATCACTTCAGCAGGTACATAGATAGCAGCAAATTGATTGAGGAGGCTTCAATACAATCTGTCACATAATCTTCAAGTACATCTTTACCATGCTTCTGGGGTTGAAAGATTGAATGTTGAAAGAATAATCTTCATTTCTTGTTCCTTCGAATGAGAATTCTTCGACAATCACGGATGAAGCTTTGGCTCAGAAAATATCGATACAGTCTCCACGAGTCTCATCTACATCTGAATTCACTTTTCAAGATAGAAAAATTTGAGATAAAAACAAAACTAAAAGAAAACTTAGCACACAATATTTTTGGATTTTTCATATTTTCTAAAAAAATAAAACAGAAACAAAAAATATTTTTGGATTTTTGTTTTTTCTGAAAAAGAAATAAAACATAAATAACACTATTTTTCGATTTTAATTTTCAGATTTTTTTTTGTTTGATTTTTTTTTTTAATTTTTTAATTTTTTAATTCTCCCCCTAAATTTGTGCATAGAGGAAAACTATGAACAAATTTAACCAAAACAAAAATAATAGCTAAATTTAAAGACTTTTGGGATCAAAGTTGTTAAGCAATTCAATATCGTTTATCAGCACACGCCTGCATGTTTAGATCTGGTCAATCACCGGTATTGTGGTCCACTTAAACACAAAGGATATTTGACAAATTGGACAGATTATAAGTGACAAGACATTGTATCTATATTCCTAAATGGACCATTTAGCTGACGAAGACCAAGGATATTGTTGTCCACTTAAATTAAGCAACAAGATCTACAGACAACCTATTAAATGATTCAATTTTAGATGCACTAGAACGTGTTTCCCACTTCCCGATATACCCTAATAATCAAGAACTTCCAAAGAACTTCTTACTTTAGGCGAGTATTCAATCATTTAGAGAGAAGTCAGATATAGAAACGCATATGTTGTATCCCAGGTCGGATGTCTTCCAATCACACAGAGGGAACAACATATGACTAACATAGATAGAGGATTAGAGAGATAGTAGGGTGCATTTGCTGTGTCCCAGGTCGGATCTTCCGATCACACAGAGGGGACAACATATGGCTAACAAATAGAAAGAATTGCATAGATAAGGGTATGCATAGAGATAGAGTTGCATATGTTGCATTCCAGGTCAGATATGTTCCAATCACGCAGAGGAGGCAACATATGACTGACAGATAGAAAGCAAGAAAAAAATTTCCTACAGACCTATTTTATCAGAACCCCCAGTCGCCCTATCAGTACCAGAATTAAGGAAATAAGTCCATACATCAGGGAAATGTTGAGCCATAGTTCTAGTTAATTAAATTTTAGTGTATCTCGCAGGTTCCCATGTTTATCTTACTGCTCAATCTACCCAAGCGTCGTATTGTCAGTCCAAATAGAGCAATCTAAGTCCATACTGTCAAGTTCTTTCATTGTCAATCAATGTCTAGTCCTTTTGAATCCTTTGTGCCTACCAACAAATTGAACACAGAGTCTAGACAATTCGGCTTTCGTGCATTACACAAATCATAAATTTCCCTTTAGCACTATATTTCATATCACTTCCCACACAATACCTACAAACGAAAAACTAAAAAAATTGTCTTTGAAACGAATCATTGTAAGAGAAAACTCAGGAGTATCGAGAAGAAAACTCAAACCGTAAGTCACCAATTGAATTTGCATCCAGAAGGTCTGAGAACAACACGCATATTTCATTCTCATAATAGATCCGAAAATTCTTCACATGGTTAAGCACAAACCCCATTTATGATCCTTTCCTTTCTTCCTTTCCCACAAAGGACACATACTCTCAAACTAAGTTCTGAGTGTTGTACAGTTGAGAGATGTCCCCTATCATGTGCTTGGAACATCCACTACCAACAAACCGAAGTCTGATGATATGCCTCCATAGCTGCTCCAGCACAGAGTGCGGGATTAATTGGTCATTGGAACCCAGTCCATTTTGAAACTGGGGTAACCTTTGTAATCTACGCAAGGTACTCTCTCCCCTGACATATCCTGCTTATCACAAACAGAAGATGAAGAAATGTTAGAATCATTAGGTGATTTGGGAGAATGAACCTTTGGAACTCATCTGTAGTCGGGTTTAACCCATTTCTTGTTCGATCGGATGGGTGGCTCAGTACTTGCTTTTGAACTTGAATTTGGCCGTCGAGATGGCTTTAAGCTAACCGGTCTTGTCTTCACTGGAGCATCTCTTGAGCTTTCCTTCTTGGCCGACATTCCCTTCTTGCCCTTGGGAGTTTGATTCTTGACCTTCTTGGCATTCCAGTCGCCATTGTTTGAAAGTGGCCTCGTCCCTATTTGTGCGTTCTGCCAGCCTTGTGCATAGTAGGGAACGTATGCGCTATTTGGACATTTATGGCAATGTGTCCAGGTGTTCCATAATGAAAACATGTCTTTTTCTTCACGTAAGAATTGTTTCTTCCTGCCCCTGGTGGCGTGCCCTTGCCTCGTTTGTTATTGTTCCTGCATGCACACATACAACAAGCACTATGATTCACTTGTTTTGGTCGCCTGTATTTACCAACAGCAAGTTGATTAGAAGTAACTGAGTTAGAAGCAACATATTCAGAGTTCAAGGAGTCATTAGTTTGACAATCAGTAGAATTTTCAGAACTAGAATTAGTTCTGATGTCCTTGTTCTCATCCTCTACTACTTTACCTGCACATGAAGTAGAACTTAAAAACGTTCACCTTAATATTCTCAGTTGGCCCAAATTGTTCAGTATTAACTGAAGCTTGTTCAGGGAGTGGGCCAAACTGAGCAGGAATTTCTTCCTCGTTGGTCTCAAGGGGTGGGTTATAATTGTCATTGAAAGGAGGTGGGACACTATGATACCCTAAACCATTGGTTTGATTATCTTTAAATGTTAATTGTTTTTCTATCATGGATGCAACTACCTCACTTGACACATCAAATTTCTTAAAGTTGAATTCAACATCTTTGTATTTAGCTTTCAATGCATCAAGTTCGGTAATCAAGTTAGCAAGCTGTTCCTTAACATAATCATAATTTACACATTTATTACTGTATTATTCTTGAAGTTTTCTAAAATCCTTGGTTTTGGCCTCTAGTTGTGCTTTTAATGGTTTTTGGGCCTTCCTAAGTGTATATCCTTCATATTTAAGGTCCTCATTTTCCCTTTTTAGCAAATCATTTTGTTCACGAAGAAACTTAATCGTAGCTTCACAAGATTGAGAACATAAAACTTCATTGACCGGGATGTTTGAGGAACTCATTGTTTACCAAAAATGCACTTTGACTATAAAACTCAATAGACAACCTTAAAAGTCAAGTTTAAAAAGTCAAACTTAAAAGTCAAACCGAAAAGCTACAAGTGAAAATTTGAAAGTTAAACGAGAAAGTCAAAGTTTAAAGTCAAAGGTCAAACTTGAAAGTCAAAGTCAATTTTTGAGGTCAAAAGTCAAAAAATGATAGTCAAAAATTAAAAACCAAAATTTTGGGTAGAAAATGGAATTTTAAAATTAAAAAAAAAAATTGAATTTTGGGATAAATTTGTCAAAATTCGAAAATAGGAACGAAATTGTGAAGCTATATGATTTAAAAGGGGGAGATGTTAAACATTTGGCTTGCTAGATCAGTTGGTAAGGTGTGGGTTGTATGAGAGAAAGAACCGGGTTCGAATCTTGCAACCCCCCGGATTTTTATATTATTCGCTGCTGACCATGAACTCGCATGAGCTGACTGAGAACGCAAGCCGAACACGTGCTGGAACTCGGACCGAACACGTGCTCAATGTCCGAAGCCGAAAACGGATCACGGCTGTAAACGCTTCGGACCGCAAACTCGGACACGCTCCTCCAGCTGTAAACGTGTTTACGGCTGTAAACACTTCGGAAAAATACGCTGAATGCGAAAATGGCCGCCGGATTTCGCTGTTTACGACCAAAAAACACGATTTTTCACCTTTTTAGCTCCAAAACTCGATCAAAAAGCCATTTTTATGAAAAAAACAAAGAAACAACCCCCAATATTTTGTCAAAAACTATTCAAAAACATAAAATCCTTCAATAAAAAGTGCAAAAACGCTCCCGATATTGCCAAAGAGATTGATACAATCCAAGCTCTAATACCAACTGTAAGTCCAAAAAATTAGCTTGACGTATCAATGAGATCCACTTGATGGTGCGGAATCCCAATCAAGTGGATGATGCAAGATAGAATGGAGTAGAAGAAGAAGAAGAAGAAGAAGAACTTGGTGAATCTATGGTGTATTAAATAATATGAATGATGTTCCATACATATAAGATCCACACACACACACACTCTTCTTCTCTCTAGTTTCTCTCTCTAGAACACCTTGATTTACACACACACTTGACCGTAAACTGCTACTTCCATCTGACATATACTGACACTATTTATAGGGAATAGTAACCGTAAACACATTTACAACCGTAAACACGTTTACGACCATAAACGCCACCTAAGATGAAAGTAACTATGCTATTGCCTAGAAAAGTAAAGTATAAACCATATTTTAGACCCAACATACTTCATATCTATGTGTAAGATGAAAGTAACTATGCAATCACTTGTTAAGGTGATGATTCCAAACTCGGCCAGCGCTTCGCTTCTAACAATTCTATTTTCCTTCGGCGATACCTGGTATCATTACCGCTAGATTTTAGTATAATATTTATAGCGACTATTTAGGAGCGATATTGTTTTAAAAGTGTTAAACAATACATTTTTACCATTATGTACAAACATGGGCCAGACAAGAAACAACGAAGGACAGGACCATTTTGGCATTATAGCACTTTTGAAATCCAACAACTCTATACGGCTCTTCAAAGCAGATTCCCCGTACGGCGAGTAGTTAAAAGATATTATAATAACACTTTGTATATTGTATTTTATAAATATTTATTGTTTGTAAGTTCATAATAATGATATTGAACTTAAACATAAGCTATATTTAAAGTAGGGTAAGCATAACTCACTTACTAGGAGGTTTGGCTAGGAACGGGGCTCTGCGGGGCAGAACTTCTGAGCCGAAAAGCTCTTCTTCTTGGATCCTTCTGGCGCTTCAGGACTCGCCTCTTAGCACTTGGGAAGTACTAAGGGTTGGGAGGGATTTATAAAGAAGTTAGATAGATAGATATATAGATAGATAGATAGATAGATAGAGAGAGAGAGAGAGAGAGAGAGAGAGAGAGAGAAATGCTAAGGTGTGAAGAGTTGTGGAGGACCTCGCATGCTATTTATAGGAGCTGGCCGGCACAGGTACGCTGGGCGTTCCTCGGAGCTATGCTGCATATACCAGTACTTTGCGCATACGAGGGCTACGCTTCACATACGAGGGGGCAGTTGTCACTGATCCAAAGCGAGGCCGTGGGGAGCAAGTGAAGGCCGAGATTTGGCCATGTCACCCTCCTCGCAACAACTTACTCCCGACTTCTAAATTCCGTAACTTTCGCATACGAGCTCCGTTTTTGACGTTCTTTATATTCATGCATAGGTGGTGACGTATTATACAACTTTTGTTTAGACTCTGTCGACCAATTTTGAATTTATTTTTAAAGTTATATTTTAATAGGCCTGGACAGGTAAAGTATGTTAAAAATTCATAAATTTGTCATTCGACCTCCATTTTCGTCTATCTTTATATCATTGAGCTCTTACTAACGAGATCTTTAATTCTCGTTCACATTGTGTTGGCTAAAAATCGGTCGATCTGTAATTCGAATTCCGGGCTGTGCACTATTATGCCAAATCTTAGAAAAATCATAACTTCCTCATACGAAGTCAGATTTGGACTTTTTTTATGCACGGTCTCGGTTTAACATATACTACGACTTCCGTTTATATCGCTAAGGCTAAAAAGTATTTTATCGCAAACTCACTTTTTACGATTCCTAATGTCGTGCCGGTTTTGCCGCAAAACTTTGACATGCCACAACTTCTTCGTTATAAGTCAGATTTTTAGTGTGCTTTATATATAAGGAACCCTTGTGACATACATACTATAACTTAGTTAAGATTATTTATTCCAAATAATCTTCTATCAAAAAGTCATTTTTGACGCTTACTGTCTCTAAATTGAGTAGCCCGAATCTGTGGGCGTTACAATTATCGTACCCTTAGGATGATTACGTCTCGAAATCATCAACAAAACAAGGCTTGTATAATGACTCCATACATTATCTCTTCATCCTAGGTAATAACCGAAACTTCTATGTTCATTCAAATGATTATCTAACTCTTGCACTTCTTGACTGCAGGTGGTGCTCAATCTTGCACCCGCTCTCTATCTCGAGTTGGACTTTGAATTGTAACCTTCTGGTTACAAAATCAATCCTTATTGCAGAAATAATTAAGATAAGTTCTTTCATTCGATTACCATAATAGACCGATGGGTCATGTTCTAATGACCTGTCATTGTATGATGCAACATTTGGACTCATGTCTTTTTAGAGTCAAAATTCATAATGGAAACCTTCCTTCATGGTCTAATGTGATATAATCACATTCTACTATGTAGCACTTCTATCTACAAGCTTCTTAATTTAACAATGATTGCGATACTTCTACTAATTGCTTCGATTATCTTTCAATTCGATCTTCTGGCTTAAGTCAGATGCTACATCGATCTTGGTTCTCTGAACCATGTAACATACTTGTTTTAGTCAGACTCGATTTGATATCACCACTAGGGTCAGAATAATAATCATCCTTTTAGACATTACTGAAACAATGGTAACGACAGACATGAACAAAACGGGATCAATTACTAGCGCCTTGGTAACCTCGTGACTTTCCATGATTCAAGTGCGAGTCCTATGCTTCCAGTAGTATAGGCCTCTATTAACATTCACACCTACTCATACTCGTTCCAAGTATTGCCTCGCAATTTTCCAAGTCACCATACGAGAATTTCACATAGTCATTTAACACATCGGATAACATAACTAAGGTTTATATTATTTTTCGAAACAATTACATAGATGTTCAACTTCACCCTACACTAGGCCTCTTATATTAGGCTACACCGCATGATACTATCAATATGGATTCATATCCCGACCTTTGGATGTATAGATTCTCAATCCTGATCCCTTGCATTGTCACCTGCTTCATCGAGGATCATCTGGAATGCTCTTGCCTTTGGTTTTGGCGGTGCATTTGGCCCTGCTTCTTCATTTTTCTTCGGACAATCCCTAGAAATATACCCATCTTCGTTACATCCGAAACACACTTTCTTGTTGAATGTGCACTCATTGGCGTAATGCCCAAACTTTGCACACTTGAAACATGTCACCTCCTCACCACATTTTCCAAGGTGCTTCTTATTGCGCTTATCGCACCATTTTGTTTCACCTCCTCCTCCTCCTCCTCCAGACATCAATAATTTGCTCTTCTTGTTGGACCTTGAAGATCCTTCAAACTCTCTCTTCTTGCCAACTTCAACCTTGTTGGTGGCTCTACTCTTGATCTTCTCCTCGACAGACTTAGTAGCCCGTATAGCCGGGTCAAGAATAGGTGCCTGGCGTACTGGCACATCATACTCCCATGGTAGTCGCTTCTTATACTTATCGAATTTCGTTAGTTCATCAGGGAAGATGTGCAATGCAAACTACACATTGTCTGTGAAGGCATTGGTATACTCGTCAATGGACATGTTGCCCTTCTTCAATGTCAGAAACTGGTTTTCTAGTTCCAACATGTTTTGGGCTATGCAGAACATGCGTTTAAAGTGGACCAAGAACACTGCCCATTTCAGTTGTAGTGGCTCATTGGGGTTATGGTCTTCGCCAAAGTGTTCCACCAGCGAACAACACCACCTCTAAACTGACGCACTGATTAAGTGGTTTGTAGCTTGCCCTTGCAACCACACGTCATGAAAGCTAGCTGCATTTTAGAGATCCACTCCATACCTCCAATTAGATCTTCTTTCCTAGTAAAAGTTGATGGTTTGCAAGTCGTCAAGTATTTGTACTTGCATCCGCTTCTTTCAATCCCTTCGTCTTGGTTATTTCTCCTAACCACTGGCGGTTCATCAGGCACAATAGATTCATCCCTATTCTGTTGAAGTAGATGCCTTCTCTCTTCCATTCGACGATCCAACATCATTTGAATCATCGCTTGTACTCCTGCCATAGTGATTGGCTAGGGTGCAACCGCTACTTCTGGTGCACGCTCAATCACAGGACGCTGATTAGCATTAGCGTTTCCATTAGAATTTCCAAATCCGCTTTGAGTTCCCACCATGTTGATCTATACACCTAATCACACGTTCGGTGTGCAGTGACGAGAATTAAGATAGGGATAGCTTTATTTATGAAATACGTATAAATCTCCTTATCTTTTTGAAAAGTTACGTGCCAGTTCTAATACCGTAATTAATCGTTTAGAAATCTGAACGTATAAAATTTCCACATCTGGTCGCAACAGACCATAGATCCGATCAAATGATAGCATCATAAAGCATCACAAATCATTTAGCATATAAATGCATTTTAGGCATCTTCCCCAAATAAGCTAGTGCTTGTGTCTATTCAAGTGTACTACCTAAAATATATTAGACACACTCCTCACGATCATCCCTTAGCATTCTAAGTTTAAGTCTAGAAATAAATCCTTATTCCTAGCTCGCTTAAACTAATTCTCTGATACGAACTGTGACATCCCCAAATTCATGGTCATTTTAAATTTTTTATTTATGCTTATTTGAAAATCAAAGTATTCATTTTAAAGAATAATATTGCGGAATTTGTTTCCAGAATACATGATAAATATATTATCAAAGCATTTCCAAAGAAATATAATTTGTTTATATTAAAACTTTGGGATGTCATCATCGATACAGAAACATAAGCATAAACAGACATTACATTCATTTACACTACTTATTTACATCTCCTTTAGTCTCTCAGTGTAATGTAGCTTCGTATGGACACCTGTGATACAAATAAACTAAGTTGGTCAGGTTGGGAAACCTGGTGACTACATAGGGTTTTCAACCCACAATAATAAAGTTATTATATTTCGTCATCAAACAATTATCCCAATTACCCATCCCCATTATCTTCTTTATTTCTTAAGGATCTACCCTAAGAATCATCTATGATTAACTAATTCATTCCTAAAGAATAGGCACGAAGCCATCGTTGCCAAGCTTTATATAACAGGCACTAAGTCCATAGTTGCCGATGTTATTTGTTAGGCACTAAGTGCATAGGTGCTAGTGTTTATCTCTTTTATTGACAATATTATTTTAGGGAGTCCACCCACAATACATGTCAAAGGGTTTTTAGAGTACATCTGATGAACACATCTTTCACAACACATACAGGTTGCGAGGCTGCTAGTGTTCCACTGGACTGTCAAGAATAGTCTGTGGTTGTCATCTATACTCTGGTAGATGACTGGGCCATCGCTTGGGTCATCGCTTGGGACATCGCTTCTCATCATAATCACCTCTAATCATATATATCATCTTTCATCTCTCATTATTCATATCATCTTTCATCTCTCATCTCATCTTATCTTTAATCTACCCATCTTTACCCATCATAATTATAGGTATAAAATACGTATATAGTTTAAATCGAGTAAAACATGTATATTTTGTTCATCCAATATAGATACGAAGAACACAGATAATATGCACACATATCACGTAATTTATATTAAATAATTCGTATCTATGTGTAAGATGAAAGTAACTATGCACTCACTTGTTAAAGTGATGATTCCAAACTCGGGCAGCACTTCGCTTCTAACAATTCAATTTTCCTTTGGCGAAACCTGGTATCATTACCGCCAGATTTTAGTCTAATATTTATAGCGACTATTTACGAGCGATATTGTTTTTTAAGTGTTAAACAATACTTTTCACCCACTATGTACAAACAGGGGCTAGACAAGAAACACCAGAGGGCATGACCATTTTGGCATTATAACACTTTTGAAATCCAACAACCCTATGCGACCCTTCAAACCTGATTCCCCGTACTGCAAATAGTTAAAATATATTATAATAACACTATGTATATTATATTTTATAATATAATTATTGTTTATAAGTTCATAATAACGATATTGAACTTAAACATAAGCTATACTAAAAGTAGGCACTACTAGAAAACAGCCCTTTAATGACGCGCAAGCAATGACACGCGCTGATAGAAGACGCGCATTTGTGCGTACCCTAAAAAATAATGTCAGTTTTGCAAATTTGAAGGATAGAGGACACGCATTTGTGCGCGCCCTAAAATTAGTGTCCAACGAAAAAAAAATTACATACACGGAAGGCACCTAAATTAAATTGGTGTCGTGTAGAGATGTCGTTTTATAAAATTTTAATACGCGCTCCCCCTTTTTGATACAACTAAGGGGGAAAACCAAATCCCCCACAAATTCAAGTACCCCGCCTTCCCCAAAAATCGGACCTCAAAATATTTTTCATGTAGTCGGCGATTGGGGGTCTACGACTCCTCACACTGAAAACGCCGGCGAGTTTAAGGTTTTTTGTCCTCGATATCAAAGAAGAACTAGGGCTTTTATGCTCTAGACCTCACAAGTGTGCACCCAAGAAATAGGGCTTTTATATCGGCGTGTTCAGGCAGAACAATGATATCCGCCCTTCCTCCTCGCCATCCAACTAATTCTTCGTTATTTACTTGTTGAATACATCCTATCGAATCAAATCGGGTAGAGGAGGACCTCGAGGTGAAGCTATGTCACATATTATATCACGTCCCTGCCCCTGTCTCTAAGAAGGCTATGGTGTTTTTGTTTTCAGCTTGTTCAAAAACATCTATCTGATACTTGCGAGCATGCTCTTTTGGTACTCTTTCTTGGAATTATCATCATCGTTGTCTTTTTTTAACTCTCCTTGAAGGTTTTTGTCAATAAGAGGCTTGACATCTCTGTTACAGCTAGACTTCCAAGAACCTGGACGAAAAACCATGGCATTAGTTCCCAACCAGTCGGCCTTTTGAGAATCCAAGGTGTTGGGTGATACATTGAATTAGAAAATCAAGATATTCCTGTTATTGTTTTTCGGTAAATGACTTTTGTGGTCTCTTCTTTAAACCATAATGAATTTTTGTAGTTTGTACATTTGGGTATAACAGTGTACAAAAAATCTTTTCTTCCTCCTCCAATTCACTGAGCTTTTCCTCATGCCTAACAAGCACAAGTACTCTGTCAGAGTCGCTTAATAAAAGAGAGAATATGTAAACATGAAATATTGTTATGTTACTATGATGAATTTAAGTGTAACATACAAAATCAAAGATTCTTCAAGTTGTTTTGCCAATGTTACAAATAGATTTCATGCTTGTAGCTTGAAGCCCAAGATTTAGGCTTTTCTGTGGGAGATCTTTTGTTGACTTTTCAACTGAACTGGATGGATCGACATCAGACCTAAAGAAAGAGCACCTAAATATTATTGGATGTGTGGATTTTCAAGATGTACATCAATTATTAAAGAGTAAATGACACGTCTGTAAAAGGGTTGTTCTTTTTTAAACAAATAGAGCCTTAAAGCAGAATGATTTCAATATAGATACAAAACCTGAGTGCATTGATATTTTGGTGTCTTTCCCTTGATGCAGATTCATCCTTGGTTGGACCAATATTATCTGCCATTGTGGTTGAAATTGGTTCATTTCTTGATTTTATATTATCAGTATTCAAGCATTCCCTTTAAAGGCCATACTAATGAGAAGGTATGTACATTTACATTTACTACATTCTCTTAATGATAATATTATTCTGATTAATTTTCTCATTTCTTTTTGATTTTATGTCTACTCAGAATTTTGCTGGGCTATATGTTGCTGATGGATATATTGCATGTGGTTCAGAAACTAATGAGGTATTATGCCCATGCCCCCTAATTCTCTTATCATTTTGAATTTTTCTTGAATTTTTTAATTAATTGTGAGATGTATGTATGTACTATTTGTAGGCAGGTGTTTGCTTATTATAGATCATTGCCTATACCTATCACAGTAGGTGGACAACATATCCCTTTTGGTGCTTCCCCACAAGACATTTGGACTGAATTAGGTCGACCAGATGGAATTATGGTGGTGTTCAAGACAAGCTTGAACAATCTGATCTTTTTGATGTTCAACAAGAAATCATGGCACAAAAATTAGACAATAAGGATACACTAAGATGTGACTCAAAATCATCACTTTCAGTCTCAAGTCCCCCTAGCTCCCCAACACATATCTCTCATGATGAGCTGGATGATTCCTCTGTTATACCTACTGGAGGTGATGGAAATGAGAATCCTGAACATGATACGAATGATGAACCTGGAGAAGTTAGAGAAGTGACTACAATGGTAGCATGCGATGATGATGAAGAATGGAGCCTTGAGAATCAAGAGGAGATGCAGGAACAATAAGAGTATGATGAAGATGATGATGGGTATGGTGAAGAAGATGAAGTTCATGAAGGAAACGATGAGAATATAAACCTGACACATGAATTTCAGCATATGGGTATTGAAGAGAAAGGCACGAATAATGTGATGGAAAATTTATTGTTGGGATTCAATGAAGGTGTTGAAGTTAGAATCCCAGTTGATAAAACCGATGTGAATACAATTGGGACACCAGAAGAAAAACAAGATGCAGTTGATTCAGTCAATTCAATGATTAATGATTCAGTTGTTCAACCTCAAAATGCCACATTAGATTCTTCTGCCACTACACATGCATTACCTTCCATACCGATTCAGACAGATTTACCAGTCAAACACCAGTTTGGGTTGTTTTCTGGGCCTTCTTTAATACCATCTCCTGTTCCAGCCATACAAGTTAGATCCATACAGATGCCTCTTCATCTCCATCCACCTGTTGGTTCGTCAATGGGCCACCTACACCACCAATCACAACCTCCTCTTTTCCAATTTGGTCAACTAAGATACACATCTACTGTTTCACAAGGAATTCTTCCAATAACTTCACAACCCATTACACTTGTTCAACCAAACATTTAGAAAACCCATTTAAACCTGAATCAGACTTCAAATTCCGGAACTTTACCTAACTAGTTCTCTCAAGAAACCATGAAAAAAGACAATCATAAGAATTGGTCAGGAGGTTGACTGGCATTGCATCCAAACCAGTTACACAAACCGAAGAGAAGCTACATGGCACTCCTGGTAATACATTTTTATCATTATTTTAATGAAAACAACTTTGAGATTTGTTTGCAAATGCAATAATCTTGGAACAACGGTTCTTTAAAAGATTTAGGAAGAAAGTTTTTTAATTCAAAATGTGATGATCAGGTACCAAAGATGGACAGACGACAGACAATGGTGTTTTATATGCATGGAATATGCAGAATCAAACATGGGATAAGGTATTATTCTGAATGATTTTTAATGCACCAAATGATTTGATTCTAATCATCAGGTTTGATGATAAGTTGTTCTCATTAATTAGCATTTTCTTTTGCCTATTTTAGATAGGGGAAGTAACTGATGGGCCTGATGATGGCAATGACATGAAGCGCCCAGTTCTTGATGGAGTATAATATGATTATGGTGAGCCTTTTGACTTTATTTCATATTCTTCATTTTTTTATTCTTTTCTACCGATACCACAAAAACTTGTAAATCAGTGTTTGATGTGGATATTGGAGAAGGTGAACCTGTTCTTAAATTCTCATATAACAGATCATGTACTTTCTTTTTTTATATCAAGATATGATTTGGTAACATAATGGATCATTATTAAGAAAAAAAATTAATTTGCAAAAAAGTTCCTTGTGTTTTCAATTTTGGTCTTCATTTCAAGGTTTCATGTCGATTTTGGTCCCTAGAATATTGAAAAAAGGACCAAAATTGATATGAAATCTTGAAATAGGGACTAAAATTGATATAAAACCTTGAAATCAGAAAGTCCTTGGGATCAAGACTGATATATGTAGAGTTATTAGATAATTATTATTATCTGGTTAGTTAGGAATTGTTTCCTTGATCCGTTTTAATTAGGAAAATTGAAATGTTCATTGTTGGACTCTAGAATTGGAAAATGTTCCAATTTTGAAGTAAAAATCAGGAAGCACATTGGACTAAATTATGTATTTTTGAAGTAATTTATTTTTTTATTTAAATTTTAAAAAATATATAATATTATGAAAGTGAAATGATTAAATTATGTATTTTTAATCTTTAGGTGTCACTTGCCTACGTTATATATTGGAATGGAGTACATGCGAACCCACAACTTCAAACTCGCTGATCAGGTGATAATTGCTATATCACATTCTTATCAAAATGACTAAAATACCCTTTTCTTTATTTGGTTTGATGTAATTTATCTTTTTGGTTGTGTATAGTTTTGCATGCAAGCAAAGGCAATATGTCCTTCAGATCTTGGTAGAAAGTCAGTTCATGGGTAAGTTTGTCTTTTCTCCATTGTCCCCCTCTTGCCAACTCAGCATGTGATGTTTAATTAGGCAGAATGAGCAACTTTCAAAGTACGGGGACACCAAATCAGCATGAAGCATTACATTGGTTGAATTGAAAAAGCTTATAGAAGCAAACCCTTTGTTTAGAGAGAAGATAACTCTTCCTGTATTTAAATTTTCAAGGCTGCGTGCATTGATAAATCAAAGGTCCTTAGCCCTCTGCATTCTTAAATATTATTACTTTGTGTTACCATTTGTGACCCTACGAGTCTTGGATGTTTAAAATATAATACCCTAGACATTTGAAATATAATACCCCCAAAAATAACTGAATGTTTATAAATAAATTGTCTTTTTGACCAATAAACTTATGAGAAATTACAAAACAGTCCATGTTCTTATATAAATTATAATTTAATCGTAAATGCATAACTTGTGAGTTTTGGGCTGTTATTTTCGGACTATTAAAATCATGTACAATTTAGTGAATTTTGTTAAATTCTTATTTGACATAGTTTGTCAAAAATCTATAATTATCAACTTACAACACTGGCCCTTAAACGTTGATATTGAAAGTATGCTCCTTTTATGTTCAATTTTCCCTTTCTTTCTTTTTCTTATCTTTTTATTTTTTATAATATAACAGTTATGTTATTTCAGCATAAATCCCTATGTTGAGAGAAAAACTTAGAGACACACTTGAACAAACGTTAGAACAAGTAGATTGCAGAATAGTTAATCTCGAAGGATCTAAAAGCTCAACAATAATATTGATAAGTTAGAGTTAGATAGTTAGAGAGTTAGTTGCGGAAAAGTAAAGAAATAGAAATGACAACAATTGTTATATCAAGTATACACATAAGTTGATTCATAACAAGGAATGCATTCAAACCAAGTTAATAAGGAAGATCAAACTTAGTGATTAAGTCATAAAAGACTTGCTCCGAAGAGAGGTTATAATCAGTTGTATTCTAGTACGATTTGAGAGTAAGAAGGGATGCGTTGTAAGATAGAGAGATAGAAAATATATCTTTCAAAATATTAAGAGTTCTGAGTTGTAAGTTTTTTTAAGTGAGAACGAATGATCTCTATTTATAGAGACTCAGAAAGTACACTAGATTACATCTCTAAGAGTAGCCATGCAAGGCATACTGGACAATAGAGAGTATTACAACAAAAGACAATTAAAGTAATCTAGTAAAGAGACTGTGGTAGATAGTGACTCCGGATGCGGTTGCTGATGAAGGAGCTTGACTGCGGGTGCTTGTCGGTTGCGGTAGCTGAAGTTCAAGAGGCTCACTTTTTATGATTCAACAATTTCCCCCTAAGTGACCTCTTTATCTTTTGTTCAACTATCAAGTTTAAGAAACTTGATCAGTATCCACCAAAACTTCCTGATGTTTTCCAACCAGATGATTCTCCTTAAGATCTCGAACTTGACTTCTGCAGTAGTGTGCTTCGATTTTTCAACTGCGGTTCGGTAGATATCAAGTTGCTTTCTGGTGAGGCGATGCATGGCAGTCATAGGAATGAAGTATTTGACATTATCGATCTTCCTTTTGAAAATGACTCCAAGTTCAGGAAAGTTGGTTGCACCTAGGGATCTTTCTTGATAGCCTTCGGTAGGCATTAGTGCAGGGTCGAGTGGTGGCAGATCAAATCTTTTGGCAATGGTGGGGTGGATGTCTGCGTTGATTTTAGCAAAATCACAGACCATTTCCTTCAAAAAAGTATTAGCCCTTTCAAGCGCAATCTTCATCTTCGGGTGATTCTCCGACTTGTTCTGGAACACCTTTGCAATGAGAAAGACTTCTTCCGGATTCATACAGGGGAAGTCAGCTTGGGTGCGGACATAGTCGTGTTCCCTTCTGGTGAGGGTGTACTGGATGAAGTCAGCCTTCATGAACTTCCGAATCTTGTATTTTTTGACTGCGGATGGTCTATCGTTAGACCATATTTTCTCAATGGGAGAGGCATGCTTAGCATAAAAATGACTAAGTCTCTCAAATTCCATTGGCAGTCTTTTGTGGTCTGGAAGGCTACGGTCAAACGGCTCAAACACTGTGAAGTATTTGGCATTAGGGGAGATTGGAACATCCCAGTAGCCATCCGAAGGAGCTTCAGCATAGGTGAGGTGAGGTCTGTAATCGTCATCCAGCAGTCTGCGGTGAGGATTGATCCAAGAGTTTATCAAGGATTCGTCTATGATGGTGTCAAAACCGCATTCTCTCCATATGAGCTCAACCGGTTTAGCTGCCTTCCAATCTTTTTTTCTTTGGGTGGTGGCAGGAGAGTCATTTGAGCTCGGAGAGGACATGTGATCAACCAGGTTTTTGAAGTGAGGGGGAGTCTTTGGTTTCTCAACCATGATCTCTTTTTGAGGTGGAGTCTGATGAGATGGAGTATGATGAGATGGTTGCGGTGAGGGTAGCGGTGTGGGAATTCTTTCTGTAATGATGGGGGTTCTGATGAGATGGTATTGGTGAGGGTTGCGGTGTAGGAGTTTTTCTGTAAAGATGGGGGGGCTCTGACGTTGTGAGATGGAATGATTGGAGTGATGGACTTCATCTTCACTGTGATGGACTTCGTCTTCACTTCCCCCTCTTAAGGAATGCAACCCAGGAGCTTCCTCAAGCCATTGACGTAGGCCATCAACTTTGGCATATACTTCTTGAAATTGAGCCTTCAGGGCATCCGCCAATTGTTGATTGTTGGGAGTGGAGGAGTTGAAAAGCAGCTTGTGAATATCCTTAGTGAATTGAAGGATTTCAGGACCGTGGAAGTTGGAGGACAGGGATCGTTGCAGTCTATTGATTGTGGCTTGAAGAACTGGGATAGTGGACTCATACGCAGTGTGAGTCTCAGCTATCAGTTTTTAAGACTGGGTGGCTTGATCCGCAATGGCTGCTTGGAGATCTTTCTTGATTTTGGTCACCTCAGAGATGAGGCGTTTCGCAGCAGCCATGAAATCCTTGTGATCTGCTTGTCGATTGTTGTCAAGGGACCGGATTCCCATTTCAACTTTGAGAGAAATTCTCTCAGTAGCCAATCGCTCATGCGTTTCCAAGTGCTCTATCCGTTCGATCAGTGACTGCGGTCCGAGGGTGTCTTCTGGTTGCGGTTGAGTTGGCTTGACCGCAGCGAGAATTTGATCAACCTTTGCTTACAAGCTCAAAAACTCTTTCCTTGTGACAGCATTCTTCTTCTTTTTCTTCTTCTCTTTGGGTTTTGAAGTGGAATGGTGAGATCCACTGGATTCCTCTTGTTCATCGAACATCATAAGGTCATCATCAGAGGGTGAGGGTTTGTTTACCTCTTGGAGATTAACATCATCAAAACCGAAGGTGGGAGCAGAACTGACTTCTATTGTGGTTCCTTCGTCTTGTGATTCATGAACTGTTGGAGTTGGAATTGGATTTGGAGTTGGAGTTGGAGTTGGAGTTACTCTGGAGGGGCCTGCACCTTCACCTGTTGCTTGAGCTTTGAGAAGTGTCTCAGCCATCTCGGTCATCCAGTCTTGAACCTTCTGAATGGTGGCTACGGTATTGGCATTATTCATTGCATCTGCCCAATACTTAGCCACTGACTGGATTTCTTGTTCCTTTTGTTGTTGTTGCTTGATCTGTTGTTCCTTGCATGCTTGGAATGCCCTTCTGCAAGCAGCATATTTCTTGATGTCTGACTCAGTCACCGGAGTGTAGCGTAACCAAGAGTCGTTTGATTCATCCCCGTCAAATCCTTGGAAGCGCACCGAAGTGTCCTTCGGGTTCACGGATCCATGCACATTAGTGCTCACCGTGCCTAAACCACCTGCTGCGGATGTAAGCAGAGTAGGATTTCCTGAGCTTCCTTGGTCTCCTTGACCCGTAGTCAAGTTTGGCCTCGGCTCAGTTCTGGCTAGGGCGGAAGAAGTGCCCTGCGTTTGGGGAGGTGTTTGAAGTGTTTGGGTTACGTTCAAGAGGATGGAGTGCAACTCCTCAGAAGAAAAGAAATGCAGTCGGGAAGCCCTGGAGACCTTAGGGCGTGAACCAGTGTCATCCTCTTGGGAGTGAACTGGGGGGAGTCTCCACGATGCGGTGAATCAGACTCACTTTCTGAGTCTGATTGGAAAAGAATAGTGGTGTTGAATGGGTCTGCGGCCACCCCAAGGACTACCGGAGCCTTTTGAGAGGCTTCAGTATAGGTCCGGTCACGCATTTGGCCAGAGGTATTGGTTTTTCTTTTCTTAAGGATAGCAATTGGTTGCGCATCCTCATCAGAATCACTATCAGGTGTGGGTGCGGTTGGTTTGATTTTACGTTTCTTGGTGGGTGCAGTTGGTTTGGGAGCATCCTTCTTTGGTGTTCTTTGTTTCTTCTTTGTGTCCAATTGCTTTCTTCTTTGAGAAAGATTGGAATGAGTAGTGGAGGAAGGGACTGCGGTACTTCCAGGGTTAATGATTGCGGATGGGTTTTGAAGAGGCAGGGTAGGAAGGTATGGGGCAATACCTTCCGTAGCCTCAATATGATCTGAGACATCAGCAGTCTCAAGACCAAGAGTGGATAGAATATGGGTAGGAAGTCTTCGAATCGGTCCAAAAATAGATTGATCAGATGAGGGATTGTACCTTTTGAGATCCTTGGCGACAAAGAAATTAATGTCACTGCCCATGTCGATCCCTGCATCCGCATGGAGGTTTGAAATGCAGAGGGACCAGAACCGTGCGAAAGTGAGTTCGGTTGGGTTCTCCTTGGGAATGTATTGAAGAAAGTCGTCCCATAGGATCTGCCCGTAGTTCACGTCATTACCTGTGAAGATGCTCCACACCAGCTCCAGAAGTTTGAGTCCCATATTATCCGTGCCTCCGGTTCTGCCGGATAGACTGCGGATAACGTAGTGGCAAACAAATTGCCAGACCGCAGGCAGTTGGTTTTTCTTGAATTCCCCAATCCCTTTAATCTTCTTCTGGTATCCCATATAGTAAAGTGCAGAAGTGACGTCTGCCATGGATGGGGTGAAAATCTTGATGGAGGGATGAATAAGGAGGTTAATGGCAGAGAGAAACTTTTCTTAGGACAGAATGACCAAAGAATCGTTAGCTAGGTTAAGATGTACTTCTTGGGGGTTTTTGATTGGTCGATAGGCTGCAAAAGCACATTTGAATAGGGTTGAGAGTGGGACAACATTTGTGAAAGCATCGAAGGGGCCAAACAGGGGGTGATTCTTCACAAAACTTGATCATCAGCTTGATAGGAGCATTGTAGGATGAATGATCTTCGAACACTGCTCTGAAGTTGCTTGAAGCAATTGTGGGTGTGAGTTGTCGTGAAGCAGAGTCTGAACCAGCAGGGTTCACTGATCCAGATGCCTTTGATTGTTTCTTGGATATACCGGATTTCACCATTGTTGAAGTTTGAGAGAAAGTGTAGAAAAACAGAGTATGATAATGAAGAAAGGATTCAATGTTCAGAGAGCGTAAACTGTTCTTGGGGAAGAAGAAAGGTTTTTATAGGGGCTTATGGGAGCGGGAAACGTTTTTTTTATTTACCCTAGGTAAGAAAAAGATAAGGTAAAAAAAATTGGGGGTTCTTTTGATTTAGGGAGATGAAATCTCAGCCACACATTATGAAACGATTTAAAATTTTTGGATTTTACCAAAAAGGGATTTGCATTTAATGAAAAGTTAGACGTACATCATCACGTCAGGTGATCGTGTGGTGAGGGGAAAAGAAGTTGTAACGGATGGGACGTGCTGGGTAAGCGGAAAAGACAGATTAAGGATGTGTTTATGGAAAAACGTTCTTTTTGTCATCATACCTAAAATAGGTCTGACACAAGGTTTATTCAAAAAGAGAATAAGACAGTTTCTCAAGGAATGTTTTTTTATTTAATGTTTTATTAATGAAAGATCATTAAATAGCACACCATGATTCAAGGATTAATGAAACGGTTGAGAAATTATCAATGTGATTGCGGATGGAGATTGCATTGCGGATGACCAGATGTCATTGCGGATGAACAGATGTCATTGCGGATGACCAGATGTCATTGCGGATGACCAGATGTCATTGCGGATGAACATATGTCATTGCGGATGACCAGATGTCATTGCGGATGAACAGATGAATGTCTGCAGTATAGGAACTGAGGAGAGCACTTGCACAAAAGGTTAGTAAAAACAAACAATAAGGACCGATGAAAGATAGGTATGATATATGGTTGCGGTACGTACACTGCGGTACCAAAACCATCTATCATAAGTAACTTTCAGTTAGAACCGCAACGGAGACCAAGGATGGTCTGCGGTATCTATCAATTCAAAAAGAATTGTGGGTCTGGATTCATCATTCCTAACATTTGCAGGAAGGTGTTAAGTTTTGTGGAGTCGAGCGCTTTTGTGAACACATCAGCAATCTCTTCATGAGTATGGACAAAGATGAGTTCAATGTTACCTTTCAAGATGTGGTCTTTGATGAAATGATACCGTAGTTCAATATGCTTAGTCTTGGAGTGCTGAATTGGATTGTGAGAAATAGCAATAGCAGTTTCAGAGTCACAATAGATCGGTATCTGTAGCATTCTATATCCGTAGTCCAATAGTTGAGTTTTCATCCAAAGGACTTGAGAACAACAGCTGGCTGCGGCCACATACTCAACTTCTGCGGTAGACAGAGAAACACAGCTTTGCTTCCTTGAGGACCAGCTGACAAGTCTTCCTCCCAAAAGTTGACATCCTCCTGAGGTACTTTTGCGGTCTAATCTGCATCTGGCGTGATCCGCATCTGTGAAAGCTTGCAGGCTAAAGTCATTGCCTGCGGGGTACCATAGACCAAGAGATTTGCTTCCTTTCAGGTACCGTAGAATTTGTTTGGCTGCGGTCATGTGAGACACTTTTGGGTCAGCCTGATACCTTGCACATACACCAGTTGCAAAGACAATGTTTGGTCGACTTGCGGTGAGGTACATTAGAGAGCCTATGATACCTCTATAAGTCTTGTTATCCACAGGTTCTCCTGAGGGATCAGCAGAGATCTTATAACCAAAGGCCATGGGGACCTTAGCCGAATAACAGTTGTCCATAGAATATTTCTTTAACAGTTCGGTGGTGTATTTTTCTTGATGAATGAAGATTCCTTGTGGAATTTGTTTCACTTGAAGTCCTAGAAAGAAGTTAATCTCTCTATTCATGCTCATTTGGAACTTGTTAGTCATGAGCTTAGCAAATTCATTCACCATTTCTTGATCAGTTGATCCGAAGATGATATCGTCCACATATATTTGTACGAGCATAAGGTGATTACCATTTGCTTTTCTAAATAAAGTGGGGTCAATCACTCCTCTCTTGTACCCGGATGAGACAAGGAATTCAGAAAGAGTCTCATACCATGCTCTTGGGGCTTGCTTCAGACCGTAGACTGCTTTTTCAAGCTTGTATCAGTGGTCTGGGAATTCAACATTTTCAAAGCCCGGAGGTTGCTGAAGATAAACCTCTTCTTTTAGTTCCCCATTGAGAAAGGCACTCTTAACGTCTATTTGGTGTACCTTGACGTTCTTGTGGGCTGCGTATGCTAAGAAGATCCGGATAGCTTCCATGCGTGCCACCGGAGCATACGTTTCATCGTAGTCAATGCCTTCAAGTTGACTATACCACTTTGCAAGTAACCTTGCCTTGTTTCTGACTACCGCACCAGATTCATCCAGCTTATTTTTGAATACCCATCTAGTGCCAACGATGGTGTGACCACGTGGCTTAGGAACGAGCTGCCATACTTTGTTTCTTTGAAATTCTTCTTGCTCTTCTTGCATTGCGGCTATCCAGTCAGTTTCAAGAAATGCTTCTTTGATCGTTCGGGGCTCTACCGAGGACATAAATGCTTCGTAGTGGCAGTGATCAGATAAGTCCTTGGAGGATCGAGTCTGGATACCTGCGGATGGGTTGCCAATGATTTGACCTAGTGGGTAGTCCTTCGTCCATACGTGTAGACGGGGCTGCAGATGATCAGCAGCTGCGGTAGAGGGAATGTCTTCGATATCAGAAGACTCTGCGGTTGGGGATGGCAGTTCCCCCTGGACTTGAGAACATCCTGCGGAATCATCTTGGTTTGTTGGAGCGAGAAAGGAATTTTCTTGAGCAGTTGGAAGAGGTTCCCCCTGGATTGCTGATGGGATTTCCTCTGGAACCTGAGAAGGTTCCCCCTGGACTGCGGATGGAAGAGTGATAATCCTAGAGTCTGTTCTTGTGTCGATGTTTTCATCATCCGAGTCGGAAGAAACGTTGGATGGTAATGATTCTCTACGGATGGGAACTTGAGTAGCATCAAGTACTGGAACCTCGACGGTTGTTGCTTGATCCGGAGTAGAGCTTTCCCCCTCAACCGGAGAGGTGGAAGTGTTGAGAGATGCTACTTTGGATAGCGAAGGACCAGATACATCAGCGTGCTGCTCTTGAGCTTCTTGAGACACGAGAACTTCGGATAACTTGGCTGTTTCTACAGGGTCGAAGAGATCGTCGTAATTGACTTCAACAAGATTTAATGGACCCGAAGAGGTTGGAATATCACTTTCCAGGATTGCTGTGGTTTCAGTGGATGGAGGGGCGTTGCGGATGTGAGAATCATCAAATCTCACATCGAAGCTTTCATTGATTAGCCTTGTACGTATGATGAGAACTCGATAAGTAACCTTGTTAGTGGAATAGCTAAGGAAGATGCCTTCATCAGACTTTGGTGCAAACTTGTTAAGCTGATCTCGGTTGTTGATCACGAAACATCTACACCCAAAGATATGAAAGAAGCGAACATTTGGCTTGTGGTTGTTAAGGCTCTCATACGGTGTTTTATTGAGGCGTTTGCACACAATGCTTCAGTTTTGTACAAAGCGTGCGGTTGCTACAGCTTCAGCCCAAAAGTAGAGAGGAAGGTGTGCGAAGTTGAGCATGGATCTGGCTGCTTCTACTAGAGTGCGGTTCCTTCTCTCTACTACTCCATTTTGTTGCGGTGTGTAGGGAGCTGAGAAGTTGTGAGTGATGCCTTTGGAAACCAAGAAACTGTTGAGGAGATGATTAGTAAACTCGGTTCCATTATCACTTCGGATACGTCTTACTGGAAGCTTGATCTGAAGTTCTATTTCCTTGATGATATTGATGAGAATCTGCGGTGTTTCTGACTTGAGTCTGAGGAAGAAAACCCATGTGAAGCGTGTGAAGTCATCTACTATAACCAGTATATACTTCTTGTGATGGAGACTGGCTACGGTTGATGGACCGCAGAGATCAATGTGGAAGAGCTCTAGAGGTTCAGAGATTGAAGAATCAATCACCATGGGGTGACTTGCTTACCACATTCACATGCAGGGCAGAGAGTATCGTTGCTGAATTTGAGAATAGGGAGACCTCTGACTAGTTCTCCGGTGACCAAATTGTTGATGTACCTGAAGTTGAGATGAGCTAGCTTGCGGTGCCATAGCCAGCTAACTTCGGATACGACTTTCGATAAGAAGCACAACTGCGGTCTGCCAATGATCAGAGAGACATCCAAAGGATACATGGTACCTTCGGATCGGGATTTGATCAGACACGTGTTCCTGTCACTTGTCATTACATAGAAAAATTGATCATCAAATTCAACTCGGTGTCCTGCCTTACATAGTTGGCCAACAATGATGAGATTGTGTTTAAGGCTTTCTACATAAGCAACCTTTTGAATAGAAAAGTTCCCCGTAGTGAGAACACTGTAACCTCGGATGATCCCATTCACATTGTTGCCGAATGTAACATTTCCACCATTGCATATTGTCCTGAAATCCCGAAGGTATTCTAACCTTCCGGTCATGTGCAAGGAGCAGGCACTGTCGATTAACCATTCTTCTTCTTGTTCCTCCTTGCACAAAGCCTGAGAATTACACGGTTAGTTTAGGCATCCAAACTAGTTTGGAGCCTGGAGCAATTGGTGAATTTCTGAATGATGCATAGACCGAGGTTGCAGGGACGGGTCTCTTGTCAACTTTTAAACCTAGTTCTGGGTGTTTGTACAGATTTGGAGTCTTGTGAGTTTTTGAAAAAGTACGAGGTTTCTGACTCCGACTAGATTTGACATAGGATGAATCCTTTTGACAGCTACACTGACATTTACAAAAAGAGATTTTGTCTTTTGATCTGACACTATGCTTGGTCAGCGGTCTAAAGGATGAATTAGACTTGTTACCGGTCCGAGGTTGGTAATTCCTGACATGAGTGTTGTTGGGTTTTGAAAAAGTTTGTTTTTGAAAAGGTTTAGCACGTGTAGGTCTTTGAGTTTTTTTTGGTGGAGTTGGTAGAATACCCTTCCACTTTTTGATATTTTGACGTGACTTTAAAAGTGTTGGAGTGGGTAAGATACCCTTCCATTTTGGATCATCTGAGGAATAGACTTGAAAACCATTGTTTTGAAAAGACTTTACATTTTTTTGATTTTTGTCAGATGAATTAGGAATGACTGATGCAACTTGACATTCCTTTTTGTGTGTTTTCTTGATAGGAGAGTTTTTTGAATAGTAGTGTGAGAAAACAAATTTTTTTGGACTTTTGGATTTTGGAAATCTGACATGCTTCTTGTTTTTCGAAACAGTTTGTCTATTTGTGCCACGAGATCGAATTTCCTCTTTGAAAGCCTTTTTTGCTAAGGATTTTGGTGAACCACAGTCCTTGATGTTTAACTGCGGTTTCCTGGGATTCTTAGAAAATTTTTGAAAACGTGGGCTTGAGTCATCCGAACTTGAAGACTCAGGGGTCTGAGAGCATTGACCCACTTCAAAGTTTTCTATGGGTAATTCATGATGAATTGGCTGCAGAGTCACAGTTCCTTTTACTGAGGACTGCGGTAGAGATGATTTGACTACCGCAGAGTAAGTCTGAGTTGGGACTTCCGTGGGTCTTTTGTGGGACTTTTGACTACATTGTGAGACACTACGGTCTGAGGGCAGAAATGGAAAGTTTTTAGAGACTTCGGGGCCCTCAATGACTATCTCTTCATCAACTACGGATGAGGTTTGAGAGTTTGGGTAAATGGTGCCACAGATAGGAATTTGATCACATGTGTGACCCGAAACCTCAGGCACAATTTCCTCAATTACACAATTATTGCTTAGATTATGCAGTCTACCGAAGTGAGTTTTGATGTCTTCGGGAAAGGTCTTGTCATTGACTGGGAAATGAAATTCTCGGTCAGGAGGGACATACAGTCTGTCTTTGTTGAACCGGGGTGAGGAATCCATTGCGGTAGGATATCCATTTGACCAACCCCAATTGTATGTATTGTCCACGGTTCCATTATTTACCAAATTTTCAATAGCTTCACTTTCATTGAACAATTTTTCGATTAAGAGATTTAAGCGTACAATTTCACTCTGAGCTAAATCTCTCTGGTTCAAAGCTATTTCTAATTGTGCTTCACTCAACATTCTTGCATCTTTCTCTAACTCTAAGTCCTTTTCTAACATAGCAATTTTGAGTCTTTTTTTATCCAGTCGTCCTCTCACATGGAACATCTCTTGGGACGCAATGTTCTTCTCATCTAAGGCTTTGTTATAGTCTGTAAGGACGGCAGCACACATGTCATTAAGATCATCTATGTAAGGTTGACAGTCATGCATGCTATAGTTTAGAGTTTGGATCATGATTTTTACCTCTTCGACGATGCTTAGAGTTCCATCCTTTGCCATGTAGCAGTAGTTCTTGTCCAACTTTGTAGACCCATCATCATCCGCAGTAGCCAGCATGCAGATTTTCCCTTTTCCTTTGACACTGCTGATGGCTTCATCTTCGACTCCGGATGACCAAACTTGATGGTCTCTTTTGACATGGGCTACGTATGCCCTTGCCTTTTCCTTATCTTCCAACTCTTGAGCCATTCTAAGATAGAATGCTTTGTCTCTTACTACATTGGCGTTACAATCTCTTACAAAATGATTCTCTTTGTTGCAATTGTGACAAATCACAACATCAGTCTTGTCTTCAGAGGTAGTACCGGAGTCAGTGGTTTGAGTGGACTGCGGTGCTTCCTTTGGTTGAGTATTTTGAGATTGCGGTGGTGCATGAGAACTTTTGGGATATCGAGGATGGTTACTCTGGGGACTGAAGTTGCAGTTGAATGGAGGTTTGTTGAATTGTTGATTCTTGCGGAAGGAAGGAGGTAGTAGACGGTTGAACTGTTGGCTAACCAGAGCAATAGCCTTCTGAAATTCTTCTTCATCATCATACTCTGAATCAGCTTCGTATGACTGCGGTGGAGTGTCATACGAGGGAGAGTAAGATTGATTATGTGGAGCTTGTGCTATGAGAGCAAGTGGTCCTCCGAAGTCAGCACAGTCTTTGAGTACGGTGGATTCTTGTGCTTGCAGTTCTCCATAGAGCTTGTAGAGTGACAAAGAATGAATCTTTCTATCTCCTTGGACTATCATCTTAGCCGTAGTCCAATGTCTTCCCAAACCATTAAGAAACTAAAGATTTGTTTCATGGTTACTGCGGATGGTGCCAGCATTGGATGACTTGGTGACTATCAGGTTGAACCTTTTGAAGGAGTCTTCCAAGCTTTCGCCAGTATGAGCTTTGAAGTTGTTGAACTCATTGAGTGCGGTAGTAAGCTTCTTGTCTTGTGCTTGTTCTGAGCCTTCGTACAAATTCTTGAGAACTTCCCAGATCTCTTTTGCTGATTTGCAATTTATGATAATATTGAAGTTGTCATGAGCAACTCCATAGGAGATTTCATAAAAAGCAACAACATCATTTTCCATTTTATCGAGATCATCCTTGGTGGGACGGTTCGTGACTGGTTGACCTCCTCCTAGTCTGGTTGTAGCGCCGTCAGTTTGGACTGGTGTAAGGACTAGGACATGTGATCCTTCTTGTACGGATCGCCATACATCTCTACCAAGTCTCCTTAAGTATCTTTCCATTCTTTGGGACCAGTGATGATATTCATTTGCTACCAGTATTGGGGCTCGATTAGAACCACCAACACTGTTGGAAACATTCAGAGATAACGATTGTGCCATATTTTTTGAAGTTTTTTTTTTGTTTTAAGAAATGAGCTTCAGTGGTATAGAAGGCCCTTTGAAAATCAGAGTTCCGTTTTCAAAAAGCAACCACTATGGCTCTGATACCAACTGTTGAGAGAAAAACTTAGAGACACACTTGAACAAACGTTAGAACAAGTAGATTGCGGAATAGTTAATCTCGAAGGATCTAAAAGCTCAACAATAATATTGATAAGTTAGAGTTAGATAGTTAGAGAGTTAGTTGCGGAAAAGTAAAGAAATAGAAATGACAACAGTTGTTATATCAAGTATACACATAAGTTGATTCATAACAAGGAATGCATTCAAACCAAGTTAATAAGGAACATCAAACTTAGTGATTAAGTCATAAAAGACTTGCTCCGAAGAGAGGTTATAATCAGTTGTATTCTAGTACGATTTGAGAGTAAGAAGGGATGCGTAGTAAGATAAAGAGATAGAAAAGATATCTTTCAAAATATTAAGAGTTCTGAGTTTTAAGTTTTTTTAAGTGAGAACGAATGATCTCTATTTATAGAGACTCAGAAAGTACACTAGATTACATCTCTAAGAGTAGCCATGCAAGGCATACTGGACAATAGAGAGTATTACAACAAATGACAATTAAAGTAATCTAGTAATGAGACTGCGGTAGATAGTGACTCCGGATGCGGTTGTTGATGAAGGAGCTTGACTGCGGGTGCTAGTCGGCTGCGGTAGCTGAAGTTCAAGAGGGTCAGTTTTTATGATTCAACACCCTACATTATACATTTGCTTAATTAGGTTTGTATAAAACCCGTGGTTGCAGAAATCCCTTAAAAGTGTTGTAGCCAGCGTGTTTTCCTTGTAAGAAACATCCGCTCACCCTTTTGGTGGTTCGCCGGTCCTTAAATGGGAAACATCTCTACTATTTGTAAATTTTATCCACTTGAATAACTTCTAACTTCTAACAATCTGACTACATTTCTCAATGGAACCCGGAACACCACGAAGTTATCTGCTATCGATACACACTTATGCAAATATTTTCAATGCAGAACAGGTTTTAGTGGAACCCGGAACACCACATGGATCAAATATCATATCTCAAGTGCGGTCCCACATTCTTTGGATGGAGAAAAGGGTAATTTCTTCTTTTACAACTAACATTCCATGTTTGATTCTTCTAATAATTATATTAGCATATTAATTTTTGACTTTTATTTGATCAGGTCACAAGAATTATCGGAGCAGGGGTTCATTAGTCTTAAAGAATAATGAAAGGCAAGATGCAACTCTATTTAGTTAGAATTTGATGTTTATCATCTTTATGTATATCTTTTTAGTTTGTATAGCATTACATTGCAGAAGGTGTCCCTTAATAGCAATGTAGTATTAGGTTAGATAGTTAGGGATGTTATTGGATGAAATTGATTGTTTTGGTATATATTTGTTTACATATTTTTGTATTATGCGTAAATGAGTATTGTAAAGACGTGTCGTAAATGCATATAAAAAATGGTTACTGATGTTTATGACACACAAATACGTGTCATATTCATTTATGGCAGGGGCTTCCTTGATACGCATTGCATGTCATAAACACGCGTGTCGTAAGGTTACGACACACAAATGTGTGTCGTCTTCCTTTATGACAGGGCATTCCTTGATAAGCATTGCATGTCATAAATGCGCGTCGTAAATGCGTGTCATAAATGCGCGTCGTAAATACGCGTCGTAAATACACGACGCACAAAAGCGTGTCGTCTTTCATTATGACATGGCCTTCCTTGACATGCATTTGCGCGTCATCTAAGCGTTTTACGACACGCATTGCGCGTCGTAAAAGGCTGTTTTTCTAGTAGTGAGGGTAAGCATAACTCACTTACTAGGATGTTTGGCTAGGAACCGGGCTCTGCGGGGGCAAAACTTTCGAGCCGAAAAGCTCTTTTTCTTGGAGCCTTCTGGCACTCCGGGACTCGCATCTTAGCACTTGGGAAGTACTAAGGGTTCGGTGGGGTTTAGAGAGAAGTGAGAGAGAGAGAGAGAGAGAGAGAGAGAGAGAGAAATGCTAAGGTGTGAAGAATTGTGGAGGACCTCGCATGCTATTTATAGGAGTTGGCCTACGCAGGTACGTTGGGCGTTCCTCTTAGCTACGCTCCACGTACGAGGGGACAGGTGACACTATTCCGCAGTGAGGCCATGGGGAGCAAGCAAAGGTTGAGATTTGGCCACGTCACCCTCCTCGCAACAGCTTATTCCCAAATTCTAAATTCCGTAACTTTCGCATACGTACTCTACAACTTTCGTTTAGACTCCATTGGCTAATTTTGAATTTATTTTTAAAGTTATATTTTAACAGAACTGGACAGGTAAAGTCCGTTTAAAATTCATAACTTTGTCATCCGACGTCCGTTTTCGTCTGTCTTTATATCGTTGAGCTCTTATTAACGAGATATTCAATTCTCATTTAGATTGTGTCGGCTAAAAATCGGTCGATCTAAAATTTGAATTTGGGGTTTGCACTGTTATGCCAAATGTTAAAAAAATCATATCTTCCTCATACAAAGTCAGATTTGGACGCTCTTCTTATGTACACTCTCCGGTTAACGTATACTACGACTTTCGTTTAGATTGCTAAGGCTAAAAAGTATTTTATCGCAAACTCACTTTTTACGATTCCTGGTGTTGTGTCTGTTTTGCCATAAACTTCGACATGCCATAACTTCTTTGTTATAAGTCGAATTTCAACATTCTTTATATGTACGGAACCCTTGTGACATATACTATAGCTTAGCTAAGATTATTTATTCTAAAGAACCTTCTATCAAAAATTCATTTTTGACGCTTATTCTCTCTAAATTGACTATCCCGAATCTGTGGGCGTTACAATTATCTTCCCCTTAAGATGATTATGTCCCAAAATCATCAATGAAACAAGGCTTGTATAATGACTCCATACGTTATCTCTTCATCCTAGGTAATAACCGTAACTTCTATATTCCTTCGAATAAGCATCTAAATCTTGGACTTCTTGACTGCAGGCGGTGCTTAATCTTGCACTCACTCTCTATCTCGCGTTGGACTTTCAATCATAACATTCGAGTTACAAAATCAATCCTTATTGGAGAGAGACTTAAGATAAGTTCTTTCATTCGATCACCATAATAGACGGATGGGTCATGTTCTAATGAACACTCATCGTATGATGCAACGTTTAGACTCAGGTTTCTTCAGAGTCAAATTCTATAATGGAATATACCTTCCTTCATGGTCTAATGTGATATAATCATATTCTAGCATGTAGAAGTTCTATCTACAAGCTTCTTACTTTAACAACGATCGCAATCCTTCTACTAATCGCTTCGATTATCTTTCATTTCGATCTTCTAGCTTAAGTTGGATGTTTCTTTGATCTTGGTTCTCTAAACCACGTAACATAATTGTCTTCGTCGGAGTCGATTTGATATGACCACTAGGGTCAGAATAAAAATCATCTTTTTGTTGGATAAGGTGTCTAAGTCCATAACTATATTTAGTATGTACTTGACCCGGCTTGGCATGGTCCATTTGGGTTGCATCTTCATCACAACTGTTGGATAGACAAAATGAGAAAAATGACACTTACGATTTGTTAATATATTATAAGTTCTAATATATTAATATGAAATCATATTATTTAATTAGTATTGATCAAAAATTAATTTGGAACAAATTATGTGATAAAAAAGAGACTAATTAAATATATGGGGATTGATTTGTAAATCATTCATTCTTGTATAGCGGGCTTATGGTTCATGATTCACTAGATTGGGCTAGGACCCACTGGGTGCTCCATGGATGCTCCATGGAGGTTAAAACCCATGGATCATCAGGGAAATGAAAAGCCATGCACATTAGGATTTACATGGTGTAACCCTACATGTGACACACTATATAAAGAGCTCCATAGCTAGCAAAATCGGCCACTATTATAAGACAAGGAGGGCTAGCCACTTTTGTGATAAAAGTGTTATTCTATCAAGTTATTCCAGGAGTTGTAGGTGTTGTGTGAAACATTTGAGGCATCACATTTGGGGTGCTAGGTTAACAAGGTCTTAAGGAATCCAAGATACAAGAAAAGGTATGTCATTCTACTAGTTTTATATTAGAAGTACCCCATGTCATGCTAGTTAGGATGTAAACCTTGGAAAATTCTTATTTACATGAATATTAGAGAAAACATAAATCCAAGGTTTCTAGGGTTGCATGTACACCTTAGGAGTGTTAGAATGCTCAAAGCCCATCAGGGGTATGAAAGTCTAGGCTTGTTTTCTTTGTATTTGATGCAAACTGCTTGAAAAAATCGATTTTTCTGCCCACTGTTCAAAGAAAACGCCGAGGTCATGGGGGGACTCGACGAGTCCAACAGAAAATGTATCCTACTCATCGAGTAGGTTCTTGCACTCGACGAGTAGGAGCCCCTGTGTGCAGAATTTCGAGTGTTGCTGCTGGAAATAGACTAGAATCATTACCCTAAACTGTTTTGGACTTGTAAAACCTGATTTTGATGTGGTAATGATTATGCTAATCCATTTACAATGGTTATTATCAAAATATTAAGTTTTATATGTGTTTATATGGTTCTTGAAATTGTTGAAATGGATGTTCATACTTATGAGTTTTAGAATATCACAGGAATTATTTGCAAATTGTTTGTTAGTGTAATTCTTGATCTTGATGCCTATTGATGGAGTCCATAACTTGTCATCAAATTATGGATTACCAAAAGCCACTTCTTTAATTTGTCATTAAAAGAGCCATAGGTTACATAAAGTGAAGAGTCTTCATTTTAATAAACCATTAAACTCATAGGTTATGAACATGAAAGGTTTTGAATAGTTTCAAAACTTGCCCTCAAGTTTTGGAATTTGTAAAGTCCTTTAGAAAACTTTAATTCCAAACCCTAGAGTTTTAAAAGTTAAAATTCAAACCTTATACTTTATAATATTATAAGTTAATAATATATATATATATATATATATATATATATATATATATATATATGTGTGTGTGTGTGTGTGTGTGTGTGTGTATAAGAGCAAGTCAGTCTTATTGTTAGTAGGCCTCATTCACGAAGCCGGTCTATAAGGGGGTATAAGGTTGTTGACTATAATTCTCATTAAAAGTATAATGAAATATATAAATAACTAAACCCTTTTTAAATTCCCAATCTTAGTTACTTTAGGAAAATGTGAAATTGGTGCTATCCCATGAAATTACGCTTTGTACCTTACCAAGTCGTTGGTGGAGCGTGTGTGGGTAATCGGCACACTAACATGGACTAGTAAGAGTGGCAAAGGTTGACTTAATATTTATCATAGATCGATGAAGCGCGTGTGGGTAACCGGCACATCAATTAGGTGATAAAGATTAAGGGTAGCAAGTAAATTTGCATTGTTATTCACACCTTGTTTGTGTTCCTCGGCATCCCAGTCACAAACTTGAGAGGGTACAATCGAAATTTAAACATGCCATTGAAAAGTTTAATGAATCTTAAAAGAATCTAGGAGTTTCAATCCAATTAAAACCTAATAATTTATTTCATTTTTCATGGTGGAAATTGGTGAATCGTCATTCACCTACCTTCAAATATTTTATAGTTTGGATTACGGCATCCCTCTTCTAAGTTATAAAGTATTGTGTTGGATCCTGACCTTAATATTACATTTGGGTGTCTTATTAAGGATTCTATATCGAATCTAAACTTGTCTTTCTTCTTTTCAGATATCTTCCAACAATGTTGCTTCTGGCTCAATCCCTACCGGCTCCTTCTCTCTCATGAACCTTTGTGGGAGAGTCATATTTGATGGTTTGAACTTCAATGATTGGATCAGGAACATCAGGATGGTCATTCGTTACGAGGACAAGGAATATGTCCTCGACAAGGAGCTGAAGGAAATTGGTGAGTCTACTGCTACTCCAGAGGAGATCGCTCACTTTAGGCCACATGAGAGAGATGCTACCAAGGTGGCATGTATCATGTTGGACACAATGAAAGATGAACTCCAAAATTCCTATGAGGACTTTTACCCTTTTGAGATGCACATCGACCTGATGGACCGCTACCATCAAAGTGCTCATCAAGAGAGGTATGAAATCATCTGTTCCATGATAACAACTCGAATGAAGAATGGTGAACTCATCACGGGCCACATGCAGAAAATGCAAAGGTGTGTGGACCATTTGCTCAAGTTGAATGTGAACTTCCCCGAGGAGTTGGCTATTGATATCATACTACACTCCTTACCTACTTGTTATGACCAATTTCGAATGACATATCACATGAACAAGGAGGAGGTCACACTTAGAAAACTTCAAGGGCTCTTGAAGACCGTTAAAACTGGTCTTAAGGCCAAATCGGTTGTTACTACTCCTACTCCTACCACCGCCTCTATTCTGGAAATCGGCCAAAGTAGAGGGAAGAAGAAGAAAAACCCTTCGAAGGGTACCAAGGGAAAGTCTCTTGATGGATCCTCTTCAAGTGGAACCAAAGGTGGTTCTGTCACTCCTTCTGCCAACCCAAAGGAAGCTCAGTGCTTATATTGTCAGGAAAAGGGGCAGTGGAAATGAAACTGCCCCAAGTACCTGCAAGATGTTAAGGATGGGAAGGTCAAGCCTACCCATGTAAGTATTTACACTATATTGTCTAATAACTCATCACATTCTACTTCTTGGGTTCTTGATACAGGTTGTGGTATTCATATATGTTCTGATTTGCAGGGCCTAAGAAGAAGTGAGGATGTGGAGCACGGAAAGATAAACTTGATCATGGGTAATAGGAAAGCTTCACCTGTCACCAAGATTGGAGTTTATTCGTTGTTGCTAAGTAGTGGGTTAGTGTTAGATTTAAATAAGTGTTGTTACTCGTCTGAAATGGCGAAAAATATTATTTCCTTTCATGCCTTGTACAAACAAGGATTTACTTTTGTTGGATATGGTGTATAAGTCCATAACTATTTCTGGTATGTACTTGACCCGACCCGGCATGGTCCATTTGGGTTGCATGGCACCATGCAATTGGATAAACTAAAATGAGAGAAATAACACTTATGGTTTATTAATATATTATAAGTTCTAATATATTAATAATATTATTTAATTAGTTTGATCAAGAATTAATTTAGAATTAATGAAGTGATCAAAAGATAACTAATTAAATATATGGGTAGATTATGTAAATCTTCCATATCTTATATAGTGGGCTAAGAGGCTCCATGGATTATCAAGTTGGGTACCACCCATGGGATGCTCCATGGATGCTCCATGGGAGTTACAAACCCATGGGTCATGGAAATGAAGAGTCATGACACATTAGGGTTTACATGGTGTAACCCTAGATGTGTCGACACTATATAAGAAACCCATTCTCCACCAAAATTGGCTACACATAAGAAACAAGAGGGCTAGGCCGATTTTAGAAGTGTGTATTCTCTCTAAAGTCATTCCAAAAGCATTTGGTGTTGTGTGAAGCATTTGAGGCATCACACTTGGGGTGCTAGGCTCACAAGGTTTCAAGGATCATAAGCAACAACAAGGTAAGTTATTCTATCTTTCATGCAAGTTAAAATTTGTTCCCCATGTATGCTAGATAGGAATATAACCTTGGAATTCAACTTTGCATGATAATTAGACAAACATAGATCCAAGGTTATTACGGTTGCATGTACACTTAGGAAGTGTTAGAATGCTCAAAACCCATCAGTGGTATCAGAGCCTAGGTTTGTTTGTTGTTTTTTTTTTGTGTGCAAACAGCTTGGAAAAAAAAATCTTTTTTCTGTTTTCTGCTCGTATGAAAGTTTGCACATTTGTTGCTGGAAATGGACTAGAAACATTACCTTAAACTGTTTTGGTGTTTTAAAACTTGTTTTAGATGGTGTAATGTTTATGCTAATCCATTTACAATGGCAATTATCAAAATTACAAGTTTTTTTTAAGTGTAATTTTTGATTCTTGAAAGTGTTCATATTCATGTTCTTGAACTTATGAAGATTAGATGATCATAGGAATTGTTTGTAACCTTCATGGTAGTTTAATTCATGATCATAATGTGTTTTAATGGAGTCCATAACTTGTTCTCAAGTTATGGAAAACCAAAAGTCTCACTTTTATTAAAGCCATTAAAAGAACACAAGAGTTATAAAATTGAAGAGTCTTCATTTTTATTACTCAATTAATTCATAAGTTATAAGAAATGAAAAGTTTTGGAAGTTTACAAAACTTGCCCTCATGTTTTGGAACAAGTAAAGTCTTGATTAAAACTTTAGTTCCAACCCTTAGAATTTTAAAAGTTAAAATTCAACCCTTATACTTTATAATATTATAAGTTACTAATATATATATGTATAACGTCAAGTCGTCTTACCGCTAGTACGCCTCATTCATGAAACCGGTCTATAAGGGGGGTATAAGGTTGTTGCCTATAAAATGGCGACCTAATGGGTGTCCACTCTCACCCACCGCTTCCTTGATCGGTAGAGGGTCGTTAGCCGAACGGGTAAGACAAGGACTTATAAATTCTCATTAAAAGTATGATGAATATTATAAAGTAACTAAATGCTTTTATTAAATTCCCAATCTTAGTTACTTTAGGAAAATGTGAATAAGGTGCTAATCCATGAAATTACACTTTACACTTTGTTTAAGTCGTTAGTGGAGCTCGTGTGGTTAACCGGCACACTAACTTGGACTTAACAAGGTAGGTAAAGGGGACTTAAAGTTTATTATAGGTCGGTGGAGCTCGTGTGGTTAACCGGCACATCGATTGAGTAATAAACATTGAGTGTACCAAATGATTTGCATGGTTACTTCACACCTCGTTTTGTGATCCTCGGTATCCCCGTCACAAAACTTGGAGGGCACACTCGAGATTGAAACATGCCTTTGAAAAGTTCATTGAATCTCAAAAGAATCTAGGAATTTCTAAGAACCAATTAAAAACCTAATATCTATATTTCGTTTTTCATGGTGCAAATTGGTGAATCGTCATTCACCTACCTTTCAAATATGTTATAGCTTGGATTACGGCATACCTCTTCTAAGTTATAGTATATTGTGATTGGATTCTAGCCTTAATATTACATTTGGGTGTTTTATTAAGGACTCTCTTAATATCTAAACTAATCTTGTTCTCTTCTTTCAGATGTCTTCAAACAATGCTGCTTCTGGCTCTAATCCTAATGGATCCTTTACCCTTATGAACTTGTGCGGGAAAGTCACTTTTGATGGATCCAACTTCAATGAATGGATCAGAAACATCAGGATGATTACCCGCTACGAAGGACAAAGAATATGTCCTTGACAAGGAGCTTAAGGAGATTGATGAGACCACTGCAACTCCCCAGGAGATCGCTGACTTCCGGGCACATGAAAGGGATGCTACAAAAGTGGCATGCATCATGTTGGCCACCATGACAGCGGAACTCCAAAAGTCCTATGAGGACTTCTACCCTTTTGAAATGCACCAAGATCTGATGGAAAGATACCATCAAAGTGCACGACAAGAGAGGGATGAAATCATATGCTCTATCATAACAACCATGATGAAGGACGGGGAATCCGTCACGAGCCACATGAAGAAAATGCAAAGGTATGTGGATCGGTTGCTGAAGCTTAATGTGAACTTCCCTGAGGAGCTTGCAATAGATATCATTTTGCACTCCTTACCATTGTGCTATGATCAATTCCGCATGACATATCACATGAATAAGGAAGAGGTCACACTCAGCAAACTTCAGGGACTCCTCAAGACCGCAGAAACAGGTCTTAAGGGTAAGTCGGTTGTTAACACTCCTACTCCAAACTCCGCCCCGGTTTTGGCAATCGGGAAAGGTAGAGGGAAGAAGAGGAAGAGCTCTTCGAAGGGTACCAAGGCTAGGACCCTTGATGGCTCTTCTTCAAGTGGAACCAAGAAAGGTTTTGTCACTCCTTCTTCTGACCCTAAAGAGGCTGAATGCTTCTATTGCCATGAAAAGTCACATTGGAAGCGGAACTGCCCAAAGTACCAGCAAGATGTGAAGGATGGGAAAGTTAAACCCAACCATGTAGGTATTTACACTATCTTATCTAATAACTCACCCCATTCTAACTCTTGGGTCCTTGATACCGGTTGTGGTATTCATATCTGTTCTGATTTGTAGGGACTAAGAAGAAGTGAGAATGTGGAGCATGGAAGAATAAACTTAATCATGGGGAATAGGAAAGCTTTACCTGTCACCAAGATTGGAGTTTATACTTTATCGCTAAGTAGTGGGTTTAGTTTAGATTTGAATAAGTGTTGTTATTCGCCAGAAATGGCAAGAAACATTATTTCCTTTCATGCATTGTATAAACAAGGTTTCACCTTTTCATTTGAGAATGAAGTTGGTTCGATTAATGCTTTCTTTAATAATATTCTTTATTTTAAAGCATTACCTTGTGATGGCGTGTATGAAACTGTATCTATGGTTGATAACTTAGGAAATAATGTATTGTGTATTGATTCTGTTAATAATAATAACTTGGATAAAGCATCATTATGGCATTGTCGTCTTGGACATATAAGCAAGAAACGCATAGGCCAACTCCAAAAGGATGGAGTATTGGAGTCATTTGACCTAAAGTCAGATGATAGTTGCGAATCATGCTTACTTGGAAAAATGACAAAGTCACCCTTCACAGGTTCTTGTGAGAGGGGTGAAGGTTTGTTGGATCTTATACACACAGATGTGTGTGGGCCCTTCAAACATGCCACAAGGGATGCTAATCGTTATTATTTGACTTTTACTGATGTTTACAATAGATATGGATATGTCTACTTAATCAAGCATAAGTCAGAGACTTTTGAGAGGTTTAAAGAGTTTAAACAAGAAGTCGAGAATCAATTGGGCAGGAACATTAAGATGCTTCGATCCGATCGAGGTGGTGAGTATCTTAGTTCAGAGTTCCTCGACTATCTTAGGGAATGTGGGATTGTCTCACAATTGACACCTCCCAGGACACCGCAGTTGAATGGTGTAGCTGAGAGGCGTAATCGAACCTTGTTGGATATGGTTCGTTCCATGATGAGTCGAGCTTCGCTACCAATCTCATTTTGGGGGTATGCCTTAGAGACTGCCGCCCATATCCTTAATCTAGTTCCCACAAAGAAAGTTGCCAAAACTCTTCATGAGATGTGGACTGGCAAAGTACCCAAACTAGACCACATTAAGATTTGTGGTTGCGTGGCTTTCGTGAGATGCGAGACTCATGATAAGCTCGAACCTCGAAGTGAGAGGTGTATTTTCATCGGCTACCCACAGAAATCCTTTGGTTACCTCTTCTACAGACCTAGTGAGAATGTGGTCTTTGTAGCTAGGAGGGCTTTCTTTCAAGAGAGAGAGTTCATAAGCCAAGGAGACAGTGGGAGGCAAGTTGACCTTGAAGAAATTCAAGAGTCAAGTGGTGAAGGAACTTCAAACCCTAGCACTCAACTTGAGGAGGAAACTCCTGTTGAGCCAATTGATAAGTCTGTACCTTTGAGGTGTTCCACAAGGGTTAGGAATGTACCTGAGCATTACTATGGATTCCATATTACTGCGGAAGCCATGGCAGGCCCTGAGTCAATTGATAGGTCTGGATGAACCTAACAAGGGTTAGGAATGCACCTAAGCATTACTATGGCGTTCCACAAGGGTTAGGAAACTCCTGTTGAGCCAATTGATAGGTCTGGATGAACCTAACAGTTACGCGGAAGCCATGGCAGGCCCTGAGTCAGCCAAGTGGAAAGAGGCAATGGACAGCGAGATACAGTCCATGTATGACAATCAAGTTTGGAACTTGGTTGAGAATGTACCAGGTCGTAAGACTGTAGGGTGCAAATGGATCTTCAAGAAGAAGACCGACATGGATGGTAATGTACACACTTATAAGGCACTACTGGTTGCAAAGGGTTTCTCACAAACTCCGGGAGTTGATTATGATGAGACCTTTTCTCCAGTGGCCAAGATTAAGTCTATTAGGGTTCTGTTAGCCATAGCTGCATTTCATGACTATGAAATATGGCAAATGGATGTCAAAACCGCTTTCCTTAATGGAAAGTTGGCTGAGGATGTTTACATGAGTCAGCCAGAGGGTTTTGTCAATACAGAGTACCCTAATAAAGTGTGTAAGCTTGAGAAATCCATTTATGGGTTAAAGCAAGCACCTCGCAGATGGAATCTTTGCTTTGATGAGAAAGTCAAGGAATTTGGCTTTTCTAGGAGTGAAGATGAATCTTGTGTATATGTCAAGGCTAGTGGGAGTATAGTTAGCTTTTTGGTATTGTATGTGGATGACATACTACTCAAAGGAAATAACATCCCAACTCTGCAGGAACTTAAGTCCTGGCTTGGGAAGTGTTTCTCTATGAAGGACCTAGGAGAAGCTGCCTATATTCTAGGGATAAGGATCTTGAGAGACCGGAGTAAAAGACTAATTGGACTTAGTCAGAGTACCTACTTAGATAAGGTGCTGAAGAGATTCGGCATGCAGGACTCCAAGAAAGGAGAGTTACCCATCCAGAGTAACGCCAGATTGAGTAAGACACAAAGCCCTAGTACTGAGCCTGAGATAGCAGAAATGAGTCGAATACCTTATGCTTCGGCTGTAGGATCGATCATGTATGCTATGATGTGTACTCGACCTGATGTAGCCTTTGCTTTGAGCATGGTTAGCAGGTATCAGGGGAACCCTGGCAAGGCACACTGGACTGCGGTAAAGAATATCCTCAAGTACCTACGGAGGACTAAGGACTGGGTCCTTACCCTCGGTGGGAGTGAAGACTTGAGAGTTGTAGGGTATAGTGATGCTAGCTTTCAGACTGATAGGGATAATTTCCGCTCTCAGTCAAGCTGGGTCTTTACCTTAAATAGAGGAGCAATTTCTTGGAAGAGTTCCAAGCAAGAGACAATGGCTGATTCAACTTGTGAATCAGAGTATATAGCAGCTAGCGAGGCAGCAAAGGAGGCGATATGGCTGAAGAACTTCATTGGAGACCTTGGAGTTGTACCAGCTATTAAAGAGCCAATGGAAATTTTCTGTGATAGTGAAAGTGCAGTTGCCTTAGCCAAGGAACCAAGGGATCACGGAAGATCCAGACACATCGACAGAAAATACCATTTCATCAGACATCGAATAGAAGAAGGACTCCTCGTGGCAAAGAGGGTATCATCGGATGAGAATCCAGCAGATCCCCTCACGAAGGGACTGACTCGGGTTAAGCATCTCCAGCATGCTCGGAGCATAGGGCTGAAGGATGATATTAGATTTAGTAGTTAGATAACCTTGAAATTTGTAAAGTGTAATTGACATTAGATAATGAATAAAAGGTGTTTTATTTATGAGTAAAGTGTTGCTATCTCTTGTCGATCGTTTACTATATTTCTTTTGCATGTTTTGACTTCCAGAATAATTATGTTTGGTATATCATATTATTCGAACCTCCACAGTCGGTCATATGTCGGAAGTAGGTATGAATCAAGACTGTCATGATTGTTTGCAGAGGTCTAAGTTGTTGGACATGGCTACAACACTCATGAGTGCTCATAAGTTCTGAGCATTGGACTCAACCCACGCTCACTGGAATCACTTCATGGAATTTATCTCGAGTGATCGTGAGACGGTAATATCATATAAGTCTTCAAACCTAGAGATATGATTTGTTACTTATGAGTTGGTTATGCATTGATTGTACGTTAACGCATTGGTAACTCGATGTTATAAAACGTGCTTTTGTGTATAATTCAATGAGTGGTAGAACAAACATATGAGTCGAAGTTTATCTGTTCCTTCTTGGATTAGAAGCTGATATCTGGGCCCCTCGATGATTTTGTTTTGACCTATGTACCGGGCCCGGTCAGAACTAAGTTGATGTGTTCAATTAAGTTCTTTGTCAAACAAATCGGAAATCGGGAAACAAACTGCTGGACAATAAGTAAGACATTGTTCCATGTATTTGTCCGGCTGATATCTAGAACAGAGGATTATATGATCACTTATCTTAAATGGCGTACCATCATCTTCTCAGTTCCGAGAGACCTTGAAAGGGCTACGATTGCCGATCGGTTCCTGAAGTATTGCAGTTATAGTTATTAGACTTATCCAAGTGGGAGACTGTTGGATAAGGTGTATAAGTCCATAACTATTTCTAGTATGTACTTGACCCGACCCGGCATGGTCCATTTGGGTTGCATGGCACCATGCAATTGGATAAACTAAAATGAGAGAAATAACACTTATGGTTTATTAATATATTATAAGTTCTAATATATTAATAATATTATTTAATTAGTTTGATCAAGAATTAATTTAGAATTAATTAAGTGATCAAAAGATAACTAATTAAATATATGGGTAGATTATGTAAATCTTTCATATCTTATATAGTAGGCTAAGAGGCTCCATGGATTATCAAGTTAGGTTCCACCCATAGGATGCTCCATGGGAGTTACAAACCCATGGGTCATGGAAATGAAGAGTCATGACACATTAGGGTTTACATGGTGTAACCCTAGATGTGTCAACACTATATAAGAAACCCATTCTCCACCAAAATTGGCTACACATAAGAAACAAGAGGGCTAGGCCGATTTTAGAAGTGTGTATTCTCTCTAAAGTCATTCCAAAAGCATTTGGTGTTGTGTGAAGCATTTGAGGCATCACACTTGGGGTGCTAGGCTCACAAGGTTTCAAGGATCATAAGCAACAACAAGGTAAGTTATTCTATCTTTCATGCAAGTTAAAATTTGTTCCCCATGTATGCTAGATAGGAATATAACCTTGGAATTCAACTTTGCATGATAATTAGACAAACATAGATCCAAGGTTATTAGGGTTGCATGTACACTTAGGAAGTGTTAGAATGCTCAAAACCCATCAACTTTTTCATTTGATAATGAAGTTGGTGGTATTAATGCTTTTTATAATAATTTTCTTTATTTTAAAGCATTACCTTGTGATGGTGTATATGAAACTGTGTCGGTTGTAGACAACTTAGGAAATAATGTATTACATATCGATTCTTCCACTAGTTTGGATAAGGCATCCTTGTGGCAATGTCTTCTTGGACATGTTAACAAGAAGCGCATAGGCCAACTCCAGAAGGATAGAGTCTTGGAGTCATTTGACTTAAAGTCAGATGATAGTTACAAGTCTTGTTTGCTTGGAAAAATGACAAAGTCACCCTTCACTGGTTCTTGTGCTAGGGGTGAACGTTTGTTGGACCTTATACACACAGATGTGTGTGGAACGTTCAGAACCACCACAAGGGATGCGAACCGCTTCTATGTGACTTTTACTGATGATTACAGTAGATATGTTTATGTCTACTTAATTGTCACACCCCCAAACCAGACGGCGGAAACGTCTGGGGGTGGAGGACTTCATTTGTAGTATCACAACACATACATTATAGTAATCAGAGTACAAACAACCACTGTATTTAAAAAGTATAAGTATTTACATGTGTTTCATCATTGTATACTGAAACCAAATAGTTATACAAAAGAAGAAGACAAGATATAAATAGCTCCATCTTCTCAAAATCCCGGGGAGTACCTGTCTACTGATTCCCTGAGAATACAAGTAATTTGAAAAGAGAGTATCAACATAAAGTTGAGTGAGTGCATAGGTGTTTATGTTTGAAAGAATGTTTTCTATTTCTTGAATAAGTAAACTGTTCCAGAAAAGCGTATATTTTCTGCTGTATATGAAAAGTAGTTTTTGTTACATAAAACTGTTCTAATTGTAAACCAATGTTCTGTATTTGTAATCCTTTTGTATACTTGTATCTGAGAGTGTACCTGGCTTCATCAATTGTTATTGTAAACTGTATCTTGTAAACTAGTACTTTGAAAATGTACTTAAGTTTAGTTAATTATACACTAACGTATTGTTAATATCTTTTATATGAGTTATTATAACCATACTGACTAGATGGCCTGACGGCGGCGGAAACGTCTGGGGGTGGAGGACTTCATTTGTAGTATCACAACACATACATTATAGTAATCAGAGTACAAACAACCACTGTATTTAAAAAGTATAAGTATTTACATGTGTTTCATCATTGTATACTGAAACCAAATAGTTATACAAAAGAAGAAGACAAGATATAAATAGCTCCATCTTCTCAAAATCTCGGGGAGTACCTGTCTACTGATTCCCTGAGAATACAAGTAATTTGAAAAGAGAGTATCAACATAAAGTTGAGTGAGTGCATAGGTATTTATGTTTGAAAGAATGTTTTTTATTTCTTGAATAAGTAAACTGTTCCAGAAAAGCGTATATTTTCTGCTGTATATGAAAAGTAGTTTTAGTTACATAAAACAGTTCTAATTGTAAACCAATGTTCTGTATTTGTAATCCTTTTGTATACTTGTATCTGAGAGTGTGCCTGGCTTCATCAATTGTTATTGTAAACTGTATCTTCTAAACTAGTACTTTGAAAATGTACTTAAGTTTAGTTAATTATACACTAACGTATTGTTAATATCTTTTATATGAGTTATTATAACCATACTGACTAGATGGCCTGACCCAACGCTATGAATGCGTTGAAAACTGTTGATAATAATTGTCACTCACAGGCGTGTATGCCTGACTATAGATAGCAGTCTGAGTGTAGGGTTGTCAATCCCAATATAGATGTATACACACATTGTTTTGATCCGCGGCTGGAGATTCTGGTTATAATGTCAGGACTTTACTATATTGTTTAAATGAATTAAACAACCTGTATCAATTAACTCATAAAAAACATATAAACATTACATGTATAATAGTTATGAAAACCCAATCATTCTAAAATAAATGATTGATAGTATGTTCTTGAATTAGTATTCTTAACATGTATCTGAAAGATGTATACCCTTGAATAGTTTTGAATCAGACCTTTATTCTTGTAAAACAAGGTTTTTTAGTATACTTGAATCGTGAATTAATGTTTTGTGAATCATAAATTATACCTATTATAATTTATATGTACTTTCTGAATTGATACTGAGTATTCATGAATGCAAACCCTTGCTCAACATGTTAGAAAGGGTAATTGAACTTAATGAACTAACTTTTTGTTGGGTCAAAATTTGGTTTATACTTACTTTTCTAGAAAAATGTATTTTTATGTCTAGGACCGTAAACAACTCGGTGTTTACAGCTATATATGTGTTTATGGTTGTGTGTACGGCCATACACGGGTTTACGGCCATAAACCCGTGTACGGCCAACTGTCTCATCTAAATAGGGTGAGGAGTGCATGAGAGTAGATGACTAGAGACGGAGAGCATATTCTAGAGAGAGAAAACTAGAGAGAAGAATAGTGTGTGTGAGAGAATCTAATGTGTGTGGAGCATCACTCATATCTTTGAATACATCATAGATTCATATTATTCTTCTTCTCCTTCTCTTCTATTTTGATCTGGCATCATCCATTTGATTGAGATTCCTCACCATCAAACGGATCTGATTGACACACAAGCAGATTTGGGACTTACAAGTGGTATTAGAGCTTGGATTGTATTAATCAATTTTGTCAGATCTGGAGCTTATTTGATCTTATTTTTTAAGGATTTTTGCGTTTTTGGATAGATCTCTGAAAATTAGGGGGGGGGGGTTGTTTTTTGCATTTTTGATAAAAATGAGTTTTGGATCAAAAAGGAGCAAAAATCGTTGTTATTTTTTCGTATCTGCGAGGTGTACGGCCTTTGAAGGGTGTACGGCCGTAGACCCGTGTACGGCCTAAAGTTCACGGTCCTCGGTGTGCGGCCAGCCTCGCACGTGTTCGGTCAAGGCGTGTTCGGTCACGTGTAGGGCCCACGGTTCACGGCCAGCCACGCTTCGGAGTTCACGGCTCAGCCTCGTCCTCGCATCACATCACGCCTCATCTTCACATCTCACCTCGTCATCGCATCCTCGCACGCGCATCTGAAAAAAAATAAGAAACGATTTTGGGGCTGTCAGGATTCGAACCCGGGTGCTTCGCTTCAACCCCCCAACGCTTTTTCCACTTGATCTAGCTTGCTAGATGCTTCTTTCCTTCCCTTTTTAATTCAAATATTATATCTTCGGTTCATAATTTCGCATTTTTAAGACATTTAACCCAAAAATCAATTTCTTTTATTTTTAATTTTCATTTTCTACCCAAAGTTTTTTAACTTTTATTATTTTTTTTTGACTTTTATTTTTAACTTTTTACCTAAAATTTTGACTTTGACTTTCAAGTTTGACCTTTGACTTTAAACTTTGACTTTCTCGTTTAACCTTCAAATTTTCAAATTTAGCTTTTCGGTTTGACTTTAAGTTTGACTTTTTGAAGTTTGACTTTTAAGTTTGACTTTTAAGTTTGACTTTTTAAATTTGACTTTTAAGGTTGACTTTTGAGTTTTTAGTCAAAGGGCATTTTTGATAAACAATGAGTTCTTCAAACACTAAAGTCAATGAAATTTCTTGTTCTCAAACATGCATTGATAATGTTAAAATTTACTTGAGCAGATCGAATTATTACGTAGAGAGAACGAGGACCTAAAATACGAAGGATATCAACTCAGGAAAGGATAGAAACGTCTAAAGCACAATTAGAAGCAAAAACAAAAGATTTTAGGAAACTTCAGGAAGAGTATAGCAATAAATGTGCAAACTATAGATTTGTGACAGAACAACTTGCTGAGTTAACTGCTGAACTTGACACATTGAAAAATAAGTTTGAAAATGCAGATTTTAATTTCAGAAAATTTGATGAGTCAAGTGAAGTAGTTGCATCAATGATGGAAAATAGTTTGAGATTTAAAAATAACCAGCAAAAGGGTTTAGGGTATAATAAAGTGCCTCCTCCTTTTAATCACACCTATCAGTATAACCCTTTGACAAAAGAGGAAATGGACAGAGAGGCATATCTCAAATATGGCAAACCTGTTGTATTTGTGTCGGGATGTGGTCTTCTTGTTGCAAGTACTAATGTTTCTACTTCTTATCTAGATCAACCACTAAGTCATTGCAAGCAAGCAGCTGAAGAGAGTGTGTCTGATAATAAAATTGTGTCAAAGTCTGATGACTTAAATTTTTTCGATATATTTGATGATATCTTTGATAATTCTGCCGTGGTTGTGCCAGAAAGTGTTGAGCTGAACGATTCTAATGCTTCTACTTCTTGTGCATGTAAGTAATGGAAGATGAGAACAAGGAGAAAACTATTGAACAAACCAATGTCTCCTTGAACTCTGAGTCTGTTGCTGCGAACTCAGTTGCTTCTGATCAACCTGATGTTGAGAAATACAGGCCACCAAAACAAGCGAAACAGAGTGCTTGCTGTAATTGTGCTTGTAGGAACAACAAGAGACAAGGCATGGATACGCCACCAGGGGCAGGAAGAAACAACTCCTACGTGAAGAAAAAGACTTGCTTTCACTGTGGAACACCTGGACACATTGCTAGAAATTGTCCAAATCGTGCATACGTTCCCTACTATGCACAAGGGTGGCAGAACGCGACAAGAGAGAGATTTTCCAAAAGAAACCCCTCAAGGTCACGTTCAGACAATGGCGACTGGAATGCCACGAAGGGAAAGAGTTCAACTCCCAAGGCCAAGAAATCAACTCCCAAGGGCAAGAAGGTAATGTCGGCCCAGAAGCCAATTTCAAGAAATGCTCCAACGAAACCAAAACCGGTTAGGTCAAAGTCATCTCGACAGCAGACCTCTTTAAAATCAAGTGCCGAGGCACCCATCCGCTCGAAAAAGAAATGGGTTAAACCTGACTACAGATGGGTACCAAAGGTTCAATCTCCCAAATCATCTAATGCGTCTAATATTTCTTCATCTTCTGTTTGTGATAAACACGATATGTCATGGGAGAGAGTTCCTTGCACAGATGACAAAGGTCAACCCAGTTTCAAAATGGATTGGGTTCCAAAGACCAACTAATCGTGCTCGATGTCGGAGCAGCTATGGATGCATATCATCAGACTTCGGTTTGTTGATAGTAGCTGTTCCTGGAACTTTCTAGGGGACATCTATCAACTGTACTACATTCATAACTTTGTTTGAGAGTATGTGTCATTTGCGGGAAGGGAGGAAAGGAAGGGATCACACATGGGGTTTGTGCTTAATGACATGAAGAATTTTCGGATCTGTTATGAGATTATGCATGCTATTCTCAGACCTTCTGGATGCAAATTCAATCGGTGACTTACAGTTTGAGTTTTTCTTCTCGATACTCCTGAGTTTTTCTTAAGCTGATTCGCTTCAAAGACTAATTTTTGTTTTTTAGGTTAGTTTAAATTTGCGCATTTACTTTCGTTTCTCTCCTATGCACAAATTTAGGGGGAGAAATAAAAACAAAACAAAAATTAGAAAATTTTTAAAAATTCCAAAAACATTAGAAAATCGGAAAATCCAAAGATATGTTGTTAATGGAATGTGCTTGTAGGTGATGTGTTGGGAAGTGATATGAAGTATAGTGCTAAAGGGAAATTTATGATGAGTGTAATGCACTACAGCCGAATTGTCTAGACTCTCTATTCAATGGGCTGGTAGGCACAAAGGATTCAAAAGGACTAGACTCAGTTTGAAAATTAAAAGGACTTGACTAATATGAACTTAGATAGTTTCATTTGGACTGACCACACGACACTCGGGTAGATTGAGCAGTGAGATAAACATGGGAGCCTGCGAGATACACTAAAAGTTAATTATCTAGAACTGTGGCTCAACATTTCCTTGATGTATGGACTCGTGTCCTTAATTCCGGTATTGATAGGGCAACTGGGTGGTTCTGATAAAGTAGGTCTGTAGGAAATTATTTTCTTGCTTTCTATCTGTCAGTCATATGTTGCTTTGCGTGATTGGAACATATCCGACCTAGAATGCAACATATGCAACTCTATCTCTATGCATTTCCATATCTATGAAATTCTTTCTATCTGTTAGCCATATGTTGTTCCCTCTGTGTGATCGGAAGATACGACCTGGGACACAGCATATACACTCTACTATCTCTCTAAACCCCTATCTATGTTAGTCATATGTTGTTCCCTCTGTGTGATTGGAAGACATCCGACCTGGGATACAACATATGCACTTCTATATCTGACTCCTTTCTTAATGATTGAATACTCACCTAAAGTAAGGAGTCCTTTGGAAGTTCTTGATTACCGGGGTATATCGGGAAGTGGGAAACATGTTCTAGTACATCCAAAATTGAACTATTTAATAGGTTGTCTGTAGATCTTGTTGCTTAATTTAAGTGGACAACAATATCCTTGGTCGTCGTCAGCTAAATGTCCATTTAGGAATACATATCACAATGACGTGTCACTTATAATTTGTCCAAATTGTCAACATCCTTTGTGTTTAAGTGGACCACAATACCGGTGATTGACCAGATCTAGACATGCAGGTGTGTGCTGATAAACGATATTGGATTGCTTGACAACTTTGATCCCAAATATTTTTGTTTTTGTTAAATTTGTTCATAGTTTTCCACTATGCACAAATTTAGGGGGAGAATTAAAAAAATTCAAAAATCAAACAAAAATCAGAAAATTAAAAATCCAAAAATAGTGTTATTTCCATTTTATTTCTTGTTCAGAAAAATCAAAAATCCAAAAATATTTTTGTTTCTGTTTTATTTTTTTTAAATATAAATAAAAGTCCAAAAATATTGTGTGCTAAGTTTTGTTTTAGTTTTGTTTTGTCTTGAAAAGTGAATTCACATGTAGATAAGACTCATGGAGACTGTATCGGAGAATTTCTGAGCCAAGGCTTCATCATTGATCATCGAAGAATTCTCATTCGAAGGAGCAAGAAATGAAGACTATACTTTCAACATTCAATCCTTCAACCCCAAAAGCAAGGTGAAGCTGCACTTGAAGATTATGTGACAGATTGCATTGAATCCTCCTCAATCAATTTGCTACTATCTATGAACCTGCTGAGGTGATCCAAAAGATTAGTTCTCTCTGATATTCTATCTGAAGATTCTCAAGCTGAAAGCGCTATCTTTTAAGAATCTCTACAAAAATCCTCCTCACCCAACGTGCGTTCAATGCCAAATTCTAAAGAAAAACCCAACTGCTCAAGATGAAGTCTTTCTTGAAGATTCATTAAGTTCATCTTGAAGCTGTGAAGAAATCGAAGATAAACGCTGAAGCCAAGCTCCAAGTGAAGATTGACAAGAAAAGCCAGCTACTTTTTAGGGGGAGCTTGTTGGGTCAATCAGAAAAGAAAGCTATAAACCAAGGGGGATATTGTTGGGTCAAAATTTGGTTTATACTTTACTTTTATAGGAAAATGTATTTTTATGTCTGGACCATAAATAGCTCGATGTTTACGGCTATATATGTGTTTATGGTTGTGTGTACGGCCGTACACGGTTTTACGGCTGTAAACCCGTGTACGGCCAACTGTCTCATATATATAGGGTGAGGAGTGCATGGGAGTAGATGGCTAGAGAAGGAGAGAATATTTTAGAGAGAGAAAACTTGAGAGAAGAATAGTGTGTGTGTGAGAGAATCTAATGTGTATGGAGCATCACTCATATTTTTGAATACATCATAGATTCATATTATTCTTCTTCTCCTTCTCTTCTATTTTGATCTGGCATCAACCGTTTGATTGGGATTCCACACCATCAAACGTATCTGATTGACACACAAGCAGACTTGGGACTTACACTTTTATACTTGTATACATATACAAATATATATAAGTAAAATTTAAATGACACTCGGACAAATAACTGATACTTGTAATCCCACATCCAAACAAGGAAAAGGAACCAAAGTGGGTTATTAGTCCTAAGCCTTTTAAATCTTATTTATATAAATATATATATACTAGTATGATTTTTGGGAGAAATATAAGTTTATAAAACATTTAAAAGAAGGTTGATATTTTGAAAGTCATTTTGGTGACTTGATGTCATTTTGGTACAATCATTGAAAACCATTTGATTTGATGATAACTGAAATCCATTTTGATAAGATATTTGAAACCATTTTTTTATAACAAAAAATCTTTGTGTTAGACTTGTATTCCCCCCCCCCCTTTAAAACAGTAAAAACTATGAAAATACGGGGGTATGAACTCACCTGTAGTGAGTGATTCGAGTGAAAGGTCGAGGTAGGATGCTAAGTGTCAAGTGAAGTCTTGAACACAAACGGATCCTATTAAGCATGTAATGATACATATATGGATATAATTAGTGTATATAACAACTAATTATGATAGGAAACCACTTTAGGTACTAGGAAACATTTGAATTGTAGTGTTACAATCACATGTGATTGCTCAAAATGGGTTTACGGCCACACAAAGGTGTATACGGCCAATGTGTGTACGACCCATGTAGTTTACGGCCAAGGGAGATGCTCATGGCCGTAAAATCTTATTGTTCTTGGAAATGGTTGTTTTCATGGTTGTAAGTTAAGAGCTTCTATAGGATAACTAGTATATGGAAGAATACTTACGTTTTGAAGCTTGAATTGGGTATTCACGGTCTAAAGAACTAGTGTGTTCTTGGTGTTTCTTGGTGTTCTTGAAGATCTAACCAAAAGAGATGATTTCATGGATGAAATCATAGGTTTTCACTAGATTAAGCAAGGTATCAACTAATAATTGGAAGAAACACTTACTTATTTGAAGATCAAGGTATAAATCTTGAAGATAATTGAGAGAGAATTGGATTTCTTGAGGTCAGAGTGTGAGAAAAGGTGAATAATGAAGGAAATCTTATATATATGTGCGAGGGTTCACGGTCCGAGGGTTTACGGCCGTGAACCTCGTTTACGGTCCGAAGTCGGTTAGAGTCTACGGCAGAAGTAGTTTACGGTTGCGAGGAGTATACGGCTGCGAGGAGTATACGGCCGCGAGGAGTGTACGACCATAAAATCTTTGTGGTCCGAAGTGTTTGCGGTCCGAAGAGAATGAATTAGATGCGAAGTTTCTCGGTTTTCAAGCCTTTTCCTTCCAAATTTAATTGTAGATATTTTAAGGATTTTAACAAATAAAGGTTATTATCATAACCTAAATAAAAACCCAAACAATAAAAAGGACTTTAGTTGACCTTTGTTTGACTTTGGTTGACTAAAGTTGATTTTACAAACATAAAATAACAGGATGTTACATTATCCCCCCTTTAGAGAGAATTTCGTCCCGAAATTAAAGTTTTAAGCAATTAAGCAATTACAAATAACTAAGCGACAATTTCTTTAGGAGTAGTAGTTTCCATGTAAATCTTAGGAATGGGGTTATTGATAACATACTCTTTGTTCTCATAACAAAGAGTTATTTTCGAATTGCATATCCAGTCCACGTAGTTCGGACCAGTGAGCTTTTCTTTTGAGAGAATTAACAGAAGATTGAAGTTTGAACTTTGAGCGGAAGGAAGAGGAGGAGGACGATCATCGTTTCCAGACATCAACATATAAGAGAAAGTTTTATTCATTTTATTTCAATCCTTAATATATGTTAACCTAAAATTTATATTTAAGGCTAGGATCCATATTTTCAATTCGAAATAAGAAGAGGGATGTCGTAATCAAATTGTGAATCTATTTTAGGTAGGTAATACACCTTAACAATTTCAATCACAATGAAAGTCCTAGATATTTTAAGATTGATTGAACTATTAAAGACATGTTTAATCTTGGAGTATGCTCATACTTTTGTGACTGGGATGCCGTGGAACACAAATAAGATATCGATAACCATGCAACCCCACGTGACACCCTCGTTCTCATTTACGATCTTAGATTGGCGTGTCGGTTAACCACACATGCTCCATCAATAATCATAAACTCAATTTGTCTCATCAGTTCTACTTTGTAGTCCCAAATTTGTGTGCCGGTTAACTACACACTCTCCACTAACGAGTCACAGAGAAACAATGAGCGTTTTCAAGGATTAACATACAAGTTTACATTTTTCCTAAGAAACTGGATTGGAAATTTTATTGTGTATCCGTATACCTCTCTTATAGCACGACTTCATGAATGAGGTCTAGTCTAGGTTTGATTGATGAATTTTTATTTTTTACATATATTATTCTATACTTAACAATGAAACATAATTAACCTTTAATTAATTAATATTTAAACCTTTAACATTTAATAATTATCTTTTAATTAACCATTTAATTAATTATATTAAATCTTTTAAGAATTCAATAATAATCTTAATTCGACTTTTAATTAAATAATATTAATCCTTTATTGTCTTCCTTGATTTTCGAAATAAGGTTTATCCAATTACCTAGTCTAAATGTTCAAATTTTAAGAAATTAAAATAACCATTATATCTAGTAATTATCCTACAATTAGAAATAAGCAAGAAAATCCTGAAACCCTAATTTCCAATAGGTCGCACCATGCCAGCAGAAGGGCACGCCGCGCCTAAGATAAACATGTTTTTTTTTCCAGTTTTTCACCAATGGTAATGTAACAAAAACCATAACCAAAATTTTCATTTTTAAGTTATATAAAATCATTGTTTCCATGAAAAACAAGTTTGAAGTACCTGAAACACATTTAAATCCACAACTGTAAACACGAAGCTTAGTGGGTTCCCCAAAATGTCACATACAACACAACATAAATAAACAACTATGGGTTATCAGTAACCTTAGACACTATCAGTAGTCCCAATGGGCTAATAGCACACCCTGGGTTAATAACATGCCATGTGGGTTGTCAGCAACCCTGTAGACTATCAACAGCCCCAATGGGCTAACAACACGCCCTAAAGCTATATGCAGCTCAGTAACACATAACCTCAATCAAAAAATAAGACCAAGTTGGTCAGCATGCACACACTATGGCATAAGTTATATAGTGAGAAGAATCATGTCGCAAATATCAGCTAAACTGAACAGCTCTCACACAGTGAAGACCGGTATAACGAGACACCTAACAACAATAAAGAAGTACCCTTTAAGTTTACACCCTAAAACCCATAAGTTGACCAAAAGTCAACTAAGGTCAAAGGTAATGGTTAACGTCAAATTCAACATGTCTCCACATCGTAGTCGCCCAAAGGCCATGTCGTTGCTGCTTCTTGACAAAACAGTCAGGCAACCCCCCTCCCAGTCGCCACATCATGACGAACAGATTGTCAGATCATGGAAATTAGGCTTTCACAACCTAATATATTAATCTCTCAATCCATTAATCAATTCATTCAAACATTCTAGAAAGCTTCCTAAGATCTAATATACAAGAAAAATCGATGTTTTTCAGTCATGCATGTCTAATGCAAGAGTACACTCAAAATAGGTCATAATGGGTAAAATAACACTAAAAATCTTATGCATGGATCCTATTACACCAACAAACTTCTGATCTAGAACATATGTCCACCAAGGGACCTCAATAATCCATAAAGTTGTTAACGTTATGGATTCCATGCACTTAACTTAACCCACATATGAAGGAAAATGGGTAGAAACCTAGATCTAGCATGATATGATGAGAAAGATAAGGTCTTGAGAACTCATAAGAGTCCATAAATAAAACAATATGATAAGGGGAGATTTGCTTGTTTGGACAAAGCACCAAAGGCACCTTTTACTTCTTCAAATCACTAATCAACAATTGAGGCTAGGGATTTCCATGAGGGTGAAAGGAGGTTTGGAGGATGAGGGTGTGCAAACGCTAGCCCTGACTTCCCTTAATTAGGGGCACAAAACGCAAAAATTATGGTTAAGGACTTAGAGGCCGCAACGTTGTGCCTACAAACTCGTCATGTTCTAGCACACAGGGAATGACATGTGGTTTTATTTCCTCGAGCACGTCATGACGTAGCCTTAATCATATCGTAACGATCATAAAATCCAAATTTTAACTCTATAAGTTTCCCAAAACATAATGAAACATTTACCTGAAAAAGATGTTATAATTCTCCCCCACTTGAATTTGATTTCTCTCTTGAATTAGATTTCTCCCTCGAGCTCCCAAGTCCACTCTGAGCTTTCCTGGTGCTGCCACTGCACCTAAAACAAGGGCACCACCTTGATACGCAAGGCATTTGTCTTCCAATGAAACAACAACGGATTCATCGGCCAAACATTTCCTCAACTTTGAAACATGGGAAGTGTTGTGAATCTAGATAAACTCCTTAAGCAACTAAAATGGTAAGCTACTTTGCCCACTTTACCCACAAATCGGAACAAATTGATAAATCTGGGGCCTAGCTTTCCCTGCTTCCTAAAACAAATAACACCCTTCTAGGGGGATACATTTAGAAGCACCATATCCCCGACCTGGAACTCCACCTTTGAACGACGTCGATTTGCATAACTCTTCTGGCGGCTTTGAGCCGTCATTAACCTCTGTCTGACATGATGAATAAGCTCAGTCATCTTGATCACCAACTTCGTGCTCCCCATGACTCTCTACCCAACTTCCCTTAACAAACTGGGGTCCGAAACTTTCCATCGCAGAGAAGTTCTTAGGGAGGCATACCGATGCGGTCATGTAATTGTTGTTGTATGAAAGCTCAGCCAAAGGAAGGTAGGAGTCCCAAATCTCATCAAAATCAATGATGCAGGCTCTCAAATTATGCTTGAGAGTCTGAATCATCCTGACTCTGGCCATCACTCTACAGATGATACGTCGTACTAAAGTACAGCCTGATACCCATCTCATTATGGAACCTATTCCAAAATCTGGAAGTAAACCAAACATCACGATCTGAAACTATAGACACAATCACCCGATGACGATCCGCCACCTCTTGAATATAAATGTTAGTAAATTTCTCAATCGACGAGCACTCCGGAATAAAAAAGAAATGGGCACTCTTTGTCAAACAATCCACAATAACCTAAATAGCATTAAGTCCCTTGGTTGTCCTTGGTAACTTGATAATAAAGTCCATGGTGATCTACTCCTATTTCTATATGGGGGCCTCTAAAGGCTGCAACTTACCGTGTGGTCCTTGATGATCAGCTTTGACCTTCTGGCAGGTCAGGCACCTCTTAACAAATAATGCAATCTTCCTCTTCATGAATGGCCACCAATAACTGAGTCTCAAGTCTTGATACATCATTGTGGCTCCAAGATGAATCCAAAACATTGACTTATGTGCCTCCTCTAACACTATCTGATAGTCCCTGATTGTCGGTGATGAATCTATCAATATGACCCTTGATCTTCTCTTTCTTATTGTTCTCCTGAATCCCTCTTGCTGAGCCTCTCGGGTCATATCAAGAAGTGGTGAAATGATGGCCATACTGACATATAAGTCTCGAATTAGAGTACCAGTCTTTTTGCGGCTCAAGGCATCAACCACCACATTGCCCATTCCCTAACGATATAAGATCTCGCATGTGTAATCCTTAACCACATTAAGCCACCTACGCTGCCTTATATTCAGATTTGGTTAATCCAGGATGTACCTCAAGCTCTTATGATTCGTGTAGATAATAGAGCGGACCCCATATAAATAATGGCACCAAATCTTGAGGGTTAGAACCACAGCCCCCTACTCCAGATCATGAGTAGGATAACTCACCTCATGAGGCTTTAGCTGCCTCGAAACATAAGCTATCACGTGACCCCTTTACATTTAAATGACACCTAAGCCCAAAATAGATGCATCACAGTATGCCCAAAAATCATCAACTCCCTCGGGGAGTGCTAGAACCGACGCCTCATGTAACCTATCTCCTAGCGTCTCCAAAGCCACATGTTTGTCAAGCCCCCACTGAAAAGTGACATCCTTCATGCTGAACCTGGTAAAAGGAACTGCAATCTTGGAGAAATCAAGAATAAACCTCATGTAGTACCCAACCAACCCAAGTGTCACAACTTGAAATTTTAGACCTAGAAAAGCCTAAATCCTAACCTAGTACAAGTGAAACCACATTGCAATCCTTGATGCATTGTATCCTCTATAATCTTGGGGGCATGTTTATAATCTAGTAACTAAGTATGGTTTCAAACCTAACCTAATGTAAGCTAGTATAAATTAACATTGGTTAAATGTCTAAGGTTTAAACCCTAAATAAACACTCCATATATGGAGTTCACGGTCTAGAATTAACTCCAAAGGGAGTTCACGGCCAAAGAAAACCACTCCAAATGAGTTTACAGACAAGATAAAATGATAAGAAGGGTTCACGGATAAACATGACCGTTAACACCACTTAATGGGCCGAAAACCCCATTCAAAGACCATTAGTGGACCATAATGTCACACCCCCAAACCAGACGGCGGAAACGTCTGGGGGTGGAGGACTTGAATTGTAGTATCACAACACATGCATCATAGTAATCAAAGTAGAAACAACCATTGTATTAAAAAAAATATAAATATTTACATGTGTTCAATCATTGTATATTGAACCAAAATATAGTTATACAAAAGAAGATATGACTCAACAAAGCTCCATCTTCTCAAAAGCTCGGGGAGTACCTGTGTATTATTTCCCTGAGAATACAAGTAATTTGAAAAGAGAGTATCAACATAAAGTTGAGTGAGTGCATAAATGTTTATGTTTGAAAGAGTATCTCTGTATCTTGTATATGTAAACTGTTCCAGAAAATCCTATATTTTCTGTTTGTATATGAAAAGTAGTTTTATTCCCACAAAACCCTTCTCTGTGTATTAATGTTTTGTATTTGTATTATTTATGAAAACTTGTAACTGAGAGTGTGCCTGGCTCCACCAGCTGTTGTTGAAAACTGTATTGAATCTTTGTATTTTGTATTCTGTAAACTAGTACTTTGAAGGTGTACTTTCGTTTAGTTATTTATACACTAACGTATTGTTAATATCTTTTTAATGAGTTATTATAACCATACTATGACTGATGGCCTGAAACAAACGCTTTGTGGGCATTTAAACTGGTGATAACAATTGCCACTCATCTAACTGTAGCTAGCAGCCTGAGTGCAGGGTTGCCAATCCCGATATAGATCTACACACGCTTGTTTCGATCCCCGGCTGGAGATTCTGGTTATAATGTCAGGACTTTTCTATGTTGTCTAAAATGAATTAAACAACCTGAATCTAGTGTCTCATAAAAAGCATATAAACGTTACATGTATATTAGTTTGAAAACTCAATCATTCTGAAATAATGATTGACAGTATATTCTTTGAATCAAAACCCAATCATTCTGAAATAATGATTGACAGTATGTATCATGAATTCTAGTATACTTGTATCATGAATTATTGTTCTATGTATAAATTATACCTATTATAATTTATATGTACTCCCTGATTGTGTATTTAACCATGTTTGCATGTAATCCCTTGCTCAGCATGTTACAAAGGTAGTTAAACTGATGAAATAACTATTATATTTATATATATATATACAATTTTATATATAAGTAAAATTTAAACGACACTCGGACAAGTAACGAGTACTTTAAGCCCACATCCAAACAAGGAAAAGGACCCAGAATGAGTTATCAGTCCTAAGCCTTTTAAATCTTATATATATATATATATATATATATATATATATATATATATATATATATATATATATATATATATATATATATACAAATATGAATTTTGGGGAAAAATATAAGATTATAAAAGAGTTTGATGTGTTGAGTATTTTTAGATAATTTAATGTTATTTTATCATGATTTGAATCATGATTTTATAACACAAAGTTCTTGTGTTATGCTTGTATTCCCCCCCCCCCCTTAAAACAGTAGAAATTATGAAAATACGGGGGTATGAACTCACTTGATAGATGGTGAACCGGACAGAGTTTTGTTTCACGAAAAGGAGTTTATTTGTCGAGAAACCTGCTCAAATTGGGCAGAGTTTCGACAGGAGAGAGGTTCCTTCTAGGGAATCTCGAGGCTTCGAGGCTTGCTTAGGGTTCGAGACTTGATACCGGGGCTTTAGGGGTTGTATATGAGCTTAGGGGAGTGGAAAATGTGAAAGAGAATGATTTTTGGGGTGAAAAAGTGTAAAAAAATCCGGAACCCTCGCATGCTATATATAGTCCGAAGGTTCGGACCCGAAGCTGCGCCAAGGTGACACGCGTCGGACAGGTGGCGAGGCGAGGGGGCTTCTTCGGACCGGAGGCTCGCTGCTGGCTGGTTCGAATTGGACCAACCCTCGGTCCAATGGGAAGGAGACACGTGCGAAGGGGAGGGTCCGAGGCGTGTGCGAGGGGTGTCTCTGGGGCATCTCCTGCGAAGCTGTTCGCTTCTAAGTGGACCTCAGCTGCGGTCCAATCAAGAAGTTCCACGCATGGGTTCGGTCCACTCAGCAGCTGCCACGTGCGAGGGTGACGTGGCATGCGAAATTGCCCGGTTTTTCCCATTTTTTCTTTATTTTTGTGCCAAACTTGCGAAAATCATAACTTTCGCATACGAGCTCCGTTTTTGGCATTCTTTATATGCACACGTAGGTAAAATCATAATCTACGACTTTCATTTAGACTTTGTCGGCTAATTTTGAATTTATTTTTAATATTATTATTTTAAACAGATCAGGACGGGAATCCGTTAAAAATTCATAACTTCTTCATCTGACGTCCGTTTTTGTCTGTCTTTTTACCATTGTACTACTACCAACGAGACCTTCAATTCTCGTTTAGGTTGTGTCGGCTAAAAATCGCTCGATCTTTATTTCGAGTTTTTAGCTGTACACTGCTATACTGAAACTTAGAAAAATCATAACTTCCTCATACGAAGTCAGATTTTTCCGTTCTTTTTATGAAAGTTCTCGGTTTTAACATAAACTACAACTTTCATTTAGATTGTTAAGGCTAAAAAGCTTTTTATCAAAAATTCAGTTTTTACACTGAACAATGTTTTGTCGGTTTTGTCGTGGATTTTCGATTGGTCATAACTTCTTCGTTATAACTCGGATTTTAGTGTTCTTTATATTTTTGGAAACCTTGTTACAATCTCCATCACTTGGTTCATCCCAATCAAGATTGCTAAATAATTTATTTTTGAGGGTCAATTATGTAAATATGCACATTATGCTAAAATTTCTCTTTATTATTATAAAAAGAACTATACATTGACCTAAACTATTACATAGGTTTGAAATTACGATTTGTTACATTATCTCCCCGTTAGAGAGAATTTCGTCCCGAAATTAGTATTTCAGGTAGACTAGGGAAAAAGATGTGGATACTTCTGTTTTATTTGATTCTCCCGCTCCCAAGTGAATTCAGGTCCCCGTTTTGCATTCCAGCGAACCTTCACTATCGGGATACGGCTTTGTTTGGTTTTCTTAACTTCCCTGTCTAGAATCTCTACGGGTTCTTCCACAAAGTTGAGGCTCTTGTTTAACTCGATTTCCTCGAGTGGGATCACAAGAGTCTCATCAGATAAACACTTTTTCAAGTTTGAAACGTGGAAGGTAGGATGAATGTCATTTAGTTCTTGGGGTAGTCGAAGTTTGTAAGCTACAGGACCAATTCTAGCAAGAATTTCAAAGGGTCCTATGTACCTTGGACTCAATTTGTCACGCTTTCCAAAGCGTATCATGCCCTTCCAGGGTGAGACCTTTAACAAGACGCGGTCACCAACCTGGAATTCCAAGGGTTTTCTTCGTTTGTCAGCGTGGCTTTTCTGTCTATCTCTGGAAGCTTTAAGTCGCTCCCGAATTTGTGTGATTTTCTCGGTGGTTTCTCGAATGATTTCCGGACCAGTGAGAGCATTGTCAGGAGTTTGACCTCTAGCTAGCTGCGTGTCACCCACTTCAGCCCAACACAGAGGGGATCTGCACTTGCGGCCGTAGAGAGCTTCGAATGGAGCAGCGTTAATGCTAGTGTGATAACTATTGTTATAAGAGAATTCAACAAGAGGTAAGTGAATATCCCATGCTTTTCCAAAGTCTATTACGCAAGCTCGCAACATGTCTTCTAGTGCTCTAATCGTCCTCTCACTTTGTCCGTCGGCTTGAGGATGGTAGGCTGTACTCATGTCCAGCCTAGTGCCCAAAGAGTTTTGTAAAGACTGCCAGAAACGAGAGGTGAATCTACTATCTCGATCCGAAATAATAGATATTGGTACACCATGCAATCTAACAATATCCTTGAGGTAAGTTCGGGTTAGTTTCTCCATCTTGTCAGTTTCTTTTATTGGCAAGAAGTGTGCGGATTTGGTTAATCTATCGACGATTACCCAAATAGTATCATAACCACCCGAAGTCTTGGGTAATTTGGATATGAAATCCATTGTAATCTGCTCCCACTTCCATTCAGGGATTTCAGGTTGTTGTAATAAACCTGAAGGTTTCTGGTATTCTACCTTGACTTTGGCACAAGTAAGGCACTTGGCCACAAAGGTAGCGATTTCGGATTTCATATTAGGCCACCAGTATAGTTTCTTAAGGTCCAGATACTTCTTGTCTGAACCTGGATGAATGGAGTATCGGGTTTTGTGTGCTTCATTCATAACCATGTCTCTGTAACCACCTAACTTTGGTGTCCGGATCCGGTTCATGAAATAATAGACTCCATTATCCCTGACTTCGAAGTTTTTATCCATTCCTCTCAGGGTTTCACCTGCCACGTTTTCGGGTTTCAAGGCTTCTAGTTGAGCTTCTTTGATTTGTGTGGACAGATGTGAATGGATTGTCATGGTCAACGACTTTACTCGGCGTCCCGAGTATTCTTTTCTGCTAAGGGCATCAGCTACTACGTTTGCTTTACCAGGGTGATAAAGTATTTCACATTCGTAGTCGTTCAGTAGCTCCACCCATCGTCGTTGTCTCATGTTCAGCTCTTTCTGATTGAAGATATGCTGGAGACTTTTATGGTCCGTGAATATTGTGCATTTCGTGCCATATAGGTAATGTATCCAAATCTTCAGAGCAAACACCACCGCTCCTAGTTCAAGGTCGTGTGTTGTATAGTTGACTTCATGCGTCTTAAGTTGTCGTGAGGCGTAGGAGATAACCTTTCCTCTTTGCATAAGTACACACCCAAGCCCTTGATTTGAAGCATCACAGTACACTAGAAAGTCCTCTGTCCCTTTGGGTAGGGACAGGATCGGTGCACTGCACAAGGTTTGTTTGAGCGTTTGGAATGCGGTTTCTTGCTTCTCTCCCCAGTTGTAGGTTACACTCTTTTGCGTCAGGGTGGTAAGTGGTTTAGCGATTCGGGAGAAATTTTGGATGAACCTGCGATAGTAGCCAGCAAGACCTAAGAATTGTCGGATTTCTGTAGGAGTCGTGGGTGCTGGCCAATTTTTAATTGCTTTGATTTTGGAAGGGTCCGCGTGTATTCCTTCTGAACTGACCACGTGACCTAGGAATTCAACCTTCCTAATCCAAAACTCGCACTTTGAAAACTTCGCATCAAGTTTTTCGGTCCTAAGGGTTTGTAATATTTGACGAAGATGTTGGCCATGTTCTTCTTTGCTTCTTGAATAGACAAGGATATCGTCGATGAAGACTATGACGAATTTGTCCAGGAATGGACGACACACTCTGTTCATTAGATCCATGAACACAGCAGGTGCATTAGTCAATCCGAATGGCATCAAAATAAACTCGTAATGACCATAACGAGTTCTAAACGCGGTCGTGGGAATGTCTTCCTCCAAAATCCGTAATTGGTGATACCCGGATCTTAAGTCTATCTTCGAGAAGTAGCTCGCACCTTGAAGTTGGTCGAACAGATCGTCAATGCGAGATAGAGGGTATCGGTTCTTGATGGTAAGTTTATTCAGCTCGCGGTAGTCTATGCACATCCGAAATGATCCATCCTTCTTCTTTACGAACAAAACCGATGCTCCCCAAGGTGAGAAGCTTGGTCTTATGAAACCTTTACTAAGGAGTTCGTTAAGTTGGCTGGATAATTCTTGCATTTCAGAAGGTGCAAGACGATAGGGGGATTTGGCTACAGGGGTAGCTCCAGGGATTAAGTCGATTTGGAATTCGACTTGTCGTTCGGGAGATACTCCTGGAAGATCATCAGGAAAGATATCGGGAAAGTTACAAACCTCTGGAATGCTCACGATAGCTTTTACTTCTTGCTTTTTGTCTACAACGTGAGCTAAGAAAGCACAGTACTCTTTGCGAAGGTACTTCTGTGCCCTGATGCAAGAGATGAGCCTAAGGTTCGTTCCGGGTTTGTCGCCATAGATAACAAGAGTTTCGTTAGTTGGTAAGTTCAAACGAACAGCTCTTTCATAACATAGGATGTTGGCATGGTTGGGGCACAACCAATCCATACCTATTATGATGTCAAAACTTTTGATAGAGACCGGCATAAGGTCTATTGGAAAAGACAAGTCATTCAAGGTAAGGATACATCCTATGTATATATCATTGGTGGATTCAGATTTCCCGTTAGCCATTTCTACTGTAAATGTTTCATTGAGTGGTTGGGAGTTTTGATTTAGTAGGTGTTTAAAATTATGGCTCATGAAGCTCCTCTCAGCACCACAATCAAATGGAATGCATGCATAAGTATTATTGAGAAGGAACGTACCCGTGACCATAGCAGGGTCTGCCACCGCTTCTTCATGACCCAGGGCTAGTATTCTCCCAACTCCACCGGCATTTCTAGCTTTTGGGCAATCCTTCATGAAGTGCCCCACATCACCGTATTGGTAGCATGCTCGGCCTACTCCAACGGCAGGTGCTTGGTTAAGTGGTTGGGGTGGCATTTTACAGAATCAGGCAGTATGCCCTTTCCTGTTGCAGTTACGACACTGTAGGTCTCGACAATTTCCATTGTGGTGAAAATTGCACTTGTTGCATTTAGGGAGGGTACCAGCATAAGGCTTTGTTGGTGCAGAATTATTAGGAACAGCAGTAGGTACAGTAGCGGGTATGGTAGCAGGTACAGTAGTAGCATGGACTGCCACTACTTGTTGCTTCTTTGCTGGTTCCAAAGGAGATTTTCCCTTCCCCTTGTTCCAAACCCTCTTCTTGCTGTTGTTGTTGTTCTCCTTGGGTTGTTCTGGAGCAGAGACCACAGAGTTTTGACGGGCTCCATGGTCGAGAAGAGATTGTGCCAGTTCTTTGGCACTATCAAAAGTAATAGGCTTTGAAGCTAAAACACTTGACTGAATTTGGGGCGACATACCCGAAATATATCTCTCAATCGTTTTGCTCTCTATAGGAACCATATCCGGGCAAAGAATTGCCAGATCACAGAACCTATTAGTATAGGTTGATATATCAGAACCAACCATTGTAAGAGCCCATAGTTCTTGCTCCAGTTTCTGTATCTCCCCTCGCGGGCTGTATTCCCGCATTAACATGGATTTTAGGCTCTCCCAGCTGATGGAGTTAGCCACAACTAGAGTAAGTGACTTAATGTGGCCATTCCACCACGTTAGAGCCCTATCAAAAAAAGTACAGGCAGCAAATTTAACCTTGCTACCCTCAGGACAGGAGCAAATTTCAAAGATTGCTTCTGTCTTTTCTGTCCACTGCCTTAGTGCCATAACTCCCCCAGTCCCATTAAAGGTCCTGGGTTTGGCATTAGAGAAATCCTTATAAGTGCATTATCGCGAATGCCCATGACTTTCGCCATGGTTAGAAGGATGTGCAACGACTCCCTACCCACTAACACCAGGAGTATGAACGTGAGACATGGCAGCCGCTACAGCCGCCGTGACCGCCGCTTGAAACATAGCGGGATCGAATTGATGAGGTGGTGGTGGGGGTGGCGTCGGTGCTTCAGTGGTGTTGATACGTCTTGGATTTCTACGAGGAGGCATCTCTTGCTATAAAAGTCAAATAGATAAAAAAGATAGTGAGATATCAAGAAGGAATATGAATTTGATATCTCTGAACTAAACACTTAATTCAACATGAATCTTACAAAGAATTGGAAACAGAAATCCACTGCAAGTACAACTTGCAACAAGATAATATGAAATTGAATGGTTATTTTTCAAAAAGTATGAATGTACATGTCAACTGTATTGGTATATTAAGTATATAAGGTCCAAAAAACTTGACCTTAAAGCAGGATTATAATATACTCCAATACTGAGAAAGTGTCGACATCAAACCGACCTACCGAAAATAACATTTCCGCGGTCGTAGTGAAAGCATGAAAAATAACACCGGAACGTTTCTGTGATCCAAAACTTTGGAATAAGATGATTATGAAAACTGTAATAACTCTTGTTGAAGTAAAGTGCTTATCGTTTTATTGATACTTGATTTGTACATAACATAGAAAGTAGTATACACATTCGATATAGAAAGTAGAAAGTAGAAGTAGTGCGAACACTACTTGCGACGGTTTCTACGACGATTGCTAGGTTCTGCTTCGTCTTGCGCTTTACAACGCCTTTCTTGGGCAGCTTGGTGCTCCCTCAGTTCTCTGATCTCTGATTCAGCAGCACAAAGTTGCCTTTGAAGGGCTTCAGTATGATGCTGGGTGTCATCTTGCATCTCGTCAAGACTAAGGATATCTGCAGTGTTTGCCTGCGCAACCGCATTCACCTCTAGGATTCGATTGATCGACATCCTTGATTGATCGAACTGCTGGGCTATTCGGTTTACTATAACTGGAAGAGCTCTGTCAGCAGTTCCTCCTCTGGATACGTTATAGAAACCTCGTGCCATTCCGTATGGAGGGCGTTGGCCGTCTTGTCGACTCCAATGGTTTATGTATTGGCCCCACTCAGGTATTGGTTCTGCGTCCTCTTGCCTTTGGGGACGCTCCCCAGGGTTGCAGACTTGTGGCTCTGTATCCGTACCACTTGACTCGCTGTCCTCAAAGGGTTCTTCGTCTGAGTCTGTGATCCAGCCTGCATTCTGTGGATTGTAGGGGTCTCCCGGTAAATTGGGTGCAGCCATAGGTTCTGTATTAGAAATAAGATTAGTAAAATACTCTTCATAGTATTTTAATCTTTGTATTCTGTTCTATAGTTCTTCTGAATATGTATGGTAAGTTTTAGACATGTCTCAACACTACTATCACTCCCAAACACATGTTGGTCATATCTCAAATCAATATAGTTGATCAGGCTATATTAATTCCAGATATGATTACATAACTGCTCAGGTTTGACTATAGTGCTCAACATCCAAATACTTTTAAATTCTTATGTTTGTGATATTATACTTGTAAGTATGAGTGAGCTCTTATGACTGTGATACTTTACTTCTGAGTGTTAGTATACTTCTTATAAAAATACTTAAATCTTTAAAAGTACACTTGTAGTCAGAGCTCCTTGCCCCGATGTATTTATAGTTTGTATATCTTTTATTGATTGATATACTGAGTTCACTATAAACAATGCTCTGATACCAATCTGTCACACACCCAAACCAGACGGCAGAAACGTCTGGGGGTGGAGGACTTGAATTGTAGTATCACAACACATGCATCATAGTAATCAAAGTAGAAACAACCATTGTATTAAATATATATATATATATATATATATATACATGTGTTCAATCATTGTATATTGAACCAAAATATAGTTATACAAAAGAAGATATGACTCAACAGAGCTCCATCTTCTCAAAAGCTCGGGGAGTACCTGTGTATTATTTCCCTGAGAATACAAGTAATTTGAAAAGAGAGTATCAACATAAAGTTGAGTGAGTGCATAAATGTTTATGTTTGAAAGAGTATCTCTGTATCTTGTATATGTAAACTGTTCCAGAAAATCCTATATTTTCTGTTTGTATATGAAAAGTAGTTTTATTCCCACAAAACCCTTCTCTGTGTATTAATGTTTTGTATTTATATTACTTATGAAAACTTGTAACTGAGAGTGTGCCTGGCTCCACCAGCTGTTGTTGAAAACTGTATTGAATCATTATATTTTGTATTCTGTAAACTAGTACTTTGAAGGTGTACTTTCGTTTAGTTATTTATACACTAACGTATTGTTAATATCTTTTTAATGAGTTATTATAACCATACTATGACTAATGGCCTGAAACAAACGCTTTGTGGGCGTTTAAACTGGTGATAACAATTGCCACTCATCTAACTGTAGCTAGCAGCCTGAGTGCAGGGTTGTCAATCCCGATATAGATCTACACACGCTTGTTTCGATCCCCGGCTGGAGATTCTGGTTATAATGTCAGGACTTTTCTATGTTGTCTAAAATGAATTAAACAACCTGAATCTAGTGTCTCATAAAAAGCATATAAACGTTACATGTATATTAGTTTGAAAACTCAATCATTCTGAAATAATGATTGACAGTATATTCTTTGAATCAAAACCCAATCATTCTGAAATAATGATTGACAATATGTCCTTGAATTAGTATTTCCAAACATGTATTTAAACCTTGATTTGTTCTGTATCAAAACCCTAGTTTCTTGTGTATTCTAGTATACTTGTATCATGAATTATTGTTCTATATATAAATTATACCTATTATAATTTATATGTACTCCCTGATTGTGTATTTAACCATGTTTGCATGTAATCCCTTGCTCAGCATGTTACAAAGGTAGTTAAACTGATGAAATAACTACTATATTTATATACATATATAATTTTATATATAAGTAAAATTTAAACGACACTCGGACATTTAACCGGTACTTTAAGCCCACATCCAAACAAGGAAAAGGACCCAGAATGAGTTATCAGTCCTAAGCCTTTTAAATCTTATTTATATACATATATATATACAAATATGAATTTTGGGGAAAAATATAAGATTATAAAAGAGTTTGATGTGTTGAGTATTTTTAGATAATTTAATGTTATTTTATCATGATTTGAATCATGATTTTATAACACAAAGTTCTTGTGTTATGCTTGTATTCCCCCCCTTAAAACAGTAGAAATTATGAAAATACGGGGGTATGAACTCACTTGATAGATGGTGAACCGGACAGAGTTTTGTTTCACGAAAAGGAGTTTATTTGTCGAGAAACCGGCTCAAATTGGGCAGAGTTTCGACAGGAGAGAGGTTACTTCTCGGGAATCTCGAGGCTTCGAGGCTTGCTTAGGGTTAGAGACTTGATACCGGGGCTTTAGGGGTTGTATATGAGCTTAGGGGAGTGGAAAATGTGAAAGAGAATGATTTTTGGGGTAAAAAAGTGTAAAAAAATCCGGAACCCTCGCATGCCATATATAGTCCGAAGGTTCGGACCCGAAGCTGCGCCAAGGTGACACGCATCGGACAGGTGGCGAGGCGTGGGGGCTTCTTCGGACCGGAGGCTCGCTGCTGGCTGGCTCGGATTGGACCAACCCTCGGTCCAATGAGAAGGAGACACGTGCGAAGGGGAGGGTCCGAGGCGTGTGCGAGGGGTGTCTCCGGGGCATCTCCTACGAAGTTGTTCGCTTCTAAGTGGACCTCAGCTGCGGTCCAATCAGGAAGTGCCACGCATGGGTTCGGTCCACTCAGCAGCTCCCACGTGCGAGGGTGACGTGGCATGCGAAATTGCTCGGTTTTTCCCATTTTTTCTTTATTTGTGTGCCAAACTTGCGAAAATCATAACTTTCGCATACGAGCTCGATTTTTGGCGTTCTTTATATGCACGCCTAGGTAAAATCATAATCTACGACTTTCGTTTAGACTTCTTCGGCTAATTTTGAATTTATTTTTAATATTTATATTTTAAACAGACCAGGACGGGAATCCGTTAAAAATTCATAACTTCTTCATCCGACGTCCGTTTTCGTCTGTGTTTTTACCATTCTACTACTACCGACGAGACCTTCAATTCTCGTTTAGGTTGTGTCGGCTAAAAATCACTCGATCTTTATTTCGATTTTTTAGCTGTACACTGCTATACTGAAACTTAGAAAAATCATAACTTCCTCATACGAAGTCAGATTTTTCCGTTCTTTTTATGAAAGTTCTCGGTTTTAACATAAACTACAACTTTCATTTAGATTGTTAAGGCTAAAAAGCCTTTTTCAAAAATTCAGTTTTTACACTGAACAATGTTTTGTCGGTTTTGTTGCGGATTTTCGATTGGTCATAACTTCTTCGTTATAACTCGGATTTTAGTGTTCTTTATGTTTTTGGAAACCTTGTTACAATCTCCATCACTTGGTTCATCCCAATCGAGATTGCTAAATAATATATTTTTGAGGGTTAATTATGTAAATATGCACATTATGCTAAAATTTCTCTTTATTATTATAAAAAGAACTATACATTTACCTAAACTATTACATAGGTTTGAAATTATGATTTGTTACACATAAACACCAAGGCTCAATGCCACTTGAACCGCAAACACCCCCTATATATGTGTTCACTCGTAAATCAATTACCTTGAACCACTCCCAAATTGCTCTCAACTACCATCCGTGAACTCTCCCAAACTTCAAAGATTTTACCCAGATCTTCATATTTCCATCAAGAACATTCAAGCCCATCTTCATATCTTCATGTGATCTTCAAATCTTCATATTTTCTCAAGATCCAACCGTGAACTCATTATCCAAACGTAAACCCCTATTTCCTAACCAAAAACACCTTGGAACATTTCCAAATAATTCCAATTAATTTTGTAAGTACCCCTTGCATAATTAATATATTATTTAACTTGTTATTTAAATTAATATATTATTAATTTAAATACGACGTCGAATATAATTATTTTTAGGATAACGTTATTCGTGTGTACGCTAGTCCGAGGATCATTTCTACGACTCGATATTCAAACTCAAACGCACATACAAGGTGAGTTCATACCCCAACGTTTTCACTATTTTCCAATAATTTTTAGGAGGAGAATACAAGTAAAACACAAGGATGCTTGTGTTAATATTCGAATGATTTCAAAACCATTTGCAATTGATTCAACCCGATTTGTCAATACATTTTATAATAAAACATATATGTTTATATATTTTAACCCTTTTGTAACATGTTGAGCAAGAGGGTGGTTATCATAAGTTTCTGACTACTACTTTATACATACATTTAATTGAAAAAGTTCCAGTACATTATCGAACATTACATTTAAACTATATTTGGTATATTTTGTGAATTACTACATTATTTTGCTAAGTACAACACACAGAACAAGACATACATTTAAACTATAATAGGTATAGTTTGGAAGACACTGCATTATTTTACAAATTCAAGAACACTACTCTATTATAATGATTCAAGGTTACACTACTAGATATTTATTTAAGTATAATTATTTTACATTACAAAGTACACTATTACTAGGTAATAGATACAGCTTCAAGTACAAGAGAAAACTATAACAGTACACATAAACTAGTTAATACAGGGTTGTGAGGCACTACTACGGGGTACCCATCAGGGTACAGGTTCAAGTCCAATAAATTATAACCAGAGTCTCCTGGATGGAGCGCGTGGAATTTGTGTATAGATCTCTACGGGACTGACAATCCCACACCTGAGCTGCTTGCAATAGCTAGGCCGACAGGCCTGGGGTGACAAATGTCATAATATACCGACGCCTAAAGAACGTCGTGGAGGCCACTAGGTCATATTAGTATGGTTATATGAAACTCACAATAGTATTAAATAAACTTTGTTTATCGGATTAATACAACTTTAATAGTTTTATTTTAATTAATGAAACTACCGTACCCTACTATACATAATAACTGGTGGTATCCAGGCATTTATAGAAAGGTTTTCATACAACACACTACTATACAATTCATATGGTGGTATCCAAGCATTTATACAAATGTTTTCATACTAATAGAGCTACAGTACACTACTTTACTAATACAGAGTACATTAATATAGTATGCAATTACAAGAAACACGCAGAAAACAGTTTTATTTATTAATAAGGCTATAGTTTACTACTACAGGATTCAGAGACTACCTACATCTAGATTTTAAGGCTTAAGACTACAGTACATTCACTAAAGAAAATATTGTATTTTCTGGAAATACATTATAACATTTTCAAGGAACAAAGAACATGCTTTCTAAAACAAATGCTTATGAACTAACCAACTTTAATGTTGACACTTTCATAGTCACTTGTATTCTCAAGGCACTAGTAGACAGGTACACACGCAGGTTCTAGAAGATAGAGCACAGTAGCTTCAAGTCTTTGTTTTCCTATTTGCTTTTGGAGTCAATCATATGTTATTCGAATACAATGTAAACACTATATTATCAATACAATTGTTGTTGTTACTTTGATTGCTATTATTCAATTGTTGTGATACTGTACATGACGTCCTCTGCCCCCGAACGTTTCTACCGTTCTAATTTGGGGTTGTGACAGATTTGTATCAGAGCATTGTTTATCGTGAACTCGGTATATCAACCAATAAAAGATATACAACTATAAATACAATGGGGTCATAGTGCTTTGACTAAAAGTATACTTTTAAAATATAGGTATTTTATGAGAAGTATACATACATGCATATATATACATACACACTAGAAACAGTATCACAGTAAGAACTACATAAAAGTATTTAGGATGAGTTGGACACTACGGTTAAACCTGGATAGTTATGTAATCATATCTGGGATAAATATAACCTGATCAACTATATGTATCCGAGATATGACCAACATGTGTTTGGGAGTGACTGTGGTGTTGCGACAAGTCTAAAACTTACCAACCCTATATACAAAGAATCTCTAGAACAAAACATAAAGTAAAAATACTATAGGAGTATTTTAGGCACTATAACTAACTTATGTGGAAACTAAAAGACCCTTACTGACAGGTCTATAATTTCGGAGTGTATGCTCCCAGAGTTATATATAATTGAGATTTTATAGATATAGAATTTGTGATCTTCGCTCTACTTCCTGTTCCTTGTTTGGTTGTGGTCTTAGATTAGGATCACTTATTTGAAGGTCTATTTGATTTTGGTTATATACAACTTTCATACGCTGCGTGATTATAGGAGGACCCTGTAAGGATCACCATAAAAATCTTGTTATAAATGTTTTTATTATTCTCTTAAGATTCTTTAGACATTCCCATTTTCGCTCGAACAACATAGATATATGTAGCCACTCCACTACAACAGTCGGTAGAGGGGGTCAAGGAAAAACAAGAAGAGGTTCATGAGGTAGATTTCGAGAAGGGATGAGCCAAATAAAAAGGCACCTGAGTAATCATTACTAAACCTTACCCTAGCAAGAGAAAACATAAGGGGGATCGCCCGAGTATTCGGAGTCATACTCTCCATCGCGAAGTAATGGAGATCATTGACACAAACCTAAATCATGAAAAAGCAAAGATTCAACACATCTACGGAGAACAAGAACACCATATGGATGTCCAGAGACAACAGATCTTTACCGCTGAAGCTAAGGCAATCATAGGAAGCACAGAGAACAGAGGAAACCACTCACTAGACATGCGAAGAGACCAAGCGTCGTATGCGTCACACTAATAATTGATAAACTAATATAACCTAGTGAGTTAATGATTACACTACTCACACTATGTGTTAGGCTTATCGCCTCTTTCATTTCAACTAGTAACACTAAACCAGGTCATAGAATTCCAATTAAGGATGGTCACTACTAAAAATGCATAAGTTATTTTACATATACCTTTGTTATGAATTGGTTTCAAAATGCCATAAAGTCAGATCATGATACACTCAGAACTAAGATAACACAGGGTCAAATAACACTCGACTTGTAAACACTACTAAAGGCTTACCACCGTTCATCCTTAAAAACCGTATACTAGAAAGATGCCTCCCCGTAGACCCATCGGGTGCGATCATACCAACACTAATGCACCGGATCCCATCAGTACTCCGTAGTTAAGCATGCTTGGGTGAGAGAAGTACTGGAATGGGTGAACTTAACACTTGTACAATACCTACTTCTACACACTATCATAAACACATCTCAAGAATGTTGACAGAAATATTGAGAATAGTTCAGCAAAACACGAAATTTATGTATGTGTATAAATAGATAGAATACAACTAGCAACGGCCATCGATACTCACAAGCTCGTTTCTTGCCATGCAACAGAATCATGCCTTCACATGAAAGTAACCCACCAACTGGCGAGACACCGATTCTACAGATAAACTCCGCTACTTTCAAGTTGTGGCCACAGCCGTCATGGCACAACACAATGCTAACAACGCCAGCGAAAGTGGAAACAATATTGACAATTCTAAAAGTGGTAACAACCAGGGGCACCAGCGAGTTTCGGTCAACAAGGACACCCCAGACCACAAACCTAAGAGCAAGAAGTAAAAATTGTGGAACAAGAAGGGGAGCAATTCTACTCAATGTCCTACCAAGAGACAACAACCTGTGGTAGCCCCTGTAGTCACAACATCTGCCACTCCAGCACCAACTAGTCGATATGCTGGAACACTTCCTAAGTGTGACAAGTGTAGCTTCCATCACAAGGGAGTATGTCGAGAGATGCATTGCAAGAATTGCAACAGGAAGGGGGCACACCAACCATTTCTGTAAGACTCCTGCCCGACACATCGCTTCAACCACCAAGGCCGATGTGAGCCTAGTATACCGTCTATGTGGTGCAAAGGAACATTTCAAGAGAGATTGTCCAACAGAGAAGAATGATGGAGGAGCAGGAGGAGTTTAACGATTGGACAGGTTGAAACAACAAGGAACCCTTCTAGATTTTTGGTACGTTTCCAAACAATAATATTAACAACTTAAGATTTTACTAAGACTGGTACCAATTAAAAAGTAACTAAATTACTCTCTCTCGACCGAACAAATCACAACTGTCACACCCCAAAACCGGAACGGCGAAAACGTTCTGGGGTGGAGGACGTCATGTACAGTATCATAACAATGCATAATAGTAAAGACAAGCAACAACATCCATTGCATTAACATAATAATTTTAATACAAGCGTGTTCTGAATAGTATGTAAGACACCAAAATGTATAATCAAAATAAGAGATGAGTCTTGTATGTGCTCCATCTTCTCAAAAGCTTCGTCAGTACCTGTCTACTGATGACCTGAGAATACAAGTTATTTTGAAAGAGTTTATCAGCATAAAGCTGGTGAGTTCATAAGTATTTAGTGTCATTTCCTGTACAAAAATGTTTGTAATAACCTAGAGTAAATGTTCATCATTGATTTTAAATATTCGTAAATAGTTGAACACTCTAGAAAATCCTATATTTTCTACTGAAATGTAGTCTTCTACCAAGACCCGACTGTTTGTGTGTTTGCTCTTTTGTAAGTGTAAGAGTTTTTCCCCAATAAAACTATCATTATGAAAGATATAGTTTACTTAAATGTGTATGTGACAGAATCACAAAGTCAATGTCATAAGAAAATAATGTTTTACCCCAGCAGTGACACTGCTAGTCATGAAGTGATGAAATACAGACTCCAGGTAGTACTAAATGTACAGTACACCTCGGGGAGTCTAAAGTAATAAAAATGTAGACTCCAGGTGGTATCAAAGGAGCAATACGCCTCGGAGAGTCTAGTTTGCCTTTAATTCTTAATTGGTTAATTAAAGGTTTGAATGTGAACTCGTATGTAACCATGCTGATTGACGGCTGAATAACTGATGACCCTCCAGGTCATGTGTAGTGAGGTAACATTCTGTCACCCCTTGGCCTTACCGGATGGGACTGTAGCTAGCAGTCGGGATGTGGGAGTGTCTGTCACGTATAGATCTATACACATAATGCCCGCTCTCCCTCCAGGAGACTCTGGTTAGAAAGTGATACCACGATGAAGTGTCGTATCGAGAAGTAGTATGTCACATTATGTTTATAGTATTCAAATGTTTATGTAGTAGTTCTTAGTGTAGTAATGTTTTCTCTGTACTAGTGTATAGCATGTAGGTTTGCCTTTGTTACAATAGTAGTAGTGAGTAGTAAAACCTTAACTATACCTATTATAGTTAAAATAGAAATGTTGTAGGTACGCCTTTGTTACACAAAGGTACTGAACTGAAGTGAAAGCTTTTATATCCAACATATATATATATATATATATATATATATATATATATATATATATATATATATATATATATATGATATATAACTAAGGTTTCAATGACATTCAGACAAATAATAGGATACCCTAAGTCCACAACCAAACAAGGAACAAGAAATAAGGTGAGCTATCAGTCCTAAGTCCTTCAAGTCTTACTTATATAAATATATTGGTGTAGATATGGGTCTGAAAGTAATGTAAGTTTAAAAGAAGTTGAATACAGTTTTAGCATTTAAAAGAGTTTAAAATAAAAGGTTTTGAAGTGCTTGAAATCCATAAGTTTAATAACAACTTGAAAGTAATAGCAAATCTTTTCCGTTTGTTCTAGTTATTAATCACATATGATTAAAGCAATAACTAGAATTTGTCAACTTGTATTCCCCCCTATAAAAGCATTTAAAATCATTTCAAAGGTTGATTAAGGGGGTATGAACTCACCTGCAGTGAGTGATTTGAATGGAAGTGACGGGTAGGATGCTAAGTGTCAAGTGAAGACTTGAACACACACACAGATCCTATTTAACATGTAATGACACATATATGTATCTAATTAGTGTTTAGACAACTAATTAAACAAGTAAGGACACCCTAGGACATGGAAAACACCTTGATCCGAGTGTTAGAAGTACATAGGGTTGCATCTAGGGGTTGTAGGGCTTTGCTTTAGAGTTTACGGTCCAAGAGTAACTCTCCATGAGTTTACGGCCTAGGGTTTGCGGCCCTAATGGGTTTACGGCCGTAAACCCATGGTAAATTCAACCATGTTGATGTTTAAGGTCCTATACTCCTCATGCAAGTGATCTAGACTTGGTTCCAAGGCTTTAGAAGGGACTAGGGCTCATAATGGCCCCTTTATTAGTGTTTACGGCTCAAGGACCAACTCCCATGGAGTTTACGGTTTAGCGTTTATGGTCCTAGTGGGTTTATGGTCGTAAACCCATGGTAACTCCTATCATTTCGTGGTTTAAGGTCCTTAGCTCATGCATGCAAGGTTATAGTCCATTATCCAAGCCCTAGAAGGTAATGGTGGCACATATGCACCGCCTAATGGTGTTTACGGTCCAAGGAGATTGCCTTGGCCGTAAACCCATGTGTTCTTGGGGATTCTTGGTGATTTTCAATGATTTAGCAAGTAATCTAAGCACATAACTAGTTAAGAGGGGTGTACTTACTTATAGGAAGCTTGTAAGAGTGTTTAAGGTCCAAAAACACTAGTGTGTGTTCTTGGTGTTCTTGGTGAAATGAAGAACACTTGAAGATCTATGAAAAAGAGAAGATTTCATGGATGAAATCATGTATAACTACTAGATGAAGTGTTATAACAACAAATCAAGAGAAGAAACACTTACATTTTTGGAAGTTTGGAAGAAATATGTTATGATACTTGAGAGAGAAAATGTGGGTGTTCTTGAGCTTGGAAGTGAGAAGTGAGGAAATGAGGAGTAAACTCATGCCTTAAGCATGAGTTCATGGCCAAGAGGAGTTTACGACCCAAACTCCCAAAGTTTGGCCATAAACACCTTGTTATGGTGTGAAATGTTTATTTGTTATCCAATACTCCTAGAAGATACTTCCTTTTTATTTGTTCGTTTGACGAATTTATATTAAAAACACCCAAACGGACTTTAAACCGGCTAAAAATTAGCATAAATGAATTTGACGTTTATTTGAAGTGTTTGACTGTAGAGTTCATACAAAAGAAAATTTCGGGTTGTCACATCATCCCCCCGTTAGAGGGAATTTTGTCCCGAAATTAAAGTTCAAGTAACAAAGTTATTACAAATAACTAAGTAAAAAGATGAGGATATTTAAGTTTCATTTGATCCTCGCGCTCCCAAGTGAACTCCGGTCCTCGCTTGGCGTTCCAGCGAACCTTCACTATTGGGATACGGCTTTGTTTCGTTCGTTTGACCTCTCGGTCCATGATCTCTACAGCTTCTTCCACGAAGTTGAGGCTCTCGTTGATCTCGATCTCGTCGAGTGGGATTACAAGAGTCTCGTCGGATAGGCACTTTTTCAAGTTCGAGACATGGAAGGTAGGATGTACGTTACTAAGCTCGTGGGGTAGATTGAGTTTGTATGCTACAGGGTCGATTCTAGCAAGAATTTCGAAAGGCCCTATGCATCTTGGATTCAGCTTTCCACGCTTTCCGAAGCGTATCAAGCCCTTCCAGGGTGAGACTTTCAAAAGGACTCGGTCTCCCACCTGGAATTCCAAAGGTTTCCTCCGTTTGTCTGCGTAGCTATTCTGTCGGTCTCTAGAGGCTTTCAATCGTTCGCAAATCTGAACGATCTTCTCTGTCGTTTTCCGAATGATTTTCGGACCTGTGAGAGTGCTGTTAGGAACTCGTCCTTTAGCTAACTGTATATCACCCACCTCAGCCCATCACAGAGGGGATCTGAACTTCCGGCCATAGAGGGCTTCAAATGGAGCAATCTTTATGCTCGTGTGATAACTGTTGTTGTAGGAAAATTCGACGAGGGGTAAATGAGTATCCGACGCCTTTCCAAAGTCGATCACACAGGCTCGCAACATATCTTCTAGAGTTTGGATAGTTCTCTCACTTTGTCCGTCGGTCTGAGGATGGTAGGCTGTACTCATGTCCAGCCCTGTTCCTAAGGAACTTTGTAGCGACTGCCAGAATCTCGAAGTGAACCTACTATCTCTGTCGGAGGTAATGGATATAGGAACACCAAGCAGTCGTACTATCTCCCTAATGTATGTTCTTGTGAGTTTCTCCATCTTGTCGATCTCTTTGATGGGTAGGAAGTGCGCGGACTTGGTCAATCTGTCGACGATGACCCAAATGGTATCAAGTCCACCCGTTGTCTTGGTAAACTGGATTATGAAGTCCATAGTGATCCGCTCCCACTTCCATTCAGGTATCTCCGGTTGTTGGATTAGACCTGATGGTTTCTGGTATTCGACCTTGACCTTGGCGCAAGTAAGGCATTTACTTACGAAGGTAGCGATCTCCGCTTTCATGTTAGGCCACCAGTATAACTTTTTAAGATCCAGATACATCTTATCTGAACCTGGGTGGACGGAGTAACGAGTGTTGTGCGCTTCCTTCATGACCAATTCTCTGAAGCCACCGTGTCTCGGTGTCAAAATACGATCCATGAGGTATAAAGCTCCGTCACCCTTGACTTCTAAGTTCTTATCCATTCCTCGCAGGGATTCTCCTGCCACGTTTTTAGGTTTTAAGGCTTCAAGCTGAGCCTCCTTAATTTGTGTGGATAGATGCGAATGGATAGTCATAGTTAATGACTTGACTCTTCGACCAGAATATTCTTTCCGACTTAGGGCGTCCGCTACCACGTTGGCCTTTCCCGGATGATAACGACTTTCGCATTCGTAGTCATTGAGTAGCTTGACCCACCGTCGTTGCCTCATATTGAGCTCCTTCTGGTTGAATATGTGTTGTAGGCTTTTGTGGTCTTTAAATATAGTGCTCTTCGTACCATACAGGTAGTGTCTCCATGTCTTCAGGGCGAACACAACCACTCCTAATTCAAGATCGTGTGTGGTGTAGTTGACCTCGTGTTTCTTCAGCTGTCTTGAGGCGTAGGCGATCACCTTACCTCGTTGCATCAGAACACAGCCGAGCCCCAAGTTGGATGCATCACAGTATACCACGAAGTCGTCTATCCCTTCGGGGAGGGATAGTACTGGTGCGCTGCATAAGGCTTGCTTCAGCGTTTGGAATGCCTTCTCTTGTTTCTCTTCCTAGTCGAAGGCCACGCCTTTCTGGGTCAATGTCGTAAGGGGTTTCGTAATTCGAGAGAAGTTCTGTATGAATCTGCGGTAGTAGCCAGCGAGGCCTAGAAATTGACGAATTTCTGTAGGCGTCTTCGGTGCTGACCAGTTCTCGATGGCTTTAATTTTGGAAGGTGTGACAACCCAAAATTTCTATTTGCTAAAACCCTTCAGTCAAGAACTACAAATAATAGTTAAATTCATCTCTATTAATTTTGCCCGGTTTAAAGTCCGTTTGGGTGTTTTTATTATAAATTCGTCAAACGAACAAATAAAAGGAAGTATCTTCTAGGAGTGATGGTAAAAAATAAATATTTCACACCATAACAAGATGTTTACGGCCAAACTTTGGGAGTTTGGGCCGTAAACTCCTCTTGGCCGTGAACTCATGCTTAAGGCATGAGTTTACTCCTCATTTCCTCACTTCTCACTTCCAAGCCCAAGAACACCCCCATTTCTCTCTCAAGTATCATAACATATTTCTTCCAATCTTCCAAAATGTAAGTGTTTCTTCTCTTGATTTGTTGTTATAACACTTCATCTAGTAGTTATGCATGATTTCATCCATGAAATCTTGTCTTTTTCATAGATCTTCAAGTGTTCTTCAAAACACCAAGAACACACACTAGTGTTCTTGGACCTTAAACACTCTTACAAGCTTCCTATAAGTAAGTACACTCCCCTAACTAGTTATTTACTTAGAATACTTATTAAACCATTGAAAAACATCAAGAATACCCAAGAACACATGGGTTTACGGCCAAGGCAATCTCCTTCGACGGTAAACACCATAAGGTGGTGCATATGTGCTAAAGACCTTAAACCACGAAATGGTAGGAGTTACCATGTGTTTACGACCGTAAACCCACTTGGACCGTCAACCCAAAACCGTAAACTCCATCGGAGTTGGTCCATGAACCGTAAACCCTAATAAGGGGGCCATATGAGCCCTAGTCCCTTCTAGAGCCTTGGAACCAAGTCTAGATCACTTCTTTGAGGAGTATAACACCTTAAACAAGCAAAAGAAGCAAGCACACATGAGTTTACGGCCGTAAACTCATGGGGTTAGGACCATGGCCTGTAAACTCTAAGAGTTGGTGCAAATTGTGCCACTATTACTTCCTAAGACTTGGACTTGATCATAGGATGCTTAACCTTGACTTGTAAGACCCTAAAACACACAATGGTATTAATTACCATGAGTTTACGACTGTAAACTCATGGGGGAAATGACCATAAACCGTAACCTCATGTGGTGTTACTATATGGGCAATAAACTCCAATGTGAGGCCATACTCTCTTTAGACGCAACCCCTTGATACTCCTAGCACTTGAATCAAAGTGTTATCCATGTTTTAGGGTGTCCTTACTTGATTAATTAGTTGTTAAATGACTAATTAGATACATATATGTGTCATTACATGTTAAATAGGATCCGTGTGTGTGTTCAAGTCTTCACTTGACACTTAGCATCCTATCCGACACTTCCATCCAAACCACTCACTGCAGGTGAGTTCATACCCCTTAATCAACCTTTGAAATGATTTTAACTGCTTTTATGGGGGGGAATACAAGTTGAAATATTCTAGTTATTGCTTTAATCACATGTGATTAATGACTAGACAAACAGAAAGATTTACTACTACTTTCAAGTTACTATCAAATTTATGGTTTTCAAGCATTTCAAAACCTTTTATTAAACTTTTAGATACTAAAACTGTTTCCAAACTCTTTTAAACTTACATTATTTTCAGACCCATATCTACACCAATATATTTATATAAGTAAGACTTGAAGGACTTAGGACTGATAGCTCACTTTATTTCCTGTTCCTTGTTTGGTTGTGGACTTAGGGTATCCTGTTATTTGTCCGAATGTCGTTGAAATCTTAGTTATATATCATATATATATATATATATATATATATATATATATATATATATATATATATATATATATATATATATATATATATATATATATATGTTGGATATAAAAGCTTTCACTTCAGTTTAGTGCCTTTGTGTAACAAAGGCATACCTACAACATTACTATTTTAACAATAATAGGTATAGTTAAGGTCTTACTACTCACTACTACTATTACAACAACACGAACTAGAGCCAGTACAGTTATGAGTCAATACACGCTATACACTATACAAGAGAACATACTATACACTATACAAGAGAACATACTATAAACTATACAAGAGAACATACTATATAGTAGTACAGAGAAAACATTACTACACTAAGAACTACTACATAAACATTTGAATACTATAAACAGAATGTGACATACTACTTCTCGATACGACACTTCATTGTGGTATCACTTTGTAACCAGAGTCTCCTGGAGGGAGAGCGGGCATTGTGTGTATAGATCTATACGGGACAGAGACTCCCACATCCCGACTGCTAGCTACAGTCCCAGCCGATAAGGCCAAGGGGTGACAAAATTTTACCTCACTACACATGACCTGGAGGGTCATTAGTTATTCAGCCGTCGATCAACATGGTTACATACGAGTTCACATTTAAACCTTTAATTAACCAATTAAGAATTAAAGGCAAAATAGACTCTCCGAGGCGTATTGTTCATTTGATACCACCTAAAGTCTACATTTTTATTACTTTAGACTCCCCGAGGTGTACTGTACATTTAGTACTACCTGGAGTCAGTATTTCATCACTTTATGACCAACAGTGTCACTGCTGGGGTAAAACATTATTTTCCTATGACATTTACTTTATGATTTTGTCACATACACATTTAAGTAAACTATATTATTCATAATGATAGTTTTATCGGGGGAAAACTCTTACACTTACAAAAGAGCAAATACACAAACAGTCGGGTCTTGGTAGAAGACTATATTTCAATAGAAAATATAGGATTTTCTAGAGTGTTCAACTATTTACGAATATTTACAATCAATGATGAACATTTACACTATGTTATTACAAACATTTTTATACAGGCAATGACACTAAATACTTATGAACTCACCAGCTTTATGCTGATAAACTCTTTCAAAATAACTTGTATTCTCAGGTCAACAGTAGACAGGTATTGACGAAGCTTTTGACAAGATGGAGCACATACAAGACTCATCTTTTATTTTGATTATACATTTTGGTGTCTTACATACTATTCAGAACACGCTTGTGTTAAAATTATTATGTTAATGCAATGGATGTTGTTGCTTGTCTTTACTCTTATGCATTGTTATGATACTGTACATGACGTCCTCCACCCCAGAACGTTTCCGCCGTTTCGGTTTTGGGGTGTGACAGATTGGTATCACAACACTGTTTATAGTCAATCGAGTATATCAACTCATAAAAGATATACAAACTATAAACGCAACGGGATTAAAACACTCTGACCAAGGATATATACTTTTAAATAATAAAATATTTAACTAAGTATATATATACATCTATTCATACCAGGGTCAGTATCATACTAGAACAGAACAAAAGTATTACGATTGTTGAACAACACAATTAGGCTTAGAGACATATGGTCAAACCTAGACATATGGCTCCGACTCCGAACCAGAGGTCAACAACCTACCCCAAGGGAGTCAAGTCCCAAACCTCAACCCCCGTCCGACATTTCAAGGTCCCACTCCCTTGTGGGCAACAGCCTTGAGCCGTTGGAGCGATGAGCAGGGTCAACCCTTACCCTTCAACGGAGACCGAAGCTTTTACAACATAAATATGGGAGGCTCAGATGACAGTGCCCTACCCATCATGGTCCGTAGGATTGCTCGGAACGTCGAGCAGGGTCATGCAGCCATCGACCGAGTAGTGGAAGTTGACGCCAACTCTGGCCTTAACACAGTCCGCATTCGCCGACTTGAAGAGGCTATGGAAAGAACAAGGAGGACCAACGAGGTTCTGCAGCAACAGCTAGCTGCATCCCGAGCCGAAGTCATGGAACTCCGAGTGCGTCAAAGGGCGCATGAACGACATCTTCAGGAAGTTGTACGTCAACTGGCAGATCTGAGGGTTCGCCCGAGGGAAACCCGTCGCCGGTAGAAGATGTCGACTCATCTTTCTCTTTTGGTTAAGGAATAGCCTTTCTTTTCTGTGCTCTAAGGATCACTTGCCTGTAAAATATTCCTAACTTTTAAAGTACTCTAACTAGACTTCTAAGCTGCCAACATTTTCCCTTATGGTTTGATGTAAGACCTAGTGTTAGGTCATTTTTCCCCGAACTCATTTGACATCATTAATACCAGTAATATTGGTAGTTATCTAATCTATGGGAAAATTTTTACCTTTGTGATTCCCTACTTTATTGTTATGCCTCTATCTTATAATTGGACTATGGTGATTTAGTCCATGAAACACTCTCATCATACTTACAATTGAGTCTTACTATTATCATCATCTCTATCAACTTTTAGTAAAAGATGCCGCCTCGTCCTCGTCCGACCAGGGGCATACCTGAAAATCAAACTCCACCACCACCACCCCCTCCGCAGTTCGATGCGATGATGTTTCAAGTAGCTGTGACCGCAGCTGTGACCGCCGCCATGGCTCAAGTAAATTCTGGTGGTGTAAGTGGAACGGGGACTGGCACCAACTCTAGCCATGGTGAAATCCATCCACGTGCACGGGAGTGTACCTATAAAAATTTCATCAGCTGCAAACCTACGTACTTCAACGGAACTGGAGGGATCATTGCGCTGTCCCAATGGATCGAGAGAACAGAAGCAATCTTCGAGATGTGCTCATGCCGTGAAGCAAGCAAGATAAAGTTCGTTGCTTGCACCTTCACCGAAAGGGCCCTGACGTGGTGGAATGGCCATGTCAAATCATTCTCACTGGTAGCAGCTAACGCCATGGGCTGGGATACACTGAAGGACCTGATGACAAGGGAGTACTGCCCGAGGGGCGAAATTCAGAAGCTCGAGGAGGAACCGTGGAACCTCAAAATGAAGGGTTGCGACATAGTCGCTTATACAGCCAGGTTCTGCGACCTGGTGACTCTATGTCCCAACATGGTTCCCACCAAAAGTAAGAAAATCGAAAGGTACATCTGGGGTCTGGTACCCCCATATCGAGGGAACGTTCTGGCATCACACCCTGCGACCTTTGACAGTGCCAAGGAATTGGCCCAAAGGCTTATTGATCACGAGGTTCCTTCTACACCAACAACTACTACAGTGACTGCCGTCGCACCAACCAAAACAGCTGACAACAAGAGGAAGCGTTGGGACCGAAAGAAGGGCAAATCAGCTTAACCCTCTTCCAAGAAGCGACAGACGGTGGCTGTCCATGCTGCCACTACTCCTGCTACCCCTGTACCAGCCAAACCATATGCAGGGAGCCTACCTAAGTGCACCAAGTGCTCCTTCCATCATAACGGCCCCTGCCGAGAGATGCACTGCACTAACTGCGACCGGAAGGGCCATACCGCCCGGTTTTGCAGAACACCACCCAAACCCATCACCCAGGTTCCCGGTGCAGGAGTAAGCCAGGCCTGCTACGGGTGCGGCGAAACAGGGCACTTCAAAAGAAACTGTCCGAAAGTTGGGAATGCAGGAGGAGTAGGAAGACTACTTACTATTGGCCACAATGAAGCCGTGGCAGACCTCACAGTAGTCACGGGTACGTTCCTTCTCGATAACTCGTATGCTTGTATCCTATTCGATAGCGGGGCTGAAAGGAGCTTCGTAAACCAAAAATTTAAACACTTACTTAAACAATCACCGCAAACACTGAAAGAAACCTTCGTCGTAGAAATGGCTAACGGCAAGACATAGAGTTCTAACGAGATTTACATAGGTTGTACCCTCACGCTAGATAACTATTTATTCCCAATCGACCTCATACCCGTATCGATCAAGAGTTTTGATGCCATTGTGGGCATGGACTGGTTGAGTCTCCATCGTACCGATATTCTGTGCTTCGAAAAGGCAGTCCGCCTGAACCTACAAAATAACGAAACCTTGTTGATGTACGGAGACAAACCCAATACGAGCCTTCGTATCATGTCAAGTATTCAAGCCCAAAAGTACTTGCATAAGGAATATCGTGCATTCCTGGCGCACGTTGTCGATACAAACCAGAAAACAAAAGACCTAAAAGACCTCCCCGTAGTACACGATTTTCCTGACGTCTTTCCGTAAGAACTCCCAGGATTACCCCCGCAACGTCAAGTCGAGTTCCGAATCGACTTAATTCCAGGAGCGACTCCCGTAGCCAAATCGCCCTATCGTCTAGCACCTGCTGAGATGCAAGAACTGTCCGGTCAACTTAACGAACTGCTCAGCAAGGGCTTTATAAGACCAAGCTTCTCACCCTGGGGAGCACCAGTCTTATTCGTGAAGAAGAAAGACGGATCGTTCTGTATGTGCATCGATTACAGGGAGCTCAACAAGCTTACAGTCAAGAATCGTTACCCTCTTCCTCGCATAGACGATTTATTTGACCAACTGCAAGTGGCGAGCTACTTTTCTAAGATTGATCTAAGATCCGGGTATCACCAGTTACGAGTGCTTGACGAGGATGTTCCGAAGGCAGCCTTCCGAACTTGTTACGGACACTACGAGTTCGTAGTGATGCCATTCGGATTGACCAATGCGCCCGCAGTATTCATGGACTTATTGAGTAGGGTATGTCGTCCTTACTTAGATCAGTTCGTTATCGTTTTCATCGATGACATACTTATCTACTCTCAAAGTAAGGAGGAACATAGCGATCATTTATGACAAGTCCTAGGAACCTTACGATCAGAGAAACTTTATGCGAAGTTCTCTACATGCGAATTTTGGATCCGAAGAGTCGAATTCTTAGGACACATGGTTAGCGAAGAAGGAATCCACGTGGACCCTTCCAAAATTAAAGCCATCGAGAACTGGTCAGCACCGAAGACGCCTATGGAAATTCGTCAATTTCTAGGCCTTGCTGGATACTACCGCAGGTTCATTCAGAACTTCTCTCGAATTGCGAAACCCCTTACAACATTGACCTGGAAAGGCGTGGCCTTTGACTAGGAAGAGAAACAAGAGAAGGCATTCCAAACGCTGAAGCGAGCCAAATGCACCGCACCGATACTATCCCTCCCCGAAGGGATAGACGACTTCGTGGTATACTGCGATGCATCCAACCGGGGGCTCGGCTGTGTTCTGATACAACGAGGTAAGGTCATCGCCTACGCCTCAAGACAGCTGAAGACACACGAGGTCAACTACACCACACACGATCTTGAATTAGGAGCGGTTGTATTCGCCCTGAAAATCTGGAGACACTACCTGCACGGTACGAAGAGCACTATCTTTACACACCACAAAAGCCTACAACACATATTCAACCAGAAGGAGCTCAATATGAGGCAACGACGGTGGGTCGAGTTACTCAATGACTACGAATGCAAAATTCTTTATCATCCGGGAAAAGCCAACATGGTAGCGGACGCCCTAAGTCGGAAAGAATATTCTGGTCGAAGAGTCAAGTCATTAACGATGACTATCCATTCGCATCTATCCGCACAAATTAAGGAGGCTCAGCTCGAAGCCTTAAAACCTGAAAATGTGGCGGGAGAATCCCTGCGAGGAATGGATAAGAACTTAGAAGTCAAGGGTGACAGAGCTTTATACCTCATGGATCGGATCTGGACACCGAGACACGGTGGCATTAGAGAATTGGTCATGGAGGAAGCGCACAACACTCGTTACTCCGTCCACCCAGGTTCAGATAAGATGTATATGGATCTTAAAAAGTTATACTAGTGGCCTAACATGAAAGCGGAGATCGCTACCTTCGTAAGTAAATGCCTTACTTGCGCCAAGGTCAAGGTCGAATACCAGAAACCATCAGGTCTACTCAAGAAACCGGAGATACCTGAATGGAAGTGGGAGCGGATCACTATGGACTTCATAACCAAGTTGCCCAAGACAACGGGTGGACTTGATACCATTTGGGTCATCGTCGACAGATTAACCAAATCCGCACACCTCCTGCCCATCAAGGATACTGACAAGATGGAAAAACTCACAAGAACATACATTTGGGAGATAGTACGACTGTACGGGGTTCCTAATTCCATTATCTCCGAAAGAGATAGAAGATTCACTTCGAGGTTCTGGCAGTCACTACAAAGCTCCTTAGGAACGAGGCTGGACATCGGTACAGCCTACCATCCACAGACCGACGGACAAAGTGAGAGAACTATCCAAACCTTAGAAGATATGTTGCGAGCCTGTGTGATCGACTTTGGAAAAGCATGGGATACTCATTTACCCTTTGTCGAATTTTCCTACAACAACAGTTATCACACGAGCATAAAGGCTGTCCATTCGAAGCCCTCTATGGCCGGAAGTGCAGATCCCCTCTGTGCTGGGCTGAGGTAGGTGACACTAAGTTAGCTAAAGGACGAGTTCCTGACAGCACTCTCACGGGTCCGGAGATCATTCGGGAAACGACAGAGAAGATCGTTCAGATTTGTGAACGATTAAAAGCCTCTAGAGACCTACAGAAAAGCTACGCAGACAAACGGAGGAAACCTTTGGAATTCCAGGTGGGAGACCGAGTCCTTTTGAAAGTCTCACCCTGGAAGGGCTTGATACGCTTCGGAAAGCATGGAAAGCTAAATCCAAGATACATAGGGCCTTTCGAGATTCTCGCTAGAATCAGCCCTGTAGCTTACAAACTCAACTTACCCCGCGAGCTTAGTAATGTACATCCTACCTTCCACGTCTCGAACTTGAAAAAGTGCCTATCCGACGAGACTCTTGTAATCCGACTCGACGAGATCGAGATCAATGAGAGCCTCAACTTCGTGAAAGAACCTGTAGTGATCATGGACCGAGAGGTCAAGCGAACGAAACAAAGTCGTATCCCAATCGTGAAGGTTCGCTGGAACGCCAAGCGAGGACCAGAATTCATATGGGAGCGCGAGGATCAAATGAAACTTAAATATCCTCACCTTTTTACTTAGTTATTTGTAATAACTTAGTTGCTTGAACTCTAATTTCAAGACGAAATTCCCTCTAACGGGGGATGATGTGACAACCCGAAATTTCTATTTGCTCAAACCCTTTAGTCAAACACTACCCGTTTGGGCCGTAAACTCCTCTTGGCCGTGAACTCATGCTTAAGGCATGAGTTCACTCCTCATTTCCTCACTTCTCACTTCCAAGCTCAAGAACACCCCCATTTCTCTCTCAAGTATCATAACATATTTCTTCCAATCTTCCAAAATGTAAGTGTTTCTTCTCTTGATTTGTTGTTATAACACTTCATCTACTAGTTATGCATGATTTCATCCATGAAATCTTGTCTTTTTCATAGATCTTCAAGTATTCTTCAAAACACCAAGAACACCAAGAACACACACTAGTGTTCTTGGACCTTAAACACTCTTACAAGCTTCCTATAAGTAAGTACACTCCTCCTAACTAGTTATTTACTTAAAATACTTGTTTAACCATTGAAAAACATCAAGAATACCCAAGAACACATGGGTTTACGACCAAGGCAATCTCCTTGGACCGTAAACACCATAAGGTGGTGCATATGTGCCACCATTACCTTCTAGGGCTTGGATGTTGGACTAGAACCTTGCATGCATGAGCTAAAGACCTTAAACCACGAAATGGTAGGAGTTACCATGGGTTTACGGCCATAAACCCACTTGGACCGTAAACCCAAAACCGTAAACTCCATGGGAGTTGGTCCATGAACCGTAAACCCTAATAAGGGGGCCATATTAGCCCTTGTCCCTTCTAGAGCCTTGGAACCAAGTCTAGATCACTTCTTTGAGGAGTATAGAACCTTAAACAAGCAAAAGAAGCAAGCACACATGAGTTTACGGCCGTAAACTCATGAGGTTAGGACCATGGGCTGTAAACTCTAAGAGTTGGTGTAAATTGTGCCACTATTACTTCCTAAGGCTTGGACTTGATCTTAGGATGTTTAACCTTGACTTGTAAGACCCTAAAACACATAATGGTACTAATTACCATGAGTTTACGGCCGTAAACTCATGGGGGAAATGACCATAAACCGTAAACTCATGTGGTGTTACCATATGGGCAGTAAACTCCAATGTGAGGCCATACCCTCTTTCGATGCAACCCCTTGATACTCCTAGCACATCAAAGTGTTATCCATGTTTTAGGGTGTCCTTACTTGACTAATTAGTTGTTAAATGACTAATTAGATACATATATGTGTCATTACATGTTAAATAGGATCCGTGTGTGTGTTCAAGTCTTCACTTGACACTTCGCATCCTATCCGGCACTTCCATCCAAACCACTCACTACAGATGAGTTCATACCCCTTAATCAACCTTTGAAATGATTTTAAATGCTTTTATGGGGGGGAATACAAGTTGAAATATTCTAGTTATTGCTTTAATCACATGTGATTAATGACTAGAACAAACAGAAAGATTTGCTACTACTTTCAAGTTACTATCAAATTTAAGGTTTTCAAGCGTTTCAAAACCTTTTGTTAAACTTTTAGATACTAAAACTGTTTCCAAACTCTTTTAAACTTACATTATTTTCAGACCCATATCTACACCAATATATTTATATAAGTAAGACTTGAAGGACTTAGGACTGAGAGCTCACCTTATTTCATGTTCCTTGTTTGGTTGTGGACTTAGGGTATCCTGTTATTTTTCCGAATGTCGTTGAAATCTTAGTTATATATCATATATATATGTGTTGGATATAAAAGCTTTCACTTCAGTTCAGTGCCTTTGTGTAACAAAGGCATACCTACAACATTACTATTTTAACTATAATAGGTATAGTTAAGGTCTTACTGCTCACTACTACTATTACAACAACACGTACTAGAGCCAGTACAGTTATGAGTCAATACACGCTATACACTATACAAGAGAACATACTATACACTATACAAGAGAACATACTATACACTATACAAGAGAACATACTATACACTAGTACAGAGAAAACATTACTACACTAAGAACTACTACATAAACATTTGAATACTATAAACAGAATATGACATACTGCTTCTCGATACGACACTTCATCGTGGTATCACTTTGTAACCAGAGTCTCCTGGAGGGAGAGCGGGCATTGTGTGTATAGATCTATACGGGACAGACACTCCCACATCCCGACTGCTAGCTACAGTCCCAACCGATAAGGCCAAGGGGTGACAGAATGTTACCTTACTACACATAACCTGGAGGGTCATCAGTTGTTCAGCCGTCGATCAACATGGTTACCTCACTACACATGACCTGGAGGGTCACCAATTAAGAATTAAAGGCAAAATAGACTCTCCAAGGCGTATTGTTCATTTGATACCACCTGGAGTCTACATTTTTATTACTTTAGACTCCCCGAGGTGTACTGTACATTTAGTACTACCTGGAGTCCGTATTTCATCACTTTATGACCAGCAGTGTCACTGCTGGGGTAAAACATTATTTTCTTATGAAATTTACTTTGTGATTTTGTCACATACACATTTAAGTAAACTATATTATTCATAATGATAGTTTTATCGGGGGAAAACTCTTACACTTACAAAAGAGCAAATACACAAATAGTCGGGTCTTGGTAGAAGACTACATTTCAATAGAAAATATAGGATTTTCTAGAGTGTTCAACTATTTACGAATATTTACAATCAATGATGAACATTTAAACTATGTTATTACAAACATTTTTATACAGGCAATGACAATAAATACTTATGAACTCACCAGCTTTATGCAGATAAACTCTTTCAAAATAACTTGTATTCTCAGGTCAGCGGTAGACAGGTACTGACAAAGCTTTTGAGAAGATGGAGCACATACAAGACTCATCTTTTATTTTGATTATACATTTTGGTTTCTTACATACTATTCAGAACACGCTTGTATTAAAATTATTATGTTAATGCAATGGAAGTTGTTGCTTGTCTTTACTATTATGCATTGTTATGATACTGTACATGACGTCCTCCACCCCAGAACGTTTCCGCCGTTCCAGTTTTGGGGTGTAACAGAAGGGTCCACGTGGATTCCTTCTTCGCTAACCACGTGTCCTAAGAATCCGAATCTTCGGATCCAAAATTCGCACTTAGAGAATTTCGCAAAGAGCTTCTCTGATCGTAAGGTTTCTAGGACTTGTCGTAAATGATCGCTATGTTCCTCCTTACTTCGAGAGTAGATAAGTATGTCATCGATGAAAATGATGACGAACTGATCCAAGTAAGGACGGCATACCATATTCATTAAGTCCATGAATACTGCGGGCGCATTAGTTAATCCGAATGGCATCACTACGAACTGGTAGTGTCCGTAACGAGTTCGGAAGGTTGTCTTCGGGACATCCTCCTGCAACACTCGTAACTGGTGATACCCGGATCTTAGATCAATCTTAGAAAAGTAACTCGCCCCTTGCAGCTGGTCGAATAAATCGTCTATACGAGGAAGAGAGTAACGATTTTTTACTGTAAGCTTGTTGAGTTCCCTGTAATCGATGCACATACGGAACGATCCGTCTTTCTTCTTCACGAATAAGACTGGTGCTCCCCAGGGTGAGAAGCTTGGTCTTATAAAGCCCTTGATGAGCAGTTCGTTAAGTTGACCAGACAGTTCTTGCATCTCAGAAGGTGCTAGACGATAAGGCGATTTGGCTACGGGGGTAGCCCCTGGAATTAAGTCGATCCTGAATTCGACTTGACGTTGGGGAGGTAAACCCGGTAGCTCTTCCGGAAAGACGTCGGGGAAGTCGCGTACAATGGGGAGGTCTTTCAAGTCTTTTGTTTTCTGGCTCGTATCGACAACGTGCGCCAAGAATGTACGATATTCCTTGCGCAAGTACTTCTGGGCTTGAATACTCGTGATGATACGAGGGCTCGTACTCGGTTTGTCTCTGTAGATCAACAAGGTTTCGTTACCTGGTAGGTTTAGGCGGACTGCTTTCTCGAAACATAGGATATCGGCGCGATAAAGACTCAACCAGTCCATGCGTATAATGACGTTGAAACTCTTGATAGCCACTAGTATAAGGTCGATTGGGAATGAATGGCTGTCTAGCGTGAGGGAACACCCTATGTAAATCTCGGTAGAATTCTCTGTCTTTCCGTTAGCCATTTCTACGACGAAGGTTTCTTTTAGTGCTTGTGGTGCTTGATTAAGTAAGTGTTTAAATTTTTGGTTTGCGAAGCTCCTCTCTGCCCCACTATCAAATAGGATACAAGCGTAAGAGTTATCGAGAAGGAACGTACCCGTGACTACTGTGGGGTCTGCCACGGCTTCATTGTGGCCAATAGCAAGTAGTCTTCCTGCTCCTCCCGAATTCCCAGCTTTCAAACAGTTTCTTTTGAAGTGTCCTGTTTTGCCGCACCCGTAGCAGGCCTGGCTTACTCCTGCACCGGGAACCTGGGTGATGGGTTTGGGTGGTGTTCTGCAAAACTGGGCGGTATGGCCCTTCCGGTCGCAGTTAGTGCAGTGCATTTCTCGGCAGGGGCCGTTATGATGGAAGGAGCACTTGGTGCACTTAGGTAGGCTCCCTGCATATGGTTTGGCTGGTACAGGGGCAGCAGGAGTAGTGGCAGCATGGACAACCACCATCTGTTGGTTCTTGGAAGGGGGTTGAGCTGATTTGCCCTTCTTTCGGTCCCAACGCTTCCTCTTGTTGTCAGTTGTATTGGTTGGTGCGGGGGCAGTCACTGTAGTAGTTGTTGGGGGTAGAAGGAACCTCGTGATCAATAAGCCTTTGGGCCAATTCCTTGGCACTGTCAAAGGTCGCAGGGTGTGATGCTAGAACGTTCCCTCGATATGGGGGTACCAGACCCCAGATGTATCTTTCGATTTTCTTACGTTTGGTGGGGACCATGTTGGGACATAGAGTCACCAGGTCGCAGAACCTGGCTGTATAAGCCACTATGTCGGAACCCTTCATTTTGAGGTTCCACAGTTCTTCCTTGAGCTTCTGAATTTCGCCCCTCGGGCAGTACTCCCTTGTCATAAGGTCCTTTAGTGTATCCCAGCCCATGGCGTTGGCTGTTACCAGTGAGAGTGATATGACATGGCCATTCCACCACGTCAGGGCCCTTTCGGTGAAGGTGCAAGCAGCGAACTTTATCTTGCTTCCTTCAGGGCATGAGCACATCTCGAAGATTGCTTCTATTCTCTCGGTCCATTGGGATAGCGCAATGATCCCTCCAGTTCCGTTGAAGTACGTAGGTTTTTAGCTGATGAAATATTTATAGGTACACTCCCGTGCACGTGGATGGATTTCACCATGGCTAGAGTTGGTGCCTGTCCCCGTTCCACTAATACCACCAGAGTTTACTTGAGCCATGGCGGCGGTCCCAGCTGCCTGAAACATCACCGCATCAAACTGCGGAGGGGGTGGTTGTGGTGGAGTTTGATTTGCAGGTCTGCCCCTGGTCGGACGCGGACGAGGCGGCATCTTTTACTGAAAGTTGATAGGGATGATATCCATAGTAAGAATCAATTGTAAGTATGATGAGAGTGTTTCATAGACTAAATCACCATAGTCTAACTATCAGATAGAGGTATAATAATAGAGGAGGGAAACACAAGGTAAATACTTTCCCATAGATTAGATAACTGTCAATAATACTGGTATTAATGATGTAAAATGAGTTTGGGGAAAATGACCTAGCAATAGGTCTTACATGAAACCATAAGGAAAAATGTTGGCAGCTTAGTAGTCTAGTTAGAGTACTTCAAAGTTAGGAATGTTTACAGACAAGCGCCCCATAGAGCACAGAAAAGAAAGGCTATTCCTTAACCAAAAGGGAAAGATGAGTCGACATCTTCTACCGGCGACGGGTATCCCTTGGGCGAACCCTCAGGTCTGCCAGTTGGCGTACAACCTCCTGAAGATGTCGCTCTTGCGCCCTCTGACGCACTCGGAGTTCCATGACTTCGGCTCGGGATGCAGCTAGCTATTGCTGCAGAGTCTCGTTGGTCCTCCTAGTTCTTTCCATAGCCTCTTCGAGTTGGCGAATACGGACTGAGTTAAGGCCAGACTTGGCGTCAACTTCCACTACTCGGTCGATGACTGCATGACCCTTCTCGACGTTCCGAGTAATCCTACGGACCATGATGGGTAGGACACGGTCAGCTGAGCCTCCCTTGTTTATGTTGTAAAAGCTTCGGTCTCCGTTGAAGGGTAAGGGTTGACCCTGCTCATCGCTCCAACGACTCAAGGTTGTTGCCCACAAGGGAGTGGGACCTTGAAATGTCGGACGGGGGTTGAGGTTTGGGACTTGACTCTCTTGGGGTAGGTTGTTGACCTCTGGTTCATCTGAAAAGCCTTCTGAAAAGCCTTCTGCGAGGTGATCATCCAAAAGGATCGGGTGATCATCTTCTGGCTCATCATCAAGCCATCCACCAATGTCTTGGATGGGATAATACGGATCGCCGGGGAGATGGAAGCCAACCATGTTATCTACGCGAGAATGGGGAAATAATAGTTAATAGACGTACTATTGAAGATCCTTTTTAGTTGGCCAATAAGTAACTATAGTAACACAAAATACTCCTATAGTATTTTAGGTTTAATTTATGTTCTAATGTTCTTGTTGTAGTAGTATTGGTAAGTTTTTAGACTTGTTGCAACACCACAATCATTCTTAGGCACATGCTAGTCACTCTTAAGAAAATATAGTTGATCAGGCTATATCCCCCTAGGTTTAACCATATGTCTCTAAGCCTAATTGTGTTGTTCAACAATCGTAATACTTTTGTTCTGTTCTAGTATGATACTGACCCTGGTATGAATAGATGTATATATATACTTAGTTAAATATTTTATTATTTAAAAGTATATATCCTTGGTCAGAGTGTTTTAATCCCGTTGCGTTTATAGTTTGTATATCTTTTATGGGTTGATATACTCGATTCACTATAAACAATGCTCTGATACCAATCTGTCACACCCCAAAACCTGAACGGTGGAAACGTTCTGGGGTGGAGGACGTCATGTACAGTATCATAGCAATGCATAATAGTAAAGACAAGCAACACCATCCATTGCATTAACATAATAATTTTAATACAAGCGTGTTCTGAATAGTATGTAGGACACCAAAATGTATAATCAAAATAAGAGATGAGTCTTGTATGTGCTCCATCTTCTCAAAAGCTTCGTCAGTACCTGTCTATTGATGACCTGAGAATACAAGTTATTTTGAAATAGTTTATCAGCATAAAGCTGGTGAGTTCATAAGTATTTAGTGTCATTGCCTATATAAAAATGTTTGTAATAACCTAGTGTAAACGTTCATCATTGATTTTAAATATTCGTAAATAGTTGAACACTCTAGAAAATCCTATATTTTATACTGAAATGTAATCTTCTACCAGGACCCGACTGTTTGTGTGTTTGCTCTTTTGTAAGTGTAAGATTTTTTCCCCAATAAAACTATGATTATGAAAAATATAGTTTACTTAAATGTGTATGTGACAGAATCACAAAGTAAATGTCATAGGAAAATAATGTTTTACCCCAACAGTGACACTGCTAGTCATAAAGTGATGAAATACAGACTCCAGGTAGTACTAAATGTACAGTACACCTCGGGGAGTCTAAAGTAATAAAAATGTAGACTCCAGGTGGTATCAAAGGAACAATACGCCTCGGAGAGTCTATTTGCCTTTAATTCTTAATTGGTTAATTAAAGTTTTGAATGTGAACTCGTATGTAACCATGCTGATTGACGGCTGAATAATTGATGACCCTCCAGGTCATGTGTGGTGAGGTAACATTATGTCACCCCTTGGCCTTATCGGCTGGGACTGTAGCTAGCAGTCGGGATGTGGGAGTGTCTGTCCCGTATAGATCTATACACACAATGCCCGCTCTCCCTCCAGTAGACTCTGGTTACAAAGTGATACCACGATGAAGTGTCGTATCGAGAAGTAATATGTCACATTCTGTTTATAGTATTCAAATGTCTATGTAGTAGTTCTTAGTGTAGTAATGTTTTCTCTGTACTAGTGTATAGTATGTTCTCTTGTATAGTGTATAGTACATTCTCTTGTATAGTATATAGCGTGTATTGACTAATAACTGTACTGGATCTTGTAAGTGTTGTTGTAATAGTAGTAGTGAGTAGTAAAACCTTAACTATACCTATTATAGTTAAAATATAAATGTTGTAGGTATGCCTTTGTTACACAAAGGTACTGAACTGAGGTGAAAGCTTTTATATCCAACACGTATATATATGATATATAACTAAGGTTTCAACGACATTCGGACAAATAACAGGATACCCTAAGTCCACAACCAAACAAGGAACATGAAATAAGGTGAGCTATCAGTCCTAAGTCCTTCAAGTCTTACTTATATAAATATATTGGTGTAGATATGGGTCTGAAAATAATGTAAGTTTAAAAGAATTTGAAAACAGTTTTAGCATTTAAAAGAGTTTAAAATAAAAGGTTTTGAAGTGCTTGAAATCCATAAGTTTAATAACAACTTGAAAGTAATAGCAAATCTTTTCTGTTTGTTCTACTTATTAATCACATATGATTAAAGCAATAACTAGAATGTTTCAACTTGTATTCCCCCCCCCCCATAAAAGCATTGAAAATCATTTCAAAGGTTGATTAAGGGGGTATGAACTCACCTACAGTGAGTGATTTGGATGGAAGTGCCGGGTAGGATGCTAAGTGTCAAGTGAAGACTTGAACACACACACGGATCCTATTTAACATGTAATGACACATATATGTATCTAATTAGTGTTTAGACAACTAATTAAACAAGTAAGGACACCCTAGGACATGGAAAACACCTTGATCCGAGTGTTAGAAGTACATAGGGTTGCATCTACGGGTTGTAGGGCTTTGCTTTTGAGTTTACGGTCCAAGTGTAACTCTCCATGAGTTTACGGCCTAGGCTTTGCGGCCCTAATGGGTTTACGGCCGTAAACCCATGGTAATTTCTACCATGTTGATGTTTAAGGTCCTATAGTGCTCATGCAAGTGATCTAGACTTGGTTCCAAGGTTTTAGAAGGGACTAGGGCTCATAATGGCCCCTTTATTAGTGTTTACGGCCCAAGGACCAACTCCCATGGAGTTTACTGTTTAGCGTTTACGGTCCTAGTGGGTTTACGGCCGTAAACCCATGGTAACTCCTATCATTTCGTGGTTTAAGGTCCTTAGCTCATGCATGCAAGGTTCTAGTCCATTATCCAAGCCCTAGAAGGTAATGGTGGCACATATGCGCCACCTAATGGTGTTTATGGTCCAAGGAGATTGCCTTGGCCGTAAACCCATATGTTCTTGGGGATTCTTGGTGTTTTTCAATGATTTAGCAAGTAATCTAAGAACATAACTAGTTAAGAGGGGTGTACTTACTTATAGGAAGCTTGTAAGAGTGTTTAAGGTCTAAAAACACTAGTGTGTGTTCTTGGTGTTCTTGGTGAAATGAAGAACACTTGAAGATCTATGAAAAAGAGAAGATTTCATGGATGAAATCATGTATAACTACTAGAGGAAGTGTTATAACAACAAATCAAGAGAAGAAACACTTACATTTTTGGAAGATTGGATGAAATATGTTATGATACTTGCGAGAGAAAATGTGGGTGTTCTTGATCTTGGAAGTGAGAAGTGAGGAAATGAGGAGTAAACTCATGCCTTAAGCATGAGTTCACGACCAAGAGGAGTTTACGGCCCAAACTCCCAAAGTTTGGCCGTAAACACCTTCTTATGGTGTGAAATGTTTATTTGTTACCCAATACTCCTAGAAGATACTTCCTTTTTATTTGTTCGTTTGACGAATTTATATTAAAAACACCCAAACAGACTTTAAAACGGCTAAAAGTTAGCAGAAATGAATTTGACTTTTATTTGAAGTGTTTGACTGTAGAGTTCATACAAAAGAAAATTTCGGGTTGTCACAACAACATTCATATAAGAACTAAGAATCCTTACTGGTGAGCTATGATGGCTTAGTATAAATATTAGAGTCACTCAGTCGACTGTCTTCTTAATCTTAACTAAATACGACTTGTAGACACAAAACGATTACAGACGGACCTGGTGGGGATCGTAATATGAAGTATGATAACTATCTATCGGAACACCCTTACTGCTAGTCCTCGCTTTAAATAGTATTTAATCATCGCAGTAGTAATAACAAGGATAAAAATGAAAGCACTAGAAAGTACACATAGGATGGACTATCACTCTAGCAAACACTCCTTCCGAAACAACTTAACACGTGTGTCAATAAGAAGTTTCAATGTTGTCATCCGACATGGGTTGGCTTGGTCCTCACCATACCAATCACGAGTACTACCGAAATGACCTTTCACTTTGACCGACCGACTAACGAAACTCTCGTCACTCATAACGACAAACTAGATACGAACCTCAAAATCGTCTATCACTTCAAACCTCCGAAGTACTCGCGCGAGGAGTACCATACCTTCCGTAACCTTTCCGAAGTATCTCCAATAGACCTTTCGAGAATACCACGCATGCAGCAAGTCAAGTTCAAGCAAAGAGGCTAGGGATAAATACGGTTAATCCATCACTACAAAGGGTATGCGTGCGAGTGGTATATAATTAAGATTCTATTAACTGAGGTTGTGTGTTTCCGCCTTATCTCTTGTTTCTTGTTTGATTGTGGACTTGGGGCAGAGCTACCCATCCGACCGTCATGTCAATCTTAATTATATACGACTCGTATACATAAGGAGATGATGGATGGACCAGGTATGAGTCCTACCATGAACTTTAGTACAAAAGTTGCCCAGGACTATGAGTATACATGCTACCATTCGGACGAACATATAGACAAGTAATTCAGACCTACACACTCTCTACCAATCAGAGCAGCAGACACAACAGTGATGATTTGCTGGAACGCCAAGCGAGGATCAGAATTCGGTTGTGTACAAGAAGATCATATGGAACAGAAGTACCCACCTCTCCCCCTAGTTCATGAGTAACCACTTAGGATTCGAATTTCGGGACAAAATTCCCTCTAACATGGGGATGATATCATAACTTGAAATGTTAGACCGAGTAAAGCCTAAATCCTAACCTAGTACAAGTGAAACCACATTGCAATCCTTGATGCATTGTATCCTCTATAATCTTGGGGGCATGTTTATAATCTAGTAACTAAGTATGGTTTCAAACCTAACCTAATCTAAGCTAGTATAAATTAACATAAGTTAAATGTCTAAGGTTTAACCCATAAATAAACACTCCATATATGGAGTTCACGATCTAGAATTAACTCCAAAGGGAGTTCACGGCCAAAGAAACCCACTCCAAATGAGTTTACGGACAAGATAAAACGAAAACAAGGGTTCACGGCCAAACATGACCGTGAACACCTCTTAAAGGGCCGAAAACCCCATTCAATGTCCATTAGTGGACCGTAAACACCAAGGACCAATGCCACTTGAACCGTCAACACCCCCTATATATATATATATATATATATATATATATATTCACCCGTAAATCAATTCATTTCTCCACTTTTCAACCGTGAACCACTCCCAAATTTCTCTCAACTACCATCCGTGAACTCTCCCAAACATCAAAGATTTTACCCAGATCTTCATATTTCCATCAAGAACATTCAAGCTCATCTTCAAATCTTCATGTGATCTTCAAATCTTCATATTTTCTCAAGATCCAACTGTGAACTCATTATCCAACCGTAAACCCCTATTTCCCAACCAAAAACACCTTGCAACATTTCAAAATAATTCCAATTAATTTTATAAGCACCCCTTGCATAATTAATTTATTATTTAACTTATTATTTAAATTAATATATTATTAATTTAAATACGACGTCGAATATAATTATTTTTACGATAACGTTATTCGTGCGTATGCTACTCCGAGGATCGTTTCTACGGCTCGATATTCAAACTCAAACGCACATACGAGGTGAGTTCATACCCCTATGTTTTCACTATTTTCCAATAATTTTTAGCGGGAGAATACAAGTAGAACACAATGATTTTTGTGTTAATATTCGAACGATTTCAAAACGATTTGCAATTGATTCAACCTGATTTGTGAATCCATTTTATAATAAAACATATGTTTATATATTTTAACCGTTTTGTAACATGTCGAGCAAGATGGTGTTTATTACAAGTTTCTGACTACTACTTTATACATACATTTAATTGCAAAAGTTCTAGTACACTACCGAACATTACATTTAAACTATAATTGGTATATTTTGTGAATTACTACACTATTTTGCTAAGTACAACATATAGAACAAGACATACATTTAAACTATAATAGGTATAGTTTGGAAGACACAACACTATTTTACAAATTCAAGAACACTACTCTATTACAATGATTCAAGGTTACACTAATAGATATTTATTTAAGTGTAATTATTTTACATTACAAAGTAAACTATTACTAGGTAATACATACAGCTTCAAGTACAAGAGAACACTATAACACTACACGTAAACTAGTTAATATAGGGTTGTGAGGCACTACTTCGGGGTACCCATCAGGGTATAGGTTCAAGTCCTATAAATTATAACCAGAGTCTCCTGGATGGAGAGCGTAAAATTTTTGTATAGATCTATACGGGACTGACAATCCCACACCCGAGCTGCTTGGAACAGCTAGGCCGGCAGGACTGGGGTGACAAATCTCATAATATACCGACGCCTGAAGAACGTCTTTGAGGCCACTAGGTCATATTAGTATGGTTATATGAAAATCACAATAGTATTAAATAAACATTGTTGACGGGATTAATACCACTTTAATAGTTTTATTTTAATTAATGAAACTACCGTACACTACGATACATAATAACTGGTGGTATCCAGGCATTTACACAAAGGTTTTCATACAACACACTACTATAAAATTCATCTGGTGGTATCCAGGCATTTATGCAAAGACTTTCATACAAATAGAGCTACAGTACACTACTTTACTAATATAGAGTACATTAATACAGTATGCAATTACAAGAAACACGCAGAACACAATTTTATTTATTAATAAAGCTATAGTTTACTACTACAGGATTCAGTGACTACCTACATCTTGATTTTAAGGCTTAAGAATACAGTACATTCAGTAAAGAAAATATTGGATTTTCTGGAAATACATTATAACATTTTCAAGGAACAAAGAACATGCTTTTTAAAACAAATGCTTATGAACTCACCAACTTTAATGTTGACACTTTCAAAATCACTTGTATTCTCAGGGCACTAGTAGACAGGTACGCACGCAGGTTCTAGAAGACGGAACATAGTAGCTTCAAGTCTTTGTTTTGCTATTTGCTTTTGGAGTTAATCATATGTTATTCGAATACAATGTAAACACTATATTATCAATACAATGGTTGTTGTTACTTTGATTACTATTATTCAATTCTTGTGATACTGTACATGACGTCCTCCGCCCCTGAACGTTTCCGCCGTTCCGGTTTAGGGGTGTGACACCAAGGAATCTCTACATATCTGATGGGATTCTCGAAACCTCCCACTGAATCACAGCCTCAATCTTGGCCATATCGACAAAACTACCGTCATTGTTGATGAGGCGCCCTAGAAACTGAACCTCATGCAACCAAAAATCGTACATGGAGAACTTGGCGTACAACCTCTCTGTCCGTAGAACCCTAAGAAGCACTCGAAGCTACTCATCATGCTGCTCCTTGGTCTTAGAATAGAACAAGATATAATCAATAAAAACAATCACATATCATTTCTGATGGGTTTTTGAGCATTCTAACACTTCCTAAGTGTACATGCAACCATAATAACCTTGAATCTATGTTTTCTCTATATACATGCAAATTTCTTTTCAAGGTTATTTCCTAACTAGCATGGCATGGGGATTACATAGAACATAAAACTAGTAGAATTACATACCTTGTTGTTGCTTGGATTCCTTCAAGACTTTGTGAGCCTAGCACCCCAAATGTTGTGCCTCAAATGCTTCACACAACACCACAAGACTTGGAATAACTTGAGAGAATACTTCTAGCACTCAAAATCGGTTATGCCCTCTCTAGTAACACTAGGTCACGATTTTGCTAGCCATAGGGTTCCTTTTATAGTGTTGTCATAATTAGGGTTTACACATGAATGCCCTTAATTGTCATGACTCTTGATTTCTCATGACCCATGGGTTTGTAACTCCCATGGACTATCCATGGAGCTCCATATGGTTATAACCAAACCCATAAACCATGGATCATTAATCCACCATAAAAGAATTGATGATTGTCATAATCAACCCTATATATTTAATTAGTCTCACTTTGATCACCAAATTAATATTAGATTAATACTTGATCAATACTAATTAAATAATACTATTATTAATATATTAGAACTTATAATATATCAATAATCATAAGTGCCTTATTCTCTCATCTAGTCTTTCCAAGTATTGCAATGCCATGCAACCCAAATGGACCATGCCGGGTCGGGTCAAGTACATACCAAATAAAGTTATGGACTTAGACACTATATCCAACAGTCTCCCACTTGGATAAGTCTAATAACTATATTTGCAAATATGACTTTAAAATCCGACTAGCAATCGTAGCTCTTTCAAAGTCTCTCGGAACTGAGATGATGATGATACGCCATTTAAGATAAGTGATCATATAATCCTCTGTTCTCATGATATCAGCCGGACAAACACATGGAACATGGTCTTACTTATTGTCCGGCATTTGTTTCTCGATCTCTGATTTGTTTCGACATAGAACTAAATTGAACACATCAACTAGGTTCTGACCGGGCCCGGTACATTAGTCAAAACCAAATCATCGAGGGGCCCAGATATCGCTTCTATTTCTAGAAGGAACAGATAAACTTCGACTGATATGCTTGTACTAACTACTTGTTGAATTATTCACAAAGGCACGTTTTATGACATCGAGTTACCAATGCGTTTTCGTGCAATCAATGAATAACCAACTCATAGTCAACAACTCATATCTCTAGGTTTGAAGATTTATATGATATTACCGTCTCACGATCACTCGAGATAAATTCCATGAAGTGATGCAAGTGAGCGTGGGTTGGATCCAATACTCAGCCCTTATGAGTACTCATGAATGTTGTAGCAACCATTGCATTGTCCAAAGCACTTTCAGACAAATCATACAAGCCAAATTCATGACAGTCTTAAATCAATACTTACTTCCAAAGTTTGACTGACTGTGGATGGTTTGAATAATAACATAATTATTCTGGAAGTAAAAACATGCAAAATTGAAACATAGTAAACAATCAACACAAGATAGTAACACCTTACTCATAAATAAATAACAACTTTTATTTATCATCAAATGTCAATTACATTTTACAAGTTTCAGGAATCTAATTATTGAAACTAATATCATCCTTCAGCCCAATGCGCCTCGCATGCTGTAAATGCTTAACCCTGCTCAGTCCCTTCGTGAGGGGATTTGTCGGGTTCTCATCTGATGATACCCTCTTAGCCACAAGGAGTCCTTCTTCTATTCGATGTCTGATGAAATGGTATTTTCTGTCAATGTGCCTAGGTCTCTCGTGATCTCTCGGTTCCTTAGCCAAAGCAACCGCACTTTCACTATCACAGAAAATTTCCATTGGCTCTTTTATAGCTGGTACAACTCCAAGGTCTCCGATGAAGTTCTTTAGCCATATCGCCTCCTTAGCTGCTTCACTTGCTGCTATGTACTCTGATTCACAAGTAGAATCAGCTACTGTCTCCTGCTTGGAACTTTTCCAAGTAATTGCCCCTCCATTTAGGATAAAGACCCAGCCTGACTGAGAGCGGAAATTATCCCTATCAGTCTGGAAGCTAGCATCGCTATATCCTTCCACTCTCAAGTCATCACTGTGTCCGAGGGTAAGGACCCAATCTTTAGTCCTCCGCAGATACTTGAGAATGTTCTTTACCGCTGTCCAGTGTGCTTTGTCAGGGTTCCCTTGATATCTACTGACCATGCTCAAAGCAAAAGCCACATCAGGGCGAGTACAAGTCATAGCATACATAATCGAGCCCACAGCGGAAGCATATGGTATATGACTCATCTCAACTATCTCAGCCTCTGTACTCGGACTCTGAGTCTTACTCAGCTTGGCATTACTCTGGACGGGTAATTCCCCTTTCTTGGATTCTTGCATGCTGAACCTCTTCAGCACCTTATCCAAGTAAGTACTTTGACTAAGTCCAATTAGTCTCTTACTCCTATCTCTCAATATCCTTATCCCTAGGATATAGGCAGCTTCCCCAAGGTCCTTCATAGCGAAACACTTCCCAAGCCAGGACTTAACCTCCTGCGAGGTTGGGACGTCGTTTCCTATGAGAAGTATGTCATCCACATACAACACCAAGAAGCTAACTATGCTCCCACTAGCCCTGACATACACACAAGACTCATCCTCACTCCTAGAAAAGCCAAACTCTTTGACTTTCTCATCAAAGCAAAGATTCCATCTGCGAGATGCTTGTTTCAATCCATAAATGGATTTATCAAGCTTACACACTCTATTAGGGTATCTTGTATCGACAAAACCCTCTGGTTGAGCCATGTAAACATCCTTAGCCAACTTTCCATTAAGGAAAGCGGTTTTGACATCCATTTGCCATATTTCATAATCATGAAATGCAGCTATGGCTAACAATACTCTAATAGACTTAATCTTAGCTAATGGTGAGTAAAGCCCTTTGCAACCAGTCGCGCTTTGTAAGTATGTACCTTCCCATCCATGTCGGTCTTCTTCTTGAAGATCCATTTGCACCCAACTGTCTTACGACCTGGTACATTGTCAACCAAGTTCCAAACTTGATTGTCATACATGGACTGAATCTCGCTGTCCATAGCCTCCTTCCATTTAGCAGACTCAGGGCCTGCCATGGCTTCCCTATAGTTATTAGGTTCATCCAAATCTATTAGTCTACTATCACTAATAAATGTATCACCTTCAGTGGTGATGTGATAACCATAATAAAAATCAGGTGTGTTCCTCACCCTAGTGGAACGTCTTGGAGGTACAGACTCATCTATCGGATCAACAGGAGTTTCCTCCTCAGGTTGGTCGATAGCATTTGAGGTTCCTTCACCACTTGACTCTTGAAGCTCTTCAAGGTCAATTTGCCTCCCACTGTCCGCTTGGCTTATGAATTCTCTCTCACGAAAGACTCCTCTTCTTGCTACAAATACCACATTATCACTGGGTCTGTAGAAGAGGTAACCAAAGGATCTTTGTGGGTATCCAATGAAAATACACCTCTCACTTTGAGGTTCAAGCTTATCATGAGTCTCACGCCTCACGAAAGCTTCACAACCCCAAATCTTGATGTGGTCCAAATTGGGAACTTTCCCAGTCCACATCTCGTGAGGTGTTTTGGCAACCTTTTTAGTAGGGACTAGATTAAGGATATGGGCGGCAGTCTCTAAGGCATACACCCAGAAAGAGATTGGTAACGAAGCTCGACTCATCATGGAACGAACCATATCCAGCAAGGTTCGATTGCGCCTCTCAGCTACACCATTCAACTGTGGTGTTCTGGGAGGTGTCAATTGTGAGACAATCCCACATTCCTTAAGATAGTCAAGGAACTCAATGCTAAGATACTCTCCTCCCCGATCAGATTGGAGCATCTTGATGTTCCTGCCCAATTGATTCTCCACTTCATGCTTAAACTCTTTGAACTTTTCAAAGGTTTCTGACTTATGCTTGATTAAGTAAATATATCCATATCTACTGTAATCATCAGTGAAAGTCACATAATAGCGATTAGCATCGCTTGTAGCAACTCTGAAGGGCCCACACACATCCGTGTGTACAAGGTCCAACAAACCTTCACCCCTATCACAAGTACCTGTGAAGGGTGACTTTGTCATTTTTCCAAGCAAACAAGACTCGCAACTATCATCTGACTTGAGGTCAAATGATTCCAAGACTCCAGCCTTTTGGAGTTGGCCTATGCGCTTCTTGTTAACATGTCCAAGACGACAATGCCACAAGGATGCTTTATCCAAGCTATCTGAAGAATCAATATACAACACATTATTTCCTAGATTGTCTACAACATTCATGGCTTCATATACACCATCACAAGGTAATGCTTTGAAGTAAAATACATCATTGTAATAAACATTAACAGCTCCATTTTTATTATCAAATGAAAATGAAAAACCTTGTTTGTACAAGCCATGAAAAGAAATAATATTTCTCGCCATTTTGGGCGAGTAACAACACTTATTCAAATCTAACATTAACCCATTATTAAGCAATAAAGAATAAACTCCTATCTTGGTAACAGGTGATGCTTTCCTGTTGCCCATGACTAAGTTTATCTTCCCGTGCTCCACTTGCTCACTTCTTCTTAGTGCCTGCAAATCAGTACAGATGTGAATACCACAACCTGTATCAAGCACCCAAGAATTAGCATTAGATGAGTTATTAGACAATATTGTGTAAATACCTGCATGGGTGGGTTTAACCTTCCCATCCTTTACATCTTGCAGATATTTAGGGCAGCTTCGCTTGAAGTGTCCCTTATCCTGGCAATAGAAGCACTGTGCTTCCTTTGGGTTTGAAGAAGGAGTAATGGGACCTTTCTTTGTCCCACTTGAAGAGGAACCATCAAGAGTCTTACCCTTGGTACCCTTCGAAGGGTTTTTCCTCTTCTTACCCTTTCCCTGCCCAATAGCCAGTACAGGGGTTGTTGAAGGAGTAGAAGTAGCAACCGCTTTACCCTTAAGGCCATTTTCAGTTGTCCTTAAGAGTCCTTGAAGTTTGCTAAGTGTGACTTCCTCCTTGTTCATATGATAAGTCATACGAAACTGATCATAACTTGGAGGTAAGGAATGGAGAATGATGTCAATCGCCATTTCCTCAGGAAAGTCAACATTTAGCTTCAGCAACCGGTCAACGAACCTTTGCATCTTCTGCAAGTGACCGGTGATGGGTTCACCATCCTTCATCCTTGCGGTTATCATGGAGGAGATGATTTCATACCTCTCCTGACGCGCGCTCTGATGGTACCTTTCCATCAGATCCAGGTGCATCTCATAGGGGTAGAAATCTTCATAGGATGTTTGAAGTTCAGGAGTCTTGGTGGCCATCATGATGCATGCTACTTTAGTAGCATCCTTTTCATGTGAAACAAACTCGCAAACTCTTCAGGAGTAGCAGTGGCTTCACTCACAACCTTAAGCTCCCTATCGAGGACATATTCTTTGTCCTCATAGCGGGTAATCATTCTGATGTTTCTGATCCACTCATTGAAATTGGATCCATCAAAGATGACCTTACCACACAAGTTCATAAGGGAAAAGGAGCCTGTTGGGTTTGAGGCAGAAGCATTGTTGGAAGACATCTGAAAGGAAAGAAAGACAAGTTTCATTAGATTAGGAATCCTTAATAATTCACCCAAATGAAATATTAAGGCTAGGATCCAACAAACTATTTATAGTTGGAAGAGGGATGCCGTAATCCATACTATAAAATATTTGAAGGTATGTAAATGACGATTTACCAATTTCCACCATAAGAACGAAATATTTTATTATTAGGTTTTATTGGTTTTGAAACTCCTAGATCTTTTGAGATACATTGAACTTTTCAATGGCATGTTTGAATCTCGATTGTGCCCTCTCAAGTTTGTGACTGGGATGCCGAGGATCACAAACAAGGTGTGAATAACCATACAAATTGACTTGGTACCCTCAACAATATTACCTAATCGATGTGCCGGTTAACCACACACGCTCCACCGATCTATAATAAGGTCAAGTTACCCTTTGCCACTCTTACTAGTCCAAGTTAGTATGCCGGTTAACCACACACGCTCCACTAACGACTTGGTAAGGTACAAAGTGTAATTTTATGGGCTAGCACCAATTTCACATTTTCCTAAAGTAACTAAGATTGGGAATTTATAATGTATAGTTACTTTATAATTCATTATACTTTTAACGAGTATTTAAAGTCGTATCCTACCCGTTCGGCTAACGACCCTCCACCGATGAAGGAAGCGGTAGGTGAGAGTGGACACCCATTAAGTCACCATTTTATAGGCAACAACCTTATACCCCCTTATAGACCGGCTTCGTGAATGAGGCCTACTAACGGTAAGAATGACATATTCTTATACATATCTATATAATAAAATTATAATAATAGTATAAGTGTTGATTTTTAAACTTTTTAAAAATCTAAGGTTTAATTTGGAATTAAAGTATTAAAGTGTAAGACTTTTCAAATTCCAAAACTTGAGGGCAAGATTTGAAACTATTCCAAGTCTCTTCAATTTGTAACTTATGAGTTTTAATGGTTCATAAAAATGAAGACTCTTCATTTTATGAAACCTCTTAAGTTCTTTAATCATAATTAAAAGAAGTGACTTTTGGTTATCCATAACTTGAGGACAAGTTATGGACACCATCATAGCCATTAAGATCATGAATTAAACACACATGGAGGTTACACATAATTCCTACGATCTTCTAAACTCATATGAACACAAATTCATGTCAAGCAATTTCAAGAAAATCATATAAACATATACAATACTTGAAAATTGATAAAGGTCATGTAAAATGGGTTAACATAATCATTATCATTTTGAAAAACAGATTTTACAAGTCCAAAACAGATTGGGATAATGATCTTAATCCATATCCAGCAACAAAACTCGAAAAAACTGCCCAGCACGCTCCTACTCGCCGAGTGCATTATTCTACTCGTCGAGTAGGATGAATTTGTTCATGGACTCGGCGAGTCCTCCCCATGGACTCGGCGAGTCCAGTCGTCAGAGTGCAGAATTTTCGATTTTTAAGCAGTTTTGCATCAAGTATACAGAAAACAATCCTAGGCTCTGATACCACTGATGGGTTTTTGAGCATTCTAACACTTCCTAAGTGTACATGCAACCCTAATAACCTTGAATCTATGTTTTCTCTATGTACATGCAAATTTCTTTTCAAGGTTATTTCCTAACTAGCATGGCATGGGGATTACATAGAACATAAAACTAGTAGAAATACATACCTTGTTGTTGCTTGGATTCCTTCAAGACTTTGTGAGCCTAGCACCCCAAATGTTGTGCCTCAAATGCTTCACACAACACCACAAGACTTGGAATAACTTGAGAGAATACTTCTAGCACTCAAAATCAGTTATGCCCTCTCTAGTAACACTAGGTCACGATTTTGCTAGCCATAGGGTTCCTTTTATAGTGTTGTCACAATTAGGGTTTACACATGAATGCCCTTAATTGTCATGACTCTTGATTTCTCATGACCCATGGGTTTGTAACTCCCATGGACTATCCATGGAGCTCCATATGGTTATAACCAAACCCATAAACCATGGATCATTAATCCACCATAAAAGAATTGATGATTGTCATAATCAACCCTATATATTTAATTAGACTCACTTTGATCACCAAATTAATACTAGATTAATACTTGATCAATACTAATTAAATAATACTATTATTAATATATTAGAACTTATAATATATTAATAATCATAAGTGCCTCATTCTCTCATCTAGTCTATCCAAGTATTGCAATGCCATGCAACCCAAATGGACCATGCCGGGTCGGGTCAAGTACATACCAAATAAAGTTATGGACTTAGACACTATATCCAACAATTTCAACATCGGCATGCACACCCGGTTCATGAGATCCATGAACGTCGTCGATGTGTTGGTTAGCTTAAAAGGAATCACCACAAACTTGTAATGACCATAACAAGTACGAAGAGCAGTGTTCAGAATGTCATCCTCTATAACCCTCATGTAATGGTAACCTGACCTCAAATCCATCTTAGAGAACCAATACGCTCCCTGCAACTGGTCAAAAAGGCCATCAATCTTCAGTAATGATAATGGTTTTTCACTGTTAACCTTTTTAACTCCTAGCAATCAATACACATCCGATGTGAACCTTCGTTCTTTTTAACAAAAAGAAAGGGTGCTCCCCATGGTGAGCTACTAGGTTGAATAAATCCCTTTCCCAAAAACTCATATAGTTGTGAGGGTAACTCCTACATCTACCTGCCTCTCAGGAAGCTCGCCACGTAGACCATCTAGAAAAAACATCATGGAATTCCCTTACTATAGAGTCATCAAAAACTGACTTCTTCTCTTCCAATCGAGTGTCAACGACATAAGCAAGGTAACTCGAGCACCCATGTTTCTGATACTGCCTCGCCCTGGCAGCCAAAAAGAAGGCAAAACCAACTCTAGTGCCCTCCCCAAAGATGGTCATCTCTCCTTACTTGGGGTATGTACAACCACTAACTGACGCTCACGGTCAATCAATGCTCTAAACCGGCTCAACCAATCCATACCCTCGATCATACATACATCTCTCATTAGACTAGGAATAATGTCTATCGGAAATCCCACACTAAAAATCTCTAGCATCCAGTCACAATAAACATCTAAAGGGGACACAAAAATCCCTGCTAAACGACGACGACACAAATGATCGACTCACACCCGAGTCAAACAATACTAACGCAGATAATGAATTCACTAGCAATGTACCTACATAACTATGGATATAATCATACATGAAATATAAATCGATACAAATAAAAATGAATATATACTGGTAACGATATTTGATGCCACCCTAGCCTCCTTTGCTATCAACTGGAAGGATCAACCTCGGGCCTTTGGGGCCTCGACCTTTTCATGACGTCCATCAATGATGCAAAAAATTGTAGGAACTGGAGTCTACATTGATCTTGAGGGAAACAATGGGCAATCGACCTTCACATAGCCCGTCTGATTGCAGCTAAAGCAGACACGAAAACCTTTCGGATAATCCTTCACAAAGTAACCCTCCTTGTCACACACGTAGCAAACCCACCCCGCTTGACAGGGCCCTTCATGTCCCTTACCGCACTTGCTGCAAGTGTGGCGCCTATGACCACTTGATCTCAAATATTTAGGTCTGAACTGCTTAGTCGCCGGCTACGACTATAATTGAATAGACAACTTCTCCTTCCTATGACTCTCCATCTATCTCTCTTTCTCTCTCTCTCCTGAGTCTCCAACTTGATCTCCCTCCTCTTGGCATTGGACTATAGCTCAGCCAATGAACATAAACGGGTTTTCATCACAAACTCAAGTATCGGGTCATGTGTACCTGCTCTGAGGAAGCATACTCCTAGAAAAATAAGGATCTCTTATGGAACATCCTGGTGATCTCAGTCACCGTCTCCGTAGTCTGTATGAGTGACATGTACTCCTAGGCCAACCGCTCTCTGTCCACCAAAGGTGCATACTCATCTCGATTCATCTAAGAAAATCAATCCCTTGTCACTGAGGCACGCTCCATAGGAGTGTATCCATCAGTCACAAACTTCCACCAGTCCTTCGCTCCCAAGCAAATAATGTTCAACATAAAATGAACCTTCAGGTCCTTTGAACATGAACATGTATATAAGCATCCCTCCGCATCGGAAATCCATCTCATCGTAACAATCGGGTCCTTTGTCCCATCAAACTCTGGGGGCTTCGTGTTGCTGAATTCTTGGTACTGCATCGAATCACCCCTAAGCGGTCACGTAACGGCAACGACAGTGATGGCTGCGACAGTAGCAACCTCTGTGATAGTGGCGTAATGCTCGTCGAACTACTCGATTAACATGTTCTTAATAGACCTAAACATCTGCGGTATCTCCTCCATTATTGTTGTGACAAACTCAGTGGCAATGATCCTACATATCTTATCATCACTGGAACCCGGTCTCTTTGGATCACTAGGGCCTGAACCTTTGGTAGACACCATGATACTGAAACGTGCGAATAAACATGTCAAAATCAGGCAATATCATACACATATATTATACACATTCATACTAGATTATTAGTGGTCTTGGGGCTCTTCATGAATCCCGTATGGGTCTTGTGCTTTCAGTAGTATGGGCCTATACTACCTTCCACACATGTCCGAGTTCGACTCAGATTTCCTCCCAAGACCCCAAGTCACTAAACTACCTCACACTAATTACATTGGAACACACATGTATATGCTCCACCGATCCATGTCTAACCCTTAGGCACTCGTCCTAGGTTCCCTCAACCACATCCCGCACTGCTAGAAGTCTCCAATAATCTCGAAAACTGCTCTCGTATACCTGCCATACATAATTCATGATCCGATAGACAGTTGGGGTCCTGCGAAGAGACCTAAGATTTTTAGTCAGCAAGTGAGGGGCCAGCAGGGCTGAGGTCAGTGTAGTATGTGAAGGAAGAAGCATGATGAGGTTTGTCGATGTAGAGGTATGGGTTGCTACAAGTGTGGAAGGAGTGGTCATGTCAAAAGAGATTGTCCTCGGGGAACAAGTCTATTATGTTTCCACTGAAACCAAGTGGGCCACAAGAAGACCGATTGTCCTGAGTAGTTGAGGGGAGTAGTGAGGGCACCTGCTCTAGCCACTTTGAGGATTACTGATGGTCACGAGGGCAGAGTGGATGTTCCTGTAGTGAGGAGCCGAGCATTGCAGTCACATGCCGTGGAGATCCAAGTTCCACCGGTTGACGTCGGAAGTATGTTTTGTATTCCTTCATTCACGCTCTTATTATTTGCGTTTGTGATTGTATATTGTGTGTGAGATTCTATTTGTGGTTTATCTAAGTCTCCACCAAGAAATTTGGAATTTTCCTCATGATGGTCTAGACATTTTATTTTGAGAATCTTGATATGCCATTTTGAATACCGAGAGTCGTGCTTAGACGATATTCGGGTGAGCCAGTTTTGGATTTCGATGTAGGAGGCATCGACCATCATTAGAACAAGCTTTAAGTGGGACAGGACCAGCAACCGGTAAATTTTTGGTGGTTTCAAAAAGGAATTCTAGGAATCTACAATGTGGGCATGCCAGGTTTGAATGCAGAATCTGTGTTGGGGTGCAAAGTTTTCCATGAATGACTTTGTAATGTGTTGACTTTTGTAGACCCACTTGCATGTGGTGCATTAGCCTTTTGACTCATGAGATAGAGAGTGAGAGAGAGACATGTAAACACCTCTATATAAGGTGGGTTTAGTCCACTTGTAGAGGTGGGCTTGAGAGATGTAAAAGTTGAGTGTGTGAGTGTATGTTATTTATGTAGATGTAGATCTATGTCCCTTTTTGTAACACAATACATATTCAATACATCTCTTGAACACCCAAATCACCATGTTCATTGTGCAATCTTTAATTCCGCATGCCAAACCATGTTCTTAAGTCACTACAATTGGTATCAGAGCGGGTCTTTAAAGATCAACGTGATTTTTTGAAGAACGATTCTCGGTGTGGCAACATTTGTCACAATTGGAGCAATTGTTGTTGAGTCTCTCTCTATGATCCTTCTTAATTTCATTGATTCGTGTGTTGCGTTTTTGATTTGTGCTCATTTGACTCGTTGGATCAATTTTTTTCTGAAAAAACCATTTGTTATGATCCAATAAATTTTTTGTTGATCAAAGCCCGATCCGATCTCATATTTGTTTGTTCGATTTGATTCTCAAATTGCGATTGTTTGATTGTTTTATGTCAAAAATCATTGTGATCAATTACATTTGATTTAGCCCAACAGATCATTACTCATATTCAAATGATTGAGGCCAAATCAAAAGAACTCGTTACTGTTCATCAATATGAAAATTGAGCCCATAAGATTTTCGAAACTGTTTATCAGCTACCCAAATTAGTTTCAATAATATGTTCTAATTCACAGTTTCTTGATTATCTGATCTCATCTTGATACCTGATCTCATCTCAATATTTTCTATATCACTTTGTCGATCATCTTGTAGTCGAGTATCCTACAATTTCTTAATGTTGAAATCGTTTTATGATCAATCTCGTAGACAGTTTAGATCTAATCGAATTGATGAGTTGAAATCAAAAGTCAAAATCGACTTTTGACTATGGGATTTTGACTGAGTTGAAATTCGATTCATGCTGTTTGAAATTGGAATTGAATTTCGAGTGTGTTACTGGTTATTGAAATCGATTATATTTGGATTATAGTCGAGTGTTCAAATCGACTGGTATGATTCGAAATCGATTTCAATCGTAGTGATTTTGATTATGAACTTTCGCATTTGATAATGTATTGGGAACGAAATCGAGTATGTGTGATAGTTTGTTGTGAGTCGATTTTGAATGGTTTGTTTGATTGACATTGGGAACGTCATGCTAAGGGGACGAACATTTCAAAGCGATCAGTGTCAAGGATCAAATGTCAGAATGATCGTTGGCTTGTAATTTGTAAAAACGAAATATTGATGAACTGGGAACGAACAGGTGATGTATGCCGATTGTTGATTTGGAGTCAAAGATCAATTGTTGGATCTAATAAGAACGAATGATGTTGAAATTGACTGTGTTTGATGGGTTAGAAATCAGTTTACAAGTTCGATTGTTGATGAGATAACGAATTGGGTTACAGATCGATTGAAGGTTTAAGAAAGATTGTCGATTTTGGGTTGTTAACCAATCGAAGTCAAAATGAATGTTTACTGGGTATGATAACGAAGGCCGATTGATGAGTTTGGATTGATTTCGAAGGGTCAAGTTTGATTCGTTGTTAATGATTGATTGTTGATTTGGGATCGATGGTCGATAGATAGGTTTAAGGTGAATGGATTTTGGAGTCGACATGAGAAGAAGGATTAATAACGAAGGCTTGATACTTTGTTTTTGGCTAATCGATTTGAGGTTGAGTAACTGATAACGAAAGTTTTAGTTTACATAATGAATGGTTGATTTTGTTGATGTCGATTGGAGTAATGAACGAACAGAAGGGTCGAAAATTTTTGTTCATAACTAACGAATATTTTTTATTGCTAATGGTTGATTTGCTTCATTGAAATTAACGAAGGGGAGAGAGAAAATTTTGGTGTTGTGCATTCGTACGAAGGGTGCTATAGATTTCTAACGAAGGGATAAAGGTGGATTCGTACGAATTGGGAAATTGGGGAAGAAGAAGGCAAATGTTACGAAAATGATCCCTGCACTTACGAAAGTTTAACATCTTTTATAACTATTCGTATGATTGGGACAAAATTTCGTATGTTTTGAAGAAAAGTGTAGAAGTTTTGAAATCGGTCCCTGAAATTTCGACAGTTTGGCAACAAGTACCAAAATTCGAAAAAGGACTGTTTTTGTTGAGAATTTGAAGAAAATGCATTTCAGGCCCTGCAGTTTATGCAAATTGATGCTTTCTACCCAGCTTTGGAAAAGGGGGAGAGTTTTGCATTTTTGGCTGTTTTGGGCGCACCAGGTCACTGCAGAATTTTGAAATTGACAATTTCTACCCAATTTTGAGAAATCTTGTCAAAGGCGGTCCGTGAACGAAGCTAAAAATTTTGAGATTTTTTTTGGGTTTTCCGGATTAAAGCACAAAGTTTATGCCACATGTTAAGGGGGAGTTTTGACACGAAAAATTTTGAATAGAGCACGTTCTCTTTCCTTGAAGGTTTTATAATCAAATTTCGATTATAAAAACAGGGAGAAATTTATATCGAAATTCGAACTTGAAATTTTCATATTACGTGACCTTGAAGACCGAAGTGACCTTGAATTTTTGAAGCTTACGAAATGATGCAATTGGAAGTGATTTATTTTCGAAATGGGTTTGGTTTTATTGAAGATTTCCGGGGTGTGTTTTTATGCTCAACTTTTGGGTGATTATTTGGAGTTTGAGAAGCTCATGATCATTCGTTGATGCTTGGTTTGTATGGTCTCACATTGTGATAACCCGAAATTTTCATTTTTGCACTAATATTCAAATCAATTAAAGTTAGACTTGTTTTGCTAATTACTAGCTTTATTTTGAGTCTTTTGGGTGTTCTAAACCTAGTAAATGCAAGTTAGAAGTTCGGATTTGAGTCCCACGAGTTCACCCGACCCAAAAATTGGCCAAACGCTCCATCTTAAGGAGTGTACGGCCGTTCCGGCAGCACACACTTGTCTGGCAGCACTCTCATGCCTATAAGAAAGAGTCTTCGCCTTCATTCCACCCTTTTTCACCCTTCTAGTCAAGAACTCGTTTTCTCTCAAGTGAATCCCGATTTTTCACCAAGATCTTCAAGTGGTAAGTGTTTCTAGCCTTTGATTTGTTGATTTCTTTACTCCATCTAGTGTAAATCACTGATTTCACCCATGAAATCACTCCATTTTAGTAGATCTTCAAGTGTTCTTCAAGAACACCAAGAACACCTACTAAGTTTTTGAGCTCCAAACACCCCCAAACACTTATACACTGTAAGTACCCTACTCCTGCATGTGTTTAGCTATATTTGAGCATTGTTAAAAGTCCAGAACTCGATCTGAAAGGAGTGTGCGGCCGCACACATTCATGTGGCCGTACACCCCTTGTTTTGGTGCTTTAAGGCCTCAAACTCAAGTAGTATTCTAACCCATGATCAAAGACACTTAGGGGAGACAAGATACGAACTTGGAAATACATTTTGGACCATTTTTACTAGGAGTGTGCGGCCGCACACTCCATGGCCGCACACACCTGGCCGCACACACCATGTGTAACCGCACACACCCTTTTAAGGTCCAAAATGGCAACAAACTTCCATTCCGGCTAAGAAATTGTCAAAACACCTTCCCTAGAACGTTCTTAAGGCTTAGAAACACGTTTTTGACACATTTCATAGTGAGTGTGCGACTTCACACACACTTGACCGCACACTCTGGCCGCACACACACAAAACCCATCATTTTGTGGCCTTACACTCCAATAGAGGGCCATACACCCCTCATGGGCAACCATAGGTGTTGGTAACACTTAATTCTAAGTGTTTTTATGTCCATAAGGCGTGTCCCTATCACCATTAGTGGTTATATACATTAAATGTATTCATATATGTGTAATTATATGTTAAATAGGATCTGAGTGTGTGCTCAAGTCTTCACTTGACACCTAGCATCCTATACCATCCGTTCTAGCCATTGTTTTAATCACATGTGATTAATGACTAGAACAAGCAGCAAGATTTACTATTACTTTCAAATTGCTATCAAACTTATGGATTTCAAGCACTTCAAAACCCTTTATTAAACTCTTTTAGATGCCAAAACTGTTTTCAAACCCCTTTTGAACTTACATTATTGACAAACTCATATCTATACTAATATATTTATATAAGTAAGATTTGAAGGACTTAGGACTGATAGCTCACCTTATTTCCTGTTCCTTGTTTGGTTGTGGACTTAGGGTATCCTGTTATTTGTCCGAATGTCGTTGAAATCTTAGTTATATATCGTATATATGTGTTGGATGCAAAAGCCTTCACTTCAGTTCAAGTACCTTTGAGTAGCAGAGGCATACAAACAATAATACTATTTAACTATAATAGGTATAGTTAAGGGATTACTACTCTCTATTACTATTACAACGACACAAACAAGAGTCAGTACATTCACGAGTCAGACATACTATACATTATACAAGAGAACATACTATACACTATACAAGAGGATACACTATATACTAGTACAGAGAAAACATCACTACACTATGACATACTATACCAACATTTGAATACGATAATCAGAATGTGACATACTACTCCTCGATACGACACTTCATTGTGGTATCACCTTGTAACCAGAGTCTCCTGGAGGGAGAGCGGGCATTGTGTGTATAGATCTATACGGGACAAACACTCTCACTACATATGACACCGGAGGGTCATCAGTTATTCAGCCGTCGATCAGCATGGTTACATACGAGTTCACATTAAAACCTTTAATTATCTAACTAATAATTAAAGGCAAACGGACTCCCCGAGGTGTATTGTACATTTAATACTACCTGGAGTCTGCATTTTCATCACATTTAGCCGGCAGTGATACTGCAGGGGTAAAACATTACTTTCCCCTATTACATTTATTTTGTAATCATCTCGCATAAGCGAGGTCTTAAACTATATTTTCATAATGATAGTTTCACTGGGAAAAACTCTTACACTACAAAAGAACAAACATGCAAACAATCGGGTCTTGGTAGAAGGATACATTTCAGTAGAAAATATAGGATTTTCTAGAGAGTTCCACTATTTACAAACATTTTTCATACAAGCAATGACACTAAATACTTATGAACTCACCAACGTTATGCTGATAAACTCTTTCAAAATAACTTGTATTCTCAGGTCATCGGTAGACAGGTACCGATGAAGCTTTTGAGAAGATGGAGCACATACAAGACCCATCTTTTATTTTGATTATTCATTTTTGGTGTCTTGCATACTACAAAACACGCTTGTATTAAAATTATCCTATTAATGCAATGGATGTTGTTGCTTGTTTACTATTATGATTTGTTGTGATACTGTACATGACGTCCTCCACCCCAGAACGTTTCCGCCGTTCCGGTTTTGGGGTGTGACAGATTGGTATCAGAGCAATGTTTATAGTGAATCAAGTATATCAACCCATAAGAAATATAAAAACTATAAACGCAACGGGATTAAAACAGTCTAACCAAGGATATATACTTTTAAATAATAAAATATTTAACTACGTATACATACATCTATTCATACGAAGGTCAGTATCATACTAGAACATAACAAAAGTATTACGATTGTTGAACAACACGATTAGGCTTAGAGACATATAGTCAAATCTAGGGGTATATAGCCTGATCAACTATATTTTCCGAGGAGTGACTAGCATGTGCCTAAGAATGATTGTGGTGTTGCAAAAAGTCTAAAAACTTACCAATAATACTACAACGAGAACATTAGAACAGAGCATAAATCTGAAATAATATAGGAGTATTTTGCGTTACTATAATTACTTATGTGCAAACTATGAAGGGTCTGTATTAGTACGTCTATTAACTATTCTTTTCCCCTATTCTCGCGTAGATAACATGGCTGGCTTCCATCTCCCCGGCGATCCGTATTATCCCAACCAAGGCAATGGTGGGTGGCTCGATGATGAGCCAGAAGACGATCACGCAATCCCTTTGGATAATCACCTCGCAGAAGGCTTTTCGGATGGCTCTGACTCTGAACCAGAGGTCAACAACCTACGTCCAGAGGCTCCAATCCCAAACCTCAACCCCCGTCCAACATTTCAAGGCCCAACTCCCCTGTGGGCAACAAACTTGAACCGTTGGAGCAATGAGCACGGTTAGCCTTTACCTTTCAACGGAGACCGAAGTTTTACAACATAAGCGAGGGAGGCTCAGCTGACCGAGTCCTACCCGTTATGGTCCGAAGGATTTCTCGGAATACCGAACAAGGTCGTGCAGCCATCGACCGAGTGATGGAAGTGGACGCCAACTCTGGCGTTAATACGGTTCGCATTCGTCAACTCGAAGAGGCTATTGAAAGAACTAGGAGGACCAACGAGGCTCTGCAGCCACAACTAGCTGCATCCCGAGCCGAAGTCATGGAACTCTGAGTACGTCAGAGGGCGCATGAACAACATCTTCAAGAGGTTGTACGTCAAATGGCAGATCTGAGGGTTCGCCCGAGGGATACCCGTCGCCGGTAGAAGATGTCGACTCATCTTTTCTTTTGGGATAAGGAATAGCCTTTCTTTTCCATGCTCTATGGAGCAATTGTCTGTAAAATATTCCTAACTTTTAAAGTACTCTGACTAGACTACTAAGCTGCCAACATTTTCCCTTATTGTTTGATGTAAGACCCATTGTTAGGTCATTTTTCCTAGACTCATTTTACATCATTAATACCAGTACTATTGGCAGTTATCTAATCTATGGGAAAGTATTTACCTTTGTGTTTCCCTACTCTATTGTTATACCTCTATCTAATAGTTGGACTATAACGATTTAGTCCATGAAACACTCTCATCATACTGACAATTGATTCTTAGTATTGTCATCATCCCTATCAACTTTCAGTAAAAGATGCCGCCTCGTCCGCGTCCGACCAGGGGCAGACCTGCAAATCAAACTCCACTACCACCACCCCCTCTGCAATTCGATGCGGTGATGTTTCAAGCAGCTGTAAACGCAGCCATGGCTCAAGTAAATTCTGGTGATGCCAGTGGAGGTGGAATGGGCACCAACTCTAGCCATGGTGAAACCCAACCACGTCCACGGGAGTGTACCTATATAGACTTCATCAGCTGCAAACCAACATACTTTAACGAAACCGGAGGGATCATTGCGCTGTCCCAATGGATCGAAAGAACCGAAGCAATCTTTGAGATGTGCTCTTGTCCTAAGGGAAGCAAGATAAAATTCGCTGCTTGCACCTTCACTGAAAGGGCCCTCACATGGTGGAATGGCCATGTCAAATCACTCTCACTGTTAGCAGCTAACGTCATGGGCTGGGATACACTAAAGGACTTGATGACAAGGGAGTACTGCCTGAGGGGCGAAATTCAGAAGCTCGAAGAGGAACTGTGGAACCTTAAAATGAAGGGTTCCGACATAGTGGCTTATACAGCCAGGTTCTACGACCTGGTGACTCTATGTCCTAACCTGGTCCCCAGTGAAAGCAAGAAAGTCGAGAGATACATCTGGGGTTTGGTACCCCCGTATCGAGGGAATGTTCTAGCATCGAAACCTGCGACCTTTGATAGTGCCAAGGAATTGGCCCAAAGGCTTATCGAACACGAGGTTCCTTCTCCTACAACAACAACCACAACTGCCGCCCCAGCACCAACTAACGCGGCCGACAACAAGAGAAAACGTTGGGACCGAAAGAAGGGCAAATCAACTCAACCCTCTTCCAAGAAACAACAGACGGTGGCTGTCCATGATGCCACAGCCCCTGTTGCCCCTGTACCAGCTAAACCATACACATGGACCCTACCCAAGTGGACCAAGTGCACTTTCCATCATAACGACCCCTGACGGGAAATGCACTGCACCAATTGCGAACGGAAGGCCCATACCGCCTGGTTTTGCAGAGTACCACCCAAACCTAACACCCAGCCTCTTCGTGCAGGAGTAAGTCAGGCCTGCTATGGGTGTGGCGAGACAGGGCATTTCAAAAGAAACTGTCTGAAAGCTGGGAATACGGGAGGAGCAGGAAGACTACTTGCTATGGGCCACATTGAAGCCGTGGCAGATCCCACAGTAGTCGCGGGTACGTTCCTTCTCGATAACTCATATCCTTGTATCCTATTTGATAGTGGGGCAGAGAAGAGCTTCGTAAACAAAAAATTTAAACACTTAGTTAATCAACCACCGCAAGCACTAAAAGAAACCTTCGTCGTAGAAATGGCAAATGGAAAGACAGAGAGTTCTAACGAGATTTACATAGGTTGTACCCTCACGCTAGATAATCATTCAGTTCCAATCATTTTGATGTCATTGTGGGCACGGACTGGTTAAGTCTCCATCGTGCCGATATTCTATGTTTCGAGAAGGCGGTCCGCCTAAACCTACCGAATAACGAAACCTTGTTGATCTACGGAGACAAACCCAGTACGAGCCTTCGTATCATCTCAAGTATCCAAGCCCAGAAGTACTTGCGTAAGGAATATCGTGCATTCCTTGCACACGTTGTCGATGCGAGCCAGAAAACAAAAGACCTAAAAGACCTCCACGTAGTACGCGATTTTCCTGACGTCTTTCTGGAAAAACTCCCAGGATTACCCCTGCAACGTCAAGTCGAGTTCCGAATCGACTTAGTTCTAGGAGCTAACCCCGTATCCAAATCGCCCTATCGTCTAGCACCGGCAGAGATGCAAGAACTGTCAGGTCAACTTAACGAACTGCTCAGCAAGGGCTTTATAAGACCAAGCTTCTCACCCTGGGGAGCTCCGGTCTTATTCGTCAAGAAGAAAGACGGATTGTTTCGTATGTGCATCGACTATAGGGAACTCAACAAGCTTATAGTCAAGAATCGTTACCCTCTACCTCGCATAGACAATTTATTCGACCAGCGACAAGGGGCAAGCTACTTTTCCAAGATTGATCTGATCCGGGTATCACCAGTTACGAGTGATTGAGGAGGATGTTCCAAAGACAGCCTTCCGAACTCGTTACGGACATTACGAGTTCGTAGTGATGCCATTCGGATTGACTAATGCGCCTGCAGTATTCATGGACTTAATGAATAGGGTATGCCATCCTTACTTGGATCAGTTTGTCATCGTTTTCATCGACGACATACTTATCTACTCTCGAAGTAAGGAGGAACATAACGATCATCTACGACAACTCCTAGGAACCTTAAGATCAGAGAAGCTCTATGCGAAGTTCTCTAAATGCGAATTTTGGATCCAAAGAGTCGAATTCTTAGGACATGTGGTTAGCGAAGAGGGAATCCACGTGGACCCATCCAAATTAAAGCTATTGAGAACTGGTCAGCACCGAAGACGCCTATGGAAATTCGTCAATTTCTAGGCCTCGCGGGCTACTACCGTAGGTTCATTCAGAACTTGTCTCGAATTGCGAAACCCCTTACGACGTTGACCCAGAAAGGCGTGGCCTTTGACTGGGAAGAGAAGAAGGAGAAAGCGTTCCAAACGCTAAAACGCGCCTTATGCACCGCACCGATACTGTCCCTCCCCGAAGGGACAGAGGACTTCGTGGTCTATTGTGATGCGTCAAATCAAGGGCTCGGATGTGTTCCGATGCAACGAGGTAAGGTCATCGCCTACGCCTCAAGACAGCTGAAGACACACGAGGTCAAGTACACCACCCACGATCTTGAACTAGGAGCAGTTGTGTTTGCTCTAAAGATCTGGAGACACTACCTGTATGGTACGAAGAGCACTATCTTTACAGATCACAAAAGCCTGCAACACATATTCAACCAGAAGGAGCTCAATATGAGACAACGATGGTGGGTCGAACTACTAAACGACTACGAATGCGAAATTCGTTATCATCCGGGTAAAGCCAACGTAGTAGCAGACGCCCTAAGTCGGAAGGAATATTCTGGTCGGAGAGTCAAGTCATTGACTATGACTATCCATTCGCATCTGTCCATGCAAATTAAAGAGGCTAAGCTCGAAGCCTTGAAACCTGAGAATGTGGCGGGTGAATCTTTGCGAGGGATGGATAATAACTTAGAAGTCAAGGGTGACGGAGCGTTGTATCTCATGGACCGGATCTGGACTCCGATACACGGTGGCTTCAGAGACTTGGTCATGATCGAAGCGCACAACACTCGATATTCCGTCCACCCGGGTTCAGATAAGATGTATCTGGATCTTACAAAGTCATACTGGTGGACTAACATGAAAGCAGAAATTGCTACCTTCGTAAGTAAATGGCTTACTTGCGCCAAGGTCAAGGTCGAATATCACAAACCATCAGGGTTACTCCAGTAACCGGAGATACCTGAATGGAAGTGGGAGCGGATTACTATGGACTTCATAACCAAGTTGCCCAAGACAACGGGTGGACTTGATACCATTTGGCTCATCATCGACAGATTGACCAAGTCCGCACACTTCCTGCCCATCAAGGAAACTGACAAGATGGAGAAACTCACAAGAACATACATACGGGAGATAGTAGGTTCACTTCGAGATTTTTGCAGTCGCTACAAAACTCCTTAGGAACGAGGCTGGACATGAGTACAGCCCACCATCCACAGACCGATGGACAAAGTTAGAGAACTATCCAAACCTTGGAAGATATGTTGCGAGCCTGTGCGATCGACTTTGGAAAGGCATGGGATACTCATTTACCCCTGTCGAATTTTCCTACAACAACAGTTATCATACGAGCATAAAGGCTGCGACATTTGAAGCCCTCTATGGCCGAAAGTGCAGATCTCCTCTGTGCTGGGCTGAAGTGGGTGACACTCAGTTAGCTAAAGGACGAGTTCCTGACAGCATTCTCACGGGTCCGGAGATCATTCGGGAAACGACAGAGAAGATCGTTTAGATTCGTGAACGATTGAAAGCCTGTAGAGACCGACAGAAAAGTTACGTAGACAAACGAAGGAAACCTTTGGAATTCCAGGTGGGAGACCGAGTCCTTTTGAAATCTCACCCTGGAAGGGCTTGATACGCTTCGGAAAGCGTGGAAAGCTAAATCCGAGATACATAGGGCCTTTCGAGATTCTTGCCAGAATTGGCCCTGTAGCTTACAAACTCAACTTACCCCGCAAGCTTAGTACCGTGCATCCTACTTTCCACGTCTCGAACTTGAAAAAGTGTCTGTCCGACGAGACTCTTGTAATCCCACTCGACGAGATCGAGATCAACGAGAGCCTCAACTTCGTGGAAGAACCAATAGAGATGATGGACCGAGAGGTCAAGCGAACGAAACAAATCCGTATCCCGATAGTGAAGGTTTGCTGGAACGCTAACCGAGGACCAGAATTCACTTGGGAGAGCGAGGATCAGTTTAAACTGAAATATCCTCATCTTTTTGCTTAGTTATTTGTAATAGCGTGCTTATTTAAACTCTAATTTCGGGACGAAATTCCCTCTAACGGGGGGATGATGTGACAACCCGAAATTTTCATTTTTGCGCTAATATTCAAATCAATTAAAGCTAGACTTGTTTTGCTAATTACTAACTTTATTTTGAGTCTTTTGGGTGTTCTAAACCTAGTAAATGCAAGTTAGAAGTTTGGATTTGAGTCCCACGAGTTCACCCGACCCAAAAATTGGCCAAACGCTCCAACTTAACGAGTGTACGGCCGTACACTTGGGTGTGCAGCCGCACACCCCTCCTCCAGCAGTACACACTCGTCTGGCAGCACTCTCATGCCTATAAGACAGAGTCTTGGCCTTCATTCCACCCTTTTTCACCCTTCTAGTCAAGAACTCGTTCTCTCTCAAGTGAATCCCAATTTTTCCCCTAGATCTTCAAGTCGTAAGTGTTCTAGCCTTCGATTTGTTGATTTCTTTACTCCATCTAGTGTAAATCACTGATTTCACCCATGAAATACTCCATTTTAGTAGATCTTCAAGTGTTCTTCAAGAACACCAAGAACACGAAGAACACCTACTAAGTTTTTTAGCTCCAAACACCCCCAAACACTTATACACTGTAAGTACCCTACTCCTGCATGTTTTTAACTATATTTGAGCCTTGTTAAAAGTCCAGAACTCGATCTAAAAGGAGTGTGCGGCCGCACACATTCATGTGGTTGTACACCCCTTGTTTTGGTGCTTTAAGGCCTCAAACTCAAGTAGTATTCTAACCCATGATCAAAGACACTTAGGGGAGACAAGATACGAACTTGGAAATACATTTTGGACCATTTTTACTAGGAGTGTGCGCCTGCACACTCCATGGCCGCACACACCTGGCCGCACACACCATGTGTAACCGCACACACCCTTTTAAGGGTCCAAAATGGCAACAAACTTCCATTCCGACTAAGCAATGGTCAAAACACCTTCCCTAGAACGTTCCTAAGGCTTAGAAACATTTTTTTGACACATTTCATAGTGAGTGTGCGACCGCACACACACTTGGCCGCACACACACAAAACCCTTGATTTTGTGGCCTTACACTCCAATAGAGGGCCATACACCCCTCATGGGCAACCATAGATGTTGGTAACACTTAATTCTAAGTGTTTTTATGTCCCTAAGGCGTGTCCCTATCACCATTAGTGGTTATATACATTAAATGTATTCATATATGTGTAATTATATGTTAAATAGGATCCGGGTGTGTGCTCAAGTCTTCACTTGACACCTAGCATCCTATACCATCTGTTCATCCACACCACTCACTACAGGTGAGTTCATACCACTTAATCAATCTTTGAAATGATTTTAAATGCTTTTATGGGGGGGGGAATACAAGTTGAAACATTCTAGCCATTGTTTTAATCACATGTGATTAATGACTAGAACAAGCAGAAAGATTTTCTATTACTTTCAAATTGCTATCAAACTTATGGATTTCAAGCACTTCAAAACCCTTTATTAAACTCTTTTAGATGCCAAAACTGTTTTCAAACCCCTTTTGAACTTACATTATTGACAAACTCATATCTATACTAATATATTTATATAAGTAAGATTTGAAGGACTTAGGACTGATAGCTCACCTTATTTCATGTTCCTTGTTTGGTTGTGGACTTAGGGTATCCTGTTATTTGTCCGAATGTCATTGAAATCTTAGTTATATATCGTATATATGTGTTGGATGCAAAAGCCTTCACTTCAGTTCAAGTACCTTTGAATAGCAGAGGCATACAAACAACAATACTATTTAACTATAATAGGTATAGTTAAGGGATTACTACTCTCTATTACTATTACAACGACACAAACAAGAGTCAGTACATTCACGAGTCAGACATACTATACATTATACAAGAGAACATACTATACACTATACAAGAGGATACACTATATACTAGTACAGAGAAAACATCATTACACTATGACATACTATACAAACATTTAAATACGATAATCAGAATGTGACATACTACTCCTCGATACGACACTTCATTGTGGTATCACCTTGTAACCAGAGTCTCCTGGAGGGAGAACGGGCATTGTGTGTATAGATCTATACGGGACAGACACTCCCACACCCCGACTGCTAGCTACAGTCCCAGCCGATAAGGCCAAGGGGTGACAGAATGTTACCTCACTACATATTACACCGGAGGGTCATCAGTTATTCAGTCGTCGATCAGCATGGTTACATATGAGTTCACATTCAAACCTTTAATTATCTAACTAAGAATTAAAGGAAAACGGACTCCCCGAGGTGTATTGTACATTTAATACTACCTGGAGTCTGCATTTTCATCAAATTTAGCCGGAAGTGATATTGCTGGGGTAAAACATTACTTTCCCCTATTTCATTTATTTTGTAATCATCTCGCATAAGCGTGGTCTTAAACTATATTTTCATAATGATAGTTTCACTGGGAAAACTCTTACACTACAAAAGAACAAACATGCAAACAGTCGGGTCTTGGTAGAATGCTACATTTCAGTAGAAAATATAGGATTTTCTAGAGAGTTCCACTATTTACAAACATTTTTCATACAAGCAATGACACTAAATACTTATGAACTCACCAGCGTTATGCTGATAAATTCTTTCAAAATAACTTGTATTCTCAGGTTATCAGTAGACAGGTACCGATGAAGCTTTTGAGAAGATGGAGCACATACAAGACCCATCTTTTATTTTGATTATTCATTTTTGGTGTCTTGCATACTACAGAACACGCTTGTATTAAAATTATCCTATTAATGCAATGGATGTTGTTGTTTGTTTACTATTATGCTTTGTTGTGATACTGTACATGACGTCCTCCACCCCATAACGTTTCTGCCGTTCCGGTTTTATGGTGTGACACACATCCTAGAGCCCAAATTGAAGAATCATTGAAGAATTGAAGATTTGAAGTTCATTTCGACATGTGTCACCCTTGAGGCTCGGATCGCGTAGTTGCTCGATTTTGGAAGATTTAAAGTGGGTCATCCATTCCTAACTTTGAGGGGAAGAATGTTGGGGTGCAACGTTTTCCATGAATGACTTTGGAATGTGTTGACTTTTGTAGACCTACTTGCATGTGGTGCATTAGCCTTTTGACTCATGAGATAGAGAGTGAGAGAGAGACATGTAAACACCTCTATATAAGGTGGGTTTAGTCCACTTGTAGAGGTGTGCTTGAGAGATGTAAAAGTTGAGTGTGTGAGTGTGTGTTATTTATGTAGATGTAGATCTATGTCCCTTTTTGTAACACAATACATATTCAATACATCTCTTGAACACCCAAATCACCATGTTCATTGTGCAATCTTTAGTTCCGCATGCCAAACCATGTTCTTAAGTCACTACAATCTGTAGGGGTCTTTCGTGGCCACGAGGCAATGAGGAATTGGTTTGATTGTGGGTGTAAGATCGGTTGTTTTCAAGTTCATACCTTCATAGTGTGGCCAATTGCAGGTTTTATGGTAATTGCTCTAGTGCAAGTAGGTCATTGATTTGGTTGGGTACCCATTTCGCTAAACGATGTTTTGTTCTTCGTCATCCGATGAGACGCTGAGGACTTGTAGTGGATTCAGTGGAATCTTCTTGGTAATATTGAGCTCGTTGCGATTTCGGGGAGTATTCCTCCAATTTTGGAAGGTGTGTGTTCTCTAGGATTGGTTAGTAATGGAATGCTAGTTCTCGTAAGCTCAGGTTGTCGATGGATTTAAGAGGTTGCGAGATAGATTGTAAATATATATCAGATTTATGGTTGGAAGAGCGCAATTGAATCCAATTGGGGGAGAACCGATTGGATTAATGGTTTCACAAGGAATGGTAATTCAGGTTACCTTGTGAATAAGTGGTGGCGCATAGTGGGTATGTGATTAGGTTTAGGTTGAGGGTTGTGTTAGAGCCTCTTTGACTGTTCTTGTCTGATAAAGGCTTTGGGACTCAAAGCATGACCTCAACACCTAATTGGGGTTTAATAGAATGAGGCTTCAACCCATGATTTATTTTGATTGGATAAAGTGGGTGGATGGCTGTAACACCAGTCAAAATAGGTCAACAAGAATCATATGTGATTATGCCAATCATGTAATGTGAATTTGTTAAACTAGTAATGTGATAAACTTACTATCTAATTCATCTTAAAATATGAACATTCATACATAATTAATGATACAACTCAAAGTATACGTCCATACGATTTCAAAAATATAGAGAACGTCTAAATCTGACTTCGCGTGAAGAAGTTATGATAAACCCTAACACTATAAATCTCTATAATAATACGAATTTAAAATAGACTTAGAATTAGCTATTGGAGTCTAAAAGAAAGTTGTAGTACTCAGAAATACCTACGCGTCGATATAAAGACCATCAAAAACGGAGTTCGTATGCAAAAGTTATGACCTTCCGAAGATGCATTTGTCTAAGGACATGACACGTAGCAGAAACCCTAGCCGCCTTAACTCACGATGTGAAAATGAAGTTCACGATGTGAAACATGTTAGGGACACTAATCGAGGCTAGAAAACACGTGTTAAAGCTACGGAGTGACTCATGGAAGTTCCCGACGTGAACCTATCATGTTCACGACGTGAAATGGCCCAGAAAAGCCTATAAATAGCGATCAAAGCTCATTCATTCCTTACACCAATTCTTTTCCCTCTCTCTCGTTTCCGAAGGCCGTTTCCCTTCCCGATCCTGACTACGATGAGCCTCTGACCATTTAGATTCTATAGATTACGCTACTAGGGTGAGTTTCACGGCCCCACTTTTTAATGTTTTCGGGGAAAAGCGCATGCTAAATATTATATATATACGATATTATTTTGTCTATATGATAGTATATTACTATCAACGTAGATAGTTATAATAACCGGGATATAGTTATTTCGTATTTGAAAATATACAACAGTCGTAAAGTTGTCCGCATGTTATTGTTATAGTAGTATACTAATGCAGATCTTGAGTTATACTTAGGATTCTATATATATGTTGTGTGCGATATACTTCCAGAGTTATACTCGGAAGTTCTATATGTTAATTGATAAGTATGTTGTTGTTGTTGGTTTTATGTCAAGATAAAACATGGTTTTAATTCTAATTATAGCTGTTATACTGCCTAAGTATTATAAATATTAGGAGTAATGTTTAAAGCATAGTCTAATAACTTAGGGTTTTAGACACGAATATGATTTTACTACTAGAACTAACGAAACTCGACAAGTCTACATGATTTATTATATTCATCAACTAAGATTGGAAATCTTAGGGAAAATCCTCTGACCTGTAACCGTTAATCCCGTGTGAGTGAGGAAGTCGTGTATGAATAAGATACAGGTTCACAATCCCACTCGTGGTTGGTAGCTACAACACAACGGTGTGCGAGTGACGAACTGTCCTTTTGTTTGTTTATTGTTCCGACGTTGATGAAGCAGGTGGAACTTATCTTAAGATGCGAAACTTGTAGCATTAATCAGAGGTTTGAAACTAGTCATATAGCCGCGGTTACAGACTCATGGTAGCAAATTGTTAGAAGCATTATACTTTGTGGTTATACAAGTATTAATGTTAACTATAAGTTTCCCAAACACTTATACTCTAGGTACAAGAAACTGGTAGGTATACTACTTGTATATTAAGTAGATAATTATACCTAACACACATACTCGTATAGAATTGAAATAGATTTATACGTAGCGGTTTTACTCGTATAGAATTGAAATAGATTTATACGTAGCGGTTTTACTCGTATTGAATTGAAATAGATTTATACGTAGCGGTTTTACTCGTATAGAGTTGAAATAGATTTATACGTAGCGGTTTTACTTGTATAGAATTCAAATAAGATTTATATGTAGCAACTTTCGTTTGTATGGAATTACAAACACTTACATTCATAGTATATGAGACTTATAGGTAAACTACTTATTTGGTAAGTAAACTTTTATACCTAGGATATATATACTAAACGTTGGAGAGTCAAAATGATACTTTCAAAACTATACTTTTGAACTTGGAAAATGTATTATTTTTATATGGAATCAAAACCTGTGGACTCACCAACTTTATATTGACGTATTTTAAATTGCATGTGTTTTCAAGAAATTGATAACTATGATACAAGAAATGACGTTACACTGGCCGGTGTTTCCGTCGACGGCCGGGGTGTGACAGATTGGTATCAGAGTTATTAACCATAGTGAATTAGTACTTTCTTAGGAAAGCACGACGATTGTTTAGGGCTTACTCTGTTAGGTTTAGGTATATCCCTTAGCCTACAATATAATTATTATTAAATATTCTACTGAAGGACTACTTACGGGAGCGGTGACAGGATAGACATGTCGATTTGGGTTGCTGGATTTCAGAACGGCTATATGCTAAAATGATCCTGCCCACCGACTGTCCTGACTGGCCGGTGCCTTATCAGCTATACCTGAAGTAACAAACAATAATTAATAATACTCGTGAATACAACAAACACAAAGATATAGAGTTATGTATGAACTCAGTCCCACGATGAGAACACATGTATATAACCCAAAAATATAGAAAACCCAAACCCTCGATAGAAATACAACACAATGTTTTAGGTCAAACTCCTTAGTCGAGTTTTATTGTACATGGGCCGAACCACAACTAAACGTAGACATATCACCTATGTTTAATTATGTTCAGGCTGATACACAACTAAACTTAGATACGGTGGTTGATAGACTAAAACACCTGAGGATTCTAGAAGATTAAAGATAGATCTCAGATACCATCAACTCACAATACAAGAAGACGATGTTCTGAAAACAACATTTATGACTCGGTATGGTCATTATGAGTTCCTAGTTAAGCCTTTGGATTTACCATCACTCCAACAATGTTTATGGACCTCATGAATAGTGTTTGCGAACCGTACTTGGATAAATTCGTGATAGTAGTTATCGATGATATATTGATATATTCACGAACCAAGGAAGAACACAGTTAACACTTGCAAATAATCTTGGAACTACTAAGAAAAGAAAAGTTGTACGCCAAATTCTCCGAATGTGAATTTTGGATTAGAGAAGTACAATTTTCCGGTCATGTAGTTAGCAACGAAGGAATTCATGTTGACCCCTCCAAGATTGAAGCAATCAAGAATTGAGAAGCACCAAAGACGCCAACATAAGATTTCGTCGTATACTGCGACGCATCAAATCAAGGATTGGGATGTGTGTTGATGCAAAAAGGAAAAGTTATCGCCTACCCATCTCCACAACTTAAGGTGCATGAGAATAATTAGACTACCCATGACCTTGAATTGGGAGCTGTAGTTTTTACACTGAGAAGTTGGAGACACACAACTGGCCAGAGAACATATAGGTGATACCATAAGTGCCGAGCTAGAAATAATCCATGAGACAACTCAAAAGATCGTGCAAATTGAGGATCCATTAAAGGCAGCACGTGATCGTCATAAGAGCTATGCTGACGTAAGACGTAATCCTATGGAATTCCAAGTTCGAGATAGAGTAATATTAAAGGTATCTCCTTGGAAAGCCGTAATTCGATTCGGGAAACGATGCAAACTAAACCCACGGTATATAGAACCTTTTGTAATTCTAGCAAGAATTGGTTTTGTCGCATACCAACTCAAGTTACCTCAAGAGTTAAGCAATGTACACGATGTTTTTCTTCACGTGTCAAATCTCAAAAGATGTCTATCCAATGACACTCTTGTTGTACCTCTCGACGAGATACAAGTCAATAACAAACTCAACTTTGCAGAAGAACCTGTCAAATTCATAGATCGAGAAGCCAAACGATTAAAACAAAGTCGTATTCCCATAGTGAAACTTCGATGGAACTCTTTACGAGGACCTGAATTTACTTGGGAATGTGAATATCAGATGAAAAAAAATACCCCCAACTATTTAACAAAACCCCATCCAGAAGATAAATTTCGGGACGAAATTATTCTAACGGGGGAAGAATGTAACACCAGTCAAAATAGGTCAACAACAATCACATGTGATTATGCCAATCATGTAATGTCATTTTGTTAAACTAGTAATATGATAAACTTACTATGTAATTCAAGTTAAAATATTAACATTCATACATAATTTATGATACAACTCAAAGTATACGTCCATACGATTCCAAAAATATAGAGAACGTCTAAATCTGACTTCGCGTGAAGAAGTTATGGTAAACCCTAACACTATAAATCTCTATAATAAGATGAATTTAAAATAGACTTAAAATTAGCTATTGGAGTCTAAAAGAAAGTTGTAGTACTCAGAAATACCTACGCGTGTATATAAAGAACGTCAAAAATGGAGTTCGTATGCAAAAGTTATGACCTTCCGAAGATGCAGTTGTCTAAGGACATGACACATGGCAGAAACCCTAGCTGCCTTAAGTCACGACGTGAAAATGAAGTTCATGACGGAAAACGTGTCAGGGACACTAATCGAGGCTAGGAAACACGTGTTAAAGCTACGGAGTGATTCATGGAAGTTCACGACGTGAACCTATCATGTTCACGACGTGAAATGGCCCAAAACAGCCTATAAATAGCGATCAAAGCTCATTCATTCCTTACACCAATTCTTTTCCCTCTTTCTCGTTTCTGAAAGCCGTTTCCCTTCCCGAGCCTAACAACGTCGAGCCTCTGACCGTTTATATTCTATAGATCACGCTACTAGGGTGAGTTTCACGCCCCACTTTTTAATGTTTTCGGAGGAAACGCATGCTAAATATTATATATACGTTATTATTATGTCTATATAATAGTATATTAGTATCAGTGTAGATAGTTATAATAATCAGGATATATTTATTTCATATTTGAAAATATAAAGCTATCGTAAAGTTGTTATACTTAGGATTCTAATGTAGATCTTGAGTTATACTTAGGATTCTATATATATGTTGTGTGCGATATAGTTCCAGAGTTATACTCGGAAGTTCTATATGTTAATTGATAAGTATGTTGTTATTGTTGGTTTTATGTCAAGATAAAACCTGGTTTTAATTCTAGTTATAGCTGTTGTACTGCCTAAGTATTATAAATATTAGGATTAATGTTTAAACCATAGTCTAATAACTTAGGGTTTTAGACACGAATCTGATTTTACTACTAGAACTAACGGAACTCGACAAGTCTACATGATTTATTGTATTCATCAACTAAGATTGGAAATCTTAGGGAAAATCCTCTGGCCTATAACCGTTAATCCCGTGTGAGCGAGGAAGTCGTGTATGAATAAGATACGGGTTGACCACCCCACTCGTGGTTGCTAGCTACAACACAACAGTGTGCGAGTGACGAACTGTCCTTTTCTTTGTTTACTGTTCTGACGTTGATGAAGCATGTGGAACTTATCTTAAGATGTGAAACTTGTAGCATCAAGCAGAGGTTTGAAACTAGTCATATAGTCGCGGTTACGGACTCGTGGTAGCAAATTGTTAGAAGCATTATACTTTGTCGTTATACAAGTATTAATGTTAAGTATAAGTTTCCCAAACACTTATACTCTAGGTACAAGAAACTGGTAGGTATACTACTTGTATATTAAGTAGATAATTATACCTAACACACATACTCGTATAGAATTGAAATAGATTTATACGTAGCGGTTTTACTCGTATAGAATTGAAATAGATTTATGCGTAGCAGTTTTACTCGTATTGAATTGAAATAGATTTATACGTAGCGGTTTTACTCGTATAGAATTGAAATAGATTTATACGTAGCGGTTTTACTTGTATAGAATTCAAATAAGATTTATATGTAGCAACTTTCGTTTGTATGGAATTACAAACACTTACATTCATAGTATATGAGACTTATAGGTAAACTACTTATTTGGTAAGTAAACTTTTATACCTAGGATATATATACTAAACATTGGAGAGTCAAAATGATACTTTCGAAACTATACTCTTGAACTTGGAAAATGTATTATTTTTATATGGAGTCAAAACCTGTGGACTCACCAACTTTATATTGACGTATTTTAAATTGCATGTGTTTTGAGGAAATTGATAACTATGATACAAGAAATGACGTTACACTGCCCGGTGTTTCCGTCGACGGCCGGGGTGTGACAGTGGTTGTTATGAAGTGTTGTAAGACTGTGGGATGGTCGTAGAATTCACCAGGTTGGCATGTAGTGGTAGTAGTGTTGTAATACTATAGGGTGGCCGTAGCATTCACTAGGTTGGCATGTAGTGGTAGAAGTGTTTTAAGATTGTGGGGTGGTCGTAGCATTCACTAGGTTGGTAGGTAGCGATAGTTGTAAGACTGCGGGGTGGCCGTAATATTCACTAGGATGGCAGGTAGGGTAGTAGTGTTGAAATACTATGACGTAGTCTGTAGCATGCGACTGGTTTGTGAGAAGTTTCAAGGATGTTGAGGAATACAATTATGCTCTTAGTTTCCTCTAGTTGGGATTATACCATGGTAGGACGGGTCGTGAGACTGTGGGGAGGCCACATCATTCTTGGTATTGAGTAAGGTTGTGGGCAATTTGTGGCCGGTTGTGATGTAAAACTTCAGCTAGGCTAGTAGAATTCATTTAGAGCAAGGTACATTATGTTACATCGGTGTAATGGTTGGCTATGTTATCCCTGGTTGGATAAGAAGGGTTGTTGGAGCCATTATGGCAAGTAGGCTAGGATAGCTTTTTCCAGATAGACCGTCGTTCAGAGTCACACGGTGCAATTGTGCGTGAGGCTATCAGCCTCAACAACTGGTTGGAAATCCAGTATTTCGGTAAATTGGTAGGTAAGTGCGAGGCCAGGGAGGTCTCGGTTTGATCATAAATATGATTATGGGGCAGCAAGATGAGCCAAGGATGGTACCAATGATTGAGCCTCGTGTTGGGAGTCACCTTTTTTAGAAAGTGAAACGTTTTTGGAAGCAATGAATGGTCAGGGATTCTATTTCCCATAGGAATCAACAAGAAAATTCAGGGTCGGAAGGGTTTATGTTCGGTTTGGATTGCGAAGTGGAGTCGTATTGGTAGTAATTCAGAATGGTCTCGTACGTCGGGAAGTCACACATGGTATTAGATTTCTGCATTTCAAGCTGAGTAGTGAAGGTTATTCTTCATTTTGTTAAGGTTAATGGGGCAAGGATTCGATCATCGTCAGTATGTGGGTCTTGCAAAGGATTGTGTTCGATTATTATATTGGAAGGCCATCGTATGTTAGAGTAGACTTTTATCATGGTTCTAGAAGAATTTACCGAATCGTATGGGGTGCCTAGAATGTAGTGAGAAGTTATTTCAAGGACGAGATCTAATTTGAGTTGGGGAGATTTGTAACACCCGTGTTCCATATTCGTTAAGCTTACTTGTATCAAGCACCGAAGATGGAGTTTTGGAGGAAACTCTATACCACGACGTGGCCAAGGAAGGCCACGTCGTGGCAATAATTATTTTGTTCGCATGATTTTTTGGACCGTCACGACATCGCCAAGGAAGGCCACGACGTGGAAGCTGTTCAGGCCCATGCCCATGACTATTTTAAGGTTCCCTTCGTATTTAAACCCCTCTAAGCCATTGTCAGGGGTTCCTTATCAGCCTACATCATCCTCAAGTTTTAGAAACCCTAACCCTTGTTGCAATTGTGAGCTCATTTTGGGAGTCTTTGGTTACTTTTGAAGAAAGAAGAAGCATTAGTAAGGATTGTGGTGCATCTTGGCTAGCTTGAAGATCTATTTTCGGCATCTCTAGACCTTGGTAAGTGTGCAAGTTCCTAACTTTATGGCTTTTGGTGGTTAGATCTTGAATATAATCCTATGTTCCTTATGTTTGAGTAACTTTGGAGGGAAGGAACTCATAAAGTTGGCAACTTTATGACTCTCATGAGTCCCAAGAGCATCTTATATTGTAGATCTAATATTTGGTAGAAGTTCTTGTCATTGGTTAAGTTTTTGGTCTTTAGAGCTCATTTTGACCTAAAATGGATCTTAGACATGTATTAAACATACATGTCTATAAAGCTTCCACCTTTATGATAGATCAGGTGTTATAAACCCTTCTAGAGTGGTTGGATTAAGGACTTTTTCAGATTGAGGACTTAATGGTTAAGACATTATGGATTTTGGCTTTATTTGAACCTAGGGTTTGATATCTTGATCTCTTTGGGTGTCATAATTGATAAAGTTGGAAACTTTATCCATTTATACCATAGTATGGACCATATCTAAGCTTTGGAGCTCTTTGGACCAAAGAAAGCAACATAATCCATTAAGCTACAGGAAACCCAGTGCCCATGGCGTGGCCATAGGTCACCACGGGATGGCGACTAGGAATTTCTCGTATGTTTGGCTAGATGAAGGCCATGATGTGGCTAAAGAAGGCCACGACATGGCATTTGGCTAAATTCAACTCTGGTCGTTGACTTTGGCCGGTTACTTTTGGAATAAGTTGACTTTTGGTTAATCTCTATTTTTAGAAGGTAAACTTAGGTTTTGCCTTGTGCAGATTGTTAGGAGGTGTTTAGCACTGATCTTTTGGCAGGTGAGAGTTGTTGGTTGTGATCGGTGCAGCGTTGCATGAGGTTCTAGTTAGCATTGTGATTCAGGTGAGTCTCCTCAATGTACTCGTGGGGTCGAAGGCACCAATGCCGACCCACTAGTTTATGTTATATATGAAGACCATGGGGTATCCCCTGACACTTGTATGGAAGACCTAGAGGTGGCTCCAGGAAAATTATATGTAAGACCCAGGACCAGACCCTGGCAGTTTCATGTAGTATGCTGGTTGTCTTTTGTGATACTTATATGGAAAACAAGGAGATGGCTCTTGGCACTTGTTTATAAGAACCAGGGTTTTGGCCCCTGGTCTGGCAAGGAAAGACCATCATACAACTAATGGCATAATGGAAAGACTATGGTTGGCATATGAGAATCTCTATTTTATGTATGGTATGTTGTATTTTGGGGAACTCACTAAGCTTTGTGCTTACGGTTTTATGTTTATGGTTTCCGATACTTCTCGTACAAAAGAGAAGGGCTCGACGTGACTGCACAGCATCCCTTATAGTTTTCTTCATTGACATTTTATGATCTTTACTCTGATGTTTAAATAATATATTCAATTTGTTCGGTTTAAAAATGAAAATTTTACGACGAATTTTTGGGACGTTACAAACTGGAGCATAAGTATACAAATAGTCAATTCCAGGTTTTTCTCTAAAACCTTGAGTAACCAATCGAGCCTTAAACTTGTCATTTGATCCATCAACTTTCGTCTTCCTTTTAAATATCCACTTGCAACGAAAAGGTTTACATCAAGGAAGAAGATCAGACAACACCGAAGTATTATTCCCCATGATGGAATCCATCTCATCATTTCTTTCTTTTTTCCAAAAAGCAACATCTTGAGATTTCATTGTTTCATGAAAAGTTTTAGGATCTTCTTCAACACTAAATAATACGAATATTGATTTGCAATTACATCTCTAGAACCCTAAACTAGGTAAAGCAAAAAATCATTACCAAATGATTTAGCTTTCATTTGTATTTTTTTTTCTTCTGAGCTCATGTGATTCATTTGAATCAGGTAGCACTTCCTTGGTAGTTCCACTGGACCTATAAATCATGTGCTTTCATCAAATATTGCATCTCTAGACTCTATAACAGTGTTAACTAAAACAGAAGCATTAGTTTCTATAACTTAAATACCATAAGCCTTGGAATGCTCAACATATCCAATAATGATACAATGAATACCTCTTCCATTCAAAGTCTTCAGTTTTTGTTTCGTTAGCCTCACAACAACCTGATAACCCCTAAGTTTGCTTTCTTTTTGTACCAAAGTTCATATGGAGTTACCTTGTTCCTTTTGTTTGGAACTCTATTTAAAAGATAACATGCAGTTAGCTAGCTTCTCCATATAAACCATCACTCAAACCTGAGTAAGACGACATAGAGTTCAACATTTCCTTTAGAACTCTATTTTTCGTTTTAGAAATTCCATTTTGTTGAGGAGTATATGGAGCAGTTATCCCATGTATAATTCCAATAAATTTGTAATGTCCCAAAAATATGGTCCAAAAATTTCATTTTTAATTTAGACTAAACAAGATTCCAAAAACATAATCCATACAACCAAATGAAAATAAGTGTATCAACATCGTGTCAATAAGAGTACATCTCAGAAGTGGAATCCATGTGGTGTGTGCAATGCAGTCATCCTGAGCTCTTCCCCTTGGAACCAGAAGTACATGAAACATAAACTGAAACCCGTAAGCACAAAGTTTAGTAAGTTCCCCAAACTACCCCATACCATACATAGTAAATTACATACTGGGCCACCGCACTCCATCGGGCCCCGCCTGATATCGAGTCCAACTCGGCTTCGGGCCCCGCTCGGTATATAGATCTGTTGTTTTTAGGCCCCGCCTGACATCGGGCCCTGCCCACTTTACCCATAGACATATATCACATAATCATACTAACACATGCAATGATCATAAACAATAGCATACAATACATTATTCAGGCCTCACCCGACATCGAGCCTCGCCCAGTATACAGAGCAACACATATCACATGCAAGGATCACACAGAATCCTAGCATCCTAACATAAACAATAAGGGCCGAAATTGGTACCTTAGAACCGCTATACTCAGTCAGGAAAGTCACCTCGACTGCTGAATATCACTGAAAATCCTTGGCTTCCGATCCAACGAATCCCCTCACCTAGTCCAACAATCCATACTTGGGGTAAAAACAACATTTTAACCCTCACCTAGTTTGGCCCAAGGCTAAGGCCCAAACCCAAAATCTAAAAGGCCCAAAACCAATTAATCAACGAAGGCCCATTCATGGCCCAACTTTCCAAATTTTTTCCAATCCCCTTCACGGTCCTTACCCTAATGCCTAACAACTTTTCCTAGTGTAAAATAATTATACGAAGATGGCCTAACATGAACCCAAGCATCCAAGCCCAATAAAATAGTCCAAACTTGAAGCCCAAAAAGCTAAGCCCAACTGACTGAGTACACGGGGCGTACTTAGTTGTACGTTAAGCATATACGCTGTTTGCCTTGCACGATGCGCATACAGACTTGTACGCCCAACGTACTAATCCATAAAGCCAAACTCTTCATTAAGCTCTTAATGCTTAAGTCTAGCATTCCAAACCACATATCTGAGTCCCAATAAGTGTGTAGAACCATAAAGTCACTGGCTTGGTGACTTTACATGCCCTAAAAGAACCCAACTTCTATAGCCTTATACTTTCACAAAATGGACACAAACTCATACATGGGGGATTCTAAACCCTAAAGTTGAAAACTTTATGAATCTAGAACCTCATAAACATTAGATCTCATTCTTGGGGCCAAAAAGGGACCAAAACTCATACATAATAGATCTAAGCCATAAATGAACAAGTTTATAACTTTATACCTCAAAAAAGTTGGAAATGAACTAAATGATCAATATCCACAAGCTTTTCCTTGATCCACTACCTTTCACCAAGCTTCTACTTATTGAATATGGACTAAAGCACACCAAAAATGGACACAATGAGCTCAAAACACAAGGAGAGGCTTAGGGTTTCGAATATGAGGCTTAATGGCCAGAGGAGGCTGAGAATAAGGGTTTCATAAGCCATAATGATGATTATATAGTGTCCATTCTCAAAAATTAGGGTTTTCATTAAGCACACGTACGCCTTGCGTACATGGCTGTACACCCTGCGTACGTGTCCAGAACCCTGTCTAACCCTCGCATGAGTACGCTAAGCGTACCATGTGGTACGCCCCGCGTACTCGCTTGGCAGCTTGCATGCCAAGCATACCATGTGGTACGCCTCGCATACAACATAAGGACATACCAGGATTCCAAGTGTTACAATTCTCCCCCAGTTGAATCAGACCTCGTCCTTGAAGTCAGCTGTTCCGAACATCTCCGGGTAATGCTCTCTCATCTCATCCTCGGGTTCCCAAGTCCACTCCGATCCCTTACGGTGCTGCCAATGCACCTACACCAGCTCGACTACCTTGTTCCTCAAGGTCATCCACCTGAATATCCTCTAATGGTACCACTACAAAACCATCCACTAAACACTTCCACAGCTGAGAGACATGAAACGTGCTATGAATCTGACTGAGCTCACCAGGAACATCCAAGCGATACGCAACCCGGCCCACCCGAGCCAAAAACCTAAAAGGACCAATATACCTGGGGCCTAGCTTGCCCCGCTTCCTGAACCGGATGACACCTTTCCAAGGTGACACCTTCAGGAGAACCATATCTCCCACCTAGAACTCTAAATCTGATTGGCGCCTGTCAGTATAGCTCTTATGTCGACTCTGAGCTGTCTGGATCCTGCTCCGAACCTGCTGAATCAACTCAGTGGTCTTAAGTACCACCTCGGTCGTCCCCATAACCTACTAACCGACCACACCCCAAAAAATTGGGGTCTTGCACTTCCTCCCATAAAGCATCTCGAAAGGAGGTCGATCGATACTCGCGTGATAATTGTTTTTATATGAAAATTATTCTAATGGAAGATACGTATCCTAACTCCCATCAAAATCCAGAACACATGCTTGCAGGATATCCTCGAGAGTCTGAATAGTCTGCTCACTCTGACCATCGATCTGGCGGATGAAAAGTTGTGCTGAATTGGAGACGAGTACCCAACTCGTCATGGAACCTCTTCCAAAACATGGAAGTGAACCAGAAATTTCTATCGGAAACCACAAATATCGGCACCCCATGACGTGCCACCACCTCCCTGATATAAACCTCGGCCAACTTATCTACAAAAATAATCTCCTGAACCGGAATGAAATGCGTCCTCTTGGTCAAACGATGACCCAAATCGAATCCACTATGCGCGCAATCCTGGGAAGCCTCGTGATAAAATCCATGGTGATATCTTCCCATTTCCGTACGGGAATCTCCAATGGATGCATCTTGACGTGAGGTCGCTGATGCTCGACCTTGACTTTCCTGCAAGTCAAGCACCACTCCAAATACCAAACCACATCCCGCTTTATGCAGGGCTACCAATCATCAGGATTTGCCACCACCTCGCTGATATAAACCTCGGCCAACTTCTCTACAGAAATACTCTCCTGAACCGGAATGAAATGTGCACTCTTGGTTAAACGATGACCCAAATCGAATCCACTCTGCGCAGTGCTCGGAAGTTTCATGATTAAATCAGTGGTGATATCTTCCCATTTCCGTACGGGAATCTCCAATGGCTGCATCTTGTCGTGAGGTCGCTGATGCTAGGCCTTGACTTTCCTACAAGTCAAGCACCACTCCACATACCAAGCCACATCCCGCTTTATGCAGGGCTACCAATAATTAGGACGAAGATCCCTATACATCTTCGTCGCCCGAGATGAATGGAGAACCTCAACTTGTGAACCTCCTCCTTCAGAATCTGCCGCACACCTCCCCAATATGGAACCCAAACTCGCTGATGCAAAGTCAACAATCCATGGCAATCATAATCGAAGGAAGCCACCTGACCCACAATACGCTCGCTCTTCCAGTGCTCTTCCTTAATAGCCTCGACCTAAGCCTCAAGAATCTGCTCCAACAATGGAGTAATCACGGTCATCGTCAAACATATGTCTCTGATCGGAGCCGCGACCGCCTTGTGGCTGAGAGCATCGGCCACCACATTGGCCTTCCCCGGGTGGTAAAGGATCTCGCTATCATAATCCTTCACCACATCCAACTATCAACGCTGCCTCATATTCAGATACGGCTGATCCATCAAATATCTCAATCTCTTCTGATCTGTAAATAGTACAACGGACCCCATAGAGGTAATGCCGCCAAATCTTGAGGGTAAAAACCATGGCACCCAACTCCAAATCATTTGTCGGATAATTTGCCTCATGAGGCTTCAGCTGCCTCCAAGCATAAGTGATCACGCGACCCCTCTGCATCATCAGTGCCCCCAAACATGTGACCGAAGAATCACGATAAACCACGAAATCATCAACACCCTATGGCAGGGTCAGAATCGGCGCCTCACACAACCGCTGTATTAGAGTCTCGAAAGCTGCCTGCTGCTCAGGCCCGCAGCAAAATGTAACCGTCTTCTTGGTCAGACGGGTCAAAGGAACAACATTCTAGGAGAAATATTGGATGAATCTCCGATCATAACCCATCCAAACAGAGAAAACTTTGAATCACAGATGGAGACCTCGGAACCTCCCACTGCATCACGACCTCGACCTTGGCCAAATCGACCACAATACCATTATGGTTGACAATGTGCCCCAGAAATTGCACCTCGCGCAACCAGAACTCATACTTGGAGAACTTCGCGGAAAGTCTTTCCCTCCTCAATGTCTCTAGCACCCCCCTCAAGTGATCCTCGTGCTGCTCATGAGTCTTGGTATAAACCAATATATCATCAATAAATACTATCATTGACCGATCCAGCATCGGTATGCACATGCGGTTCATGAGATCCATGAACGCGGATGGACCATTGGTGAGCCCAAAAGGCATCACCACGAGCTCGTAATGACCATAATGAGTCCGGAAAGATGTCTTTTGCACATCCTTATCCCTAACCCACATCTGATGATAACATTATTGCAAATCAATCTTGGAGAACCAAGATGCACCCTGAAGCTGGTCAAAAAACATCATCAATCGTCGGAAGTGGATAACGGTTCTTCACCGTTATCTTATTCAAATATCGGTAGTCGCTACACATACGATGAGACTCGTCCTTCTTCTTCACAAACAGAATCGGTGCTCCCCAAGGTGAACTGCTCGGTCGAATAAATATATTCCCTAACATCTCCTACAGCTATGTAGAGAACTCCTGCATCTCGAGAGGAGCCAACTGATACGATGCTTTGGCTATCGGAGCCACACTTAGAACCCAATCAATCCTGGACTCAACTTGCCTCTCCGGAGGCACCCCAGGAAAATCCTCTAGAAATACATTCGGGTAATCCCACACAATCGGCACATCATTCACGGTTGCCTTACCCTTATCCCGGGTATTCATGACAAATGAGACATAACCTGAGCAACCCTGCTGAAGATAACGGCTGACCCTCGCCGCACAACACAAAATCGGCGCACGTTGAGGTCTCTCACCATGTATCACCAACTCTCCCCCACTTGGGGTCCGAACCTGAACTAACTACTGCTCACAGTCGATCACTTCCCCCATTAGGGCTCAACCAATATGTGCCCACTATAACCTTGTTCCCACACAGAGGAATAGGAACCATATCAACCGGATACTGCTCGCTGAATAACTGGAGAGTACAACGCCAATGGACCCTCATAACCCGAACAGACCTATCATCATCAATCTCGACATCTAGAGGTCAATCCAGCTCCCCCGATGCTCCATCAAATCTCTTGTTGAGCGTAAGAGATATAAACGATCGGGTAGCCCCCAAATCAAACAATACCAATGCAGAAGTACTGTTCACAAGGAACCATCCTAAAATAATACATATAAACATAACCAAGCAATTCAATATAATTAAAAAGATAAGGAGCAGATACATACCCTTCACTACATCTGGACCAGAGCGGCGCACGCCTCCTCGGCCATCAACTGAAAAGCCCTTCTCTTCACCACAGGCGCGTCTGCCCGGCTGTAATGCCCGTGCTTCTAGGGTAAGCATTAGTATGATAATGTAATAGTCAAGGTCACCCATTTTAACTCATTTTGTAATAATAAAGATGAATTACTCGAATATTATGTGAATTAGGTGCTTATATACTTGTCTATAAAGATATGATAAACTAAGAATGAAAATAAGCATCAAAAAGAAAATGTTAGATAAACCCGATACCTATGAAGAAAGTTGTAATGGTCGGGAAAAGGATTTTGAACATATAAAGAATGCCGAAATCTGATTTATAACGAAGAAGTTATGGCCTGTCGAAGTTTTACGGCTAAACCGGCACGACACCGCGTAACGTAAAAAGTGAATTTTTGATAAATTACTTTTTAGCCTTAGCAATCTAAACAAAAGTCGTAGTATACATTAAACCGAGAACATGCATTAAAAGAATGTCCAAATCTGACTTCGTATGAGGAAGTTAAGATTTTTCTAAGATATCGCATATCAGTATACAGCCCGGAATTCGAATTTTAGATCGGTCGATTTTTAGCCGACACAACCTAAATGAGAATTGAAGATCTCATTAATAAGAGTTCAATGATAAAACGACAGTCGGAAACAGAGTCCGTATGTAGAAGTTATGAATTATACACAGACGTTTAACAGTGTAATCTTCTCATGCTGTTAAATTTACAATCGGTCGGGATTTAGCCAATGGAGTCAAAAGGAAAGTTATAGATCTTGTCATTACCTACGCGTGGATATAAAGAACGTCGAAAATAGAGCTCGTATACGAAAGGTATGAATTTTTAAAGACTGGTTGTTTTACCTGCGTCCGGCGCCACGTGTCAGCACCAGGCTTCGCCTTGGTGCCTACGCAAAGCTCACGACGTGAGAGCCAAGTCTCACGATGTGAGAAGCCCCAGACATCCTATAAATAGAGGCGTATAACACTCCCAAAACTCACACCTTTCAACCTGTTTCTCTCCCAGTACCCCCAAACCCTCTCTCCCCTTCCCTAGCAACTTCTAAGTGCTAGTGGCGAGTCTCGGGGCACCAGAAGGCTCCGAGAAAAAGAGTTTTCCGGCTTGAAACTCTGCCCATTTAGAACCCGGTTTTTCAGCAGAAACCCGTTGTTTCGTCAAAGGAGATGATTTTTTAAGGAGCAAAGCGTTGTCTGAGTTCAGAATCACCACTTTAAGAACTGAGTGCATAGTCACTTTCATCTTACACATAGATATGAAGTATTTTATATAAATTACGTGCTATGTGTGCATATTATCTGATTATATTGAGATCTATGCTAGATGAAAGATTTAAACTTTTTATTTTCAGATCTGAACTGTATATGTATCTTCTTCCCAGATCTAAACTTCATTCTTCAGATCTGAACTGTATACGTATATTCTTTCCAGATCTAAACTTCTTTCTTCAGATCTGAACTGTATATGTATTTTCTTTCCATATCTAAACTTTTTATCTTTAGATCTGAACTGTTTATGTATTTTCTTTTCAGATCTAAACTTTTTTTCTTCAGATTTGAACTGTATATGTATTTTCTTTCCAGATCTAAACTTTTTATCTTCAGATCTGAACTGTATATGTATTTGATATCTACAAATATGTTGGTTAAAACATGGGTAGGTGAATTAGTTGGTGTTTGATGAAAAATGAGTTGGAGGATGAGATGAAAAGTGATATAGATCATGAGGTGAGGGTGAGAGGTGAAAAATGAGAGAAGCCTTTACCCAAGCGTTGGCCCCGTAATCTAGCAGAGTATGGACGACAACCACAGACTATTCTAGACAGTCTGGTGGAACAATAGTAGGCTCGCAACCTGTAGGTGTTGTGAACGATATGTTCACCCGGTGTACTCTAAAAACCCATTGACATGTATTGCGGATGGACTCCCGAAAATAATGCTGTCGACAAAGGACATAAACCTTGGCAGCTATGGACTTAGCGCCCGTTGTATGAACCCTGGAAACTATGGATTTAGTGCCTGTTATATAAACCCTAGCGACGATGGACTTCATGCCTATTCCTTAGGAAAATCCTTAGGAATGAGTGATATATGATTCTTAGGGTAGATCCTTAAGAAATAAAGAAGATAATGGGGATGGGTAATTGGGTTAATTGTTTGATGATAAAACATAATAGCTTTATTATTGTGGGTTGAAAACCCTATGTACTCACTAGGTTTCCCAACCTGACCCACTCAATTTATTTGTATCACATGTGTCGATATAAAGCTACACTACACCGAGAGATTAAAGAAGATGTAGATCACTAGTGTAAATGAATGTAAGTTCTGTTTATGCTTATTTTTCTGTGTTGACGATGACATCCTAAAGTTTTAAAATGAATAAAATACATTTCTTCGGAATGCTTTGATAACATATTTATTATGTTTTTCTGGGAAAAAATTCTGGAACACTTTTCTTTAAAAAGTTACTCTGATTTGAAAATAAAGCATAAACAAATCGGTCTTTTCTGGCCGTGAAAATGGGGATCTCATACCATGTCACACCCCCAAAATCGGAACGGCGGAAACGTTCGGGGGTGGGGGACGTCATGTACAGTATCACCACAATGCAAAGTAGTAAACAAGCAACAACATCATCCATTGCATTAATAATATAATTTAATACAGGTGTGTTCTATCAAGTTTTATAGACACCAAAAATATACATCAAAATTAAAGATGAGTCTTGAACGAGCTCCATCTTCTCAAAAACCTGGCTCCGGTACCTGTCTACTGGCGACCTGAGAATAGAAGTTGTTTTGAAAGAGTTTATCAGCTTTAAAGCTGGTGAGTTCATAAGTATATTAGTGTTTGTATTTGTATGAAAGTGTTTGTAAGTCTGTAATGTATAAGTTTTGTAAAAGTTTGTAATTGTTTGAACTCTCCTAGAAAACCCTATGTTTCCTACTAAAAGTAGCCTTCTACCAAGGCATCTAGTATCTGGGTGTGTGTCTCTTGTAAGAGTGTGTATTTTCCCAAAATCTGACTATCATTAACCAAAAATATAGTTTTTACATTATTGTTTATTGTGTTAATATCACAAAGTAAATGTAAAGGGAAAATGAAATAGTATTGTAGTGTTGTATTAAGTAACTACTACTGTACTAATTACTTTAAACCAATTGTTATTTAAAGTACCATGTGATCGGCCTGTATCCTGCTACCGACTCTATAGAAAAACGACGATGTAAGACGTCGTAAGAAATGACGTTTGGCACCCGTAGACTTGCAAGTCCCACTGTAGCGAGCAGCAAGGTGTAGGATAGTCAATCCAATATAGATCTATACACAAACTCATACGCTCTCCACTTAAGGAGATTCTGGATACAAAACGGGTCATGACAGGTAGTGCCATGCCCCCGTTAAGTGGCTCACATAGCTGTAAGTAATGTATATGTATATGTATATGTATGTGCTAGCTGTATTGTGTGTTCTTTCTCTGTCTAGCCTGTATGTTTTGTTTCTCATAAATGTGTATTATGTTTGTTTCTCATCACTATGTATTATGTTTGTTTCTCATCACCATTATTATGTTTGTTTCTCATCACTATGTATTATGTTTGTTTCTCATCACTATGTATTGTGTTTGTTTCTCATCACTATGTATTATGTTTGTTTCTCATCACTATGTATTATGTTTGTTTCTCATCACTATGTATTACTCATGAATGAACTGACTCATTGTATGTTTCATTGTTCTAGTAATAGTATCTTCCTAAACTATACCTATTATAGTTTACTAGTAATGTTGTTTGTGTATATGAACATGTTTGTATACCCTTGCTACCCAAAGGCATTGAACTGAATGAAATAAGTAACCTTTAATATCTATACACATATACATGATATATAACTAGGATTCAAACGACCTTCGGACAAATAACTCGGATACCCTAAGTCCACAACCAAACAAGGAACAGGAAGTAAGGTGAGCTATCAGTCCTAAGTCCTTTCAATCCTACTTATATAATTATATCCATATAGATACACAAAATATAAGTTAAAAGAGTTTAATAAAAGTATTTGAGATGTAAAAGAGTTTGTAAAACAGTTTGAAGTAAAACAGTTTGATAACACAGTTTGAAAAGTAAGAAATCCACTTGTTTGGTAGTTATTAATCACATGTGATTGATATAATAACTATAATAGTTCAACTTGTATTCCCCCCCCCCCCCCATAAAAGCATTTAAAAACATTTAAAAGGTTAATTAAGGGGTATGAACTCACCTGTAGTGAGTGGTTTGGATGAACGGAATGTATAGGATGCTAGGTGTCAAGTGAAGACTTGTACACACACGATGATCCTAGTTAACATATAATATCACATATATGTATCCAGTTAGTCTTTAAACAACTAATTAACAAAGTTAAGACATCCTAGGACATGTAAAACACCTTATTTAAGTGCTATAAGTCCTAAGGATTGCATCTAAGTGTTGTAGGACATTGCCATTGAGTTTAGGGTTCAAGGGAACCCTTTATTGGAGTTTACGGTTTTGTGACCATAACTCATTGAGTTTACGGTCGTAAACCCATGATTTTACAGCCGTAAACTCATGTTTCTTTGACCATCTTGTGTTTTGAAGACTTAAAGATCACAAGAAGCATTCCTACTTCATGTTTAAGCCTTAGGAAGAGATTAGGGCACCATTTCACTCCTTTTAGGAGTTTACGGTCCTTGGACCATTTCCCTTTGGGTTTACGGCCGTAAACCCAAATGGTTTATGGTCTTTTGACGTTTTCAAGTACTAAGCACATCAAGGAATGGATCTAGGCTAGTTTCCAAGGCTTACAAGGAACTAGGGCACACTTTGGCACCCTTTTTGTGGTTTACGGTCCAAGAACATCTTGGACCGTAAACACCTTTGATCCTTGGTTTCTTGGGTGTTTTCTTGATGTTTAGAAGTGTAACAAGCTCTATAATACTCTAGGATAGAAGTACTTACTAGGTAGAAGCTTCAAAAGGTGCTAAAAGTCCAAGAACACTAGTGTGTGTTCTTGGTGTTCTTCGTGAAACTTGAAGATCTACACTTTTGGAATGATTTCACGGATGAAATCATGTTAGATCACTAGATTAAGTAAGATATCAATTTTTTAGGGCTAGAAACACTTACAATGTTGAAGATCAAGAAGAAAAGTCGATGATACTTGAGAGAGAATTGAGTTTTGGATCTTCAAATTGTGAAAAGTGATAAATAATGACTAAGTGTCATATTTATACCCTCATTTAGGGTTTACGGCCGTAAACACCTTTGTTTAGGCCGTAAACTCCAAACTCTTGGAGTTTTGGGACATTATTCTTGCACAATAAACCCTAGGGCATCCTCTCTCCCGTTATCTCCTGAAGTACTAATCTTAAAATACTCAAACTTATTCCAAAAAGCTTGAAAATTACCAGAAATAGTTTTGACTCCTATTGAAGTGAATGGTTGTACAGAATAGAAATTTCGGGTTGTCACATCATCCCTTCGTTAGAAGGAATTTCGTCCCGAAATTAGAGTTTAAGCAAATAAGTAGTTACAAATAACTAAGTAAAAAGAAGAGGATATTTCAGTTTCATCTGATCCTCTCATTCCCAAGTGAATTCAGGTCCTCGCTTGGAGTTCCTGTGAACCTTCACTATCAGGATACGGCTTTGTTTCGTTTGCTTGACCTCCCGGTCCATGATCTCTACAGGTTCTTCCACGAAGTTGAGGCTCTCGTTGATCTCGATTTCGTCGAGTGGGCTTACAAGAGTCTCGTCGGACAAACACTTTTTCAAGTTCGAGACGTGGAAAGTAGAATGTACGTTACTGAGCTCACGAGGTAATTTAAGTTTCTAAGCTACAGGGCCGATTCTTGCGAGAATCTCGAAAGGCCCTATGTACCTTGGATTTAGCTTTCCACGCTTTCCGAAGCGTATTAAGCCCTTCCAGGGTGAGACCTTCAATAGAACACGGTCGCCCACCTAGAATTCCAACGATTTCCTTCGTTTATCAGCGTAGCTTTTCTGTCGGTCTCTAGAGGCTTTCAATCGTTCACGAATTTGAACGATCTTCTCTGTCGTTTCCCGAATGATCTCCGGACCCGTGAGAGTGCTTTCAGGAACTCGTCCTTTAGCTAACTGGTTATCACCCACCTCAGCCCAGCACAGAGGGGATCTGCACTTTCGGCCATAGAGGGCCTCGAATGGAGCAACCTTTATGCTTGTGTGATAATTGTTGTTATAGGAAAATTCGACAAGGGGTAAATGAGTATCCCATGCTTTCCCAAAGTCGATCACACAGGCTCGCAACATATCTTCCAAGGTTTGGATAGTCCTCTCACTTTTCCCGTATGTCTGTGGATGGTAGGTTGTACTCATTTCCAGCCCAGTTCCTAGGGAACTTTGTAGCGACTGCCATAACCTCGAAGTGAATCTACTATCTTTGTCCGAGATAATGGATATGGGAACACCGTGCAGTCGTACAGTCTCCCTAATGTAAGTTCTTGTAAGCTTCTCCATCTTGTCTGTTTCCTTGATAGGCAGGAAGTGTGCGGACTTGGTCAATCTATCGACGATGACCCATATGGTATCAAGTCCACCCGTTGTCTTGGGCAACTTGGTTATGAAATCCATAGTGATCCGCTCCCACTTCCATTCCGGTATCTCCGGTTGTTGTAGAAGACCGGAGGGTTTCTGGTATTCAACCTTGACCTTGGCGCAAGTAAGGCATTTACTCACGAAGGTAGCAATATCTGCTTTCATGTTAGGCCACCAGTATAACTTTTTAAGATCCAGATACATCTTATCTGAACCCGGGTGGACAGAATAACGAGTGTTGTGCGCCTCGTTCATGACCAAGTCTCTGAAACCACCGCGTTTCGGGGTCCAGATCCGATCCATGAAATAATAAGCTCCGCCACCCTTAACCTCCAAGTTCTTATCCATCCCTCTCAAGGATTCACCCGCCATATTTTCAGGTTTCAAAGCGTCGAGCTGAGCCTCCTTAATTTGCGTGGATAAGTGTGAATGGATAGTCATAGTCAATGATTTGACTCTACGACCAGAATATTCTTTTCGACTTCAGGCGTCAGCTACTACGTTGGCTTTACCCGGATGATAACGAATTTCGCATTCGTAATCACTGAGTAGCTCGACCCACCGTCGTTGTCTCATGTTGAGCTCCTTCTGGTCGAATATGTGTTGTAGGCTTTTGTGGTCTGTAAAGATAGTGCTTTTTGTACCGTACAGGTAGTGCCTCCAGATCTTCAGAGAAAACACAACTGCTCCTAGCTCAAGATCGTGGGTAGTGTAGTTGACATCATGTGTCTTTAGTTGTCTCGAGGCATAGGTGATAACCTTACCTCGCTGCATCAGAACACATCTGAGTCCTTGATTTGAAGCATCGCAATAGACAATGAAGTCTTTTATCCCTTCGGGGAGGGATAGTATTGGTGCGGTGTACAAGGCTCGCTTGAGCGTTTGGAACGCTCTCTCCTGCTTCTCTTCCCAGTCAAAGGCCACGCCCTTCTGGGTCAGTGTCGTAAGAGGTTTCGCAATGCGGGAGAAGTTCTGAATGAACCTGCGATAGTAGCCAGCGAGGCCTAGAAATTGACAAATTTCTGTAGGCGTCTTCGGTGCTGACCAGCTCTCAATGGCTTTAATTTTGGAAGGGTCCACGTGTATTCCCTCTTCGCTAACCATGTGCCCTAAGAATTCTACTCGTCGGATCCAAAATTCGCATTTCGAGAACTTCGCATAGAGCTTCTCCGAGCGTAATGTTTCTAAGACCTGTCGCAGATGTTGACTATGTTCATCCTTACTACGAGAGTAGATAAGTATGTCATCGATGAAGACGATGACGAATTGATCCAAGTAAGGACGACACACCCTATTCATTAAGTCCATGAATACAGCAGGCGCGTTTGTTAATCCGAAGGACATCACTACGAATTCGTAATGCCCACAACGAGTTTGGAAGGCTGTCTTCGGAACATCCTCCCCTAGCACTCGTAGTTGGTGATATCCGGACCTTAAGTCGATTTTTAAAAAGAAGTTTGCCCCTTGAAGTTGATCGAATAAATCGTCAATCCGAGGCAAAGGATAACGATTTTTGATGGTCAGTTTGTTGAGCTCCATGTAGTCGATGCACATACGAAACGATCCGTCTTTCTTCTTGACGAACAAGACTGGAGCTCCCCAGGGTGAGAATCTTGGTCTTATAAAGCCCTTGTTGAGCAGTTCGTTAAGTTGACAGGACAGCTCTTGCATCTCTGCAGGTGCTAGACGATAGGGCGATTTGGCTACGGGAGTAGCCCCTGGAACTAAGTCGATTCGAAACTCGACTTGACGTTGCTGAGGTAATCCTGGGAGTTCTTCCGGAAAGATTTCGGGAAAGTCGCGTACTACTGGAATGTTCTGAATGTCTTTCGTTTCTTGGCTCACGTCGACCACATGAGCAAGGAATGCACGACATTCCTTTCGTAAGAATTTCTGAGCTTGAATGCTCGATATGATACGAAGGTTCGTTCCGGGTTTGTCGCCATAAACTACTAGAGTTTCGCCAGACGGCAGATTAAGGCCTACAGCCTTTTCGTAACACATGATGTCGGCACGATGAAGACTCAACCAATCCATGCCGATAATGACGTCGAAACTTTTAATGGAGACCGGCATGAGGTCGATCGAAAATGAATGGCTATCTAGTGTTAGGGTACACCCTATGAATATATTGCTAGTGCTCTTTGTGTTTCCATTAGCCATTTATACAGTGAACGGTTCTTTAAGTGCTCGTGATTTTTGATTAAGTAAATGAGCAAATTTTTGGTTCACGAAACTCCTCTCCGCTCCACTATCAAACAGTATGCATGCATAAGAGTTATCGAGGAGAAACGTACGAGTGACCACTATGGGTTCGGCAATCGCTTCCTCGTGGCCTATGGCCAGAACTCTTGCCACTCCACCGGTATTCCCTGCCTTCGGGCAGTTTCTTTTGTAGTGGCCTACCTCGCCACAACCGTAGCAAGCTTGGCCCACTCCTGTGCCGAGGACTTGGTTGATTGGCCTAGCCGGAGCTTTGCAGAAACGGACAGTGTGCGCCTTCCTGTTGCAGTTCAAACACTGCATTTCCCGGCAGGCACCGACGTGGTGGAAGTAGCATTTGTTGCACTTAGTCAAACTTCCAGCGTACTGCTTTACTGGAGCAGCAGCGGAAGGTGCCATCGCAGCATGAACTGCTACGACCTGCTGCTTTTTGGCAGCCTTTGTCTTTCTCTTGTCATCCCAAAACTTCCGCTTGGAATCAGCGGTTCTGGCGGGTTCTAAGATGGCCAGGGTTGTTGTTGCAGCCGGGGTACGAACCCCATGGTCTATGAGCCGATGTGCCAATCGCTTGGCACTATCAAATGTAGTGGGGTTTGAAGCCAAAATATTTCCCTGGAATGGAGGCACCAGCCCCCATATGTATCTTTCAATCTTCTTCCCCTCTGTATGAACCATGTTAGGACAGAGGGCCACCAGTTCACAGAACCTGGCGGTATAGGAGACTATGTTGGAGCCCTTCATGGTTAGGCTCCACAGTTCTTCCTCTAGTTTTTGGATTTCGCCCCTCAGGCAGTACTCTTCAACCATTAGTTCTCTCAGAGCTTCCCAGCCCATAGCATTTGCCACTATAAGGGATAGTGACTTGACATGGCTATTCCACCATATTAGGGCTTTTGCCTCGAAGGTGCAAGCAGCAAACTTGACCTTGCTCCCTTCTGGACAGGAGCAGATTTCGAAAACCGATTCGGTCTTCTCGAACCATTGCGAGAGGGCAATGACTCCGCCAGTCCCTTTGAAGGACAATGGCTTGCAGTTTGTGAAGTCCTTATAGGAGCACTCTCTCAAGCGCACAGGAGCTTCACCATGAGTAGATTGAACCGGAGTTCCTCCTCCAGTGGAACCAGATGAATGATATTGAGCCATGGCTGTAGCCACAGTTGCAGCTACAGCAGCATTCAGGGCTGCCGTGTCGAATTGAGGAGCAGCTGGTGTTGGTGCGAGAGGATCGCATCTTGCTGATCGACGTGGAGGTATCTTTCAACTATAAGTTTACAAAGACGAAGATATTGATAAGAATTTAATAGGAATTAGATGAGAATGACTCATGGACTAACTCTCCATAGTCCAACCGCACAAATGAATAACACGATTGATTGTAAACGAAAGCATTTGGATATAATTTCCATGAGATTAGATATTTGTCAATAATACTGGAATTACAGATGTAATGAGTTCGGGAAAAATGACCTGGAAGTAGGTCTTACATCAACCAAGATGGAAAATTTTGACAGACCACTACCTAATCAAGACCTAACGGGTCTAAGATTTACAATGATAGGAAATTAGACTAGAGTTTTTACATAACTAGGTTATATCCAAAAGAGAAGTCGATGAGACTCCATCGGCGACGAGAACTACTAGAGTGAGTTCTTGAATCCGACAGAAGACGTTCTATGTCTCTCACGCGCCTATCAGATCTTGCTTGCTGAGCTCGAAGTTCCCTGACTTCAGCTTGGGTTTCAGCAAGTTCCCTCTGTAGAACTGCATTGCGGACCTGAGTCCTTTCATGAGCAGACTCTAGTTGGCGAATGCGGACAGTGTTAATGCCAGAGTTGGCGTCAATCTCCACGACTCGGTCGATAGTTGCTCGACCTTGCTCGGTGTCCCGAGCAATCCTACGGACCATTATGGGTAGGACCCTGTCAGCTGAACCTCCCTCAGTGAGGTTGTAGAAGCTTCTGTCTCCATTGTAGGGTATGGGTTGGCCCTGTTCCTGACTTCATCTATTCAAGTTTGTGGCCCACAGAGGTGTGGGTCCTTGAAATGCTGGACGAGGATTCAGGTTTGGGTCTTTAGCAGCTGGGGGTTGGTTGTTGACTTCAGGCTCTGAGTCAGAACCATCAGAAAAGCCTTCAGCTTCGTGATCATCCAAAGGGATTGGGTGATCATCTTCTGGCTCTTCTCCCAGCCGTCCTGCATTGCCGTTGTTGGGGTAGTACGGGTCTCCGGGGATATGGAATCCAGCCATGAAATCTACGCGAGAAAAGGGATAACGAAATAACTAAATAGACGAACCAATTAGATAATTATAAGATGATCTTTATCAGTTACTTCAACATTCGTGTAGTGCATACCAGTCATATGTAACCAAGATAGGATAGACCTTCGAATAAGCGACCCTAACTCTAAGCCCACAACCAAATAAGGAACAGGAAGTAAAGCAAAGATCACAGATTCTAAGTCTATGATATCCTAGACACATATAACCTTAGTGTCTCTACTTCGAAACTATTGACATACTTAATAAAGACCTTTAGTTCTCAGATAGGTAATTAATAGCAACACAAAATAATCCTATAGTATTTTAAGTTTATGTTCTGTTCTATTGTTCTCGTTGTAGTAGTGTTGGTAAGTTTTTAGACTTGTTGCAACCTCACAACCACACTTAGGCACATGCTAATCACTCCTCGGATAATGTAGTTGATCAGGCTACATCTTCCCAGGGTTGACCATATGTCTCTAAGTCTACTTGTGCTGCCCAACAATCGTAATACTTTCGTTCTGTCCTAGTGACACTGATTTTAGTATGAATGCAGGTATGTATACTTGGTTAAATATTTTATTATTTAAAAGTATAAAATCTTTATCAGAGTATTTTAATCCCGATATGTTTATAGTTCGTATATCTTTTATGGGTTGATACACTCGATTCACTATAAACAATGCTCTGATACCAATCTGTCACACCCCCCAAAACCGAAACGGCGGAAACGTTCGGGAGTGGAGGACGTCATGTACAGTATCACAACAATGCAAAGTAGTAAACAAGCAACAACATCATCCATTGCATTAATAATATAATTTAATATAGGTGTGTTCTGTCAAGTTTTATAGACACCAAAAATATACATCAAAATAAAAGATGAGTCTTGAACGAGCTCCATCTTCTCAAAAACCTGGCTCCGGTACCTGTCTACTGGCGACCTGAGAATACAAGTTATTTTGAAAAAGTTTATCAGCTTTAAAGCTGGTGAGTTCATAAGTATATTAGTGTCTGTATTTGTATGAAAGTGTTTGTAAGTCTGTAATGTATAAGTTTTGTAAAAGTTTGTAATTGTTTGAACTCTCCTAGAAAACCCTATGTTTCCTACTAAAAGTAGCCTTCTACCAAGGCATCTAGTATCTATGTGTGTGTCTCTTGTAAGAGTGTGTATTTTCCCAAAATCTGAGTATCATTAACCAAAAATATAGTTTTTACATTATTGTTTATTGTGTTAATATCACAAAGTAAATGTAAAGGGAAAATGAAATAGTATTGTAGTGTTGTATTAAGTAACTACTGTTGTACTAATTACTTTAAACCAATTGTTATTTAAAGTACCATGTGATCGGCATGTATCCTGCTACCGACTCTATAGAAAAACGACGATGTAAGACGTCGTAAGAAATGACATTTGGCACCCGTAGACTTGCAAGTCCCACTGTAGCGAGCAGCAAGGTGTAGGATAGTCAATCCAGTATAGATCTATAGACAAAGTCATACGCTCTCCACTTAAGGAGATTCTGGATACAAAACGGGTCATGACAGGTAGTGCCATGCCCCCGCTAAGTGGCTCACATAACTGTAGGTAATGTATATGTATATGTATATGTATGTGCTAGCTGTATTGTGTGTTCTTTCTCTGTCTAGCCTGTATGTTTTGTTTCTCATAACTGTGTATTATGTTTGTTTCTCATCACTATGTATTATGTTTGTTTCTCATCACTATGTATTATGTTTGTTTCTCATCACCATGTATTATGTTTGTTTCTCATCACTATGTATTATGTTTGTTTCTCATCACTATGTATTATGTTTGTTTCTCATCACTATGTATTATGTTTGTTTCTCATCACTATGTATTACTCATGAATGAACTGACTCATTGTATGTTTCATTGTTCTAGTAATAGTATCTTCCTAAACTATACCTATTATAGTTTACTAGTAATGTTGTTTGTGTATATGAACATGTTTGTATACCCTTGCTACCCAAAGGCATTGAACTGAATGAAAGAAGTAACCTTTTATATCTATACACATATACATGATATATAACTAGGATTCAAACGACCTTCGGACAAATAACCCGAATACCCTAAGTCCACAACCAAACAAGGAACAGGAAGTAAGGTGAGCTATCAGTCCTAAGTCCTTTCAATCCTACTTATATAATTATATCCATATAGATACACAGAATATAAGTTAAAAGAGTTTAATAAAAGTATTTGATATGTAAAAGAGTTTGTAAAACAGTTTGATAACACAGTTTGAAAAGTAAGAAATCCACTTGTTTGGTAGTTATTAATCACATGTGATTGATATATTAACTATAATAGTTCAACTTGTATTCCCCCCCCCCATAAAAGCATTTAAAAACATTTAAAAGGTTAATTAAGGGGTATGAACTCACCTGTAGTGAGTGGTTTGGATGAACGGAATGTATAGGATGCTAGGTGTCAAGTGAAGACTTGTACACACACGATGACACTAGTTAACATATAATATAACATATATGTATCCAATTAGTCTTTAAACAACTAATTAACAAAGTTAAGACATCCTAGGACATGTAAAACACCTTATTTAAGTGCTATAAGTCCTCAGGATTGCATCTAAGTGTTGTAGGACATTGCTATTGAGTTTAGGGTTCAAGGGAACCCTTTATTGGAGTTTACGGTTTTGTGACCATAACTCATTGAGTTTACGGTCGTAAACCCATGAGTTTATAGCCGTAAACTCATGTTTCTTTGACCATCTTGTGTTTTGAAGCCTTAAAGATCACAAGAAGCAATCCTACTTCATGTTTAAGCCTTAGGAAGAGATTAGGGCACCATTTCACTCCTTTTAGGAGTTTACGGTCCTTGGACCATTTCCCTTTGGATTTAGGGCCGTAAACCCAAATGGTTTATGGTATTTTGATGTTTTGAAGTACTAAGCACATCAAGGAATGGATCTAGGCTAGTTTCCAAGGCTTAGAAGGGACTAGGGCACACTTTGGCACCCTTTTTGGGGTTTACGGTCCAAGAACATCTTGGACCGTAAACACCTTTGATCCTTGGTTTCTTGGGTGTTTTCTTGATGTTCAGAAGTGTAACAAGCTCTATAATACTCTAGGATAGAAGTACTTACTAGGTAGAAGCTTGAAAAGGTGCTAAAAGTCCAAGAACACTAGTGTGTGTTCTTGGTGTTCTTGGTGAAACTTGAAGATCTGCACTTTTGGAATTATTTCACGGATGGAATCATCTTAGATCACTAGATTAAGTAAGATATCAACTTTTTAGGGCTAGAAACACTTACAATGTTGAAGATCAAGAAGAAAAGTCGATGATACTTGAGAGAGAATTGAGTTTTGGATCTTGAAATTGTGAAAAGTGATAAATAATGACTAAATGTCATATTTATACCCTCTTTTAGGGTTTACGGCCGTAAACACCTTTGTTTAGGTCGTAAACTCCAAACTCTTGGAGTTTTGGGACATTATTGTTGCACAATAAACCCTAGGGCATCCTCTCTCCTGTTATCTCCTGAAGTACTAATCTTAAAATACTCAAACTTATTCCAAAAAGCTTGAAAATTAGCAGAAACAGTTTTGACTCCTATTGAAGTGAATGGTTGTACAGAATAGAAATTTCGGGTTGTCACATACCGGCCCTGGCGGCCATCAGTAATCCGAAGAGTCGCAGGAGCGGGTGCTAAAACCGGTCCTGTTGCAGCCAAATTCGGACAATCGGCCTTCTTGTGGCCCCTCTAATTACAATGAAAGTAGATCATATCTGATCTCTAAGTGGTGGTAGCAGTACAATCCCTACTATAATGACCCGTCCGTCTGCACTTGAAGCAGCCAGAACCACCACCACTCCTGCGTGGTCCCTCGTGCGTCCTGCTGCACTAGCCACAGCGGCTACGGCCCTGATGGCCTCTCGATATGGAATCAGATACCTTGGGGCTCTTGCCCGAACCCCCTGATGACTGAACCTTATCTGTCTTCCTCTTCCTATCCATCTCTGGGTCAATCTCCCTCTCCCTAGCTCGAGCTATCATATCATCCAGCGTATGCACCTGAATCAGCTCACAAACTTCCGAATGTCACTCCTCAACCTCTCATGATATCGGGCCTTATTCTTCTCCTCATCCGCCACATACTGCGGAACCAGAAGCGCCCTCTCCCGTAACATCGCGGTGATCTCAGCCACCGTCTTCGTAGTCTGGCGAGATCCTGAAACTCTCGCGCCAACTGTTGCACCTCAATCACCGATGAAAACTCAGCTCAGAACCAGGTCGAGAAATCATCCAAGGTCATCCCATCAACAACATCATCACCCACCGCACGTCCTACCTCCTCCCACCAGACCCGTGCCTTGTCCTTCAAAAGGCAGGAAGCTAGTCTAACCTTGTCCCCTTCGGGACAACGACTGGTGCGGAAGGCGTTAGCAACATCTTCTAACCACCACCGACTCGCTATGGGGTCCTTCTCGCCATGATATTATTGAGCTCTACATGCCCGAAACTACCTTAATATCAAAGTACGTGCTCCCGCTAGTACCATCATCTCAGAACGAAACGAGCTCAATATCGCAATTCTCATTGAATCAAGTACGGATCATCTACTTCCAGTAGTACGGGCCCATACTACCTTCCATATCTATCTGTTCTTTCCTCAAGGAGTGCCTTGACTCAACCAAGTTACTTTATATACATACAACTTCCCTCACACATAAGGCTCCCAACACTTGATCTCATCCTAGGTTTTCCTAGGGAAAACTCCACACCACTCTCCGCCATCAGCAGCAGAAGGAACCCCTGGTAACTTCCTCAAACTAGCTCATGAATACAATTATATATCACTAAAACCAGATAATTCTTTAAATGATAGGTCTCACACTACAACGATTGGACTCAAACAAGACCTGCGCAATAGAGTTAAAACCTAACCTTATAAAATTATTTAGTTCCCATAACATGTAACTCAACATATTCCCTTACTAGTTAGATTAAATTAGTTAGAACGCCTAGAAAGCACTAAGCAAGCAACATTCAGGCATCAACCAATCAGAACTAAGCATTACATAATCAGGCCATCCTATCACTGACTTATCAGTACTAGCATGCTAGTCTACAAGCTCATACAATAAGCATATAAAAGGCATCTCTCCTAGAATTCTACCATGAAAAAACTGAGCAGATCCTTAGCCCTAACTAGCATGCGATTCCCAGATTCACAGATCAAATCATATCAGATAACATGTATGGGTAATTTGGGAAAAATTACTTGGGTTCGGCTGATTGCATGCACCACACTCTTTCTTCTTTTATAAAAATCATTTTCTTAAAAATATATTTCTTTTGGAAAAACTTTACCAAATCCTCAGTTTGAGTTCAGACACACCCGAGAGTGTACCCGAATCCCTCAAACCAAGGCTCTGATACCAACTTCTAACGTTCCAAAAATATGGTCCAAAAATATCATTTTTAATTTACAATAAACAGTATTCCAAAAACACAATCCATACAACCAAATGAAAAAAGTGTATCAACATCATGTCAATTAGAGTACATCTCAAAAGCAGAATCCATGTGGTGTGTGCAATGCAATCATCCTAAGCTCTTCCCTTTGGAACCAGAAGTACCTGAAACATAAAATGAAAACCATAAGCAGAAAGCTTATTGAGTTCCCCACACTACCCCACACCATACATAGTAAATCACATATTGGGCCCCCTCCCTCCATTGGGCCCTTCCCGGTATCGAGTCCCACTCGGCTTCGGGCCCCGCCCAACTTCGAGTCCGCTCAGTATACAGATCTGTTATTCTTAGGCCCTGCCTGAAAACGGGCCCCGCCCACTATACCCATAGATATATCACATAATCATACTAACACATGTGATGATCATAAACAATAGCATACAATACAGTCTTCGGGCCTCGCCCGACATCGAACCTTGCCCGGTATACATAGCAGCACATATCACATGCAAGGGTCACGTAGACTCCTATCAATCTAACATAAACAATAAGGGCCATCATTGGTGCCTTAGACCCGCTATACTCAATGAGGAAACTCACCTCGACTGCTGAATCTCACTAAAAATCCATGGCTGCCAGTCCAACGAATCCCCGAGCTAATCAATACCAAATCAACACCCAATTAACATTTGGATTCCAATCCATAACCATAAGTCCAACAATCCATACTTGGGGTAAAAATACCATTTTACCCCTCACCTAGTTTGGCCCAAGGCTAAGGCCCAAACCCAAAATCTAAAAGGCTGAAAACTAATTAATCAACCAAGGCCCACTCTTGGCCCAATCTTCCAAATTTGGCCTAAACCCCTTCATGGGTTTTACCCTAAAGCCCAACAACTTTTCTTAGTCTAAAATACTGGTACTCAGATGGCTCAACAAGAACCCAAGCATCCAAGCCCAATAAAATGGTCCACACTTGAAGCCCAAAACGCTAAGCCCAACAGACTGAGTACGTTGGGCGTACTCAACTGTACGCTAAGCGTACACGCTATTTGGCTTATACGTTGCACGTACAGACTTGTACGTCCAGCGTACTCATCCATTAAACCAAACTCTTCATTAAGCTCTTAATGTTAAGTCCAGAAATCCAAACCATAGTTCCGAGTCCCACTAAGTGTCTAGAACCATAAAGTCACTGACTTGGTGACTTTGCATGCCCTAAAAGAACCCAACTACAAGATATAGCATTATACTTTCACCAAATGGACACAAACTCATGCATGGGGGATTCTAAACCCCTAAGGTGACAACTTTATGAATCTAGAACCTCAGAAACACCAAGAGTGTCAACTCAAAGCTCCTACAGTGGTATCAAACCACTAGATCTCATTCTTGGGGATAAAAAGGGACCAAAACTCATACATAATAGACCTAAGCGATAATTGAACAAGTTTATAGCTTTATACCTCAAAGAAGCTGGAAATGAAGCAAATGATCAATATCCACAAGATTTTCCTTGATCCACCACCTTCCACCAAGATTCTACTTCTTGAATACGGACTAAAGCACACCAAAAGTGGACAAAATGAGCTCAAAACACAAAGAGAGGATTAGGGTTTCGAATATGAGGCTTAAGGGTCCGAGGAGGCATAGAAATAAGGGTTTCATAAGCCATAAGGATGAATATATAGTGTCCATCCTCTAAAATTAGGGTTTTCATTAAGCATACGTACGCCCCGCATACATGGCTGTACGCCCCGCGTACATGTCCGGAACTCCGTCTAACCCTCGTATGAGTACGCTAAGCGTACCATGTTGTAACGTCCGTATTTCGAGGCTAAGCATTGATGCGATGTTGTAATAGTCTAGGTCAACCGTTGTAACCTATTTTAAAGTAATAAAGATGAATTCCTTGAATTTTATGTGAATTATGTGCTTTTGTGTGATTATATACTTGTTTCTAAAGATATAATAAAAATAAGCGTCAAAAATAAAATGTTAGATAAGCCCGATATCGATGAAGAAATTTTTAGTGGTCGTGACAAGGATTCCGGAGATATAAAGAACGCCAAAATCCGAGTTATAACGAAGAAGTTATGACCTGTCGAAGTTTCGCGACAGAACCGACACGACACTGTGAGACGCAAATAGTGAATTTACGATAGAATGCCTTTTAGCCATAGCAATCTAAACAAAAGTCGTAGTGTTCGTTAAACCGAGAGCATGCATAAAAAGAACTCCCAAATCTGACTTCCTATGAGGAAGTCATGGTTTTTCTAAGTTTCGGCTTAGTTGTATGCATCCCGGAGTTCGAATAATAGATCGAACGATTTCTGGCTGACACAACCTAAATGAGAATCGAAGGTCTCGTTAATAGTAGTTCAAGGCTAAAAAGGCAGACGAAAACGGACGTCGGATGAAGAAGTTCTGAATTTTTAACGGGTTTTTCCTGTCCCGGCCTGTTAAAAATATAACTTTAAAAATAAAGTCAAAATTAGCCGACGGAGTCTAAACGAAAGTTGTAGAGTGTGGTCCCGCCTACGCGTGGATATAAAGAACGTCGAAAATGGAGCTCTGTCACACCCCCAAACCAGAATGGAGGAAATGTTCGGGGGTAGAGGACGTCATGTTTAGTATCATAAGACATGCATCATAGTAATCAAAGTAACAAACAACCATTGTATTAATATTAGAGTGTTTACAAAGTATGTGTTTCACATAAGATAGATTACAAAATTAAATGACAAAACAAGACATGAAGCTACTATGCTCCATCTTCTGAATCCCAGCACGTGTACCTGTCTACTAGTTACCTGAGAATACAAGTTATTTTGAACGAGTAGATCAACATTTAAGCTGGTGAGTTCATAAGTTTTTAAGTGATGTACTAGTAAGTTGAAAGCTCTTCTAGAAAAGTTCGCATGTTCCTCAGAAAATCCTCTACCTTCTGATGTGATGAAAGATAAGTTTAAATGACTCTATAATCCTTTCTATGAGTACTAAATGAATATAAATTATATAGAACATAGATCAAACAAACAATCGATTGTGTGAATCTGCCCTAAGCCTACAACCAAACATGAAACAGGGAATGAGGCGGAAGTCACACATCCTATTGTTTGTTAGATCTTCATTGTATATAACTCTGGTGCATTCATTTGGTATTCACGGAATTAACTGTAATAGTTCCTTTAGTAAAAATATAGTAACCACAATAGTTCCTTCTATAATCACTTAGTTTACACTAGTTATATATGATCTAATATCGAACAAGTAGTTAATTGTGTGAATCTGCCCTAAGCCCACAACCAAACAAGGAACAGGAAGTAAGGTGGAAAACACACATCTAACTATATGTCAGATATTACATATATATAACCCTGATGTATAAACTAAAGTATTATAGAATTAACCACTAAAGGTCCTTTAATTTGTACTTGTTTAATAAAATGGATTAAACCTTTCACTGTTAAGTTTCTAGTTTATTTACTCAATGTTCTATCTAAAAATATGTTTTTGTGCTAGAAAATGATGTATTGAATTTGTATACTATGACCTGACCTATACCTGGTACTCCTTATGATTACTTGGTGTATACGAAGTATGTATATAGTCAAGATCGAATAGATAGTATACTGAGTGCATCTGCTCTAAACCCACAACCAAACAAGGAACTGGGAATGAAGCGGAAAGCACACATTCTATTATCTGTTGGACTCAATTAATATATATCCTAGATGTATCTACCAAGAAATTATAAAGTTAGCATTATAAGTCACCTTCTTACTGAATGTTTATGTTACACATTTTACTTATGTTTAATGTTTTTCCTTGTATCATACTTCGTGTTTGCTAACCCTGGTACGTTGTATTTGTACATTTGTTATTGAAATCTGGTATGACGTTTTACCTCGTGTTTGCTAACCCTGGTACGTTGTATTTGTACCGTTGTTTGTGCAAACCCGGAATGATATGTTATTACTTCGTATTTGTTAACCTGAGTTTTATATATGTTTATGTTTTTCTTGTATCATACTTCTTGTTTGCTAACCCTGGTACGTGGTATTCGTACCTTTGTTATTGAAACGTGATATGACATAAGTGTCATTCATGAAGTTTGCTAACCCTGGTATGTTGTATTTGTACATTAGTTATTGAAACCCGGTATCACGTTGTACCTCGTGTTTGCTAACCCTTGTAGGTTGTATTTGTACCGTTGTTTGTGCAAAATCGGAATGATATGTTATTACTTCGTATTTGTTAACTTGAGTTTTATATATGTTTATGTTTTTCTTGTATCATACTTCGTGTTTGCTAACCCTGGTACGTGGTATTCGTACCTTTGTTATTGAAACGCGATATGACGTAAGTGTCATTCATCAAGTTTGCTAACCCTAGTACGTTGTATTTGTACCTTTGTTATTGAAACCTGGTATGACGTTGTACCTCGTGTTTGCTAACCCTGGTATGTTGTATTCGTACTTTGGTTTATGCAAAAATGGTATTCCTGTGAAATTTCATGATGTGTTCTTTTGTTATAGTTATAGTATGTTCCTTCTCTGTACTAGATATAGTATGAACATTCTGTACTAGTTATAGTATGAACTCTCTGTACTAGTTATAGTATGAACTCTCCGTACTAGTTATAGTAGGAACTCTCCGTACTAGTTATAGTATGAACTCTTTGTACTAGTTATAATATGAACTCTCTCTACTAGTTATAGTATGAATTGAATCCCTAAACTATATCTATTATAGTTTACTAGTATGTTTGTTTGAATTGTTACTACCTTGAAATAAAGATTCTTTTATCTACTAAGTTATGATTTCACTTTAAAAACGGAGTTTTATAAACCATAAAGTAACATAACTTTTAAAAGAGTTTGTGCAATGAATTGATCACTTAATAACACATAAGTAATACTTAAAATGATGTTTATCACAAAACCTTTACACAATTATCATTGTGTTCAACTTGTATTCTCCCCCTTAAAATCATTTAAAACATTTAAAAAGATTGATTATAGGGGTATGAACTCACCTTATGTGGGTGATTCAATTGCAGCTTCACGTAAGAATGAGAAGTTCCACGAATGAAGTCCCGAGACACAAACGAATCCTAAATGACATATAATGGCATATATTGGTATAAATATAGGGTTTAGAAACAACTACACGCAAGGAAACACCCTACGGGACTAGGAAACACTTGGATTAAGTGTTAGAATCACATGTGATTCGTCAAAGGGGTGTTTATGGCCACCAATTGGTGTTTACGGCCATGGAGTTTACGGCTGTAAACTCATGGTAAAAGTGCACAAGAGGGTGTTTGAATGATAGGGAAGCTTGTGGGACTATTGCTCTACAAGAGGATGAGCAAAACTAACCTTTTAGGAGGTGTTGAGATGTTTACGGCAACACTAAAAGTGTATGGCTATAAACTCTCCAAATGGTGTCTTTTTGGGTCTTAAAGGAGAGGGGTTTCAAAGGTTCAAGTGTTCTAATAGATAGCAATTGTCTAGAAGGGTTTAGGGCTCATAACATGACCAAAACAAGGGTTTACGGCCAAGGGATATTCCATGGCCGTAAACTCTTGATGTTAATGCCTAGATGGTTGTTTCAAGACTATGATCTAATGTTTAACATGTATAACTAGATGATAGTTGGAATACTCACACTTTTGAGGGCCTTTGAGGAGTTTTCGGCCACCAAGAACAAGTGTGTGTTCTTGGTGTTCTTGGTGAAAGATGATGATTATGGAGATCTAGACAAAAGAGTAGATTTTTGTGGGGATGGAATCAAAGGATGATACATGATTAAGAAGGATAACAACTCAAAGATGGAAGAACAATTACATTTTTGAAGATCTGAGATGAAAGGCTTGATGATACTTGAGAGAGAATTCAAGTGTTCTTGAGGTGAAAGTGTAAGAAATGAAGAAAAGTGAAGGAAATGAGACTTAAGGGGGGAGTTTAAAGGCCAGCCATGAGCTTACGGCCGTAAAAACATGTCTTATGGCCGTGAACTGCTTTTGGTGGTGTTTAAGGCTTGAATGTTATACATTGACTCTAGAAGGTACTTCCTAACACTCATTCCTTGAATGTACAAGGCTTAAAACTCATTAGAATGACCCTTAACAAGGCTAAAAAGGCAATGAACTTAAGTCTGACTTTTGGTTGATTGGCTTGACTTTACAAGGCAAAAAATTTCAGGTTGTCACAAGCTCGTATGTAAAAAGTTATGAATTTTAGAATTTGATATGAGAAAATGCGAGCTGATGCGAGGGGTACGCCCAACATACCTTCGGATGCCCTGCGTACCGAACTACGCCCGCATACGAGGATGGGTACGCTGCGCGGTCTGACTTTTTGTGTGGTTCCAAAGCAGCCTCGTCCCTTCATCCGAAGACCGCCACGTATGTACGAACTTCGCACTACGCCCTGCGTAGATCAGCAGTACGCCCAGCGTACTGCGAGGCTTCGGCCTATATAAGGGTTGCGAGGACAACTCGTTCCCTTTGCCATTGTTCAACTTTCTTTCTCTCTCTATCCTTCCAAAACACCCCCGAAGCCTAAGAAACCACCCTAGCATTAGAAGAAAGCCCCGAAGCGCCCGAAGGTTCCGAGAAAAATAGTTTTTCGGTTTGGAAACTCTGCCCCCGCAGAGCCCGGTTTTCGAGCAAACCTCCCGGTTTCATCAAAGACGATTATTTTAACAAGCAAAGTGTTGTCTGAATCACTCCTTATCAGGTGAGTATATAGTCACTTTCATCTTACACATAGATATGAAGTATTTCATATAAATTACGTGCTATATATATATATATATATATATATATATATATATATATATATATATATATATATATATATATATATATATATATATATATATATATTATCTGTTTACTTGAGATCTATGTTGGATGAAAGATCCGAACCTCTTTCTTTTCAGATCTAAACTTTTTCTTCCAGATCTGAACTTTTTCCTTCAGATCTAGACTTTCTCACTTCATATCTAAACTTTTCAGATCTAGACTTTATATATATATATATATATATATATATATATATATATATATATATATATATATATATATATATATATATATATATATATATATATATATATATATATATATATATATATAATTCATAGTTGAAATCTATGTTGTATGAAAGATTTAAACTTTTCAGATCTAGACTTTATATATATATATATATATATATATATATATATATATATATATATATATATATATATATATATATATATATATTATATCTTGAAATCTATGTGGTATGAAAAATTTTAACTTTTGAGATCTAGACTTTATATATATATATATATATATATATATATATAAATATATATATATATATAAATATATATATATATATATATATATATATATATATATATATATATATATATGTATACTTGAAATCTATGTTGTATGAAATATTTAAATATATATATATATATATATATATATATATATAAATATATATATATATATATATATATATATATAAATATATATATATATATATATATATATATATATATATATATATATATATAATGTATACTTGAAATCTATGTTGTATGAAATATTTAAACTTTTTCAGATCTAGACACTACATGTAATTATATACCTACAAATATGTTGGAAAGAACATGGGTAGATGAAATAGTTGATGTGTGGGAAAATGATGAGAGCCCTTGATGTTTACGATGATCTAGTAATGTAGCGGAGTATAGATGACGACCACAGACTATTCTAGGCAATCCAGTGGAACGCTAGCAGGCTCTCAACCTCTAGTTGCCTTATTTGACATGTATTGCTGAGGAATCCCCTAAGCAGTGTTGTCAGCTCGAAGAAAAATCCTTAGGCTAGGTCCCTTAGAATAGATGCTTTAGGGACGTAAAGTGAGGATAACGGGAATGGGTAATCGGGTTAATGATTTGATGAAAATAAAAATAATGAACTTATTATTGTGGGTTGAAAACCCTATATGCTCATCAGGCTCCCCATCCTGACCCACTCAGTTTCTTGTATTACAGGTAGTGGCAAAAGCATAGTCCGATGATCTGACGAGAGATTATGGATTTTAGGCCAGTAGATAATAAATAGAATGTTGTACGGCCTATGTTTTTTTGAGGCCAATTTTGTTTTGTGGCCTACGATGTTTTTGGTTTATGCTTTTGATCTGTATCGATGTTGACATCCCGAGTTTTGTAATATAATGAAAATACATTTCTTTAAGGAAATGCTTAGATAAATCTTTATCATATCTTTTTTTGGGAACAAATTCCGCAACACTTTTCTTTGAAAGATTACTCTGATTTTATTATAAAAGCATAAACGAAATCGGTCTTTTCTGGCCGTAAAAATGGGGATGTCACAGTTGGTATAAGAGAATTAGTTTAAGCGAACTAGGAATTTGTAGGATTTCCAGACTTAAACTTAGAATGCTAAGCGATGATCGTGAGATGAGTGTCTTCCATATTTTAGACACGAGCACTAGTTTATTTTAGGAAAGATGCATAAAATGCTTTTATGTGCTAAATGCTTTATGCTTTCATTATGTGTTATTATTTGATCGGATCTATGGTCTGTTGCAGACCGGATCTGGAAACCTTATGTGTTCAGGATTCTAAGCGTTCGATTACAATATTAGAACTAGCATGTAACGTTTCAGAGTGATAATGATAATTTAAACGTCTATCATGAATAAAGATCTGAATTCACATAATTTGGTGTATAGATTGTAATGGAAAAAACCCGAAGTGGAGATGGAGACGCAAATGGAAACAGGAATCAGCGACCTCAACCCCATGTGATTAAGCAGGTGCCGATAGTAGAAGTTGCACCTGAGCCAGTCACAATGGCTGGAGTACAAGCCATGATTCGGGCTATGATGGCTGAACAGAGGGAAGAAATGATACAATTGTTGCTGAATAATAGAAATGAACCTTCGATGCCTGTTGAACAACCAAAACTGAATGATGGACAATCAGAGGAAAGAAATTACAGTCGCACTGTCAGTCAAGTGGAACCCCCATTGATTAGGAGGAACAACCATGACGAAGGAGTCGAGAGGAACGAATGCAAGTATTAGGATTTCACAAATTGCAAGCCATCAACTTTCACGAGGAAGGAGGACCCAATTGGAGTCATGGACTGGATATCGGAGATGGATTTGGCCTTCATAACATGTGGTTACAAAGGCAAGCTACAGACCACATTTGCAGTGCGTCAGTTTAGAGGTGGTGCTGTTCGCTGGTGGAACACCCTGGGGAAGACCTTAAGCCCTAATGAGCCCCTGCAGCTGACTTGGGCAGAGTTTTTGGTACATTTTAAGCGTAGATATTGCTCGGCCCAAAATCTGCTTGAGCTAGAGAACCAATTCCTGACATTACAGATGGGAAGCATGTGCATTGATGAATACACCAATGCCTTCACTGACAAAATGGACTTTGCTTTGCGCATCGTTCCAGACGAGCTGACAAAAGTTGATAAGTATGCAAAGGAACTTCCATGGGAGTACGCTGTGCCAGTCCGCCAGGCACCTACTCTGGAGGCAGCTATCTGGGCCACCAAGTCTGTTGAGGAGATGATCAAGGGAAGAGCCGCCGTCAAGGTTGAGGTTGGCGAAAAGAGGAAGTTTGATGGGTCATCAAAATCTAACAAGAAGAACAAGTCTGGTTCAAAGAAATCTGGAGGAGGAGGAAAAGAAGCAAAGTGGTGCGAGAAGTGTAAAAAGAAGCACTCGGGGAAATGTAGCGAGGAGGTGACTTGCTACAAATGTGGAAGGATAGGGCATTACGCCAACAAGTGCACATCCAACAAGAGGTTTTGCTATGGATTCAATGAAGAAGGGCACATTGCTAAGGATTGCCCAAAGAAGAAGGAGACAGCAAGGCCCAATGTCCCACCGAAGCCAAAAGCGAGAGCTTTCCGGATGACAGTCGAAGCCGCGAAGGAAACAGCGGACGTCGCTTCAGGTACCTTTCTTGTAAATGGATTGTCTGCCAATATATTGTGTGATTTTGGAGCAACTTCCTCCTTTATATCACATAAATTTGGTGGAAGACTAGCATTGCCTACAGAAAAACTTTATAATGCTCTAGTTGTAGAAGATGCCAGTGGCAAATTCATACATGTTAGCGATTGCATTAGGAATATCGTTATCAACTTGAACGGAAACGAATTTAATGAGGAGCTGTTACCTATTGAGCTGAATGGTTTCGACATCATACTGGGAATGGATTGGCTTGGCGCCAATGATGCAGAGATATTGTTCAAGAAGAAGATAGTAAGGGTAAACCCGCCTAGAAAAGAGTCATTTGTGGTGTATGGGGACAAAGGTAGAGTGAATTCTGGGATTATTTCCCTAATGAAAGCCAGAAAATGTTTGTCCAAAGGATGCACATCATACTTGGAATTTGTGATCGATGCTAAGAAGGAGAAAAAGGAAATGCAAAGTATACCAGTGGTGTGCGACTATCCGGAAGTGTTTCCCGAAGATCTTCCTGGATTACCCCCTGATAGACAAGTAGAGTTTCGAATAGACTTGTTACTAGGAACGACATCAATAGCAAAAGAACCATATTGATTAGCACCGACGGGGAGGAAGGAGCTTATAACACAACTTCATGAGTTGCAGGACAACGATTTCATTAGACCAAGTTCATCACCCTGGGGAGCTCCGGTGTTATTCGTAAAGAAAAAAGATGGAAGCATGAGGATGAGCATAGACTATAGGGAGCTGAACAAGACAATAGTGAAGAAAAAGTACCCGTTTCCAAGGATTGATGACCTGTTCGATCAGCTGCAAGGTTCGAGTTATTTCTCCAAGATCGATCTTAGGTCATGATATCATCAGCTAAAGGTGAGAGAGCAGGATATTGAGAAAACCGCATTCAGAACGAGGTACGGACACTATGAGTTCTTGGTTATGTCGTTTGGACTAACCAATGCTCCAGCAACATTCATGGATTTGATGAACTGGGTTTGTAAACCATTCCTCGATAAATCTGTAATAGTATTCATAGATGACATTCTAGTTTACTCAAAGAGCCAACAGGAGCATGGCAAGCACCTGCGAGAAGTGTTAGAACTTCTAAAGAATGAGAAGTTGTACGCAAAGTTCTCCAAATGTGATTTTTGGATTCGAGAAGTCCAATTCTTGGGTCATGTGGTAAACCAAGAAGGGATCGTGGTTGACCCAACAAAGATTGAAGCTGTAATGAAGTGGGAACGACCGAAAATCCCCACAGAGATCCGAAGCTTTCTAGGATTAGTTGGATATTACCGAAGGTTTATCCAAGGCATTTCTTCGATAGCTGCTCCATTGACAGCTTTGACCCATAAAGGAGCTACTTATACTTGGAGTTAGAAACACGAAGAAACATTCGAGAAGCTAAAGAAGAAGTTGTGTTAAGCACCGATTCTTTCTCCGCCCGAGGGAGTTGAAGACTTCGCAGTTTATAGCGATGCATCTGGAGTTGGGTTAGGTTGTGTTCTGACCCAAAGGGATAAGGTGATAGCATATGCATCGAGACAATTGAAAGAACACGAAAAGAACTACCCCACTCATGATCTGGAGTTGGCAGCGGTAGTATTTGCACTAAAGATATGGAGGCGTTATCTTTACGACACGAAATGCAAACTTTTCACTGATCATAAAAGTCTTCAGTATCTCTTCAATCAGAAGGAATTGAATATGAGACAATGACGCTGGCTAGAGTTACTTAAGGATTACGATTGTGAGATACTTTACCACCCTGATAAAGCAAATGTCGTGCTAATGCTTTAAGCCGAAAGTGAGCCTTGAATGGAAAAGGCCAAAAGCATTAAGAATTGAAGTTTTCTTAACAATTGTGGAAAACATCAAGAAAGCTCATGAAGAAGCCTCAGAGAAAAATGACCGAAAGGAAGAGCGTTTGGGCAAAAAGATGGTGTTTGGTACGAATAATCAAGGATTGAAGGTATTCCAAGACAGGATTTGGGTACCTAAGACGGGAGGAATAAGAGATCTTCTGATGGAAGAAGCTCACAAGACCATGTACTCGATTCATCCCGGCAGCACAAAAATGTATAGGGATCTGAAACCCTACTACTGGTGGCCGACAATGAAGCCTGATGTTGCAAAGTATGTGGCCGAGTGTGTGACATGTGCGAGAGTTAAGGCACGACATCAGAAACTGTATGGGAGTTTAAAACCTTTACATGTACCCATGGGTAAATGGGAAGACTTTACCATGGATTTTGTCACTAAACTACCCAGAACAAAAGACGATCACGACATGATTTGGGTGGTCGTTGATCGGTTCACTAAAAGTGCACACTTCATAGCAGCCAATGAAAGATGGTCTATGGATAAGCTTGCAAATGCTTACGTGAAGGAGGTAGTAAGACTTCACGGTGTTCCTATAACGATTGTATCATATCGTGATAGTCGTTTCATGTCAAGGTTTTGGAGGAGTCTACAAGAGGAATTGGGTACGAAGTTTGGTTTAAGTACAACCTACCATCCGCAGACCAATGGTCAGAGCGAAAGAACGATTCAAACTCTTGAAGATATGCTAAGAGCATGTACCCTAGAATTCCAAGGTAACTGCGATGAGCATTTACTTCTGGTAGAATTTTCCTACAACAATAGTTATCATTCGAGAATCAAGATGGCACCTTATCAAGCTTTGTACGGAAAAAAGTGTCGTACGCCGTCTTGTTGGCTTGAAGCTGGAGAAAAGCAGTTTATGGACCCCGAGATAGTCCATCAGACTGCTGAAAAGCTGAAAGTAATTAGGGAAAGGATGTTAGCAGCTCCGGGTCATCAAAAGAGCTAAGTTGACAAGAAGAGACAACCGGTGACATTCGAAGTTGGAGATTCGGTTTTGCTCAAAGTCTCACCGTGGAAGGGACTTATAAGATTTGGGAAAAGAGGAAAGTTGAGTCCAAGGTTCATTGGACCGTTCAAAGTTCTTCAGAGGATTGGGAACCAAGCTTACAAGCTAGAACTACCAGAAGAACTAGATGGTATTCATAACACATTCTATGTGTGTTATTTGAGGAAGTTCACGGGAGAAGTTCCCGACATAATTCCAATTTCAAAGTTAAGGATGGATGAGAACGAGAGGCTAATTGAAGAACCGGAAGCGATTGTTGACCGTAAGACGAAGAAGTTGCGACGCAAGATGGTCGACTTAGTGCTTGTGTGATGGAAACATTTGAATGGGCCAAATCACACCTGGGAAACAGAGAGTGACATGATGACTCGCTATCCGCATTTGTTTGCTGATGCATGATTCCGGGACGGAATCATCCTAAGGGAGAGATAATTGTAACGCCCGTGTTTCGCGGATAAGCATTGAGGCAAAGATGTAATAGTTTAGGTCAACCAATGTAACCCATTTTAAAGTAATAAAGATGAATTACTTGAATATTATGTGAATTATGTGCTTTTGTGTGCTTATTACTTGTTTATAATAATATAATAAATAAATGATAAAAATAAGCGTCAAAAATAAAAAATTATATAAGCCCGATATCGATAAAGAAAGTTGTAGTGGTCGTGACAAGGATTCTGGAGATATAAACAACGTCAAAATCCGAGTTATAACGAAGAAGTTATGACCTGTCAAAGTTTCGCGACAGAACCGGCACGACACCGTGCGACGTAAATAGTGAATTTATGATAGAATGCTTTTTAGCCTTAGCGATCTAAACAAAAGTAGTATTGTTCATTAAACCGAGAGCGTGCATAAAAAGAACGTCCAAATCTGACTTCGTATGAGGAAGTTAAGATTTTTCTAAGGTTCGGCTTAGCAATATGCAGCCCGGAGTTCGAATAATAGATCCAACGATTTCTGGCTGACACAACCTAAACGAGAATCGAAGGTCTCGTTAATAGTAGTTCAACGCTAAAAAAGGCAGACGAAAACAGACATCGGATGAAGAAGTTATGAATATTTAACGGACTTTTCCTGTCCTAGCCTGTTAAAAATATAAATTTAAAAATAAAGTCAAAATTAGCCGACGGAGTCTTAACGAAAGTTGTAGAGTGCGGTCACGCCTACTCGTGGATATGAAGAACGTCGAAAACGGATCTTGTATGCGAAAGTTATGAATTTTAGAAGTCGAGATGAGAAAATGCGAGCTGATGCGAGGGGTACACCCCGCGTACCTACGGACGCCCTGCGTAGCGAAGTACGCCCCGCGTACGAGGATGGGTACGCTGCACGGTTTTACCTTTTCTGTGGTTTCGAAGTAGCTACGTCCTTCCATCCGAAGACCGTCACGTATGTAGGAACTTCGCATTACGCCCCGCGTACATCAGCAGTATGCCCAGCGTACTGCGAGGCTTCGGCCTATATAAGGGCTGCGAGGGCAGCTCGTTTCCTTTGTCATTTTTCAACTTTCTTTCTCTATCTACTCTCTCTCTAGCCTTCTAAAACACCCCGGAAGCCTACGAAACCTCCCTAGCATTAGAAGAAAGCCCCGGAGCGCCCGAAGGCTCTGAGAAAAAGAGTTTTTCGGTTTGGAAACTCTGCACCAGCAGAGCCCGGTTTTCGAGAAAACCTCCCGGATTCATCAAAGAAGATTATTTTAAGAAGCGAAGTGTTGTCCGAATCACTCCTTATCAGGTGAGTATATAGTCACTTTCATCTTACAAATAGATATGAAGTATTTTATATAAAGTACGTGCTAAGTGTGTTATATATATATATATATATATATATATATATATATATATATATATATATATATATATATTATCTGTTTACTTGAGATCTATGGTGGATGAAAGATCTGAACCTCTTTCTTTTCAGATCTAAACTTTTTCTTCCAGATCTAAACTTTTTCTTCCACATCTGAACTTTTTCCTTCAGATCTAGACATTCTCACTTCAGATCTAAATTTTTCAGATCTAGACTTTATATATATATATATATATATATATATATATATATATATATATATATATATATATATATATATATATATATATATATATATAATTTATACTTGAAATCTATGTTGTATGAAAAAGATTTAAACTTTTCAGATCTAGACTTTATATATATATATATATATATATATATATATATATATATATATATATATATATATATATATATATATATATATATATATATATATATATATATATGTATATATATATATATATATATATATATATATAATTTATACTTGAAATCTATGCTGTATGAAAGATTTAAACTTTTCAGATCTAAACTTATATATATATATATATATATATATATATATATATATATATATATATATAACTTATACTTGAAATCTATGCTGTATGAAAGATTTAAACTTTTTCAGATCTAGACTGTACATGTAATTATATATCTACAAATATGTTGGGTAGAACATGGGTAGATGAAATAGTTGATGTGTGGTAAAATGATGAGAGGCCTTGATGTTTACGATGATCTAGTCATCTAGTGGAATATAGATGACGACCACAGACTATTCTAGGCAGTCCGGTGGAACGCTAGCAGGCTCGCAACATGTAGGTGTTTTTAAAGATGTACTCCATCCCCCCATGGTTGCCTTATTTGACATGTATTGTTGAGAAATCCCTTAAGCAGTGTTGTCACCCCGAAGAAAAATCCTTAGGCTAGGTCCCTTAGAATAGATGCTTTAGGGACGTAAAGTGAGGATACCGGGAATGGGTAATCGGGTTAATGATTTGATGAAAATAAAAATAATGAAATTATTATTGTGGGTTGAAAACCCTATATGCTCACCAGGCTCCCCAGCCTTACCCACTCAATTTCTTGTATTATAGGTAGTGGCAAAAGCATAGTCGGATGATTCCACGAGAGATTATGGATTTCAAGCCGGTAGAAAATAAATAGAATATTGTACGGCCTATGTGTTTTGAGGCCAATTTTGTTTTGTGGCCTATGATGTTTTTGGTTGATGCTTTTGATCTGTATCGATGTTGACATCCCGAATTTTGTAATATAATGAAAATATATTTCTTTAGGGAAATGCTTAGATAAATCTTTATCATATTTAGTTTTGGGAACAAATTCCGCAACACTTTTCTTTGAAAGATTACTCTGATTTTATTATAAAAGCATAAACGAAATCGGTCTTTTATGGCCCTAAAAATGGGCATATCACACATGTGGTATGCCGTGCGTACTCGCTTTGCAGCTTGTACGCCAGGTGTACCATGTGGTACGCCCTACGTACAACATCAGGACCAAAATTCAAATATCAAATACACAAGGGGCCATATTTTACATACCAGGATTCCAAGTGTTATAAAATTGGAAATAACTAGGATCATAATACTCTCCACCTCGATCAGTGCGAAGTATTTTGATTTAAGCATTTTATTGTAGTTCAACTTCATTTTTATAAATTTTTTATATATCAAGGGATTCATCCTTGGAATGTAACAAATATACATAGAAAAAATGTGAATAATCATCTATAAAAGTAACTATGTATTTCTTATTTCCTAAGGATGGAGTTGAATGCAAATCACATATAGCACTATGAATTATTTCAAGCATAACAGAATTCCTTTTAACATTAGGAAAACGTTGTCTAGTTATCTTAGTTAACATGCAAGTTTTACATTTTTCTATGTTAACAGAAAAATATGATATCAATCCATTTTTATAAATTTCAAGAATTCTTTTATAATGTACATAACGAGCATGTCATAAAAAAGAATCATCAATACTAGAACAACCCATGTATATAGAATATACAACTTTATTGTTTACATTCAACCTATACATTCCATTACAATAATATTTAAACCCAACAAATGTACCACATTTAGATAATACATACTTATCAGTTTCATAGATTTATTATATCCATGTCTATTAATTACACCACTAGAAACCAAGTTCCTCCTAATCCTAGGAACATAAAAACATAGATCCACGACCCACATCAGGTGCTTTATTTTTGCCTCCCATGTACAATATTGATCCATTATTAATTACTTCATAATCCTTGAACCAAGAGCGATCTTTACACATATGAATAGTCCCCCCTGGTTCTATCTACCATGCATGAACATTATCTTGAACATAGAATGATTCAAGAATAAGTGTTACATGATATATAACAGCAGTCGTAATAATTTCATAAATAAAATTCTGTCGTTGTGGTTTTGAACTTTGATCATTAGATCTTTGTCCAGAAGTGCTTGCACCATTTTTGTTCTTCTTCAAACAACAATCTCGTTTCATGTGACCAGGTTTGTGGCAATTCTAACACACAAGTTTTTCTTTATTGTTTGAGCCCTTATGATGGTAATCTTTTTTCTTCCTTTTTTCTTTGTTATTTTTCTAATGTTTTTCATCTTCCACCACGTTCACAAAAGATCAAGGAACTTCTTTTTCTTTTGCCTCGCCATTTTCTCGAGCCCAAAGACCCTTTTCAATTCTCAAGTGACTGTCAAGTTATACCAGAGACAACTCTTATTTTTTGGTGTTTTAGTGTATGTTTAAAGTCTTTCCAGGATGGTGACAATTTGTCAATAACACTCGAGACATAAATGGATTCATCCATTTGAATTTTGTGTTGTTCAAATTGTCCTAAAATCCTCATGAGTTCATTATATTGTTCCAGGACAAGCCTTGAATCCACCATCTTATAATTGTTAAAATTATTCACACGAAATTTCGTACTTGAGGCATCCTCTGCCATGTATTAGGATTCAAGGGCATCCCACAGATCTTTTGCAAATTCTTGATTTTCATAGGTGTCAAATAGAAAGTCAGACATACCATTTAGAATGTCCCTACCACATATGTAATTATCATTTTCCCATTTGTATCTTCTTCTGCTTTGTTCAAGGGTTTCATCCTCCATTAGTTCTCGTGCAAGAGTGCTTAAAACGTTGACAACTTTCAGGGTAGTAAAAAGGAAATGCATATTCTTATGATAACGATGAAAATCAGTACCTTCAAACTTATCCAACTTCCCGAATTTGGAAGTCATGTCTTTAATAGATTTTACCATTGTTATCTTATTCAAAAATTACAGATTTTGAATTTTGGAATTTAAGGGTCAGAATAACAATAAATACAAACTTGTATAGATTCAAGTATCGACTTTTCAAACACTTTCTGAAATCTGTAATTCGTCCATTTTTCTTGGGGTACATGAATTCAGAAGTTGGATAATCCAAGAATGAACCAATCTAAATTACAGGCCTAATTTTGATTGTGAAATAGAGAATACCTTGTTAATGTGTTCTTGAGTCGAAGATCAAATCTTAATAAACATATTTGAAGAGTATATTATGCAACCCGTTATCTGCAACATGAAGAATAGTTAGTAGCGGTTACATGTATATTTGGTGCCAAAAACAGGTAGTTAATAGACATAACTAACGCCTGCATCATCATCATCGTGTCATCATGTGAATTTGGCGGGAAAATGCATGGTTGGAGTTATATCTGATATAAAAATTTGTTTAGGTTTCATAATTAACTAACGTCTGCATCACCGCCAGGGGCGCTGCTCCTTGGACCTCGCTACAGGCGCTGCCCCTAGATCCCGCCAGGGGCACTGCCCCTTGGAATCCCGTACCCAGGGTCGCTGCCCTTGGACCCCTGTATCCCAAGCTCATATTAATCACTCTGAGTGTGCACCTCGCACCTCCAGTATCGGTGAGTGAAATAAAACATAACCTATTTCAATAGTAATAATAACTACACTAAAACATGTTGATAACACTAAAATCGCTAACACTAAAAACATGATATAGTGGCACATCAGAAATATGCCATTAAAAATGTATGCCACTAAATGACGTTTTGTTTGTAGTGTATCTTAGAAGAATTTAATTAATATTGTTTAAAGATAATAATTGTTTTTTATAATACTGTTTGACAATGTTTATTTCATAGTTATTAATAATCACTTAAATATTTTTAACGAATTATTATGATATTAAATTTATTATGACATATCTTATTCATATTATTTTATTTTATGCATATAAGTGTTAAATCTATGTTATCTTATAAGAATTCAAATAATATGGTTTAAGAATGATATTTATTGTTTACTATACTAGTTGACATTGTTTATTTCATAATTAGTGACATTAACCTAGTACTTTTAACAAAATGTATTTACTATAAGTTATGTATATAAATATATTCCTGCATAATGACGTAAGGATTCACATATTATATCTAATAATACAGACATATTTGTAAGCACTATACTTATCTGAAACTTCTACTACAACTCAAGTGTTTAATTTTAAATTTATATATACTTAGGACATACAATTCAAGAGTTCTTTAGTTATGGTTATTAATTAGTAATGATTAATGACTTTTGTTTTTCTCTCATTTATACATTTTGGTACTTATATTAATAATATAAAAGTAAGTTTCGCTATAAAAAACATTCATATGTTCGAAGTGATTTTTAATTCAAATTTTAACGGTTAAAAAAATTAGTTTTGTTGAATCAAGATCAAATAAAAGGAAATTTTTGGTAAGAATGTAAGAAATTTTTTATATACATAATTTTTTTAACGAACTAACAAAATGAGTCATTAGATGAATCAAAAGTAATATGATGCAAAAAAATTCCCAAAAAAAAACACCTCATGATTAAATTTTCAATAAATTAAGCAAAAAATCATTTTTATGATAATTTTAGTAAATAACAACAAAATCATCGCAAAAATAAATCATCATGGTGTTTTTTCAAAGTTTTATTTTTTATTTTAATCATGCTATTTTTGATTCATCTAATGATTCATCTTTTTGGTTCGCCACAAAAATATGCATAAAAAAATTTTCTTACCTTTTTAGCAAATAATAGTTTTTAACGGATCTGTTTCTACCGTTATTAATTAGTAATGAGTAATGACTTTCGTTTTCCTCTCATTTATACATTTTGATACTTATAATAGTAGTATATAAAAATAGTTTTGTTGAATCTTAAGATAATATTGTAATATCAAATGTATATTGATTTTTATATATTTATCTATGATTTGCAAATATTTAATAAGTTTTTTTAATACAAATGTTATAATAGATGTATTATTTTTATGTTATTAAAAGTTGTAATATTTATTTTCTCATATTTTTTGTTATTCATTATATGTATAGATCAACAATATTTTTGATATATAATTTATAAATTTTTTATATATAATTTATACAACTTTAAAAAGATTATAAGATTATTAAGTAATAGTCTGTACATCAATAATGACTTAAAACTGTGATGTTTAACTATAATTGAACATTAATAAACTTAAACAAATGTTAACAACTTAAACAAATGTTAACGAACATAAACAATAATTAAACGTTTATGTTAAAGGACTTCTAAAAGTATGAAAAACCTTTGTTATATAAAAAGACAAATGTAGGACCCAATATAAGGGCTCAGACAACTTCCTTCGCTTCGTGCTCTCTCTCTCTCTCTCTCTCTCTCTCTCTCTCTCTCTCTCTCTCTCTCTCTTACCACTTACGAGTTACGAGCCTCTATTTTGCACTGCAGTCAGTTTGATATCATGATCTTATCAATCTGACTTTCATAACAAGATTGTGATTGGCAGTGTGTATATTGATGTCGTGCTGCTGAATTTTTCTAGCTAGTCATTGCCTCTCTTCATAGTTCTAGAGAGAGATGGGACATGGAGGCGGACATACTTGCTGCAACAAACAGAAAGTGAAAAGAGGGCTGTGGTCACCTGAAGAAGACGAGAAACTCGTCAACTACATTACTTCCCATGGCCATGGCTGCTGGAGCTCCGTTCCTAAGCTTGCTGGTCTCTCTCTCTCTCTCTCTCTCTCTCTCTCTCTCTCTCTCTCTCTCTCTCTCTCTGTTGGGTTTTTTAGTCATGTCCGTTCCTGACATGAAAATTTGAATCTTTCAATCGTCATGCGTATATCTTAATACTTCTGTGTTTATGTACGAGAGAGCCAACCAGTAATATGAGTTACATATATGTTCAGTTTTTATCTTTAATTTGTTCATTTAACAATTATTAATGAGTTTCGTTTGATTTTAATTTGTGAATCACTACATTGTTATTTTTTATGGATTTTCTTTTAAGAAGGGCTCCAAAGATGCGGAAAGAGTTGCAGATTACGATGGATTAATTATCTAAGGCCGGATTTGAAGCGAGGAAGCTTTTCATCCCAGGAAGCCACCCTCATAGTCGACCTACACCGAATTCTTGGAAATAGGTAGACATAAAATATATTTTTCATGATTTTAATGTATAATATATGAAGCTGATTAAGCTTCTAATTAATTTTTTTTAATATACGTTTGTTTCGGTTCTACAGATGGGCACAAATTGCAAAACATTTACCAGGAAGAACAGACAACGAGGTTAAGAACTTCTGGAACTCTAGTATAAAAAAGAAGCTTCTTGCTCATAGCCACCTTTCTACTCATTCTCTTGCCACCACCTTTACAAACCCTAAAACCACCAACATTCATGCTGCTTTAAGTGGTGAACATCAATATTATGAGAGTTTATTTGATGCAAACCCTAATGTGCTCAGCCCATATCAACCCCACATGAACCATGATCATGATCATCTTGTCCACGCATCACCAGCGGCCATTGGTCAACCACCGGTGGTCAATCTTGATAAATGCTTCGATATTGACCCTACCCCTAATCTTCCTCCCCTTCCTCAATCATTCATAGTCAACTCATCTTCAGTTTTTGAACATCAGTTCCCCACGATGGAATTCTTGATGAACTCCTATGAACATAATACCCTTAAATCAGAGAATTACGACCTCATCCTTGCCCAAACCTCCAGCCATAACGATTCCATAATCCCATTTAAACTAAGTGAGCAAACAAATAACATAGAAGTGACCACCAATATGACTACTCAACCAATTGTGAACTATCACAACTTGGACCCACCTGCAAGTTCTCAAACCGAGTACCTTGAAGCCTTCATTCCAAATTTCCTGTCATCTTCATCCTCTCCTCCCCCATCATTGGTTTTGCCCCAATTTATGGTAAGCAAGGTAAGAAGCATAATGTGATTAATCAATGTAAATATGTTGGTTTCTAGACCAAGAGTAAGTGAGTAAACCTAAATATTGCTAGATTTAGGGCCATCAATTCAGAGGAGACAATGGTATGTTTCTGATGTAATTCCCCTATGAAAAGAATGAAAACATATTTATTGTTTCCTCACATGTTTGAGATCTGCAATCAATATATATATATATATATATATATATATATATATACAGACGTCAACAAAGTTGAGTGTGTGTGTGTGCGGGAGGGGGGGGGGGGTGGGGGTGGGGTGAGAAAGGAGAGTATGTTAAAAGTAGGTGTTGTAGCTAGGTGGGGGACTTTAGATACAAATTTGGCTACAAGTTAAGAAGCATGTGAGTATAGGCTATCCATTTCCTGATTGATGCTAAATTAGATACAAAGTGTAGAAAGAATGTCATAATGTCATGTGGTTAAACAGAGAAGAGTGGACACAAACTTACACTTTCTCCAAACCATGTTACTTAATTATTAAACCCAAAGGGCTAACCCAACTACCAGTTACTATCAAGTTCATTCACTCTATTGTGTTATTATATTCATATGCACTTACAATCACGTGGTAGTAATTTGTGTGAAGTTAGCTTGAGGGTATTTGACCTGAATAAAATTTATCGGTTTTATATTCAGTTTGAGGGTACTTGACCATTGCAAAATTAGCTTAGACATAAAATTTGTGTAAAATTGCCATATGAAATGGTCAATAAATCTCTGTTTGTCTCGTCGGGCCCTAGTTTCTAAAATGCAAAATGATACTAATTTTTTTTATTGAACGGCTAATATTATTAACGACAAGAAAAAAGAAAGATGCTACCTACAAATTGCCATCAAGCAACCATTTTTACACATGACAAGCAATCAACGGGAATAAGAGCCAAACTAGCCAATCTAGACAATTATTTTCCCTCTATTATTAATCGATGAATGTAAAGCCATTTGAATATCATCGACCAAAAGTGCCGTTGCAAATTTTCATTTCTTAAAGATAGTATCATGTCTAGTCTTCCATAAGGTATATAACGTGGCCCCAAATATAGCATTAATCACCTAGCGTCTTCTGAGATTGGGCCCGTAGAAACTATCACAACCTTCATCAAATATTCAAATGAGTTTTTGGGCCACATATACATTCCAATCCACTTCGCAACCCACTTCTACACTTCCATCGCATACGGGCATCGCGGAACAGGTGCTCGAGATCTTCATCAGCATCATTACACAATGCACACACGATGATGTATCGAGACTCCTCTTTTTGCTAAGTTGGGTGCTAAAGGAATTATTTTCAACATCATTTTCCAGATAAAAAGTTAACCTTAATTTATAGCTAACTAATCTACAGGAATACAGAAGGTTGAAAAAGATCTACGTAGGATACAATCGGTAATACTCTGAAATATTTCAGAAAAAAATAAAATCCGATCCACCATCTAATCCCAAGAGACACTAGAATTAAAAATGTGAATAGAATTATGAACCAAATTAATCAAATCTACAAATTCTCTTTCCTCGGCTCCTTTTCTCAGCCTCTATTCCAGTTCCACCTCCACAAAAAGGTCTCTGTAGTTGTTCTTTCCACCGTAATAGCAAGCAAAAAAAAAAAAAAAAAAACTCGTTCTCGACCATACATAATCTTGGATATTTTTGACTTATAAGAGGAGAGTCCTCGAACCACATCCTTCGAAAACATGGTACTTGTGCCAATTCTTATTATTTTTTTTTACACCAAACTACATCATTTCTTCCGATAGAATGGCGATTACAAACAAATCCGGTGATTTGAAAAAGTTTGATTAAGTTTCGATGAAGATTTGGAACATATGTTAGTTAATAACAGGTTCTTCGATGCCTACATTAGAGGTTATAAACTTAAAAAAGGTGATGAGATATATTTGAGAATGATAAAGGGAAAGTATGATTACTTATTGATATCTCTCGTAAGGGTGGTATTTATGGTGTTAGTAAGGAGATATTGTCTACCAATTCGTATAAGCTACAATGTTCTTATCAAAGTGATGATTGATGGTGCACGATCATTTGTTTCTATGAAATGATTTGATGTCATGTTAAGAAGGGATCTTTTGGCCATGTAGCCATCCTTTACCTTGATGTACAATTTATCTTATGTGTTGAATCTTAGCCCAATTATTGGACTATCATTTTAGGTCTCTAGACTAGGATACATATTGTTGAGGCGGTACACTACTAAGTTGTCATATCCATGGCACAAATAACATTTTTTGTTGGAAATAGTGCCCACAGTCATATTAATTGGTAATATTATTATTATTAGTAGGGTCTTTTTAGATTACACGTAAGGACAAATTTTAGCAACAATTGATATGAGAGTATTATTGAAGTCTAGTTTGTTGATTAGTTGAGGGTTTAATTAATTAATAAGGAAACTTATAGATGTAAGGGGGTTTAAGTGTCAAAATCTCAAAGTCGGATCCTTAGGATAATTACCAAACTTATGAATAATAACTTAGTGACAAAGTAATTATCCTATAAGGGTTCTAAACCCTCCCCTATAAATAGAGGAGCTTAAGAACGAAATTTCAAGTGATTTTAACCCCAAATTCGGCTGCCCTTTTCCTTCTTTAAAAAATCTCCCAAAGCTTGACGACGTGGAGCGTCAGCTACTTCTACGCGGCATGGCACGATTCCATAATCAATTTTGATGTTTAGTGTACGTGTTCATCAGATGTGGTGGTATCAAGGTTGCTGATATGCTTCTTGTGTGTAACTAAGAAAGACGAGTGATGGTTTGAGCTATGTACATCCTCTCTCCATCCAGAACTAGGACGGTTTCAAAGGACTGCAAGGGTATGACATTGAGTAATGCTTATTTTCTTAGTTCTAGTGATGAGCTAAAGGAAATAAGTCGATTTCCATATGCTTATGTTGTCGAATTGATTATGTATGCCATGAAATCTACTAGATGTGATGTCTCGTATGCATTGCGAATGACAAGTCGAAATAATATCAAGTCTGGGAAAATCATTGAATCAAAATCATGAACATGCTAAACTATCCTAAGAGGAAAAAAGAGATGTTTTTATAAGTATGAAAGAGATCGATGTAAAGGTTATAATGATGATAGTTTCAGACAAGTATAGACAATTTCGTTTTTAGTCGAAATTCATGCTTTTACTGAATGGTGAAGCATTTATTTAGAATAGTACCAAGTAATACACCATAATGGACATAACAACAAAGGTATAGTATATTGCATCTAGTGAGACTGCAAAGAAAGATAAGTGGCTAAAAAGGTTCATCGATGGTCTTGGTGTTGTTTTTTCAATCATTGATCATATTGTTGAAGTCTTTTGTAATTATACGGGTGCAGTCGTCTCGACTAAGTATCCAAAAGTCACAAAAGAACACATGGTGTATACTCAGAATACATTGTGTCTTCCTTACGAACGCGTATTTACTAACTTTCTTGCCATTTTCATCCTACAAACTTTTGATCACGCGTATTTACTAACTTTCTTGCCATTTTCATCCTACAAACTTTTGATCCATTCAGTTAGGATTGCAGCTTCAGACCATAATACTTGTCATGAAAAAGTGGTGTTACATTATGTTTTCGTACTTTGTTGTATCTTTTATATTTATTTTCATTTGATGTTATCATCGCTAATGAACTAAGAATTGGGTATGTTTTTTAATAAGGAATGTTTATCAAGTAGAGAAGGTGGCATTAGAGTATCATTTTGAGGCCGATTGTGATGTTTTATTTCTAATACATATATGAAAATTCTTTAGGAACCTCGTGGAAAGATTGGCTTGTATTTGAAGTAGTTGTAGTTTGGATTTTGCTTGCACGCTAGTTATTTTTTGGATGATTTTCTAAATTTCTACCACTTGCATTATACTTTTTAAACCGAATACCATAAGGAAGACGGTGGTTTGTAAATGTAGTGTACTCGTTTGAAGATAACACACACTATACATATATTTTTTAATTATTTCTTTCAGTTATAGTCAATTTGGGATTGGTAAAATTTTGAGTAAATTACACGAATGGTCCCTATGGTTTGGGGTAAATTGCACGTTTGGTCCCTAACTTATTTTTTTTAACTCGGAATGTCCCTATTGTTTGTTTTTTGCTACGCGCTTGGTCCCTACTTTTGTTTTTGTTATGCGCTTGGTCCCTACTGTTTGTTTTTGTTACGTGTTTGGTCCCTGTCTTACCTAAAAAGACTATTATTTAAATAGAGAAAAAATGATGAGGTAGGTAAGGTAAGGTGAGGGGGTGGGGTGGGGTTGTGGGTGTGTTTATTTAAATAAATTAAAAAATCAAGGGCAAAATAGTCTTTTTTAGGTAAGACAGGGACCAAGTGCGTAACAAAAACAAACAGTAGGGACCTTCCGAGTTAAAAAATTAAGTTAGAAACCAAACGCATAAATTACCCTAAACCATAGGAACCATTCATGTAATTTACTCTACAATTTTTCCCATCGGTCCGGTGGGGCCATGTAATAGTGAATAGAGGTGTATAGTAAATTAATGGTATTTAGCTCATGTCTTAGTATATTAAGATATATACACAAATAGTTTATATAATCAACATAGTAAGGTGTAATTGAATGATATGACTTAATAAAAGTGTTAAGTCATGTTTATCAATAAGTGGGTGACGCTTTGAGTTATAATACTCAACAATTTTATATTGTGATTTAACAATTGATGAAGTAACGAAAAAGAGGATAAAAAGGAATTAAAAGAGTGGGAAGTTGTGATGACAAGGATTGCGCATACAAGGTTTGAAAACTCAAACCTTGAGATAAACACGACAATGGTTGCTAATAATAATTTTAGGCATGTTTGGATGAACCAGTCAAGACTTGAAGATAATAACTCAACAAAGTGCTCAAGATAATATAATAAAGTATGAACAATGAACAAGATCAAGAAGAATGTTTGAGAAAATGATTGGTTGAATGATTCTTGAGTTGATATTCCAATAGTGAAAGTGATTAAAGGGTCCTATAGATACTAACTTAGGACCAATCATTTTGAAACATGAAGTGACCCTCGGCAGCTAAAAGATGTATTGAAATACTGAAGACCTGTTTTGTTTGTTGTGGTAGAAGCTTTATTTGAAGATAAATTGTGAAGACTTGGAAGATCATACTGAAGACTTGGTTTACTGGAGTGAAAGAGGTTAACACGAAAAGAAGCTTGTCTGTCTTTTGTACGCCGAAGTGTCAGAAAAGTAATGTTCACCTTTTCTAACATTGTATGTTAGATGAGTTTTTCTAGTCCAAGCGTAGCAAGCATGGCCACCTGAATTTGGAATATTTTATTGTTTATAATGTTATACGTTTTGCTATAAATAGATGATCATGTTGATCGATCTAAGCACCACTTCCCAGACATTCATTGTATTACTCTTTATTGAATACAAGTCTTCATTATCTTCATTATCTTCATTATCTTTTACTTATGTTGTTTATCAATTATTAACTTGTGTTTGACTGAAAACATTGTTACGATTTAACTAAGTGTTACTACTTGCTTATATTTACCAATTAATCTTGATGTTATATTCTTCCTTATTATTTTGCATATTTATTATTGTTGAGCTTTCGAAAATATCCGTTGAGATTAACTTAAATTTCCGCAAATCCATCTTAAATTCTTTCTCTCAACAATTGGTATCAGAGCCATAGTGCTTGCTTTTTAATTTTCCTTAAATACATAACTAGTTTTCAAAACAAAAACTCTGATTTAAAAGGCTTTATATACCACTTAGCTCATATTTTTCAAAATCTAAGGAAATATGGAACAAGTTTACTCTTTAAATATATCTAACAGTGCTCGAGGTTCTAATCGAGCTCCAATACTTGTTTCAAGTTAATATCATCACTGGTCTCAACATATGGAAATATATTTAACAAGACTTGGTAAAGAAGTTTGGAGATCTGTGGAAAAAGGACTACATGTACCTGTCCTTACTCCCATTGTCACTAATGAAACTCAAACCAGACTTGGAGGCGATCAAGCTGCCATGACCACACCTACTAACGATGACATTTAGAAGATGAAGAAAGATGAAACTGTTTTCAATGAAATCACTTGTGGAGTTCCTCCTGAAAGTTTCGATCTTATTATTAACTATAAATCATCAAAGAAATTTGGGATGTTCTTAAAAATCTTTGTGAAGGAACAGAGCAAGCACAAGACAAGAAGTTGGCCACTGCAATGAACGAGTTTAACAACTATAAAGCTCTTCCTGGTGAAGGTATTGATGATTCCTTTAAAAGATTCAACCTCATCGTCACTAAACTCTCAAATGCATGCATCACTCAAATTGATCATGAAACAAACCTGTAGTTCCTGGATGGTTTAGGAAACAATGGACCATTGTGAAGATGATAGTTCAAGGTGACATCAAAATAAAAACTCTATCATTGTACAAGTTCTATGGTGAAATACAAGCTCAAGAGTCTACGGTGATGAAAGATTGCATGGATCTAGGTGGACTACTCGCCTTGGTCGCCTATTCACCACAACCTACCAACCGATCTCCACAGTATCATCATACCGGAGAGTCATCATACCAAACCTCATATGATGAAACACTACAATCATATTAACTAGAGACACAACCTGATGACGAAGAAGCCTTTCAAAACACATTAGCTCTTGTCAGCCAATAGTTCAACAAAATCCCTCCACCCAACTATCGTAAAAATAAATAGTTCACCAAACTTCCTTTCAACCGCAATTACAATCCTCAAAAAAACTCCCTTTAGCATTTTCCTCAACCTTCTAGATATCCCCGAAATCAACAATATCAACCTCAGTCTCAAAACACACCTTTGATGCTTACAAACTCCACTGACGCATCGAAAGAAGAAAAATCTTCAAATATCGCAGTCGGCACCAAAGAGAAGAAAGAAGGAGTTCTCATATTCCATAAGTGTCACAAGGAAAATCACTTTGCAAGAGACAACAATGCCAACGTTGTGCAAGACAGATCATTCTATCTTATAATGGTTCAAGAAGCTGAAGACAAAGAAAAGGTTGAGAAAGCTTTTGTAGCACAAGTAAAGAGAGACCATCAGTATGGTCTTTGGGAGATGAAGATGAGGAAAATGACAACAAAAGGAAATTAGGCAAGCTATGTATGGTTTAAAAGAAAAAGGAAAGCATCGAAAAGCTGAAAAAAAACTACTGCTTCATGGCAAAAGAAGGGAACATGAACATCGTTAAACATGTAAAATTTATGATTCAGTCAAACAATTATAACATGCATGACTATGAACCAAATCTGGAAAAACTTACTCAAACGTGTGCTGACCTCCTTTCAGATTATAACAAAGCTTTAGATGAAAAGAACATAGCGATCCTAGAGCTATATCACTTACGAGGAAGACTAGAAGACAAGAAGCTTAAGGTCACTATGTTAAAAGCATAGTTGAAATTAGAAAAATATGTTAGGTTGCTTAGTGAAACTCAATTCGATGTTGCTTTTAATCAACAAGATTTAGCCCGAGCTGGAATTGTACACTTAAACAAAATTAATAGAAAAAATATTTAACGAAAGTGAAGCAATTGAAAACTTGGTCAATAATGGTTATGTGGACAACACTTATAATTGGGGTTGATCAAATGGATACAATATCGGAGAGAAATCTCCACTTCGTTTGATGTCGAACATCCCTACGTCCCACCTGCAAGATCTTTTACTTTGCAATCAATGACAAGAACTATCCCAAAGACACTCAATGTCATTTTGGAAAACGTCATGTCCTAAGCAACAACTGTGTCATTGAAGATATTATCCCAGAAACATCGCGACTCTGATAATATTCATTCCATAGTAGTCATCGGAACGATATATTCTAGCATGCATCATGATCTGATGTTAACGAAGACATAATCTTAGAAGGACCTGACTTACCTTTCAAATTAAATGTCCTAGAAAAAGTGAGTACTGCACCTTCTGTGGTATCCCACTCAACAAAAGTCTCACTATAGACTTCTGTTAAATCCACCACTAAGATTAAAGCTTTTCCTCAAGATGTAGGAACAGACAAGTTTGAGATAGAACAATGCTCTAAGTGTCAAGAACACTATAGTTTTGTTGACTCTTTTCATACACCCATTCCAAAGTCTAAACTTTTTAAGAGCAAAAGACTTAAACTGAACAAATCAGATATTTTGTCACCAAAATATGAAGAAAAGCAAGCCTTAAAAGTTAAAATCAAATTTTGTATTGAGAAAAGGTAAGCTGAGTCGAATCTCAAGGTTACTGAAAACAAAAGGTCACCATTTTCAAAGAAAGTGCTTTTAAATGACTTTGAGGTTAGCAAATCTTTTCAAAAAAAAAACTTTGTGCAAAAACATTTTAACAAATCTAACTCTTCGTAGAAGTTAAACCAGAAACGAAAAATCAAAAGTCCAAATACGTCAAGTCCTAAAAGGACTCAAAGTCCCAAAATGACTCAAAGTCCCAAACCTATCTAAAGCAACAACAACGCAGTTGTCATTCTTCTGAACAAAAAACCTGATAAAAAACTCAAGCAAGTCCTAATTGATGACACCGCTGTTGTCAATCAAAAGAACAAAGAAAAGTCTAAAATTAAATTAAATTTCGCAAAGCACATTGATCATGTTCCTAAGTCTAAATCTTGGAAAACCATCTGGATAAATGAAACGAAATTAACCTTTAGTTCTTATCCACGTGTTAAGAAAATTGCCTCTAGGTCTAAGCAATGAAGTTTTATCACAAAAGGAATTGGAAAATAAAAGAGATAGAGAACAACAAATCATTAAAAGTCACAAGAAAACCACACACTGCATACTAAGAACAATGTCATACTAGAACAGAACAAAAGTATTACGATTGCTGAACAACACAAGTAGGCTTGGGGATATATAATCAGGTCTGGGATTGATATAGCCTAATCAACTATATATATCCGAGAAGTGATTAACATATGCCTAGGAATGGTTGTGGTGTTGCAGCAAGTCTAAAAACTTACCAACTCTACTACAATGAAACACTCGAACATAACCTAAACTTAGAATACTATAGGAGTATTTTGTTGTACTATAATTACTTATGTGAAAACTAAACACGACCCTTACTAGTGGGTCAATAGTTGCTGAGTGGATGTGCTAAGGTTATATGTGACTAAGATGTTATAGACTTAGAATCTGTGATCTTTGCTTTACTTCCTGTTCCTTGTTTGGTTGTGGTCTTAGAGTTGGATCACTTATTCGAAGGTCTATTCTATCTTGGTTATATATAGCTAGTATGCACTACATAATTATTGAAGTAACTGGTAAGGATCATCCTATAAATATCATTAGTAATACATCTATTATAGGTCTCTTACGCCCCTTTTCTCGCTTAGATAACATGGCTGGATTCCATCTACCTGGCGACCGTACTTTCCCGATCAAGGGAACGGTGGATGGCTTGAAGTTGAAGAAGAAGAAGAAGAGAACCCAGTGGTCCCAGTAGAAGAAGACCCCGAGGAGAGTTCTGAGGAAGAGAACGAAGAGGAAGTCCAAGAAGACTCTGACTCAGATGCCGAGGTCTATAATCCACCTCAAGTTGCCCAAAATCCTAACCCTCGACAAGATTTTCAAGGCCCGACGCCTCTGTGGACAGTAAACTTGGGAAGGTGGAGCCACGAACATGGATAACCACCTCCTTATAATGGAGACCGAATCTTCTACAACTTGAGCAATGAAGGCTCAGCAGACAGAGTCCTTCCTATCTTGGTTCGTCGTGTTGTTCGCAATACTGAACAAGGAAGAGCGACCGTCGACCAAGTCATGGAAATCTGGGCTAACTCAGGAGTCAACACAGTTCGTCTCCACCATCTGACCGATGACCAGGAGTTAACCAGGACTCACACTGACGCACTATAGATGGAACTGAATGCCAGTCGATCCGAAGTTAGAGAACTTCGACAGGGCCAAGTTGCATTGGAAAGGCGTGTGTATGAAACAGAAAATCAACTGGCTGAGTCCAGGGAAGAATCTAGTACCAACCAGAACAACACTCCTCGAAAGTAGAGCATACTCTACTTAAACTTTTGGATATAGATTAGGTCTACTTTTAGACTCTAGTATTATTTTCCCTGTTTATATCTAGGCTTTGAACTTTCCGTTTCGTTAGGTCTTTATGCTGTCAAAAGTTTTCCCTGTGTTGGTATGTTGTAGACCTACTTCAAGGTCAAATTTTCCTGAACTCTATACATCTATAATACAAATGATATTGACAGACATCCAATCCTCTTGAAAAATGTTTATCCAAATTCTTTCATCTTTCGAGTGGTAGACCTCTGTTGCAAACACTTCATCAATTACATGTTGAACTATGGTGTATTAGTTCAAGGAACACTCTCGTTATTCTCACTATTGACATATTACAATTATCTTCATCTTTGTAAAATTATAGTTGAAAGATGCCTCCTCATAGATGAAGCAGACGTAATCCACCAATAACTCCAACTCAACCACCACCTCCGCACAATTAGATCCTGTAGTTTTTCAAGATGCAGTGACCACGACTGTAACGACATCCTTAACTCAGATCAACGCTAGCGGTACTAGCGAAGGTGGAACGGGTACTAACTCCACCCAAGGTGATAGTCACGGGCACCCTAGGGAGTGTTCATGCAAAGACTTCACCAACTGCAAACCCAAAGCCTTTAACGGTACCGGTGGAATCATTGCTCTATCGCAATGTATAGAGAAAACGGAGTCTATATTTGAGATTTGCTCCTGCCCAGAAGGAAGCAAAGTAAAAGTTGCTTCCTGCACCTTCTCAGACAGGGCCCTCACATGGTGGAATGGCCATGTCAATTCAATTACTCTCATAGTGGCTAACTCCATGGGCTGGGAAGCACTGAAGAATCTGATGGTAGGAGAATACTACTCGAGGGGAGAAGTTCAGAAACTCGAGCATGAAATTTGGAGCCTGGCCATGAAAGGCTGTGACATAGTAGCCTACACGGCTAGGTTCAGTGATCTAGTGGCTCTATGTCCGGGGATGGTCTACACTGAAGCCAAGAAGATTAAGAGGTACATTTGGGGACTAGTACCTCCATTTTAGGGGAATGTATTGTCTTCAAACCTCGCTACATTCGACAGTGCCAAACGATTGGCACATCGACTCATTGACCATGGAGTCTGCATGCCAACAACAACCCCTGTTGTCCCAGAATTGGCCAACGAAAACGACAACAAGAGGAAGTTTTGGGACAGAAAGAAGAACAAATCGGCGCAGACCTCTGCCAAGAAATAACAGACTGGGGCTGTTCATGCCGCAACAACACCTGTTGTCCCTACACCAACAAAGCAGTACGCTGGAAGTCTGCCGAAATGCAACAAGTGCACCTTCCATGACAATGGCCCCTGCCGGGAGATGCAGTGTGCTAACTGCAATAGGAAAGGGCACACGACCCGTTTCTGTAAGGCTCCGGCAAGACCAATCACCCAGGTCCTTGGTGTTGGAGTAGGCCAGTCCTGCTACGGGTGTGGTGAACTTGGACACTACAAGAGGAACTGCCCGAAAGCCGAGAATACTGGTGGAGTAGCTAGAGCACTCGCTATTGGTCATGATGAAGCCGTGGCAGACCCTACGGTGGTCATGGGTACGTTTCTCCTCGATAACTCTTATGCATGCATACTATTTGATAATGGAGTGGAGTGGAGTTTCGTGAACCAAAAATTTGCACACTTACTTAAACAACAACCACAAGCACTAAAAGAAACGTTCACTGTAGAAATGGCTAACAGTAAGATTGAGAGCACTAACGAAATATACATAGGATGCACCCTAACTCTAGATAGCTATTCATTTCAAATCGACCTCATGTGTGTCTCAATTAAAAGTTTCGACGTCATTATCGACATGGATTGGTTGAGTCTTCATCGCGCTGACATCATGTGTTTTGAGAAAGCCATTCGTCTTAATCTACCGAATAGCGAAACCCTAGTTATCTATGGCGACAAACCAGGCACGAACCTTTGAATCATCTCGAGTATTTAAGCCCAGAAGTACTTACGAAAGGAATATCATGCGTTCCTTGCTCACGTGGTAGATATGAGCCAAAAGGTGAATGACATAAAGAACATCCCAGAAGTCCACGACTTTCCTGACATCTTTCTGAAGATCTTCCAGGATTACCACCACAACGTCAAGTCGAGTTCAGAATCGATTTAATTCCAGGAGCTACCCCTATAGCCAAATCGCCTTATCGACTAGCACCAGCTGAGATGCAGGAACTATCCATTCAACTGAATGAACTGATAAGCAAGGGATTCATTAGACCAAGCTTCTCACCCTGGGGAGCATCGGTCTTGTTCGTAATGAAGAAGGATGGATCGTTCCATATGTGCATCGACTATCGCGAACTAAACAAACTTACCGTTAAGAACTGATACCCTCTAGCACGGATAGACGACTTGTTCGACTAACTACAAGGAGCGAGCTACTTTTCAAAGATTGACTTAAGATCCGAGTATCACCAGTTACGAGTTTTAGAGGAAGATGTTCCCAAAACAGCCTTCCGAACTCGTTATGGTCACTACGAGTTTGTAGTGATGCCTTCCGGATTGACCAATGCGCCCGCAGTGTTCATGGACTTAATGAACCGGGTGTGCCTTCCTTACTTAGATAATCTTGTGATCGTATTCATTGATGACATACTCATCTACTCACGCAGTAAGGAGGAACATAGTCAACACCTACGAGAGATCTTAAAAACACTACGAGCAGAGAAGCTTTATGCGAAGTTCTCTAAATGCGAATTTTGGATTCGAAGTATCAAATTCTTGGGTCACGTGGTTAGCAAAGAAGGAATTCACGTGGATCCTTCCAAAATCAAGGCCATTGAGAACTGGTCAGCACCAAAGACGCCTACGGAAATTCGTCAATTTCTAGGCCTCGCTGGCTACTATCGTAGATTCATCCAGAACTTTTCAAAGATTGCGAAACCACTTACCACATTGACGAAGAAAGGTGTGACCTTTGACTGGGAAGAGAAACAAGAAAAGGCGTTCCAAACACTTAAGCAAGCCTTATGCAGCGCACCGATATTATCCCTCCCCGAAGGGATAGAAGATTTTGTGGTATATTGCGATGCATCCAACCAAGGGCTTGGCTGTGTTCTTATGCAACGAGGAAAGGTTATCGCCTATGCGTCAAGACGGCTTAAGACGCACAAAGTCAACTACACTACTCATGATCTTGATTTAGGAGCAATGGTATTTGCTCTGAAGATCTGGAGACACTACCTGTATGGTACAAAAAGCGCTATCTTTACAGACCACAAAAGCCTCCAACATATATTCGACCAGAAGGAGCTCAACATGAGACAACGACGATGAGTTGAACTACTAAATGACTACGAATTTGAAATTCGTTATCATCCTGGTAAAGCCAATGTAGTAGCAGACGCCCTAAGTCGGAAAGAATACTCAGGTCGTAGAGTCAAGGCATTGACTATGACAATCCATTCACATATGTCCACACAAATTAAGGAGGCTCAACAGGAAGCCTTGAAACCAGAAAATGTGGCAGGAGAAACCCTAAGAGGGATGCATAAGAACTTAGAAGTCAAGGGTGACAGAGTCTTATACCTCATGGCTCGGATCTGGACACCGAAGCTCGAAAATGTGGCAGGTGAAACCCTATCTGATGGTACCCTGATCTTAGGTCTATCTTGGAGAAATAACTGGCTCCCTGAATTTGATCGAAGAGGTCGTCGATTCTGGGTAGGGGATAACGGTTCTTGATGGTAAGCTTGTTCAGCTCTCGGTAGTCGATGCACATCCGAAAGGATCCATCTTGCTTCTTTACGAATAAAATCGGGGCTCCCCAGGGTGAGGAACTTGGTTTTATGAATCCTTTGCTGATAAGTTCATTAAGTTGGCTGGATAATTCTTGCATTTCTGCCGGCGCTAAACGATAGGGAGATTTAGCTACAGGAGTAGCTCCAGGGATTAGATCGATACGGAACTCGACTTGACGCTCGGGAGGAATTCCTGGGAGATCTTCGGGGAAGACGTCAGGAAAGTTACAGACTTCGGGGATGCTCTCGAGGTCTTTAACTTTTTGCGTCTCGTCAACAACATGAGCTAGGAATGCATGGCACTCCTTCCATAGATACTTCTGGGCCTTGATGCATGAAATGATACAAAGGCTCGAACTGAGTTTATCACCGAAAATAGTGAGGGCTTCGCCAGAGGGAAGATTGAGACGGATAGCCTTCTCGTAGGAAACGATATCAGCACGATTGGGGCTTAACCAATCCATGCCGATAATGACATCGAAGCTCTTAATGGATACAGGCATAAGGTTGATGGAAAAGGAATGACCGTCTAGAGTAAGAGTACAACCTATTAATATATCGTTAGTGCTCTCCTTCTTTCCGTTAGCCATCTCGACGGTAAATGTTTCGGTTAGAGGTTGGGATTTACACTTGATTAGATGTTTGAATGCATGACTAACAAAACTTCTCTCCGCACTAGAATCGAAAAGAATGAATGCATAAGAGTTGTCAAGGAGGAACGTACCTGTAACAACGGTTTGATCAGCGACCGCTTCCTCCTGGCCCATCGCCATCAATCTTCCTGTATTACCGCCCGTTGTCGCCTTGGGGCAGTTTCTTTTGAAATTCCCAACTTCCCCACATCCATAGCAGGCTTGGCTGGCACCCGCACCAGGACTCGGATTAGTTGGTTGGGCTGGTGCCCTGCAGTATCGGGTCATGTGTCCCTTCCTTCCATAATTGTTGCAATTCAACTCACGGCAGGGTCCGTGATGATGGAAGGTACACTTGTTGCACAAAGGTAGTTTCCCTGAATAACCACCGGTAGGAGCTTGGGTGGTCGGAGCAGCAGTGGGAGCAGGAGTAGGAGTAGTAGCAGCGTGGACTGCCACTGTTTGTTCCTTCTTGGAGGGCTCCTGAGGAGACTGGACCTTGCGTTTGTTCCAAAATTTCTTCTTCTTCTCACCACTCTCCTTTTGTGGCTCGGCGACCGCTGATGCCTCGTCCAGATCGATCCCATGATCGATCAGAGTCTGTGCCAGATTGTGACAACCGTCAAAATTCGAGTCGGTTCTAGATTTGAATAAACTTAGTTGCACATATAGGCACGACACATAATAGACTTAGTAACTAGAAGCTAAGTTATAACCTACTAGAAACTTGGAAACAAGTAGGATCGGATGATAGTGTACTTAGATTTCACATTGATATGTGAATTCTACTACTACTTAACTGTAGTGACTATCCATATTTGGGTCACTCTTTGACTCAAACACCTTTTCATGAATCATATACACACATTATGCACTTGACCTAGCAGTAGAAATTAGGTTGGAGCCTCATAGAAACTTAAGTCAGAGTTGAAAACTATGACTAGTATACTTGATTCCTCAATTTCGTTTGAATCTCGAAACCACTACATAGAATGCCAATAAACCGATAAAATAAGTTACAAATATTATTTATAACTATAAAAGAGTTATAATACCATAAGATAAATTGAAGTCTAAAAGATTCTATTGATTTTGATATCTAAAGATTTATTAATTCTCAAAACCCTAAAAACCCTAAAACCTAAATTTTATAAAATTTGACATCAAGAATTCTATAAAAATAGTTATGAAACTCATAATATTATCCTAAAACAATTAAATTCAGGGAAATATAATCAAGGAAAATAAAATTTAACTCATTAACATTTACCCTTAATTTATAAATCAAAAATCAAGGTTTTATGAATAAAAACTTGATTTTAGTGCACATTTTATATAAAAATTGAGATATTTTATAAAAGAACTTAAATTTTATAAAAGAAAATGAATGAGAAAGGGGTATTATACTAAAAAATTCGGATCCCTCTCTCCCCATATCTCTCTCTCACACTCTCATTCTCCAACACACACACATCTCTCTTCTTTCTCTCTCTAGAAAACTCTCTCTACCTTCTCTCTAATTTTTCTCTCCAAACACCACTCCATTCTCTCTTCCTCCCTCTAAGAACCATGAAATTTTCCAGAAAACAAACCCAAGAACACTCCTCAAACTCGAAATCTTCATCATCTTGTGGTATTCTTGAAGGTAAAATCGATTTCTACTTCACTTTTCCTTCAAGTTTTGCTCTTTTTCTTACACTTTCTCCTTCTTCATCTTCTTCAAACTTGTTTTATTTTTGTTAAAATGGTTTTTAGAACATGATGGATGTGTTTTAACACCATGCATGTATGATAAACAAGGTTGCATGTTCATGATCTTAGTGCAAAAATCGATTTTAAGGATTAAAACATCAAACTCAAGTTAAGAGTTTTTGAGAAACAAAATTTTGTTCATAAATGCATGTATACATTTTGATAAGTTTTAATCTTTTGATCTCTGGAAACATGACTAAAATATGAGTTTATCATGATATATTTAAAATACTTCAAAAGATTTACTCAAGGAAATGATGAAAACTCACTTTTCTAACCAATCATCATGAATGCAATCTGCCAGATTTCTTTACCTGACTTTAAACTGTCATATCTCACTCATTTCTTAACCAAAATTCGTGATTCTTTTTCTGCAATATAATATTTTGAGTTAGCTTTCACACCCATCTGACCTCACTGGAAAATTCAAATATTTCGATTTTTACCAATTTTTACAAAATTGTTGCTCAAACAGCACTTTCCTTATGAACATTTGTTTTGTGTTGCATGTTCAAAGGACTTATTCATCACTAAAAGTCATTCAAAAATTATTTGAACTCTTAATATCATGTATTAATAGGTACAAAAAGATCTTGATTCAAAAGTCTTTGTAACATGTTGCAAAAATTATCATAGTAACATCAATAATCTTTACATAAATCACAAGAACCAAGTTTTCTTTATAATTTATTGAGCCTTTAGGCATGGTTTTCAACATCAAAAATAAGAAAACAATTTTTCATTGTTATTAAATTGTATGAAGATGCATTCTGGAAATTTTCAGCTCAATATATATTTTCTTTATTTTTATATGAAAATAATAAGAAAATAGAGTGTTAAATCATATAAAATACTTACACTAGTAAATAAGTTCTGGAAAAATTCTTGGATGATCCTTTAAGTTAATAAACATTCCCCATGAAGTTTCAATGACTTTTGTTACTGTTTAGTATGGTTTTTACTTTTCTTTTTATTTAGCTCTAATAAATCATAAAACCACTTTAGGGAATGTGAAAATATTATTTCTTATTTGTCGCAGCTTGTACCCTGCATTTAAGACTCAGAAAAATATTTTGGGAATTTTTCAAAATGTATATCTATTTTTCCATGATTTTTGTGTTTATAATGGATTAAAAACAGGAAAAATAGTTTTATTCATCCAAAATTAATAAAAATTTACCAGAAACTCTTATAATATGTTAGGATGATAAACAAAATTTTTGATGATTTTTATCTTCTGTATGCTATTTTTCTTCTATTTTCCCAAAATTTAATACACTTAAATGTACAAAAATCATAAAAATTGTGTTAAACTTTTTGAAAACACATATTAATAATTTTCCCAGATTATGTACACTGTAAAACAGTTACACAAAAATTATAAGAATTTTTCATGATAATTTACTATTTTTCCATGATTTTATGATTATTCAAGGAATTAAATGGTGAAAAATAGTTAGACAAATCAAAAATTCAAGAAAATTTATCTTAAAGTCTTTGACTTCAATTAAAACTGAAATACAAAGTTTGGGAAATTTAGAACTAAATTGATTTAGTTTTTGAATATTTAATCATTAGAACACTTCTTAAAATGTTAAATATTAACATTTCAATAATGAGAATTTTCCACTTAAATTGTTATATAACAATTGATCCATTGAAATTTAATTTTCACAGAAAAATGTTTGTAACTTATCAATATTAAATTTTGACACAATATTGGCATAATTCTATTGTAGTAGTAAGTATACTAGTATTAGATTTCGATTAGAGACTCACTAGCGAATACCATTATTGTAGGAATCGGTAATGGTACTCGTGGAACGTAGTTCAAGGCACCATTTGCATCATCTCAATGTATTGTGAGTATTCACCACTCCCCTATTTTCGGTTTTTAAATGTTTTGGGGTGGAAAAGCATGTCCTAAACTATTTATGTTCGTTGTATTTAATTGACTCGTATAAACTTGGTTGCTATATTTTGCATATTGTGAGTATTCACGCACTCCCCTATTTTCAGTTTTTATGTTTTGGGGTGGAAAAGCATGTCCCGAAAAACTATTTTTTGAATGTTGTATTTAAATTGATTTGTATCAAACATGATTGCTATTTTATTGCTATGTCTCTCTATGTATGTCTATGCAACACGGAAGATGAGAACTTATCGTACTAAGGCCCTTCCCTTATCTCTAACCATTAACTCTTTGAGCCAATGGTCATTATGGATAGCGCTATTAGGAATTGACAACTCCTCACTCGCCCTATTGCTGGAGTGCATGATACCATATTCATCTATGGAACGATAAGCATAGATCTTGATAGGGCTTCAATCATAGGTTTGGTTGAGACTCATTGTTTGCTCATACACATACAAACTCGTTTCTCGTTATAGCAATAAACTTGTTTATTAATTATAGCAATGAACTTTGTTTCTCATTACAACAACGAACTTTTATTACTGAAAACTTATATACATGTTTTAGCAATGAAATTGTTTGCTCCTTGTAGCAACGAAATTGATTGCTCATTTTAGCAATGAAACTTGTTTACTCGTTTGAGTAACGAACTTTATCTTCCATGAGAATATGAATGTTGCATCTTATTTGGGCAACATACCTTATCTCTCATGATGACAAAGAACTTTGTTTTTACAAACTTATTTACTCATTTTAACAATATACTTTTATTATTGGAAACTTTTATCAAAACTTTGATTTCAATTCATGGAACCAATATTATTTTGTTTATCTGTGAGTACTCACCAACTATTTTTATAGTTGACGCTCGTTTTACATGCTTTTTCAGGAATCATCGAGTAAGTGGTACTTAGGGACACTTCACTTTTAGGAGCATTCGCATGTGTTGTATTTCAATTTACATTGTAATTTCTTTTAAAAGTTGTTCAAACCCATTGTGAATTTGTAATGATTTTTAATACTATGGTTGGTGTTGTCTTTTAACTTTTGCGATGAAACCCTTTGTACTGCCACGCCCTGGGTTTCCGCTTTAGCGGGGTGTGACAGGAAATGGTATTAGAGCCGAAGGTTATAGAGAATACCGGTTTTCCTTTGGAGAACCACAACTATAGCCAAAAATTTTCTAAGCGTTTTTAAAATACTGAACATACTACTAGTATAACTAATTCGAGTACGCATTATCAGACTTTAATTAAGTATAGCCTGGCCAACTATGCTTAATTAAGGAAACTTAATGTGAGGCTTGAAACGGTTATAGTAGAATTATGTTCAAAACGATTTTCAACTTAAACTTTTGAAAAACAAAATTTTTCGGTGTGCGTACGGGCATTGCATATTATAGGCATTCATCTAGATACACTTAGAAACTAAGTGCACTTTTATAACAATGCCTTTATTTAGAAATAATCTTATCCCTTATCAAGTGCTAGGTTAACCACTTAGGTTATATCACTAGCCACTCTAGGAGCAATGCACTTAGTACTGAGAATGAGTATTCCTCGGTAGCTATTGACTTTAGATGTAAGGTTAGTAGCTAGATATACACTAGTAATAATCTTAAGTCGAAACCTATACCAATTATTCCTCAATACCTCTTCATCGTCTTCAAGAGTTACAACTAGGAAAAAGCGTTTCGATACCGACACGAACGATAATTGGAGCATCTCGTAAGGAGGTAGATGAGTCACCACTAAGTAATCACTTGGATACCATTGGCGGGCATTCCAGATTCGACTCACAAGGAGACACGGAGGTTTAACCTATATGTGAGATCTTATTTCTACGTTACGATTTAGCTCTAGGTTCTTTCCACCTTGAGGTTAAAACTTAACATAATATATCCCTTTGACCTCTATAAAAAGTCGTCAACTGCATTGACACCATAAAACGTTTACAAACAATTTTTCTTGTCCTTTATTTTGAGGAAAAGACACCGGTACTCGCCTTAGTATTTAGGTACGATCAGCTACACTAACATACTTATTCCTTACTTCTTAATCTTCCATCGAAAAATTATTTTGCTTAATCGGTTTTATTTATCATCGATAAAATATTTTATAACCACTTCATTTAACTTACTAGACCTTTCCTAACAATGTAAGCCATATTCTCGCTAAAAATCTTTTGATAACTTGCTTTAACTTAACACTTTTCTTCAAAACTCAATTTAACCAATATTTGTTTTAACCTTGCTATTTCAATTTCATTTCAAATCCATTTCAATGGATAGATGTGCTTTTAAAGGCATATAAACCATTTTAAACCTTGCTTACCATTTTGACACGTTTTCGAAAAACTTAGAAACATTTTCTTTTATAAAAGTGTTTAAACTCTATGCTATAAAACTTAAACATATAACATTGAAGTCCTATTATATGTAAAAGCATCCTCGGATTTTCCAAACCACTTTTGCTATGACACATTTAACCGCTTTCACATTTAGACATTGTAATTTACTTTAATGTGTTTTCTCGAAAACACAACATGATATTTATGCAAATGTCTACTTCAAACAAGTTTATAAGACATATTTAATGCTTGTAATTCAAAACATACCTTATTTGTGTACTTTGCTTCAATATAGTTTTATAATCTATAAAGATTCTAAAATATAAAGCATTGCAAAACTTAGTGTTCACTTTTAAAGTTCCAGTGGCGCACTTTCGACAATGCACAATTATTCATTTAAATATGTTAAGTCTTTACCTTATCCATTTTAACCATTGTTGGACTCAAGCCTAAAAGGGTCAAGACTGTCAGATTTTCAATTACCAGTTGTAGTGCTTTTTTTTTCCACAATTGAAGTTTAACTTAATAGATAACTCGTGAATTTTTAGCAATCCTTAGCAAACACTTTAAAACTCCCACATGTCTATGTAACCATCAACATACATCAAATATTGAAGTTTGAAATATATCTCAACCTGGTTTTAATCTACCTATAGGTATTGTTCTTATAATTTTAACAATAACAATCATTGCCGCCGCTACCTTCCTTTTTCTTTCGCCCGCACTTGATTTCTTGCTCTCCTTATGAGTTCAGATCTCGCACACCTATAATCGTAACATAATACATTGTCTAACTTTGTTTCTGTCTATTTTGCTTCTCCTGGTATCATGTTTGTACACATACATACTAGAAGTCTATCCTTTCGTTTTGAGCGATTAATACATGTATATCCGTGAGGAATAATTTTTATTTAGTCAACTTTGATATATTCAATTACGCCTTTTATCATATACATCTTGTTTTTATTTTGAAATCTCAATAAACAAGTGATCCTTATTTACATTTGCCCTTTCGTTCTAAATTCAGAAACTTGATATAAAATGCAATTTTCATTGTATTTTTCTTACAATTAATACACAAGAAGAATACCATTGTTCTTATCATTTTTCTAAATCCATAAAATATATGTGAAAGAATACATTTTCTTATGCTTTTTCTTTTCTTTAAATACATCAAAAGTCTTGAATTTTACTATTATATATATTCTCTAAATGATTGTTTTTGTAGAAACACTAAATTAAGAATCCACTATTTTCAATGATCGATATTTTTACACCTTTCTTAAAATAGCATTCTACTTTGTAATTTTCATTGAGTTCCTAAACTCTCAACTTTGTTTTTATAAATATTCTGACTCATAAGCTTGAATTTGTCCTGACTTAGAGAATTAGACAATTTTTCAAAAGAGTAATCAAAATATTTTTGTATAAATTCCCTTATTGATGACTTAAACCTGTAACCTTAATTAATCTTTATATTATTTTACTACTTCGTTTGATCGCCACACATGTATTTTCGTTATCTTGGAATTATTACATATTTTGATAATAGTGAGATAAATTATCATTTCTAAACACACATTTTGATAACAATGATATTTTTATCACTTCTAAACACCTAAAATGCTATCTACACAATGTGATTTAATCGCCTCCATTTGCAACATTGACTCTCTAAATATATATATTCTTCGAATATAGATCTATTATTGTAAGAGTAACCGTAGTAGTAATTATAGCCTCGGAGATCCTCAATCATTTCGTAATTTATTTTGTAGCCGACACTTAAATAGCCTTTACATTGGAGATGTACCAAAACTTCGTTGCCTACCCTTAGTACGTTTTCTTTAGGAACTTACCCTCGATCGCTCCTTTTTCATTCGTGCTACCCCTTCTTATTTCAGAATATATCTTTTCCAGATGTAATAGCCAACCCGGAAGTGAACAAATTGTTCCTAATCTCTTCTTTATTAAGCGGCGAATTTACACTTAGTGCTAATTTAGAACGCGCCTTAAGGATCAATGCGGATTTAACGCTCAGTGCAGTTAGTGCTTCAGAAAAACTTATAGCTCTCTTAATTAAGATAATATCTAACTAGATGATCTTTTTCGACTAGGTCGCCATGTTTGGATCATGATTTCCATGATCCTAATTTCTCGCAATCTAAATTGTAGAACTCAAATTAAGGAAACATTAATTTGACTATAGCTAAAGAATTGGGTTCTTCCTTTGAGGAAATAAACCCGGAATAATCAAAGAACACTGCAAGTCACCACCTCTCCAGCTATATAATTGTATTCGACTGAGTTCTAATAGAATACGTCACGAATTGAATTTCGGGGCGAAATTCTTTCAACCGGGGGAGAATGTGACAACCGTCAAAATTCGAGTCGGTTCTAGATTTGAATAAACTTAGTTGCACATATAGGCACGACACATAATAGACTTAGTAACTAGAAGCTAAGTTATAACCTACTAGAAACTTGGAAACAAGTAGGATCGGATGATAGTGTACTTAGATTTCACATTGATATGTGAATTCTACTACTACTTAACTGTAGTGACTATCCATATTTGGGTCACTCTTTGACTCAAACACCTTTTCATGAATCATATACACACATTATGCACTTGACCTAGCAGTAGAAATTAGGTTGGAGCCTCATAGAAACTTAAGTCAGAGTTGAAAACTATGACTAGTATACTTGATTCCTCAATTTCGTTTGAATCTCGAAACCACTACATAGAATGCCAATAAACCGATAAAATAAGTTACAAATATTATTTATAACTATAAAAGAGTTATAATACCATAAGATAAATTGAAGTCTAAAAGATTCTATTGATTTTGATATCTAAAGATTTATTAATTCTCAAAACCCTAAAAACCCTAAAACCTAAATTTTATAAAATTTGACATCAAGAATTCTATAAAAATAGTTATGAAACTCATAATATTATCCTAAAACAATTAAATTCAGGGAAATATAATCAAGGAAAATAAAATTTAACTCATTAACATTTACCCTTAATTTATAAATCAAAAATCAAGGTTTTATGAATAAAAACTTGATTTTAGTGCACATTTTATATAAAAATTGAGATATTTTATAAAAGAACTTAAATTTTATAAAAGAAAATGAATGAGAAAGGGGTATTATACTAAAAAATTCAGATCCCTCTCTCCCCATATCTCTCTCTCACACTCTCATTCTCCAACACACACACATCTCTCTTCTTTCTCTCTCTAGAAAACTCTCTCTACCTTCTCTCTAATTTTTCTCTCCAAACACCACTCCATTCTCTCTTCCTCCCTCTAAGAACCATGAAATTTTCCAGAAAACAAACCCAAGAGCACTCCTCAAACTCGAAATCTTCATCATCTTGTGGTATTCTTGAAGGTAAAATCGATTTCTACTTCACTTTTCCTTCAAGTTTTGCTCTTTTTCTTACACTTTCTCCTTCTTCATCTTCTTCAAACTTGTTTTATTTTTGTTAAAATGGTTTTTAGAACATGATGGATGTGTTTTAACACCATGCATGTATGATAAACAAGGTTGCATGTTCATGATCTTAGTGCAAAAATCGATTTTAAGGATTAAAACATCAAACTCAAGTTAAGAGTTTTTGAGAAACAAAATTTTGTTCATAAATGCATGTATACATTTTGATAAGTTTTAATCTTTTGATCTCTGGAAACATGACTAAAATATGAGTTTATCATGATATATTTAAAATACTTCAAAAGATTTACTCAAGGAAATGATGAAAACTCACTTTTCTAACCAATCATCATGAATGCAATCTGCCAGATTTCTTTACCTGACTTTAAACTGTCATATCTCACTCATTTCTTAACCAAAATTCGTGATTCTTTTTCTGCAATATAATATTTTGAGTTAGCTTTCACACCCATCTGACCTCACTGGAAAATTCAAATATTTCGATTTTTACCAATTTTTACAAAATTGTTGCTCAAACAGCACTTTCCTTATGAACATTTGTTTTGTGTTGCATGTTCAAAGGACTTATTCATCACTAAAAGTCATTCAAAAATTATTTGAACTCTTAATATCATGTATTAATAGGTACAAAAAGATCTTGATTCAAAAGTCTTTGTAACATGTTGCAAAAATTATCATAGTAACATCAATAATCTTTACATAAATCACAAGAACCAAGTTTTCTTTATAATTTATTGAGCCTTTAGGCATGGTTTTCAACATCAAAAATAAGAAAACAATTTTTCATTGTTATTAAATTGTATGAAGATGCATTCTGGAAATTTTCAGCTCAATATATATTTTCTTTATTTTTATATGAAAATAATAAGAAAATAGAGTGTTAAATCATATAAAATACTTACACTAGTAAATAAGTTCTGGAAAAATTCTTGGATGATCCTTTAAGTTAATAAACATTCCCCATGAAGTTTCAATGACTTTTGTTACTGTTTAGTATGGTTTTTACTTTTCTTTTTATTTAGCTCTAATAAATCATAAAACCACTTTAGGGAATGTGAAAATATTATTTCTTATTTGTCGCAGCTTGTACCCTGCATTTAAGACTCAGAAAAATATTTTGGGAATTTTTCAAAATGTATATCTATTTTTCCATGATTTTTGTGTTTATAATGGATTAAAAACAGGAAAAATAGTTTTATTCATCCAAAATTAATAAAAATTTACCAGAAACTCTTATAATATGTTAGGATGATAAACAAAATTTTTGATGATTTTTATCTTCTGTATGCTATTTTTCTTCTATTTTCCCAAAATTTAATACACTTAAATGTACAAAAATCATAAAAATTGTGTTAAACTTTTTGAAAACACATATTAATAATTTTCTCAGATTATGTACACTGTAAAACAGTTACACAAAAATTATAAGAATTTTTCATGATAATTTACTATTTTTCCATGATTTTATGATTATTCAAGGAATTAAATGGTGAAAAATAGTTAGACAAATCAAAAATTCAAGAAAATTTATCTTAAAGTCTTTGACTTCAATTAAAACTGAAATACAAAGTTTGGGAAATTTAGAACTAAATTGATTTAGTTTTTGAATATTTAATCATTAGAACACTTCTTAAAATGTTAAATATTAACATTTCAATAATGAGAATTTTCCACTTAAATTGTTATATAACAATTGATCCATTGAAATTTAATTTTCACAGAAAAATGTTTGTAACTTATCAATATTAAATTTTGACACAATATTGGCATAATTCTATTGTAGTAGTAAGTATACTAGTATTAGATTTCGATTAGAGACTCACTAGCGAATACCATTATTGTAGGAATCGGTAGTGGTACTCGTGGAACGTAGTTCAAGGCACCATTTGCATCATCTCAATGTATTGTGAGTATTCACCACTCCCCTATTTTCGGTTTTTAAATGTTTTGGGATGGAAAAGCATGTCCTAAACTATTTATGTTCGTTGTATTTAATTGACTCGTATAAACTTGGTTGCTATATTTTGCATATTGTGAGTATTCACGCACTCCCCTATTTTCAGTTTTTATGTTTTGGGGTGGAAAAGCATGTCCCGAAAAACTATTTTTTGAATGTTGTATTTAAATTGATTTGTATCAAACATGATTGCTATTTTATTGCTATGTCTCTCTATGTATGTCTATGCAACACGGAACATGAGAACTTATGGTACTAAGGCCCTTCCCTTATCTCTAACCATTAACTCTTTGAGCCAATGGTCATTATGGATAGCGCTATTAGGAATTGACAACTCCTCACTCGCCCTATTGCTGTAGTGCATGATACCATATTCATCTATGGAACGATAAGCATAGATCTTGATAGGGCTTCAGTCATAGGTTTGGTTGAGACTCATTGTTTGCTCATACACATACAAACTCGTTTCTCGTTATAGCAATAAACTTGTTTATTAATTATAGCAATGAACTTTGTTTCTCATTACAACAACGAACTTTTATTACTGAAAACTTATATACATGTTTTAGCAATGAAATTGTTTGCTCCTTGTAGCAACGAAATTGATTGCTCATTTTAGCAATGAAACTTGTTTACTCGTTTGAGTAACGAACTTTATCTTCCATGAGAATATGAATGTTGCATCTTATTTGGGCAACATACCTTATCTCTCATGATGACAAAGAACTTTATTTTTACAAACTTATTTACTCATTTTAAGAATATACTTTTATTATTGGAAACTTTTATCAAAACTTTGATTTCAATTCATGGAACCAATATTATTTTGTTTATCTGTGAGTACTCACCAACTATTTTTATAGTTGACGCTCGTTTTACATGCTTTTTCAGGAATCATCGAGTAAGTGGCACTTAGGGACACTTCACTTTTAGGAGCATTCGCATGTGTTGTATTTCAATTTACATTGTAATTTCTTTTAAAAGTTGTTCAAACCCATTGTGAATTTGTAATGATTTTTAATACTATGGTTGGTGTTGTCTTTTAACTTTTGCGATGAACACCTTTGTACTGCCATGCCCTGGGTTTCCGCTTTAGCGGGGTGTGACACAGATCCTTGGCGCTCTCAAACATGGCCGATCTAGCAGCCAAGACATTTCCTTTGGTTGGTTGTGTCAGTCCCCAGATGTACCTCTCGATTTTCTTGCTTTCCGGGGTGACAATTCCCGGACAGAGGAGAGCCAGATCACAGAATCTAGCAGTGTAGGCAGCGATGTCAAAACCCTTCATCTTCAAGTTCTAGAGTTCGTGCTCCAACTTTTGCACTTCGCCCCTCGGGCAGTATTCCGCAAGCATGAGTTCCTTCAGTCTTTCCCAACCCATGACATTAGCCACTGGCAGGGTTAGAGTTTTGACTCGACCATTCCACCAGGTCAAGGCTCTGTCGGTGAAGGTGCAAGCGGCGAACTTCACCATGTGGGCTTCGGAACAGGCGCAAATTTCGAAGATGGATTCGATCTTCTCGAACCATCGAGTTAGAGCAATAACAACTCCATTCCCGTCGAAGGGCTTGGGTTTTGCGGTCATGAAATCCTTGTAGGAACACTCCTTTTGATGTCCCTGACTTCCGTCTTGCCGATGGGGGTCGGTTCCACCTCCAGCCCCAGCAGAGTTCACTTGTGCCATCGTTGCGGTTACAGCGGCGGTAACTGATGCCTGGAACATGACGGGATCGAACTGAGGGGGTGGTGGTGGTGGTGGATTATCGTCGTTTCTTCTGATGGGTCTTGGTCGGGGAGGCATCTTGTTCTAGAAACAATCAGGAAGAAGAGGATGGTAAGTCCTCGAGATATATAAAACAAGATATGTATCATCCTGATAATAAAAGTATACTGCCGAGCGATAAGCACAGAAAGGTTACTTTACGCAAGTAAGTTATCGCTTAAGAAGAAAGTGGTATCAACAGTTGGAATGAAACTGTATACTGAATTAGGCTCTAGCTAAAATACTCCTATAGTATTTTATGATGAACGCTTTTGGTAAGTTTTCGGCCTGCTGTAACACCACAATCACTCCCAAGCACATGTTGGTCATGTCTTGACTTAATATAGTTGATCAGACTATATTCACCCTAGACATGATTACATAACTGCCCAGGCTTAACCGCAGCGTCCCGACATCCAAATACTTTTGTTTTGTTCTATTTATGACACTGATTCAGGTACTTAGGTATACTTGTATACTTTTTAATAAAATACTTATATTTTTGAAAGTATACTTTTAGTTTAGAGCACTTAGGCCCCTTAATATTTATAGTTGTATACCATGTAAGGTTCGATATACTTAGTTCGCTATAAACAAGGGCTCTGATACCAATCTGTCACACCCCCAAAACGGAACGACGGAAACGTTCAGGGGCGGAGGACGTCATGTTTAGCATCACAACCAATGAATAATAGGAAAGATAGCAACACAACCAATACAGTGGGTACAAATATAAGTAGAATGTTTACATCAGTATGAAATCTTGTTTTAGGTACATCAAAAGTATGTAAAATATAAACATAAGACTCTTATTGCTCCAGCTTCTCAAAATCCAGCAGGTACCTGTCTACTGATTTCCTAAGAATACAAGCAGTTTTGAAAGAATATCAGCATAAAGCTGGTGAGTTCATAAGCATTTAGTTTTCGTGGAAAATGTTTCTTTGATCCTTTTTGAGAAGTGTTCCTCAAGAAAATCCTATATTTTCTTATGGAAAGCAGTTTTGAAAGAGTATCTATTAGTAGAAAGTAAACCATCAGTTTTAGAAATGCCAGTGTTATCCTGGGAAAATCCCATATTTTCCCTAAAATAGGTTATCCGTCCTAGAGGTAGAGAGGAGAGTTTAGATATCCCTGATTACTATCAGTATGTATAAAAGTAGTTTTATTACTCAAAATAAAACAATGAAGAGTAGATTCCGTAAACCAAAGTTATTTTATACTTATCTGCGAGTCGTATAACCATACTTGATATGACCTAGAGACCTTTATAATGTTCTTTAGGCGTTAAGCTAAATGACATTTGTCCACCACAGGTATGCCTGCCTAACTGTAGCTAGCAGTTCTGGTGTGGGATTGTCAGTCCCGAATAGATCTATTCACAAATCTCACGCTCTCCCTCCAGGAGACTCTGGTTATACTAAAAGGATTTATCGTTGTACACCTAAGAGTACAGTATTGAAGTAGAGCCTCACAATTCTGTATAATCTTGTTTACAAGCTAGAAACAGTATAAAACAGTAATTATTTGAATAAATGTACTTTATACTTCTGAGAAAACATATAACATAAACTAAATCGGCCATAGTTTATATATATATTCATCCATGAAATCTGATTTGGTAGAAACTGCCTAGAGGGTTATCCCAAACTATACCCATTATAGTTTACTAGTGTTGTTACGGAAAATGTTTTGTAAAACCTTTCTGAAAGCTATGAAGTGAGATTTCCAAAATAACAATTTCCATTATGCTCAACGTATTACAAAAGGGATAAATCATTCGAGTAAGTTATTAGACATGGAAATCGTTGAGTTGTATTAATAAGTTTAAAACTTAATAAAATACTTTGAGTTTGGCTTGTATTCCCCCCCTGAAAACATTAAAAACATGGAAAATGTAGGGGTATGAACTCACCTGTAGTTAGTGGTTCTGATGTGTGGTTGGAAGAGGAGTGCAGAGTGTCAGGTGTAACCTTGAGCACACAATGATCCTAATAGACACATATAGACATGTATGTGTATGAATTTAGTGTATAGACGACTAAATAAGAAAGGTAACACCCTTATTGGTTAGGAAACTCTAAGATTTTTGGGATACAATCACATATGATTGCATAACTAGGGTATATGGCCACCCTATAGAGTTTACGGTCAAAGAGGTATGATCATTGGAGTTCACCGTCCAAGTGTTCACGGTCTTAGGTGTTTACGGTCTTAGTGTTTACGGTCCAATGACCTTACGATCATGGAGTTTACGGTCCATGGGTTTACGGTCTTTGAAGGGTGTACGGTCTAAGGAGATTCAACCGTAAACTCATCAATCTTGCACAAATGATGGTTTTCAAGGGCTTCATTCAAGGGCATCGGATTCTAGGGACCATGCTTAGCCTTAGGAAGGGTAAAGGCTATAAGAACACCCTTTATAAGGGTTTACGGTCTATGAAGATTCATAGGACCGTAAACTCTTTTGTTCAAGAAAAGAGTGATGATCTTAAGTCCAAAATGAAGGATTGTAACTCGATTCATGAAGGGGAAGATGATACTTACGGTTTTTGAAGGCAACGAAGGCGTTTTCGGTCCAAAACACAACCGTGTTCTTGAGGTCGATGAAGGTAGAGAGAGAGTAGAGAGAGAAAGCCTTTGAAGTGTTTAAAGTGTGAAATGAAGGCCAAATACTCTATATATAGGGTAGAGTTCTCGTTCAAAAAGGGGGGTCCACCTGACCGTAAACGGGTTTACGGTCTACACGGGTTTACGGTCGTAAACTCGTCCTGACCGTGAGCTCGGTGATTTTCGAGGAAGTTTCAAGTTTTTCGCATGATTCCCGGTTTATTCCGAATCGTATAAAATACATATTATTTATTTAAAACTTAAGGTCCTTCCCAAATTAAGAAATTTGACGGAATTAAATAAAAAACCCAAATTTTATTAACGGAAATTGGGTAAGGATAACGGGAAAAGTTTCGGGTTGTTACATAAAATCATTTCAAAAACTCTTTTAAACTATTTTAGATTGCTGTTTATTATCAAAATCGTATTCATTTATATATTTGTGTATAAGTATGCTTTAACGGACTTAGGACTATTGCTAAATACCTTCACTCTTGTTCCTTGTTTGGTTGTGGGCTTAGGGTAGGATCACTAGTCCGACTGTCTGTTAAATCATAATTATGCTTGCTAAATATATACATGAATATTAAACCATCATTTTTAATGATCATACTTAACTCAGTTGCATATGTTAGGCTATTGAGTCTTTTCTCCAAATCATTTACAGTTCAAACAAATATATTAGTAAACTATAATAGGTATAGTTTAGAGGATCAATTCTAGAACAGAGGAACAATACATGAATCAATACATACATACTATTACTATTCATTACAAGGTATACTATTCATTTACAAGAACAAAAAGGAACTTAGATACTATAACAGGAACAAGATAACTAGAATGTGACATACTATTTCATGGTATAGGAGTATTCTTGATATGTCACGTTTTGTAACCAGAGTCTCCTGGAGGGAGAGCGTGAGTTTATGTATAGATCTATACGGGATTGACCATCCCACTCCTTGCTGGTAGCTACAGTGGGACCTGCAAGTCCACGGGTGACAAATGTCATAATCATTTTCGATGCCTGAAGAACATCGTGTTTTATACTAGTCAATCAAGCATGGTTACAACCTAATCACATTTTAACCTTAATTAACCAGTTTGGTTACAAGGCAGTTAATGCATCAGTAGTGTCTTTTATACAATTCTACTGTAAACCTTCATTTTCCATTACATTCATATAGTGATATTCTCATATGAGAAATGCATATTTATTTTTCTGGTAAAGATGGTTTACAAATATGGAAAACATACGTTTTATTCTATTTCAGGTACAAACATACCTTTTATACTATTTCAAGTACAAACAAACCTTTTATACTATTTCAAGTACAAACATATATTTTACACTATTACAAGAGAACAAACATAGAAAACAGTCGGGTCTTGGGTAGAAGACTACTTTTCATTTTTAGAAGAAAATATAGGATTTTCTGGGAAGTATACAAACATTTCACTAAACAAATACGAACATTTCACTAAACAAATACAAACATTTTCATGATACAACTACAAACATTTGACACTAAATACTTATGAACTCACCAACTTAAATGTTGATACTCTCTTTCAAAATAACTTGTATTGTCAGGGAACCAGTAGACAGGTACACTGGATCCGGTTTTGAGAAGACTAAGTATGTTCAAGACTCGTCTTTTATTTTGATATATATATATATATATATATATATATATATATATATATATATATATATATATATATATATATATATATCTTTGGTGTCTTACAACTATACAAAGAACACACATGTATTAAGTATTCTATTAATGATATGGATGTTGTTGCTTGTTTTACTATTGTGCATTGTTATGATACTGTACATGACGTCCTCCGCCCCCGAATGTTTCCGCCAAGTAGGTTTGGGGGAGTGACATTCTTAGAAAATTTTCACTCATATTAGATGAAGGAATATTTTGGGGATATTCTACAAACAAAGTGGCATACAGGGTTCGGATATGAAGAACAAGAATCATAGAAGAAAGCTTTGATGTGAAATTTTATGATTTTTATGTCCGGAAGACTACTCCTCTCAATGAAACAAAATTTATCATGGAGAATGACATTCCATTTCTATCCGGACCTCTCAACATCATAGAAGTAAACTATGATACACTCTTTGATCCTCAAGAAACTAGAAGACTATCTTAAATCTTAGTTTCTCCTTCTACGCAATTACAATATACTGAGGACTCTAGACCTTCAGTATCTAAAGACTCTTTGCATATGACTTCCACATCGCCGGTTGAGGAGGAAAGAAATCCCTATAATCCTGAATTAATCGCAACCATCGAGGTTCCAGTAATAGACGATGACATTCCAGTAGTCAATACCATTCGATCAAGGAACTCTGGAGAATCTGAAGAATCAGAAAATGATGTTGACGATATAGAGACTGGTGAAGTTCCCAAATATCCCTAATTCCTACTGCTTCAGTCCAGGAGGAACCATCAACTTTGCAGGGGGAACCTTCACCTTCAGCAAAGCAACCCAATCAAGACCTATATACAGAATGTTCTTACATCGAGGGTAACATGTTAAAGATGTTCAAAGAGAAACACCTCCTGAAGTTGAAAATTATCCTATCCAATTCAGCTACTAAACATCATCAATCACGTCTACACATGTGGACAAAAGATCATCCGCCCGGTCAAATAATTGAAAGTCCTCCTGCAGATATACGCACTCTCTCTTTTGATGAATTAACTAAACATTGGCATTATGTAACTTTCAGGTCCTCTACAGAGCCTAGAACCATCAAAGATGCTCTTCTAGATTGTGACTGGATTGTTTCAGTGCAAGAAGAGCTTTCGGAATTAGAAAGAAACAAGGTATGGAAATTGGTCCCCAAACCAAAAGGACATACCGTACTTGGAATTTGTTGGGTATTTCACAACAAATTGGATGATTCGGGTGTTGTAATAAGAAACAAAGCCCGACTTATAGTGAAAGGTTACAGTCAATTGGAAGGAATTGACTATGACGAAACATACGCTTCAGTTGAAAGGAAAAAGGCCATACATATCTTTCTGGCATATGTGGCGCATACGAATGTCAATGTACATCAAATGGATGTAAAAAGCACTTTCTTCAATGGCGAACTGAAAGAAGAGGTACACTTACAACAACCTCCTGGTTTTGAGAATCTTGATCTTCCTGATCACTATTACAAATTGGAGAAAGCTATGTATGGCTTAAAGAAGCCACCAAATGCTTGGTATGAAACTCTTTCTACATTTCTTATCAGGTCTGGATACAAGCGTGGGGTCATTAATCCTGCCCTCTTTTGACATTCATGTGAAAATCATCTAATGCTTGTACAAATCTACATGGATGACATCATTTTTGGGTTCAATTGATCAAGTTATGGAAGATGACATTGGCAAGCTCATGACCAGTAAGTTTCAAACGAGAAAGAACAGATGGATTAACTTCTTTCTTGGTCTTCAAATCAAGCGAGTCCCTCGAGGAATTTTCAATCATTAAGAAAAGTATACCGCATAACTTCGAAAGAAATACTCTATGGACAACTTCTCCTCAACAAAGATTCATATGGCCTTTGGATACAAGATCACCACAGATCCCACCGGAGAGTTAGTTGATCCAAAGCTATACCGAGGAATGATTGGTTCTCTACTATACCTGACCACAAGAAAACTGGATATCTTCTTCGCAATGAGTTTGTGTGCCATATATGAAGCTGATCCCAATGTTTCTCATTTGAATGTAGACAAACAGATCTTCAGATACCTCAAAAGGACTAAAGCTTTAGGTCTTTGGTACCCAACAGAAAACGACTTCAGTCTGCAAGTCTTTACAGACTCAGACCATGCAGGTTGTCGATTAGAATGCAATAGCACTGCATGAGGTTGTCAATTCCTCAGTTGGAGACCGGTGAGTTGGTCCTCATGAAAACAAAATTGTGTCTCACTCTCCACCGCAGAGGCAGAATATGTTGCCGCTGTCAAGTCCTCTGGATGAAAACACAACCCATTGATCATGGCTATAGAATGTTACTAATACCGATTTACTATGACTCAAAGAGTGCAATTGCTATTTCTCATAATCCAATTCATCACTCAAAGACGAAGCACATTGAACTTCAGTATCACTTTCTCAAGGATCACATCTTGAAAGGTAACATTGAACTTATCATCGTTCCATCCCATGATGAAATAGCATATGTTTTCACAAAATCACTTGACTCCACCAAACTTAATGGATTTTTGGAGATGTTGGGAACGATGAACCCTAATCCTCAATTTTTCTTAAAATGATAAATTGTGAAGACTTCAAGTCTTCGTATCTCGCAAATAAATATGCTTCATTCATCTACTTGTTGATCTTTGAAGCACATATATTTGTCTATGATATAAAATTTATTTCTTTTAAGTTTAACTATTAAGCACAGATTTCATAAATGCCTCCCCGGTACCCTTTGGTTACTGAATATTATTTATGATCTATGTACTCGCTGGGTCAATTGATTGTTTTTATATCTAATTTTGTGATCAAGTTGTCCTATAGTGCTCATAATACCGCAGTTCTTCCTTCAAGATGCTAAAGTCTTGTTTTTCTGTTTAGAAATAAATAATGTTTTTCAAAGTTGTTCTATTGAATGAATCGGAAAGACCTTTCAAATGTTTTTATTCCTTTTCATTAAAATTGTTTGCACCTGAAATGGGTATCTTTTCAAAAACCATACCTTTTTTATTAAAGTAAAGACTTGTCTTTTCAGTAAAAGTACTTTTCCCAAGCATTTTGTGAGGCGACTGGTCCATATTCAACTGTCGGATGAAAAGTAATCCCTTAACCGATGATCTCTGACAATTATTTCAACCATCACCCCACGTTTACCCACTTCGTCATCATTTTCATTAATGTGCCCCGTAACTGCATTTAATGCGATTCATTTCAGGCTCAATACATTTCTATTAAAATAATACAAATGATAGAAACCCTTGGGTTTTTACATCTGTAAAAATTTTCTCGTCTGGATTTCATTTTCGGATCCGGAGGTATAAAACCCCCATTTCTTCCCAAGAAAGCTTTACATTTTCTGAACCCTAATCGACGATCATCTTCTTCCTTATCTTGCTAAAACTTTTTATGCAAGTTCTTCATAACATTTTCGAAACACCCATGGTGAAATCAGGAGTCCCAAAGAAGCACTCAAAACCAACAGGTTCAACCTCAACTGCCAAGAACACAAGCCCCACGATTGGAACAAGAAACTATCGAGCAATATTCAACGATCATGAACTCTATGATGTTGCAATCAAGTTGATGATTCGCTTCCTACCCAAGCACCCATTTTTTGGACCTTTTGATGATTTCACTGAAATTCTTCCCCGGTCAGTGCTCTTCAATTGTGCTTTCTCTGCACTCCGACCGTTAGACAAACTCGATGAAGTTCACCTGACATCTTTTCAGCTCTTTACAAGATGGGTTATCAAGCAAAACATAAGGGAATTACTGAATTAAAAAAGGGGAAACTTCCAGTTGTGTGGCAGTATGTTTGCCACTATGTGATTAGATGCTTATTAGGAAGAACTAGTGGAACGGACAACATGGGGAAATCGTTGAAGGACACTGTCTCGAGTATCTTCACCAGAGAGGCTATTGATTATGGAACCATCCTTTGGGATGATTGCATTCAGTATGTTGGTAAAATATCACCCAAAGAAGGGATCACTGAGCTTACATCCGCAAAGTTTAGGTTGCTCTACTTAGTGGACCTTCACAAAGAAGTTGGAATCAGTCTTGGAGATGAACTCAATTGCTTTTCATGTCACGATCTTAAGAGGTATTCTCTCCATAAAGACCAATCTATTTTCGGTCCCATTAGATAGTTACCAATGCACATCTTGACCACTATTGGATAATTTGAATCTGCAGTTACTGATCACATTGAGGCTATAAATGATACTGAACCATATTATTCTATCTCGCCTATCCCATACCACAGACCACAGGTCCAGTCCCTGAACCCAAATCAAAGAAAGTCAACCCTGTCTCCAAAAGAAAGAATCCAACAAAGACTACATCAAAAGGTGCTCAAGTTTCCAAGAAAAGGAAAACTATCACCAAAGAACCCATGGTGACTGAAGACCCAATACATACCGAAGAGCCGGTGAATGCAAATGAAGAAGAAGCTGAAGCAAAACATATGTTTGAAGACTTGTTTAGAAAGAAGAAGCTAAAGCTCCCTACCCATCTAAATGAAAAGCGTCCCACTTTAGAAACTTAAGACTCTCAAAAGTTTCCCGTAGTTCTTCAATTCAACGCTGAATCACCTGCTCGAAACCTATCTGTCCACTCCACTACAATAAGTGTAATGGTTTTAGATCATGATCATGGAGACAATTCCCAATCAAAATTCTAAGTGGAACCTCATGTCGATAAAACTCCTAAGGTCTCCAGAAGAACACACTTGCACACTTTCTCTCCTAAGGAGCTGCACTCCATCTTTCTTTCTTTAACACATACAATGGAAACACTTAATGCATCGCAGGGTCCTTTTTTAGAGACCCTTGCCGGAAACAGGGCCAAGGATGGACCTTGTTATAGACCAAGGAGATCGAGGAAGCCTTGGAAATCCTTCACTTTCGACATTACAACCAAGTGTCATAGACATGGTTAGCACCAATGTGTAGGGATCCATGAACTCGGCGGACACCCCGGCGGTGACTGAAACAAAATTGATTAGAGATGATAGCTGGACCAACCACCAGCCCTCCACCGAATAAGGGAAAATAAATTTTTAAGCCTTCAAAAAGGCCTTTCATGTAAGAAATCAGAGACAAACATTGCATCAACAAAAGAAAGAAGAGGAGATCAGATACATTGTAACTTACTGTGCCGATTGGATCATCAACCTGAATACCATTTATGATCTCTAGATTTAGCAGCAATAGATCGATGATATGGAAGAAGCAATGCGCACATCTCGAGAAGCCAATGGTAACTTAGTCGGAGGATCAAAGCCCACTCCTTCACTAATTGAAATTGGTGACTTCAATGACGGTGACACTGAGATACAAATGTATCAGGAACCGAGATTTGATTTTGGTTTCCATGAAGAGAAGGAAGTACAAAAGCAAGGTCAATTTAAGGATTTTGATATGTGCTTCGAGGATGAATAATCCATTGGATCTCAACACTTCACTTCCAAGCTGAAATAAAATAAAAAAAAGAAGGCTACAATATCAATAAAAGAATTTCTTGATCTAAAAAACAAGATCGATCAAATTCTCACTATTGTATCTTCTCAACAGCCCCCACAATCTCCTACAATTCAAATTCTTCAGTCTTTGAGGAAAGGCTCAAAGTCATTGAAGAACAAGAAAAATGGACTGCTGAAAGGATTTTGATACACATTGAGATGGTGATTTGGCAACTAGATCAACAAAGATGAAAAGATCATACATAGTTCATCAAGAAGGCCGAAGACTTTCTTTCCTACATCAAGGAGTTAAAGGATCAACTGATTAAGATGATCAATGAACAAGAGGCGATGCATAAATTATTGATCGACGAAACACACAAGGCATATGAAGCTAGTTAATCCAAACATCAAGAAACAATCTGTAGTCTCCATCGACCAGTCTCTGCCAACAAAAGTATAGATGAAATCCTCACCATTTCAATGGACATCCATAATTTTCTCATCCATCCTCAAATGCCGACCAACAATGACCTCAGTGGCCAAATTTTGATTCAATTTGGCAAAACCATCGAAAAGATAAATGAATTTAAGGCATTGTTTGAGAAGAAGAGTAGGCCTTCTTCCTCAAAAGAAGGAAAGGATATGGCAATCCAAATCGATGAAAGTTAAAGCTCCTTTTTGGACTTTTATAGAACAAAGTCTCCCCCTCGTAAAACTTTAAATCCTCCACAGTCTCCAAAAGATAAAACTCCATCGCAGTCCCCTCCATTATATCCTCCTAGGAACAAAACTCCAACTCCTCCAATCTCTCCAAAGAAGCCCTTGCCCATCCATGAAAAGGAACCAGAGCCCTCCATGTTCGATGAAAATTCCTAGTACTCCCCCAAGACAAGGAAAAAGAAGGCCACCTAGAGATCAGCCAAGTTAGTCGAGTACATTTTCCAAACTCAAGGATTTAATATGAGAATGGATGATTCATTAACAATTCCTGGGTTAATCCGACATGAAGACTCTTGGACACTGATGATGTTCCTCACCTCACCCACTATAAACCCTTTGGAGCATATTAGGATATTCCTCTCTGCCCCAACACTAAATACTTCCCAGTGTTTAAGCCTTTTGATCAGAATATCCCTGATGAGAAATGGTTGCCCATGGAGTTTGAAATATTAAACTTATTTCATAACAAGTATGGGATATCAATTGAGGAAATTTGGTCATGTAACATACTTAATGTTGTGACAACATACAAACCAAGGACTTTCAAAGTAGAAGCACTTTGTCAATACACTCTTTCACACTACGGCAAGGAACACCATAGAACTCAAGCAGACTTCATCTTCATGAATCCCAAAGAAATCTTTCTGATTGCAAGGGTCTTCCAGCTCAAAGCACAAAAATACCCTAAAATGGAAGATGCATATATGTCAGAGTTGCTGATTTTGTCAAAGCTCTTGTATGTGACTTAAGAAAAATCGATGTTGAAATCCATTCCGTCCTTGCAGAAAAGATGAACTTCCCCCCATTTGAACACCCCAATTACATTACCGAAGGGATTCAAGATTAAATCCTTGGAGCAACAACCTTTCCAGAACTTGGCATTGTTGTCAGACTCTCTAGAGATAGTGAAAAGTTCTTTCTGCCCGCCACTGCATTTCATCAATGTTCTCCCAAACACCTTGAAGGAACTTTTTCTATGGCTCAAAACACTAAATATACCACCGAGGAGGTGAAGTATGAAATCTTGTCACACCCCAAAACCGGAACGGCGGAAACGTTCGGGGGTGGAGGACGTCATGTTTAGTATCACAAGATATGCATTATAGTAAGAAAGTAATGAACAACCATTTCATTTGAAAGAAAGTGTTTACAAAGTGTGTGTTCACAAAACATAGAATTCATAAGCAAATAACAAAACAAGACTTGAAGCTATTATGCTCCATCTTCTGAATTCCCAGCACGAGTACCTGTCTAATAGTCTCCTGAGAATACAAGTTATTTGAAAGAGTTGATCAGCAATTAAGCTGGTGCGTTCATAAGATTTTAGTGATGTGAGTAAGTTGTAAAATGTAGTTGAAAATGTAGTTAGTTGTAAGATGTTGTAAGTCGTAAGTTCTGTTTAGAAAAGTTCGCCTGTTCCTCTTGAAAATCCTATATTTCCTACTGTCACACCCCAAAACCGGAACGGCGGAATCGTTCGGGGGTGGAGGACGTCATGTTCAGTATCACAACAGTGCAAAGTAGTAAACAAGCAACAACATCATCCATTGCATTAATAATATATTTTAATACAAGTGTGTTCTGTCAAGTTAAATAGACACCAAAGTATGAATCAAAATAAAAGATGAGTCTTGAACCGGCTCCATCTTCTCAAAACCTGGCATCAGCACCTGTCTACTGGCGACCTGAGAATACAAGTTATTTTGAAAGCGAGTATCAGGTTTAAAGCTGGTGAGATCATAAGTATATTAGTGTCTGTATTTGTGTGAAAGTATTTGTAAGAAAGTGATGTGTGAATTTGTAAAAAGGTTTGAATCTCCAAGAAAACCCTATGTTTCCTACTAAAAGTAGCCTTCTACCAAGGCATCTAGTATCTGTGTGTGTGTCTCTTGTAAGAGTATGTATTTTCCCAATCTGACTATTATTTACTAAAAATATAGTTTCTACATTACTGTTTATTGTGTGAAGATCACAAAGTGAATGCAATGGGAAAATGAAATAGTACTGTAGTATTGTATTAAGTAACTACTGCTACACTAACTACCTTAAACTAATTGTAATTTAAAGTACCATGTGATCGACCTGTACCCTTCTACCGACCATAGAACGCGACAATGTAAGATGTCGGAAGAAATGACGTTTGGCACCCGTAGACTTGCAAGTCCCACTATAGCGAGCAGCAAGGTGTAGGATAGTCAATCCAGTATAGATCTATACACAAACTCATACGCTCCCCACTTAAGGAGATTCTGGATACAAAACGGTCATGACAGGTAGTGCCATCCCCGTTACGTGGCTCACATAACTGTAATTGTATTCTTGTATATGTATTGAATGTACTAGCTGTATTGTGTGTTCTCTCTCTGTCTAGTATGTATGTATGTTCTCTCTGTATGGTATTGTATGTTCTCTCTCTGTCTAGCATGTATGTTTCCTTGTAAAATATATAGTATGTAATAGCTGTATTGTAATGTATAGACTCATGTATGAACTGACTCATTGTATGTTCCATTGTTCTAGTAATAGTATTAGTAACTTCCTAAACTACGCCTATTGTAGCTTACTAGTAATGTGATTTGTATGTATGAACATATCTGTATACCTTTTCTACCCAAAGATATTGTATAGAAAGAAGGAACTTTTATATCTATATACATATACATAATATATAACTAGGATTCAAACGACCTTCGGACAAATAACCGCCCTAAGTCCACAACCAAACGAGGAACAGGAGGTAGGGTGAGTTATGAGTCCTAAGTCCTTTCAACCCTACTTATATAACTATATCTATAAAGATATACATTTAACAGAATATAAGTTTAAAAGAGTTTAAGTAAAAGTATTTGACATGTAAAAGAGTTTGATAAAACATTTTGAAGAAGTTTGTTTGATAACACAGTTTAAAAAGTAAGAAATCCACTTGTTTGGTAGTTATTAATCATATGTGATTGATATAATAACTAAAATTGTTCAACTTGTATTCCCCCCATAAAAGCATTTAAAAACATTTAAAAGGTTAATTAAGGGGTATGAACTCACCTGTAAGGAGTGGCTTGGATGAACGAATAGTATAGGATGCTAAGTTTCAAGTGAAGACTTGAACACACATGCGAATCCTATTTAACATATAATGATACATATATGAATACAGTTAGTGCTTATAACAACTAATTATTGAATTTGAACCACCTTAGGGACCAGTAAACACTTATTTTGAAGTGTTACAATCATATATGATTGTATATAAGGGGTATATGGCTATACAAGGGAGTGTATGGTCAAATTACACACTATTTGTGTGTGTGCGGCCAGGGTGTGTGTGCGGCCGCACACTCCCTATGGAATGTGCCAAAACGTATTTTAAGGCTTTAGGACTCATCTAGGAAGGTTTCTTACTTCATGCTTTAGCCTTATGTGGAGTTCATTGCCATTTTTGGACCTAAAAAGAGTGTGTGCGGCTATACTTGGTGTGTGCGGCCGTACACATGGTGTGTGCGGCCATACACACTTGAAGATCATATGAAATGGCGTTTTATCATGTGTAAATTCAAGGGTCTTTAGCTTATAACAAGCTACTGCAAGTGTATACCCGATTTAGAGGCTTAAAAGTGTAGTTAGAAGCCCCAAAAGTAGTGTGTGTTCTTGGTGTTCTTGGTGTTCTTGGTGATCTAACACCAAATAGGTGTTTTCATGGATCAAATCAAGGGAAAAGGCTAGTTAAGGTCATGTATTATCTATTCAAAGGATGAATCACTCACTTGATTGAAGATTGAAGTGAAACCTTGGATGATACTTGAGAGAAAACGAGTTCTAGCTTTGAAGAAGTGGAAAAAGTGTTCAAAATGACTAAGTGTTGAATATATAGGTGGGAGTGTGCGGTTGGGATGGGTGTGTGGCCGCACACACCTTGTGTTGGTGTGTTTGGCTCAATTGCAAGGTGTTACACTCACAATACTCATCCCACGACTCATACCTTGATTAAACTAGGTTTTAACCACTCTAATTGACTCTAAATAGTGCTAGAAAATAGCAAAAACGAGTCTAACCTTCATTGATTTGAATAAGTGTATAAAATAAAAATTTCGGATTGTCACATCATCCCCCCGTTAGAGAGAATTTCGTCCCGAAATTAGGGTTTAAGCCATTAAGTAGTTACAAATAACTAAGCAAAAAGATGAGGATATTTCAGTTTCATCTGATCCTCTTGCTCCCAAGTGAATTCAGGTCCCCGCTTGGCGTTCCGGCGAACCTTCGCTATCGGGATACGGCTTTGCTTTGTTTGCTTGACCTCTCGGTCCATGATCTCTACAGGTTCTTCCACGAAGCTGAGGCTCTCGTTGATCTCGATCTCGTCGAGTGGGATTACAAGAGTCTCGTCGGACAGACACTTTTTCAAGTTCGAGACGTGGAAAGTAGAATGTACGTTACTGAGTTCGCGCGGTAAGTTAATTTTGTAAGCTACGAGGCCGATTCTGGCAAGAATCTCGAAAGGCCCTATGTATCTTGGATTTAGCTTTCCACGCTTTCCAAAGCGTATTAAGCCCTTCCAGGGTGAGACCTTCAATAGAACACGGTCGCCCACTTGGAATTCCAACGGTTTCATTCGTTTATCAGCGTAGCTTTTTTGTCGGTCTCTCGAGGCTTTCAATCGTTCACGAATCTGAACGATCTTCTATGTCGTTTCCCGAATGATCTTCGGACCCATGAAAGTGCTTTCAGGAACTCGTCCTTTAGCTAACTGGGTATCACCCACCTTAGCCCAGCACAAAGGGGATATGCACTTTCGGCCATAGAGGGCCTCGAATGGAGCAGCCTTTATGCTTGTGTGATAACTGTTGTTGTAGGAAAAATTCGACAAGGGGTAAATGAGTATCCCATGCTTTCCCAAAGTCGATCACACAGGCTCGCAACATATCTTCCAAAGTTTGGATAGTCCTCTCACTTTGTCCGTCGGTCTGTGGATGGTAGGCGGTACTCATGTCCAGCCTAGTTCCTAGGGAACTTTGTAGCGACTACCATAACCTCGAAGTGAACCTACTATTTCTGTCCGAGATAATGAATATGGGAACACCGTGCAGTCGTACAATCTCCCGAATATAGGTTCTTGTAAGCTTCTCCGAACGTAGTGTTTCTAAGACCTGTCGTAGATGTTGACTATGCTCCTTCTTACTACGAGAGTAGATAAGTATGTCATCGATGAAGACGATGACGAACTGATCCAAGTAAGGACGACACACCCTATTCATTAAATCCATGAATACTGCGGGCGCGTTTGTTAATCCGAATGGCAGCACTACGTATTCGTAGTGCCCATAACGAGTTCGGAAGGCTGTCTTCAGAACATCCTCCCCTAGCACTCGTAGTTAGTGATATCCGGATCTTAAGTCTATTTTTGAAAAGAAGTTCGCCCCTTGAAGTTGGTCAGATAAATCGTCAATACGAGGCAGAGGGTAACGATTTTTGACGGTCAGTTTGTTGAGCTCCCTGTAGTCGATGCACATACGAAACGATCCGTCTTTCTTCTTGATGAACAAGACTGGAGCTCCCCAGGGTGAGAAGCTTGGTCTTATAAAGCCCTTGCTTAGCAGTTCGTTAAGTTGACAGGACAGTTCTTGCATCTCTGCAGGTGCTAGACGATAGGGCGATTTGGCTACGGGGGTAGCCCTTGGAACTAAGTCGATCCTAACTTCGACTTTGACGTTGCGGAGGAAATCGTGGGAGTTTTCTGTTCTACCTGAATCTGCTGTCTCGATCGGCGAGAAGGCATTTGATTGGATTCTAAGTTTATTCGTATGGCAGTACGATCTCTCGTAGTCTTGGGCGTCTCCGTCTTAAAGTTCATATCAGAAGTCATATTGGGTTCATCTATCACAGCTTCATGTATACGAGTCGTATATAATTAAGACTGAAAAGGCAGTCGAATAAATGATTTTTCTTTAAGCTCACATCCAAACAAGGAAAAGAAGTTAAAGCGGAATCATCAATTCTAAGCCTCTAGAACCTTGATTATATACCACCCTTGCGTATACCTTCTCCAGCGATAGATCAATCGTATGGATCTTCGAGTTGAGCTTGACGTGCTGTACGAGTGGTACTCCGGGGAGGTCTGCTGCGGAGTCTTCGGGAAGGAGACGAATCATAAGGTAATCTCTGCATGAGCACCTCGGAGTCATGGAATGACGGCTTCGCTAGAAAGGCGATTTCGGAGAAAAGAATTTACGCATGAACCTGGCATTGTGAGGGTTGAATCTACTCAAGTTAAATGATAATGTCAGACTACTCAGAATAAAAGGCGATAGACTAGATCATAAAGGTGTTACAAAACATCACGGTGCAAGTTTTACAGAGTTTAAGTACTTTAGTTTTATCTATAAGACTACTGCTGCGAACAGGGTATACTACAAAAAGCAAGTACACACAGCACGAGAGTCCCTTGACTGACGGGGTCTCGTCAAAAAGATAAGACTCGAGTGGCACTAGTTTTTAACAGTTTATAAGTCTACTATTACGAAACACCCTAGTATTTCAACGTGGATCTGGAGTAGTCTCTCCTGCGGCTGTGAACCTTAGTATCTTCCCGTCTGCGCCAGAGTTCTTCGTTATTGGACAATCCTTCTTGAGATGTCCTATCTCACCACATAAATGACATATCTGGCTTGTACCAGCATCAGTGGTGGAAGTGAATTGTCGGGTCGGAGTTATGTAGACACTGTTGCTTTCGTTGTTCGTCCTTTTCGAACAATTCTTCTTAAAGTGCCCGATTTCACCGAAATCATAGCAAGCCTGGTTGACTCCGATGTTAGGGACTTGAGTGATGGGTCGTGCCGGTGCTCCACAGCTACGAGCATGGTGCTCTATTTTGTGGCAATTGCAGCATTGCATTTCATGGCAAGCCCCATTATGATGAAAGCTACACTTGTCACACTTCGGAAGTTTTCCCTCGTATGGTCTGATCGGTGCTGGGATGGTAGGGGTTGCCACTTGTTGCTGTTGCATGGCAAGTCTTTGGGATCGCTTGCGCTCCTTTTGGGCTTGACGCTTTCGTTTCCTGTTCTCAGTTTTTCGGCTTTGCACGTCTGTAACTGTTATCATTTGTTGGCTTCCCGAATCGATACAAAAGATCGGAATTGTCAACCCCCTTGCCAGCCTTGCTTGTGTTGTTAGCGCTGAGGTTTGCAAGGACAGCTGCCACGGCAGCTGTTACCACAGCTTGGAATGTAGCGGCATCGATATGAAGGGTAGGGGTTTCGTCGTTCGGCTGGTTATTTCTGGATGACGACATGATTCTGTTATACAAACGAAAATGAGTTCGTGAGTGATTATGGTTGAACCTAGATGTATTTTGACCATTCATTCAAAGAGTAGGAGTAAGTTCTCGAGGGTTTGACCTACATCCCTATGATGCAGTCCTAGTAAAGTGTAGAAGTAAGTTCATAGAATGGTTGTAAAACAATTGTTATCCAACCTTCGACAAGAATTGGAAGGAGTCCTTGACCTAATTCACCATAGCTCAATAATTTAACGGAGTGAGTGTTTAGATAGGATTCTAATGATAACAAAACGAAAGTATTTGAACAAGGATTGGTACAGAATTTAGCCGACTGTCAATATCAGTGATATTTAAGATGTAATACATTTGGGAAAAATGACCTTGAAGTAGGTCTTACATCATATCCGAAGTAGCAAAAGTTTTGACGACTAAATGGTCTAACTAGAAAGTACTTACAGTACAGAGTTAGTTACCTAGAAGAGCGGTACTTAGAGCCTAGTTAGGAAGACTATTCTTTCAACCTAGGAAAGAAAGGTAGAATATCTCCTACTGGTGATGGTTATCCCTTGGGTGAACCCTCAGTTCAGCCAGCTGACGCTCCATATCAAGTAGGTACCTTTCGTACACCCTCTGGCGTAGTCAGAGCTCTTTGATTTCAGCTCGAGTTTCAGCTAGCTCTTGCTGCAGGGTCTCATGGTCTCCTCTAGACCTCTCACGAGCATCTTCCAGACGAATGGTGCGGATGGTATGCATTCTCGTATTGGTGACAACTTCCGTGATTCGATGGAGAGCTGTCCTGCCCTGAATCTCGTTTCGAGCCACTCTGCGGACCAGGATTGGTAAGACTCTGTCTGCTGAGCCTCCTTCACTTAGGTCATAAAAGCTTTGGTCTCCATTGAATGTCATGGGCTGGTCCTGCTTTTGGCTCCATGTTTCCAAGCTTTCCACCCACAGAGGCGTCGGGCCTTGAAAAGTCGGACGAGGGTTAAGATTTGGGACAGGAGCCACCGGGGGTAGGTTCTCAACTTCAGGCTCGGAGTCAGAACCATCTGCAAAGCCTTCGGCCTGATGATCATCCACAAGGATTGGGTGATCATTTTCTGGCTCTGCTTCAAATCCTCCTCCATTACCTTGGTTAGGGACCGTGGGGATGGAATCCAGCCATGTTATCTACGCGAGAAAAGGGATGTAAGAATCTAGCACATAAATAGTTTATAGTAACACAAAATACCCCTATAGTATTTTAGGTTTATGTTCTGTTCTATTGTTTTCCTTGTGTTATTGTTGGTAAGTTTTTAGACTTGTTGCAACCTCACAACCACACTTAGGCACATGCTAGTCACTCCTCAGATAATATAGTTGATCAGGCTATATCTTCCCAGGGGTGACCATATGTCTCTAAGTCTACTTGTGCTGCCCAACAATCGTAATACTTTTGTTCTGTCCTAGTGACGCTGATTTTAGTATGAATGCATGCATGTATACTTAATTAAATATTTTATTATTTAAAAGTATAAACTCTTAGTCAGAGTATTTTAATCCCATTGTATTTATAGTTTGTATATCTTTTATGGGTTGATATACTCAATTCACTATAAACAATGCTCTGATACCAATCTGTCACACCCCAAAACCGGAACGGCAGAATCGTTCGGGGGTGGAGGACGTCATGTTCAGTATCACAACAGTGCAAAGTAGTAAACAAGCAACAACATCATCCATTGCATTAATAATATAATTTTAATACAAGTGTGTTCTGTCAAGTTAAATAGACACCAAAATATGAATCAAAATAAAAGATGAGTCTTGAACGAGCTCCATCTTCTCAAAACCTGGCATCGGTACTTGTCTACTGGCGACCTGAGAATACAAGTTATTTTGAAAGCGAGTATCAGCTTTAAAGCTGGTGAGATCATAAGTATATTAGTGTCTGTATTTGTGTGAAAGTATTTGTAAGAAAGTGATGTGTGAATTTGTAAAAAGGTTTGAATCTCCTAGAAAACCCTATGTTTCCTACTAAAAGTAGCCTTCTACCAAGGTATCTAGTATCTGTGTGTGTGTCTCTTGTAAGAGTATGTATTTTCCCAATCTGACTATTATTTACCACAAATATAGTTTCTACAATACTGTTTATTGTGTGAAGATCAAAAAGTGAATGCAATGGGAAAATGAAATAGTACTGTAGTATTGTATTAAGTAACTACTGATGTACTAACTACCTTAAACTAATTGTAATTTAAAGTACCATGTGATCGGCCTGTACCCTGCTACCGACTATAGAACGCGACAATGTAAGATGTCGGAAGAAATGACGTTTGGCACCCGTAGACATGCAAGTCCCACTGTAGCGAGCAGCAAGGTGTAGGATAGTCAATCCAGTATAGATCTATACACAAACTCATACGCTCCCCACTTAAGGAGATTCTGGATACAAAACGGTCATGACAGGTAGTGCCATGCCCCGTTACGTGGCTCACATAACTGTAATTGTATTCTTGTATATGTATTGAATGTACTAGCTGTATTGTGTGTTCTCTCTCTGTCTAGTATGTATGTATGTTCTCTCTGTATGGTATTGTATGTTCTCTCTCTGTCTAGCATGTATGTTTCCTTGTAAAATGTATAGTATGTACTAGCTGTATTGTAATGTATAGACTCATGTATGAACTGACTCATTGTATGTTCCATTGTTCTAGTAATAGTATTAGTAACTTCCTAAACTACGCCTATTGTAGCTTACTAGTAATGTGATTTGTATGTATGAACATATTTGTATACCTTTGCTACCCAAAGGTATTGAATAGAAAGAAGGAACTTTTATATCTATATACATATACATAATATATAACTAGGATTCAAACGACCTTCGGACAAATAACCGATACCCTAAGTCCACAATCAAACGAGGAACAGGAGGTAGGGTGAGTTATCAGTCCTAAGTCCTTTCAACCCTACTTATATAACTATATCTATAAAGATATACATTTAACAGAATATAAGTTTAAAAGAGTTTAAGTAAAAGTATTTGACATGTAAAAGAGTTTGATAAAACATTTTGAAGAAGTTTGTTTGATAACACAGTTTGAAAAGTAAGAAATCCACTTGTTTGGTAGTTATTAATCACATGTGATTGATATAATAACTAAAATTGTTCAACGTGTATTCCCCCCCATAAAAGCATTTAAAAACATTTAAAAGGTTAATTAAGGGGTATGAACTCACTTGTAGTGAGTGGCTTGGATGAACGGATAGTATAGGATGCTAAGTGTCAAGTGAAGACTTGAACACACATGCAGATCCTATTTAACATATAATGATACATATATGAATACAATTAGTGCTTATAACAACTAATTATTGAATTTGAACCACCTTAGGGACTAGTAAACACTTATTTTGAAGTGTTACAACCATATATGATTGTATATAAGGGGTATATGGCTATACAAGGGAGTGTATGGTCAAATTACACACTATTTGTGTATGTGCGGCCGCACACTCCCTATGGAATGTGCGAAAACGTATTTTAAGGCTTTAGGACTCATCTAGGAAGGTTTCTTACTTCATGCTTTAGCCTTATATGGAGTTCATTGCCATTTTTGGACCTAAAAATAGTGTGTGCGGCTATACTTGGTGTGTGCGGCCGTACACATGGTGTGTGCGGCCGTACACACTTGAAGATCATATGAAATGGCGTTTTTTCATGTGTAAATTCAAGGGTCTTTAGCTTATAACAAGCTACTGCAAGTGTGTACCCGATTTAGAGGCTTAAAAGTGTAGTTAGAAGCCCCAAAAGTAGTGTGTGTTCTTGGTGATCTAACACCAAATAGGTGTTTTCATGGATCAAATCAAGGGAAAAGGCTAGTTAAGGTCATGTATTATCTATGCAAAGGATGAATCACTCACTTGATTGAAGATTGAAGTGAAACTTTGGATGATACTTGAGAGAAAACGAGTTCTAGCTTTGAAGAAGTGGAAAAAGTGTTCAAAATGACTAAGTGTTGAATATATAGGTGGGAGTGTTCGGTTGGGATGGGTGTGTGGCCGCACACTCGGGTGTGCGGCCGCACACACCTTGTGTTGGTGTGTTTGGCTCAATTGCAAGGTGTTATACTCACAATACTCATCCCATGACTCATACCTTGATTAAACTAGGTTTTAACCACTCTAATTGACTCTAAATAGTGCTAGAACATAGCAAAAACGAGTCTAACCTTCATTGATATGAATAAGTGTATACAATAAAAATTTCAGATTGTCACACCTACTTTAATGAAAGATAAGTAAAAATGACTCTACAATCCCTTCTATGAGTACTAAAAGGAAACAAGTTATATAAGACTCAGAGTAAACAAACAATCGATTGTGCGCATCTGCCCTAAGGCGGAAAGCACACATCCCATTGTTTGTTTGATCATTGTGGTATATAACCCTAGGGTATTCACCTGTTACTCATGGAGTTAATTGTAATGGTCCCTTTATATTTAATGAAAAGATTCTTTAAGAAAACCCTTATTTCTTATAATAAAATGGTGACCACAGTGCATACTTCTATAATAACTTAGTTTATACTGGATATATATGATCTAATATCAGATAGAAAGTTAATTGGGTGAATCTGCCCTAAGCCCACAACCAAACAAGGAACAGGAAGTAAGGCGGAAAACACACATCCAACTACCTATTGGGTGTTAGTTATATATAACCATGATGTATAAAGTAAAGTATTATAGAGTTAATAACCTAAGGTCCTTTAAGTTTATATTGGTTTAATAAAATGGATTAAACCCTTTACTGGGAAGTTTCTAGTTTTGTATACCAAAGTTTCTGATTTGGAAAGTATGTTTTGTACAAGAAAACTGTGCATTGACTCTGTGCTCTATGACTTGACCCATAACGTGTACCCTTATGATGACTTAATGTATACAGAACACATATATATCTTGAATCGAATAGAAAATTGATTGCGTGAATTCGTTCCAAGCCCACAACCAAACAAGGAACAGGAAATGAAGCGGAGAGCACACATCCTATTACCTGTCGGATCCTATTGGTATATATATATCCTTTGATGTAGACATTAAGGAATCATAAGGTTAGCATTATGGTCCTTTCTATTAAACGTAGCCTTCTACCAAGGCATCTACTGTTATGTGCTAGACTCGACTGTTCTGTTTGTCGTTTGTAAAAATGTCAGTTTTCCCTAGTTTATAACTATCTTAACTCGAAAATAGTTTGCATTTGACTTTCAAGTGGTACTGTCACTTTATGAAAGTAATGGGAAATGTAAGTACACAGTTGTCGTTTATAATGACATGCGGATGTACTGATGACCTAAAACATGTTTGTTTTATTATGTTCATAATGTGAAGGCTAGTACCCCTACTAAACGCTCTCCATGTCTAGAGATTAAGGGAACCAAACGCGACCTCTGCAAATTCTTGCAAGCCGTGTAATTCACATTCAAGTTATATGATCATGTATACCCAATATAACTATCACCTTTTGTTTAAAACAATGAGTTAGTGATTCATTGGTATAATTAGATCCTGTATGTTCTCATGCTATAACAACCTTGTTTGTTTGTTCTGTATGGTATTGTTTGATTCTCATCATAGTATTCTCTCTGTATGTTATTGTTTGTTTCTCATAATAGTATCTCTCTCTGTATGTTATTTTTTCTTTGTATGCTTCATTGTACTAGAAGTAATGAATAACATCCTCCTAAACTATACCTATTATATTTTACTAAAGTTTTACTTGAACTGTTATTGAAAAGACTCGTTTATCTACTAAGTTATGCTGGTACTTTAAAAACGGAGTTTTGTATAACTATAAAGTAACATAACTTTAAAAGAGTTTTTGAAATGTTTTGACAACTTATAAATGACATAAGTAACATTTTGAAAGATGTTTATAACAAATAGTTGCACAATTATCATTGTGTAAAACTTGTATTCCCCCCTTAAAACATTTAAAACAGTTAAAAGATTCATTACGGGGTATGAACTCACCTGATGTGGGTGATTCAAACGGGTATGCGTGTAAGGGTGAGAAGTTCCACGAATGAAGTCCCGAGACACAACAAGTCCTAAATGACATATATTGGCTTGAATATAGTGTTTATAAGCAACTATATGAAAGGAAACACCTTCCGGGACTAGGAAACACTTTGGCCATGTGTTGAAATCACATGTGATTCATCAAAGGGAAGTGGAATGACACTAACTTGAATTTACTACCATGGGTTTACGGCCAAAGGGAGTTTATGGTCGTAAACTCATGGTCAAACATGCATAAGTGTTTGTTTGAAGGCTAGGGAAGCTTTAGGGACTTTTGCTCTACACAAGGATGAGAAAGACCAAATCAATGAAGGCTTTTGATGAGTTTACGGCCCAAAGGCGTTTACAGCTGTAAACTCGTGGTCATTATGCATGTGAGGGTAGTTTAAGGTCTTATTTCCATCAAGGAAGGGTTCTAGGTCAACGGTTTGCTTGTTGGAAGAGTTTAAGGCCCAAACATGTCATAACATGGAGTTTACGGCCAAAGAAGATCTTGGGCCGTAAAATTATGATCTTCATTGGAAAAGGCATGTTTCAATGTTGTAATTCAAGGCCTCCTACTAGATATGAAGTATAGGGAAGAGCACTTACGATCTATCAGCTTGAAATGGTCGGTTTTTGCCAAGAACACTAGTGTATGTTCTTGGTGTTTCTTGAAGATCTAAGAAAAGAATGATTTCATGGATGAAATCAAGGAGTGTAACTAGGAGATGAAGTGTAACAACAAATCAATGAAAGAACACTTACTCTTTTGAAGATTTGGGATAAAATCGTGATGATAGTTGAGAGAGAAATGGGGTGTTCTTGAGGTGGAAGTGAGATAATGAAGGAAGTTGAAGAATATGGGCCTATAAGGGGGAGTTTACGGCCCACCTTGAGTTTACGGCCGTAAACTCAAGTGTTGTGGCCGTGAACTCTCAATAAGAAGGTTAAGGCTTGATTTCTTGGATAGTGTCTCTAGCAGGTACATTCTAACACTCATTCCTTAAGTGTACTAGGCTTAAAACTCCTTAGAATGACCTTTAACCGGGCTAGAACTCATTACCAATGAGTCTGACACTCAGTTGAGTTGATTGACTGGGCTTTAAGAGTAAAAATTTTCCGGGTTGTCACATCATCCCCCCGTTAGATGGAATTTCGTCCCGAAATTAGCTTTGTTAGCAGTACTACTGGGGTTGCGCTCCTCTGATTGGCGGAATACTTACTCGTAGACCTGGCAACTTTTGCCCTGCTGTTCATGATAGGATTCATACTTGGTCCATCTATCATTACCTCGAGTATACAAGTCGTATATAATTAGGATTAGTAAGACGGTCGGATGTGCGTCTCTGCCCCAGGTCCACAACCAAACAAGGAACAGGAGATAGGGCGGAAGCACACATACTAAATCTGCATAATCATAATCATATACCACCCTCACGTATACACTGAATAGTGATAGGTGGGATGTATTCGTCCGTAGCCTCTCTGCCCGAACTTGTTCTGTTGGACGAGTGGTATTTCGTGACGGTCTGCGGACATCTGACGATAAAGCTTCGGAGGACAAAGTACTCTTCGCACTAGTACTTCGGGGTTTAGAATACGAAAGATAAAACTGAGGTTTAGGTCGGACTGTCGATACGAATGATGAAAATTTCGAGAACTTGTCGATCGAGGCGATAGAAACATATGAACTTACTATGGTGAGGACCACGCCAATTCATGACGAATGATAGTAACAGACTCTTTACTGAACAAAGTTTTGGCCAATTTGAAAGAAACGTATGTTATACGATGATGTATCCCTTGTGTGTTCGATAATGTACTGCTAGTATGTTCGTCAATATACTCTTTGTAAATGATCCAGGGCTTTCTGTTTTCCATTTGATGTTAACACTCCTACGTATCATACCGCTATGTGCGCATACATACAAATGAAAGTGCTTTGATAATTGGTGATGATACTTTATATCATGATCCTCCTTGGTACCACTATGACCGCTTGTCATATACAAGTTATGAATATTTAAGATGAATAAGACAGTCGACTGAGTAACTTTGCCTCAAATCCTCTTCCAATTAAGGAACAGGGATTTAGGCGGAATCACTCACTCTAAGCCTGCAGCCTCTTAGTTATTCACAACCATGATGCATATGCTACGCCGTCATAGCTTCTCTAAACGGATCTTTTAGTTCTCTTGAATACTGTGATCTATATCAGTATGTGAGTTATTATAATTACTTTTTAAGTGTTTTCCCTAAGTTTTAATCTTATATGAATATAAATTAATTTTCAAAGTAATTACTATTTCGAAAACGTACCGCTGCTCGTCGACGACTCTGGGGTAGATTCTCCTGCGGTGATAATCAGAATGCGTCCATCCGCTTCTGAGTTCTTTGCTATCGGGCAGTCCCTCTGATAGTGTCCAGTCTCACCACAGCCATAACAGGCTTGGTTTTCTTCAGCTCCGGGGACTTGGGAGATCGGTTGAGTCGGTGCCCTGCAGAAACGGACTGTGTGTCCCTTTTGGTGGCAGTTCAGACACTGCATCTCCCGGCATACTCCGGTGTGGTGATAGTTGCACTTTCCATGCTTCGGGAGGGTTCCATCATATCGACTGGTAGGTGCTGGAGCAGCAGGTGTTGTAGCGGTGTACATAGTACTCGCTTGTTGCTCTTGCAGAGTGTCATGTGTTGTTCGCTTCTTGTTCCTCTTGTTCCCCGACTTCTGATTATAGTCCTTTCCCTTTGATGGCTCGGGAACAAGGACTTCTACACCATGGCGGACTCCATGGTCAATGAGTCGCTAGGCCAGGAGTTTGGCGCTACCAAATGTGGCTGGGTTAGAAGACAACACATCCTCTTGGGTCGTAGCAGTCAGACCCCCGATGTATCTTTCTATCTTCTTGCTCTCCGGGTTAACCATCCCGGGGCATAGTGCTGCCAGGTCACAAAACCTATCAGTGTAGGCCACTATGTCTGAGCTGACCATCTTGAGCTCCCATAGTTCTTGTTCTAGCTTTTATACTTCATCCCTCGGGCAGTACTCTTCTAGCATTAACTCTTTTAGATTTTCCCAACCTATCGAGTTAGCCACTGATAGGGTCAGTGACTTAACATGGCTGTTCCACCATGTCAGGGCTCTGTTGGAGAAGGTGCAGGCATCAAACTTCACTTTGCTCCCTTCTGGGTACGAACAGATTTCGAAGACCGAATCTGTTTTCTCGAACCATCGCATCAGGGCGATGACTCCACCATTTCCATTAAAGGAAAGGGGTTTGCAGTTGGTGAAGTCCTTGTAGGAGCACTCCCTCGAGCACACAGGGACCTCACTTTGAGTAGAATGAATAGGTGTTCCACCTCCGCTGGAACTGGTAGGATGATATTGAGCCATGGTTGTTGCCACAGCCGCAACTACCGCAACATAGAGAGTTGCCGCATCGATTTGTGGAGAAGGTATTGGAGTTATCGGATTAGTGCGTCTGTTTGATCTGCGAGGAGGCATCTTTGCTAAAAGAATACAAAGATGAGACAGAATAAGTCTAAAGCAATGGACACAAGCCGAAAGCTGAAAAGACAAGGTTATCCTAGTTCTGGGTGTATCGGGTCCTGACTTCCACAGGGTTCTAGAAACAATTCATAAAAAGTCTATACCAAATAAACTTTATGAATTAGAAATGGCTATCCTCGAATGAATATCTGTTACCTGAATAACTGTTCCCAGCTGCATGCAAGAAAATAATCCTAACACGTAATGTGAGCAGTGTTTCCACTAACTCATTTAGTTAACCAAGATTATTATTTATTAGTGTGACTCATTAGACCTTCTGGTTACTTCGGCTAATCCCTCCATGAAAACTTCTCTTGACTGCTTATGAGGAAGTGGTTACATCTATTTGGGTTGTCGTGCGAGAATGGAAGTGTCTAAAGAATCTATGAGATTTAGGGTAACTTTATGAGGTGATCCTTACAGAGTCCTTCTATAATTGTACAATGTATACAAGTTGTATATAATTCAAGATTAAATAGACCTTCGAATAAGTGATCCCACTCCAAAACCACAACCAAACAAGGAACAGGTAGTGAAGCGTAGATCACAAATTCTAAGTCTATAAAATCTCAATTATATATAACCTTGGGAGTATACATTGCAAGATTATAGACCTATCCGTAAGGGTCTTTTAAGTTATCACATAAGTTATTTATATGGTGCCTAAAATACTCCTATAGTATTTTAACATAATTTACTTGATCTAGTATTCTCTTGACTGGTGTTTAGGTAAGTTTTAAGACTGTTGCAACACCACATCACTCCCAAACACATGTCGGTCACATCTCGAATGAATATAGTTGATCAGGCTATATTGATCCTAGCTATGATTACATAATTGTTCAGGTTTGACGAAAGTGTTCAGCCTTTAAATACTTTAGTTCTGTTCTTTTTGTGATATTTGGTCTTGTATGTACATGTATAACCAAGTAGGTATATTTTTATAACTTATCGTTATACTCCTAAAATATATCATTATCCAGAGAACTTAAGCCCCATTGTATTTATAATTGTATATCTTTTATCGGTTGATATACTTAGTTCACTATAAACAATGCTCTGATACCAATCTGTCACACCCCAAAATCGGAACGGCGGAAACGTTCGGGGGTGGAGGACGTAATGTTTAGTATCACAAGATATGCATTATAGTAAGCAAGTAATGAACAACCATTTCATTTGAAAGAAAGTGTTTACAAAGTGTGTGTTCACAAAACATAGAAATCATAAGCAAATGACAAAACAAGACTTGAAGCTATTATGCTCCATCTTCTAAATTCCCAGCACGAGTACCTGTCTAATAGTCTCCTGAGAATACAAGTTATTTGAAAGAGTTGATCAGCAATTAAGCTGGTGAGTTCATAAGATTTTAGTGATGTGAGTAAGTTGTAAAATGTAGTTGAAAATGTAGTTGAAAATGTAGTAAGTTGTAAGATGTTGTAAGTTGTAAGTTATGTTTAGAAAAGTTCGCCTGTTCCTCTAGAAAATCTTATATTTCCTACTTTAATGAAAGATAAGTAAAAATGACTCTACAATCCGTTCTATGAGTACTAAACGGATACAAGTTATATAAGACTCAGAGTAAACAAACAATCGATTATGCGCATCTGCCCTAAGGCGGAAAGCACACATCCCATTGTTTGTTTGATCATTGTGGTATATAACCCTAGGGTATTCACCTGTTACTCATGGAGTTAATTGTAATGGTCCCTTTATATTTAATGAAAAGATTCTTTAAGAAAACCCTTATTTCTTATAATAAAATTGTGACCACAGTGCTTACTTCTATAATAACTTAGTTTATACTGGATATATATGATCTAATATCGGATAGAAAGTTAATTGGGTGAATCTGCCCTAAGCCCACAAGCAAACAAGGAACAGGAAGTAAGGCGGAAAACACACATCCAACTACCTATTGGGTATTAGTTATATATAACCATGATGTATAAACTAAAGTATTATAGAGTTAATCACATAAGGTCCTTTAAGTTTATACTGGTTTAATAAAATGGATTAAACCCGTTACTGGGAAGTTTCTACTTTTGTATACCAAAGTTTCTGATTTGGAAAGTATGTTTTGCACTAGAAAACTGTGCATCGACTCTGTGCTCTATGACTTGACCCATACCTGGTACCCTTATGATGACTTAATGTATACAGAGCATATATATATCTAGAATCGAATAGAAAATTGATTGGGTGAATTCGTTCCAAGCCCACAACCAAACAAGGAACAGGAAATGAAGTGGAGAGCACACATCCTATTACCTGTCGGATCCTATTGGTATATATATATCCTTTGATATATACATTAAGGAATCATAAGGTTAGCATTATGGTCCTTTCTATTAAACGTAGCCTTCTACCAAGGCATCTACTGTTATGTGCTAGACTCGACTGTTCTGTTTGTCGTTTGTAAAAATGTAAGTTTTCCCTAGTTTATAACTATCTTAACTCGAAAATAGTTTGCATTTGACTTTCAAGTGGTACTGTCACTTTATGAAAGTAATGGGAAATGTAAGTACACAGTTGTCGTTTATAATGACATGCGGATGTACTGATGACCTAAAACATGTTTGTTTTATTATGGTCATAATGTGAAGGCTAGTACCCCTACTAAACGCTCTCCCTGTCTTGAGATTAAGGGAACCAAACGCGACGTCTGCAAATTCTTGCAAGCCGTGTAATTCACATTCAAGTTATATGATCATGTATACCCAATATAACTATCACCTTTTGTTTAAAACAATGAGTTAGTGATTCATTGGTATAATTAGATCCTGTATGTTCTCATGCTATAGCAGCCTAGTTTGTTTGTTATGTATGGTATTGTTTGATTCTCATCATAGTATTTTCTCTGTATGTTATTGTTTGTTTCTCATAATAGTATCTCTCTTTGTATGTTATTGTTTCTTTGTATGCTTCATTATACTAGAAGTAATGAATAGCATCCTCCTAAACTATACCTATTATAGTTTACTAAAGTTTTACTTGAACTGTTATTGAAAAGACTAGTTTATCTACTAAGTTATGCCTGTACTTTAAAAACGGAGTTTTGTATAACTATAAAGTAACATAACTTTAAAAGAGTTTTTGAAATGTTTTGACAACTTATAAATGACATAAGTAACATTTTGAATGATGTTTATAACAAACAGTTACACAATTATCATTGTGTTCAACTTGTATTCCCCCCCTTAAAACATTTAAAACAGTTAAAAGATTCATTACGGGGTATGAACTCACCTGATGTGGGTGATTCAAACGGGTATGCGTGTAAGGATGAGAAGTTCCACGAATGAAGTCCCGAGACACAACAAGTCCTAAATGACATATATTGACATATATTGGCATGAATATAGTGTTTATAAGCAACTATATGAAAGGAAACACCTTCCTGGACTAGGAAACACTTTGACCAAGTGTTGGAATCACATGTGATTCATCAAAGGGAAGTGGAATGGCACTAACTTGAGTTTACTACCATGGGTTTACGGCCAAAGGGAGTTTATAGTCGTAAACTCATGGTCAAACATGCATAAGTGTTTGTTTGAAGGCTAGGGAAGCTTTAGGGACTTTTGCTCTACACAAGGATGAGAAAGACCAAATCAATGAAGGCTTTTGATGAGTTTACGGCCCAAAGCAGTTTGCAGCCGTAAAATCATGGTCATTACGCATTTGAGGGTAGTTTAAGGTCTTATTTCCATCAAGGAAGGGTTCTAGGTCAACGGTTTGCTTGTTGGAAGAGTTTAAGGCCCAAACATGTCATAACATGGAGTTTACGGCCAAGGAAGATCTTGGGCCGTAAACTCATGATCTTCATGGGAAAAGGCATGTTTGAATGTTGTAATTCAAGGCCTCCTACTAGATATGAAGTATAGGGAAGAGCACTTACGATCTAGCAGCTTGAAATGGTCAGTTTTTGCCAAGAACACTAGTGTGTGTTCTTGGTGTTTTTTGAAGATCTAAGAAAAGAATGATTTCATGGATGAAATCAAGGAGTATAACTAGGAGATGAAGTGTAACAACAAATCAATGAAAGAACACTTACTCTTTTGAAGATTTGGGATGAAAATCATGATGATAGTTGAGAGAGAAATGGGGTGTTCTTGAGGTGGAAATGAGATAATGAAGAAAGTTGAAGAATATGAGCCTATAAGGGGGAGTTTACGGCCCACCTTGAGTTTACAGCCGTAAACTCAAGTGTTGTGGCCGTGAACTCTCAATAAGAAGGTTAAGGCTTGATTTCTTGGACAGTGTCTCTAGCAGGTATATTCTAACACTCATTCCTTAAGTGTACTAGGCTTAAAACTCCTTAGAATGACCTTTAACCGGGCTAGAACTCATTACCAATGAGTCTGACACTCAGTTGAGTTGATTGACTAGGCTTTAAAAGTAAAAATTTTCCGGGTTGTCACAAATCTCCAGGAGGATCAAATGGATTGTTGAAGTTAGGAAGTTCTGGTGGGTCATTATTAAGTTTCTCAAACTGGATAAGTGAAAAATATAGCTAGGAGGTCACCTAGGGGAAATTGTTGAAACATGAAGTGGCCCTCGGTAGCTAAAAGATGTATTGAAATACCGAAGACATGTTTTGTTTGTTGCGGTAGAATCTTTTATTTGAACATCAGTTACGAAGGCTTGGAATATCATACTAAACACTTGGTTTACCGAAGTGAATGAGGTTGACATGAAGAGAATATTGTTTTCGTCTTTTGTACACCGAAGTGTAAGAAAAGTAATGTTTACATTTTCTAACATTGCGTGTTAGACGAGTTTTGTCAGTCCAATCATGGCAAGCATTGCCAGCTGAATTTCAAATATTTTATGTTTATCATGTAACACGTATTTCTATAAATAGATGATCATGTTGATCGATCTATTGTTCTCCAATTAGTTTCTAATTAATTATTAAACCATAATAATTAATAAACTAATTGCTCCTTTATTAATTATACTAAATTTAAGTCTCGAGGGCAACCCAAGAGGACCCTGCTATTATTAGAAATATCACTAATAGTTAATGACCTTGGACACACTTTCTAACAGGTTTTAACGAAACTAAGGTAAGCTTTGAAACAACACTGGATTTCAGAACGGAGGAATCGGACGATGATTCGTCGCCACACCTAATTTCTTCATCAACATCACTATCTAAAGATGCCCAAAATGAATTATCATTTTCGATTGGTTTTTCTGTGTCATGTCCGAATATCTCAAGAATAAATTCGTCGATGAGACAATTTTTTGGAGGACCATTGTTCGAAAAATAAACTCCAGATCCTCCTGTGCCATGTGAAAATTCCTAATATTGATTTAGGCCCAAGGATATCTGAGGCAGAAGTTGCATGGAATCAAGACATGTGACAGTGATTGGTTTGAATTCAGGAATCAAGGATTGATATCCTTCTGTAGGCTCTTAAAAGGGACGACAGTGGAGTGATAGGTGTACCAGAATATGTATGATTCAGAATGTCACCCAACAGGGTACAATTTTGAAGTTCCTCAAGGGATTGACATTCAGTTTCAGAAAGTCGTTTCCGAGACCAGATGCTTTGGAACATTTATGATGGAAATTATATCAATGAAATTATGCAGACAATCAATCTTAGCATTAAGAAACATATTATCTCTAACCAAAATATCTCTTTCAATAAATGAAATAACACATTTTTCATTTCAGATAATACATTCATCATTAGCTATTACAAGTTCCCTTTCAAAGGACTCTATCTTAGGATTGTAATCTTCAAAACATAATCTAAGTTTGGTTAATTCACTGTCCAACTTCTCACTCGTATCTATGGCAGACTCATAGGCTTTTAGAATAACTTTCAAATCTTATTCAATTTGAGTTAGATAAGGTTCACAAACAGTATAGATTTTACTTATTGGATGATGCTTCTGCCCAGTGTGTCGAACGTTTCCATGTAGCAGTAGTTGGGAACAACATCCTCATCTTCACCTTCAGAACCAGATGACCAGTACCCTTTACCACATTCAACAGTTTTCCTAGCCATTCCCCCCCCTCATTACCAGATGTCCAATACTCATCCATATTTTAAGAAACTATAGTAACAAATGCTTTCTCACTCTCTGGTAGCTCTTGCGCATGATGATCATAGTAAGCAGAGCCTTTCACCTTCGGTTTCTGAGGATTTTTAGCTAAACAATCTTTTACATAGTTGTTTTCGAGACCACATTTGTGACATATGAATCTAGGTTTGATTGAATTCAAAGCGTCTTGAGGTTCCGAAGTTTGATTCAAAAAGTTTGGTCGATAGAATAGTAGGTTTTAAATAGGTTTGGGATAAGGTTGAGGATTGCTTTGGTGAGGAGCTTGGAATATTTTCGGAGGTGGTTTTTGATTATTGTTCCATGGTCTCATGTACTTCACGGAAAACAAGGTGAACTCTTCTTGGAAATGAAGTTAAGCATATGTAGTATCTGCATCGAAGTTTTCTTCAAACGGGAAATTCAGAATAAATGGAATAGTTTGATTAGGTGGAACAGATTGAACAAGTGGAACATGTTGAACCGGTTGAATAGATCTGAATGGATCCGAAACAACAGGGTTTGGAAGAAGTGGATTAGCTGAACTGATGAGAGCAAGAGGATGACCAGAGAGTTCTCTTAAATTTTGAGAAACATTAGACTCGTGACCTTGTAGTTCATCAAACAATTGATAGATCTTGAGTTTCTTCAGAGATCCATTGATCTGAAGACAAGACTTGATGTTTCCCCATCCTTTTCGTAGACTGCTGATGAATCTTAAGTTGTACTCAAGAGGAGTTCGGACCACTCCATGTGTAGTCATGTTGTTCACCATTATTCTATATTGATTAGATGTCGAGGCTACAGATTCACTATGAGTTATAGTGAATGTTTCAAATTCGTTCCCCAGAGAGGTCATACACTTGTCTTTCATATTTTCTGAACTTTCAAATAGGTCTTGAAGTGTTTCCCATATCTCCTTGGTTGATTTTCATAACTATATGTGCTCAAAGAGAGATGAACACCGAACATCATTTTGGAAAATTCTACTTGATCAGCATGGAGCTTGTCAATGTCGTTGGTTGTTAGAGCTATAAGTCTGAGTTAATTTTGACCCATGAGAGTAGCAACAAAATCTCTAACCATTTTACTAACATAGACATGACGACCTTCTTTCATAGATATCCATACTTCTTCTCCATTTTCTTTACCAACCAAGAACTTCTCCACTCTGAGTTTCAGTGATCATACTCTTCAACAACTAGCAATGGGGCTCTGGTAGGGCAACCCATGCTATTTGCGATTTACATTGAATACATTTGTTGAGATTGATAAGGAGCAACCATTACTGTTTGAATATTAGAGTAGAAATGGTATATAGAAGAACATTTATCCTAATAACATAAATGATTGAGATACCACAATAACCTCAACGAACTGTGATGACATGGATTGTACGGACAAGGTTTAAAAACTCAAACCTTGAGATAAACACGACAATGTGTGCTAATAATAATTCCAGGAAAGTCAAGATGAACCAGTCATTCCATGAAGATAATAACTCAACAAAGTGTTCAAGATAATAAAATAAATTACGAACAATGAACAAAAACAAGAAGAATGTTAGAGAAAATGATTGACTGAATGATTCTTAAGTTGATATTCCAAAGGTGAAAGTGACTATGAATTACATAGTGAAGGGTCCTATATATACTAACTTAGGACCAATCATGTGAGGAGACATTTGTACTAAAGGTTGCTAAAAGGTCAACCACCTAACACATCGGTGTGGTTGACTCTTGTCTTCTACATGCGCTACTGAATATGAGACAAATTACATGAAGACAAAATATTACTAAAAAATAATCACTTGGTCTACTAGTTTTGGAACATAAAAAACTTCGGGCGTTCCTCAGTCTCGTACTCCTTCACACTACATCTCATCAAACGAAACAACGGTTAGCTCAGATTAGAGAATTTCGAATTTCGAAGGGATCACTTGTTTTGAACTTACAGAAGCACTGTATATACGACCATTTTGAGTTAAGTAAACATACTCCTCTTCTAGATGAGTGATATCTAGTTGTTGGTTGAATAATATGGGATATTTATAATTGAGCGTTAAAGATAAGTCATCTATCTTCAATCATATTCATTTGAAACAGATAACTCTTTAAATTCATACTAATTAACCACAACATTATTTTCTAAATAGTAAAAGTTTTCAACTTTCAATTAATTAACCATTACAAATCAAAAGTTCTTTTAAATTATGTTATTTAATTTTTACTTATATCACCAAATTGATATAGAGATATATATAGTTCACAAATGTAGATTTTGTTGCTAAAGTTTGTAACATAAGACGGAGGAAAATATTACTTGATAACACACAAAATTTTATTTTGAAGGTGCATGTTTATTTATATTTATTAGAAGGATGAAGATAAAGAAGCTAAATCATATTACAAGTCACATGAAAAAAGACATGTTGCAAGCTTGATGGTGATTGGCATTGTTGGTGACTAAAATCTAAGAAATTGAATAATAGGTGAGTATTATGTGTAGGTGTCTTCAAATTTGTAGTAAAATGAAATGCGTATATGGGTTGTAGTGTGTTGATATGTTTTGTTTATTAATATATGTAGTGTATTTGGTTGGTGGAGGATATTATAAATGAGGATCAAAAGTATATATGTTGCATTTATTGTAGCTATTGTCTAAAAAATACCTTTTAATGTTAGAATGAGGTATTTGACCTTAAATTTATGCAAGTATTGATGATATAGGAGTAAGAAGAAGAAACTATGTGAATGATCAATATTTATTGTTTTGGTAAATAATATAATGTTGTGGCTTAACTCACATCTCTACAGAATTTGTAGATCATAACTGAGACAAGATATACAAACTTAAACAATAAATCAAAAGAAAATTTGTATGGTTAGTAGACCATGCATTATACTAGATCACATAGAAATACTTAAGAAATCCATAATTTCCAAAAAAAAAACAGTTCTAAATGAATTGCAACAAAAATGTATCTGAGTTTTGTTTTCCTTTTTTATAGTTACACTAAGAGTATTCATAGAAATGGTATCATTAATATATTTGGATATTTTACTACATGCAACTAGCCTAGATTTAATAAGAATTGTAAAAAACAATAAAAATTATCCAAACAGTGGCTTTTGGATACATTTTTCATTTAAAGTATTAAAGAGTGAAATATTGCAATGTGAAACTCTCACAATGGTAACATAACATAAGTTGCAAGGGTGATTGAAGATCTAAATGAAAAAGCTAATGTTGTCCTCGAGTATTAAGATAAATATGGTTATAAAACCCAAATACAATGTGTAAAAAACCCTTTACATAAAAATATGACAAAAAAAGAGAAAATGTTATCAAACGCAAATCGGTGTTCATGTTTCTTTATTGTGTATTATATTCAATTATTTTGATATAAGTCTTTAAATCCGACCTTCTAATCGATGTCTCTATTTTAATATGATTTAAGATAATGATAATGTTTTATATCGAGCTTCTATATAAGAGTTATCATTTTATAGTTCATGGTTATAACTTAGTTATCTTTAACACATATTTATTAATATTTTTAACATAGTTTTATTCATGTCCAACACACGAGAATTGTCCTAGTCCTATAATAAAGGGCATCCAATTGAATATACTTCAATGTATATCTCATTCTTGCCCCATATTCATTTGAAACCTCCACAACCTTCCATCTTTCAACTAGTTAATAGAACCTACTCAAAAGCGTTTTAGCTTATATCTTATAGTTATTAACTATTTAAATTGATATGATTTAATTTATGAGCATCAAATCATTGATAGTTGAATAGATTTTTAGAATAAAAAATTAAATCATTTTAATAACACACAAATACAAATCATATACAAAGTGAGAGAAAACATATTAGAAAGAATATCACAACTTTAAAGGTTTTTGTGTTGGTTTGATTTTTTGTTTTGTATGTTTTTTGCTACGTTTCAAAGCATGTAACGATAGTAATGTTTTAGAATTTTATATTTGTTATATATTACTAGAGTAACTTAATAGTTTTTGTTAGGTCTTATAGATTAAAAAGGTAAAAATGTCATTTTTCCTACATTGTCTTTGAAATTGGTCTAATTAGTCCATAAATTTTTTGTTGCTTTGAGGGGGGATAAGGTGGGTTTTTACCCGCTTATATAGTCCATGTAGCCTATAATAACCAGTTTTGTGCCACGTAATCAAATTACATCCAAATATCAGTGAAAATGAAAAAAAAAGATATGTTGATGTGGATCCTCTTGGAAAGTCAACATCACACTTTGAGGTTGACACAGTTTCGATGAAAAAATCACTTTTTTTTAGATATATCCCATAACATACCTCTAAGAAATACAAATTTTAGCAATAATCAACATGATAAAAGATTCACTCTAGTATCCTCGTATCTCCTTTAATGGCAGTTCGTCGTCATCATCATCTTAAAGGGGCATTTTTCGTGGTTTAAGCTTTAAAAAGAAGGATCACGTTCCTCATCATGGTGAAAGTGTAACACCCAAAAATTTCAAGCAAATTTTAAACTTTAAAAAAAACACCTCAAGTTCGTCAAACATTACAACTTTGTTTTCAAAATATTATTTATCAGAGTATATCCCAGAAACAAAACATAAAGTGAGGAGCTATACGATCATGTCTTCGCCTTGCCGCGATCCCCTGATGTACCTGAAATAATAAACTGAAACTGTAAGCCCGAGAGCTTAGTGAGTTCCCCCAAAATACCGATACACATATAGTCCAGATAACCATGTCAGCATTATCATATCATAACAACTAAACAGAACAGCACATAACGGGTCCACAGCCCTACAGACTGTAATACCCACGAGCCCACAATACGAGTCTCCCTTAGCCCGTAACTGGAATGCTCCCGAGCCCACAGTACGAGTCTCCCTTAGCCCGTAACTGGAATGCTCCTAGAGTTTATTGGCTACCGCACGAAGCAGTACAACCTCAACCCATCCCTTATCAAAGACACATATCATAACCACTGAGCATGCAATAATCAAATAACATCACAGGTAGTCCTACACGTCTACCTAACTGGCATAACCACTATCATGCAGTACTAACTCATACTCAACATCTAACACTACTAGGATAACATATCCAATGGGCCGGCCTTGGTGCCTTAGACCCCTTACTATAGTGAGGATAACTCACCTTGCAACTGTCGTCTGAAACTAGAAAGCTCAATTCCCGGATCACCAACACGAACTCCACCACCTATAGTTACCATAAAACCCTTTTTCATAAATCTCTAAATTACCAGAATACCCTCAGAAGTCAACTGGTCAACCCTTGGTCCAAGTCAAAGTCCACAGTCAAAGTCAACAGTCCATGTTGACTCGACTCGTCGAGTGTAGTTCACCGACTCATCGAGTCCTTCCTGAACTCGAGAAGTCGTGAAATCCTTGATTGGCTCGTCGAGTTCCCTTTTAACTCGTCGAGTTCATACGTGTCCAAGAATTGGGAGACACCCTAGCCGACTCGCCGAGTCTTCGAACGACTCGCCGAGTTCAAGGCAATCTTCAACGGACTAGCCGAGTTGTTCATCCAACTCGTCGAGTTCATGGCCATCTTCAACGGGCTCGCCGAGTTGTTCATCCAACTCACCGAGTCCTTGCAGACCTTTATCCATGCATACGCTTTTTAAGCCATGACAAGGTTCCAGATTACAGATCCAAGCTTCTAGGGCATGTTTATCACGTAAAGTCGAAAACTTTACGTGCATGCAAAGCTTTAAGACCCTTAAATGGCAAAACTAAGCTTGCAATGAAATCTCACACTTGAGGGAAGGCTCCTACTGGGCAAGGTTGATGACTTTATGGATCTAGAGGTCAAAGGGAGTTCAGATCTGAAGTTACAACTTCAGATCTTAGCTTAAACATGGCGGGCCTTTCATAAAACCCATCCATAAGAGGTTAAAAGAGAGATGAGCTAAAGGAACAGCTTAATACCTTGTAGAGAGTGACAACTGGTGAATCTCTTAGCTCCCCACGAGTTCCTAGCCTTGCTTTCCTTGCTTCCCCAAGTGTTTCCTTCTCCAAAGTTCCTCCTCCAAGCTTGAACACACCAAAAGAACACAAACACACACATGATTTAGGGTTTGAGAGGGACAAGGGGCAGTAAAGGGGAGGCTGGGGGAGGCCAATGATCCTTTAAATAGGGTGCAAAACCCCGAGATTTAGGGTTTCATCTACCAGCTCCTACTCGTCGAGTCCCTTCTTGGACTCGGCGAGTAGGTCATTAAAATACGTGGACCAACCCGCTGCTACTCGACGAGTAGGGCAATCAACTCGTCGAGTAGCCCTTGAAATCAAGAACTCACATATTAAATCAATACCTGAGAATCGGGGCGTTACAATTCTTGCCCACTTGAACTAGACTTCGTCTTCGAAGTCTGCTGCAGTGAATAACTCCGGGTAATGCTCCCGCATTTCAGCCTCCGTCTCCCACGTCCACTCGGACCCCTTCCGATGCTCCCACTGTACTTTCACCAAAGGTATCTCCTTATTCCTCAGAATCTTCATCTTTTTCTCCAGTATGGCCAATCGCCTCTCTACGTAATTCAGGCGTTCATCAACCTGAATATCATCCAGTGGCACCACCTCCTATTGATCCATAATGCACTTTCGCAGCTACGAAACGTGGAAAGTGTTGTGTATCCGACTAAGCTCCTCCGGCAGCTCTAGCCTGTAAGCTGACTTGCCAACCATGGCAATAATCCTGAACGGCCCAATATATCGGGGACCCAATTTTCCCCTCTTCCTGAAGTGGATCACGCCTTTCCAGGGCGAGACCTTCAGGAGTACCATGTCACCGACCTGAAACTCTAACTCGGAGCGGCGCCTGTCGGCGTAACTCTTCTGCCGACTCTGAGCGGTCTGCAGTTGCTGCCTAATCTGCTGAATCTTCTCGGTAGTCTGCAAGACCACCTCCGTCCTACCTATCACCCTGTGGCCAACCTCCCCCCAACAAACCGGGGTGCGACATCTCCGCCCGTACAACAGCTCGAATGGCTGGGCGCCAAGGCTAGAATGATAGTTATTGTTGTAGGCGAACTCCGCAAGCGGTAGGTAAGAATCCCAACTCCCACCGAAATCGATGACACACGCCCTCAACATGTCCTCGAGGGTCTGAATAGTCCGCTCGCTCTGGCCGTCTGTCTGCGGGTGGAATGCTCTGCTGAAGTGCAACCGCATGCCCAGCTCCTCGTGAAACTTTTGCCAAAAGCGGGAGGTAAACCTAACATCCCGATCAGATACAATGGAAACGGGAACCCCATAGCGAGACACGATCTCGCGAACGTACACTTCGGCCAACTTCTCGGCCGATGAGCTCTCCCGCATAGCCAAGAAATGGGCACTCTTGGTCAAGCCATCCACGATGAGCCATATAGCATCAAACCCCTTCCTCGTCCTCGGCAACTTGGTAATAAAATCCATCGTGATCTGTTCCCATTTCCACATGGGAATCTCTAGAGGCTGCAGCTTCCCATGCGGCCTCGGATGCTCGGCCTTGACTATTGTGACAACCCGAAAAACTTTTACCCGGTACATCTAGTCAGTTAATCTAAGTTAAACTCATTTCTGTTAACTCCTAGCACTGATTAAGGGCTCATTTAAGCATTTAAAGCCTTGAGTACAACCAAAGTTTGAATTAGGGATGGGCTGGTTTAAGATTTAGGGTTGCAAATAGGCCAAACACTCCATCAAAAGGAGTGTGTGGCCACACACATGAGTGTGTGGCCGCACACCCGAGTGTATGGCCGCACACATGAGTGTGTGGCCGCATACCCGAGTGTATGGCCGCACACATGAGTGTGTGGCCGCACACCCGAGTGTATGGCCGTACACACGAGTGTGTGGCCGCACACCCATCCTCCAGCCGCACACTCATCCCTATTTGTATAAGGTGACCCCTTCACTCATTCCTTTCATTTGGCTGCACTCTACTTTCTCTCTCTAAAAACTTCATCCAAGAACGCTCTCAAGGCCTCAAAAATGTGAGTTTTCCATCACCTAGCTTATCATACATGAAGGACCCATTGATCTAAGCCCTTAACAATCAAAGTTCATCATGTTCTTCATCACATGAAGGTGTACGGCCGTACACCTTCATAAGGTGGCTGTACACACCTCAAAAAACCTCCAAAGTGAGAGTTTGATTCCCTATCTTCTAGTTGGACTTGGTTTGAACCTTAAAACGCTGAAAAATCGACTCTTGGGGCACATATGAAGGGTGTACGGCTGCACACCCCTGTGTACGGCCGCACACACACTCTGTAGGGCCGCACACTCCTGTGTGCAACCGCACACGCCACTTGGCCGCACACCCATGGCCGCACACACCTTAAAGGTGGCCATACACTCCCCTAACGCAATCCTTTAAGGTCATAACACTGAGTGCAAGTAGTCCCAAGTCCCTAGAGTGGTTCTCCATCACATCTAGCGGTGAAATACCATCATTTCACTCCTTTAAGTGTCATTACGTGTTAATTAGGATCAAATCGTGTTCAAGGCTTCACTTGAACGTCCCACATTCCGTATCGATCCTTCATTTAAATCGCCCGAGGTGAGTTCATACCCCTACATTTTCCGTGTTTTTAACGTTATCAGGGGGGAAGACAAGCAAAAGCATAAGGAAACTTGTGCTCAAAATATGTTATTTTGCTTAAGATAATTATATTTTCAATATGTTTTTAACAAGGAAAAACAGTTTTACCAAACGATTAAGAAATCAACTCGTAGGAACAGTTTTCAAAACTAGAATAATGAACTTGTGAATCTTGTAGTAAAACGTATTATTTTATAAAGGATTCATGCAAATCATAAACAGGATTTTCAGTATTATTACTTGTAAAGTTGTTAGGCTAAGTTTGAGGCACGTCCTTGGTAACACTCCCACAGAATCAAGAGTGTAGGACTAGCACTTGTGACCAGAGTCTCTTGTAGGGAGAGCATGACTGTTGTGTATAGATCTATATGGGACTGACAATCCCGCACCTCACTGCTAGCTACAGTCGGACCGACAGGTCTGCGGGTGACAAAGTCATTAAGGATACAGGCCGTTGTGGGCTATATCCAGTCAGTTATGGTTATGAAACTCAAAACCTAGGTAGCAGATATTTACTTTTGTAATAATGAATCAATTGAACTAACCTCAAAGTAATAATCGATTTAATTACTGGAGGGTACTAATAATAATATCCTTAGGACTTAGTTCATCACGATTTTTCTTTTATTTAGTTTTTAAGACTAATATACTTCTCTGGGTGTAACCAGGGTTTTTAAAAGAAAACTGCTTTTATATACACGAGTATGGTAGATACTTGCAAACCTCAGTTTAAAACGGATAATCAACCTTCAACCTTCAGGGAAAATATAGGATTTTTCCGGGATAAACCGGCTATTCAAAACAGATTGTTTTACAACCAACGGATATTCATATTCATTCCACGACTCATTGGATTGTACATATTCTGTACGAACCTGGAAGTCATGGAAGGAATGAGTTTTCAAACACACTTTCCATAAGAAAATATAAGATTTTCTTGAGGAACACTCTTCAAAAGGATTCAAAGAACTCTTTTCCATCAGAACTAAATGCTTATGAACTCACCAGCTTTATGCTGATATTCTTCAAAACTCTTTGTATTCTCAGGGAATTAGTAGACAGGTACTCCCAGGAGTTTTGCAGAAGTCGGAGCGTTAGAGTCGCGTATTTCTATTTTGCTTTTGATATGATTAAAACTATGTATTAAACAATGTAAACCTTTTTCATATATGTATTCAATGTCTGGTTGTGTTTACTATGCTTGCTATGATACAATTGTTTTGATACTACGCATGACGTCCTCCGCCCCCGAACGTTTCCGCCGTTCCGGTTTGGGGGTGTGAGAGATTGGTATCAGAGCCCTTGTTTATAGCGAACTATGTATACCGAACCTTACATGGTATACAACTATAAATATTAAGGGGTCTTAGTGCTCTAAACTAAAAGTATACTTTCAAAAAATACAAGTATTTTTATATAAGTATACCCGAGTATCAGAATCCATGTCGTAAGTAGAACAAAGCAAAAGTATTTGGATGTTGGACATCGCGGTTAAACCTGGGCAGTTATGTAATCATGTCTAGGGTGAATATAGCCTGATCAACTATATTCAGTCGAGACATGACCAACATATGCTTGGGAGTGACTGTGGTGTTGCAGCAAGCCTAAAAACTTACCTAGATACCAGAAGAGTTCTAGAACCAAACATAAGGGTTAAAATACTATAGGAGTATTTTAGGATGCTATAACGACCAAACCATAAACTTACCCAAGAATCCATCATTGGAAGCATTAGTAGATTCGACGCCTATCCCTTTACCATCACCCCGCGTAGATATCATGGCTGGATTCCACCTCCCTGGCAACCCGTAGTTTCCCAACCAAGGAGATGATGGATGGATCGAGCCAGAGCCAGAAGGAAACCATGAAATCCCTTTGGAAAATGACCTTGCCGAACCATTTCCCAAAGAGACTGACTCGGAACTCGAATTCGAAAACCTACCTTAAGTGACTCCAATACCAAATCTTAGCCCTCGAGTTGAACTCCAAGGTCCAACGCCTATGTGGGTCGGGAGTTTGAATATGTGGAGCTATGAGCAAGACCAACCCCTCCCATATGATGGAAACCAAAACTTCTACAATCTGAACGAAGGAGGCCCCGCGGACAGGGCCCTTCCAATCCTGATACATTGAGTGGCTCGTAATGTGGAGCTATGTATGGCAACCCTTCAGCGAACTATGGAGCTCGGAACTGATTCGAACACCAGCACGGACCGCATCCGTTGCTTCGAGATTGCTCATGTGCGAGCCGCAAGGAACAATGAAGCCCTATAGCGAGAGTTAGCTACCACTTGAGCTGAGGTCATAGAGCTCCGAGCACACCAGATAGTATACGAGAGCCGCCTGCTTGACATGGAGCGCCAACTAGCTAACTTAAGGATCCGTCCGAGGAGTGCCCGTCGCCGGTAGGAGAACACTCTACTCATCCTCCCTTTTTGGTCTAAGGAATAATCTTCATATCTATGTTCTAAGTAGCTCTTTTCTATAAACATCTCTTTTGTCTTTAAAAGCATGCGTCATTGGAAGTACTCTTACCTTAAGACGATCATTCCTTTTTCCCATCGATTTCATATTGGCCTCCATAAAAAGCTCGATATCCTAATCGGCACAAAATGATTAACCCTCGAATCATGCTGATGTCCTTTGCTTCGAGGAAGTGATTCGTCTCAATCTTCCCTTCAACGAAATCCTCACTGGTCTCAGTGATAAGATTTGTCGAACCTTCGTATCGTTTCCTGCATCAAGCCTAGGAGCATCTGCGAAAGGAATGCTATGCATTCCGGGCTCATGTTGGCAAAGAAACGCAAGAAGTTAAAGATCTCGAGAGCATCTTCGAAGTCTGCAACTTTACCGATGTTTTTCCCAAAGACATTCCAGGGATTTCTTCCGAGTGCCAAGTGGAATCTCGTATCGACTTGATCCTCGGAACTACCCTTATAGCCAAATCTCCATATTGTCAAGAGCAGAAAAATGCGAGAGTTACTCAGCCAGCCCGATGAGCTGGGCAACCAGGAGTTCGTAAACTTATTGCATGTGAACTTTGTGTGCTCAAATCTTTTCTATCATTGCTAAGACCACATCATGGGGATGTGGGTCAAATCACTGAGAGTCAGATATCAAAACGGGAAATCTCGATGCATAGATAAACATTTAGGATACATCCAAGGGGCAACCATTGTTGCTCACAAATTTCTTTTCTTGGTATGTAGTAGATCATGCCTCCGAAGGAACGTACCCAACCCCCCAATAAGACACTAGTCCTTCAGGTGGACTCAGCTACGTTCCAAGCTACTGTCACAGCATCCGTAGCAGCCGCCCTAGCTGTTCTTAACACTAAAAACCCAAGTGGGAGTGGGAGCAGTTTCCACATCTCGAACTGTAGCAACACATCAGGAAACCAACAAGGTCTTTTCCAGGAGGACACTCCAACTCCCAAACCTAAGAGCGCCAAACGAAAATTCTGGAACAAGAGGGAGCGCAAGTCGTATCAGAAACTTGGCAAGAGACAACAACCCGTGATAGCTCCTACAACCACAACATCCGCCAAACCAGTGCCAACGCCAGTGTGGCGATATGCTGGAAAACTTCCAAATTGCGAGGAATGCAACTTCCACCACGTAGGAGAATGCCACGAACGTCGATGTAAGAACTACAATAAGCAAGGACACACCGCTCGTTACTGCAGAGCACTAGCACCGTCAAACGCCTCGATTTCTGGTGAAAAGATGTGTCAGATTTGCTACAAGTGTGGCGAACCCGGACATTTCAAAAGAAATTGTCCAGGGGCTGAGGATGGCCAGGAAGCTCGCTTCGTAAAGACCCCGACTGAGCACATCACTTCCACTACTGATGCTAGCATAGTCCAAGTGTGCTACGTATGTGGCGAAATGGGACATCTCAAAAGAGACTAACCAACAGAGAAGAACAATAAGGAAACAGGAAGAGTCTAACCTCAGGGAATGAGGAAGCATCAAAGAAACCTGCTGTGTATTGGTACGTTCCGAAAACCTCAATAAATATTCATAATCGTGATTTCTTCCCCGTCCAAATTTAATCACGACGTACTTTTAAAAGTTGATGCCCTAATGGGTAAATTATGGTAGCCTAGTGTTACATTAGAGTCAGTTGTGTTTATTCATGACTTGTATACGCCAAGCTATCATAGGAAAAGCTAGTAAGAACCATTCCATCGAGAGCCCAGAGTTTCAAAACATCTGGACCCTCGCATTAGTAGTACCAACCAAGTCCAAATCAAAACGCAGAAATACCAGAGACGTTCATTTTGGGATGCCAATATGCTAGCAAAACGATCCTCCCGGACTAACTTGACGCGCGACTCTATGACACCATCCTGTCTAGCTCGACTAAGTCTATGTTATACCAAACCCTTTTGTCTTAAATAGTTCCATCGCGAAACTCCCGTCGCTCATGACGACAACTAGATGCGAACTTCGAAAAATTCATGTATCTTCGAAACCCGAAAGTATTCATGTGAAGAGTATCATCCACAGAGAGATGGAGAGAGTAAGAAGGCGATTCATACGATTGAAGATGCATCGTGGGACACTCACCTACCTTTAACTGAACTTCTTGTAAACGACGGTGACCTTCCCAGTATCGAGGTTGCACCGTTCGAAGCCCTCTATGGTCGTAAGTACAGATCCCCTTTTGTGCTGGGCTAAGGTGGGCGACACGCAAGTAGTCAAGAGTCAAGTCCCCGACAACACTCGTACTAGTCCTAAAACTATCCGTAGGACGACTGAAAGGATCGTACGAAAAGGCTACGGTAATGAGAGACAAAAACCATTGGAGTTCCAGATTGGTGGACGTGTCTTTTTGCAGGTCTCGCCCTGGAAAAGGATTGATACGCTTCAGAAGGCGTTGAAAGCTAAAATCAGGATACATGGGATGGTCTAAAATCCTTGTTGGGATCGGTCCCATAAGCATACAAACTGTAGTTACCCCAAGAACTCAACAAAGTCCATTCCTCCTTCCTCGTGTCGAACCAAAAATGAGTGTCCGTCCGATGAGACGCCTACGATTTCCCCTCGACAGCCTCGAGTTAGACGAGACTCTACACTTTATGAGAGAATCATTCGAGCTCACGGATCGAGGATTCAAGTAAACGAAATAACGTCACATCCCGATAGTGAAGGTCCGCTGGAATGTCAAACAGGAACTTGGATTCACTTGGGAGCACGAGAGTCCCATGAACCTTAAGTACCTCCATCTTTTCCAAGTCTATGAGTTATACCTTTATTCTTGAATTTCGGGACGAAATTCCCTCTAACGGGGGGATCATGTGACAACCCGAAAACTTCTACATGGTACATCTAGTCAGTTAATCTAAGTTAAACTCATTTCTGTTAACTCCTAGCACTGATTAAGGTCTCATTTAAGCATTTAAAACCTTGAGTACAACCAAAGTTTGAATTAGGGATGGGTTGGTTTAAGATTTAGGGTTGCAAATAGGCCAAACACTCCATCAAAAGGAGTGTGTGGCCACACACATGAGTGTGTGGCCGCACACCCGAGTGTATGGCCGCACACCCGAGTGTATGGCCGCACACACGAGTGTGTGGCCACACACCCGAGTGTATGGCCGCACACATGAGTGTGTGGCCGCACACCCGAGTGTATAGCCGCACACATGAGTGTGTGGCCGCACACCCAAGTGTATGGCCGCACACATGAGTGTGTGGCCGCACACCCATCCTCCAGCCGCACACTCATCCCTATTTATATAGGGTGACCCCTTCACTCATTCCTTTCATTTGGTTGCACACTACTTTCTCTCTCTACTTTCTCTCTCTAAAAACTTCATCCAAGAACGCTCTCAAGGCCTCAAAAACGTGAGTTTTCCATCACCTAGCTTATCATACATGAAGGACCCATTGATCTAAGCCCTTAACCATCAAAGTTCATCATATTCTTCATCACATGAAGGTGTACGACCGCACACCTTCATAAGGTGGCTGTACACACCTCAAAGAACCTCCAAAGTGAGAGTTTGATTCCCTATCTTCTAGTTGGACTTGGTTTGAACCTTAAAACGCTGAAAAATCGACTCTTGGGGCACATATGAAGGGTGTACGGCCGTACACCCCTGTGTACGGCCACACACACCCTCTGTACGGCCGCACACTTCTGTATGCAACCGCACACGCCACCTGGCCGCACACCCATGGACGCACACACCTTGAAGAAATTCAAGAGTCAAGAGTCAAGTGGTGAAGGAACTTGAAGAAATTCGAGAGAGAGAGTTCATAAGCCAAGGAGACAGTGGGAGGCAAGTTGACCTTGAAGAAATTCAAGAGTCAAGTGGTGAAGGAACTTCAAACCCTAGCACTCAACTTGAGGAGGAAACTTCTGTTGAGCCAATTGACAAGTCTGTACCTCTGAGGCGTTCCACAAGGGTTAGGAATGCACCTGAGCATTACTATGGATTCCATATTACTGCGGAAGGTGATACACTTATCAGTGATGAGACACTGATAGGTTTGGATGAACCTAACAGTTACGCGGAAGCCATGGCAGGCCCTGAGTCAGCCAAGTGGAAAGAGGCAATGGACAACGAGATACAGTCCATGTATGACAATCAAGTTTGGAACTTGGTTGAGAATGTACAAGGTCGTAAGACTGTAGGGTGCAAATGGATCTTCAAGAAGAAGACCGACATGGATGCTAATGTACACACTTATAAGGCACGACTGGTTGCAAAGGGTTTCTCACAAACTCCGGGAGTTGATTATGATGAGACCTTTTCTCCAGTGGCCAAGATTAAGTCTATTAGGGTTCTGTTAGCCATAGCTGCATTTCATGACTATGAAATATGGCAAATGGATGTCAAAACCGCTTTCCTTAATGGAAAGTTGGCTGAGGATGTTTACATGAGTCAGCCAGAGGGTTTTGTCAATACAGAGTACCCTAATAAAGTGTGTAAGCTTGAGAAATCCATTTATGGGTTAAAGCAAGCACCTCGCAGATTGAATCTTTGCTTTGATGAGAAAGTCAAGGAATTTGGCTTTTCTAGGAGTGAAAAAGAATCTTGTGTATATGTCAAGGCTAGTGGGAGTATAGTTAGCTTTTTGGTATTGTATGTGGATGACATACTACTCATAGGAAATGACATCCCAACTCTACAGGAAGTTAAGTCCTGGCTTGGGAAGTGTTTCTCTATGAAGGACCTAGGAGAAGCTGCCTATATTCTAGGAATAAGGATCTTGAGAGACCGGAGTAAAAGACTAATTGGACTTAGTCAGAGTACTTACTTGGATAAGGTGTTGAAGAGATTCGGCATGCAGGACTCCAAGAAAGGAGAGTTACCCATCCAGAGTAATGCCAGATTGAGTAAGACACAAAGCCCTAATACTGAGGCTGAGATAGCAGAAATGAGTCGAATACCTTATGCTTCGGCTGTAGGATCGATCATGTATGCTATGACGTGTACTCGACCTGATGTAGCCTTTGCTTTGAGCATGGTTAGCAGGTATCAGGGGAACCCTGGCAAGGCACACTGGACTGCGGTAAAGAATATCCTCAAGTACCTACGGAGGACTAAGGACTGGATCCTTACCCTTGGTGGGAGTGAAGACTTGAGAGTTGTAGGGTATAGTGATGCTAGCTTTCAGACTGATAGGGATAATTTCCGCTCTCAGTCAGGCTGGGTCTTTACCTTAAATGGAGGAGCAATTTCTTGGAAGAGTTCCAAGCAAGAGACAATGGCTGATTCAACTTGCGAATTAGAGTATATAGCAGCTAACGAGGCAGCAAAGGAGGCGATATGGCTGAAGAACTTCATTGGAGACCTTGGAGTTGTACCAGCTATTAAAGAGCCAATGGAAATTTTCTGTGATAGTGAAAGTGCAGTTGCCTTAGCCAAGGAACCAAGGGATCACGAGAGATCCAGACACATCGACAGAAAATACCATTTCATCAGACATCGAATAGAAGAAGGACTCCTCGTGGCAAAGAGGGTATCATCGGATGAGAATCCAGCAGATCCACTCACGAAGGGACTGACTCAGGTTAAGCATCTCCAGCATGCTCGGAGCATAGGGCTGAAGGATGATATTAGATTTAGTAGTTAGATAACCTTGAAATTTGTAAAGTGTAATTGACATTAGATGATGAATAAAAGGTGTTTTATTTATGAGTAAAGTGTTGCTATCTCTTGTCGATCGTTTACTATATTTCTTTTGCATGTTTTGACTTCCGGAATAATTATGTTTGGTATATCAGATTATTCGAACCTCCACAGTCGGTCATATGTCGGAAGTAGGTATGAATCAAGACTGTCATGATTGGTTGCAGAGGTCTAAGTTGTTGGACATGGCTACAACACTCATGAGTGCTCATAAGTTCTAAGCATTGGACTCAACCCACGCTCACTGGAATCACTTCATGGAATTTATCTCGAGTGATCGTGAGACGGTAATATCATATAAGTCTTCAAACCTAGAGATATGATTTGTTACTTATGAGGTGGTTATGCATTGATTGTACGTTAACGCATTGGTAACTCGATGTTATAAAACGTGCTTTTGTGTATAATTCAATGAGTGGTAGAACAAACATATGAGTCGAAGTTTATCTGTTCCTTCTTGGATTAGAAGCTGATATCTGGGCCCCTCGATGATTTTGTTTTGACCTATGTACCGGGCCCGGTCAGAACTAAGTTGATGTGTTCAATTAAGTTCTTTGTCAAACAAAACGGAAATCGGGAAACAAACTGTTGGACAATAAGTAAGACATTGTTCCATGTATTTGTCCGGCTGATATCTAGAACAGAGGATTATATGATCTCTTATCTTAAATGGCGTATCATCATCTTCTCAGTTCCGAGAGACCTTGAAAGAGCTACGATTGCCGATCGGTTCCTGAAGTATTGTAGTTATAGTTATTAGACTTATCCAAGTGGGAGACTGTTGGATAAGGTGTCTAAGTCCATAACTATTTCTGGTATGTACTTGACCCGACCCGGCATGGTTCATTTGGGTTGCATGGCACCATGCAATTGGATAAACTAAAATAAGAGAAATAACACTTATGGTTTATTAATATATTATAAGTTCTAATATATTAATAATATTATTTAATTAGTTTGATCAAGAATTAATTTAGAATTAATTAAGTGATCAAAAGATAACTAATTAAATATATGGGTAGATTATGTAAATCTTCCATATCTTATATAGTGGGCTAAGAGGCTCCATGGATTATCAAGTTGGGTTCCACCCATAGGATGCTCCATGGGAGTTACAAACCCATGGGTAATGGAAATGAAGAGTCATGACACATTAGGGTTTACATGGTGTAACCCTAGATGTGTCAACACTATATAAGAAACCCATTCTCCACCAAAATTGGTGACACTAAGAAACAAGAGGGCTAGAGCCGATTTTGCAAGTGTAAGATTCTCTCAAAGTTTACTCCTTTGCATTTGGTGTTGTGTGAAGCATTTGAGGCATCACACTTGGGGTGCTAGGCTCACAAGGTTTCAAGGATCATAATCAACAACAAGGTAAGTTATTCTATCTTTCATTCAAGTTAAAAATGTTCCCCATGTATGCTAGATAGGAATATAACCTTGGAATTCAACTTTGCATGCTTATTAGACAAACATAGATCCAAGGTTATTAGGGTTGCATGTACACTTAGGAAGTGTTGGAATGCTCAAAACCCATCATCCTTGACTACATCCAGCCACCTGCGCTGCCTCATGTTCAGGTTCGGCTGATCCATGATATGTCTCAAGCTCTTGTGATCCGTGTAAATGGTACAGCAGACCCCATAGAGGTAATGTCTCCATATCTTGAGGGCAAACACCATCGCCCCCAGCTCCAAGTCATGCGTAGGGTATCTCGTCTCATGCGGGTTCAGCTGCAGCGATGCGTAAGCTATCACTCGTCCTCTCAGCATGAGGACCGCCCCTAAACCTGTGATGGATGCATCACAGAACACCACAAAATCCTCAACTCCCTCCGGGAGTGTCAAGACTAGTGCCTCACACAAGCGCTGACGGAGGGTCTCAAACGCCCTCTACTGCTCGGGGCCCCATCGGAAATCCACCCCCTTCCTCGTCAGACGAGTGAGGGGTGCTGTAATCTTGGAGAAATCCCGTATGAACCTCCGATAGTACCCTGCCAATCCCAGAAAACTCCTAATATCTGTGTGAGATTTCGGAATCTCCCACTGCATAACCGCCTCGATTTTTGGCCGGATCGACCAAAATCCCCTCCTGGTTAACGAGATGTCTGAGGAACTGGACCTCTCGTAACCAAAACTCACACTTCGAGAACTTGGCGTATAACCGTTCTCGTCTCAGAACTCCCAACAGCTCTCGTAGACGCTCCTCATGCTGCTCTCGGGTCTTGGAATACACCAAGATATCATCTATAAACACTATGACCGAGCGATCAAGCATCGTCCTATAGACCCGATTCATCATGTCCATGAACACTGCTGGCGCGTTGGTGAGCCCAAACGGCATCACCACGAACTCGTAATGTCCATAACGAGTTCGGAACGCGGTCTTCTCCACGTCCTCCTCTCTGACCCTGACCCGATGATACCCAGAGGTCAAGTTTATCTTGGAAAACTAAGATGCGCCCTACAACTGATCGAAGAGATCGTCTATCCTCGGGAGTGGGTAACGGTTCTTCACCGTTAACTTATTCAACTCCCGGTAATCAATACACATCCGGTGCGAACCGTCCTTCTTCCGGACAAAAAGAATCGGCGCTCCCCATGGAGAACTGCTAGGTCGAATGAACTGCTTGCCCATCAGTTCCTGTAGCTGCGACGACAACTCCTGCATCTCTGGTGGTGCCAATCGGTACGACGCCTTAGTGATAGGGGTCGCACCTGGCACCAGGTCGATCCTGAACTCGACCTGCCTCTCCGGAGGTATCCCTGGCAACTCCTCCGGAAACACATCTGCAAACTCCCTGACCACCGATACTTCGGAAACCGAAATCTGATCCATGACTCGCGTATCTACCACATATGCTAGACACCCCGCACACCAGTGCTGAATGTACTGTCGAGCCCTGGCAGCTGAACAAAACCCTGATCCCACTCTGGTGCCCTCACCATATACAGTCAGTTCTCCCCCACTTGGGGTTCGAACTACCACTCGCTGGCCCTCGCAATCAATCATAGCACCGAACCGACTGAGCCAATCCATGCCCACAATCACGCACACTTCCCCCATGGGGATCAGAATCAAATCTATCGGAAAGGACACCCCGAAAATCTCCAAGTCACACCCTCGATAAACTGAAGAAGCAGAAACCCCGTGTTCGTTGGTAATAGACACTCGCAGCGGACACTCTAACTCGCCCATTGGCGCACTGAACTCCCTACTAAATGACTGAGATACGAAGGACCGACTCGCCCCCGAGTCAAATAAGACCAAAGCAGGCAAAGAGTTCACTAAAAACGTACATAATCACAGGTACAACAGATAAGCATACAACAGATCTAGAAAACGAGATAAGGGATAGAAACATACCAGCAACCACATCTGGTGCTGCACTGGCCTCCTCCGCTGTAAGCTGGAAAGCACGACCCCGAGCCTTCGGAGGCTCTGCCCTGACTAGTCTCCAATCCGTGATCCTCAAAGTAGTCGGCGCTGGAGCCTGCGCTTGTTTGGCGGTGAGTAACGGGCAGTTGGCCGTTAAATGGCCAACCTGATCACAATGGTAACATAACTTCATACTCGGTATCGGAGCGGCCTGGCGACAATCCTTCGCATAATGCCCTTCCTTGCCACACCTGTGGCACCCACTACTGGCTCGACAAATCCCAGAATGAACCCTGCCGCACTTCCCACAAGAGCGGCTCTGCTGACTCCCAGACCTCAAATCAGCGGTCTTAGACCACTTCGGCGCCGGCTGCGACTGTGTCGGGGCTGGCCGCTGCTCCCTCAGCTGCAGCTCAATCTCTAACTCCCGCCGTCTGGCGGCCTCCTGTAACTCTAGAAGAGTATCACATCGTTGGGTAGATACAAACTGTCGGATATCAGTCTTGAGCATACTCAGATAACGGGTCATCTGAGACGGCTCGGAAGCAAACTATGGGCAGAACATCGCCCGCTCAGTGAACATACGGGTGATCTCCGTCACCGACTCCCCATCCTGTCTCAAACTTAGAAACTGTTGTGCCAACCGCTCCCGCTCAACCCGCGGAATGTAACGGGCGCGGAACATGTCCCTGAACTGCTCCCAAGTAACAGCAGCTCTCTGATCATCAGTATACGACCCAGTCGCAAGTCTCCACCAGTCCTTGGCCCCAGACCTAAGCAGGTTCAGAGCACACCTGACCTTCTGGTCAGCAGGACACGAGCAGGTGAAGAAACACCCCTCCACATCTGAAATCCATCTCATAGCCTTGATGGGATCCTGCTTCCCTTCAAAAGTAGGGGGCTTCGTGTTATCGAAGTCCCTGTACTGAAAACCTCTACCAACTCCTCCCCCTGCCGCTGATACAGCTGATGCAGCTGCTGCGGCGGCTGTCTCTGCAAGGGCTGCGTAGCACTCATCAAAATACTCCACCATGGCGGTCTTAATCGACCCGAACATCTCCGGTAACTGAGCCCGGAATGCAGCAGCAACCTCATCGTGCAGGATCTCTCGAATCCTGGCATCCACTCCTCTGTACCCATCTGCACCACCGGCTCAGGTGCTGTCAGCCCCTCCTGGCCTCTGTCCCTTGATCCTGATCCCGAACCGGATCCAGCCACAAAGCGCCTCGTCATCACCATTCTGAAACATACCACAAGATATCAGATAATCCATATAAATAACTGGGAGCCAACTCCCTACTAACCCTATGGATTGTAACTTACTTGACACGCGTATGGGTCCTGTGCTTTCAGTAGTACGGGCCCATACTACCTTCCACACCTACCCATATTTGTCTCAAGCATCATCACAATGCCCTAACTGAATACACAACATGGCGAGCGCTCAATCCTCACCTTAGAGGATGATGGGTTTTCAGCATTCTAACACTCCTATGGTGTACATGGAACCCTAGAAACCTTGGATCTATGTTTGACTAAGATACATGCAAATAATTATTTTTCCAAGGTTCTTATCGTAACTAGCATGGCATGGGGTACTTGAATCAAATAAAACTAGTAGAATTACTTACCTTGTAGTAGTAGTTGATTGCTTGGAGTTTGAGAGCCTAACACCAATAATGTGGATGCCTCAAATGGAAGTCACAAATCACCACAAGCTTGGAAACTTGAGAGAATAGTCACAAACTTCTTGAAATCGGCCATCTTAGTTTACACACATCAACTAGTGCAATTTCAAGAACCAAGGCCTCCTTTATATAGTGTGGTGGATTAGGGTTACATCCATGTAAACCCTAATACCCATGTCTTTTCATTTCCATGAGATCCATTGGTTAAAGCTCCATGGAGTATCCATGGACTTTCCATGCAAGCCTAGCCCATTCCAAATAAGCATTAGCCCACACTATATAAATACAAGAGCCCATATTTAATTAGTCATACTTTTGATCTCTAAATTAATTATAGATCAACACTAATTAAATAATATGATTTTATATTAATATATTAGAACTTATAATATATTAATAAATCATAACTTATACTATTCTCAAAAGATTATCCGTAAATTGTTCGGGTAAAGTGCAACCCAAATGGACCATGCCGGGTCGGGTCAAGTACATACCAAATATAGTTATGGACTTAGACACTATATCCAACAGTCTCCCACTTGGATAAGTCTAATAACTATAGTTGCAAGTATGACTTCAGGAACCGATCAGCAATCCTAGCTCTTTAAACTATGTTGAACTATGAAGCGCCATTTTAGATAAGTGGTCATATAATGCTATGTTCTAGATATCAGCCAGACAAATACATGGAACATAGTCTTGCTTATTGTCCAGCATTTGTTTCCCGATTTCCGATTTGTTTGACATAGAACTTAACTGAACACAACAATTTAGTTCTGACCGGGCCCGCTACATAGGTCAAAACAAAATCATCGAGGGGCCCAGATATCGCTTCTAATCCTAGAAGGAACAGATAAACTTCGACTCATGTGTTTGCTCTACTACTTGTTGAACTACACACAAAGGCACGATTTATAACATTGAGTTACCAATGCGTTTTCGTGCAATCAATGCATAACCAACTCATAGGCAACAAATCATATCTCTAGGTTTGAAGACGTATATGATATTACCGTCTCACGATCACTCGAGATAAATTCCATGAAGTGATACAAGTGAGCTTGGGTTGAATCCAATACTCAGAACTTATGAGCACTCATGAGTGTTGTAGCCCTGCTTTGTCTAACATCTTAGACCTCTACAAGCCAACCCATGATAGTCTTGATTCATATCTACTTCCAACATATAACCGACTTTGGAGAGTTTGAATAATATGATATAAACCATAACATAATTATTCTGGAAGTCAAAACATGCAAAAAGAAATAATAGTAAACGATTGACAAGAGATAGCAACACTTTACTCATAAATAACAACTTTTATTTATCATCAAATGTCAATTACATTTTACAAATTTCAAGATTATCTAACTACTAAAACTAATATCATCCTTCAGCCCTATGCTCCGAGCATGCTGGAGATGCTTAGCCCGAGTCAGTCCCTTCGTGAGGGGATCTGCTGGGTTCTCATCCGATGATACCCTCTTTGCCACGAGGATTCCTTCTTCTATTCGATGTTTGATGAAGTGATATTTTCTGTCAATGTGTCTGGATCTCCCATGATCTCTTGGTTCCTTGGCTAAGGCAACCGCACTATTGCTGTCACAGAAAATCTCCATTGGCTCCTTTATAGCTGGTACAACTCCAAGGTCTCCGATGAAGTTCTTTAGCCATATAGCCTCCTTTGATGCCTCGCTTGCAGCTATATACTCTGATTCACAAGTGAAATCAGCCACTGTCTCCTGCTTGGAACTTTTCCAAGTAATTGCCCCTCCGTTTAGAGTAAAGACCCAGCCCGACTGAGAGCGGAAATTATCCCTGTCAGTCTTAAAGCTAGCATCATTGTACCCTACAACTCTCAAGTCCTCACTGCCACCGAGGGTAAGGACCCAGTCCTTAGTCCTCCGTAGGTACTTGAGGATATTCTTTCCCGCAGTCCAGTGTGCCTTGCCAGGGTTCCCCTGATACCTGCTAACCATGCTCAAAGCAAAGGCTACATCAGGTCGAGTACACGTCATAGCATACATGATCGATCCTACAGCTGAAGCATAAGGTATTCGACTCATTTCTGCTATCTCAGCCTCAGTACTAAGGCTTTGTGTCTTACTCAATCTGGCGTTACTCTGGATGGGTAACTCTCCTTTCTTGGAGTTATGCATGTTGAACCTTTTCAACACTTTGTCCACATAGGTGCTTTGACTAAGTCCAATTAGTCTTTTACTCCTGTTTCTCAAAATCCTTATCCCTAGGATATAGGCAGCTTCTCCAAGGTCCTTTATAGCGAAACACTTCCCAAGCCAGGACTTTACTTCCTGCAGGGTTGGGATGTCATTTCCTATGAGTAGTATGTCATCCACATACAGTACCAAAAAGCTGACTATAGACATAAGATTCATCTTCACTCCTTGAAAATCCAAATTCTTTGACTTTCTCATCAAAGCAAAGATTCCATCTGCGAGGTGCCTGTTTTAATCCATAAATGGATTTCTCGAGCTTAGACACTCTACTAGGGTACTCTGTACTGACAAAACCCTCTGGCCGAACCATGTAAACATCTTCAGCCAACTTTCCATTAAGGAAACCGGTTTTGACATCCATTTGCCATATTTCATAATCATGAAATGCAGCAATGGCTAATAGAACCCTAATAGACTTAATCTTGGCCACTGGTGAAAAGGTCTCATCATAATCAACTCCCGGAGTTTGAGAATAACCCTATGCAACCAGTCGTGCCTTATAAGTGTGTACATTACCATCCATGTCGGTCTTCTTCTTGAAGATCCATTTGCACCCAACTATCTTACAATCAGGTACATTGTCAACCAAGTTCCAAACTTGATTGTCATACATGGACTGTATCTCGCTATCCATAGCCTCTTTCCATTTACCAGCCTCAGGGCCTGCCATGGCTTCCGTGTAGCTATTAGGCTCATCCAGATTTACCAGTGTGTTATCACTGATAAGTGTCTCACCTTCTGCAGTAATATGAAAACCATAATAATGCTCAGGTGCATTCCTAACTCTGGTGGAACGCCTTAGAGGTAAAGATTCTTCTGTCGGCTCAACAGGAGTTTCCTCCTCAGGTTGAGGGCTAGGGTTTGAGGTTCCTTCACCACTTGACTCTTGAATTTCCTCAAGGTCAATTTGCCTCCCACTGTCTCCTTGGCTCATGAATTCTCTCTCTCTCTCGAAAGAATCCTCTTCTTGCTACAAAGACCACATTATCACTGGGTCTGTAGAAGATGTAACCAAAGGATTTCTGTGGGTAGCCGATGAAAATACAACTTTCGCTTCAGGGTTCGAGCTTATCGTGAGTCTCGCGTCTCACGAAAGCCTCGCAACCCCAATTCTTGATGTGGTCTAGATTGGGAACTTTTCCAGTCCACACCTCGTGAGGTGTTTTGGCAACCTTCTTTGTAGGGACTAGATTAAGGATATGAGCGGCAGTCTCTAAGGCATACCCCCAAAATGAGATTGGTAGCGAAGCTCGACTCATCATGGAACGAACCATGTCCAACAAGGTCCGATTGCGCCTCTCAGCTATGCCATTCAACTGTCGTGTCCTAGGAGGTGTCAATTGTGAGACAATCCCACATTCCTTAAGATAGTCAAGGAACTCAGTACTAAGATACTCACCACCACGATCGGATCAAAGCATCTTAATGTTCCTGCCCAACTGATTCTCCACTTCTTGCTTAAACTCTTTGAATTTCTCAAAGGTTTCTGACTTATGCTTGATTAGGTAGACATATCCATATCTACTAAAATCATTAGTAAAAGTCACATAGAACCGATTAGCATCTCTTGTGGCGGTTCTGAAGGGTCCACACACATCCGTGTGTATAAGGTCCAACAAACCTTCACCCCTAGCACAAGTGCCAGTAAAAGGTGACTTTGTCATTTTACCAAGCAAACAAGATTCACAACTATCATCTGACTTTAGGTCAAATGACTCCAAGACTCCAGCCTTTTGGAGTTGGCCTATGCGTTTCTTGCTTACATGTCCAAGACGACAATGCCATAAGGATGCTTTATCTAAGCTAGTGGAAGAGTTAATACACAATACATTATTTCCTAGATTATCTACAACAGATACAGTTTCATACACGCCATCACAAGGTAATGCTTTAAAATAAAGAACATTATTAAAGAAAGCATCAATACTACCATTATTATTATCAAAATAAAAGGTAAAACCTTGTTTATACAATGCATGAAAGGAAATAACATTTCTTGCCATTTTTGGCGAATAATAACATTTATTCAAATCTAATGTAAACCCACTATTTAGCACTAAGGAATAAACTCCTATCTTGGTGACAGGTGAAGCTTTCATGTTTCCCATGATCAAGTTTATCTTTCCCTTCTCCACATTCTCACTTCTTTTTAGTCCCTGCAAATCACAACATATGTGAATACCACAACCTGTATCAAGGACCCAAGACTTAGAATGAGGTGAGTTATTAGACAATATAGTGTATATACCTGCATGGTTGGGTTTTTCTTTCCCATCCTTCAAATCTTGCTGGTACTTTGGGCAGTTTCGCTTCCAGTGCGACTTTTCATGGCAATAGAAGCATTCAGCCTCATTAGGTTTAGCAGAAGGAGTGACAAAATCTTTCTTGGTTTTTCTTGAAGAGGAGCCTTCAAGGGTCTTACCCTTGGTACCCTTAGAAGGGTTCTTTCTCTTCTTCCCTTTGCCATGCCCGATTGCCAAGACATTGGCCGCAGTTGGAGTAGGAGTAGGAGTAGTAACAACCGACTTACCCTTTAGACCACTTTCGACGGTCTTCAAGAGTCCTTGAAGTTTGCTGAGGGTGACTTCTTCCTTGTTCATGTGATATGTCATGCAGAATTGATCATAACACGATGGCAAGGAGTGCAAAATGATGTCTATTGCTAACTCCTCAGGGAAGTTCACATTCAGCTTCAGTAAACGGTCCACATACCTTTGCATTTTCTGTATGTGGCCCGTGATGGGTTCACCATCCTTCATTCGGGTTGTTATCATGGAGGAGATTATTTCATATCGCTCTTGACGAGCACTTTGATGGTAGCGGTCCATCAAGTCCCGGTGCATCTCAAAAGGATAATAGTCCTCATAGGACTTTTGGAGCTCGGCTGTCATGGTGGCCATCATGATGCATGCCACTTTTGTAGCATCTCTTTCATGTACCTCATATTCTGCAAGCTCTTCAGGAGTAGCAGTTGGCTCGGGTACCTTCAGCTCCTTGTCGAGAACATATTCTTTGTTCTCATACCGAGTGACCATCCTGATGTTTCTGATCCAATCTGTAAAGTTGTACCCATCAAAGATGACTCTCCCACAAAGATTCATGAGAGAGAAGGAGTTAGTAGGGTTTGAGCCAGAAGCATTGTTATTGGAAGACATCTGAAAAGAAAAGGGAATAGATTAGATTAGATATAGAGATAGTCCTTAACAAAACACCCAAATGTAATATTAAGGCTAGGACCCAACACAATATTTTATACCTTAGAAGAGGGATGCCGTAATCTAAGCTATAAGATATTTGAAGGTAGGTGAATGACGATTTACCAATTTCCACCATGAAAAACGAAATATTTAATTAGGTTTTAATTGGTTTAGAAACTCCTAGATTCTTTGAGATTCATTGAACTTTCTTCAATGGCATGTTTCAATCTCGAGTGTGCCCTTCAAGTTTTGTGACTGGGATGCCGAGGATCACAAAACAAGGTGTGAAGTAACCATGCAAATTACTTGGTACCCTTAATGTATTACCCCTCAATCGATGTGCCGGTTAACCACACACGCTCCATCGATACTATGATAAATATTAAGTCACCCTTTACCTACCTTGTTAAGTTCAAGTTAGTGTGCCGGTTAACCACACACGCTTCACTAACGACTTAAACAAAGTGTAAAGTGTAATTTCATGGATTAGCACCTTATTCACATTTTCCTAAAATAACTAAGATTGGGAATTCAATAAAGTTTAGTTACTTTAGTATTATCATTATACTTTTAATGAGAATTTATAAGTCCTTGTCCTACCCGTTCGGCTAACGACCCTCCACTGATCAAGGAAGCGGTGGGTGAGAGTGGACACCCATTAAGTTGCCATTTTATAGGCAACAACCTTATACCCCCCTTATAGACCGGCTTCGTGAATGAGGCGTACTAGCGGTAAGACGACTTGATCTTATACATATATGAATATTATTAAACTTATAATATTATAAAGTATAAGGGTTGAATTTTAACTTTTAAAATTCTAGGGGTTGGAACTAAAGTTTTTAATATGACTTTACATGTTCCAAAACTTGAGGGCAAGTTTTGTAAACTTTCAAAACTTTTCATTTCTCATAACTTATGAGTTAATGGTTATTAAAAATGAAGACTCTTCATTTTTTGTAACCTATGTGTTCTTTTAATGGTTATTTATAAATGTGACTTTTGGTTATCCATAACTTAAGAACTAGTAATGGACTCCATTAAAACACATAAAGATCAAGAATTAATCTAATCAATTATTAGCACATAATTTCTATGATCTTCTAAACTCATATGTTTATGAATGTTCATATCAAAAATTTCAAGAATTGTAAGTACATATACAAAACTTGAAATTTTGATACGAGCTTTTGAACAAAACTTCGATTTTTAAGTTTTTTTTTTTTTTGCATCAAGTATCAAATAAACAAACCAGGCTCTGATACCACTGATGGGTTTTCAGCATTCTAACACTCCTATGGTGTTCATGGAACCCTAGAAACCTTGGATCTATGTTTGACTAAGATACATGCAAATAATTATTTTTCCAAGGTTCTTATCCTAACTAGCATGGCATGGGGTACTTGAATCAAATAAAACTAGTAGAATTACTTACCTTGTAGTAGTAGTTGATTGCTTGGAGTTTGAGAGCCTAACACCAATAATGTGGATGCCTCAAATGGAAGTCACAAATCACCACAAACTTGGAAACTTGAGAGAATAGTCACAAACTTCTTGAAATCGGCCCTCTTAGTTTACACACATCAACTAGTGCAATTTCAAGAACCAAGGCCTCCTTTATATAGTGTGGTGGATTAGGGTTACATCCATGTAAACCCTAATACCCATGTCTTTTCATTTCCATGAGATCCATGGGTTAAAGCTCCATGGAGTATCCATGGACTTTCCATGCAAGCCTAGCCCATTCCAAATAAGCATTAGCCCACACTATATAAATACAAGAGCCCATATTTAATTAGTCATACTTTTGATCTCTAAATTAATTCTAAATTAATTATAGATCAACACTAATTAAATAATATGATTTTATATTAATATATTAGAACTTATAATATATTAATAAATCATAACTTATACTATTCTCAAAAGATTATCCGTTAATTGTTCGGGTGAAGTGCAACTCAAATGGACCATGCCGGGTCGGGTCAAGTACATACCAAATATAGTTATGGACTTAGACACTATATCCAACAGAGGAATGATAAACATATCATAACTGGCCTCCCGGCTTCACTCAACCCACCTATCCATGAAACTTCCACCAACCATGTAGCACTAGTGTATGCTAGCCATACATAACGCTGGACCCTATAGACTTTCGAATATCCAATCCTACCCTAAGCTCCCAATCAAACAAGAACGGAACATAAGGCCAAATCAAACATTCTCAGGCTATAAGATCTTAATTATGTATTGGTGTGATGCATAGACTAAGCAACTACAGTAATGATGTCAATTTCATATAAAGGAAACCCTAGGCTAGCAGGCATCATGAAATCAGACAATTCTATCGTGCAATTTCTGAAGATCCCTAGCCTAGTAGTAACATGTTGTTCTAACATATTACATAATCAAATAACCTATATGGTATTTTGGGGTCTACTTACTGGCTCCGGCTGATCGTACACCCTGCATCCTCCTTTATTTATTTTGAAAACCATTTTAGAGATTATTTTGAAAACCTTTCCTTGATTTAAGACTGGATTCACACGAATGTTCCTCCAATTCACTCAAACCAAGGCTCTGATACCAACTTGTAACACCGAAAAATTTCAAGCAAATTTTAAACTTTAAAAAAAACACCTCAAGTTCGTCTAACATTACAACTTTGTTTTCAAAATATTGTTTATCAGAGTATATCCCAGAAACAAAACATAAAGTGAGGAGCTGTACGATCATGCCTTCGCCTTGCCGCGATCCTCTAATGTACCTGAAACAATAAACTGAAACTGTAAGCCTGAGAGCTTATTGAGTTCCCCCAAAATACCGATACACATACAGTCCACATAACCATGTCAACATTATCATATCATAACAACTAAACAGAACAGAACATAACGGGTCTACAGCCCTACAGACTGTAATACCCACGAGCCCATAGTACGAGTCTCCCTTAGCCCGTAACTGGAATGCTCCCGAGCCCACAGTACGAGTCTCCCTTAGCCCGTAACTGGAATGCTCGTAGAGTTTGTTGGCTACCGCACGAAGCAGTACAACCTCAACCCATCCCTTATCACAGACACATATCATAACCACTGAGCATGCAATAATCAAATAACATCACAGGTAGTCCTACAGGTCTACCTAACTAGCATAACCACTATCATGCAGTACTAACTCATACTCAACATCTAACACTACTAGGATAACATATCCAATGGGCCGGCCTTGGTCCCTTAGATCCCTTAGTATAGTGAGGATAACTCACCTTGCAACTGTCGTCTGAAACTAGAAAGCTCAACTCCCGGATCACCAACATGAACTCCACCACCTATAGTTACCATAAAACCCTTTTTCATAAATCTCTAAATTACCATAATACCCTCAGAAAACAACTGGTCAACCCTTGGTCCAAGTCAAAGTCCACAGTCAAAGTCAACAGTCCATGTTGACTCGACTCGTCGAGTCCTTCCTGAACTCGAGAAGTCGTGAAGTCCTTGATTGGCTCGTCGAGTTCCCTTTTAACTCGCCGAGTTCATATGTGTCCAAGAATTGGGAGAAACCCTAGCCGACTCGCCGAGTTCAAGGCAATCTTCAACGGACTCGCCGAGTTGTTCATCCAACTCATCGAGTTCATGGCCATCTTCAACGGGCTCGCCGAGTTGTTCATCCAACTCGCCGAGTCCTTGCAGACCTTTATCCATACAGACGCTTTTTAAGCCATGGGAAGGTTCCAGATTACAGATCGAAGCTTCTAGGGCATCTTTATCACGTAAAGTCGCAAACTTTACATGCATGTAAAGCTTTAACACCCTTAAATGTCAAAACTAAGCTTGCAATGAAATCTCACACTTTAGGGAAGGCTCCTACTAGGCAAGGCTGATGACTTTATTGATCTAGAGCTCAAAGGGAGTCCAGATCTGAAGTTACAACTTCATATCTTAGCTTAAACATGGGGAGCCTTTCATAAAACCCATCCAAAAGAGGTTAAAAGAGAGATGAGCTAAAGGAACGGCTTAATACCTTCCAGAGAGTGACAACTGATGAATCTCTTAGCTCCCTACGAGTTCCTATCCTTTATTTCCTTGCTTCCCCAAGTGTTTCCTTCTCCAGAGTTCCTCCTCCAAGCTTGAACACACCAAAAGAACACACACACACGATTTAGGGTTTGATAGGGACAAGGGGCAGTAAAGGGGAGGCTGGGGGAGGCCAATGACACTTAAAATAGGGTGCAAAACCCCGACATTTAGGGTTTCATCTCCCAGCTCCTACTCATCGAGTCCCTTATTGGACTCGGCGAGTAGGTCATTAAAATACGTGGACCAACCCGCTGCTACTCGATGAGTAGGGCAATCAACTCGTCGAGTAGCCCTTGAAATCAAGAAATCACATATTAAATCAATACCTGAGAATCGGGGCGTTACTGAAAGTAGATCTCTCCTTCCTCCCGACACAAATACATCACCTCCTGACAGTACTCTTGTCTCTAACACCATCTCCAATGTACATTGGAAATGATGCACATCTTTAACACTCAAACTGTAAGTACACAAAATTTAGAGAGATTTGAATTTTTGTCAAATATTGACCAAAAGGGAAAAATGGTCATTTATGAGAACTATATAGATTTATGAAGTTGTACCTTCATAAAAGGGCTAAGATAAGTTTAAGTTACTAAGATGAGGTTAGATGAGTAAGTTCAAGAAAAAATAATGCATGAGAAGACGAATTTTAGCCAAAAGTGTAAAATGGGTAATTTTATACTTTTTGGGCCAAGTTGGTCACTTAATATATTAAAACATGTATTAACTCAATGAGAAATGACTTAACAGAGCTATAAGGTATGTTTCCACCTTCATGTGGATATAAAGATCATAGAAAACAGGTTAGAAATGAGTAAGTTATGAAGGTTAGAAGTTGGAGGAAGAGTTATCCCCAAAGGTGGAATGGAATCCACAATGCACTTTGCAAATCTCGAGTTACTGTGACGCGGTAAATAGCTCACGACGGCGAATTTTGTAATGACAAGGATTCAGACGAAGTTCTTGTTATATTAAGAGGAAGACAACCTGCTTTGCACCACGACGTGGTGAATGGTCACCACAACGTGGTAGACAAAGTAGTATGCTATAAAAGAAAGGCATTACAGCTCAACAACAGGTTGACCACAGCTGAAGAGCTCACACCACGGCGTAGTAAATAGATGATCGTGGCGCGACGTCGGGGATTAAATACATGTTCTAACTTGCTAGAGCCTAATTTCTGAATCAAAACACCCCAAATCATTTTAGAGTTAAAGGCTAAGGATTTTGGTGTTTGAATGAAGGAACGAGAAGCTAGAAACTGATCTTGATAAGGAATTACATCCTCTCTCCATCAAGGTACGACTTCTCAAGTTTTGTTGAAATTGTTAGTTGATATAGACTGGTTGAATTTATCAACATATACCTTAATTATGATGTAGTGAGAGCGTTTAGATGCTTTAATCCAGCTTAGAAATGGATTCCCATGAGGGTTTAAAACACTAACTAGTGGTTATGTGAATTGATGTATTGGATGTAGATTGTAATGAATTATCTAGCATTGGATGTTTAATTCATTGGTTGGAATTGATTAACAGAGAGAAAATGAGAACTTAAAATATTGATCCATTAAGTGGCCATTTTGACCAAGAGAGTTATTAAGCTCTTAATAGGCTAGGAAAAGTATTAATAAAGTTGTATATGTATATTGATAGTCCTAAGTACAAAGAAGATGCATCAATTGAAGAATGGAGCCGAGTTGAGTTATATCACTCTCTCTATAGATTATGTTTCTACGTATGTGTGTGTGTGTGTGTGTGTGTGTGTGTGTATATATATATATATATATATATATATATATATATATATATATATATAGAGAGAGAGAGAGAGAGATGTTCAAATACTTCAAACAACTATTATGTGTATGAATGCACCAATCACAAATTAGTAAATATTAAATAATTAATTAAATCAGATAAGGGTATTTTCGATTTTTTTTTATTTACAATTAATGAGGTCATTTAATTTAATCCTAGAATTAAGGAAAGAAAATTAATATTTTAAAACCCTAAAAATAACCTCTTCGTTCATCTGCATCGACAGAACATTGCTTTCTTCCTCCAACGACTCTTTCTTCCTCCAACGACTCTCCCTTCGACGATAGAAACATTCCACCGATGCCTCCTCTCCAGCAACTCCTCCACCTCCTGTTTTCGTTTTAAAACCCAAATCAGTCATTCTCATCCCATTCTGTTTCAATTTGAATAAGATCTTTTCCAATTTTTAGTATTCAATTTGTAAAATTATAAAGTTTGCTTAAGATTTCTACGTTTTCTTGAAAAAATCTTGGTACCCAGATAAACCAAAATTTGATGCCATATGCACCAATCGTGATATGAACTCCCAATTCGTCCCATATGTTTTCTCGGTCATTAAACCACCACGTGTTAGGAATTTCTTCGTGTGAACAGTAAGATACAAAAATACTTGGGTTGTACAAATCTTTCAGTCAAGTAAGCCTTTAAATATAATTTTTCATGTCGAATTGTGTAAAAATGATTACTGATGTAATCATCTTCGTTTATCCTGCAAGTTATATGTGTTAGCTATGAACTATTGTAGGTTTTTTTTAATCTCATCCTAATTCCTGAATGTTGAGTGTTAATTTTATTATAATTTTTTTGAAAATTAGAACCTCAAACAGGTTGGAATGAATTTCATAGAATGATATTAATTTTTTTTCATATGTGTCAATGTGTGTCTGTGGCAATATGTTACCCATTTGGCAAGGATTTATTATTTGTCTTCAGTCTCTCTGTTCTAAAATCATTAAAAATGTAGGATATTTCGTAAGTAATTGACCAAGGAGTAGAATGCAGTCCAAGTGTTTGTGTTATTTTGCCTGTGAGTTGCAAGTTTAAGATGATGTATATTGTAAATGAGACTTTGTTTATTGTGTTTAACGATCTGAAATCATATAGACTGCCTTGTTTAATTTATATTTTCATATCGTACTTATCCTCTTTACATTATAATGAATATTTATAGGTTTCGATAGAAAAATAAGAAAAAAATAATGTGTTTCGTTTTTTTCATGGCTTTTCATGACTTATTCATTTTTTTCTACAGAACCTTGTATGCCTATTCAAGTTTTTTTATGCAACCTTATTCTTCATGATATGCATTCTATCAGGATTACATTCTATTAGAATTAATTATAATTCTTTAATATACACAACATTCTATCAGAATTTATAGTTTTTTTCTCTACTACAATTTGTCAGATTTTATAGTTGTACTACATTCTGTCAGAATTTATTGTTTTTATTATTTTAGAATGCACTAAATTTTTTAATATTTCAAAGTTGATTATGTTTTCTTTGTGGAGTTAGTTTTTAAATAGGCTACCCTTGATGTGAAAAAAGAAGAAAAAATGGAGAACGAGAGTGTATTCCAGCAGAATGTATTCTGCCACAATGCATAATGTGTTTCTTAACAATAATATTCTTTCAGAATGGATTAGTGCATTTTAGATTTTGATGTTTTTTGTAGCCATTTTCAGTTTTAATAATTAATATTATATGTAATTCTTAAACCATTATAGGTTAGATATTTTTTTTCAGAATGAATGCAATAATTGTTTGTAGTCCTATTCTTTACGAAATAATGTAATTAGTGATTCTAAAACAATAAGATCAGTATTATTTTGAAAATGTTATTACTGATAATATGTTGTATACTTCTTTAAGCATGTTAATTTAAAAATAAATATCGTGAATATAACAATATTATGCAAGAATAAAATAAAAAATATCTTTATTAGTTTATGGTTGGCTTTATGTCATCCTGATAGAATAAAATCGGCTATTACAAAAAGTTAAATTAAAATTAAATTTGAATTAACTTAAATAAATCATATTTTTAAAATAAGGGAATTAATTATCCCTTAAAATACAAAATTTTCCTTTTTTTAATATAGATTAATTGACTAAAATACCCTTATGTTGGAATTTGTGTGATTATATAGTAATGTTTCCCTATTGTAATATCATAGACCCTCAAATCATGATCATTGATTCTATTCCATCCGTTGGTCCATATTTGTGCTTACGAGCAGATAATAGATGCTAGGAACACATGAACCTAGCCATATATATATATATATATATATATATATATATATATATATATATATATATATATATATATATATATTATACCTTAATATACATATTTGGTCAAAGGCTAAAATTTAAGAGGTACAAGCCTTAATGCATTATGTACACTCATTTTATGCATCATAGAATCCTAAATCTTAATTTCGTCAACATTTGAAAAAGTCATAATCCATATTTTGAATTTAAAAAATTTAAGATAAGATTTGACCCAGAATTCCGTCACCTTGGCTATTGAATCGGTCAACATATAGAAAAAGTCAAGATAAGAATGGAAGAATGATTTATCAGCTTATCTTCCGGTATTTTGACCAAGTCCCCTGTAATCCCTAAATTGAATAATTAGTGCCTTCCCTATCTATTATATATTATCTATTATATCTATTATCTATTATCTTTATATCTTAATAAGCATTTAACATCAAATGCTGAATTTTAAGATGTACAAACCTTATTGCGCTATTTACAATCAGTTTATGCATAAAAAAATACCAAATCTTATCTTGTTGAATTACGTACATTGTGAATTGGTCTTTGCTCTCATCTTCAAATTAAACTAAACTTGTCAAAGAAGAACCGGTCTTCCTTAGGTTTTCCCAATTGAATCGGTCAATAGATAAACTTTATATATCATCTCTTATCTTGGTCTCCATAACCCATTCCTTGTAGAATAACCCTACATGAGTCCCCATCTCTTCCCTCCTTAAACGTTCTCCCACTCTATTAAATACTCTGAAATTCCTCCCATAGTCCCATATATGATGCAGTTACCCACCAAATATTCACCATTGAGCAAACAACCACAGTCGTTGCTAAACGCCTCTGCCTTTCTCTTCTCTCGCATATCCCTTTTAGAAACCCAAAATCCTAAATATCAAACATCACAACCCACCAACAGTGAATTTTATTGTCACATAACCTTCACTACCATCAAACTGTTGGGTTTTGAGCATTCTAACACTCCTATGGTGTACATGCAACCCTAAATACCTTGGATCTATGTTTTCTCTATTATACATGCAAATATGAATATTCCAAGGTATTACCCTATCTAGCATACAATCTTTGATACTTGGGTAATAAAACAAGTTAGAAGACATACCTTGTTATGTAGCTTGATTCCTTGATGCTCAATAGCCGAGTGCCCCAAGTGTGACACCTCAAATGGTTCACACAACAACAAATACACTTGGAATAACTTAGAGATAAATGAACCACTTCATGAAATCGGCTAGCCCTCACCATACACACATATTTCTCTCATGGTCCCCGATTTTGACAAGAATAAGATGATTATATAGTTTGTCACAATTAGGGTTACACCATGTAAACCCTAATTGTCATGGCCTTTCATTTCCATGATCCATGGGTACAAAAACACCATGGAGCATCCTATGGGTTTTAGCCCCACTTGATAATCCATGGAGCATTAGCCCACTATACAAGTATGGATGATTTACACAATCAACCCATATATTTAATTAGTCTCCTTTTGATCACTTAATTAACTCCAAATGAATTCTTGATCAATACTAATTAAATAGTCTTATTAATATATTAGAACTTACAATATATTAGTAAACCTTAAGTGTTATTTCTCTCATTTTAGTCTATCCAAATGCATGATGCCATGCAACCCAAATGGACCATACCAATCGGGTCAAGTACATACCAAATATAGTTATGAACTTAGACACTAATCCAACAGTCTCCCACTTGGTAAGTCTAAAACTATTATTAAGTATGACTTCAAGAACCGACTTGCAATCGTAGCTCTTTAAGCCGCTGTCGAACTCTGATGTTGTAACTGAACTCTGATCTCGTCAATGACTTGTCCATTAGATAAGGGATCATATATTCCTCCGTTCTAGATATCATATGGACTGATACATGGATTATAATCATTCTCTCTGTCCATTTGTTGTTTCCCGATTTCCGATTCATGATGACTGACTGATTGAACAAATCAAATCAATCCTGGCTTGGCCAAGCACTCACATGTGTCATCATTAAATCATCGAGGGGCCCAAAAATATCGCTTTTATCCCAAAGGTAAAAGGAATGGATAAACTTCGACTCATATGGCTTGTTCTAGTACTTGTTGAATCATACACAAAGGCACGTTTTATAACATCGAGTTACCAATGCATTTTCGTGCAATCAATGTACAACCAACTCATAGTAACAACTCATATCTCTAGGTTTGAAGAATATAAGATATTATCGTCTCATGATCACTCGTGATAAAATCCATGAAGTGATTCAAATGAGCACGGGTTGAATCTAATACACAGAACTTATGAGCACTCATGAGTGTTGTAGCACCACTTTGTCCAACATCTTAGACCTCTAGAAGCCAACCCATGACAGTCTTGATTCATATCTACTTCCAACATATGACTGACTATGGATGGTTTGAATAACTTAGTCATTTAGGAAGAAGGACCTAGTTATTCTGGAAGTCAAAACATGCAAAGTGAAACACAAGAATAATCGAATCCAATATGGTCTCAGAACTTGTGAATATAAATAAAACACCTTTTATTTATCACCATATTGATTACCCATTATTCATTGTATACTGTGTCAACTGTCAACGTTATACTTGAATTAAAACAATACTTGTCCCATGCTCCAAGCATGTACACTATGTTTTCTAAACACTAGTCATGCCATACACCAAGTATGCACAGTACGTTTTTCTAAACATTAGTTATGCCATACATCAAGTATGCACACTAAGTTTGTCTATGATCTTTACTCTGTGAAATAGATCGATTGAACATAATTCCAATGATTCTCATTTCACAATCCCAATTCCTTACCACAAATGCAAGAACTCCAAATTCCTGCCATTTACCTAAATCTGTTAGATTCTAAACTTGTATGTATTGATCCTCTTGTAATGATTAGGCACAAAGTCAAAAAGATTTGTCAACAGACATTACAGAGTATTCCAATGCAGATCAACTCCATGGAAATATCCTTCTTTCATTAAGTTTTTTTCTAATCTTACACATATTAAATCCACCTATGGAGACAACTCCATATTCCCATTTTTGACTATCATTTCTGAACAAGAGTTACCTCTTTTCAGAACATGTCAATATGGTCCTTCCAGAAACACTATACTTCCAACTGTCCCTGAGCAACCAAACTTTGGTAAACCTTAGATTGTCCTCGACAATTGCTTAATCATTTTAGTCATATCCAATTCTAGATTTTCCCCCCATAATCCCAGAGCATTTGGAAAATTTAGAAAGGATGAATATTATAGCACATGCAATCGATCCAATATCCGAAGCATATGGAACACGATTCATGATGTCTCACATAAATACATGATACTAGACCAGTCTTTTCGCTATAATATTTCTATGTCTATTTGCCAAGTTCTCATAATTCATATTATGAAAAGGGATGCTGTAATCATAATCGAATTTTAGAATGCAAATAATGGACCTATATATAGAATTTCCTTATGTTGAGCCATTCCAACACAAAATTCATATATACCCTTGACTAAAGATGATTAAAACCTCAATCTAATCTTTTAGAATTGAAATGAAGTAAAATTTCCTCTCCCTTAATATAGCAAAACAACTTTTTCCCAATTGAAACTTTTGTTTTCTATAATTAACATTGCTAACTTTCAATACTTACCATAATTATCATGATCCCACTAACATGATGATTATTAGCATAATACTTATGCTCCCACTAGCTTTGACATGTATCCAGAAATTAGCTGGACTTCTAGAAATCAATACTTTATTGACTTTCTTACCAAAGTTCAGATTTCTGATACGAGATTGCTTTGATAAAACTTTATCAAAATCATACACCTTTCTTCAGATATCACACATATGTGTCTAAACAATTTCAGAACTATGAAAAGGGATGTCGTAATCATAGTCTTAATTGTTTAGACCTTTGCCATTTCTCACAAGTCCATGTTAGTATGCCGGTTAACCACACACGCTCCACTAACGACTTTGAGAATGCAAATATCACAATTGCTATCTGCTAAAAATCTACTCAGTGAAAGCATTTCCTTACCATCATTTTCATGAATCGAAGAGAAACCTTATGACATCTAGATTTTATGGTGTATGTGTTCCTATCCATGTGAATTTGTCAAAACCATAATCACAAGACACGGTTGATGACAAATCCAAAATCATATGGATTGAACTTGTGCAGTCTTAACTTCTTGCCACCTGGCAGCACAAGGGCCTGCTATTGCTTCCAAGTTGTTATGCAACCAATTGAGAACTCTCAGAACTCATTTACATAGCCAACTTTAACTGGAATGGGCACAGAAATAGAGATATGTCAACACGATAGGTTATAAACATCACGTCATGTGCTAGTGACACTTTTACTCTTACATTTGGCAAGTGTTATAAACCTTTCTTTAAGATATGTCACTCATCTTATAGTCTTGGAGTATGACTCTAAGACTTGTTTTGGAATGAAGTATGACTCATCTTCTTGATTTAACCATTCCAACAATTCAAGATTCCTCTTCTTAGTCATAAGAATGCACTAAGATGTCCTCAGAGGACTAATTGTGACATGATTTATAAATCATTAAGATGATCACGAAACATGATACTAAAGTACTCTCCCATCTTTTTAGATTTGAGAAACTTTTTGTCTTTCTGCCTAATTTGATTCTTCTCATTCGTTCTTCCATACATTGAAAATTTTCCAATGTTTCAGAATTATACTTCAACTGGTAAGTATAACCATATTTACTAAACTTTAGTAAATCATGACGGATAGTCTTATCGATCTTTCGTGGTGGACTTGATCAGTGCACCAGAATGTGTACTCGATCCCTTAGTCCTTCACTTGACTCACATATACATGTGAACAAGGAATTAATCTTAATTTTTCCAAAGATGAAAATTCTCATTCATCATACTATACAACTTGCATGATTTCCAAGTTTCTATCCAACTGAAACCTTGGGTGATGAGAATCTTTCCTTATTAGGTAAATTATGACACTACCACAAACGAAAGAATCAAGTCCATTTTTCCAATATTGCTATCAATGGAATCATATAAACAACCATTTTTCACAAATGCCACTATAAGGATATTTAAAATAAATATAAAATTAAAACCTCTTTATTTTATATTAAAACTTTGCGGAAAAAAACTTATCCTTACAGTGCAAATGCATATGAAAAACTTGTTGTTATCTATTCCTAAGCAATATATCATAAATCCTAAGCAACAGCTCAAAAATTCTGATCACCGAACCATGCGATCGAAATCCATCTTCGCGATCAGAATCAGCATATACTTCCTTTAAGTTTCTTCACTTTTCTGGGATAACTTAACTTTTCATAATCAGGCTGTTTAACATAGGATTTTCCTGGGATAACTTAACTTTTCATAATCAGGCTGTTTAACATATAACTAATGGATAATCAAACCTCTAACATAAGAAAATATAGGATTTTCTTGGGATACACTTTTCAAAGGATCAAAGAAACATTTCTTTTACCAGAACTAAACGCTTATGAACTCACCAGCTTTATGCTAATATTTTAAAACTGCTTGTATTCTCAGGGCATCAATAGACAGGTACTCATGCCGACTTTTGGAGAAGACGGAACATTCTGAAGTCATGTCTTTTACTTTTGCTATATTTACTGATATGTATAAACCATGTTTTTGAACAATGTAAATACTCATATTATAATGTAATGTTTGTGTTTACTTCGCTTACTATGATACAACTGTTGTGATACTACACATGACGTCCTCCGCCCCGGAACGTTTCCGCCATCGGTTTCGGGGTGTGACAATACCCCGACGCTTTTTCCGAGTTTTTCCATGTTTTCAGGGGGGAATACAAGCAAAAGTACAAGGCAACTTGTGCTCAAAATATATTATTTTGCTTACGATAACTATATGTTTAGAATGCTTTTAACACAAAAAACAGTTTTACCAAACGATTAAGAAATCAACTCGTAGAAACAGTTTTCAAAACTAAAGCAACGAATTTGTGAATCATATCGTAAAATGTGTTATTTTATAAAGGATTCATACAAATCTTAAACATGATTATCAGTATTATTACATACAAATTGTTAGTCTAAAGTTGGAGACACGTCCTTGGTAACACCCCCACAAAAACTGGGTGTAGGATTAGTACTTGTAACCAGAATCTCTTGTAGGGAGAACGTGACTATTGTGTATAGATCTATATGGGACTGACTATCCCGCACCTTACTGCTAGCTACAGTTGGACCGATAAGGCCAGGAGTGACAAAGTCATAAAAAGATATTGGCCCCGTTATGTGCCATATCAAGTCTAAGTACGGTTATGACACTCGCAACCTAGATAACAGTAACTTACATTTGTAATAATGAAACAAGTGAATTAACCTCAAAGTAATAACCGATTCGATTACTAGAGGGTATTAATAACACCCTTAGGATTTAGTTCACCACTTATTTATTAGTTTTATTTATGTAATCAGGCTAATAGACCTCACAGGGAACAAACAGGGTTTTTCAAGAAAACTACATCTAACGATACAAGTATGGTAGATACTTGTACACCTCAGACAAGAACAGATAACCAACTATCAACTTCTAGGGAAAATATAGGATTTTCCCGGGATAACTCACCTTTCATAAACGGAATGTTTAACAAATAACTAATGGATAATCAAACATCTTTCATAAGAAAATACAGGATTTTCTTGGGATACACGTTTCAAAGGATCATAGAAACATCTTTCACCAGAACTAAATATTTATGAACTCACCAGCTTTATGCTGATATTCTTTCAAACTGATTGTATTCTCAGGACAACAATAGACAGGTACTTTTATCAGCTTTTGGAGAAGACGGAGCATTTGGAGTCACGTCTTTTACTTTTGTTATATACTCTTATGTACAAACTATGTTTTCAAACAGATGTAAATATTCATATTATAATGTAATGGTTGTGTTTACTTTGATTGCTATGATATGATTGTTGTGATACTACGCATGACGTCACCCGCCCCCAGACGCTTCCGTCGTCCGTTTCTGACGGTTCGGGGGTGTGACATAAGTGGACTGCTCCTAGAGTGGCTAGTGATATAACCTAAGTGGTTAACCTAGCACTTGATAGGAGATAAGATTATTTCTAAATAATACATTATGGTAAAGTGCACTTAGTTTCTAAGTGTACCTAAATGAATGCCTATGATATGCAATGCCCATACGCACTCCGAAAAATTTTGTTTTTCAAAAGTTTAAGTTCAAAAATTGTTTTGAACATAATTCTACTATAACCGTTTCCAGTCTCGCATTAACTTTCCTTAATTAAGCATAGTTGGTCAGGCTATCCTTAATTAAAATCCAATAATGCGTACTCGAATTAGTTATACCAGTAGTATGTTCAGTATTTTAAAAACATTTTGAAAATTTTTGGCTATAGTTGTGGGTCTCCAAAGGAAAAACGGTATTCTCTATAACCTTCGGCTCTGATACCATTTCTATCACACCCCGCTAAAGCGGAAATACAGGGCGTGGCAGTACAAAGGGTTTCATAGCAAAAGATAAAGACAACACCAACCATAGTATTAAAAAGCATTATAAATTTAGAATGGCGTTGAACAACTTTTAAAAGAAATTACAATGTGAACTGAAATACAACACATACGAATGCTCCTAAAAGTGATGTGTCCCTAAGTGCCACTTACTCAATGAATCCTGAAAAAGCATGTAAAACGAGCGTCAACTATAGAAATAGTTGGTGAGTACTCACATGTTTATAACATAATATAGTTTGAAATCATGATAATCAGAATATTGATAACAGTTTCCATAAACAATGTTGATTTCTAAAATAAGTAAATAAGTTTTCATGAATAGAAGTTCGTTGCTAAAGCGGGTAATAAAGTTTCCATAAATAGAAATATATTGCAAAAATGAGTAAAAAATAGTTTGCATAAACAAAGTTCGTTGCCATCATGAGAGATAAAGTATGTTGCCCACATGAGATGCAAAGTTCACATTCTCATGGGAAATAAAGTTTCCATAAATAGAAATATATTGCAAAAAATGAGTAAATAAGTTTGCATAAACAAAATTCGTTGTCATCATGAGAGATAAAGTATGTTGCCCAAATGAGATGCAACGTTCATATTCTCATGGGAAATAAAGTTTGTTGCTAAAACGAGATACAAGGTTCGTATGTGCATAATGATTATACCATGAGTTCACAACCCAAGCCTAATGACCGAGGGTGTCCTCTTCTATGTCCATCGCTAACATAGGGAAATATGCTATAATGCACTCAAGAGAATCGTGCGAGTGAGGAGTTGTCTACCTCCTAATAGCGCTATCCATAATGACCATGGGCTCAAATGAGTTAATGAGTTGTGTGAACTGATTCCAGGGACTTAATCGCGATAAGGCCTCATGAGTTAAAAATAGCATACACATACAAAACAAAATATAGCAACCAAGTTTGATACAAGTCAAATTAAATACAACGAACAATAAACAATCTTTGGACATGCTTTTCCACCCCAAAACATTTAAAACCCGAAAATAGGGGGAGTCCTGAATACTCACAATACATTGAGATGATGCAAATTGTGCCTTGAGCTACGTTCCACTCGTACCGCTATCGATTCCTACAATAATGGTATACGCTAGTGAGTCTCTATGTCGAAATCTAATGCTAATATACTAAATTCTACATATAGAGAAATGCCAAATTTTTGTTCTAATATTGGTTTTATATTAAATGGGTAACAATTTTTCTGAAATGGTGATATTTTATAACTCATGTGATTAAGATAATTTTAGCTATTATTTTTGAGGTTTTTGTAGTATTAATTGAGGGTATTTCAATACATTTAAAGGTGTTTTAAACTCCTAAAAATCCAAAATTATTATCAAACAGTTTCCAAAATTCATAAAATGTTACATCTTCGTTCCAAATATAGTAGTGGTCTTCCAGAAAATTTCCCTTGAATTTTGGATGTTATTAGCTATTTTTCCAAATTTCAAAGCCTTCATACCAACATAAATTTGTGAAAAATAGTATCCAGATGATAAAAATTCCCAAACTTTTTATAATACTGTTATTAAATATACTTAAGCTGTGAAAAGTATAAAAATGGGTTTCTACACTGTTTAACCCGATCTTATGATTTTTGTACATTTATTCTAACAAAAATGAAAATAAATAGAATACAGTTTCCAAAATTGCCCGAACTTTTTGTAACACTGTTATTATACATATATAAGCTGTGAAAAATATAAAAGATATTTTTCAATTAGTTTTTCTATTTTTCTTTGTTTTATTCTCTTGAATAATCATTAATTGGTGAATAATTATCAAACAATTAAATTAAATTACCAAAATTTTTGTATACTTCATTTACAGAGTACACAATCTGGGAAAAATACCAATGGTGGTTTTTATATAATGTAATCTGATTTTGTGGATTTAAGTGTATCTTATAAAATAGGAGAAAAATAGCATACTGAATAGAAAAATCATCCAAATTTTCATTTAAAGTTCTAATATATTATAAGGTCTTTTGGTAAATTTTCATGAATTTTGGATTAGTAGAACTAGATGTTCCATTATTAGTCCATTATAAATACAAAAATCGGGGAAAAATAGGCATACATTATGAAAAATTTTGAAAATATTTTTCTGAGTACTCCACATGAGGAAGGATCTGTGAAAAATCTTATATTGCCTTTTCACATTCCCTAAGGTGGTTTTATGATTTACTTGAATTAAAACAAAATTCAAAACCATACCAAACAATAACTAAAATTGATGAAACTCACTGAGATGTCATCATTTTCTTTATGGGTCATCCATGAATTTACCTAGGATTTATAGACCTCAGAAAGTATTTTATATGATTTATTTCCCTATTTTATTGCAATAACTATAATAATTCGAGAAAAATGAATTAATTTCTGAACATTTCCAGATCATCTTGTTTTGTTGTCTAGATTCTAAAAAAAATCGGACTTGATCAGAAAAGAAGGTTTAGATATTTATTTGTGAATAAATCTTTTATGACATATTTGAAAGCTTTTTAACAACATACTTTGATGATCAAGCCTCTAAGCTTGAAGATCATCACATGCATGTTGGTTTTTGGGTGAAATACTACCACCATAATCATAAAAATCGTGGTTATGAAGAAATGATTCATAATCCATCCATAGAATGTTGTAGAAGAATAAGATATGTAAGAAAACTTGAGATTTTGAAGAAAGATTGAACGGGGAATGAAGGATTTTCGTTTTTACCTCAAGAACAACTTCAAATGTTGATGTTTTTGAGTAGAAATGGATGAAATTTGCTGCCAAAATTCGTGGGTTAGGGTGAGGGAGAGAGAAAATGTGGTGGTGTGAGTGAGAGAGAGAGAAATGAGAGAGATGAGAGAAGAGTGTGGGAAAGAACAAATGATGAAGTGCTTTCTTGGAGAGGGGGACGATTTTGAGGAGGAGAGAGACTCCCTCCCTCTTCAAGTTTTATAAAATTCAATTTCTTTTATAAAATATCTCAATTTTTATATAAATATCAAACTTTTTATAAAATATACACTAAAATCAAGTTTTTATTCATAAAACCTTTATTTTTGATTTTTAATTTAAGGTTAAATGTTAATGAGTTAAAATTTTATTTTCTTTGAATGTATTTTCATAATTATATTTATTATAAGGTTCATAATAATTTTTATACAATTGTTAAGGTTAAAGTTTATAAATATGAGTTTTTAGGGCATTTAGGGTTTTTGAGAGTTTGTAAATCTTTGGATATTAAAATCAATAGAATCTTTGAGACTTCAATTTATCTTATGGTATTATAACTCTTTTATAGTTATAAATAATGTTTGTAATTTATTTTATCGGTTTATTGGCATTCTATGTAGTGGTTCCGAGATTTAAGTGAACTTGAAGAACCAAGTATACTAGTCATAGTTTCAACTTTGACTTAAGTTCCACGAGACTCCGACCTAATTTATACTACTATGTCAAGTGTATAATGTGTGTGTATGATTCATGAAAAGGTGTTCGAGTCAAAGAGTGACCCGAATATAGATAGTCTCTACAGTTAAGTAGTTGTACAATTCACATAACAATGTGAAATCTAAGTACACTGTCCATCGTTTCTAATTGTTTCCTAGTTTTTAGTAGGTTATAACTTAGCATCTAGTTACTAAGTCTAGTATGTTTCGTGCCTACACGTGCAACTAAGTTTATCAAATTTGCAACTAAATCGAATTTTGACGGTTGTCACATCGGTTGTGTATGATCCCACACAATCTGTCCCAGTCTCGGACGAGCAGCCTTCGGATGTGAACAAACCAGTTTGTAATGGTGTCCGAAAGAAGAAAATGGATAAACGAAACAAATGACCTTCAAAAGTTTAAGCCAAAAAGAGAACCAAAGTCAGTGGATCCTCTCAAAAGGAAACACATATTGGCATTCGATCTGAATCTGGATCATTCCTAAGCCCTCTCGTCCACTCTTCCAAAGTACCCTTCGAAGTTTCAATATCACACGCACATACTTACGGGGAGTCAACACATAATCTACCCCCATCTTCCCAAAAAGATGGTGTAGGTATTCAGCATAGTCCCTTGAAGCCCCCTAGGACACACCCGTGAGTCATTTTTGGAAATCCCTCTCAGTTCTACACTTGCACAATCAGGAGCCCCTGCTTCTGATTCTAAGCTTTCGGAAGCTAGAGTTATCCCTCCTACTTCTAGAGCCCCAACTGCTCTGATACATGGTTCAGGTAAAGGACGACCATGTACTTCTGATAAAGATTGGTCTGATTTTGTATACAGGGCACATAGACGTCATCTGGAGCTAACAAGAGCTCAAGTAGAGTATACGCTTATCTCAATGCGTCACAAAGCTATTCGAAGTAATCTACCATTCACTTTTACAACTGATGCAAAAACTGATCAAGATTTCACCTCTTCCGAACAAGCTCAACAAACTCAAGCGAAGAAACTCCCAAGCCTCCCTACGACGAAGAACATTTTGATGATGTCATGTTTGATGAAGACAAGACATATGTTGGTTCTATTCTGATCCTTACAACTTTGAAGTCATTATAGAATCCTTCCTCTTCCAAACCATCATATGATTTCGACCATTTTTCCTCCTCCTCGGAAGAAAAAGAATTAAATGTTGATTCCGACACTCCAAGAAATCAAGTCAATGAAATCAAAACCAATCCAACTGATAATCCCACTCCTTCGGAACCACAAGATGAAGACAAGAAATTGTAGATCCTTTTGTCTTGTTAGAATTCCGAGACAACATTACTAGTGTTGTTTTCAAGGTTGACTCACTCTACAAGTATGTAGCTCAACTTGACTCCAAGATCGATCAGAAGGTTACCAGCCACAACTCCAAGCTTGAACTCATTCTCAAATCTCTCTCCGAGATCAAAGAAGTTGGCCCCTAGAAACTTGATTGAGAAAATCAACTCGAGCAGCTCATTTCTCTTCTATTCAAGCATACTCTGGAAGAAGTTGAACAGAAATACAACGACAGCCTTGATCATCATATCTCCACCACCATTACTATGCTCAAGATTCATGACGACATGCTCAGTGTGACCAACAAACTGATAAAAAAAACTCATGTTCATCATGAAAATCAAATCCAAAGGCTGGAGAAGGAGATTCAGAAGAAGGACAAGTTGAATCTGATTATGCAACAAGTCCTCATTAAGCTACTCCGAGAGTGTTGGAATATTGTTGATGTTCTGAATAACAAGTTTGACGAAATGCTCTCAATTTTGTGTTCGTTATTTGACCATCTAAAAGCCCAACCCCCCACCACCGAAGCCTACGACACTCTCTCTCTAAAAAAATAAACGTGAGCTTTCAGAGATTGTTCGAAAGCTTACCTAAACTTCAGGCCAATACCAGACTTGCATCAGATGTTGCTCCTTCCGACACAAGAGGGAGAAGGAGCTAGTCATAGAGAAAGAACAATCCAACGGACGCCCGTCTCGGAATTTTTGCTCGGAGATAAATCGACTGATAATGATTCTCTCGAGGTTAAAATCATTGAATCTCTTGAGAAAGGTGATGAAGAAGATGAAGACCTAATTAAAAATTTTGTTCTAGGACTTGAAACTATAAGGGAACAACCAATGAAGGTTCTCTCGGAAGTAGAAAAGAGGATATGGTCTGGTGTATCTTGGCCATCATCCTTGGAAAAAGTGTTCAAGGGAAGTCGTGAAATAGCGAGGCTTAAAACGAAACTAACGGTTGATGCCTTCGAAGCTACACAATCTATGCTCCAGCCTAGCCACCTTATGATCTCCCTGTAGAGCCTCTAGTTCCTCCTCCACCAGAATTCATCATCTCTGAAACACTGCAACAAATCATCGCTGACCTAAATGAGCCTCCTCAAGACAAAGGAAAGAAGATTGCTACTGAACCAGACAGCCTAGTGAGGACGTTCAAAAATTCTGAGGGCTGGTCACAAGAACAAATAGATCAATTCTTGGAAGACAACATAAGGATTCAAGCACTAAAATTCAATCTGAATCCGATGCTTGGCATATCTCCTCTTTTCCGAGAAGGAGTTATTCACGATATCGATTTTGTGTCCTTCACGTACTATGATCTTCCAACTCAGAATGTTGACCAAATTGATCTTCCAATCTCTCCTCAAGGTAAATTCTACATCAAATACGCTCCTCTTCATCCAAATGATGATCGTCACACAATCATCAGGGCAGAGCATGAGAGATTGAGAACTTTCTACTACGTTAACGCACGTACTCAAAAAGAAGTGTGGTCTCGGAAGCAGATTACAATGATCGTTGGTTTCGACAACAAGGTTCAAAGCAAATTTGATCTAAAATGTATGTTGTACACATACTATGTCTCTCGAAATAAAGAAGCAACTCTCACTCTCACGGATGTCGACTTTCCCTCAATCAACCCAATAACATTCTCACCATTGCTGCTCACCTACGAGATCGCCAAACTAATCACTCAAGCATTAGAGCTTACAATGTTGCAATCAATTTCTTGAAGGACTACATTGTAGAATTCAGCAGGTCCGACATTGAATTTGCTCACTTGTTTGGAACAGAGAATGTTTTGGAAAAAATCACTTATAAACTGCCTGAAGCTCAGATTTTGGATGAAGGGCCCATTGAAGAACCAGAACTCGGATACTTCTATATCAAAAAGAAGACCAACCGAAAAGAATTCTTTAGAGTTCTTGACAAACATCTAGTTCCATCAAAGATCCTTTAGAAATTTATCTCCAAAGCTGCAAAAAGTGAAAGTCCTGAGCATGTAAAGAAGAAGTTCATCGAACATCTGAAATGGTACTTGGAACTCCGAAGCTGGCTGCAAAGTACCTATCTTTTTGTGTCCAATGAAGCCCACTGAGTTTATTGATTGCTAAGTTCACTTAGGGGAGATTGTTGATGCATAAAAAGTAAACCTCTAGCAATCTGAACCAAACAGATCTGATGTCAACCCCAATCCGAGATGTGAAGAGTTCGGAAGCCTGTCTTCTTCCGAAATGAAGACATTTCCAAAGTTAATCTTTTGATGTGATAGAGTTTGTACTAGCATTAAATTCTCTTTGTATTTTTACTTAGTGAACAGTTCTTAGGACCAAGTTAATAAATCTTTTAAGTGTCCGATTTGTCAACCACTTAGTTTTATCTAGTCCATAGAATGTTCTCGGTTTGTACTGTGTCTCTCCTTTACTATTTAAGGAGATGATGTTTCATCTATTATAAGCAAGAAATAGAATTACTTTCTTCACATCAATTACAAATTCTCTTGCAAGTCAAATCTCTTTCACTTCCATTCTTCTTGTTCTTAAATTTTCTTTACTTTGTTCATACTCTATTTTACTTACTTGAATACTTTGTTAAATACTATCTTCAAGTCTTGATTGGTTTACCAGACTTGACTGGATAGATATATTACTAGCATACATTGATCTTAAAAGTTAATTCAAGGTTTGAGTTTCCGAACCTTGTCCGCATAGTGAATCTTGTACTCATGAGAAAGGAAGACAATCGTGCATTCTGAAGATTCCACAACGTTGAACTCTATGGTCCGTGACGTGGATGTGTATAAGCTTCCCGATAAATCTTCCAAGACTTGAAGCCCATGCATATAAAGTGTCTTCCACGGCATGGATGTTTGTTTTCCATGGCTTGACGACCAATTTAAGGAAAGTACTTATATGATCATTAGGTTGAATTTTGAGATATATTTGCTGATACTTGCGACTTTGAGCGACAAAACACTTCTGGGAAACCCTTGGAAAGTTCGATTTCCATTGGAGAACAATGAATAGAGTGATTGGAGTGAGCACCATCGCCAATCATTTGGTTTGTTAGTTTTAACTATGTGTAATCTAGTTTACTTCATGTTTTCGTGTTTTCCTACATTGATTATGGGATAACAACCCTTTACTTTCATTTAGATTAGATGAACCCTAATACTATGTCTTTATTTCTTATTTTATGGATTTATGAAGGTGGTTTTAACTTATGTTTGATTGATCATCATCCTAGTAAATTAAAGCTCTAACCTTTATTGCTTTTCCTTCAAGTTTTGTCTAGTTAGATGATCAATTTGATTTCATGAACTTGTTGTCTAGTTGATTATGAACATGGAATTGGTAGATCCAGTGATAAAACATATCGTAGAGTTAGGTGTTAAAAGTTAGTTGTGATACTTGTGCTAGAAAGCATTATTAATACATAATATGTGCTTAATTCACTTGTCTTGATCATAGATAGGTAATGCTTAGACCTCATCATTCATAGTCCAGTATATATATATATATATATATATATATATATATATATATATATATATATATATATATATATATATATATATATATATATACATATATATATATATATATATATATATATATATATATATATATATATATATCAAAATCAATTTGTTGTTCACGAGTAGATTTTCCTCAAATATTATGCCGCCTTTTGATGGTCCAGAATCTGAATTCCACAATCAAAAGGATAAAAAGAAATTCGAAGGAGATGAATCAAGTAAAATTTTCAAATACTACGTAATATGATCTCTTAAGAGAACTCCGGACTAGGAGGGAATAGGTATGAACTAGAAAGAGAAAGCGAAACCGAAGAAGAAGAAGGAAGCAAACCCAATAACAAAATGACAGACATTACGAGTATGACGATGGAGGAGTACAATAGGCGAATGTGTGATGACTAGGGATGAGCATACGACCCGTTGGACAGGACCGGACCAGAAAAAATCTGGGACCGGATCCAGACCGGACCGTATATTCATATTAATGGGCCGGTTTTCGGGTTTTGTTTTTACCACTAATCGGGTTTCGTGTTTGGACCGGACCGTACCCGGAATATGGGATTTAACTCGGACCGGACCGGAAAACATTTTCACCTTAAAATATATAGATAAGGATATTAAATTATTAGTTAATGTTTTATCGGAACATTATGTATAAAGCTTGATGTTTTCATTGTAAGTTGTAACATTATTTACAAATCTTGATCAACATTTGTCCCTATCATTTTACAAGAATGAATGTATCTAGCATGTTATTTTTTGTTAAAATATACAATTTTTTATAAAAACATGCATTTTTTTATAAAAACATGCAGTTTTTTGTAAATAATGTTGTGTTTTGATGTTTTTTTACACATAAAAGCTGCTAAGGTGTAATTTTTTTATTAACAATGCTGTTTTTTTGTTAAAACATGTAAATTTTTTTTTAATAAAAAGTGCAGTTTTTATGCTAAATAGTGTAGTTTTTATTTGTTCCAAATGTTAATAACATTTGTATTTTTTTTGTACACACCTCATTTGCACATGATCTATGTAAAGTCCCGCGGTATACCGATTTCAGAGCCTAATTCGGTCCAAAACCCAAAACCCGGGTTAGTACCCGGAACCGGACCGGACCGAACACGAACCCGAAACACCCAAAAACGGTTCGGTTTTTGGGTAAGAAAATTCACGATTTTCGGTCTTCGGGTTTTTGGTCTTCGGACCGGGCCGGTCCGGGTTTAGCTCGTTGCTCATCCCTAGTGATGACAATGGCCTCGGTCTCTTGTGACCCACAAATCCAGCCGAAAAAAATTTTGAGCTCAATAGGCATATCCTTAATATGCTTAAAGACATTCCATTCTCCGGGAAGGACCATGAGGAGACGTACATGCACATCGACGAGGTTCTTGAGATTGTGGATAACTTTAACATTCCTAACATATGTAAAGATGTGATGATGTTGCGACTTCTTCCAGTTATACTCAAGGATGCACCAAATACTTGGCTAAAATCACTACAACCAAGGGCGATTACGATATGGGACAACTTGAGAAGGGAATTTATCCAACAATTTAGCCCAGCCTCGAAGATTGCTAAACTAAAGAAGAATATACAAAATTTTCAACAACACAATGAGGATTAATTTTATGAAGCTTGGGAGCTCTACAAAGGGATGCTTAGGAACTGTCCTAAACATGATCTTAAAGTTCAACAAGAGATCTTGACATTAGATAATGGAATCAATGTGTGAACTCGATAAGTGTTCGATTCCCAAAGGCCAATGACAAAGAAGGATTTTGTCACACCCCGGTAAAGCGGAAACACGGGACGCGACAATACAAAGGGTTTCATGGCAAAAGATAAATACAACACCAAGTATAGTATTAAAAAGCATTACAATTTATAATCAGTTTGGAGAACTTTTCACAATAATTTACAATGTATTTGAAATACAACACATGCAAATGCTCCTACAAGTGGCGTGTCTCTAGGTGCCTCATACTAGATGATTCCTGAAAAAGCATGTAAAATGAGCGGTCAACTACCGAAATAGTTGGTGAGTTCACAAGTTAAAAATAATATTGGTTTCATGAATCCTAATCAAAGTGTTGATAGAAGTTTCCATAAATAAAAGTATATTGCAAAAATGAGTAAATAAGTTTGCATAAATAAAGTTCGTTGTCATCATTAGAGATAAAGTATGTTGCCCAAATGAGATGAAACGTTCATATTCTCATGGGAAATAAAGTTTGTTACTAAAACGAGTAAACAAGTTTCATTGCTATAATGAGCAATCAAGTTCATTGCTACAAGGTGCAAACAAGTTCGTTGCAACAAGGAGTAAACAAGTTTGTTGCTAAGACAAGTAAATAAATTTCTAGTAACAAAAGTTCCTTGTTATAACAAGAAACAAAGTTTATTGCTATAATAAGTAACAAGTTTGTATGTATATGAGCAAACAATGAGTTCACAACCAAGCCTATGATTGATGCCCTATCAAGATCTATGCTTATCGTTCCATAGATGAATATGGTATCATGCACTCCAGCAATCGGGCGACTGAGGAGTTGTCATTTCCTAATAGCGCTATCCATAATGACCATTGGCTCAAAGAGTTAATGGTTGGAGTAAAGTGTAAGGGAAGGGACTTAAGACGATAAGGCCTCATGTTTCAAGTTGCATAAACATACATAGCATAATATAGCAATCACGTTTGATACAAATCAATTTAAATACAACGAACAATAGATGGTTTTTGGACATGCTTTTCCACCCCAAAACATAAAAACCAAAAATTGGGGAAGGCCTGAATACTCACATTGCATTGAGATGATGCAAATGATGACTTAATCTAAGTTCCACCTGTACCACTACCGATTCCTACAATAATGATATACACTAGTGAGTCTCTAATCGAAATCTAACACTAGCATACTTAACTTCTACAATATAATTACACCAATATTGTGTCAAAATTTTGATATTGATATGTTACAAACATTTTTCTGTGAAATTTAGATTTCTATGAATTAATTTGTTGTATAACAACTTCAAGTGGAAAACCCCATTACTGAAATGTTAAAATTTAACATTTTAGGTGGTGTTTCAATGATTAATTATTCAAAATCTAAATCAATTTAGTTCCAAAATTTTCCAAACTTTGTATTTTAACTCTAACTGAAGTAAAAGATCCCAATATAAATTTTTTTGAATTTTTGATTTGTCTAACTATTTTTCACCATTTTATTTTCTTGAATAATCATAAAATTATAAAAAATACTAAACAATTAATAAAAATTACCAAACTTCGGATTTTGGTTCTAACAGTTTTAAAGGTCTTCCAGATAAGTTTTCATGGATTTTAGATATGTATAACCATTTTTCCAATATTTAATTCTCTAGATAGATATAAATTCATGTAAAATAGCAATCAGTTAAGAAAATTTTGCAAACTTTTTGCATCACTGATATGCAACATATATAATCTGGGAAAAATAACAAAATATATTTTCATACAGTTTAACGTGATGTTTCTGATTTTTGTGTATTTATCCTATCGAAATAGAGACAAATAGAAAACAGTTTCAAAAATTCCGGAAACTTTTTGTTCTACTGTTATTACATATATAAATGTTGGGAAAAATATAAAAGTTGGTTTCCAAATAGTTTAGATATTCTCTTTGTTTTATTCACTTAAATAAGCATTAATTCGTGAATAATTATTAAACAGTTAAGGAAAATTACCAAACTTTTTGTATACTTCATAAACAGTGTAAATAAGCTGCGAAAACTACCAAATATGACTTCATATACTGGAGTCCGATTTTTGAATTTATGTCTATTTAATCTTAGGAAAATAGAAACAAAACAGCATACAAAAGAGAAAAAATAATTCAACTTTTTATATAGCATCCTAATGTAATATAAGATGTTCTCGTAACGTTTCATAATTTTTGGATAAGTGTAGCTATTATCATCAATTGAATCCCATAAACATACATTAAATCGGGAAAACTAAGAATTTGTCTTGAAAAAATATGGAAAATTTTTCATTGAGTCTTTATGATGTATAGAAGATGAGAAAATTATTAAATATGTCTTTGGGCATTCATAACTATACTTTTCTATTTGTTTCTTTTCAATAAAAATAAATTAGAAATCAATAGAAACCAGCCTTATAAATTCATGAAACTTTATTAAAAGTCTTTAATCAGTGCATAGGTGATATCCAAGATTTACTAGAATTTATTCACCATCAAAAGTATTTTATATGAATTATTGCTCTATTTTCATGCAAAAATAACAATAAATTGAAAAAAATGATTTATTTTCTGAAAATTTCCAGATCATCTTGTTTTGATGTCTGCATTTTGGAAAAAATCGGATTTGAGCATTAAAGAAGGTTTAGATATTCATTTGTGAATAAATCTTTTATGACATATTTGAAAGCTTTTTAACAACATACATTGATCATCTAGCATCTAAGCTTGAACATCATCATATGCATGTTGGTTTTTGGGTGAAATACTACCACCATCATCATAAAAATCATGTTTATGAACATATGGTTCATAATCCATCCATAGAATGTTGTAGAAGTAGAAAATGTGCATGAAAACACAAAGTTATGAAGGAAAAAGTGAAAAGAGAATGAAGGTTTTGTGATTACCTCAAGAACAACACATGATGATGAAAGTTTTGAGTCTCATGAGATTATATTTTCTGGAAAATTTCATCGTTGATAGAGAGAGGAAGAGAAAATAGTGGTGGTGGAGTGTGAGAGAGAGGAGAGTGGAAGAGAAGTGAAGAGGTGGGGTGAGAGAATGAGTAAAAAGATTAGGGTTAGGGAAGAGGTGACTTGGGGGAAGAGATGTGAACCTGGTTTTGAGTAGAGAAGGAGTATTTTCCAGCATTCATTTTTTTATTTATATAATTTATAAGGTTTGGGGGTTATGTTTATAAAATATAAAATCTGGTATTGAATTTTATGACATTTTGGCTCATATGCTCATAAAGCTAATGTTTATAAATTAATGTCAATAATATAATTTAGATCTCATGATATATATAAATAATTAAAGATGTTATATATAATATACAATTTTGGGGGAAGTTTAAATTTTATAAAACTTGCATTTATTTTATAACATTTTGACACTTGTTAAAAACTTTGGGCATTTTGGAATATCACAACGGATGTAAAATATCCTGGATTGTTTTGAACCAAATAAAATTTGTTAACACCATAATGAATTGAGTTTAATATTTGTAAAAAAAAATCAAATTTCTCAAAATAAGTAATTATATTTGGTAGAAAGTTACATAGTTTGATGGAAATCAAATTATTGTCATTCTATGTAGTGATTCCGAGATTCAAGCGAAATTGAGGAATCAAGTATACTAGTCCTAGTTTTCAACTTTGACTTGAGTTTCTATGAGACTTTGACCTAATTTCTACTTCTAGTTCAAGTGCATGATGTGTCTACATGATTCATTCAAAGATGTTCAATTCAAGGAATGACCCGAATATGGATAGTCATTACAGTTAAGTAGTTGTAGAATTCACATACCAATGTGAAATCTAAGTACACTATTCTTCGATTCTACTTGTTTCCAAGTTTCTAGTAGGTTATAACTTAGCTTCTAGTTACCAAGTCTAGTATGTGTCATGCCTATACGTGCAACTAAGCTTATTCAAATCTAGAACTGTCTCGAATTTTGATGTTTGTCACAGATCTGGCCACCAACAAATCTTTGGTCAAATAATTTGCAAAACATTCAAGAGAATGTCACAGTCCATGAGAAGATATCATGAGAGCAAAATCTAATGGTGATGGGGTTTTAGAAAAATTGGCATCCAAAATTGATAAAATAGATACTATGGATCGAAGGATTACCATGATGGGGCAATACATTCATGTTATACAAGTTGGGTGTGACAATTGTAGTGGGCCTCATTTAACCAAAGATTGTAATTTGGACAAGAATTGAAATAAGAAAGCTCAGGTGTGTAATTTAAGTGTTGATCGATGTGATGATGACTGGAGAAATCCAAAGCGAGAATGGAAGCCTTATGATGAGTACAATAAGGAGAAAAAGGAGATGTATCGGCCAAAAGGAAGGGGATTTTTTAAAAAGAGTAAGATTAACCTCAGAAGAAACCACATTTCGAAGGGGTGTTATCTTGATTTATGGAATCAAGCGAGAAAAGACACAACACCACAAATACAAATCTTAGAGATCACCAAGCCACTCTTCGTACTCAGTAAGCATCCAATTTGAACATGGAAACACCAGTAGATCAATTATCGAGGCTATTACAAGAAAGATTATTAGGAACATTGCCAAGGAATACCGATGCAATCCCTAAGGTGCATGTGGTAGCTATATCAACTAAAGAAAGAGGAAAATATGAGTCTCTGCTTCTCCTTGAAAAAACCAAAGAGAATCTTAATCAACAAACTGAAGGAAGAGAAAAGAAACAGATTTCAATTCTATTCAGTAGCCACGACGTCGAGGACACATTGCCACGATGTGGAACATGCACGAAAATTTAGAACAATCTTCTGTTAAGCCCTTTCAACCACCTCTAAAATATTTTTCTCGAGCCAAGCAAAACCTACCTGAACAAGAGCATAAGAAGTTTACGGAGCAAGTGAACCGACTCTCTATTAATATGCCATTCATTGAGGCGATTGCTAAAATGCCCAAATACGTGAAGTTTCTAAAAGATCTTATAAACAACAGAGAGGAATTGGATAAGTTGTCAAGAGTGATTCTTAATGAGTAATGCTCAGTAGCTATAGTGCAAGAAATTTTAGCTATGATGAGGAATCCAGGGAGCTTGACAATCCCTTGCGAATTTGGAAACTCGATAACACGATGCACTAGCTGATTCGGGAGCCAGCATTAACTTAATGTCATATTAGTTTTACTAAAATCTCAATCTACCAGATTTGAAGCCCACACGAATGGCCATCCACATGACATATAAATCTGTCACATACCCACAAGTAATAATAGAAGATTATTTGTGAAAATTGCAAAGTTTGTGTTTCTAATCGATTTTGTAGTATTGGACATCAAGGCGGATGATGAAGTTCTTATCATTCTAGAAAATATATTTCCTAAGTACCTCTTGAGCACTCGTTGATATTCATGATTCTAAACTTGCATTGTGAAAAGTTGATGAAGAAGTTACCTTTGGAGTAGATCCAAACTCTAATTCTTCAACAAGAAGTGCTGATGAGGAAGTCTACAAGGATGTAGTGGAAGAAGAAAACGGCGATGATCAGCTAGAGGAGTTAGAAAGAATGATGGAAGAAGATTTATTATTTTCGGAAGATCTAAGGCCTCAAGAAGAATTAAAATGTACAAAACTCTGAGCTTTAATTCCAATGATCTTTGAAGTTTTTGCTCTTATCAATCCTAAAGTAATGATAGCGAAAAAGATTACCTTACAAGCTTTCCACCTTCAATACAAGCTATATGCAACCTATATTTCCCTTATCCCTTCTTCTTTCTCCAAATCTTCGGAGCATCGTATGGGAGGGTTTGGTGTGCAAAATGACGAGAATGAAGGCTTAATGACCTATTGTTCTGATGCGTAACCTTTCTGTGGAAATCATTTTACCTCAGTCATTGGGTGCGTATTTTATTTCTACGCCGTGGTGTTCTACTTGTTGTGACCTGGTATTCATCTCCATTAGCATCCTACTTTGGCCACAACGTTGTGGTGCCCATACACCGGGCCGCTGGGAAAACTACATTTCCTTTTCTCACAAAGCAAGAAGATCTAACAACCCGAAAATTTTATTCTTGCAAAAGTCAAACTTCTCATTTTGATCTATCATATTTCAGTAGGTTTGAAACCTAAATTTGGTTTAAAACCTTTAAGTAGAAGAGTTGCTTGAATTAGAAGTGCAATATTAGGAAGCCTTGTCCGAACCGCAAACCTCGCATAGGTCGTAATCATGCTTCGGACCGTGAACCCTCGCTTTACGGTCGTGATCTCGCTTCAGGCCGTGAACTCTCTTCGGACCGTGAACTCCCTTCGGACCGCAAACTATGAGGCGGTTTCTAGAGGGCTTATCACCTCGGGCTGTGTTTACGGCTGTGAACCCTTACCTATATATTAAAGAAGTCCAAAATTTTCTCTCATTTCTTCACATTCAGCCGAAAACTACCCATTCTCTCTCAAAAACTTCAACCGTGAACACTTTTTTCTCTCTCAACAATCATCTAATTCCTTTGATCTTCTTAGAAGCTCGCTTAGGATCTTCAAGTGTTCATCATTTATCAAAATTGTTGGGCCGTGACCACCCAACTTGGGCCGTAAACTCAATAACACTAAGTGTTCTTGGGCCGTGAACACCCAGCTGGCCGTGAACAGCTTACAGTCTTCAAACTTTGCATCTAACACCCTTATTTGTAAGTGAAACTTGCAAAATAGCTCGATTCCCTATCATTCTAATGATTATATTCATTAATAAATATACATGTATATTATATGAATCGTGTTTAGGACTCGTTTTGTTAGCGAGACTTCACTTGTGTGGCCAACGTCGTATACCAAATCTTCAATCGAATCCCCAACATAAGGTAAGTTCATACCCCCATATTTTTCCAATCTTTTTCAATGTTTTTAGGAAGAGAATACAAGTAAAACACAAGAAATTTTGTGTTTTAAAATATAATTTACTTATTATGTTTTTCTTACCATCAATGTGTATTTAAACGTGAAACTTGTTAAAACATGGAAATAAACCTATAAACTATAATAGGTATAGTTTAGAGAAATTATTCATTGGTTTCAAGGTTCAGAATACATAACAGAAAATCAACAGAGTACATAACGAAAAACAAGTAGAGAATATTTTTCACAAAACAAACAGAAGACTTTACTGAAAACATAGTTTATGAAACTTAGTTACAATGTATTTATTTCTTAGTAACTTTTCATTATTTCACACGTAATCATCAATATAGCATTTATGAGAAAATCTTCACGTACTTTTCCAAGTACCAACAAAAGTCCTGAAATTATAACAAGAATCTCCTTGAGGGGGAGCATGACACTTGTGTATAGATCTATACGGGACTGACAATTCCGCACCAAAGCTGCTTGCAACAAGTAGGTCGGCAGACCTGTGGTGACAAATGTTGTAGCTTTTGCGACGCCTGAAAATGTCGTGTTCATGCCATCTTAGGTCATCTAGTATGGTTATAATAACTCACAATTTGGTATTGAATTAAATCATTAGGGTATGAATAAGGAAACAACTTCACATAGTTTTATTAAAATGAAACTATAATACAACCTTTTACAAGTATAAGTACTGAATACTACTTCAGCACAAAGAAAATATACTTTTCCTAAACTTTCCCAAGAGATATTAACTATATGATACTGAGTATATACAATAAGGTTAGATAAAATTGAAATTCCATAGACAGTGGAATGTGTGACTTCCGCCTCATTTCCTGTTCCTTGTTTGGTTGTGGGCTTAGGGAAGATTCACCCTTCAACTGTCTGTTCGATCTCGGTTATATACAACTCGTATGTATTAAGTGATCATAGGAGGGTAATATCACCGCATCAGGTTTTCAGGGAAAACAAGTCTTTATCCCGTTTAACTTATCAACAAAACAAGATATCATTAAAGTAAGCATAGTAATTATACATGTGCTTTTCGGTCTTGGAACGATTAAGATTACAAATCAGTTTTATAGAAAATATAGGATTTTCTATGGTAAACATCGTTATTTTAAAGGTAAACAGTTATCGATAGAACTTTCTGAAAACAATAACAATTATTACTGAAAACAATGTTTTACAATAGAGTAAGTGGAACTAGAAACTTATTTACAAAAGGTTTAATACTTATTATTAAATTAGTATTACATAAAAGACCTTTAATGGTTAATTCTATAATTCCTTAATTTATACATCCGAATTACATATAAATAATATCTGATAGACAGTGGAATGTGCGACTTCCGCCTCATTTCCTATTCCATGTTTGGTTGTGGGCTTACGGCAGATTCACACATTCAGCTATCCGTTCGATATTAGGTTATATATAGCCAGTATAAACTAAGTGATTATAGAATTAACTATTGTGCTTACCATTCTACTAGAGAATCATAAATGATCACAGAAGGAATAACTACAGTCATAATACTTATTAAGAAAATATAGGATTTTCTGGAGAAACAGGCGACCTTTTCCAAAGAACAAAGAGTATACTTTCTATAACAAAAATACTTATGAACTCACTAACTTTAATGTTGACACTTTTTCAAACCACTTGTATTCTCAGGAGCGTTAGTAGACAGGTACCTCTTAGGTGTTGCAAAGACGGAGGTTTACGTCTTAACTTTTGTTGTACTTTTAATGTATTTCAAGTAATGTTTTGAACACAATGTAAATATTATCTTATCAATACAATGGTTGTTGTTACTTTGATTACTATGATGCATGTGTTATGATACTTAACATGAAGTCATCCACCCCCGGACGTTTCCACCGTTCCGGTTTGGGGGTGTGACAGATTGGTATCAGAGCATTGTTTATAGTGAACTAAGTATATCAACCTATAAAAGATATACAACTATAAATACAATGGGACAAAAACACTCTGACTAAGAATTATACTTTAAAATATAACAATATTTTATAAAACTATATATAAATACTAGAACAAGTATCACAAGAAGAACAAAACAAAAGTATTTGGATGTTGCACAATATATTCAAACTTGGACAATTATGTAATCATATCTGGAATAAATATAGCATGATCAACTATATTTATTTGAGATACAACCAACATGTGTTTGGGAGTGGTAGTGGTGTTGCAGCAAGTTAAAACTTACCAACCGTATATACAAAGAAATGTTAGAACAAAACATAAAGTTAAAATACTATAGGAGTATTTTAGGTACAATAACTAACTTATGTTAGAAATAAAAGACCTTTACTGGTAAGGTTATAATTACTGAGTATATACATAAGGTTATATATAATTGAGATTTTAAAGACGTAGAATTTGTTATTTTCGCTCTACTTCATTTTCCTTGTTTGGATGTGTTTTTAGAGTAGGATCACTTATTCGAAGGTCTATTTGATCTGGATTATATATAATCTGTATACACTACGTGATTATAGAAAGACTCGGTAAGGATCATCCTCGTAAAAGTTTATTTTAATAAAAATATTTTATTAACCTCGTAGATTCTTTAGACATTCCCATTATCGCACGAACGGCATAGGTAGATGTAACCACTCTATTACAACAGTCAACAGAGGAGTTCAGGCATAACTAAAAGAGAGTTCATGAAGAGAATTCCGAGAAAGAATCAGACAAAGAGAAAGGCACTAGTGAGATCGTTAACAAATCTTACCCAATCAGAAAAAAAAAACTAGAGAGCAGCATATATGTCACACTAATAACTAAGAAACTAATATAACTTAGTGAGTTAGTGATTACATTACTCATAAGATGTGTTAAGTTACCGTACCTTTCGTTACAACTAGTAACAGTAAAATCAAGAGAGATACATCCTTACAAACCCTATGAAACCCGATCAACTTAAGATTTCAGTATCTATATTCTACTTTGTTAAACATAACATCTGAAAAAAACCTATTAGTACTCTCTACCATGAATACATCATAGGGATGTAGGTCAAAACATTGAGAACCGCACAACAAAACGAGAAATTTATATGTAGATATAAATAGCTAAAGTACAACTAGCAACGATCATAGTTATTAACGAACTCGCTTCACATTATGTAACAGAAATCATGCCTTCACATAGAAATAACTGGCCAACCAACCAAACGTCATTTCTGTAGATAGATTCTGCTACTTTTCAAGCTACGGTTACAGCCGCCGTGACAGTCTTCATGGCATATTTCAATGCAAATAATGATAGTGAAAATGGAAATGGTGTACACAACTCAAGCTGTAATAACAACCTAGGAAACCAACGAGTATCTACTAACAAGAATATTCCAACCCACAAACCTGAAAACATGAAACGAATGTTTCGGAACGAAAAAGGAAGTAGTTCAACATAAAGACCTACCAAAAAAGAAACAAGCTAGAACATTCTATACTCCCGCCAACCCTACTACCCCAACACCGACAATACCATACTTAGGAAACCTCCCACACTGCAGCAAATGCAACTACCATCATTATGGAATCTGCCTAGAGTTGCAATGCAATAGGTGCAACAAGAAGGGACACATTGCCTGCTTCTGTAGGACTCTAGTAGAACACCTCACTTCAACCACCAATGTTGAAGTAAGTCCAATATTCCATTGATGTTGGTGAAATGGGACATTTCAAAAGAGATTTTTCAACAGAGAAGAGTCACGGAGGATCGGGAGGAGTTTAACGATAGGACATAAAGGAGCAACGACGAACCTTCTAGGATTTTGGTACGTTTTTCTAAACAACAATAATTAAACATCGAATTTTCACGGACAAATATTTGACAATTAAAATTAAAAATCATAAGTTCTAAACACATAAAGGAGCAACGAGGAACCAAGGGCCATATATATGGACTTGAGTTTACGGCCACATGAGTTTACGGCCGTAAACTCATTGGCTTTGTGGCCGTGAACTCCTTATGATGAGGTTAAGGCCCTAATGTTTGCATAGTGTCTCTAGCAGGTACATTCTAACACTTATTCCTTAAGTGGAAAAGGCTTAAAACTCCTTAGACTGACCTTTAACCAGGCTAGACCTCATTACCAATGAGTCTGACACTCAGTTGAGTTGACTGACTGAGCTTTTAAAGCAAAAAAATTTCGGGTTGTCACATTATAGCTCTTCAACATGTGACTACTCACCACTTTCTCTAACTCTTTTCTAACTCTCAGTGAAGTTTCACATCTAACCACTTCACTTTTTTTTTCTAAAGTGTTGTATCTAACTACAACTCTTTTCTCATAATCTCTTAGTGCTCGTGGACTAACTTTCACATCTTTCCCTCTACTCTTTCAAGAAATTCTAGTTTCATCTATACATGTCATTTTCTTCTCAAACACCATGTTTATGTATCTTTTCCCACCACCTGATCCTAATGTAGCATAATGATTTAATTGAACAACTATTGCATTCCATGGTTCACAGGTATTATATCTCTTTCATGGTAAGCTCTTCTCAATTTACCACATTATCATGTTTCTTTTCTCTAACCCAATTGATCCTCAAGTTACTTAACGGATGCATTGGACCACAATAAGTACCATGTGTCTGCAACGCATACACCGCATGTGCATCGTGCTCATCTTATTTTAGTATTACCACTTCATCACCTAATTCAAACTTACTCTATCTTTTTTTCTCATAACCCAATTTTCAACATGAAAATTCTTGGGTACTTATCTTCTCTAGTCCTTAGATGCTCGCAAGTCAACTACTATGACTCCTACACTTCTTACTTACCAAGATTTGTGCTTGATACATCTAGAAAATTCATTTTTTAAAAAAAATTAATCTTTTACTACCTTGGGAAGTCACACACTCCCAATGTTTCTAACTTCTCATTTGTATATGACACCTAGTCATCTCGTTCTCTACTAGGATTCTACACCCAATCTTAGACTCTTCTCTGTCCGGTGTATTTCCGCTTCTCTATGAAACTCCTTACTCTCTTTCTAATTGTCCCTTATTACACATAAGGTTGAATCTTTCTTCTTTCTTTAACAATTACTCACAATTGCACTATCATTATATATATATATATATATATATATATATACATATATATATATATATATATATATATATATATATATATATATATAGATGTATATATATATAGTATATATATATACATCTATATATATATATATATATATATATATATATATAGATATATATATATATATATATATATATATATATGTACATATATATATATATATATATATATATATATATATATATATATATATATGTACATATATATATATATATATATATATATATATATATATATATATATATAATCTCACGGGTCTATATTTTCTCACTACAGTAGCTACATTGCCTCTCCTTTCTCGCTTTTAGGCACACTAACGTGTCATCTTACTCTATTTACTCTATATCTCTTACTTCCATAAATGTTTTGAGCTATCTTCTCATGTTCCTTAGCTCTTAACACAGCTACATAGGAACATTTCTACTATATTTCTCTTAAGTGTTCATAATGACATTTGTTGCACCACTTTCTTTCTCTCTGCATATCTATCTCATTTCCTTTCCAATTTATCTATGGTTTGTCCTACCGTTGTTGAATCTAACAACATGGTGTAAGCTCTACTCTACATATCTCATAAACTGTCTATATAACAATGAAATATGTTATTTACATGTCTATTGTTCTAAAAAAATGCCAAACTTACTCTAATACTCATAATTACTCTTCTTTTACTATAATATATTTCTAAGATAGACTCGCTTTGTCTTTTTTTTTTCTTTCTTTGGGTATTCAAACCCTTTTACTTTTTTGTCATTTCTGTCTCCATTTCTATCTCTACATCTTTATGTCCCTCTTTCTATCCCCATTCTATATATTTGCTATCTTTTCTTCTTTAGGACACGTACTATATCTAATGTTTATCCACTAGGACACATCATCTTTATTACATCTTTCTTTCATGATACCACGGTATCGTTCATTATTCATACTCTTCGCATCTCTTTAACAATAGAGCCCTTTCATGTAATTTAACAAAATGAAATTATCTTCTTTCTTCTCTAACAATCTAGACCCAAACCTTTAAGGTTGGTCAATTTACTAATCTTTATCTATCCAGGTTCTTTATCCTCTCATATCTTTGGACGTGTACCAAAATCTTCTAGCATGGTTTATCACAAAACCAACTATGTTATCTACTTCTCATCTACTTCCAATAGTTTAAGAATTGCAAAACAAAAACCTATTTCACTTAAACTATGGCTCTGATATCATTTGTAATGACCTAAATTTCTATACGTCTATTCTGTGGGAATTACCAGAGTTTTATCTAACAAGTGTGGAATTCTTATCTAATTAAAACACTTTAAATCCCAAAATAATTCTTGGCTTTACAATAAAAACTTATATACAAATTGGAACAACAAGGAAATTCAAATAACAGTATCCTACTATCTAATCTTCTTTTCTACTCTTTCTCAGCTCATCTATCTCTTTCTTTGTCATACTCTTCTGTTAGCCTCTTCTCAGGGTCTTTTCATGTTGGAAAGAGTGTCCATGGTCATTAACTATGAGTAATATTTATAATAGTAACATGGTCCTTTTGGGTTGCCCTCAAGACCCTAATTAAGTAGAATAAATAAATGAGAAGTTAGTTTATTAATTATTATATTTAATAATTAATTAGAAACTAATTGAAAATATATTTTGGGAGTTAATTAACAGATTAATTAAGTAATTAAAGGGTTGAATATTCATTAATCAATAGTTGGTTAATCAGGAATGTTCTAGAACCCTTATGGAATTAGGGTTGGACGAAAATCACTCCATCCGACATCGGAAAGGGAGTATATTTCTTTTTTGGCCTCCTATCCCACATGGGAAGGAGTAAAAAGCTTATGAAGGTATCCACGACTATAAATACGACCTTAGGGATTTTATTCTTCCTTGCACCTTGGCTGCAAGTTTCGCCAACCCTTTTTCCTCCCCGATAGGGACAATTTCTAACCTTCTTAGGGTTGTGAAATTGACCCTTCTCTTAGTTATTTTTATTCCACTATTTGGTATCATTGGATGTGATACCATTAGAGAGATTCTGGTTTGGGTCTTCTCATCCAAGCAACTTCGAGGAGGACAATATCAAGATCTCAACCATGGAGGTTATGGGCTACATAAGAGGTATGTTTTTCTTCTTTATGTTTTATGTTTTCATAGGGTAGCTGTAATTAGTATGAAGCGATACATCCTAGAGTGCATGTACAATTAGGTATATCAAAGTTTTATTTTTCCACTACCTAGTTTAAGTGTATTTGATGCATAGAAAACCCAACATCTCATACTCTACTTTGTTCTCTGTTCTATCTATTCTCCACTCTTTCTCTACTCTATTCTTTCTGTTCTCTTTTCTGATCTTTAGTGCCTTAACAGTTTGTTCACATCTAGACCCAACAGTTACATCTCATACTCTAATATCGTCTATCTTCTAAGGGAAACAACATCCCGCTATCTCTATTGGTTATTCTCATCCAGTTTTACTTCGCTCTATTATGATCTCTCATTGATCCTTATCTTTCTTCTTATAATTGAATCCCTCACGTATTCCTTACTCTTAACCCCTTGTGGGTTGCATCTGAGTTATTATAAAGAACTCTATTTTCTTTTTCTTACAAGGAACCTTTCTATATCTTCTCTTACCATACAAAATCTAGATTCCCAAAAGAATCATTTATCTATATCCCCAAAAGGGATCATTTATCTCTTTTCGTCCAGGGACATAATCCCATTCCCGAAGGAATCATACTCTTTGTCCATGTCGGAACCTCTACTCTATTCCTGAAGGAATCATACTCTTTGTCCCTATAGCAACCTATACTCTATTCCTCAAAGGAAATGTCTATATCTTGTCCCCGAAGGAACCATACTCTTCTCCCCATAGGAACCTTCTATCTCTTATCCTCAATGGAGCATCTATCTATTGACCATGAAGGAACCATACTTTTGTCCCCGAAGTAACATTCTATCTCTTGTCCACGAAGGAACCATACTCTTATTCCTGAAGGAACCTTCTATCTCTTGTCCTGGAAGGAACCATACTATTGTTCCCGAAGGAATCTTCTATCTTTTTTCCATGAAGGAACCATCTTTCTCTAAATCTTTCTCTTCCAGTATATAACTCTTAAGTACTTAACCTTTATCTAGGTCTAGTAAAACATAGGTATTGTACATGATACCATAAATGTATAGATGCACATACATGCTCTCAAGATTATATTATATATGATTATCTTAAATCTCTATCTACTTTCTCTTTTGTATTTTAACAAGTACCATTACCATCTCTAACTATCCACCAAAATAAATTATATATAATCCTATTCTTTCTTTATCTACCCTTATGGGTATTACTCGTAATATCCATATCTTTTCATCATACAATTATACATTTTTTGGTTATACATGCATGATCAGATGCATGTCTTACATATATAACCACAATTACATACTCTTATATCGGATTATAATTTGTATAATGCTTTAATTTCCTGCCCTACGTCATGCTCATGTACATAAATGTAACATACATAAACATACATACATACATATATACAAAACATGTATAAAATTACTTAGAGAGAGTGTGTATGTTAGATAGAGAGAGTAATAACTGACCTAATCAGTTTGTGAAGGCTAATTGTCCTATCTTCCTCTACTCTACCATTGATTCATCTTGATCGATGCTATTTTCTCTTATGACTATTAATACGTACATTCATGTGTGTTAATACTTACCTTAGCCTACTAAGAGCTTAACGACTCTTAAGGTCAAAATGACAATTTAATAGATTAAAACTCTATCTTTTAATTCTCTATCTCTTTTTCTAATCCAAACAACTAATTATCCATCCCATGATACCTATTTCATATAATGTACTCTACTGCATTAATTAGATAATCACCAATTAAGGTTTCAAACCCTAACTCTCATTGGTGCAGGTGACGCAGGATTACGTGACTGGATTCCTGTTGGGGTTTCACAGATTTTACTGGAAGAGTTTCTCAGTATCATTGGCCGCATCACTGACAAGTTGATTGGCAAATTCGTGGAGCGTACCACAATCTTTTGTGCTAGAGAAGGAAATCTTGATGTGGAGGCACGACTAGAAAAGAGAAGGTGAACACTTGACTCAGAACGATTGGAGGGATGTGGACAGTTGGATGCAGCTGACTTGGGTGTTGGATGTCGGGGGGACTATCATATATGTGGCGAGTGTGGGGGAAATCATGTGTTTGCTTTTCACAAGTTTAGGTGTTTAAAAGGGTCATTGGATTCGTTTCCAAGTTCATGTCTTCAGGAATTGTGAGTGGGGTCTTCGCCTCAGGAGCTTTTATGAAAAGACCTTATGTAAGCTGGATGACCCCTTATGGGACGACGAAGTAAGAATTCAGGAGAACTTGTGTCGCTCAAAATGGATGCCACTTGATTGTTGACAGGCTTGAACCGATTGCTAGTACTAGTAGGGCAAGAGCAATAGTGAACAATCACTCCAGAGTGTGAGTGATGAATTGACCGCGTGGGTTTGTTCAGATGTTGGGATTAACAATATAATTTTAAATGGACTTGGTTAGAGATGTTCTGAGTGCATCATTTTCTTTCGGCAAGTGGTTAGTTGGATTTGTGATCCGTCCGTTTTGAGAAATGGTAATAGATCTTTGTTACCAGTTGAAGGGGCTCAAGCATTTAGAATTGTATCACGGGAAATCGTTTGGGTAGCAAAGCGTTTAACTTGGTTTGATCATGGGTATAAGATTGGTAATTGTTAAGTTCATACCTTTGAACTGTGGTCAGTTCTAGGTTCACATGGGAATTTCTGAAGTGCAAGTAGGTTGTTTAATTATTTGGGCACCCGTTTCGATAGTCGAGATTCTGCTCTTCGTCATCTTATAAAGTCACCAAGGACTTATAGTGGATTCAGTGGAAAGTGTTCAGGAATATTGAACTCGTTGAGATTTTGGGGAGTATTCATTCAATTTTCGCGTGTGCTCGTTAGGATTGGCTAATAATGGAACGCTAGTACTTGTGAGCTCAGGTTGTCGACAACTTCGATTAGTCAAATTACGAGATAGATTAGAAATCTATCAAACTTGTGGTTGGAAGAGCGCAATTGAATCCAAGTGGGGGAGAACCACTTGGACTAAGGGATTGCACAAGGAATGAGATTTCAGATTACCTTGCGTATCAGTGGTGGCACATGGTGGGTATGTGAAAAGGTTTAGGTTGAGGGTTGTGATAGAGACTTTTTACATGTTCTTGTCTGATAAAGACTTTGGGACTCGAAGCATGGCATGAATACCTGATTGGGGTATAGTTGAATGAGTATTCAACCCATGATTTATTTGTTGGCAGGTAGTGATAGAATTATTGTAAGACTGTGGAGTGGCCATAGCATTCACTAGGTTGGCAGATAGTGATAGAAGTGTTGTAAGACTGCAGTGTGGCTATAACATTCACTAGGTTAGCAGATAGTGATAGAAGTGTTGTAAGAGTACGGGGGTGGCCGTAGCATTCCTTAAGTTGGAAAGTGGTGGTAGAAGTGTTGTAATATTGTGGGGTGACACATAGCATTCACCTAGTCCATGAGCAGCTGTGAGAGTGTGGTGAATCTAAAATTTGGATCATAGTTTCCTCTATGTGGGATTAGACCATGGCAGAATGGGTAGTGAAACTGTGGGAAGGTCACATCATCCATGGAATCAAGGAAGGTTGTGGGTCGTATGGGGCCGGTCGTGATGTAGGTTATGTTGCATCAGTGTGATGGTTGGTTATCATATCCCTGGTTGGAATATGAGGGATGTTGAAGCCATATATACGAGTAGGATAGAGTAGATATGCTAGGAATACTCTTAGTTAGAGTCTCGTGGTTCAGTCGTTTCAAAGGATGTCGGTTTCAGCGACCGGTGAGAAATTCGGTGCTTCAGATAATTGGTAGATGAGCTCGAAGCTCAAAAGATCTTGTATAGATCGAAAATGCGAATGTTGGTCAGCATGATAGTTTAGGGTCGTAAGTATTTCGTTCAGATTAGATTGCGAAGTGGAGCCATATTGGCTAAGATTGATAATGGTTTTGTATGTTGGGAAGTTACAAAGGTATTGGATTCCTAGATTTGAGGTGAGTAGTTATGGTTGTCCTTTATTGGTTAAGGAGCCGGGGCAAGGAATCGTTCTTCGTCAGTATGTGACTTCTGTTAAGGTCAATAGGGTAGTCTCCAACCATCCCTAGACTGATGGCCAAAGAAAGTGGACGATTCAGACGCTCAAAGATATGCTCCAAGCTTGTGTACTAGAATTTGGAGGGAGCTACAATACTTACCTTCCACTAGTCAAGTTCTCCTACAACAATAGTTATCACCCCAATATTGGCAGACCGTCGTTGGAGATTATATGGAAGGAGGTGCAAGACCCCGATATGCTGGGAAGAGGTTAGACATAAGGTCATGGGGAGTATTGAGGTTGTACTCAAGACCACTAAGTTTATTCAGCGGGTGTGTGACAGATTGTGAGTCGCACAAATCTAGCAGAAGAGTTATGCAGATCAGTGATGTTCGGGCCTCAAGTTTCAGGTTGGAGACTTGGTGCTTCTGAAGGTGTCACCTTGGAAAGGTGTCATCCGATTTCGGAAGCGGGGAAAGCTAGGCCCCAATTTCATTGGTCCTTTTAGGATTTCGGCCCAGGTGGGTAAGGTTTCCTACCGGCAGGATTTGCCTAATGAGCTCAACCAAATCCATAATACCTTCCATGTGTCCCAGTTGCGGAAGTGTATAGCCGATGATTCAAAAGTGATTTCCTTGGATGATATTCAGGTGGATGAGCACATGAACTACGTTGAGAGGCCGATCGCAATGCTCAAAAGGATAACCAAGACTCTGCGTAATAAGGGAGTGAACCTGGTGAAGGTGAAATCGCAGCACCAAAAGGGCTCTGAGTGGACGTGGGAGCCGAATGATGAGATGAGGGAGCACTACTCATGCTTGTTTTCAGCAGCGGACGTCGAGGACGAAGTCTAATTCAAGTGGGGGAGATTTGTAATTCCAGTTTCCAGTTATTTGTATTGTTTTGCTTTCTTTGTATTAACTTTGCATTTGGGTCCCAAACGTCAGATGTTGGGAATGGAACACAAGGCATTGGAACACCAGGCGTAAGTTTGTAGACGTCGGGCGTTTGCATGCAAAGGACAAAACCTGATATTTAGGGTTTGCACCCTATTTAAATGCCATTATAGCCTCAAAAACTTTATTATCTCGATCCTTCGTCCCTTATAACATTTATTTTGAAACCATAAGTGTGTGTGAGTTTTTTGAATCCTTTTAATAACATTTTGGTATCATTTTAGTGTTCTTGGTGGAGAAGGAAAATCTCTGGAGTGTTGGTCTTTCTCTGTAGCCTTTGGATCTGGACTCTTGGCATCTTGGAGCACCTTTTGGAGGTATAAAGATCAGATCTTGAGGACTTCTTTATTATACCTTTCTTAAGTGTAGTTTTATGTTCTTTTTGGTCCCAAGAACTTGACTTTTGTGAGTTTGGAATGCCCCAGAGGTTTTGCTTGTCCTTTCAAGCATTTTGGAGAGTTTAGATTTTGGTGTTGGGCTCTTTGTAGCCATGCAAAGTCATAAAGGTTGGAACTTTATGGCTTTATACGTTCTTTTAGCGTTGGATCCAAAGTTTGAACGTTAGGTCTTCAGCCATTAAGACCTTGGTTAAGGATTTGAGATTTTATGGTTACACCAAGCATTTGGGTTCGAACGTTGGGCGTTCGGACACCAGGCGTCATTAAGTGGACACCAAGCACTCTCTCAGAAGCCCATTGGATCGATTTTGGGCATTGGGCCATTTAGGGTTTTGGGCTTGGATTAGGTAGGTCTTGTAGGGAAAGGGGTAAAATGGTCTTTTGCCCTTAGTATGATGAAGGATGAGTGGACCATTGGTATGGGATAAAACCTTAGTTTTTGATTGGAGTCGTTTTTGGATTATGTTTATTATGAGGGGAATAGTTCGCAACAGTTCAAGTGTTGATTCAGCTATCTTCCGTTAGACGTAAGTTTCCTCAATAGATCCATGTGTAGAAGTCACCACTGTCGGCCCATTACTTTGTTGTGTAGAATGCTAGTTGTCTCTGTGATACTTGCATGAAAAACCAAGATCTGTCCCTAGCAATTTTATGAAAGACCAAGACTTGGCTCCTGGTAGTTGCATGCAAGACCAGGATCTGGCCCCTGGTAGTTGCATGCAACACCAGGATCTCGCCTCTGGCACTTGTATGTAAGACTGGGATTTGGCCCTCGACATAACAAGGAAAGACCATGATTTGGTACATGGCAGGAAATGATTGTGAGACTATGATTTGGCCCATACTATTCATTTTCTTATGTATGGTACGTGGTATTTTGGAAACTCACTAAGCTTTATGCTTACAGTTTGTGTTTATGGTTTCAGGTACTTCTGGTTCAAAAGGGAATTGCCCGGCGTGATGGCACAACATTCTCCCCTTATAATTTCCACACCTGATATATATTTGTACTCTAATGTTTTGAATACTATAATGATTGATGGTTTTTGGTGTAATCAATGAAATAAATTAATTGTTTTAAATGAAAAATTTTATTACTGTTCTTGGGCCGTTACAATTTAAGATTGTCATCGAATATTTATAGATTGTCCATAGTGATTGGACATAGAATAGAGATTGCTGCAATATTCATGAGTACTTAGAAAATAGGGAGTTTGAGTACTGGCTAAACGTGTGCTTAGAGATTACTTCATGGATTCAATCATGAGTAATTCTAAGACGATAATATCTTTTATTCTTAAACAAAGATATATAAGTCAAAGTTTTCAATTCTATTGTGCGTTGGTTTTGCATGAACGTATTCGTAACTTGACATCATCAAATGTAATTCCATGTATTCCATGATGAGTAAAAGGTATGATTATATCGTCAAAGTTTATTCCTTCCTCCTACTTATTAAGGAAAAACAATATGTGCCGGCCCCTCGATGATTTGATGTTGTCATTGTAATGTTGGGACCAGTCGAGACTAAATTGACGTGTTCAATTCATATTGCAATGACGTCATCAAAAATCGGAAATCGAGAAATAGAATCTGCAATCATGAGATTGATTCATATCCATGTATCATGTCCATATGATATCTTGAAGAATGAAGGAATACCTGATCACTTATCTTAGGCTTGACATCTAATTTAATCATAGTTTGGCATTATCTTCGGAAAGCATTCTTCATAGGTTATTCAAAGACTATATTTGCAATTGTAGTTGAATAATTATCCAAGTGGGAGATTATTGGATTAAGATGTGTAAGGTCTTAACTAAATTGGTATAATCCTAGTGAATAAAAGTAAAATAATTTTCTGGTTGCCTTTTTAACCAGAAAATAGCTAGGATTGATATTAAGAGAGAGATAGAGAAAGAGAGAGAGAGAAGATGATTTGTTAATATATTATATAATTAATATATTAAATAGAAATTGTTAATAATTAATTAATAATTAATAATTAATCAGTCTTAACTGGAAAATAATATTGGATTAATTAGAATTACTTTAAGGTTTAAGGGTTGAATTGCAGTTGTTCAATAGTTGAGTAAAGGAGACAATTCTACAACCTCTCTTAAGATGGATGGCTTTGAGGAGGCAAAAGAAAGATTCATGAAGCCTCTTAAAAAAGATAAGGAAATAGATTTGAATCAGATTAAAATACTATTACTTTAATATTCAAATCTTAGGTATCTAGGTTACCTACAAGCTATAAATAGGGTCTATAACCCTAGCTAAAACTAATCCCTTGCGTTACACATAATTATTAGATTTTAATTGTTATTTTAGTTAATTAAAATTTGAACCTTAAGTAGAGATAATTATGAAAACCTAATTTAAAAATTGAGGAAGTAATAAAAGGAAAATGATATTATTTAACTATAAGATAATTAAGATAATTGATTAACCCTTTTAAATATTTAATACAACTAATTAAATGCTTAACTAAAAGGTAATTAAGTTAATTAAATTTAAACCTTGTATTGTTAAAAAGTTTTAGAATACACCCTTTTATATATATATATATATATATATATATATATATATATATATATATATATAAGAGTTATAATACTATATGTATGAGATTAATAACTCTTAGTTAATCATCGAGTAAGCCTCATTTATGAAGGCATACAATAAGAGATGTATAAGTTCAACCCCTCGAACTTCTTCACATCGATCTTTGTGGCCCATCAACAGTTGAAAGAGTCCATTAAAAAAGTACATTTTGGTGATTGTTGATGATTTCACTTGGTTCACTTGGGTTTACCTGTTTCGGTTGAAATCCGAGACCGTAGGTAAACTTATCTAATTTATCAAATGGGTCATAGCTCTAGTTAAACTTCCAGTCCAAAGAACTCGAAGTGCAATGGAACATAGTTTTCCAAGAAAATTCTAGAACACTTCTTGGTAGACAAAGAGATTGATCACAACTTCTCGGCTACTTACACTCTCGAAAAAAAAATAGTGTCGTCGAAAGGAGAAACAGAACTTTAGTTGAAGCTATTAGGTAAATGTTAAACTTCGCAAATCTACCTGTTATCTATGGGCTGAGGCGGTTGACACTACCTTATTGACCTAAAAATAAATTATAATCAACCAACATATCAACATGATTCCGTATGAAGCCATGAACGGTAGAAAACCGAGAATTTCTCTTTTACATACCTTCGTGAAGGTTTGTATCGATCAGATACTCTCAAGTATGAATAACAAAGAACAAACACACAAAGTAAAGACTAAACAGAAAAAGTGAAGAACACGTATAATCATAAAGATACTTTCGCTAAGAAAGAGGGTTCTTACAAAGAGAATGAGGTAACAAAGACGGTCACCAAGTCTTACATGAGGATTTCACCCTAATGTTGATTATATACTATTACAATAACAAATATCCCACTATTTTGGGGTGTATACCTATCTAAGTAAAGGTTTGATCCTAATTACTAAGATTACGGATTAGATATCTATTCTATATATAAAATGTATAGCTTCCTAATATACAAAGATTGCTTCGATTATGAAGTTCACACTGACACTGGTAGACTTGGGCAGGCACTGATACTGACGTTGACGCTGGCGCTGGTGCTGGTGGTTGGCGTAAAGTGTTTGACTCATCAGATCATAAGGTGTGACCTCACAATCTCCCTATTTGATGATGTCAAACCAAGTTCTTCAGAATATTCTCCCCCAGAAAATGAAAACATCGATTGGCTATGATGCGTTGTGACTAGTTCCGAAATGGTTCACTTCCTCAAGGGAATCCAAAGAGTAGAAACTGCGATGGTTTGCCATCGATCACATCCAGTCACACTCAATCGCATCCTGATTCCTTCTTGTAACTCTTTTTTCAATCCAACACCCTTTCGCTTCCAACATTCTTTTTGCATACATCAACATTTTCGCATCCAATACCATTTTCATTCAAATCACCTTTCGCATTCGCATCATCCCCCTTAGATTTAGCTCCGCCTTGGATAAATAACATGAGTTTTGCTCCCCTTATATGTATAATCTTCTTCTTTCAATAGTGTCTGCTTTTCAATGCATGATTGAGTAACAATATAGCAGAACTAGACTTGTCCCCCCCCCCCACCTTTTTGACAGCATCAATAGGTACTACCTTTTTTTAAGAAGACAACAAGTAACATGCTATAAAAACAAAACATCAAATAAATTTAAGGGATAGGATGGGTGTATCACACTATTTTGTTGTTGCAATAGTATATCACTTAGACAGAATTGTGAAGTCTCATCAGCATATGGTTGTATACACTGAATCATTAACTTCTTTTATTATAAGAAAACATGCGATAAAGGATAGGTGTGTGTAATATATCACGGTACATAATATAACCAAAGGCATCGATTTTTCGAGTTCTTATCAGTGTCTGGCATTTAACATTTAACCATAAAGCTCTTAAGAAGAATTTAAGGGCAAGAATGGGTTGGTGTTTGTGATAGACTATGGTATATAGTCTCACCATCGGCACAGACTTTCAAACTTTTATCAATGTGTGGTATTGCACAGTGATTCATTAATTTATTATAAAGAATACTTGTGGGAAAGAAGTTGAATGTCTCAATCATTCTAAGGTGAATTCATCGTGAATTATTGACAGTGATAACCCATCAGAAAGATGTGGTTTAATCCTTGCATCATAGAGTTAGTTGCAATCTAGAATCAAAGATTCACTGTTAATTCCTTCAATGATACCATGTCATACCTCAAACTAGGAGGTCAACGACATAAATAACCCTTTGTCATTTAAGGAAGACAAGTATCTCTTACGATGATGACTATATAATCAAGGTAAGCCACTGGGTTATGCTTGACGTTCCAGGGACGACATTCAGGTAAGAAACGATTAACCAAGAAACTAAACACCCAAGCCTTACAATAATTTTTTTATCAGGACTAGGTAATCTCACTTTGAAAGTTTAGACGACGCTAGACAATCAGCAGTAGTGGGTGACTCAATGTCATCTGAACAAATGGTCTCACTGATGAGATACTTAGAGACATTTAGGCACATATAGCAACATGTTTTTAGGGACCATGAATTGTCAATAGCTACATACTTGGCTTATAAAATGACACCGTTAAATCATCAAGGGTACAATGATATTTATAAAGAATGACCATACCTGTTGGAGCTTATGCAAGAGAAAACTCCAGAACTCAACCAGTGTCAAATAACATTATGACTGTAACATCCCGACTCTCAGGTATAATATTTAATTAATTATATTCATTTTGTCAGGGCAACTCGACGAGTTGGAGGCCCCAACTCGCCGAGTAGAGATGGAGGCAACCGCGTGATTTTTGGAGTTTACTCGACGAGTTGGAGAACCCCAACTCGACGAGTAGGAGCTGAGTGTGTAAACCCTAATTTTTAGGGTTTGTAACCTATTTAAAGGACCGTAAGCCTTTCATTCCACCTCCCTTATCACCTTAACACACAGAGAGAAACCCTAATCGAGCTATTACCATCTGTGTGAGAGAGAGAGGCTAAGATTGTATGTTTTATTGCATTCTTGGAAGGAGATAGAGGAGCAAATGGCTTAGAACGAGAAGGAGCCCTTGGATCCAATGTTCTTTCAGTGCTAGCTGCTATTTGAAGGTAAAAAGATATCACCTTGATCATTGTTTGGTTAGATCTCTTCACTAGGGAGTTTAGGGCCATTTCCATGTTCTCTTTGAGTCCCTTAGTTGTTTGAGCATGCCTTGAAGATAAGACTTCAGATCTGGACAATATGAAGTCCCTTGGACCTAAAGATGCAAGCTTTATCAAGTTATTGGCCAACTTTAATGCATTAAACCTTCTATTGAGCTTTGGGTTGGCAAACTTAGCCCTAGATGCCATGCATAAACGTAACGCTTGCAGATTTACGTGTTATTTTAGCCTTGGGAGGCTAGATCTAGAATATGAGGCCTTAGTTCTGCTTAAAAACGTCTGAATGAGAAAATAGACTAAAGAGACTCGACGAGTTGTCTCACCAACTCGACGAGTTGGTTAGGGTTTTCCCTGATAACTCGACGAGTTGCGTCAACATTGACTGTTGACTCAGTGTGGACTTTTATTGACTTTAGGGTTTGGTCAAGTTAGGGATTTTGGAGACCATGGAGGGGTAAAATGGTCTTTCACCCTTTCCGAGAGTTAGAAGAGGGGCTAGCTTAACATCTTTAGAGTTGTTGTGATAAAGTGTTAATTAGATATGATTATGATATGTAGGTGGAGTCTATACCGATCGTTGAGTACGAGACCTACTTGCTTACGTACGAGGCGAGTCTTCTCACTATACGTACCTGAGCGGTAATACTGTGTGACCGGAGGGTTTTATTTGAGTTATTTACCAGAGGGTCTTATTTGAGTTATCGACCGGAGGGTCTTATGTGCTTATACTGAGTTATGTTATATCATGCATTTTGTCTTTGTGATTTATGTTGTATATTATTTTTGTGCTTTATTGAGTTAGGACCGGAAGGTACAAACCAAATTGTGAGATTGGAGGGTCTTCACTGAGTTACCGGACTGGAGGGTCCGACCCGAGCTGTGAGACCGGAGGGTCTTCATTGAGACACATGACCGGAGGGTCCTTATTGAGATATAGCAATGAGAGGCTAATTATTTGTGTGTGATATTTTGGGGAACTCACTAAACTTCGTGCTTATAGTGTTGTGTGAAATGTGTTTCAGGTACCTCTGAGGATCATGGGAAGGTGTTGGCTTGATTGTACACACCAGTTTGAGATTATGTTTTGAGGATTCTGGGATATTGTCAAACATTTTGTTGTCTTGTGTTTTTAAATAACTTAAACATTTTGGGTTTTGAGGATTTAGAGCGTTACAAGTTGGTATCCGAGCCTTGGTTTGAGGGATTCAGATGTACTTTAGAGTATGTCTGGACTCAAACTGAGGAATTGAGAAAATTTTCTAAAAGAAATGATTTTTCTAAAATGAGTAATAGCTTTTAAAAGAAACGAGATTGATCAGTGTGTGTACAATCAGCCAGAGCCCGAACGGTGATTTCCCAATATACTACTACTTGATTATATTATGAGATACTTATGAGATATTAGAGCTGCATGCTACAGGATAGGCTAGGTATTTCTGGAATTTAGAGCTAGAGTTGCTTGATTCATGATGTCTGAGCCTAGAGGATGCTAATGATTGATATTATCTGCTATTTGCTCTGTATATGTGCTGAGTAGGAGTACCTAACAGTATTCTTTTACGGAGATCTTTGAGTCGAGGAGTAATCTAGGAGAGATACCTAGATGAGCATTGAGGAATCTACCGAGAGAGTAGTTGTGAATTTGGGTCCTAGGAGGAGGACTTGGGACGACTACAGGTTGGTATGGAAGGTAGTATTGGGCCCGTACTACTGAAAGCACCAGATCTGTATGCAACCCAAGTAAGAATCTTAGGATACTAAGGAGCATGTAGGGGTGGGTAATAGTGTGTGTGCTTGAGCTAGTCTCTGATGATTTTCATGTTTTTATTTCAGAGACGCTATGGTAATTACCCGCAACAACCCCGAGAGCGGTGGTACTACTGACGAGGAGATTCGTAGGATCATTCATGAGGAGGCGGCCGCAGCTATCAGAGAAGCCATGCCATAGCTGTTCGGATCTATTAAGACCATGTTGATTGAGACATTTGATGAGCGATACACTGCTGTCACGGAGGTTGATGCTGTTGTAGCCGCCGCAACTGTAGTTGCTGCTTGGCCACAGGGGGGTGACTAATTGTTGTTCCGGGAGTTCAACAACACAAAGCCACCAGAGTTTGACGGGACCCATGACCCGATTGCTGCCATGAGATGGATCTCCGACATTGTGGGGTGTTTTTATACGTGTTTATGCCCGGAGCACTTGAGATTTCGGTTTGCACTGAACCAGCTTCGATTGGGAGCAAAGGACTGGTGGAAGTTCGTGACGACTGATTTTACTCCTGCAGATCATGCTGCAGTTACTTGGGAGAGGTTTACCCAGTTGTTCAGAGATTAGTATGTTCCCGAGGTGGAGCGGGAACGTTTGGCGCATGAGTTTATGTCTCTCAAGCAGAAGACAAAATCAGTGACAGAGATTACGAGGATGTTTCATGAAAGGGCGTTGTTCTGCCCTAAGCACGTGTCTACTGAGCAGGCATGTGTGAGCCGGTATTTGAGCATCTTGAGGAGAGATATTCGGGAGTTCATGGCGAACACGTCATATCGAATATTTACTATGTTGCAGACCAATGCAAGGAGGAGAGAGATTGAGCTGGAGATTCAGACTAGAGGGGAGGGAGAGTCTCAGGGAGAGACAGGAGAACAGTGCAGTCGCAGGCGGCGACGAAGCGGGCTAATCCTGCTGACTTGAGAGCATGAGGCTAGAAGGGCCGCACTTGTGGCAAGTGCAGCAAGAGTCATGAGGGATCTTGTCGAGCAGGGATTTGCTGCAAATGTGGCAAGGAGGGGCATATGGCGAGGGACTACCCCAAGGGATTTTTGATTTGCTTTCATTGCAACCAGACTGGCCATTGGAAGGTCGAGTGACCTCAACTCACTCAAGGATCAACCCAAGCTTCTGGTCATGCTGCTTTACGTGTTACTAATGCTCGGTCAGGGAAGGCCGAGGCTCCGAGAGCTTGTGGGAGAGCATTCCAGCTGACTGTGGAGGAGGTCCGTGCAACGCCTGATGATGTTGATGGTACGTATATCCTTATTCATGTTATTTTGAGATTTGTATGCTTATATTGTGTTTCATATAAGTACTTTTATGTGATTTATGTGCCTGCCTTGGTGTTATTTGACTCGGGTGCGAGTCGAACTTTCGTGTCTTTATCCTTTAGTCGTCACATTAGTGCTAATCGCGAGGCATTGTGTCGACCGCTGAGGGTTTCTATAGCCGATGAGCATGCGGTTTTTTCCACCAATGTATTCCGGGGATGTGTATTTGAGATTTTCGGTGTTGAGTTTCCGATAGATCTGGTGTCGATTTTATGGGTGATGTATGTGTCATTGTGGGCATGGATTGTTTGAGCCGGTTTGGAGTCGTGATTGACTGTGAGCGTCAGATGGTGACCATACGAGACCCTATTGGGGGAGTACTTACTGTGTATGGCGAGGGAACTAGATCGGGATCAGCTTTCTATTCTGCCGCCAGGGCGAGGCAGAGTCTACAGCTGGGATGCATGGGCTTTTTAGCTTATGTGATGGATACACGGGTTGTCACGGAGATAGTTCTGTTTCTGATGTTCTCGTAGTATGTGACTTCCCGAATGTTTTTCCCGAGGAATTGTCAGGTGTGCCTCCGGAGAGACAGGTGGAGTTCCGGATCGATCTGATTCCGGGCGCCTATTGCCAAGGCACCTTATCTCCTTGCACCACAAGATATGCAGGAGTTATCCTTGCAGCTCCAAGAGCTGTTGGGGAAGGAATTCATTAGACCAAGTAGCTCACCGTGGGGAGAGCCGGTCCTTTTTGTCAAGAAAAAGGATGGTTCACACCATATGTGCATCGATTACCGTGAGTTGAACAAGCTGACGGTCAAGAACCGTTATCCACTACCGAGGATCAACGATTTCTTCGATCAGTTGCAGGGGGCGTCTTGGTTTTCCAAGATTGACTTGAGATATGGGTATCATCAGATGAGAGTTTGCGAGGAGGATATTCAGAAGACAGCCTTTAGGAATTGCTAAGGGCATTACGAGTTTGTGGTGATGCCTTTCGGGCTCACCAATGCACCGGCAGTGTTCATGTACCTCATGAACCGGGTGTGCGGGCCCATGTTGGATCGGTCGGTGATCGTGTCCATCGATGACATTTTGGTGTACTCGAGGTCTAGGGAACAACAGCGGGGAGCATCTTCGGGAGATTCTTGGGACACCTCGTTAACTAGAATGGGATTTTGGTCGACCCGGCCAAGATTGAGGCAGTTATGCGATGTGAGGTGTCGAGATCCCCATCCGAGATCAGGAGTTTTCTGGGTTTGGCAGGTTACTATTGGAGGTTTATCAGAGATTTCTCCAAGATTGTCGTTCCTCTCACCAGATTGACCAGGAAGGGTGTTACTTTTGTCTGGGGGCCCGAGCAACAGGCTTCATTTGAGACTCTTCGCCAGAGATTTTCCGAAGCTCCAGTGTTAGCACTTTCGGAGGGAGTTGAGGACTTCGTAGTCTACTGTGATGCATCTATGTCGGGGATAGGTGTCGTGTTGATGCAGAAGGGACACGTGATAGCATATGATTCGAGGCAGCTGAAGTCTCACAATATGAGGTATCCCACCCATGATTTCGAGTTGCGGGCGGTGGTATTCGTCTTCAATATTTGCCTCCACCATCTTTATGGTGTCCGATGTACCAAATACACAGACCATAAGAGCCTGAAGTATCTTATGGATCAGCCCAACCAGAATATGAGACAGAGGAGGTGGTTGGATGTAGTGAAAGATTACGACTGTGAGATTTTGTATCACCCTGGCAAAGCTAATGTGGTAGCCGATGCCTTGAGTCGCAGGGCAACGATTGTTCCGATCCAAGATGTGTGCATGAGGATTACGGTGATGAATCCAGTCTTATATACCATCCGATAGGCCCAAGTATTGGCCATGAGACCAAAGAACTGTAAGAAAGAGCGGGTGATTGGGCAGATTTCTGAGTTTGAGACTGATAGTCGGGGGCTTATGACCTTCCGTGGGCAGATATGGGTGCCATATACGGGTGGAGCTCGACGTATTTTGATGGTGGAGCCCCATAGGTCGAGATTCCTGATCCATCTGGGGGCCACCAGGATGTATTTGGACTTGAGAAATGATTATTGGTGGCCCTGTATGAAGAGCGATGTGGCATGGGTAGTCGAGAGATGCTTGACCTGTCGTCAGGTCAAGGCAGAGCACCAACGTCCCCATGGCCAGTTATAGCCTTTGAAGATTCCCCTGTGGAAGTGGGAATAGATCTCCATGGATTTTATTACCAAGTTACCAAGGACTGCGCAAGGTGTCGATGCGGTATGGGTGATCGTAGATGGGTTGATGTAGTGTGCTCACTTTCTGGCTATAAGTGAGATCTCTTATGCGGAGAAATTGGCCGAGATCTATGTTCAAGAGGTGGTGGTCTGACATGGGGTGCCAACATCGATAGTGTCAGATTGGGATTTGCCTTTTACTTCCAGGTTCTGGAAGAAATTTCATGAGGTGTTGGGTACCCGGTTGCATTTCAGCATCGGTTACCACCCACAGACAGACGGGCAGAGTGAGTGGACGATTCAGACGCTCGAGGACATGCTACGCGCATGCGTTATGGATTTCGGTGGAAGTTGGGACACTTACTTGACCTTGGCTAGCGTTTCATACAACAACAGCCATCACTCAAGTATCGGTATGCCTAATATTGAGCTTTTATACGCGAGCAGGTGCCGGACTCCCTTCTATTCGTGAGAGGTAGGGAAGAGGGTGATGGGGAGCACTAAGATAGTGCTCAAGACAACATAGCAGATCCAACAAGTCAGAAAGAGGTTACTGACGGCCCAGAGTCGTCAGAAGAGTTACGGAGACCGGCGACGTTCAGAGTTAGAGTTCCAACTCGGAGATTTTGTCCTCCTGAGGTATCCCCATGGAAAGGGGTGATCCGATTCAGGAAGCGGGGCAAGTTGGGTCCTAGATACATCGGTCCTTTCAGAGTGATCGCCCGAGTGGGTAAGGTAGGTTATCGGTTAGAGCTTCCTACAGAGTTGAGCCAGATTCATAACATCTTCCATGTGTCCCAGTTGAGGAAATGTGTAGCCAACGAGACGGAAGTGGTCCCCCTAGAGGACATTCAGGTTGATGAACTCCTGAACTACATTGAGAAGTCGGTGGCGATTTTGGATAAGAAGCTGAAGGTCTTGAAAAATAAAGAGGTGCCCTTGGTTCAGGTTCAGTGGCAGCATCGGAAGGGATCCGAGTGTACTTGGGAGCCGGAGTCCAAGATGCATGAGCAGTACCCTGAGTTGTTTCCGGAGGATGACTTTGAGGGCGAAGTCTGATTCTAGTGGGGGAGAATTATAACATCCTGACTCCCAGGTGTAATATTTAATTAATTATATTCTTTTTTGTTGAGTATTTGAGATATTGAAACTGATTTGGCATATTTGGTTATTTAGGGAAGCCTTTTTAGGGTTAATCTTTTTAAGATTCCCTACAATGCCTTTACAATAGAAGTTCTTAATAGAGCTCTTCTAAGGCATTGGTTTTATATTAAGGCTTAGATTTTATATTTATGGTATATATTTATTGTTCCCTATAAATAATCATTAGGTTAGCTTTTGGTGTAAGCTTTTTACCAGATTAGGGTTTTTCTCTGTACGTTCATGTGATAATCAATATACATAAAAACCTTTATTAGATTACTTGCATATGATGGTGATTGATACTTGATTGTTCTTGATATTCCGCATTCGTCATCTCGAATTTATTCCTAACAAGTGGTATCAGAGCGGGTTCTTGTAGATCTCAGTGATTTTTGCAAGAATCGATCTTGTTTATGGCGTTAGTTTATCTTGAATCTCACCTTGTTCTTCAAGTTTTGTAAGTTTTCTGAAAAAAAAAAAAAAGTCTAATACCTCGTTTTATTGCAAAATCTTGTTCAGATCTGCTATATTATACTCATTATATCATCTGATTTGTTCTTGAATCGTGTTCTGGAAGAGTATTAGAAGAAGAATTTCGTGATTTGTCAAAGTATTTGTGTTCAGATTTACTTTATCACTCTAGAAACCATCTCAGATATGTTTTCTCTCTATAGAACTCTTATCAGATCTACTTTCTCTCTCTTCAACTACTTTCTCTCTCTTCAAGTTCTGTCACTTGTTGAAAATCTAATGGTTTCACCAAACTCATTGTTTTTATATTCTGTTTTTGATCTTGGATTAAAGATCACTGATCCAAATTTTCGTCTGGATTTAAAGCAATATTGGCGTTTGTACAATCAATATGTGGATCGAGATGCTATAGAGATGTATAATCTCTTTGTTGATGGGGAGACAGATAAGTTCACAAGTTGTAATCAATATGGAAGTTGTGTCTTACTAAATTATGAAGTTTTGATAGATCAATTTTGTATTATTAAAGAACATTTAGATCTGAAAAATGAACAGCAGTTGGAGTTAGATAGAAAAAGAAAAGAATATGCTATGAGAGAAAGAAAAAGAAAAGAATATTCTATGAGAAAAGAAGGAGATGTTCTTGGTGTTCTTGGTGAAGTTCATAATGTTCCTCATATTTATGAAGAAAAGATGACTCCAGATGTTCTTGTTGAGGGGGAGTCAAGTGGTTCGTGTTTCTCAGAAGAGTTTCATTCTGAATCTGGTACTACAGAAGACGAATCTCAAAGAAATTCATCTGAAATTGTGAAAGTGAAGACATTTTGTTCTATTGGAACTGAAACAGATGATTCTTTATGTTCTGAATATGTTTTTGAAGGAATGGTTCCTTACAGAAATCCAATGCTTCACGAAATTCAGATTTATCAAACTCTAAAAGTTTGTGTGTCAAAGTCTTCTAATGTTCAAATTCACAATGGTGAAAAGGTTGTTCAGATCCGCAATTTGTTTCTGAAGCCTAGAAATAAGTAAAGGAAGAAGAGGAAGAAGAACAAGAGTAAAATAAAGAAGGTTTGGATGCCTAAGGTACAAGTACCTAATGCTTGTGAAAAAGTTGAGAAAGTTGAAGTCAAGCATGTTCAAAGAAACCTTAATTCTCATTTTTCTTCAGATAAAAATGTTAGAAGTTGGAAGGAAAAGAAAAGAGAATTTGGTTGGTTTAATGAAATTTATGGAAATTTTTGTTTTCCAACTAAAAAGCGGGTATTATTTTCAGAAGATGATAGATTTTCTTCAAATAAGTGGGTATGCAAGAAACCAACTTCAATGTTGAACCTTAAATGGGTACCAAAAGTCCCATAAAAAGTTTTGTCCTTTACTAAAAAAAAAACAAAACAAAAACGAAAAAGGGACAAAATATGGTGAAATCTTATGAAGATTCAGTCAAAGAGGAGAAAGTTTATTGAAGAAATCAATTTCCATTGACTTTTAAGTGTTGGAAATGACAAAAGGTGAAAAAGATGAAAAAGGGGGTGACAATAGACATTTTCTGCAAAAGAAAGCTGTCATCTGACAGATTTCAGCAAAAGTGGTACAAGTCGTCAGTTTACAGCATTCAGGGGTCAGATTCGCTATTTCTTGAAAAATTGAGGTTAGTTCCGCTTGTATGCTTGTTACTGTGTTCGTTCTTTGAAGCGAAGTCAAACTAAAGCTAAAGTCAAAACGCGAACTCAAAATCAAGAAACGAACCTAACAATCAAAAGCGAAAGTCAGGAAAGATCAAGAAACAAAAGGTGAAACTCAAGACGCGAATGTCACAAACGCGTGGAATTCTAGCAATGAACTCAAGATCAAGAAACGAACTTCATAGCTCTTGCAACGAACCTGAGATTCGCATTGGGTTTGAAATTTGAAGCGAACCTGAGACTCGCATTTGGTTCACGATCGATTGATTCAACCTCTCGTAGTCACTGTTATGCAAACGAAACAGGAATAAAAGATTCGTACTTACCCCACTTTCGTTTGTTAATCATGATTCGCACTTGGAATCAAATTTGCACAAGTCACTTTCGTTCGGAGTATATGCATTCGTTGTTTAAGGTTCGCAATTGAATCTGAGGTTCGCAACTGAATCACAAATTGTAAATTAACTTTCAAACCGCGAATCGCAGCGAACGTTCACAAGCATTCGCAGGTTACTGTTCAAATTTCGCAATTACTACACATTCGTAGTCTTACATTTGCATTTATAGGTTCGCAGCTCTTGACTCGTAATTGAAGAGATTCGCAGGTTACTGTTGAACATTCGTATGGAATCAGATTCGCTGTTCTTGGCTCGCTCTATTCTGAAATCGTTCGGATCAATTGGAATCGTTCGTAGTTCTGGCGTTCATAGTTCTTGGTTGTGGGGGAACCGGATTCGCAACTATAACACAAATTGGAACTCGTAATCCCGAACGCAAACGCAATGAACGTTCACAACTTACATCAACGTTCATACTGTCTGCTTGGAATTGGATGTCAATATTCTTCAGCATCGTTATTGCTAAATCAAAATCAGAATTGAAGAACGTGAAATCGGAAATTGTTGACTGCATCATAATCGGAATTACTAAAGAAATTTGACATCAAAATCAATTGATGTTTTGGAATTGTCGATTTGAAAGAACGAATTTGTTTGGTAACGGTTTTGACTTTTTAAAGTCAAAGAAAGTGTCGTCAATCCGATCAATTGTTGAAGATATACAATTTTCATTTCCAGTCCCTGATTGTTTGCAAACTTTACAGTTTCCACCCTCTTGGAAGACGTTATTTGTTTCAGCGAAGAAGATGGGTTATATTTTCAGTTTCTGTCCCCTGACTTTCAGAACTTCACATATTTAACCCAATATCCAAAATTCTTTTCAAATTTTTTTGATTTTTACCATTTTTATCCCTTCTTTCCAAAATATTTTCACTTCTTATCATTTTCTTTGGTCTTACTCTTTTTAAACCCTTCTAAATAATTGCTTCTTTTTCTATTCTTTTGTCTAAATTTCAAAATCGAAAAATACAAAATTAATTTTTGTTATTCCTACGGTTTTAATTTTTGAGAATTGAGTTTATTCTAACAGAATTAATTTCATCAAATCTGACGCGTTTCGAAGATTGTTGGTGATTCTTCTTAACTTTCTGGATTCTCTCCATGGTATTTGTTGAAGATTCAGGGGGGAGTGATGATTATTCAAGGAGGAGTTAATATTTGGAAGATGATTTCTATTTCTCTCACTTTGAAGACCCCATGTGCTGATGAGTATCACAATTTAGGGGGAGAAATGCCAAGAAGATCGGAAATCGTGATCTTCATCAGTTTCAACATCTAAGGGGAGATTCTTGAGTATTTGAGATATTGAAACAGATTTGGCATATTTGGTTATTTAGGGAAGCCTTTTTGGGGTTAATATTTTTATGATTCCCTACGATTCCTTTACAGTAGAAGTTCTTAATGGAGCTCTTCTAAGGCATTAGTTTTATATTAAGGCTTAGATTTTATATTTATGGTATATATTTATTGTTCCCTATAAATAATCATTAGGTTAGCTTTTGGTGTAATCTTTTTACCAGATTAAGGTTTTTCTCTGTATGTTCATGTCATAATCAATATACACAAAAACCTTTATCAGATTACTTGCATATGATGGTGATTGATTATTGATTGTTCTTGAAATTCCACATTCGTCATCTCGGATTTATTCCCAACAATTTTGTCAGGTCAACTCGGCGAGTTAGAGGCCATAACTCACCGAGTAGAGATGGAGGCAGCCGCGTGGTTTTTAGAGTCTACTCGACGAGTTGGAGGACCCCAACTCGACGAGTAGCAGCTGAGTTTGAAAACCCTAATTTTTAGGGTTTGCACCCTATTTAAAGGACCTTAAGCCTTTCATTCTGCCTCCCTTATCACCTTAACACACTGAGAGAAACACTAATCGAGCTATTACCATATGTGTGAGAGAGAGAGAGAGAGGCTAAGATGGTATGTTTTATTGCATTCTTGGAAGGAGATAGAGGATCAAAAGGCTTGGAACGAAAAGGAGCCCTTGGATCTAGTGTTATTTCAGTGTCAGATGCTATTTGGAGGTAAAAAGCTATCACCTTGATCATTGTTTAGTTAGATCTCTTCACTAGGGAGTTTAGGGTCATTTCAATCTTCTCTTTGAGTCCCTTAGTTGTTTGAGCATGCCTTGAACATGAGACGTCAGATCTAGACAATATGAGATCCCTTGGACCGAAAGATTCAAGCTTTATCAAGCTATTGGCCAACTTTCATGCATTAAACCCTGTATTGAGCTTTGGGTTGGCAATCTTAGCCCTAGATGCCATGCAGGAACGTTAAGCTTGAAGCTTTGCGTGTTATTTCAGCCTTGGGAGGCTAGATCTAGAGTATGAGGCCTTAGTTCTGCTTAAAAACGTGTGAATGAGAAAATAGACTAAAGAGACTCGACGAGTTGGTGAGCCAACTCAACGATTTGGTTAGGGTTTTCCCTAACTGATATTTTCTAAGAACAGGAGGAACTCGACGAGTTGCATAGATGCACTCGACGATTCTGGGTCAACATGGACTGTTGACTCGAGTGTTGACTTTCGTTGACTTTAGGGTTTGGTCAAGTTAGGGATTTTGGAGTCCATGGAGGGGTAAAATGGTCTTTCACTATTTCCGAGAGATAGAAAAGGGGATAGCTTAACATCTTTAGAGATGTTGTTATAAAATGTTAATTAGAGATAATTATGTTATGTAGGCGGTGTCTAGATCGATCATTAAGTACGAGACCTACTTTCTTACGTACGAGGTGAGTCTTCTCACTATACTTACCTGAGCGGTAATATTGTGTGACTGGAGGGTCTTATTTGACTTATTGACCGGAGGGTCTTATTTGAGTTATCGACGAGAGGGTCTTATGTGCTTATACTGAGTTATGTGATATCATGCATTTTGTCTTTGTGATTTATGTTGTATATTATTTCTGTGCTTTATTGAGTTAGGACCGGAGGGTCCAAACTGAGTTGTGAGACCGGAGGGTCTTCATTGAGTTACCGGACTGGAGGGTCCTACCCGAACTGTGAGAACGGAGGGTCTTCACTGAGACACATGATCGGAGGGTCTTTATTGAGATATAGCCATGAGAGGCTAATTATTTGTGTGTGATATTTTGGGGACCTCACTAAGCTTCATGCTTACAGTGTTGTGTGAAATGTGTTTCAGGTACCTCTAAGGATCGCGGGAAGGCGTCGGCTTGATTGTACACACCAGTTTGAGATTATGTTTTGAGGATTCTGGGATATTGTTAAACATTTTGTCGTCTTGTGCTTTTTAAATTACTTAAACATTTTGGGTTTTGAGGAAATGAGATTGTGTTTTATAAGATTTTAATAATGAAAATTTTGTTTGAAAATTTAGAGTGTTACAAGTTGGTATCGGAGCCTAGGTTTGAGGGATTCAGATGTACTTTAGAGTATGTATGGACTCAAACTGAAGAATTAAGAAAATTTTCTAAAAGAAATGAGTAATAGCTTTTAAGAGAAAACGAGATGGATCAGTGTGTGTACAATCAGCCAGAGCCCGAACGGTGATTTCCCAAAATACCACTACTTGTTTATATTATCATATACTTATGAGATATTAGACTTGCATGCTAGAGGATAGGCTAGCTATTTCAGGAATTTAGAGCTAGAGTTGCTTGATTCATGATGACTTAGCCTAGAGGATGCTAATGATTGATATTATCTGCTATTTGCTATGTGTATGTGCTTAGTAGGAGTAACTAGCAGTAATCTTTTAGGGAGAGCTTTTAGTCGAGGAGTAATCTATGAGAGATACGTAGATGAGCAATGAGGAATCTACCGAGAGAGTAGTTTGATATCCGTGAGGGATAGAGTACTTGTGAATTAGGATCCTAGGAGGAGGACTTCGGACGACTACGGGTTGGTATAGAAGGTAGTATTGGGCCCGTACTACTGAAAGCACCGGATATGTATGCGACCTAAGTAAGAATCTTAGGATACTAAGGAGCATGTAGGGGTGGGTAATAGCGTGTGTGCTTGAGCTAATCCCTGATGATTTTTGTGTTTTTATTTCAGAGACACTATGGTGATTACCCACAACAACCCCGAGGGCGGTGGTACTAGTGACGAGGAGATCTGCATGATCATTCATGAGGAGGTGGCCGCAGCTATCAGAGAGGCCATACCAGAGATGCTCGGGTGTATTAAGACCATGCTGATTGAGACATTTGATGAGCGATACGCTGCTGTCATGGAGGCTGCTGCTGCTGCAGCCACCACAGCTATAATTACTGCGAGGCCGCAGGGGGTGACTAGTTGTTGTTCCGGGAGTTCAGCAACACAAAGCCACCAGAGTGTGACGGGACCCAGGACCCGATTGTTGCCATGAGATGGATCTCCGAAATTGAGGGGTGTTTCTATATGTGTTCATGCCTGGAATACTTGAGATTTCGGTTTGCACTGAACCAGCTTCGCTTGGGAGAAAAGGACTGGTGGAAGTTCGTGACAACTGATTTTACTCCTGCCGATCATGTTGCAGTTACTTGGGAGAGGTTTACCAGTTGTTCAGAGTTGAGTATGTTTCCTAGGTGGAGCGGGAATGTTTGGCACATGAGTTTCTATCTCTCAAGTAGAAGACAAAATCAGTGGCAGGGATTACGAGGATGTTTCCAGAGAGGGCGTTGATAAGCCCTGAGCATGTGTCTACTGAGCAGGCATGTGTGAGCCGGTATTTGAGCATCTTGAAGAGAGATATTTGGGAGTTCGTGGCAAACTCATTATACCGGACATTGGCTGAGTTACAGACCAATGCCAGGATGAGAGAGATTGAGTTGGAGATTTAAACCAGAGAGGAGGGAGAGTCTCAGGGGAGAGACAGGAGACCAGTGTAGTCGCAACCGGTGACGTAGCGGGCTAATCCCGCTGATTCGAGAGCAGGAGGCTAGAAGGGCCGCACTTGTGGCAAGTGCGGCAAGAGTCACGAGGGATCTTGCCGAGCAGGGATTTGCTACAAATGTGGCAAGGAGAGGCATATGGCGAGGAACTTCCCCAAGGAATTTTCGGTTTGCTTTCATTGCAACCAGACTAGCCTTCGGAAGGCCGAGTGTTCTCAGCTCACTCAGGGATCAGCCTAGGCTTCTGGTCCTGCTGCTTTACGTGTTACTGATGGTCGGTCGGTGAAGGTTGAGGCTCCGAGAGCTCGTGGGAGAGCATTCCAGCTGACTGCGGAGGAGGTCCACGTAGCGCCTGATGTTGTTGCTGGTACGTATCTTCTTATTTATGTTATTTTGAGATTTGTTATGCTTATACTGTGTTTCATATAAGTACTTTTCTTGTGAGTTCTGTGCCTGCCTTGGTGTTATTTTACTCGGGTGCGAGTTAAACTTTCGCGTCTTCATCCTTCAGTCGTCACATTAGTGTTAGACGCGAGGCATTGAGTCGACCGCTGAGGGTTTCTATAGGCGATGAGCATGCGGTTTTTGCCACCGATGTATTCCGAGGATGTGTATTAGAGATTTTCGGTGTTGAGTTTCTGATAGATCTGTTGTCGATAGCGATGGGTGATGTCTGTCTCATAGTGGGCATGGATTGTTTGAGCTGGTTTGCAGCCGTGATTGACTGTGAGCGTTTGATGGTGACCATACGAGACCCTAGTGGGGGAGTACTTACTATGTATGGAGAGGGAACTAGATCGGGATCAGATTTCTGTTCTGACGCCAGGGGGAGGCAAAGTCTATACCAGGGATGCATGGGCTTTTTAGCATATGTGATGGATACACGGGTTGCCACTGAGAGAATTTTGTTTCCGATGTTCTCATGGTATGTGATTTCCCAGATTTTTTTCCCGAGGAATTGTCGGGTGTGCCTCTTGAGAGATAGGTGGAGTTCCGGATCGTTCTGATTCCGTGGGCGGCGCTTATTGCCAAGGCACCTTATCTTCTTGCGCCGCAAGAGATGTAGGGGTTATCCTCGCCGCTCAAAGAGCTGTTGGGGATGGGATTCATTAGACCGAGTAGCTCACCGTGGGGAGCACCGATGCTTTTTTTCAAGAAAAAGGATGGTTCACACCAGATATACATCGATTACCGAGAGTTGAACAAGCTGACGGTCAAGAACCGTTATCCACGACCAAGGATCGATGGTTTGTTCGATCAGTTGCAGGGGGCATCTTGGTTTTCCAAGATTAACTCGAGATCTGGGTATCATCAGATGAGAGTTTGTGATGAGGATATTCAGAAGACGGTCTTTAGGACTTGCTATGGGCATTACGAGTTTATGGTGATGCCTTTCGGGCTCACCAATGCACCGGCAGCGTTCATGGATCTCATGAAATGAGTGTGCAGACCCATGTTGGATCGGTCGGTGAACGTGTTCATCGACAACATTTTGGTGTACTCGAGGTCTAGGGAACAGCACCGAGGAGCATCTTCGGGAGATTCTTGGACTATTGAGGATGGAGAGGCTTTATGCCAAATTCTCCAAATGTGATTTCTGGTTACGAGAGGTCCAGTTCTTGGGACACCTCATAAACCAGAATGGGATTTTGGTCGACCCGGCCAAGATTGAGGCAATTATGCGATGGGAGGTGCCGAGATCCCCCGCGAGATCAGGAGTTTTTAGGGTTTGGCGGGTTACTATCGGAGGTTTATCATAGATTTCTCCAAGATTGTCGTTCCTCACACCAGATTGACCAGGAAGGGTGTTACTTTTGTCTGGGGGCCCGAGCGGCAGGCTTCATTTGAGACTCTTCGCCAGAGATTGTGCGAAGCTCCAGTGTTAGCACTTCCGGAAGGAGTGGAGGAGTTCGTAGTCTACTGTGATGCATCTATATCGGGGATGGGTCTCGTGTTGATACAGAGGGGACACGTGATAGCATATGCGTCAAGGCAGCTGAAGCCTCACGAGATGAGGTATCCCACCCAAGATTTGGAGCTGGGGGCGGTGGTATTCGCCCTCAATATTTGGTGCCACTATGTTTATGGTGTCCAATGTACCATATACACAGACCATAAGAGCCTGAAGTATCTTATGGATCAGCCCAACCTGAGTATGAGACAGAGGAGGTGGTTGGATGTAGTGAAAGATTACGATTGTGAGATTTTGTATCACCCTGGCAAGGCTAATGTGGTAGCCGATGCCCTGAGTCGTAGGGCAGCGAGTGCTCCGATCCGAGATGTGTGCATGAGGATTACGGTTATGAATTTAGAATTAGATACCATCCGAGACGCCCAAGTGGTGGCCATGAAACCAAAGAACTGTAAGAGAGAGCGGGTGATTGGTAAAATTTATGAGTTTGAGACTGATAGTCAGGGGCTTATGACCTTCTGTGGGCGGATATGGGTGCCATATACGGGTGGAGCTCGACGTATTTTGATGGAGGAGGCCCATAGGTCAAGATTCTCGATCCATCCAAGGGCCACCAAGATGTATTTGGACTTTAGAATGGATTATTGGTGGCCTTGTATGAAGAGAGATGTGGCATGGGTAGTCGAGAGATGCTTGACCTGTCGTCAGGTCAAGGAAGAGCACCAGCATCCCCATGGCCATTTACAGCCTTTGGAGATTCCCCTGTGGAAGTGGGAATAGATCTCCATGGATTTTATTACCAAGTTACCAAGGATTGCACGAGGAGTCGATGCGATATGGGTGATTGTAGATTGGTTAATTAAGAGTGCTCACTTTCTGGCTATAAGTGAGAGTTCTTCTGCAGAGAAATTGGCCGAGATCTACGTTCGGTAGGTGGTGGCATGACATGGGGTGCCAACATCGATAGTTTCAGATCGGGATGTGCATTTTACTTCGAGGTTCTTGAAGAAATTTCATGAGGAGTTGGGTACCCGGTTGCATTTCAGCACCGCTTACCACCCACAGACAGATGGGCAGAGCGAACGGACGATTTAGACGCTCGAGGACATGCTACTCGCATGTGTTATGGACTTCGGTGGAAGTTGGGACACTTACTTGACCTTGCTGAGTTTTCATACAACAACAGCCATCACTCTAGTATCGGTATGCCACCCATTAAGCTTTTATATGGGAGGAGATGTCGGACTCCCGTCTGGTGGGGAGAGGTATGGTAGAGGGTGATGGGGTGCACTGAGATAGTGCTCAAGATGACAGAGCAGATCCAGCAGGTCAGAAAGAGGTTACTAAAGGCCCAGAGTCGTCATAGGAGTTACGTAGATCGGCGACGTTCAGAGCTAGAGTTCCAGGTCAGAGATTTTGTCCTCCTTAAGGTATCCCCATGGAAAGGGGTGATCCGATTCAGGAAGTGGGGCAATATGGGTCCTAGATACATCGGTCCTTTCAGAGTGATCACCCGAGTGGGTAAGGTAGCTTATCGGTTAGAGCTTCCTGCAGAGTTGAGCCAGATTCATAACACCTTCCATGTGTCCTAGTTGAGGAAGTGTGTAGCCGACGAGAGGGCAGTGGTCCCCCTATATGACATTCATGTTGATGACCTCCTAAACTACATTGAGAAGCCGGTGGCGATTTTGGATAAGAAGGTGAAGGTCTTGAGAAATAAAGAGGTGTGCTTGGTTCAGGTTCAGTCGCAGCATCTGAAGGTATACGAGTGTACTTGGGAGCCGGAGTCCGAGATGCGTGAGCAGTACCCCGAGTTGTTTCTGGAGAATGACTTCGAGGGCGAATTCTGATTCTAGTGGGGGAGAATTGTAACATCCCAACTCCCAAGTATAATATTTAATTAATTATATTTATTTTTTCAGGGCAACTCGACGAGTTGGAGGCCCCAACTCGCCGAGTAGAGATGGAGGCAGCTACGTGGTTTTTAGAGTCTACTCGACGAGTTGGAGGACCCCAACTCGACGAGTAGCAGCTGCGTGTGAAAACCCTAATTTTTAGGGTTTGCACCCTATTTAAAGGACCTTAAGCCTTTCATTCCGCCTCCCTTATCACCTTAACACACTGAGAGAAACCCTAATCGAGTTATTACCATATGTGAGAGAGAGAGAGAGAGAGAGGCTAAGATTGTATGTTTTATTGCATTCTTGGAAGGAGATAGAGGATCAAAAGGCTTGGAACGAGAAGGAGCCCTTGGATATAGTTTTCTTTCACTTCTAGATGCTATTTGGAGGTAAAAAGCTATCACCTTGATCATTGTTTGATTAAATCTCTTCACTAGGGAGTTTAGGGCCATTTCCATCTTCTCTTTGAGTCCCTTAGTTGTTTGAGCATGCCTTGAACATGAGAATTCAGATCTAGACAATATGAGGTCCCTTGGACCGAAAGATTCAAGCTTTATCAAGCTATTGGCCAACTTTCATGCATTAAACCCTCTCTTTAGCTTTGGGGTTGGCAAACTTAGTCCTAGAAGCCATGCATGAACGTAAAGCTTGCAGCTTTACGTGTTATTTCAGCCTTGGGAGACTAGATCTAAAGTATGAGGCCTTAGTTCTACTTACAAACGTGTGAATGAGAAAATGGACTAAAGAGACTCGACGAGTTGGTGAGCCAACTCGACAAGTTGGTTAGTGTTTTCCCTGATAGTCTGGACGCCTTACGAACTCGGCGAGTTGAGTTGAACTTTCCCGATATTTTCTGAGAATAGGAGGAAATCGACGAGTTGCATAGATGCACTCGACGAGTCGGGTCAACATGGACTGTTGACTTGAGTGTTGACTTTCGTTGACTTTAGGGTTTGGTCAAGTTAGGGATTTTGGAGACAATGGAGGGGTAAAATGGTCTTTCGCCCTTTCCGAGAGTTAGAAAAGGGGCTAGCTTAACATCTTTAGAGATTTTGTTATAAAGTGTTAATTAGAGATGATTATGAAATGTAGGCGGAGTCTAGACCGATCATTGAGTACGAGACCTACTTCCTTACGTACGAGGTGAGTCTTCTCACTATACTTACCTGAGTGGTAATATTGTGTGACCGGAGGGTCTTCTTTGAGTTATTGACCGGAGGGTCATATTTGAGTTGTCGACAGGAGGGTGTTATGTGCTTATACTGAGTTATGTAATATCATGCATTTTGTCTTTGTGATATATTATGTATATTATTTATGTGCTTTATTGAGTTAGGACAGGAGGGTCCAAACCGAGTTGTGAGACCGGAGGGTCTTCACTGAGTTACCGGACTGGAGGGTCCGACACGAGCTGTAAGACCAGAGGGTCTTCACTGAGACACATGACCAAAGGGTCCTAATTTAGATATAGCCATGAGAGGCTAATTATTTGTGTGTGGTATTTTGGGGAACTCACTAACCTTCGTGCTTACACTGTTGCGTAAAATGTGTTTTAGGTACCTCTCAGGATCGTGGGAACGCGCCGGCTTGATTGTACACACCAGTTTGAGATTATGTTTTGAGGATTCTAGGATACTGTCAAACATTTTGTTGTCTTGTGTTTTTAAATAACTTAAACATTTGGGTTTTGAGGAAATGAGATTGTGTTTTATGAGATTTTAAAAATGAAAATTTTGTTTGAAAATTTTGAATGTTACAATGACCAGCTTGTGAATTTTCCCCGCTAAGTTGCCTTTGTCACTTGATTGCTCCCATAATATTGTGGTTCATTAACAAATTGAGTTTCGGCTCATAAATCATGACCTCTTGCAACACATAGTTGACAGTCAAATAGTTCTAAAATGGTGTATTGAAACTGCAAATCTTGAACCAAATGTGTATTGACACATTAGGTATTTCGTCACCAAGACCAACTTGAACTATCTAAAAACATCAGATGATCAAAATTTCATGCTATCTCTCGTTTAACTTCAACTCAGTGCCTAAACCAAAGAACTTTGAACACACAATAAATACATAATTGTTAGAAACTTTAGGGGTAAATAAGTTCTAATGTTCATAGATAATTTAAACATCATATAGATTGTTAAATTTGTCCCCCGGAGACAGGAGGGGTAAGGAAATGTCTTAGAAAATTATAGTGACAGTAAGACAAATCATTGACATGAGGGATTGGATATGTATCCATTATTAGTATAAAGCGAGGGATATTAACAATTGTGTTAGATAGTGTCAAGGTTTAATTTTGAACATTTAAGTTCAACGTCAATCCCTTAGTACATCATCAGCGGATGATTTCACCAGTTGGTACATGTTATCTCATCTTTGGATTCACCATGATAAATGGAGCTACACATATGTCACCTAAATCAATAGTGAGATAATAATATTAGTCATTGTTGCTCCCCCTTCGATGATGATATGTATCTGTGTATTCCCGCCCTTATATTTCTATCAAGGTGATAAAAAATATACACTTAAAACTTTTCCAAGAAGACCTGCACAACACTTGTTTTTTGTATTTTAGATTTAAATAATAACCAGAAAAACAAAATAAGTATAAAAGATAAAACTGAAACAAACTAAGAGGAGATAAATTTAACACCTAGAAACAAAAAAAAAATTAACCTTAAAGGTAAGTTAAATAAAACTTTTGAAAAATAATCTTTTTTATTTTAGGAAATAAAATCTTTTTTTTAAAAGTTGTACAATATATACTATTGAGTTAAGGATGGAACTCATTTTACAACCATCCATGGCTTGGATGGTTTTGAGGGGGATTCAAAAGGATTCTAGAAGCATCTTATAGTTGATTAGAATAACTGCCTATAATATATTAAATTATATTATTTAATTATTCAAACTTGGATGTATACTGTAGTTCCACCAGCTATAAATAGGACCCTTAGCAAGGCATTTTTGAACCCAGAAATTTACAATAAAGGATTCAAAATGTAACGACTCGTATTTATATACATCTTAATCTTTGAGAATTAGCAGAGTTTTATCTAACAATTGTGGAATTCTACTCTAATTAAAACACTTTAAATCCTACGATAAATCACGGGTTTACAATAAAATTGTACATAAAAATTGGAAAAAATGTGAAATACAAATAATAGTATCCTGATATCTAAGTCTTGTCCTTGTGCTCCTGTCTTCTCTTTTGGTACCATAGTTGCTACTACCTAAACCTATAAAACATAAATATATGTAGCATCAGACATAATGGCTCTGCCAGCTATCCTCATCCAATGTTACTTCTCTCTCTTATGATCCCTCGTGGATCCTAAATCATTCATCTTACTCTTGAATACCTCATGGATTCGTTACTCTTAACCACCCGTGGGCTTCATCTAATTTCTTACGAAGAACTCTCTTATCTTGTTCCTTTTAAGGAACCTTTCTTTATCTTCTCAAACCATACACAATCTAGATTCCCATAGAAATCATCTACCTATATCCATAAAGGGATCATCTATCTCTTTACCCGTAGGGACATAATATCATTCCGAAAGGAATCATACTCTTTGTCCTCGTAGGAAGCTCTAATCTATTCCCGAAGGAATAATATTTTTTGTCCCTATAGCAACCTATACTCTATTCCCTGAAGGAAATCTCTATATCTTGTCCTTGAAGGATCCACTATCTATTTTCCTAGAAGGTACCATACTCTCATCCCTGCAGGAACCTTCTATCTCTTGTCCCCAAAGGATCTGATATCTCTTATCCCCAATGGAACCATATTGTTTTCCCGGAAGGAACATTCTATTTCTTCTCCCTTAAGGAACCATACTCTTCTTCCCCGAGGAACCTTCTATCTCTTGTCCACAGAGGAACCGTACTCTTGTTCCCGGAGGAACCTTCTATATTTTATCTGCGAAGGAACCATCTTTCTTTACATTTATATCTTTGTTGTGTGACTCATCCCAGCTAGTCCTTTGGATAATCTATTTCTTTATCTCAATAATATATTATCTAATCGTTCTATTCTACTACTTTAATCATTAAGTACATAATCTTTGTCTATAACTAGTAAGAGATATGTATTCTATATGATATCATAAATGACTAGATATACATACATACTTTCATGATTATATTACTTATAATCATCGGCTATCTCTATCTACTTTCTCTTTGGTATTTTAACAAATACCCTTGCCATCTCTAACCATACATAGGATTAGATTACATATAATCCTATTCTTTTTTATCTACCATTATGGGTATTATTCATAATACCCATATCTTTTCTTCACACACCTATACATACTTTGGTTATACATACATGCTTAGATACATGTCTTACATGTATAACCACGGTTACATACTCTTATATAGGATTATAATCTGTATAATACTTTCTTTTCCTCCTCAATGTCATGCTCAGGTACATGACTCAAACAAGCATAAACATACATACATATATAAATAAATTTTATAAAATAATTTAAAGAGAGAGAGAGAGAGCGAGAAAGATAGATAAAGAGATAAAAAGAGAGAGAGAGTGAGAGAGAGAGAGAGAGTGTGTGTGTGTGTGTGTGTATGTGTATGTGTGTGTATGAGTAATAACTCACATTATCAGTTAGTGAACACTAACCATTCCATCTTCCTCTACTCTTCCATTGATGCATCATGATCCATCCTCTTTCCTCTTAAGCCTATTCATACATACATTCAAGTATCTTGATACTTGTCTTTTCCGATTAAGAACATAATGACTCCTAAGGTTAAAATAACCACTTCATGGATCAAAGCTCTCTCTTTTTATTCTCTATCCCTTTATCTAATACAACCAAAGAATTAAGTGTCCTATAATACATAATTCATTATAATCTTCTCTAATGCATTGATTACATAATCACTAGTTAGGGTTTCAAACCCTAATTCCGTTTCAATTGATCCCACTCATGGGAATCTGTTTCTATACTTGGTTAAAGCTTCTAAACACTATGAATAGCATCATACTTAATATATATATATATATATATATATATATATATATATATATATATATATATATATATATATATATATATGCTAATCAAACCAAGCAATCTAACCAATTCATCAATAAACCAGGAAATCCCTACTAGCTTAAAACTGGAGAAGATGATTACCTTACAAGATTTCCACCTTCAATTGAATCCATATTCACCCTAGACCACCTCTTGTTCCTTCTTCCTTCTCCAAATCCCCAGAGCCTCATATCAGAGGGTTTGGGTGTGAAAATGACAGGATTTGAAGGCTTAACAGGCTCTTTTCTAATGCAGCACCATGTTGCGAAGAAAGTTTGGCCTCAGTTAGTGGACTCCTATTTTGTTTCCGAGTCATGGCATTCTACTTGTCGCATCATGGTAATCATCTCCACTAGCATCCTACTTTGGCTACAACATCGTGGTGCCCATACATTACACCGCAGGGAAAAGTGCATTTCCTTATATCCCTTACGAAGAAGAATATGTTTGAACCCTTTTCATCACTTGCCGGTTTGCGGGCATCTATTTATCCTGTCGTGGTTCCGGCTTGATAAGAAACCCTTGGGCTGATTCCATTCCAACTTTGGGACATTTTTGTCCCAACTTCTAACCTTCATAACTTCTTCGTTTCTTACCTATTTTCTATGATTTTTATATACTCATTTTACCCTTTTGACCAATAATGCATCTTCTCAGTTATTCTTTCTCTTATTCTTACTCATATAATATCTTCTTAGTGACTTAAACTCTTCTTGATTATTTTTATGAAGTCATAACTTCATATCTCACCACTTTCTCATATTGACCATTTCACCCTTTTGGTCAATAGTTGACGAAAAGTCAACTTTCACTAAAGTTTAGGTCCTTACAATTTCCGCTCCTTTAAGAGATTCCTCCTTCAGAATCTTTTTTTATTATCTTTTTCATTTTCTCTCTTAATGACTCATTTTTAAGGTTATTCTCTACTTTAAACTTTTAACTCGAGATAGCAATCTACTTTCTAATTATTTGCATTTTCAATGCAAAGTCCAATCTTTCTTCATTTATGAACTCACAATAGTTGTTAAGGGACATATTCTACTATATCTACTCTTATGCAGTTACATTGCATACTTATCATAATCGTTCATCTTTATGTCTTACTTTTCACAAGCATGTGCATGAACTTACCATCTTTCATTCCTTTTCTCACAGGTGCACTCAGACACTTCTTAATCTTCTATTCTTAGGTAAGTTTACCATTTCTCATGTGCTTCTACTGTGCCATTCTTGTTGGATTAATGTCTAAGTCCATAACTATAAGTGGTAAGACTTGACCCGACCCGGCATGGTCCATTTGGGTTGCATGGCATCATGCATTTGGATAGACTATAATGAGAGAAATAACACTTAAGGTTGGTTAATATATTATAAGTTCTAATATATTAATAAGGTTATTTAATTAGTATTGATCAAGAATTAATTTGGAATTAATTAAGTGATCAAAAGGAGACTAATTAAATATATGGGTTGATTATGTAAATCATTCATTCTTATATATGTGGGCTTGTGATCCAAGATTCCTTATGTTGGACTAAGTCCATGGGGTGACCCATGGATACTCCATGGAGGTTAAAATCCATGGAGCATAAGGAATGGCTAAAGTTATGAGTTACATGGTGTAACCCTAATAGCCACCATATAAAAGAATCCCATGGCTCAAGAAATCGTGCACTAATGTGTGAGTGTGAGGGCTAGACGATTTCAAGGAGTGTTCAAGTTTCTCTCAAGTTATTCCAAGTGTATTTGGTGTTGTGTGAACCATTTGAGGTGTCACACTTGGGGCACTAGGCACTCAAGCTTCATGAAGACATTCTACATCAAAGAGGTATGTATTTTATCTTGTTATATTTATTATTTTGTATGCTAGATTAGGATAATACCTTGGATGTTCATAATTGTATGTATAATAGAGAAAACATAGATCCAAGGTCTTTAGGGTTGTATGTACACTTAGGAGTGTTAGAATGCTCATAACCCAACAGTGGTATCAGAGACTACGCTTGTTTTCTTGTTATACTTCCAAAAGTAGCTGAAAAATCGAGTTGGATGCATATATTCGATTGTTTTGGCTGGAATTGGACTAGGAACATTACCCTAAGATGTTTTTGTAAACTTGGTTTTGATGTGGTAATGTTCATGCTAATCCAATTTCTAAGATAATTGTCATAATTTCAAGATTTGTATTAGTTTGTATGTTCATGCTAATTTCTTGAAGATTGATGATTTGAATTATCTTGTTCTTATGAGGTTCTTAGATTAATAGAAAAGCTGTGTGAAATAGTTGTTTTCAATCCATTTTAATCTAAGAGTTGATTCCAAAGTGTGTTTTTGTAACTTGTCCTCAAGTTATATGAAAAGTCACATTTAAGAATCATAAAACTCATAAAAGTTGGCAAAGGTTACAAAATGAAGAGTCTAGTTCTAATTAAATGGTTTTATGACTCCATAACTTGTCCTCAAGTTATGGAGGTTCAAGAGTCTCTTCATTAAATTAAAAAAAAAGTGTAACCTTAATTAGTTCCATAAGTTACAATAAAAAAAAGTTATTTTTTTTATTAATTAGTTTAAAGTCTTCCATAACTTGTCCTCAAGTTATGGAACTTGAAGAGTTTTTTTTTAAAACTACTTTAAACTCATAAGTTATGGAACTAATTAGTTTTGAATAGTTTCAAAGCTTGCCCTCAAGTTTTGGAATTTTAAAAGTTTTCACTTATGAATACTTTAATTCCAAGTTAGCCCTTAGAATTTTAAAAGTTAAAATTCAACCCTTATACTTTATAATATTATAAGTTAATAATATTTATATATATGTATAAGAGTAAAGTCAGTCTTACCGTTAGTAGGCCTCATTCACGAAGCCGGTCTATAAGGGGGGTATAAGGTTACTGCCTATAAAATGGCAGTTTAATGGGTGTCCACTCTCACCCACCGCTTCCTTGACTGGTGGAGGGTCGTTAGCCGAACGGGTAGGACAAGGACTATAATTCTCCTTTCATTAAAAGTATTAATGATAAATACTAAGTAACTAAACTCTTATTAATACCCAATCTTAGTTACTTAGGAAAATGTGAATTTGGTGCTAACTCATGAAATTACACTTTGCACTTTGCTTAAGTCGTTAGTGGAGCGTGTGTGGTTAACCGGCACACTAACCTGGACTTAACAAGGTAGGCAAAGGGTAACTTAATATTTATCATAGTATCGGTGGAGCGTGTGTGGTTAACCGGCACACTGATTAAGGGGTAAATATTAAGGGTACCAAGTATATTTGCGTGGTTATTCACACCTTGTTTTGTGATCCTCGGCATCCCAGTCACAAAACCTGAAGGGCACACTCGAGATTGAAACATGCCTTTGAACAGTTCAATGAATCTCAAAGATCTAGGACTTTCAAATCCAATTAAAACCTAATAAATTATTTCGTTTTTCATGGTAGAAATTAGTGAATCGTCATTCACCTACCTTCAAATATTTTATAGCTTGGATTACGGCATCCCTCTTCTAAGTTATAAAATAGTTTGTTGGGTCCTAGCCTTAATATTTCATATTGGGTGTCATATTAAGGACTTTAAATCAACTATCTTGAATATCTCCCAAAAAGATGTCTGGTCTAGACATTTATGATCTTCCCAAATCTCTTGAAACAAGCTTTCCTAAATGAAGATGATGTCCTATGGATATCATACTTCTTTCACCTCCTCCAATTATTCTCCCTAACCCACAAGTTCCTAAAAAGTTTAAGGTCACTCAAGCCCTATTGGCAAGGCAAGGTCTAGGTGTGATCACATCTTGGAGATGTAGTCACATATTGACAAGCCGGGAGAGTTGGGTGTCAAAGTCTTGAGAAAGTTGGTGGCTCAACTACTTTCTAAGTCACATAGGGAGTTCTTTTGGGAATCCTATGAAACAGACTAAGACAAGACCCTTAATGATCTTATCTATTTGCTAAGATCAACTTCCTAAAACGCTATGGACATTGACAATGATGACATTGGATATCCAGTAAAGCTCTCTCTTCCCAATGGAAAGGGATCGGCCATAGTCAACTCGGTTGACCCAATGGTAAAGAGAGAGGCGAAGTCTGAGATAGTCCCATTATCAAGGGTCCATAGGTAACTATTGCCAAAAGGAAGGGGCATTGGTTACGAAGCTGCCAAATTTACCTAAGGATGTTAAAGTCAATAAGTTTGGCTCTACTTCAGGTAAAGTTCATTGTCTAACTTTATTAAGTACATGTTGATTCTGATCGCGAAGATGGATTTCAATCGCATGGTTCGGTGATCAGAATTTTGGGCTATTACTTAAGAGTTATGATATTTATATTGCTTAGGAATAGATAACAACAAGGTTTTCATATGGATTGTAAGGATAAGTTTTTCCGCAAAGTTTTAAAATAAAAGAAAAAGGTTTTGATTTTATTTATTTTAAGTATCCTTACAATGGCATTTGTGAAAAGTTGTTGCTTATAAGATTCCATTGATAGCAATATTGGAAAAATGGATTTGATTCTTTCGGTTGTGGTAGTGTCTAATATTACCAAATAAGGAAAGATTCTCATCACCCAAGGTTCAATTGGACCGAAACTTGGAATCGTGCAAGTTGTATAGTATGATGAATGAGAACTTTCAGCTTGGAAAATTAAGACTAATTCCTTATGTGAATAAGGAAAGGACTAAGGGATCGAGTACACATTCTTGTGCACTGGTCAAGGCCACCACAAAAGATCAAGAAGACTATTCGTCATGATTTACTTAAGTTCAGTAAATATGGTTATACTTATAAGTTTAAGTATAAGTCTGTAGCATTGGAGAAGTTTCAATGTGAGACAGAACGAATAAGAAGAATCAAAGTATGGCAGAAAGATAAAAGTTTCTCAAATCTGAAAAGATGGGAGAGTACTTTAGTATCATGTTTATGATCATCTTAATGATTAAGATACCATATCACAATTGGTCCTCTAAAGTCATCTTAGTGCATTCTTATGACTAAGAAGATGAGTCATGAATTGTTGAAATGGTTAAATCAAAAAGATGAGTCATACTTCGTTCCAAAACAATTCTTAGAGTCATACTCCAAGATTGTAACTTGAGTGACATATCTTAAAGAGGGTTTGTTAACACTAGTCAAATGTAAGAGTAAAAGGTTATCTACTCTTGTACATTTGAAATTGGTAAGTTGTGATGTTTTGGATAAAACAGAGACCAACTTAGGCCAATTGTGTAAAGTGTTAGTCTTGATAAAGAATCCGCACTATCTCTTGAATATTTGACAAGGGAGTCTTATATGTCAAGAGGACAGTGGGAGTCTTAAAGCTCTTGAAAGTTTCAAGACTTAATCAAGAATAAAACCTAAAGTCCTTCACTAGCACACGACTTGAGGTTTATAACCTATCGTGTTGAAATTTTTGTGCCTATTCAAGTTGGCTTTGCATAGGAGTTCTGAGAGTTCTCAATTGGTTGCACAACTACTTGGAAGCAATGGCAGGCACCTGAGCTGCCAAATGGCAAGAATTTAAGATTGCACAAGTTTAATCAATATGAGTTTGGATTTGTCACTAACCTTGTCTTGTGATTATGGTTTTGACAAATTCACATGGATAAGAACACATACACTATTAAATCTGAGTGTCATAAGGTTTCTCTCCGATTCATGAAAATAATGGTGAGGAAACACTTTCACTAAGTAGATTTTAGCTAGATAGCAATTGTGATATCTGCATTCTCAAAGTCGTTAGTGGAGCGTGTGTGGTTTACCGGCACACTAACATGGACTTGTGAGAAGTGGAAAAGGTCTAAACAATTGAGACTATGATTACGGCATCCCTTTTCATAGTTCTAAAATTGTTTAGACATACATGTGAGCTATCTAAGAGAGGTGTATGATTTTGATAAAGTTTTATCAAAACAATCTAGTATCAGAAATCTGAACTTTGGTAAGAAAGTCAGCTGATTTCTGAGTACATGTCAAAGCTAGTGGGAGCATAAGTGTTATGCTAATAATCATCATGTTAGTGGGAGCATGATAATTATGACAAAGGTTGCAAGTTAGCAATGTTAATTATAGAAAATAAAAGTTTCAATTCGTGAGGTTGCAGGGGTTGAAAAAGTTGTTTTGCTATAATTAAGGGAGAGGAAATTATACTTCATTTCAATTCTAAAAGCTTAGATTGAGATTTTAATCGTATTTAATCAAGGATATATATATGAATTTCATGTTGGAATGGCTCAACATAAGGAAATTCTATATATGGGTCCATTATTTGCGTTCTAAAATTCGATTATGATTACGGCATCCCTTTTCATAATCTGAATTTTGAGAACTTGGCAAATTGAAATGGAAATATTATAGCAAAAGACTGGTTTAGTCTTTATGTGAGACATCATGAATCGTGTCCCATATGCTTCGGATATAGGATCGATTACATGTGCTATATTCATCCTTTCTAAAATTTTCCAAATGCCTGGGGCATTATGAAGGGAAAAGGTCTAGAATTGGATATGACTAAAATGATTAAGCAATTGTCGAGGACAATCTAAGGTTTACCAAAGATTGGTTGCTCAAGGACAGTTGGAAGTATAATGTTAATTCTGGAAGGACCATATTGACATAATCTGTAAGGAGGCAACTCTTGTTCAGAAGTGATAGTCAAAATGGAATATGGAAATGTTTCAAAGTTAGAAATTATTCAATCTGTGTAAGATTAGGAAACTTAATGAAAGAATGATGTTTCCAAGGAGCTGATCTCCTTTGGAATGCTCTGTAATGATTGGTGTCAAGTCTTTCTGACTTCGTGCATAATCATTAAGAGGATCAATGCATATAAGTTTAGAATCTAACAGATTTCAGTAAATGGCATGAATTTGGAATTCTTGCATTTGCAGTAAGAATTTGGGACTGTGAAAAGAGGATCATTGGAGTGATGTTCAATTGATCTATTTTACAAAGTAAAGATCATAGACAAACATAGTATGCATACTTGGTGTATGGCATGACTAGTGTTTAGAAAACATAGTGTACATGCTTGGAGCATGGGACAACTATTGTTTTAAATTCAAGTATAAAGTTGATAAAACCGAAACAATGAATAATGAGTAATCAGTATGGTGATAAATAAAAGTGTTTATTTATATTCATAGGGTTTGATACCATATTTGATTCATTTATTCTTGTGTTTCACTTTGCATGTTTTGACTTCCAGAATAACTAAGTCGCTCTTCCTGAATGATTAAGTTATTCAAACCATCCACAGTCGTTCATATGTTGGAAGTAGATATGAATCAAGACTGTCATGGGTTGGTTTGTAGAGGTCCAAGTTGGTGGACAAAGTGGTGCTACAACACTCATGAGTGCTCATAAGTTCTGAGTATTGGATTCAACCCGCGCTCATTTGAATCACTTCATGGATTTTATCATGAGTGATCATGAGACGATAATATCTTATATTCTTCAAACCTAGAGATATGAGTTGTTACTATGAGTTGGTTATACATTGATTGCACGAAAACGCATTGGTAACTCGATGTTATAAAACGTGCCTTTGTGTATGATTCAATAAGTAGTAGAACAAGCCATACGAGTCGAAGTTTATCCATTCCTTTTACCTTCGGGATAAAAGCGATATATGTGGGCCCCTCGATGATTTAAAGATGATACATGTGAGTGCTTGGCCAAGCCAGGACTGATTTGATTTGTTCAATCAGTCAATCATCATGAATCGGAAATCGGGAAACAACAAATAGACAGAGAGAATTATTGATAATCCATGTCTCAGTCCATATGATATCTAGAATGGAGGAATATATGATCCCTTATCTAATGGACAAGTAATTGACAAGATCAGAGTTCAGTTAACAAGGTCAGAGTTCGACAGAAGCTTTTGAGAGCTACGATTGCTGATCGGTTCCTGAAGTCATACGCAATAATAGTTCATTATAATCTTCTCTAATGCATTGATTACATAATCACTAGTTAGGGTTTCAAACCCTAATTCCCATTCAATTGATCCCACTCATGGGAATCTGTTTCTATACTTGGTTAAAGCTTCTAAACACTATGAATAGCATCATACTTAATATATATATATATATATATATATATATATATATATATATATATATATATATATATATATATATATATATATATATATATATATATGCTAATCAAACCAAGCAATCTAACCAATTCATCAATAAACCAGGAAATCCCTACTAGCTTAAAAATGGAGAAGATGATTACCTTACAAGATTTCCACCTTCAATTGAATCCATATTCACCCTAGACCACCTCTTGTTCCTTCTTCCTTCTCCAAATCCCCAGAGCCTCATATCAGAGGGTTTGGGTGTGAAAATGACAGGATTTGAAGGCTTAACAGGCTCTTTTCTAATGCAGCACCATGTTGCGAAGAAAGTTTGGCCTCAGTTAGTGGACTCCTATTTTGTTTCCGAGTCATGGCATTCTACTTGTCGCATCGTGGTAATCATCTCCACTAGCATCCTACTTTGGCTACAACATCGTGGTGCCCATACATTACACCGCAGGGAAAAGTGCATTTCCTTATATCCCTTACGAAGAAGAATATGTTTGAACCCTTTTCATCACTTGCCGATTTGTGGGCATCTATTTATCATGTCGTGGTTCCGGCTTGATAAGAAACCCTTGGGCTGATTCCATTCCAACTTTGGGACAGTTTTGTCCCAACTTCTAACCTTCATAACTTCTTCGTTTCTTACCTATTTTCTATGATTTTTATATACTCATTTTACCCTTTTGACCAATAATGCATCTTCTCAGTTATTCTTTCTCTTATTCTTAATCATATAATATCTTCTTAGTGACTTAAACTCTTCTTGATTATTTTCATGAAGTCATAACTTCATATCTCACCACTTTCTCATATTGACCATTTCACCCTTTTGGTCAATATTTGACGAAAGTCAACTTTCACTAAATTTTAGGTCCTTACAATTTCCGCTCCTTTAAGAGATTCCTCCTTCAGAATCTTTTTTTATTATCTTTTTCATTTTCTCTCTTAATGACTCATTTTTAAGGTTATTCTCTACTTTAAACTTTTAACTCGAGATAGCAATCTACTTTCTAATTATTTGCATTTTCAATGCAAAGTCCAATCTTTCTTCATTTATGAACTCACAATAGTTGTTAAGGGACATATTCTACTATATCTACTCTTATGCAGTTACATTGCATACTTATCATAATCGTTCATCTTTATGTCTTACTTTTCACAAGCATGTGCATGAACTTACCATCTTTCATTCCTTTTCTCACAGGTGCACTCACACACTTCTTAATCTTCTATTCTTAGGTAAGTTTACCATTTCTCATGTGCTTCTACTGTGCCATTCTTGTTGGATTAATGTCTAAGTCCATAACTATAATTGGTAAGACTTGACCCGACCCGGCATGGTCCATTTGGGTTGCATGGCATCATGCATTTGGATAGACTATAATGAGAGAAATAACACTTAAGGTTGGTTAATATATTATAAGTTCTAATATATTAATAAGGTTATTTAATTAGTATTGATCAAGAATTAATTTGGAATTAATTAAGTGATCAAAAGGAGACTAATTAAATATATGGGTTGATTGTGTAAATCATTCATTCTTATATATGTGGGCTTGTGATCCAAGATTCCTTATGTTGGACTAAGTCCATGGGGTGACCCATGGATACTCCATGGAGGTTAAAATCCATGGAGCATAAGGAATGGGTAAAGTTATGAGTTACATGGTGTAACCCTAATAGCCACCATATAAAAGAATCCCATGGCTCAAGAAATCGTACACTAATGTGTGAGTGTGAGGGCTAGACGATTTCAAGGAGTGTTCAAGTTTCTCTCAAGTTATTCCAAGTGTATTTGGTGTTGTGTGAACCATTTGAGGTGTCACACTTGGGGCACTAGGCACTCAAGCTTCATGAAGACATTCTACATCAAAGAGGTATGTATTCTATCTTGTTATATTTATTTTTTTGTATGCTAGATTAGGATAATACCTTGGATGTTCATAATTGTATGTATAATAGAGAAAACATAGATCCAAGGTATTTAGGGTTGCATGTACACTTAGGAGTGTTAGAATGCTCATAACCCAACAATTCTAACACTATAAAAGGTCACTACTCACCACTTTCTCTAACTCTTAATAAATTTTCACATCTAGCCATTTCACTTTTTTTCTAATGTGTTGTATCTAACTAAAACTCTTTTCTCATGAACTCTTAGTGATCGTGCACTAAAATTCACATCTTTCTCTCTACTCTTTCGATACATTCCAGTATCATCTATACATGGAATTTTCTTATCAAACATCATGTTTATCTTTCTTGACCCACCACCTGATCCTTAGGTAGCTTAATGATTTAGTTGAACCATAATATGTGTAATGTGTAAGCAGGGCCCATACTTCTACATGCACACTGTACTTACATAGATTCAATCTCACCATTACATTCCCTAGTTCACAAGTATTTCATCTTTTTAATGGTAAGCTCTTCTCAGTTTACCATGTTATCACTTTTTTCTTCTCTAACCCACTTAATCCTAATGCAACTGAATGACTCCATTTAACCACAATAGGTACCATGTATCTGCAGTACCCATACAATGCGTGCATATTATATTTATCATGTTTCAATAATACACTTCATCAACTTATTTTTACTATATCTTTTTCAACATGAAAATTCTTAGGTACTTATCTTCTCTAGTCCTCGGTTGCTCACAAGACAGTTTCTATGACTTTTACTCTTCTTCTTGCTTACAAAGATTTATGCTTGATACAAGTAGAAAATGTATTTATCTTTACAAACTTACTCTTTTCTTACATTGGGAAGTAACACACTCCCAACGTTTTTAACTTTTCATTTATTGATGACACATAGTCATCTCTTTCTCTACTAGGACTTTACACCCAGTCTTAGACTCTTCTCATGTATCTAGTGCCTTTCCACTTCTCTATGAAACTCCTTACTCTTTGTCTAATTTTCCTTATTACACACAAGGTTCATTCTTTCTTCTTTCATTAATAGTTACTCACAAGTGTATTGTCATAATGTACATATATCTACATAATCTCACGGGTCTATCTTTTCTCACTACAGGAGTTAGACCTCATCTTCTTTGTCTCTTGTATGCACACTAACAAAGTATCCTTTTACTCTATTTACTCTATATCTCTTACTTCCACAAAATTCTTGACCTGTCTTCTCATGTTCCTTAGCACTTAACACGACTATATGGGAACATTTCTACTATCTTCCTCTTTCTCTTAAATGTCCGTCATGACATGTGTTTCATTACTTTCTTTTTATCTACATATCTATCTCATTTCTTGTTCAATATATCTATTGTTAGTGTTATCACTACAGAATCTAACAACATGGTGGAAGCTCTACTCTACACATCTTATATACTATCCATATAGCAATAGACTTTCTTCTTTACATGGCCATTGCCCACAAGCAATGCCAAATCTACTCTAGTACTCATAAGTACTCTTCTTTAACTGTAATATCTTTTTAGGATAAACTCGATCTATCTTTTTTTCTGTCTTTGGGTATAGAAACCCTGCTAATGTGTTTTATCATTTTTATCCCCATTTCTATCTTAGATCTTTTTGTCCCCATTCTTTATCTTTTCTATCATTTCTTCTTTGGGACACATACTCTATCTAGTTTCTATCTACTAGGACACATCATATTTGTTTTATGGTACCGTAATATCATTCATTCTACATACTCTTGGCATCACATTAACAAGAGAGCCTATTCTTTTCATTTCACAAAATGACATTTCTTTCTTCCTTCTCTAGTAATCTAGACCGAAACCTTCAATGTTTCTCAATGTACTAATCTTTTTGTATTAAGTAACTAAATGCTCGGCTACCAAACCGGAATATCACACAATGAACACAACAAATCAGCCTACTCACAAATAGGTTATGAACCATAACTGTGGACCTAAATCCCAAATCCATAACCCTAAGATAAAAACCCATTTTGCCCTTCCCATAATGGGCCTAACCAAACTTGGCCGAATAATACAATAATGGACCCCCGGTCATAAAAAGGCCCAAACTCCAACAACTTCTCCTTATGTCGTGACAAGCTCATGGTCACGTCCTGAGTACCAACTCAACCCAGTGACAACTCAGCAGGTCAACTAAGCCCATCAATACGATTACAGGCCCTGTCACGTCGCGACTACACCCTAAGTCATGCTGTGACCTAATCCGGACAATACATACTGGATGGATAGTATTCTCACGACGTGACAAGCTTAATCCTCACGTCGTCAGATATGTACTAACTAGCTTTGAGAATTAAGCTCTTATTCCTTAGATCCATATTTTGGGACTTTCCAGAGGGTCTTTTTTCACCCAAAGGATGATAAAAATTATAGCTTTTCAGTCATGCATGTCCAATGAAAGACTCGAACTCTTACTAGGCCAAGAGTGGGAAAAATGAGATCTAGACTCATGCTTGGAGTCTCAAACTATACCAAAACTCAGATCCATAGACTATCTTATAGAGAATGACTCAATGATCCATAAAGTTGCTGACTTTATGGACCTCAAGCATGAAATCCAACACAACCATGCAAAAAGGAGCTTAGAACTTAGATCTAGCATGCAAGAGGTAGAAAGGTCCAAGATTTAAGACTTAAAATGGTCCAAAAGCTCCAGGAGATTGCCAGGTAGAAGCAAAAATGCCTAGAGGGTTCACAACCAAGGTGTTCTTACACTACAAAGAGTAAAAATCTGCCAAAGAATGCTTCAAGGATCTCAAAAAATGACTAAGGACTTCAAGAGGGCCGAGATTAGGTTTTTCAGGAGGCAAAAGAGTGCAGGAGGCTAAGGATGGGAAACCCTAGCCCTCTCATTCCTTTAAATACCTGAAATATTAGGGTTTGGCATCAACCACTCTCACGTCATGCGCATTTAAAGTCTCACGTCGTGAATATCCAAATCACGGCTCAAGAAGTCAATGGGCATTCACGACGTTACCATCCTGATTCATGTCGTGACCTTCAACCAAGGCTAAGAAAAATCAAGAAATTAAGTACCTCCATGATCAGAGTGTTACAACTCTCCCCAACTAGAATCAGACTTCGTCCTTGAAGTCTGCCGCCTCAAATAATTCTGGGTAGTGCTCCCTCATCTTGGCCTCTGGCTCCCACGTCCACTGAGAGCCCTTTCGGTGCTACCATTGCACCTTTACCAGATACACCACCTTATTATGCAGAGTGTTAGTTTTTCTCTCGAGAATTGCAATCGGCCACTTCATGTAATTCAGGCGCAAATCCAACTGAGTGTCATCCAACGAAATCACTGTTGAGTCATCGGCTACAAACTTGCACAACTGAGACACGTGGAAAGTGTTATTGATCTGACTAAGCTCATTAGGCAAATCCAACCAGTATGCAACCCTGCCCAGTCGGGCAGTAACCCTGAAAGGACCGATAAACCGGGGGCCCAACATGCCCCGCTTCCGAAACCGGATGACACCTTTCCAAGGTGACACATTCAACAACACTAAGTCCCATACCTGGAACTCAAGTTCCGAACGACATCGATCAGCATAACTCTTCTATTGACTCTAAGCGACTCACAACCTGTCGTGCACCTGCTGAATTAACATTGTGGTCTTAAGAACCACTTCGGTGCTTCCCATGGCTCGATGACCAACATCTCCCCAACAAACCTATGTCCTGCACCTCTTCCCATACAACATCTTAAATAGTGGTCGATCAAATCTAGCATGATAACTGCTTTCGTAGGAGAACTCGGCTAGTGGAAGGTATGTATCCTAACTCCCTACAAAATCCAACACACAATCCGGAAGCATATCCTCGAGTGTGTGGATAGTCTGCTCGCTCTGGCCATCGGTCTGAGGTTGGTATGTTGTACTGAAATGCAACCGAGTACCCAACTCATCATGAAAATTCCTCCAAAACCTGCAGGTCAAACAAACATCTCGGTTAGAGACTACTGAAATTGGAACTCCGTGCCGAACTACCACCTCTCGGACATAAATATCAGCTAGCTTCTTCACGGATATGCTCTCCGCAATCAGTATGAAATGTGCACTCTTGGTCAGTCTATCCACAATGACCCAGAAAGAATAGACACCACATGCCTTCCTTGGCAATTTTGTGATGAAATCCACAATGATCTCCTTCCACTTCCACATAGGAAATGGGTAAGACCTACACTTTGTCGTGGGGTCTCTGATGCTTGGCCTTGACTTTCCTGCAAGCCAGGCATCGCTCAACGAACCAAGATATATCCCTTTTCATACAGGGCCACCAATAACTCAACCTTAAATCCTTGTACATCTTCGTGGGCCCCGGATGGATAGAAAACTTTGACTTATGTGCCTCCTCCAACATCGTGTGTCTCACCCCACCTGATGTTAGAACCCAAACTCTACCACAATGAGTTAAATCCCCGGCTGTCCCTGAAGAATAAGGGAATCTGCCCCCTGATCCACTCAACCTTCCAATTCTCCTTTTTCAAACCTTCCACTTAAGCCACCTTCATCAAATGTAATAGAGGTGAGGTGATAACAATTCTCAAGAAAACATCTCTAATAGGAGTACTCTCCGCTGCCACATATTCCAATTCGGATGGTCCATCAAATACTTCAAACTCTTTTGGTCGGTGTAGATAGTATATCGGACCCCATACAGATAAAGTCTCTAGATCTTGAGGGTAAAAACCACGGCCCCCAACTCCAAATCATGTGTGGAGTAGTTTACCTCATGAGGCATCAGCTGCCTCGAAGCATAACTAATCACATGACCTCTCCGCACAAGAACAGCTCCCAAACCCAAGATAGAGGCGTTGCAGTAAACCACAAACTCATCCAAACCCTTAGGGAGCGCAAGAATCGGGGCCTCACACAAGCTCTACCTCGTAGTCTCAAAATCCAACTAGTGATCAGACCCCCACCGAAAGGTCACATTCTTCTTTGTCAAATGGGTTAATGGCTCAGCAATCTTAGAGAAATCCTGGATAAATCTCTGATAATACCCCACGAGACCTAAGAAACTTTGAATCTCGGATGCGGTCCTCAGGACCTCCCAACGCATCACAACCTCGATCTTGGCCGGATCGGCCAAGATTCCTTCCCGGTTGACGATGTGAACCAGAAACTGCACCTCGTGCAACCAAAACTCACATTTGTAGAATTTAGCATAAAGCCTCTCCCTCCTCATCGTATCAAACACCTCTCGAAAATGCTACTCGTGCTGCTCCGTGTTCTTGGAGTATACCAAGATATAATCAACGAAAACAATCACAGACCGATCCAGCATCGGCCTGCAGACCCAGTTCACGAGATCCATGAATTATGTTAGTGCATTGGTGAGCCCGAAAGGCATCACCACAACCTAGTAATGACCATAACGAGTTCTGAAGGCTATCTTCTGCACATCCTCATCCCCGACTCTCATCTGGTGGTATCCTAACCGCAAATCAATCTTGAAAAACCATGATGCACCCTGAAGTTGGTCAAACAAATCGTCAATCCTCAGGAGTGGGTAACGGTTCTTCACCGTTAGCTTATTCAACTCCCGATAGTCAATGCACATCATGTGTGAACTGTCCTTCTTTCTCACAAACAGGATCGGTGCTCCCCATGGAGAACTGCTCGGACAAATAAAACCCATGTCTAGCAGCTCCAACAGTTGCATAGACAACTCCTGCATCTCAGACGGTGCCAGGCGATATGGCGCCTTGGCTATCATGGCCGCACTAGGTACCAAATCAATTCGAAACTCGACTTTCCTTTCGGGAGGCACTTCGGGCAATTCCTCGGGAAAAACATAAGGAAAATCCCACAAAATGGGTACCCTGGGCAACTCTGTCGTGGCCTCAACCCGTGTGTCAGAAACATAAGCTAAAAACCCAGAACAACCATGTCTAATATTTAGATTTGGACGATCATTAGATGGTCACCATCTTTGTTTAGGCCTCCTGGTTTATTAAGATCCCCTCCGTACTCTGTCTAATATTTAAACAAAGGAAAAAATTAATAAGACCCACTGATCTCATCTCAAATTTAGTCTCCATCAATTTTCGGAATTCAGTAGTTAATCTAGGATTGGTTGATCTGAAAATGATATCATCAACATAGATTTGGACGATCATTAGATGGTCACTTTCTTTCTTACGAAAGAAGGTTGGGTCGACCAAGCCTTGTTTAAACTTTGATTATTTTAAAAATCGAGTAAGGATTTCATACGATACCCGTGGTGCTTGTTTCAAACCATACACAGCCTTATCCAAAATGTAGCAATGGTTTGGATATTTCTCGTTCATGAAACATGGTGTTTGCTCTATGTAGACCGTTTCCTTCAACTCACCATTCAGAAAGGCACATTTTACATCTATCTAATAGACTTCGAAATTATTAGGAGCTTCATAGGCGAGAAAGATGCAAACAGATTTTAGCCTCGCAACCGGTGCAAAGGTATCTTCGTAGTCTATGCCTCCTTCCTGACAGTATCCTTTTACAACTAATCGGGATTTGTTCAAGATTACATTCCCTTCCTTGTCAATCTTGTTCCGAAACACCCATTTTAAACCGGCCACAGAAGCATCCTTCGAAGTTGGAATCCGTCTCCATACTTTGTTGTGTTCGAACTCATTAAGCTCTTCCTGTATAGCTTGCACCCAACCAGAGTGATCAAGAGCAATGTTTACATTCTTGGGCTCAATTATGGGGATAAAAGGATTGAACAATAAAAATTCCTTCTTTGAAAATAGTGCAGTTTGATTCGCTTTTTTTTGAGCTCTCGTGAGAACTCCTAAAGTTGGTGCTCCGATGATTTGAGTTTTGGGATGATCTTTGGTCCATTTTGCTAATGGTGTGCAGTTATGATCAAAAGCTAAATCCAATTTGGCATTCACATCTTCAAATTCCGATTGAGAATCAAAGTCATTATTTTCATTCTCATTCTCCCCTGGGAGTTTGTATGTGACTCGATGTTTGGAATAGGATTCTCCGCTTGGATCGGAATATTAGTCTTGAATTCAGGGTTTGAATTCTCCCCCTCAACAGATGTATCGAATGTGGAGGTTGATGTGTAATCCGCCCCCTGGAATGTAGTAGTAGTAGGTTGTGTTTGGGGTGGAACTTGAGAAGTCTTCAGAATATCAGTGTTAACTTCTGGAATCTCCAGAAGTTATGGTTCGGATTCGAGATCTTTTGCAGCATCGTCAATAATCTTCTTTAACTTATCCCCTTGATTATCCTTGGCTATCGATTCAGAGGTGATGGCTTTCTCATGCTCATCAAACAAATTCATGAATTCCTCATATAAGTTCATCAGAGGAATTGTTTGGGAGGGTGTGGATGGGAAAATCTCTTCAGATGGACTGGTAGATTTTTGATACTTCTTGAGATAGTTGTCGTCAAAAGTGACACAGTAGGTTTCCTTAATTCTTTTTGACTTCTTGTTTAGAACCCTATATGCCTTTGAAGTAAGAGAATACCCTAGGAAGATTCTTTCTTCTGTTTTCACGTCAAATTTGTTCCTTTGCTCTTTGGAGTTGAAAATGAAACACATGGACCCAAAAACATGAAAGAACTTAATGTTAGGTTTTCGTTTATTAAGAATCTCGTAAGGAGTGATGGAGATTATTTTGTTAATTAAGGGGCGATTCTGAGTAAAGCAGGCAGTTCTGATCGCACCAGCCCAGAAATAGAGTGGTAAGTTCGCAAATGAAAGCATGGTCTTCGCATCTTCGCAAAGAGAACGGTTTCGTCTTTTAACGACTCCGTTATACTGAGGAGTGTAAGGAGCAGAGAAGTTGTGAGCAACTCCCTTATCAGTCAAGAATTCCTCAAACATTTGGTTTTTGAATTCAGAACCGTTATCACTGCGAACGTTCCTAACTGGCTTTCACAATTGAAGTTTGATCATCTTGATCAAATCCTTTAGCCTTGAAATAGCATATGATTTCTGTTTAAGAAAGTAAACCCAGGTAAATCGAGAAAAATCATCTACAATAACCAAGATGTATTTATTCCCACCAACACTCTCGATGGTAGATGGACCACAAAGATCAATGTGTATGATTTCAAGTGGCTTGATAATTTTGGTATTCATAATCATGAAGTGACTCTTCCGACTTTGTTTTCCTAGTTCATGAGCTGAACATATATGCTTCGTGTCATACTTCAGAATAAGGAATCCTCGCACAAGATCGCCAAGTACGAGTTTGTTGATGTCCTTGAAATTTAAATGCGAGAGCCTTCGGTGCCAAAGCCAACTATCATCCGAAGATGCTTTCGTAAGAAGGCAAATGGTTGGCTTTCCGACTAATGGATTTATGTTCAAAGGAAACATCTCTCCCTTTCTTTTGGATTTTAATAGTACCGCCTTTGTTTTCTTCTCGATTATTTTTGATCCTTCGTTAGCAAAAGAAACCTTCAGCCCTGTACCTACAACCAACTGAGAAACGCTTATCGGTTTATGTTGCAAGCCTTCCACATAGGCTACCTTCCGAATGGAGAATTCGCCATTCGTGATCATGTCATATCCTTTGATCTCTCCTATGGCGTTATTTCCATACTTCACTTTGCCACCATCCTTTAACGTTCGGAATTCCCTGAGCTATTCCATTCTCCATGTGATGTGACGTGAATAACCACTGTCGATTTACCATTCAGAGTCGTACTGTTCGTCATGAATCACTTACAAAATTCAGAGAGATTTAGGAACTTAAAGTGGCTTGGGTCCTTGTGAGGTTTTCTTAAGAACAGGAAATGTTATTGATTCATCAACCAAATATGATCTCTTTATCAAAGTTGAAATCTCTCCTTTCATTATTTTGAAAACAAAAATACTTTCATCATTGGCATTTCTTCTAAAATGATTTTTTTTTTTGTTTAGAAGCTATTTGTTGCTTGGCAACCTTTTTTGCAATTTTCTTTTCCTCCTTTTTCAATTGGGCTTCAGAGTCCTTGAAAGAGATTTCTGGTTTCGAAACTAGTTTGCCTTTGCCTTTAACATCATTTGATGCATTGGTAGTCTTTGAAGAATTGGATTTAGGAGAAACTTTTGGTTTAGCTCTTTCAAATGGTTTTGAAACCTGAGGTCTTGCAAAATGTTCTGGTTTCGCAACAGGTTTTGTAACCGGAGGATTCCCAACCTGTTTCGGAACAGATTTTGGTTTCGAATTTTGAACAGGAGAAAATTTCACATTTCGAATCGTAGATCTTACTGAATTAATAGTAGTATTATTGGAATAATGACTTTTCCAGAATCTTTTCCTAACTTGTTGATTTTTCTTATATCTATTATTTATCTGCCTTCTCTTAGCTATCATTTCTTCTGCAGACAAATGAAGATTAGATCAAGGATTTTCCTTTTGGATCTTAGGACAGGACGGTTCAGAAGAGGTTTCGAAAGGGACATCTTTGGTGCCACTGGGGCTTTCCTGATTGCTACAGGGACTGGCATAATTAATAGGATTTGAGACATATCTGACTTTCATCTTCCAAGAGGTCAATTCGGACAGACCTCTTGTCTCATCTGCAATGTCTATAGGACCATCCCAGAAAAATTCGGGACAACCATCAGCATTATCATCATTCACGATGGTTGTTAGTTCTGGAGTATATTTTGAGTCCAGTCCAGTTGTTACGAACACTTGGTTAGGAACAGTTTTTACTTTCGGAAAAATAGCTGCTTTTTCTTTTAAATTATCCGGACCTTTGTTTTCAACAATGCGAACATATTTAATGGAGTTTTCGGAAATTAACTGTTTCTTAGGTTCAGATTCATTTTGAACAAATGCAGAACAATCAATCTCATCCTCAACAGAAATTTCACTAATCTCTCTTTTGTCAAATTCAGAAACATTCTCGGCATCGAAAGTGTTTTCCGAACTTAATTTTGTGCACAGCGAGTCAAATTTTTGTACAGTATCAAATTTAATTTTCTCTTTATCTTTTTCATCCAAAACCTGTTTTAACATGTTCTTATGGTCTTTGGACTGTATGTAGGCTTCAATTTTGTCAAGTCCAATTCGGTATGCATCTGAAACCTCTTCGGAAGAGACTATGGACTCGCACTTGTAGCACTCTACATCGATTTCATCCTCTTTCAATTCTAGAAAGGGTAAAATCATTTTGTGTATCTTTTTGCCTATTTCACAATCAAGATGCAGTTGGATAATGTTAAAATATAACCGCTTTACTATCAAACAAAAAATATTATGTTTTTTTAAAAGCGCTAAATTATCTCGTTTCAAATAAATAACATCATCCCTAGACCTAGCTAACTCTAACTCCATCTTCTCTATGCACATTCGTCTCTCTTCACTTTTACTTGTTATCATGTTGATTTGATCAGGTAGGTTAGAATTGTTTAAACGAGTTTTCTTTAAACTATCACTAAAACTAAAGAAAGTATAATTCAAATCATCTAATTCAGATTCATAACGTGTAGCAAGAATATCAAGAGATTGAAGTATAGAGTGTACCTTGATGATGACATTTTTGCACTCCTTCACCTGTTCTGAAACTGGCCTCGTTGTGAAACTGCTTTTAGTGGGACGTCCTGCGTCAGTTGCGAACTCCTTCTGCTCCAAGACTCCGCTTTGCACCATCAAACATTTCCCATCATACTTCTACTCAACAGCCTTCGCAAAAAAGCATTCACCATGCGTCGGCTTTCGTACCTCTTCGTCTTCCGAATCAGTTGACCATACCTCAACACGTCCAAACTCATCCCCATCCTCCTGTACGATCAAAGTAGGTTTCGCATTCTCAACATTTTTTCTCTTCCTCAGCTGTTCTATCTTCTGAAGATAGTAAGCTTCATTCTTCTCTTCTTCCTTCTTCTCATTCATTTTTCTCAGCATGCCTTCTTTGGCAAAATGGTTCTTTCCATGGCAGTAGTTACAATCGTAACTGGAATCACCAAGCATCTTTTTCTCTTAGTTTTCCTCATCCTTTTGTGAGCCTTTGTAGCTTTCATCCCTAGACTTCTTGAAATTGAAGTTTCCTGCCCTCCTTCTGCCCTTGAAACGACTGAAGTTCTTTTTAATGAACTTTTTAGGATTAGAAACCATCATAGCATATACTTCCTTGGTGGGTTCATAATCTGAGAGGTCGGATTCTGACACTTCTTCTAAAACCTTTTTGCCCTTCGCAAACAGGGCCAACGAACCCATACTGGAGACAAGTTTCACATCTTTTGTCACTTTGTCTTCATGGGATCTCAGAATCCCTACCAGCTTTGCCAAAGTGTAGCTCTCAAACTGTTCATCAGCTTTCACAGTTGAGACTACTGCTTTCTATTCGGACCTCAAGTCGTTCATGAACGTGACTTTTTGCTCAATCTTTTCATGCTTTATCTTGTGCTTTACCATTCTGCTCAGTAGATGATTAAAGCGATTAAATTTTTGATCGAGCTTCTCTTCTGGCTTCTGAACGAAGGCACCAAACTCTGACAAAAGTAAGGTTTGTATAGAGTGTTCAGATCTGCATCGCTGGAGTAAAGCTCCTTCAACATGTCCCATATCTCCTTGGTTGTATCACATGCACTAACCAGACAAAATGTGTCTGGAGGCAACGCAAACCTGATTATTCTCATGGCCTTTATGTTACTCAGGAACTTGTCTTTTTCATCTTGTGCAACTTCCTTAACGTTAAGAAGAAGTTCGTTGTATTTAGCTTGAGTCTTAATGTATTTTCTTGTAGCAGTATGCATGAAGGTCTGCTGCATCATCGCTTCCCATATTAGGGTTCCATGCTCTTCAATACCAAGAAGGTAGTCTTCAAAGTGTAGAGCCCAAACTTCAGAGTCTTGTGAGAAAGGATTGGGATCCTGGTAGTTGATCCAATACTGCTAGAAAGATTGAAAGAAAGAGTATGTGGATCTTCTCGATTCATCTTTAACAAGATTATCGAAACTGTAATGAATCAGATGTGTAACATACTAATCGAGATTCATGTGAAGCAACAATCCAAATTTAACATCTACAATCGATGAAAACGATGGAGACGACTAGACCAGATCTGATAAAAAAGAAAACCCTAATAAGCTTGACAGAAGATATGCGTATATATTACACAATCTCCTGCTCTGATACACACTGTTGGAATAATAAAATTATAGACCGCTAGATTCAAAACAGTAAAGTTAATCAAACAAGAAAAACAATGATCAAAAGGTGTTGAATGATTCTATTAGCAAAGTCTTAGAAGAGTTCTATGTGAACTTCTCTGTAAAGACGATGTAGGGCAATACAATCGAGTTTTTCTAAAAACGTTGCATGCATGCACTATTAATATTCTAACCCTAATATGATTAAATCTCGGGTGGACAGGCCCAGCCCGTTACATCATGGACTATTCTAGTACAAAAAAATTGACACAACATAATAAACCCCAACACTCATCAATCGGTTCTGAGCCAGAGCCAGAACCTGAACCCGATCTAGAGCCAGAACCAGTACCTCTCATTCCCAAATGAGTGACCACCATCCTCAAACTGAATCACAACATATAAACAATCAGCAAAAACTCAATGGAAACTTACAACAAACATGTATCCTTAGAATCCCCAGATCTACACTTGTCTCAGGTACAGGTCTTGTGCTTCCAAAAGTACGAGCCTAATACTACTTTCCACACCTACATGTACCTTCCTCAAGGTAAATTCTGATTCTTCTAAGTTACCACACTACAACCAAGAACAACCTATGCTACATAGCATACATGTTCTAGACTCTTCTAGGAATTCTCAAACCTCACCACTAGCAGTATAAAGAACTTCAATCAACACCTCTGTTTGCGCTATGCATGCAATTCACACATCAAGCATACTAATCACAATACATAAGTATGGGTAACTTGGGAAACATTTACTTGAGCTCGGCTGATTGCAAGCATTGCACTACCCTTTTCTTAAAATAATCTTTTTCAAAATTTCAAATTCTTTTTCTTTTGAAAAGATTATCATTTCCTCAATTTGAGTTCTGACACACACGAATGTCTGTCTGAATCCCTCAAACCAAAGCTTTGATACCAACATGTAATGACCCAAAAACCAGGATAAAATTTTTCATTTTAAAAACAAGGATTACAATCATCACATTGTTCCAAAACCATCACATATCAATAATTTCAAATCATCAAAGTATAATATCAAAAGTGTGGAAAATAGTGAGGAGATAATGTTGTGCCATCACGTCGGGCTTTTCCCCTTGCTACCCGAAGTACCTGAAACCACAAATATAAATTGTAAGTAAAAGCTTAATAAGTTTCCCCAATGTACCACATACCAAGCATAAATACTTTTGTCCCGACTCAGCGTGTCAACTCAACCCATCAATACAATTCCAGTCCTTCTCACGTCGCGACCACACCCTCAGTCATGTCGTGACCTAATTTGGACTAAATAGTCTGGATGGCTAGTATTCTCACGACGTGACAGTCATAATCCTCACGTCGTGAGATCTGTACTAACCAACTTTGAGCATTAAGCTCTTATTCCTTACAGCCATATTTTGGGACTTTCCAGAGGGTCTTCTTTCACCCAAAGGATGATAAAAATCATAGCTTTTCATTCATGCATCTCCAATGCATGACTCGAACTCTTACTAGGCCAAGAGTGGGAAAAATGAGATCTAGACTCATGCTTGGAGTCTCAAACTATACCACAACTCAAATCCAAAGACTATCTTATAGAGAATAACTCAATGATCCATTAAGTTGCCAACATTATGGATCCTAAGCATGCAATCTAACACAACCATGCAAAAAGAATCTTAGAACTTAGATCTAGCATGAAAGAGGTAGAAAGGTCCAAGCTTTAAAACTTACAATGGTCCAAAAGCTCCAGGAGCTTGCAAGGTAGAAGCCAAAACGCCAAGAGGTTGCACAACCAAGGTCTTCTTCCACTACAAAGAGTCAAAAACCAATAAAGAATGGTTCAAGGATCTCAAAAATGACTAAGGACTTCAAGAAGGTCAATATTACGGTTTTCAGGAGGCTAAGGATAGGCAACCCTAGCCCTCTCTTTCCTTTAAGTACCCGAAATATTAGGGTTCGCCATCAGCCACACTCACGTCGTGAGCATTCAAAGTCTCACGTCGTCAGTATCCAAATCACGGGTCAACAAGTCAATGGGCATTCACGACGGGACCATCATGATTCACGTCATAACCTTCAACCAAGGATATGAAAAATCAAGAAATTAAGTACCTCCATGATCAGAGTGTTATAACCTAGATTTCTATACATCTAATCTATGGGCACTATCAGAGTTTTGATCTAACATGTGTGAAATTCTACTCTAATTAAAACACTTTAAATCAAGAAATAAATCACGGGTTTACAATAGAATCTTATATACAAATTGTAATATTTCTCTGTTCCCAAAGGAATCGTAATATTTCTCCCTGTAGCAACCTCTACTTTATTCCCCCGAAGCAAATATCTATCTCTTGTCCCCGAATGAGCCTTTATCTCTTGTCCCCGAAGGAACCATACTCTTGTCACCGAAGGAATCAAATATCTCTTGTCCCCGAAGGAATCATACTCTTGTCCCCGAAGGAACATTCTATCTCTTATCCCCGATGGAACCATAATTTTGTTCCCAAAGGTACCTTCTATCTCTTGTCCCCGAAGGAACCATCTTACTCTACATCTCTATCTTTGTTATGTGATGCATCACATAACACTATTCCCTTGGATAATCTATATCTTTATCTCAATAAGAGATTTTCCAATCTTCCTCTTCTACTACTTAACTCATTAAGTACATAATCTTTATCTATGTCTACTAACACATACGTATTCTACATAATACCCTAAATGTCGATACATACATACGTACTCTCATGATTATATTACATATAATCATCTTCTATCTGTATCTACTTTCTCTTCGGTATTTGAACAAATGCATTTTCCATCTCTAACCATACAAAGGATTATATTACGTACAATTCTATTTTTTTTCTACCCATATGGGTATTACTCATAATACCCATATATTTTCCTCATACATCTATAGATACTTTGTTTATACATACATGCTCAGATATATGTGTTAGATGCATAACCATAGTTACATACTCTTATATAGGATTATGATATGTATAATCCTTTATTTTCCTCCTTTATGTCATGATGAGGTACATGACTCTAACATACATAGTATAACACCCATAAAATTTTAAAAATTTTAAAACTTTTACATAAATCCAAAAACCATCATTTATTACATATTGTTTTCAAAATAGGTTTCACATCTGAGTTTTTCCCAGAAATCATAACATAAAATACGAGGAGGTGCACGATCAAGCCTTCGCCTTTCCGCGATCATCTGCAGTACCTGAAACATAACCAAAAACTGTAAGCCCAGAGCTTAGTGAGTCTTCCCCAAAATACCACCACGAAACATAACAAACAACATCATGCATACATGATCCTTCACCCTGACTGGACCGCCTCGCAGGGCCTACAACTTATCTGGACCGCTCACGGGCCTTCAGCATGACTGGACTGCCTCGCAGGGCCTACAACCTATCTGAACCGCTGGCCGGGCCTTCGGCCTGACTGGACCACCTCGCAGGGCCTTCAGTCTATCCGGGCCGCCCTGGGTCTGTTGGCCTTCAGCACAAAGCAGGATCGCCTCATCCCAACCACACACACATATGTCGACATACACATAACAATTAATCATATAACCAGTCAATCAGACAAACAGACGGATCTTACAGATGACTAAACATAGCCTCATCCTATCTACTAGGCTACCTATCTAACAGATCATAACTACACAATAGTATATATATAAGAAGATATCAATCCAATGGCCCGACATTGGTGCCTTTGACCCATAAGTGCAATGAGGAAACTACCCTCACAAGAAGTGCTGAACCGGTAAAAATCCAACTCCAAAAACTCAACTCCGGACTCAAAAGCCTACAACCACCATATGACCATTTCTATCAAAACCTCAAAATACCCAAAATGCCCTCAAAACTCAAACTTGGTCAACCATGGCCAAGGTCAAAGTCAACAGTCAAGGTCAACAGTCCATGTTGACCCAACTCGTCGAGTACACACATCAACTCGTCGAGTTCCTTCAGCATTCAGAGAAACTCGGGAAAACCCGTCGAGTTCCTACAGTTTCCAGAAAAGCGGGAAAACCCGATCCAACTTGTCGAATTGTCAGGACAACTCGTCGAGTTTTCCCAGCTTAACTCATTCAGTCCTTTTTCATCCCTACTAACGCTCAAGAATGTAGACCTGGAACCCATTAGCTGATAAACCACGTAAAGTTGCTAACTTTACGTCCATCCATAACTCCAAAATGCTAAAACACTCAAATAAGGCTTATAAAGGGGCTTAGAACATGAAGGAGGGCCAAGACTTCATAAAGCTTGAAGCTTTATGCCCAAAGGGGCCACAAAACATCCAGATCTGAAGTGGCAACTTCAAGAAATGCCCAATCCCAAGAATGACTCCAAAATGAGCCAAAAATGACAATAAACTTCCAAGGAGAATATCTAATCAATGAATGATCAAGGTATCGAATTTATACCTCAAAATGGCTGCAACCACAGAGAAAATTTCGAATCTAAAGCTTCCCCCTTCAAGCAATGCACCACCTACTTCAACCTCTTCAAGAAAACACCAAGGAAACACTCTTTAAGCTCACACACACTAAAAATGGGAGAGGATGCACGAAATAGGGTTTACTGGACAGAGGATGCCATCCAACTTCCAAAATTACCTCCTTGTTACGCATAACCTTTACCTTACTTTCCAGAACAGCCACCGGCCTCTCAACATAGTTTAGTCGCTCATCAACCTGAATGCCATCCAATTATACCACTGCACCCTCGTCCAGAATGCACTTCCGCAACTGCGAAACGTGGAAAGTGCTAAGAATCTGACTGAGCTCCTCCCGAAGCTAAAATCTATAAGCAACATTTCCAACCCTGGCGATAACCCAGAATGATCCAATAAATCGGGGACCCAACTTCCCCATCTTCCTGAAGCAGATCACACCTTTCCAAGGTGAGACCTTCAGTAACACCATATCACCGACCTGAAACTCCAACTCAGATTGGCGCCGGTCGGCATAACTCTTCTGCCGACTCTGGGTGGTCTGCAAACGTTGCCTGGTCTGTTGAATCATCTCTGTATTCTGTAGAACCACTTCGGTTCGACCCATGACTCTGTGACCGACCTCGCCCCAACAGACTGGGGTACGACAGCTCCGCCCATACAACAGCTCAAAAGGCAGAGCACCACTACTGGAGTGGAAACTATTGTTGTAGGAGAACTCTGCAAGAGGTAGGTAGGAGTCCCAACTCCCACCAAAATCAATGACGGAAGCTCACAACATATCCTCGAGAGACTGAATGGTCTGTTCATGCTGGCCATCGGTCTGCGGATGATAAGTTGTGCTGAAATGCAGCCTCGTGCCCAGTTCCTCATGGAACTTCTGCCAGAAACGGGAGCTGAACCGAACATCATGGTCTGAAACAATAGAGATAGGAACCCCATGGTGAGCAACGATCTCGCGAATATACACATCAGCCAACTTCTCGGCCGACGAGTTCTCCCGAATTGACAGAAAATGGGAACTCTTGGTCAATCGATCAACGATGACCCAAATAGCATCAAAACCCTTTGCCGTCGTCGGCAACTTGGTGATGAAATCCATCGAAATATGCTCCCATTTCCACATGGGAACCTCCATAGGCTGCAACTTTCCATGCGGCCTCTGGTGCTCGGCCTTGACCGTCCTCCAGGTCAAGCACTTCTCAACATACCAAGCGATATCTCTCTTCATGCACAGCCACCAATAACTCAATCTCAGATCCTGATACATCTTGGTGGCCCTCGGATGGATAGAAAAGAATGATTTATGAGCCTTTACCAATACAATATGTATGACCCCACCAGAAACAGGAACCCATACCCGAGCACAACGGGTCAACAAACCACGACTTTCCGGCACAAATCTGGTAATCTCGCCCCTGATCCTCTCAATCTTCCAATTCTCCTCTCGAACACCATCAGACTGAGCATCCCTAATCAAATCCACAAGTGGAGAATCCATAGATATCCCCATACATGCCAACTCAACAGAAATTCCAGCCGACTTACGGCTCAAGGCATCTGCCACCACGTTCACTCTACCCGGATGGTAAAGTGTGTTGCAGTCATAATCCTTGACCACATCCACCCACCTGCGCTACCTCATGTTCAGGTTCGGCTGATCCATAATATGCCTCAAACTCTTGTGATCCTTGTAGATAGTACAATGGTGTAACAACCCGTTATTTCGAATCAATGTAATAGTATATATCAACTTCTAGCTCTTTTTAAAATAATAAAAAAAAAATTTGTATACTATGCGCATTTACATAATCAACCCTCAAAAATGAAATATTAAATAAACTTGATTAGGATGAATAAAGTGGTAGAGATTGTTATAAGGATTCCGAAAATATAAAGAACACCTAAATCCGAGTTATAACGAAGAAGTTATGACCTATGAAAAATCCGCGACAAAACCGGCAAAACACTGTTTAACGTAAAAAGTGAGTTTTCAATAAAATGCTTTTTAGCCTTAACTATCTAAATGAAAGTTGTAGTATACGTTAAACCGAGAGTTTCTATAAAAAGAACGTCCAAATCTGACTTCGTATGATGAAGTTATGATTTTTCTAAGATTCGACATAGCAGTACATAGCCCGAAATTCGAAATAAAGATCGGATGATTTTTAGACGACACAACCTAAACGAGAATCGAAGGTCCCATCAATAGTAGTACAACGGTAAAAATACAGACGAAAACGGACGTCGGATGAAGAAGTTATGAATTTTTAACGAATTTTGCTATCCCGGTCTGTTAAAAATGATAATATTAAAATAAAGTCAAAACTAGCCAACAGAGTCTAAACGAAAGTCGTAGAGTATAATCTCGCCTACGCGTGCATATAAAGAAGGTCGACAACGGAGCTCGTATAAGAAAGTTATGAATTTTTGAAGTTTGGGACACAAAAACCGAGAATTTTCGCATGCACTAGGCGAGGGTTCGGCCACGTCGCCCTCGCATGCGAGCCTGCCACGTGTCCGAGCTGCTGAGTCACCCGATGCGCGGCCCAAGTGAAATCCGACGCGCGTCATCGTGGTGGAGGTGTCCGAACCGAGACGCATGTGCAGCCCCTCCTTCCGACGCGTAGCCCTTCCCCTCGCCAGCTGTCCGACGCGCGTCCTTCCCTCCTCCCTCCGGATCCGAACCTCGCACCCTATATAAGGAGGTGCGAGATCTCCCGGTTCCTACACCATTTTCACACCAATTTTCAATATTTTTCACTTCTTTCACCTCCACAAACCTCCTTACAACCCCCCGAAGTCCCGGTAACATATCCAACACCCGAAGAACATCCCGAGCCACCTGAAGCCCACAAGAAAAGAGTCTTTCGGTTTCTAAACCCGAGCCCCGCAAAGCCCGGTTTTCAGAAGTAAAGCCTTTTCTAACATCGAAGTGCTACCCAAATCACCACTACTATCAAGTGAGTTTATACCCCTATATTTTCAATATTTTTAAAATGTTTTAGGGGGAAATACAAGTAAAATACAAGGAAATCTTGTATAAATAAAAAAATTTATTCAAATAGTTTACGATTGTTATTTTTACTAAAATAAACATACTATTTTACCAGTTCAGTATTTCATATAAAAATAAAGATATAAACTATAATAGGTATAGTTTATGAGTCATGCATACTTATCAATACAGTTGATGGAACTTACATATTTATTTTCATATTCAGAATAACTTACGAAAACAACTATATAAATTATATTAAATATTATTTATGAGATATTTACAAAATATCTATTACAAAGATATTTTTCATTATTCTACACGTAACTATCAATATAGCATTTGTGAGACACGCATCAAGTACTTATTTAAGTATAAAACAAAAGTCCTGAAAATTATAACCAGAGCCTCCTTGAGGGAGAGTGTGACACTTGTGTATAGATCTATACGGGACTGACAATCACGCACCAAAGCTGCTTGCAACAGCTAGGTCGGCAGACCTGTGGTGACAGATGTTGTACCATATTTCGATGCTGTCGTGTTTCAGGCGAGGCTTAGGTCATCAAGCATGGTTATGATAACTCACAATTTGGTATTGAATAATGCATTTAGTGTAAGAATAAGTAAACAACTTCACATAGTTTTATATAAATAAAACTATAAATGGTGAATCTAGATATTTACAACTTCATACAAGTACAAATACAGAATACTAGTCTAATATAGAGAAAACTTACTTTTCATAATTTTATGGGAATTTAAAACTATATCATACTATTTCAGAACACAAATACATATACAATAGAAAATATAGGATTTTCTGGGGAAAACATGTTTACATTTTTCGAATGAACAAATTACATATTTCAAATTACAAACATGCTTATGAACTCACCAACTTAATTGTTGACACCCTTTTCAAAACTACTTGTATTTTCAGGAAATCGATAAACAGGTGCCCACAAGTTTTGAGGAAGACGTAGTTTCATATACTTATGTCTTTTAATTATATTTTTTGATTTCAAATATACAATGATTTGAACACGAATGTAAAGTTATATTTTATCAATGTAATGAATGTTGTACTTTGATTACTATTGTGCATTGTTGTGATCCTACACATGAAGTCATCCATCCCCGAATGTTTCCGCCGTTCCGATTTTGGGGTGTGACAGATTGGTATCAGAGCATTGTTTATAGTGAACTTAGTATATCAATTCATAAAAGATATAAAACTATAAATATAATGGGGCTCGAGTGCTCTGACTACAAGTATATTTTATTAAAATATAAGTATTTTATAAGAAGTATACTAACACTCACACATACAGAAATAGTATCACACTAATAACAACATAAAAGTATTTGGATGTTGGACACTACAGTCAAACCTGGACAGTTATGTAATCATATATGGGATAAATATAGCCTGATCAACTATATTTATTTGAGATATGATCAACATGTGTTTGGGAGTGATGGTAGTATTGCGACAAGTCTAAAACTTACCAAACTCTACTCATACAAAAGAACTCTAGAACAGAACACAAATTTAAAATACTATAGGAGTATTTTGTAAAACTACATTATTTCTATGCATCTTACCTTTAATTCCTCGTATAGACTTTATGGCAGGATATTCTCCACCTGGAGATCCCTACTTCCCTACCCAAGGGAATAATGGTTGGGTAGAAGATGATCCTGAAGAGGATCCCGAGGAGGATACTGAAGAAGAAAATTCAGATGGCACAGACTCGGAACCAGAGGTATATAATCCACCGCAAGGAGTATAACATCCAGCAGCCAGACAACATTATCAAGGTCTGACCCCAGCATGGGGAGAAGAACTACACAGGTGGAGCCACCAACAACGACAACGCCCTCCATTTGGTATGAACATAGACTTTTATGACATCAGTAATGGAGGATCGACTGACAGGGCCCTCCCTGTTATAGTGCGATGTATTTCTCGTCAGGTTGATCAATCTCGGATATTGATCAACCGAATTCTAGAAGTCACAGCTGCCTCCCAACAAAACGCCGTAAATATTCATCGTCTAAATGGAGATCACGATGAAACCAGACACCACACAGACATGCTCCATATAGAAATTATTGTTGCTCAAATTGAAATGAGAACACTCCAAGAGCATCAGACTACACTGGAGAAGCGTTTGAGGGAATCATAACCTCATGTGGCAGAGCCCAGTACTAGGAGCCGTACTCGCCACAAGTAGTGTTTACACTACTTCTATTTTCTATTCTGATATAAATTAGGATCTCGAATGTATATACTACTTTTAACTATATGTAAAACTCCATCCTACGACTAAGTGAATACACTACTCGTAGGTAGTAATGTTGTCTAATTTCCTCTTTTTGTTGATGTAATATACACCTATATCTAGGTCAAATTCTCTCAACTTCATGTACAAAACAATATATCAATAAAAATGATAAGCATTTTACTTCATTAGGAGTTATTACAATCTTCATAAATATCTTGCTTCATAAATTAAGATATGTCTTATCCAATTTCACCTGACCCATGATATTGTAATTCTCACCATTTTTAAAACATTATAGATAAAAGATGCCTCCAAGGAAGTCCAACAGAAAGAACAACGATCCACCAAATCCACCACTGCCGTCACCTCTGCAATATGATGTTGATGTCTTTCAAGCAGCAGTAGCTGCCGCCGTGGCAGCTGCAATAACACAGATCAATGTCAGTGGCAACAGTGGGGCAGGTAGTGGTGCCCATCATTCTAATCATGGGGATAGTCATAATCATCCAAAGGAATGTTCATACAACGATTTCACCAATGCTAAACCTCGATCCTTTGATGGCACGGGAGGTTTCATTGCTTTAACTTGTTGGTTCGAGAAAATCGAATCAATATTCAAAATTTGTGCATCCCCCGAGTCTAGCAAAGTGAAATTTGCAGCATGCACCTTTACAGATAGAGCTCTCATTTGGTGGAATAGCAAAGTCAAATCCCTGACTCTTCCGATAGCCAACAATATGGGTTGGAATGATTTGAAAGAACTAATGCTAGCTGAATACTACCCGAGGGGCGAAATGCAAAAGCTAACACAGGAACTCTGGGGTCTGAAGATGAAGGGCTAAGATATCACTTCTTACACTGCTAGGTTTAGTGACCTGGCTCTACTCTGTTTCGGGATTGTCACCCCGGAGAGCAAGAAGATGGAAAGGTATATATGGGGATTAACTCCCCCGACTCAATGGAATGTTCTAGCTGCCAAGAAGATGGAAAGGCTCTACTCAGCTTATTTAAAGGATGCTTGTTGGATGTAGTAGTTTTATGAGATTAGGGAAATTAGACATTGTTTTCTTATGCTAGTAAAATTTGAATGGTAAGTCATGGTCAAATCACTTATTTAGTGGTCATTAGTTGTACTTGACGTGAAATATGTATTTAAGACAATACATTTGTATGTTTAAATGCAGGAAATAGCATTATATGATTCAATGCAAGAAGTTTTTAAAAATCAAATGCAAAAAATAGCATTGTACTTTCATTTCTACGAAGTTTTTAAAAATAAATATCATAATTATTTATTGGAAATATGGAAATGTTTACCGGATACGGGGGAATGTTCATATAAATATCATAATTATTTATTGGAAATATGGAAATGTTTACCAGATACGAAGTTTTACATTAATGCTTCAAATTCTAAAAGTTTAATCAACACGACTTTTAGCTTATTGAAAGGATGTTTGTTGGATGTAGTAGTTTTATGAGATTAGGGCAATTAGACATTGTTTTCTTATGCTAGTAAAATTTGAATGGTAAGTCATGGTCGAATCACTTATTTAGTGGTCATTAGTTGTACTTGACGTGAAATATGTATTTAAGACAATACATTTGTATGTTTAAATGCAGGAAATAGCATTATATGATTCAATACAAGAAGTTTTTAATAATCAAATGCAAAAAATAGCATTGTACTTTCATTTCTACGAAGTTTTTAAAAATAAATATCATAATTATTTATTAGAAATATGGAAATGTTTACCAGATACGGGGGTATGTTCAAATAAATATCATAATTATTTATTGGAAATATGGAAATGTTTACCAGATACGAAGTTTTACATTAATGCTTCAAATTCTACAAGTTTAATCAACACGACTTCCAGCTTATTTAAAGGATGCTTGTTGGATGTAGTAGTTTTATGAGATTAGGGCAATTAGACATTGTTTTCTTATGCTATTAAAATTTAAATGGTAAGTCATGATCGAATCACTTATTTAGTGGTCATTAGTTGTACTTGACGTGAAATATGTATTTAAGACAATACATTTGTATGTTTAAATGCAGGAAATAGCATTATATGATTCAATAAAAGAAGTTTTTAAAAATCAAATGCAAAAAATAGCATTGTACTTTCATTTCTACGAAGTTTTTAAAAATAAATATCATAATTATTTATTGGAAATATGGAAATGTTTACCGGATATGGGGGAATGTTCATATAAATATCATAATTATTTATTGGAAATATGGAAATGTTTACCAGATACGAAGTTTTACATTAATGCTTCAAATTCTACAAGTTTAATCAACACGACTTTCAGCTTATTTAAAGGATGTTTGTTGGATGTAGTAGTTTTATGAGATTAGGGCAATTAGACATTGTTTTCTTATGCTAGTAAAATTTGAATGGTAAGTCATGGTCGAATCACTTATTTAGTGGTCATTAGTTGTACTTGACGTGAAATATGTATTTAAGACAATACATTTGTATGTTTAAATGCAGGAAATAGCATTATATGATTCAATACAAGAAGTTTTTAAAAATCAAATGCAAAAAATAGCATTGTACTTTCATTTCTACGAAGTTTTTAAAAATAAATATCATAATTATTTATTGGAAATATGGAAATGTTTACCAGATACGGGGGTATGTTCAAATAAATATCATAATTATTTATTGGAAATATGGAAATGTTTACCAGATACGAAGTTTTACATTAATGCTTCAAATTCTACAAGTTTAATCAACACGACTTTCAGCTTATTTAAAGGAAGCTTGTTGGATGTAGTAGTTTTATGAGATTAGGGCAATTAGACATTGTTTTCTTATGCCAGTAAAATTTGAATGGTAATTCATGGTCGAATCACTTATTTAGTGGTCATTAGTTGTACTTGACGTGAAATATGTATTTAAGACAATACATTTGTATGTTTAAATGCAGGAAATAGCATTATATGATTCAATGCAAGAAGTTTTTAAAAATCAAATGCAAAAAATAGCATTGTACTTTCATTTCTACGAAGTTTTTAAAAATAAATATCATAATTATTTATTGGAAATATGGAAATGTTTACCGGATACGGGGGAATGTTCATATAAATATCATAATTATTTATTGGAAATATGGAAATGTTTACCAGATACGAAGTTTTACATTAATGCTTCAAATTCTACAAGTTTAATCAACACGACTTTTAGCTTATTTAAAGGATGTTTGTTGGATGTAGTAGTTTTATGAGATTAGGGCAATTAGACATTGTTTTCTTATGCTAGTAAAATTTGAATGGTAAGTCATGGTCGAATCACTTATTTAGTGGTCATTAGTTGTACTTGACGTGAAATATGTATTTAAGACAATACATTTGTATGTTTAAATGCAGAAAATAGCATTATATGATTCAATACAAGAAGTTTTTAAAAATCAAATGCAAAAAATAGCATTGTACTTTCATTTCTACGAAGTTTTTAAAAATAAATATCATAATTATTTATTGGAAATATGGAAATGTTTACCGGATATGGGGGAATGTTCATATAAATATAATAATTATTTATTAGAAATATGGAAATGTTTACCAGATACGAAGTTTTACATTAATGCTTCAAATTCTACAAGTTTAATCAACACGACTTTCAGCTTATTTAAAGGATGTTTGTTGGATGTAGTAGTTTTATGAGATTAGGGCAATTAGACATTGTTTTCTTATGCTAGTAAAATTTGAATGGTAAGTCATGGTCGAATCACTTATTTAGTGGTCATTAGTTGTACTTGACGTGAAATATGTATTTAAGACAATACATTTCTATGTTTAAATGCAGGAAATAGCATTATATTATTCCAAACAAGAAGTTTTTAAAAATCAAATGCAAAAAATAGCATTGTACTTTCATTTCTACGAAGTTTTTAAAAATAAATATCATAATTATTTATTGGAAATATGGAAATGTTTACCAGATACGGGGGAATGTTAATATAATTATCATAATTTTTTATTGGAAGTATGGAAATGTTTACCAGATACGCATTTTTACATTAATGCTTCAAATTCTACAAGTTTAATCAACACGACTTTCAGCTTATTTAAAGGATGTTTCTTGGATGTAGTAGTTTTATGAGATTAGGGCAATTAAACATTGTTTTCTTATGCTAGTAAAATTTGAATGGTAAGTCATGGTCGAATCACTTATTTAGTGGTCATTAGTTGTACTTGACGTGAAATATGTATTTAAGAGTATACATTTGTATGTTTAAATGCAGGAAATAGCATTATATGATTCAATACAAGACGTTTTTAAAAATCAAATGCAAAAAATAGCATTGTACTTTCATTTCTACGAAGTTTTTAAAAATAAATATCATAATTATTTATTAGAAATATGGAAATGTTTACCAGATACGGGGGTATGTTCAAATAAATATCATAATTATTTATTGGAAATATGGAAATGTTTACCAGATACGAAGTTTTAAATTAATGCTTCAAATTCTACAAGTTTAATCAACACGACTTTCAGCTTATTTAAAGGATGCTTGTTGGATGTAGTAGTTTTATGAGATTAGGGCAATTAGACATTGTTTTCTTATGCTAGTAAAATTTAAATGGTAAGTCATGGTCGAATCACTTATTTAGTGGTCATTAGTTGTACTTGACGTGAAATATGTATTTAAGACAATACATTTGTATGTTTAAATGCAGGAAATAGCATTATATGATTCAATGCAAGAAGTTTTTAAAAATCAAATGCAAAAAATAGCATTGTACTTTCATTTCTACGAAGTTTTTAAAAATAAATATCCTAATTATTTATTGGAAATATGGAAATGTTTACCGGATACGGGGGAATGTTCATATAAATATCATAATTATTTGTTGGAAATATGGAAATGTTTACCAGATACGAAGTTTTACATTAATGCTTCAAATTCTACAAGTTTAATCAACACGAGTTTTAGCTTATTGAAAGGATGTTTGTTGGATGTAGTAGTTTTATGAGATTAGGGCAATTAGACATTGTTTTCTTATGCTAGTAAAATTTGAATGGTAAGTCATGGTCGAATCACTTATTTAGTGGTCATTAGTTGTACTTGACGTGAAATATGTATTTAAGACAATACATTTGTATGTTTCAATGCAGGAAATAGCATTATATGATTCAATACAAGAAGTTTTTAAAAATCAAATGCAAAAAATAGCATTGTACTTTCATTTCTACGAAGTTTTTAAAAATAAATATCCTAATTATTTATTGGAAATATGGAAATGTTTACCGGATATGGGGGAATGTTCATATAAATATCATAATTATTTATTGGAAATATGGAAATGTTTACCAGATACGAAGTTTTACATTAATGCTTCAAATTCTACAAGTTTAATCAACACGACTTTCAGCTTATTTAAAGGATGTTTGTTGGATGTAGTAGTTTTATGAGATTAGGGCAATTAGACATTGTTTTCTTATGCTAGTAAAATTTGAATGGTAAGTCATGGTCGAATCACTTATTTAGTGGTCATTAGTTGTACTTGACGTGAAATATGTATTTAAGACAATACATTTGTATGTTTAAATGCAGGAAATAGCATTATATGATTCAAAACAAGAAGTTTTTAAAAATCAAATGCAAAAAATAGCATTGTACTTTCATTTCTACGAAGTTTTTAAAAATAAATATCATAATTATTTATTGGAAATATGGAAATGTTTGCCAGATACGGGGGTATGTTCATATAATTATCATAATTATTTATTGGAAGTATGGAAATGTTTACCAGATACGCATTTTTACATTAATGCTTCAAATTCTACAAGTTTAATCAACACGACTTTCAGCTTATTTAAAGGATGTTTGTTGGATATAGTAGTTTTATGAGATTAGGGCAATTAAACATTGTTTTCTTATGCTAGTAAAATTTGAATGGTAAGTCATGGTCGAATCACTTATTTAGTGGTCATTAGTTGTACTTGACGTGAAATATGTATTTAAGACAATACATTTGTATGTTTAAATGCAGGAAATAGCATTATATGATTCAATACAAGAAGTTTTTAAAAATCAAATGCAAAAAATAGCATTGTACTTTCATTTCTACGAAGTTTTTAAAAATAAATATCATAATTCTTTATTGGAAATATGGAAATGTTTACCAGATACGGGGGTATGTTCAAATAAATATCATAATTATTTATTGGAAATATGGAAATGTTTACCGGATACGAAGTTTTACATTAATGCTTCAAATTCTACAAGTTTAATCAACACGACTTTCAGCTTATTTAAAGAATGCTTGTTGGATGTAGTAGTTTTATGAGATTAGGGCAATTAGACATTGTTTTCTTATGCTAGTAAAATTTAAATGGTAAGTCATGGTCGAATCACTTATTTAGTGGTCATTAGTTGTACTTGACGTGAAATATGTATTTAAGACAATACATTTGTATGTTTAAATGCAGGAAATAGCATTATATGATTCAATGCAAGAAGTTTTTAAAAATCAAATGCAAAAAATAGCATTGTACTTTCATTTCTACGAAGTTTTTAAAAATAAATATCATAATTATTTATTGGAAATATGGAAATGTTTACCGGATACAGGGGAATGTTCATATAAATATCATAATTATTTATTGGAAATATGGAAATGTTTACCAGATACGAAGTTTTACATTAATGCTTCAAATTCTACAAGTTTAATCAACACGACTTTTAGCTTATTTAAAGGATGTTTGTTGGATGTAGTAGTTTTATGAGATTAGGGCAATTAGACTTTGTTTTCTTATGCTAGTAAAATTTGAATGGTAAGTCATGGTCGAATCACTTATTTAGTGGTCATTAGTTGTACTTGACGTGAAATATGTATTTAAGACAATACATTTGTATGTTTAAATGCAGGAAATAGCATTATATGATTCAATACAAGAAGTTTTTAAAAATCAAATGCAAAAAATAGCATTGTACTTTCATTTCTACGAAGTTTTTAAAAATAAATATCATAATTATTTATTGGAAATATGAAAATGTTTACCGGATATGGGGGAATGTTCATATAAATATCATAATTATTTATTGGAAATATGGAAATGTTTACCAGATACGAAGTTTTACATTAATGCTTCAAATTCTACAAGTTTAATCAACACGACTTTCAGCTTATTTAAAGGATGTTTGTTGGATGTAGTAGTTTTATGAGATTAGGGCAATTAGACATTGTTTTCTTATGCTAGTAAAATTTGAATGGTAAGTCATGGTCGAATCACTTATTTAGTGGTCATTAGTTGTACTTGACGTGAAATATGTATTTAAGACAATACATTTGTATGTTTAAATGCAGGAAATAGCATTATATGATTCAAAACAAGAAGTTTTTAAAAATCAAATGCAAAAAATAGCATTGTACTTTCATTTCTACGAAGTTTTTAAAAATAAATATCATAATTATTTATTGGAAATATGAAAATGTTTACCAGATACGGGGGTATGTTCATATAAATATCATAATTATTTATTGGAAGTATGGAAATGTTTACCAGATACGCATTTTTACATTAATGCTTCAAATTCTACAAGTTTAATCAACACGACTTTCAGCTTATTTAAAGGATGTTTGTTGGATGTAGTAGTTTTATGAGATTAGGGCAATTAAACATTGTTTTCTTATGCTAGTAAAATTTGAATGGTAAGTCATGGTCGAATCACTTATTTAGTGGTCATTAGGTGTACTTGACGTGAAATATGTATTTAAGACAATACATTTGTATGTTTAAATGCAGGAAATAGCATTATATGATTCAATACAAGAAGTTTTTAAAAATCAAATGCAAAAAATAGCATTGTACTTTCATATCTACGAAGTTTTTAAAAATAAATATCATAATTATTTATTGGAAATATGGAAATGTTTACCAGATACGGGGGTATGTTCAAAAAACAAGGGTGCAAAGTTCATGGCTATAATAGCAAAACTTAAAAGAAAAATATATGGTTAAAGGATGCTTGGTATTACATAGAGTCATAGAAAGATAATGGAAGGCAAGGTAATTTTGTTCACATGGCCTATGATCAACCACAAACCTTGATTTCTCAAAGTGGGATTTAATATTTAATTACAAAAAAAGGGTCAAAGAAATGAGAATGCAGCAAGCTTGGTGTATCAACTATCAATTTTTGTGGAGGTCATGATGCATTAAAGAGAGACGTTTAATTCTTTTTATATTAATACTTCATATAACATCTACAAAAAAAATAGAAAAATAAAAAATGTATATATTTTTTTTTGTGGTCCCTCGATAGCATAAAGGGAAGTGTGCAAAACGAGGATCCATCTTCTATTACCAGTCTACAAAGACAGAAAAGAAACATTAAAAATACACCAACGAATGGATAAAAAATAGATTTCCGAATATAGACACATAATTCGTTGCATTTTCAATCAAAGTGCATGAAACATGTTGCATTTTCAATCAAAGTGCATGAAACATATCAAGTTTTAAAAAAAATTACCTAATAACAAAAAGTTCAAAAAAATTCAAAGGTTGATGTCTGATCTACATAATAATCAACAGAAAAAATAATAGTATCTTAAAAGAATCCCTTAGCATAATGAAACGTGGCTTATTGAAAAAATTAATGGTTGATGTCTAATGTTGCCGCGACTAGGTCTTCGAGACGATGCGGCCATGGCTTGCGCGATAGAATGCATGGTGCAACCATAACATGTCTTTTAGAATGACCGGTAATCATAGAGTTTAGTCGGAAGCTATTAATAATACGAACCATTTTAGTTTTTATTGTTAGTTAGCTCTAGTGATCTATATTTATAAAAATTTAATAAGGAAATAAAGTTATTGGTTATGATTTGCCGAAATAAAGTATCCGCCGCCCGTCGCATTGCACGGGTAGACGGCTAGTGTTTGTGTGTGTATATATATATATATATATATATATATATATATATATATATATATATATATATATATATATATATATGTGTGTTGGCTTTTAAATTCCTAGCAGTGGGTGCATGGTACCTTACTCTATCACTGTAGAGGTTAGTGGATATATGATACGTCTATTCACATATATCAGGTGTCTGTTCGCATGCTTGTTTGTTGAGCTTTCTAACTTTAATCATGTATAATTAAGGAAAATAATAATAATGGATAAATGATTTGTTTATCCTCTGTTTTTCGAATGAGCTATTAGATTTCCCTAGATACACTTATTCCCCACATATGGTTGATCTGCGGGTGGTTTTGGGGATGGCAACCAAATTATTTGGATATGTTATAATTGTGTCTTACTTTGATGTTCCTTATGAAATGAATAAATTTCTTCTTTAGATTTAGTGAGTTGTCATCATAGTTCTCATTGGACTTTATAGCACGATATTTTTGTTTTTGTTATGTACGCCACATTTGTGATGTTTGATTTCTTGAGGATTTATATGTGATGATATATGCAAGATTGATATCTTGTACTAGAAGTTACCGTATGAATAATATCATTTAATGTTTGTAGTAGTATATATGAGCGTTCTTATCTATTAGGGCGTTGGAGTATAAGAAGTTTAGTTCGAGCTCATTCGATGGTAATTAGTATTTTTCCATAAAACTATACAAAAACTTTTATACAATGCGTTGAACACTACAAATATCAATGAAACCTATACTTAAGAATTAAAATAATTTCCTTTTTCCTATTGAAAAGTTCAATGATCATTGGACTCAATATTCATTGAACACCAATTTAACATCATACAATTCTAAAGTTTAATCCGTTTAAGAGTAAATATAAAACATAAATACTTAATTTTAAAAAGTTAGAGTTTGCAATTAGACCTTAGTATTCTAAATTATTAAAACAAGATAGTTAAGTAATTTATAAAATCATTAACCCTTTTAAAATTCAAACTGAATTGTACCCGATTCAAGTGAATCAACTCGTGTTTTTAACTTTCTCTGGTAAGATTTAGATAGTTGTATGGAATGGTTGTTCATGCCTTGACCAAATAGGACGTTTACATTAGCTTTTCATTTATTTCTCTGGTAAGATTTAGGGTGGGTTTGTTTGACACATATAAACCAGTTTTTTAGTAAGAAATTTAGTGTTTGATGAAACCACAAAAATAATTTATCTTATCTTATAAAGTTAAGTTATTTAGTTAGCACACCAAAAAGTAAATTAATGTGTTATTGATAATTATGATACATTTAAAGACAAATCTAAATGTACCAAGAAGAAAATTATAACATAATGTAAACGAATAATGTGTGTTGTTGATACTCCGTCTTCCTAAATATCGTTTGATATAATATTTAATAAAAGAGAAAATTAAACAAAAGTCATTAAGTTTACATAAATTTTTGACCATTAAACCGATCAACAAGGTTGCTAGCTAATGTAGTATGTTGACATGTCTGTTTTAATAAAGTGACATGCTAACATAACACCACTTAGTGACACAATATTTTGGGTGTCAAAAAAAAAAACCATAGTGTTAAAATCGAATTTTCATAAAAACTTAATGACTTTTATAGTATTTACCCTTTAATTACATATGTTTTGTTTATATATATAATTCCAAACTTAAATACATTTACACATATATTTTCAAATGTTATATTAAAAAATACACATTAAAATCGTTTTTACATATATCCTTGTTAAAAATACATATTAAATACACATTTGATACGTTTCTAGCCCAACTATATTTTCCTTCCACGTTTAAAATGGAAATCTATATCTTTTGATTGATGGAATTATTACGATCAATGAATTGATTATAAAAATCTACATAGATTATATAAATTATGGAATGAGTAACCATCACATGAGTAAATCTGAGAGTGTATGTGCAAACAAAACTATGCGAATTTCATTACATGTGTCATAGATCACGATTTCCTACAAAAATTTCAATTTGACATGCTTACGTAGATGAATTGATTAGTAGAAAATAGTCCTCATGGTTTTCATTGTGTATATTATGAATAT